>NC_090924.1:794375760-797254480 GCF_040938575.1 Ambystoma mexicanum | reverse complement strand
GAGCGGGGTTGGGGAAAGGAGGGAGACATGGGGCATGAGCGGGGGTTTGGGGGAAAGGAGGGAGACATGGGGCATGAGCGGGGGTGGGGAGGAAAGGAGGGAGAAATGCGGCATGAGCGGGGGGTAGGGGGGAAAGGAGGGAGACACGGGGCATGAGCGGGGTTGGGGGGAAAGGAGGGAGACACGGGGCATGAGCTGAGCAGGGGGTGGGAGGTAACACAAGGGAGACACGGGGCATTATCGGGGGGTGTGGGGGGTAACACAAGGGAGACACGGGCATGAGTGGGAGGTAACACAAGGGGAGAAACGGGGCATGAGCGGGGGTTGGGGGTAACACAAGGGAGACACGGGGCATGAGCAGGGAGTGGGGGGTAACAGGGGAGACAGGGCATGAGCGGGGGGTGGGGGAACAGGGGAGAGACACACAGGGCATGAGCGTGGGTGGCGGGAAGGGGAGAGACACATGGGGCATGAGCGGGGGGGTGGGGGATAACACAAGGGACACACGGGGCAGGAGCGCTGGGGGTGGGGCGTAATACAAGGGAGACATGGGGCATGAGCGCATGGGGTGGGGGGGAACAGGGCACACATGGGGCATGAGTGTGGGGCGGGGAGAACAGGGCACACACGGGGCATGAGTGGGGGGTGGGGGATAATAGGGGAGACACAGGGCATGAATGGGCGTTGGGGGGGAAACAGGGCACACAGGGCATGAGCGGGGGTGAGGGGGAAACGAGGGAGACACGGGGCATGAGCGGGGGGTGGGGGAACAGGGGAGACATGGGGCATGAGCATGGGGTGGGGGGAAAGTAGGGGAAACACGGCATGAGTGGGGGGTGGGGGGGGAGGAGGGAGACACGTGGCATGAGTGGGGGGTGGGGGGAACAGGGGAGACACGGATCATGAGCGGAGGGTGGGGGGAAAAGGAGAGAGACACGGGGCATGAGAAGGCGGTGGGGTGGAACAAGAGAGACACAGGGCATGAGCAGGGGGTGGGGGGAACAGGCAAAACACGGGGCATGAGCAGGGGGTGGGGGGAACGTGAGGGAGACACGGGGCATGATTGGGGGGTGGGGGAAAAGGATGGAGACACAGGGCATGAGCGGTGGGTGGGGGGAAAGGAGCGAGACATGGGGCATGAGCGGGGTGGGGGGGAAAGGAGGGAGACACGGGGCATGAGCTGAGCATGGGGTGGGAGGTAACACAAGGGAGACACGGGGCATTAGCGGGGGGTGGGGGGTAACACAAGGGAGACACGGGCATGAGCGGGAGGTAACACAAGGGAGAAACGGGGCATGAGCGGGGGTTGGGGGTAACACAAGGGAGACACGGGGCATGAGCAGGGAGTGGGGGGTAACAGGGGAGACAGGGCATGAGCGGGGGTGGGGGAACAGGGGAGAGACACACAGGGCATGAGCGTGGGTGGCGGGAAGGGGAGAGACACATGGGGCATGAGCGTGGGGTAACACAAGGGAGACACGGGGCAGGAGCCCGGGGGGTGGGGGGTAATACAAGGGAGACATGGGGCATGAGCGCATGGGGTGGGGGGGAACAGGGCACACATGGGGCATGAGTGTGGGGCGGGGAGAACAGGGCACACACGGGGCATGAGTGGGGGGTGGGGGATAATAGGGGAGACACAGGGCATGAATGGGCGTTGGGGGGGAACAGGGCACACAGGGCATAAGCGGGGGGTGAGGGGGAAAGGAGGGAGACACGGGGCATGAGCGGGGGGTGGGGGAACAGGGGAGACACGGGGCATGAGCGCGGGGTGGGGGGGAAGTAGGGGACACGGGGCATGAGTGGGGGGTGGGGGGAGGAGGGAGACACGTGGCATGGATGGGGGGTGGGGGGAACAGGCGAGACACAGATCATGAGCGGAGGGTGGGGGTAAAGGAGAGAGACACGGGGCATGAGCGGTGGGTGGGGTGGAACAAGGGAGACACAGGGCATGAGCAGGGGGTAGGCGGAACAGGCAAAACACGGGGCATGAGCAGGGGGTGGGGGGAACGGGAGGGAGACACGGGGCATGAGTGGGGGGTGGGGGGAAAAGGATGGAGACACGGGGCATGAGCGGGGGGTGGGGGGGAAAGGAGGGAGACATGGGGCATGAGAGGGGGTTGGGGGGAAGAGGGGAGACACAGGGCATGAGCGGGGATGGGGGAACAGGGGAGAGACACACAGGGCATGAGCGTGGGTGGCGGGAAGGGGAGAGACACATGGGGCATGAGCGTGGGGTAACACAAGGGAGACACGGGGCAGGAGCCCGGGGGTGGGGGGTAATACAAGGGAGACATGGGGCATGAGCGCATGGGGTGGGGGGGAACAGGGCACACATGGGGCATGAGTGTGGGGCAGGGAGAACAGGGCACACACGGGGCATGAGTGGGGGATAATAGGGGAGACACAGGGCATGAATGGGCGTTGGGGGGGAACAGGGCACACAGGGCATAAGCGGGGGGTGAGGGGGAAAGGAGGGAGACACGGGGCATGAGCGGGGGGTGGGGGAACAGGGGAGACACGGGGCATGAGCGCGGGGTGGGGGGAAGTAGGGGACACGGGGCATGAGTGGGGGGGTGGGGGGAGGAGGGAGACACGTGGCATGAGTGGGGGGTGGGGGGAACAGGCGAGACACAGATCATGAGCGGAGGGTGGGGGTAAAGGAGAGCGACACGGGGCATGAGCGGTGGGTGGGGTGGAACAAGGGAGACACAGGGCATGAGCAGGGAGTGGGCGGAACAGGCAAAACACGGGGCATGAGCAGGGGGTGGGGGGAACGGGAGGGAGACACGGGGCATGAGTGGGGGGTGGGGGGAAAAGGATGGAGACACGGGGCATGAGCGGGGGATGGGGGGAAAGGAGGGAGACATGGGGCATGAGAGGGGGTTGGGGGGAACAGGGGAGACACAGGGCATGAGTGGGGATGGGGGAAAAGGATGGAGACACAGGGCATGAGCGGGGGTGGGGGGAAAGGAGGGAGACATGGGCTTGAGCAGGGGGTGGGGTGGAACAGGGGAGACAAGGGGCATGAGCGAGGGGTGGGGAGAACAGGGAAAATATGGGGCATGAGCAGGGGGTGGGGGGAACAGGGGAGACACGGAGCATGAGCAAGGGGTGGGGTGGAAAGGAGAGAGACACGGGGCATGAGCGTGGGGTGGGTTGGAACAGGCGAGACACAGGGCATGAGCAGGGGGTGGGGGGAACAGGCAAAACACGGGGCATGAGCAGGGGGTGTGGGGGGACGGGAGGGAGACACGGGGCATGAGTGGGGGTGGGGGGGGAAAGGATGGAGACACGGGGCATGAGCGGGGTTGGGGAAAGGAGGGAGACATGGGGCATGAGCGGGGGTTTGGGGGAAAGGAGGGAGACATGGGGCATGAGCGGGGGTGGGGAGGAAAGGAGGGAGAAATGCGGCATGAGCGGGGGGTAGGGGGGAAAGGAGGGAGACACGGGGCATGAGCGGGGTTGGGGGGAAAGGAGGGAGACACGGGGCATGAGCTGAGCAGGGGGTGGGAGGTAACACAAGGGAGACACGGGGCATTATCGGGGGGTGGGGGGTAACACAAGGGAGACACGGGCATGAGTGGGAGGTAACACAAGGGAGAAACGGGGCATGAGCGGGGGTTGGGGGTAACACAAGGGAGACACGGGGCATGAGCAGGGAGTGGGGGGTAACAGGGGAGACAGGGCATGAGCGGGGGGTGGGGGAACAGGGGAGAGACACACAGGGCATGAGCGTGGGTGGCGGGAAGGGGAGAGACACATGGGGCATGAGCGGGGGGGTGGGGGATAACACAAGGGAGACACGGGGCAGGAGCGCTGGGGGTGGGGCGTAATACAAGGGAGACATGGGGCATGAGCGCATGGGGTGGGGGGGAACAGGGCACACATGGGGCATGAGTGTGGGGCGGGGAGAACAGGGCACACACGGGGCATGAGTGGGGGGTGGGGGATAATAGGGGAGACACAGGGCATGAATGGGCGTTGGGGGGGAACAGGGCACACAGGGCATGAGCGGGGGTGAGGGGGAAATGAGGGAGACACGGGGCATGAGCGGGGGGTGGGGGAACAGGGGAGACATGGGGCATGAGCATGGGGTGGGGGGAAAGTAGGGGAAACACGGCATGAGTGGGGGGTGGGGGGGGAGGAGGGAGACACGTGGCATGAGTGGGGGGTGGGGGGAACAGGGGAGACACGGATCATGAGCGGAGGGTGGGGGGAAAAGGAGAGAGACACGGGGCATGAGAAGGCGGTGGGGTGGAACAAGAGAGACACAGGGCATGAGCAGGGGGTGGGGGGAACAGGCAAAACACGGGGCATGAGCAGGGGGTGGGGGGAACGTGAGGGAGACACGGGGCATGAGTGGGGGGTGGGGGAAAAGGATGGAGACACAGGGCATGAGCGGTGGGTGGGGGGAAAGGAGCGAGACATGGGGCATGAGCGGGGTGGGGGAACAGGGGAGACACAGGGCATGAGCGGGGGTGGGGGAAAAGGATGGAGACACGGGGCATGAGCGGGGGTGGGGGGGAAAGGAGGGAGACATGGGTCATGAGCGGGGGGTGAGGGGAACAGGGGAGACACAGGGCATGAGCGGGGGGTGGGGGCAACAGGGGAGACAGGGTGTCATGATGCATACCCCCGGAGCACCAGGCCAGGCCCAGCACCCCCGGGAGCAGGCATCACGCCCCCGGGTAAAATCCCAGCGGCCCTTTATAGGGGCTCTTTGGACTCTGTCCTGGCGCCGTTGGCGCCAGGCTCATGTTGGACATCAGTCCTGGCGCCATAGCGCCAGGCTCATAAGGGGAAGTGTTTGGTGCACTTACCTGAAGCAGACCATGCTGCGCTCTCACCTGATGCAGACCATGCTGCATGAAGAACCAACCCAAATGAGGCTTAGGAGGGACTATTTTTCTGAAGGAACTATTTTGTTACTTGGGTGGGGCTGTGGAAGAATACTCACCTGGAACTTCTTCCAAGGCTATTTAAGCCACGCCCGGACAGCCACACGTGCTTCGCGTTGTTCTGCATCCCAGCAGCTGAACGCTCACCGTGTCTGCTCCTGCACCTGGACTACAGCCACGCCCGCCTCGAACCTGGAACACCTGTAAGGATGGAAGAGAAGAGAAAGGTGAAAACCAAGAACTTATATTCAACCTTCTTACCTGCATCCGGAATCTTCATGCCAGCATTCCTGAAGGAAGACTTCCATTTAAAAGCACTGCGTTGCTCGCTGCAGCGCCGCGCTTCACTCACCTGTTCCCGAGACGCCGCCCGGCTCCATCGCGGCTCTCAGCACCGGTCGCCACATCTCTGCACCTAGGGGAGAGAAGAAGAGACAAAAGGTGAGTAAGGGAACACAAGAGGAAAGCAGAATTTTCAGCCATATTACTTACCGGCTTTTCTTGGTGAACCATTCCACATCTCGGGTCGGCGCCGCTTCTTTGGCAGGTACCGCACCCCGGCCCCTATGGGGAAAGGACAAAAGACATTACTGGGGAATTATAAAGACGTTTAGAGGGGTCGCCCTCATCACTAACTCACCTGATTTTACCACCGGCAATTTAACCCCTCAACGCATCGCCTTTGTTCTGCACCTGAAATAAAGGACAGATCACAGGTTAGGAAAAACAACATAAAGGAGGCTCACACTTGAACTTTTGCATCTTCATACTTATGGCATATCGCTCAGAAAAGTCAAGTGGATTTGCCAGCGCCATTCTGAAAACCAGTGAAGTAACTGGACGAACGCGCGCCCCTGCACCAGAAGCAGGATGGAGAGTTCATCCTTCCAAACCATAAGGTGAGCTTAAACCGGGGGTTTTGGGGGAAGTCAGAGAAGAACGAAGGGGGAAAGGGGGGAGCAAGCACACTATTCAGCAGACAGTTAATCCCCTTTCTTATCTGCAGAAGGATATTCCTACGGGCCAGACAAGCAGAATTTGGGGGCCCTGTTCAATCGGTGGTCCAAATTCTGCGCATCACGCTTCAAGAGGCCACAGCAACCCAGACCAGACCAGCGCCTCTGTGGGAGCCAGGTGAGCGTTACACAGGGCTTGAGTGGGGGGTGGGGGCAACAGGGGAGACACGGGGCATGAGCGGGGGTGGGGGAAAGGAGGGAGACATGGGCTTGAGCAGGGGGTGGGGTGGAACAGGGAAGACAAGGGGCATGAGCGAGGGGTGTGGAGAACAGGGAAAGCACGGGCATGAGCAGGGGGTGGAAAGGGGAACAGGGGAGACACGGAGCATGAGCGGGGGTAGGGGGGAAAGGAGAGAGACACAGGGCATGAGCGGGGGGTGGGGTGAAACAGGCGAGACACAGGGTATGAGCAGGGGGTGGGGGGAACAGGCAAAACACGAGGCATGAGCAGCGGGTGTGGGGGAACGGGAGGGAGGCACGGGGCATGAGTGGGGGCTGGTGGGAAAAGGATGGAGACAAGGGGCATGAGCGGGGGTGGGGGGAAAGGAGGGAGACATGGGGCATGAGCGGGGGGTGGCGGGGAAAGGAGGGAGACGTGGGGCATGAGCGGTGGGTGGGGGGAAAGGAGGGAGACACGTGGCATGAGCAGGGGTGGGGGGGAAAGGAGGGAGACACAGGGCATGGGCAGGGGGTGGGAGGTAACACAAGGGAGACACGGGGCATGAGCGGGGGGTGGGGGGTAACACAAGGGAGACACGGGCATGAGCGGGAGGTAACACAAGGGAGAAACGGGGCATGAGCAGGGGGTGGAGGTAACACAAGGGAGACACGGGGCATGAGCGGGGAGTGGGGGGTAACAGGGGGGACAGGGCATGAGTGGGGCATGAGCGGGGGTTGGTGGGAACAGGACACACACGGGGCATGAGAGGGGGGTGGGGGTACAGGAGAGAGACACGGTGTAAGAGCAGGGGCTGGGGGGAAGGAGGAAGACACAGGGCATGAGTGGGGGGTGGCGGATAAGGAGAGACACGGGGCATAAGCGGGGGGTGGGGGAACAGGGGAGACACGGGGCATGAGCGGGGGATGGGGGAACAGGGGAGACACGAGGCATGAGCGGGGGGTGGGGGGTAACACAAGGGATACACAGGGCATAAGCGGGGGGTGGGGGGTAACACAAGGGAGACACGGGCATGAGCGTGGTTGGTGGGTAACACACAGGAGACACGGGGCATGAGCAGGGGGTGGGGGGCAACAGGGGAGACACAGGGCATGAGCGGGGGGTGGGGGTAACACAAAGGAGACACAGGGCATGAGCGGGGGGTAACACAGGGGAGACACGGGGCATGAGCATGGGGGGTGGGGGGAACAGGGCACACATGGGGCATGAGCGTGGGGTGGGGGAACAGGGCACACACAAGGCTTGAGCGGGGGGTTGGGGAACAGGAGAGACATGTGGCATGAGCGGGGGGGTGGAGGGAACAGGGCAGACATGGGGCATGAACAGGGGAGGTGGGGGGAACACGAGGGAGACACGGGCCATGAGCAGGGGGTGGGGGGGGACAGGTGAGACAATGGGCATGAGCAGAGGGTGGGGGAGACATGGGGCATGAGCGGGGGGTGGGGGGAAGGGTAGAGAGACACGGGGCATGAGCGGGGGTGGGGGGAAGGGGAGAGACACACGGGGCATGAGCGGGGGTGGGGGGAAGGGGAGAGACACATGGGGCATGAGCGGGGGGTGGGGGTAACACAAGGGAGACACGGGGCAGGAGCACGGGGGGGGGGTAATACAAGGGAGACATGGGGCATGAGCGCATGGGGTGGGGGGAACAGGGCACACACGGGGCATGAGTGTGGGGCGAGGGGGAACAGGGCACACATGGGGCATGAGCGGGGGGTCGGGGATAACAGGGGAGACACAGGGCATGAATGGGCGGTGGGGGGAACAGGGCACACAGGGCATGAGCGGGGGATGAGGGGGAAATGAGGGAGACACGAGGCATGAGCGGGGGGTGGGGGAACAGGGGAGACATGGGGCATGAGCGCGGGGTGGGGGAGAAGTAGGGGACACGGGGCATGAGTGGGGGGTGGGGGGAGGAGGGAGACACGTGGCATGAGTTGGGGGTGGGGGGAACAGGGGAGACACGGATCATGAGCGGAGGGTGGGGGGAAAAGGAGAGAGACACGGAGCATGAGCGGGGGGTGGGGTGGAACAAGAGAGACACAGGGCATGAGCAGGGGGTGGGGGGAACAGGCAAAACACGGGGCATGAGCAGGAGGTGGGGGGAACGGGAGGGAGACACGGGGCATGAGTGGGGGGTGGGGGGAAAAGGATGGAGACACGGGGCATGAGCGGGGGGTGGGGGGAAAGGAGGGAGACATGGGGCATGAGCGGGGAGTGGGGGGTAACAGGGGAGACAGGGCATGAGGGGGGCATGAGCAGGGGTTGGGGGGAACAGGGCACACACGGGGCATGAGGGGGGGTGGGGGGAACAGGAGAGAGACACGGGGTATGAGCAGGGGCTGGGGGGAAGGAGGGAAACACGGGGCATGAGCGGGGGGTGGGGGGAAGGAGGGAGACACAGGGCATGAGTGGGGGGTGAGAGAACAGGGGAGACACGGGGCATAAGCGGGGGGTGGGGGAACAGGGGAGAGACGGGGCATGAGCGGGGGTGGGGGAACAGGGGAGGCACGAGGCATGAGCGGGGGTGGGGGTAACACAAGGGAGACACAGGGCATGAGCGGGGGGGTGGGGAGTAACACAAGGGAGACACGGGCATGAGCTTGGTTGGTGGGTAACACACAAGAGACACGGGGCATGAGCAGGGGGTGGGGGGTAACAGGGGAGACACAGGGCATGAGCGGGGGGTAACACAAGGGAGACACGGGGCATGAGCACGGGGGGTGGGGGGAACAGGGCACACATGGGGCATGAGCGTGGGGTGGGGGAACAGGGCACACACAGGGCTTGAGCGGGGGGTTGGGGGGAACAGGGGAGACATGTGGCATGAGTGGGGGGGTGGAGGGAACAGGGCAGACAAGGGGCATGAACAGGGGAGGTGGGGGGAACACGAGGGAGACACGGGCCATGAGCAGTGTGTGGGGGGGACAGGTGAGACAATGGGCATGAGCAGAGGGTGGGGGAGACACGGGGCATGAGCGGGGGGTGGGGGGAAGGGTAGAGAGACACGGGGCATGAGCGGGGGTGGGGGGAAGGGGAGAGACACACGGGGCATGAGCGGGGGTGGGGGGAAGGGGAGAGACACACGGGGCATGAGCGGGAGGTGGGGGAAGGGGAGAGACACACGGGGCATGAGCGGGGGGTGGGGGGAAGGGGAGAGAGACACGGGGCTTGAGCGGGGGTGGGGGGGAAAGGAGGGAGACACGGGGCATGAGCGGGGGTGGGGGGGAAAGGAGGGAGACACGGGGCATGAGCAGGGGGTGGGGGGAAGGAGGGAGACACTGAGCATGAGCGGGGGGTGGGGGAACAGGGGAGACACGGGGCATGAGCAGGGGGTAACACAGGAGACACAGGGCATGAGCTGGGGGTGGGGGGGAAGGAGGGAGAAATGGGGCATGAGCGGGGGGTGGGGGGGAAGGAGGGAGACACGGGGACACGGGGCATGAGCAGGGGGTGGGGGAAGGAGGGAGACACGGAGCATGAGCGGGGGGTGGGGGAACAGGGGAGACACGGGGCATGAGCGGGGGTGGATGAACAGGGGAGAAACGGGGCATGAGCGAGGGGTGGGGGGTAATACAAGGGAGACACGGGGCATGAGCAGGGGGTGGGGGTAACACAAGGGAGACACAGGCATGAGCGGGGGGTGGGGGTAACACAAGTGAGACACAGGGCATGAGCGGGGGTAACACAAGGGAGACACAGGCATAGACGTGGTTGGGGGTAACACACAGGAGACACAGGGCATGAGCAGGGGGTGGTGGGTAACAGGGGAGACACAGGGCATGAGCGGGGGTAACACAAGGGAGACAAGTGGCATGAGCGCGGGGGGTGGGGGGAAAAGGGCACACATGGGGCATGAGCCAGGGTTGGGGGGAACAGGGCACACACGGGGCATGAGCGGGGGGTGGGGGGTAACAGGGGAGACACAGGGCATGAGCAGGGGGTGGGGGGAATAGGGCACACATGGGGCATGAGCAGGGGGTGGGGGGAACAGGGCACACACAGGGCTTGAGCGGGGGGTGGGGGGAACAGGTGAGACATGTGGCATGAGCGGGGGGGGTGGAGGGAACAGGGCAGACACAGGGCATGAGCAGGGGAGGTGGGGGGAACAGAAGGGAGACACGGGCCATGAGCAGGGGGGTGGGGGGATAGGTGAGACAATGGGCATGAGCAGAGGGTGAGGGAGACACGGGGCATGAGCGGGGGGTTGAGGGAAGGGGAGAGAGACACAGGGCATGAGCGGGGCATGGGGGGAAGGGGAGAGACAAACGGGGCATGAGCGGGGGTGGGGGGAATGGGAGAGACACACGGGGCATGAGCAGGAAGTGGGGGGAAGGGGAGAGACACACGGGGAAAGAGCCGGGGGTGGGGGGAAGGGGAGAGAGACACAGGGCATGAGTGGTGGTGGGGGGGAAAGGTGGGAGACACAGGGCATGAGCGGGGGGTGGGGAGAAAGGAGGGAGGCACGGGGCAAGAGCGATGGTGGGTGGGAAGGAGGGAGACACAGGGCATGAGCGGGGGGTGAGGGAACAGGGGAGACACGGGGCATGAGCGGGGGTAACACAGGAGACACAGTGCATTAGCGGGGGTGGGGGTGAAAGGAGGGAGACACAGGGCATGAGCGGGGAGTGGGGGGAAGGAGGGAGACACGGGGCATGAGCGGGGGGTGGGGGGAAGGAGGGAGACACGGAGCATGAGCGGGGGGTGGGGTACGAGGGGAGACACGGGGCATGAGCGGGGGTGTGGGGTAACACAAGGGAGACACAGGGCATGAACAGGGGGTGGGGGTAACACAAGGGAGACACAGGCATGAGCGGGGGTGGGGGGTAAAACAAAGGAGACACGGGGCATGAGCAGAGAGTGGGGGTAACACAAGGGAGACACCGGGCATGAGCGGGGGTGGGGGGTAACACAAGGGAGACACGGGGCAGGAGTGCGGAGGGTGGGGGGTAACACAAGGGAGACACAGAGCATGAGCGCGGGGGGTTGGGGGGAACAGGGCACACACAGGGCATGAGCGGGGTGGGGGGTAACAGCGCACACATGGGGCATGAGCGGGTGGTGGGTGGGAACAGGGCACACACGGGGCATGAGCGGGGGGTGTGGGAGAAAGGAGGGGGACACAGGGCATGAGCGGGGGGTGGGGGGGAGGAGGGAGACACCGGGCATGAGTGGGGGGTGGGTGGAACAGGGGAGACATGTGGCATGAGCGAGGGGGTGGGAGGAACAGGTCAGACACGGGGCATGAGCGGGGGGTGGGGGGAACAAGAGGGAGACACGGGCCATGAGCAGAGTGAGGGGGGACAGGTGAGACAAGGGGCATGAGCAGAGGGTGGGGGAGAACAGGGGAGACACGGGGCATGAGCGGCGGGTGGGGGGAAGGGGAGAGAGACACAGGGCATGAGCGGGGGGTGGGGGGAAGAGGGAGAAACACGGGGCATGAGCGGGGGTGGGGGGAATGGGAGAGACACACGGGGCATGAGCGGGGGGTGGGGGGAAGGGGAGAGACACACGGGGCATGAGCGAGGGGTGGGGGAAGGGGAGAGACATGGGGCATGAGCGGGGGTTGGGCGGTAACACATGGGAGACACGGGCATGAGCGGGGGTGAGGGGTAACACAAGGGAGACACGGGGCATGAGCGGGGGGCGGGGGGTAACAGGGGAGACACAGGGCATGAGCGGGAGGTAACATAAGGGAGAAACGGGCATGAGCGGGGGGTGGGGGTAACACAAGGGAGACACAGAGCATGAGCAGGGGGTGGGGGAACAGGCAAAACACGGGGCATGAGCAAGGGGTAAGGGGAACGGGAGGGAGACACGGGGAATGAGTGGGGGGTGGAGGGAACAGCCCAGACACGGGGCATGAGAGGGGGTGGGGGGGAAAAGGATGGAGACACGGGGCATGAGTGGGGGGTGGGTGGGAAAGGAGGGAGACACGGGGCATGAGTGGGGGGTGGGGGGGAAAGGAGGGAGACATGGGGCATGATCAGGGGGTGGGCGGAACAGGGGAGACACAGGGCATGAGCAGGGGGTGGGCAAAGGGGAGACAGGGCATGAGCGGGGGGTGGGGGCAACAGGGGAGACACGGGGCATGAGCGGGGGTGGGGGGAAAGGAGGGAGACACGGGCTTGAGCAGGGGGTGGGGTGGAACAGGGGAGACAAGGGGCATGAGTGAGGGGTGAGGAGAACAGGGAAAATACGGGGCATGAGCAGGGGTGGGGGGGAACAGGGAGACATGAAGCATGAGCGGGGAGTGGGGTGGAAAGGAGAGAGACACGGGGCATGAGTGGGGGGTGGGGTGGAACAGGAAATACACAGGGCATGATCAGGGGGTGGGGGGAACAGGCAAAACATGGGGAATGAGCAGGTGGTGTGGAAGAACGGGAGGGAGACACGGGGCATGAGTGGGGGGTGGGGGGAAGGAGGGAGATACGGAGCATGAGCGGGGGGTGGGGTACGAGGGGAGACACGGGCATGAGCGGGGGTGGGGGGTAACACAAGGGAGACACGGGGCATGAGCAGGGGGTGGGGGGTAACAAAAGGGAGACACAGGCATGAGCGGGGGTGGGGGGTAACACAAATGAGACACGGGGCATGAGCAGAGAGTGGGGGTAACACAAGGGAGACACCGGGCATGAGCGGGGGGTGGGGGGTATCACAAGGGAGACACGGGGCATGATCGGGGGTGGGGGGTAACAGCGCACACACGGGGCATGAGCGGGGGGTGGGTGGGAACAGGGCACACACGGGGCATGAGCGGGGGGTGGGGGGGAAAGGAGGGAGACACGGGGCATGAGCGGGGGGGTGTGGGAGAAAGGAGGGGGACACAGGGCATGAGCAAGCAGGGGATGGGGGGAGGAGGGAGACACCGGGCATGAACGGGGGTGGGTGGAACAGGGGAGACATGTGGCATGAACGAGGGGGTGGGGGAACAGGTCAGACACGGGGCATGAGCAGGGGGTGGGGGGAACAAGAGGGAGACACGGGCCATGAGCAGGGTGTGGGGGGACAGGGGAGACAAGGGGCATGAGCAGATGGTGGGGGAGAACAGGGGAGACACGGGGCATGAGCAGGGGGTGGGGGGAAGGGGAGAGAGACACAGGGCAGGAGCGGGGGGTGGGGGGAAGGGGGAGACACACGGGGCATGAGTGGGGGGTTGGGGGAATGGGAGAGACACACGGGGCATGAGCGGGGGGTGGGGTGGAAGGGGAGAGACACGTGGCATGAGTGGGGGGTGGGGGAAGGGGAGAGACATGGGGCATGAGTGGGGGGTGGGGGGAAAGGAAGGAGACACGGGGCATGAGCAGGGGTGGGGAGGGAGACACAGGGCATGAGCGGGGGGTGGGGGAACAGGGGAGACACTGGGCATGAGCGGGGGATGGGGGTAACACAGAAGATACGGGGCATGAGCGGGGTGAGGGGTAACACAAGGGTGACACTGGGCATGAGCGGGGGGTGGGGGGTAACACATGAGAGACACGGGCATGAGCGGGGGTGGGGGGTAACACAAGGGAGAAACAGGGCATGAGCGGGGGGTAACAGGGGAGACACAGGGCATGAGCGGGAAGTAACACAAGGGAGAAACGGGGCATGAGTGGGGGTGGGGGTAACACAAGGGAGACACAGGGCATGAGCAGGGGGTGGGGGTAACGGGAGGGAGACATGGGGAATGAGTGGGGGGTGGAGGGAACAGCCCAGACACGGGGCATGAGAGGGGGTGGGGGGGAAAAGGATGGAGACACGGGGCATGAGTGGGGGTGGCGGGGAAAGGAGGGAGACATGGGGCATGACCAGGGGGTGGGGGGAACAGGGGAGACACAGGGCATGAGCAGGGGGTGGGCAACAGGGCATGAGCGGGGGTGGGGGCAACAGGGGAGACACGGAGAATGAGCGGGGGTGGGGCGTACATGAGGGAGACACGGGGCATGAGCGGGGGGTTGGGGTGGAACAGGGGAGACACGGGGCATGAGAGAGGGGGTGGGGTAACACAAGGGAGACACGGGGCATGAGCAGGGGCTGGTGGGTAACACAAGGGAGACACGGGGCATGAGCGGGGGATGGGGGTAACACAAGGGAGACACGGGCATGAGAGGGAGTTGGGGGAACAGGGGAGACACAGGGCATGAGCGGGGGGTGGTGGAGTAACACGAGGGAGACACGGGGCATGAATGGGGGGTAACACAAGGGAGACACGGGGCATGAGTGGGAGTGGGGGGTAACACAAGGCATGAGCGGGGGGTGGGGGAACACGAGGGAGACACGGGGCATGAGCGGGGGGGGTTGGGGTGGAACAGAGGAGACACAGGGCATGAGCGAGGGGGTGGGGTAACACAAGGGAGACACGGGGCATGAGTGGGGGCTGGTGGGTAACACAAGGGAGACACGGGGCATGGGCGGGGGGTGGGGGGTAACACAAGGGAGACACGGGCATGAGCGGGAGTTGGGGGAACAGGGGAGACACAGGGCATGAGCGGGGGGTGGTGGAGTAACACGAGGGAGATACGGGGCATGAGTGGGGGGTAACACAAGGGAGACACGGGGCATAAGTGGGGGTGGGGGGTAACACAAGGGAGACACAAGGCATGAGCGGGGGGTGGGGGGTAACACAAGGGAGACACGGGGCATGAGCAGGGGGGTGGGTGGTAACACAAGGGAGACATGGGGCATGAACGGGGTGGGGGGTAACAAGGGAGACACAGGGCATGATCGGGGGTGGGGGGTAACACAAGGGAGACACGGGGCATGAGCGGGGGGTGGGGGGTAACAGGGGAAACACAGGGCATGAGCGGGGGGTAGGGGGAGCAGGGCACACACGGGGCTTGAGCAGGGGTGTTGGGGGGAAAGGAGGGATACACAGGGCATGAGCGGAGGGTGGGGGGAACAGGAGAGACACAGGGCATGAGCAGGGGGTGGGGGGGAAAGGAGGGGGACACGGGGCATGAGCGGGAGTGGGGGAAGACGGGGACACGGGGCATGAGCGGGGGTGGCGGGAACACGAGGGAGACACAGGCATGAGCGGGGGGTGGGGGGGTAACAGGGGAGACATGTGACATGAGCGGGGGTGGGGGCAACAGGAGGGATACACGGGCCATGAGCGGGGGGTGGGGGGGACAGGGGAGACATGGAGCATGAGCGGGAGGTGGGGGGAAGGGGAGAGAGACACGGGGCATGAGCGGGGCGTGGGGGGAAAGGAGGGAGACACGGAGCATGAGCGGGGGTGGGGGGGAACAGGGGAGACCCGGGGCATGAACGGGGGGTGGGGGGGAGGAGGGAGACACGGGACGTGAGCAGGGGGAACGGGAAGGAGAAACGGAGCATGACCTGGGGGTGGGGGGAAAAGGACGGAGACACGGGGCATGAGCGGGGGGTGGGTGGGAACAGGGGAGACACGGGCCATGAGCGGAGGGGTGGGGGAAAGGGGAGAGAGACACGAGGGCCTGCACCTTACCGCCTTGAAAGAAACATTACTGCCTACAGGTACACTCGTGGCCGATGCAGAGCCGAGCAGCCCACGTCTACACTGTGCAGGCAGCAGATCCCACTCCTATTGACAAAGCCTTTCATGCGATAAACAAAGATGGCGGGCGTCTCTGAAAATAGACGCACTGCACGCTTCACGGCAGCCAATAGAAAAGCACGTCAGATGTCCGCGGACATCACGCAAGCCGCTTGCCCAATCCCCGTCCTGTCCGCAGAGCGAACAGGGAAGTGTGTCTGCGAAGCGAACACAGATATCACTAATTTTTTCTGACCTATTTTTGGTCATTTAAAAAAAAAACTACTGGACAGATTTTCACCAAATTTGCAAAGGCACGCTTTCGGGACCAAGCCGCTGCTCCTGGTCCAAATTTGGTGAAAATCCATCCAGCGGTTTGAGCTGTAGGTGTGAGCAAAGTTTTTTTCCCATTCAGTCTATGGGAAAAAACAAAATTTTGGGACCCCCCTATAACTTTGCCCCCCTGGACCAAGCCTCACCAAACTTTGCAAAAAAGTTCTGAGTGGGCCACATACTTTTTTGCAAAGTTTGGTGAGGATTCGTCCAGGGGGAGCGAAGTTATAAGCCACCCAAAAAGTGCTCTTCCTATGGAAACACCAACTTAACCATAACTACATGGCCACTACCGTGGCCATGTAATATATTTACATATTTTTAAAATCAGCGAAATCCTGCGCATTGCAAACTGCATGTTTAAAATACAAACGTGTAAAGTAGCTGTGTTGGAAACACGGCATGCGATTCTGAATGCAATCAGCATGGCCCAAATATGAGATCTCTATAATCTATTTTGGAAATGCAGGCAGTTCTCAGGTGTGCAGTCTGGATGCTGACAGGGTTCCACTACTAAAATTTCTGACTGCTGTTATGGGTGACTTTGCACCATTTTGGCCTATGGATGAGAACGATGGTGTAGGCTGTCTGGATCCTGGCACAAGTTTTAGGTGTGTTCCAGTTGTGTTTCCAAACAATCAATACCATACGGAACGCTCTAGTAGGTTTAATTGCAAGTTGATCTAACTGTAGGTTTAATTGCAAGTTGATCTAACTGTTGGTTGCGTGCTTTGTGAATTGGACCTCTCTGAGAGGACAGGCGCTCACTTACCATTGCTGTATCCAGGAGAGATGACATTGGGCCTCATTACAACGAAGGCGGACCCGTAATGAACAGTGCCGGTAAGGGACCAGCACTGTTCATTATGGGCCGCCACATTACGGGCCTGCTCGTGGGTGGAGGCAAGGACGTCTGGTGCAGACCAGACTTGCTTACCGGCACCTGCGAGCAGTCCAGGATGCTAACAACGGGCCCATCATTAACGGGCCTGTTGTTAGCATCCTCCACATTCCCTTTGAGCCCTATAGGGGCTCAAATGGGAATGGGGATGCACCGGGACCGGGTTCCCGGGAAAAGGAATTACCGGGCCCTCCAAGGTTGAAATGGTCTGGTAACTCCTCATTCCTGGAACCCGGACCCGGTACCCGGCATGGGTTTAGCCATGCTGCTAATAGCGGCATGGCTACCTCCATGCTCGTAATGAAGCCCATTGTGTGCAAGGGCTGAGAATGCATGCGATCTGGTTGCTATTATGTGCTGATGAAGGTTTCCATGACGTTGGTCCTCATTACAGGTCCAGCAGTAACCCTGACGGTGCTAATGGTGGGTTACGGCCAGCCCTGTAAATAATTAACGGTGCGTGACTTCTCGGTGCCACCGGGCTATTCCAAGTCTTGTGGCCGGGAAGTCAGGCGCTGGCAATTTTGTTATCCCCCTTTCCATGGAGTCCCATGGGAATGGGGACACAGGAGCACCAGCACCATAGCTAATGGTGCCTGTGCTCCCGTGATAACTCTGTGAGCGGGTGCCGTCCCGCCCGGCAGGTCGGACCCTGGCGGGAGGACTGCACACGCCTGCAGAAAAGTGCCGGTTTACCGGCACTGTTGTTTCCGGACTGGCACACTTGTAATGAGGCCCACTGATTCTTACAATTCGTTTGTTGTAATTGTAGCCAATTGGAAGGAGTATTGAACCTTGATGTCTAGTTCCACGATTAAGTTGCCGAACTGCTTGTTCTTACTGCAGGTGAAGGGGGTTGTGGTCAACATGTGAAAATGTTGGCAAATGCAGTCTGTGCTCAGTGGTGTTGTACCGCTGCTGCCTGGTCTAACTGTAGGTGAACTGCATTTACCCCAATCAGGGGAGAATGGCATGACGTGAAGACCACCATAAATCCCATGCTTTTGTTTTTGGCTGAGGACACGATGTATTTGCAAGCAATTGAAGGTATTTCTGGTTGCCATGTGTAGTTTTCAGATTGTGTGCTACTGCGTCTTTCTCAGCCTGACTGTGCTTTGAACTGATTCTGGCAGTCTCTGCCTCGCATTGCTTTTCCTATTGCACCAACATTTATCAGTGTTCACATGACTTCATGTTCATGTATTAGTGAGAGGCATCGTTCTGACTGTGTTTAGATGTCTGGCTTTTCCCCCTAACCTCTACTAGGACTGGCAATCCTTTAATAAAGGTCTCTAATCTCAGGAGGGACATCCCACCCAGTCTCTCTTCCAGCACCTTGAAACTATCTTGGAAGGTGCACCTATAGCATGTCCAAGATATGATATGATAAGTCATTTATAACGCGCCTGTACACAAGTGTTTCTAGGCGCGAAACAACGATTTTACTAGGCCTTGTATCATTCAGGTCGCGCAAGTGCGGGACATCTCACAATGTTACACAGTAAGCCTTTGGATCAAATTCCACACCACCATCAAGTCAGTCACTAATGTACACTGAGACTACACAGACATTGAAGGAAAGTGTACCCATACAACTGAGGCACATTCCTTAAATGTAAAAGTTAGATTGGTGTACCGGTGCTTGGTCCACACATTTGCAGTGGCCGTCTGATCAATTGGTTCTAGTCATGATAGCAAAACGTCAGTCTTCTTCTCATGAGTGGCAGTGCATGCTATCAGCTCCAGTCCAATTCCCATGGGCAGCATATCAAGCGCAGCAGAAAAAAAGCATACGTGATTGGGAGTCTCTGGTCCCCACAAACGACTTTGAATGGATCTATACGATCCCCGTTTTGAAAATATATGTCTTGTATTGTGTATATTTAGTTCAAGCATTTATTATTTCACTGGAGAATATATGATTTTAGGATGATGCTTGCTGATGCATGCGTCTGTAATGATAAGTAGTAAACCTGGTTTGATTTTGACGCAGTGAAAGATTGTGTGCTATGACCTTAGATCATGGGTGCACAACTTACGGCCCGCGGGCCAGTTGCAGTCCGCCATGCTGTTTTGTCCGGTCCACCAGCAACAAAGACTTTCCTAATGGAGTGCGGCCCGCAAGCAGGAACGTCTTTGTTTTCTTCCGGGCCAGACAATTCACTGGCCCTCATTGGCTCAGGGCACATGCACCACATAGCTCTTACGAGCCACATAGTGCCTGTGTGCTGCACCAATGGAGTGCCAGCACTACGGCTGCCGTGGTCAGTAAGGCTTGATGCCGGAAGGCATTTCAGCCTTCCTACGCTAGCCGTAGTACCAGACCTTGCCAGCGTTCCAGCTAGCCTGCCTTCCAGCACGTCCGGTAAGTACAGATTTATTTGGGGGGGGGGTGTTTCTTTGTGTGTGTGTGTCGTGTCTTTGTCCTGCTTATATGTTGAGATGCGGGTGTGGGGTGTTTGTCGGGTCTGCCTGAATGTTTGTTGTTGTGTGCATGTTCAGTGTATGTTGAGATGCGGATGGGGGTGTGTGTCGTGTCTGCCTGAATGTGTTTGTGTGCCAGTGCAGTATATTTTGAGATGCGGGGGTGGGGGAGATGTGCCGGGTATGCTTGAATGTTTGTTTTTGTGTGAATGTTCAGTGTATGTTGAGATGCGGAGGGGGGTGGGGGGTGTCGCGTCTGCCTGAATGTGTTTGTGTGCAAGTGCGATGTATGTTGAGATGCAGGGGTGGGGTGTGTGTCGGATCTGCCTGAATATGTGTCTGTGCAAGTGCACTGTATGTTGAGATGCCTGGGGGCAGAGGGCTGTCAGGTCTGCCTGAATGTTTGTTGTTGTGTGCACGTTCAGTGCATGGTGAGATGTGGGTGTGGGTTGTGTGTCGGGTCTGCCTGAATTTTTGTTTTTGTGTGCAAGTTCAGTGTATGTTGAGATGCAGGGGTGGGGTGAGTGTCGGGTCTGCCTGAATGTTTGTTTTTGTGTGCAAGTTCAGTGTATGTTGAGATGTGGGGGTGGGGTGAGGGTCAGGTCTGCCTGAATGTTTGATGTTGTGTGCACATTCAGTGTATGTTGAGATGTGGGGGTGGGGTGTGTGTCAGGTCTGCCTGAATGTGTTTGTGTGCAAGTGTAGTGTATGTTGAGATGCTGGGGGGGAGGTGGGTGTCGGTTCTGCCTGAATGTTTGTTGTTGTGTGCATGTTCAGTGTATGTTGAGATGCGGGGGTAAGTGGGTTCGGGTCTGTATGGGTGCATGCTTGTAAGTTTGTATGTTGAGTTGGGGAGTGGGTGGTCCAGATCTGCATGGGTGCATGCTTGTGAGTTTGTTTGGTGAGTTTGGGGATGGGGGGTTCGGGTCTGTATGGGTGCATGGTGTATGCTTGTGAGTTTGTATGGTGAGTTGGGGGGTGGATGTCTGTATGGGTGCATGGTGTATGTTTGTGAGTTTGTGTGCTGATTTGGGGGTTTGGGTCTGCATGGGTGCATGGTGTATTGGTGTATGCTTGTAAGTTTGTGTGCTGAGTTGGGGGTGGGGTGTGCGGGTCTGTATGGGTACATGGTGTATGATTGTTAGTCTGTATGCAGGGGTGGGGGTGGGGGTTTGTGGTCTTTTATAGTATGTATGCATGGTGCATGCTTAGTGGCATGGGGCGTAGTGTTGGGGTGGGGGCCATGGGGCAGAGTGTTTGGTTGGGGGTGGGAGCTATGGGACATAGTGTTTGCATGAGGGGTTGGTGTCATGGGGCATAGGGTTTGGTTGATGGGTGGGGGTCATGGGGCATAGTGTTTGGTTGGGGTGGGGGTCATGGGACATAGTGTTTGGTTGGGGTGGTGGTTATGGGACATAGTGTTTGCTTGAGGGGTGGGGCCATGGGCCATAGTGTTTGCTTGAGGGGTGGGTGTCCTAGGGCATAGTGTTTGCTTGAGGGGTGGGGGTATGGGGCATAGTGTTTGGTTGGGGTGGGGGGTCATGGCGCATAGTGTTTGGTTGGGTTGGGGTCATGGGGCATAGTGTTTGGTTGGGGTGGGAGTCATGGGGCATAGTGTTTGCTTGAGGGGTTGGGGCCATGGGGCATAGTGTTGGGTTGAGGGGTGGGGGCCATGGGGCATAGTGTTTGGTGGGGGGTGGGTGTCATGGGGCAAAGTGTTTGCTTGAGGGCTGGGGGTCAGGAGGCATGGTGTTTGGTTGGGTTGGGGGTCATGGGGCATAGTGTTTGGTTGGGGTGGGAGTCAAGGGGCATAGTGTTTGCTTGAGGGGTGGGGGCAATGGGGCATAGTGTTTGGTGGGGGTGGGTGTCATGGGGCATAGTGTTTGATTGAGGGGTGGGTGTCATGGGGCATTGTGTTTGGATGAGGGGCGAGTGCCATGGGGCATAGTGTTTGGTTGGGGTGGGGGTCATGGGTCATAATGTTGGGGTGGGTGATATTGTAGGGGAAATAGCAAACTTACATGACAGTTTAGGCTTGAGCATGAGTTTCGGGTAGTGGTACAGCATTCAATATTTCAGAATACCGGATATTTTGCCAATCTGCCGAATTCCGAGTTTCAGGCTTGAAATTCGTCCACTTTGCCAGCTTTTTTGTTGAGGTAATTTCCACTACAGTTATTGTAGATTGACATGGCGTCTTCCAGACTGCGAAATGCAGAATCATTTAATGGTCTGCATGCCTCGGGATCATGTGGGCCCTTACAGTTATCATAGTACCGTTTGGCAGTATTTCAGGAGGTAATACAGATAAGCTCATTGTTACACCTTTAAATCTGATTTCACTGTGTGACGTGGAGGCCAAGCATTGGAGTAGGACTTGTTGTGCTGAAGATATTCATTGGGCATACATACAGCAATAATGTATCACTCATAGTTGCAAAGAAAGCCTGTGATGTTCCGGATAATATTGGATTGAACACCAGTCTATAACATCTATTGTTTGCTTCATGGGAACAGAGGGAGTAACATTTTTGCGTAAATGCCGGTTAAACTACAGTTTATTATATCCAGAGTTATTTTGCAGCCATTATCGGGATGCATCAACACACACATTACGAGCAACAAAGCAAATATGACACTGAATTATTTATGATAATGCAGGAAACACAGAATATTTTGTAAGTGAACAGCTAATTAGTCTGTATGCATTTTAAAGGGCTAGGGTTTATGTGATGCATTTGCAGGGCTCTGGTGTTAACGTTGGGAGGTGTGAGACAATGATATATAAATTAAGGGTATAAATAGGGGTGAATTGCGAAGAAATGCAGAGAAGCACAACACATAAGATGCTGAACAGAAAATAAAATGCATTACATGAGTAACAATGCTTAAAGAACCGATATTCAAAAATATTCTGCACTCATGGCTGCAAAAATCCTCTCCATGGCGGAGTTATGAATAATAGTGTTAATAAGCAAGGGTCGAGCACCTGAAACATACTGTGAGAATGGAAAACACGGGTGGCAGCATATAGCTGATGTTTTTCTTTGTCCTCTCCTCTAAGAGTGACAAGGCCGTGTGATTTGATCAACTTTTTTCTGCCACACAAGTTCAAAGCTGTTAGTCATTGCATTCGGTGAATATTTTATTTAACGGTGAAATCAGGCAGATGCACTTCTGGAAAGGCCCATGTGCAAGTGAGAACACTGCATGGATGTGCTTTGCTCTCCCCTCTGGTCGTAACTGCTGGCAGTCCTAGCGCAACTAGCCACTCAATAGAGCCCCCATAATGACATCAGTTGGGAATTGAGTAAACACAGCTGCGCTGGTTGACTCACAATGCGGAGGGGCAGGTGGCTAAAGACCATGGCTCGAGTGACAATGCTCAGATTACTTACCGGTAATCTGTATTACTCCTAGTCCCACTCTTCCTCATCACAGTACTCACCAATGAGACCCCTCCTTCACTACAGGAACTTTTTTTTTGGAGATATAACCTCCCACTTACCCACAATACATCAGTACATAGCAAGCCTGTACCGACACCAGACCCTTCCACACCACAGAAGGGTGCATAGGGTCTGTAGTTCTGTGACACGGAATGGTAGGACTAGGAGTAATGAAGATTACCGGTAAGCAATCTGAGCATTACCTCCACGTCCCTCTTCCTCATCCCAGTACTCACCAATAAGGCATACCCAAGCCAGACCAAGTGGAAGGGCCCCTATGGAAATCAGGAAATCAGAGGACACCCAGGAACAATGCAAACATCTCAAGTTTAATGAGCAATTGAACCAAACATTCACAGCTGCGCCACGGACAGCAACCCCAAACCAAAGGAACGATCCCTTAAACCGCCCACATTAAGGCAGTAATGGGTAATAAAGGTACTGGGGTCCGCCCAAGTAGAGGCCCTGCACATCTCATGCAAGGGAACACCGTGAGCATCCGCCCAGGAAGCAGCCACACCCCTGGTAGAACACCCATGCACACCCAAAGGGCCAGAAACACCAGCTGCCACATAAACCATATAAATCACTAATCTGATCAAGCGACTAATGGAAACAACTGAAGCCATCCGAGGAGCACCAGCCACACCAAATGTAACCAAAATACTGTCAGAACGCCAAGCAGCCTCTGTCCTGGCCAGGTACTCCAAAACCACACAACGCACATCAAGGGAGTGCCAAGACTCCTCCGGCGACCGAGGGTCAGGAAAAAAGGCTGGGAGGACCACTTCCTGAGTCAGATGAAACTTGGAGGCAACTTTGGGCAAGAACCAGGGATCACACCTCAACACTAAGCAGTCAAGCAAGACCCAAAGAAAAGGAGGACAGCATTGGAGACCCCCAATCTTCCCCAGCCAAGACACAGAGGTGATGGCAATCAGAAAGGCTGTTTTGAGCGTGCAGACTGAAGAAAGCGTAAAAGCAGGGGGAGATCCCACGGAGGGGAATTCGAACACACTGGAGGTCGAGCAGACACCAGGCTCCGAAAGAAGCTGCCCACCAGAGCCAAATCCAAAAGTGGAACACCACAATCCCCAACAAAGTCTTCAAAGCACACCACTGAGCCAGCAAACTGGCCACCGCCAACCCCTTATCGAAACTGTCATGCAAAAACTGCAACACCCCCGAACACCACAAACATGAGGGAAAGACTGGCTACACCACACCAGGTGAGAAAATGGGCCCAATACCAATCATAGGCCTTCAACGTACTAGACCAAATGGAATGGAGAATGGTATCCACCACCAGAGCCGAGAAACCCAAAGTCAACAACCTTGTCCTCTCAGGAGCCAAGCTGCCCAGCGAATCACACGAGCAATCCCGAACCCAGATGCCCCCGCAGAGGGCACAGCCAACTGGGAATCCTCCAGACTTCCCGCACTTGGAGATCCATGAGCAACGGAAACCACTACCTGCAAGGCCAAAAGGGAGTCACCAATATCACCAGAGAGGAGCACCGGCGGATTTTATGAATTACCCTGGGAATGAGAGCAAGAGGAGGGAATGCATACAGGAGACCCTGGGGGCACTCAAGATTCAGGGAGTCCACCCCCCACTGCCCTAATGATGGGGACTCGATAGCAAAATCTGGGAACCTTGGCTGAGGAGGGGAAAGCAAACAGATCCGGTGTCCTGAACCTGTGTCAAACGCACGTAAAGACCTGATCAGACAACACCAACACCAGACAAGTCAGGGCCCTGGACCCCAAACCCCCCTGATTGTTGACATAGGCCATGGCAGAGGAATTATTAGTCCGGACCAAAACAGCCTGACCCTGTAAAAGGGGGGCAATCCACTGGAGAGCCATATGAACAGTTGTCAACTTGCTCCAATTCAAGGAAAGAAGGAGACCGGTCTCACCCCACCGGCCCTGAGCAGAAAGAGACCCCAGCTAGGCTCCCCACACCAAGTCGCTGGCGTTGCTGGTCAGCACCACCGGGGGTGGAGGATCCAACCCTGCCCCACTCAGAAGGGAAGAACGCCTCAACCACCAATCCAGAGAAACATGCAGGTTGCAACAAATCGGGATCCTCACTAGAGACTGCGAGGAGGGGGGCCAGTGAAGCAGAAGTTGAACCACAAGAGGCCATGTGTGCCTGAACCACCAGGAGCACCTGAGGCAAAGCCCAGAGATGGCAAAGGACTGAGCACATCAGAGACTGGAGCCGGAGAGCCCTGGCCCTGGGCAGTAGAACTTTCCCATTCTGGGTGCAGAAATTTGCCCCTATGAACACCAGGTCCTGGGAAGGATCCAACTGGGACTTCCACCAATTGATCAGGAACCCCCACTGCAGGAGCGACTGACATACAAGGAGACAGTGATTCTGGACAGTGCAGCGGAGATCCCCCTTGACAAAAAAGTTGTCCAAGTACGGGAACAGCTCGATCTCCTATAGATGTAAATGAGCTATCAATGGAGCAACCAATTTCTTAAAGACACGTGGCGCTGACTTCAACCCCAAAGGGAAGGACACAGAACTGATAATGCCCCCACCCCAACAGAGAATCAGAGGAACTGCTGAAGAGCCGGATGAACGAGCACATGATAATAGACATCCCTTAGATCCAGGGAGACCATCCAGTCCCTTCGCCTGACCAGAGGAACAATCTTCTGCAAAGTTTCCATTCAAAACTGAACACTCTGGACAAGGACATTCAGAAGCTTCAAATCCAGGATGAGACAAAGCTTTCCCCGAGGTTTTGGGACCAAGAAAACCTGAGAATAGAACCCCGGATCTCACTGGAGCCGGGGCACAGGCACCAAAGCCCCTTTGGATAGGAGTTTAGCAACGGCTGAGGTCATGGCCGCTTTCTTGACGGGGTCCGTGTCCCTGTCATGAGACAGAAAATTCAATCCGGCAACCCACCCTCACAATCTGCAGGACACAAACATCGGAGGACCACTGCTCCCAGACAGGAAAATAATGCAGGAGACGGCCCCCCACAGGTCCCCAGTGATTGTCAGGACTTCTGATGGCCATCCGCTAGTTTAGGACCCCCATGCCTGGGATGGAAGTCCCTGGAATGACAAAGTGCCATGCCTGCCCCCAGACCCACGGCTTCGAGGACCAGCCCCCAAAAACTGCCGAACCGGAGGCAAGGGCTTACGCCCCAACCTGTCCACGTGCTTATCAGCTGGGGACACTTGATGAACTTTGTCCTCCAGTGAATCCCCAAAAAGCTTACTGCCCAGAAACAGAAGCCAAAGAGCGCAGCCTTCTGGATGTTGTTGGATTTCCAGTCCCGGAGATGAAGCTGACAACGAGCTGAAATGCAAGCACCCATGTCCATAGCGGTGTCCCTGACGCCATCATAAAAGGGAACAGACATTTGAACCTGGCGCTGCATCTCATCCAGCACAGGAGCACAGTCCGACCCCTCCTCCATAGCCTTACGGAGAAGCAGAAAATCCCCAGAACTGTCTCAGCCGCTTAAGGCCCATAGACATTGTCCCGCAGGGCAAGATGAGAATCCACAGGAGCCTTTTTCAGAGCGGCATTAGTTTTAGGGTCCACCGGGTCCCAAAGGGCAGCATCTTCAGCAGCCATGAAGGAATGGCCCACCAAATTGGACAGGATGTCATCCACAGCCACTGCGTCAGGGAGAACATCCTCAGCCCCATTCAAAGGGTAGAGACGAGCCATGAAGCAAGGCATGGAAACATGCTCCGGGTCCTTCTATTCATGGAGCACCTTGCCCTTAATGTCAGAGATCAGGGGGGCCCCTACTTCGGAGTGTGCTTGTACTGCCTTATCTTGGGATCCGAAGAGCACTCCACCTCCACAGGGACAGAGAATCCCATGGAGCCCTAAACCTTGGAAATCACAGTCTCGACTTCCTCATGAGAGAGATATTTGCTATAGGCCTCCTCATCAGAGTCAGAAACCATCAAAGACCGGCTGTGGAGACTGAGGAGGAAGAATAAGAAGAAGCTGAAGAGGAGGGGCCATCCCGATGCCTACGACAGCCCCTAGAGCTCTCATGCTCCTCAATGGCCTGCCTCACAAGGCCCTTGATTTCCTTGTGGGACAAAGACAACTTCAAATCTACAGGCTTCTTCTGCTTTTTCCTTGCATGATGTCTGCCAGGACCCCCAGAACCAGAAGGAGAGGCCACATGCTGCCTCTTCATAGAATGCATGCACATACTAGTCCCCAGAGAGCAATCACGCAGCCAACCAATGCAGTAGCTCAGTGAGAGGCAAACAAAGCCATATCCAAGCAACCCAGCACAACGGGAAGCCACAAACATGGAGAAGCGGCAAACCATGACCTAAGAGGACATTAGCGCCGCCCACCATCAGTCCAACAAGCCAGAAGCCCAACGGGGAGAGGAAAACCCTGCCCGCAACCAGGCAACCACCGGAAGCTGGCAATAGGCATATGAAAACATGGTCACAAACGGCACTGAGCCATAAAGAGATTGGTTGCATCCAGCATGGTTCAAGTCATCCAGCATTCGAGACCACAGGCCCAACCTCCCCAAAAGTAGAAGGACCCCAAGCACAGCAGGAGGTCCCCGCAAACCGGAACTGTTCAACTGAGCACAAGCCCTGCAGGGAGCCCCATTTTACCGGGTCCACGCCATCGCCCTGTGCAAGAAAGCCACCACAGAAGACATATCAACAATGTTTCCCAGAGGCTCGCTCCGAAGACAAGTCCCTGTCGGAAGACTGGAAATAAAACACTAATGTATTGTGGGTAAGTGGGAGGTTATATCTCTGAAAATAAACATTTTTTGTAGGGGAGGCAAGGCCTCATTGGTTAGTACTGTGATGAGGAAGGCGGACGTGGAGGTAATGTCGTAGAGACTCACTGCGAGCGGTGGTGCAGGAATGGTTTGAGCAATACAGAAGAGGCTCAGAGTAGGTTTCAAGTAATGGTGCACTCCAGGGCTCAGCCAATCGCACTGGGTAATGAACAGACACTTGCATTATTGCATGGGGTGTGGCCTGTGCACCTGAAGGGAAGGCTCCTCAGTCTGCCACATGATCCCATTATTGAATAAAACTTTTTGACAGGACTTAATGCATGAATTCTGGTTGAGAGCTAGCCACTGGGAAATAAGCTAGACTAAGATTCATAGACATATCTCCTGATGAGTGAACACCTATCCCTCGTTGCATCGCTATCGGATGCATGGTCTTTGACATTGGTATTAACATCTCTAGGTTGGGTGGCAAACCTGACACATGCATATGTCGAATACAGCACGTTGAACGGCAGAAGGAATGTCTAAGGGAATAATGGTTGTTTCGCCTATCTGCCCGAGGTGCAAACGACATACATGGGGTTTACAGAACATGTTATGACATTGCAACCTGGTCTGCACATTTTTGGACTTGATTTGAATTCTAAAAACTCAGAGAGTTTTTCAACTTCGATTGTAAGGAGTGTGATGAGGCCACCTGTTTATCACCTGCAGTTGAGGACCTGAGAGCTCTGTTGGCCAGAGTCAGCCACCTTCTACATTATGTGATGCATGACGCGGGATAAGGACCTTTCACAGAGCTTCCCCAGTCCTTCCTTCTTTAACCCAAAGTATATTCCTTTCAAAAGGGGGAAACCAGTGCATACAAGTCAGTGGGCAATATGCTTTTTGAAAGAGGAGAATGCGATGAACCTGCTGTGTCTGTAGTTTTGCACCTCCACAAAAAAAGGACAAAAATAGCCTCCGGAACCCGTTTTCCAGTTTTCAAGAAAGTAGATCTGGTTCTGAATTGTTATCATGGGTTGCAGAAGCCACCATACAATGCACACATGGTCCAGTAGCCCCAGCACTGAGCATGGACCGCAAACAGTAAGAAACCATTCAGCAAAAGAAAGAGGGAAAAAGCATAAGTATTCGCATTTAGGGCAGGTATGCTGAATGTTCACGAACAGATTCACTTGTGCAGCAGAGATGCACAGAGTCAGATCAGCAGGCTGCCATGGCTGCACGACCGGATCCCAGCATGGTGGAAAATACTTCTCTGACCTCGAGCAAGAGGCAAGGGACGAATGGGTTTACTACACAACAGCTGTGAATAAGTTATCTAATGGCCACGCATATGGGGAAGAGTTGGAAACAATAAGCACTGGACAATCAAAAATGACAAACCTTATGGTGGTTATTCAATGACACAATCCCTTGATCAGCACCTTTACAAAAAGAGACACAAGCCACTAGACTTGGCAGGTGTTTTGGTGATATTGCAGCAGGATGGTGGTGTTGTACTGTTTAACCAGATAGGAGAGTTAGTAGAGAAGAGCCTGTTTTTGCCAGGACATTATTGTCACGTAGTATCAAGAAGAGAGCAAGAAGGCTTGGTGGTCCATTAAGCCAGAGCTTGAGAGAAGCCAGGTCGAGGAATCAAATGATAGAAGGTCTGCTGAGAACCTAGGCACAAAGACTGATAGCAGCCAGCCCTTTATAGAAAAGTATTGGGAGTATATCTAGTTAGGGGCTGCTGTCCAGACCCTGGTCAGGAGTTGCAAGACCACCATTGGAAATAAATAAGTCTTTCAAACATTTGCAATCCCAGGTAGTGGGGGAATCCTACTCAAAGTTAACTTTTATCGAAGAAAATACCCCCCAGCTTGTACAGGGCTTACCTGGTAGCAGAATGAAGATATCACCTAATCCTCAATGTCTCATCCTACAGTGCAAGATGAAAATAAAGACAAAAGCACAGCAAGCAAAGATTAAACAATAACAAAGGCAAAGATCAGGCCATGACAAAGAGTTTGGTTTGAGGTATATTGCTACACCCAAACGTAAATGTAAGTTTATATTGGTGTACCAGGACAGTCCAATTTCCCTTAGTAAAATCTAGGGTACGATATACCTTGGATCTATGCTAACCCCTCTCAATTATAGACTGCCTTGCAGGCTTCTTGAGGGTTTCTGAGTTGAAAAATATTTGAAAATGGCCACCTTGTAAGAGAACCAACAATACTGATTTTGATATTCCAGCCAACAATGATCAATGATGTTTTGGTCATTCTTCAATGCAAATGATGCCATCATCTGTTCATATAATTCTACCGGCATCCAACTTCTCTCATCAGGGGAAAATACCCCCCAGCTTGTACAGGGCTTACCTGGTAGCAGAATGAAGATATCACCTAATCCTCAATGTCTCATCCTACAGTGCAAGATGAAAATAAAGACAAAAGCACAGCAAGCAAAGATGAAACAATGACAAAGGCAAAGATCAGGCCATGACAAAGAGTTTGGTTTGAGGTATATTGCTACACCTAAACGTAAATGTAAGTTTATATTGGTGTACCAGGACAGTCCAATTTCCCTTAGTCAAATCTAGGGTACGATATACCTTGGATCTATGCTAACCCCTCTCAATTATAGACTGCCCTGCAGGCTTCTTGAGGTTTTCTGAGTTGAAAAATATTTGAAAATGGCCACCTTGTAAGAGAACCAGCAATACTGATTTTGATATTCTAGCCAACATTGATCAATGATGTTTTGGTCATTCTTCAATGCAAATGATGCCATCATCTGTTCATATAATTCTACCGGCTTCCAACTTCTCTCATCAGAGTAGGAGCTGTTACTTCAATCGCCTTCCATACTTACTTATTTGCCCCCTTCACTGGTCATAATGACTGTAGGGTGGTTTCCCATGTGTATTGTATCATCTCTGGTCTGCCTTTCCCAATTGCCTTCTGGGTTATGGGCCCCAAAGTATTTTGATGGGCTGAACAATAGGGGGGTGTCATTATATTGTCATGTAGCATCAGTGTGTCCTCATAAACTTAGGGGCTCTGGGAATTCCCATAATCGCTGGCATGGAAAGGGTTCTTTAAAATGCCATTTTCAGGTTGCATTTCTGTCTCTCAATATCAGGGATCGGGCTAAATGGTCTCCCTGTTGGATCATACATTGTAATTCTTGTTCACTTAATTCATTTTCATATCTTGAGTCACTAATATTTTGTTTGGGAGTGCTCTCGTTGCCTTTTCCTCTCATGTCCACTGCTGGCATACTTAGTGTGCCAATTCTGTGTCCTCCCTTATTCCCCTGAATCTGACTGAAAACTCAAATATTCCTTGTTATATGGGTGAGTTTGGGAAGACGAAATGGCATGTCTGGTGCTGACTATGGCTAGGTGTGCAAAACCACCACAATGACTCTAGAAAGGTCTGTGCAGAGAAGAGGTAATCTTGGGAATTGAATATGATCTTCGCTTTTCCATGAAACATATCTGTTGGCAGTTTTTAGATTGTGACTGAACTCAACTGAATATATTTGATTTATTGTCTCATTGTAGCACTGTGATCCATTTCCCTTATTATCTGCTTTTTATTCTGTACTGATGTTTCCATAGACTCATTTAGAATAACTTGGCTAGTGTCAAACATGCTAGATGTAGAAGCCAATGTTTTAGTTTTGCTATTAGGTGGTACTGAAAGCACTACCTTTAAGCCAACACTATTGTCATTCAAAATAAGACCTTTAAAACAAGAGCTTCAAATAGGAATGTGTATGTGGGTCTGTAATGTTTTTCAATGGAGATGACATATGAGGATAGCTACATAGGCTATTTGTGTTGTTTGGTCATTTATCCACCCATTTAATGCCCATTTCTAAGTGAAATATATATGATTTTCTTCCCATGCCCACCAATCTACACCCAAAACTGCACCCCTTTTGCACTCTTTCCCTGCATTTGCCTTGTGTACTGAATTTAGCAGCCATTCTTTCTTCCCAAAGCACAGCCTCTTTATGTATCTAAAAAGTTATTTGACTTGTTTGATGCTTAAAAAAATATGTACTATTGCTTTTATGTATGTAATATATTGTATGCATTTTTTTAATTAAAAAATAAACAAGTTACTGTTATAAATGTTTTATTGCAAAATGTGTTTGAAAATGTCCATGTAATTATTTGTAAGTGTTGGTCTAGTGTGTTGTGATGTGAGCAGTACCTGATTGGATGTGCAGATTTTGTATGTCAGTATGTTGTGATTGGGTGTGTTGTGATTAGGTGTACAGTGTGTGTTTATTTCGCCAAAGTAGACATTTTGTTTCACTGAATCATGCAGCCAAACAGGGCTCTATGGGCTGTTGTCATAGTTCTCCTCAAGCTGGAAGGGTGCGCCACCCAGATCCCGGCACTGCAGCTGCCCATTCTTGCCTGAGTCGTGGTCGGTGACCCTCACCAGAGCTTCAACAGTTCCCAGGGGAACTGCGTCAGTAACAGCGCCCTGGTGCCCTCTCTGGAGGCAGCCCTCTTTGAAGAAGCGCTTGTCTTGCTGTGGGGCATCAGTGATGCAGGCTTCAATGGACGAGCAGCCTCCCCTACTGTGGGGGACACAGTATCTAGCTGCATACCATCTGGCACAGCTCCAATCGCAAATAACGGCAGTGTTTGAAGTGGGAATACTGGATCTTGAGGGGCGCACATTCAGCATTAAGCCCATGCCCATGCATGCACAAAGGCCTACACGAATAAGATCTGTGAGGCCCAGGAGCCAAGGCTGCTGCTTATATAGCCTATGCATTAACTCATCTCTGAGAAATTGTCATAATTGAGGTGTAAATGTATTATAGACTGTAGTTTCACACTAACGCACCAGCAGCACTGAAAGGGTTGGCTGGAGCACTTAATATGACTCACCTGTTCTGACAGCACTGAATGGCAGTGACTGCCAACTTGTTTGTAATCATCACCACATCACACGCTGTACATGTAGATGTCCACACATACACCAGAACACAACAAGCATCAACACACAAAAACATATGTTGTGCAAAATAACCTATCTACCCCAAACAACACAAAGTTAAACACACAAACATAAGCTAATGTCGCACACGCATCATCGTACATTTCCTAATCTAAGAACATTAATGCACAAATGCGGAGCTAATGTCACACACATCTTGTACCAGCATTTAGTTATGTGGGAATCTGCAACCACACAAACAAGCTAACACACCTCGTGTGCTTTTGGATCGATGCCAGCGGTAGAGAGACACACGCTTGCTCTGTGCCAAGACCCAGCCACTGACGTGACAACAACTATTAAATACACACAGACAAACACTCAATGCCAGTAGCTAAGAACAAATGTAATTGCACAATAAGAACAACAGCAACATCCATCTCTCTATCGTGCTCTCCCGGGAAAACAGGCACATAGAGACAGTCTAAATAAAAAAGTAATAAATATGCTAGACTGACACACAGTCGCAGACAGTCAACACCAGACGGCCTTGCATTCCTCGCTTCTATATCCGTTCCCCACTTTCTCTCATTTGACTGGGGGCTGTGGCTTCTAGAGGCGTTGTTCTGTGCCTGTGGAGGTGCTGGAGGGCAAGAGGCTATTATCAGTGCTCGGGGGCAGCCAGTGCCTGTTTTTGTGCTGGGGGAAGGGGTGGGCTTTGCACAGCGCCAGAACCAGTGTTCTGTGCTCACCAGCTGATGTTCTACTCCTGTGCAGGTTCTGGAGGACAAGGTCCCAGGTGCTCTGTGCTTGGGCCCTGGTCCCGAGATCTGTTCTCTGGGAACAGAGATGAAGCTATGTGCCTCAGGAGATGCCCTGAGGCCACCAGAGCTGATGTTCTATGCCAGGGTCCAAGTGCTCTGTGCTTGGTCCTAGAGCCATTCTTTGTGGGCATTGTGATCCTGGATGGACCGCTGGACGATCAGAGAGAGATGCATGGATGTGACCCACATGGACTGTTCCTCTCAGTTTTCAAATGAGACGCATTTCATCTGATCCACAAGGGTCTAATCCCCCTTATCAGCGACTACACACCGAAAAAGCCCATCACCATCTATTAGAAACCACACCAGTTGCAGCCAGAGTGTCATTCTATTAATATGCAAAGCTGGAAGGAAGCTAATCTCGACAAATTGTTGTTTTCCCTAATTGTGTGCTCAGGGCAAAACTGAAAACATACTGGAGGAAATAATGCTCACCGAGCAGGGTAGGCAACCTTTTGAAAACAACCAACGAATCTTGGCTCCCACAACAATTACGAGTCCGTGAGCTATGTTAAGAAAAAACAGCCGTCCCCCCACACCCTAAAACAACTCTCCACACAAATCTGAAACGAGCTAGTTTATATTTAGAATGTGTTTTGATAAATAATTTGCAGTGATACAAGTCAAATAATACACGGCCGTATGCCATGACTCCAGCCCCTAAAACATTTAAAAAAAACTGTATAATTTAGGGAGATGTGCGCTTGCAACGGACGTGACTTTTTTCGAGACATTTTCAAAGCTTTTTTTTTTTTTTGGTCATGTTCTATAGACATTAGAATAATGATAATGTCACACGGTTCTAAGCTGTCTGCATTAACAAGATAAAAGTCTCTCGTCCCAAAACGATTTTCAGCATTGCAATCCCGAACAAAGTATATCATATTGCATTAGATATTGGCAACATGAAACTTCTGCATACCATGTACATATTCAGTGTGAAAATGCGCAGGACAAAGGCCCTTTCCTGGGCACCCAGCGAACCCCAGCAGAAGGTCCTTGATGGCTTCCAGCACAACACCCGCTCAGTCTGCCATAAATGGCAGGTTACGAGCACTATGCATTTTGTATACATATTTTTTTATTTATTCCTCCATTTGCGTCGTGGCTTTCATGCATTTTCGGTGCCGGGGGAACTACTATGGCAACAACTGGAAAACAGTGCAAATGGCCAGGCATATTTTCTCATTGACTGGCAAATGCCTATGCAATACCTATGTGCCAGGCAAAACTATTGGATTTGCCAATGGTTGTTTTTAAAAGGCCTTCAGTGCAAGGTAAAATGCAAGGGTTATCAAAGAACTGGACATAGAATAAGAAACCAGACAGACCACATTACTACACAAGAACTGGCAATGCCAACAGTTTGGACTTTTGTGCAGGAATGGAAAAGACACTTACTAGACACTGCTGTAGTGGTATTCACTGGCTATTAATGGTAGCTGGTGGGAAAAGGTGAGAGTACCTGGGCATCTAATAACAGTGCCTGACAAATGCCCAATACTTAAACAAAAGAAAAAAACAGTTGGCTTTGCTAATGCTTGTCTTCCATGTTTTGTAGCCTCTTCCTCAATTAATCATTTTCTTTCTGACAAATATGTTGGTTTATGGACTGCCTACTTGCAAATGCTTTCTTCAAGTGTTCAGTCTGTGACAAGGCATCATCAAGATCTTTCATTGTCACATTGTCTCCTACTGTTTGCAGTAAATCTTGTGCAGCGTCTTTTTCCTGACGTAATGGAGTCGTTTTCTATTAATGATTTCTATATCATTATATAGCTGGATCCAGCTTGTGCATCTATCTCCTTCACAACATGTTTACCAGCTATCACTTGGCTCCCTTTCAATTGTGTTTTTTATATACGTAACGTCATCTAATAAGCCAGCGGTATAAGCGGCTTGATTATTCATTTTGGCTTTTTACTTATTTTATGTCTGTGGACACTCATCCTGAACAGCATTAGCATTTACAAGTTCTCTCTCCAGGCATTGCTTGGCTTCTCTGCACATTTTCAGTTTGCCTTGCATTGCTTCTATTACACTGTGTTGTTTCTGTAGTAAAACCTGTCACCCAGAGATTCATTCAATTGTTTTAGTCCCTGCTCACGCTGATTGCTAGCTTGCTGCGCGACTATTCATTCTGATTAAGCCTTTTTTATAACATTATGCATATTGGTGTAAAGAATGTACGTTCTCAAAAAATCTGTTCTCCACCAGCTTAGGGTAAAACAAGAAATGGGCAGCAACATTCACACATATGTGTTTCTCCTCCCTAGCTATGTGTTCTCTCCTTTTGTGTATACGTGGGTCATATAGATAGAACAAGACAAACTCTAAAATAAAAATCTGTTTGATCTTTAGGTATATGTGACTGATTTACTCTCTTCAAGTGGACAAACACTAATTTAAGATACGCATTTTGAGAAAGCTGAGATGTGGTCAATGCGTAAAGTTGTGACTGCTGATAACTAACACTATCCTGTTACGGGATCTTTATTCATTGCATACTCTGTTATGCTTTGGTTTTTGCACTTGTTCATTTCCTTTCACATGTTGTCTTATAGGAGACAGACAAGATATCTTGTTTGTAGCTTGGTACATTTTATTACAGGAAATAAGGGCTCTCCTGACCCTATATCTGAGGAGGTGTTTTCCCTATTTTACTAAAGGAAATTAAAACGAGTGCTGTCAGGATTCTTACAATGCTACAAATCCATCCTCCGTCCTCCATCCAAACTTAATCTGCCCTAGAATCTGATCTACCACTAATACAGAAAGTGACATACTATTAGCCTTGTTAAAGTCTCTCTCTTAACTTGGGTAATGGTGGCTGGTTTCTGACACAAATATACACTGGTTCTCTCTAAGCTCACATGCCTGGTTATACAGATCCAAGTGTCTTTTATTTCTCCATTTGAGGATGGTGCTTGGCCCGGACTCCCATCAAAATGTTCTTCTCCCTTTCTTCAGGCAATCTGCTTCACTACACGGTTCTCACATTGGAACTGTCCAAAGTCTCTGTATGTGTTCTCCCATTCTGGGTTCAAAACAATCTATGCTTTGTGGGATATTTTTTATCTAATCGCAGCTCAGTCCTTCTTGGGTTAATAGCTTTCTCACCCTTTCATGGGGTATCTCAGATCTCAGCCCAATTTGGGATATTTTGCTTCACAGCCCTTCTTAGGTGATCAACTTTCATACCCCTTTATGGAGTTTTCCAGATCACAGCCCGGCTTGGGCTATTTAGCTTCTCACCACTTCATTGGGTACCTCCTGGCCTTCCTGCAATCCTCCATCTGCTTGATACATGCTGCATATCTGTTTCTCTGTGACAATGCTCTTTGGGGTAGGAGGTCCCTTGGGTCAGTGCGGAACAGCCACTTTGACTTTCCAGTTATCTCTGTCAGTACTTGGATGTCGGTTCCTCCTATCAGAGACCGACAGGACTGTATAGGCGTACACCAATCAGCTATACAGGTTTTTACTATATGTATTGCGTCACAATGACAAGGTGTCTCCTCTTTAACCTCTGCTTGTACCCTTTTTTGGCAGAACGTTCTTTGCAGCAGAGTTCTTTGCTGTTGGTCTCATCTGTGTGTGTGTGATTAAAACTTGTTAACCTTACAACATCGGCTCTGGCCTTTCTTCCCTACATGTTTTTACTCTGGTGTGAGCGTTCAGGGACTTGCCATCAATCTTCATACCATGGTCAATAATGTCAAAGGACATCTTCAAGCACCAAATACCCAAGGATACAAAAATAGCACAAAAGAACAGTGTAACCCTAACAATCGGTTTGTACTTCACCAAAAAGTAGCAATACTGTCGCAAATTTTACATGCGATCATGAGCAGAAGGCACACATTGCTCCTTAACTATTGATTGCAGCACGTTGAGAAAACTTTGTTGTACCAATACCCAGTGCAAGTTTACCGGCCATACAGATGCAGTGAGAGCATCAGAATTCATTTCATTGTTATAAGTATAATTGCTGTAAGGACGATCCGATAATGTGAATTCCATGTGCCCATTTCTGGCTGAGAGACATTTGAACAGCATTCATGATTTGCAATTGACCTTTTGGAGAACTTAAACAGTTGCTCTACTCAGTGCTTGCATACACACAGCAACGCCTAAAAACAGGCATAGGTTCCATGCAAACCTCAACCTCTTCAACGAATCAAGGTTCCCAGAAATGAAAAATGAAAATGCTACATGCAGACAAATATGCAGGATTCAGAGGTGTTTGTTTCATCATAACAGTGCTATGCACTTCTCATAGATTATATCTCAATTTATGCTTTGAGCAACCACCCCCTTACACATTCCCTATGCATCATTTAATTCTTTCTTCACATTCCCCTTCAACATTTCCACCCCAACAAGTATGAAACACCCCTGTGAGAAGGACAGGAGAAGTGTGAAAATGGGAACAAGTAAGTGTGAAAGAGAGACCTAGAGAGAGACAAAGAGGGACATACGTGTGGGGAAAAATAAAAAAATAAAAAATGTTGAGCGACATAGCGGGTGAGAGAGAGAAAAAAACTATAAATGCGTGAGAGACTGTACCAGAGAGAGTGAGATCCTGTAATTGTGAGGGCCTGACTAGAACTTGGATAGACACTAGAACTATGACTGAGGCAAGTAAACAAGACTTGGACTTGGAAGAGAGATTAGCACCATCAAGAAAGTCTACTACTTGTACTAAAATGAGAGTCACTGATTATAGATTAGGACTAGGAAACGTGACTAGGACAAAGAATGCAGAACTAGGATTAGGAACTAGGGAGTTGAGGGGCTAGGAGGAGAGACCAGTAAAATGCATTAAAGCCAGGAAGAGACATTACAAATGAAAAAGTAAAGGGTGTGAGTCTAGGGGTGAGAGATTAGACACTAGTATGGAGGACTATGACAAGAGACTAAAATGAAGAACTAGGAAGAACATCCAATTTGCAGATAAGAGACCACCTCATCAGGAGTTGTGTGGAGCAGTAAAAATATGAGGGTATCACTATTACCACTACATTACCGCTCTGCCCAATCCTGAGTTTGGGGGATCCTCAGAGCATACACCTCCAGCTCTGAGCTGGATGCAAATGCGTTGACTTTCAGGTCATGTTCGAAGTAATTACTGCCGCGCAATTTTTACTGTGGTAATGGTACAAAAAATGCCCCATTGAGTCCTATGAACTGAAAATAAATGGGGACTTACTCCACCACTGCAACTTGTGATAAATTGCTAATAGCGCCAGACCAAGTTGCAGTGACACTAATTGCATTGGGCGGTATCCTGCAGATTTACCGCTGGGATACCGCCCAACTTGTGTTGAGGCACTATGACACGAGACTAAGAGGATGGACTGGAATGAGGATGAGGGCTAAGGATAATGGACTAGGAGTAGGATGTGAGGCAATATTTAAGACAAGAATGAAGACAAAGACATTTGAGAGAGTAGGAGTAGAATTTCGGTCTAAGACAAGGATCTATGATGAGGGACCAGGGTCAAAGACTAGTATTAGGTTGAGGACATTGGATGAGGGATTAGTATGAGTGACATAGATGAGAGGTTACTCCAACAACAAGAAAGTAGAACTCAGATAAGTACGAGGAACAAGGATGAGGCACATGGATGAGAGGTTAGTACAACAAGAAAGTAGGACTAAAATAAGTACCTTGGACTAAAATGAGTGATTTGGACAAGGGACTAGGATTAGCACTAGGGACAAGGATGAAGGTCTAGAACAAGGATCAGAGAGTAAGAACAATTAACATGAGCATGATAAGGGTCTAGACTTAGAATTAGGAACTAGGACTAGGACAAGCGACTAAGATGATAGATGAGGACTAGGACACTGGTCTATTATGATTGATTTAGATGAGGGATTAGGATGAGGAACTAGGACAAGGGATAGGGTGAGGCACTAGAATTAGAGAGTAGGACTTGGGAGTAGGATGGAGGATTTGAAGTGGGACTAGGTTAATGGACTAGACTTTGGATGAAGGTCTACTGGGGAAGCAAAGGAAATTGGCAAAGATTAGTTTGAGTAACTAGGACTAGGAAATAAAACAAAGATTGGGTCAAGAAACTAGTTTGAGTGACTATCAGTAGAGAATATGATGAGATACTAGGACTATTATGGGTGACTAGGATTAGGGATTAATGTGACAGACCGGGCATGAGACAAGGACAAGGACATGGATTAGAACAAGGTCCTAGGATGAGGGACTAGGACTCGGGTGAGGGATGAAGGTAAGATGCTAGGACTACGACAAGGGATGTAGATGAGAAACAATGATGAGGTTCTAGGATGAGGGACGATTGTTAAAATGAGAAACTATGATTATAGAGAGAGACCATAATGAGGAATGAGTATGGGGGACTGTGCAAGAGACTAGAACAGGGGACAACATTAAGGAAGAGAAGGTAGTGACGTGAAGTAAGGGACTAGGATAAAGGACTAGGAGGATAAGGGACTAAGTAGAGACTCAGACTGGATGAGTGGTTACAAAAAGGGATTAGGACAAGGCACTGACTATTCTTATTTGTTCTTTTTCTGTTGCTTGTGGTGGATCTAATTCCTACACCTTTCCCTTACATATGGAGTCTCGCAGGGCTCAGTTTTAGGCCCTCTTCTTTTTTGCTATAGACTGCCCCCTTGCCTGCTGTCAACTCCTCTTATTGGCTGGGTGCACACTTCTATGCTGATGACTTCTACATCTAAATCTCCCTTTCCTCTTTTTCTGACATTCTAAACTCCTCTGTTTCTAAATGTCTACTTGCTATCCAAGCTTGGATGCACTTGTGCTTTTCACATCTTAACACTTCTAAAACTGAAATTCTCTTTGTCCCTGCTTATGCTGCCACACCCGCCCCCCATTTCTCACCATCTACCAGCTTTCCACCTATCTCTCGTCCCTTGTTATCTTCTGCCCATAATTTAGCATTCTATTCGATTTGTCTCTCTCCTTTACCTCACATATCTCAAATACTGCACTGCCCTGTTGCTATCATCTCTTCAATATTCAAAAAGCCTGTCCTTACCTCACCTATTATGCCACAAAACTGTGTATCACTGCCATAGCTTGTTTCCGTCTCGACTACTGTTCTTGTCTTTTGGTTGGTCTTCCTGATTCACACTTCACCACTTTGCATTCCGTCTTTACCACTGCTGTCTTTGCCCTCACTCTTCATTACCTCTTCCTTCACTCTCTTTGTTCGTTGTCTTTTGAACTTTACCTCCAGTTCCACTTTCTTTGTATCATTTTTAAATGTGTCTATGGGCTTGCACCTGGTTACCTTTGCTTCTTGGTTTCTTTATATTCCCCACCTCATCCTCTGAGATCCTAGACCCAGTTCCTTCTTTCTGTGTATAGACCGCCCTGTGCCCAATCTTGGCCTCACATTTTGGCATGCTCTACCACTTCATATCCATTCCATTCCTTCATACTTACTATTTCTCACTTCTCTCAAAAATTATCTCCTATCCACCATGTACGAGTAGAGCGCTCGCTATGACATCTGTGCAGAGCCTGCTAATGCAGGGTCGAATCCCGGCAGGGCCAAGCTCAGCCTTTCATCCTTCTGAGGTCAATAAATGAGCACCACACACCGTGGGTAATAATAAGCAGCGCTAAATGCTAAATTATTATTATTATTATTATTATTATTATTAATATTATTATTATTATTATTATTATTACTGATTTCCCTCCTTTTAGTTGCATCGATTTTTGTACTGTTTTGAAATTGTATGTGCACCAATAAATAAAATAAATACAAATATGAATTGAGTAGGATGAGCTACTAGAAATAGGATAAGAGAATAGTACTCAATTGCGGGACTAGGATGATGAACCTCAATGAGAAACCATGATGAAAGACTCAAAATAGAGACCAGGACGAGGGTCTAGAACACAGACAAGACACCAGTATGAGGGGGAATGGACTAGGATGATGGAATAAGATGTGGTACTTAGATATGGGACCAGAAGAAAAGACTAGATGAGGAATTATCACTAGAAAGAAGGACTAGTATGAGGCACTCAAATTATAGAGTAGGACTATGACGAGGGACTTGAACATGGATCTACAGCTAGAAAAAGAGACTAGGATAAGGGATTCTAGGATAAGGTGCTAGTGCTTGTATAAGAGACTAGAGACCAGGATAAAAGAGTAGGATGAGAATTGAGGGTTTTAGTACAAGGGACTAGGTCAGGAGACTAGGTCTAGGAGGAGATATAGGTCTGATAGGTTCAGACAAATGACTACTATGATGACAAGTATGAGGAACTGGTACAGAGGACTAGGATGAGAATAAGAAACTAAGAGTAGGACTATGATGGGACACTAGGATACAGGAATAGGACTAGGTTGAGGATCTAGGGCTAGGTGAGAGCCTGAGACTATGGCTTCTGAAATTATATGGCATTCATTTTATTTTATTTACTGATGCCTGTGCTGAAACATGTTGGCAGATGGATGATTTGTGAGTAACAGGATGCAAAAGATAAACTGTGATTCAGCCAAACATCGCGACTCGACACTAGGACTTGAATGAGGGACTAGGACCAGGTCTCATATGAGAGACTCGGATGGTGGTCTAGAACTAAGACCATGACTAGGATGAGAAACTAGGATGAGAAACTAGGACTATAATGATGGACTGAGACATGGATGAGAGACTGTGACTGCGATGCCATACATTTTATCGCTCTGTGGTTTTATTTAATTTACCCGTGCGGGTGCTCAGTCATGCTAACATAAGAAGGCATGATGGGAGAGAGGACATAAGAATAGCAATCTCTGATGCAGCCAATTAATGCCAATAGATCTGTCAGTTGTCAAGCCAGCTAAAGATTCTTCTTTTCACCATCTGTTCCCTTTGCTGTCTGAAAGCGCCACCACAAATTCTAACACCAAAACCAAAAATGAAAACAAGTTGCTAGGTAAAAAGACAAAATGATTTCTACTGCCACCCGTTTTTAAAGACTCCAATGAAAAAGGAGGGCAGGAACAAATTTGGGTTGTTAAAGTCCATATATGACATCAGGGAACAGGCAGAGAACTCAGGGTGATGCACCAGAAACCTAAAATAAAAACGTCAGAAAATGTAGGGACACTACTAATCTCCAAAACTAAACATTATATTTTAAAACACTGCTAAGGCAGTCTTTGAGGATTTGTTTGGCATTTTCTGCACTCATGTAAAAATAATTGACTGGACGACTGATAGAGGATGATTATCAAATGCCCAGTCTCTTTTAGAGTTTGAAGCCCCAAAGAATAATCTGTCCTTGTGAGCTCCTTCACCCCCCCTCTGCAACTTGTATTCTGCAGTGGGCCTCTTTTAAATCCATTGCCAAATGACCATTACCCCCCATAGGTGTACGCTTCCGTTGCTTCACTTAATCTGCACTCCCTTCCTATCACAGTTTTCACAGAAGACCCGGGTTGGCCAATGGGCATTGGTGTGCACAGTATTAATTAATATACTTTTTATTATTTATTTGTTTATGGTTTTGCAAAGAAAACCTTTACAAAGTATAAAAGAGAGGAAAGAAAAAGCCGATCAGAGAGAAAGAGGAAATGGCCCCCCAAGGCAGTGGGGTAACAATTAAAACTTTGATTAAGACTTCGATTAGACAAGAACACCCGTTGGCATTTTAATCGCGTTTTGTTAGAATCAAGCAATTTTCCAGGACTCTGACAGCAGCCGTAGTGAGCATGACTTCTTGACTAGAAATCAACCTGTCCCAGAAGGAGTCCTGTGTTAGAGTCTCCTCTCTAGAGACGAATCTTCCAAACAACTGCAATCTTGCCCTCCAGGTACCCTCGAATTCTAACAACAAATGTCTCAGTGATTGTGAGTTCGGTGGGTCACAAGACCTGCAGAGCTTTTTGGCCTTATCTCCCTGGTTTCTTTTAGCCAAAATTTCTCCAGTGTGAGCTAAATTCAATCTTAATCTGAGAAAATTATTTCAGATGTTCTGGTCAGGAAATTTTTGAAGATAACGTGGTAATGTGCCTGCTTTTCTCTCGACTTTCAGGAAAAGGTTTGGTGGTTTCAAAAGTCTGACTCCCTCGATCGTGTGAATCCAGTCGCATATTTCAAGTTGTTTTTTGATTTTCAGAGGATTAACGAGGAGTATTTCTGATGTTGAGTTCAGCCTCAATAAAATATCGCCCACTTTTTTCTCCAGCCCGAAAAGTTGCTTCGATTTACCCTTTTTATGGTGTTCATTTACGTCAAAGAAGAGGGTAGAAGGTCTGGCAGTGATAATGTCCCGATAAAGCGACGAGAGCTTCCAGTCCGCACGACAACCCAGGGAGATCAGACCCAATTAAAATCTCAGGCTGGTGAGGGGGGTGCAAGCGGGTAGATCTAATACCGCTTTCCATAACCTACCCTCAATTTTATTCCAATCGAAATTCCAAAGTAAAGGTTTCGCTTCTAAACCGTAGAGGACTGGTACCGCTTTACCAATATAGAATTTAACAAGTGGGGATAATGAGAATCTACAGAATTTCCCTTTTAAGTTTTTCATCTGAGCCATGATTTTACAGATCTTTCCGAGAGTGACTGGAAGCAACTTGCTCAAAGATGGAGATGCAAGAATTTCGTAGCCCAGGTAGATGAGCTCTTCAACTCTGGGAATTTCCATGTCATTTAGAGACCACTTCCTAGACTGGAGATTTTTCCTCGGATGTTTAAATATCAAGATTTTAGATTTTGAAGGGTTGATTAATAGGCCATTTAACTTGGCATATTCGCCTAGTTTGAGGAAGAGCCGTTGCAACCCCAATGCCGAGCCATCTAATAAGACGATGTCGTCTGCATAGGCCAGCCAGTGTATGCTTCTCCCATTGATCCTGGGTGAGATCATAGATGCCGAGGCCAAAAAGTTTCCGAGGTCTGCCAGGAAAAGATTGAAAAACAGGGGGGCACCTAAGCACCCTTGCCGGACTCCCTTGAGAACCTGTATTTCCTCGGAGAGGTTGCCTACGTCGTCCAGCCTTACCCTAATAGTAGTGTTCCTGTGTAGTTCCATGAGCATGGCCAGTAGGGGAGCTGGAATCCCCCAATTATGAAGCTTCTGCCAGAGGAGTGACCTGTCCACCAGGTCGAATGCTTTGGACAGGTCTACCCAGGCCCCAAAGAGTGGAGCGCCATCCTTCTCGTTAGAGCCTTCACTGAGTAAGTTCAGGATAAGGTCATTTAAACTGGTGGAAAGACCCTTCCTGAAACCCGTTTGATGCCGGGAAAGAATATGGTTGGTGTCGACCCAGTGTGTAATTTCTTTCAGGAGGAGCCGCATGAAAAGCTTACTGTCGGTGTCCAGAAGGGCGATCGGACGATAGCTTGCAGGGTTAAGCCTGTCCTCCCTTTTGAAGAACGGAATAATTAATGCATTCTTCCATGATGGAGGGAAGATCCCATTCTCTAGGATTTCCTGAAAAAGGTGATACAGAAGCTTTGCCCACAAAGAGGGATGATTTTTTAGAACCTGGTAAGTGAGTCCGTTGGGCCCTGCAGCCTTTGATGTGGAAGCAGTGAGAATAAGCTCTTTAATATCTTGTTGGTAGAATGACAGTGTCCAGCTAGTTGAAGGTACAATAAAATCTCTGGAACCTGGGTGTTCAAAATTCTTTGACAGATAGTCAATCCAAGTTTGCTCTGGAACCAGGTTGCAGAGTGAACTATTATGACCTGTTTCCAACTGATTGAGAGCTGCCCAAAAGCTTCTGCAATTGTTTGCGTTCAGTAGGTGAAGCATCTTTTCCCCGTCTTCTAGTTTTAGTTGATGTTTGTGGTTGTGGGACCAGTTTCTATACGATTGTTTAACTTTCCTAATTTTTTGCAAATTTTCTTGTAGGTCTCCTCTTCCTTTTTTCTTTATGATGCGTATGGATTGACGAAGTAATCTCTTTTGCATATGTACTTCTTCGTCAAAATGATGAATGTGTGTTTGTTTCCCACTGACTTTTATTTCGTTTGGTGGACAAATTGACCACACAAATTTTCCAAATTTTTCTGGATGGAATTCCTCGATCCACAATGGAGCCGGGACTGCTTCTAGCAGTTGGTTCACTTTTTTCCCTCCAAATTTATATTTGAACACTCTCAATTTTCCCTTGAATGCAGCTAGTTCCTCCGGGCGAGGTAAAGTTGGTCCTCTCTGTTGGACTGGAAACCGGAGTTCCAGACAGGCATGGTCACTACCTCCTTCCCAGTTGAGAGTGAGGGTCGGGCAGAGCAATGAAAGGCCTGGTGTCACAAAAATGTAGTCCAATGTGGATTGCCAGGAACCCTGGCGCCATGTATGGTTTCTTGTTTCCTTGCCCCCATTTTGCTCGAGAATCCTTTCAAAATCCCAGGACGAGAAGAAGTCCTGCCATATTTTGCCCTTTTGTAATGTAGCCAGCTTGCGATGTACGACCTGACTATTTCTTAAGGAGGTGAGGTCTGCGTTCAAGTCTCCTGCGATGAGGATGAGGGCTCTCTCGAATTCAATCTTCACGACTGTTAATATATTATGTAGAATTTCTGTGGAGTCTTGAAGGTTTATGATGGCTGGGTTCCAGTAGATGTTAATAACCACTAGAGTTATTATCGAGTAATGTAAGTCAAGCTCCACTTTGCAGGCCTGAATGCCTGCTGCATTATTGCATAGCGGGACAATTTGTTTAATTCTTGAATTCTTAAGGACCATCAAAAAACCACCCGCAGGTCTCCCTTTAGATTTTTGTGAGGCCCCGAGGTTTAGGACTGTGAAGCCCTCTATCTCTATGGGGTTAACAAGCCAAGTCTCCTGGAATAACAAGATATCAAAGTTTTGTAACAGCTTGTTTTTTAGTAGTTTTTTTTTTAAAAGCTAGAACCTCTTGTGTTCCAGGAGATTAGTCCCAGGCCATTTTGCCTAAAGGCTATTTTGTTCCTCACCTAACTTCAGGAGAATTTGAGAAATGATCTCAGGAAGTTTTGTGATTAGATTTTCATTTAGTTTGGGACCGGGGGTCAGGATCCTTGTGTGTACTGTCCCTGAACCGGCTGGTCCTCCGAAGCTTGGGCTGACTTCTCTGTTTGTAAATACGCTGGAGTAATTTCTGGCTCTATCTTCCTCTTCCTGCTCAAACACCAAGAGACCTGATCTGGCCAGGTCAATGTTGTTCCTGATTATTGCCTGATGGGCTCTTCTAGAAGCGAGACCGACTTCCACGAGAAATCTGTCATTTGACACTGGAAATTTGACATATTCGATGTCATCTGACGAAAAAAGGAACAGATTGTAATTTTTTCTAATTTCCGTCAACAATACTGATCTACAGAGTGATGTGTACCTGTTAGGACTTTCCAGTCTTAGCCAGATCCTAGGAATTGAGAAGTCAACTATTTCTGGCTCTGTAGCCCTCGCAGGTGTGGAGAGAAGAGGGCCCTCTAGTTCCTCTTCCACTACTCTGATGTGTGAGCGCAGCTCTAGGCTTGATGATTTTCCCAGGCCGTTTCGACAGACCGCTTCATTGAGCATGGGCCTGGTTCGGGCATTGTCAAGGATAGGCCGAGACTGGAAGAAGGCGACCGTTGGTGTTTCAACTTCCGAATTCGCAATAGCGTTTAGGCAGGTAGGCACCGGTCTGGTGTTACTTGCGCAGCTGATGATGTCTTTTTGGGTTTTATTTTTTAGGAAGATAGGTGCTAACTTAATGTTCATCTGGGCCACTTTTGGGCTTTGGTGGTTGGAAATTCCACTCGCAGGGCTTATTGGCTCAGTTTGTATGGCCATATTTGAGGTTTGTGCCTTAATGTTAATTTGAGCCTCCCCTGGTTTTACAGGGACCTCTTTTTTTCTGTTTTTGCCCTGTCCCCTTTTAGTCGGCCTAGAGGAATTTTGGTTTTCACTTTGAGGTGGTCCAGCCACTGAGGGTATTTCAGTTTCTAGGTTGGAGGTCTTTTCCTCAGACAATGTGATTTTTTTCAAGAAGGCATTGGTTCCAGATTTTTTTTGGGTTCTGTTTTTCTGATTTTTTTGTTTTTTTTTGGCTTTTCTCCGACTGTGGGTAAGAGCAAGAGTCTTTTGCAGTAGGCTTTTTTTTTGCTTGTTCCTTCTTTTTTCTTCGAGAATAGCATGGGGTTGCAAGATCAGAGATTGTTTCGTTGTGTGGGGAGACTTGAATATTTGCTACAGTGATGTTTATCGGGCTCTCCGGGATCTCTTCGATGCCTTCCCAGTCAACATTCGCTAGTCTTCGAAATTCTTCTAGAACTGAATTAGATAGTGGAGTGTCACCGAAGCAGTCTATGGGGTCCTCTTCTATATGTAGTTGTTTCTTAGACATACTTTCTTGGATAACCAATGGGAGGTTTTTTACGAGCTCTTGTGTTGTGAGGTTGTTCTTGGCCTCTTCCTTCAGTAGACAGTGGATTTGAGCGAGGTCCAGACCTTGTTTCACTCCCTCTGTTTGTGAGTCTTTTATGGTTGGAATCAAGATTGTGTTCATGATGTTATTGAGAGCCGTTGTTGTTGATTTGTTCTTTGACACTTCATTCGCAAGTTCCAGTAAGACACCTGCTTGTGTTTGGACCTCTGTTTTTAGAAGTTCAAAAACAGACACTAGGGAATTCAGTACAAAACTCAGTGCTGTCAGCGTATTCTCACTAGCTGTCGAAGGTATCCCTTGTGAAGGAGAGGTGCGTCTTTCTTGTAGGTCCCGTGGTCCGATTTCTGGTGCTTTGAATGATGGCAATTCCGAGGGGCGGGGGCAGACCGTAGACGAAGAAAGAGAGAAGGTATTATCGCCCTCCTGGTTTGTACAGGGGGACTGGCTGGAAGTAACAATTAAATCAGCTAAATCATTGGTACTCTTATTTCTTTTTCTTACAAAGTGATCGTTGATTCTGCTTTGAATTTTTTTAGTTGTTAGAGTGTATTCCATTCCTCTCTTCCAGCCTTCCTGAATAAGGGGTGGGGGAACGTGGGATTCAGAAGCCGGATGACTATCAACATGAACAATGGCTTGGATGACATGAGTGGGAGTCTGGGGAGTTCCTGGAAAGGAGGGGGCTGCTGCATCAGGAGCAGCGGTACCCTCTCCCGCGAGTTATGAGCCTTCCTGGTCTACCATATCTTCGAGGAGGGGTGTGCTCCTGAGTCTCATTATCAACCTCCTCTCTTCTTTTGTAAATCAGTAAGTGGAAAAGATGAGTGCCAACCCCAAAAGTAATATCAGGCTAGATGATGCAACTGGATTAGCGATTTTACGCAGCAATATGAATAGCAGAAAAATGAAAGAGTACCTTAGGCGCACCACCGCGCAACAGCCGCTTAACAGCCCAAAGCCTTCACCCCTGTCGGGCTTAGCGCTGCAAGGGTGGCTGTGTCCGTCTTTTGCAGCTGAGAAGAGTCACGTGACTGCCAATAGGCTCCACCCCCTCCTGGGAGCGAGCGCAAGGCTGCAGGGGACTCCGAGAGTCTACACCGGCTGGGCTGAGTGCTGAGCTGGATACAATTTGACACAACAGTCGCGCTGCTCGGGCGGCTGTGTCCGTCTTTTGCAGCTGAGAAGAGTCACGTGACTGCCAATAGGCTCCGCCCCCTCCTGGTAGCGAGCGCAAGGCTGCAGGGGACTCCGAGAGTCTACACCGGCTGGGCTGAGTGCTGAGCTGGATACAATTTGACACAACGGTCGCGCCGCTCGGGCGGCTGTGTCCGTCTTTTGCAGCTGAGAAGAGTCACGTGACTGCCAATAGGCTCCGCCCCCTCCTGGGAGCGAGCGCAAGGCTGCAGGGGACTCCGAGAGTCTACACCGGCTGGGCTGAGTGCTGAGCTGGATACAATTTGACACAACGGTCGCACCGCTCGGGCGGCTGTGTCCGTCTTTTGCATCTGAGAAGAGTCACGTGACTGCCAATAGGCTCCGCCCCCTCCTGGGAGCGAGCGCAAGGCTGCAGGTGACTCCGAGAGTCTACACTGGCTGGGCTGAGTGCTGAGCTGGATACAATTTGACACAACGGTTGCGCCGCTCGGGCGGCTGTGTCCGTCTTTTGCAGCTGAGAAGAGTCACGTGACTGCCAATAGGCTCCGCCCCCTCCTGGGAGCGAGCGCAAGGCTGCAGGGGACTCCGAGAGTCTACACCGGCTGGGCTGAGTGCTGAGCTGGATACAATTTGACACAACGGTCGCGCCGCTCGGGCGGCTGTGTCCGTCTTTTGCAGCTGAGAAGAGTCACGTGACTGCCAATAGGCTCCGCCCCCTCCTGGGAGCGAGCGCAAGGCTGCAGGGGACTCCGGGAGTCTACACCGGCTGGGCTGAGTGCTGAGCTGGATACAATTTGACACAACGGTCGCGCCGCTCGGGCGGCTGTGTCCGTCTTTTGCAGCTGAGAAGAGTCACGTGACTGCCAATAGGCTCCGCCCCCTCCTGGGAGCGAGCGCAAGGCTGCAGGGGACTCCGAGAGTCTACACCGGCTGGGCTGAGTGCTGAGCTGGATACAATTTGACACAACGGTCGCACCGCTCGGGTGGCTGTGTCCGTCTTTTGCAGCTGAGAAGAGTCACGTGACTGCCAATAGGCTCCGCCCCCTCCTGGGAGCGAGCGCAAGGCTGCAGGGGACTCCGAGAGTCTACACCGGCTGGGCTGAGTGCTGAGCTGGATACAATTTGACACAACGGTCGCGCCGCTCGGGCGGCTGTGTCCGTCTTTTGCAGCTGAGAAGAGTCACGTGACTGCCAATAGGCTCCGTCCCCTCCTGGGAGCGAGCGCAAGGCTGCAGGGGACTCCGGGAGTCTACACCGGCTGGGCTGAGTGCTGAGCTGGATACAATTTGATACAACGGTCGCGCCGCTCGGGCGGCTGTGTCCGTCTTTTGCAGCTGAGAAGAGTCACGTGACTGCCAATAGGCTCCGCCCCCTCCTGGGAGCGAGCGCAAGGCTGCAGGGGACTCCGAGAGTCTACACCGGCTGGGCTGAGTGCTGAGCTGGAAACAATTTGACACAACTCACACATTTATCCTGATGACATTCCTAAACATTAAAATGAAACCACAGTGGATAAACAAGGCCCAACAACACATGTAGATCTGGGAATTTTTTTTTTGTTACATATTTGGATGTTTGTTATTGTGTTATGGCTTTCAATTTAAAACGTTCATAATTCAATTACAAAATGTATCAACATTCTAGTATTACACACACATACATTGGAGGACAAATATAACACACAACTTACAATGAGAATTATTAAGAAAGAAGACAATTCATCATTATTATGATCAACATTTCTGTGGTATATACATTTTAAAAAACAATTATAGGAAGCATCTTTGATAATAACCGGAAACTTCTCCCTTCTTCCAGGAGGTAGGTAAAATAACAGTGGCTATCTGCTGAAATGACAAAATATAGCTAATACAACATAGTGACATTGGTGACTAAAGTGACTGTCCTATCTACGAGAACCAAATTCATGTTATGTACATTATGTGCATTAAATCCTTACTTTAAGCTCTTTAAAGGATCTACAGATTTGGGGATATCACCCAACTAAATGAATATGTGTTCAGGAATGCTACAAATGGAGTTGTAAGAGATAACCATTCATTAATCGAACCCAGAGGTTATCTATGATAACAACCTTACTGGAGTGTATACATCTTTCAAAGTGATATGTTCTTCTTTGTAATAAACCAAGGCATACTGGAATCAGGTGGTGTAGAGATTCCAATCTGTTCAATTCACATATTCCACCATCTGTGACTTTTGAGGGATTCTAAGTCATGGACCAATTACTTTGAGAGTATGCAGGAAAATATATATATAAATCTGGAAAAAACACATTCTCTGGCCTGGACGAGAGGAATTTAGAAATTGTGGCAATCTGGGATCTTAATCCTGGCAAACAATTTACATTTTCTTTATCAAGTTTTGGGTTGGACAGGCTTTCTCAATTGTCAATACATTCCCACGTCTTTCTTACCAATAAAGGGTTTGAGCCCATCAACATCAAATCTACGCTTGCCTCTGTAAGATATCTCTATCAAGCCAACATAAGGGAACAAGCACAACCCGTTTGTGCAATCTCCTCTAATCTAGTAAAGAGAGAGTTCACCCCATCTCTATTATTTTTAGGAAAATATTTAATTTGTTCCATTTGTATGTATACCATCATGACCTTAAGCTGAGCGATAGACGAAGTAAGGGTATAGCCGAAGAAGGAGGAATTCCCAATATGCCACATTTTTCCCTTCAAAGGCATCAAGCCATTTTCTGTTACTAATCTCCAACAGCTCCAAGCCATATGTTAAAGTTGGTGTTACCTTAGTATTTGGCCTATATAATCCTCATTTGCTTTATGAATGACTCAATTATTGCAGAGATGTTCTCGTTAATTACCGCTAGCAGACTGTTATTGGAGAAAACAAACCCCATATAGAGCAGATGATCCACCTCCTCTATCCCTTTGTTATTTATGAACGACATAAACCTTTTATACTTCTGATTTTTGTTTTACACTAGAATCCTAGATTTACTCAGATTTATCTCCAGTCTGTTCTCACTGGCATATTTTCCCACATACTCCAAACTCATTTGCAGCCCTCTAGGTGTTGAGTCTAGAAGCATCACATTGTCAGCATAAGCCAATGAAACAACCTCCAACAGACCTATCTTGGGTGAAAAGTGATTAGGTTTGTGCAAAACTCCCTGGAGATCCGTAATATACAGGTTGAACAGGGATGGAGCTAAAACACACTCATCCCCTAAACCTGCACAGACTGAATACTCAGACGATATTCGGTGCAAAACAACAACTGCGTGATAAATAGGACAGGATGAATACACCAATATATTAGATTTTGCCATGAAGGTTTTCTGTCCACTTTATTAAACGCAGCACCCATATCTAAGCTTCCCCAGTATAGGGATTGACCCATAGGTCTAATATGTTTAAGTTGGTATAAGGGGTAAGCAAGACCATTCAGTGCAGTCCCCATTTGCCAAAGATATCCGTTTTGATATATACTCAGGCTCTCAGTTCTATCTGCCCACTTGTTCAAATATTTTAAAACAAAGGCAGCTAACACTTCACTTGTGGTTGTGATTAAGGATATCGGTCTGTAACTCAAATGCGGACTATGATTGCATTGTCCCATGAATTGGGTATGATTCCCCCTGGAGCCACGTGTTTGAATATTGTTAGCAGAGTATTCAACCATCGACTTACATCATCCTTTAGCAATATGTTAGAAATGCCAACAGGGCCACAGATCCTAGAATATTTGCTTCTCCTTATGGCCATCACTAAAATTGCCTAAATCAAAATATGGGACCCAAAAGTCAGTGGGATACCTGAGTGTAAATATTTTCGAATATTCTCAAAGTGCAGATACCACATGGATGCTGGGATACAGTTGGCTTTACTTATTAACTGGACTTTATGAGGTCCATTCAACACCTTCCAAGTTCCATTATTATCTTTAAGGATTAATAATGTCATCATCTCTTGATTGGATTTTATATAATTTTGTATTTTGTGCATTTTATGCCAATGTATGCACCTTTGTTTAATCCATTTCATCATGCATAAGCTGTCTGTTGCCCAGCTTAATTCAAATCTAATTTCATTTTTGCTTTTCCTAACGATTGTATAAAAAGGATGTTTGTGTGCCGAGACAAAGGGACATTGTTTCCAGCGCTTCTTAACTAATGGATATGGTAACCAGTTATTCACAGTCTCCGTAAAGGCCTTTGGTGCGCACCTCATCACCCCCTCAGAGGGTGATCAACTTCCCCAACATATGCTTGCCTCTGAATGTATTCCTCTTACATTCCTACGTGTCTGTTTAAGCCTACAACCAGCATTATATACTACCAAATTTAGACATATTGTATTGGTGTTTCTAATATTGCCAGAATAATGCCAGCATTTTAGTACCAACTTTGCGTGATCGCTTTTAGTGCCTTTAGACACGCTGCCGAAAAAGAAGTGTTCGAAAAAATGAAATCAATGGTTGAATGTGAGGACTGTCCAAACCAAGCAGGGTGGCTGGGACAATCACCATAAACATTCCCATTTATTTTACTTAAAGCCCCTCACATTCTCCAGTTTTCTTAATGCTAAAGTTAACAACTGACAAGATGAATGGGTAAAGCTCGGTGCCTCTTTCTCACATTTTTTGTCGGGCAGTTAAAGCGAAAGTCACCTGCAGAGATTAATAATGGTGAGGAGATGGTCTATACCCAGTCCAACAAAATATTGTACAATTAAATTCTTACAGTGTCTTCACACTCGTCTCCTGGATTATGATATAAATTAATCAACAAAATATGATTCACACCATTGCTTGAGTCCCTAATCAACTTTATTACCAATTAGAGGCACATTTAAATATTATACATTCCAAAGTTTCCCCCTAAATTTGTTTTAACTGCTTTCAATAGACGTCCTGGGGGCCTCTCTCTTGTCCACTTGCTTGCTTTCTTTATAATGGTTCCAAAACCATCAATAATTGGATCTTCCAGTAACCATATTTCTTGCAGTTAGTTAATGTTGAATACTTTAAAACAGTCCATCATATCAGTGTTTAAAAAACTATTAAATCCTCTCGTATTCTAGAATAGCAAAGATAAAGAAACAGGTTTAACATCTTTGGCGCGTGCCAACTTGGACAGCAGAGTAAATGGTAACCAAACCAACCTGGTCTTACCCTTAACAGGGGAGAAACCTGCCTGCGACCATCATTATCTATTTGGCACCTTGCCTTTAAGATGTTTGATGAAAAGTGTGTCCCCTCTTACATTTTATTTATTGAAGGGACACTCATACTTACCTCTTCTTTTGGCTTTGTTATATACACGCATTGTTCACAAGTACTAGACTGTTGGCGTTGATGTAGCATACAGGAAAGTCCAGAAATAGCCCAACAGCAGCAGTGATCCTCTGCCTCTAACTGCACTATGAAAGGCTCTCTGTGAGGGCTCTGCACTCTTCACTAGTATTAGAACGCTTGGCCCCGTGTAGCATAAAAGTAAGTCCATCCGGAAACAGCACAACAGCAGTAGTGGTCCTCTGCCTCTAACTGCACTTTGAAAGGCACTCCACGAGCGATCCACGCTCTGCCCAGGTATTTGAATTCTGGCCCGGCGCAGCATACAAGTAAGTATATTGAGAAACAGCCCAACAGCAGCACCGTTCCTCTGCCTCTAACTGCACTATGAACGGCTCTTCTTTGAGGGCTCTGCACTGTTCACTAGTATTAGAACGATTGGCCCCGTGTAGCATAAAAGTAAGTCCCTCCAGAAACAGCACAACAGCCGCAGTGGTCCTCTGCCTCTAACTGCACTCTGAAAGGCACTCCACGAGCGATCCACGCTCTTCACCAGTATTAGAATTCTGGCCTGGTGCAGCATACAAGTAAGTATATCGAGAAACAGCCCAACAGCAGCACCGTTCCTCTGCCTCTAACTGCACTCTGAGAGGCACTGTGTGAGTGCTCGACACTCTTCGCAAGTATTAGAACGCTGGCCCCAGTGTTGCATACAAGTAAGTATATCCAGAAAAACCCCAACAGCAGCAGTGTTCCTCTGTCTCTAATTAAACTCGGAAAGGCACTCTGCAGACCACGGATAGATTCAACATATGCTTCAGTTGATGGACTGCATCAGTTAGAAAATACAACTAAAACAGGGGTCTTTGAAGTTTTAAGACCCCCTTCACGTAATCTAATGTTTGAAGACAAAGAGGGTAATTCATAGAATTCAGCACAGAAGCAGCGCACGCGGCTGGTGCAGAAAGAGAGCATGCGCCAGTGTGCGCCAGCCGATGCACTAAACAGCATTCTGGTGCACAGTGCATTCATGGATTACCCAAGTCATTTTCAGCTGTGGCACAGCGAACATCCTGCAGCACCAGTTATGCCCCCAAGAACACCCCTTGCACAAGGAAAAACCATCGAAATCCCCAATACGGCACAAAGGGCCGTGCTAACCCTGGGCCAGTTTACAGGCCTGCTACATTGTAATCGCGTGAAAAACTACGCGTATCCCGCTCACTGCAGTCAAAACACATGAAAATGTACTTGCGCACCCCCTTGAATACAGGTACCCCGCTCGCGGCAGCCAAAACGCGTGAGTAACTCCCCGTAAACCTCCTTCTATACGCGTATCCTGCTCGCGCAGTGAAATCATGTGTTAAACTCCCATCGCACTCCTCGAAATATGCGTACCCCACTGGTGCCAGCGAAATTGCGTGTAAAACTCCCCGTGCACCCATCGGAATATGCGTAACCCGCTCGCGCAAGCGAAATCACATGTAAAACTCCCCGCGCACCCCTCGGAATACGTGTACCCTGCTCGCAGGAGCCAAAATGCGTGAAATTCTCCCCGCGCAGCCCCTTGTGCACCCCCTTCAATTCACGTACTCCGCCTGTGCCAGGCAAATTGCATGGAAAATGTCCCCACTGTTGTTGGGCTGCCTGTGGGTCATGGTCTGGGGTGATTTGTTGCCTGCGGGGCATGGGGAGGGTGAATGGGCTGCCTGCGGGGCATGGGGAGGGTAGATGGGCTGCCTGCGATGCATGGTCAGGGTGGATGGGCTGCCTGTGGGTCATGGTCAGGGTGGATGGGCTGCCTGCAGGTCATGGTCAGGGTGGATGGGCTGCCTGTGGGGCATGCCCAGGGGTGTAGGGTGGTCCCCTGTGGTGTGGGCTGCCTGCGGGTCATGGGGAGGGTGGATGGGTTGCCTGTGCATATTCCAGGGGTGCGCATGGAGTTTCACACGTGATTGGCCTGGCGTGAGTGGGGTACCCGCATTCCGGGTGTGTGCGTGGAGTTTCACACGCGATTGGCTTGGCGTGAGCGGGGTGCGCGTGGAGTTTCACATGAGATTGGTCTGGCACGAGTGGGGTACGCGTATTCTGGGGGTGCGTGTGGAGTTTCACACGCGATTGGCCTCGCACGAGCAGTTTACACATATTCTGGGGGTGCGCGTGGAGTTTCACACACAAATTGGCAGTGTGGGCCCTCCCGGGTGTGACACCCCGCATTGACGGGCACCTGCCAGCAGGCCCCGACCCATGACCCTCAAACCGTCCCCAGTGATGGCAACCTGCCAGCAGGCCCCACTCATGTCCCCCACCCCACCCCCAGTGACGGGCATCTGCCAGCAGGCCCCGACTCATGTCCCCCACCCCACCCCCAGTGACGGCAACCTGCCAGCAGACCCCGACTCATGAGGCGGACATCTTCCCTGGCCTCGAGGTCTCGCAGGGATGCAGTCATGACCTCCTCCAACTCCCTGCAAGTTGCCTTGAGGCATTCAGCCCACCTCAACTACCGGCACATGGAGTTCTCCACCCTGACCATTGTGAGCCATGCTTCATCTGCCCGCCGCTGCTCTGCATCTATCTGCTGGCCCAACCGCTGCCACATGGAAGACACTCCCAATCCTGGGTCCTCCTGCCCGATGGCCGATGCCTGCACCTGTGATGTTGATGGCCCCGAGCCATTATCACTCCCACCCTGAGCCTGCTGCTGCTGTGCATGTGCCCTGTCTGTTGATGCCTGCACGTCCTCCTCTTGCTGGGGTCCAGTTGGTGGGGTGGATACCCCTGCTGGATGTCCGACTCCCGACTGTGGGAGGGACATGTCCTCCACCAGCCTGGCCGCTGGCTCAGGGGCAGCTCCACAGGGTTCCCAGGTGATACTTGGGCAGGAAGATAGCATGGAGGGCAACTGGCGCATAGGGGGGTCAGTTGAGGTTGGGGTTGCAAGAAGTTCCAGTACACGGATGCACCCAGTGCCAACGACCTGTCCTAGTAGGTCAACGTGGTCAAAGAGGGATTTGAAATGATGTGCATAGTCCAGACGAGAACCCTGCACGTCATCCTGTATCCGACGTTGGTGCATCGCCACCCCAGCTAGGACAGGCTCAATCCGGTCACGGATTGCAATGTCCGCAGGGAGAAGAAGCCCAGTTGTTGTATGCGCATCGCCTCCCTGAAAACGGGTCTGGATGGAGGCATCCCTGCTGGTGCCGGATAATGTAGTTAAAGGATCGGGGACAGGATTACACACAGGCACCTCCACGGCAGCCTGTGCTGCCTACTGTCCCTGCCCCTGGACTGCACCACTAGCACCAGTGGAATAGCCCCCTCCTGGCCCCATGCGTGGGCCTTCCATGGCCTCCTCCACAACCGAACAACCCACCAACCTGGATGACTACGTGCCATTTTCCTCCATAGGCCCCTGGGGGGGATCATCTGCCCCTACTGCTGCTGAGGAGTCCACCTCCAAACTCCGCCTCTTGGACCTCCTCTCGGCAGCTGCGGCTGTGGACGCGGCACCAGACTCCTCACTCCCAGAAGAGATCACTACGTGGGAGGGGAGCTGGGCTTTGCGTCTCCGGCTGGCGGTGGGATACCTGCCGCTGTGTTCCACAGCACTGTCTCCGCCCACTTCACCAGTCGACGCTGAAGACAGGGAGAGACAGAACACAGGCATCAGAGCACTGTACAATGGTCGGATACACACATGACAGTTGCACATGAGTGGCAGTGTCAAACTTCACAGATGGCATCACACTCCCCAACACTCATATCATTTGAACCCACACACATGCACAAAATAACAGGAATCCTGCAGCAGGCAGCAGCATCCATACACACACACCAGCATGAACATCTGAAGGTTGGCCTGACGTCACAAGCAACATGGGGAGTGTCCAACGCATGCACACACGCCACCAGACAGACATGCTTCTGTACATCTCCACCACCTGTCAGAGTGCAATCATTGGCAACTATGTCACATCTGCCAATCGGGTTCCTACACATGTCAAATACACACATGCACATGTATGCCATGCACATACATGAAGGTGGAACCAGCATCCATGTGTCACACCCCAACCATGCCAAAGTACATACACAGAAATGCTAACATGTGTGCATCTCCACATGCAGTTGTGCATCATGCTTTGGAACACATACACCATCACACATGACTGGACTCACATGCAGCATGGTCATGGCCCTGCACATACACATCCATACATGGCCCTTTTCAGACATATGCCCAAGCTGCACACTCCTGGCACACCTCAACATGCACTGAGTCCAATAAGTATGCATGGACACTTACTGCTCAACTCCAGACCGGTCTCCCTCTCGACGACCTGGCGGTGAAGCACTGGGTTAATGCGTTCCAGGACCCTCGTGTCGTTGGTGGTAAGGTGGACCCGGCACCTCACTGCATCCACTGCTACCAAGAGGCGCCGGGCTTCCTGAGGGTCCTGGACCTGAAATCCTTCCAGCGCTTACATACGTGTGCTAAGCCGCAGGTTGCCACCCCCTCCGCGTTGGTGGCAACCACGATATCCAGCCAGATCCTCTCCCATCCATCCTTGTCGGCGCGTCATCTTACGTAGAGGGCATCATAATGCACCAGGACTTGCTCCACCAGCATGCCAACCTCTCCTGCTTTGAAGCTGGAAGCCCTCTGCTTCTCTGGTTGGGGTTTGCCAGTGGTCTCCAATGGTGTTTGCCCCGACATGTCAACCCCCGAGGCAGGTGTGGGTGGGAAATTGGGTCATGGTTCTGGGCTGTGGAGCGATGGAACTGCAGTCGGGAGTCTTCTGTTCTAGCAAGGGTGGTCACAGCAACTGGACCCCTGCAGATGGCTGATGTGCAGGCACCAGATAGCAGGACATGTGGCCAGCAGGCGGTCAGGCAGCAGCAGATGGCTGGTGGGAGTCAGCTTGGGGCTCTGGGGGGCAGGAAAATTGCCTTCTGTGTAGGAGCGTGGTCTTCCATGTGCTGTCGCATGGCCAGCTTGATACTGAAAAAACAGCACGTGAAAAAACAGCACGTCAGTGTGTCGTTCGAGGAAAGGCCCTTAGCGCGTAAGCGCATAAGTGATGTGACGTGCACGGGTGTTTCCCTCGGCACGGGTGCATAGTGAATCCGCACGTGCAAAAACAGCACGTCCGGGTGTCACTGCGTGTAATTGGAGGAAAGGCTCTTATCGCGTAAGCACGTAAGTGACGAGGCACGCATGGGCGTTTCTGTGGGCAGGGTTAAAAGGTACATGTAGGACGCCATTTTCTTGTATGTGCTTTTTGTGGAGAGCGAGCGGGTGGTTTTTGTACTTCTTGTCGGTTCATACGCGATTACTACACAACAGTTGCAGTTCGTACTTGTTTACTCAGACAGCGTTCAATTCTTCTTTTGGCGGGGGTGTTGCCAACACGCCCATGCACGTCTTTTTCATGTTCTTTTTCCAGGCAGACGGTGAGTCGCGCACATATTTTTCCACTGTTGTTGCTCCCATGTGTCGCACACCCATTCAGAGGTCATTGTAGCCTGCGTGTACCACGAGTATGCTTATTTTTGTATTTCTGGGTCCCACAGTGTAGTGCGGGTCCTTTATTCCATGCACGTGGGCTACCAGGGGTCGCGTGCATGTTAAATTTTGTTTTGGGGTGCCTGAGCATTGCATGACCCGTCATCTTCCCCCAGGGGTCACAGACAGCCTTGCTAGAGCACAGGGGTACGTATTCCATCTAGTACCCTGCTCCCTTCAACCCAATCGCCCAGGACAATTGTGTACTGCACCTCCCATTCGCACAAGAACATCACTGCCTTGGTTGGGATGCGGCCAAGTGCTAAGGGAGGCAAAGCTGCCCGACCTCCAAGAGGTGTCCACGGTAGGGGACGTGGCCAGGATGAGCAGGGTGGCCCAAGAGGCCAGTGTGTGGAGGACCAATCAGGGACATTTATGCCCCCCAATGGGTCCGGGGGATGCAGCTGACACCATCCCGGCTCAGGCCCTGTTAACCAGGCCCCGACTGGTGACAGAACTGGCACGGGATGACTCACAGGCCAACTTCTGTGTCACAAAGTCAAAGCCACGTGTGGCAGTGAAAGTTGCTGTCACCAGGCCACATGGATCTGGGGCAGCAATGTCATCTGCTGCCCTAAGTAGCCAGGGTGAGGAGGCTGCAGGGGCAGCTGCAGCTCAATCCACCACAGCTCTGAGTCACCCAGCCGGGACAGTGTTGGTCCCAGACCATCACACCAAGGCAGTTGTGCCGCTTGGTCCTGGCAACAGCACCCAGCAGCCAATGCCTGCAGTGAGAGCTTTGGTCATCCTGCCATTGCCTGCTTCCAGTGCCCAGTCCACCTGTGCTTCGGCCCCTACTGACCAGAGCAGCGTAAGCCACTCACGGTCCATGCCACCTCGCAAGAGGAAGCAGCATGTCTTGTGAACAGGCCAGGACCCCAGACATGGGTCGCCCCTCCGGCAAGTCAAGGAAGCAGAGTTTCAATGATGTGGAACTAGACGCACTTGTGGGCTATGTGTCGGCTCATGGCCGCGAGATGCTGGTGACTGCAGGGTGCAAGACTACAACTGCTCAGCGTAGGGCCCATTGGCAGCGCATCGCGGACCAGATTAGTTCCCTTGGATTTGTGAAGCGCACAGCTAATGATTGCTTAAAGCAGTGGAATGACCTCAAACGCCGAGCAAAAAACAAGCTGGCCTCCAATTATGCCTCTACTCTGGTGACTGGCTGTGGTCTCTACCAGAGGAGGATGAACTCACAGAACATGAGGCAATTGCTGGAGGGTTCATCGCAGAGGATCAGATCCAAGGCTTGGGAGACCTACCAGATCTTGAGGCAATGTCCGGTGAGTGGCCATGCGTGAGTGTGCAAACCATGTGTATGTTCCTTGGATGATGTGTTCTGATTGAGTGCCAGGTCAGGCTGTGTAGTCATGACTGCTATAGGTCACCCATGTGGTGCCTCCAAGCCATCCCCCGCCTTTGGGTTTGGGTTTCACAGTATCCCTAATGACCGCAGTAAACACTTTGCACCTGATGACTGCACTTGCCCTTCAACTGGCATCATGCCACAACATTGTTAATACTGTATTTCATTTCATTCTACCTGATTGATGGAATCATTTGCATGATAAACACACATTTTTGTGCCATTCTGCCCCAAATTCACCATACTTTAGGCATAGATTTCACCCCACAATGCCCCACATGTGTTAACTTTTTATGAGAATGATTTCATCAATCAGGCTGATTCACTTTTGTGCACCTACACATGCACTGCACACAATCACTTCAGTGCCCTGTTTGAATGTTCAACATGACAATTGACTCGTGTCATGTCCAAGTGACCTACCATTGATGTATCCATGTGCCTACCATCACTGTATTAGTAAACACTGGCTTTGTTGCAGCGTGTTACACATGTGTGTTTTTTCACACTCTTTTGCATGTTCTATTTCATGATGTGTGTCTCACATGGATGGGGACAGTACTGATTTACTATGATCTGGGTGTCCTAGCCAATTCTGCCATGGCTATGCTACGCGCCATCTGTGTGCTGGCATGTGTCATGTTTGTGGAATGAAGTAGAAAATTAGGGCACCTGGCGGAGTCCTGATTTACCCAGGTGGGTACATGCATACATATGAAAAATAATCAGGATGGAAGATCCTACAAGCGGTTGTGTAGTTCTGAATATTTAAATTTACTTCAAAACAACACAGAACATTAATAGTGATTCATAAATTGCTTTACAGTACTTTCGATAAGTACGAAAGTTAAAGACAACGGACAAGAGTGATTGTATTTTGTGGTAACACAGGTAAGTGTCAACCTTAGTGATATTGAGGTCAAAACTTCACATAGGGGCGCATTCACAAATGAGGTAGGAAGGACCTACAGTTGGAAGAGGGTGCACCTGGGAAGGAAAGTTGTCCCAGGCGTGGTTCACACAAGGTGTACACAACAGTTCTTACAAAACATACACAAGAGGGGGATGGTACAGTTGTGTCACGGGGGATCGACATGGGTGTGTTTCGTCCAAATCGGGCTTGATTGGAGCCTGTCTGTGTGTTGGCCTTCATCAGGATGGACACCAGTTGCGGTGTAGTCTGTAGTATATGTGGGTTAGAGAAGGCTGTAAGGATCTTCGAAGGTAGTTGACTAATTCAAGAGAATACTTAATAATGGCTGAGTGGTGCCGTGATGATACATCACTTGGTGTATCAGTGTACAGCGTACCTGCTGCTGCAATATCAGTGGGACGCTGCAGACAATCCTCAAAAGGTTGCTGGATTGTGGGTGCGTAATGCACTTGGAGCCAGCCATGTTTTTCTGAAGGCCGGAGTCTCTCAGGGTCCCGCGAGCCGGACAGGGCCAGAGTGGGTCCCAAATCTGAGAGAAAACAAGGATGGACCATGAAGCGTGAGGCGGTCCAATTTGGTTTAAGTGGTCTATTTGTGATGAATTCTGTTGTGGGATAAGAATGCCATCAGGGGTCTGTAACCCCAATCCTCCGTAGTGGGTGTCTGTGGAGACCCGTAGAGTGAGCTGCCCCTGATGAGGGGTAGGTGTGGAAGTGGTTTTTGGTTCGGCTTTGTGTGATTGGTAGCAACATCTTCTTAAGTATTGACCGTGGTGGTGTCCCTGGAGGCACGTAGGGTGAGCTGGTGTATATCCTGGTCTGGTCAGGCGCCATGTTCAATCCACTTTAGTGGACTAGAAGCGGAATGCTTCAGTTGTGCAGAGTCGTGCAGAGTCCATTGCAACAAATGGTGTGAGTGGTGGTGCAAGGACACAGATGTGGCAGTGCTGACCATGTTCTATGGACTGAACTAGGTCGTGTAGTAGTCGGATCTGGGATGCAGTGCTCAAGTGCATCGATGGGTTGGTGCGGTGTCTGTGAAGACGGGCACGTAAGTGAAACGCTCCCCGGAGGCACGAGAGACCCAATGGTTGATATGGGCTGGAGCCCGGGCCGCGGTAGTGCCTGGGGGTCTCGAGCGGTTGGCGCCTGGGCTCAGTGGAGTGGCAAGTGAGCTCCAATGAGTAAAAGTGCCTAACACAACTAGTTGTGTGGTGACCGGACGTGCGCAATAATCAAGGTTCGTAGCACTCGCTAAACAAGAGACTAAATGTGCGGCGGTCCCTGGAGTGAAACTTACCGCAGTGAGTCCCGTGCGGGCCTCCACGTGGGGTACTCAGCTGGCAATGGTTGCTGTAGGATGTGGACCTGCTTCCGGGTGTTTAAGCATTAACACAGGATGCCGGGCAACCAATGGGGAAGCGTAGTTGATTGGGGAGGCGAACGCTTCAGCCAGTAACCACAAACTAAAAGGTCAGCCTATCAAGCATCCTGATATTTTTTCATATGTATACATGTACCCACCTGGGTAAATCAGGACTCCGCCAGGTGCCCTTATTTTCTACTTCACTTAGCACAACCTGTGGTTGTAGGGCTATTAAAAATCCCAGGAGTATACACGAGAACCTTTCTACTTCAATACCAACCAACATGGATAAGGTAAACATCGTGTCCTATACGGATGAATATTTTCAAAAACTGATGGGCACTACATCTGCCTTAGGATCAGAAGGCGGGCCAATCGCGCAAGGCGTGAACAAAGATGAACTGGACACTATTCTCCAGAAGAGGAAAAAACTTATACGTACAGAAAAGCATGGAACTTTCATGCTCGAATACCTTAAGAGCGGGATCATCCCAGAAGGGTTACAAGTAAAAAATATTCCCCGGGTGTTCACCGATAACCCTAAATTCAAAACAAATTTTAGCAGTGTCGGCAACAAATGCAGCCGTGATTGGATCATTCTTATTATAGACACTGCTCAGGAAGAGTGTAAGAAACAAGGAGAAGATCTGGCCACATTGGAGAAGAAATTCATTGAGGACAAAACCGTCAACGACCCTAAGAAGAAACTAGAAAAACTGGAGGAGGAGGTGACTAAATTCAACCAACTCACCGTTGAATGTAAGGTACAAACATTCAGGAAGGATCTCACGAACTACGCTGAGGAGAAAACGTACTCTTACCTAAAGGAGACATATTACAGCGATCTACAACAGCAACAACAAACCAACTACAACAGACGCAACCGTGTCGTTAATTTCACTGGCAGCTCAGGCTCCTCGAGCGGCAGAGCACCTAGTTTGCCAGGAGGCAGCAGGAACACTGGGCCCCCACCACAACATCCGTTTTTTCAAAGAGGGGGCCAATGAGGCCGACCGAAGAGACGTCCACAACAAATGGGCCAAAATATGAGGACACGCTAATGGTACTCGAATCAGCCCTAGCATCCATTCCCATTTTCAACTTATCCTCCAGAGTTTTAGTCAAAGCGGAACATACCCTCCTTGAAAGAGGGTTATCATTCGTCCCAGCCACCAAGGCAGATCCCTTTAAGACAGAGGCTGATCTGAGAAAATTCTTCCGCACCTTGAGACTCAAATACTTTTTCGAGGTGTATTTACCAGAGAAACAAGACTCTGAGAACGTCATCATCTAAGAACCACAGATACCGCTAGACAACATGACAGGCTTCAAACCCAAATCTACCTTTACTCTTCCCCCACATACCATCCCGGGCAAGTTTGACACCTTTGAAAAAATAGTCATGAAGACTATCACCAACGGCTTGACACAAAAAATCTTTTATCAAGACAACTTGAACAAGGAAGAAAGACAGTCCCTCAGGGATCTCAATCATGACACAACCATAACCATCAAACCAGCCGACAAGGGCGGAGGAATCGTGGTCATGAACACCGAAGACTACAACCAAGAGTGCCAGCGCCTCTTGGATGACACCACATCGTACAAAAAACTCAACAGGGACCCCACATAGCGTATACCGTCACCATGGACGTCGAGGCTTTGTACACCTCCATCCCCAAACTGGAAGGGCTACAAGCACTTGCCACCTGCCTCGAGAAAAGGGCAGAAACGACCACTATACCAACTAACTTCCTCCTAGAGTGCATTCGCATAGCCTTGGGAGAAAACTTTTTCCTGTTTGGACAACAGATGTACCAGCAGTTTAAGGGCATCAGCATGGGTGCACCTTTTGCACCAGACGTGGCCAACCTCTACATGGCCCAGTATGAGAACGACAACATCTACCACAACAACAATCCCTACAGATCACACATCAAGATCTGGCATCGTTACATCGACAACGTCCTCCTGATTTGGGAAGGCAGCAAAGAATCACTACTGGAATTTCATCACCGGCTCAACACACAGAATACCCACATCAAGTTCACCATAGATTGGGATTACCAAGCCATCAATTTCCTCGACTTGCATATTTACCGATCTGGAGCACTGTTGAAAACAGAACTATTCAGGAAACCAACCGATAGGAAGAGTATGCTGCACTTCTCAAGCTACCATCCACAAGGGCTGAAATACAATCTCCCCTATGGCCAATTCCTCCGCATCCGCAGGAATTGCACCGACAAGGAAAAATTCGATCTACATGCCAAGCAACTTCAAACACGCCTAGGACAGAGGGGCTACCCCAAGAAATCCATCAGGATGGCCAAGAAAAGAGCGGCCAACACCGACCGCTCCATCTGTCTCACCAGCAACGAAAAGGATCCTATCGACAGGACTGTCTGCGTCACTACGTTCAATCCAGTGAGCAACCTTATCAAGAGCACCATCAACAAACACTGGCACTTGATTAAAAACGAGGGTAGCCTAGCAAAAAAAAACTCTTTTCGCCTTCAGAAAAAATAAGAACTTGAGAGACACCCTGTTCCATACATTCCTCCTAACCCAAAAAGACACCAGCAACCCTGTGGAACCTTCCTCCAGTAGTAGGACATTTCAGCTGCGGGCGGTGCGTCGCATGTCGTTACACCACTAGCAGCAAAACCTTCACCCACAAGGACTTCATTTGGAAGATGAACAACCACACCAACTGCGAAAGCAGATATGTTGTCTATGCCATCAAGTGCCCGTGCGACATGGTGTACATTGGCAAGACCATTAGACCCGTGAAACAGAGGATCAATGAACATAGATCCTTCATCAAGAACCGAGTACAAGACAAACCTTTAGTTGAACACTTCGACAAGAAAGGACATGCTCACAAACAATTCTCCTGGACTGTGCTACAACAATTACAGCCACAATGACACAGAGGAGACATCAATTTGGCCCTCACTAAACTAGAACAAAAGTGGGTGCACAAACTCGATTCAGTCCGCAACGGCTTAAACATAACCGTGGAATGCAAACATTTTTGAGAGCTACCTCCCATCCAACAGAGTATCCTAGAATACTGAAATCCTCTTGAGATGAGGTATGTCTCCATGACCCACCCACAGACTCCTTCACAAGGTAGCCACTAACCAGCACTGTCCTTGTAACACCACTATTGTGACCAGCACCCGTGGGACAGTCCACTCTTTGGTGGATTTGTGCATCTTGGGTCTATCAGATACACCCAGAACACCTCATACTCTCTGGCTTTACAAGCCTGTGGCTAGAAAGGTGCCAGTATGTAAAATATGACTTGTTATAACCATGCAAATGTAATGTTTTCCGGCATAGACCACTTATGTTAATTACCACAGACACCCCTCGCTGGGACTGGACTTTTCGGAGGCTGATCAGACACACCACGAATACCGGATGTGCTCTGGTGTTGTTTTTGTTTTATTATTATGTGGCTACAATTGTGCTGTCATCAACATTTTTTCCTTTTATGAATATGCACACAGAACCTTCCAGTATCACACAGTTTAATCACTGCATGCACCTCGTGCGGTTCTGCCACACTTTGACAACCTGTTCCATTTTTCCAGAAGTATAGACTCTACACGTGTCTGTGCAATGCCAGACTCCTTACTGACACCCCTTGGCACGTGTCCTCCATTTAGATCCACGCACTAACAGCACATCCCCCCAGTGGTGCGCCCAGCCACGCGCTGCGGGAGTGCACTTTTGATGCATATCTACTTGTCCTTTCCTCTGTATTGGTCAGAGTAGGTGATCCACGAATATGGGACTACTAATCCCATGATGCTCTGGACACTAAGTAGTCCAAACAATCTAGGTGGTTTCACCTTTCTCTCTCCACCAGCCAGCTCATGCTTGATAGGCTGACCTTTTAGTTTGTGGTGATTGGCTGAAGCGTTCGCCTCCCCAATCAACCACGCTTCCCCATTGGTTGCCCGGCATCCTGTGTTAATGCTTAAACACCCGGAAGCAGGTCCACATCCTACAGCAACCATTGCCAGCTGAGGACCCCACGTGGACGACCGCACCAGACTCACTGCGGTAAGTTTCACTCCAGGGACCGCCGCACGTTTAGTCTCTTGTTTAGCGAGTGCCACGAACCTTCATTATTGCGCACGTCCTGTCACCACACAACTAGTTGTGTTAGGCACTTTTACTCATTGGAGCACACCTGCAACTCCACTGAGTCCACGTGCCACCCGCTCGAGATCGAGACCCCCAGGCACTACCAGCCCAAATCAACCATTGGGTCTCTCGCACCTCTGGGGAGCGTTTCACTTACATGCCCGTCTTCACAGATGCCGCACCAATGCATCGATGCACTTTAGCACTGCATCCCGGATCTGTCTACTACACGACCACCATGTTCAGTCTATAGTACATGGTCAGCACTGCCACATCTGTGTCCTTGCACCACCACTCACACCATTTGTTGCAATGGACTCTGCACGACTCTGCACAACTGAAGCATTCCGCTTCTAGTCCACTAAAGTGGATTGAACATGGCGCCTGACCAGACCAGGATATACACCAGCTCACCCTACGTGCCTCCAGGGACACCACCACGGTCAATACTTAAGAAGATGTCGCTTCCAATCACACGAAGCCGAACCAAAAACCACTTCCACACCTACCCCTTATCAGGGGCAGCTCACTCCACGGGTCTCTACAGACACCCACTATGGAGGATTGGGGTAACAGACCCCTGATGGCATTCTTATCCCACCACAGAATCCATCACAAATAGACCACTTAAACCAAATTGGACCGCCTCAAGCTTCATGGTCCATCCTTCTTTTCTCTCAAATTTGGGACCCACTCTGGCCCTGTCCGGCTCGCGGGACCCTGAGACACTCCGGCCTTCAGGAAACCACGGCTGGCTCCAAGTGCATTATGCACCCACAATCCAGCAACCTTTTGAAGATTGTCTACAGCGTCCCACTGATATTGCAGCAGCAGGTAAGCTGTACACTGAAACACCAAGTGATGTATCATCACGGCATCACTCAGCAATTATTAAGTATTCTCTTGAATTAGTCAACTACCTTCCAAGATCCTTACAGCCTTCTCTAACCCACAGATACCACGGACTACACCACAACTGGTGTCCATCCTGATGAAGGCCAACACACAGACAGGCTCCAATCAAGCCCAATTTGGCTGAAACACACCCGCGTCGATCCCCCATGACACAACTGTACCATCCCCCTCTCGTGTATGTTTTGTAAAAACTGTTGTGTACACCTTGTGTGAACCATGCCTGGGACCACTTTCCTTCCCAGGTGCACCCTCTTCCAACTGTAGGTCCTTCCTACCTCATTTGTGAATGTGCCCCTATGTGAAGTTTTGACCTCAATATGACTGAGGTTGACACTTACCTGTGTTACCACAAAATACAATCACTCTTGTCTGTTGTCTTTAACTTTCGTGTTTATCGAAAGTACTGTAAAGACATTTTTGAATCACTATAAATGTTCTGTGTTGTTTTGAAATAAATTTAAATGTTCAGAACTACATAACCGCTTGTAGGATCTTCCATCCTGATTATGTTTGTGGATTGTCCATGCCACTCACAGGCTAATGTGTGATGCAGGTGCTATGCACCATGCAGCACATGTGTTGCTTTTCCATTTTGGAGTCCTCAGTGTCTGCTTTTAGTGTCCCCTTCCACATCACATTGCTAGTGCATGCATGCCAGAGTTAGTGTCATGTGTGTGCCATGTGTGACATGTGTCATTAATGTATTCGGTGTGTAGATTGTGATGCCTATGTGTGTCGGCTATGCTGTACATGCCTGTCTTCATTGCTTTTGTTTTATCTTTGTGTAGGTGATGAGACACTAGATGCTGTTGAGGAGGAGGAGATGGCGCAGGGGCAGGAGTACTCAGAGCCCCAACCAGGCACCAGTGGAGGACGTGGGGTGGTGGTGCAGGAAAATCCATTAGTCCTACAGACCATCCTGTCCACGGGTGTCTCTGGGTACACCTCTGATGACCTTTATGGCTCAGGTGCTGAATCAGACATTGACACAAATGTCCCGTCGCAGGTGAGTGTTTCTGGCAGGGTTGCTGGTCTGTCCAACCCACCTGCACTGGGGGTAGACCCCTCAATGGGGTGCGTCACAATGCAATACTGTGTGGGAGAACTCCATGTTTACTATTGCAGCACAACAGGGGGCATTGTGTGAGATGATGGCTCAGGCTGTTGATAGGGTGGCCACTTCCATTATCCCCCCAGAAAGATAGGTGGAGCTCCAGCAGCAGGCAACAGAGTCCATGTGCCACTCACACAGGGAGGACATGTTGGTGTCCAACAGGGACCAACGGGCTGAACTGGAGACTCTGCGCACAGCCATATTTGCAGAGTCACAGGCCCACAGGGATGCCCTGAGGTTAGAACACAGGTCCCTAAGAGATACTCTGGGTGCACTTGAGGTGTTCCATAGTATAAGGTCAGAACAGCAGCTGGAGCAGCTAACACGCACAATCTCAGCTGAGCTCCAGGCAACCCATGAGGAGATCCGGGCATCATGTGAGGCCTTGCAGGCAGAAGTCTGTGCTACCCGTGAGGTGCTGCATGGGGATCTCTGGACCATCATCCTGCAGAACCAAACCTTTTAGACCTGCATGCTTGCTGCCATGGAAGAGCATGCCAGGGCTTTGCATGGTCTGCCTCCCATACCACGCACACATTGTAATGTACCACCAGAGGGTGAAGACAGCGACAGCAGTTCTCCCACTATAGGGTAGCCGTGCAGTCCATGAGCCCATGGAAGGTTTTTTTTTTTTCTCAACATCCATGTATATGGGTGCTCGGGTGCACCCTATACCTCCTCCCTCCTGGGTGCCCCACCCCTGTCGACACACTGCCATTTTTTTTTCATTTTTCTTTTTGAATTTTATTTTTTAATTTTGATTTTTGATTTTTTTCATATTTGATTGTGCTTTTTCATTTTAAATTAGAATTTGATTTTTAAATTTTCATTTTTTCTTTTGATTTTTTCAGTTTATTCTTTTCATTTTCATTTTATTTTCAATTTCATTTCATTCTTCATTTTCATTTGATTTTTTTGTTTTTTCATTTTTTTCATTTTCATTAGTATTATACATTTTCATTTTATTTTAATTTTTCTTTTCATTTTTTTAATTTACATTTCCTTTTGTGTGGATAACTATTTTATTTCAGATTGTACATTCATGTTACTGTGTGTTGCATTGTGTGGCTCCCTTAGGCATTCACTGTGTGTTCCAGCTGGGCACATGCAGGCTTGTCCTGTGTTTGTATTTGAAACTTAGGTTCCTGACACAAATGTCACTCCTGCTTCCCCTTTCCATGGGCTCGAAGGGTGTGACCAAGTGACGTTTTGTGAGCAGTCTGTAGTCCAAACTGTGTATACACCCCTAGTGGGGATTGGTGATGATTTCTCCACTGCATGGTTGATTTGTATATTGAATTCCATACAGGCCATTATGCATATTTGCATGTAGCTTCTTCATGTCTTAACTAGCCTGTCTCTATTGCAGATGCAGTTCATGTTTTATGCAGTACACTGCCACATTTACCTACCAGCAACACACTGGAGATGGAAGGGGTCGATGTGCTGCCTTTGTCAGGTTGTGACATGTGCACTACTTTCATTTTTTACTGTCATACGTTGCTACTATTGGGTCCTGTATTAATGTTTTGTCTTGCTGGTAAGTATGCGTGTGCTGTTTCTTTTTCATTGGTGAGAAGGAATTGTCTCTGGCCTGTTTCCATTTGGGACGGTGCACTTTGTGACACTTGTGTCATGTGTTGTGCATTAATTTGGTTGTTTTCACATTGCTTGCCATGCCATGGTGTGTTGAGTAGCTGAGATGGAGTTAGGGAGGGGTTGGGTGACATGCCACTATTTGGGTGTACTATTTTACACGGGGGGAGTCCTTCATGCTGCATGAATGTGTGCCTTTTACTGAACCAGCATTGGGTCTTTTTAAGTAGCTAGGGATGCACACAATGTAGCACTTCCAGGAAAACAATCTCGGGGTGGTATGGTTGTCACAGTTGACTGTCCCTTTTGTCATCATCATCAATTGTCAGCTGGTATGTGCCAGGCCTGTGTGCACTCCGCAGGGCTGGGATTTTAGGTGAAAAAATGTGCAACAAGCTGGGTATGGGCTGCCTCACCACATGCCCTTTGCCCTCCCATGGGCATTGCCCATTCCTGTGGTTGGCAATATATATTAAGAGACAAAGCGAGTATACAGATGCTAGAGTGTAAAAACTATAACTATAATGAGTGGGAGGGACCAGACATGGTTAAAAGATCATAATCAATTTTAATAGTTAATTGTAAAAGTTAAAACATATAATTAAATTCAGTGGTCCACAATACAATACTTAACATCCAATATAAAACAGGGGATACGTAACAGGCTTTGATAGAATGTTAAAACAAGTTCACAGAAAAAACATACACAGTTGGTACTTGTTAAATACATTATAGTGTACCAAGTTCTATTTAAAATTAATGTATCTTGAATTTATGTCTCTGTTTTTAGTCCAGAGAGTTGTCTCGATATGTTTCTGTTCTTAAAACATAGGTGTAGAACATTCATCAGGAGGAAGTAGTTATTACGACATAGCTGAATTCTTATTGGATTATAGATATAATCAGCATCTGTCTCATACCATCTGTGGGGTTAAAAACACATAAAACAAAGGGTCAGCTTGTGGGTAACTCGATACTTTGAAGAGTTCAAATGAAAGAACTGAGGCACCATATAACAAGGGATAATTACCTTATGTGGTGCAGGTGGGGGCTCTCTACTTCCGTCGGTAAGTAGGTGCAGGAGGATGAATCAGCCCTACAAAGTATATATTACATTTTACGCATCATTGATTGCTTGTAAAGTAGAAACCTAATGTGTGCTCTAAACACAATTGCAGAATCAGTCCACTTTCCCGCTATAAAAAGCATTATTGTAAAGTAGAATAGAGTGGCTTATAGTCCAGCTTACAGAAGAGTAAACACCTTGTGTGGAGAGATAGTGAGGGAATTCGTAGGTGTAGAACATTCATCAGGAGGAAGTAGTTATTACGACATAGTTGAATTCTTATTGGATTATAGATATAATCAGTGTCTGTCTCATAGCATCTGTGGGGTAAAAAACACATAAAACAAAGGGTCAGCTTGTGGGTAGCTCGATACTTTGAAGAGTTCAAATGAAAGAACTGAGGCACCATATAACAAGGGATAATTACCTTATGTGGTGCAGGTGGGGGCTCTCTACTTCCGTCGGTAAGTAGGTGCAGGAGGATGAATCAGCCCTACAAAGTATATATTACATTTTAGGCATCATTGATTGCTTGTAAAGTAGAATCCTAATGTGTGCTCTAAACACAATTGCAGAATCAGTCGACTTTCCCGCTATAAAAAGCATTATTGTAAAGTAGAATAGAGTGGCTTATAGTCTAGCTCACAGAAGAGTAAACACCTTGTGTGGGGAGGTAGTGAGGGAATTTGTAGCATACAGGGGGGATAAGGATCCCTTGGAGCACTAGTGCTTAGATGGTAGTGGTGCTTTAACTAAGGATTGAGTAACCCATTTCTAGATCACAATGAGTAAAGGGAAATATGTAGAGCCATTAGTGAGCGATGGGGATGTTAGTAAGGACTGTCACCGTGATGGTAGCGGGTGGTGGGGACCAGATAAGTAAATAGTACCTTTTAATAGATCAAAAAGGAGATGGCGAGTCCGTTCGTGTCACCGTTAGTGTATTAACCTTATTAGTAAAAAGGATAGGCGGCAAGGAGTCATACTTGCGGACTGGAAAAAAAAGGTGTACGGTAGTTGAAAAATACCAATCAAGGTGTAGCAACCTTTCGGGAATGGATCCCTTGCTCGACGCTGTAAAGAAGTGGGAGGTCTCGTTTAAATATAGAGAACCAAATTTAGTGATATGTACGATTGGATCAAGATACGCGATTAGTGCATTCAACAGAGGGGCTTACCTTGTGTTGAGCAACAGTGGCGAGCGGTGCCTCGGATTAGTCAGGAGAGCTCCATAAGGATGACTGCTACCGCGAGGGAGCCGATGCATTAGGGTAGTCATGGAGACGCGGATAGTCCGTTCTCTATGTTGGTCTCGCGAAGTAAAGCAGCGAAGTTGGCGTTGAGGTGGCGGCCGTGTATGAAAGGGTCATAGATACAAGAGAAGCATTTGTAAACATAGTTATAGTTGTATTGAACTGGACGTTCAGAGGAAAAAGGAAAAAGGAACAAATATATATACATATACATATGAAGACTACTATTCTATTCAGGCCAGTGTAGAAATGTAGTATGAATCAACATAGAGAAAGCTGTGTCGAGGCTATAGATCTGGGAAATGTGCCGCTAGGGAGAAAACAAGAGTTTAATAATAGATATACGACGAGGTAGGTATACAGAAGTACCCTCTAAGGTAAAAGGAGCGTGAGGGCTAGGAAAATGAATGGAAAGGACATGTATCAAGTGATGCAGTCTAGGAGGTGGGGAAGACTGGCATATCATAAGAAAGAGGTGAAAAAGCTTTTATGAAAGGGTATGAATAGGCTTTGGTCTCTCTAATTTGGTGTGGGTATAGGATGGAGGGGGTCCATAGTAAAGTGAAATAAGATTATGATGGGCAATGGATCCTTATAAATATAGAGCTAGATATTATACCATTCGATGGTTTCGTTCAGACCTTTGAGATCACTGTGTAAAGTATAAATCATTTTTTGTTCCATTTTCAAAAGTTTCTTTTCACGTATTTCATGGTTAGTCCCTTTTAGAGACAGCAGTGCAGTCCATGTAAAATCTTCATGGTTATGCTTCTGGTGGATGAAGTGCTTAACCATGGGGGCATTCTCAGTTTTGTTTCTTAAGCAGCTTCGGTGCTCCATGATGCGAGTTTTCACTTTGCGGATAGTCTTTCCCACGTAGTGCAATCCACATTTGCATGTAATCAAGTAGACAACAAACTCTGTATTACAATTGGTGAGGTTCTTTTGGATCCAGCATTTTGAAAGACCAATATCAACTTCTTTACTTTTAGAGGTAAGTTTGCATACCCCACAGGAGCCGCATGGGTAGTGTCCAGTGGCTTCGGGAAGGCCCCATAAGGTGGTCAATTTGGGGTCTGGTGTATTTATACATTTCAATTTGCTGTTACTGACTCTATTGCCTATGGTGGTGCTTCTTTTATTGGTGAATATCGGCACCGGCATAGACTGGGTTGCAGAATTAAAGTTTTTCCAGTGTTTTGTAATGATATTGGTGATTTTAAAACTCTGGTCCGTAAAGGTGTTTATGCAAACAATATGGTTATCCTTAGGTTTAGTAGGTTTAGGTTCTAGTAGGGCTTCTCGGTTATTATTAACGGCCCTTTTAGCTGATTTCTTCACTAGTTTTTTGGGGTAACCTCTTTGTCTTAGTTTTTTACTCAGGATGGTGGCTTGTGCTTCGTATGTGTCTTTATCTGAGCTATTCCTTTTAAAGCGTAAAAATTGGCCGAAAGAAAGATTGTCCCGCAGATGTTTAATATGGTGGCGGGAATAATCCAATAAGGAGTTCTTATCTGTAGGCTTGTGGTATGGTTTAATTTTTAGAACTCCATTTTGGGGAAACATGATTAGGTCTAGGAAGTTGGTAAATTCATTACTAGCCGTCATGGTAAATTGTAGGTGAGGATTTAGAGTGTTCAACCATGTAAAAATGTTATTGGGGATGTGCGGGCACCACCGTGTCCACCGGCACGCCCCGCCGGGTTGCACATCGTGCAGGACACATGCTGCCACTGTGATCCTGCACACTACTGGGGGCGCATATAGCAGCTGCCCACCAGAGCGGTCAAGGGAGCGAAAACATGACTTGAGCACTCCGAATGTGCGCTCCACTATGCCCCGGGTTGTAATATGGACTGTGTTGTATCTTACCTTGGGTGGTGTGGTGGGGTTCTGTATTGGCGTCATCATGTAGGTGCTCAGAGGGTAGGCACTGTCCCCTGGGGAGGTGATAATGATTGTCATTAGTTGGGTTTTACCATTTCTCAGTGTCTGACATGCATGCATGCGCAGAGGCATTTGTATTCACCAATGAGCCATGTGTTGCCATGCCTCCCAGCTTCCAGATCCCGGTTTAGAGGTGACATTCGGAATATAAAACTATCATGGCTGGACCCCGGATAGTTGGCACATACTGAGGTGATGATTCCCTTGGCATCACATACAACCTGCACGTTGATGGAATGCCTGTGCTTGCGGTTTTGATAGATGTGTTCAGTGGCCCTGTGAGGACATAGAGCCACATGGGTGCAATCAATGGCACCTAGCACTTTGGGAAAGTGTGCCACCCCATAAAAGTCCTGGACCATGGCCTGCCTTTCTGCAGGTGTTCTGGGCATGTATATGTGCCTGCGGACTGAGGGGCGTGCAGTCATGATCGCCAACACCTGGTGTAGGCAGCGTGACTGCGTGGCCTGTGAGACACCCCCAACTATGGCACTTGTCCGCTGAAATGACCCAGTAGCCAAGAAATGCAGTACATTGAGCACCTTTTCCAAGGGGCCCAGTGCTTGGGAGCACAGGGTGGATGATGTGAGGTCATCCCCCCACTCAGCAACCAGTTCTAGGATGATTTGGGTGGAAATATGTACCTCCCATAGACCTGGTCATCTGGCATCCCAAAAAGGCTGGTCCTGGGTAAAATAAAATGTGGGGCCTGACTATCCTCCTCCTCCTGCGGTGTCCCACGACCACTGCTGCAAGGAACGGTATATTCATCGTAGCGTATGAGCTTGTTTGTTGTTTGCTTGCACTTTTATACTGCGCTGGGCTGCTTAAACCTGCTTCCTGCTGGCGTACGTGTCCAGATTAAGGCGTATTTTGTTGCGCGCGGGTTTCCCCTGTTCGATTCCATGAATACGTGTTGTTAGCGCGCGCGTGGGCATTGCGAGGATTTAGCAGCGGTACTTCCCCCGTAACGCCCACATTTTCACGTGTTGTTCCCCATTCCGCGTGTTCCGCACCCTTTTTAGGTGTGTGGGCCGCCCTGTGTGCACCTTCACTGGCCGTCTCGCGTGCAGCCTTCAGGATGTCGCAATGACATGTGCGCCACACGCAAATTCAGCGCACATCTCAGGTAAGCCACGCGCAGCGCATTCCATGAATCGACAAACGGCTGCGTGCGCTCCTTTAGCATGTGTGTGCTGCTATTTTCACGCTTGCACTCCCCTTTTCAGTGCACATTAATTCCATGAATTACCCTGAAAGTGTAGAAAATGTGTAAATCAATGTTGGAAAGCACAAAGGAATGTTTTAAATCTTTATCTCAAATTAAAAAGAACCATTCACAAGGCTATTCTTAATGTTATAGTACACCATAACTAATATATTGTCCCACCAACAGTACAATCATAGGTAATATGGATCAAACTTTTCTCTACCACTGAGTCGGGTAACACTATTTTTATTATATGTCTAAAGTGTATAAAGTATCAAGTTTCCTCGAGAAGGGATTGGCCTTATGCAAATGGTAACGTGTTATGTTATGTTATGTTTTCTATGCTCTCACAGGGAAAATAATGCTGTTATTAATAATCTCTAATCTGGTTACAGCTTTCCCATTCAGACCATCACCATCTAAATCATAACTGCAATATTTGTCAGCATAATAGTGTAAAATATGCTCCTCCTCTTGTCTGCACACCAAAGTGGCATTATAGCAATAATAATGTGGTGGTACCTTTGTAGAATACTAGTCACGAGGGACAGTTAACTATTAATGCACTCCCAACTACATGATTACTTCCAAAATGTTAATATACTCTCGAAGGACACAGAAACCATGATTTACTCTGTGGTGATGCTTGGTGGCAGACTTGCGTGACGTAGGTAGATAGTCAAAGCCTTGGAAGGTAATTCCACGCTCTCTCCCTAAAAGCTAACATTTTGCCAGAAGAATGGCAATGCTTGGAATTGGGATCATACAGGCGCGAGCAAAGTAACTGGAGATGGAGAATTGAACCATCACCGATGCAGAAGATTCCCCCATCACTTTTGCTCTTTTAGTCAGAGCTGGTTCACTAAATTGTTCTTGAAAAGGTTTGATCGTAGATGTCATCAAGGATGGAATAACAATCTGCACCCAAAGAGCCCAAACGTTCACCAGAAACAAGATTATAACATGAACCTGTTTTCCACAATGCAAGTAATTTACATTACGAGGCTGTGAAGAGGCCTCTGATTGTTGAAAGTTTGCGTCAGTTTCAATGAGCAGAGCAGAGTTGTACTCTCAGAATGAACCTTCGTGCTATGCATGTTTGAAAAGCCAATGCACATTTTCGCAATCAGATCGTTTAGTAATGGAACTATAGGGCCTCATTACAAGTTTGGTGCTGACTTTTTTTTACGGTAACAGGATTTGTTTTTACCGCACCACTGAACTCCAAGTTAGACCCTGAAGTGGTGGATTTTGCTCCTGCATCATGCACAACTTCAAGACCAAATATCAGTGGAATTACTGAGGTGGCAATTCTGCCAAAATCTCCATGGAGTCCTGTGGAGTCCAAAACTGGGGTTTAACACCACCCTTCCACCACTTGTAATCCCATGGTAGACCTACAGGACCAGGTGATGGTAACGATAGAGTTTGGCAGTAATTTGGCAGATTTTCCACCAAATGTTCCGTACTCGTAATGATGTAACAGCGAGATGACCATGTGTGATTCTGGCTCTGTTTCCATGGATGTCAAGGAGTTGTGAAGTCCAGGAAAAGAGAACACCAGCTTCAATGCAATTTTCCAAGGCAGAATCTACTTCTTGGGCCTACCTTGTCTGGAAGTGGGCAACCAAAATGCTCTGTGGCAAAAAAGTGTTTTAAATAATATACCATTGGATTGTGCCTATTGCCTCACACGCAATTCCCTTTATATGCAGATGTTCTGCTAGTGTAACTTTTTAGAAAATCTGGAATTGCAAGAAGATGCTGTCGCAAAGACTGATAATGATGCAAGAAATGACCTTCAGAAAGAGGTGCAGATTAAGAAAGAAGTTCAGAAATCCTTTCCTAGGAAACACACCACACTGATGAACAATCTTCGATTACTACTAAATGGAGTCACCAGCTGTATAGTATAGTCAAACACGCCTCATAGGAATGTGTACACTGTGGAGATGCAGAAACAATGCATCATTATCTGCTGGAATGCACAGAGTAAGTTAACCAAAGGACAAAAATGATGGAGGACATGAGGAAATTGAGAATAGAGGTTGGGCCAATGGGAGGCATCCTGAGAGTAGACAGAAACAGAAAGATACATCGGAAGAATATGATTATATTACCTAACATTTCTGAATTAAGTAAATGGGGAAAGTTCACAGGACAGTTCAATCAAATGGTGGAGGGTGCAAATCGTGAAACCTTCGGAGACAGTCACCACGACAAAATCTTTTAGAAGAAGAAGAATGGTTATGACAAATCCCTGCTATAAACTCAAACCTTTCCAAAACTCACCTAATGACAGAGTGCTGTTTGGTACCTTTGAGACCTTGCCATCTTGCTATGGTGACAATATCAAGAATGTGAGTAAAACCTATGTAACGGTGGGCCCCCCACTTTACTTCAATGCTTATGTTCTCTGGATAGTTTTCCTCCACTGATCACTTTGCTGGCCCCAATGATGATGAGGATAGAGCATTAAGACAGAGACACCCACCTCACTGACACTAACATAAAACAGTGAAAGCCGTACTTCACACTGCACAGTGCCAGCCTCCTCTGCCCAGTCTCTGGGGAGTGTCGCCTTAATCACTCCGCATCACTGGAGATCATTAGCACCACTCCACTACGTCCACTGCCTCCACTTCACCTCGGATGGAACCCGGCTTCCTGCGATTTACTACTGAGCTGTCAGCTGCAGTAACGAAGACATTGGGCCTCATTGCGAGTTGAGCAGTAAAAATTGCGAATTACCGGCCCCGGTGCAACCGTGTCCATGTTGCATTGCTGCCTGAATCAACGGTTGATTCCGAGTCAGCATGCACACGCATACCGGCATTTCCAGTAACGGCTGCACCTTCATGCCGGTAAGGCCCTCCAACGCCCTGATAGTGGCATCATCCAGGCAGCATACACGGGCACCAGCATCCTAGATGCCGTACAGAATGGTACCGTTGATATCGGTACCGTACATACAGTAACCGGAAGTGCCGATACCGGAAGCAACGTCATCGTGCAGGAATGGGAAATACTCTGGTGGCCATCTTTAAAAACACAATCCATTGCAATCCCCTGCTTACAGAACCAGGATTTGCAAACTGTGTACCCTGCCAGCAAGAAGATGTCTAAGGCTACCCGTAAAGGCACACCCGGCTGCGCAAGCCCCAGTTTAGCGATGATGAGCTAAACATGCTTTCCGACACCCTGGTCCAGCATGGGGATGTCGTGTTCTGTCTAGACCTGCGCTGTGCCGCCCAAATAAGGAAGAAAAACATCTGGGAGGAGGTGGCCCAGAAGGTGTCCGCAGAAGGCACAACCCCACGCAGTGTGAAAGACTGCTGAAAAAGGTGGGATGAACTGCGGCTGTGTGTACGAAAAATCTTTTCTGCAAACCGCAGCCGGGCCCAGGCAACTAGTGGTGGAGCTACATCACCCATAAAGCTTGCACGGTGGAAAGAAACCTGAAGCACAGTCATGGACATGGAGGCCATAGAGGGAATCGGGCATTCGGAGATGGGAGTCCCATCATTGGACAATGACGGTGACTGACCTTTAGCGTAATACAAAAGTCACCACACACACCTAATACCCCAAGTATAATGTTGGAGTCCAATTGGCAAGTAGATGAGAGTAAACACATGGGCCATTACCTCCCACCTAAAGTCAGCCCTAACTCAAACCCTACATCCCTGCCACGAAAACACACTACAAACCCCACTGACACAAACCACATGAGTCCACAATTGCAAACACAAGCAACATATGCATGCACATACACATATACATCACCATTGAGATGCAGGCCTCACCACTCTGCCATCTCAATGCATGGTGCACACATCTCCACTACCTATTGCACACTTGAGACACAACCAAACAGCACATGGCACACAGCCCCTGAGGCATGGCTGCAGCAGATAAGCCATGACACACTTGTAGGCCACCAAGAAGACACCATGGACATCATGGCTGCACCAGAAAGATGCACAAACAATACGCCCTCCCAAATGCTGTAAGCACCATGGCCGCCCCTCCAACATGCACACAACGATGCACATGACTTGAAATGTACTAACATCGATGTGGGTAGGATGTACATTTACCCATGACTGATGCCCTGCCTCTCAGTCCCCCACAGGCACGGAATCAGACAGCGATGCGGAACACACCGCTACTACCAAAAAAACAACTGCACGCATGAGCAGAGGGGACGATGATGCCACCAGGACATCCACGTCAAGGGCTTACCCAAGGAAAACCACTGCTCCCAAACCATAGCCTACCAGCCAACAGGGCGCACTGGCTGGAGGCCAAGAGGAGCAGCTAACTCTGACACATAGTCAGGAGCCCCAGGCCGGACACATTGGTGCCATCAAGGGACGCATGCCAAAAGGCACACCGGCCTGAAAGCTCACAGCCAGGAAAACTGTGGCCCCCCAGCAGACACCTCATGTGGAGGAGGATGTATTACCAGCAGCCAGTGATGTCGACGGGCCGCAGTAAACGGCCACGTGTGACATGTGTGAGGCGGCACAATTCGCCTCACATAGCGCGGAGGAGGACGAGTGACAGTATGAGGCAGACACCGCGGACCTTTGCATGTCAGAGGTAATGCCACACACCCCTACCATGCCGTCTACACCACTGTTCTCCTCCGATCCTGGCTCAGATGGACGCGGCAATAGAGAGGACATGCCTGTGGTGGCATGCATCCCCGGAACCTGGCAGACACCACCACCACCTCCCGTGCAACCACTAGCGGCAGAATCCATCCGGGACTTGGAAGGGCAGTTAACCTGCATGGAGGAGGGCCAGCAGGCCATGCAGGATATGATTAGACAATGCATTGCAGAAGGTGAAGCCACACACAAGGCCATGGAAGACAACACCAACACAATTACCTGTGCCATATACCATGTGCTAGGCGTGTGCGTGAGGGCATGGAAGCAATGACAGAGGCGGTCACACAGTTGGTGGCCACCATGGTGCAACATAGTGCTGCAGAGCCCAACCCTCAACCCCCCCGACCAGCTCAACACTGGCAAGCTCCACTCAGACAAGCCCGGTGCGCAGGTTAATGCTCTGTCTGCGCCGGCCATATGTACAACCCTTTCCACCCGAAAGGGGGCGTCAGTAGCCTGACACAGTTGAACTTGAAATGGGTGCAGGTGGTGGTGATGTTGGGGGGAGGGAGTGGGGGCTTGGGTATGTGGGGATGTTCAGGGGAGGGCGGTGGGGGGCGTGGGTGTATTGGGGGAGGAGGTTGGGGCGTGGGTGTGTGGGGATGTTGGGGGAGGGGAGTTGGGGGTAGTTTGTTGCATATTAATGGGTCCCTGTTCACTGTACATAGTTCTGAATCAGTTAATACACCTGGTGTGCATGAGAAAAAAACATGACTGGACATTTCTTATTGAATGTGTGTCAATTTATTTCTTAACAGTGCTCAGTGTCCCCCATTCAAAGTGCCTTGTGTTACCCAGTTCATCAAAAGTAATGTGCAATCAAAGTTTGCCGTACTACACGTCCTTCATTCACATTGTGCCATGGTCGATATGCATCTTCTCCACCATCATCTTCCTCTTCATCTGGTGGAATCTGGTCTGTGTCAGGGGGAAGGGGTATGTTGTGCTGGATGACATGTTGTGCAGCATGGTACATGCCAACACTATCGTGCCCACCTTCTCAAGCCTGTATATGAGTGCCCCACTCGACCTGCTGAGGCAGCGGAAACAGGCCTTCAACAGGCCAAAAGTCTGCTAAATCATGATACAAGTGCGTGCATGTGCACGGTTGTAGTCCTCTTCGTGCCTGTTGACTGGTTGCCTGATGGGTTTAAAGAGCCATGGCTTCAGGGGATATGCGGCATCACCTGCACAGGAGCAATGAAAAGTGTATTTGTGAACATTGTTGCACTTAGGGATGACCCACGCTTGGGGGGTATGTGTGCCATTCACGTCTAAGGGACCTTTCCATCAGGTGAGGCACTCACACCAATGAGTTGATATTGACCATCATCTGCCGACATCTCATGGGTGTGATGCATTTGAAATTTGTACTATACTTGTGGCATGCATCATGACATGTTTGCCTGATGTGCCTCATGATACACTGTGGTTTGGTGATCATGTTCATGACTAGTTGATGTCGCCATGTACTTGTCCATCACTGACTTCCCCCATATGACCAAGGCCCAATGGCAATGGTGGTATGGTCCGCCAGTGATGAGAACATTACTGTGAGGGGGCTGGGTGTGTACTGCCATGGTAGAGCAGAGGTACTGTGGATGGGTCCTGCGCCACTCACTCATATGTTAGTGGCGCTAACTGATCGGTGATTAAATAAATCACCTTGCTTGCACCATTGCGATTGTAAGTGTTCCAAAGAGATGCCTGGGCCGGTATACTGGTCTGCAGTGTACCTGTGGGGTGGGGTGGGTGCAGTGACAGAGATTTCCATGTGTGGTAGTTGGATTTTCCCCAGGCATCACTGCATGTCCCGTGATGGACGTTGCTCCGCTCATGTAATCCAGGCATTGTGCCTGCAGGGTGGTGCATTGTGGTAGCCGTGGTTCATCATGTCCGATGTTGAGCAAGGTGCATATGCTGAGGTGGGCGCTGTGTTTGTTGCTTCCATTTATGCACAGCTGTTTAGGCATGCCACATCTGCATCCATTGGCTGTGTCGTAGATTCTGTCGAGGTGATTGGGGTCACAGTTTTGCCACCCAGGTCGCTGTGTTCCCTCCACCCGGCAACACCCCCCCATACCCCAGCTATGCAGATAGGTTGCCCATGATTGTGTCCCCCCCCCGGCAACACCACTCATGCCTCAGGCAGCAGACAGGTTGCCCATGATTGTGCCCCCCCCAGCAACACCCCTCATGTCCCAGCCAGCAGACAGGTTCCCTATGATTGTGCCCCCCCACCAGCAATGCCCCTCATTGCCAGGTGTTTGACTCACCCAGCAGCCAGGTACGTTGTGCAGCACATCGTGCCATGTAGCGGGGAAGTGTGGAGTTGTGTAGCACCATAGCATCATGTGTGGATCCCGGGAATCTTGCACAGCAATGCATGATTAATTGCCTTGCATCGCACACCATCTGGACATTCAGGGAATGGTAGAGCTTCCTGTTGCATTAAACTACCTCCTCAGCATGCCGGACTACTAGCTCCACATGGGTGCAGTCGATGGCACCAAATACGTTAGGCATGCCTGCCAGTGCATAAAATACTAGTTTGGTATCATGCACCTCATCCACACTCCGTGGTAAATATATATGGTCCCTTCCATGTTTCAGGAGGGCATCGAGCACCTGGTTGAACACATGGGAGAAACATGGTTGTGAGATGCCATGCAGCTGCCCCACAGTGTGCTGGTAGGAGCCTGTGGCAAGGAAGTGCAGCACGGACACTACCTTCCGCAAAGGGGGGATGCCTGTCCGGATGTTGATGAGGCTTACCAGGTCATCATGGATGAGGTCCACTATTGTGCATATGGTGTCCCTGTCCAGGCATTACAGGATGTGGATCTGTGCAGGGGTTAGGTCAAATGGACTGGCCCTTAGGCAAGGTATAGGGGGCTGCCTGCGGGGTACACCTTCCTGGTGGTATGTGGTGGCCCTGTCTCACCCTTCTTCTCCTGCGTCTCTGCTGCATTCCCTGGTTCAATGCCTGCTGGAGTAGTAGCAGTGCAGGCATGCCCTCCAGCCCCAGTATTGCAATTGCTAATGGTAGAATTCTGTGTTTGGAAGGAATGTGGTGTGTAGGTGTGCTCCTTTTGAGCTGTGCCAGACTTCAGTGCCTCCACCTGTGCTGATTGTGTGCACTTGTGGCAGGCTTCAACACAGCAGATTGCTATTAACGGCTGCCACGCGATGCTGGTGTTAACGGCATCATGGTACCTGTTCTTACCGGCTTCTGGAGGCCGGTAAGTGCATATCCGTGAACCTCGTGATGTGCACTTGCTTACGGCATGCCGTTGTTACTGCCACCACTGCCACGTGCCCGCGCCCATTCTGGGTAGGTGCTACCCGGTCATAACGGGTCCAGGCTGAGGCCAGTAGCACCGGCATCACGGGTCATAATGCACCAGTCGAGTAAACGATGCCTGGATTCACTTACCGGTATCGTAATCACCGGATCGTCAACCTTGTAAAGAGGCCCATTGCCTATTTACCACTGTTATCACATTATCAAGTCACGATCTAGGATCACTCCCAACCTATCTTTATGCATGAAAAGTGTGTATCCCCTGGACAATATCATCCTTGAGGCGTATATAGGAAGATAACAACTCATCTGAGCTCCACAGTCTCGGTGAACATGTTCCGATAAACGTACATCAGTGGATAAAAGTCTGTTGAAAAGAAAGATTTTTCTCAATGATAGGGTGTCGTATAATACTGCCTAGACATATTTTATTTCATAGGCATTTTCATGTCAGTAGTTAATGGAAAATGACAGTTTTTGCAAAAGTTCCCATATCGTCTGTCAAGCATTTTGAAGAATCTAATTATACAACTGTCATAACGTTTCAACCCAATCTTCCTTGGTGGCTCTGTGTGTGACAGCACAGATGCCTTGACTCATCCCCGTAGGAACGTTTTGAACTTCACGTTGTAAAACGCAAATGCTACGGAAACCCTGCCTCTGTCTACCGTGCAGCGCGGCCTGTTTCAACACCATACTATTAACTTCACGAGTCTCCAGAAGGAGAGTGTAAAAGAGCAAGACCCACACAGCATAACATATTCTCGAACTCTTAACAATGGCTTGTCCAGGGAGTGGCCAGGGGTGGCACGTGCCGCCCGTGGAAACTGATTGGCCACTACAGGTGCCACCCCATTATCCCAAACTGTGATCATTATGTCTGTGTGTGGGCGCTCGTGCTTCATGCCACCCCTGCATAAATCAATGTCCCACTCGGGCTACCCCAATCAAACAGTTTGGAGGTACCACTGATTCTGTTAGCAGTAGGTGCTGCATGTGTTTCTGCTGTGGCTGGAACTAGAGTATTGTGTGACCCCAACATTCATTTTTTAAAATACCCAGTTCTGGAGTGGCCAGCTGAACGTTTGCTGCGAACGTTAACTTGTGAAATTGTAAATAAAAGTAACTGGCAAGTCTTATCGGGGTCTCACAAATATTTGAAAACTACTGGTATGTATGGAATTGTATTTATATAATGTCGGTTATGAGCATTGTGGAAGTGCTGCGGTTAAATGCCAGATAGCATTTAGTAGATACTGCGGTGTTGACGCTGACACCCGTTTAGGTGTCATCATCAAGTTCGAAGCAGATGAAACACGTGCGTGTGAAAGTTAGTACGTTCTTTGCTCAGAATAGAGCACCATAAAATAACTATAAACCAGCAAGAATAATCACGCACCCTTTGTGTACTAACCATCTCAATGTTTCTGACGCAGCCACCATCACTCCGCTATTACTCTGGACAAAGCAGGTCATGATGCTGTCCTTGTGATGAATCAACTGCCGGGCACCAGTGGTCCAGAGATCAATATCGGTTTCTAATCCATCAATCAGACCCAGACATCGAGCACACCAGAAGGGATCCGAATAGATGGGAAACACAAGCAAATTATAAACCTCTTTTTCCAATTTTGGTAACATGGATGGAACGGCAGACATGTCTCCGAAAGGTCATGGATCGTTGGTTAGTTGCAACTTAGCCCCCCCCCAAACGATGACACATATCATAGGGTCCCTGCATAAGTTGAAACTGGCATGGAAGGCGAGGCAGGGGTCCAGGCTGAAGACTGGTTCCATACGTTATTTCCATAGGCACCAAAATGGCTGTTGAATTGGGGATAATATTTGTCTTGATCGTGGTGCTCCTGTTGGTGTCATTTTGTACATGCCAAATGATGCTTCGATGATGTGCCAAAACTCAAAGAGTTCAAAGATGATGGTTTCTATTGGGGTAGGAAAGGCTTTCCCAGGTACAAAGAACATGCAAGTTCAGACAGAGGATCCAAGTAAGCCATGTTTTTTCAGAATTGAATGACCAATACATTTATTACCCAATGATAAAAGGGACTGTTCGGTCAATGTTGTATAAACATATCTACTTTATTATTATCCCAACAGACAGTTCTAGCACACTACAAAATACAACCAACCCTGTTAAGGAATGCAGAGCACAAACAGTTTCAAAGAAGGAAAATGGATACACTCTGGGTATTGACAGGAGGGTTGTTGGTATAGAAAATAATCACAACAGTTCAAGGATACTTGGCTTCAGCACAAAGGGAGCAATGGGTCATAAAATGTCACTAGGGACCTTTGGAGAATGTCCATGGGGACAGAACCACAATTTACCTTCTGCTGTAGAGTTCCTGGTTGCTCGACAAGGTTGAGATGGCTTTCAGGACGCTTAGCAGCTTCTGCAACTGAATTCAAGGTGGGTATCAAGCGGGAGGCAGATCGGCGAGCGAAGCTGGATGGATGGCTGAAAGCTGGCCTACATGGTGACTCAGGGGCAGGAATCGTTGTCTCAGTGCTGGTCAATGTTTCTGAAGCACTGGTCGAGGCCTCTTATGCGGCTTTAGTGACTGTTGCGTAACAACAGTCAGCGGTGCAGTCGGTTGCAGCTCGAGAGGCTCGACTGGCTTGAAAATGTCCTTTAAGGTAGACGTTGGTATATGATTGTCGATGCACTTCTAGCTTCTTTACTGTGCTTGTGCCCTCCTTTAAGGCGGACGACCCAAAGCTGAGGAGTGTGCTGCAGGCAGCTGCCTTGTCATTGGTTTGTTTCAGAGACTCTCTGGCACTTCCCACCTGAAGCTTTCTCCAGGGCCTAGGAGGGCACGCTGAGTGCTGGCTGGGTACTGGTTCTGGAGCGGCTGGCGGATCCTCTGGATTCAGTATCTCCCTTTGTTCCATGCACAATGTTTTGGGAAGGGATCTTGGTTCCCTCTTGGAGGTCCTAGCCTTCCTTCACTGGAAGAAGATGTAAGGCAGACTGTACCTTCAGCCAGGGTCCAGTGCTGATTTCTTCTTGTTACTCCTTGTAAAGTCTTCAGACGATCTTCCAAAAGATGGATTCATCCCTCTATTAAAGCCAAATGGTCCACCAGGTTTGGCGTAGCGTAGGCCTACCTTAATGAACCAATCCTGGGTCTCCACCAACAATCTCCTGTATGTGTGAGGTCATAATGACAGTGCTTTGCAACAGAAAAGTAAAGCAATGAAAACATGTTTTACTAAGTCCCACCCATCTTCATTTCTGTTGTTGATGAAAGGGTCTATCTGGTTAATGGAGCTCTCTGTGGTTCCTGATTAAAGTTACAGGTCTACCATGAAGCTGCAGCGAGACCAGACTCTCAGGCTCCGGCAAACCAAATTCTTGTACCTTCTAAATCGGTCCCCACTGCGGGTATGACTGCTGTACACCCCTAGTCAGAGACATGACATTTCACTGTCAATCGATACTGATGGTTTGAGCTGGCTTCAAGCTGCCACAGTGCATATTAATTGGTGTTGGGGTTTCCTGTCTCCTTTGTTTGCCTCTTCAGCCTGGTCCCATGTCGTTCTGTTTGAATGAAAGTCTGATTAATAAGTGAATGCTGCCACCAGCTAGAGGGCTCAACAAAAGGACAGAGTGGCTCCATTGAGCCTTTGTTAGTTAATTAGGAGATGCATCATGTACTCCACCTATCAGATCACAATTAAATATGACAGGGGGGACTGCACCTGTAGGATGTGTCCACCAATAGTACACATGTCTATGCATATGTCATACAGTGAGCATAGGAAAATGTGTGCAGATTAGCCCCACACATTTTCCAGAAGTTGATTTACCAACTTCAATTTCATTTAAAATTTGAAAAAAGCCCAGGCGAGCGCACATGCCACACAGCTTAAACATGTGAAACACCACCCTACTGAGGATCTAGTTCATCATCAAGGAGAAAGTACCAGCTGAGGCCATCTTCATTCCCATGCTGGGAACCTGGCATGTGCTGGATGGCCATATCTAATCCCTTTAGAGATGTGGCCCAACGCAAAAGCTTACGGTTCTCTCCTTGCAGGGCCATTAACCATCATAGAGGCCGGTGGTCTGTCTGGATTGAAAAATGCAAACCAAAGATGTAGGGTTTCAGCATTGCTATGGGTCACATGACTGCGTAGGTCTCTTTTTCAATGACAGCCCAGTTAATTTCCCTTTTTGTCAATTATCTGCTAATGTAGGCGACAGGTTGCTCTACCCCTTGAGAGTTCAGCTGTGCTAGCACTGCTCCAACCCCAAAATCACTGGCATCTGTCTGGATAATTAACTCCTGACCATAGTCTGGCACTTTCAGAACTGGGGTCCAGCACAATCAATCCTTCATATCCTGAAAGGAGGTTTGACAGGCGGGGTTCAAGTTACCTTCTTCAGCAATTTCATCGAAGTTACATCATTCAGGGGCATGGCAATGGTGCCATACCCCTTGATGAATGACCGGTAGTACCCGGTGAGACCTGGAAAGGCTCTCGTCTGCATATGTGTGGTGGGGATGTCCTAATCCATTACAGCCTGTACCTTCCCTTCGAGAGGTTGTTTCTTACCTCCACTGACCAGGTAGCCTAGGTAAATCAGTGGGCCCTGCTCTATCTGACACTTCGTGGGCTTGATAGTCAGACCTGCATTCTGCAGCACCAGAAGCACTTGTTTCAGGTGGGATACGTGATCCTCCCATGTGCGCACACCAAAATGGTTGCCTAACCTGCCACCCACCAGTGCAAGCATGATGGGCCAGGAGTGCCATGAGTGAAATGTGTGCCAAAGGAAAAACAGCAGTGCCGGTTGGCTAAAAAAGCGCTTTAAAATCACCTTTGTTTCCCTGAATGCAAGCTCAAAATGCCTATTTTAAACATCACAAGATATTCAAAAATCTCAATGAACACCAGCAGACATTTGGCAGAATGTATTCTTGCGTGCATACTAAATCTGGAAAGAGAAAGAGCCCAAAACCATGTTCATAACAAAACTGGCTGAGCTGTGGATGTCAGCAGCTTAACTGAAATTGGATTTAAAACCACTAAAATCGATATGTTTAAATTAAATGAGTGAAGTACGTTTGAGTGTCACATAGTTTGCAACTGTTAAATGTCATAGTTTTGAACTTAGAATCGGCATTCTAGCTGCATGTGTGAAAATTGTAAGTTTGATTTGAATGAAGAAAAACTGGGAACAAAAGTGACATTTAGCTGAAGCCTGGCTTAATGAAACTGGATTCTGCCTGACAACTACCCCCGACAGGAGAGGGAATTCAGCAGCTGTGTTCCCAGGCCAGGCTGCATCCTGCTGCCCCTGCCAAAAGGAGATGACACCTCTCTGATTGAATTAGGGGAGTGGCACCTGGGGACTATAGGAAACTAAACAAAGCACTGTCCTTGGATCAGGCAAATGTTATATTAGGGGGGTCGTAAATGGCTTCCTCTTGGAAGGAGAAGTGGGAGGGGCAGTGCCTGTGAGAGCAAGCTGAGCTTGGGGGAAGTGGATAAACCAGAAATTCCACCATGTGCTTTGGAAAACCACATCCCTTTGGGGCCAGAGCATGATTTTAAAAAGATGGATAATTCATAGTGCGGAATTGTAAAAATTATATAAATAACATCATCATTCTTGTGATTTTTCTGTGCACATTTTAAGAGGTGTTAGGACCCTGTGGTATGTTCTTGGGGATAGTAGCGGAAAAAGGGTTGTTACTCCAAATGTATGCATGTTAAAAATCTAACACTTTATTATCTGAAACCAATATGGATGAAAAGGGGAGAATTCTGTCATAAGTGGACACGACATCGTACAAAGACAGGGATCGGATGGTTTGGTGCTACAGAAAATATGTTAACTGGACCTATAATATTAGAAAAATGGTACATAGATAAATATGTATTTGGGTCAGAAATAGATTTGTGTGCAATTTGACAAGGGGAGGTTCCTCTGACCATAAAACCTACAGCATCACTCTGACACTCCATTTCTTTCCTCCAATCAAGGGAGAGAGGAAAGCTTGGCCAATGATAAGTGAGAGGGGCAGGCTTAGCTAGGCCCAGGCACACACCCATTTTCAAAACACATAAACGGAACATTGAAACCCAGATAGAGACATTCACTTTCCACTTTCTTGCGGGACGCTTTGCCGGGAGACTCCAGACTTCAAATCCAGAACTCCAGGGATCCAGAACTTTACTTCAGAACAACTTGTAGCAGAGAGGCTAACCCACAAGCTGAGTTCTCTTTAGCAGGCCTCAAAAAAATTCATTTGCAAACTATTCAACCGCCGGGCAGTGCGGTTTGCTGCTTGCTAAGAATCCACTTGATCCAGACCTGCAGAACCAGAGACCGCTGTATCCGGAACTGCTAGCAAAACCGATAACAGAACCAGAGACCCAGAGACCAGATCGCTGTGAAGAACCGCTAGCAGAAATCCAGCAAATCCTGACCCGATCGGTGAGGAAGTCGCATTCCTGTCTAAAATCTAGTGTGAGTACCCAGCAAGCACTGTGCCAAAACCAATCTCTTAGTTTAAAATAATCTAATCCAAACTATTTTAGCCTATTAGAACTGCCTCCTAGAATCGTGTTATTCTGTCATCTTTAAAACTGAAAACTGTCATCTGTCATTCTGAGCTTTAAAATTTAAAATCCGAAAAACTACCTTTACTAAATCAGCCGTATCTCCGGAATCGTTTTAAAGCTACATTTCTAGGCTTTCCAACAAGCCTATTACCGACTTCTTACTCCTCATACTCCCTCCGTAATCGCGCTCGACGCACGCAACTAAATTGCAGCGATTTGACATTTTGCTTTATTTTAGCCACGGTTAAAAATATTTGTTTTTGCTTCCATCCCTGAAATCTGTTTTCAACCTAATAACCATCCCTGAAACATTGATAGGGCTGGCCTGAACTGATTCAAAGTATCTATCAACTACCCGTAACCCCCTATAGGGAATTAAAAGCCTTTTTAGCATATTTTTCACTTAATTGCAACCACATCAAAGTATCTTGCCCGTGTTTAAAACTCCTACCTGTTTTCCTCTAAGCTTGCTAGGGGGGAACTGAATTATATTTGATTGCATTCCTGAGAACTGTGTGCTTTCCTTCCATCTCTTTACCTTGCATAAAGGGGGGGGTGAATTGTCAAAGAAAAGTGATTACATTGTCTTTCGTTGAAGTCATATCAAGTTTATTTTCTGTACTGCATTTCCATTCATCATTGCATTGTCCATGAAGCCATAAAAGCATTCTCAGCTAATTTATCCTCTCTATATCACTTCTAAGCCATCAAAAGAGTGTACCACTGTAACATTATCCATTGTTGATCACTATCATCTTCACAATGTGCTGTCAAATATTAATTTACTATAAAAGTGTGATAGATATATATTGTTTAATTTTCAAATAAACCTTTTAATTTGTAAAACAAACCTACTTCTTGGCTCAGTGGGGTCAGGGGGATTCTAAGAGAGGGGTATTATATAAGGGTTGTCATCCAGAGTAAACGAACTGGACATAAAAATATATCAATAAGGGTTTCCCTCAGCATCCCAGACTAGGCATTGACTTAGCTGTAGTGTTGAATTGAATCCGCTTACAATGTTCCCTGAGCTGGTTTGGGGGTCCAAAGGACCCACAATGTCCATGCCTATTCTCTTGAAAGGCTGCCCAACCATGGCTAATGGAATTAAGTGGGCCTTTTTGGCACCACCCAACTTGCCAGAAGCCTGTCACGTCGGGCAGGTCTGGGTAAATTTCTTAACTTTTATGCTGGACTGCGGTAAGTAAATGTGCACAGACAACCGGTCCGATGTCTAAGTCACTCCCAAGTGACTCACTTAAGGGATTTGGTGAGCCATATCCAAAAGGTACTTCTGTGGCATTGGGGAATCACCAGGCTTCTGGTGCCCTCATCCGCAGAGACACCTGTACAGGTGTCTATCCTCCCAGTATACTTTGAACAGTCCAGGGGCCTCGCCCTTAGCCTGCTCCTTGGTCTGCTTCCACAGACCCGAAAGAGTGGGACACTCTTTCTGACCTTGAAAGAAGTCAGTCTGATCTGTGCCCCCAGCTGATGCAAACTCATCCAGCTTCTGCAGGCCCTTCAGATCTGAGCTCACCTGGTCCTTCAGTTCAGGTTCCTGCACTATGCCAGCCAACTCTGAAGTCGCTGAGTCCCCTGCTACCAAATTAGGGTCCTCAGTGGCTACTGGGCCCTCTCCCGCAGGATTAGGTGACTTAGCAGTCCATTGAACTGGCCCGGGGCTACCGGCCATGCCTTTCAATCCAACAAGCCCTCCAGAAGCACTCCAGGTCTTAAGGCTCTGAGAGTGTTCAATCTGGTGATCTCTTTGACCCTTGATTGGGTAGCCGCTGCAACTATCTTGGAATCAGGAAGATCATTACCCAACAGACATAGCACAGGGATGGAGTCTTTCACCGTTGCACGCTGCTGGGTTGTTTCACCTCACCAGCTGCACTCTACTAATGCCAAGGGGCACTTACTCTTTCCGCCAAACCCACTGATGCTACAATCAGGCCCATCGATATACTGGCCTGACTGTACGCACTGCAGAGTGACAGCAGTGAGGTTAGCCATGGTGTCTCGGACTGCAGGAGTTTTTGTGCATTGATACACACATGTTCTAAATAGAGTTGAGTATTTTTTGGAAGTGGGATCTCTTCTGGAGACTCTGTACCATTCCCACTCAGTGTAACCAACCACCATTCGGCCACTCCCTAGCCTAGTGGGAAGTCCTCCTCCACAATAATGATGGCCTCTTCGAAAAGTCCAACATTCACCATGGCTTGGTTGGGTAAGCCCTTGCAATCAGGATCCCCTTTCTTATGGCCCAGCTCCTTACACGCAAAACAACCTTTGGTGGTAAGAACGTAGGTGTGCCAGTGTTAGGGTTGCCTGCGCTCTTCTTTTTGGTGTGTACGGCTGATATAAAGTTTTGGTATTTCCCTTCATTCTTTTGGGGACCTGACTTTGAAGAAGATTGGGTTGGAACTTTGTCCTTCCCATCTTTGTTAACCTTTTGTCTGAAGATTTCTCTTCCGTTTGGGTGTGCTTGCCTGTGCCTTTTTCGGGACTCGAGTACTCACAAACCGGTCAGCAATCTTTACAAGCTCCCTAGGGTCCGTGATAGTCTTGTCCACAAGATGCTGGTGCAGGCCAACCTCACAAATCTTCAATAAAGGCTCACACACAATCAAATTGTACATCCCTTTAAATGTGTCAACTTTGTTACCAGCCAACCATCTGTTCAGAAATTTAAATGACAAGTGTGTGAATGCTTCAAATGTCTGCCCACTTTTCTTTCTGGGCTCTCTGAAGCTCTTGAGATACTGTTCTGGGGTTTTACAGAACTTCCTGAGGAAGGCCTCCTTCATCCTCTCATAAACAGGCCTTTCCTTGGGGGTTAACTGAAGAATGGCATCAGTCCCCGCTGCGGGTAGGCAACTCATCAGTGCTGCACCCCACAGTACTTTGTCCACCTCCTGTAGATGAAAAGCAAGCTTGAGCACTTCAAACCAATCAAAAATATCCTTCCCCTCTTCGTACAACTGCACCAAGTCCTTGGGGTGTGCTGCCCTGTCTAATGCCGGGCAGCCTGGTTTGAGCCACTACTGCTGCATTCACTAGTGGTCAATCTGTTGGCCTTTTTCCTCTCTTCAAGCACAATTCTGCATAGCTCTATGGTGACTGTTTACTGCTATTTCTGTTCCTCTAGCACTTGTCTCCTCTCTTCTAGCAGGAGCTTTCTAGCCGCCATATTGTTAAAAGCCGGAGCAATTACAGGGCCACTTAAAAACCTTGCCTGGGACCTGCAGGATACTGCACTAACCCCTGACCTCATTGACACTCTCGAGTGTTGATAAACCATGATTGCCCATGTAACGGTTTATTGTGAGGCCACTCAATGTCTCATGCAACAAATGGTTTAATGTATTCTTTTATTCAGCCCTATCTCCAATTCATAACATACCTCTTGCATCCCTCCGTCTGAGCTACCATTGAGCCAAGAACCAGGACGGTGTACAGGAAATATATTTTTATTTTTTCAAATTCAAACTTACAGACATCACACTAAACTACACACGCCGCCTTCTTTGTGGCTCATAATTAACTTCTTATTACACAAATCAATTTCACAAGTTTGTTAACAAAATTAAACACAAATCATAATTCAAGAAATAACTAGCGCTGGTCCTTGAACACACTTTATAGATTTAGTGCTGTGCAATTTCGATTTTCCTGCATGCTTTAAAGGCTAGCAATTTGGTTTTTCAGATTTGCACAATTGCATATGGCAATTATCATTTCACCCACACTTTTGGTTTAAAATAAACACAGGGTAATTTAGCAGTTTGTTTTAGACCCCTCCTCCATAATTAGGATGATGGAAGAATTTTGCATTTCTGACTCACCTCCACTTAAAGGCCTGTGTTAGGGGAAAGTTGGACACAAATATTGGACTGATTTAAGAACAAAGAGGACCCTCTTCCTAAAAATGGATTACCCAGTGAAATTATAGCCTATAGTTTTTCAACGCACACTGGGAAGTGAGTTTTGAAATTTCAAATTTTAACAAAAATCTCTGATAGTGTTCTGCCAAAGGGAATTCAGTAAATTAATATTGTTAGTTAAATAGGCTAAGGATCTACAAAGTTTTGCCCGCCTTCCCGTTAAAAGGTAAAAGGGAAAAGATTTAAGGCCAACCGATTCCCCCACCTTTTGGTTGCAAAGGGTTCACTTCTGCTTACATAGAAAACCTCTGTTTAAAATTCAGGACAGCCAGCTGCATGTCAGGGCCCTCTGAAAGGATAGGGCAGGAATTTGGTCACTCCTCTCCCAGCCCTCCACCATAGGGTCTAGTCAGCTTTTTTAGGCCTCCCGAGCAACAGACAACTCCAATAGAAAGCTCCACAAAAAAACAATTTCTGCAATGTCCTCTGTTGTTGCCTTGTTGCTGTTAGACAGTGAATTTCAGCAGCTCTGTCCCTTCCTTGCAGTGAATTATTCCACCTTATATAGCAATGATGACACCCTCAAGTGTCGTGGGAAAGTACCCTGCACGATTTCTCTCAACTAGGGCTGCACAGTTACTCTTCTCTCTCCTCCCAACTCCAGCTCATCTCTACAGATTGATTTATTTGCAATCCCATTTGTTTGTTCGCATGTCAGATTTTTGGCAGGAACTAGTTATGTGACAACACTTCATACTTTTACCAGCAACTGCCTGTCATGATGCCTACCTCCACGGAGCCAGGTCCGATCCAGCAACCCCAGAGGCAGGCATCATTCCCCCCAGGGAAGTGCCAGCGGGCCCAAGCTGGGGCCCTTTGAACACAATCCTGGCGCCTTAGGCGCCAGGCTCATGTTAGACCCCTGTCCTGGCGCCTTAGGCGCCAGGCTCATAAAGCTAGACATGTGTTCAAGTGTTTTAATGTGCACTTACCTGATGCAGACCATGCTGCTACATCCAGGCCCTCTTGAGGCCTGAATGGAACTACTTTACCTGTGGGACTACTTTCCACCTGGGTGTGGTCAGGGAAGGATACATACCTGATCGGTGGAAGGATACATACCTGGAACTTCTTCCAAAGCTATTTAAACCACGCCCCATCAGCAACTCACGCTTCGCGTTGTTCTGCTCCTCGCAGCTGGATGCTCACCGTGTCAGCTCCTGCATCTGGATTTCAGCCACGCCTGTCAGCATACTGGGTCGCCTGCAAAGGGAGATGAGAGAATTGGAGAGAAAGAAGACCTTACCAGCTAAAGCTGCATCACGGAGACATCACACCGACGATCCTGAAAGGGAAGACATCATTTTAAAAGCATTTCGCTTCGATCGCTGCAGCGCTGCATTTCACTCACCTTTCCTGAGCGCCTCCATCTTCAGCAGCGATCATCTGGATCCGCACCCACTTCTTTGAGCCTAGAGAGAAAAAGACAAGAAGACAAGGTGAGAGAAGGAAGGGAATAGGAAAGGCTCAGTTTCCTTCTAAGACTTACCTGTTGGGTCATTCCCATTTCATTTCGGGTCCTGCCGCTTCCTGGCATTCCGGACCCCGGCCCCTATGGGGAAAAAAGACAATGACATTGAGTGAGCGAATGCAAAGACATTACCAGAACGCTCATCGAGAACTTACCTGTCATTTACTGGAACTGCACGTTTCATTTCGGGTCGGCGCCATATCTCTGGCATTCCGAACCCCGGCCCCAAAGGGGAAAAAGACATAAGCATTAGCGCTTGCTGCAATAAGACAATGAACATTATTATTAAGCTTGAACTTTTGAACTTGCAACAGAACTCTTACAGCGCCTCACCTGAATAGTCAAGCTTATTTTGAACTCCCATCAAACCTCAATCCAGTGAAGTAATTGGGTTTCAACGCGCTCCTGCATCAGAAGCAGGATGGAGAACTCATCCTTCCAGACCCTAAGGGGAATATTCCTACGAGCCAGAAAAGCCAGAGTAGAGGGGCCCTTCCTGTCCATCTTCTGAGTCCTGCGCTTCACCATTGAAGAAGCATCAGCACTCGTAGCCGGACCTGCGCCTCCGTGGGAATCAGGTGAGCGTGACAGAACGCAAAGCCTACCCACAATTTCCCACCCGGGCGCTATGGAGACTTCCGAGACAGATCAGCTGGCCCAGCTTTTGGGGGAATTACGGGCAGAGGTGCACTCAGCCCGCCAGGAGACTAACGCTCTCAAAAGAGAACTGATCCTATCAAAGGAAAGAACAGATGACCTGGCCAAAAGGTTACTGCAGGCCCAGGCAGGGCACACTCCTTTACCTAATCCCGGAGGTACTTCCACATCAATGGGTTTGAATAACCCGGTACAAATCAATCTACCTGGACACATGCCTTTGGCCCCGCCTGAACGTTTTGCGGGGGATCCCAAGAAATATGCCGTCTTTATGAACCAATGTCATTTACACTTTCTATGCAGACCCGGGGCCTTCCCTAACGACCAGACCAAGGTAGCCTTTATACTATCTTACCTCAGTGGCAGTGCTGCCGATTGGTCTATTCCATTGGTAAATCAGGATGATCCCATTCTCCAGGATTTTCAGGGCTTCCAGGCCAGCATGGAAAGATTGTTTCCTCGACACTCTCAAGGACAGGCCCTTGATAACAAACTGTTATCCTTACGACAAGGTAACCAGGATCTCCTGTCCTACGTTGCCACCTTTAATAGACTGGTTGTGGAAACTGGATGGCCAGAAAACAAAAGGATTACATTGTTTCATCGAGGCCTGCACGGAGAGCTTAAGGATGTTCTAGCTCAGATTGTAAATCTACCCCAGGTCTGCGCAGACTACATAGACTTGGTGTTTCAACTTGATCACAGACTTCAAAATAGAAAATCAGATCGGTTCAAGTACGAAACCCGAGTACCGATCAAAACCCACGCTAACTCCAAGAGTACCGACGTATCCGAACCTATGCAAATCGGCGGTGTTAAAGGACCATTAACGCAGAAGGAACGAGAGAGAAGGCGGCAAATGCAACTTTGTCTGTATTGCGGGACTTCCGGTCAATTTCTTCGAAATTGTTCGGTTAAACCACCTAAGAAGGTGGTTGGAGCCACTGATAACGATTTATTGACACCTGATTCGGGAAACGACCTAGCCCGACAAGCGTAGGGGTCCGCTTGCCGAGCTTGAAAACAAACTCTTTGACCTCGCATTTTGTCATGCCAATGGTGCTCGAGGACCCAAAACAGCCTCAGCAGTTGCATGCTATAAAAGCATACATCGACAGTGGAGCTATTGGAAATTACATAGACCGTGAATTGGCTTCCAGGATTAAGCTCCCTCTCCGCCCGAAAGTAACCCAAGATGTCATTACTACAGTAGATGGAACCGAAATAGCCTCAGGGCCTGTAACGCATTCCACTGTTGAAATGACACTGGTGGGTCAGGATGGACATCGGGAAGCAATTGTGTTTGATGTGATCAAGGCCCCACAATTTCAAGTAATTCTTGGAATTCCTTGGTTAGAAACACATAATCCCAGAATTGACTGGCGAGCAAAGAAGATAAGTTTTCCTGATTGCGAACCAACTTGTTATCCAAGAAATCCAGTTATGGGTCTAGCCTCAGCAACTTCCACCCCTGTACAGCTACCGTCAGAATACCAAGAATTCCAAGACGTTTTTCAGAAGGAACAGGCTAACACGTTACCTCCCCATCGGTCTTATGATTGCCAAATCGATCTGGTACCCTATGCTCAACTACCTTGTAGTAGGATTTATGCTCTTACGGAACCTGAGAACCTGCATTTGCGTCAGTATTTAGATCAGTACCTAGCCAATGGTTTTATTCGCCCGTCCAAGTCTCCTGTCTCCTCGGCTCTGTTCTTCGTGCCGAAAAAAGAGGGCGACCTTAGAACATGTATAGACTATCGCGCCCTAAATCAAATAACGATTAAGAATCGTTATCCTCTGCCCCTGATCCCTGAGCTTATCGACCAGGTGAAAGACGCTTGTGTGTACACCAAGTTAGATCTCCGAGGAGCTTATCACCTGGTGCGTATAAAAGAAGGCGACGAATGGAAGACTGCATTCCGCACAAAATTTGGGCTCTTCGAATATCAGGTGATGCCCTTCGGTTTGTGCAATGCACCTGCCGCCTTTCAGTACTTTATGAATGATGTTCTTCGGGAACTTATCGATGTCTGTGTCATTGTTTATATTCACGACATCCTGGTGTACTCTTCTTCAGAATCCGATCACAGAAAACATGTTAGGGCAGTTCTTGAGAAATTGCGCCAGCACAGACTATTTGCAAAGCTCGAAAAATGCGTTTTTCATACCACAGAAGTTGAGTTTCTCGGATTCATCCTGACACCTCAAGGAGTCCGAATGGACTCGCGAAAGGTGGACGCCATCCTCAAATGGCCATCTCCTAGCTCGGTGAAGGGAGTTCAGAGCATGCTCGGCTTCGCCAATTTCTATCGAAGATTCATCCCGGAATTTTCTCGAACAGTCCAACCCATCACAGCTCTCCTAAAGAAAAACAAACGCTTTGAATGGACTCTTGAGGCCGAACAAGCCTTTCAGGACCTGAAAACCAAATTCACCTCTGCACCTGTATTGAAGCACCCGCACCCAGATCTCCCTTACATTGTGGAAACCGACCCATCCAGTTCGGCCATGGGAGCTGTCCTGTCGCAAAGAGACCCAGAAACTAACCAACTACACCCTGCGGCCTTTTGGTCCAGGAAATGTTCTCCTCCTGAAATCAACTACGCAATTACCGACAAAGAGTTACTGGCTTTTAAATCTGCTTTCAAGGCTTGGCGTCACTACCTTCTCGGGGCAAGACACACCATCACCGTAATTACGGACCACAGAAATTTACAGTATTTAAAGACGGCCAAAGCTCAATCTTCACGACAACTCCGATGGGCTCTATACTTTGCGGAATTTGATTTTGTAATTACCTATCGCCGTGGCTGCAAGAATGGTAAAGCGGACGCCTTATCCCGGATTGGCATGGAAGAACCCAATTCGAGTTTAGAACCTGTGCCAATCTTAACTGAACAAAGAATCTTAGGCCTAACTTCATTGCAAACTATTGAGGACATCCAAACGCCAGTAAAACAACTTCTAGACTCTTCAGCCTTGCTGGAATGGAGTCAAAAGGGTCCTCATTACACCGTTAAGGATGATTTACCCTACTTCCAGGAGCGGTTGTTTCTGCCAAGTAAAGAATTGCAAGAACTTGTTATTGCCCATCATCATGAATCATTAATGGAAGGACACCCTGGTATCGCTAAAACGGAGGAAAAAAATCAAATGCCACTTCTGTTGGCCTTCTTGGAGAAAAGACATAAAGTCTTTTGTATTGTCTTGCGGAATTTGCGCCCAAAACAAGGGTCAAAAGAAAAGGCCAGCCGGCCTACTTCAACCCTTGGATATTCCACCGGCACCATGGCACACCTTGTCAATGGACTTTATAACTGACCTGCCTCCTTGTGCTGGTTACAACACTATCCTTGTAATTGTGGATCTATTCTCCAAAATGGCCCACTTTATCCCTTTAAAAGGCTTGCCTTCAGCTTCCACCTTGGCCAAGGAATTTCTGGAGAATATAGTTCGCATACATGGTTTCCCTTCCATATTAGTCTCGGATCGTGGAAGTCAATTTATCTCCTATTTTTGGAAGAAGTGTTGCCAACTAGCACAAATAGATTTGCGGTTATCCACTAGTCACCACCCCCAGACCGACGGACAAACCGAGAGCACCAATCAGACTCTCGAGCAATATCTTCAGTGCATGTTACACCAATCCGAGTTAAATTGGAAAGACATCCTTTGGATCGCAGAATATGCATACAACAATTCATTGCATTATGGAACCGGACAAACTCCTTTTTATACTTTGTATGGTCACCATCCTCGGGCCTCTGACCTAGAATCACCTCTGACCCTGGAAATGCCCGCAGTAAATCATCTGCATTCCACAATAACCCGAGCCTTCAAAGAAGCTGCAACTCATTTACAGCAAGCCAAGAAAAAGTATAAAGAAAACACTGATTTGCACCGAAGTAAAACTCCTCCTTACCAAGTAGGAGACCAGGTATGGCTAGCAACGAAACATTTACCCCACAAGGGCCCGCGAACCTTCAATCCCAGATTCATAGGACCTTATCCCATCAAGGCTATAATCAATCCCGTGGCGTTTAAACTGGATTTACCGTCTAACATGCGTATTCATCCAGTTTTTCATGCATCACTTTTGAAGCCAGTACAACCAGGGACCCGACTGTCCAAGCCTCCAGACCCAGTTCAAATTGAAGGGGAATTAGAATTTGAAATTAAAGACATTTTAGACTCCAAGGTGTTAAAGTCAAAACTCTTCTATCTTGTTGACTGGAGGGATATGGACCTCAGGAGAGATCGTGGGAGCCTAATAACTATGTTCACGCACCTCGATTAATACAAAGGTTCCACCGGAGATTTCCGAACAAGCCAAAACCCCCGGAGGGAACAACCTAGGGAGGGGCCTTGAGGGGGGTACTGTCATGATGCCTACCTCCACGGAGCCAGGTCCGACCCAGCAACCCCAGAGGCAGGCATCATTCCCCCCAGGGAAGTGCCAGCGGGCCCAAGCTGGGGCCCTTTGGACACAGTCCTGCCGCCTTAGGCGCCAGGCTCATGTTAGACCCATGTCCTGGCGCCTTAGGTGCCAGGCTCATAAAGCTAGACATGTGTTCAAGTGTTTAAATGTGCACTTACCTGATGCAGACCATGCTGCTACATCCAGGCCCTCTTGAGGCCTGAATGGAACTACTTTACCTGTGGAACTACTTTCAACCTGGGTGTGGTCAGGGAAGGATACATACCTGATCGGTGGAAGGATACATACCTGGAACTTCATCCAAAGCTATTTAAACCATGCCCGATCAGCAACTCACGCTTCGCATTGTTCTGCTCCTCGCAGCTGGACGCTCACCGTGTCAGCTCCTGCATCTGGACTTCAGCCACGCCTGTCAGCATCCTGGGTCGCCTGCAAAGGGAGATAAGAGAATTGGAGAGAAAGAAGACCTTACCAGCTAAAGCTGCATCACGGAGACATCACACCGACGATCCTGAAAGGGAAGACATCATTTTAAAAGCATTTCGCTTTGATCGCTGCAGCGCTGCATTTCACTCACCTTTCCTGAGTGCCTGCATCTTCAGCAGCGATCATCCGGATCCGCACCCACTTCTCTGAGCCTAGAGAGAAAAAGACAAGAAGACAAGGTGAGAGAAGGAAGAGAATAGGAAAGGCTCAGTTTCCTTCTAAGACTTACCTGTTGGGTCATTCCCATTTCATTTCGGGTCCTGCCGCTTCCTGGCATTCCGGACCCCGGCCCATATGGGGAAAAAAGACAAAGACATTGAGTGAGCGAATGCAAAGACATTACCAGAACGCTCATCCAGAACTTACCTGTCATTTACTGGAACTGCACATTTCATTTCGGGTCGGCGCCATATCTCCGGCATTCCGAACCCCGGCCCCAAAGGGGAAAAAGACATAAGCATTAGCGCTTGCTGCAATAAGACAATGAACATTATTATAAGCTTGAACTTTTGAACTTGCAACAGAACTCTTACAGCGCCTCACCTGAATAGTCAAGCTTATTTTGAACTCCCATCAAACCTCAATCCAGTGAAGTAACTGGGTTTCAACGCGCCCCTGCATCAGAAGCAGGATGGAGAACTCATCCTTCCAGACCCTAAGGGGAATATTCCTACGAGCCAGAAAATACAGAGTAGAGGGGCCCTTCCTGTCCATCTTCTGAGTCCTGCGCTTCACCATTGAAGAAGCATCAGCACTCGTAGCCGGACCTGCGCCTCCGTGGGACTCAGGCGAGCGTGACACTGCCATAATATATATATTTTCCTTTTCAGCTAATCATGGGGAATTAAATAAAACAACTGCCAGGTCTGCACAGTTTTGCACGCCTGTTTGATATTTCCCGCTGTTTTCATAGAAAGAATAACAGTAATAAACATGTAATATACCCTCTGCATTCATAATTTATCCCCTTACCAGTTTACCAACTCTTAAATTTAGGACACTTTCAGACCAGCCAGAAACCTAGTTCAACTGATCATTACAGAGCCCTAAATTGTAGGTGGATACAGTTTATACCACCAAACTCGGTTGGAAATCATCTAAAAAATTAAACATAAATAAAGAAAATCTGACATATGGTTGCTGAGAAAATGGCCTAAATGATAATAGTTCTTTTGCATTAATAGCAAATCTTTGGGATAAGCAAATTGGAAGCCTCCTGTCTTCAGTGCAAATTGTCTGTCTGGGCCCGTGTTTTTATTAGTCTCTTTGAAGTTGATAGTTTGAAGTTGCTTACAGCTCGTAAAAAGGGGATGCATTTGCTACACAGATATCACCCACTGTAGAAATGAGCCAGACCGGCACTGTGATGTCACAAGGCCTGTCCTCTTATCTGGAGGGGGCCACTATTTTCATCTGAAGGGCATCAATTTCTTGTATTTCTTTCAAAGTCCAGCTTCTTAATTGTAGCCTCTGTCTTCACACCTCCTCTCTACATTCCTGGGATGCACCAGCCAGGGCCATTTTTCTCTGCACAGAGCCCTTTCAAAGACACCAAGTATAGGGAAAGTCTGTTTTCAACACCTCTTAGCAGCCACACTTCATTGCAGTTGTAAAATAGATGGGGGGATGTAAACCTGGCTTTCTGTGGGAGGAGTCCTTTGTGACATTTGTCCCACAGTAATGAAGGTTTTGCCTCAGGCCTACAGAAAGTTTTTCATGAAAACAAAGTGGACTTTCATTTTCTTTTCAAAAGTGTGCTGGTATTTTGCATGCAAACATAATATACCTTACTTTTTGACAACATGCACCATGTCTTTTCCCTGTCATTTTTATGTCAGCAGTGGTACATTTTTCAGATTTGAATTACAAAGACGCATGCAAAGATGTTTTGGTGTCAGTGTTAAAAAAAATCTTGCTTTTCATGTGAAAGGGACCGTTACATTTCTTCTTCCGTTGTGAATTAAAATGCTGCTTTTCCTTTGGTAATTACAGGTGGGCCTTTTCACCTGGCCCTTAAGTTCTAACTTTGCAAACACACATGCAAAGCCGTTTTGGTATCATTGTTTAGAAACCAGTTTTTCATGGGAAAGGGACCTTTGAATTTCTTCTCCCTTTGTGAATTAAAATGCTGTGTTTCCTTTGGTAATGACTGTGATGATGGAAATGAATTGGCGGGACAGGGCCTCCCTGTCCTTGTTCTGTAGTCCTTTTCATGTGTCTTCTGTGTTGCTTTCTGCACAGGAGTCCATGTGGAACTCCTGGAAGTTTTTGGTTTGGTGTACAGACCCTTGGATACCCTTGGGATACCCTTATGTCACCCGTTGATGTGGGTACAATCCTGTAACCCTAGTGTATGTTTTTGAGTGCCTGTGTGTGGCCCACAGAGCAGGTTATGGGCTAATAGGAGCTCCATGCTGAATTTGACAAGTGCTTTGAGTATTGTCCATCTTGGGAAACTCAGGCCCTGCCATTGTAATCAGTTGATTCCTGATAGAAGACAAAATAGCCCCTGTGGCCTCTTGTGTTCTATTGCCAGTTACCTTATTTCTCCCAAAGTCTTCGGAAGCCCTGACTCTGTCCTCTCCTCCTGGCTGGCTGTCGGGTGGAAGTTCTGTATATGTTATTGTGGGGAAGTCCAGGCCAGACTGGCTGGAGCCTTCCCAGTGACTGTATGCTGTGGGTACACCCTTGGGTGAGACCTGGGTGAAGGGAGTATGTGACCAATATGCACTTTTTGTTATGGGTGTCTGGTTTCTGGTATTTGACACAAAGACTGAGACAGCCCTGCCCGGAAATGGTATGAATGCAGTGTGGAGTACTGAATGGCTGGGTTCTTGTCCCAATACACATTCCTTGTTGTGAGTGTCTGGAGGGTGGAGAATGGCCTGAATGCACTTTGAGCCTGATTGGCTGCCTGCCTGCATGAATGCCCTTCTGAATGATTGGTTGCCTGAGTGTGACCCAGCAGAGTGAATTAGAGACCAGACAGCATATCTGGGGACCTCTCACTGATGGAAATTGTTCAGAAGCTGAAGTTGATACTTGATGCTTAAACTTGAAGCGTACTGGAAGAAGAATTGCTGCTGCTGTCCTTAGCCAATCTGAAACCTGCTGTGCTTCAAGGAACTGATCCAAGAGAGGACCTGGCTAGGAGACCTCTCCCCCAGCTACAAGGGACCATAGTGGACCAGCTAACCTTCGCAGAAGCGTCCTGGAAGTCAGTCCTCGAAAGGCTGCCAACCGGAGACAGGGTCCGCCGTGGAATCGCAAAGCAAAGTGCCCAGACATTGAAGTCCATCACCGTCGACGATGATCATCATCTACCGGGGCCGCAACGCTCCATTAATTAATAACACTTTGAACGAGGACTCCCTCGCTCATCCCGCTGGAGAAAGTCAAGGCTGCTGTTACGCTCACCCGGTCTCTGCGGGGACATTGGGGCACAATTGGAGCCCTCTCTTGTCTTGGCTCCCTTGGATAGACTCTCTCCTCCAGCTGCTGCTGAGCCTGCTGTTCTGGACACTGGTATTGCCCCTGAGACAAGGTGAAAGGCAATGAGAATGGCATGGTGGTGTTGTGAATTCCCTCGACCCTCTTGTGCCAAAATGAAGTGTGCAAGCATTTTCCCATGCAAGCTCACCTGTGGTTTTGTAACGCTGAGCTCTCTGTCCTCCTTCGTGCAGCAGGGGCGCGTAGAGTGGACCTAGTTACTTCACTAGTCCATGGAAGTGGTGATCCAGACCGGCTGCGACCAATCCACTTAGAAGGTGAGTCTTTTGGTTATGATTAATGTTTGTTTTCTTTATAATGACTTTTGCCTTGATTATTAATAGTAATTCTTGCAATGTCTTATCTCTTTCCCAATAGGTGTGAAGATGGCCAATCGAGTCGTGGAGCGAGTCTGCGGATTCCCTTGAGGATGATGGAGGTCCCGAACTAGCTGGTAAATTGGCCTTTATAACGGAACTCTAGACTCAGGCCAAGCGTTAGTTATTTGTATGCTTTCTAACCTGTTGTGTTCTTGTTCCCTTGCAGGACAAGATTGGCGGCGTACAGAGGAGTTTGGAGGCTCGGGCATAGCTCCACAGCTGCAGGATGAAGGTACCACGAAGATGAAGAAAGAAAGTGGAGCTCCACATTGCTGGAAGCCCAGATCAGGTGAGGAAAGGCTCCGACTCTGATATCGATGGGATGCAGGTAATATGCGCGCCCAGCAATGGAGTGGCTGGAATCAGGTAAGGAGCGCCTTCAGCGATGGAGTAGCTGGATTCAGGTAAGAGACACCTTCAGCGATGGAGTAGCTGGAATCAGGTAAGATACGCCTTCAGTGATGGAGTATCTGGATTCAGGTGAGAGGCATCTTCAGCAATGGAGTATCTGGAATAAAGTGGATGCACGACGAGATGAAGAACAGGTAAGGACAGCGGTAAGCGTTACGTTGCTGAAAGCAGAATAACGCGAAGCAGAGGCATGTGGGTGGGTTGGCCTTAAATAAGCTGGCCCTGGCCACTCCGTTTGCCCCGCCTTGTGGCTCCACCTTGCCCCTCCCAGGGACTCTTGCACGTGCCTTCGAATGATAGTCTATGGCCACGCCCGGCCCTAATGCACGTGCCCCAAGCACAGAGTGTGCAAAGCACACTTTTCCATGAGCCTGAGCTAGAGGCGCCAGGACTGGGTCCATTTGGGCCCTGGGAGTAATGAAGGTTCGACCCTTGTCCAATGGCCATGACAGCACTCCCCCGCAAGGCCCTTCTCACGGGCGTTCCTCTCCCCAGTCCAGGTTTCGTGGGGTTGCTATGGTGAAACCGTCTGATTAGTCGAGGTGCATGAACAAATTCCACAGGTTCCCAAGTGCGATCTTGCGGTCCATAACTCTTCCAATCGATTAAGTAGTACAGTTTTGATTGTACTATTTTAGAATCCAGGATGTTTTTAACCTCGTACTCCAGTTCTCTTTCGATAACTTCAGGCTCCGGTGGTCTCAGGCTTCACAGGCTTCAAGAGGGAAACGTGAAACACTGGGTGAATTTGCATATTGGCGGGTAGATCTAGTTTTACTGCGGCCGGGTTAATGATGGCCTTGATGGGATAAGGTCTGAGATATCTGGGATGAAAGACCCGAGGTCCTTTTAATGGTATATTTCTGGCAACCAACCATACTTTGTCCCCAATTTGATAATGTGGAGCTTTCCTTCTATGCCTGTCAGAAAACTTCTTTTGTTGTTCCTTGGCTTTAGTTAAATTCTTGGTTGCTTCCTTAAGAGTTTGAGTAATTGTCTTATGTAGAAAGGTGATTGCCGGCATTTCTAGCTCATCAAGTGGGTCAAAGGAGGACGTCCGGGGATGCCGACCATTCATGATATAGAATGGGGTTTGTCCAGGACTGGCGTGGATAGAGTTAGTGTATGCAAATTCAGTTAACCAAAGAACGTCCTTCCAGGATCCTTCTGTCTGCTGCAGCATGCATCTCAGGTATTGCTCTAACGTCTGATTAGTCCTCTCAGTCTGACCATCGGTTTGCGGATGGTGACTGGTGGACAGGGAAGATCGATCTGCACTATCTTGCAACAACTCCTCCAGAAGGCTGATACAAATTGTGTTCCTTGATCAGAAATCAGTACCAAAGGGAAACCATGTAGTTTGATTACTTGTTCTAGGAATACAGTAGCCAGCGTTCCAGCAGTAGGAAGTCCTTTTAGTGGGCTAAAGTGTGTAATCTTGGTGAATAAATCTACCACCACTAAAATTGTGTTGAAGACATCGCAGGGAGGTACGTCTGTGATGAAGTCCATGGATAACGTATGCCAAGGAACTGGTGGTATAGCCAGAAGGTGCAATAATCCTGCAGGACTTGACCTTTGGGATTTCTGTTGTGCACAAACTCTGCAGGTTGCAATGAATTGGGCCACGTCCTTTATCCAGGTTGGCCACCAATGATTCTTCCTGATTTTGGCTCATGTCTTAGTTATCCCGGGATGTCCCTCCACTAATGACTCGTGGTAATTAGCTATAATCCTATTCTGAGTTTCTTTGTCTTTAATATATGGTCTCCCCTGGAAATAGGGTAAATTATCCGTGATGGAGTGCTGGTCTCCCTGTCTAACCGTTCTTGTTGGGCGGTTTGGTCCATTTGAGACTGGAGATTGACCTTCAAATCTTCCTAGCAGGCGTTTACTGCGATCTGATTTTGGATTCGCTCTTCCAGAAGGATGGGTACTGGTTCTGATAGTATAAAAGCGTCTTTGTCTTCTCCCAATTGTGACAGAGTGTCTGCTTTTCCGTTACGCACTCCTGGTCGGTATGTGATCACAAAATCGTACTCCGTGAAGAAAAGAGCCCATCAAAGCTGACAGGAAGATTGGGCCTTGGCAGTTTTTAAATATTGTAAATTATGGTGATCCGTGATAACGGTGACAGTATGTCTAGCTCCCAGGAGGTAGTGTCTCCAGGTTTTAAGGACTCCTTTGATCAGCATTAATTCTTTGTTGGTTATGGCATAGTTAATTTCTGGTGCTGTAAACTTACGGGACCAAAATGCTATGGGATGTAACTGCCCCATGTCCGGGTCCCTTTTTGATAACACTGCCCCCATGGCCACACTGAAGGCATCGGTCTGAACTACATAGGACAGATCGGGACGAGGATGCAGAAGAACGGGTGCTGAAGTGAAAGCCAGTTTCAATTCTTGGAAGGCCTTTTCAGCGTTGGGAGTCCAAGAAAACTTTTTATTCTTTCTTAGTAAAGAAGTGATAGGATGAACGATTTCAGAAAATCCCGGGATGAATCGCCGGTAGAAATTGGCAAACCCGAGTACGCTCTGCACTCCATTGGTCGATGTCAGGGATGGCCACTGAAGAATAGCTTCCACCTTTCGAGTGTCCATGTGCACCTCTCGTGGGGTGAGCATGAAGCCCAAGAACTCGACTTCGGTGACATGGAAAAACATTTTTCCAATTTGGCAAACAGATGATGCTTACAGAGTTTTTCCAGAACTGACCTTACATGGCCCACGTGATCTTCCTTGGATGCTGAATAGATGAGGATGTCGTCAATGTAGACAAGGACACAGACGTCCAGAAGTTTGTGGAGTACACCGTTCATAAAGAAGTGTAATGCTGCTGATGCGTTGCATAACCCAAATGGCATGACCTGGTACTGGAAAAGTCTGTATTTGGTTTGGAATGCCATCTTCCATTCGTCGCTTTTCTTTACCCTTGCCAAATGGTAAGATCCTTGTAGGTCCAGTTTTGTATAGATTTGAGCATTCTTTACTTGGTCAAGTAGTTCAGGAATGAGTGGCAGATGGTATCTATTCTTCACGGTAATCTGGTTTAACGCTCTATAATCTATACAAGTTCTGAGGTCCCCTACCTTATTTGGCACGAAGAAGAGAGCTGAGGAGGCTGGGGACTTGGACGGGTGGATGAACTCATTAGCGAGGTACTGATCTAGATATGTCCTTAGGTGCTGATTTTCTTGCTCAGTCAGAGCATAGATTCTACTGCAGGGGATTTGTGCCCCTGGCACCAGATTGATTTGGCAGTCGTAAACTCTGTGTGGAGGCAGGGTGTTAGCTTGTTCCTTTTTGAACACATCCAGAAAATCTTGATATTCAGAAGGTAATGAACCAGAAATTCCTAGGATGGGTTTCCCTTTGAGTTGTAGATTCCTCACGTCCCTATGGTAGCAGCTCTTTGAACATTCTTGAGGGAAAGTCAGCTTTCTTGTGCACCAGTCAATCCTTGGGTTATGGGTTTCAAGCCACGGCATTCCTAGGATCAAACGAGATGCTTTCCCGGTGAGCATCCTGACATGTCAGCATTACCTTATCGGTGTGTTGAGTTACTGGCTCCGAAGACAGCTGAGAGCCATCCACGGCAGTAACGTTTTCTGAGTGTGATTTTTGCTGAAGTGGAAGGCCTATCCATGTGGCCAAATCCTGATGGATGTAATTTCCCACCACACCACTATCGATGTAGGCTTCTAGAGCATGTACTCTTGACGGTTGTTGGTGATGGGTTATTAATACCGGGATGACCGGGTGTGAGGTCTGTACAACTTTCTTAATTCCGCTTGACAAGTGGACCACTACCCTTTCCGGGTGGTTGAGTTTTCCGACTTCTGTTCTTTTTCTTCGTTACCATTGTCCGTGGCACCTACGATCTTCTTGGGAGGTTTAATAGGGCAATCTCGCAAGAAATGTCCAGCCTTTCTGCAATATAGAAAACGTTGTTGTTGTCACCTTTTTTCCCCCTCAGCCTTGGAAATGGGAGTTCGTAATCCTTCAATTTGCATAGGTTCGGTGGTTTCATGAGCCCTGGTTTAATTGTCCCAGGGTCGCATGTAAACTGATTTCCCTTCCACCCTCGTGCGGTCCATTTTTCGGTTTTGCAACCGGTGGTCGAATTGCACAGTTAGATTGATATATTCCGCACAAAACTCGGGCGGATTGAACACTTGAGCTAATATGTCTTTTAACTCACCACGTAGCCCTCTGTAAAAAAAAGTGTGGTCCGTTTCTCCTCTGGCCAATTAGTCTGTGCAATGAAACGGTTGAAGGTGGCAATGTAAGTCATTGAGTCATGGTTTCCTTTTCTAAGAGATAGTAGTTCGTTTTTTAATGCTTGTCCTTGGGTGTGCCTGGCAAACAATTTTTCCAATTCCCGTTGGAATTCCCCAAAGTTCCCAAGTATTGGATCATCCTGAGTTACTAATGGTATGGATCAGTCAGCTGCGCAGCCTCCCAAATAGGAAAGTACAAAGGAGATGGCACTGGTTCATGAACACAGCATATTTGTCCGGGTCACCAAAGAAGCGTTCTGGTGGAGCCAGTGGAACTGCCCCTGGAAGTACCACTTGCACTGGTGGTGATGGTTGAGGCAAAGGAGTTGGTGCCATCCCGGGTAAGGGGACTTGTCCTGCTTGTGCCTGGAGCATTTGCCTTGCCAAATCATCCGTCCGCTCTTGGGCTACAATAAGGTCTCTCATCAAGGAACTAGTCTCTTGTCTTGAGGCATGCACTGCAACCCGCAGCTCCCCCAGTAATTGGGCTAACTGGTCAATTTCAGAGGTTTCCATAACGCCCAGGAAAAGATTCAGAGAGGCTTCGCATTCTGTTACACCCACCTGGTCTCTGTGGGGACGTTTGGGCATGGTTGGAGCCCTCTCTCGACTTGGCTCCCTTGGATAGACTCTCTCCTCCAGCTGCTACTGAGCCTGCTGTTCTGGACGATGATATTGCCCCTGAGAGAAGAAGAGAGGCAATGAGAATGGTGTGGTGGTGTCGTGAATTCCCTCGACCCTCTCGTGCCAAAATGAAGTGCGCAAGTGTTTTCCCATGCAAGCTCACTTGTGGTTTTGTAATGCTGCGCTCTCTGTCCTGATTCGTGCAGCAGGGGCACATAGAGTGGACCTAGTTGCTTCACTAGTCCGTGGAAGGGGCGATCCTGACAGGCTGCGACCAATCCACTTAGAAGTAAAGTCTTTTGGTTATGATTAATGTTTGTTTTCTTTATAATGTCTTTTGCCTTGATTATTAATAGTAATTCTTGCAATGTCTTATCTCTTTCCCAATAGGTGTGAAGATGGCCAATCGGAGTCGTGGAGCGAGTCCAGGGATACTCTTGAGGATGATGGAGCTCCCAAACTAGCTGGTAAATTGGCCTTTATAACGGAACTCTAGACTCACGTATGGCGCGGCCAAGCGTTAGTTATTTGTATGGTTTCTAACCTGTTGTTTTCTTTTTCCCTTGCAGGAGAAGACTGGCGGTGTAGAGTGGAGTTCGGAGGCTCGGGAGCAGCTCCGCGGCTGCAGGATGAAGGTGAAGAAAGAAAGTGGAGCTCTGCATTGCTGGAAGCCCGGATCAGGTGAGGAAAGGCTCCGAATCCAATAGCAATAGGGTGCAGGTAAGATGCGCGCCCAGCTATCGAGCGGCTGGAATCAGGTAAGGAGTGCCTTCAGCGATGAGTAGCTAGAATCCGGTAAGATACGCCTTCAGCGATGGAGTAGCTGGATTCAGGTAAGAGGTGCCTTCAGTGATGGAGTAGCTGGAATCAGGTAAGATACGCCTTCAGAGATGGAGTAGCTGGATTCAGGTAAGATGCGTCTTCAGCGATGGAGTAACTGGAATCAAGTGGATGCACAACGAGATGAAGAACATGTAAGGACAGCGGTAAGCGTTACGCTGCTGAAAGCAGAATAACGCGAAGCAGAGGCATGTGGGTGGGTTGGCCTTAAATAGGCCGGCCCTGGCCACTCCGTTTGCCCCGCCTTGTGGCTCCACCTTGCTCCTCCCAGGGACTCTTGCACGTACCTTCCATTGGTAGTCTATGGCCACGCCCGGCCCTGATTGTCCAATGGCCATGACAGCCGCTGATGTGCTGAGGAGAATCCGCCAGTGGGTTTCCTGCCACCGAAGGCCACAAAGACGCCCATGACCCGATGCCCTTGCTGGGCCAAAGTTCTTCAGTAACAGTTTGCAGCAACAAACTTTTGTAGTTGAGGTGCACCGCATGCCTCATCTTCTTAGGACGTCCACGACTGATCATTGACGAGCACCGCCAGGACCGAAGCTGCTGCCTCATCGACTTTGTTCACCATTTCCTCATGGGATCTCGACAATCCATGTCTCCTGCCTTAAAGGGAGCCACTCAAGAAGGATTTGTCGATGACCTGACGTCGAACTCTGCTATTCCAGGTACATTGGGGCAGTAGAAGCTTTTTAGAGGGAAATAAGACTCATGTAAACTATGTATCGACTGTGCTTATATTATATCTTTATTTACACGTTGCTATTGTGGGGGGTCCTCACACAGAACTGTGTCTAGGTAACGGGGCCATTATTCTGCCTATTGTTAACTTGAGCCTATTTGTATAAAAAAATGGTGTTATCACTAACAACATATGGGGGCATTCCTTTGTGGGTGCTTCAGGACTACACAGTACTTAAGAACCAGCCTACATAACCTCCTGAGAGATAAGCCTTGATTGCTCGTCCATTGCTACCAACAATAGAGAATCTTGGCTGGGGTGCTCTGTGCCTCTACTCTGCCATATAGAGGGCAGGAGTACAGATAACCCCCCTCCAGTCTTTACAGTGACAAGTAAGACTTTTTCCCTTGGACCTTAGGTTTGGGGAATTTGATTATACCCCACACCACCCGGCGAGATGGTTGCTGAGAAACACTGCTCATGTTGTATTCCTTGTCATCTTCCACTACCTCTGCCAGATGATTTTCTTCATTCAGGTACACAGTGTCTAATCTATACACTGTGGTCTTCTCCCCAACCACCCTTGATTCTACCCAAGCTGGGGGGCTGGTCAGCAACTCTCTTGACATTGGACGTGCAGGACATCCTCACTCATGCCTTTCACAGTCTCTATGTCAAGATCCATGAATATTTACAAAAACGTAGCAGTGCCTAAATGTTGCCTGCAACAGAACTTTTATCTTTAGGTGACTAAGCTGTGCGTAAGGCTCCAAATAGATCCTACGGCTGCCACCAATGTGTCATGCCGTGCTATTCCCGGTGGCCATTTTTCCACCCAAGATGGCCGGCGTGAGCCTGTGCAGATGCAAAGCCGCGGTCTACTTTCTGCACCAATACCAGCTGCAGTCATTTATGCGCCAAAGGAGCCCGCGACTTTGCATCTCAAAGCTTGGTTGCTCTAACGGTATGGTTTGTGCATTTCTGGCTCAGTTCACCCTTAGTCTTGTTCCCTGCTCCCCTTCCCCTTCCTCCTGTTTTCCCCATATCTCCTTGCAGCCTGCTGTCCTTGGAGTCCTTGTTCCCTGTTGCCCTCCTGGTTCCTTCCCGTTATTGTGTTCTCTGATCATGGTCCTTGCCTTGTTTTGGACGCCTTAACCCCTTGCTGCCTGCTGCATACGACTACATCATCTACAGGTATTTTCCCCTCTTTTGGAGTTTCCTGTTTTGGGCAGTGTCGCTGGTGTCAGCCTGCTTAAGCTATCTAGCACTAGCAGGGTGGTGTCAGGGGAAGCTCGGCCCTTTCTTCATGAGACCCGCACTGCAAAGAAGAAAACCAAGTTGCCTTCCAAGAAGAAGCCTTCATCAAAGTCTCCTCAGGTGAGCCCTGGCTCTTTGTCTGCAAAATCTGACACAATGTGACAAATCAACTTCCGGGGCACCAGTGGTCCTGGGATGAATATCAGTTTCTAAACCATCAATCAGCCCCACACATCTACTACACCAGAAGGTGTTTAAAGATTGGAAACACAAACAAATAAAAAAAAAACTCCTGTCCAATTTTGGCAATGTAGATGGAGCAGGCTTATCTCTGAAAGGTTGTGGTTTGTTGGTTAGTTGCAACACAGCGAAAATAAAATTATTACCCAATGATAATGGGACTGTCCAGTCAAGAATGCATTAAACTATCTACTTTGTTATTATCACAACAGACAGTTCTAGCACACTACGAAATACAACCCACCCTGTAAATGATTGCAGAGGACAGTCTGTTACAAAGAAGGAAAAGGGATGCACTCTGGATACTGATAGGAGGATAGTCAGTATAGTGAATAATCTCAACAGTTCAAAGATCCTGGGCTTCAGCAGAAAGGGCTTAAGGGATTAATGTCAGTAGGGACCTTTGTTGAAGGATCAGGGCGACAGAAATGCAATGAATCTTCTGCCGTATGAGCTCTTGGTGCTCAACTGGGTTGAGTCGGTTTCATGATGCTTTGCAGCTTTTGTGACAGAGTTTAAGATGGAAGACAGCTGCAGGTATTAAGCAGCAGGTAGCTTGGTAAGCAAAGCTGGACAGATGGCTACAGGCTGGCCTGCACAGCGGCTCAGGGTAAGGAATCATCTCAGTGCTGGTCGGCATTTCTGAAGCACTGGTCGATGCGTGAGGTCATTACCAGAGTTCTTTGCAACAGAAAAGTTAAATGGGTGAAAACATGTATTACGAAGGCCCAACCATCTTCCTGTCTGTTGTGGGTCAAAGGACATCTCTGCTTAATGGCACAATCTGTGGATCTAGATTAAAGCAGCAGGTCTTCCTTGAAGTTGCTGCAAGACCAGACTCTCTGGCTCCGCCAAACCACATTCTCATATCTTCTGAATGGGGTCTCCCTGCAGGGATGACTACTGTACACATGTGGTCCCAGACATGACATTTCACTGTCAATCGACACTGAGGGTGAGAGCTGGCTTCAGGTTGACACAGTGCATATGAAAGCGTGTTGGGGTTTCCTGTCTCCTTTATTAGCCTCTGCAGCCAAGCCCCATGTGGCCTGTTTGAATTAAACTCTGATTAGTATGTTAATGCTGCCACAAGCTACAGTGCTCAACAAATGGACATGGCAGACCCATGGAGCCTTTGTTAGTTAATTAGGCTGGCCATGGCAGAGGGAAGGTTTGGCCCTCCTGCTTCTGGAGATGCATTGTGTACTCCATCTGTCAGATCCCAACTAAATATGAAAGGGGTACTGTGCCTGTAGGCTGCGTGCACCCTGAGTACATGGGTCTATTCGTATGTCATTCAGTGAGCATACGAAAATGTGTGCGGACTAATCCCAAACATTTTCCATGGGTTCATCAACCATCATTCAATTTCATTTTTTTTTTAAAAACCAGGCGAGCGCACACTTACCAATGCATATGGTCGAATTCCTCACAGTGCTCTTGCAAAAGCCCTCAGATTGTACACAAGAAGATGTGCTGTAACGCCAGTGCTGAGTCAAGGTAAGGGATCTACTCAATTTCTATTGCATGTGATGGCATATCAATCATTGTACACGTATACTGCATGTCTCATCTGCCCCATTGAAACCATGTGGTTCAGCTGTCACATAGTGTCTACCATATGCATGCACACTGAATGTAATGTGTAGCACACCCCTCAATTGTAGACAGTTGTGCTTGGGGCTCATACAATGTTCATTCTTGCAAAAATCCCTTCCTAGCCCTCCACCCCATAGCATAAATATGAGTGCCATGACATAATTAGAGCTGTCATATAGTTTCTATTATCTTTAATACACTCCTCTTTTCCAAATTCCCTTCTGTTCCCTACGTCTGCACACTAAATATCTCTTCTTTCCTTAGAGTGGCTAAACTACTATTTCTGCTGCATTCATTGTGCTTCTCCTATGTCTTGTCTTTTCAGACTACAGTCTGCTGAAGTGGCGTGCATTTACACCGCTTCCAGGCCGTTACTTGTGAAAAGATGTGCTACACAAATGTCACATAACATAATATAACATATCAACATATTGTGATCAGAAATACCCCCTCATATCTGGGACACCTGAAAAAATCTGTGTGCACTCCAATGAAAGAGAATCTGCTGAAGCAAATGCCAAAAGACCATACACAGACATTTCACCGTGCTGAGCATAGAGGTGCACACCCAGAGAATATGAGGGCCTTGTCGCAGCAACACATTACCAGGACAAGACAACCAGTGCAATGCACAATATTTTTACTAAATGAAGCAAGGATCACAGGTAAGTACCCTACCCACTATACAGACCACATATGTGTATGCATACCTGCAGACCACATCTTGACTGATATACCACATTTTGGCCATCAATCCTGAAAGGCCACGTTTTTAATGCGGCACAACACACACCAACAGAATTGCACTCTGGATAATGATTGCAGCTTGACGAGGGTGACTGCTGTTTTTCTCCCTTCTAGGTGCAATGATGGATATGCAGGCACCTTGAGTGAGTCCTCATTAAATGCCCCGTTACATGTTTTAAAAGGATGGTGCTAGGGAGTTACTCTGTCACAGCTGACGTAGTTTTGTGGGCCTTGTCTCCTCCACTGTATCATGCTACTGTAACCAGACGTCCCACCTTATACAGTGCCCTCTTGCTTTTTATATAGGTGTGACAAGTGCATACATACAGACTGGAACGAAAACAAGCATTGACAATGCTAACGGTGTAGGCTTTTGTGTGGATATGGGAAAGGTATTTGCCAGGTATTGCTGCAATGGTACTAACTGGCCATTAATGAAAGCAGCTTGAAAATGGTGCAGTACCTGCGCATATGATAGAAGTGACTGGCAAATACCTAGACACAAGGCCAAAACAGTTGGCTTTGCTAAGGCTTGTTTTTAACAGGACTTCAGTGAAGGACAGGCATACTGCTTATAAATTAAGTGGCTAAAACCAGACCTGGTTATGTTTTTGTTACACCAGCACTGCGTTGATAGCCCCAATTAAACAATTAGCTCTCAGAAGACTACTTTGAAAACATTCTGGCAGGCTCTTCGAATGCAATAGTTGATAAAGTTAGCTTGAAGATATTCCAAAAGGGTGTGTTTTGGAAGGGGAGGGACAGGAAGTGGGTGGAAATGACCATAGGGATTAGCATTCACATGGGTATTCAATAGATGGGTAAATAACCAAACAAAGCCTACAAGCATTGTGTGCCTCTTCATATGAAATCTCTCCTTAGCTGTAAAAATATCTTAGTTTCAGTTTACAGTGCCACCTTATAGCCAAAACTAAAAATTAAAGAAGATGAAAACCAGTAATTAAATGTACCCTTGCTATGCATATGTACTTTAGAATGGCATACCAACCCACATCCAACTGTTGCCATCTGTCCCTTCTTAAAGGAAACCAAACGTCATATCTCATACCTTATATTGCGCTCACTGACTTTCCATCTAGGTTTGAAACATGAATACATAGAGAGAATAGGTACACTGACCTAAGCCACATGACAAAGTTGCCTGCTGTTTCTCCCATGTGTGGTTGTATCTAATATATGTCGTTCTTCGTTAACATTCCAGTATGGTGCGAAATATTGAGACAGTGGGCCTCATTGCAAGTGTAGCAATCTGGACCGCCACACTCCAACTCTGAGTGTGAAAGCAAAAAGAAGATATCACGGCCGAGTACCCCAAAAGGAAATACACCAAAAACAGGTTCAAAAGATACACAGATCTTTATTCCACAACTGAACAGTTTTCAAAGGACAAAGCAACAGATAGCTATCAGGCGCTCAGTACAACACAACGAAAACCAGCCCTGTTCGGTGTGTTCAGTGAGTGGGGCTGTACATCAGAATAGATGGACCTTTTATACACTCCAAAACATGATGTCCAACCCACTTGCAGGTTAATGAATCTTGGATATAGGGTTTGTGCCGAGTTTGTTCCTAATTTATGCATCTATACATTTAGGGGTTATCTTTAATACATTCGCCAACAAGTCACAATAGCAACAGTGTGTCTTTGGATTTCCTATTGAGCATTCATACACATTACACAATATACTTAAACAAGTGTTCACATTAGATGCTCGAACAGTATTGTGCACGATATATGTTAGTATCACCTCAGGTGGTCTTTCGCCAGCTGGCCTTTCTCCATCGAGTCTAATTATGTTAGCCCATGTATCTCCTAACCCTGCTACATCGTCTATAGTTCTAACCTGTTTCCACAAATCTACGGGCAGGAGTACGGGAAATAACAGATCAATATCACTCAAAGTGAATACTGAGGATTGCAAAACAGACTCTATTTCTTTATAGAACCCTGTCGGATTTTTATTAATGTCAGGAATAGATTGCCTTATGGTGTTCACTTCCTGTCTTGAGAACGGGACGTGAACAAACTGTGACACATAATGTGCAGGGATTTCCTGAGCAACTGTACCAGCTGCAACATTAGCCGGAATCTCAACTTTTGGGACAAATGTCAGAGGGACCTCTCTCATAGGTAACTGAGAAGTAGGCAACTCCGAACGCTTACTAAGCAACAGAGCTAAATCGAGTGCTAAAGCAGCTGAAGAAGTGTCAAATGAAAAAGCTCTCTTGTAAATACTCAATAACTCTGTGGGACAACAAATCTTTCTTTTTACACACTCATCCTGTAGGTATTCTTCCATTACCTGTATCACTTTTCTCTGCATTTCTGGTGTATACTGACTATACGTGTCATATACGTCAACTGGAGTTATCGACGTGTCTGAGATCCATCTAATCGCGCCTTTCGTGCAAATTCACATTTCCTCAGATATGGATTTACGACAAGGAAGGAACCATTTCTGCACATACATAATGTCCAAACTATCTCCATCTTCATCCTCATTCTGTAACCTTTCCAACTCCTTTCTATACTCAAGTACCCTCTCAACATGCTCTTGTACTTTCTCCGCAGTGTCTCTAGAGAACGCTAAGGTGTTCAGATCCCTCAATCCTTGTGGGAGATCTGTATCATTTAACCTGTCCCACATTACACACAAATGAATCCCTAATCACTCAATAAAAACATTTTTCTCAGGAAAATTGTCCATATTAGAAAGTGTGGCAAAAACATTAGCTTGATCATCCTTCTCCTTACAATACTTAGCCCACGCAATTAACTCACGTTTCTTCTCTGGGGGTACAGTATTACGAGTGACAACCTTCGATCCCACTCCCTGATCTACTACAGGCGGTATTTATTTTTTATTTTTTTATTTATTACATTTGTTACACGCCCAGACCCTGGGGTATCACGGCGAGGTTACAGACAGCTTATCACATTTCTTATACAATATTACAGTCAACGTCAAAGAGATGCTTAGGAAGAGCAGGCTCTATGATACAAAGTGGTCACTAAGTTGCAATTTGATACTAAATAATAATATGAAGGGCAGGCTGATTCAAACATTCAACTAGTGACATTGTTCATTAGGATGCGGTAGGATCATACGAAAGCTCAATATTGGTTGAATAGCCATGTTTTCAGTGTTTTTTTGAAACTTAAGATAGTTACCTCATTTTTAATGCTAAGGGGTAGGGAATTCCAGAGTGTAGGGGCAAGGATTCTGAAACTACTTCCTCCTGCTCTGATGTATTTGTGACGCGGGATTTCTAGCAATGCCTTATTGTTAGATCTAAGTATTCTACTGGTAGTTTTTTTCTTGATAGCATTATTGAGGTAGCTGGGGGCTTTATTTGCGAGACATTTATGTACAATACATAGTGTTTTGAAAATGATTCTGGCTTTGATAGGCAGCCAGTGGTTTTCTTGCCTAATATTGGAGATATGATCAAATTTCTTTATAGCTAGTGCAGCTCTGAGTGCTTTATTCTGCAGCAATTTTAATTTACTGATATTGGAATTGGAGGTTCCTAGTAGTAGAACATTGCAGTAGTTGAGCTTTGTTAGAATAAGGGCTCTGGCCAACGTGATACAGTTAGACGTGTGAGGAATTGGCGGCTCAGGGCGATGAGTTTGGCTGTGTATGCTGTGGAGGATGCGAGGGCCGAGATGTGTTTACTCATGGTAAGATTAGCATATATGTGTACACCAAGGGTTTTGACTTGCTTGAGTACTGGGATCGACGTACCATCGATATTGATATATGTGTAGTCTGAGTGGAGTGTGCCTAATCTCGGTTGGGATCCTACAATGAGAACTTCCGTCTTCTCATCATTGAGACAGAGACTATTTAAAGCCATCCAATTTTGAATGATGGCATAGACTTTGTTGATGGTTTGGGTATCTTGGGTGTAAACCCTGGTAATGGGGATAAGGATCTGGGTGTCATCTGCAAAGTTTGTGTAGATGACACCCATATGATCTAGCGCTGAGAATAGTAGTTTTGTATAGGCATTGTAAAGTGTGGGGGAAAGACATGATCCTTGGCGGACTCCAATGGGGACTTGCCGATAGCAACTCTGGACGTGCGTTCAGCTAAAATTGATTTAATCCAGAGTGTGGCGTTGTTTGAAAAACTAAAGTCTTTGGCTAGTGTGTCACAGAGTTTGTCATGGTCTACAAGATCAAACCCTGCTGATAGGTCCAGCAGCAGCAGTATGGCCATTTTCATGAGTCTCGGATTTGGATTTTCAGGTCAGTTAGCGCAGTTTCAGTACTGTGGTTAGGCCTCAATCTGGATTGTCTTGCTCCTAGAAGATGGTGCTGTTCTAGATGGGTTTGTATCTGATTGTATGCTATTTTAACAATGATTTTAAGGAGGAATTGGACCGTGGTTATAGGTCGGTAGTTGGTCGGAATTAATGGGTCCAACTTGGGTTTTTTTAATAAAGGAGTGACCCGCGCTTCTTTAATACTGGCTGGGACCAAATTGGATTTGAAAGAGGCATTGACAAAGTTGGTGACAATGGGAGTGAGCGTAGGAGCACATAGTTTAACTAGATGCGCTGGGAAATCATCCCCTTTGCAATTTGAAGCTTTCAATTTAGCTATTGCATTGAGCACTTCTTCTTGGGAAACTGAAGAGAAGTGGAAAGTTGGAATGTTGCATACTGCGGGACTAATTGTTGAGTCAGTGGTGGTATGTTTTTCAGCTAGTACTTTTTTTGTGATAATTTTATTTTTTAACTATTTAATTTTTGCAGCGAGAGCATCTTGAATGGTGGTGCACCATTCTTTACTCGGTTGAACCAGGTTGATGATCGGGATAGGGTTTTCCAGCTCTTTAAGGATGGAAAACAATTCTTTTGAATCTGAGGAAGCATTACTAATCTGGGTGTTGAGCGCATTGGCTTTATGAGCAATAATGGCTGCTTTGTACTTTTTATTTGCAGTGTTGAAGGCGTCCCTGGCCTCAGGGGTATGGGATTTGTTATAGAGATGTTCAAATGAACGGTTGATTCGCCTAAGTGAGACTAGTTCCTCATTGAACCAGAAGGAGGATTTTTTATTAACTCGTCTTGTTTTGGTGACACAGGGTGCTAATGTGTCTATTGTGTCCGTGAGACAGGAATGGTAGGTATCTGCTAGGGAACACAGGTTATCACTAGTAATAATCTTATCTGAGAGAGTCTTTTTTAGAATGGGGATACGTTTTTCTGCTGAGAGTTTACTAATATTCCTAGTTACATAGGAGTCCAACGTTGTAGGTTTAGGTGGGTCAGGTTTGTTGCACATGATTGAAAAGTTGACACTATAGTGATCTGTCCAGGTTAGTGGATTGATTGTTTCTATGGATACTGAGGTATTAAGTGTTAATACCCACTCCAGCGTTCTACCTCTGTTGTGGGTAGGTACGTTCACAAGTTGTGTGAATAACATATCTTTGAGAGCGTTATGTAGTGCTTCTGCTTTGTGATCTTGGCTATCATTAAATCCAAGATTCAGGTCTCCAAGGACAATACATTTTGTCTTTGGTTTGATAAGTGGAGTTAGTAGGAGTGGTATATCTAGCTCCGGCTGAGTGTTGGAATTGGGTGCTCTGTATATAATTACTATATTAATAGTAGTTTTATGGTTGGTGGCAAGTTTTGCTAGAAGGATTTCATAACCATCTAGGTTGTCTATGGGGCAGGCTCTTAGTTTGAGATTGGTTTTGGCAATAATGGCTAGGTATAGAACCACTTGGAAGAGGGAGAGTAGGCAAATTCAACAGAGGTGTTACCACTGGTGCAACAGGTAAAAGTGGAAGAGCAGGTGGAGGAGCAGCGACAAAAGGAGGACCAACAACTGGAGGAGGAGGAACAGTAGGAGGTACAACAGGAGCAGGAGGAGGAATAACAGCAGGAAGAGGGACATACGGAGGCGGCTCAGTGGCACCAGGCCTTCGTTCATTTAACAATGTATCGATAAGTTTATCGGAAACATGAACGTTTTTAGAAGGATAGATTTTCTGGATACCAAGTGAGAAAGCCCTATCCATATTACTAACTGACAAGGACTGTTTATCTTGGTCATACAACAACGCTTTTTCGGCGTTCGTTTTATGACGCGCACATGTATTTCTCTAGTCTTAAGCTGCTGTAAAGCTTCTTTCTTCCAATTCTGTAATACATCAAATGCTGCAGTTCTAGCCTTTTTCTTTAATAATATAGATTTTAAATACTCAATACGAAGGATTTCAAAACTATCATTGATTGGCCACTGAAGTTCGGAAGCATCTCTAGTTTGTCTGTGCCAAATATCATTAAACACAATACTACCAATGCCATGCTTACAGTACATAGTACAAGCTGGCGACCCCTCCTGTGGCACCGGACGGCTAAATTCCAAAGATTGTCTGTCCTTGTGGAATAATGCCCTAAAGCAGGCAGACAATTTCCCAGGCATATCAGAATACTGGTGTTACCTGGTCAGTAATTGTACTTGCAAGTGTAATGCGCCAAAACAAATTATCAGGATACTTATGAATCGGGTCACGACTCACCTGATCCAGCCTAAGGAGGTCCGATCAGATTTCAAAGTTTTTCTAACAAATGTTATCTTGTGTTTGGTGATTTTGGCAAATCTGCCCATCTCAATAAGTGGACCCTCGTCAAGATGCCGACTCGGACCGCATGCTCACCGTCCAGAGATCGGGCCGTGTAGCGCTGCTGAGGTGTCGCTTCTCATTCAGGAAAGGGGGCCCCTTTTTCACCATCTGATCCCGGTCCGATACCCGCGTCAACCTTCAACGAGCTGGCATTAATCTTGAGGAACCCTATTCGGGCGCCATCTGTGAAAGCATAAAGAAGATATCGAGGCTGTGTACCCCAAAAGGAAATACACCAAACGCGGGTTCAAAAGATACACAGATCTTTATTCTACAACTGAACAGTTTTCAAAGGACAAAGCAACAGATAGCCATCAGGCCCTCAGTACAACACAGCGAAAACCAGCCCTGTTCAGTGTGTTCAGGGAGTGGGGCTGTACATCAGAATAGTCGCACCTTCAAAACATGAGGTCCAACCCACTTGCAGGTTAATGAGTCGCGGATCTAGGGTTCGTGCCGAGTTTGATCCTAATTTTTGCATCTATACATTTAGGGGTTATCCTTAATACATTCGCCAACAAGTCACAATAGCAACAGTGTGTCTTGGATTTCATATTGAGCATTTGTACACATTTATACAATATAGTTAAACAAGTGTTCACATTAGATGCTCGAACAGTATTGTGCACGATATATGTTCATGGATTAGTTTTGTTGGTACAGGTAATCCTCTATACACAGGTCAACGAAGGACTAGGTCTCAGTACATGACCCTAACATTTGGCCTGCAGGCAGTTTACACATTAACTTGTACACAGAAGTCAAGACGGCCATGTTACATTCAAAACGACACTGTCCACCATCTTAGAACACAGGGTGACTTTAGAGAGAGAATCTAAAATGGCGGATGAACCTAAAATGGCGGCTAATACTGATCTGAGGTCAGGACCGTGCAATGCGGATTTCCTCGCAGAGCGACTTGGCCTAGGCCAATATGTATACACACAATCTAGAGGGTATAATATGATTTCCAGTTCGACATGAGGGCAGGGTCCGTTGCGTCCTGCAGGTCTGACCTGCTGGGAGTAACGGCACCCGTCCACAGAGTTTTCACGGAAGCACCGGCTTGTGTTTGAGAGGATTGAGAGGATTGTGTACAGTGGTGGAGAATGGATGCATTCTAAGCTTAAGGACCACTTTGGCTATCAGACAGGTGCACAGATTATATAACTTAATGGTGCACAAGTAGATTGCCCAACTGGGAAACGTCGAACAAGCATTCCTGACTCTTTTGAAAGGCCTGGGGAAGCTCAAGAATTGGCAGATCACATTCCACATAGATAAGTCATTTAAACCAGTGGCACAACACTATCGGAGTATCCAAATTAAGTAGAACACGAGTAGAACAAATATGAAAGTTGCTGATTCAAGACATCCTAGAGCCCGTCATGGGATCCACACCATGGGTATCACCATTGTTCCTGTTCCCAAGAAAACCATTGATTGTTCCATCCGTCTACGTAGCGACACAAGGAGATCTAATGAGGCGATACAGAGGGAGCGTCATCAGGTGCCGAGAATCACATACATCATTCATCTGTTAAACATAGCGACAGTGTTTTCCAAATTGGACCTTAATAAAGGCTATCACTAGCAAGAGCTGGCTGCGGAATCCAGGTATATAACAACATTCCTGTCATATCTGGGTCTAAACTGCTATAAGCAGTTAGGTTTTGAGGTCTTGTCGACAGTGGAAATATTCCAGGAAGATATCCACAATATAATCCAGCATGTGCCAAATGGTATAAATTACAGTGACAGCATACTGGTTTTTGGACAGTCTATGGAACAGCATGATGACACACTCCAGAGCGTGTGCATGGCACTGGAGGTGGCTTGTTTAACCCTGAACAAGGGAAAATGTGAGTTCAGAAAAAGCATGCTTAAATTCTTCGGCCATGTATTCGCAGACCGAGAGACACGCCCTGATCCAGATAAGGTGGCAGCACTGAATGAGGGTCCAAGGCCTGAAACAGAATCTCAGAAATTGGATAATGTTTGTGTCTAGCAAGCTTTAGCTCCAGGTACATGCATTACTACGCCACTGTGAGAGCACCTCTAAGAGACCTCATCAAGTATACAGAAGAGTTCAGATGGACACCATCATGTCAGAAAGAATTTGAAGACATCCTGTGGAAAATTGGATCAGTGGAAAATATGGCTTATTTCATTGCTAGCGGGGTGACAGAACTAACAGTAGATGCTAGTCCTGTACACCTTGTTGCCATATTGGCACAATATGACTCAGAGTCTGCACACTGCAAGTTCATTGTGTCTTATGCAAGCCGTAGTCTGTATCCCACAGAACAAATCTACTATCAGGCAGAGAAGGAAGCCTGTTGTGGGCCTGTCAACATTTCCATCTATTCCTGTACAGAAAGGCGTTCACCATTGCCACAGATAATCTAATGCTCCATATATGGAAATACCAAGGTGCAGATGCCACCAAGAATTGCTAGGTGGGGTCTGAGACTCCAAGATTATGATTTCACAATCCTACCCAGACAAGGCAAAGAAGAAAATCCCACATATCTCACCACACAATGTGGTTGGTCCGAGTAGAACATTCAACAGTCGATACCTACATAAACTACGTAATCAACCAGATAAAACCATTCCCATTAGATTGGGCCACTGTCCAGGGGGAGCCGGTAAAAGATCAAGCTCTCAGCATCATTGCCAGGTGCATTACAGTTAGTAGAATGAAATACTCAAGAGAGATGGCCCAGGAGAAAGTTATGGCTTTGCAGGAGGATGTGACCAGTCTGTTAATGGAAAACAAAAGAGATGATGGCTGGAAGTTTTAGAATTAATCTCAAACTCTGGCATTGGTCTGGGCAACCATCCAGACCATCGTTCTTTGCCTGCCAAGCCATTAAAAAAGGGGAAAGTCCATATGAAAATTAGACTTGATCCCACCCCAAAAGTGGCAGTCCAACCCCAACTGCTTGATAACATCCCTTCTGCATGAGACCACAAGCATCCCCAAACATGTCCTGAGTGGGACGGGTATGTCCAGACATGGGCCCTGAGCCTGCTGGGCCTAGAGACCCAAGCTACTCTTCACTGATGATGCCAACAAGGCTGAAACCTGTCTGGGGATGCTTGTGGTCTCGTGTAGAAGGGATGTGACCTAGCAGTTCGGCCTGGACTGCCCCTTTTTTTGGCGAGGAACCGAACCTTATTGCATATGGTCTTTCCCCTTCCGTAATGGCTTGGCAGGCTGAAAAATGATGGTCTGGGGGGTTGCCCAGATCAGTGCCCAAGGTTATGATTTATTCAAAACCTTCCAGCCATCAACTTTTGTTGTTGCTGCAGTCTGATAATGGTATAGAATGAGTTGACCATCACCGAAGATCAGATTGTTCCAAAAGGATGTTAAATAGTGATGTCAATGCCTTTAAGACAGCAAACTGTTGATCTGGCTCATGAAGGTCATCAAGGAATAGTTTTCCTAAAGTAGACACGAGGGCCGAATATGCCCTATGAAACTGTTCCACGTGCTGTGTAATATCTCCAGTACTGCATCCTAACCCATTGCAGATGTCAGCATTGCCAGGAAATGTAGAGGAAGAGGTGGCAATAGATTGTGTTGGGCTTGTGTGAGATGGGACATATTTTCTAGTGGTAGTGGATGAGTACTCCAGATTCCCTGAGGTGAAAATCATGTATTCGACAGCAGCTACAAGTGTCAATGGACCAAATATTTACTGCATATGGCATCCCTCAAGTTGTAAACTCTGACAATGGACCACCTTTCACAAGCCAGGACTTTGCAAATCTTTCTGAGCATTTTGGGTTCAAACACTGCAAGGTTACACCGTTATGGCCTCATGCCAATGGCATGGTTGAAAGGTTTATGGCCAAAATACACAGAGTGTTAAATATCTCTTAGATAATGGATTGGCCGCTGTAACAGATGTTGTATTAGTTGTTGCATGACTACAGGACCACCTCACACAGCACAACAAGGAGGTGTCCTGGTGAGATTATGTTTTGCTGGATGGTCCGTACTTGACTCCTGCAGGCCTAGGGGTGAGGTGACCGACTGGGCATGGATCATCAGATGCAGGAAAAGGATGAGAAACAGAAGCAGAAGATGAAAGCGTATGCTGATGATCACATAAGAGCAAAAGGATTGGATAGAGAGATAGTTGATTGAGTGTTTATGAGGCAACCTCAAAAATAGAAAGGTAGATTCGACATTTCTGACCATGACTCACAAGAATGGCACCATGATAAAGGTAGGTGGTGGTGATAGAACCACTACCATAAATGTCCCATTCCCATTGAAATGTCCCATTTCAAGTTGCATGATGGCTATGACAGAGATATGTGTCACATGAGAAGTTCTGGAAGGAGCACAGCAGATTTTGACGCTTTGTATTTAGGAGACTGTGAGTTGTCCGATGGAGAATGGATAGAGGCTTTGAGAGTCTCACCACTGACAAACCCAGAACAGACATGAGAAGCTCATCCCAGGTGCCCCCCAAATCAGGCTAGTGTGGTTGCATGAGGAAATGAGTTAAGTTGGACTTGTTGTTTAAAAAAGTGGAGGTGCAATGTTGTATTTCACAGTCAGTCTTCCTTGTTATGTAAAGTTGAAGCTCAGAGTGGGCGGAAGAGTAGGAAGTGACGTGACATGGAAGATTGTGTAAAGGAGGGTCAGAAAATAAAAGCTGAGTTCGAAACAGTCCTCATCGGTGTCCCGAGTCTTCTTTATGCGCCAGTCTCCACATGTTTCAGGTGCAGCAGAAAACTAAGATTGTGAGCATATGGATTAATTGAGGTGGAAAATTGAAATTTTCGATTTTCTGTATTTTCAAATGGGAAACACACTTAAGGGTTGTGTGCACAATTGGGTAGACATGTTTCCTTTGCAACGTCACATTAGTTGCATCCCTCAAATATCTCTCAGCACAGGGGCAAAGGAGTAAGGCTACTAGAAGCTGCTTACGAAGCATCACTTTTCTACCCTAATTTGTCAATGTTTAAACATTACATTCAGTAGTGTTGATCACTCCGGTTTAAGACATCAGAATTCTATCTGGAAAAACATGATTTTTTCCCCCTTGATCTCCAACGTTTTACTTTTACACAATTCCACCAGCAAATAGAATTTCTTTCTTTGGTTTTCATTACCACTACCCTGTTGATTGTTCCCTATTCTCTATACTTTTACCTTCTTTCCTTCTGAACGCCTTGATAAACTCTCTAATTGCTTATCTGCAGTTAAAGCTTGGATGGTTTAATATTTTCTGAATCTGAATACGTCAATGTATGAGGTCTTTTTCATTACTACTCTATCCTTCCACTATAATTATATTTCCCTCCTTTTATATTTCCCTCTTTTACATGTCTTCTCATCTCCTTTTGAACTGACCCTCAATGTTCAATTCATCCAACCAATTTCCAGGAGCAGATTGCCAAAGTTGGATTACTCTGCCACACCCACTGTTACTATTCACAAACATATAGATGCTTCAACCCATTTTTCTCTTTAAACCGTCTTGCATGAACATTGGTTCTTTTACTTCTCTTTTACTTCTATTCACTTTGTTTTGCCAATCCTGCTTACAGTATTTAGGCATTTCAGTCAATTATGAATGCTTCTGTTACTGTGGCGTTTGGATTACTTTGAACTCTCAGTGGATGCCATCTCTAGCTCATATTAACTGGATCCTTATTTATTTTCAATTATGTTTTTTTTCTGAACTGCCTGAAAGGCACCTCATCCATTTCCAGTGCCCTATCGGTCTAATCTCACTGAACCTTATGAACCTGTTCGAAATCTCCACTCAATTGTCAATTGTTTTCCTGTTTAGCTGTCAAACTATGGACTACTCTGATATTTCACATCCAATTGTCTACCTCTCTCTTTTTTGTCGTTAAAACTCGACTTAAAGGTTAAAGTCTCACATACACATTTCCATCAATATTGCTTAAGCTGCATTAGCACCCAGCACATGGGAGGCAGCCAATCAGAAGGCAAGGAACTCAGGCTGTGTTGGCGGTCTCCGGATGCCGCCGTCCGTGAGCCCCCCACCCCCGTGACACAGAGACACAGAGACAGCGGTGTTGCTAGTGTGGGCTCCCCGGTGATTGTGTCGTCACCGGGAACGCCCCGTTTATTTAACTGCACACGCGACGGAGTGAACGTCACCCCGTCGCGTGCGTACCCTTAAAGGGGCAACGCCACACTCCTCCTTTTCCATAACAACAAATTGGAAACAGGAGGGACTAACTATCACACATTTATAAAGCACGCAACTCTGTAAATTCCAAAACCCCCATTTATTCACAGCCACCCTGGATCAACCGCGGGTACCTGTCACGGCCTGACCATTGACCCCCGGTCAGCCTCCCCAGCTCAGTCCGTCACATAGTCTGTGAGACGGGCAGGTTTCCCACGCCCTGTTCTCAGGGGGTACCTCCTGCCAACGTCCCTGGCCGGTGTCTCTTGAACTGGTCTGCCTCGAGCCGGAGAGTCCACGGCGGGGCTTTCACCCCCACCTTCATCCAAGGCACCCTCACCCTCTCGGTTGTCCGGGCTGTCCACTCTCGGGTCGCCGATTCTCCTAAAGAATGAAGCATTCCTTGTCACGGACGACGTCCCATCAGATGCTGTCACCATAGAGCCCTTGACCACCACGACATCTAGAGGGGCGGGTTCATACGTGAGGGACAACTTGCCTTGTGGGTGGCGATTCCTCACCAGCACCTCATCCCCCAGAGCGATGTGTGGGGGTCTCAGGCCCCTCCGGATGTTTTCCATCTGCGTCCTGGTTCGTCTGTCCTCCTCGACCTGTTCATTGTCAATGACGGCAGGGTCCCTGTCCCCCACCTCCGGTATGACGTCTCTCGGGCATCTTTGGAAGAGAGCCTCCACCGGTGCCACACCCGTTGAGGAGTGAGGTGTGGTCCGATATCCCCACAGGAAGACATTCAGGGCCCTCTGCAAGCACTCGACTTTTCCGTGGGCAATCCTGAATACTTTGTTGAGGGTGCGCATCATGCGCTCTGCCTCCCCGTTGGCCCGGGGCCACAGTGGGGTTACCCGCCGGTGCTGAATGCCATACTCCCTCATGAGCTCGGCAAAACTCTCACCTTGGAATGGTGCCCCGTTGTTGGAGCACAGCACAGAGGGCAGGCAATGGGTAGTGAAAATCTTCTCCAGCGCCACCACCACATTCTCAAATGCGACAGACTCTATGAACTCGACCTCCGGGTATCGAGACCACTCGTCCACCACAACTAGGAAGTGAGTGCCTCTCGACGTGGGCCCGGAGTCTGCGTGCACTACTTCCCCTGGCCTGGTCCCTCTGGGCATCGCTTCAATGGACGGTTCCCGCTGGGCCAGTGCCGCAGCCTGGCACCATACGCAAGACGCCACAAATGCTTCCACCTTCCGCTCGAGCTCCGGGAACCACACCTTCTGGCGGAGGCTAGCTTTGGTTTTGGGCGCCCCTTGGTGGCCCTGGTGTGCCAAGGCGATGACCTGTGCAACTTTGGCCTGGGGCACCACAATCCTCTCACCCCTTAGTAGCAGCCCCGACTCCGAGAATGTCAGTTCTTCTCTCACTCTCCATAACTGCTCGAGGGCCACTCTGGCTTCACATGTTCTGCGTTCCACCGCCTCCAGCACCGTCTTCCAGGTACCCCTCTGCATGGCTTCCCTCAGGATGGCAAAACATTTGTCGCCCTTTGATGCAAGCTCGAGCTCTTCCACCTGCATGGAGTTTGGGGTGGCCGTCTCCACGACCAGGCGGACATGTTCGTCGGCCTCTTCAGCCGACGCAGACTCCTGCGAGTCCCTTCTTGGGTGTCGAGAGAGGTAGTCCGCCGCGTTGTTAGCCCCCGAATGACACTCCATACTCGAGTAACGCGAGCATCCAGCGCTCTATTCTCACTGGTGGACGGGATGATGAGCCCGCCATGATCGGTAACAACGGCTTGTGGTCCGTGACCACAGTCCCGGGGCACCCCAGAATGTAGAGGCGAAAATGTCTGCAACCCCACAGCACCGCCAGGGCTTCCCTCTCAATCTGGGAGTATCTTTGCTCGGTGTCGGAGAGCGCCTTGCTGGCGTATGCTATGGGTCGAATCTCCTGGTCACTCCCCACTTGTGTAAGCACTGCCCCCAGGCCATATGGGCTGGCGTGCACTATGATCTCTGTCTGCAGGCTCGGATCGAAAAACGCCATGGTGTCGTCCGCCGCCAAGGCACCTCTGATATCATCGAATGCTGCCTGCTCACGGGGGCCCCACTGCCAGATGGTGTCCTTCTTTGTGAGAGATCTCAACGGCTCTGAACGGGACGCCAGATTCCTGATGAAACGGCCACAGTAAGTGACCATGCCCAAAAAACTCATCACCTCCGCAACATTCTCTGGCGGACGCGCCTCCTTTATGTCCCTCACTTTGCGGGGGTCCGGCGACACCCCATCCGCCTTAAACACGAATCCAAAGAACTCGATCGTTGTTTTCAGGAATTCACACTTGTCCTTGTGCAGGGTGAGTCCCAGCGAGCGAAGGCGTTCAGAGGTCTTGGCCAGGCGTGCTCCGTCTCCGACCTGGCATACACCAGGATGTCGTCGCTGATATTAAGGACTCCATCCAGATCAGCCAGTGCTCCCCTTATGATGTTTTGGAACACCTCTGCCGCGGAAGACACCCCAAAACTCAACCTCTTGTATCTGTAAAGACCTCGATGAGTGGTAAAGGTTGTGATGTAGCAGGACTCGGGGTGCAGGACCACCTGATGATAGCCTGCTCTCAGGTTCAGTTTAGAAAAGAACCTCGCCCCTTGCAGTTCTGCTATGATATCATCGATGGTAGGGGTCAAGTGTCTTTCCCTCTTTATGGCCTTATTGGGGAGTCGCATGTCCACACAGATCCTCACCGCATCGGGCTGTTTGGGCTTGCGCGCGATGACAATGGGAGATACCCATGGGGTGGGGCCCTCAACCTTTTCAATAATGTCCAGCCCCACAAGATTGTCCAGTTCTCGATCCACCAGATCCCTGAGATGAAAAGGAACTCGCCGGTGCTTCAGCGCCACTGGTTGGATCGACTCATCGATGTGGAGCCGGACCGGCTCACCCACCAATTGTCCAATGCCTTCGAACAGGGAGCTGTGTTTGGCCAGAAGTACCTGAATGTCATCTAAGTACACTGAGTATGCGAATGTGACAATTCCCAGAGCCTCAGCCGCAGCACAGCAAAGCAGTGTGTTGTCACTCACCGGTGTGACATAGAACCTGGCCCGGATGTGTGAGTCACCATATTGAACATCAGCCACGAACACGCAGTCCAGAGGAAGGGCCTGATCGCTGCCGAAAGCGAAAATGCGTGCTCTGGCACGGTCAGCGTGGGCGGGGCCTGCATGGTATCATAGTGCTGTCTGGCCATCACATTCACGGACATTCACGGACGCACCAATGTCCACTAGCACTGGTACAGAGTCTCCATTGACAAGCAGATCGGGATTTCAGCATGCTCACACTGGACACAAAGAAAACGTTTTCATCGTCCTCTTCCTCCTCCTCCCCCTCCTGAGGGGCCCCTTCGTCACCCTGGTCCACCTGAGCAACGTTGGACGCCCTTTGGGGTCGGAAGAAACTGGCTCGAACAGTCCCCCTAGGCACTACCCTGGGAGCTGCAGATCGGCACATCCTGGCAAAATGGTCCGCGCCTCTGCACCTACCACACTTCACCCCAGTCGCAGGGCATTCAGCTGGGTGCGGGAGATCGTACCCACACTTTGGGCACGAAGAAGTAGTCCCATGCGGGCGCGGGCTCTGAGTGTTCATGGGGCGCCTCGCTCCACGGCCTCTTCCGACCGCGCAGACCTCCTTCACCTTGCCTGGGCGGGCACTAGCTTCCATTCTGGTCGCCCGCAGTTCCGACACTTCGTGGCACCTTCCCAGTTCTAAGATGCAGGGAAGGGTGATGCCAAGCTCGCGCAATATCTGGCGCCGCAGTTTCCCAGAGGCACACCCCTGAATGAGTTGATTGCGAATCATGACTTCAGGGTCTTCCACGCACATGGCGCCGCCAGTCTCCGCAGCTGCCCATAGAATACATCTAGAGTCTCGTCATCCTTCTGTCGAGCCGTCCCCATGAGAAAACGTTCATAATCTGCGTTGGCCATTGGCAGAAAATGATTATGGAGTGCATCCTTTGCCGCCGCAAACGACCCATCCGCCGGCTGCAGGGACAGAAATATCTCATGCACTGCTGGGCAAGCAGAGTGCAGGAGAGTGGCCAGCTTGCTGTCGTCGCTTGTCTCCATCGTGGCCCTGAAGTACATCTCAAGCCTATCCATCCACATCTTCCACCTCTGTCCCAGGCTTGATGGAGCGCCCGAGGTATCAAACTCAGGCATTGGCTGTAGGGACCAAGGTGGTTTCAGCAGGGGAGCAGGCGGAGGCGCAGCAGCAGCAGCTTGACTCATGGTGGATAGCGCACAGGCACCCCAGATGATGTAATTGACGGGGCCGCAACTCACCACCAGCAATCAGCCTCCAGAGATGGTCTAAATTCTGCCTCTCACCAGGTGCACCCCTCGCGGATGTACCGCTCCAGCCAGCAGGCAGACAACGAAGCATCCAAAAATTGTGCAGGGGGGAAGACCCCGAGTGCATTCAGCAGGCTTCCCATAGAGTCTCACCCATCTACTTGGTGAAAAACAGTGAAAATGTCAATGATTCATTTTAAAATTGACATGTGCTGTTTCCAGTGACTGTCTGCCGCTGAAATGTCCAAAAATTATGTCCGGATGGCTCACCGACGCTTCGTTATGAAGCCGTGAGTATCCGAGGCCTATTCATCAAAATGGCCACCGGCCGCGTATGCCTCTCCCCTCTCCGCGGTCAGAATTCGCTGAAGCGCACACGTAGGATCATCTACGCTACGAGCGAATGTCTCCGCCTGTTCCAGGAAGTGATCCCGGCACTCGTCGCCACTGTTGGCAGTCTCCGGATGCCGCCGTCCGTGAGCCCCCCACCCCCGTGACACAGAGACACGGAGACAGCGGTGTTGCTAGTGTGGGCTCCCCAGGTGATTGTGTCGTCACCGGGAACGCCCCGTTTATTTAACTGCGCACGCGACAGAGTGAACATCACCCCGTTGCGTGCGTACCCTTAAAGGGGCAACGCCACAGGCTGAATCTCCTGATGTAAGCCTGTATTCCAAACTGACAGATGGCTGCTTCCCTCACCTGCCATCTTCCGTCCCTTTCCTTTTTTCTTTACGTCCTCTCCCCACTTGCCTGATTGCAGCAGTGGCAGATGCTGCCACCGCAACTACTTCTGCTTCCAATCCTGGTCCGTTGTGGCATCCATAGAAATGGAAGAGGGGCTCTGTATGTAGCCCCGCCTTCCAGATCTATGGCGGTCATCTTACTGAAGTGTGTTAATTGTTCATTGAAGGAAAATACAATGCTCTCAGCACCCTGGTTACCGGATTGGTGCTAATAGCATTAAGACCCTCTCCAGCCCGCCAGATCGGGTCTTAATGCTTAAATATGTGTTTCTACTACTTTGCCACTCCTTTTATGTTTTGCCTTATAAATGTACACTTTAATAAAATTGTAAAGTATTTTGTATAAAAGTACTATAGAAATCAACAGCAATTAAGTACACATATATAAATGCGTCTCTGTCAAACGTCTGAGTGTTGTTTTCGGGTTGCTATCCGATGGCTGCAAAAGTATATTTTTACTTGTATTTCTAAATAATTCATTCTGTTGGGAAACGTCAATGAGTGGGTTTTGTGTGTTTAGATTGCAAACACATGCTAAATATGATATGCATTTTCCTGCAGCACGTGCCAGTGTCCTGACAACAGTGGATGACTCCCTTTTCCTTTCTTCAGTCTCCCAAAATAGACAGAACTGTTGCTATGGTTTCAAAACTTTGCACGGTCATGCTATGTGATCCTGCTGTGAAGAAACAAAGTGGGCTAAGCATGCATCATGTGTACATGCAGTTAGGTCTTCTGTCAATAGTCATCATTGTAGTCTATTATGGCTCATTTTGTAAACCTGTCTCTATTCATATGTTTTTTTTTCTCTTTTTGCAAAGGTGAAAGCGGTGAAGTCCATGCGTTATTCTCACACTTATTTACTCTAGAAATGCAGTGCACTCTCACTGTGTTTGTTTCGATTTTAGAGCTGTGACTAAAGGACCTGGGGTTCCATGTAGTAGTTTTTCTCACTGAACCCAAGCTAATCTTTAATTGGTTATCATGCATTCAAAGTGTACTTTAAACTTGTAAAAATGTAATCGTGCCGAGCATATCTGATTCAGTACAGTAGTATTTACGGCCTTTCTTCTTAGTGCATTCTATTTTTCTAGCCTTTATGTAATAAACATCCTTATCGGTATTCATCCCTTCTTTGTTCTGTCCTTCCCTATCTATCCCTTTATCAAACTATCTATTCTTAAGAGCCAGCATGCATCCACATGGACTCATGTAGCTAGCACCCCACGTATGCGCACGTCTTTCTTTCAATGTTTTAAAGAATATATTTGGATGATAAGATGGATTGGTCCAGCCAATAATTACACGTTTGGCTGGTACATCACATGCTACAATCTCAGGTGCGGGCAGGAGCCCCTCCCAGCAACACTCCAGCCAGGCCAGCTATGCTGATCCGATCGTATGAGGCCACAGGCAGGAGCCTGCACCGCGCGCACACTTTTCGTGCCAACAAGAATGAATCCAGCGCTTTAAGCGTGCAGCAAGTGGTCCTACCTGCACTTACCCTGTAAGGTGAGCACATCACGGCCACTTATGGCCATGCCAGCTGCCCCACGCTGCCTTTGTTCGTATGATTGCTTGGCCTGAAAATGGCCGACATGCTTTTCCGCATGAAAACGAGGCCTGCTTTTGTTGCTAAGTAACAGCAACCTATTTTGCTCAGAAGTCCGCACCGGAAGGTGGAAGCCGGCCCTCGCATCGAGAAGGCCCGCATGAAAAGGCTCTGTTCTGCACCTGTTCGCACACTGGTTGCGCGCTGAATCTGTATATCCCACTATCCTGCACCTTTAGCATCGCTACCCATTGACCATCCTATCCCGAGTGCCAAGTGTATCTTCACTGCTGACTTCTCCCTGCATTTGCGAACCTGTAGTTAAACTCACCTGCTCTAGAACATCTGTTCTACCAGATCTGCATATATGAAGCCTGCATTTGTGGTTACTCACTTAATCCTAGCATGCCGTTGTAACCCCGAACTGTCTCTTAGGCAAGGCAGACCGGCCGCGCTCATCATCTAATCCATACAGGTATGCACGCCTACACTAACCCATAGTGTGGCTCCCTGTAGCACACCAAATCTCCCTATGTATTATGTATAATGTCATACTTGTCACCCCCAGTATTTGCTTAACTTGCATTTGACCCTGCCAGTGCTGCCTGCTTTATATCTGCACCCGTCTAGTAGTCTTATGACCACGACCTAAACTTGCACATATCTAGGCTGCTGTTAGCTCTCCACCTAACTATAACAACGGTCCTGTCCACCTTACACATATAGCTCAGTGCCTAAACTACTCTGTGTCATGCCCATGGTCGCTTCCAGACCACATTTGAACAGTGTTGTGCCCTATGGTCGCTTCCAGACCACATTTGAACTGTGTTGTCCCTTATGGTCGCTTTCAGACCACATTTAAACTGTGTTGTGCCTTATGGTCGCTTCCAGACCACATTTGAACTGTGTTGTGCCTTATGGTCGCTTCCAGACCACATTTGAACTGTGTTGTGCTGTATGGTCGCTTCCAGTCCACATTTGAACTGTGTTGTACCTTATGGTCACTTTCAGACCACATTTAAACTGTGTTGTGCCATGGTCGCTTCTAGACCACATTTGAACTGTATTGTGCCTTATGGATATGTGTCTAGCTAACATACTGTACCTTGCCTAGGTACCTAGTTTAGAGACTATGCCCTGCCTGATCTGTGCCTAGCCTAGACATCGCAGACCTTCGTGGTATGGTGATCCCATTATATATACCTGTGCCTCACTCACCAGTACCCTGCTTGCCTAACACTCAGCTACAGCTTGATACCAGCCCAGCCCTCTGGCTTTGCTGCTATCTGGCACTACCGTATGTCACTGATGTCCCTAATTCTCCAGTCCCATGCACAACGCCCCGGCCCTAATGTCCTCATTATGCTACTTTGCCTTACCGCGATCATGTTCCCCTTTTGTGTCATGCAAAGCAACATACCTTGCACTGGTAACAGCTACATAGCCTACAAAAATGGTCTAGCAAGACCTGCCTGCCCAAGACATCACCCTATCATCTGCCCCACACCTTTCTTGCCTTCCACACCAGCCTTCCCCCCGGTCTCACAATCTGCCTATCCCACCTATGGGCTTGCACACTTTTCAGATGTCCCAGCCATTAAGAACTCAGATAGCTCCAAGCGGATCCCTACCGACACGAGAGCATCCGGCCCTACCCCTGACTACAGCCCCTTCATAACTACTGACCTAACTGTCTCTCAAACTACCACCCTCATCCCTACCGATCGTAACAATAGACTTGGTGCCAGAAACCACCACAGAACTAGCAAACGCCTACCTGGTCGCTTCCAGACCACATTTGAACTGTGTTGTGCTGTATGGTCGCTTCCAGTCCACATTTGAACTGTGTTGTACCTTATGGTCGCTTTCAGACCACATTTAAACTGTGTTGTGCCATGGTCGCTTCTAGACCACATTTGAACTGTATTGTGCCTTATGGATATGTGTCTAGCTAACATACTGTACCTTGCCTTGGTACCTAGTTTAGAGACTATGCCCTGCCTGATCTGTGCCTAGCCTAGACATCGCAGACCTTCGTGGTATGGTGATCCCATTATATATACCTGTGCCTCACTCACCAGTACCCTGCTTGCCTAACACTCAGCTACAGCTTGATACCAGCCCAACCCTCTGGCTTTGCTGCTATCTGGCACTACCCTATGTCACTGATGTCCCTAATTCTCCAGTCCCCTGCACAACGCCCCGGCCCTAATGTCCTCATTATGCTACTTTGCCTTACCGCGATCATGTTCCCCTTTTGTGTCATGCAAAGCAACATACCTTGCACTGGTAACAGCTACATAGCCTACAAAAATGGTCTAGCAAGACCTGCCTGCCCAAGACATCACCCTATCATCTGCCCCACACCTTTCTTGCCTTCCACACTAGCCTTCCCCCCGGTCTCACAATCTGCCTATCCCACCTATGGGCTTGCACACTTTTCAGATGTCCCAGCCATTAAGAACTCAGATAGCTCCAAGCGGATCCCTACCGACACGAGAGCATCCGGCCCTACCCCTGACTACAGCCCCTTCATAACTACTGACCTAACTGTCTCTCAAACTACCACCCTCATCCCTACCGATCGTAACAATAGACTTGGTGCCAGAAACCACCACAGAACTAGCAAACGCCTACCTAAACTACCCGACAAGACTAACAATCATACCGTAACAGCCACCGATTCCACCCCTCCTACACTAAAAGGAGCTCTTCTAAATGTTAGATCATTAGTCGCCCACTCCATTGAAGTCGCCGACATCATTCTGACTAACAACTTGGACTTCCTCGCTGTGACCGAAACTTGGTTGCATGATGCTGCGGGTCCATCCCTTACCCTAGCTATCCCTGATAACTACATCATCCTCAGAGTAGACAGACCTAACGCTCGTGGAGTTGGTGTAGCTATCATTTTCAAGTCCTCGCTTGACATTAGACTAGCCTCCTCTCCTCCACTCAAATCATGTGAGCATCTCACAGTTAAATTACAAACTTCACCTAAGAGCACCATCACTTTGCATCTAATTTACAGACCCCGGGCTCACCTGGCTCTTTTGAGGAAGATATCACCTCAATAGTAGCCGAAAGCTCCAAACCTTCAGCACAATAATTATACTTGGAGATTTCAATCTTGGGTTTAAGGACCCTCTCGACACCCCAGCCATTGCCCTGGCCACGGCATTAGAGGAGCATGGCCTCATACAACTCTGCTCCAAACCCACCCACTCGAAGGGCAGAATCCTTAACTGGGTAACTACCCTTAATTGCAACATCACCCTGAAGGACCCCGCACAGCTCATCTGGACGGATCACCACTTCCTCCCATTCGACTTTAATATTAGCAACTTAGTGCATAAAAGGCCTGTTATTGCACCAGCCTGCCCAACTAGGAAAACGAGCAACATCACAGCGGAAGCCCTAATACCCCTGGTGACCACTATTCTGAACGCACTACCAGTCACAACTGACTTGAACCTGCTGGTCAACGTCTATAATGATTCCATGGTTAAAGCTATCGACATCATTGCCCCACTAAAAATGCGTAAAGGGAAACCTAAAGCGCACCTGAATACGTGGTACACCCCGGAGCTCAAACTTCTCCGACAACAAAAAAGTAAACTTGAATCACTATGGAAATCAGTGTCTTCAGCAGACAACAGAACTATTCTCACCAATATCTCTACTCTCTACAAAAATGAGATTACACGTGCTAAGAAAGAATCCCTTAATTCCAGGATCTCTCAGGCAGGCTCCAACACAAAGGAGCTCTTTAACATCGTAAAGGAAGTAGAAAAACCCATTCCCCCCACAAATACCTGCACAAAGGATAAACCATGGTGCACAGGGATCCAGAATGCCCTTGCTAACAAAATTTCAGGGCTCCAAACTAAAATTGAAAACAAACGACAACAACTCACTCATGGTCCTACCTCTAGTTCCACCCCTCCTTCACCTACCGCCATTAGTTCAGGCTTCACTTTTAAAAAGGTAATCATACCTGAAGTACATAAAATTATAGCATCTTTGAAACCCTCTAACTGTAAGGGGGACAGCTGCCCCGCACAGATCATAAAAGATGCAGCCAGGGATCTTTCCCCCTTCATTACCAAATTAATAAACCTGTCATTCTCCAACAACATGGTCCCAAGTAATCTGAAACAATCCTGGGTCTTACTACTGCTAAAAAAACAAACTCTCGACCCAGATATACCCACGAATTATAGACCCATCACCACTGTCCCATTCTTACTAAAAATGCTTGACAGAGTGGCCTCTTTACAAATTCAGGATTACCTTGAGACAAATCAACTACTAGGAACTCGTCAATCTGGCTTTCGTCCCCAACATGGGACAGAAATTGCCCTTGTTGATCTCAAATGCCAGATAGACGAACTTAAAGATAAAGGTAGGGCTGCCATCCTTCTTCTCATCGACCTCTCCGCAGCCTTTGACCTGGTTGACCACCAAATCTTGTGCAACCACTTGTCATCGGCAGCACACTTCTCCCATTCTGCAGTCACTTGGATCCAATCCTTCCTGGACAACAGGACCATGTGGGTCTTCTCACCCCGAGCAGCGGCCGACCCTATCCCCATTACTTGCGGTGTCCCACAAGGATCTTGTGTCTCACCCACCTTGTATGATATATTTAAAAAGCCCCTATTCGACTAGCTGGACCATCTGGGTGTCACCTACACTAATTACGCAGATGACACCCAGATACTCCTCACTTTATCTGGCAATTACAACTCAGACACCAACCGGATTAACAAAGTCTTCTCCATCATTCAGGCATGGATGGCCACACATGGCCTCTGCCTGAATGATGACAAGACCGAACTGCTCCTTGTCGGCTCACCTAATACCATCCGGAAACTCAGCCCCAGCTACACCAGCCTCACCATTGATGGTAACACCATTCCCATTGCTAAAAGTGTAAAAGGCCTTGGTTTTTACCTAGACACGAATACTAACCTCGCCAAACAAATTATATGACTGCCTCAGCCACTGCCTACACTGGTAAACTTATTAGGGCCTGCAGACCTCTGACCACCCCCAACAACTGCCTCACTTTAGCCAGAGCACTCATACAATCCAAACTGGATTACTGTAACAGCCTCTATGTAGGTGCCAACAAAACGGTAATCATTTAATTGCAAGTTCTACAAAATAATGCACTCCGTGCCGCCCTAAATATTCCCAGAAGAGAACCTATCTCGGCTACAAGAATCTCATGCAAATGGCTCTCCATCCAACAAATAATCGACCTAAAAACCATCTGCCTTAACAACAAAGCTCTCAACCACCTAGCTCCGTCCTATCTAACCAATAAATTCACACTAAGACAGAATTCCAGAACCACTAGATCCTCTAATACACTACAACTGACGGTGCCCCAATATTCCCTTAAAAGAGCCGGTGGATCCAGCTTCCCAGTTTTAGCCTCACAACTATGAAACACCATTCCACTGGATATCAAATCTACCCCCACCTTCCAACCTTTCAGAACTAAGGTCATCACTTGGTTACTCAATAATTAACCAACTATGTATGTAGGCCTAATGTATGAATGTATCCTTTAATATGCCTTCTTGTCACTATCTCTGTACTAACTGATTTCTGCACAATTGTAAAAATGTTTCTCTCCTTTGCCTGTAACTCGATGCTAAGCGCCCATATACCCCTGGGTCAGGAGCGCTATACAAATAAATAAACTAAACTAAACTAAACATAACATGTGTCCGATATAACAGATATTGCTTCTTTGATAACAGTAAACACACTGAGGGTATTGGCTAAATAAATGCCTTAGATATGTCACAGGCTGTTCTGCTGTTACTACATACTATATATATATATATATATTTACACACACAACACACAAACACACACGCACACACACAAACATACCTTAATATCAATCTACAGCATTCTAACGCATGTTACTATAATAATGTGAGCATGGCCATCCGTTCTATGTAATGTGATATAATGAGAAACAAGGCAGTTTCCGAACTAGTTCTTCAAATGCATGAAAGCATGCTTACAGTGTGCTACATAATTCATCAGCATATCTGGGGATACAGGATTGTGGGGAATAGTAAATGGGCCTTTCAGACTGGGGTTCTGGAACACAATAAATCTGGATCTAGAAAGCGACTGGGCACTTCTCTAAATGAGATTTATACTATATGTAGTCCAACAAGAAGCACATTTGCAAAATCAGAGACGTAATTTGGGAGTCAGCAGGGTTCCCAGCTGCAACCCCTGTGGTCTCCCATGCTACCCTTGTGGTCTCCGCACTATCACTGTATTAAACAAAAAAAAACGTTTTTATTTTTTAAACGAAAGGTCCTGGGCTGCAGCAAGCGCCATGCGGCTCTTTGTTTCTGGAGTGACTGGCTTTCTTGTTCAGGCCTCTTAAAAAGAACAGGGGGTTCCACAAGTGTAATACTTTGAGCAGTGACCCTAAATAACAAAGAATAGGAACAACAAATAATTTGTCTTTCTGGAATTCTATAAAAAAAATGATTGCTGGTCTAATTGAAGGTTTATTTCAGGAACACTTCAGGGTGTGAGTCACTGATTTAGTCTGCCCTGAAGCGCCTCAAATTCACAATGCAGACACTTCCAAACATCATTTAGAGTAGAATAAGCACCCTTTTCGGACTATGTATTTTTCTGTCGTTGTCTATGTTATGATCATCACAAGACATTCCATCTCTGTGTCCTCAATCACTTTTAACAACGTCCTTGTGCCTAAAAGCTAGTGTACAGTGTAGAAATGTTTGACCATAGCACATAAATTGGACCTTGATTTCATTGTGCCACAATTAATGCTTTGTTGTAATCTGTCTATCTTTTCAATCTTCCTGGCATGCTGTTCAGGATGTTTGTTTGCATGTTTGAGGTAAAGAGTGACAAGATTATGTGATGCAGTGTGAGTGCGTTGCTTCCCTGCACTACTCTAAATTCTTTAATACATAGTTATGAACCATGCCGATGGTATGTATTTTGCCGAACTCCGAAGCCTGAAAAGTAGATCCATGCAGGCTTGACATGTGGCCCACTTTGCACCAGAGCTGCAGATCAACTGGCCTGCAGTTACATCTCAGTTACCAGTTTAATGGTATTCATTACAGAGTGTAATTTGCTTTCTGACTATGAGAACATTTGTACATGTAATTGCTCATTTTACTATAGTCAGTAAGATAGCTATAGTCAGTAAGATAGCTCAGTGGGTTGAGCGCTTGCTGCTGCGATGTGTGTCTGTGTGATCTGCAGGTTGCAGGTTCGATAAATGAGTACCAACTCAGGTTCGGTGATTGTATTGTATTGTTTATTCATTTATAGAGTGCACCAGGCCTGTGGGAATCTGGGCGCATGACAGGTTTCAGAGTTACAGAAGACAAGGGTAAACATATATATACATACATTTTGTAGCAGACATGTGCATATTTACATTAGATACATTAGTTACAGTTTCTTACTTTGGTATAATATACAAGATGTGGTGCAATGATACAAACATGCGCATGTGGTCAAAGGTCTCATGAGTGCAGCCACTTCTTAACATTAGTCTTAAAGGAGTGAAAGGGAGATATGGCTCCTAAGGAATCAGGGATAGAGTTCCATAATTGCGCTGCCAAGACTAGAAAACTGGAGCCACCTCTTTTTTTGAGTTTGAAATTGGGTATTCTAAGACTGTTGGATTGCACCATTCTGAGGTGTGTTTAGAAAATCTATCAATGAGGTATAGTGGAGTCTTGAAGGAAAGACATTTGTGAGTAAGGTTGAGTGATTTGAACTTGATTTAGAGAGTTTTGATCTTAATTCCATCAATGATGACAGAGTTGTATTGGCGAGAGAGTTTAGTCAATCTGTTAGGAGACCCAACGATTAAGAGCTCCGTCTTTTCGTCATTGAGGCATAGGCCATGGGTGGCCATCCATGTTTGTATAATTGAGTAGATTTTATTAATCATGGTTACATCTATGTCACAGTCTCCTTGGATGAGGATGAGAATCTGGGTGTCGTTGGCATAGTTAGTATATGAGACATCCAGATTGTCAAATATGTCGAAGAGGGGCTTGGTAAATATATTATACTAGGGTTGGAGAGACACAAGAACCCTGTGGTAATGGGTACTGGGTGTGCTGCGGAGGAGGGTGAGAAGACTCTCATGGATCTATTATCCAGAAAGGAGCTTATCCATGTGGTGGCTTCCTTGGAGAAGAGGCTAGCTGATTTTAGGTGGTTACACAAGACATTGTAGTTGACCAGGTCAAACTCGGCGGATAAGTCCAAAAGGAGAAGGATGGAGGTTTCTCCTTTGTCTTTCCAGTCATCTGGTCGGTTCTTCAGGTCAATAAGGGCAGTCTCTGTCCCATGTCTCGGTCTGAAGCCTGATTGGCGAGTGCCCAATAGGTTGTTAATCTCCAGATAAGCTTGAATCTGGAGATAGGCAGCTTTGTCGAGGATTTTAAGACGAAAGGGTACGGTTGTTATTGGCCTGTAAGTGGTGGGAATGCTGGGGTCTAAGTTTATTTTTTTAGTAGCGGGAATACCCACGCATCTTTAAGATTGGTGGCAACTGAGCATGATTTGAAGGAGGAATTGATGAATGTGGTAATGAAAGGAACTAAGTCCTTGGCGACTTCTTTAATAATCGGTGCTGGGCATGTGTCTCCTAGACATTTAGAAAGTTTCAGGGAGGTGATGATATTTACAACCTCAGTAGTTGAAATGGAGTTGAATTTGAAGTGGTGACTAGGTTTGATTTGTTTGAAGGTAGTTTCTTGCAAAATGGCTTCTTGTGTTTCTAAGGCAATCTTATGTAGAGTGGTTTTCTTAGCACTAATTTTCTCTTGGAGCATGGTAATTTTATTGCAAAGGGCATCTTGGATATCCGTACACCAAGATTTGTTTTTGATTCACTAGTTACTGAGGATAACCGGGAATTCCAATTCCCTTAGGATAGAGAAGATTTCTCAAGTGCTAGAGTTGGCTTTTTTTATTCTTTCGTTAAATGTTTCTTTTTTAGTTTGGATGATTTTTTTTGTACCTCTCGGCTAGAGAGGTGAGACAGTACTTGTTCTGGTCAGTCGGGTTGTTTTTCCATTTGGCTTCAGCGCATCCTTTCTCATTGCGCAGAGCTATCAAGCTAGGAGTAAACCACAAGTTCAAATGAGTTATAGGTTTCCCTTTGCTGAGTTTGTGTGGTGCATTGGAGTTGATGGCAGAGTTGATGGTATTATTATACAGGTTAACCAGGTCTGTTGGGTCAGAGGGCAGGTTCGCAGAGTTAGTGATAGGTTGGATCAGGGGCTGGAGGTTGGTGATTGTTATGTTTTATAATTTCTAGTTAGGGCAGGTGGGGCCGTAGGTCTAGCCGGATTGGTTTGGTGACTATCTTAAATGGTGAATGAGATTAGGTGATGATCTGTCCACACACAAGGTGTCGTATTTGTTATGCAGGATATCCAGTTGATATCTGCGATCCAATCCAGGGTGCGACCTTTTGTGTGTGTAGGTCCATTGTTCCTAAGAGTGAGTCCTGCTTCTGTGATAGTACTAGCTAGGATGGTGGCATTGGTGTCACTGGGATCGTTTAAACCTAAGTTGAAGTCTCTGAGTATAATAGTTTGGGAGCTCGGTTTAATGATGGTTTTAAGGTGCGTCACTGTGTCTTCTTCAAAGGTCTCTAGCAAGCCTGGGGGTCAGTATATAAGGTGCATGGAGATGGTGGGAGAGGCTGATAATCGCACTGAGAGTAGTTCAGTGGAGAGCCGAGGGCTTGATTCAATTGCTCTCAAGTCAAGGTTAGATTTGCAGATGAATGCTATGCCTCCACCTTTGGCTGTTTCTCTATCTCTTCTGATGATAGTGAAGTTTTCCAGGACAGCTGGGGAGAGGGCAGGCATGCAGCTTTGTGGAGCCGTGTCTCTGTAATGGCTAGGAAATCGAGCTGATGGATTGTGATGATGGCTGCCATTTCTGTGGCGTCGGCTATGAGAGATCTGGCGTTGATGAGAGCTCTACTGATTTTGTGGGATTCCTTAGTCCTATTGTTAGATGGATCTTTGTGGATGAGTGGTAAGTGGTCCGGTTCCTGATTAAGTTTAGAATTGTGATTGTTAGTGCTTGGCCTAGGCGTTGGTTGAGTGTTCTCTCATGGGTTTGAAGAGGGATTGGTAAGTCTGGAGCCTAATCTTTGATTTCTCCAGTTGGTGGAGCAGGGTTGGTTAGGCTTGGGCTTACTTGGGAAGCGTAGGATCGATTAGGCTGAAGATATTAGTTCTGACATATGTTGGGTGTCTATACTGCTTGAGAGTGTTTGCTTCAGTGTGGGAGTGATAAGCGGTAGGAAGTAGGTTGGTTTAATCTGGATCGATGGCGGTAAGTGTTTTTGCAAGGACAAGAGTCTGGAGGTCGTATTGGCCATAGGAGTGATAGCCACCGAGGTGGATGATGGAGAAGCGGCGGAGGGCAGCTTGGGAGATAGGGGAATAAGGGTACTTGTGATGTAGCTGAGCACTAAGTAGTTGGCAGTCTTTGTTTGGACAAGATTAATGACTGATGTTGCACAGATAGCGTGCACCTGTGATGTAACAGGCTAGTTCAATTTAAATGCCATAGGCAGGAGTGCGCAGTTGCCTAGTTTAGTTTAAGTGCATTCAGTGAGACCATACAGTAGGCTAGTTTAGTTTAAATGCTGACTGCAGGAACACAGTAAGCTGGTTCAATTTAAATGCAGTAGCTAGGATCACAGTAGGCTAGATCAATATTAATGCATTTGGTAGGATCGCGCAGTAGGCTAGTTCAATTTAAATGCTAACTGCAGGATCACAGTAGGCTAGTTCAGGTTAAATACAATAGGTAGGATCAGAAATGCAAGGGACAGGTACGCAGAGGTGCTGTCACAAGGTAGGGGAAAAAGTAGTACTATTGGTGAGCATGGTAATAATGAGATGTGCACTATCAATACGTTCATTAGAACTTCAGCAGATACAGTAAATAAACAAATTGAGTACACAATCAAATCAGGCGCTGTGGTGGTAGGCAAATTACGCAAGTAATATGCTCGATAGGGCTGTGAGGCACAAAAGGCTAGATAATGATTATCATGATAAGCATGGTTGCTACATTAGTATGGAGCAGCAGAATACATAGCGGACATACTTGTGGCATGAAGGTAAGTATGCGCTAATAGAGTGTGGGTGCTAGGGCACGTGTGTGGTGAAGAGTCGTGCCTTAAGGGTAGTTCATTTCACAAAGCAGTGATGTGGTGACAGCACAATACTGCGCATTCACAGGTAGACACGAGTACCATACTGCTGCGACCCTCCAGGGTGAGGCTAAAGAGCGTAGTCGTGAGGGTGCGCTGGCTAAAGAGAAACAGAGGTTCAGTCCAAGGGTAGATTGTGCCAGAGGTCACTGGCGGATGCTGTGGCCAGTCATATGTATTAGTGTGGCACATCCAGTAGGTGGATTATGGTACTTCTGTGGGATATTTTGACCCATTCCAATGTGCTCCGCTACATCACTGTACTGAAATGGTGACGGAAACAGCCCAAAATGGATGTGCTGACTCCTGTGTGTGCCAAAATCTTCAAAACTGCATTTGGGTCACAACCATAAAAAGGCTGCACACCCTGCCACACACAGTCAGGGGGGGGATGAAAACAGAGTTCTCGCTGCAGGAGCATGGCAGTGGGCTCTGCCACAGTCAACATGGAGCAAAAGTGAATGAATTGTGCTGAAAACCGAAAATGCCTTTTCAAATGTTAGCTTTGTAACCTTAAAAAGTGCTGTTTTTGGCGCTAATTCCATTCATTTCTACTGAATCAGTGAGATTAAAAGGGACCTGCAATGCACAGGACCATCCAGTGTGACTCAGAGGAACCGGGCCTCATTTAATGACAGCTGCTAAAAAATGTATCTTTGAAAAAGCAACCCAGGAATCCTTGTTTTCATTTTCCACGGGGGGAAAAGCGGCGAAACTTTGCAACATGTATCATAATCAGCTGTGCAGAGAGAAACTCTAAACAAAGGCATGATATATGTATCCATGCTGCAAACCATTGCAGCACTCAAGGGAATAACTAATGCTGACTAAAAGGTGTATTTTCTGCAGAGGAAAATTAATTGGATTTAAAGAGATCAGTTTAATGTGCTTTTTCATGAATGAAAGGCAAACTAGTCTGTTTTAAAGTATGTTCTTGTTTAAAGGCTTCATTCTTTAAGAATGTCAAAGGATTGGTAATGTTAAAAAAAATCCACCTATAAACTGTGTTAATTTATATGTTTAAATGAAAGACTTAAGTGAAACTTAAAGCTAAGCCTAGTTTGAGTTAATCAACTATATAAAAAAAAAACAACAACCCAGTTCTTAGCCTGGGAAAGGTTGACAACTCCACTGCTGGCAGGAAGGGCTAACTGCTGCTGGGAGGCTTTGCATACTCATGACAAAGGACCTCATTAGACATTCGTCTGGGCCCCAGGAGAAGACAATGGCAAGCTTGGACACTCACCTTTCCAGGGGAGAGGCAGGAAGCTCCATTCTCCAGGGAGAGGCCCCTTATTCAACTTCAAAGGATTTGCCATTTGCTCACACTTGGGAAGAAAGAAAAAAAACGGACATGTGATTTTTGGGTTTAAAATGCTTATTTTGCCACTGAACCTCAAGATATTTAACTTGGCAGCAAGAATAAGAAAATGAGTGAAAAGTACATACATCTAAATCTGAATTTCTGCTACTCATTTGAAAACTTGGTAGAATGTCTTACTGCGTAAGGAACTGAAGCTATGAAGAATGACCAATTGTGCAGAAACTATTAATGTTGCAAATGTAATATTGTGTACCCATGTTCTAGGGGTTATTGGGCACATATGTACAGAATTCGGAAATGTTAGACCAAAGCTTTTAGGGTGAAAACTACCAGAATTCAACAGAAAGGCGATACCAGGTCCCACTGACTTGGGAGTTGGATTAGAATGTGACCCATGAAATATGTAATTTATGTATCTGATTTTCTTAGAGGGCATAACTACATAAATATGTATTTGTGGGAAAGTTACATTTTGGACCCAATAACTATGGGAGGTTTCCAAGTCACATCATAAAACATGACAGCCCTTTCTGTCACCCAACCAGTGAAAAGCAAGGCGGAAACTGTGCCTTTGACCAATCACAGCATTGTGGGTGTGGGTAGTAGGTCTGCCCCTACCATAAACTTAGTGATGTCATTTGGCATGATAAATAAGGGAACCTCAAAACACACAGGAACACACTGATTCCTGACTCCATCCTGATTTCTGCATGGTGCCCTGTTCCTGAAATCTCCATCTTTGTTCCTGATTCCAGATTTCTTAACAAAGCCAAGGCCTTAGCATTGCTGAACTCCTTTAAGGGAAGCAATTTTGATCCAGTTTGGCTTGCTACCACTAAATGCTTGCCTGTTCCAAACTTTCCATCCTACTGATCTACAGTGTCCAGTGACCAAAAGGGCCAATCCAATCCAGTCCAGTCCGAGGGGCCAGTCCAGGTGATCAGAACCGCCCAGCTGACCCAATTTCGCCAGATGTGCCCTGCTGTCCTGTAGACCTGATCCGGTGATGACCAGAGTTCTTGACGGTCCAAAATCCTAATTAAAAGCGGACTGTAAGTATCAATAGGAATCATAGTAACCCATAGCATATCTTGCCTTGCCTTGTCATATTCCAATCCCTCAACCATCCTACCCTTAAGTTAAGAACCTATAATATTGTCAGAACCATTCTTGCAACCCTGTTTGTGATTCCTAGTGTTAGCGCAATCGAATCTTCATTTTTGTTTTACTAGACCATAAGCCATTGGTGATTTTGATTAAATAAAGTAATTCCCATAAAGAAAATGGGGTATCCGCCACGTGAAGGGTTACAAGCGTCCGTTTAACTGTGGAGATTCATGAGTGGCATTCTCTTTTTCTTAGCCATTAAATCTAGTTTCAGTAACATTAACCTTTCTTTTTAAAACCGATTTTCTGTTTTTCTCTGTTCTATTTTTCTAAAAACACCTCTCATTCAACCTTACATAACTTCCACAATTTAATAGCAAGAGACGTTATTTCAACTCTGACCTAAACATAAGACCTGTAGCTACATCCCAAAACATTTTTCTTAAAAATCGTTTAGTTAATTTCAGGCGGCAATTCGCATTTCTGCAAAGGTTTACACGTGAGATTTTCAATTTCAAGTATTTCCAAACTTTCTTTAAGATTCAGAGTGTGTCATTTTACTCATCCTATAGCTTATGATTGTGAGCATCTTTTCAGTGTTGCTCCCATAGGCATTAATATTGGTTTAAGGATTTTTGAACACTTTTCATTGTTTCATTGTTTTGCTCAGCCATTTTCAAATGTCATTTTAAAAGTGTAAGATTTCCGAACCGTTTTTCTCTCTTGTTTGGGGAGGGAAGATTGTATTCAAATCCTAGACACTGTTCTTTATTCCAGAATACCTGTTGCTCCCTTACATCTGTTTAGAATTGCTTAATTGTGAGTTGAGAACTTTACAGGGGGACATCTTAACTTAAGCGCTATCTTTCCAACAAGCCAAAACTGTTCTTTTCTCTGTGTTTTATATTATATATGTTACTAAAAGTGAATTCAATCGCATTACATACTTTTCTAATTGTATTGTCACCACATTGGTGATTGCTGCCCCATATATTAAAACATATGTTTGATTTGAATGTTAAATAAATAAATAAATTATGCCTTTACCAACCAGCCTGATTCCCGGTCCATTGTGACCTGGGGGTATTTTGAGAAGGGGTGTGATATGAGTGGTATATGACTCAGAATATTGAACATATGGACACAATAAAATAAGTATTTCATTTGTGCACTGCACACTAGGCTGAGACCAGGGTGTATTACCTGATTGAAATCCTTAACACTACGATAGGCAGATACAGGGTAAAGGTGGGGATCGCATTACAGTGAGATAACAGGTGAAGAGCCACAGGCGTGATGAGTATTAATTGGAATCTGATGGGACAGGGAAACTTCTTACCCAAGGAAAGTCTGGTGGGTGTTGAACGGAGCAGCGTTGCTTGCCCCTCGGCTCCGGGTGGCCAAGACAGGTACACAGTCTTCAGTACCCAGCCTTGGTTTGAATGGCCAGCTCACACCTTCCGGCGCACGTGGAAGTCAGATAATGGAAACGGGGACCAATCAGGGTCACGGTGTCGCAATTTAGAACAGAATAGCAGCGGCCATCTTAGTAACAGCGCAGATATTTTCTACGGCAAATCAGCTCTGAGACATGTCGCAGTAGCAGTAGACTGCAGCAGCTCTGGATAAAATGCACAAACAGGTGGGTTAGCAGTGCCATAGCCACTGCATCTGCATATGGCTTCTCCTGTGTGCAGGATTCGTCGACCCTCCTTCGAACAGGGTGGCTGGGAAGGTGTTGGAGGCAAGGAAGGGCTCCTGCCCTCCTCCTCGGCTAGGGTGAAAGATAGAAGCAGGCCAAGACAGGCGCACTGCCTTAAGTACCCCACCTTGGGTTGACTGGCCAGCTCATGCCTTCCGGCGCACGTGGAAGTCAGATAAAGGAAGCAGGGACCAATCAGAGTCGCGGCGTTGTGAAGCTCGGCAACGATTTAGAACACAATAGCGACGACCATATTAGTAACAGCGCACACGTTTTCTACGACAAATCAGCTGTGAGACGCATCACTGTGGAATTAGACCGCGGCAGCTCTGGATAAAATGCACCAACAGGTGGGTGATAATGTATGTATATTGTATGAATATTTGTATGTATATTTGTTCAATATAAAGCGCTTAGGCGTAAGTGCTATATAATAACATATCATTATCATTTGGTCTTGGACATCTGCTTGCATTTATAGTAATTTGGTAATATAGGCCTATACTCACTGATATTAAGACACATATGATGATCCATTCTTTTATGATATGTATATTACAGTGATATCGTAACCATATTTTGTCATAGTGTACTTAGGAATAATGCTATGTGATGCCACTTCCTGTTTTGTCAAGGGGTGAAAGGTCATGTTCCATCACTTCCAGTGATGTCACTTTGGGGCAGGGACAAATGACATCACTTCCTGTGATGCCATCATAGATCAAGGGGCAAGTGTCACTTCTGTTACCCCGGGCCTTTTGGTGAAATTACGTCCTTAAAACCCTACTATTTACCATTATTCCATAGACCTCACAATGGCCTTTGACAGAGTTAATCATACAAAAATATGGGAAAAATAATCCACATTGGACCGTCCTGCTTCCCTGTTTAGCATCCCTAGGTATTTACATTCTGAGATGCAGATCCAGGTCCATTTGGATATGGAGGGCTCTTTAACGGATGAGGTGCTCACTCATTGTGGCTTGCGCCAAGTTTGTGTTTTGACACCTGCTCTTTTTAATGCATTTATTTCCGATTTAGGGACTGCCCTTGCTCAATCTAATTATTTTCCCCCTCGTCTAGGCTCTTGTCCTATTCAGCGCTTGGTTTATGCTGATGCCATAGTTTCGTTGGACCAGACACCTATTGGATTCCATTGTCTGCTAAACGTGTTGCTTTCCTTTTTGAAGGATTGGAGATTAATTCCTCGAAATTCAAAATTAAGATTTTTAATCCTGCTGAATCAAAATCCTCAAAATTCCCATGTTTTATTGAAGAAAATTGACTCAGAATTATGGACCGCTGGAAGCACTTGTGTTCCGTCCTCACTCAAAGGGTCCTTGTTACACTAGCTCTTACAAATTTGAGCCTGGCATTTTTGGCCGTCTTTGCTCAGATGAAAAAAAAATGATTTAAAATATGGCTGATTCTCCATTTTACATGTGTTTAAATTTTATAAAGCCAACATTGTGCCTTGTTTACTATAAGGAGCAGAGTCTGAAAGTGCCCCAATACATTGCCCTAAAGTGAAAGGCAAATTATGGTATTGTCACCTTATCTTGCAAATGGTGTGCCCATTTAAATAATCCAGTATGAACTTCGAGTGCGAGTCATAGATAAAGCGCAATGATCCCACAAAGTACACTGCACGAAAAACATATTTGCACACAACTGCACGCAAAAGTCACTTTCCGCGTTCTGCATGTTCATGGAATTCAAAGTAACCCAACCCGCAAAAAAAACGGAGCAGCATCAGGAATGCCCACAACATCCCCCCACACAAACAAAAACCATTGCCAAAGACCAACCTTTGCGCCTACCTTTGCATTACCTTTGAACCATCACGCAGTCGAATATATACGCTGTTCCCCGTTAGTCAAAACTGCACCCTGGCAAAACTGCACGCCGACCACATAAGTTATGGCTGCACCCCTGTGAAACTGCACGCCCTCCTCCGTATGAGCATTGGCTGCACCTCTGTGAAAACTATGCACACCACCATGTAAGTAACGGCTGCACCCCTGCAAAACTGTGAGAGGTCACCGTAAGTAACGGCTGCACCCCTGAAAAACTGCACACGGTCCCCCATAAGTCACAGTTGCACCACAGCGAAACTGCAGACTGTCCCCCCTATTCTCAAGGCACCCTAGCTGCTGGAATATACCCCTAAGTCATAGCAGCCCCCTAAATCCCTGACACCACCCACCAGCCCCCCAACCCCATCACCTCTGCCACTATCCCAGGCAGGCCCCTGACAGTACATCCCCCTCCCCATATCCCTGACCTCTGACACTAACCACAGGCAGCCCCCTCAAGTTCTAACACCACCCACCAGCCCCCTCACCTCTGCCACTATGCCAGACAGGCCCCTGACAGTCGCCCCTTCCCCACACACCCCTGACCTCCACCACTACTACCAGGCACCCGCCTCAAGTCCTGACACCACCCACCAACCCCCCATCGCCGCCACTACCCAAGGCAGTCCTCAAGTCCTTACACCACGCTCCAGCCCCCCACACCTCTGCCACTACCTCAGGCAGCCCCTTCAAGACCTGACACCAGCCACCTGCCCCCTGACTTCTGTCTCTACCCCAGGCAGCCCCCTCAAGGCCTGACACCACCCACCAGCCCTCTTGAACTCTGCCACTACCCCAGGCAGCCCCCAAGTCCTGACACCACCCACCAGCCCCCTGACCTCTGCCATTACTCCAGGCAGCCCCATGACAGTACGCCCCACACCCCCCTGATTTCTGCCACTACCCTCAGAAACCCCCCATAAGTCCTGACACCACCCACCAGCCCCCTCTGCTCCCCCACTAACCCAGGCAGCCCGCTGACAGTACACACCCCCCTCCTACCCCCTGACCTATCCCACTACCCCCAGGCAGCCCCCTCAAGTTCTGAAACCACTCACCAGCCCCCATCACCGCTACTTCCCAGGCAGCACCCCGACAGTCTGCCACACTACCAGTACAATGTGGAGCCACAACTTACTTCAACCTCTCCGGTCTGCTTCCACCGTGAAGCAGACCTGCCACATGTCCTCCACCAACACGATCAGTTGGTAGCCCTGTCATTGAATCCAGGACTGAAGCATCCCTTGTGACTCCCTGGTAGACCCGAATCAGCAGCACCTCAATTAGACAGCACACTGTTGCCCCACCTACACTGTGGTCACCCTATGTACATGTACAAAGTGCCCATGTGTCAGTGCAATGGACAAAGAACAGCAAGCACCAGGGATGCACTTTTTATGGATTCGGGGGATTAGGACACCCGCAGCACCATCACCACCACAAACCCCTTTTAAGATCCAGCCACACCATCATTAACGGAGCTGCATGCGTATGTGTGCCTGTGATGGACAGAAGTACACAGAATGATATACTGGGCATATCTGCAAAGAATGACTGGGTGCATTACAGCGCATGCAAAAGTAGCTAGCGTGGCAGGGTGGCAAAGTCCCTGTCAGGGCTGAAAACATGACAGGCCTGTGCATGGGTGATTGGAAGCCAGTCAGAGGGTGTGTGCCACACTGAAACAGCCACCTGGGACTCATCTGCATTCCAGTGGCAGAGATGGTGCATGACATGAGAGCAGGCAGTGGGTGACTTCAGATGAGGGTGGGTCGGTGACCATGACATGGGAGTGACCCAGCAATGACATGTCAGATGCACAAGTGCTGCGTCCAGGGCATCCATCCACAGTGAGCCAACTTCCCACTGCAGCACACACAATGCCAAATACACACTACAGCGGATAGAGTGTGGGCCCATACACAATCCAAAGCATGTGCCAAGGGGACATGTGAACAACAGTGCACCTGTAATGAAAACAATGCAAAAGAAACACCGCCTCCAGCAGCAAAAGTGCAGTTGCAATACAGATGACACCACTTACAACACACAATGAAAACATGAGGAACATGCTGTAATACACATGAACAGCTGGCAATCCATCTCCAATGGGAGACAACAAAAACCATTGTAAGACATTCACACATCATCACAATACCTGTATGTACACCATCAAACACACAATTGAAGCCTCCATGCCAACAACATCAACACATCGATGCCAAACACACAGTGCCCCTGAACACAGAGTGCAACATGAAAATCTTCCAGTGCACCCTCAAGCTGTTTGATGTCCAGACCCCCACATGTCAGGCACATGTGCACCCCTCCTCCAGCAAACATCACGTCATCAACCTGACACACACAGTGAGGCAACAATTCACATGACTGACAATGAACAAATTCACTGGAAGAACCTTTAAAAATCCAATGGGTAGACAGACAAATAGACTGCATGAAGAGTGGAATGAAGTGATCTAAAATCTGTAATTAAATTGTACTATATGCATGACTAGCAGTTGTACCTGTGCTTTGCGCAGTAATCCCTACTTCACTCCTAGTTTGAATTTTATTCAATGAACTAAACCAATGCTTATTTGTAGACAATATTACTAGTCTTGCCTGTAAGAGCTAGTGTGAACAAATTGTCTTTGTTTCTCTGGAGCAAGCCACATAAAGCTGACCACGAGAAAAGCATGAATCGCGTAAATCTATTCCAGATACTTTGCTACATAAGTGATGTATATGTAGGGCTGAAGCGTATAAGCTTGATGTACCATACCCGTACATGTATGGAGGAAGCATCTAAGCTTTGTACATTTGAGATGGCATACATTCATCAACTTCTGTGGTAAATTAAGATTCTGTAATTATCATGAGAGATTCGTCACGATGTGACAGACAGGCGTGCCTCCATTGTTGCCTGCAGGGATTGACAGGTGGCCACTATTTGCTGCTCTGCCTACTCTGTTGGCCTGCAAGTTGCCTGCAGGATGGCAGCCTGCCTCCGTGCTCGCTGCAGCACCACATCACTCAGCCCCACCATCACTGTAGCCTTCCTTGTCTGCTGCATCTCTGCCACTAGCTGTCTATGGAATGTAGTGCCTGATCACGGATGACAAAGCCTGCCTGGCTCCTCTATGGTCCTCCTGCCTCAAAGGTGCCACATGCCTCCTCAGGGTTGTATCTCTTGTGACAGTCTGCCACCTCATGGTTTCCACCAGCTGCCTCTGCAGAGAGTGCAAGCTGTGTAGGTACAACCTCGGACTTGATGACCCTTGTCAGGGGCATACAACACCTGCACTGATCTGAGGTGTCTGCCGACCCTCCACTGCCTGTGTGTGTGTCCGTATCTATGAAGGCCCAGTGACCACCTCATCCAATGTTGAACGGACTCCCACCACGGGCAGTGATGTTAACTCAACCAGATAGGGTGGCAGTGGTGGGACTGGAGCACATGGGGCTGTGTAATTTAATGTGGCCTGGAAGGAACCCTGGAGGAAGACTGGTGCACAGAGGAGGAAGTGAAGCTCATTATGATGATGTACAAGCATACTACGAGTACCCTGTACATCATCACGTATGACTGCGGTCTGCTTCATGAGACTAGCCTGCAGAGGCAGCACATGATCCCAGATGGAAACATTGGTTGGCATGGGATGCTGGTCTGGGTGGAGGCATTCCAGAAGGTGGGCACCGCTTGATCCGATGGCCAAGGGACAGGATTTTGTGCAGGTACCTCCATGGTGGTCTGCACAGCCTCATGCCCCGGGGCAGGGCCCCAGCATGCACACCCTCCTCAATGCCCCCATCTGACCCCAGGGTGTCTTCCTGCATGGAGGGCCCCTGTGTGGCATCACAATGTCCCTCTGCTGTTGAGGTGTCCCCTGCCTCCTTCACCTCCTGGGAATTACCCCCACACCCACACCTGATGGTCCAAGCACTCCCTCAGCCACACCTCTCCCCAAAGAGGAGGTGTCATGGGGTAGTGGCTGGGTTCTGCACCTTGGTCTGGTGGCGCAGCCCCTACATCCACACTCCACAGCACTGCTTCTGCCCTCTTCGCCAGCTGCAGCAACTGACATCAGTCAACAGTGTGAAAGCATGTGTGGCATACACAACATTTTCATTAACATTAAGTCACTAGGGGTCAACCAGCAACAGCCACACACACATAAGCAATTCCCATGAAAACTGACACACCAGTCTAGGGTCAATGATGAGCACAGTCACAACACATACACATGTCAACATTGCACATAGACGGTGGTCCGCAGACACATGCCAAGAAGCATGACATGGCACAATGGCAATGCCAAGGTGACCCAACTGCAACCTGCTGTGTTGCCATGGGAGTCATGTCACAGGAGCAGGCAGAGTGTCAACTGGTATGTTGGCCAACCACGGACTGCATGTAGGCACAGATGGACTGGGGTACAACTGGCAACACATTGGTGGCAAGAGACCCAGTGGAATGCTGGATCTCAGTAGATATCCATGGTTGTACGAGGCATAGCACGGCCATGCAAACACCTGCTTGGGCATCTGTCCACACAATTGCATCAATTAACATGCCTCCCTGACTGCCTGACCTGTAAGGATGCAACACATACATGCACAAATTGCAGAGCACTTACGATTATGCTGTAGCCCCAAGCACATACTCATGGCATGATCACACGTCAACTCAGACTTCCCATGCAGTGGGATGACAGATCACATCAATGTCACTGAAAGGTCAATGCACCAACATGACAATTGCCAATATCCATACACATGTGTCACCTCCAGAAAATGAGGGCATACATGTATTTACAACAAGGCACTCTAGGCCCAGGCCTAGGGTGGCAGTTTGCCAGAGGAGTGGCAATTTATTGCAGTTTATTTTCAATTTACTGGTTGTCATTTTTTAAATATAAAGCCAATTTTGTTTCTCTGAGTCTGGCTAATCAGAAACACTGAAAGTAATTTTGAGCTGTTAGCAGTCATTCCACTCTGACAGCTAATGTGGTGTTAGGCACGCAATTGCTAAACATTGCCAGATTCTACAGCATTATACTATTACAACAGACCTTTTTTCAACACCTCCTATGTTTGCCTAAAAGTACAAAGCATCATTAAGAAACGCAGCCCCCCAGAGCCGATTTTTACAAAATGTGGTACTACACAGTGTCATGCATGCCACCATTGTCACAATATTATAGAAGGACCTATGATTAAACATCCATATTCAAGGAAAGACATTACAATTATATCATGCTGTAAGTGCGATTGTAAGAATGTTGTTTATGGATTGAAATGTCCCTGTGGGGGTATTATGATGGGCTCACCACATGAAATGCGAAACAGAGATGGACAGAACACAAGTCGCAAATAAGAATGCAGATTCATCGATCCCCAGTGGCAGTACATTTTATGGACAAGAAACGAGTCAAGAGTGACAAGAGAGGCATTGATACAGTAAAGTGGTTACATCAACGTGAGATCTGATGGATTGAGACTCATTACATCCAAGAGGAATGAATATGGAATTTGACTTAAATTATTTTATCTAGTGAGATCTGATTTGGTTGTGAATTAGGCATAATTTTTGGAGAGACCCATTGTGAGTAATTGCACTGATGTTTAATTTAAAGACCCTATTCATGGGTAACATTTATTTTATATTTTATATTTATCTAATTTCGAATTTGTGTATTGTTTGATTTTCAGGTGTTCTAATTCGAGTGCGGATTTACTTACCCGTCTGGATTGAGCATGATCGCAAGTACCATTATGGCGACATGTCATCTTTCACTCATTCTCTTCTAGGGTATCCTTTGAGAGTATGTAGAAGGGTACCAGTATGGCAAAGATACTTACAGGTAGAACTACTCGTTGCAGAATGGGTAACCTAGAATATGCATCAGGAGATTTCTGGGTTAGCATACACATTTATACGCACTTTATTCCATTGGGTACCACCCCATAGACTTAAAATAACTTAAAATAAATTTGTTTTCGTTAGTCCATCTCATCAGTTCTCTGATTACCATCCACTATGGTGGGTGCTTACAGCGTGGAGGGTTACATATTAGTTTAATTTATTGTGCAGACAGACAGAAATGGGCAACATTTTATTCTTGGTTGGATATTTTGAGTTTGATATGTAGGGCTTGTGACGATGGCCACTCCGTCACATGGTACATATCATGTTTGAACTGGATTTTCTTGGTTGTTTAAATCTGCCTGGTAGGCGTGTTGACCCACGGTACATCTGCTGCCTAGTAGCACCTTCCTTATGTGCTCCCAGGTCCCGAGCACCTTGCATCACTCCGGCACCACAGGAGGGCAGGAAGCATTAGGTTGAGAGTATTCCACTCTAAAATGGCCCGCTGTGCCATGCAACGACATCCCATCAGCTGCTCATCCGCGATAAAGCCACATCCTTTAAGGAATGAGTTTTCACTTCTAGGGGCACTTTTGGCAGTCACAGTGTGTTATGCGCAAGGTGTGTGTGTGAACTTTCATTTACAAACTAAAGTAAATCTTTGTTATTTACGACTCCTCGATAGCGGGGGCATTACAAACTTCCGTAGTTTGGCCAGGAGGGTTGGCTTTTATAGCAATTTATACGTTCTACAGGTTCTTGGGATGACACCATGCCGAGGTTGCATGAACATTAGTGACTTCCAATACAGACCGGTGCTGGTGGCTTGATAGCATTTAGTGCTATTTCAATGGCAGTGCTTTTTCTTCCTTCTTTTAGCATACCTTGAAGCCAGAAGGAACATGAAATTCGAATTCTGCTTTGACCCATGGTAGCAGCTTACAAAGGATCCTGATGTATACTGTGATGGGAAGCTTGTTCTTTATTAGGTTGACTTCTTTGGTCTGATTAATTTCCTTTTTTAAAAAAATATTTCCATTTCTCAACAGCGGCTCTCTCCTATTAATGCAGGTATTTTTGTATGACAAATTTGACATTGCCTTAAATTTGCATTGGAGGGACGCAGAAAGTGTTTTTTTGAAGTAAGTTTCAAGGTGGTTTGCATTCCACCTACATTTTCCGCTTTAGAGATGTCATATACTGTGATATTGATAAATATATATGTATGGTGATAACTGCGATTTTTTCTGTTAATGTTACAGATATATGAGGGTTTTTCCCAGATGATGGGACCTGATGTCCCGAAGCGCATAGGATTTGTGTCAACGTAAACTCTCATCTATGCACTTGAATTACTCTGTAAAATATTTTGAATTTTGGCTTAGGTTATGGGTCAAAACTCGAAAAACCTGCCAGTGCTTCCAACATGTTGCCACCGGACTAGTAACATTTTACCAGCACCTAGCTTCCCGTTGACACCGGAACATACAAGTCCCGGCGGACCAGGAAGCAGGGCGCCAGAAAATGTTGGTCCCCATTCCCATGGAATGGGAATGGTTCACAGAAGCATTGGCACCGTTACAACGGTGCCGGAGCTTCCGTAATAAGTCTGCCTTCCGGGGCCACTGCACCGGCAGGGTCAGAGCTGTTGGGTACAGCGGCCCCAGCAGGGAGACTCGGAGTGTGGCAGTCCGGAAACAAGGGTGCCAGTAAGATTACCGGCACCCTTGTTTCCGGACCACCACACTCATAATGATGCCCATATGTCTATGTCCTGGGGGGCGTTATTACAGAAGGTGAACTGAGAGGAAGCATAATATCTGTGTTTTTCTTGCTTTGTTAGTTTTTAGGATTATGAATCTATTGATCGATTTAACATGAACCAATGTATATGTGATTCAGGGATTCAGGAGTCGGAAGCGGCTGTGTTGAGATTCGAATGCTACGTGCTACGCAGCTTGACTCTATGGTAGCACAAGGCCCTTCCTTTCCTCTAAGTCTGTGGAGGCGATTCCATGTCCCTGTGTGTGAGTGACTGCGATTGTGACTGCTGCCGGGGTTTGACTGCGGTCGTGGACCGTGGATTGAGGACGAGCTGTTGAGATGTCACGTCTTGCTCATTTTCTTGGTTCTCCTGGTTCCTCATGGGGACTCGCTGGCCGCCTGTACAGTACTGGTAGCCCACTGTCGTTACATAGTGGATACGTGAGCAGCACTATTGTCATTGGCGGTGAGTCTGTTGTACTGAGGGGTGCGGCGAGAGCATCAGGATTATTTTTCTTTGATCTTTATCTCCTCCTTCGTTTGTTCTGTGAGTTTCCCCGGCGTCCTGATACAGGATTTGTCCTACGGACAGGAGCCTTGATTTTTTCCCCGCTGTTTGCAATTGAAACTAAGTTGGGACTGCTGGCATTTGCCTGGACCCCTTCTGTGATTAGTTTTTCATTGCAACAGCGGGTGAGTAAGCTTCATCAAGCCCTGAACAAAGTTTTCTCCCGTTCTGTTGAGCAGCAGTGCCCTAGTGGGGCACAGTGGGTGGCACACTTGCTCTCAAAGTGAGCAATAATAGCCCCCTAATTGTATTGGTTATCCAATAGTCAGGGAAATGCCCATGGAGAAAAAGCCAGCACAAAATAAATATAATCTCCACAAGACGAGGAAACAACTTAATGCAGATAATCTGCAGAGTAAGGAAATGGGAAGTGAAAAAGGAAATGTAAATAAAAAAGCTAAAAAGCTCATCCCTCCTGACCAAGGGGTGATCATGGGGTTTTTTCTGCCGAATCCCATTCCAGAAATTAACTCAATGATTATTGAGGAACTGGTTGTGCCTGATGTCAGTGGGGGCGGTCCAATGATTTCAACGAATTTTGAAGGCATCGATAATAACTCATTGTTGGATCTCTGTCTGAGCATTCAGAGGGGGATGACTCCAAAGATGGCCATGATGTCTGGAAGCAATGGCTCGACACATGGTGGTAATCCCTTGGCCTCTCCTTTGAGATCATTGGGCCACCCAGTCTCCTTGGGTAGACTTTCAGCCTCCCCAAATATGGTAATGGTCTCTATGGAGGACGCCCGAACATGGGGGAAGAAGATCTCGCCTCTTCGTATCCCAGAGCGAATGAAATAGCGCAGAATCAGTCTTCAGTGGCTTCTCTGCAATTTGCTCTTAAGATCCTGCTGCAAATGACAGGACAAATATTTGCTAATACGAATTCACTTACAACGGCCCGGGTATTTGAAACCAATGAGGAAGTGGAGGCAGAAATAAATTTGTCTGAAGCCATTGTTATTGCTGAAGAGATAAATGACCGGCAAGATAAAGAACCTTTGTAATTATGGAACAGAGTAACGTGTTTTTTTTCTCTCGTAAGCAGTGTAAAATGGCAAAGAAGGTGCAAAAGAATAAGAAAACTATTACTTTGGTCTCCCCAGTCGGTTACTCAGTGATATCTGGAGTACGCTCAAAAAAAGCTAAAAAAAAGGGCGGCCAGAGCCAAGAAAAAGAATGGCACTGCCGACAATTGCCTGACCAGTTGGCTGATAACTGAACAGGACAAGAGGGAAGAGCGGGCAGAAGAGTTGGAACAATCAGTGATTGAAGATCAGGTGGAAGAGGAAAGGTGGCTTCCGACCACAGAAAGATGGAAGAGCAGGCAGAAGAGCTGGAACGATTAGAGATTGAAGATCAATTGGAGGAGGAAAGGCGACTCCGGAGTTCAGATAAATTTTCACAACCCTTATTAGGTACTGCCAAATGTGATAATAAACCAATAAGCCTGGAAAAGTTCAGATAGATGTGTCAGCCAATAGGTTCTGCCTGATAAAGTACTTATATAAAAATGGTGAACGTAGATGGCTGCCTCGATCTGAATTTTTGATCTGACTGCACTCAGTACCGGAACTACGTATCTTGAAGTCTGACGATTTTCAGTTTGTAGAGCCATTGAAAGGTCTCAATCCTTGTGTCTCCGCCTTACACTGCAAATTTATTTCTACTGCACAGATGATTAGGAAATACTGTGACGAGCTGTGGGCAGTGGACGTGAAGATCGATGCAGAGTTGGATGAAATTGATCCCAGTTTTGACTATGAGGAGACAGCTGGCCCTGCAAAGACAATGGACTGCCCCATTGTACCAAAGGGTAAGAAGGTGGAAGTCGCAGATGTCCAACTAGTTCTAAAATGGTTGGCGGAGTCCCTTCCTGAGGTGTTAACTAAACACTGAAATGTAACTCTATTATCCTGGAACTGTAGAGGTTTCGGCCATTTACTGTCATCGGAGGGCTCGGTTCATTTTGTTGCAAAACATAGTTGCATATGTCGCAAAGAGACTTGTGCTATGGACACACTGATATTAGATGGATATGTGAATTACCAGTCTTTTGCTAAAAGGGGTGAAAAAGGGAGATTGTTTGGAGGCCTGCTCATAGGGGTAGTTAGTTCTCTGGCCTAGAGGCAGATTATTTGTAATCAAAATAACAATATGATGGCAGTGGAGGTAGTCTATGGGCTCAAGGGAAAAGGGGTAAATTACTGATGGTAAATCTCTATAATCCCCCCCACGCTGTGATAAGAGACCAATTGCAAGAAGCCCTACATGATCTATTAGCATCCTGGTCAGCAAAACCAGGAAATACAGCGGCAACAGTGGTGGGTGATTTTAACTGCTTTATGGCTGGGGAGGGAGGGAGACCTCCGGAGGGAGACCCCCCCAGAACGCTAAGTTGAAGGAGAAACGTTGAATGGCACACACTAAAATTGATTTGGAGGGGTCAGGATGGCTCCAATTGTTTGATTTTTGGACCTAGAAATGTTGAATGGCCGTACTTTGAGTGACCATCCTGGTAAGCATACTTGGTCCAATGGTTCATCTTGTAGTACACTTGAATACATATTCCTGTGCCATAATATGCTATTGGGTGTGGAAGATATGGTAGTCATCTCGAACAAATGGAGCGATCTCTCAGCGCTCCGGTGTGTATTAAACATCCCTCAAGGGGGCCCTGTGAAGAGCAGTATGGGTAAAGTATGCATAGATAAAGCGGGTACAAGCATAAGGTGGTCCACTAAGAACATAAATCAGGCTGCTGAAGCCCTGGAGATTAAAAGATGGCCGAATTTACCAGACTTTAACAATATGATCATAGATTCAATCGAAGATTGGATCTCTGATTTATTTGGTATTCACGCATCTGCCCCTATTCGACGGATGATAAGATTGGAGGGTAATACACTTCCATACAACAAAAGGATCAGAGATGCTAAGAGAGACCTTAGAAGGGACCTGAGCATTAGCAAGAAAATGATTGGCCTAGTGAAAGAACTTTGGGCTGCGGGGAGGAAAAGTACACATAAATATTGAGCCATTATTAAGAGTATCAGATATGCTGAAAGAACTCAGGCATACCAGAAATTAGTTCAGATTATTTGCTCTAAAAACTCTCGAAGCATCTGGTCTTTCTTAGGTGAAGCAAGGGAGGTTGCGAAGGGACAACTGGTAAACCCAATAAATGGTGTTGAATGGGAAACATTTCTGGAAAATCGTAATTCCATCATGCAGGTAGAGGAGTCCAGTCCATTTAGAGCAGTATTTACAACTTTACATTTTGATATCTCATATACTGCCATAATTAGCAAGATAAAGACTCTAAAATCATCTAGAGCTCCAGGACCCAACAGGCTGGCCAATATAGTCATCAAAAGTCAGCCCAATTTTAGGGCTAGTTTGTTGGCTATATTATTTGAGAAGATAATGGAGCAGGGTAGGATACCTAGCTCTTGGCACACTGCCGTGTTGATTCCTGTATTTAAAAGGGTAACCGGCTTGACCCGAACAACCATAGACTACTTTCTATGTTGGATATGACAGGCAAACTGTGTCGTTATTATTCAAAGAGCTGCAGGTATGGGTTGATGAGGCAAGCTATTCTACTAGCCATAATCTTATGGTTATGGATTTACTCCGATCCAGGGCTCGCAGAAGGGGAGAGCCACCGCTATACGCACTTTATATTGATTTTAAAGCTGCCATTGATTTGGTCCCTAGAGAATGGTTATGGTGAAAATTAGCTGCCTTGGGCACCCTGCTGGTATGCTTTATTACCTTAGATTGTTGCATAAAAACACCCCAATTAGGTTTAAATTAGATCAAGAGGGCCATTTGACCGAAAAAGTTTGGCAAAATAGGAGGGTGAAACAGGGTTGCATCACTGCCCCACTTGTGTATATGGCTATTACTGCTGCTAATAACTGTCCCCCAGAAATCGGTGAGGCTGCATGCCCTGTTCTGGCATGTGCTGACAATCTAGTAGTCTTCGATAACACCATCAGTGGACTACGTACATCTGCCATAGCGCTTTGGGAGTATGCCACTAGAAATGGACTCACCATCAACCTTGATAAAACCAAAGTTTTGAGATTTACTAGTAAAAGAATTTCACGGGTCAGTCTCATTGTAAGCAAAGTAAAGATCTTATATGCACCACAATATCGCTATTTGGGAATTGACTTTGAGCCCAGTGGTGACTATGAGGCATGTAAACTATCTCGCACTACTCGAGCAGTGCAAGTAATGGCTTTAATTGCCAGTTTTACTAATAAGCAGGGAGGCTTCACGTTATGGGCTACGCGGCAACTCCACTTGCAAGCATTTATCCCTATGATGACCTATGGGTTAGAAGCTCTTTTTGACTTAGATCTCATATGGCTTCAGGTCATCGAATGGGAAATTCTGGCGAAGCATCCTTGGCTTACTGGGATTGCCTTCGCTTAAAGCCATTGTCATGAAAAAGAGATCAGGGTTTTTCCTGAGGATGAGCAGTGGAATAAACAACTCGCTGTTAACAGTAGTCCATCAGGAATTATGTAAGAAGCAAAATCCCTGTTCACCATTTGTAAGAATGACAAAATATTTAGCCGAAATAGGCTGGACTTGTCGAGGAGTGGACTATTCTAAGCTGGTGCAGAATGCGCTCGAGAAAAGGGATGAGTTGTGGGACTGGCTGGAGAACTTTGCTCAGGTCAACATGTTGAAAAGCTACCAATTTGTTTAATATAGGTTATACTCCCTTATGAAACCCCAGGCTTACCTCAATCTCTGACCTTCCAAAAGGCTTCAATGCTTTATACTCCTACTCAGAATGGAACAGCTTCCGACCATGATGGTTATGGGTAGAAGAGAGCATACCTCCATTGAGCAACGCACCTGTCACTCATGTAATGTGAGTGAGGCATTGGAGACAGCTAGACATTTGCTGACGCAATGTGACAGTATGATCAATATAATTCACTATTACATTGGGAGGTATGCCAATGACTTGGCAACAATCAATGAACCATCCTTTTGGCACTATTGCACTAACTCTAAAAGTTTGCGGTTGATGACTGCCCTTTACAATATTTGGCTCAAGATTGAAGAAACGCTGGGTATTAAGATATGAAAAATATCAAACGTGGTACAGATGATTGAAAAATTTGGTTACAGCACTAGTTGGTATTTACCTGAAGTGGCAGATCGGGGACTATATTTATCCAATTGTCTTAAGGTTCGATAGACATGTGGCTGGATCCCGTCTGATTTGCCACTTCTATAAGATCTCCAGACTCTTGGTGACTTTTAGTGACCGTTTAATCTGTGCCTACTTGTATAAATAAGGATGAAGGCTATTTTGGGTTTTCTTCTTCTTGTTTCGCCATCTCTTTTTGTTTTTGTTATCATGAACATTATCATAAATATTTCTTTTTTTATGCATTTTGTATGTATTGTATGAATTTGTACGAATTTTATTCCATATATATCATTTGAATTTATTGTATTTTATGTATTATTATGTGTTTCAGACTATGTGTAAAGTTTATTATTTAAACCGTATCACATTAAATAAATTATTAATGTATATGTGAAAGGGTAAGTTTATACAAAAATGTTTTTTACAGTATTATTCTCAAAAACATACTGTGTGTAAAATGCATAAGGATGAGTAGGACCAGTGGTAAGTGTGCAGGGAGAGTTCTGGACAGGTTATACCCAGGCATTTGCATTATGAATAACCAACATCAGTACACATGTCATCTCCATACATTGAGGGTATAGATGCATGAGTAAGGCCCACTAGACCCTGGGAGGAAGATTGCCAGAGGAGAGTCATTATATTGTAGTTTATTTTTAATGTAGTGGTTGTCATCTTTCAAATTTAAAGCCAATTTTGTTCCTCCAAGTCTGGCTAAGCCACAACAATGTGAATAGCGTTGAGCTGTCAGCTAATGACTTTGATGGCCAAACTTGTATATATGCTTGATATTTGCAAAAGTGTTATTGTTAGGGTGACTTCTGTATTTAAAAAAAATACAAAAAAAAGAAAAAAAAAGAAACAAAAAAGAAACACATACCATACCCAGTGTGCTTGAGGTTTTTAGTGATTCAGTCATACAACCATACAACTCTTTCAGACATATATGACAAACATAACGTTCTTTGGCCATGCTAATCTTCCCAAAATGCTCTTTAATATGCAAAACAGCCAAAACCTCATTGGTTTTATTGGTGTCACTCCCCACTATTTTTGCAGTTCTTTCTAATCAATACACACACACACACACACACACACACTGTGTTAAGCAATCACTTATATAGTCAAATACACAACATGCATTTTTTAAACTGTTGCAAAAATGAGTGTATTCCCTTCAGAAAAGAAAAGGTTAAAGATGATGCATCATTTTACATTATTAAACGCATGCCTATGTTTAAGTGATGTACAGAGTTCCCACAGGTGGCCCTAAAATTATGTTCAGAAGCAAGCACTAACTTCTCTCCCCGGCCCCACATTTCAGAGGTCTGTGGCCACCCAAAAGCTGCAAGCATGAAATAGATCTTAAAGAAGTTAAAATGGAAAAGAGTAAATCTGAATGTGCAAGTGCATCAATAAACCTGTGGAAGGGTACCCAAAGCCATAGAAGGGTGAGAACAAAAACTGTGTGCCAAAGGTACAAACTGTTTCACACATGTAAATGTGTCCTCTAAAGGTATCTATTCAGCCATCTTTACAGAAGCTGCTCAGTGCTAAGCAGGCAAATGGCATCCCTGATGGGTTTATCACATGTCTTTGATGACATTTTGCTGCATGTTCAGTACTACAAGAGAACCAGCTTCAAAGTATATCACACAATGCATAACGGTGTTGCTTATCAGTAATTGTTATATTAATTACATTTTAAATACATGGTAGACCTTGTACTGGAAACAGTACTTCAAACAACAGCAAGACATCTATATCTATACCCACACATCTCAAAATGTTCCTATGTATTGTATTGTACACTCCAACCAACTCTATGGAGTTAACAAACTTACCTTAAATGCCATATGGCAAGGCCCATAGCCTAAACAACACCCACAAAGGTAATATCATGCTGGAACGCCCAATCCATTGCTCAACTTTACTTTTGGAGTGTTGGCTATTGTGAACAATTGCACAAACAACAATGATGCAAACAGTATGTACCACTTTGTTATAAACAGTGTCTGCATTGTGCAGCTACGAGGAATGCTGTTGCTTCCCACACATAAATGTTCATGGTTGCCCTCATCCACTACTTCACCAAGTGATGCACAGCCAAAGATTCCAAGAACCATCTCCAGCAATCTTTCCTGAGATGTTTATGCCCAGGCAGAGTTTACAAATTACAGTTGTGATTTTGCCATATTTTAACAGCAATTCACCCCAAGGCATTGGAGGTACATTGGTTACAGCAGGTAGCTTGCCTTATTTCCATTTTCTCCCTGCTAACAGCAGAGCTATAACCATTAGAAGAAGGCTGAGTTATATTTATTCAACATTTTAATAAGAGGTGCCTGTAGCACTTGCATATATTTCATATGTAAACTTTTCAATTTGCCAAAACTGGATGTAGAAGTTAGCTATGTTGCATTAATATTACAGACCAGTCTAGGTGCTTCTCATAGAGTGACAGCAGGACATTTGTGAGAGAAACCAGATATTAGCACTCAAACCAAAATTCCTCATTCCATCCTTCTCTCACTTGGGTCCACTTGGCAGACAGCTTATGTTCTTATTACTTCCTCTAAAAGATTGTTTTTGGACTTAAACAAAAATAGAAAATTTGCCATAATAATTACCTCTGTAGGACTAGGTTGCCAGTGAAGATCTCCTTTCTGATGTGCAAGTGGGAATTAGAGCAGGTATTTCTATGGTAGATGAGGCTATGAGACTGGACCTCTTATGCCAGAAATACGTGCTTCTTAATTCACAATGCTTGTATCAGGCATTTGTGGACCTACAGTGGGCTTTTGTCAAAGTCCCGAGGGATTCTCTGTGGTCCGTGCTAGAGGAACGAGGCATTCCATTATCCCTTGGTAATGCTATTAAGTCACTATATTCTGGTAATACGGCATGGATACTTTGGGGGTCTGGCAAGCTAACCAATCCAGTATCTATTGATGTAGGGGTTAGGCAGGGATGCGTTGCAGCACCTTTGCTATTTTTAATATATATCAATAGTTTAGTCCCTGGATTTTTAGAAGCTGCAAGAGATGCCGCAATGTTAGGTAATAGAAAAAATTGAGTCTACTGTTGCTCGCGGATGACACAGTTTTGCTGTCAAAGACTCTGGCTGGCCTGCAAAATCAATTGGATGTTTTTAATAAGCTTTGTTCCGCGAAAGGCCTTAGAATACATTTTTCCAAAACTAAAACCATGCAGTGTGCTGGTGTTGGGAAAAGGGCCCGAGTATGGACAGATTTCAACTTAAATGGCTAGCCCCCGGAGTCTGTGGACTCATACACATATTTGGGATTGATCTTTTTGAATAAACTAAAATGGCAGGACCAGAAAGCAAGGTGTTCACTTTCACACTTACGTCAGTGCAGCCTCATTCAGAATCTGGTGACAAGATTCGATGGCGAGGCTCTTTCGGTACCCCTCAAGATTTACCAGGCCCAGACAATTCCAGGGATAACGTATAGTGCTGATTTATGGGGTGCAAATGATTGCAATTTCATTCAGATAGCTGAAAATAGATTTTTGAAATTATTGTTGGGTCTAATGCGCCGTCCACACCAGTGGCATGCAAATTTGGCCTTTTTGAGATTCAATATGCTATTTTGATGCAGCCAATGTTTTACTGGCTGTGTATTTGGAATAATGCAGCCTTAGTTTTGTTTAGGGAAGGTTTGGAGGAGGTTCTCTCAATGGCAGGTGGAAGGAAACTTTCTTGGTTCAGGCATGTAAGAACCATGCTTTTTAACATTGATCTGGGGGATTTATGGAGTGACCCCACAAGGTTGGGTAGTGCCTACAGAGGGGTGGTCAAGAATGATCTTAGAGAATGTGCATGGAGTATGATGGTTGCTAATTGCCTAAGGGGGAAAAAGCTAGGGACTATTTGCAGTTTAAGGACATTTGCTAAGTTTCTATTAGGCATACTCCCATTGGCCCATGAGTCTGCTAAGTGGAGAGTGGGTCTTGTCCCTCGTCCCTATACCCTCTTTGTGGAAAGGGGCGTGAGGATGAGGGGCATCTTTTCTTTTTTTGTAAGGCCCATTCCCGGGTAAGGGGGCGTTGGCTTGCCCCTGTTTGGAGCCATCTACTCAGCACCCAACCCCATCAGCTATCCGAGCCTTGAAATGTTGCACCCATCCTGTATATGTGCTAGCAGTCTCCACATTTCTAAGATCTGCATTCAAGAAGAGAATGCTAAGGACTAGAATAAGCACAACACTGGTAGAGCAATAGGTTTGGTGGGATGTGTGTACCAAGGATGGGATCTATTTAAGCTGATATTAGTTTTATGATTGTACATATATTCTAAACATAATGATCTTAAGATACAGAGAACAATGTACATATTAATGTAAATTGTGTTTTTAATGTTTTGTATTGTAAAAAATTGCACTTTGATGGAGATTTACTTTCCGAAAAAAGTTAACGAATCAAAAAATAATTACCCATAGTGCATTCAACTGTAGGACACACTGCCTTCTTCAAATCTTGGGCAGCAGAGATCTGAAAACACTCTTTCAACTAACATAACAGAAGATGACAGGCTTGAATTAAAAGAGAGCAAGCAACTGTCTAGTCCCTGCAACCCTAAAAACATCCTTATCATTTTATGGAGGCAAGATGGGGGACAAAATGGAGGTGAAGGGGTGTAGTTTGGACAACAATGACAGAGTTTGTTGAAGGGTCAGAATCCGGTGAAGATGCAGAGTCCACCAGAGGTAGAGCGAAGTGGGGGGCCACGTGCACTTATTTGGGGCTAGGCCAGCAGAAAGCCTAAATACACCACTGGTTGAGGGTGGATGACAACACTTTGTAATGGACCACACATACAAAAGGGAGCAACTGTAATCATGCAGACCCATGCACAACACACATGCACTGTAGAGCAGTGCACCACATGGCTACTCAACAGCATCATCCATATGCCGTTGCCACTCACAGATCTGGGGATATAGCTCCAGGTAGAACCTTGCCTGGACCCGCATATTGTTTCTGGAAATATTGCAGCAGCCTGGAAGGAGCTACCTCCACAGTGACACCGGCCTTGAGGGTTTCTGCACCCTTCAAATTGGTCTGGGCCTTGAGGTCCTCCTATCGCTTGTTCACGCTCTTCAAACAATGGTATGTTGATGGCAGCTGTGATGGTCATCTAGATGTGTTTGCGTACTTCTGTCCCTTGCTGCATTGCTGGGTTGAAGAGGGCATCATAGTTCTCTCAGACCAGATCCACCCGGATGCCAACTTCTCTGGACGTGAAGTTGGCAGCCCTCTGCCACACTGCCATGGGGGTGCTCATTGGTGATGATGATGACGGCTCAGACATGGCAACCCTGAGTCAGGTGTGGGTGGGAAAACTGGGTCCTAGAAATGGGCCGTGGGGAAGTAATGGTGGAATGGAGAGGTCGAATTCTGGCACAGCAGATGAGGTGGTCACAGGGCTAGGCACAGGAACTCAGGCAATGGTGAGTCAACAGCCACTGCAAGGCAGTGCAGGTGGGCAGCAGGCACTCACTCTCAGCAGGCAGCAAGAGATGGCAAAGTGGGTGGCATCAAGGGCAGGAGGAGGCAGTAGAATTGGCACTGAAAGAAGGAGAAGGGTGTCATCCATGTCTCGCATCTGAGGCAGCTATGTACAGAGTAAAGGCCCTTAGCGTGTATCTTGTGTGCCATGCTCTGCACACAGTGTGCCTACGTGGCTCACGAGGTGCTACGCACATCACTGGTTGAGCGCGTAAATGTACGAAGATGGACTAGTTTTGCAGACATGTATTGGGGGGTGACATGCAAGCTGTTTCCTTCAAGTAACGCATACCTCATTTTTCTTTTCATGGGTTGCCTCTTTTTTGGCCATTCTAAGGACTACAGTGTATTATGTATGCACTATTTTCCTTTCGGGGTGCCACTGTGCATCACATACTCCTTTTTCTTACTTTCGGAAGTTTTCCAGGTATCGCGTATGAATTTTTTGATTTTGAGGTGTATTTGCGAATCGTGTACCGCTTGCTTCACCTTTCTAAATATTTCCAGGTATCGAATTCAGATTTTTTGCTTTTGCACGCACTGCTTATTTAAAAGTTATATGGGTATCGTGTACGGACTGTTTGCTTTTAGGGTACCTCCGCATATCTCATACTGCTTTTCTTATGTCTTGGGGTGACTTTGAACCTTGCCAGACCAGGCATCTATGTATTACAATATGTAGACCATTCCCTTCCTCATTTTTATTTCACCAATCTATTGGTGTGATTATCCTTTATTCTTTTTGTCTGCACCATGTGTGGTAAGGTCCCAAAATGGAGAGGGAGAGGAGGGAGATGTGGTGAGGACACATCTGCCCCAGCCCCAGGAGGTCATGTTGTGCCTCAGACCACAGGTGACCCGGCACCTGTTCATGGACATGGTCAGAGGCAGGCAGGTGAAGCAGCACTGCCTAATGCCACTAGGTTCAAGAGGGGATGCCCTGTAGAGCAGAAAGAGGCTCCACTGCAAGACACGGCACAGGAGAAGGTTATGCAGAGGAAGAGGCGCTTCACTGGTGAGGAGCTCCAGATCCTCGTAGGCTATGTCATGGAACACAATAATGAGATGTACAAGTTTGCGGGTAGCACCAATACTCCAGCACAATGAATGGCACATTGGAAGCGGGTCACATCAATGGATGTGATTTGGAGATACGCAATGCTGAACAAGTCCAGAAGTGGATGAATGACAACGTGAAGGACCAAGCAGAAGCTCAGTGACAACCTTCCCTCTGCACTGGTCATTGGAGGGTGGCCAGAAGAGGAGGAGCAGCTGACCCCAATCGGAGAGGCTACAAGTCAACTCATCTGTAGTGAGCAGGTGCAAGGTGTGGGATGTGTGGAGACCTATGAGGACAGATCTGGTGAGTGGCATTTGTGTGCATCATATGTGTGGACAATTATTGTTGGTCAACCCATTTATGTGTTGTAGTACAGCTGGCTGCAGTTGTCAGGCATCCTTGGCCAATGAATGTTTGCTACCATATTCACTTCTATGACATGGCCTGCATTTGGGGAGGCTGCTGTGTGGTTCACATGTGTTGCACACGTTTGTGTGACAGTACACACCGCCATCTACTGGGCCTCACAGGTGTGCCAGTACTTGCATGCAAGGTTGCAATGTCAAAAACATGTGTGCATAGCAATACCACATGATGAGCTCCCCTGACAGGCACACATCACCCACAAGGCACACTTGTGTCACGTCCACAAATTCCTCATCCACATGAATCAATCATTGCAACATTCATGGTTCTTGTATTTTTGCATTGTACATCAAGTACATGTGACATATGTCGACCACGCACATCATTTGCTGCTGAGTTGCATCTATGTACTGTCACCTGCACTTACGGAATGCCTCGTCAGGATGCATTTCTAAGGTTAATGTTATGACACACTCTGGTGTGACCAACCTGCCAGGGTATGAATGCCCACAGACCACTGCCCCGTGTAGCACGCGTTATGTTCAGATGACTTAACCTGTAAATTGCAAGGGCTCACACTAGTCAATTCACATTTGAAATCAGCTGATGGTGGGTCATCATTCCAAGGTGGTCAGTCTGGTACTCTCCCATTGATATGTCTGTACATAGCCCATGCAAAAGATTGCAGAGTTGATTCATGCCAACGAGTGTGCCTGTCTGCATTGCATGTCATGTATGTGCATTTTCAGATAGCAAATATGATAATGCAGTTCAAGTTTGTATCACCAGTTTGACATGTACGGCTTGTATGTGGTTATCTGTCGATACATGACAGACACATACCTTGTTGCTCGCATCACTGTTGATGACTGTTGATGACACTCACATAAACCTTGCCATGTCTGTGTCCTTGAGACATACATACTCATCCTGAGATGTGGATTCTCTTTGATGTGGAATGACATGGCAGCAACTCATCCACTCAGATGTGGCATGAGGGCTCTGTTGCTACTCGTGTCATGAGATTCATAGATGATGAAGTGCTGATTCTCAGTCTGAGCATGCCCAGTCAACAATACTTACACATATTTTTGGGATGCTGATCATAGACAGGGAGTGATGCCCCAACCAAATCACCCATACAGGAGACATGTATGTAGGGCATGATTTTTGCAAACTATATATCATTCCCAGACCATGAATGAGCAAAAGCTGCTCTTGACATGTTAAATGGGGTCCACCTTTACAGTGACACTGCTGACTCACCATTATGCATGCCTCATGGGTGATTGGTGCACAACAGACCAGGACCATGTTTCGAATTACAGTAGTAGCCTTAGCGTCTCTAGTAAGTGTGGGCCTGCAGCCAGTGGATACCATGTTGTAGCAGTGTGGTATGTGGGTTTGGTACTGTGGAGTGTTACATTTGTGGTGAATTCAGTATGGCACACTCGTACTAGCTGCATATGTCAATGTTCCCAGTGCAATGTTGTATGTACAAGTGACACAGAGCTGGCTCAATGGTCTACTAAGTTGTTCGATCACACAGGGTTAGGGCACATATAGTGTACAGCCAACACACACAATGTGAAGTGGCATTTCACATTGTGTGAGGTGACAGTGCCCATTACGTGACAGTGACATTCAAAGTGACACTCAATGACTGTCCAACAGTGTATGACACTTGAGGGCATGGGAGCAGATGGTGGGGGATGCAATGTCTTTGTCCCACTCCCTGACCAGATCTAGTATGACATGGGGCAGGAACGATAGCTTGCATACACTTAGTTGTCTGGCATCCCAAACAGCGTGGTGCGTGGTGTGAAAATCTGGCATCTCTGCATCCTCCTCCTCCTTCTGTGTCCATGTACGATGGTTCCCCGAATATCAGCATTCATCATGTCTGACCAACTTTGGAATGATGTGCATTGTTCTTTTATACTTGTTGTTTCCTTTGCCTGTTGTACTTTGCTTGTATTATCATGTGGCGGTGAGATCACGTGGTATGTGTGCGACAATGTGACGTTGCACAGTGAAATCCATGAAGTCAGTTATGTTTGCGTTTGTATTGGTGTGTCGTTTCTTTGCGTGGCCAGGCCCTCAACACGCCCATGTTTTTTTTTTTTGTTCTTCCTCATTTTGCCAGGAGAATGGGGATAATACATGTTTCGTCCACTATTTATTTTATTGCGAAGGCCTGTCCCACACTTTGCATGGAGTGTCGCACACAGCGCTTGACTGCATGCAAAGACGTGATGGCCCGTGCAAAGCCACAGAAAGGCACGCAAATTCCGTTTCATGAATCGACAAAAGGAGTTTTGTGCACTGAAAAGTGTACAAAGTCACTTTGAAGCACGCAACATAATCTATAAATCAGGTCTTAAGGGTGGAGAGGATCTCTTAGGTTTGGTCTGTAGCAACGTTGCTCTAGTTTTGTTGGATGTCTTCTTTGAATGGCCTTCAAATCATGTGTTGAATACTCTCTGTTTATAAATGTCTTAAACCATTTGTCAAATTCTTCTGTGCTCTGATCGAGATTGCTCACTCTCCATTTTACCATTAATAGTTTATTTATTTTTTATGCGCTAGAGCCGACAGGCATCAAGGAGCAGGAAACATAGACAAACAGCTACAAATACAAACCAATTTACAATTATATATACACTATTGTCATTAATTGCTTCCGCAAGGTTTCGGTCGGAGATACAAAGAACAGCCCTACTAAAGAACAAAGTCTACTACCAGTTTCAGGTCTGATGATGCTTTGTAAAGATCAACACAGAGGGCCAAACAGGATGGTAAATTACTTCTGCTGCACCCCACCAGAATACAGTCCTTATCCTTCTGAGTGCACCACTGGTCAACCTTAATCCTTTTAATCATTTTGAGGTTGGACTTTCATACAACACCTGGTCCAGTCTTATGGGGCATCTATGCCAGCATCTTGTTCTTTGGTGCGTCTCTTAGTTCAAAACCTGCTAAGGTCTCTGCATTAGAAATAATAAAGTTCCTATGATCCATTACAGACTTCCTCACTGTCTTCAGCAATTGGGGGCATAGAGGCTTTTCTAACACATAGCCGTTTCTGGAATTTTTTTTTAGAGTTGATGGTATGCCGTTGCAGATGGTGTACAGAGGCCTGAGCCGGATCTCCTGAGTCCTCCTGAAAGCTTGGCCTAGATTCTTGTGCTATCTGCCCCCTTTCATTGGAAAGATTGGAAGTTAAGATTTGTGAATTAGATAAAACGTTCCGACATTCCATAACATCGTCCTTTGAGGACTGTATTGTATTTCTTAGCTCAGAACTCTTCTGACAAGATATATCACAAGTTTCCAATGCTCATGCCCTTCCCTTCCTCTAAGGGTTGATTAACGCCCTATGGGGGGGTCAAGCAACTCAGATTGCATTGGCTTGTTTGAGATGTCTGGGTCATAACACCTTGACGGTTGTTCTTTTCTATATTGGTAGACTGATCCCACTGACAGGATTTGTCTACCTTTTCTGACCGAAAGTGTACCCCAACATTGGCTTTCACGTCCAACCATACAAAGAAGTCAGAAAGATTATTACATACGTTTAATTCCCCCAATATTCTGTCCTTCATTTGTGACCACTGCACAGGACTACTGTGGGTCAGTTGATAGAGAGGCTTATCTTTATGCTCTAATATCTCTGTCGAAAACTTCAAAGCAGCCTCTGCAGTAACTAACTTAACACTGTTCAGTGTTTCTTGTCCAGGAATTGATCCTGGATGCCTGTAGGCTTTGTGTGCTTTATAAATGACAAAATAAATAAACAAATAAATACATCCTTCACTGTTAACTTCAGGAGCATTTACTAAGTGTAGGGGTAGTGTTGCAATATTCAGCACTTGGTTCCAGCTTTCCAGGGTTGCGTTCTTAAGAGGGCATCCCAGCTCTCCAATACGAGGCAATGACAAACAGTTTTGTGTTAATTAATGGCGTGACTGACAAACAACCGAAATCAGTTCCGTCTTCAAAAGATCAAGATCTTGTGATTTGCCATCTCAACCTTCTTTGGGTACTCAATGCCAGAACTTCTTTTAGACAGTTGTTTTTAGGTTGGGGGGTTATTTTCTAAAGCCGCCGGTAATATGGGCATTTTCTTGGCTTTAGCTTTGGTGGTAGGCATATTAGGCATAAACAGAGGACAAGATACAGTTAGTAATACAGAATAGTTGCCGATATTGCACATTTTTCAATGTGTTGGGTGAAAGCTCAAACAGTATAGCAAATTGTCTCTGTTTCCTTGGTGTGTAGAGTGGTAGAGCTGGTGTTGTTGGTCACATTCGCTTGAACATTCATAAAATGCACATAGGGAGTACCAATGTATGCAGTGAACTGGATACGTAAATCAATTGCTCTAATAAACATGAGGAACTTGTGTAAGGTATTGCGGGTGTCATGCCATATTGCAAACATATCATCTATGTACCTAACCCATACCTTCAGGTGCTTGTGCCAGACTGAATGTTGTAGGATGTGTGCAGTTACAAACATGTGCATTAAGCAATTGGCATAAACCAGGGCCATTGTGGCCCCAATTGAGGTGCCTGATGTCTGCAAACAATGTTGTTTCTTATATTTGAATAATGAATTTTGTGAGATGAAGTTTAGCAGAATCATTATGAACTCCTTCGCGGCTCCTATGCTGTCAGCCTGTAACAAATTCCATTTTATGGCTTCTTGCCCTAGATCATGCAGGATGCTGGTATAAAGGCTGTTGACGACAACAGTGAATAGTATATCATCCTATGCAAGGTCCAATGTTTCTAATATCTGCAGAAAATGCGTGGTGTCTTTCACATAGGTGGAGATGTGCTGTATTAATGGCTGCAGAAAATGATCAATATATGTACCTAAGGGTTGGAGTAAGCCTCCAGCCACTGCCACAATTGGCATCCCTGAGGATTGATGAGACTTTTGTGAAGTTTGTGAAAAAGGTAAAATGTAGGGATCAATGGGATGAGAAAGGCTTTTTTTTAAGATCTATTCTATCTCTAGTGCCATTTTCGAAATCCCTTCCAGATTGTTGCTAATGTCTACTTTTGGATAATCATAATCAATGGGTGAATACACACTAATCTCCTGCAATTTTTTCATGTGCTCTTTTTCGTAATCTGGGGTGTCAAGAATGACCAATGCCCTTCCTTTGTCAGCTGGGGAAGGGTAATGCTGGAGTCTGTGTATAAAGATTTAATTTGTGATATTTCACCCTGTAAGTACGTAACTACCATGTTCTGAAAAATGTAGCGAGAAGGAATCGTTATAGGAGGTACGAATGTGCTCTTAGGTTTGAATCCGATATATATTTCTTCCGAATAATCCTCTTCTATGTGAATCGAATCCTTTCTAGGGGGTAACTCATCAAAAAAGATTTTAGCTTTAACTTACGTGCACGTTTAAAAACATCAACCTTAATGTTGAATAAATTGGTGCTGTACGTGGGAAAGTACGTAAGTTCATTCTGCCGTGTCTGAAGTTTGTTTGTGGGAAACAGTCTAGCTGACAAGTTAACAGCTAGGTTTCAGGAGTCTGAAACCTGGTTTGCATTCCTCGACGTCTTCCTCCTCCCAGTCCTCCCTCTTTCTCATCCCCCTCCCCTGCCTTCTCATTCTCTTCCTCTTGAGCCCTGTTCTAAAAAAAAGGCCTTGGTCGTGTGGTGTTTGTCATAGTCTCTACAAGTGTGCTGCTTCCTAAGGTACTAGCTTTGTGTTCTGTTGGGTTCACTGCTGGTGTAATTGGACTCTGATTCTGGTCTGCTTAGATCTGAGAAGGTGTTCCCATCTGTTATTTTCAGTTGGAACTGATATTTATCTGCCCAAGTATAAACTTTGCCGTTTAGGTAATCAAACGTGTCTCTTTTGAGTTTTCTGAGTTTCCTGGATTCTAATTCAGAGGTATACGATTCTAACTTGTTGTTCATGTCTGATAGGATTTCTGCAAATGTTTCTGTACTTGTTAGGTCACTGACTTCAATAGTCAGATCCCTTGTCTCTTACTGCAGATGGTTGATGTTTATGGACAACTATTGTATGGTTAAAAGTATGAGATCAAGTGAACATTTGTTTAAAATCTGTTCGCACTTCAGTGCAAAATCTTTGTTCTCTTTGCCGAGTGTGGGTCTTAGAGGCATACGGAAACATCGAGGTATCCTTTGGGTTTGATAATATCTGCCCAGATTAACTGCGTGTAGTTTGCAGTTAATTTCTTTCATAATGACAAACTCCATTGCCTTAAAATGGCATTGGATGAATGTGTTATTATAGTCTTACCCCTTGAGGCATGGCAGGCTTTAGAGCTGTGCCCTGTAACATGGGATTATAGGTTACATATACTACCTAATGATACAACATGCACTATTGGTCAGTTATGATGTTCTCATTTTTGTGTGTCTTCTGTTGATCCTATTTGTCCAGTTGTGTCATTTCTGTATTTTGCTGACAAATGCGAGTGATAACGTGCCAAATCAGAAATACTCATGGTGCTGCAGGAGAGCTCACATGTAGTGGTAGACATGGGCAAGTTGGTTCATGAGTGCAGGCTAGCATGTAGATGTGGACATGTGCAAGGTGATGCATGAGCCCATCATAGAGGAGTTATGCTCAACGTGGTACAAGTATGCTAACAGAGAATTTCACACTCGAAAGGAGGTGCAGGAGTCCTAGCAATAGAAGGTAGCATGGGCAAGGTGCATGTGTGCTGGCATATAGGTTCACATGCGTAAGGAGTTTCATGCATGCAAGTGGTGTGATGCATAATCCAGCTGCCTGGCAGCTGTCAGCCTTATAGCATACTGAGTGGCTACCTCGGATAGCAAGCTAGATGTTCTCACTGTGTCGCTATCGTCATGTGGTCCCTTAGTGGTTGTAGTGAGAGCTGTAAGAGGGTGCCTCTGAATGTGTGAGATGTTTCGTTACAATGCTCATTGGTTAGGCGGAGATGGTTACCCTGGACCACTGAGGCCAGTGGAGAACGTCACTGGACCTCATTTGTGGTATTGATTTGTAACTCGTGCATGAAGCATGTGTTTCCTTGTTATCTTCCCTATCCCCTTTGTTTTCGTTATGCTTGAATGGGGAGTCTATGCTCTGTACATAACAGGTATTAAAACAGTGGCACTTAATGCATCGACCTTCGAAGAATAGAAGGCTTAGACATCACTGCCGGGATCCAAACAGAGAGATGCCAGCAGTTACGAAATAATACACCAAACCCAGTGGCTTCTGGCTCTTCTGAATGGTCATTCCCAGGATGATGTACCTGTCACATATGCCTGCCACAGACTGGGGATGTTGTCCTTTATTGGCTCAAAACATAAGGTGATTAAATAATTAATTAATAATTCACCCACGTTGCTTTTTAAAATCTGTACTACATTGTTTTTTGGGTTTGAGTCCCTTTTCACGAAAAAGAACAGAAGCCACTAACATTCTCAATCGTTCACAAAAGTATAGCATTTACTTTTTAATATCATGAAGTGAAACAGTACTGTAGGTTACGCTTTACTTTGTATTATTTAACGCAACATTACTTAGTTATAAGATGAGCATTGCTTTAAGTTAGAATAATTGTATGCTATAAACAAGGAACACCTGGCACCCTAAGAAATAGGCTACATTACATGTCCAACTTTAAAAGAAAACTCGGCTGGATCTAGCCCAGTAAGTAAAGGAAGGAAGTTGCATGTTGCTCATGCACGTTCAGGTTCTGTGCACATAACAATGTTAAGACTGTTCGAAATCCCAAAACCTTCCGTCGATGAACTCTGGTTGCAAATGAGGCAGAGTGGGATTGATGGTCAAGTATATGTGTACTGACTTCACTGTCTCGCTGCCGAGCTTGTGATGCATGAGGTTATGAAGCTGCTCTGACGGACGTTTCATGCACTGGTAACTTTCAAAATGCAGCGGCAACCATCAAATCAGCTGTTTGATTTCAGGCAAAGAATATCAGAATTGAATCACTGAGGATTTAAGGCACACTAGTGATCTCTAGGCCAGGACTGTTATTTCATACTTGTTTACGGAGATTCATTCATTTAGTATTTGGGCAGACATATGTCTGTGCACGTAAGATATAACATTTCTCATGCCTGCTGGTTCCTCGGGATTGGGCATGTAGCCCACATTTAGTTAATCGTTATAGCACTAGTGAAGACTTAGAATGCCTCATTATTGAGTTTATCTTGCCAAGAAATATGCAGGAAATGATGGACAAAGAAAAAGAGAATCAAGGTAAGTACATGATGAGGTGTGAGCAAGTTCATGGCACACAGTTTATAGAATAGTGTATACATATGTGGCGAGAGTCAACAGCACTTCAGATATTTTCCATTGGATATGACTCATGTCAAGTTGATGGGTGTGAGCTCAAGCATTGTGGTCGTAGAAGGGGCAACTAATTCAGTAAAAGTGAGGTGATCAACAAAAATATAAACAAAAGACACAAGTTGATGAGACAACAATGGGTTTTTGGAAGGATTCACAGGGAGTAAATAAAAGGACTACTAGGAAATCAAATGAATCATGGTGGCACACAGATTTTAAAGCACAGCCACCAATATGTTTGTTTTCTCTGTTTTCCTGGTCAACAGTGTCAAAGGCCATTGAAAGGTAAAGAAGGTACATTTTAGTGTAGTGACAGTGACAAATGTGCAGTGGTAAGAAGTTTAGAGACATGTGACTGTGCTGCTCCCACCGCTGTTAAATCCATATTGGTGGGGGCACATAGATCATTGACTTTAGTGTAGCTAAGGTTATAGAGAAGGGTTAGAGAGTAGTCCGGCCGAAGAGAGACAGATGTGGGGTACATTTAAAGGCCCTAGACAGAAGCCCCTTTCATCTGAATGAGACACATTTCTACATTGCAACCAAAAACATCCCTGTTTTACTTTTATTTCCCCTGAATGACAAGAAGTTCTACATGCAACAAAAAACGGCCTTGCTAAATATTTGCTTTTCACCTGAATGACAAGAAGTTATACACTGCAACCAAAAACAGCCCTGCTTTACTGTTATTTCACATGAGAGGCAAGAATTTCAACACTACAAAGAAAAACGGTTTTGCTTTCCTCAACATATGACCAGCCAACCTTCAAACACTGCAAACGAAAAATGGCTCGGCTTTTCCTTTGTGTTCATGGCAAATTAAAGAACCATGTGAAAGGGGATTTACCCATCATAATCAATGAACTAACAGCAATGTGAATTCACCCAAGGACGAGGACTTGGAATCCTGTGACCTGCAAGACAGGATTTAAACATTAAAAGCAAAAAGCCTGAACACGTGTGAAAAGAAAACGGCTTTAGAAGCCACAGTGGAAAGATAGCATTGCTCATGCAGAAAATGTCAGGGAAATAACATGGGGGGTTTGACCAAAGTGAATGCATATTATGTTCCAACTCACAAAACTCCTGTCACCTTCGAATTGACCCTTTGCTACAGGAAAAAACAGTTCTGGCATGAAGGCAGGGACTCATGATGACAAATCCCAGCTTCCCACTGGATCTCACACATATCCTATAACCATCTCGCAACAAAATCTGATGCTGCAGAGGGCGTCATAATTCCCTGCTCTGCAGATATGAAGGCAGGAGCCTAAATATTTCAAAGGAGGCAAAGTGTGGCTAGCGCTTGACAAGGAGGTGTGAGCTCATTGTTGCACCCCCTTCAAAAGTACCTGCACCACTTCAAAGAGGCTAATTAAAATCTCTGGCTACAGGCTGAGCCCAGGGCGACAGATGGCTGTGGGGGAAGAAGCAGCCCTCCCTCAGGTGGAAGAAGACACTTTCAATTTACATTAAAAGACTGATTTCCTTACAGGCATTTTCGCAGCAATCAGAATAAGAATCAATTTTGTCTTATGATATTTCTTCATGTAATTTCGAGGCGGTTTTAAAGAGACTAATTGCATTTCCCTAGGACTTTTGAGACAGAATTGGCTGGTTAGGAATAGTTTTTGGCTGTTTGGAACATGTGGCAATTATGAGATTTGATGAAAAGCTGGAAATTAAAATGAGAATCATTGTTGATCATTTGCAGATTCATAACTTTTGAGTTTGGCTTACCTAACTCCCTATGACCAACTAAAACCACATATCTATTCCATATGGCCGCGGCTAGTATAAGTATGAAGTTATGAGACATAACTAGTTTTTGCCAAAAAGTTGTCATGAGAATAAAGAATCCTTGAAGGTTGCTAGCTTCACAGACTGCGCTCAATCATTTGTTTGCCACAGTAATGTGGTGTCAGTTGTTTCAGTTAGAGAAATTAGAAAATAAGTCCATTAATTTGAGACACAACTTGTGAGTTATAAGTAGGGTTCCTGTATTTTGATATTAACAAAAAAACACATGTATTGCTATCATACGTCGTATTGAAAAAAGATCAAATGAACAGTTGAAGGGGTCATACTTTGACATCCAGTTAATATTTCATGAATAGACCCTTGTCACCCTTAATTGGCCTATCCATACATTAAGTGTGTTCTGAAAAGAAATAGATTTGGTCATGCCACATACATTTGGTCACGCCACGTCAACACGTGTTTCAATCTTGCTAGGCCGTCTTCACGGCATAAGAAATGCTACCAAATAATCCAATAATCAAATCAAACATTCAATCCTAATTTACGGAGAAAGTCCCGGTTGGGGACATACACAGCGGGGAAGGTACATTTCCAAGAAAATACATGTAATTGGATGAAGGGGAAGCAAAAAGAGAAAAAGTAAAGAAAAAAAGGATGTTACCTGAGTAATGTGTAAATAGAATGAAAAACATCACATTTCCATTTATACGATTTAACTAAGTTTTTTGAAGTTGTATCAGCACTAATAATTTGACTATACCGCTATCCCAAGCCCTTGGTTTGGAGATTCTTGTTAATAGGTACTTTTCATCAATTTGGTCTCTGCTATCTGTTTATTCAATGTGCAGACAACATTGGTGATTGGTTTACTTTGACTAAGATTCATGTAAGTAGGTAAACGTGTCTGGAGAAGAGATGCCTTGGAGAGCAATAACATATCAGTCATGTCATAGAATAAATATGGAACGGTATGTTACCCAGTCTGTAATCCTATGGTGTTCTGGGACCATGTGTTCTCTAATAACACCTTTTAAAAGACCTCATTGGCAATGCATAGTAGCTGCTTGGCTGTGGTTCTTATTTCTGAAAACACAGGGAGAATTTTTTCTCAGAGTTTGTGGAATACATCTCACTATGGTGTCACTAAAAATGTTTTGTTTTTACATGATTATTTTAGGAAACTTAAAAAGCATGCTGGGTAGTTTGTACCTGAGAACTGCAGGTTTTCATTGTGATTGATATTCAGTTTTTCAACATTGTATATAGGTGCCGTATTCTATAAGGATAGAAGATACAAATGTTTGTGTTATACCCGTGCGGTTCACACATTATAATTGTGTGTGGTAGCTAATTTTGTATTCCTAACGTGTCATAGTTTGGAGGCTTACCGGCTTAGCTGCAATACTTGACTGTTGTCAGATGCCTTCGGGCAGTGAATGAGGCATCAGTGAGACTTAGTAGTTGCCATCATTGCATAGTGTCTAATTCCGGTCACGTGAACCATCACGTGCTCCGGATGGTAAATCAACTTCGAAATTTAAATATAAAAAATGGGATTGTTTTTTTTATGTGTAGCTTCGAACAGGTTCGAAGCAATAATCAGATCGCTGTTAGGTTCAGCCCGGTTTAAAATGAAAATACCCCAATGTAATTAGGTCGGGCTGATCCTATCGGTCACGTGAAAAGTCACATGGCTGCAATTGCTAGGCAACTGTGCCTAACAGGAAGGGATTGCCTTGTAATTGTGCTTCTCTGCACGTACTTGTTATATGAATCTGAGCCGAATAGTGACAAGGCAAGACAATGATTATACATACATTCATTGATGTTATATTTCCAAACGAGTCATATTGGATGAATTTTACAGAAACACATTTAGATCATGATCCTTGTTAAGACCTAATGATAAACATCAAAGTTTGCAAATCATTTTTGCTTCCTGTTGGCGTAGTTTCAACTCTCTGTCACCTCCTCTTGGATGTGTTTGGACATGCTGAAGTCCGACATATCTAATGTCTTTGGTATTATCCATTTGATGATGTTCTTGCCAATGGGCGGCCAGCGGGAGTCTGATATCTTGGCTATTCAAGCTGGTTATATGTTCACGGATACGGAAACAGACTTCTCGTATAGTGCTGCCAACATACATTTTTTGACATACACATTGTATTCCATATATAACAAATTTTGATCGACAATTGATAAAGTCTTTAATCTTGATTTCCAAACCACCATGGCACTTGAATATTTTCGTTGGTGATAGTGCATTCCACATTTATAAAAACCGGATGGTTGAGTCCTTGAAGTTAACCAATGTTCCTGTCCAATTGGCTCTGGTTTGAGGAAATAGGGGCATAGTAAATTTCTAAGTGTGGCTGCTTTAGTAAAGATAATATTTGGACATTCCGTAATATAGTTCTGGAGATCTGTGTCCAAAAGTAATATATGCCAATTCTTCTGCAACATTTGGTAAATAAGGTTACTGTCCTGTGAGTATTTGGTAATAAAGTTCACAAATTTGGGGTACTGAGTTTCCTCTCCTTTCGGTTTTGTTTCTAAAAGTCCTTGTCTTGCCACTTTCTGAATTGAATCGGTTGTTTGCCTTATCAAGTTTTTAGGGTACCCTCTTGCCTGAAATCTAGCGCCAATGGACCTACATTCTTTTTGAAAACTGTCCAGTTGATACAATTTCGTTTTGATCAGAGAAATTCACCTCTGGGTATATTTTTTACAACACTGCATTTATGGCTGCTGGATGCATGAAGAATAGAGTTGACTGCAGTGTCCTTCCTGTTTGTGCAGGTGTGTATTTCTCCTGCATCTATTTTAATTTTCAGATCTAAAAACACAACCTCATGTGGATCTATTTGACCTGTGAACTTGATCCCAAAGGTATTGTGGTTAAGGTAGTTTAGGAAACCTGCAAATTCATCTCCTGTGCCTTCCCATATGGCCAAAACATCATCAATGTATATTTTCCAAGTAATGATATGGTATTGGAAAGGGTTGTTGTTAAAGATATATTTCTCCTCAAAATATGCCATAAACAAATCGGCCAAAGACGGTGCATATTTTGCACTCATTGCTATACCTTTAGTTTGTGAAAAGTAATCACCATTGAAGATTAACTGATTGTGTGTTAAGGTAAAGTCCAATAGGTTTTTAATCATTTGGACATGTGTATAGTGGGAGGCAGAAAAGGTCCTAAAACTGTGATCAATTGTTTCCAGAGCTAAGGTGTGTGGGATGGATGTATAAAGTGATGCCACATCTAGTATTACAAGAGCATAAGTGGTTTTCCATTTGATATCCTTCAAAATTTGTAGAGCATGCATGGTGTATTTTAAATATGCTGGAATTTTTGTTACCAAATTTGTAATGCTGCTGTCGATATAGTCAACTAATGGTTCAGTGGCCCCACCTTGTCCACTCATTATCGGTCTTACTGTTGGTAAGTGATCAAAAGGTTTGTGAATCTACGGGAGAAAATATATTGTAGGCATAGGTGGTTTGGTTACAGATAAAAATGTCTTTTCCTCATCAGTTAGGAGCCCTTGATCGTACCATTGTTGTAAAATCCTTAGTAGTTCTTTCACAGTTTCATTCGTGGGGTTACCGCTAAGTTTTTTATAACAGCCAGGAGTAGATAGATGTTCATTTGCCATTTTGATATAATCGGTTCGATTTAGAATAACAATATTTCCCCCTTTATCTGCCTCTTTCACAATAATGGAGTTGTCCTGACATATTTCTTGTAATGCTTCTCGTTCATTCCTTGTTAGATTGGATTTCTTACTATTGATAGTTGGTTTCATGCGATCCATGTATGTGTGAATATCCTTGGTAACTGCTTTATAGAATGTGTCAATAACATTCTCCCCTCCAAAAGGTGGCTTGAATTTGGATCTTTTTTTATGTTCTTTCATATCCGAATTCCGTGAATGTATACCTAATTCTGTCTGTATGTCTTTAATGGTTTTGGGTTCTTCTTCATTTAGATTGGAAATCAACTGAATGTTTTCTATTTCTTGTATACTTTTTTGTGCTGATAGGTGGCATAATTTCTGGTTGTGACCATATGATTGGTCTATTGTGAAAAAAAATAATAATTTGAGTTTTCTAGTAAATTTATACAGGTCAATTTGAACCTCAGTCATATCTGATTCTGAACTTGGTGCGAACGAGAGGCCATAGTTGAGTACTGACAGGTGTTGGTCAGAGAGGTGTTTGTCAGATAAGTTGATCACTAAGCTTTCAGTATAGGTTTTGGTTTGACATTCCTGAGACTGGATCTGGTGACCCTTTTCCCTGTATTTCTCCCTTTCTCGCCTGTTAGCTCCTCTCCCTCTTCCTCCTCTGATGACGTTGGAGTAGTCGGGGTTTTGAGTCCTAAAGGGACGTTCTTTTGGAACCGTACTTGTTTGGTTTGAGTATTATACAAGGTTTAGTTCCCTTTTTTATATCTTTTAATTTCTGCAAGGAAAACTCTCTTATTGCTATGTATAGAGTCAGTTGTTGTGTCTTGCTCTAGGTTTTCGGTATCCCTAGGAATTTCTGATTCAGAATCCGCATCAGAGGTAACTGGTGATGTAATTGGAGTAGGAATTAGTGATTGGTCCCCATCGTACTTGGGTTGGTAAGTGTATACTCTGTCGTTTAGGTAATCTTTTTCATCTCTGTAGAATTTTCTAAATTTCCGTAGTTTTATTTCATCTTGATATTCAACTAGTATTTGGTTCATTTTGGCATAGTTTTTTTCTTTGGTACTGTCGGCATTTTTCGTTGCTGTAATTTCTGTCTTAATCTTGTCTATTTCAACAGTTACTCTGGCGTGTTCCCGCTCTGCATGTGTAACTAGTATTTTTAACATGTTTTCTGAACTGGTGGTGATATTGGTTTCCCAATAAGCGGCCAAGTCGTGATCATCTTTATTGGTAAAATCTGAAAAGATTAATATTCTCAAACCTCTAGGTATAATCCCTTGTTCTATACAGTTTTTAAGGGAAACCTGCTCCCAATATTTGTTTATTTCTTTTTTGCACAAACGCTCCAGTTTGATGAATTTTTGTGCTAGTGTTTCCATAACATTTGGTCTAAATTTGAATGGACTGGTATCAGTCCCTCTGGGTGCGAATAACGCAACATTGTCTTCCTCTCTGTTTTTGAGATAATCAGTCATGTTTTGGTTATTAAAGTGTTTGTGCTTTAGCACTGGTGCCGCAGTCACACTTGGGCCTATTTAAAAAATGTAACTCAAGATGTTGTGGAAAATGCGGCCAAGACGATTTGTGGTTGCGCACCCCTAAAATATACGAGTTGATATTAATTTAATTTCTAATAACTGAAACAACTGACACCACATTACTGTGGCAAACATATGATTGAGCGCAGTCTGTGAAGCTAGCAACCTTCAAGGATTCTGTTTTCCAAGGTGAGAGTGGAAACTCACCAGTCTAACCCCACGGCTGCAGCTGCCTCTCCATTGCTTAAATTAATATCAACCCGTATATTTTAGGGGTGCACAACCACAAATCGTCTTGGCCGCATTTTCCACAACATCTTAAGTTACATTAGAATAAAGAATTGTAATGAATGCAAATAGCAAGATGGTGTTCTCTTCCCTTGAACCAATCATGCTAGGGGGAGGGAGAGGAATGGTAACCTGTCTTATCCGAGCGGCAGGGATAATTACAGGGTTGTAAAGTTTGTGATGTGATTTGTGCTATATAAGGGTGACTGTAGCAGGTTAAAAATAACATTGGGATAGACAGGAGAAGGAGGACGGAGAGAAGGCGGTTGAACCTTACCATCATTGAGAGTGAAGTGACCAGACCCCTTGCCCTAGCTGTCCAGAGTGTCCCGAGATCAAGCTGGCCTTCCTGAATCCCAAGCAAAGGCTTGCTTTTTAAGTAGCATATACCCCAGCTGTAAATTGCACAAGCCCTTCATTTCTGTAGCATTTCATCCCATATTGCATCCCATATTTCTCCCATTGAAAACCCATTGAAAACCCAATTGAAAACCAAATTGAAACCCCAAAGCTCCAGTGTAATTCAGTCACCTTACTGTAGAAGAATCTATTGTTAATCTGTGTCTGTTACCATCTCTCTTTTAAAAACCTCCCAGTTTTCTGTGTAATTCCTTAATATTTTTCTTCAGTAAATCAAATAATTCCCATATTTGAAATTCACGTTTCAAGATTGTTGGCATTTGAAACCAACCATCTTGTCCCTGTTGTTGTATTTAATTATTATAGTCATCAAAGAGTTGCCTCATAAGAATTAATCTACTTGTAACTGAAAACCGAATTTGTCCTTGTTTTGTGTGCATTATCCCACCCATTCCTAGTTGCATCTGTCCTATTAAAACCCAAATGGTTGTTGCATTGTAAGCAATCCCTTTTGCCTAGAAGTCTACCTGTATGTGCCGCTGTCCTTGTCATTTAAAACCGATTTTCCTATTGTAAACTAAACCCCTTTGATGAGCTGCCTGTCATTGTAAATCCAGTCTAAACGAATGTCCATTTGCCACTGTGTTTTCCCTTTTGCATTTGCTTCCTCCCAAAACCGATTTTCCCACTTCATTTCTACTTTTCCCTGGTGTGCTGATTAATATTCTTTAAACTTTCCCTATCTCTTAAAGTGTAATCAATTTGAATTACCTTGCATTCTGTCCCCTAATAGTTGTAAGTTAGAATCAAAATCCCATTCTGCCATTTTGCTCCAAAAATGAGTTTTCACTTTCCTTGCTAGCTTCCAATCTGGTGGTGGTGGGCTTTACCTCAAATCCGATTTTCTCTCTCTATTCCTACTCCTTGCCACTGACTTCAATGCAAAGGAATCAAGTGTAATTGATGTTTGGGGGGTGAGTGCTAAAACTGTGGCACTATCACTTTCAATCTGATGGTATTTTTTGTTTTCTCATTAAAACAAAAGTGAGTGTAACAGTCTATTTCAACCTGATTGTATTTTTGTGTTTATCTTTATAACAAAAGTGAGTGTAAGCCCATTTCCACTTGGTTGCTCTAGATAGGATATTGCATTTGAGTTGGCACAATTTTGTTGGCTGCTGTATATTATTTTCCTTTTTCATTAAATAATAAATTAATAAATATTGTATTGATACACACCGGCCTGGTTCCTAGTCCATTGTGACGTGGGGTGTTTGTAGAGGTTGGGTGCAAGACGGGTCGGAAACCTACTCAAAACGAATCCGTAGTATATTAAAATAAAAAGCGCTTTATTATACACCACATTCATTGTCAGGGATGGAGACCCTGGCTCGAGTGTGCAGTGTAATAAAACTGTGACAAAGTGGGGGCTCATGCTGTGAATGAGAAAATAATTTTCACGCGTGATAGTGCAACACAGCAGACTGACCTTTTGAAGGTAGTGTTACTTTTAGTGGCTAGAAAGCTGGGTGCATTGTAAAGGCGCCATCCAAAAACTTGTACCCTAGGTATCATGGCTATTTCTCAAAACAAAATATTGTAACCAAACCATAAACTAGGTAGGAGCAGGTTGTAGATTTTGCCATTGCATAGATAACCCACCAGCAGTAGAACACACTTCATAATGAGCACTGTGGAAATTAATATGGCTAGACAGCACCTCATATCCAAATTGTTCATTCGAAGGGTATTTGCAGAACAAAAACATGAAGCCTGGCAATCTAGAATGATGCAAGAGGTGACCCCTATAAATATGGATGTTTGGCAGCACAGTGGCCTGTTACATCAAGCCCGGACTGATTTCTATATGACGCAGAACGTCAAAGATAGGCAAATTAAGATGGTCCAACTCACTGCATACATGTACTTCCATATGATAGTCATGAAGGAATGGTACCAGGAAAGTGTAACCTCTGTGCAAAATCAGTCTGTGCTTTTAAATCAAACACGGAGTGAGTTAAGGCAGGTAGAGGAGAAAATGCAAGAGAACCAAAATTCTGAGTTAGAGTTAGGAAACCTCATCTAGCAGCTAAAGGAGGATTTGGCAGTACAGCAACAGAATAATTCAGAGCAGGAGTCCCAATTATGTGCCCTAAAAGAGGAGTGCCAAGAATGGTTTGATTCTCTGAAAGAGAGTCAAATAAAATTGAGTCAACAAGTGAAGTACAAAAGAACCTGCTTAGATGACATGTGCACTTTAAAAAATCAGATTAAGCAATTAGAAGAGGAAAAACCCAGGTTGATAATTAAGGAGGTCCATTCCCAAGAGGAATTTGATGAGGAGAGTCGGAAGTTAAGCGCTATGAAGCAGCAGAGAGATAACTTAACTGAACAGAATGGTGCACTGTATCAGGAAAACGATGCCTGATGCTAGGAAGTGTGCAAATTAAAGACAGACCTGGAGAAAAGTGAGTCTTGTTTTCAGGAAATGACTAACCTAAAATTAGAGAATGAAAAATTGATGGGGCATATAAGATAGATTGGTGATCTAGAGCAGACAATACAAACCAAGAATGTGCAGTGTGAGGAGATTGGTCTTTTGCAACAGAAATGGTTTGAGTACTCCCCGACAAAACAAGAAGCACAAAAAGGAAATGAGGCCCTTTATGATGAGAACAGGGGACTCCATGGCCAAATAGTAGCACAAGGTAAAGTCATATAAGCCAGTCAAGCCTATTAGCAGAGCACAAAGCTCAGGCCTTTGCATACTATCAAGAAATAGGGGCTGAGAAAGAGAAATCAGAGAGATTAGAGAAGGAGTGTGCTTGGGTTAATAAGGCATTGGGGAGCCATGAACTGGTAGGGAATGGAAGGGCAGCCCTTAATCATGGTGAAGGGCCCTCTGTACCAGGGGCCTCAAGCCAACTTAACATCCTATATGTGCAAGGCGCTGCTAACTTCATGTCTACCAGTTCACAAGAACTGGGAACCATGAGGCAGCCGTACTCAATTGGGCCCAGCATGATTGAGCAGGCAGGCCCACGTCCATCATAGATTGATGGACATGCATCATTGCTTAGGTTAAAAAATGTTTTGGCCCATGTATCCGACCAGGAGGACTCCTATGAAGATCAGGGAGTTACACTAGCAGAAGCATCATCTACAAAGGGACCATTTGGTGCATTTTGCAGACATAGAAAAGTCAGAGTTTAGGCCCCAAAAGAGCATTGTCGGGACGAAATACCAAAAATGAAGTCCTTTGTGAAGGATTCTATAGCTTTTCAAAACTTAATCACCATGCTTCCTTTTGACACAGACACCCAATGGTTAGTCACAATGGATGTTGAGGCCCTATACACGAGCATTCCTCAAGCAGAAACATTAGAGATGGTACGGTGACGCCTGATCAACAACCCCAAACAAACTAATGGACATGCCAATTTCATCACGCACTTGGCAGAAATTGTCCTAACCCCTATCTATTTTCTGTGCAAAGACACTTTCTTCCAGCAAGTATCAGGAACTGCAATGGGGGTAACCTTTGTGCCTAGTCTGGCTAACCTATATGTCGAGCACTTCAAAACAGAAGATATCTATGCAGAAACCAACCCACATTATGCAAAGTTCGTCCTGTGGAAATGATATATTAACGACTTGTTCCTCATCTTTCAAGGGACAGTGGACGAATTAGCGACATTTCACCAGTGTCTAAACAATTGCAATATGCATCTAAAATTCAGCATAGATGCTAGCAAAATAGAGACACATTTTTTGGATCTGCTCATCGCGGCACATGATGCACGATTGGTCTCAAAAATCTACAAGAAGGAAACAGATAGAAATGTTCTCCTGCAGTACACCAGCGATCACCCAAAAGCCTTAAGGGACAACCTGCCATTCGGCAATTCCTGAGATATTGGAGGACCTGTACATCCATCCAGGACTTTAGTATGCAATATAGACTCCTTATGAACCAAATAAGACAAAGAGGCTATCCGAAGAAAATCATCAACAACACCTACAAAAGAGCCAAAAATATCCCAAGAGAGGTCACTCTGCATCAACATCCGAAACGTGGTGACAGAGAACAAATAAAAGCTGTCCATCGTTACTCACCGATCTTTAATTCCTTGAAAATAGAAATAAAGAGACTATGGCCAATTTCGAACAAAGGCGCGAGCAACCTAGCACTGCCATCTTTCGCCATTAAAAGGGGACAAAATCTCAGAGATTGTCTGCTGCACACACTGAAAGAATCAGATGTGGCGGTACCAGAACAAACCATCTCGGGGGCAAGCATAGCAACGGGCCACACCCCTTGTGGAGGTTGCACAATGTGTGCTCAGACATTTAGAAGTACAAGTATTGACATATGGCGGAAACTGACAAACTGCAAAAGTAAAGGAGTTGTCTATCTTATCACATACCCTTGAGGGCCACAGTATGTGGGCATGACAGCAAGGGTTATGTGGGCATGACAGCAAGGGAAGTGAGAAAGAGAATGATTGAACATAAGTCCTGCATTAGAATTAACAAACTCACAGCTTCTTTAGTGTAGTGGCTCATTTCAAAGCCTATGGACATACTTAGGACCGATTTAAATGGACCATTCTAGAAATAATGAGCACATTAAGAAGAGGAGGCAACTTTGCTCACTTGCTACTGAAATACGAGCAACACTGGATATTCCGGCTCAATACAGTTGCAATTAGGCTAAATGAAGAAAGCCAGTGCCATGAATTACCCTCATGAAAGAGACATGTTTAAAAAACTGTATGACACCAGTCCCACCTACGAAGTAGAACCATCTACATTGGAAAAGCCTGCACTTGATGCACATAAAAAAAAGACAAAAACACTGCACCGTACAGGCGACAGAGAACCCTCTTGGGACATAAGAAAAAACACGAGTCATGCCCCCACGGGCACACATAAACATCTGGACAACTAAGACTGGATGTGATAAATGTATGTCAGCTCACACTTTAATTCCACGTATGATACACCAGCACAGTTGCTGTGCCATCTCCACGCCCATCTGTCATGCAAATAAAATATCAGCCACAGGTAACTACTTGTGCAGTGGCCCTCACATGAAATCCCTCAGTGGTGATTTACATTCATTCCACTATTAGCAGCGTGAAAAAACAATAATCAACCTATTGGTAATTTATACTGATTATACTATTATTAGCATGAAAGTACACAGCTACGAAGGGTGATTAGATGTTATCAATAAGTGAGATCACTGTCAGACCAGATCGGCCTACAATCTGGCCTGATTCAAACCGTCTTCATGGACTCATGCCCTCCCTAAAATGCTTGACGGCATTGATAGGCTTTCGGTGATCGAAATAGATGACGCAATATATAAGACATTGGCACGTCTCGTAGCAACGATTTGTTGCTCAAGAGTGTGATCAACACATCTGCAGACCGGCACTCTGGCAGGAATCGCCCGACTTTAAGGTCATTTCTAAGCACTTCAGTATGTGCAAACAGTGTTGCAATGTATGTTACCACAGGGTCAATGAGACCTCCTTCTAGCTCTGAACATACAGTTACGAAGTCTTTTTGCCATAAAATTAACAGCAGCGCTCGTTAAAAAGCAAATGTGAACGCAGCATGTTCCCACATTACCCGTCCCGTGGGACTGGGTTATGTTTCACTAAAGAAGCCGCGACCGAGATCGCATCCTGCATAAAAGTGTATAATTGTTGATTTGACTTACCATAGGCTATACTCCAGCATTAGACACCACAGGGCGACCCTGTGACATGGCACCCGACAGGCAAACAACTGTATGACAAAGCCCACAGGGGCAAAGTCATAGGTTACCGATGGCGCACAATAGGAACGAGATAAGTTCCATGAACGAATTCAATACAAGATTGTTAGGCCACATACTAAGAAACAATGGCTAATTAACCAACCAAACCAGAGGCAGCAAAGACCTTCTCACCAGTCCCAAGCAGTTGGTAGCCAGGAAGGGTACCCCACAAATGTGTCACCTGACTCTGCCACCTACATCAGCCTGGGGTACAAGAGGAACAAACCTATCTTGGGGTACGTATGGACTACCCTGGCTTGGGGGGGGGTGCAATCTGGTGAGTACGGCTCCAGGAAACTTCCCTCCCAACTTCCCTCAGGAGGGCAGTCATCTTCCACCCTCAAGTTTAAGTTTCTTCCCCAGGTACCCTCAAAACCCCAACATTCAGAACAACCCTCCTTACTCTCCCCGCTTTCAGGAGTCTAGACCACCAAATCAGGGAGAGGGGAGGACAAGGATGGAGGGCTACCAGGGAAACCCTCAATACCCAAGTTATTCTGGGAGAAGGGACAGTTACCCTTCCCGAGAGCAAGAAAGAATTTGACCCAAGACCCCGTATCAGCCAGAGAGGGTGTCACAACTGTAGCGCCAGGTCCAGGGCTTGACCGAAGACCTGAGTCACATGTTAAAGGCTCAGCAGAACCCTCAGATGAACATGGCGGCCTAGAACATCTCAAACCCAGGGTCTGGCTCCCGGAACAATGACGGGGAGAGAGCCGCAACAACCAGCCGGTTCCAGAGTAGGAGGATTGTGAGGAAGGGGGGGTGCAAAGCCCTATAGGAAGCTTCCTTCCTCACCCGTGAAAAGCCCCATGAAACCTCTGAACCTGAACCTAAATCTCCTACCCCCGAAAAGCTTCAACCTAGGGAACAGAGGGTAAGTAGGAGAAACCAATGGACAAAGAAGACCCATTTTGTGAAGGAAGTCAGCGTCCTCCAGTTTGAAGGGGAAGAATCTCTAGAGGATTCTGGGAAGAAAGTCTTCTCTTTCAAGGATGGGAGGATTCCTCCCAAAGAAAAATGGGTCCCAAAACACCATAATTTAGACTGGGTAGGTATGGGGACTGACCTGGAACCACCTATTCCTGATCCCCAGAAATGCCATCCTGTGAACTCAGAAATGAAGGAGGGATCCTCCCGTCAAACCGGTTCAAGTGACCGTCTCAGGGGAATAAGGGATTCCAAAATCCACAAATCTCCGGATGCCAATTTCTTTTTACAGATTCCCAAACTCCGATACAGAAAATTGCCCAAGATCCCACGGTGTTGGAGTCCAAAATAAAGAAGTTAACTGTCCAGCTTGCCCAAAATGCCCATTTCCTTTGCCTCCTGGAGATCAATGAAGTTAGGTGCTATGCCCTCGTCTGGGTGCAAGGGTAGTGTGCAATTTCAGCACTGGTGGATACCGGATCCCAGCCACCCTCCTGTCCAAAAGGGCATTTGCGCAAATCAATTCAGGGAGGGGGGAGAGTCACTAAATTCCCCTCATACCTCTTCCTGTGCAACTCCAGAACTTTGATGGGAATTACATTCCTGGCGAGGAGACTGCGGATTTAGAGATCAAGATTGGGTGACACAAGGCCAAACACCCGGTTATAGTTGTTACTCCAGAGGGAACATGCTGTCTCTTAGGGAATGACCTCCTCCGGAGGTTGTACCACTAATAGACTGTGGACCTCATTACGACCCTGGTGGTGACGGTATGAACGGTGCCGGTAAGGCATACCGTCCCACCGCATTACAAGTTCTGCTCGCGGGTTCCTGACAGCCCGCCAGGTCTATGCGGCATCCGCGAGCAGAACTCTTGATTGCAATGGCACTGTTATCAACGGTGCCGGTGCAACCATGCTCCCCACCCCCATTCTGCCCTACCCCCGATTGGGCAATTACCGGCCCATTCAACTCGTAATGGGCCGGTTATTGCCCAATCGCGGGTGGTAGGGCCGGTAGCGAGCATGTCGGTAGCCGTGCCAGCCATACAGGCACTGCTACCGCCATGCTCGTAATGAGGCCCAGTCTGAACAAGGTCCTCTAGACTCAGGCTAACCGGCCAATACAATTAAGACAGAGCTCCAACTATGTAAGTCTAAACAGCACATGCCACATGGTTGAGCAGCGATCTGAAAAAATTGAATTCCATTTTCAGAACAATCAAGTCCCCGACATAACTGTAATAGCTGTAGGGGAACCCTTCTCCATTCTTGAAAATTAACCTTCCTCCCAGTTTTAAGTGGCCTTCCACACTGGAAGGAAATACCCTGGCATTTATACTGATCCACAATTTGAAGAGAACCCAAACCCCAAGCTCAAGGCTTGGCTGATATTCAGAAAAAGGGTGAACAGTTGTTTCTCCCCATTCAGATAAATGATGGGGGGGAGGCTGTTCTTGCCAGAGTATTCCTGAATATTGTAAAACTCTTCATCAGCGAAGCGTTTTTCAGGAAACTCCCTGAAGATGAGACCATTCCCACATTTAAATTGATTGATAAGTGGGAAATGGGCCTGGAAACTCCCAATTCCAAACATCTCCTGCATGCTCAAAGTGTTCATTGGTGATACAATCATAGAGCATAATTGTTGGGCTGTGTGAGATGTTCCCTCTGCCTTTTACTTAGGCAGTGACATTCTCAATCGATTCACAATAAATGTGGACCTCATTAATTACAAAGTCTGGTCCCGTCTGGGGGGTCACCCCATGGGATTTGACAATTCCAAAAAGGCATTTTGGTCATCTCAATTAATACCGTATGCAGATGAAATTCAAACTGGAGAAGAGGTCACTATCCCAGGACTGACCCGACAATTCCTAATCCCCCTAAAAATTAAGAGAGGACAGAAACTCCAAAACCCAGACGCATATGTATTTAAATCATCATCTCCAATAGCAGGGGTTGGGGTTTAACCCAACACCATTAGTTGACTTAGAACACAACACCATTCCAATATTGGTGCATAACAGCGACCCTAGGAGTATCACTCTGCGCAAAGACACCTTTATTGGAATGGTGGTTGATGCCCAACATTTCTTCATTGACTTAGGGAATGAAATCATGGGACAGATCCCCCAATGACTGCTACGACTGTGACGATGACTTACCGCCAGAAAAGATCTTCACCCGGCAAGGGGGGAATTTCTTGGTGTACTCATCCTGCCCTTACGGGGGGAAGAGGTGACCTGTGACATCAGGAAGCTTGAGGTGATATTCCAGGTCCATACGGACTGCCTCTCCTATGTGAAACCTCCTCTCCAGGCCAACACCATAACCATAAATCTCTTCAGGCAGCTGGAGGATACCGCCGATGGCACAGCGAGTAGAGCGCACACTTTGACATCTGTGCAGAGCATGGTGATGCAGGTTCGAATCCTGCAAGGCCAAACTCAGCCTTTCATCCTTCCGAGGTCAATAAATGAACACCACAAACTGTGGGTAATAATAAGCAGCGCTCAGATGCCTGAGGGTGTGTAGCGCTATATAAATTCTAAATTATTATTATTATTATTTATTATTAATGCAAAACCCCAGGTTTTTCCAGGCTTCAGGCAGATGGTTGAGGAACGGGTCAACCTCTCTGATGCCTGTGAGACCGGGGAGCAAAAGCAAAAGTTGAACAGGTGTTTTTAGATTTTCAAGAAACATTTGCTGTGGACTCGTACAAATGTGGTTGCACCAATATACATTTAACATCCATACCCATGGCTCCTGGGATCACTCCCATATTTGTGAAGCAATATCGGTTGCCTCTCGCGTCTATGGGGTCACTCACGGAAATCATAAACAACCTAGAGTCCCGTGGGATCATTTGTCCAGTCCACAGTACCTTTAACAATCCGGTACTGGGGATACTAAAACCTAATGGCCAATGGAGACTATGTGCAGACCATAGGGAGTTGAACAAACGGGCCCACATGTCCCGATGGCCTCTTCCCTAAATTGACCAGGTACTAGCCTAGATCCAAGGGTCAAAGGTATATACTGCCATTGACCTGAACAATGGATACTGGACCGTACCCAGGAGTAGTGAAGACCAGAACAAGCTGGCCTTTACCTTCGGGGGCAGCAGTACACATGGACCCGATCTCCCTTTGGATATATAAACTTCAGCACTGAATTCAACATCTTTCTCCACAAGGCCAAGTATGACTTGGGTGAAAGGGGAAACGTGGACTATGTGAATGGTGTCCAAATTGAAAGCACAACTGTGGAGGTACAGATAGTGAAACTCTTCTATGTTCTGACCCAGTTGAAGAAAGCCGGAGAAAAACTGTCCTTCCAGAAGGCGCCGGGGTGTAGGACCCACGTGAACCTCTTAGAACATGAAATCACCCCTCATGGTCTCTGTCCCCAGGCAAAAAAGGTGGAAGCACTACTAAAATTGAAAGACCCAACAAATCTGTGTGAACTAAGGAGCCTTCTTGGACTGAATATTTACAGTATAAAGTTCAGAGAGGACTACACAGAGGTCACAAGACCCTTAGTCCATTTATTAAAGGCTGGGGTCAAGTGCGAGTGGGGTCCAGAGCAAGCTGATGCAGTGAAACAACTGAAAAAAAGCCCCTCACAAGCACCTTGTCTAGCTTACCTTGTAACAAAAAAAAGAGTTCTTCTTGGAGACGGGGTTCTCAAATACATACTTAACAGCAGTATTATACCAGAAGCATGACAAGGTCAATAAAGCCATCTCCTAAGCGAGTCAGACTTTATCCTCTGTGGAGGAAAAATTCAACAATTGTGAGAAGACACTCCTGGCAACAGTGTGGGCATTGAAAAATGATCGCCCGTTCATCCAGGGGCAGCACATCATCATCGAGACTCCTCACCAGACTTTTTTAATACCTCCAAATTGACAGAATCCAGGCAGGGAATGTGAGTAATTCCAGAATTACTTCCTGGTTCCAGTCCATGCAAGGCTTTCCTGTGAAGGTCAGATATGGTCAGAACAAGAGGAGTCCCCTCGCGCAAGGTTTGTTCTGACTTGCATGATTGTGCTCGAGTAAACTGTCTCGAGGACGAAAGTCTCAAAGCACAAGACAACATGGAGGCATACCGGAATTCCCTGCACAAAGTATATGAGGAAGACACGTGCCAGAGGATGCCCACATATTATGTAGATGGGGACTCCTACCATGTTGATAACAACAGGGAAAAGGAACTGGTGGCTGGTGTTGAGAATAACTGGGCAAATGATGCCGCGGAGCCCTTCGCTGGGAACAATATCAGTCCCCGAAGTAGTCAGGTGGCAGAGTTGATGGTAGTTCATCAGGCCATTCTCACTGCCCTGTAACACTGACTCCACGAACTGGTCATAATCACTGGTTCAGATTATGTACGGAACGGGTTTGTGGAGCACCTGATGAATTGGAAAACCAGAGGCATGCTGTCTGCAAACAATAAATCACTCAAGCATGGTAAACTAATACAATTCATTGATGATCTGGTCAAATCTAACGAGATGACCATCTACTGGAAGAACATCAAGGGGCATTCCAGAATAGAGGGATCACAAAAAACTGGAAATGACCTGACTCACCAGTTGGCCAAAACCAGAGCCATCCATGGGGAGCTCCGTGAGATCGAGTCCCTTCTGGGGGAAATCCAGGTTGTTGCTGTCACCAGGTCCCAAACACTTGCCCAAAATTAACTCTCAACTGCTCAGTGGAGTAAGGAGACCACAGATGCTGATCTGATTACGGCACAAAAAGGGGATAATTGGGAAATGTTATCAACACATTGAGGACCCTGTGAATTTTCCTCTGCCCAAAACCGATTAAATCGGGAAAGAGGATCACTGGGTGTTGATGAAGTTTCCCAAAATTTTCTGAATCCAAGACAGTTTGTTGGTACTGAGATCCATCTCTGGATGTGACCAGTGGGTGGTACCTACCTCATTCCGAAGCCTGATGCAAACTCATGCCCATGACATGGCCACAGCCAGTCATTGGGAGTTTCATACTACTTTGGAAATTTTGCAAGAGGTTGCATACTAGCCACACATGGGTCAGGACCTTGACCAATATTTGAAGGAGTGTCTTGTGTGTGCGAAATGTCAACCAAGTTCACTCACACATGAGCTCCCCTCCAGAAAAGGGGGATGACAATGCATTGGTCAGATTTACAAGCAGATTTCATCAGGCCTGTGATTCGCTCCTTTAGAGGAAAGAAGTACATGTTAACAGTAACATGTTTGTTTACCAAATAGGTGGAATTTCTCCCGGCCCCAAATTGAAAGGCAGAAACAGCAGCTGCCTTGATGATCAACCACATCTTCTCGCGTTTTGGCCTTCCCCAAAGGATTGAGCCAGACCGAGGAAGTCACTTTACTAGCGAGGTGATGACAAAGATGTGGGAGATACTTGGGGCAAAGAGAAAACTCCATGTTGACTACCACCTAGCCTCTAGTGGGGGAGTTGATAGGTACAATAAAGCAACTGTGAGCATTCTTAAGAAGTTTGTGGCAGACTCTGGGCCTAGTTGAGACATCTGACTACCACTTTTCCTGATGGCCATCAATTCTACACCATCTTCTGCGATCAAAATGTCTCCATTTGAGCTAATGACTGGATGAAAAATGGTGCTACCCCAGCATCTGCTCTACAGAACACAAGAGCAGACCCGGATTGACGCGTTCACAACACATAAATATATTGAGAATCTGAGAAAACACCTTCAGCATGCTTTTCTGTGCGCTCAGCAAAATCTGGAAAAATCGGCAGAGAGGATGAAAACCCACTACGATTTAAAGACTACTAAAAAAGAATATGTCCTGGGTGTTAGTCTTAGCAGTGCACTGTGGTGGCGCCAGTTATGGTTGATTAGCTTACCATAACTTGCGAATTTCAGGGGGTTTTCGGTTTTACTTCAAACCATAATGTCCCTTTAACAAAGTTTTTTTTAACTGATTTTCATAGGTTTTTAGTAGCGCAACTTAACCATAACGTCCCTTTAACAAAGGTTTTTTCACTGAATTTCAGAGGTTTTTACTAGCACAACTTAACCATAACATCCCTTTAACACAGTTTTTTTCACTGAATATAAATATAGATAATGGAAATGTGACAAATGTTTACTAAGACTCCCTTATCTTACATTTAAATAACATAAAAAATACCAAACCCTCTGCCCCGCTAGTGATTTTGAGGTCCGCGGACCGTGCGCATGTCCACAGGCGCATGCGGTCACCATCTGCACTATCCAAAAACTTAGAGGGTATCTTCCATTATTGTATCATACAATAAACACACACAAACATATTCAAAAAGCACCACATAAATACATTACATTTAATAATAAATAAGAAGTGGAAACTGTATATGTAAGACACCAGCCATCCACTGAAGTCACATTTCCAATATAATGGAATGTACCAAAACAAAATAAATATGCCTCCAACTGAATTACGTCACAGAAACTGCACAGCAAGAAGCAAGAACATACTTACACACCAGTAACAGCAAATGTTTGTAAAAAAGTAGTAAGTACAGTACATTTATTTCACATATCTATACATTTTCTGTATTATGTACACTAAAACTAATATATATATATTTTTTTAGCACAGAAATGTTCAGTACTTTGGAAGGGAATTTCCCACGAGATGAAATGAGTGAAGAGATTGATAATAGTAGTAGACACAACATTTCTCTATGTAAGCCAATTAATAACCATAACAGACGAGACAACCAATAAAACTAATATACCAAAAGAGATAATAGAAGATCCTCTCAAACGAATGGAACTGAAAATGGATTTATTACTACAACACTTCAATCCACTAAAAGAGTGGTTTGTGGACCACATTAAAGAAAATATTAAATACCAGTGTCCCACATGTACCTGTTCCCCCTCTCCATGTCCCAGCCAACTATCCCCAAATCCTCCACACCAAGAAAAACAGTATGATGAAACTTATATCCCTTCCTCCCCTCCCATACATCATGTCCAAACCCCTAATTCCCCTGTATTTGTTTCAGTTTCTGCTTCCCCCTCTCTTTCCTAATTTGTCTACTGTTAAACAATAATAACATTTTAAATGTGTTCTTAATATATGCCTGTGTCTTATTTTTTTATTTAAAGGCAGTCAGGGTGTCCGCAGACAGTGCAGCTGTCCCGGGTTTTCTTAATTAACCAGCACGGAGGTGTCCTAAGGACATAGTACCTGTTCGTACTGTCCGTAATTAAAATGGAGGTGTCCTTAGAACACACAAGATGGCCGTCTCTCACAATCACCCAAAATGGGAGTGTCCTAATAACACCCCCGCTGTTCGTAATGTCCGCAACCAGAATGAATATATCCGTAGAACACATATCCCACTGCCAGTCTGCAAAGATTTGACAAACATTTATTTTATTCGGTGACTTCAACATTGTTCGTAGAATACCCGCGCACATGCACATCACACATTTGGATCCTATGAACATCGTGCCTCTCTGCAACTGTCCGCCGCACATGTGTCGCACTTTTAATTAGTTCGGGGACCCAAACACTGTCTGTAGAACACCCATGCGCACAACCATCACTGTGCATTTGGTGTCCTGCGGACAGCCGCCCCATTTGAGAACATGTCCGCGACATCATCATGTGACCGCACCCACGCTGATCGTGTGTCCTTATTTGTGGACACTGTCCGGGCCCCTGAACATTTAAAAACTGCTTTTTTTTAGCAATACAAGGTATTTTACAGTAAAAGTTCACCATTGCACATGTCCCTGCCAATCTACATACTTTTTGGAACTTTTTGAGCCATTCTTGGTGTTCGGGGATGGCGCAGGTATCCACGAAGTGCACCCCAGCACCTCTATAAAAGGCCACACCCCAGAGCTGATACTCATTCTGCTTTTAGATTTCTAAGATTTACAACAGGACAATTGTGCAGGTTGCTGTTCGTGGTTCCCCATTCCTAGTTCCTGGGTATTAACCTTCCAGATCGCATCCCAAATTGCTTCTGCCGCTACTGCCTCGGCATCAGCACCCCCACCCCCTCCACCACCAGCACGACCCCAAGGGCCTGCAGATGGGAACAGGCATGAGGATGCAAAAGAGATGTATGAAGAGGATGAAGAGGATGAGGTAGTGGAAGACATCGTGAGTCTTGAGTGTGGCGATTATCTACCACCGTTGATGGAAAGTCAAAAGCTCAAGCAAACAAGATGATCTGCACTTAGTGCCACATGGTGCTGAGTCATGGCAAGGCTGGTTCATATAGCTATGGTACTACATCAATGAAGCAACACCTAAAGTCATTCCACGATGGGGCTATTCGTAAGGTTGTACCTTGCAATAAATGTAGTAGATTGAGTTCCTCTGCAGCATCCTCCGTTTCCGCTCCTGTCACCACAAAAGACAATCCTGTGGGACAGCGCATCCCTCCGGCTGCCTCACAGGCCCTCCATGATGCTGTTGACCCTTACCTTTCGAAGGTGACAAAATTGTGCATGTACTGTGATGCAGTACTCTGCAGGTGGAATAAACTTCGAGTGCTTTTGACTGCTTTCAAGACTACGATCAAGCAACATGAGAAGGTCTTCGATCTACCTCAATAAGGCCCACCCTACCTCTTCCTCCCTCCACCTGCCCTTTCTTATCCCCTTGGTTGGTGTCCCTTCCTTACCCTCCTTTCACCTCCTTTCCTTGTGTGTCGTGTTTAAAAAACCAAAGAAAATATAAAACAACAAAACCCCCAAAAAAAGGCTCTTTTCAGAGCCGCCTTTCACAGTTTAAAAACAGAAGTGACAAATAAATAGTGCAGGTCTCTGTGCATTTTTTAGAAGTCCGCGGACATCTAAAAATTGTGCAGTGCTGCCCTGTCATAATCATTGCACTTTTCTCTGGGAGGAAGTGGTGGCTCTGAAAAGAGCCTTTTTATGGTGTTTTTTTATGTTTCAAAAACTTCAAATGGTCAACACCTACTGCAAAATGGATTGCTGTAATTACAAAAAAGGTTGCAATGCATTTTGGATATTTTGCAGAAAAATTTGATTACCAGCATAAATAAGATGTACAGCATCTCTGTGAAAAATGTGTGTGCTACAAAACACAATATTTTTATTCTGAAAAGAGGACATACCAACATCTCCCAAAATGGCACAAACAGCCCTGTTAACATTGCGCCTTGCTTTCTCCATTTGTGGACCAAATGAAAAAGAACGTAGCCACATTTGTCTCTGCGCAATACAGGAAAAAATTACTCTGGAGTTTGGATGCATGTCCATGACTTCCCCAAGTCCTTCTTTCATTGCAAATTGCAAAGAGAATCCAGACACATGTCCTAAACTATTCCTTCCACAATGAATGATAATAATGTCTGGATGACGTTGTGTCACCAAAGAAGCACAGATATGTAGCAAATCCACCCACTTCATTCCACGCACTTCATACCAGTGCACTTCCACATGAGAGAATCTAAGATGTGTAGCCATTCCACAGCGATCTGCATGCACCTCCAACCAATTTATCCACAAATCTCCCAAAATCCAAACAATCTACTTTCTGAAACACACATCCATAACTATCTGCTCTTCTCTTAGGAAAAACATCTACTGACATACTCTCTCCTTACACAACACACCCAGCAAACCTTATTGACCAATCCCTTCTCTCCTCAGTCTCATTTGCATGCCTCGCAACCCCAAAATGCCTGTATGTAATACGCACTGCCCGTGAACAACCGCACTGTGTTAAATAGTGTGCCCCATTTCCCCTTTGAGGTTGGCTCTGAAAAGAGCCTTTTTTTTGCAGATGCTTCAGAAACACCTTTTATTTAGTTTTTTTGTGTTCTTTTCTTATTTCTCTCCAAAAATCTTCACATTAGTTTCTCCAAAGCAACCCTTATGTTCCAAAACAGCATAGAATTTCCCATAAAAGATAAAGAAATGCCATTTTCTTTAAAAATAAACAACATTACCAGAATCAATGTTCTCATTATTACAAAAGAACATACCAGCTCTAAGCATGAAAGGAAACATGCCTCAGTTGATTGCACACCTAGCAATATTTTGCTGAGGACAAAAAACACAACTGTTGTCCCATACTGCTCTAGGTAACAAAGCAGAAAAAATAACCTTGGCATTTGGAAGGACTTTCATGATTGCCTGAACCAGGTTTTGCAGATCTTGCAACAAAGTAGGGGCACTGACATAGCCCAAAAGCACAGGACCACAGTGTAGGACAACTACATGTGGACTATGAAACCTAGCCGTATCCTGACAAACTGCTAGAATTGCCTGCAAATTCAAATCAAGCACAGTGCTCCACACCACATCCAGTCCTTTTGTGTCAAAATGGTTAGCCACATTCCTAGATTTAGCTGACTCCTCCAAACCATTCACAAACATATCTCCAACCACTAACACCCTGAATTTCTGCACCTCCGCCATCTTCACTACACACAGCCCCTCTTAATACGATACAGAACCTCAACACCTGATTGGCTAATCCTCAACATACACTCCCACTTCATTCTTGGAAACCCCAGATGTGGCATATCCTGTCTGTGAACAACTGTGCTGTCTGTGGAGCGCGTAACACTGGGACAGCCCTTCTACCCTTTCCACTACACTCTCTGCACCACTTCCTCATTGGCAACTGTTAAGCAGTCACACAATCATCCACAAATCACATCCAAGAACTCTACATCTAACTCTGTCATCACAGATCAGCACTTTAGATGTACTATTGATCACTCTCAGTACAATTCGGCTGTGACTGCAAAGGACCTAGAGCAACAACTACTATAAAACTCCCCAAGATTTAATCCACATGAAACATCCACATGCATGAACACTACAGGTATGAATATTTCCTACACAGTACATGTACTCCTCTTCTAGTAATACAATACATCCCGAGAGCATAGCTCAGCGGCAACGTGCGTGCCTTGAAAGCAAAACGACACGAAGCAACACAGATTCGATCTCCGGGTCCACACTTAGAAACCTCTGGGTGTTTAAGCGCGTTATAAATACACAACTAAGACAAAATAATTACACAACTAAAAAACAAACAATTCCTATATCAGCGCTTCGATTCCCGCGGGCTGTGTAAGTGCTTTAAAAAAGTAAAATAAAATAAATAAAAATATGAACATAGCAATTGCCACTTACCCTGTATGAACTGTAAAATGAACTTACTGTCATTTCTCCCATCTGTTATGATGAAGTGTCAATTGCAAAACTTTCACCTCTCCAAATTTCTGTTTACACACACACCTATATAAAAAATATTGTTTCATATTATAAAATGGGAAACATAACAGTATAATTGTGAAAAAGACTGTCCAGTGTATTATAAAAGTATACGCAGCCAGGATGAGTACATCCATCTTCATTCAAGCACACATGCAGACAATATCATTAGAAAGGCTCCAAGTGGACACTCTCGACAGTAGTTAATCTTCTGTAACAGGAAGCCAAGAACCACTTGGACAGCCACTAATAACAAATGAGGCAGAATTAGCCATGACAGAAGTAGAAAACACCATGTGTCAGTATGAACAAGCTACAGAAGAGTTTGCTGTACTGAAATCACAACTGAACAATGAGAAGCGTAGCATTTTCCAAGAAATGACAAAACAAATTGAACATGGTTTGGAACATGAAAATAAAAACAGTACTTGCCAAGACTACAAACCTATACTGCTATACGTGAGTGGTGAAGCTGGTTCAGGCAAAACATTCTTAATCAAAATCATCAGCAAGTTCCTTCAACAATTGATAAACAACAAACTATCAGCTGTTATAACTGCCCACACAGGTTTAGCTGCCTACAACATAGGCTGTGTCACTTTACACCGATTACGACTTCTTCCAGTAGAACACCAAAACAAATTAGACTATTACAAACTTAGGGCACAAACTGTGTTTGGAGAAAATATTAAAATTATCTTTAAACTGTAATGCGTAAACGTAACCTTGACGTGGAGCAAGGACTAGTTAATGGAGCACTTGGTACAGTTGTTGGCTTTCAAACATACCCATGTGACAACAACATTCAATTTGTCAATATTCTCTGTGACAAACTGTCAGAAGTTAAAAAGATAGGACGCTCAACTTCCCGCTTCCTTCTTTTCAAAGACATTTGTGTACGCAGAGAACAATTTTCACTAACTCTAGCATACACAGTGACCATTCACAAATCACAAGGTCTTACCTTAGATAAAGCATTAATAGATATTGGAAGCACAGTCTTTAAAGAAGGCATGAGCTATGTAGCACGATCACGCTTATGTACACTTGATGGGCTATTTCTAATCAACTTTGATGCAAGTAAAGTAAATACTGATATTCCTTGCATTTTAGAATACAATAGGCGGCGTTCACACACCCCCCATCTGAAAACCTACCCTGTTTCACAACAAGCAAAACATAGTAAAAGAAAACTACTTCAAACTGAAATGATACAGGATATCACTACAATTCCTCCAAAGGAAAAAAAGAACTAATACTTCATCAAGTACCACAATCAAACACGAGTCTAGTGGTCATAGTAACTCAACTACTTCTTCAAAGAAACAACAAACACTCCAAACAAATAACTTCCACACAGAACTATCAGGTCCATTCAAATTTTCAAATTTAACTGCTGTAAATTGCTACGCAAAAGTAGCAATAAATATTCTATTCCAATTGCCATCAATTATTGAGAACATTTACTTACACAGTATAGACCAATTGTGTTTGCAAATGTTAGTCCTTCATAGAAATGCAACCGACAATCCTGACAACACTTACAGTGGTCATGGAATATGATAAGTATTGGACTACTGTGCTGGAATTGTCAAATTCACTATAAACTCACAGGAAGATCCACAAGAATTTCTAATGTACTTACTACAAGTACTGGAAAACAAAAACATACCTATGAATGAAATCTTTCAGATTTCATACATGTGGAAACATACATGCTTTCTCTGCAATCAAGTGGCACAGGAAGAAGTCCCTAATGAACACTTTGTGTATGTATCCATACCTAACTGTGAATCTAATCCATTTCAACAACTTGTACAAAATAAAAACCATGGAAGATTATGTACTACCTGCAATTCAGATAATCGCTACACCTTACAAATACAGACACATAGTAAATACTTAATAGTAATGCTTTTATGTTACAATGCAGATGGTACCAAAAACAACTGTAAGCTGACTGGATTCACACATGGTCAAGTATCACTTGGTAAGAAAACCCTCACAACAATAGGTATAATCGACCACGCAGGACCCACAACCAATGTGGGTCACTACACTGCATATATAAAAAAGAATTGTGGATGGTTCAACTGTAATGATAGTACCATTACTCTAAAGCAGAGATTACCAGCAAATCTTGTAAATGCTTACTTAATATTCTTAACACCAAAATGTAATACGTAATCTGTGTATGAACATAAGGAAAACTTCAACTTCAAAACTACGCACAGTTAGAATACGCCAACATGTATCTAAGTGCCCCAAGATTCTGCAACAAGCAAACAGATAAATAAATACCAATAAAATGTTACAAGAGAGAAACAGCTTGAATACGCCAACAGGTATCTAACTGCCTCAAAAATCTGCAATAAGCAAACAGATAAACAAATACTACTAAAATCAAACAAGAAATATGCAGTTAGAATATGCCAACAGGTACCTAACTGCCCCAACCAATCTGCAAGAACCCAACAGATAGGTGAATAGCATAAAAGTAAAAATAAACAATTAGAATATGCCAACAGGTATCTAATTGCCCGACAAATCTACAACAAGCCAAAAATAGATGGTTAGCAAGAAACAAGAAATAAACAGTAAAACAATGAAAGAAATGTATTGTACCACACCATAGAAGTATTTTTTTTTAATCCAGCATGGATTTTTTTCCCCATAGACTCAATGATTTAGAAAACAAACACAGAAACTGAGCAAATTGTGCAGTACACCGGTTTGAACTATATTACTTGTAAAGTACTAAATATGAGGGTAAATAAAATACAGAAATGTCTGTTATGCAATGCAATAACTCATTATGAACTACTTGCTCTAACATTTGATCTTTCCTTTTATCACAGAGATCGAAAAAGTATATCTGGTCCAGTTATCCATGTCATGAAAAAACTGCATACAACCACAAAAAACTCAACCAGTAAGTATCCAATAAATAAACTTAGAAACACTGCACTACCACAAACTCTACAGTCTTAACTGCATAACGTAGCCAAAACTTCACATACAAACTCTACAAATGAAACAGTACACAAACATTTGGGTTGTGGATATTTGATGGGTGTTTGATTCTATGGGTGTGTTATGCTGCAGTGGTTGTGGCCAGGGTCACAACCACTGCAGCATAACACACCTATAATACCAAACATTTTGACTGTGGTATGAGGGCTGCTTATAGATCATATTCATTATAATCAAAGCTGTACTAACAACCCAAAACCAACATCATACTAAAGTAAAATAGCTAGTAGTGCATTCATTAGGTCCGCGGACTGCCGCTACAACCGCGGGCATGGTGAACACATCAAGGGCACCTGTCACTTAAACAAATACAGTATTTGACCCATCTCTTACTCCTCAACCCTCCCCTCGCACTCCTGCATACCAACACACTCCCCAAATGTGCATTATGCCTCTGTTCGCCGCCACGCTGTCGGCATATCCAAGATGGCTGGCGCATCGAAACAATGTGACGCGCCTCACGCCTCACCCCAGCCAATCGGTGAACATGTTGCATATCTTTGGACATGACGCAAGCCGACAAATCAATCGATGTCCTGTCCACGAAGCGAACAGGGAAGTGTGTCTGCAGAGCGGACATAGATATCACTTATTTTTTTGCCTTAAGTTGTGTCCATTTAAAAAAAAAACTACTGGACAGATGAACATCAAATTAACAAAAGCATGCTTTATGGACTAAGCCACCGCTACTGCCGCAAATTTGGTGGAAATCCGTCCAGCGGTTTGAGCTGTAGGCATGCGCAAAGTTTTTTCCCATTATGTCTTTAAAAAAAAAAAGACATTTTGGTACTCCCCCTATAACGTTGCCCCCGAACCAAACCTCACTAAAATTTGCAAACAGAGTGGGCCATATACATTTTTTGCAAAGTTTGGTGAGGATTCGTCCAGGCGGAGCGAAGTTATAAATATCAGGGAGTAATTTACTTGGTGTTACTGTATAAATGAAAAAGAAAAAAGAAAAAAAAATTAAAACAAATGTCATATGTCATATGAAAATTGCAAGTTGTTGTCGTTGTAAATTCTTTGTAAATCTTCCGGGAAAATTGTTTTTAAAAAAGTACTGAAACTTGTTTTTTTTATCTTCTATTAGAGAACTAACATCCTTAAATTCCAGCCTGGGGAGGACCCCGGGGACCTGAAAGGGAAGGATGAAAGGGGGTGCTGTGCCACGCTCTCGAACCTAAAGAAGGAACGGGAGGCTGGAGTGCCCACTCCCAAAAGAAGGTAGGAACGGGGTGCCATGCCATACCCCCAACCCAGAGAAGGAAGGGGACACTGGAGTGCCCACTCCCTGATGAAGGAAAATTAAGCCGAAGGAAACCCCATACTGCCCTACTCTTCCCCAACATAAAGTCATGGAAGAGCAGTGGAGGATCTGTGGGGTACATTTAAAGGCCCTAGACTGAAGCCCCTCTCACCTGAACAGCAGAATCTCTACGCTGCAACCAAAAATGGCCTTGTTTGCTCTTCTTTCATTTGAACAGCAGAATTTGTACACTGCAACCAAAAATGGTTCTGTTTTGCTTTTATTTCATCTGAATGACAAGAAGTTCTACATTGCAACCAAAAACGGCCTTGATGTTCTTTTATTTAATCTGAGTGGCAAGAAGTTCTACGCTGGAATTAAAAACGGCCTTGCTTTACTTGCTTTTCACCTGAATGACAAGAAATTATATACTGCAACCAAAAACAGCCCTGCTTTACTGTTATTTCACATGAGGGGCAAAAATGTCGACACTACAAAGAAAAGCAACTTTTGCTTTCCCTTGCACATGAACAGCCGCCCTTCAAACACTGCAAACGAAAAATGGCTTGGCTTTTCCTTTGTGTTCATGGCAAATTAAAGAACCATGTGAAAGGGGACCTACCCATCATTATCAATGAACTAACAGCAATGTGAATTCGCCCAAGGAGGAGGACGTAGAATCCTGTGACCTGCAAGACAGGATTTAAACATTAAAAGCAAAAATCCTGCACACGTGTGAAAAGAAAACGGCTTTAAAAGCCACAGTGGGAAGATAGCATTGCTCACGAATAAAATGTCAGGGAAATATGATGGGGGGTTTGCCCAAAGTGAATGCATATTATGTTCCAACCCACAAAAGTCCTGTCACCTTTGAATAGACCCTTCGCTGCAAGAAAAAACGGTTCTGGCATGAAGGCAGGGAGTCATGATGACAAAGCCCTGCATGCCACAATTTTGATGGCTGCTGTATATTGATTATTTTCTTTTTTCATTAAATAATAAATAAAAAAATATCGTATTGATACACACCGGCCTGGTTCCTAGTCCATTGTGACACAGGGTATTTGTGGAGGTTGGGTGCAAGACCGGTTGGAGGCCTACTCAAAACTAATCCGTAGTATATTAAAATAAAAAGTGCTTTATTGTACCCCACATTCATTGTTGGGGAAGGAGTTCATGGCTGGATTGTGCTGTGTAATAAAACCATTACACAGCAAAGCCAGAGTCAAATGTGCAGCACCAGTTCTGAGGAAAATCTTCAGAGGAAAATGTAGTTAACTAGTCAGTGGTTCAATGAGAAAACACAGGATCTCAACAGGAGCCTTCCTGATAGCACACAGACTGTAGGACCTGCACAGCGAAGTTGTGGTAAAAGCTCAATTGAAGAAAACAGCACTCACAAGCAATTAAGCACTGAAATTGGCCCATGGTAAGTACATCCAAAGCCCCAGAGTACCTTAAGAGTGAAGAGGAAAATGTAGCTGGTCCTCTTCTAGGCGCAATGATGCAGACCCTGATTCCTGCTCCTTGGTCGCAGTGATGAAAGGAGGGACCTGAGACAGGCATCTGCAGCAGCACTTGGGAGAAGGGGTTGTCAAACAAAGGATTCAGCTCACTCAACTGGCTCTTTGTGGTTTTGACACACATATTGCTGGTTGGAATTTGTTTGATTGCTCAGTCCTGCACTCTTGTGAGGGGACTTTTTGTGAAGAATTCCAGCCTCTGGAGGTCCACACGGATGCCTGCAAAGTTTCAGCTGGATTCAATTCTAAGAAGATGATGCACTTGATAATGGTCCAGGTACCCCGGGCATTAGTGTTCTGCAGCCCAGGAAAGTTGAAGGATGTCGGGATATGCCCAAAATTAATAAGTTCTTGAATCTAGTTGGTCCCACCAGCCTAAGGCGGGTCTTCCCTGTTGAGATGAAAACAGGGTCAGCACAACTCCAAGGCTTCACCGGTACCTCAGTGGTTCTGGAAGCTGCAGCTGGAGTCTCTGCTTGTTATCTGCTTTGGATTCCTTGTTCCAGTGATTCACCTTGCCTGTAGTCCAAACATCCTCGTCTTATGTGCTGGTACCCATTCATTCACTCCCAAGGAGCTGTCAATTACCTGGGGTTGGCTGTCCTTCATGACATCCAGCCACCCAGTTATAACTGTTTTCAGCTATGCACACCTACAGACAAAGGACAGTGACACTGTGGGACCCTCCCTCACTTCCTGCCTTCCCAGACACACTGGAGCCTGGGTGGGCTTCAGGGCTGAAGCCTGCAAAAGCAAAACTCACAAATCTATTGAAAACATTAGAAGAGCACTGAAAAAACAGGCAAACAGAAAATGGTGAAAATGGTAGACAGGGGCCATTTTAAGAAAATGGACACCCATGGGAGCTGTACTGCAGCAGAGAAATCAGCCTGCCAGTAAACTGCACAAAAGGTAGTAAAATGTAACCACTGCCAACAGCCATTTAAGTTTAGTCAGTGGAACAAAAAGTTACATAAGGAGTGGGAAAATGTTTTACAATGTAGCCCCACAGCCCCCAGATACGGTGGTGTGTGCTGGACCCACAGAGGAAAAGGTAAGTAAGATAAAAGTTATCTTACTACTCTTGGGAACTGTAGTTCTCACGGGAGAATATATTTAAACATACAGAGAAGTCCAAGGAACTCCTCAGAGACACTGAACAGATGGTGCTGAGTGGCACAAAGCAAAAAGCAGATGCCTGTATTAAACATATGGCGTTTACCAGACTCCATAAAACAGTACAAATAAAAATCCCAGTCAGAAAAAAAGAATGAGTGAATGGTAAAACGTTCCACTCACTACAACACCCAGAATACAGCCAGTGTGCTTTGGGTCTCTCAGGTTAAAGGGAATTAACAAATACACTGAAAATTCTCCCTAGGTCAGGGGCTGCTATTTCATACATGTTTCCAGAGGTTCATTCTTTTAGTATTTGGACAGACATATGTCTGTGCACGTATGATGTAGCATTTCTCGTGTTTGATGGTTCCTCAGCATTGGGCAGGTAGCCCACATTTAGTTAATTGTTGTTGCTCTAATGACAACTTAGAAATGCCTCATTCTTGAGTTTATCTTGCCAACAAATATGCACATATACAGATCAGAAGAGAGTAAAGGTAAGTACATGATGAAGTATGAGCAAGTTGATGACATACATCTTATAGAATATTGCTTGGAATATGTGGCAAGAGTCAAAAACACTACACATTTGGCAGATGTTTACCATTAGACTTGACTTGGGGCAGGGTGATGGGTGTGAGCTCAAGCATTGTGGTTGTAGAAGTGGTAACTACTTGAGTAAACGTGAATTGATCAACAAAAATTGAAACAAAAGACACAAGTTGATGAGGGAACAAGGGGTTCTTGGACACAAAACGACTACTAGGAAATCAAATGAACCATGGTGGTACAAAGATTTTAAAGCACAGCCCCCAATGGTCTTTTCTCTGTTTTCCTGGTCAACAGTGTCAAAGTCCATTAAGGGGTACATAAGGTAGAGTTTGGAGTAATGTACAGTGGTAAGAAAGTTAGAGACATGGGTCTGTGCTGCTCCCATGGCTGTTAAACCCCTATCGGTGGGGGTACATAGATCATTGACTTTAATGCAGCTAAGGTTATACTGAAGGATTAGTGAGTAGTCTGGCCAAATAGAGACGGATGATAGTTGTCCAGGTTTTTGAGATTGTGGGAGGCTTTTTGAAGGTGGGTAGTTCTGTCACTATTTTGAAATTGATGGAGAGATTACAATTTTGAGAGAAATATTAAAGAGAGAGCAGAGGAAATATTATGTAAGGGGTCCCTGGCTTTTGATAGCCCGAAGAGAACAATGGTTTACAGGGGCAAACGATGGAATAGATTTTTGGAGAATGTGTACTAGATTGGCAGTTGAGGCAGAGGTGAAAGATTCAATAGAGGGCAGAGCATATAAGAAGAGCAGAGAAGGAGATAAGAAATAGAGGAAGTGGTTAGGGTCCCAATGCTCTTGGGTGTATGGGATGAAAAGCAAAGGACACCTCTAACAGCATATAGCAAGGAAGACACAAACAACTTGATACCAACTTTCTCTCCTGCAAATAATCACACACTTCATCTCAGAAAGCAACTTCAGATCTGCTGTACAAGCCTTGGTCCTCTCCCACCTGGACGGTAGCAATGCCCTTTTGAAAGGCCTCCCAGCGACAAACCTGGCTCCCCTGAAAGGAGCCCTGCATTCTTCAAGCACAACTCATCAAAGGATCTGCCAATTCGACCACATCACCCAGACCCTTAAAAACTGCACTGGTTCTCTCTGCATGCCCATATCATTTTCAAATCCTGCTGCATCATCTAGAAGCCTGTCACCCTGATGTCCCCAAGTTACCTCACTGAGAAACTCAGAATCTCTGGAAGCCCATGATCCACCAAAAATAAGGACATGTGTAGACTTGAACTCTGCCATACAGGAAGGAAAAAAACAGAAGACAGATGTTTTCTGCCTATTTCCCAAGACTCTGGAATCTCCTCTCCATCAAATTCCGACCCACCCCCTCGATCTACAGTTCAGGAAGGAGCTCAAGAACCTCCTCTTCAAGGACTGGCTCCTCCCTTATGCCTAGGTTCACACACTGACCACTCCCCACCGAACCTGAGACTGCGTATGTTTGTTTGTTTTAATATTTTCAATTTGTACCAGACCCGAGGGTGTCAGGGTGCAGAAGGCAGTAGGGATATTTTCAGCTTGGTTACATTGCTGTACAGTAATATACAATAGAGAATATACATGAGAATACAGGGAGACATATATACAGAAAATAGTAAAAATGCATGTGAATACAGAGAGACATATGCACAGAAAATGCAGATCATATGTACAAAAATGCAGGTCATATGTACAGAGTATACGAGATACAGTATCCATGTGCCGAGTGTCATCAGAGGTTAGATTTTATCCATATGAGCCAAAGTGGTCTGGAATTTGTCATTGTTAGAGGTTGTTTTCCTTGATACAAAGAATGTAGTTGCACCTGAAGTGTGGGTTTGTTTGGGTAGCTTTTAAAGTAGGGAGGAGGGAGTTCCAGTGTTGTGTGGCTTTCACCTGAAAGCTGGTACCTCCGGTTTTGGATCGTTTGTATCTGGGCACTATAAGGGTGTTGGAGTTGGCTGTCCTGGTGAGGTAGTTGGAGGAATATCATGTGAATCTGTCAGTGAGGTAACACGGAGCAGTGTTATTCAGGCATTTGTGTGTGAGTGATGCTACTTTTAATGCAATTTTGTCTTTGGTCGATAGCCAGGTATGAGCTCTCCTTAAGTCAGAAATATGCTCTTTTTTTGGGAAAAGTTAATGCCGCTCTGAGAGCGTTATTTTGTAAGATCTGGTTTTGATTTGTGATGTATTTATTGGCTCCTAGGTAAAGGGCATTACAGTAATCTAACTTTGAGAGAATAAGGGGTCTGGCAAGCGTAATACAGCTGTTCGAGGACAGGAAGGGTTTGGCTGCTCTGATTAGTTTACATGTGTAAGCTGTATATGAGGCCATGGAGCTAACCTATTTTTTGAAGGAGACGGTAGAGCCTAGGTAAAAACATAACATTTTTACTTCCTTGGCTACCTTGATGATGTTTCCGTCAATGGTGAAGCTTGAGTAGTTGCGACCCAGTTTGTTGATGTTGGGAGATGTGGCAAGGATGATGAGCTCAGTCTTGTCATCATTCAGGCATAGACCATGCGAGGCCATCCATGCCTGAATGATGAGGTATACCATGTTCACCAAGGACAAATCCTTGTCATAATCTCCCGTTAGCGGTATGAAGATCCGGGTATCATCTGCATAGTTAGTGTAGGTGATACCCAGACCATTGAGATCATCGAAAAGGGGCTTCGTGAATATGTTGTACAGAGTGGGGGAGACACAAGATCCCTGAGGCACACCATAGGTGATGGAGATAGGGTTGGCAGCTGCTGATGTGGAAAAAACGATCATTGTCCTATTACTGAGGAACAATTGTATCCAGCCTATCGCTTCCTTTGAAAAGTGGGCTGCAGAGTTTAGGTGGGTACAGAGTATGGTATGATCTACCAAATCAAACGCTGCTGATAAGTCACGGAGAAGTAATAAGGCGGTTTTGCCTTTGTCTCTGAGAGTATCAATTTGTGCCTTAAGGTCAATCAGGGCTGTCTCAGTTCCGTGTTACGGTATAAAGCCAGACTGGCGGACTCCCACGAGGTGGTTTTGTTCCAGGTATTGCTGTATTTGAAGGTAGGCTACCTTGTCTAAAATTGTGAGTAGGATTGGGACGGTGGTGATGGGTTTGTAGTTAGTGGGTATGGAGTGATCTAGGGATTGTTTTTTGAGCAGTGGGAGAACCCAAGACTCTTTAAGATTGTTGGGGATGATGCTCTTGGAGAAGGAGGAGTTAATGAGTTTGGTGATAAAGGGTGAAAGATCTCTATTTGCGTCTTTTTTTACCTCAACAGTAGTAACTTTGGAGAAGCTGAATTGGTGGGAGGGTTTGGGAGTGGCCTTAGGTGTAGCAGGGGGGTTGGTGGTGGTGGTGGGAAGATTTTCTTTTTTATTAGCTACCTTGTCTTGTATGGTGGCCAATTTGTTTGAGAGTGCATTTTGTATACTGGTGCACCAGGGCTTGTCTTTAATGCAAGTATCAGGGATTGGGATAGGTGTTTCCAATTCTTTAAGGATGTTAAAAAAGATATTTTATGTTGGAGTTAGATTGGGCTATTCTTTGGTATTATGAGTCTTGTTTGGCCAAAATTATTTCTTTCTTGTAGAGGGTGGATACTTTAATGAGGTTGGTTTTGTTGGTCTCTGTGGGTGAATGTTTCCATGTTGTTCAATCTTACGTTTCTCAAGTCGGAGAGATTTAAGGTGTGGTGAGAAGCATGTGTTCAGGTGTCTTTTAGGTTTACTTTTCCTAATTTTCAGTGGTGCGATGAGTCAAGTGCTGAGGTCATTATTTTATTATATTCGTCAACTAGGGTGAAGGGGTCAGTAGGGTCAGCGAGTGAGTTTAGAGTTGGTAGCATGAGGGGTACAAGCTTTTCAGCTTTAATATTCTTTTTATTTCTGGTGGGTATGGAAGGGGGCTAGTGGGTTGTTGGGGGAGGTAGGTGTAAGGGCCTCTAGGTAGAAGGTGATGAGATGGTGGTCTGACCATGTCTGGGGGGAGATGTTGTGAAAACAGAAATAAAATATCGAGGCTGTGTACCCCAAAAGGAAATACACCGAACACGGGTTACAAAGGAACATACAAAGTACGTTATTCTCTACTGAATTCAATTACAAAAACAGTGCAAGGTCAGATAGCTATCGGCCCTCAGTACAACACAACGAACTCCAGCGTAGTTCAGTGTGTTCAGTGAGAGACTGTACATTAGAATGCATTCGCTTTTTATACCTTTTGTGGGCACTATGTCCAGCCCCACTTCGGGTTAATATTCTACTTTATACATCACCAATTCTAGGGTTCGTGCCAAGACTCAAATAACCGCATTTAACTGGTTTGTCTTTAATACGTGTAACAACAAGCGTATGGATTAACAGTGTATTCTAAAGTTTTGCATGCAGGCCTTCTTAAACACAAATACAATGTAGTAAGACAGATGTTCTTCGTTCAGTATGCAAACACAGTATCTTCAATATATGCTTGTGGATTAGTTTCATTGCGCGAGTGATCCTTTTACACATATGTCAACGAAAGACGAGGTCTCAGTTCATGACCTCAACAAGTGGCCTGCAGGCAGATTACACATTAGCTATGTACAGAGGTCAAGACGGCCATGTTGTATTTTGCAATGACATCGTCCACCATTTTAGCTCACAGGGTGACTTTTCCACAACGAATCCTAAAATGGCGGTTTGACCTAAAATGGCGGCCTACATAGTTTAAAGGTCAGGACCTTGTAACATAGATCTCGCAAGTGACTTTCGAGCAGCTTGGCGTAGGCCAATATTAATATATTTATTACAAAAGGAGGCACAATATACTTTCTATTCCGACAATGTCATTGATAGAAATAGAGCAGTTATGGTTTGCCACCCAGTCAAGGGTCCTCCCTTTATGTAATCTGGTCCCCACTGTTGCCTTCCCTGGTTACATGTAGATCCATTTCCGACTATTGTCCTCTCTCCATTGTTGTCAGATCTCACTTGTCTGTTTCTCTATCCCTAACCTTTTTCTTCCCTGTATTATTCTAAAGCACTGACACACCTTATGTGAGAATAAGAACAGTGCCTGGAGCATTCCATATTCAAGTTGAGTAACAATTGCAATGAGTGGTGCCAGATCCAGATGGTGGTGGAAAAAAGTTGTAATATTAAAATGGGGAAAGGGATTTCATACAACAAAGATTATGTACAGTAATTCCACATAGGCATATAGTCCTACACACTAAGTAGGTGTGTTGAAACCTATGAGGGACAGGATATAAATTTAAGTGCCAATTTGAATGAAAGGGCAGATGTTGTATTTTGGATTGCAGGACAACGGGACAACCAGTGAATGGGGAGAAAGGGCAAAAGTGAAGAAATGCGAGGCAGTATGGGGGCAGAGAATGGAGAGAATTACTTGGGTACTGGAGTGAAAGGTATTAGCAGGGGATTGGAGAGTAATAACATTGGCAATGTACAGTGTGCTTTCAGCAAGAATAGGTTGAAAAACAAGTGTTGGTAATTTTTAGAAAGATCCATTCTGCATAGAGAGCTAGCCAACATGGAGTTGGTGACCAGAGGTAGAAGGAGCGGAGAAAGTTGTACAGATAGTGAATAGTGGAATTTAGAATTTTGTCATGTAAGTGAAGGAATATGCAAGGAGGTGTTGATGTAACCTTCTCTAGGGAATTGGGCAATTTGACCCAAATTATTTAACCATATGGCCTAGTTGACCGAATTTAGGCTATACATAATGATCATACAGCCAAAAAATCTGTCAACTAGGCCATACGGTTCCATTATAGAATACAAGGTGAAAAGGGGTTTCTGGGGTGTCCCCCGCTCCCCTTACTCACTATAATGGGAATGGGGACTTAAAAAAAACAATACAAAAAATAAACAGAGAAAGTCACCCTGCAGCGTCAGTTCTGAACCGCATAGCAAGGACGGAACTGACGCTGCATGGTCTGAATGAAGGCAGATGGTGAAAGGTAAGTGGGGGGGGTGGTGATGTATTTGAGGTTGGAGGGGGGCATGAATTAGTTGATTTTGGCCATGGCAAAATTGGGTTCACAGCAAAATTGACTGCGGTCAATTCCGCTGCGAACAATTATACCATGGTCAAATCATACCAACCCTTCTCTAGTAGTCACAATTACTGATTACTATGGCATGAATATGACATTTTGTTGAGTGGTATGTTAGAAGATAGCAGTTTGTTGATGTTAAGAAGGTTGAGCCATGCAACGGTCATAGTGGAGGAGATACACTAGTAAAGTTTCATCAGGCTGTCAAAAATGATGTATATGATGTGGCAGCCGAGGTTGGGGAAAAGAGGTAGATAGTCTTGCTTGGTCGATTAGGAGACCAACTCCACCCCATACCTAGTTATTTGGTGGGGGGCTGTGTCACTAACGCGAGAATCCCCACTAGCAAATTAAAACCCACACAGCTCACCTGATCTTGTATTATTTCTAAATACTTTACACAGAGATACACAGAGATACACAATCAAGAACATTATATTTACAAATATTTGCATATTATTGCATTAGACTATACACTGAACATGTTTTTTAGCTCTCCGCCCATCTTTTTCTATAAGCGTAGTAGCAATTTGAGGGATTTCCTTATGTACACAAGAATTTATATGAAAACAAAGAGAGCAACACTTTTCTGTTTCAACATTGTGTTGACTGCAGCAATGTTATGAAAGTCATTATGGTATACCATCCTACGACAGGTAAACAGATTTTCTTGTAACTCTTTGCAACTTGTGATATGGTTTGTATTATCTATTTGATCAGAAGTCATTGATTTTGTCCTGACGAACATCAAAGAGATGGACCCAGTGATACGTCCCCTCTACTTTATAGTGGTGGGTGTCAAAAAGGTAACTTTGTAGGGGCCCAAAAACCAAGCCTCGCTCTACTTCTCCCTAAGCGTATGACCGAAGTATGTTTTTCATGAGTCCAATATTAAAAAAGGGAGGGGGAACCTCACTCCTAAACTTATGAAGAAGCATTTCTTGTATGTAACTGTTAACTTTGACTGTTAATGTGCGAGATTAATAAAATACAGTGAGGAGTAAGAATTCAACATGTGGAATATCGCTGTGTGCTCAATATTTCTGGAGATAATAATGTTTCTAGTTATCTCCATTGCACACCAGGAACATTTTGTATGGGGTGAAAGACATGTTTTCAATCTATGATTTGCAATTAGTCTTATGTTTCGAACAGCTTCCTTTGCAGATAAATTATGTTTCTGAATGATTCAAGTTTTGGGTTTAAACTGGAACATGTAACTTTCCTGTTCACTTTGTAAATAAAGAAATGCTGACTTCAGCCCAAAAAGGTCACTGTTGGTAAATCCCCTGCACATGGTCCTTTGTGATATTTAATACATGCCCAGGCTAGTTCATGGGCATTTTGCATGGAGATCAGATAAAGTATCTCATGACTTTATACAATGGTGCCTGAATGATAAATGTGACTTTTCTGGGACTATCTAGTAGTACACTATTTGCCTAATCTTCCTAACCAGTTTCAACATGGTGACTATAATAGCACTGTGTGGCTTCATGCTTTGTGATGTGAATTCCTGATTTACGGTTGAGCTATTAGAAAGGTGAAGTTTCAGTTAGTTAAATCCACCAGCTAGATCTGCATGTCTCAATTCAAGTAAAATAGTACAGTGTTATTCAAATTGAATGACATGCATCGCAGAATAAAATGGAACTTTAAATGGTGCTTTCTGTTTCTACATTACATTTCACATTTCAATTGACAAGTGCACCTGTTCATTTAAAATGTCATATTCCCATAGGTTTACCATTGGAAGTTTCACATTTTAAAGTTACAGATATTTTTCCCTATGCATGGTATCGAAATTAGTGGAATATGCTGAGAAATTGAATTCTTTTTCAACTTCTAGGCTGCAAAAAAAAATGTTCTTGAGTTCTGGAACATAGTGTGTGTGTTATTTTGGAAATTGTTCCTTCAGGTTTCATAGTTCTGAATATATGTCCTTAGACTTGCTAAATTATCTGGGATGTGGCAAACACTCTCTTTGACATGTAGCACAGTTCTTGTTTGGTTATCTTCCTGTTTGCAGCACAGATAAGCCAGTCTCTAAATTCAATTAAAAGGTCGTAGGAATGGTTACACACACATATAAGGTAGTCTCTAAATTCAATTACAAAGTCTTAGGAATGGTTGCAGTTGATATCATTCATTTTTACTAAGTTGAAGAATGTTCCTGGGAGCATTCACATTTAGTATTTCACACTTGACAGGAGTACCCTTTTTATCATAGCATTAAGCAAGAGGCAGAAATTGACTACACAACACATCTTTTAAACCATGTCTCTCTTGCCGTTTCAGAAAGGCTTTCTATTGTCAGTTTATTTACAGAAACTATCCGTGCTGTATTTACTCACATAAAAGACAACAGAGTTATTAATTGTTGGCAATGGTTGGTAATGGTAACTAATTAACTGACACATTTTTTTTTAAAACAATGGTGTTAAGTAAGTTTAATCAATTAGAGGCTATGATGCAGTGTTCTTTCTGAGCAGCTTTGGTACTTTATTTCCGTCCATGTACAACAAAAACTTTAAAGGTTCATACCACAAGATGAGCGTGGTTGCTCCAGTTGGAGATTTACTGCACCTGGATAGCAGAATATGCTGTGGATCAGTGTTATCAAGGAAGTTACTTATTGTGATGATACAGCTGTATCATTGAAAGTATTTTTAAATGTATCAACATTAGCACCTCGCTAGATATACTTTTAAATAAATAGCCAAATACTACTTATTAACCTTATATTAGATAGCAATGTTTCAATGACTCAAAATGGCAGACATTAAGAATATGCCAAACATACACAAATAGGCAGTGAGTTATCTACGTTTCTAATTATCTTATTAGAATCTCTATACAGGGAAACTTTAGGGTTGGTCCAAATCATAAATGCATACAAAGGAGTAGAAACTGAATCCTTACCATACTGGCCGTACCTGCAGCTCTCATCATACAGAACATATTGGGGGTGCCCATGTGGTCCCCAAAGAGTGACTGGATAAATGTCTTCTCCTATTTTATTACTACCATAGGCCCTCTGATTCCCCGAAACTGTGCATCACGTAGTAGAGCAACTTATTTTCCTTCCGCTTTTAAACACCCTGTGGAGGAGAATCGAATGCCAACGTGATTAAATGAGGTGACTTCTACAAGTTTCCCCAACATAAATGAGCCTTGTTTACAGCTTCTTGAGCCTAACTAAAGGGCCCTTGTTTTCAATTATTTGATTCATTCATTGCTATATGTCTATCACGACAGAACAACTTAAGGCTAGGCAGTAGTTTGCAAAGGCAAATGCCCACTGTGGAAATCAGGACAGCTTCATTCAAAGACATCACATTTTGATCCACTGCCCCTCCCATAGTTGGTAGATCTGTCGGTACTTCTTGGAGGGCTGTCAGCAGGGTATTTATTTTCAAATTGAAAAGTAGGGAGTCAAGGACACAGTCATGCATTACTCCTCTAGATTAAAATATAAAAACATAATATAATGTAGGCGTATGTGCAATTGGAGAACCATGCACCATTGCAGCTTGGTTGGCCGAGAGGTTTGGTGCACTGACTTGCTAGATGAATAAAGTATTTCCAAGCATCCAGATGTCCAGGGATGGTTTGATATGGTTGGCCGAGAGGTTTGGTGCACTGACTTGCTAGATGAATAAAGTATTTCCAAGCATCCAGATGTCCAGGGATGGTTTGATATAATGCCTTAAACTATTATATAGAATAGGTTCAGAAATACTTGACAACCAATTTTGTTTCAGGCTTTTGAGTGATATGATCACAATGGTATCTTTTGTGAAATCTTTTTTGAAAGCTAAGCTAAGGTTTTGGATGCCTTTTTCAACTCTCATATTTTTTACAGTACCTTAACATCCTGCAGAATACTGACTGACACAGATCTCATGAATGCTCCTCATTCAGACAGTCATGTTGTATCCACTTGCCAATCCAAAACCGTGTGAGTGAAGCCTAAAGCCGCTCAGATGACCTTTAACACATCCCTATTCATCACCATTCATCCTGTACGTCAAAATCCTTTGCTTGGGCAGTGCGGTTTTCATCTAGTGCCACATCTTGTAGAGAGTGGGATGGTGATTTTACTTTTTCTTGATACATATTGGCAATTGGCAAAAAGAAATAAACTGAGCTGATGTCACTCGGCAAGACATTGGGTCTAGCATTGGGGCAAACAGTGCATTTTATTTATTTATTTATTTATTCGCATTTGTTGAGCACGCAACAGCCCGGAGGCATGGTGGATCGTGCATTGTGCATCGTATGTCGCCCTATACTACAATTTTTGTGAACAAGCTTTTTACCTCCATCCTAAAAATAGTCTAATTTCTTTAATCTGCCAGAATAACCGTAAGGATTACATTTTGATAGGGGTGCATTACAATGACATGATCTCTACCTAGTCTATCAAGATTGCCAGCACCAATGAGTGTGTTGGTGCACTGGCATAGCATCACTTTGTGTAATGTGGATGTCTGCTGGGTGCAGATAACTGATCCATAAGGACATTTCACCAGTTTGAAACACACAATACTGACAACATATAATGTGGCCTAAAGTGCACTGCATGCCTAAACATCCACCTTCTCACAGCTCAATTTCCCTCTATGCACGTCTGTTTTGCATTATGACTACAATATGCATTCTATCATAGTGGTTCTCTGCTCTGGCACACTTTGAGTGACATGCCCCGCTTGCGTTGCTGGTTTTATTGCTCTGCTCGACAGATCCTCTTGACACCAGATTGTTCCACAAAACTTTCCATAATTTAAAAACTGCTAGTTTCGAACATCTCTTTTAGGGAAAGCAAATTTAAGACAACCATTAGCACCACCTTATGATTGTAGTACCAGAGATTATTGGTCATTGTTTGTGAATGTCGTGAAAGGAAAGCGTGGAGACATGGACTAGAAGCATCATATACAATAAGGAAATGATTGTTGATGCACATGCATTAATCAAGGATTAATGCTGGCTCCTAAATGAAGTGGGGATATTTTATAAGATTGTGTAACACAATAGCCTCCTTGCCAGATCTGAACGTTATCTCCTCCTAGTGCAAAATAACACCAAGCCTGCAGTCACACTTGAACCCACCGTTCTATTTCTCAACCATATGGAACACACTGTAATCTAAACACAGATGCCTCGAGCTTCTAAGTGTTTTTATTACCTAGGTTAATGGTTCCCAATTTATCAACTGTGGCTATGAAAAACCTGGATGGAAACAGGGCAATGTATTACCAGTAGTCTGGTCTCAGGTGAGAGAAAGGCACATTTTAAACTCTTTATGTCATTCTTAGTGAAAACACGCACGCCACATATTTTGAGTTCCTACTGACCGTCATTAGGAAAGAGAAAGCGTCTCCTCCCAAGTGCCTTCTTTTAAAATGTGGGACAGCCAAGTAATGGGAGAATTATGCCTTAAGTGTTTAGGTGAAATGTGCTGTGCTATATGTGCTGTGCTATATATGGTATACTCATAAACTCGCCACTTGACGCCCCTTCAGACTATTTACTGTGACCCTGTCAGCCACACATGTACGCAGCCTCTGCTGAAATCTCAGGCACCGCATGTCAGGGCTGGGATGCATGGCACTCATAAAGAGCCCAGTAGATATGGTTTAATTGCAGGAAATAATCCTCATAATTGCTTAAGCTGGGGGCAAGGGTTATATGCCCTGTGGAACGAGGCCTACATGCCTTGCACTATTAACCGTCCCGATGAAGAGTGCCACTATTCCATATCTCCTCTGCTGTGCGCCTATCTCAAGCCTGCTTCTGTTTCATATCCGGATGGTCGACCACTATCCTCTCCTGGTGTTACATGCTTTCCTTCTGCTCCTCACATCACCTTTGCATCATATCCCTGTCAGCCACTCTCGCATGGTAAACCTCCAACCCAAGGCTTCTTTGTCTCCTCCACCCGAAATGCTTCAGAGATGTGTTATCTCTATGAGACTCTTCTCCCCTATCTTTCACACACCTACCTCACTCCATGGTGCATTGCCCTTCCCCCTCTATACCACCACTGGTAGGTTCCATCTCCTTTCCTTTGCTTCTACTCTTCCTGCACATATTCTTTTGCAGTGAGCTCTGCTTTGCACTTCTTCAATCCAAACCTTCTTTTGCTCTTAGGGGCTCTCCAGTGAGGTGGTGTTTCCCCATAGCGTAGCTTCTATCTTAAGACTCGGAATACCCGCTAGAAAGTACAACCCTCTCCACGTACATGTGGGACCCAGATGCAAGTCAGAGGACTCAACCAGGCCTCTTGAAGTTGACACCTATGTATTATACAACATGTTCATTGCCATACATGGTCAGTGAATCCACCAGCCAGTCTACCTAAACTGGTGAGCATTGAACCACAGCCACTTACGCTCTAGGGAAGACAGAACCAGACTGTGAGCCATGCTATCCTTCTCTTGCAACCTACAAGCATGTCATAGCAGTACCCCAGACTGCCGGACCTCGCAACCAGAACTAATCAACCAAGCCAGCTGACGTTGATTCCCACCGGGAGGTCTCAGCCCACAATCAGTGTCTATGCTGCTCCATTCCAGAGGTGTTTGTGCAGTTCATGTGCATCGTGCCTGTTCCGCATCAGTTCCTGTGTGAAACCTAGTTGGTCTAATACTTACACTGCAGTGACGAAACTGATAAGTGTCCTGGTTGGTGAGCTTAGAGCTTCTCTGTTGAATCTTTGAAGTGTTATTTATTTTCCCATCAACTTTGACTTTAGGATCAATGCAGGCCAGCAGTCATCGGAGAAGTTAACAATATTTAAGATTAAAATATATATCCCACGAGAAAGAAAGATAATTATCAAAAAATAAGCATTGACAAACCATATGGTGGCAACTAGGTAGCATTTATTTTTCTGAAGGTGGAGTATTACATGCACATGTTCGGCTATTATTTTCAAGGCAAAGCCGCAGATGTCCAGCTAATGCCGTCCAATGCTAGTTAATCTATCACATGCATCATTTTACACTGTGAGTGAATCAGAGATACAAGTGTGGGCTAACAATGCAGTAATGGGAGGACAGGCAATTTGGCTGGAATGGATCTACAAGCAACCAGAGGAGGAAACCGGGGGAGCAGATCACACAGTCTCAGGTTGGAGGGCATGAGGACAGTGGGTTCATTCAAAAGCCCCAAACAGAAGTCCCTTTCACATGAACAGCAGTATTTAAAACCCAGAAACAAAAATGGCTTGGCCTTCGTTTCTTTTCAAGTAAAAGCGAGGAGCCATGTGGAAAAGGGGCCTACCTGCCAAAGGGAAATCAGCATTGTAATTTAAAAAAAGAGAAAAATCAATGATCCCTTTCACATGGAAAACAGGATTTTTAAATAGTGACACCAAAAATGACTAGAAGAGGTGTGTTCAGATAAAAGAAGTTTAATGGTGGAACATATATTACTGCTTACAGGAAAATGTCAGCGAAAAGACATGATGTGTTGGTTGACAAAAAGCAATGCATATTAGATTTCACCTACAAAACTCCAGTGGCATTTGGAAAGCCACTTTGTGTTCATGAAAGAAATGTCAGCACAAGACAACCCCTTTTTCTGGCTGTGGGAAACTTCACAAGGAAATCTCCCACTCCCAGTATGGATGTCAAATCTCCCATCTAATTACCAACTGCAATACAGTGTCCTGCTAAAGGTGCTGAAAATTAAGTGTTCTCCAGACCTGCTGGCTTTGAAGGCATTGACTACAGGAGAAGTTCCCCTTGGCTGGAGCATGACTAATGTGCGTGAAAATGGGACAGCAACTGAGAAGAGCAAACTTCCAACACAAAGAGACTGATAGGAAAAACCTCTGGGTGCAGGCTGACCCAGTGAAAACAAATGGCCGGAAGGCAGGAGAAGAGCCATTTGTCCCACATGAAGATTCACAATTAATTTAAAAGGACTATTATCATTTAGGCCTTTTTCTCAGCAACCGTAAGGCAGATCGGCTTAATCTACATACCATTTTGTAGGTAATTCCAAGTCAATGGTGATGTTGGCGATATAACATTCATCCACCTGCGACTCATGGAACTGTAATGGTTATCTAAGATGTGTTTCTGGAAGAAGTTAACATGTTCCAAATGTGAGGTTTGGTGACCGGATGGAGAATAACATTAGGGATTTGGATAATAACATACATTTTCAGAACTGTTATGCTTTTTATGCAAACTGCAGAAATGTGCCACATGGCCGTGCTACATGGTACGGATGTGGTGGTCAGCTTATCTAATTCTCCATGATTAGGTAAATCAGAAAATATGTTTATTATGGCAGTTGCTAGTAGAATTATGAAGTTGTGATACATAACTAGTTTTTGCCAAAAGTTGAAAGGAGAACAAATGGCGATTACAAATGGGAATTGCCATATGTCTCTCCAGACCTCTAAAACAATCCTGAATTGGAGGCTGGATTTGGGAGGAGAGAGAAGGGTAACTGTCCAATCCTAGTTGTGGGAATTATTGCAGGGTACTTCCCCAAGATGCTAAAATTGTGTTGTCATTGCTGCTATATAAAGGGGGCTGCACTAGGAGGAGGGACACACAGACAGACACAGAAACAGGCAGACAGACAAGAGACAGACCATCAGGAAGGCTTCTGAAATTTACCATCTGACAGCTGTAAGGAAACACCAGAGGAGATTGCTGAGAGTTCATCTGGGTGGAGCTGTCTATTTTTAGGGAGGTCACAAATCTGACTGGGTGGAGAGCGACAGTGGAGTGACCAGGCCCCTGCCCTACCTTTCCAGAGTGTTCTGAGATGCAGCTGGCTTTCCTGAACTTAAAATAGAGGTTTTCTATGTAAGTAGAACTGAGGGGTGGACTGGGGGGGGGTGGGGGTGAAACTGTATAGATCCTTAGCCTATTTAACTAAAAATATTAATTTAATTAATTCCCCATTTTGAACAATCCAGGGTGAATTTTGTTAAAATTCTAAATTAACAAAGCTGATTTCCCAGTGTGCTCTGTAAACTATGCCTATAATTTAGTTGGGTAATCCTGTTTGTCCTGCTGACCCCAACATCTTTAAGGTAGAGCGGTATTTTTGTTCTTAAATCAGTCCAACCTTTTTATCCAGCTTCCCCAATGCAGGCCTTTCAGTGGGGTGGGGTCTGAAATCCAAAATTCCAATTCCAAAACATCAATCACATTTTTCTGTCCAACTTCTGTCCAACTTCCCCAAAACAGACCAAAGTAGGGCTGGTCTGAAAAATAAACCGCTAAATCACCCTGTGTTTATTTGAAATCAAAAGTGTGGGCGTAATCATAATTGCCATATGTATTTGTACTAATCTTGATATCATACTGCTAACTTTTTAAGCCTGCAGGAAAATCAAAATCTCACAACACTAAATTATCATTTCTTTTGTTATTGATCAGTGTAATTATTTCATGAAGTGAAATTTGCAGAAACTGAAGAATTGTGGTTGTGTTCTTTTCAACTCACTTTTGTGATTTAGTTATGCTGAGAGAAGTTGATTGTGTTGTGCCACGGATAAAGTGGTGTTTGACATGTTTGTGTTAATTTCTATGATTTTTATTGAAATAAATACCAATATATTTCCCGCACACCACCCTGGTTCTAGGATCTCTGTTAGCTCAGGGGAGAGGGATCCAAAGGGCATGTTATATGTCTGAGATAGGGCTAAAGAAAATAATCTGTTTGACAGTTTATTGCATCATATCTTAAGTGGGGAAGGAAGGAAATCCCCAGGTTGAGGGTGGCATCTCAATAAACCGTTACAGGACCTAGGTGTTAGGGAGGAGCCATTCCTTCTAAAGCAGAGTCTTCAGATCCTTCCTAAATGTTGGTAGGAGAAGGCAAGTCTGGTGTTGACAGGTGGGTCACTAAATTTAACATACAGGATCACAAGTCTAGTTGTAATCAAATGTCATACATGCCATCACATGAGTAATATTAGTTAATGTTTTAAGCTCACTATAGTCACCATAGAAATGAAGATCTCAAATGTTTAGTTGCTGTCTTCAGACACCAAAACAGCCTCAAATTCCTCAGAGATTTCAGGATGTTCCGGCTAATGCCTCATATGCATGCCATAATAATGTATGATCTTATATAGCACTGCATGCCAGTAACGTCCCACTTCCATCAACTGTTAAAATCAGGTGTTTTTATGAACCTATTTCATGGTACTCAATGAATCAACCATGGAAGAACTAAAGGCTAAGGCAAGCACTCTACTTCTAAGCTATCCACCCGAACAACTCCGATATTGACCATGTGTGAGGTACTGTACTGCTTCCCATGTGCATGCGTTACAATCATATGCAAGCAGACCCTCGAACATCACAACAATGGCAGTTGATGGCAATTTATTCCACAAATGCATGTCACACATCCAATTAGTCATCAAATGCTTAATGGTGTTGCCTAATCCATTTGAAAACTGCTTTTTTTTAAAGAATCCAGTGTTTCTCACTCAAAGCACACTTTACTTTGGTACAGTATTGTTTTCATAATTATTCACTTGTGGGAGAAGACACAAACTGTTAAATGCACCATTTGGCACTAGTGGCAATCAAACACCGAAATTCCTTGGGTAGAACCACCAAACATCTCATGATATGGTACTGAAGAAATCAATTAATGTGCAATATTGTTTGATCAATGCACTTTTAAAAATAGCAAGTTATTGTTGTCAGACATGGAACCCCCACAATCATTACAATGGACGTAATAATTTTTTGGGTAGCTTCATGTTTTGACAGTGGCCAGTGATCAATGCGGCTCTGGACAAAAAACGAACTGAACATTTGCTCCCAATGCAAATGTGAGCACCCCCTCAGCTTCATTTGTTCTCAAAAGAGGAGGCTATTTAGCAAAGTATGCCTGATGATTAGCACCAAGGACTTCACAGATGATTTCAATTATTATCATGCATTTGTGATTTTTCAATTGCACAGTGGAGGTCCGCCATGCTTATGGTGTTAGAGACACACAGCAACTCTTGCAGCAGCGCTCTGTACCCACTGAAGCTGTTAAATGAGAGACTTGTACTGGATACAATTCTCACAATACAGTAGCTAGACAAGAAACGACAAACTCCATGATCCCCTTTACAAAATAGGCAGAAGAATGGCGAGGACACATATGTTGGAGGCCTGACTGTTACCCTCCGCACTACACACTGTGAAATAATCAGGTACTCCTTATGTAAGGAACCCAGGCCTGAGAAGCACATTGCCCAAGTAAAGTAACACAGAGGGCCTGAGTCATGGAGCGTGATCCTCTGGGATGCACCGTAATAAAAAGCTTCTGTGAATCAGGTTCAGAGTCCAGAAAACACTACCGATGAATCATTAACATGAAGCAAAATTAAGTACATGTATATATAGCCACTGTCACGAAATAAACCTTTCCCCATATTAACTCTCCCCCAGAGATTTTATTTCAGAATGAAATCTCCCTCAGAGACTTTATTCTGAAATAAAATTTCCGGGGGAGGAATTCTTTCGCACCTTACAGGATTCAATTCAATCCCTTGTAACTTTTTTGATACATGAGATATCCTGGCCAAATAACGCCACCAAAGAATCATAGTTTGCTGTATGGAGGTGAGAGAAAATAACAAAAAAAGAAAATGCCAATAAAATGATGTACAAAGAAGCCTGTGATTTTCTCCCTGTAAAAGCTAGGAGCAAATGGTTTTGCTGTTCTGAATTCGCCATTTTCCAGGCTTTCAGGAAACGGTTAGGTATTCATCAGTTTTGTTAGAGGTAGGCGATTTCTCTCTTTTTTTTCCAATAGGACATGTATGGAAAGCTGAATGGGAAAAGTGGACAACATTTCAAGATTAGGGAGGGGTTATTCATGGAATCGTGTGCAGAAATGGCGCAAGGGCTGAGAAGGACCCTGTGCGATCCGTGGTGCAGAAAAAATATTGCGCGCCCGTGTATTCATGTATTCAAAGGCACATTACTTGCCATTGTGCCAGTAAAAACAAGCTGTGCATGGAATGCCAACAACACACCCCCAAAACACACCAAAAAGAAAGCTAAAAGCCAAACCAGGCACAAGCTTCTATGTCCATCCCTGACCCACTGTCCAGTACCCCCGTGAGAAGGCGCGCCCTCCACTGCAAGCCCAGTCTGCACCGCAGCGAAATTGCGTGCCTCATCTTGCAAGCCCATACTGTGTCCCTGCGAAAACACATGCCCTCACTCACAAGGCCAGACTGCAACCCAGCAAAAAAGCGCAACGCACCTTGCAAGCCCAGGCTTCACTCGTAAGGCCAGACTGCCCCCCTCACTGAAATCGCATGCCTCACCTTGAAAACCGAGGGTGCACCCCTGTGAAAACACGTGCCCTTCCTTGCAAGCCCAGGCTGCACCCCTGCGAAAACATGAGTCCACACTCCTACACCCGTACAACCCATTCTGGCTGTATACCCACTACTTGACATCAACAACTCTTGCCCAGACACCACCCACCAGCCACTTACAGACTGGACACCACACACCAGCCCCCCTCACCTGTGACACCACCCGGCTGCCCACTCCAGCCTGGATACCACCCACTTCCCCCCTCACCTGTGACACCTCCTCCAGGCAGACCCCTCCAGTCTGGACACCACTTGCCAGTCCCCCTCATCTGATATACCCCCACTCAGCAGCTCCCCCCAGTCTGGACACCCCCCACCAGCCCCCTTCAGTCTGGAGCCACCCATTGCCCCCCTCACCTGTGACCCCTCCAGGCAGCCCCATCTAGTCTGGACACCACCCACCAGCACCCCTCACCTGTGACACCCCCAGGCAGCCCCCTCCAGTCTGGACACTACCCACCAGCCCCCCTCAACTGTGACACCCCCCCAGACAACCCGTTCCAGTCTGGACACCACCCACCAGCCCCCCCTCGCATGTGACACCTCCCAGGCAGTTCCCTCCAGTCTGGATATCACCCACCACCTCCCCCCACCTGTGACACCCCCACAGACAGCCCCCAACAGTCTCCCACATTACCAGTGCAATGCATGTCTACAGCTCACCAGCCCAAATCGACCCCTATGGCTTTGATTAGATGAAAACTAAGCCAACTGTTGCTGCAAGCAATGATTGAGCGTAACAGCATGGTGCTTTATAGGAAAACTTTATTGCAAAATTGTCCTTTGATATTCAATTTGATCAATGCAGAAATCACAGGAAGATGCTGCAAAATGCTTAATCTGTGGGAACAAGAAATTAGGGAACAACTGGTGGAGATCCAACGCTCTGAACAAGAACTGATCCAGAAACCGTCAAAGGTGAAAAAGAAAATGGAAGAACTAGACTGGATCTCTACCTTGGACACAGCATCTAATTATAAAATGACAACTCACCTCCCACCGCAGATGAGGAAATTAAATGAGACACAGAATTTATGAAAAGATACCTGAACAGAGCTCTAAGGAACATCTTCATAAGAGCACATTTGAATCTTTTGGATACAAACACAATTTTGGTGATCAGGGGCCTTTCGAACTCTAACAAGTGCAGATTTTGTGAGAACCAAGATCAGATGGAAACAATAAGGCACCTTTTGCTGTCATGCCCCGGAACTCAAAACATCAGATCGCCATACCTAAAAGGTCTTCTTGCCTCATCATCCATCTTCAAGGAAGTCTTTTGTTGAATACGTCTGATAAGTGGAGGAAAGACTACTTGAGTGACAGCGGGATTGGTGGTGAGCTATGCACTACACTCCGTTTTTAATAAAATGTGTGTTCAAAAATCAAAAAAAGCTCCTTAGTAATTTGGGGTACAAACCCGCTGGAAAGAGTGTCTCTGTGATAAAACACTGCATAGAACGTGAAAGAAAAAGACCTTGGCTGTGAAGCCAGCGGTGCGGGCTGCACTCCCGTGTACCACTCACTGGTGGTTAAATTTTGAGTAGCAAAAATTCTTCAAAGACTTATAATAATTAAACTCATGCGTATTTATTTGTTCTTATGTTGCTTATTGTTGTCATAAGCTTAAATTCCTCGAGGGGAATTGAAAATTTGAGGCAGAAATGTCACATAAGGCCTATGCATTTCGGGTTGGAAACCCTTCCTCAGGGCCTGTGAACTTATATATTTATAAATGCCTACTGATTAATTCTCTTAACAAATATAATGGTAATAGTCAAATTAGAACACCCATAATATTCACAATTAGACAATAGGAAACCATATGGTAGTTTGAAATGGTCGCCAAATGGAAGCATCATTCAACAATCAAGTGTAAGTAAAAGATACACATACATTACCAATATCAGCATATGGTTAATGCTTGGATAGTTCATCATCAAAAGAGTTTCATCAATCAAGTTGGGTCATAGGGAAGTTGCAAATGAAAATAAAAAAGACATATGAACATACTGTCAAAAAATACTAATAAAAGCCTAAATTTTAGCTGCTGTTATTCTAGTATGAAGGAATAGTCACTGACCTGCTAATCGCATGTAAAAAAACTCCACTAGAAAGTATCCCAGAGCAAAAGCAATCATCTGTGTCTAGTCTGAAATTTCAAAAAACGTGTCATGTGTAACTGTATAAAGGTAATATGCAAGGAACATTTACTAAAAAGGGGAAGAAAGAAAACTGGCGAGGTTCATTTACCTGAATGAGTTCAATCGTGTTAGTTGCTGGCCGCAGTTACGGGTGGCGAGCAGGTAAAGACTCATGCTCTATCTCTGAAAGGCCGCACAGTGTGGAGTTGCCAAGGTAGCCGTAACGCCTTCAGTGAGGTCACTGATCTAAAGAGGTGGGTAACGAAGCCGTTGTAAACTAATGCTCGTACATGAAATTCAAAAACAAACGCGGTAAAAAAAGTGTCAATTACCCAAAATATTATGAATGATGCGAGTGGCAGGCTGCCGTTGTAGTGAATGAGCACAGAAGCAGAGCAAGACAGGCGCCTGATGGGCTAAGCTTGTAAACCCTGCATTGAAAACAGTAATGACTCAGATACCTACATGATAGAGCATGCATGGTAGTGTGTGTGTGTGTGTAAAACAAAACAGACATGTTTGAATGTGGTTGAAGAACTGGATTGTGAATGAGAGAGTGATGTAAGAATATAGGTATATTATATGTGGCTGAAATGGGATGTATTAAAGAAAGAAAATATGAAAAAAGATACTTTATAGAATAAGGAGTTGTAAAAAGCAAAAAATAAATCAGAAAACAGATGGCAATATATGGTGAGCAGTACAGTAACAAAGAATAATAATAAATAATGGTGACATATATTCAATCTAAAAACTATGCTAATGATGGATGCTAGAGAAAATAAATAAAAATATTAAAAAATACATGCAATTAAAAAAATGAAAAAAGTTCACATGAAGCAACTTAAATCTAATTCTTCGTTCATCCCTTCAGGTGTCAGGGACCCAATTTTTTCAATCCATGTCGCTTCTTTCTGAGCTCTCAACTTCTTCATGTCCATACTCTGGTCTTTGGTGGAAATAACCTCAAGTACTGTAAATCTTAATTGTGCCACCGTGTGGCCACTTCGATTGAAATGTCTTGCCACAGCTAACGTTTGATTGTTCACTCTAATGCAAGATTTGTGTTCATTGATACGTACATGTATTTTACGTGCGGTCTCCCCAATGTAAAACATAGCACATGGACATTTAATTGCGTAAATTACATTTTCTGACAGACATGTGGCATGTTGTTTTAATTTGATCTTTTCTCCTGTTCTTGGATGTGATATGTATGGACCTTTGATGATATTGTTGCAGTTGCCGCAACTCATAAACAGATGTGTGCCTGGAAATGTATCAAATGTTTTGTGTTTGGATTTTCTATTTCGTGTATCAACCAGTAAGTCTCGTAGATTGTTACTCTTTTGATATGCGAACACGGGTGGTTGCACAAACAGTTCTCTAGTCCTTTGGTCGTTCTGTAGGATAGTCCATCTTTTTAGAACACTGTCTCTGATTTTGCGACTCTGAATTGAATACTTGGTGACAAAAACTAATCCAGGTTGCGGTCGTTCTTGTTTTTGCATTAGTAATTGAGCGCGATCTTTTGCATCAGTTTTGATCCTGGCTGTAATAAGGTCATCATCAGGATATCCTCTTTCTTTTAGTTTCATCTGTAATGTATCTAATTCTAGATTACATTCTGTTTGATCACTCACAATTCTTTTTATGTGCAGCATCTGTCCAAATGGTAAATTGCATAAAATGTTGGGTGGATGGAAACTCAACCTATGGAGAAGATTGTTTGTATCAGTGGATTTTGAGTAAAGTTTTGTCAGTATTCTCAAACCTTCAATTGCTGTTTGCACATCCAAATAGTGAATGTTGGGGTTCCCTATCTCCATTGTGAATTGCAACCTGTTGTCGATGTTATTCAAATATAAAAGGAAATTGTTCAATTGGTCTCGGCTGCCTGACCATATTCCGAATATATCATCAATATATCTATACCATTTTTTTCAAATGTAGACTCCATTGTGGATTGTTGATAATATGTCGGGTTTCGCAATGAAACATGAATGTATTTGCATAGGGTGGTGCCATAGCAGCTCCCATAGCAGTACCGGTCAATTGTTTGTAATAAGTTTCTTTGTACTTGAAACATGAATTCTCAGAAATAAATTTCAAAAGGATCATCAAAAATTCTTGATATGTTCCTATTGGTCCTGCATCAAGTAGTAACTTCTCAACTGCTCTTTGTCCCAAATCGTGTGGGATACTCTAATAAAGACTCGCCACATCGATGGTGAATAAAATGTCATCTGTCGTGAGTTCAATGTTCTCTAGGATTTGTAAGAAATGTGTAGTATCCTTTACATAAGTTGGAGTTAGTTGAATAAGAGGCTGTAAAAAATAATCAATGTAGGTACCCAGAGGATGGAAAATGCTTTTGGTTGCGGCTACTATCGGTCTTCCAAGAGGATTATTGAGTTGCTTGTGAATTTTAGGTAGAATACACAGGTGTGTCATCTTGGGATATTGAGTCCATAAATATGTTTTAGTTTTGTTGCTAATCCATTGGTTTTCTAGTGCCATTTCAAGAATATTGTATAGTTCAGCTTTGATATCTTTAGTTGGATCGTGTGCTAATTGTTGATACGTTGTGGCATCTGCTAATCGTCTTAAACACTCATTGTCATATTGTTCAGAATCTTGAATAACAATAGCACCTCCCTTATCTACTGATCTGATAGTGATAGAATCATCAGTAAATAGGGTCTTTATGATGGATAGTTCACCTCTGTTCAAATTCTTCCGTTTGGGTTGGCAAAATTGTATTTTTTTGATATCGTTCAACACCATGTTATGAAAAATGTCAATCGCAGGAACATGTATTGGCGGGTTGAATGTGCTCTTAGCTTTAAATTTGATATATTCTGTTTCAGTTTGGCTGGGGACATCAGTGGTGTGAGTTGTTTCTGAAAAGTATGTTTTCAATTTGAGTGTGCATACTAGTTTGTATAGTTCAACTTTGGTGTTAAACATGTTGTAACTATAAATTGGTACAAACTTCAAACCTTTCTCAAATGTTTTGATTTCTTTAGTTGTCAAATGTCGAGTTTAGAGGTTAACCACTAGTTCCGATTTGTCTGCAGTCGTGTCTTCATTCCCTGTCCTCTTCTTCCTTCCCCTTCTTGTCCTCTTCCTCTTCCTCCTAAAAAATCTTTCCCTTGGGGATTTGTGGGTTGTCTGGGTCTTAGATTGATTCCTGATGTACTGGCCGCAGAATTTCCTGTTGCTGGTTCGTCTGTTGTTTCTACATTATCTGATTCAGAACTACTTGGATCACTCGTAGATTTGTTGGGTCTTTGTGTTTGGTTAAGATATTGGTCCGCCAAAGTATATACCTCATTATTGAGATGATCATAAGTGTCTCTCTTAAATTTTCTGATTTTGCGTGATTCGAGATCTTGTTTGGATCCGTCCAACTTATCGTTGATGTCAATCTGTATCTCAGCAAATGATTCTGCATCTGTTAATTCAGTCATATCTTTAGACAAGTTGTCAATCTCTTTCTCAAATTGTTCAATATTGCCAGTGAGTTCTTTGATTGTAAGAAGTATCAGGTCTAGAGAACATTTATTTAAGATTTGCTCACATTTTTCGACAAACTCTCTATTTTCTTTACATAAAGTCGGTCGTAAAGGAATTCTAAGTCCTATGGGAATCCGTTGTGCTTTGTAGTAACGGCTAAGGGTCACCGCATGTAATTTACGGTTGATGAGCTTCCTTATTGAATATTCCAATTATTTAATTTTACTTTGGGGGTCTTGGTTGTAATATGCACCGTTTCTTTTATGAGACCCAGTATGGCATCTGCCTCCTCGGCTGAGAAGCCAAGTGTTGTAGCTCTATTATCTGTTAGGAATTCTATGTCTTCATATGACATGATGGTGTGCACTAGCCCAAGTACGATCACGGATGTGAAAGATAAACTGTGGGATTGGTGGTGAGCTATGCACTACACTCCGTTTTTAATAAAATGTATGTTCAAAAATCAAAAATAGCTCCTTAGTAATTTGGGGTGCAAACCCGCTGGAAAGAGTGTCTCTGTGATAAAACACTGCATAGAACGTGAAAGAAAAAGAACTTGGCTGTGAATCCAGCGGTGCGGGCTGCACTCCCGTGTACCACTCACTGGTGGTTAAATTTTGAGTACCAAAAATTCTTCAAAGACTTATAATAATTAAACTCATGCATATTTCTTTTTTCCTATGTTGCTTATTATTGTCATAAGCTTAAATTCCTGAAGGGGAATTGAGCATTTGAGGCAGAAATGTCACTTTAGGCCTATGCATTTCGGGTTGGAAACCCTTCCTCAGGGCCTGTGAACTTATATATTTATAAATGCCTACTGATTAATTCTCTTAACAAAGATAATGGTAATAGTCAAATTAGAACACCCATAATATTCACAATTAGACAATAGGAAACCATATGGTAGTTTGAAATGGTCGCCAAATGGAAGCATCATTCAACAATCAAGTGTAAGTAAAAGATACACATACATTACCAATATCAGCATATGGTTAATGTTTGGATAGTTCATCATCAAACAAGTTTCATCAATTAAGTTGGGTCATAGGGAAGTTGCAAAAGAAAATAAAAAAGACATATGAACGTACTGTCAAAAAATACTAACAAAAGCCAACATTTTAGCTGCTGTTATTCTAGTATGAAGGATTAGTCACTGCCATGCTAATCACATGTAAAATAAACTCCACTAGAAAGTATCCCAGAGCAAAAGCAATCATCCGGGTCTAGTCTGAAAGTTAAAAAAATGTGTCATGTGTAACTGTATAAAGGTAATATGCAAGGAAAATTTACTAAAAAGGCAAAGAAAGAAAACTGGTGAGGTTCATTTACCTGAATGAGTTCAATCGTGTTAGTTGCTGGCCGCAGTTACGGGTGGCGACCAGGTAAAGACTCGTGCTCTATCTCTGAAAGGCTGCACAGTCTGGAGTTGCCAAGGTAGCAGTAACGCCTTCAGTGAGGTCACTGATCTAAAGAGGTGGGTACGAAGCCGTTGTAAACTAATGCTCGTACATGAAATTCAAAAACAAACGTGGTAAAAAAAGTGTCAATTACCCAAAATATTATGAATGATGCGAGCGGCAGGCTAGCCGTTGTAATGAATGAGCACAGAAGCAGAGCAGGACACGCATCTGATGGCTGCCTGGCTAAGCTTGTAAACGCTGCATTGAAAACAGTAATGACTCAGATACCTACATTATAGAGCATGCGTGGTAGTGTGTGTGTGTGTGTGTAAAACAAAACGGACATGTTTGAATGTGGTTGAAGAACTGGATTGTGAATGAGAGAGTGATGTAAGAATATAGGTATATTATATGCGGCTGAAATGGGATGTATTAAAGAAAGAAAATATGAAAAAGGATGCTTTATAGAATAAGGAGTCGTAAAAAGCAAAAAATAAATCAGAAAAAAGATGGCAATATATGGTGAGCAGTACAGTAACAAAGAATAATAATAAATGGGTGACAGCGACAGCCAAAATTATGAAACACGCACTGCCAAATGAGGAAGAAAGAAAGACCTTACATGTTTACCCAAGAAAAACATGTTGACTTGAATTATTGTATAGGAGCGAGTCTAATTGAAATTGAAGTTGAAACCAAAGAACTATTTTTGCTTTTACCCATCGTACATCAGACAATGTACACCTGGTAAAAATCGCTAATGCGATTCAAACAAGTAAATAAATAAAAAAATAAAAAAAAATATGTACAATTAAAATTGGAACTGAAGGTCAAAGCAGCCCAGGGGAAAATATGACATTTATTAAAAACCCTATGCCTAAATAACTATATACTTGAAAAACTGGGAAGGAAAGTCTGCAAAGTCCAGGGAAAATAATAAATAAAGAAAGGAAACCTACTCCTAAATAACTATGTACAAAGGCAGCAGACTAGTCATCCTATCTGATCTCACTCAGCCTTTCCACCATGGCTCAGTCCGACGCCACATCCCCCTTCATCAGTTAGGCCTCCGTTGTTGCCTCTATCACTTGTGCTTCCCTGCAAGTTGCCCCCAGGATGGCAGCCCGCCTCCTTGCCCAATGCAGCACAATCCAAGCCCTGACCATCAGTACTCTTGCCTCCTGTGCCCGCTGCCTCTCAGCCACAATCTGCCCTTCATACTGCTGGAACATGGAAGACATTCTGTGCCTCATGTCCATGAAGAATTACTGGATAACCCACTGCCCGCTCTAATTGAAGAATGGCAAAGTATGAATAATCATTGGCATGATCAAAGCCTATTATCTGATGACAAAAGTGACTTCATGAAAATCAACATCCTATCATAGTCACCATCTATTTTATCTCAAAAATCCACAAGCCTTACAAGAATTTACCATCAACAAGACAAATTATAAATGGAATGGGCTCATTAACAGAACCAATATCTGACTATATCGACCAGCATCTACAACCACTTGCATCTGGATTATACTCTTTCATACAGGACACAAAACATGTGATACAGCAGTTAGAATCCTTCAATTGGGAGCAACATATCAGACTGGTCACATTCAACATACCATCTCTGTGCACCAGCATCCTCCATACCAAAGGCATTGATACCACATATCACTTCTTGAAAATCAGGTCAATATCCTATCACCAACAGAACCTCATGATAATAGCAATGTTAAACTTCACACTTCACAATAACATCTTCAAGTTCAATAATCAAATTTTCAAGCAGAAACAAGGAACGGGGAACAAGGAACGGCTATGGGAGCTAAATACGCTCCCGCATATGCCAACTTATACATGGGCCATTCTGAACTGGCACATGCCTGGCAGCACCCCCTCTTCACAGAACAAAACAGCATTATATACTGGGGCAGATTCATAGACACATTTTGGTTATCTGGAATGGTTCAAAAACAAGCCTGGAAGAATATCATGCATATCTTAACAATAATGAATGTAACCTGAAACTCACCATGCAAGAATCCACAAACAGAATTCAATTCCTGGATCTGGAGCTCTACATTGAAGACCATATCTTACAAACGACCCTATATGTGAAACCCACAGCTGGAAACAGCACTTTACACGCATCAAGCAATCTCCTGCAGCATTTAAAAGGCCAACATCCCCTATGGAGAATTATTAAGAATAAAAAAGAATTGTACTCAAAAGAAGGAGCTGGAAAAACACATAGCAAAAGCAAAACAAACATTTCAAGCTAGAGCATTTGATATTAAAAATCTAGACAAAGCATATAAAAAAACATGCACAGAACAAGAACAGCATTATTGCAAAACAAGATAATAAGCAGATCTGCAACCCCAAATCAGGTCAGAATTATCACCACGCATAACTGGAAGTGCATTGCCTCAAAAAAATTCTATCTCACCATTGGCCAATGCTAAAAGCTGATGAAGATCGTACAGAACATCTGGATGACACTCCAACCATTGCATACCATAAACCGAAAAATATGAAAAACCTATTATATCCATCTCATTTTCAACTTAAGAAAACACAAGGAGGGATACCACAACTTTGGCACTCTGAAAACCGCAAAGGCAACTACAAATGTGGAACCTGCACAATGTGCCCCTTCTCTGTAAACTCAAAAACAACAATAACTTTGCCAAATGGAAATGATTACAAAATTAGAGAATTCATAAACTGCAGTTCCAATGCACCTGTCAAAGACTATATATAGGCAATACGATACACCCACTAGAATTAAGGATTTCAGAACATTAAAGAACTCTTACTCTTTTACTCATGAAATTATTTGGTATTGAAAAAGTCAGTGTGCCATCAAGAAAAGGTAATTTGGTAAGAGTACTCAGACAACATGAGGCAAGATGGATCTGCATCATAGACTGTTGTTTTACAGGCTTAAATCAGGACACCGAAATGAATCACTATTTGTGATAATTTGTGTAAATGTATGATTTTTACATGTTAACCTTAGATTTGTACATGTTCAGGTAAGATAATGTATTGGAGTAGTTTGGCTTACTTCCTTAATGGGAAAAAACAATTTGGAATGCAATACTTTAAAAAATGTAAACATGGACAGTTAATCCACAACAAGTTATTAAGGCAATCAGGGAACACACACCAACAGAATTCCATTATACATTGGCTAGTAAGAAGTAGCGCAACAGAAATGATTTGCATTCTCATAATTTTGACCATTTCAAGAAGGCGGTCGACGCGATGAAGGAGCGACGTTGTACACAACGTGCCACGTCAATGTGCCGAAATAGGCAGCCATTTTGAATTCACGTCACAAAATGCTGCGGTTAACATGCCGGTTAAGTCAAAATAATTAGAAAGGAAATTTCCATCAAAAAAAAGAAAGCTTGCACCTTAACCATCAACCAGTATAACATTCCCTAACAAAATAGAAATGGGTCAGTAAACAATAGGATATTATTTTTGTTTAAATCCTCTAAATGTCTGTAATATTAACAGGCTCAACTCCTTCCTGACAAAAAGCCATTTAAATCTTTGATAGAAATCGTCCCAACTTTGGCTTCATCAGATACTGAGCAACAAATTAATTTCACAAACAAAGGAATTTAAATAAGGAATTTATTTGTAACAAAGTTCAAAGGACAAATCTCCAATTAAGTGAGTAATTTACCATATATTCAAATGCTGTAAGATTTGATTGCCCAATGAAAAATAACCAACATTTATTGACTGCTTCATGTTAAAATTGAACAAAATAGACACACTCAGTATTCACTAGATCAACAGCCTCTCGCGAATCTAGTACTAAAATGACACCACGTTTTACAAGAGATATAAATGAAGTGATGTCTAGCCTGTATGTTATTTAAACTTTATTATTATTTTTTTTTCTGTTTAACACATCTAGATTTATTTTGGTAAAACCCTCCTGATGAACCATTTGATAGTTTTTTGGGGAAACACGGGTTGAGAGAATTATAACAGTGTGAAAGAGAATCATACCTTGATGTGAAGTAACATTGGGGTCATTCCGAGGTTGGAGGTAATGGAAAAACGATGCCGGTAAAGGATTAAGGGCATCGCATACCGCTCCGGGCTATTCTGACCTAAGACCCCGCTACTAGAGGCACCGGTAATAGTGGTGCCTCTAATAGCGGCATGGGCGAGGGCACGCAGCCCATCATACCGGCAATGCCGGCTTGTCGCTAAAGGGAGAAAATCACAAGTCAGGCAGCCAAGCAAATACCGGCATCATGAAGGCGCTAATAGGGAATGCCGGCATCACAAACCAACCGTAAAATGCTATGTGCAGTGTTCCCAACTGCCACAGGTACACAAAATGAGCACAGGTGGAGGCAATGGAGTCTGGGCCAGTACAAAAGGAGCACACCCACACACCAGACCCATTCCCACACCAAGATGATTCCAATAGTAGTAGCAATACTGGAGCTGGAGGACATGCTTGCATTGCAACACCAGCACCAACAACAACAGCAACATCAGGCACCACAGAGGAGATGCAGAAGGGGAAGAAGGATGAGACAGGCCCAGCATGCCCCACCAGTGCAGCCAGCGGTAACATACAGGCAGCCCCCAATCCCTCGCATCAGAGCCAGTCCTTTCAACCTAACCCTGGAGCAGACCCAGACCCTGTACCTTCTGGACCGGAACACCATCACCACCATCATGGACATGATACACAACAACATTGTCAGCCTCATTGAAATACGCACCATCATACCCCCTCTACTGAAGGTAATGTCGGTGCTCCACTTCCTTGCCACAGGCACCTACAAGCACATAGTGGGGCACATGCATGGCATATCACAACCCTCATTTTCTGGCATTCTGAACCTAGTGATGGATGCCCTCCTCAAGCACACAAGGGACTACATATCCCTATCATGGACACCCCAGGAGATTTTTGATACAAAAGTTGGCTTCCATACACTGGCAGTCATGCCAAATTGTATAGGTGCCCTCGACTGCACCCATGTGGAGTTGGTGGTCACGCATGCCATGGAGATGGTGTACCGCAACTGCAAGCAATACCACCCCATCAATGTGCAGATGGTATGCGACGCCAACAAGATCATCACACATTGTTGTGCCCGATATCCCGGATCAACTCATGACATCATGGTCCTGCGGAACTCCATGCTACCACGCTACATGGAGCGACATGTTGGACGACGTGCCTGGCTGCTTGGTAAGTTGCATGACAGGCACATGGCACTGAAATGGCACTGAGATGCACACACCACCATGGTGTCAATGTTGATGTAACAGCACAATGTGCACATCACTAAACATTGTACCCCAAAGCATCCCAAACAGAACATGACACCGAAATCCCATAGGAATGAAGTAAGTTCGATACCCATCACAACATGACAAACAGTAAACCACCCGACATCCCACAACATGTGCACCATCCAGCAACATGCAGTGTATATGCACTATTTTGCTGTCTCCAGTAAATCACCACACAGGACAAGCATCCATGGGAGTACATTGAAAAGAACCACCAAGGGAATCCACTGTCTGTCACAGGGCTGCCACACCCACAGGAATGCTGCATGTCACCATGGGAAAATTCAGCACTGAAAGCCTAATATCGCAGAGCCTACTGCCAACGCTCCCAGTCAGAAATTCATACAGAACACAACACATCACAAATTTGACACAAACACAGCTGTATGCGTACACAATGCATGACCAACAATGCGGCAGTGCACACTGTGTATCATCTAGAAGATGATGCACACTGTGTATCATCTTGAAGATGCAATCCACACCATATTCCATGGCACAGGACACATTGAGGGCCTAAAATGGCATGCATACAACCAGGGACATGTGCATGTGACCAACGATAATCTGCAGGCATGTGTGACTAGTACAGCTGTCCATCATGAATCCACTGACATATACCTTATATTGCCTCCCATGCAGGTGCCAGTGGTTACCCCTTGTAGCCGTGGCTCCTCACCCCTGTCCGAAACCCTCAGAACAGTCATGAGGAGGACTACAATCGATCCCACACCCGTACCTGTGTGGTCATTGAGCAGACATTTGGCCTGTTGAAAGCACAGTTTCGCTGCCTTAGCCGGTCAGGTGGGGAACTCCTCTACAGGCATGAGAAGGTGGCCAAGATCATCATGGCATGTGCCGTGGTGCACAACATGTGTACCTAACGGAACATGCGCCTGCCCCCTGACATTGAACTGCTAACACCTGGTGATGATGAAGGGGATAAAGAAGATGGGACTGCACATCATCGTGGTGCCGATGCACAGGATGGATGTACTGTGCGTCAGTCAGTGATTGCACAATATTTCTGACACACATGTCTGCAGAGGGTGACATGATAGTTGGATGGAGGGCACGGGGTATGGGGGTACATGTACACTATGCACTGTATATTAATAAATGACACATGCGCAATGATGAATGTCCACTCAAGTCATTTTTAACACAACGGGTGTATTGAAAATTACAATGAAAATGAAACTGTACTAACCCTCCACCACCCTCAACCCCCTCCCCATCCCCCCACAACTTCCTCACACACCCTCAACCCCTCCCCATCCCCCCACAACTCCCCCACAGACCCTCAATCTCCCTCTCCCTCCCCCTCCCCCCACTACTCCCCCACACATGTCCCAACAAGTGATGTTGCCTTCATCAGGCTGGCCAGCCTGCTTCCTGCCACTCCCTGCACCTGGTGGCGGCATGTACCGGCGGCGCAGGGGGCGCGATGACCTGTGGAGTGGGCTTGTCTGTGTTGAGCTTGAGGACGATGGGGTGGCCACCTGCTCCATTTGGGTGGCCCGACGCTCAGTCTCCAATGCATCAGCAATGCGGCTGAGGTCCTGCCGCAGGGCTGATACCTCCTCACACAGCCTACTTGTGTTTTCGGCAAAGATCTTTCCCAGGGAGGCGGTGTTGTCGGATATGATTTTGCCCAAAGAGGCGGTGTTTTTGCACCACTCCTGCCTTGCTTGGGCATTGTCACTTACAAATTGTCACACCAGGGCAGTTAGCTCCTCCTGCTGCTACTGCCCTGTCGGTACACCTGTGGAGGGTGGAGGGTGCTTGGGTGTCATGTACAATTTCTATTGGCTCCCCTATGGGACTCATGGCCCCTTGGCTGAACTCCCCCACAGACTGCTCTGGGGTGGTGGCGTGGTCGGAGTCCAACGATGTCAGCTGTGGGGATGGTGCCGGACTTGGTGTGCAGGGCAGTTCGGAGGGGTCGTCCTCCAGGGGCACCCACACCTCTTCCTGCGCCTCCTCCTCAGCCAGGGGTGATGTGGCTGCCACCTCCCCGACTGAACTGGACTCTGCTGAGTGTGCTGCTTCAGCTGTGTCCTGTTCCAGTGTGACTGGTGTTGCGGGTTCTAGCTCGACGGCCCTTCATGGCACAAGTGCCGTGGCATCCAGAGGTGGTTTCCTCTGTGGTGCATGGCAAGCCTTTTGTTGGGCTTTGGAGGTCGAAGGCCTGTTGGCCTCATCCCAGGCCCTCTTCCAGGGTGTGGTTGGCTGTGGGAGTGAGTCATGTGCCGCTCTGTCATGGTCTGAGCCTGTGTGGGACGAAGAGCGGGACGGCATGAGTGATGGATTGATAAGCATCAGGCATACATTTGTAAAATTGCTCATCTACACAATAGAGGGTAATAGGCAGTTGAGTTTGGATGATCACGTTGCTCGCTATATGGGTGGGCAATACAGGTATATGTTGGGGTCACTCATGTTGGGGAAGACATATGCTATGTGACATGCATATTTGTTGTGGTCTGCATGCAGTGTGACTTATGCCATTAACATTTTAGTGTGGTTTGTATAAGGTATGGCATTGCCTTTCTGCAGGCATCTGCATGTGTCTGTGCTGCATACGACAACTATGCTGTGTGTGCATTGGGCCATGGCTTGCCTCTTTAGACAGACATATTGGTGGACTATCATCAGACTCTGCATTACAGTGTTTTCTTAGGACACCCACCTCCGTCCGCAGATGATGTGGCCCCACACTCCATGTCTCCCACGCCTTCAATGGCCTCCAAGGCGATCAGGCTTGCGCTTATATGTCCTCCCACCGAGACAGCTTTATGAGAGAGCTTGCTCCTCCGCCAGTTGACTTGGCCCGGCTCCTGTTGGCCGAGAGGATGTTGCAGACTCGCAGGCGTAAGTCATCCCACCTCTTCCTGCAGTCATTGGTTGTGCGGTGGGTGTTGCCAACCGCGCTTACTTTTTTGTGCCACTAGTGCACAGATCTACTTCTTTCTGATTATGGCCTCCCTCTTGAGGCTCTGGGCAAACACGACATCTGCATGTTCTTCCAGGGTCTCCGCGAGCATGGTCAACTCATCTTCATTAAAGTGCTCCTTGCGCTCGCGGGAGGTGCCCTTTTTAACAGCCTTGGGCAATGTAGTGTTGTTATGGATTCCTGAATGAATGATTCCTTGCCTTGGGTCGCTACCACTTAAAACTCCCCACAGTGAAATGGTCAACTTCTAGTTAACATCTGCGCCCGAATGCAGTTATCTGCCCGGTGGGCGTAAGAAATAAATCAAAATCAAAATCAAAATCAAATTGGATTTCACACACAGCAATATCCTACAGGTCCTGGCTGCTGAGGATAGCAATGGATTGTGTTTTTAAAGATGGCCGCCATGCTCTTTCCCGATCCTGTGCGATGACGCTACTTCCAGTTCTGCTTATTTACGGTCACCGTTATTAGCGGTGAGCGCTAATGCCATCTTGCTTCATGCATTTTGCATTTTTAAAGCACTCACACAGCCCGCGGGCATCGAGGTGCTGTTACAGGAATTGTTTTTTATTTTAGTTTTTTTTTTATTTGCATAATTGTTTTATTTGTTTGTCTCAGTTGCGTATTTATAACGCGCTTAAATACCCAGAGGTTTCTAAGCGTGGACCCGGGGATCGAACCTGTGTTGCTTCGTGTTGTCTTGCTTCCAAGGCGAGCACATTTCCGCTGAGCTACCCTCCCGGGACGGATGTTGTTACCAGCATGGCGCAAAGCTTGTGCCCGCGAGGTCGTAATAGCCCTCTATTAGCGGGCTCTGACCTACACGGACACAGTATTTACTCCATTCCGGTAAGGGCAGTTACTTACCTCCAACATCAGAATTACCCCCATTGTGTTTTTGTTATTTAAGAACAATTTAAGATACAATTAACGAACATCAAACCTAAGTAAGTGTACCGAGACATCATTTTTTAAACAGACACTCAATAATGAGAGTCTGAGGATTAAGAACATTGGTGACACTAAGTAAATATTTCTTCTCATGTTCACATGTACCTCCTGCCTCACACTTCCCACCTGCATCCTTTGGGTGGTCTTACCTGCAACCAATTGCCTAATCCTCAATGCCACCTACTGGCTCAGTAACCAGTGACCAGTGTCTGCTACATCAGTACTCCCTCCGAGCTGATGACGATCCCCGGGGGCGTACGGCACCTTCACTGCTCATAGGTGACTGCTGTCCCTCCACTGCTGTGCCTGGGACTCCCACTTCGGGAAGGGATGAGAGCTCCACCAGACAGGGCGTTGCGGGTGGGACAGGTGCACAGGGTATATTGGCCGGAAGGCACCCTGGAGGATGACTGGTGCACAGAGGAGGAAGACGAGAAGGTGGTTGCAGCAGTGAACAGCCCATGGAGTGCATCACAGAACAGGAATGCGGCAGGTCAGGACACAAGGCAGTATAGCTCACTGTGATGCTGGGCAAGCAGACTACGAAGAGCCCACCCATCATCACGAATGACACGTGTCCGCCTGGTCAACCAAGCAAGCAGGGGCAGCACATGATCCCAGATTGACACGCCAGATGGCAAGGGGGCAAGGAGGTGTCGGTCTGGGTGGACACACCAGCCAACAATGGGGGGGTGGGTCTAGGTGGATGCATCCGGGCATGCGCACACTGCTGCACAGCGGTGGTGTGCACAGCCTCATGCCCCTGGTACAGGACTGCAGTAAGCAAGCCCATTTCAGCAGCCCACCTGACCCCATGGGCTGGGCTGCAACGGCCAACTCCTCCACCTCCCCCTCTGTCAACCTGGATGACTCCAGGGTGTCTTCTGCCATGGATGGCCCCTGTGTTGCATCACCTGGCCCCACCACTGCTGACAAGTCCACTCCCATCTTCACCTTCTTGTACTTACCCCCAGCAGCCATGCCTGATGTCACTGGCACTGCCACAGCCACATCGCTCCCCGAAGATCAGCGTTCACAGGCTTGTGGCTGTGGCCTGTGCCTCTGTCTGGTGGAGACATCCCTGCATCCATTCTCCACAGCACTGCTGCTGTCCTCTTCATCAGATGCAACTGTGGAAAAGGAGACACAGATCAACAATATCAGTGTATTGTATCAAAGCAAGTGTGGCATCGCCAACATTCACAGGAACATGACTTGTCAAGGGGACAACCATCAACCCCTACACCCTCACACATGATATACAATCCACATCCATGCAGACACCTGCCTGGCCATCACTCCACACAATCACATCAAACTACATGCCATTGTCACAACCAATCAATTGCATATGCTATACACACATGCATCAATTGCACATGCACATGTGAGCATGCTATGGCACCAAGGACATCCACATGTCATGCACACACATAAACTCAGAGGGCCCAAGCAGCGCCATGACCAATCACATCAGAGTCCCGAGAACTGAAATGCCTCAACGTGGCCAAGCCAGACATCTGAATGCATGTGTTGCATACAGGCGTGAGTGATGACCAGTCACACATTCCCATTTTGGGCACATACACATGAGCCTCATGCATGCACATGACGTGGCCCACTCTACCTCAACTGGCAAATTTGTCATCCTGGCATGTCTCAGACACAAGTAACATTGAATGTGCACGGTCTGCAAGCCAGCACTACAACAAACAATGCAAGTAAGAGCACATTTAATATCCAAAGATGTCTGAATGCACACAAGTAGAGCAATGTCTGGGACATGCATGCAGATATCCGTCTCAGAAACACACTTGCTGCAAGCCTAAGGGGGTCACTTCCAACATGCTTGTACATGCACAACACATATTCACCGTGGAGCAGTTTACCACATGGCTACTCAACATTCGACTCCAGACATTGCTGTAACTCGCTGACCTGGGAATGCAGCGCCAGGTAGAACCTCTCCAGGACCCGCATGGTGTTACCCAACAGCCTGCACCTGCGTGCATGGTGCCCATCTGCGGTAGCACCGGCCTGTATGTATCGCAGGGCCTTGCCATTGGTCTTTGACATGGATCCTGGATTTCAGATTCTCCAAGCACTTATGGACAGTCTTGAAGGTGTGGACTACCACCGCTTCCCATTGATGGCATCCGTGATTCCGTCCCAGATCTGCTGATGTCCTTAGTTTGTTGCATCACAGGGTTGAAGAGGGCATCATGATGCTCCAGGATCTTCTCCACCAGGATGTCAACTTCCCTGGCGCTAAAGTTGACAGCCATCTGCCTCACTACCATGTGGTTGCCACTCTGGTTAGAACATGAAAGTGCTGACATGGGAACCCCCAAGGCAGGGTGGGTGGGCAAAGTGGTCCTGGAGCTGGGCTGTGGAGCAATGTTGGTGGTATGGCATAGTGTGAGTACAACAAAGCAGCTGAGGTGGTCAAAGGGCCGGAGATAGGAGCACAGGCAATGGCTGGTCATCAGGCACTCCAAACACAGTGCAGGTGGACAGCAGACACACACACTGTAAAGGCAGCAGCAGATGGCAAAGTTGGAGGCAGCACAGAGCAGGAGAAGGCAGGTAAAATGGCACAGACGCATGAGCAAGGGACTTCCATGTCTCGCAATGAAGGCAGCCGGAAACAGAGTGAAGGGACTTTGCACGTAAAAACAGAGAAAAGCGTGGACATGTGAAAAAAGAGGAAAGACCGTCACTGCGTTTCTTACCTGACATGCGCTGCACGCAGTCATTGAACATGCCAAATTCGGAAATACAAATGTATGTGTAAAAGCAACTCCAGAAGTGCGTGCGAAGAGGAGGACATGGACGAATGGAGTACTGGCATTTTATTAGGTTCCACGCAATCTGTTCACTTCAGGGATCGTATCGACTTCTTATTTTGGTAGGGGCTTTGACACCGCGCATACGTGTATTTACTTTTGATTTTTGCAAGGCTAATGGTGAGTCCCGTAGCCGTATGCCTGTGTTTCAACTCTCGGTGCCCCTTTGTATCGCGTACCACTATTCTTACTTTTCTGGTGGCTTTTTGGGGTTGGTGATAGCATTTATTTTCGTTGCTGGGTGCCACTGCATATCACTTACCACTTTTTTCTTATTTTGGAAGCTACACTGATATTGCATATGCATTTGCTGTATCTTGGGGTGCCTGTGCATTACACATCCCATACTATCCACAACTGGGGTAAATTTGAGCATTGCTGCACCACAGAACTACATCTTCCATCAAGTAGACTGGCCCCTCAATCCCATTGCCCAGGACAATTACTTGGTGTGCCTTTCATATTTCCGTTACACCAGGGACATGAATGGAAAGGCCCTATGATGGAAAGGGGGCAGATAGGGCCATGGTCACGGGTGTGCTGTGGAAGCAGCTGTCCCAGCCCCAAGGGCTCAGGGGAGTGCCGTGGAAGCAGCTGCCCCAGCCCCAAGGGGTCATGGGTGTACTGTGGTGGCAGCTGCCCCAGCCCCAAGGTGTATTGGGCTTGATGTAGAAGAAGCTGCCCAAGCCCCAAGGTGTGAGGTCATGCTCCAGGCCACTTGTGGTCCAGCATCTGGATCCAAAGTGGTCCCAGCCACTCAGTCACACCAAGTCCAGCTGGGTGCCAACCTGGCCTCTGCTCTGACAACTGGAGGGGTATCACCAGAGGAGGAGGAGTTGACCCTGCATGAAGAAGCTATGAGCCAATTCTTACTACTGGAGCAGGTGCCAGGCATTGAAGGCCTGGAAAATTATGAGGACACATCCAGTGAGTGACCAACATTGTGCACCCTGAGTATGTGAAGTAATGCATCAGCAAGACGTATAATTGTGGTGCACATCTGGCTGTATTGGAATGACTGCACGGGATGAAGCATGTCATGTTGTGGACTTGCTCCTGTACAGTGGACACATTAGTGGATTCAAACCAAGCGCTGTACGGTTTATAGTGACTATTTCAAATGTACTTTTTTCAAATGGCATTTTCTCTAATCAATTTTGCCGGCAAAAAATGTTTCAAATGTTTTTTTTTTAATTTTATGTTTAAAATGGGGGGTTACCCCCAAAACGCCTGTTTTTTTAAAACACTTTTTTTTACTTACGTAACCCAAAAAAAGAAATATAAAACTAAAAATAATACATTCGAAAAAAATGTTTTCGATGAAATGTTTTTGTGATAATTGCATTTCGAAAAAATGCATTCGAAAATATGACCGGATACCACGGTTTACATCAGTGGAACATGTCAGTTCGACACTATTCATCCCCCACACACACCCCCCAACATCTGCCACATGATACCACTACGCCACTACATGCACAGTTGTTTGCAGCATCCTTCATGTGGGAGACCACGGTCTGCTTGACATGTGCATGTGTACCAAATCCTATTTACACTTCATGCCATGCAGGGTATTGAATCTCTTTTCACACATGTACCTATGTGCTGCCATGCCACATAGACTATCCAAGTTGACAGACAACACATCTTATGGCATGCCCTGAGTGAGTGTGCATATGTTCAGACTGTACACATCCCAGCTGCTCCAATGGCAATGACTCCAGAGGAAAATCGTTGAGACGCCTGCTCCCTGCTACCCTGCCACATGCAGCCCACACTCAATGTGCCCACACCCATCTCCCTCTTGTGGGTCACTGTACCTTGGTCATGTATACAACTCCATTAATGTACTCGCTCCACTTCATGGACCTTGTCTAGGTGGTCCTCTTACAGCCATACATCACCTGGGACTATTTGCTGTTTCCCTAACTTACGCCATGCTCTCCTTGTCTACAATCCCTGTATCAAGTCAACACTGGTGTGGCATGTGATGGATGCAGCACTGAATGTGCATATTTGTGGCTGCCTGTTGCTATGTAATGTAATTGCACTTCACAGAGACACATGTCCATGCTCATGTGGCTGGTATTAGTCAAAGGTGTGCGGTTACATGGTCCCTAACATTCTTCTTAACAACCCCGTTGGTTGGCAATGTGTCCACTAGCACCATGACCCTGGGCAGGGAATTTGTTGGCCATTCTGCATTTGCATGCTCACATTGCTTGTTGGACATAGTGCGTGGATGCTGTATTTCTTCTGACTAAATGCCCTGCTTTGTGTTGCATGACAGGTATGTGATATACACGTTTATTGTTGACATGTTGCACATGACTCCACATGTCTTTTTCTGTCCATGTGCAGGTGAGGATGCAACATATGCAGAGGAGGAGGCTGAAGAAGAGTCTGTGGTGCATCAGCCCACCAGTGGAGGACCTGGCGTGGGAGCCCGTGAGAACCCACTAGTGCTCCAGACCATCCTCAGCCATGCTGCAGACCCTTCGGGATCTTTGGACTCAGCTGGCTCTGATGCTGAACTGGATGTGCAGTCCTCGATGCTGGAAGAGGTGAGTGCACCAATGGCTGGAGCAGTTGTTGCCCGTGAGTCTGCAGGGGGTCTAGTACCCTCACAAGGCCAGCCAGTGGTGCCCCCATCGGTATGCAGTGGTTACTGCTTTAAGGCCACCCTCCCAGGAATAGTTTTTTCTGCTCCAATGGAGGTTTGCAGACCTGCAGCAAAGGACAGGGGAATCAAAGCAAGGGCCATGCTCCCTTGCAGCAGGCAGGCATGGGCCCCGCACATGTGGGAGATGTGTGCAGCCTGGGCAGGCAGAGTGAGAGCAGCCATTGTTGTGTTACTCGTAGTGACACAGTGCTGCCTTTGCAAGTTTGGCTGAGGGCATGGATCAGGTGGCCACTTCCATTACCCCCCAGCAACACAGGTGGCACAACAGCTTCAGGTCATGCGGTCCACATGCCGTTCCCACTGACTGCACATGTAGGCCAACATCAGGGGCCGACGGGCAGATCTACAGTATTTGCAGGCATTCCTGCTTGCAGAGGGTCGTGCACACAGTGATGCCCTGAAGCGTGAGATGTTGTCCCACAGGGCTTCAATCCATGAGGAGCATGCAGCCACCAGAAGACTGTTCCATCAGGAGGTGTTAGCATTGAGGCAGACAATCTCATAGGAACTCTGTACAAACTGTGAGGTTGTGCATAGCAATCTCACAGCCCTAACTCTGCTGGTGCATTCATCAGTGTCATGCATGACAGCTGCCACTCATGCCGGTTAAAACCTCAAAATGGCACTCCCATTGATCGGGAACTTAGTGAAGATTTAATTTGGTGGAAACGCTGCAGAAGAAGTGCCATGCGTGATGCTTGCTACCCCAAGTGTTAAAGAAGCTTATATCGCAAAGAAAATCCTCTGAAGAATGTTATACCATTTTGGTGATAGAAACAGAAACATGTCGGGAATTTTAGTGTAGAGACATTTTTTGAGTGCCTAGTTTTTTAGTATTGTCAATTGTGTCTGGTAATTGTTGTATGTTGTATTTTTATCTTGTCAATGTGATATGTATGTGGAATCATGATCCACTTTGTGATTCTATGGGTGTTTTAATGAACTATTCAAATTATTAATTGATAAATTGAATCTATTTGTAAATTCACATTTTTGAGGAATACTATGTCAATTTTTTCAGGATGTTTGGTATTAAGAGGGACGGCGACACATCGCGTTCTACGAGAGAACATTTTCAAAACACAAAGTATCTATCTCTTTTTTTATATGTATCATGCTACCATGCCAGGATGGTTTTTCAAGTAGTACTCATGTCACTGTCTTCCTCCCTCGGTCAACTCAGCTATGCCCACACCTACTGTGGTGTAGTGCATGTCCTTGGCCATCTCCAATCCAGACAGTGTACTCCTTGATGTGTTTTGCACTTGGCCTTCACTCTCATTTTCACTCTATCTCTGTTGTGCTACACTGCAATCATGGGTAGATCACAATCTATGTACTGTCACCCTCTTGCACCCTGTGGTCCTTCTGCAGTGGGTGGTTTCAGCATTTTATCATCCTCCATTCATGTGTTGTCATGGATGTGCAGTTTCATTTTGTTGTTACTATGCATGTCTTTGCACTTAGGGGATGTGTCACTTGTGTGGTGTTTAGGTGGAGTCTTGCACTGTGTGTGATCACTTTGGATTGACTTGTCTTATGGGCCAGCAGTGTTACTTCATGGGTGAATGTGTCATATGGTGTGGAGCTGGTCGTAGGTCTGGGCATTGTGTGGTTCCTATGAATTAATGAGGCCACAGGTTGCAAATTCCAAATTGTGGGAGTTCTAGCTCTATGGGCCTTTCTTGGGTGGTTGGGAGAGGGTGGCATGGCCAGCTGTTTGTGGCCTGTGACAGACGTGAGTGGTTGTGCTGGTGTATGTTTCATTGCACTTTGCACAAGTGTACTGAGTGACCCTTCGCATTCACATGCAATGTTTGGGGGATGATAGTTTTATGGCACATTTGGTCTCTCTTGCTCAGGGTTGCATATTGATGGTGTGCAGCCCCAGTTATGAGTCACAAGCATGTAACCATTTGATACACATTTTCTGAGATACTATGTTGTGTACAGGCACACTATGTTTTGCATTGTTGGTGTTTTCACATGCATGTCCCCTGCATGCAACACCATGTTGTTTGCAGCTTCAAGTTGACCACAGCTTGGTGCATGGTGTTGATGCATTCAATAGAATGCACAATTGAACCAATTGTATGCTGTCACAATGAAGTCTGCATGCATTGATCCTTGTTGGCAGTTCCACATTGCTTTGTTATGTCTGCTTATGTCTTCCATGGCAGTTGCCTCAATGGCCAGCCTTCCAGTCTGACATCAGGCTCTGTGAAATGCTGCCTCCAACATGGTCCTCCATGGGGTGCAAGAGCTGAGTATTTGTGTGCTTGCATTCTTGTGCTTTGCATCATGTGCTCCCATGACTGTGTTCACTGCAGTGTCCCACTACTATGCTGGTGATGGCATGTCTTATGATGTCATTGCTTGTCTTCTGGGGGTCCCTGCTTTTCTGGGTGCTCAATTATCTGCATTTCTGATATCTTCTAATTTTCAAGCAGCATGTTGACTGATGTGTGTGTGGTGTATGTGCCATTGCCTTGGGAAGGGCGATATGTGACATGCACATTTGCTGCATGTCTTTCATGGGGTCAGGCAGGGTGGGGGGCTGTGGTTGTTTGTCAGTGTGTGTTTTTGAATTTCAAGCAGTGTGCAGGTGTTGCTGCATGTGTGATGGGACACATGTTGATGGTTGTCTTGTGAGTTCTTGTTTGAATGTCACTGAGGGGGGCACATGAGTCTGTGCTTTTTGGGTACATGGATGTATTGGCTACACTCAATTTCTATTTTTTCATTGTCTGCAGATCTTTCCATCAGGGAATGATGGCTATTCATTTGGGTGAATTTCGACTGTCGACTGCATGCCCAGGAGACAAGATGTGCAACTATCTTGATCCTTATGGAATGGCTACATTAATTGCTGGATGTGACCATTCTGGTGTGTCGCTCTCTTTGTCACAATTGTCAATTACCTATAGTTGAGTGGTTCATTTGGGATGGGGTTTATTGTGGTCATGTTGACAGAATCTGTCACATGTGGATCCTTACTGCACTGCTTTTCCACACCCCACAATAGGGACATGTTTGTGCACATCATGCACATTCTTTGACATGCGTATAGCAATATGCCATTGTGCTTCTGTTTTTTTGTGGGCATGTTACTTTTGGAGGCCATATATGGCTTGCAGCTCAAACATAATGCTTGATGAGTTTCAGAATGTATCGGTGCTTACACATTTGAGGGGTATGTCAGTTAGTCATATGCAATGTTTTTTGTGCCTAATGGGTGATTTCATTCAATGGTTGCCATGGTGGCAGTGGTGTACTCCCTCTTCAATGTGTTTCTTTTGGAAACACAAAATGTAATATCTTTTAACTTGAATGGATGCACACAAACTTGCACTTACAAGGGCACTTTCTCAGGGTGGTTTTGTGGGCATAGTGGATTGGCTCATTGTCAACACTGAAAGTCACCCCGAGAGGGGCGGGTATGCCCAGATGTGGGTCCCGAGTCTGCCGGGCCTAGAGACCCAAGCTACTCCTCACGGATGATCCCCAACAAGGCTGAAACATGTCTGGGGATGCTTGTGGTCTCGTGCAGAAGGGATGTGACCTAGCAGTTCGGGCTGGACTGCCCCTTTTGGGGTAGGACCAAGCCTTATTAAAATATGGTTTTAACCCTTCTGTAATGGCTTGGCAGGCTGAAAAACGATGGTCTGGAGGGTTGCCCAGAGCTTTGCCCGTGGTTATGATTAAATCAAAACCTTCCAGCCATCACCTTTCTGTTTTACCTAGAATTTGGCTACATTGTGTGCACTCCATAGGGGAAGGAATTTAGGTGAATAAGGATTTCACAAGCTGGGTACGTGCAGCCTCTAGGCATGCCCTTTGGCCAGCCATACGCAAGCGGTTTGCCTGTGGGTGTGCCATCACCATGTCCACCGGGACGCTATGCTGTGTATTAACATTGTGCAGGACACATGCTGCCACAATGATCCTGCAGACTACTGTTGGTGAATACAGCATATAACATATAGCGTGGTCAAAGGAGCGGAAACGTGACTTGAGCACTATGAATGTGCGCTCCACTATGCCCAAGTCTCAATATAGGCAGTATCTACTTTACCTCGGCAGGTGTGTTGGGGTTGCGTATGGGCATCATCATGAATGTGTGAATGTGCTCAGAGGCTAGGGACTGTCCCCTGTAGATATGAGAATGGTTGTCATTGCATTTGTTTACAGTGCCTATTGGTCTGTGTGCAACATGCATGCATGGGCATGGCCATTCATACTCACCAATGAGACATGTGTTGCCACGCTTCCCAGCTTCCAGGGCCAGTGTAGCGGGGACATCCTGAAGATGTAACTATCATGAGTGCTACTTTGATAGGTAGCATATACTTCAGTAATTATGCTTTTGGCATCACACAAAAACTGAACATTGATGGAGTGCCAATGTTTCCGGTTGCAGTAGATGTGTTCGATGGGTCTATGTGGACGTAGAGCAACATGGGTGCAAACAATAGAACCTAGCACCTGGAAAGTGTGTCCCCCCCAAACAAATCCTGAAACACTGCCTGCCTTTCTGCTGGTGTTATGGGCATATAGATATGTCAGCGGACAGAAGGTTGTGCAGTTATGATTGCCAACACCTGGTGTAGGCAGCGAGACTGCGTGGCCTGGAGGATCCGACCTAGTATGGCGGTGGTCAACTCGAATGACCCAGTGGCCAAAAAAAGAGTAATGAATAACTTTAGCAAGGGGACAGTACTTGGGAGCACATGGTGGGTGATGTGAGGTCATCTTCCCCCTCTGTGACCAGTTATAGGATGATAAGGGGGGACCTACACCTGCCATAGACCTGGTCATCAGGCATCTCAAAAAGCCTGGCATGTGGGTGTAAGATCCGGGCCCTGGCCATCCTTCTCCTCCTGAGGTGTGCATGGATGATTGCTGCAACAAAGGATGCATTCGTCATGGCTATGTTGTGCTTGCATAATTTATATGCATTTGTTAAGGTGCGCATTGGCGTTTACGCCTGCTATCGCATGGCATAGCGTTCCAGGATTTGCACGTGTTTTTGCGCGACCCGACGTTCCCTGTTCAATTCCATGAATATGTTTCTTTTATAAGTGTATGGACAGTGCAATTGTATAATGGTGGAACATCCCTCATAGCACCCACATTTTCGATTGTTCTTCCTCATTCTGCATGTTTTGCTCCCTTTTTAAGTGGCTGCGCAGGCCCGGCACCCCTCTTCTTGGAGTCTTGCGCAAGGCGTTTGTCGAGTCGCAGTGATGTGTCGGACACACATGGATTCCTCGCAAGTCCCAGGTAAGCCCAGCACATTACTTTCCATGAATCGATGAACAGGGATTTGCATGGAATTTTGCGCTCAAGTCCCTGATTTTCCCCACAGAATATTCCATGAATCGGGCACATATGTGTGTAAAATTCCCATAGTTTGGGAAAACATTCAAAAAATGACAGAAAAAAAGGTATGTGCTGGACAAGTTTGGACCTGGAAATTTAGAAATGTAGGATATTTGCTGTTTTCTCTTGTTTTTGATTTTGAGAAAAACAATGCACCTTTACATTCCCCTACTCTTCTAGTTAGGAAATCACACATTTTTCATAATGTTATACGAAACAAGGAATACAACAAGCCAAAAACTGAGCCGTGGGCACAGGATGTTTATGCTGACAACCTAAATGGATGTACTTAGCATGTGAAAATAAGGAAAAAAAAATGTGGTGAGGAATGGCAAGCATGCACTTTTTGAAAGAACCCAGGCAGACCTTTTGAAAGATAGGTGAGTTGTGCAAAGTGTACAGTGAGTAAAGCAGAAACTACATGTAGGTTGCATTTGGGAAATGAAATGGTAGTGTAACAAAGTACAGTAGCAAATGTATGAAAACATCATCAAAAACAAGAGAAAACAGCAAATATCCTACCTTTCTAAATTTCCCCAGTTGTCCCGACAAAAACGGTACCCCAGATGTGTGGGTGCAATTACCTGGGTGCAAAGGGAAAAGGCTAAACCACTGCTATCCCAAAGGGTTTGTGGAGAGGACATTTTTAGGATTTTGCTCTTGTGGACAACCTACAGATTTGGGCTTGGGGTGTCGAAGCCATCAAGGAAAGTAAGGAACCCCATGCATTTCTGAAAAGAAGATACCTGTGGGAATCCACAGAGGTCTGACTTGCGTGACTCGTCCTAGAATTTATTACCCACAAGGCCCGGCAAAGTCCAAAATGTGGGAAAGAAACACAATCTTCAGACATTTTCCACCAGGAAACCTCTGAAACACGCCGCCAACAACACATGTCCTATCTTCCCATATTCCCACAGATATCCCGATGAAAATGCTACCTCATATGTTTGGGTCCGCATCCCTTTCTGGAGGAAAAGCTGTAACACAGCCCAGCCAGAGCTCCAGGCTGTGCTTGGGGATGGTCAACCCATATGGGAGATGAGTGCCCAAGGCCTGGGACATCATCCCTGACCATCCGGGAGGTCTGGCTGGGTAGCATTACAGCTTTTCCCTCTGGGAAAGCGACCCAGCTGACACTCCCTGGAACTGTTGCTGGGCTTGTGGATGATCAACCCACATGAGGGGCAGCTGCCCAAGGCCAGGGACATCACCCCCGGCCATCCTGGAGCTCTGACTGGGTTGCATTTCTGGATTTCCCTCCGGAAAGAGATCATCTTGTGACACTTGTGTCTGTCTTATTTCGATACCATGCCTTCATTACATATGGTATCAGTAGTGGGATGTGATTCAACTGATAAAAAATGAAATCCATGCTGATAATTGTCGTACTGCCAGAAGGGGAATATAGAATTGTTGAACTCCTCGACTCTGACCGTGTATCCATGCTAAAAGAGGTTTTGCTCTCTCAACTACGTATCCCAATTGGTCAACAAGATCTACTCTTTAAAACTCAAGTTTTATTAGATACCCTTTCTCTCACCCACTGTAATATACAACAGTCAGATCAGATAATACTGAAAGTTTGACCAGCCTTTACCTTTATTAGACCTAGTGCCTTAAAATCCCACACTCCTTTTCCTTCAGGGTTTTAGACACCAACCTACTGAAGTCAATCCCTTCAGCAGAATCAGCCTCAGAAGAATCAGACAACTTCAAAACTTTATCCGAGGAAGTCGAGCCCTGATTTTTTTCTGATTCAGAAAAAAAAACAGAAGGAACCCTTACCCCACTGAAAGAAATGGCCGACCTGGCTAATTTCATAGCCCAGTTGGTGGCCCATCAAATGCAGGCTGAAGCAAGAATCCATTAAAATCTATCAAAATTGGATGAGTTGCAAACAAGATTCCTACGACCATGCCTAGAAGGCATAGATCAAGTGAATTTGTTCTTGAATTTTGAACGCCTAGCAGAACAACTAGGATGTGAAGAGAACATTAAATCTTGCTATTTGGCTCCACTCTTGAAAGTTGAACTAGATACTGCCTATCAACTACTTAATATTACTCAGGGAGCCACCTTTGTATCCATCAAAGAAGGTTTGTTGAAAAGAGATGGGCAAACTTGTAATTTTTATTGGCAAAAGTTGAGGACCATTAGATTAAACCCGGGAGAAACTCCCCTAGATATGGGTGAATATGTCAAAAACACAGTAGCCCTTTGGATCAATAACAAATCCCTAGAAGAGGTAATAGACATGATCACCCTAGAACAGTTCACCAATTCATTGCCCCCTTTTTTGCAAAAAGCTGTCTTACAGTTAAGTCGACTTACCCTAGCCATGGCAATTGAAATGGCACAAAACCACTCAGATGCAGCAAAACACTTCCACTCGGCACATCAAGGGGAGGAATGGAAAGATTACAAACCTATCCACTGACCTCAACCTCAGGTAGTAGACAAACAAGGAGGGTCATATAGAATCAAGAAAGGGTTACCAAAATAAATCAAGAGATCAGACCCTAAAACCAAAAACGAAAGCAGAAGGGAAGAAACTAAAGCAAGTAGACCACACCCTCTTATCTGCTTTTCCTGTGGAGAAATGGGGCATTTAGCTAGACACTGCCCAAAGAATGCAAGGTACAACCCTAAGGAAATAGGCTGTTTAAAGGAAGAATAGTGGGAAGAACCCAAAGAGTATTTGGAGACCTTTAGCATGTGTTTATGTCAGTCTTCTGCTGACTTCACATATGAAAAGGCTTGGGTGAATGGGAAGCAAGTAAGGCACTAATTGACTCGGGTAGCAAACAAACGGCTATTAGATCTGACTAGGTCACAACCAAAGACCTCGAGAACGCCACCCTAGTTAGAGTTACCTGCGTACATGGGGACAATGAAGAATACCCCAAAATACCTGTACATATTAGAATCCGAAGCAAGTCCTGTTTATTATCTTCAGCCATCACTCTGGGACTCCCCAAGAAAGTTATTCTGTGTTGGGATTTCCCTACCTTTTCTACTCTCTTGCAGGAAACCCCACCTCCCTTTGGACAATTTTAATCCCAGAATTGCTGGCAGTCAAACTACTACACCCAAAACTCTAGTAAGGGACTGGGAAAAATCAGAACCCCACAGAACCCCTTCAAGATATAAAGAACTTATGAAACCTGAGTCAATCCTTAAAGACCAGTTCGTAGGTTACTTTAGAGAGAGCAACAAAGCCACTCCACCTCTATCTACATCGGTGAAAGAAAATCAATGGAATATGCGAGAGTTCCAGGACATATCTCACCCTGATCTCTTCAAGGTCTTAAGAATGAGGAACTTGGACAAAAAAACAGGCATGTCCACCTTGCATAGGTGAAGGGTATGTGAGAAACCTGAAGGTGTCTCAACCGCTAGTCCATGGGGATCTGTCATCCAGGTGGCCAGGACATGACCATCGCTTTTGGATCCTGTTCCTAGGGGTGGACCAGTGTGGGAGGATCACCTAGATGAGGGGTCCTCTGGAGTGGAAGTGGGGCACCAAAGGTTGAGATGTGGTATCCCCTTCCTAATAACACCTTTTCCCCCATCCTATTAAGTAGGATACCTAGGAACCCAACCCCTCATACCCCCCTTAACGCTACCAACACTTTTTCGTGGACAATCCAACATGAAAGAAAGAAAGAAAGAAACCACCTGAGCTGTATACCTGACATGTTCCAACACAAGGGTCAGGAAGAGTTAGGCAATTACTGATAATTACACACACCTGACTTCAATAAAGCCCGAGGAAGCAGCAGTTCCAAGATGGCAGTTTAACACGAGGAGAAAGATGGCGAGATCAGAAAGCTTTGCAAGGAAAGAATTGCCCTTGGACTTTTCAACAAAAGGAAACTGTTACTTTCAAGAGCCATCAAGGATAAGAAACATAAGATTGGTAACTAATGCCGACGAAAGGCGTGTTGTGCCTTGAAGGTACACAGGGCTCTCCCGCATTGATAGCCGAGGCAGGGAGGAAAGATTGCCACTGTGGTACTGTCTTTGGCTCCAGCACAAAGCTGCACCAGTAAAGTCAGCCCAGCCGGTGAATCAGGGAAACTGAAAGCAGACCAGTCTGTGTTAGACCCAAGGTCGCAAGTGACAACGTTGTATGAAGAAATTTGCAAGGAACAAAGCATAAGGTGTATGTGATGAGCAACACAAATATAATTGAATATTCAAGGAGTGAGTGAACATTTGAAAAAGATTTGATACCATACAGAGTGGTCTGCCACCATGTGGGTGCTCTTTCGAAAGTCTCTGTTAGGTATCCAACAGAGAATGTAAAATTGCAAACTGTGATTCCAAAAAGGCAAATGTAAACCTGACGGAGGGATGCCGATAGAAAGCTAGGGGAAGGGGACCACGGTTTCTGATGAGAGAGCAATTGTAAATTGTGAAGTCAAAGTGGTCCTTCATGGGCTCAAGCCAAATACTTTGCACATTTGAAAGTCTTTGATAGCAAAACTAAAGTTGAGATTGGTCCGAGCCCGACTGAGGGAGACTAATTGCAAATTGGAAAAAGGGATCTGAGTCTGACAAAGGGGGATCTGGAGTGAACTGTGAGTCACCTGAGAACTAATTGTAAAAAGGGATCTGAGCCCAACAGAGGGGAATCCGGGGTGAACCATGAGTCACCTGAGAACTATCCATAAGAAAGGGGATCTGAGCCTGGAAGAGGGGAATCCAAGGTGAAGAGTGAATCCTCCAAATGAAATACTTGTGAAAGGAAAAGAACTTTGCCTTTTGTTCGGAAACATCAGGCCCTCTGGATCAAGAGACTGATAAGTAAATAAACTTGGGCACAGAAGGCCCTGATGCTGGTACTGGAACTGTATCCTTGTGCTTAAAAAGCCAGAGTGTGTGCTATGCTCGAGTGAACGCCCTGAAAACGTGTGGAAGGGAGGCACATGGCCTGAACATCCTGACTTATTCTTTGTGAACACTTTTTTATTTTTCATTAAGATTATCCCACACTATTTGGACATTAGTGGTAAGGGTTGGCAATAGTTTTTTAGTATATGCCCTTTTAATGTTGACGAGACTCCTCTATGACTGCATTATTATTATGTGATGGTTGTAACTTGCTCCCATCTTAGATTTAGGTTTACATAGGCATTTATCACACCCTTGTTCAAAGTTCAATATAGACCTTTGAACTGTGGTCACTTGTGTCTGTATTGCTTCGATGCCATGTCTTCCTTACCGGGGCGAGTATATTCTGATATAGAGTCTCCCCTTGAAGGGGGAATGTTTATTCAGATATAGAGTCTCCCCTACAAGGGGGAGAATATATTTTGCTACAGAGTGCCCCCATCAAGGGGGAGAGTTTATTCTTCTACAGAGTATCCCCCATTCAGGGGGGGCTATTCTGCTACAGTGTCTACCCTTCAAAGGGGAGAGATTATTCTGATATAGATCCTCCCCCATCAAGGGGGAGAGCTTATTCTGCAACATAGTCTCCCATTCAAGGGGTAGCTTTGAGTCTGAGACAGGGTCTACTCATTCAATGGGGTGGGTTTATTATGATACAGTGTCTCCCCCTTTTAGGGTAAGAGTTTATTCTGATACAGAGTCTTCACTTTAAGGGGAGAGTTAATTCTGATACAGAATCTCCCCTGTCAAGGCAGAGAGTTTATTCTGGTACAGAGTCTTCCCTTCAAAGGGGAGACATTATTTTGGTACAGAGTCTCCCCCATCAAGTGGGAGAGTTTATTCTGCTACATAATCTCCCCCTTCAATGGGGAGAGTTTATTCTGCTACAGAATCTCCCCCATCAAGGTGAGAGTGTATTCTGATACAGAACCTCCCCCATCAAGGGGGGGAGTTTATTCTGATACAGAGTCTCCCCTTCAAAGGGGAGAGTTTATTCTGGTACAGAGTCTCCCCATCAAGCAGGAGAGTTTATTCTGCTAAAGAATCTCCCCCTTCAATGGGGAGAGTTTATTCTGCTACAGAATCTCCCCCATCAAGGGGAGAGTTTATTCTGACACAGAACCTCCCCTGTCAAGGGGGAGAGTTTATTCTGGTACAGAGTCTCCCTCTTCAATGGGAGAGTTTATTCTGATACAGTGTCTCCCAATCAAGGGGAAGAGTTTATTCTGGTACAGAGTCCCCCCTTTCAAGGGGGAGAGTTTATTCTGCCACAAGGTGTCCCCAATCAAGGAGGAGAGTGTATTCTGCTATGGAATCTCCCCTGCCAAGGGGAGAGGTTATTCTGATACAGAACCTCCGCCGTCAATGGGGAGAGTTTATTCTGACACACTGTCTCCCCTTCAAGGGGCAGAGTTTATTCTGCTACAGAATCTCCCCCGTCAAGAGGGAGGGTTTGTTCTGATAGTCTCCCCTTCACCGGGGAGAGTGTATTCTTTTATACAGTCTCCCCCATCAAGGGGGAGAGTTTATTCTGATACAGAACCTCCCTCGTCAAGGGGAAGAGTTTATTCTGGTACAGAGTCTCCCCATCAAGTGGGAGAGTTTATTCTGCTACAGAATCTCCCCCTTCAATGGGGAGAGTTTATTCTGCTACAGACACTGCCCTTCAAGGGGGAGAGTTTATTCTGGTACAGAGTCTCCCTCTTCAATGGAAGAGTTTATTCTGATATAGTGTCTCCCCTTCAAGGAGAAAAGTTTATTCTGGTACAGAGTCCCCCCTTTCAAGGCAGAGCGTTTATTCTGCTACAAAGTCTTCCCAATCAAGGGGGAGAGTGTATTCTGCTACAGCATCGCCCCTGTGAAGGCGAGAGTTTATTCTGATACAGAACCTCCCCCGTCAATGGGGAGAGTTTATTCTGACACACTGGGCCTCATTATGACCCTGGTGGTCCAGAAAGAACAGTGGTGGTAAATCCGCCACCACTGTTCTTTCAGGACTGGCTGATTAAGAGTCCTGCAGGCAGGAGGTGTCACCACCCGCCTGCAGGCGGACATGGAAACGCTGGCACTATTACAGCATGGTGCCAGTGTTTCCACTTCTCCATTCCCATGGCACTCCATGGGAATGGGGATTAACAGAATTATGCCTCCGGAATTACCGGGTCACCGAGCTTGTAATGCCCTGGTGATTCCGGCAATCACGGAGGTGGAATGGTAATACGAGTCCGGTGGTAACCTGCCGGAATTTCCGACACGGTTAACGCCGGACTCTTAATGAGGCCCACTATCGTCCCTTCAAGGGGTAGTGTTTATTTTGGTACACAGTTCCCCTTTCAAGGGGGAGAGTTTATTCTACTTCAGAGTCTCGCCCCATCAAGGTGACTGCTCAACAATATTTCAACAGGGACTCATCTGACTGGATTTTCCAAAACCCTCCCTAGAAGAGTAAAGACACAGTTTTAAAAAATGCCAGATTTTCAAGGGTTCAAAATGAGAGGAAATGAATGTCTTGTCATGGGGAGAATTTATTTCACGGGGCGAGATTCCATTTCAGAATAAATTATCCTGCTGAGACTTTATTTCAGAATAAAGTCTCCAGGGGAGGGTTTATTTTGGGACACCAGCAGCATTCAGTCATTTGTCTAAAGAAATATTGCAAGATGTCATGGCATTGTTGTACAAAGCAAGGCACAACATACGATATACTAAACATTCCAGGTGAAGCACTCCTTGAAATGTAACATGCTTTTCACTGTAGCCCCTTGGAAGTCGAGGGACATTCTTCCATATTACGTTTATCTGTTTCAAACATCGCATTGCAAGTTCCTGTTGTGAGCTACGCTCGCTAGAAAGAGCCAGAGTGATCCGAGCCTACACCTTATCCTTTCAGTCACTATTCTCTTTGGTGGATAGCAGAAAAAAAGGGAATGAATTTAAAAGATCTTGTGCACACCTGGCGGCATGTGGCATTTGCCTAGAATATTATTTTCTCAACAGCATAGTAAGTAGTCCTTATGCAAATCACCACACTTCTGAAATGCCACATAGCCCTCCCCCAGCCCCACACCGGTATTTACAGTAGATGAACAAAAGCATTAATCATCCATTTTAACAGCTTTCTGTTTTCCATTATCCTCAAAGAGGTGCCACACCGGTGTTGTGAACTGATACAATAATAGGTGAGTTGCAATATCCTATAATTGTATTAAACAATTAGGATAACCGTTTTAAAACGTGCTGACACCACTTACCTTCCCAGCGCTATTGCTTATGTGAAAGAAGAGTTCTCCCATAACTGCTTGTCAGCTGAATAATAAAGATGCCAACTCTCTTGAAAGACATGGGTGATTGGTGCGACTGAAAAAACCTTACAATCAGAGTTCTGGCAGAGCACAACAAAAGACATTGTTTAGCCAATCAGAAGGGATTCTGCTTTAAATATCCCTTGTCTCAGTCACAAGCAACGCATCGTATCGCATGCATTCTGTACAGCTTATTTATAGGATATCGCCAACAAAAGCACCCCGACATTATCCTTGCTCTTTAGGGTTCGATGTGATTTTATCAAATGAAAAAAATAGAGAATGACATTTTAACGAAAGATAAACATGCACAAAATATCGATTTTTTTTTAGGGGTGGTTCCCCTCCAGCCCCTTGTTACCCCATGTTTCTAATCCCACCCAACCTCCCTCTCCACTCGATTTAACCCCTTACACCCAAGGAGTAGAACGTATATATATATTTAAAGAATACGTTATTTTTTTCGTTATTTTTTATTCGTTTAAATTTCATTCTCTATTGTTTATTCGGTATGATCACTGACTGGATACTTCCGCTCTCTAGCTCTATGTGTGATACTCACATGGTAAAAATGGCCATAAAGTAATGTTTGACAGACTATACGCACACACGTCTACATTCTTTTCACGTGCCTCTGCTCAGCTAATCGTTCCCTGGGATACACCGGGTAGCTTGTTTCACGTCATTCTCTCGCTTTCAAAATGAAGAAAGGGCAATTATCCCATTATTGTATTTTGTTTATTTTAAGGAAGGCGTGTGAGTCAGAGGCACAGAGGAAGCCCGTGTAGGTGTGCTTTAAATTAGATTCTGAACAGTGGCTCAGCTACTGAATTCATGTCACAGCCATTCATTCATTGAGTGTGTGTATTCCCTTTTGCTTGCCATGATATTTAATATGTTTAAGCCTAGTACATTACACAATACACTTGGCAAATGGATGCGGGTTTCATGCAATGTCGAACACTTCTGTGCTAAGGAATTCATGTACAATGCAGGATTTTCTGGTTTTGTACAATCACCGCCATTGTTTGCTGCCAATCTGGAAACAGAATACAGGGTACTATCCCAGCACCCATAATTCCATAGAATCCTTTCATGTTCGCTGTGCTGTTGTTATGAACTCAGGTAGTAATCGCCATCTAGTGAGGTAGAAACCCACACAGCACGAAACATAACAAAATGTAAGTGCATGCGAAACCTCTGCTGCTGTTTCTCGAAATGCCCAATTATGAGTGCTGAGGCATGGGCAATTGAAAAGAGAAAGCATCAATGTGCCATTATTATTGTTTTTTTTAGAGCGCTCTCCTGCAATTTGTATGGTCTTTTGGCACTTTGATGGATCTATAAGCGAGGGGGGGCATGTGATGCTAGTGGAGAAAGATAGCACACACACATTTTGATAACTTCTGTTGCAGTAATTGTAAATACTATGGGGCCTATTCATGGAATTACGGACAGAAATCGCTCAATGGCGGCGTGCTGTGATGGACACTGCTGAGCCTGCGCACAGAAGAAAAAATGCGCGCCCCGCCTATTCATAGAATTGTTCACGCAAAGTAGCAAAGTAACCGTAGTCACAAGTCACATGAACGCCATCGACACGCCCACAGGCAAAGCAAAAAACATCCAGATCAGCTCCCTTTGCGCGCTCCCACTGGTGCGAATACACGCACCATTCAAACAGTGTGTGGGGTCCCCCATAAGCAGGGCTGCGACTAAGGGACCCTGTGTGGGTTCCCCCATAACTGTATGCAGAACCCCGGCAACATGCGTATAAACTAATCGTAACTCGCCAATAACTCAGGAAATCTGTGTGTGAAGCAACGTAAAACGTTCTGGCACCCCTCTGAACTGCTTACACACACCCCTAAGTTACATCGGAACCCTCATTGAGTACACACACCCCGAAATCCGACATGCAACCCCACCTGCACGCTGAAAATCCTACGTGCAAGTGTACTTACGCCTGCCTTTGGTTTGTATGAAGGACTTGAGTGGCCATTTCCAAGCCGAGATGTTACGTACTGAATCCATGAATACGTCTTATGCCACACAATAGTGGGCGTGCAAGTGACTGCCTTTTAGGGAGAATTCTCCAGAATGGCTAATTCCCTTACCCTATTGAGTCCCTCAGCAGCTTTGCTGGATTACTAGGGTTTAATTTTTTCACCTGGTAAGAGTGTGAGCCTATTTCCCACTCTTACATGTGTTTTTGCTATGTGTTGTTAATTTATTTTTGCTCATGCACCATGGACTCTCACCTACTTCACAGGCATCATCTTTTTACTGTGTGTCACAAAGCACCTTTAGTGCAGTGACACAGCGTTGACTTTTTAGACTTACCACTTTAAACTCCATTTTCTTGGACTGACTACTGTCTCCCAGAACATGTAAAGTTGCTTTTGACTTTACTAGTCTTTTTAAAACTTACAGACCCAGTACAAACTATCTTCCAATAGAGTAATGGAAGGGTTTATAGTTATCCCTTTTTGTCTGTTTCTAATGGAATGTTAATTTGTTCCCCTTTCTCTAAGATTTGGCTGGTGGCAGTGGTATCCACCATTTTCGTTCTACCGCAAGCTATGAAAATAGCCTCGGTAACGTTAGAGGCTATGGTGGTAGCCTCAAACTCTAACCTGCTGGACCCCATTGATTTTCATTTGGTTCCGGACGGGTTTATTCACCATTTCTTTTTGTAAAGGTCTTTCTCGTGTTTTACTCTGCGCACCAAACCAGGTTTGGTTCCTTTGTTCGCCATCATTTGCACAGAAGCCCTCCTTAGGCGCCTGAGTGTCTGAGTGGGCAGGATGTGAGGGAGGGGTTTTAGGCCCCCTTCACAGGGTCTCATTGGAGACCCATGTTGCACTCTAGTTCGATTGGCTAAGTGACTATGCCGCCAGGACAGCCACCCTGCTGTGTGATTGACAACCAGGCTGTGTGAATATGGGAAAACTGCTTAAAAGCAGGTCTCTGGGACTTGGAAGGTGGAGTCGCCACTGGATCGAGAGAACCAACGAGAAGCTGAAGGAAGATGACTGCTGCAACTACTGGACACCTGGTGAAGCCCTGCTGCAGGTCTGAATCGCCTTAACTTCATCGACAGAGGAGATCCACAAGGAGTCTTCTGCCCTTGAGCATGGTGGGACCAACCTGCTCACAAAGCCCCTAGACCTCCCTCTTCAGCCTGGTCGATTTGCCGTGCCACAGGAAACCGGATAGCCAGCGTGAGAGAGTCCCTTTGTGCTTTTAAGGAGCGCACCTTTTAGACCTCCAGTCTTCCTCCTTCTTGTCCCCACGACAGCTGCTTCGGGAACTGTGAGCCTGCAGGAACTGCCAGGAACAACCACCTCAGCTACAGCATTCTTCTTCATTTACTGTTCAAATCCGGTCGTTCGTTCCGTCCGACCGCGGTGAAAGTGTTTGAAATCTTTTGCTTCTCCGAAGGCTTGTCCTTCCCTTCTCTTTTGAATAACTATTCCTCCGACCAACTTCGTTTTGAACTCTTGGCAAAGACTTAACGGCAAACTACTTTGAACTGTGTGATCCTCTGCAAAGACTCTGAACCATTAACATTGGCCCAGTCCTATTGATTTGTATCCTAGTTGTAGTAAGCCTTTTCTAGATAGTCCTGCCTATCACTTGTTGGTGTTGATGATTTTGAATCACCTTGTCTTTCTCCCCTTTTAAATTGCTGGAGTGCCTTTTTTGCTTACACTTCATTTTGAGCTTAACTTGCCCAGAATTGATTGGGTGTTGTGTAGTCTATTAAGACTGTAATTTTCTGCTGCTTTATAATAGTGAACTGTTTTATAACTGATGGTGTAAATAAATGTATATTCTTTTACTCAGAAACCTTGAATCAGTGTTTGTTTGAACCATAGTAATTGCTGTCCTTTGTGTAACTTCTGGTACTGCTCACTTTACTCTTGAGGATAGTCTGGCTGATCAGCCATCGCTACCACTTTACTGTGTAGTACAGGCTTGTACCAAAGGTGAAATTGTTCTTACACTTCTAGTCTAAATTGTGTGTGGTGTTCCCAAATGGTACTGCATATGATTCTGCCTAACACTGTTGTGCAGCGGTGAGGATAAAGTATAGTGATTACACTTATAGCATTGCTATTACCTTGGATCAAATAACCACAAGGCTACACACCACTAAAAGCAATTTTAATAATGTCTGATATGGAAAGCTACAGTCAGGAGACCCTCCTTACACTGTTGATCATTTGAAAAATCTTTGTAGAGATAGGAATCTGGCAAAGGCAAAAAGTCAGAATTAATTGAAAAGTTGTTACAGAACCAAAGTCTGGGGAGTGGGTCTGAAATACCTGCCCCCAGATCAAATGTGGAAAATAGTGAGGATGATAATGTTTCAATTATTATGGATGAGTTAGATGAGGCAGATGAGTCTCACATGTAAGCCCTACTGCTCCTCTACCTGCTCAGAAACCTCAACCTTTGTCCACTGGGACCCCATCAGGTCCTACCCTCAGTCCTGAATTCATTGCTCTAGAAAAGATGAGGCTTGAATTGGAATTCACACGTATTAATGCTCAATCTGAACAAAAGCATCAAGAACTCAAACTCAGAGAAATGGAGTTGAATCATGCATTAGAAATGAAAACGTTGTCTATTGAGAATGCTTCTCTAACAGAGTCTTCTAGGTCTTCCACTCCTAAGAGACCATGTATGCCTAAAGACATTGTGGGTATGTATGAGGCTAAGCTTGATATTTTGGATTGGTTGGCAATGTTTGAGTATAATCATGGTATTCAAGACATTACAGGGAACCAGTTGCTTCCTTGGCTCTTCTCTAGGCTACCCACTGTTGCATCTGATGTGATGGAGTTGGGGGAGGTGGATGGGATGGATTATGAGTGTGTGAAGCTAGCTTTAATTGCTAGATTTGGGAAGACCCCTTCCCAGTACCTTAAGAGGTTTAGGACCCTAAATAAACATGATGGTACCCCTTGGGCTACCTGGGGATGTGCATGTTTGAAAAATGTAGATGGTTGGGTTAAGGGTTAACACTTATGAAGGTATGAGAAATCTTGTTATGCTGGAGTCAATGTATGCTGTCTGCTCTCCTGAGCTCAAACAGCACTTGGCTGATTCTAAGGAGATAGATCCAACTGAGTTAGATGAGGCTGCTGACTTGTGGATTAGCAACAGGGCTACTCACAAGGATTATGGGGCAACTCAGAAGAAGGATGAGGGAAAGCAGCGAAAGAAAGATAAAAAGGAGAATTGTAATACCTGCAATCCAAAAGAGGGCCCCTAACAGCAACATAAGGGTAAACCACAAGGGAAACAGAATCAGGCTAGTGCACCATCTGGACTCAAACTAGATGGAGGTCAGAACAAACCCCCATTCATCAAAGCTTATGGGGAATGTTATGTTTGTAGGTCAACTGACCACGTGAAAGGGGATCCCAGACGTAAAGGTAAACCTTCAGGGGCCCACACTCTCTCCTTAGCCTTCTCCCCAGAGGAAGAAGTACCTGTGGCAAGTGGAAACTTTCACCTACTGGCTGATGAACACATGAGAGTCTCAGCTTGTGTTTCTTTAGTGTGCCTGGGTTTGTGGGAACAACAGAATTTAGATGTCTATAATTCCATCCCAGATAATACTAAAGAGTATTATAAAGATAGTGTTCTTGTGAATAGCCAGGAGACCCCTGCCATCAGAGACACTGAAGCCAGCATAACTGTGGTTGATGAAACATTTTTCAAGGTAGAGGATGTTGCTAAGGCACCCAAACACCTAACCAAATTAGCTGGAGACCCTGTTCAAATGCTTCCCAAGTTACCAGCTCTTATGCAGTGCAATGGCATGACTGTCAAGATGCCTGTCAGTGTGCAGAGTGAAGTGCCTGTGGGAGTCCTGTTGGGTAATGACCTGAAAACCCTTGGAGTTGTGTCTAGTACCCCCAGGCCTCCCAGTAAAAGGAAACAGGAGCTCACTAGGCCTGAAAGTGGGAGGACCTTGAGAGGCTCCCCAGGGGAATTGATAGAGGAAACTATCACCCCCAATTCACAGGACTTACTAACTGCTATTTCCAGAAAGTAAGAGGCAAAGGGGAAACCTAAGACCTCAAAGAAGAAAGCAGATAGCACTTCTGTGCTTCCAACAAGGACATCCCCAAGATTCTCCAATGTCACACCTGTGACTCCTCCACCAGCTGAGGCTGAGTGTGAGGTACAATCCTGTGTGGTTGATCCAGTTTCTGAAGAGTCAGATCTGGAAGAGGAACTTACTCCAGTTGGAGATCTGGATCCTGTTGACCATCCTGAGCTGCAGTCTTTACTGGCAGAAGGTGGACCCAACAGGGCACACTTCAGCAGAGGACAAAGAGAGTGTCCTACTCTTGAAGGTCTCTGGTTACATGCAGAGTGACTGACTATGTGATAGGTCTCCGGATGAGAATGTCACACACGATGGCAGAAGCTAGTGATAACTTGAAAGCAGGTCAGTCTCTGGTCAAACATTGGCATGACCAGAAGGCCAACATGGTTGAGTTCACTCAAGACCAGCTTGTGCTAGTTATAGTGCCAACAAGGCAGAGGGCCTTGCTGGACAAATGGATAGGACCCTTCAAGGTTGTGGGAAAACTTGAAGAGGTGAACGATCTGGTGGTTTTAGGCAGCCCTTAGGAGGCTCCCAGGTGGAATATCCAAAGGTTGTAAAAGGGCAGCTGGCTTTTTCTTCTGACTTTTGTTTTGAGCGCAAATGCCACACGACATTACAAATGACTTTACGTCTTTTCGCCAGGTAGGCCACCAGAATTGTCTCTTAATTTTAGCTTACGCGATACCTGGGTGCCCTTCCATCAGGGTGTCATGATAATTGAAGATGACTAGTTCTTGTAGTTCCTGGAGTGGTAGAAATAGTAGTCCTTGATAATAAGGTAGGTCATTGATGACTGAGTATTCTGAGCCTTTCTTTACCCAGTCCTGCAGGGCTGTTGGATCGAAGAGTTGTTGGACCTTTACCTGAATATCCTCTAGTGTTTGTGAAGTAGTTATGCCAGGAATTCTTTGTTCTGAAATTATAGGCACCGGTTCTGGGTTCGAATATGCTTCTCCCATTCCTATTCGGGATAAGGCATCTGCCTTGCCATTTCTACAGCCTGGTCGATAAGTGATCACAAAATCGAACTCGGCAAAGAACAATGCCCATCAATTAGGCCTGGCTGTCTTTAAATACTGCAAGTTTCGGTGATCAGTGATTACAGTAATGGTATGCCTGGTGCCGAGAAGATAGTGCCGCCAAGCCTTGAAGGCAGATTTGATGGCTAATAACTCCTTATCGGTAACCGCATAGTTTAACTCGGGTGCCGAGAACTTTCTGGACCAAAATGCTACTGGGTGAAGTTGACTGGTTTCAGGATCCTTCTGGGACAGAACTGCTCCCATGGCTAGACTGGATGCGTCAGTTTCAACTATATATGAAAGGTCAGGGCGAGGATGCTTTAATACCGGTGCAGACGTGAATTTAGTTTTCAGTTCTTGGAAGGCATTCTCAGCTTCTTCAGTCCACAAGAAGCGTTTGTTTTTTTTGCAAAAGTGCTGTTATAGGATGTACAACGTGCAAGAAATCTGGAATGAATCTGCGGTAGAAATTAGCAGACCCGAGCATGCTTTGTAATCCTTTAACTGGACTGGGTGATGGCCACTTGAGAATGGCGTCCACCTTTCGAGAGTCCATTCGAACTCCTTTTGGAGTCAAGATAAATCCAAGAAATTCAACTTCTGTAGTATGAAAAACGCATTTTTCCAATTTTGCACATAACTTGTGCTGGCATAGTTTCTCGAGGACTGCACGAACGTGCTCCACATGGTCTGATTCTGAAGAGGAGTACACTAGGATATCGTCTATGTATACAACAACACAGACGTCAATGAGTTCATGAAGGACATCGTTCATAAAGTACTGGAAGGCTGCTGGTGCATTGCACAACCCGAAGGGCATCACCTGGTATTCGAATAATCCGTACTTCGTGCGAAAAGCAGTCTTCCATTCATCGCCTTTCTTTACACGTACCAGATGATATGCCCCTCGAAGATCTAATTTTGTGTAGATGCAAGCGTCCTTTACTTGGTCCAGTAACTCGGGGATCAGAGGCAATGGGTATCGGTTTTTAACCGTGATCTGATTTAATGCGCGGTAGTCTATGCTCGCTCTAAGGTCACCTTCCTTTTTTGGCACGAAGAACAAAGCTGAAGATACAGGGGACTTGGATGGACGAATGAAGCCATTGGCAAGGTATTGGTCCAAGTATTGTCGTAGGTGAAGGTTCTCGGGTTCTGTAAGTGCGTAGATCCTACTGCATGGAGGTTGTGCACCAGGGATGAGATCAATTTGACAGTCGTATGACCGGTGAGGTGCTAAGGTGTTTGCCTGCTCCTTTTGGAAAACATCCTGGAATTCCTGATATTCTTGAGGTAATTGCATGGCTGGAGTAGCGACGGTGGCCAGGTCCTTGTTCAAGGTTTGTTTTAGATAACAGGTATGTGCACAATCTGGGAAGGTTATTCTCTTTTCTCGCCAATCAATACAAGGATTATGTTTTTCCAACCAAGGTATCCCCAGTATTATTTGAAACTGCGGGGCTTTGATTAAATCAAACACAATCGTCTCTCGATGCCCATCCTGACCCAATAGTGTCATCTCAGTGGTGGAATGGGTTACCGGCCCAGAGGCAATTTCAGTTCCATCGACTGTGGTGATGACATCTGAAGTGATCTTTTTGCAGAGAGGTAGATTCATCCTAGAAGTCAATTCGTGGTCCAAATAGTTTCCTATGGCCCCGCTATCTATGTATGCCCTTACTGCGTGCATACGTGATGGCTGCCTTGGATCCATAATGACCATTGGTATGATGAAATGCGAGGTCTGAGTATCCTTCTTCAAGCTCGGCAAGCGGACCTCTACGCTTGTCGGGCGTGGTTGTTTCCCGAGTCAGGATCCTTGTGGCTTTTATAAGCCGCTCCTACCATTTTCTTAGGTGGTTTTACAGGGCAATCCCATAGAAAATATAGACATAATTGCATTTGCCGCCTCTTTTCCCTTTCCTTTTGCATCAAAGGTCCTTTAACACCTCCGATTTGCATGGGTTCAGAGGCCTCTGTTCCTTTGGGGTTAGCATTGGGTTTAACCAACACCCGGTTCTTGAACTTGGCTCGATCAGCCTTTCAATTTTGAAGTCTGTGATCTAACTGGACAACTAAGTCTATGTATTCAGCACAGTCTTGCGGTGGGTTCACGACTTGAGCCAAAACATCTTTAAGTTCTCCTCGAAGGCCACGATGAAATAATGTAACCCTTTTTTCCTCGGGCCATCCAGTTTCCACCACCATCCTATTAAAGGTTGCGATGTAGGTTAGCAGATCCTGATTACCCTGTCATAGGGGCAAAAGTTTGTTATCCAGGGCCTGTCCTTAGTAGTGTCGGGCAAATAGTCTTTCCATGCTCATTTGAAAACCCTGAAATTCCCAAAGAATAGGGTCATCCTGATTGACTAATGGGATTGACCAATCCGCTGCATTACCGCTGAGATAGGATAATATGAAGGCTACTTTAGCTTGATCGTTTGGAAAGGCTCTGGGTCTGCATAAAAAGTGCAAACAGCATTGGTTCATAAACACAGCGAATCTTTTCGGATCCCCCGCAAAACGTTCTGACGGGGCTAAAGGGATATTTCCTGGTAGAATCACTTGCACAGGGTTGCTTGATGTAACAGGGGTTGGCATCCCCCCCGAGTCCCGGTAGAGGGGTTTGCCCCGCTTGGTTTTGCAATAATTGTCTTGCAAGGTCAGCAGTGCGTTCCTTAGAAACAATCAGCTCTCTCCCGAGGGTATTAGTTTCTTGGCGAGCGGCATGTACTTCCGCCCTAAATTCTCCTAATAATTGGGCCAATTGGTCAGTCTCTGAGGTCTCCATGACACCCGGGTGAGGATTTGTAGGAAGGCTTCACGTTCTGTTACGCTCACCTGGCTCCCACAGGGGTGTTGGACGGAACAGGACTCCCACGGTCTCCAGCAGTGTGATGCGTAGTGCAAAGATGACTGACTGGACTGGCCCACCTAGCTTCGTCTGCTTGACCCGTGGAATTAGTCTCCTAAAGACGGGGAAAGGGAATTAGCCACCCGTGGATTCGAGTACTAGCACCTCACTGCGTTCCCACTTATCACCTCCGATATTCCCTTTCACAAAGCTCACCTTATAGTTTTGAATGATGAGCTCTCCATCCTGCGAGGAATGCAGGGGCGCGTTGATGGCCAGTTACTTCACTGGCTTGAAGATATTGGAAGAGTTCTAAAGAGTTCACAATGTCTGAGTAATCACTCTGTCCAATTCCTTTGTTTTCTGTTGCAGCTTAGATCCAAAAGAAGGTCGTCTTGTGGCAGCTGAAAGCGATCAGGTAAGAGTCTGTGTTATCCAACACTGTCCGGTAAAAGTTGCCAAGGTTAAACTTGCTGCTTTCTCTTTTCATGCAGGTGTGGCGAAAGAGGATTTGGCGTGCTGGTGATTAATACCTCCGGCGGTAAAATAAGGTAAATGTATGATGGAAAGAGATTGGCCTTGTTTGTTCCCTTGGCTCACCTTGTTGTTTTTTCCTTGTTCCCCCTTAGGTGCTGGAATCCAGTAACCAAGTGATGGAGACAGCACTGGACCGTGGTGGTGCTGCGAGGAACGGTAAGTATGGAGCGGCGCTGCTGCTGGCGAAGCGACGCGTTTAAAATGAAGTCTTTTTCTGGTTCAAAGATGAGTTGAATCCGAAATCAGGTAAGAAATCCAGTAATGTTCTTGTTCTAACCTTTCTTCTTCTTTCTCCTCCTTTCTAGGTGCTCTTGCCTCGAAGCGGGCGTGGCAGGATGCTGGATGCTGACTGCAGGCACGGTGAGCGTCATGCTGCAGGATGCAGAATAACGCGCGAAGCATGTGCTGCTCTTCGGGTGTGGTTTAAATAGCCTCCAAAGTAGTTCCAGGTAAGTATTCCTCCACAACCACGTATTCCTCCACAACCACGCCCAAGTAACAAAATAGTTCCCTAGGTAAAGTAGTCCCTTCCAAGCCTCACAAGGGCTTGGATTCCTTGCAGCATGGTCGTCATCAGGTAAGTTTAAACATATGAGCCTGGCGCCTATGGCGCCAGGACTGATGTCCCATATGAGCCTGGCACCACAGGCACCAGGACTGTACCCAGATGGCCCCTAACAGGGGTTGCTGGGCTTGCTCCAGATGACATGATGCCTGCTTCCTGGGTTGATGGACTTGGTCTGGATGCACAAGTTTAGGGTCAATAATGAGTCACAGTCATGACACATTCACAGTCAACACAACACATTGCAAGAAACATGACATGGCACAATAGCAATGTCAAAGTGACCCAACTGTAATGTTGTCCAGGAGTCAAGGCACAGGGACACAGGGGTGGGTAGGAACTCACTTGGTAGGGTGGCCAACCACAGAATGCATGGAAGCATTGATGATCTGCGGTAGTGCTGGGAACACAATGGTGGCAAGACACCCAGTTGTATGCTGGATCACACAAGACACTGAAGATTGTACTATGCACAGCATGTCCATGCAAACACCTGCTTGGGGATCTGTTCACCCAATTACATGAAGCAACATGCCTCTCTGACCACCTGATCTTTAAGCATGCAACACATACATGCACACATTGCAGTGGTACAAGCATGCATGCTGTTGCACCCAGCACAAACATATGAGATGATCACATGTCACCTCAGAATCCACATGCAGTGGTATGACAGATCATATCCTCGCCCCTTAGAGGTCAATGCACAAACATGACATTCACCAACATCCATACACATGTGACACCCCCAAATGCTGCATGTGCATGGCCTCACTTGAAAATGTACCACACATATAGGTGTCCTGCATGCCCGCCCCTCATATGGCCTCAACATTGTAATCCGGCATCCTTACTGTCCGAGCAAGTGCTACCATCAACTGACATTTCATGTGCAGGACGAGTGGCCCAAGCCACCAACAAACCTCAGTGCACATACCAGCACATGTACAATATACAGATGTCTGACATCACACCTGCAAGCATTCTCATGCCGCTGTGGATCACTGCAACATGCATTCTGTATAAAGGAAGGCCCACAATCATGCATGCCTATGTACAACACATATACACTGTAGATCAGTGCACCACATGACTACTCACCAGCAGCCTTCAGATGCTGTTGCCACTCACAGATCTGTCATGGAGCTCCGGGTAGAATCTCTGAATGCACCTCCATGGTGTCACCTCCCTCGAGGAGTGCTACAGTCTTGGAATAGGGGCTGTCTTCAAGTCCTCCCATCACTTCCACACAGTCTTTGGTCAATGGTCTGCCACCCCCTGCACCTTCATGGCATCTGTGATGTGTACCCAGATCTGTTTACATCCTTCAGACCCCAGCTGCGTTGCTGAGTTAAAGTGGTCATCCTAATTTCACAGGACCCTATCCACCAGGATGCCTACTTCAGTGGAGTTGAAGTTGGCAGCCCTGTTCCTCGCTGCCATGGGGGTACCACTCAGTGGTGAGCATGATGGAGCAGACATGGCAACCCCTGGGGCAAGTTTGGGAGGGCTAACTGGGTCCTGGGAATGGGATGTGGAGCAATGGTGGTCTAATGGAGAGGTGGGAGTCCAAGGCAGCAGATGAGGTGGTCACAGTGCCTTACAGGCCAGCCAGAGCAAAACCAGCAATGGTGGGTCAGCAGGCTCTACAATGCAGTGCAGGGGGGCAGATGGCACACACTTTAGGAAGGCAGCAGCAGATGGAGAGGTGGGAGACAGGACAGGATGAGGCAAATGGGCACTGGATGCAGGAGAAGAGTCTTCGTGGTCTGTTGCATCTGAGGCAGCAGCCAGAGTAAGTTACGTGCTATGTGTTACATGCAGCACATCTATGCGGCTTACGCGGTACACAGCAATGACAGGGATATTTAGGAGGCACAACACACATCACTGGCTGTGCACAAGAAGGTATGAAGACAGACAGGTTTTTGCAGACATGTATTTGGGTGGTGCTATGCAAGACGCTTCCTTCAAGTAATGCACACTGTATTTTTTAGGGGGGGCTTGCCTTTGCGCATACATGCATGTATTTTTCTCCTTTTTTAGGCCTAAGGTGTATTGCATATGCATTTTGTTCATTTTTGGGTGCCACTGCGTATCGCGTAGCGGTTTTAACTTCCTTCAGAAGCTTTTGGAGTATCGCGCATGTGATTTTTGGCTCTTGGGGTGCCACTGCATATCGCATACTGCTTTTGTCTGTTTTGGAAGCTTTCACTGTATCGTGCATGCAATTTATTTTATTGGGGTGCCTCTGCATATTGCATACCGCTGTTTTTTGCTTTTGGGGTACCTTGGAGTGGTTCTATGTTCATTCATCTCCCTTTTTTTCATGGCACTATTTGCCAAAAATGTTTTGCTAAAAAAAATCATAGTTTTTTTAATTTTCATTCGGGAGGATCCTCCCCCATTTTTTTCAATTTTTTTCTTATTTTTATTCCTATTATTTATTCTCCATACAGCACCCCACCTTACCCCTTATGCTCTCCCTCCCCCATATTTTAACATTTTTTTCCTGTCAAAACATTTTGGGAAATAGTGCCATGAAAAAAAAGATGGACAATGTATCTTTGTAGTACATCACGTGTACTGTTCCCTATCATATTTGTTTGGTGAGTCATATTTAGGGGTGCTTTTCATTCATACATTTGGCTGTGACCATGAGTGGAATGCCCCAAAAGAGAAAGGGAGATGCCGGAGACGTGGTGAGGACACGTGTCCCAGCCCCAGGAGGACGTGGTGTGCCTCAGCCAATAGGTGACCTGGAAACTGTATGTGGACATGGTCAGAGGCCGAGAGGTGAACCAGCACCACCAAGGCCCACTCGGTCCAAGAGGGGACCCTCTGCAGACCAAGAAGAGGCTCCACCCCAAGAACAGACACAGGAGAAGGGTCCGCCGAGGAAGAAGCACTTCACTATGATGTGCCCCCCAGACTGACAGACATCACCCCCAAGCCACACCTCTTTGTCACTCAAATAAACATCCTCCACATCAATTATACGTTGATAAACTCATGGAGCCAGTCTCTTTGCATTATACATCCCGTACATACGATAAATGATGGTGCAACACACCAGTTACTGCTGGGGTGCATGTTTGTTGTGTCACCTGCTCTTATGGAACGCCTTGTCAGAATGCATTCAAAAGCTGCCTATAATGACTTATTGTCGTGTGACCTCCCTGCTAGGGTCTGAGTACCTACAGGCCACTGCCCTGTGTTGCCAGTGTTTTGTTTAAAGGACCTTCCATGTATATTGCAAGGGCCGACACTAGACCATACATAGGTGTAATTTGCTGATAGAGGGTCATCATTCCAAGCAGGGGTATTGCAAGATCTGGAAGAGATCCGGGGCTACGCTAATGTCGGGGCTGTTGGGACTCAGGGTTAGCTAGCCTTTTGGCTGTAACCCCTGAGCTTCTATCCAGGGCTATAACCAAAAGAACAGGGGCTATAGCCCGCTCAGCCCCCCCTAGCAACGCCTCTGATTCCAAGATGGATAGTCTTGTAAACTCATATTGTACTGTCTGAAGATATCCCATGAGCAAGGTAAAGGGGATGAATTAACAACGAGTGTTCCTATCTGTTTGGCACGTAATGAGTGTGCATCAGTCTGTGATGAAAAGTTTGTATGTTTGAATCAGTGATTACATGATAGACACATGGCTTGGAGTTTGCATCACTGCTCACAAAACTCACTCTAACATAGAAATGTCTGTGAAGGTGACACATACATACGTGCCCAAACATGTAAATCAATTGGTTCATGGACTGTCATGGCAGCAACATCGCCCTCATGCCCCATATGAGTGGGCAACCACTCAGATGGGGCATAAGGGTGCAGTTGCCCCTTGTCTAAGGTAAATTGCAGATGAGGATGAGCTGGGTTGCAGTCTGAGCATGCTCAGTCACCAATACAGACTCATCTTCAGTGGGTGATGTGGACAGATGCCCCACAAGAATTACCCAGAAGGAGCTATTAATAAGGGGAATGATTGTTCCACTTATGAACATTACCCTGACCATTAATGACCTGCTGGGGCATTTAAAACTAAACCGGCTTATGATTTGTCGTATGGGGTCTACATTTTCCCAGTCACTGAATTCCCACCATTAAGCATGCCTCAGGGTTCATTCCTGTACATTAAGGCAGGACCAAGCTTTGTCTGATAATGCTAACATTCGCATCTCTTCTTAGTGCTGGCCTGCGGCCAGTGAACATCATGTTGTGATGGTGTGGTAAGGTTCTTTGGCCAAGTGGAGTTTCAATTTGGGGCTACTCCTGTGTTTGATTCATATGATTTAGTGTGGGGACAGTATGGCACACTCGTAGTAGCTGCACATGTCAAAGTTCCAGTGCGCTATTGTATGTTCAACTGACACAGAGATGACTGAAGGGATTCATCAGTTGTGCGGTCACACAGGGTCACAGCTAATATAGTTCACAGCCAAGATACACAAAGTAAACTGTCACTTAACGTTTTGTGAGTTGACAGCACCCCTTGAGCTGGGCTGCCAGATCACACAATCTAAAGTGACACCGCCGTACCATGAATTGCGCCAGGCAATCAGCAGGACGCTCAATCCCACGTGAAATCTCACACAGGCTGCTAGTAGACCTGGGGTAGACACTTATGTGACACATCTGATAGTAACAGTCATACATGTCATTTAATAATGGGGCAGCCCAAGGAGGCATTTGCAAACAGGGTGGTGATTTGATTAGCACAAAGATAATTTCTGCACAGATATCAGGGCTTTCATTGTACATGGACTACGGGTTGCACAGTGAAACAATGTCCTAATCAAGGTGCAAGGTCACATTGAGGAGACATCTGGCAGTGTTTGGCATGTTGAGAGGGTGTAGATTATATTGTTGGTGAGCGGATGCATGTTCGCCATGTCCCAATGCATCCACTAAAGCACTTTGGCAGAGATACCACAGTGAACTTTCTCGGGCCTGCGCCATATGTAGCAATTAAGTGATTTTCATATACAGATTACATGCGTGATTTGACAAGACATGGAAATGGAGTACACTGTTTGTATCTTTTCATGTGTGTCATGTTTCACATCTTGAGAGCATGTGTAGATTGTGTCAGCTAACTGATGCTCTGTGCTGGCCTTCAGGGCTACAATATCCCATGTGCAGTACTTATCATTGGGTTTTGCAATCAAAGGCGTGTTGCCTTAGTCATCAGTCATGAGTAGTCCACATTGTTATGGCTCTGTCTACACTGAGGGCATGACCTGGACATGGGGGGGAGGGGAGGAGGGTGTGTGTATGAAGAGAATCTCACTGCCTGTAGTCTCAATGTGCACTCCATTATTGGACACATGAGTATGCATGTTGTTTTACCAGTGGTGTACTCAGAGTCAGATCTCTGGGTATAAAGCTTCCTGTGTCCACCCCTATGTGCCTTGAGCTAAGCTCCCAAGGAATTCTCAACCTCTGCATGGACCATGTAATGGTGCAGCTTGTATGTGGGGCAATGGCATGCAACGCATATGTGACTGTACACATTCACAATGTCTAGCATGTGTATTGTCCAATGGATGAGACAATCATGACTCATGCAGTGTCACAGCATTATGTTCATGGTGGTTACGGCTGCAAGATTGCCCTCACCTGAGATGGGTTTGGATTCAGGGACTGATGTCCAACGGGGGGGGGTTGCATACCTGTAGCCAGAGAATGGGGCCCCACAGAGAAGGGCCTGGACCCTGGCATCCCACTGCCGTTGGCACTGCACAATAGGTGGACGTGTGCATGATGAAGAGACACTGTGGGTGCAGCAGATGTTGTGTGTGGCCATCCGGCATGGCAACAAGTTGCATGACATTTCTGGGGTAATGCATCTCATGTCCCGGGAAATGCATCACATGGCCGAGAACATCTCCACACCAGCTGCCCAGGATGCACAAAATCTGGAATCTCAGGGACATCAGCAGTGACTGTTTTCCAGCTTTGACAAGAAAATGCATGCTGAGAAGCTGTCCTAAAGGCTGTCCCACAAACTGGGCATGGAGGCCAACATCAAGGGTTGATGGGCGGATCTGAAGTGTCTGCAAGACTCCCTACATGCAGATACAGTCTCACAAAGAGACGCCCTAAAGCAGGAGATGTTGACATCAAGAGACTCCAATTGCCATGAGATGGAGAGCATGAGAGCTTCACTGCACAAGGAGATGCTGTCTGAGCAACTTGATGCATCACGCATGAGTGCACATCCAACTCTGTGGCCAATTGCAAGGAGGTTCATTGTGATCTCACAGCTATTGAGATGCTGGTGCATGCATATGTTTCACGGGTGTGTGGCCCTAGCCAATGAAGACCAGCTTTGGCACGGCATGGACATGATGCACCCCCACCTGATGATCAACCGCAAACTGGCAGCCCCCGTCCACCCATGACACATCAACCATCTGTACCCTGATGTCTGTGAGCCCATGTAGGGGATCGTTTTTACATTTTTTCTTTAGACTTTTTTCGATCCACTCATGTGGACATGGACACATGTCCCTCCCCTTTCTACTCCAGGGTGGACATTTATTTTTAGAAACCTATCCGCAATGGTTTGATTTTTCAGTTGTTACACCCCTATTTGGGATGGACACATTGGACTCATTTTACTGCCCCTGTCGAGGATGGACACATTTTTGCTTTTTGACCCCTGTCCTGGATGGACATGCATTCTTTTTATCTTTTTTTTCTTTTCAACCTTGAGAGATATGTCATTGTCTTCTCAAGGACTTTATGAATGAGGAGCTGGATGTGCAACCATGTGCAGTGGTGTCAACTGCCATATTTCACTTGACTGCAACAAGTACACATGTATAGGTGAGGTTCTGTGTAAACATGTTGTTACATATGTGTAGTCTTCATGTTTTACTCCTATAGATGGTGCAATCCAATTTCCCATGAGGTTGCAGGGAACCTGACTCATCTGGTGATGGCACTCCTTCTGAAGTCTACCCCCACACCCTTACAGTTCCCTAGTCCCCATGCCCTCTGCTGGGCACTAGCCCTCTATTCACATATACAGATGAACAGTGTTTGGTGAAGGCGATGTGGAAAAAACATCAGGGCATCTATGCCGGCAGGTAAGGTTGTGCTCTGTCTGTCATGTGAATGGCTGTTTAAGTGTGCACATTAATATTGGCATACAGTGGCACATGTTGGGTTACATGTCATGTGATTTTGGGATGGTGACTGTCAGTGCAGATCTGAGTTAGTCCAGATGTTTATTTGTGTATGTCTGCTTGAACATCCATGCATGTACATTGGTTTTCTGGTTGCACTTCCACAAAGGACAGCAGCCTCAGTGGCACTAATACCCCTTGTGCCATTGGCTGTCTTTCACACATTCTACGACAGCATCCTCATACTCAGAATCCAACCTCAGGAAAGCTGGACTCTGTCAGCAAGGCAAGAGGTGAACAATCATATTGCAATCTCACATCTTCTTCCTAACACCCTTCTCCCCCCTCATGTCATCTACAGGGTCCTGCAGGTGTACTCCCTGTCCACCCTATTCTTCAACATGTGCCAGAGCCCACCACACACCCTTATCCGCTCACATGACTTGCCCTGCTGCAAATTCACATCTTGAACACACATCCATTCACAGATCAACAAGACCTCAACTGCTCCCCATCGTGGCCTTGCCTTGGAAAACACAGATCTGGCTGTATGTCTCCATACACAACACAAGAACAGTTTAGCACACTTTGACCATCTAGGTTTGTACTGGTTTGTACTTGTGGCCCCCTGACAGCCTTTACTGGTTTCCCATACAGATCAATTGTTTTTTTTTATTATTGTGTTACTGTATGTTCTCGCCTGAATGTATTGCTCTTCTTATGTTTCCCAAATTTTTTCTTCAGATCAATGCATTACTGTGAGTGACTGCACTGGATGTGGGTGTACATTGTGTGTGTGTATGTACATTCTGGGCACATGCTTGTGTTACATCATCCCCTCCCCACAGTTTCTGTTAATCTGCTGTCCCTGCAAGTGTTTGCAGTTCATCCTATGATCCCCACCCCCTTCCTGGAAAGGGCGCATCCAGGGTGGGTGATCTCTTGGAGAGGAGGCAACAGCTGGGGAGTAATGACCTGGCTATTAACTGTACTGTCCAGCGGGGGTGGTTGGTGGGTGGTGCAGGGTCTTCTATGGGGGTGTACAGCCCTGTTTGCGTGGATATTGTTTACATGGGTTTCTTTCTGGTGTGTTGACCATGTTGTTTTTGCGATGATAATCTGAGGTGTCCCCTATCACAGGTGTCATTTGTTTACCAGTCTGACTTTCACCCTCATCCCCTATAATCCTTCTTCACCCACAACCTGTGATATATTTTCATAGAAGTGCCTTCCAGGCTATATGCCCCTGCTGCCTTCTTTTCCTGTCCTTCTGTCTCTGTATTCCTCATTTTCTCTGTCCTCACCCACTGTGTGCACCCCATCTCTCTCCTCATATCCCCAACAGCCAGTCTGCACCTTTCTCCCAAATTCCTCTCTCACTCTCCCTCTCAGCTCTCTAGCTGCACATTCATCACTCTGTCTCATAACTCCCTCTTGCCCTCTTTCATCCTTCACATCAGCTCCCACACCTGTACTTCCACTCCCCAGACCTTTGCCTCCTAACTTGTTCCTTTCCATCCCCTGCATCTAAGGGTGACACAAAGGCACACGTGACACCTGGCGGTGGGTATGCACAACCTGTATGGCTGCAAATCAATGGCCCTGTTTGTGCACGCATCCCAGAGCAGACTACTCCCTGTGTCCAGAGTGCATAATGTGCTGTGGTTGTTATTTGTTTGCTTCACTGCCAGTGATTACTCTGCCAATGAGCTTTGACCTTGTTGAATTAATTGTTGCTCACACTCTTTGAAATTCTCTGCAGTTTGATGAAACTGAGTGGACCATGGCTATCAAGCTACAATGTTCCACACGGGCTAAAATCATTGCTATCCTGTTTGTTTACTTTCATGCAATGTATGTATTTGGAAGCTAAGAATGTAATTTCAGGTGAAATTCTGTGGATGCGAGACAGGTGTTTACCTTGTGCACGTAAATTAGGGGGAATAAGAGGGGCACAGGTTGAGGTGTAATTGGCGTCAGGGAGTCTGTTACTGTGTGGGGCGTTTCTTATTATATTGGCCTGAGGTGAGCGGGTCCAGCTGCACAGGTGCTAGATTACATGGTGATGGGTGTCTGGTGAGCAATTGCTTGCAGTTTTCACATGTGTCATGCCTGCCGCTCTGCATCCCATTCATTCAGCTTTTCATGGCATGTCTGCCCACGCTGGCTGTGTGCTCCTGGTGCGTCTGCTCTGATGGGGGTGCACTCCCCAGACAACTCCACACCCAGAACAACATTGCAGGCCGTGTGGGGGCTGCCATGTTTGTTAAACTGCAACAGGGTGGGGGTCACATCCACAGACACCAAGCACAAGCCATAGAACTGGTGTTGCTGTTTGCCGAGTTGATATGTACTGTGCAGGGTACACCAGCAGCTATTTAGCCACCTGTTGAAGCTGCTCTGTGCATTTCACTGCTCCCTTCAGTTCCCAGCTCATTGGTCCCCGTTTCAGTCTAGTCCCTCTGAGCTCTGCTTTGCTTTTCTCTTGCCTGTTCCCTGCTCACTTTTGTGTTCCAGTCTCCTTGACCTCTCTTTCATTCCATTACTTTTCTGTGCATCTCTTGTCTCCCTGTTCCCTCTGTGATCTGATGGCCACGGTGCCTGCTGCCATTTTGCCCAGCTGCTTTCTGCTAGATGCTTTCTTCAAAGAAATTGCTGAGAAGTTTGCCTTCAGTCATCTTGACCATATCATCATCGGCTGACCTGCACTTATTCCAGATGTTTGTTTGTGTATGTCCCATTGAACATCCATGCATGCACATTGGTTTTCTGGTTGCACTTCCACAAAGGACAGCAGACTCAGTGGCACTAATACCCTTGAGCCATTGGCAGTCTTTCACACATCCTACGACAGCATCCTCATCCTCCGAATCCAATCTCAGGAAAGCTGGACTCTGCATTCTGATTGTTCACCTCTTGCCTTGCTGACCAATCTCACATCTTCTTCCTACCACCCTTCTCCCGCATCATGTCTCCTACAGGGTCCTGCAGGTATATTCCCCAACACCCTACTCTTCAACCTGTACCAGAGTCCATTACACACCCTTATCCGCTCACATGACCTGCCCTGCTGCAACTTCACATATTTCACACACATCCAAGACCTCAGCTGCTCCACATCGTGCCCTGGCCTTGGAAAACACAGATCTGGCTGTATGTCTCCATGCACTACACAAGAACGGTTTAGCGCACTTTGACCATCTAGGTTTGTACTGGTCGGTACTTGTGACCTTCTGACAGCCTGTGTTCCCCATACAGTTACATTGTTTTTTATATTGTTGTGTTACTTTATGTTCTCCCCTGAATGTATTGCACTACTTATGTTTCCCTAATGTGTTGTTAAGATCCAATCCAGCACTATGAGTGAATGCACTGTATGTGTATGTCCATTGTATATGTATGAACATTACAGGCACATGCTTGTGTTACATCATCCCCTCCCCACAGCTTCTTCTCATCTGCTGTCCCTGCAAGTGTTTGCAGTTCACCCTATGATCCCAACACCCTTCCTGGGAAGTGCTCGTCCAGGGTGGGTGATCTGTTGGAGGGGAGGCAACAGCTGGGGAGTGATGACCAGGCCATTAACCGTGCTGTCCTGCAGGGGTGGTTGGTGGGTGGTGCAGGATCTTCTATGAGGGTGTGCAGTCTTTTTTTGTATGGATATTGTGTACATGGGTTTCTTTCTGGTCTACATGCCATGGTATGTTGACCATGTTGTTTTTGTGATGATAATCTGAGGTGTCCCCTATCACAGGTGTCCTTTGTTTCCCAGTCTGCCCTTCACCCTCACCCCCTATAATCCTTCTTCACCCCCAACCTGTGTTTTCATTTTCCATAGAAGTGCCTTCCAGGCTCTACTCCCCTTCTGCCTTCTTTTCCTGTCCTTCTGTCTCTGTATTCATCATTGTACCCCCTTCTCTCTGCCCTCACCCACTGTGACTGCCCCATCCCTCTCATCTCCCCACCAGCCAGTCTCTTACTTTCTCCCAGATTCCTATCTCACTCTCCCTCTCTCTCTCTCTCTCTCTCTCTCTCTCTCTCTCTCTCTCTCTCTCCCTCTCTCTCTCAGCTCTGCAGCTGCACATTCATCACTCTGTCTCCTCTCTGCTTCTTGCCCTCTTTCATTCTTCACATCAGCTACCGCACTTGCACTTACACTCCCCAGACCTTTGCCTCCTCACTTGTTGTTCCTTTCCATCCCCTGTATCCAAGGGTGACCCAAAGGCACATGTCACACCTGACGGTGGGTGTGCCCAACCTGAATGCTTGCAAATCAATGGCCCAGTTTGTGCCTGCATCCCAGAGCAGACTGACCCCTGTGTCCAGAGGGCATAAAGTGCTGTGGTTGTTATGTGTTTGCTTCACTGCCAGTGATTACTCTGTCAGTGAGTTTTTACTTTATTGAATTCATTGTTGCTCATGCTCTTTGATATGGTCTTCAGATGATTGACCCTGGGTGGACCATGGCTGTCAAGTTACCTTGTTCCATTCCGGTTAAAATCAATGCTATCCTGTTTGTTTACTTTCATGCAATGCATGTCTTTGGAAGCTAAGAATGTAATTTCAGGTGAAATGCTGTGGATGCGAGACAGGTGTTTACCTTGTATAGTTAAGTTAGGGGGGTCACGGGTAACAGGTTGCTGTGTAATTGGTGTCAGGGAGTCTGTCACTGTTTGAGGTGTTCTGTTTGCATTGGCGTGAGGTGAGTGCATTCAGCTACATGGATGCAGGGACACATGGTGATGGAAGGCAGGTGAATCAGTTGATGTTTTTACATGGCACTCAGGGGTACCAGCTTGTGGTGTAGATGGTGGGAGAGAGTCTGTCACTGTGTGGGGTATTTCTTATTATGTTGGCCTCAGTGAGTGGGTCCAGCTGCATGGGTGCAGGGACACATGGTGATGGGTGTCTGGCGAGCAATTACTTGATGTTTTCGTATGTGTCATGCCTGCGGCGGTGTCCAGTTAATATGTCGAATCCATAATGTCAAAAGACAAAAATGTGGAAAAAAATTGGCAGAATGTGTTTTTCTTCGAATATGTCATTTTTTAATTTACATGTTTTTTTTTTGCTTTCGTGCGTTAAAAATAAAGGGTTAAAACAAAGGGGTGGGGTTGGGGGCAACCCCCCCATTTCGAATAGAAAAGAAAAAGAAAAAGAAATTCGAAGAAAAAAAAAATCGCCCATTTTTTTCCACATTTTTGCATTCGACATTATGGTGCTTCTGCTCTGTCTGGGGGTGCACTCACCAGACAACTTCACACCCAGCACACATGGCCATGTGGGTGCTGCCATGTTCATCCAACTGCATCAGGGTGGGGGTCACACTCCCAGACTCCAAGCACATGCCATAGGCCTGGTGTTTTTGTTTGCCATGGTGACATGTACTGTGCAGGGTACACCAGCAGCTATTTAGCCACCTGTTGAAGCTGCTTTGTGCATCTCACTGCACCCTTCAGTTCCCAGCTCATTGGTCCCCGTTCATTCCAGACCCTCTGACCTCTGCCCTCCCTTTCTCTTGCCTGTTCCCTGCTCCCTTTTGTGTTCCAGTCTCCATGACCTCTGTTTCATTCCTTTAGCTTGTCTGCTTGTCTCTTTTCTGCTTGTTCCCTCTGTGCCCTTATTTCCTCTATGCCTGATGCCCTTTTGCCCAGCTGCTTTCTGCCAGATGCTGGCTTCACAGAAATTCCTGAGAAGTTTGCCTTCCGTCATTTTGGACATTCCATCCTCGGCTCACTTGCCAGTGTTTCCTACATTGTCCTGATGCCACGTTAATCAGGGAAGCCAAATCGTGGCATTGGGAGGGCTTCCAAAGAGTTCTCTCAGTGTTATTCTGACTCCAGCTGGATAAGAAGGATAACTCTACCCCTAACTAGAACATGGGTTAGTTGAACCTGGTCCTTCACAGCATTGCACTCAGGGCGGCAGACAGTGGATGTGTTGTGGGTGGGGAAGTGTTAGGAGGTGAAGCAAGAGTTCCAGATTCCAGCGAGAGGGAGATAGAGAAACAGGAGGGGAGACAGATATCTTGGCTCACAGCTGGGGGCCTTTCTCTTGGATGTATTGCTCAATAAACCTCTCAACTCAAAGGACTGCTGTGAAGTGTATTTTATGAGCTTATTAACAGGAAGGTGTCACTGTGTGGGGTGTTTTTAATTGCATTGGCCTGAATTGAGCAGGAATACATGGTGGTGGGAGGCTGGAAAGTCACTGGTTGCAGTTTTTGCATGGCACTCAGGGCCGCAGGATCGCACATGTTGAAGTGTCATTGGTTGCATGGATTTGTTACCTGCTCTGACCTTGTCATTTTTCTCTACTGAAGCATTCTGCAAGGGGAGTTGGTTGCTGCTATTCAAGAGAACAGTGCTGTGGGATGCCTGCATGCAACACTTCAGCAGTATATGCTGGTTTGGACACCTACAGAAGGGTAGCATGATGAATTCCTAGGTACAGCTGGAGCAGGCTCACAAGGGAAGGATGCGAGGTGAGATGTGCATCTTCTTTGGAGTGAGCTTGCATTTTTCTCAGTCTGTGTGACTATTTAAATGTGGATGTGTATTGTGTGCATTATTGTTGTCAGGGAATGGGGTGGCCACTCCACATGTATATTGTTGTGAGACACACATTAGGTGGCCAGGCAAGTCCTTACACGTGTTAGTTACTGCTTTAATTTTGTGCTGTGCCTTCTTACTTGTGTTCTCCTGTGTGTTGTTGTTGGTCTGTGAGCACATTAGTTTTTGGGGGGCATGTGAAAGTGGTAGGGGATTTTGTTTATTGTGCTTTGGTGTAAGCAACATGGATACAGTTGTTTCCACTTGCTATGACTGTGTCAGTAGTTGGTGCAGTTGATTTGATGGCCATGGACACACGCAGTTTGCCTCTACCATACAAACATTCTCAGGGTGTTGTATGGGCACAGATGATTGGCCCCAATTCATCACTGAATGGCACCAGGGATGTGGCTTCATGTTGTGTGCTCCACAGGGGCTGGTATTGTGTGAATCATGTTTGCACATGCTGATTGCATACAACCTCCCCCTCTGCCCTTTAGCTGACTAAGTGCTTGGGTGGTGCCTGTGACTGAGGGTGATGCCCCTCTTGCAGCTCTAGTGGTATGCCATGCCATGTGACAACATTGGGCAGGACACAAGCTGGCACAGTGATTTTGCATACTACTGGTCAGACCCTCAAGCTTATAGCGGTTTTCCAATCCCGAAAAATGCTGTGAAAATTGCTGCTTTAATAAAAAAAGTGTAAAAAATAAATGTTTAAAAAAGACTCAAGGGGCTTTTAGATCAACACTTTTTGAACTCAAGAAATGGATTGCGCAAGCACATCTCGTCACAAAGAAAGTGCAGCCCATCCACAAATGACATATATGCGCCATTCAGGTGTCCTTTTTCACCGCTTTGCACAAATCAGGGGGTGTTTCTGTGCATCCCAAATTGACAAACAAGATGCGCTTTTAAATGTGCAGAAATTGTAGGCAACCCTATGCGCCACCTTTGAATAGGTTCAGGTATGGAAATGTGTTTTCTTAGGTTGTATTTTCCATCTCTGTGAAATGCACAGGGAGCCTGTAGACCATTGTCGGGAGAGGGCTTCCAACACAAACGTATTGAAGGCGGCTGGCCAGCACATCATTAGCGCTACAGGTCACCATTGAGAATAAGGTGACCTGCTCATTTCCAAAAATGGGTTATCTATCTATTTTTAGATGCCCCATTTTCTGAGGATGTGGGACAAAATCTAGTGTTCAAACATTTTCAAAATTGTTACAATATGAGATGGAAAGAAGAGAGAGCGGGAGTGATGGGTGAGCTGTGGCGTGGTAGGCAAGAAAGCAGAGGGAGAGCAGTGGGTCAGAGGGGGAAATCAGTGGACATGAGAGCAGAGAGGATGCAGTGGGGCAGTGGGGCAGAAATCAAGGAGGGAGCCGAGGTACAAAAAATGGAGGGAGCGCGGGCTCGGGGGTAGCAGTGGGCCAAAAGCAGAGAGGGGTTGGCTGGAAAGAGGCATTAAGCTGCAGATTGGGTGAAAGGATGAGGGAAGAGTGCAATAAAATGGGAGAAAGGATGCAAGATGCAGAAGTAGCATGAAACAATGAAGGACTGTATACTGTGAGAGGAATTGGGAAGCGTAAGGTGTGAGTTGGGAGCATTATTGGGTGTTTGAAACGGCCTGGAGAGTGCAAATTGTGACTTGGCAGTGTGACAGAGCATGCAAGTATGTGTATGACAAAGTGAGGTTCGAGAATACAAGTTGTGATGGGGAATTGGTGAGACGTTTGAGGTATGTTCGTGAGAGGTGTGTGGGTGTTAGGGGGATTGGAGAACATAGAAGGGGAATACATTCAGCATTACAAAAGATAATGATCAACACCATTAATAATATTAAATAGGCATGCACATTAAACCAAAAAAAAAAAAAAAAAAAAACTGGTCTGCCAAGCAAGAGACAACTGGGACTCTTCCTATTAAATTGATACAAAAGGTACAAATAAGGACACCCTGCCTCTCCCGTAGCCTTGCACACTGCCTCTTTCCTGAAATGTGCCAATCACGCACCCTCCAGTCAATAAACAATGTGCTGCAGAAATGGCACAATAAATAAAGGTTTGTGCTGCAAAGTTTGTCATTTCATGGAGCAAAATTAGCAATTTCATGCTGCAAAATCCTGGAGGTTCTAAATGGTGGGGCATATCGCATTAGCTCACCAGAGTGGTCAAGGGAACAGAAACGTGACTTAAGCACCCCAAATTGGCGCTCCACTTGGCCCCCAGCGGCTGTATGTGCTGCATAGTACCTTAAATCAGCTGGTGTGGCGGGATTCCTGAATAATATTGTAATTGTAATTGTAATTGTTTATTTATAATGCGCTTAATACTCAGAGGCTTCTAAGCATGAACCTGTAAGAGGATTCAATTCAACACTATAGCTAAGTCAATGCCTAGTCTGGGATACTGAATGGAAACCCTTATTGATATATCTTTATGTCCAGTTCATGAGTTCTGGATGACTACCCCTATATAACACCCCTTTCTTAGAATCCCCCTGACCCAACTGAGCCAAGAAGTAGTTCTGTTTTGCAAGTTTAAAAGGTTTATTTGAGAAATAAAACAAAATATAGATACCACGCTTTTATAATAAATTAATAATCTCTATCGCCCTTATAAACATAATGTTAATCAACAATGGGTAATCTGACACTAGCACACTTCTTTATAATCAATGAGGAGTTAGTATAGGATGGATAAAGTAGCAAAAATACTTTTATGATTTCAAGGGAAAAGCAATGAGGAATAAAATGCAGTACAGAAATACTTGATGTGATTTTAGCAAAAGATAAGATAATCACTTTTTCTGTGGCAATTCACCCCCCTCCCCTATGCAATGTAAGAAATGGAAGGAGATGGAAGTAACACACACAGTTCTCAGGAATGCAATCAAATAACATACGAAATTCAATTCCCACCCCAGCAAGCTTAGAGAAAACCGGTATGAGTTTTAAAACACAGGCCCAAGTGCTTTGAATGTGGTGGCAATGAAGGGAGAAATATGCTGAAAATGCTTTTAATTCCCTTTAGGAGGTTCAGGGTGAGTGAGAGATACTTGGGATGAGCTCAGGCACACTTTAGCAATGATTCAGGGATGGTTATTAAGAGCCAAACAAATTTTTAGCAGAGAAAGAAATGACTGCTGATGGTTACACGTGGCTGGATTTTTAACCAAATCGCAAATTGCGGTAAAACTCGCGAGTGCGTGAATCGTGATTACAGGAGGTGTAACAAGTCGGTTCTAGGCTTGTTGGAAAGCTGAGATTCTAAGCTTTCAGAGGAAAGGTAAACCAAGTGTAACGCTCACCTGATTCCCGTAGAGGCGCCGGTCTTGTCTGGGCGTATACCGTATCTTCAAAGGTGATGTGTAACACACGGCTGGCTCTTTGGGCTGGACCTCTGTGCACAGTATGTCTGACTCGAAGGGTAAGATGTCTTAGGTAAGTGAACGCCGTGCTCTCCTTCTGCCTCGGGGCAGGGTGCTGTAACCAGTTTCTTCACTGGATAAGGGGAGCAGGCCTCTTGACTTCAGAGGACTGCTGTCCGTCGTTTACTGCACGAACAGTAAGTTTCGAGTAATTCTAATGTCTTTAAAGTCTTTAGTAATGATGTTTCTTGTTTTGCAGGGTTCCGGCGATGGCGGATGACGGGCTGAAGTGAGTTGAAGATGGAGCCCGTGTGATGAATAGAAGCGCCTGGAAGCACGTAAGTAAGCGCTTGTTGCCTGCTTCACGATGCGCTCTAACTGTCTTTTTATTTTGCAGGTACAAGTTCGGAGCGGCTGCAGGGTGCCGGAATACCCACTGGGTTAGGTGTGGAAAGGAGTAATGGCACGTGAGTATTAAAGTTCCCCAATGTCTTTAAACGCACCTTGTTTTGTCTTTCAGATGCGGGATGCAGCGCCGAAGGCCTCCGGAGCGTGTGAAGAGTTGGTAAGCTTTTGTCTTTCAGATGCCGGAATGCAGTGTGAAGACCTCCGGAGCGCACGAAGAGTAGGTAAGCCTTTGTCTTTCAGATGCCGGAATGCAGCGCGAGGCGTTGGTGACAGCCGATGGACCAGGTAAGTGAAGAGCTGTCACTGAAGACCGTAATGCTAACCTGTTCTTTCTTGTCTTTATAGGTGTTGCTGAAGACTGGATTCAGGATGGTAAGCCTTTTTCCTTAGGCCCAGGATCAGATGCAGAAGACACGATGAGCGTTCTGCTGCAGAGGATGCAGAATAACGCAAAGCAAGATTCATCCATCGGGTGTGGTTTAAATAGCCTCCTGTAGTGCTTAGGTGTCTCCTTCCACAGCCACGCCTAGGTAAGAAAAGAGTTCCTGCTTTCCAGAAGAGTTCCAGTGTTCTGAATCTAGGGAGTGGCTCCTGCCCCACCCAACAGGAAAAGTAGTTCCAAACAGAAGAGGATCAGAGGCTCAACTGGCAGGCAAGTAAGCAGCATGGTCTGCTGCAGGTAAGTCCACCCAAGCATTATGAGCCCGGCGCTTCCAGCGCTGGGACTGGGCATATTTATGAGCCTGGTGCCACTGGCGCCAGGACTGGGTCCAAAAGGTCCCAATTGGGACTGGTTGGCACTCGGAACCTGGGTTATGGATCTGCTTCCAAGGGAGTTGGGAAAACCCTGACCTTTTGGAAGCAGAGATCATGACACCAAGTTCCTAGCCCAAACGGTTCCAGAGATACTGACGGTGACAGCTTGCAGCTTCAGAATTGACAGGTGACAGTTTCTAGGAGGCAGTTCTGGTTAGATTAAAATAGTTTGGATTCGATTATTTTAAACTAAGAGCTTATTTCTGTCACAATCTGACCTGAGTACTCACAATATATTTTGGAAGGACTGGACCTCGTCACGGATCTGATCAATCAGGCTAGCGGCACTTCACAGCGATCTGGTCTCTGGGTCTGCGGTTCTGCACGGTCTGGTGTGGTCTGGTCTGGCACTGGTCTGGTCTGTCCAGATACAGCGGTCTCAGCACGGCTCCTGGATCTCTGCACTGGTCCTGGCAAAAGTTCTTGGCAAGGGATTCAAGCAGCTCGCCCGGCTGTGAGTAGCTTGCAATGATTTGAGGCCTGCTGCAGAGAACTCAGCTTGTGGTTTTAGGCCTCTGATTTAGGTTCTAAAGTATAAGTTCTAGGTTCTGGAGTATGTAGCTGGAGTCAGTCTGGAACTGGTATCTTCTGGATGTTGTGTTGTCCGGCTCCGCAGCAACTGGATTTGAATGTCCTCTCTAGCTTCCAGTGGCTCTTTTTATGTCTTTTGAAAGTGGGTGTGTGTGCAGCATCACTAAGCCAGCCCCTCTCTCAACTGATCATTGGTCAAGCTTTTCTCTCTTCCTTGATAGGGGAAAGGAAATGTGAGTCATGGTGATGCTGTTTTATGGCCTGCAGAAAGGACACTCACCTGTCAAATTGCACATAAATCTATATTTGACCCAAATACATATTGCACAGATACACAGTTGTTTAAAATTACATGCACCCATCACATATCACATGAGGTATACTCTGTTCAAACTCTGCTCTTCCTGGGGGCTTGCATTCAGAAATGGCAACATTTTGCGCTTTTTAGTAGCTTTCCCCTTATCAGATTTTTCTCCAAATTTATACAATTGTGTGCAAGGCAAGTGGACATTAATTGATGAAGTGTCAGATTTTTAACATGCAGACATATGGAGTAACAACATCTTTTCCGCTCGTAAACCCCCAGATCATACCACCGGGTCCTAAAACCTCTTAAAATGTGGGCAGAAAAATCACAAGAATCATGGTCTCATTTAGATAATTTTGACAAGTCCGCACCATGAGTTATACATCTTTCTTAAAATCAGATTCTGGCCAACAGGGGTGTGTCTTCCCAGGTCACATGGTGGAGAAACCAGTCTATCCACTTTCTTTAAGCTCAGCCTGTCCTCAGAGGGGACTGCCCCTCCCCGTTTCTCCTAAGAGGAAGCCACTTTTACGACGCCCCCAATATAACATTTGCCTGAGTCCAGGACAGGCCTTTGTTCATCTCTCTGTAGTCCCCAGCTGCTCCACCCCTAATCTAATCAGAGAGGTGACAACTCCTTTTGGCAAGGGGGAGAGTGGCTGAGCAGGTTTTAACTCCTGTGGGGTAGATGTCAGGCAGAATTGGAATCTCTTTAAGCCAGTTTTTAGCTACATGTCATTTTTTTGTTCCCCAGTTTTCTACATTCAAATCCAACTGACAATTTTTTACATATACATTAAATAATTACTTCCTTCAAGTCATTTCAGAATATAGTTTTACATTGTATCCACCTCTTAGCAAGTCTTTCCTTGGTCTGGTTTTGTTTCATTTGTTCAGTTTTACACTGAGATTCTAAGCTTTCAGAGGAAAGTTAAACCAAGTTCCTAGCCCAAACGGTTCCAGAGATACAGACGGTGACAGCTTGCAGCTTCAGAATTGACAGGTGATAGTTTCTAGGAGGCAGTTCTGGTTAGATTAAAATAGTTTGGATTAGATTATTTTAAACTAAGAGCTTATTTCTGTCACAATCTGACCTGAGTACTCACAATATATTTTGGAAGGACTGGACCTCGTCACGGATCTGATCAATCAGGCTAGCGGCACTTCACAGCGATCTGGTCTCTGGGTCTGCGGTTCTGCACGGTCTGGTGTGGTCTGGTCTGGCACTGGTCTGGTCTGTCCGGATACAGCGGTCTCTGCACGGCTCCTGGATCTCTGCACTGGTCCTGGCAAAAGTTCTTGGCAAGGGATTCAAGCAGCTCGCCCGGCTGTGAGTAGCTTGCAATGATTTGAGGCCTGCTGCAGAGAACTCAGCTTGTGGTTTTAGGCCTCTGATTTAGGTTCTAAAGTATAAGTTCTAGGTTCTGGAGTATGTAGCTGGAGTCAGTCTGGAACTGGTATCTTCTGGATGTTGTGTGGTCCGGCAAAACGCTCCGCAGCAACTGGATTTGAATTTCCTCTCTAGCTTCTAGTGGCTCTTTTTATGTCTTTTGAAAGTGGATGTGTGCGCAGCATCACTAAGCCAGCCCCTCTCTCAACTGATCATTGGTCAAGCTTTTCTCTCTTCCTTGATAGGGGAAAGGAAATGTGAGTCATGGTGATGCTGTTTTATGGCCTGCAGAAAGGACACTCACCTGTCAAATTGCACATAAATCTATATTTGACCCAAATACATATTGCACAGATACACAGTTGTTTAAAATTACACGCACCCATCACATATCACATGAGGTATACTCTGTTATAACTCTGCTCTTCCTGGGGGCTTGCATTCAGAAATGGCAACATTTTGCGCTTTTTAGTAGCTTTCCCCTTATCAGATTTTTCTCCCAATTTATACAATATTGTGTAAGGCATGTGGACATTAATTGATGAAGTGTCAGATTTTTAACATGCAGACATTTGGAGTAACAACCTCTTTTCCGCTCGTAAACCCCCAGATCATACCACCGGGTCCTAAAACCTCTTAAAATGTGGGCAGAAAAATCACAAGAATTATGGTATCATTTAGATAATTTTGACAAGTCCGCACCATGAGTTATACATCTTTCTTAAAATCATATTCTGGCCAACAGGAGTGTGTCTTCCCAGGTCACATGGTGGAGAAACCAGTCTATCCACTTTCTTTAAGCTCAGCCTGTCCTCAGAGGGGACTGCCCCTCCCCGTTTCTCCTAAGAGGAAGCCACTTTTACGACGCCCCCAATATAACATTTGCCTGAGTCCAGGACAGGCCTTTGTTCATCTCTCTGTAGTCCCCAGCTGCTCCACCCCTAATCTAATCAGAGAGGTGACAAGACCTTTTGGCAAGGGGAAGAGTGGCTGAGCAGGTTTTAACTCCTGTGGGGTAGATGTCAGGCAGAATTGGAATCTCTTTAAGCCAGTTTTTAGCTACATGTCATTTTTTTGTTCCCCAGTTTTCTACATTCAAATCCAACTGACAATTTTTTACATATACATTAAATAATTACTTCCTTCAAGTCATTTCAGAATATAGTTTTACATTGTATCCACCTCTTAGCAAGTCTTTCCTTGGTCTGGTTTTGTTTCATTTGTTCAGTTTTACACAAAAGTCTGGTGGTTTTACAACGCCGGCTTTCTGATAGTGGTGAGTACTGGTAATGCAACCATTTTTGGGATTTAAGAAAATGAATTCCCCACAGTTCTGGGTTGCTTTTGGCAATCAGCATTGCCATTCCCAATGGTTTCAGGCTACTGTGTGGGTAGACCAATGGTGGTTTTAGGCAGTTTCAGTTAGGCTGCTGACATGCATAGCTCAGCCAGTTTTGTTATGAACATTGTTTTCGGCTCTTCATCTTCCCAGATTTTGTATGCACACATACTTCATTCTGCCAGATGTCCGCTGGTGTTCAGTGAGATTTTTGGATGTGTTGCAATGTTTGAAAATAGGCATTTTGAGCTGGCATTCAGAGAAACCAAAGGTAATTTTAAAGCGTTTTTGAGCTAACAGGCGCTGCTGTTTTACCTTTGGCACCCATTCCACACATGGCACCCTGGCCCATCATGCTCGCACTGGTGGGTGGCAAGTTAGGCAGCCATTTTGGTGTATGCACAAACTGCGTGGTTCTCCTGGATTCTGGCGCACATGTGGGCTTTTTGGCCATCTTGGATTTTCTAAGCCCACAGCACCAAATGTTGCAGCATGATAGCTCAAACGTGGGTCAGGACACCCAACAAACCCGGGGAGTGAACCTGTGTGGATCTTCTTCGGCTTGCTTCCAAGGCAAGTGCGTTGCATCCTGAGCTATCCTCCCTCCCTTCCCATTAGCAGGAATGTTGAGAGCGAGTAGGCACTGTCCCCTGCACATGTGTAAATGTTTGTTTTGGGCATTGATTGTCATGATCTATTGTTTTGTGTGTCACGTGACTGCATGCATATGTATGACAGTTGATACACACTTGATGTTGATAGAGTAACATACTCAGACTCTAGCCGGGCATAGGAGACCTACAATCAACGTCTCCGTTTACTGTACTTACATTCTGTGCTTCATGTATCCAATTTCATGGGATCTTTCAATTAACAGCAAGTTGATTGTTAAAATGTTGTAATGTATTGCTTACGCTTCTTGCACCTGCGAACATCTCGCCTATGTTCTTCAGATATATTTTTGTACGTGTTCATTTTAATGGTTATGATGAACTGTAATGCATAAAAATACTTACATATTTTGCAAAAGAAAGTACATCAGCTAATTAATAATAAAAAGCTGACATTTTTCAAAAACCTAGAGATATGTGTTCATTAGCAATGAGTGCTCGCTTCTAACTATGATTGCCCTATGATTATGGGCTTCCAAAAGGGTTTAAAACCAGTATGCATCGTAATTATTTTGCATGTTTTTGAACTATAGAGGGTAGGACAACCCCCCAGTTATAGATACTCACTGAGGAGCCAGGTGTTGCCAAAGATTCCCAAAACCAGGGCCCGGTAGAGTGATGTTTGGAAGTAGATGAAGCTGTCATGTGCGCTTCCAGGGAAATTGACATTGAGATGCATGATGACTTCCTTTGCATCTCAGATGACCTGCACATTGATGGAGTGTCAATGGTTCCGGTTGTGGTATATGTGCTCTGTCAATTGGTGGGGTGGGGGCTATAGCGGAACATGCGTGTAATCAATAGCTCAGAGTACACATGGAAACTGTGCTACTGCATAAAACTCCTGGCACACTCCCTGCCTTCCCTGCAGTGTGCGTGGCATGTATACATACCTAAACAAACAATGCAACCCAAGAACTGGTGGAGACATCAGGATTGCATGGCCTGGGATTTGCCCCCAACAATGGCAGTGGTGCGCTGAAATGAGCCTAGTGCAATGAATTGTAGGACTGTCAGCACCTTTGCCATGGGTGTGAGGGTATGGGAGCAGATGGTGGGTGATGCAAGGTCTAGAATGACATGGGAGTGACCTATACCTTGCATACACGGGGTTGTTTGGAAGCCTAACGAGTGTGGTACGTGGTAAGGAAATCCTGTCCCTTGCCATCCTCATCCTCGCCCTCCTTCTATGACCATGTAAAATGGCAACCAGCATACCTGCATTCATCCTGGCTGAGCAACGTTTGACTGGTGTGCATTGCAAGCTTTATACACATTGGTTCCTTTGCGTGTGACTTTTCCCAACATGAAGTTGCATGTTGAAATCAATGAATTTGGTTAGGATTGCGCTTGACTGGGTGTGCGATTTCTTTGCGTGGCACGTCCCTCGACATGCCTGTGCTATTCCTTGTTCTTCCTCATTTTGCAGGTAGAATGGGGAATTTGCATGTTCAGCCCCCTATTTATTTTTTTGAGTAGGCAAGTCACACACTTTGTATGGAGTGTCACACACAGCGCTCGACAGCACGCAGTCATGACAGACCCATGCAAAGTCCCAAAAAGGCACGCACAGTCTGAATCATGAATCGTAGAATGGAGATTTGTGTGCTGAAAGTGCAAAGTCGCTTTTCAGAACACAAACAATACTCTGAATCAGGCACTTAATTGGGTAAAAGACTAGAATGCTGGGCAAAAACTAGAAAATGCAAGATAGCCTCTGGGTTACTGTCTGTGGGTCTGTTTCGTGGTGGGTTGTGTATTTGAGTGTTCCAGAGGGGAGCCTCATGTGCACATTGTGCAATGACATGTTTGTCTTGATTCCAATATATATGTTTGCTAATGAAGTGTAGCGTTCTGATATTTGATGTGTTGTTGGGAGGCATGCTCAACTGCCATGTGTAGGGGGTTCAATTGGTCTGCATATTTTGTGCTATGACATATCATTTGAGTGTGCCAACATCTGGGGCACCTGGGGCAAGGTAATGGTCAGCAGAAATCCTAAATCACCTTGAAATAGGCTGGAATTCCTAGCAGCAGGTGATCCTAAATCAAATTGGCAGGCTATTCGGGAGGAGGGAAGGTATATAGGAGCAGGCAGTACTGAGAACAAAGTCAAGAGTAAAGTCAAATAGCTACAAGGATCCGAATGGAAATAGGGCACATGGTAGCAAAATCACCAAAAAGCTAATTACAGAGGCGCACTTATCAGCAGAATTAGAGTGGGGCAACATTACTGTGAGGGACATTGAAGCACAATTATAGTGAACCACACTGGAGAACCTCACCGTCAGCAAGATTTCAGTGGGTGGGACACCTAGAGGTACAACTACAGTGGGGCACCTGGGAGCAAGATCAGTGCAACACCGATAAGCAGAATCACAATTGGACATGTGGGAGCAGTGTAAGAGAATTAGAAGGTAGAATGGTCATCAGGTCAGTGATGGGTGTAAACAAGAGATCATGTCTAGCAAGGCATAACATGGCACAGCAAGGCACTGAAAAGCCTGACAAGACAGAAAAGGCAAAAAATAGGATTGCAAATCACAGGATGGCATGTAACAGCCTAACATGGCAACATAATATGGTCTCCTACCATTGGCCTCTGAAGATAGCTCTCATTTCACTTTTTCCCTGTCAAAATCTCTCTCTCTCGCTCTCTCAATACCTCTCTTTTTCTCTTTCTCTCTCTCTCTTTCTCTCTCTCTCTCGCTCTCGCTCTCTTTCTCCATCTTTCTCTCTTTCTTTCTGTTTCTCAAATAAATACATTATTCAAACGTCAGGGACTTGGATGATGAGGATCAGGGCATGGTTGAGGACTCCATTTATAACCTCAAGAAAAGTGCTGTGGGACATGGGAGAGTTGAACATTTTGCTCAGAGAATGAACTACCCAAGATAGTAAGTCCTAGGGCAGTTATGTAACCTTCCTTAGTATAATGATTGATATACTAAAGGTCACCTAAAATCTCATTCTTATTTGCTAATGTTTCAGGCTCACCAGTCCTGCAGGATATTGTTCTCATCATGGCAATGCCCATTGGGTAAATAAATTACTAACATTGTCTCCCACAAGACAACACCAGTTACTCCAATAGGCCTTAAACCACTCACACACAACCACAGGCAAAGGAATGAATCCCTGCACACATCTCCCCTCAAGTGGTATTGAGGCTGCTCCACAACCTACGTTTACGTGTGTTTACGGCAACCTTAAGGTGGCTTGGCATGAGAAGATCTATGAGATGAGGAGCTAAAAGGATTAAAAACATGAGTGAGTGTTCCTCATAATGTTACCTGTATTGGGGATCAAAATATCTTGACCTAAAAAGTGTATTGAGGATGGAAGAAGAAAAAGAGAAACAGGCTGAGAGTAAAATAAAGGAGGTTGGTCGTAGCATCAGCAATCTAGGACCTCTGCAGTCCGGAATGTGTGGTAACGCCAGCCCCTTACTAGGTTCCACTCATTGCCAAAGACCATTAGAAAGCACTGTGGAAAAGCTGAAAAACAAACCCTGGGATAATATCCCTGTTTGGATGATTCAATCACAGACAAAAATCAAGGGGTTATCCCAGCATGACATTAATGTGAAGGCTGCCCTTATCACATCAGGTGCTGGCAGTCACCTATTTTCAAAAGAATTATGCAAAAAATCATTAAGTGACACACAAAACACAAATGAATATAACATACAGCCATAGGTATTTATGCAAATGATAGCTTTTGTTACCATGTTACAACATATGTTTATAAGTGCTTATAAAATATTTCAATTATTCTAAATTAATTTGCTACATCTTTAGTGACATGTAAGAGAAGTATCGATCCCCGCTGAGGTATAGTGTGTAGGGATATTTAATGCAGTAGAAAAGATGCAGAGCAAGATATCATTGTAAAAAAACATATTTAAGCTGCAGCCTGTGCAGGGGTGGACTAGCCTATAGGGAACTCTGGAGATTTCCCGGTGGGCCTCTGCACCCTGGGCCTCTTTTTTCATGGTATTTTCAAATGTTCTCATAGGAAAAGCACTGGGCTTTCTGAAAATGTGTCATATGGGGCCACTTTGAAAAAGATTTCCAGGGCGTCTTTTGGTCCCCAGTAATTATTTCCAGGGCCTCTTTTAGTTCCCAGTCCACCCCTGAGCCTGTGTATAGCAGTTGGGAAACCCACGCACAAACAAAATGTGCAATGCTTTGTAGACACTCAAACCTCACTGACAAGGCCGAGATGAACATTTTAAGTACAAGAAAATATCCTGTCACGTTTGTTAAAATGGGAAACTGCCGAATCGGGGGAGGAAGAACAGCAGTTTAAAGCAATAAAAACAGTATTTAATGCTGCTGTGTTGAAAATGCCAACTCAAGGGGAAAAGGAAAAGGCACATTAAAAGCTGCAATTGTGTAAAGAAACCAACTTTAAATGGAGCCAGAACTAAATTGTGGCATAAGGGAATCCTTTCAACTCTCAATAACACCCCCAACCCGAACATACAGGATTGGAAGACAGACACTTTCCCTTCTCAAGATAATAAACTCTTTAAAGCCAGTTTATTGCAGATAAGGATCCTTCCTCAAAAAGGTGAGGCAAACCAGGCCATCTTGTTCTGGGTGCCATAAAGTGCAACGGCCTGATTCACAGAAGCATTGTATACTGGTGCAATCCCATTGAAAAACACTCTGTGAATCGGGCCCATTAAGTGTCGAATCGGTGGTCCATTACATTTCATTTATTAACACCATCTCAAAGGTCTTCCTGATTTGAAGAATGTAACACTTTACAGGGCTGCATGTCTGGAAACTTCTCAACAGGAGACAGAAGTCACACTAAATCCACAGATATTCAGATTACAAATTCTCTTTTCATCATGCAGGCCTGAGACATAAAATCCATATGAGCAGGCCTCATTTAACAAGAGCAGATTTCCCTCCCTGACTCAATAGAAAATGACCTTGTTGCTTGTGTTGTATCGAGGCAGAGGAACAGTAATTGTAATGCCATATTTTTTATTAAAGAAAATGCCCTTCAAAATGTATATTGAATTGTTTATGTTGCCTTTATCTTTGGAACCAAACCTCTTAGGGAACTCATTAATGTGTCAAAACGTTCAAATGAAAATCCCCTATTAATGGATATCTTTTGTTTAAATGTGCACGTTCTTCACTCAAAATAAAGGAAACAAAAGAGAACACCAGAAAACATTTTGGGAGTTTTATGGGTTAGCCAAGTTCATTTATTTATTTGTTCATTTGTAGCGCGCACCTAACCCAAAGGTATCTGGGCGCATTCAGGCTAGAACATCCTTGCAGATTGCATGCTGTTGCATTGAGATATTGAGGAGGTGCGTTTGGGAAAGACAATAGACACAGGCACCAAAGAAATTGCCTGCATTCGTACATTGCAATTTATGATGTTTTGTAATAAACAGTGTGAGTGTGGATAGGGTATAATTGTGGAAACATTTGTGGAAAATTGTGCATTTTAAAGAACATTGGACCTTTAACTTTGTTCAAGACTGTCGGATGCACAGTGCACTAATCTATAAATCCGGTCCACATTGGCCCACAAAACCAGCACACACAGTCCACATTGCCCTATTGCTGGATGGACCAGGCCTAGCCTGCAGAGGTCACACTTTCAGGAGTGGGTGGGCTACACTTGGATACTGTACTCATTTCAGAGCTGACCTGCGTTAAGCCTCATCTGGCAACCTAGAGTCATATTGGCAACATTTTGGGGTCATAGTGGCTTTCTGATCGCTAAGCATCTCTACAATCAGTGCTAGACTGTGAGAGAATCGCCTGCATTCGCCACGCCACTCTGTGCCACCAGTCAGAAAACCTTTTGTATCAAAATAGGGGCTTCTCACCGGCCGGGTTTCACACTGCCTATTGGAAATTCACAAAAAAAAAATATATAAGGAGAAACGTTACACAACAATCTCCCAAACTATTGAGATGTGCATTTCCTTTGGCTGAGCATGGTTCAATCACGTATCAGTCATGCCTGCCTATCATTCCAAACTCTATGTGTTCTACAACTAGTCTATTTACTTCGTCCTCCTGCTTGTTGAATAATAACAACGAACACAGGGCACTGCATCTCTTCTCTTTAGCACTGGGCGTGCTCATTTTTATTGAATGGTGGTCTGGGCTTAGGAATGCACGCCAGACTAAGCACACACTTTCCTTAACAGCATGCACTGGCTGACTCATCATGTGCTTTTCGAGGACAACAATGATCAAAGAGTCACAGGCTACTCCGCTGTGTTCAGTATTAACCAATTCCCTTGTGTGTGCGCACAAATCGCATCTTGTTTCTGGATCCCTGGAGCAAAGCAGCTGGCATGATGACCCAGCACTGGCCATCAGAAAGGCAGTAGGTCTGATAAAGACGGCGATTTATTCACTGAATGCTAACAAAGAAGGCTAATGTGTCATGCAAAAAGCATGCAGTACTGACTCTGATAGATGGAAATGCAACAGTAATTCATGCCATGTAGAAAATGTGCAGGTACAGTAAGGGGACGCAATTGTGTATGACTCAGAGTAGGCACATAAATGAAAATTCAAATATCAAAATTGGCTGTTAAAGTAACATAAATCCCTCATTGTAGTTTGATACTGGAACATTACGTCCTCACCAGTTTTGCACACAGTGGAGCTTATTTTATAGACCCACGCAATTCGGCGACGGGGACCGTTACGTGTAGACATAGACATAGGGGGGTCCCGCTGCCGAATTTTAGTCATTTGTGCAGATGTGCACTGCAAAAGGCATCGTAGAAGCATACATATCTATTTTTACAAACAGACAAAAGTGGTGGCAGTGCAAATACAATGTCAAATAATTTGCACTTTCACTAATGCCATTGCACATGTGCACATTTGGATCGAACAAGTGCACAGCATGTATGTTCACTGTGTACAAACTAGGTGTGAAGAAATGTGCTGTGATGTAGTCTTCCCTAGACCCTGCCGGGAATGCATGGAATGTTGGAGTGAGTGATGTAGAATGCAAGCTGAGAGAATGTTGTTGTATGAGTGGGTTCTATGTGAGGCAGTTGGAGAATGAGGCCCCTGAGAGAGGATGCCGATGAATGATGTCCCTATCTTACATGTACCTAACTTGATGAACTTAATGAACTGTACATGGATCTAAGTAAAGAAGTTACCTGTACACACCAAGATGTCAGAGTTATCATTGGCCAGGGACCAAGTTCTACAAAATGCTGTAGAAGTGCTGGATTTGTGTCTACAAAATGCTGGTAAGTCCATCTCAGAAAGGGTGGTCTGCTAATCAATCCCCCTTTTTGTTAAGCTTTATGCCAAGAGCAGAGTGACACTTGCCCCCTGCTGCTTTTATCTCCTGATCTGCAGCACCTGCTCTCCCTTGCACATAGCAGGTTGAGAGGTGACAGGGGTCCTTCGAACAGCTGCTGTTAGAGCAAAGTCACTTCAGGGCAGAGGCTGCATTTAAAATCTTCACCTCTGTCATTATGAGGAATTTTCATTCTGGTTGCACTTTTATCTTTAAACATAGCCAGTCCTGAGTTAAGGGTATGTAGCTGGTAATTCAACAAGGACAACATTAACAGGAAAGAGATTTGAGGGGCAGATAAAAGGAAGTACTCTTTATGTGCTCATAGCACTAAAACACAAGCATTGTATTGATTTGCAAATAGTCACACCATGAATGGTATGTTGCTTCGATGCCTAGATAACATCAACATGTGTCTAAAAAAACAGATTTGCAGCTCTCTTTGGAACAGGAGGGGGCAGGGAACTGTCCTGATTGCTATTGAGATGGAATTGCATAGAACAATGGTGTAGCAGGAAAATGACTGTTGCCTAGTTCACTCCTTGTGGGCCGTCAGGAGTCTGGCAATGGTCCTACTGCAAGTACGTTGTGACCTGCTGCAAATATTTAACTTAGCTACTAGGTAAGGAGGAGTGGCAGCTGATGTAGCCTTGTAGGTGATACAGGCATATTAAGCTCGTAGGACTGGTAAGGATGCAAGAGATGTGGTTGAACCTTTGTGCCTTGGTGGTAAGATGTGCGATAATGTGGTGTACCCCCTTAAGGGGTGCCAGCTCTGTGGCTGGGCAGCCTACTAGGAGGGTGTTTCCCCCATCTATGTGAGAAATTACCGGGGCCTGCATAACCATTTGCAAGTCCCAGGGTGGCAGGAAAGATTTGATCTTGTGAAGTAGAGTGATTTGATGCCCGAGCGTTTGGGCCTTTTCAGCTGTGTGTTGTTGAAAGGATAGATTACTCTTCAGAATGATTCTGAGAGATTTAGATGAGTTAGTGGGTTGTGGGGTAAATCTGTTATTGTGCATTCCATTTAGCCATCTTTGAGTAGGAGCATCCATGGCTGGGGGACCTAGAAAGATACATTCTGGTAGTGTTAAGTTTCAAGTAGGCACTTGACATTCATGTTTGAATAGTAGCAAGGCATGCTTGGAAGTGAGCAATGTCCTGGGGCCCCGTAACATATAGATGTATTTATTTATTTATTTATTTTGACATTTGTTAAGCGAGCTTATCCCGGGGGCATCTAGGCACTGGTTACAGAAGCATGTAGGTTATGATTACTTATATTGCTTATGGTTCCAGTTTTTCATAATATTTGCAGTACAGATCTTCGGGTACATTGGTTATGCTGGTTACAGGAGTATAGTGTTATCAGATAGTTTCTAATGTTACTTAAGGTTACAGAAGGTTGTCGCATTGTATATTTTAGGAAACATTGGTCATCCAATGGCCATGCTGGGATACAATTTAACACACTGGGGATTTGCATTGGATATCTTAGGATATGTTGGTCATACATTGGTCTTGCAGGGGTAAAGGACAGCATGCAGGGGCTCAAGTTCGCGAAGTGTTATACAGTTGTGCGGTTGTCCCTCATTCCCTAGGTTGAAAAGCCATGGTTTTAGTTCTTTCAGGAAAGACCAGAGGGATGGGTCAACTCTCAGCGCTAGTGGTAAGGCGTTCCAGTGTTTAGCTGCGATCACTGGGAAGCTGCTGCCACCCGCTTTTTGTTGCTTGAAGCGGGGGATGTGCAGGCAGAAGGAGTAAGCCTCTCTGGTTGGCCTGCTGGATTGGGTTTTGGTGATGTGGTTCGACAGGTAACCGGGGCGCTCATTGAGAGGCATTTGTGAGTGAGGGAAAGGATTTTAAATGCTATGCACTCTCTTATCGTTAGCCAATGGAGTTTCTGTCTGGCTGCAGAGATGTGCGCCCTTCTAGGAATGTTGAGCGCTGCTCTTAATGAATTGCTTTGAATTATTTGGAGTTCTTTGATATTTTTGGTATTTGAGCCTGCAAATAGAGAGTTGCAGTAGTCAATCCTGGATAGTATTAATGCTCTGCAGAGTGTGACACAGTTATCTGTGGTCAAAAATGGTCTGCTGGCATTGATCATCTTGGTAGTGTAGGCTGCTGCCGATGCGATAGCGTTGACTTGCCTGGTCATGGTGAGTGAGGAGTCTAGGTCCACTCCAAGTGTTTTAACCACTTTGGAGGTGATAATGGTATTGCCGTCAATAATGGAGGCTTTGTAATTGTTGGATAGGTTGTTAATTTGAGAGTGGTTGCCAATGAGTAGTATCTCAGTTTTGTCGTCATTTAGGCAGAGTTCATTATGAGCTATCCAGGGCTGAATGACAAAGTAGATTTCATTTAGAGTATTAGAGTCGTGGAGGTGATTGCCTGTGATGGGTACCAGTATCTGAGTATCATCAGTATAGTTCGTATAGGTCACTCCGAGTTTATTGAGTAGGTCAAACAATGGCTTGGTGAAGACATTGAAAAGGGTAGTGGAGATGCAGGACCCTTGGTGGACTCCACAGGTGACTGGGGCAGGAGGTGTGGCTGCTGTGGTAGAGAAGACCCTCATGGTGCGATGAGATAAGAAGTATTCAACCGATTTTATGAAGTGATCAGAGAAGTGGGCGTCTGAGTCTAGGTGTCTACACAGTATGCTATGGTTGACCAGGTCAAAGGCTGCAGATAGGTCTAGTAGTAGAAAAGCAGCCATATTGCCTTTGTCTTAAACCATGTTCATTTGGATTTGTAGGTCCAAGAGGCAGTTTTGGGACCATTGTATAGGCATGGCTACCGCCAGGGTTGTAATGAGGCCCACTATGTCATCTACTGATAATCTACCTGAGCATATGGCCCTTGGATCGTGCATCTGTTACTGGAAGGGTATACACCAGAATAATTCTGAGGAGTCCAAATAATCAAACACCTCAAGAAGATGGCAAGTTGCTGTTGAATTAGCAATGATCTAAAACAGTGAGTTTACAATGAACATCAACGGACGCAGGCTTATTCTCTCAGCGATTTCCACAAAAAATACAATGATATACTTGTTTATGCGTCAGAATGATGTCATACTACATGGCAATAGTTAAAAACCTATCAAGGGTTGGGATTGATTAAGGTACATATCTAGATGTACAATCATATAGGAGCTAGGTTTGTTATTGGCTGTTCAATATCAGGTGAACAACTTATGCCTACCTCTTCATACGTATCATTTAAGAAAAATCAGTTACAGTGTTTCATTTGTTTCTCAAGCTATAAGGTCCTTCTTTATATGGACTAATACAATTGGTTTGGCATACTTTTGCCATGTCTGGGACATTCAGTTCAATTAGCAGCACATAAACCAAGGCCCAGGTGCAAGTAGATAGGACATAAAGCTGCCCTACCAGCCAATCATCTCTCATCACCCATGACTTCTTTCATGAAATTCTCTTTGTACTTGGCCTTGCAGAGTATTATTTTACTAGGAATGCAATGTGAGTGAGTGCACTCGCTATCGTGTCTGGAACTCCAAGTTCAAGTCCTATTTTCATTCTCGATTCACGGGATAAGAGACCATGCTTCTGTTCATTCTGCAATCTTTTAAATGTTTTAAATGAATTAAGACTTGGCATCCTTTGTGTTCTTTGTTGCATCTTAATGTGAGAGGATTCATCCTCTGCACACATATTCCTCTTCTGCATAGATAGCTGACCTCGACTTCTCAGTTCTTGACTTCAGGCCAGACAGCCTCCCAACGCAGATCCAGCAACCTGCTATTCTACTGAGACACAGCCTTCCATTTTCTCTTCATGGTTCCTTGGCTTAATTATTTCAGGATACCAATGTCCAGTTTCTGTACAATGGCAGCTCTGCCTGCATTCTATTCACCACTTTTAGGTAGCCTATACGATGACTTGATCTATCTCGCGTTTCAGCGTAGGTACATTCATTAAACTTCTGATTTCTGCAGCACTTTCTAACGTGTAATCTTCTTCTTTTACACTTTTAAGGTTCACTTGATTCTGTTATGTATACTGAAATATTTTACAATTCTGCAAACATTAATATCCACAGTAAGACAAAAGTCAAACACATAGGTCTCTCACCTGAGGATTGAAGGGTTGAAGATGGATGTTAGAGATCTTTAGATAACCAGGCTGGAAGAGGGGATTTCTGATCGTCTCCTAGATGAATATAGAATCCCCCTGAGACTCCCTAGTCGACCCAGCAATAAGCTTGAATCCCGAGAGAATCCCAGGGAAACCCTCATGGGGAATAAAGCCTGTGGAGCTGCTAGGGTTAGTAGGCTCCTTGGGATGTCCCAGTGATCAAGATGTGTTATCCCGGGAGTCTGGTGTAGAACGGATGTGGCTTTAGAGTTTCTGATCCTGACTGGTGATGGCAGAATGACTGGTGGGAAAGAGGCAAGTAAAGCGATTAGATCACAAACTAGCAGAGACGGGAAATGAAGATTCAAGGTCTGAATTCTTACCAAAGTGTGTTGTGGAAATCCTGGTACAACCGGAATACTAGATCAGGAAGGTAAGTCAGGTTATAAATACCGTCAACCTATTCTAAAGACACAAAACAGAGTAAATCCAGGAAGGGTAGTTATACAAAGGAATTCTACCTGAAAGCAACCGGAACCAACTCTGACAAAGTCAGTTCTTGATGAGATGAAAGGCAGTGCCAGATCTATAGAAGAAATAATTAGAAAGGAATCTCTAAACCTGTCACAAAATAAGGAAGTAAGGATAGCGGAAAACCAGAAAGAGATGACTGCCGCAGCTGATGATGGAACTGGCGAGTATCAGACTTGAGTGGTCTCTGAGGCTTCAGCTGTTTAACCCGAACCGAAGAAACTAACATAGCCAAGGCGTTCTAATAAAGGAAACAATATTAAGGAGTTGAAGCCTGAACTTTGAACGCTAACACAAAACAAGCACACACACGAACAAAAGGTAAGTCAACAGATTTGGGAGAAGAATTCCCTCATGCGAACTCATGAAGCGTTTGCAGGCTCCTTGGAGAGTAGCAACGCGTCTTCTTCCGGTATCAACGCGCTGATATACTGCGGGACCAATGCACCGGACGGCTAGTAGCGCTGAATTCTGGGTGCTAGCCACTAGACCACTGTTGACATTACAGCGGTCCAGAAGAACAGCCATGTTGGAATCAGGCGCTGTTTCATAAATAGCGCGGAGTGTCGTAACAGATTCTTCACTTCGTCATTTCTCCTCTAGGATCCATACATCGTCTTCATTTAGTATTTCAGGACGTTCCTATCATGTCATCAATTCATTTTCTTAGCTCTTTCTCATATTCCTTCAGTCTGTCATCAACTCGAGGGTACATTCGATATGGTAATCTTAATGGATACCGTCTTCCATATACTCGCTGCAGTATTGGTACAATAGCTGTTGTTAGTCAGAGCACAGGCTGATGGCTCCAATACAGGGAAGGTAAGGGGTAGGATCTCCTGCAGATGTGTACGTCAGCTCCTCTATTTTCCACCCTCTGCTTGAGTTCTCAACCACCTCCTCAAGTTCTCCTGCTTCTTTGAATCTTCTGTTGTTGAAAGGTTTCTTTCGTATCCATATCTTCGTCCCCCCCTCAGGGTGCCTGCATTTTTTATATGTTCGTCCGCACTCCAGATTATGCAATTACATTCTCCACTTGGGGTACAGAAGACCCAGCATCCCACATAATTCTTATGATCTGTTGGATACAGGAGTTTTGTTCCTTCAGGTGCCACAATACTTGATTTTATGTGGTGTACAATGGTACTTTCAGTCTGCGCATTGTCTTCTGTTTCATTCTTCACTTCGATCATGATCTCCATTCCCACTGCTTTCTTTGCTGTTTTCTGGCATTGTCCAATTATTATCCTTATGAATCCATGTATCAAACACACTAGGCCTTCTAAGACGAGGCAGCATTACTTTGAGATGGATGGGGATATGGTATGATAGTTTATTTATATAGCGCCTATACACAATCTGTTTCAAAGTGCTTCAAGGCAAGGGGGGGGGACAAGGGAAAATACAATTAAATTCTTACAGTACTATCATACTCGGCCTGATGACATTTCAGATAGTGCAAGAGCTAACACATAGATAAGGAAGGGAGGGGGAGAGTGGGAAGGAAATGGAAACAGAGAGGTGACTACTGTACTAGGCCTGACGACATTTCTGGTAGAGCCGCAGAAAACAAAAGGTGAGGGAGAGGGGTGCAGAAAGGGAGGGGAGGAACAAAATAAGTGACTATCATACTAGGTGTGACAACATTTCAGGTAGTGCTGGAGGGGAGAGGGGGAGGAAAAACAGGGGAGGAGGGAAGAGACAGATGAGGTTGCTATCATACTAGGTTCAGGGACAACTCTGATAGAGTAAGTGCATAGAAGAAAGTAAGGGAAGGAGAGGTGCAGATAGGAAAAGGGAGAAAGGGAGAGGAGGACAGAACAGAGAATAAGCAGGCAAAAGGAGTGGAGAAGAAAGAGGGGATAGTGAATGCAATTGCAGAAGTCAGTAGTAACACATAATGTTGCAAGCCTGGATACAAGATGAAGATGGGAACAGCATGATCGTCGGCCACAAGAAAGTGATGTTGAAACCAGAATGTATTAGGACAGACTCCTGCAGAAGTAGGCTGGAGGGAGGGGGGCATGGTAGAAGAATCAAGAAAAACAGACAACACCTGTGTGCGAGAAGGGGGGGGGGGGCAAGGGAACATCATGGGAAGACCAGAGGGGTGGGGATGGCTTGTGAGGAAAGAGGAAGTAAACACATGTTTGTGCATGCTTACCTTCTGTCTGATGCAGAATATAATCAAACATCAATAATCAGACTAACTCAGGAAGTTGGCAAAGTAAGTCTGTTTTAATTGCAATTGTCTAAAACAGGGAGTACAACGAACATCAACAAACATGCGCTCGATCTTCTCACTCAGTGAGTTTCATAAAAAATACAACATTTACAGTAAAAACACGTCATCACTGATGTCCATCTACGTGGCAAACTACAAATACCTACTACGGAAAGTGAAAGGCTCCTTTTTCTAACACGGGAAACTGTGAAACCCCAAAAATTGCATTCATCTCCCATCGTCTGCCTGTCCATAGTAGGGACAATGGTTCCGCATCACCTTCTCCCTGGTAATGACCTTAGCCTGCTCACATAGGGTGGCAAATTCCCCGTCTCCCTGAGAGATTGCTTTGTGGGTTGATCTGGCAGCACCAGAGGCTATGGCGTCCTCGATTTAGGTAGGCCCAGATCTGACCATCTTGCTTCCTTCTCTGTTTGGGAACATCCCTCAGGACCACAGGCATCAGCTCCCTCCTTCCCACAGAAGGTTTCTCTGTCTTTGTCAGACATGTATTGCCCCCAACTAATGTGGTTACCATCTTTCTCATCTCTGTTTAACGCAGGTTTGTCCAAAGACAAAGCCCTAAGCTCGAGGCTAAACAAACCTCCTTCCTTGCCTTACAACTGTGCACCTTCAAATCAGTCCCCTTTCCCTTTATTTCTCGATTCACTCTTTGTCCTCATCTCTTGATAAACCTTATCGATTTTATCTCAATTGCTTCTTATATCAAAATCCTCCTCTAAATCTAGAGGGTCCTAGCATTGGCTCTTGTGTTGGGAAGAACTCTTCCATGTCATCCCATGCCACTACTGGACCAGGTTCCATTAATTATGTCACGTTCTCTCTGCCTTTTCTTTTGTTCCATTTCCTCATCAAACTCTCTTTGTTTCTTTGCTGCTTCCCTAACCCTTTCTTCTTCTTGTCTTTTCACTTCTCTCATTAGCTGTACGTACTTCTTCAGCTCTACGTCTTTGCATTCTTTTATCTCTTGATTTCTGTTCTTCCTCTCCTTCCTTTCTCTTTTCTCACCTGTCTCGTTCTTTGAGTGCTCTCTGTCTGTTATCATGCTTCCTTTGCTCCTCTGCTCTCTCCTGTTTTTTCAACTGTTCATCTTGATCCAGCTGTTCCCGTTTCTGTCTACTCTTACTTTTAGACCTGTGCTCTTTTAATCGCTCCTCTCATTCTCTGTCTTTTTTATCTTTCACGTCCAGATCTTCCCTTTTCTACACTTCCTCTATGCTCTGTCCATCAAGTTTGAGCAATATCTGACCGCCCATCCATTTGTTCTGTAAGAGCGCCACCTCTTCAGCTTTATCTTTCTCTCCTTTCCATCTCTTTATCTCCCTCCCTATATCTAGGGACGTACGTGGTCTACCACTTCTCTCCTTGTCCCATGGGACTTTAGAGATCACATCCCATTCTGGAGTTTTTTCTGGACTCTCGTCGCTGCTACATGCAGTCGGCTCATATGTGAGATTACTGTACCTTATCGCTGCATTGAGCTCTCTCAAAGCATACAATCCTTCATCTTTTATACTATCACCATTTACTTCAGGCGCGGTAAGGGGAGCTGAAGGCTAAACACCCCACTCTTTACACTGGCTAAGCATTCATTTCTCCGGAGGCAGGTCTTCCCATTCCTCCTGGTACATCTTCCAAAGCTCTAGGCTAGCAAATCTCTTTTCTAGCTTCTTTCCTGTGTATGCTGCATGCAAGTATGTTGTCATGTGTTGACAAACTGCTTTGGACAGTGATCCCTCTTGTGGTCATGGCATGAACATTTTATCTGCTGGGCCCTTAACCCATTCTGCACTCTACTGTTTAAGCTTGGGTGCATGTTTTGGCAACTGTTTGCACAAGTGTATGTGTGGTGTAATGTCCATCATGACTAGTCACAATAGACTGTCAATACTTACTATTATTTTACACAAATAAATACTTTGCAGAAAAATAATACAATATGAGCATGCTGCAATCGTCGCAGCTCCAAGCAAATATGTCATGTTTTATTTCAAGCTACCTATTCAATTAACATGATCGGTCAATTAATAAATAAATAATCACATTTCAAATCTCAGCGTTTCCACCACAGTCTGTTTCTTCCTTGTTTCTTCACTATATCACTTCTTTACCAGATACACCATGTATAATATACAGACAGACAAACAAACTGACAAACTCGCCGGCCCACATACACTTTCTTCAGTGCTCCTTGTGACTAGTCTTGCCCCTAATAATGACTGATCGGGTATGAATTGTCTTCTTTAATGATCCTTGATTGTTTGTAGCCTATATATGTCCACTTGGACTGTAAAACAACTCCATCTACACGTCCTTGGCATAGGATACTGGGTTTATCATATGGATCGCTCCTCGTCCATATACCTTAAACTATGATGCTCTTTGTCATTACATCAACATACACAACCAACCCTCTGTTTTTCTTTCCCCGTTATCCCATTATCACTTTCCCCCCTCAGTGCCCATTCATTACTTTCCCTCTCTCTCAATCTACTCACCATTTGCGTTTTTGACTTCCGACCCTCGGCATCATCTGCCTCCTCCTCAACCAGCTGCTTTAGCCTTTGGTCCGCCTCAGCTGCCTGTAGAAACCAGGAGGGGATTCTGTGAAAGAGGGACCCGTTCCACCTATCTCTTTAGTGACTTGAAAGTTTTACTAATGGACACTATCTACAGGGAGCTTCACGTTCCTCCCGATAAATGGCGAGAACGTTCAATATTTCCGATACCCTCAAAGCCTACTTGGTCGATGGATCTGAACCAATCTTCTGGTACCACATGAACTTGTGTACCAAACGCACTAAGCCCTTAAGACGAGGCAGCAATACTTTGAGATAGATGGGGATGCAGAATTCACTCAAACATCAATAATCAGAGTGACTCATGTAGAAGAATCAAGCAAAACAGGCAACACCTCTGTGCGAGAAGGGAGGAACAAGGGAACATCATGGTGGGACCAGAGGGGTGGGGATGGCTTGTGAGTAAAGAGGGAGTAAACACATGTTGGTGCATGCTTACCTTCTGTCTGATGCAGAATATAATCAAACATCAATAATCAGACTGACTCAGGAAGATGACAAAGTAAGCCAGTTTTAATTGCAATTGTCTAAAACAGGGAGTACAACGAACACCAACGAATATGCGCTTGATCTTCTCACTCAGCGAGTTTCATAAAAAATACAACATTTATATAAAAACTTGTCATCACTGATGACTATCTATGTGGCAAACCACAAAAACATACTTTGGAAAGTGATAGGCTTGGAGGGAACATCTAGGTATGCGTTCCATACTTGTCAGGATCTCTAATATCAGGTGGGCAACTAAGCCCTCCTCTAGTGCATGTCACTACGAACATCATCAAGTACACAACGTCCTATTGGTTGTACAAACTATAGGACTCTCTATTACGTGACCCTCTATAATTGGCTGGCACCCTTGTATCCCTCTGTAATATTCCACACATGCTAGCAGCATGAAGGCTGGAACTCAGGTGCTGGTGGGCTGGTCATTAGTGTAGCTACCCACCCAATTAGCCTGCCATCTATCATCACTCTTGCCGTCTGTCAGTCAATTAGCCCTTTGACCATTGGCCTTGGAAATGTTCTCTTTGCCTGAGAATAGAAGGGTGTATAGGCATACTCTGTCTCTTGGTTTCGATACATCTCAACCTAGTATCTATGTTCATCTGACCATGTGACTGCAGACCATATTTCAGAGTATTTCTGTATTTAAAATACTATTAAATTATGAACCTCTGATGTCTTTAATGTTCTTGCTCATCACCTCAGACAAGAGTTTGTTCTGTTCACGTATTCTGTAGCTACTGCATGAACATCCAGGCTCGCAGTGGCCTTGTCTTCCTGATGCTGGGTCAGCCAAGCCTCTCTTGGATTTATCTTGGTCATTAGCTGTTTTCGACTGTGCCACACTGAAACAGCCTTTTTGTTCACTGGGCTCAAGTCTGTCGTGGAATCATCCATACATTCCTATACATATACATTGTGCACATCAGCGCAATCTATTCACTACGTAGCTAGCCTCATGATTACTTTGTCTGCTTGCATTTACTGCATCTGTACATGTGTAAAATGACTTTGCATTTTCTTCATTGTTTCTGTAGCATGAACATCTTCATCTGAAGCCTTTAATGCTGCTCATCTCTAACACCTCCTCCTTAGATCTCTATAGAATGTATATGCTCTCTCACCTCTGCATCTCTTCTGGGTGTGTCAGCCCTGCTTCATATGACATCACCAGTCTTCTTTTTTTTAAATCATTTTCACACTTCCTCCGGGATTTAATTCAAATGGGCATCATATTGTTGTGTATGTATATATGGCTTCCTTAATGGGTACCTTACTTCCATAATACTTTGCAGTATAGGTATCTTCACAGGTACTGCTTGTGTCTCACACTCTATCTCCCAACATATAGGCAAAAAGGGTGTGGTTCTTGAAAAGGAGGTACCTGGCTCCTTCTCCACACTTACAACACAGGATCCAAACTCATCACCGATATTGCCCCAAGGAACTTGAACACATTTGCCATCCAGTCAGGAATCAATGCAAACAGAAATGAGAACCAATCGTAATCTTCAATAGCCTCTGTCTCCTCCTCCATTTTCGTGTACAGTTCTTTCAACATGGTTATAGCATCTGACAGAATCCCATTCTCACCGTCATGAGATGGGTTGAAAGTACAGCAAGAAGGTCCAACCTTGGCGAAAACACCTCCTTTCATTCCTGTAAGCATACCGAGGACCTACCTGTTCTGGAGAATCATTACCTATATCTGTCAACTCTTCTTTTATGGCATTAAATCCTTTTATAGTGGCATTGATTGTCTGTAACATCTCCCATCTGTTGATGTGTAACCATTTGGCATTCACTGCTGCTTGGAGTCCACCATAAATAGATGTCATTATCATAGCAGTCTTGTTGAACAACTTGTGTTCGTTAGGAATGTCTTTATAAGCCTTTATTGATTTTGATGAGAAATTATTCTCTATTTTCATCTGCTGTAGTGCAAGTGACCTTCCTTTTCTCAAGTGCTCATCCACTTTTGGAAATCCCTCAATATTCAGGCCGCTCTGGGGAATCGCCAAGGCTGGAACATAGATGAGTACAATAGAACACACTCCTCCCAGTTCCTGGGCAACTTCATTTATGCTCTGGATCCACAGGCCAAAAATCGATCCATTAGGACAGCACTTCCTTTCCTCATTCCTGGGACATCAATTATGTTCTTGCACACTTTATTCTCTCAAAATCAGACTTTATCTGTGCTTTGAAAGCACATTCTTGCATTAGTTAATGGGATTACAACCATTGGTCCAGCTTTATCATCAACCCATGTCAGCAGTTCAGAGTTCTTGGCCCATGCCTTTAGGCATTCATCATTCACTTTCTGCACCTCGGGCACTGGTTCCTTCCTTAGTAGATGAGCTGCACAGGACATCATCCTCCCATCTTCCCACCCTTTGGTCGTAATCACACGTCCATAGATTAACAGCTGTGAATGCTCTGAGCATCCAGGCATTCCAGTCTTTTCAGTTTTGTCAAAGCAATTCATCCTCGTCATTTCTTTAATTATTACTTTGTCTTGTCTCATAGAGGGATACACAAGCATCTTTTCTGTCCATCCAAGCTCTTTGTCCGTTTGGTTTATCTTGATATAATAATCCTGGTATCGAAATGTTTGCCTCGATCTCCTTCGCAGGGTTGCCCAGCTCCCATGGAACTGACCTCTGGTGGTACATGCTGCTAGATGGCTGAGAAACTTTTCATCATGTGCTGGCATCTCTGTTTGAAATGAATATTCGTACTGTACTCAAGGCATAGGGGATAAGAGAGCAGACATAGCAGCCCTCATCAAATGCACTCTTCTCCACCTTTTTCATATGTTGGTAACACATACTATTTCCCAAATGAGCTGAAAGATCAGGATAGATATTTATCCCCTGGTTGTCTTATTCCACCTCCTTTGACATGCCCAAATGGGTCAAATAATGTGTCATCAGTTGTACTTATATTAGGGAAAATCATGTGTCGTGTTTTTGATTGAACCCTCAGAATGATAAAGACTTCAAAATGTAAGATACAGAAAGAAAAAGAGAAAGCACATGCATATGTATATCAGGCATAAGAGTCTAGAAAAACATTTTGTGGGCTATGCCATTTCTTGTTGAATTGCTAGTCTTCCTGCAACTGAATTTTCTTTGCCCTGAATCATTTTAAATACATGTAATCAAATCACATTTGCAGTTGCACAATCTGCAAGATTATTGCTATCAGAAGCGATCATATTACTGGACCATTCTTTGGATTGTGAAGAAAAGTGAGAAAATTAACATCTTTCTGCGTCACTATCGACTGCTGTCATGTGGCATTCTTAAAATATATATTTTCCCAAATTGGAATCTGTGTACTGATCTCTCTTCCAATTTTTAATAAGGAATTGAAACTTGGGCATAGTGTCAATGTGATTTTACTTTTTTGAAGAAACTCTAGAAAGTAAGTTTAAGCTCTGGAAATGTTTTTAATCACACTGCTTTAATGTCCTTCTTCTTGGTCATCGATCGAGTCTGCACACGCGGCAATGCTTCTTTTTGTCTTGCTTCCCAGTCAGCAGGTACTAGAGGGAGGGTCTCGCCTTTGTAAACATTTATGTCAACCAAATGTAACCACACTCTTATTCCAGACACCCTTATTGCAGTAGTGGAAACTTCCTCTACTTGGAATGGTCCATTAAATCTTGGCTCAACCATCTACGTGTGACATTTGTAATAAGCACTTGATCTCCAACATACAACTTTGGTGGTGACAATAACACACTTGGATTGGTTACTGGGCCATCCTCTTCCGTGTTCCTCAACCCTCCCTCCAATGCTTGAATTAATCTGAAATTAAAGAAACACTGGTAGTTATACATGTCAAATAATCATGCATCTTATCAACTAGAGTCTGTGCTACACTCTGGGCATCACTTCTGACTGTAGATGGGGCATAAGGGGTGTCCTCATGCAGCACCCTGTAACCAGTTCATTATCTGAACCTGGCTGATTTACGACGGTGATATAAGGCTAGGGGTAGGCAATATAGCCATCCCTTTTTCAAAGTTAATCAGATCTTTGCTATATTTTTTCTTAAGGAGGCCGTTCAGCCTCTCACATGTTTCATTTGCTTGTTGGTGATATGCAGAAGAAAACGTATGCTTTATGTTCAATAATAGCCCTATTCAAATGGCTCATTGACCAAGTGTGGCCCATTATCAGACCTTAATTCTTGGCACACACCCCATCTTGGAAATACCTCGTGCACTAAGAACTTTGCTCTGCGGGTAGCATCAGGATGTGTACAAGGACCAGCTGCGATCCTTCGAGAAAAGGGACACACCACTACAAATAGATACCAATATCCATTACATGTCTGCAGCATATCAACGTAATCAATATGCAAATGCTGAAACAGGCCATTTGGACAGGGTATTACACCTCTGATTGCCCTTAGTGTATGCCCTGCTGTGATTATCTGGCACATGGTGCAATTCACAATGAACTGTGCAACGTGTTCTAATAGATTGGGAACAAACCAGTCTTCTGCAATAGTGGCAGCAAGCCTTAATCGGTTATATGTGTGGGGTAATGCAGCTGCTCAAGTGTGACATTTAGTAACACTGCTGGCATCGCTGGCTTTCCAGTACTTTCCTGTCTGCATAATGCTTCCGTGAAGGATAAAGAACAGCCCCTACATCACTATAGCTTCTGCTCTTCTTGTAGGGCTCTACTCTGTATTTCTATTAGTTGCATAATTGACAGCATATTAAACCCATCCCATGCTAACATGCTTCTATGTAATACTTCTTTAACATTTTCAGTTTTGAAACTCGAAATTTCGGAGGAATATGCACCCCTTTTGGCTTCTAAGTCTGCGGCTTCGTTTCCGTGAGAAATACAGTCTGTTGGTTTAGTATGCGCTGCACATTTTACGACCGCTATGGCTACTTGGAGTTGTAGTGCCTTAATGAACCTGTCTAATAAAGATCCATGTTGCACTGGAGTGCCGTCAGCACAGAGAAAATCCCTCCTTTTCCAACGTGACAGCCCTGCGTATACGGTTGACATCACATAGGCAGAGTCACTGTACACTGTTACTTCCTGATCTTTGTGTATCTCGAGTGCAAAAATAAGTGCTACCAATTCTGCTGCCTGTGCTGAAAAATGGGATTGTAGTCTTGCACTCGGCACTACCTCAAATTCACCATTTAATCTGTATCTTACAACTGCGGATCCTGAATGCCTCTACTAGTTTGATCGATTTCTGAAGAACCATCAATAAAGAGAATGTACCCTTCTGTTAAAGCATTTTCTTTCACACGGTTTAGATCGTCATAAAACTCAACATGATTCATGCAATTGTGTACCTGATCACCTTCTTCTATAGGTTCAGCTACAAACGTGGCCGGTTTCACTATTATAAATCTTTGCTATATTAGAAATCATTACTTCATATGCAGAAGCTCTTTGTGTTATCAATGTACCTTTGGGTTTCACTTAAATGGCAAATAAGGCGTGATCCATCTATAGCATCATTGCACAGCCCATAGTAATACTTGTGGACTTCTCAATCGCAAATGTGGCAGCAGCCAAAGATTGTTTGCATGGAATGTGTCCTCTCATGACTGGATCTAAAATCCCACTCTGATATACCAAAGGTTTAAACCCAAATGTTGTTCTTTGTTGAGTACTGCTGTCATTACTGAGTCATTGGCATGTGAAAACGAATAGAATTCTTCACTATAATTGGGAATTCCTAAAACTGGAGCTGTACAAAATGCTCTTTTTAATTCTTCAAATCCTTCCTCCATTTCTTCAGTCTATTCTATCTTTTCCTTACCATGGTATGCTTGTTAAGTGCTTGCAAAAGCAGTATTCAATGCAAGAACAGGCTCTTATCTTAAGGCTGGTCTGCTTGGCAACACCTCTATATTTATCCCTTTTCTTATGTGTATAGGTTATTGGTCTGTAAAAGTATATTTTGCATGAATACCATCTTATTTCTAAACATTGGCCTAAGGACATTTGCATCTCCCTGTAAATCGCATTCGAATGAACCTGAAATAGGCTGACTACGTCACCATTTTAAGTTATCCGCCATTTTGATTAACTCCTGCTTTCTGTCCCATGTTAGAATTTGTGTTTTCAGCTCCAGCAGAGCAAAATGAACCTTGCACTGTGTCAACGTAGATAATCATACTGAGGCTGCTAAGGTGGATTGTTTGTTCTGCACTAAGGAAACCTTGGAATTAAACAAGAGCCATGCTAATCAGTAATTTAGATGCCATCTGTACCAACAGTGTCTTCCCTGTTCAAATAGCGAAACAGAATGATGAATAGCTGAACATGTGCTTTTGTAGAAATCTTTGCTTTCCTTGAAACTAAGCTGACTTTAAACTTAAAAACAAATGGTAGACAAATATAAGTAAACGAAATACGGACTGTTACCTTTGTGTCCAATGTTTGAAAAACATATGAAGTGTTTAACAGAAAACAACCAGCTATTCAAGAATGTTTTAACATGTATTATTTATGTGGAAAGGCTATGTACCCTAGGTAAATGTGTTACACGAAGAGGGGCTGAACAATGTGTCCGAGATTGTGAGAAAAAAGTATAAATACTCACGATTTTGAAATGTCCAGCTCTCTCTCATCTCATGGTGTCGCTTGCACAAATTGCGGGGTGTTGAGAGCCAGACAGCTGTTCTGCTAAAATAAAGTGTACTTGTACCTTAGTACTTGTGACTGGCGTATTTCTATTATGTGGTATTAAGCCTCGATATTTCTTTAATCTTTCAGATGGTACCCGGATAGGAACCCTCAGGATTGATGTCACATCGCTAGACGAAGACGAGGCTGCCGGACCGGGATCAGAGAGTGACGGGGACCCCTGCAAAGTGAGACGCGATTCCTCCACAGCACTGCATGCCCGATTCCTGGACTTTGAACAGCATTTAGTAGGACATCACAATGAGGGTCCCCGTATCGAGGCTTGTTTTGTGAAACGCTCCCACTACGAATTGTAATCCGATCGGACCCCTTTGAAATTTTAAATCAGGTGAGTCGTGCCCCAATTCTTAAAAGTCCTGATATTGGTTGCAGTTTTTTTTGCAAATACAAACGATGCTAGGTAAAGACAGTGATTTGATATGCCTGGGAAATTGTCATCCTGTTTCAGGGTATTATTCCGCAGGGAGAGACAATCGTTGAAACAAGACCAACCGGCGCCACCCGATGGCTCACCGGCTTATTTTATGTATTGTAAGTATGGCCTAGGGACTAAAGTTTTTAATGAAATTTGGCACAGACAGACTAGACATGTTTCCGAACTTCAGTGGCCAGTCTATTGTAGTTTTGAAATTGCCCTCCTAGAGCATTTAGAATCTGTATTGTTGAGAACAAAGGCTAAGCCTGCAGCATTTGTTGCAGTTAGAGTTTGGAGGAAGGAAGCTATGCAGCAACTCAGAAGTAGAGAAAAGCATGCATTTAGACACATGACAAATGCTGAGAAAGCATTGTTGCATGATCAGCAGGTAGAGTCAGAACCCATTAGAAGTTATGGATAGGGCTTTTCAACTAGATTTTCAAAAGATACATCCCTCTCAAGATTTTCGTTCATCAGATGAGTTACTTAATACATTGTTGAATGAACGTAGAACTGTTTCATCTGCACCAACTCTTTATGTGCCTCCTCCAATTGTTGTTCCTCCTCTTCCCATTGTTGTTCCTCTTGCTCCCATTGTTGTTCCCCCTTGTGCACCTCCACCCTTGCCAACAGTTGCCGGCCCCATAATTCCATCTGCTCCGCCAGCGTTATTGCCTCCGCTATCCAAGAATAGTGACTCGTCGCACAGTATCTAAAGGCAGAAAGAGAGAATTGTATAAGTGGGCTAAAAAGTACATAGAAGAGGGTGATGAATCAGCAGTTTTAGTTGTGATTTCTGACCAAGGGGTTATTCCTGAACAGAATATTTTGATAGAACGGGTGGGAACGTATTTAGTTGATATATGGAGTGATTTAACAGACACAAATGTCCCAGAGGGGTTCAGGGATTTGAATGTCCTTCCCCGCTCAAGGGAAACTGCGGAGAAAGCATATGAGCATGTAGAGAAGGTATTTGAATTTAAAAGGGAGCTAGATCGATTACAGGAAGATGAAATGGATGTTAATGAATGGCAAGCTTCATATGTGCTGAAGCAATTTCTTCCTCCATGGAAACCAATAAGTGAAGAAATGTGCATTTGCAAAAGAGACACCCTTAGATGGATTTCGGATGTTTCAATTTCTCCAATTGAAGTGCATGACATGTTTAGTCAGTATGCTCTGGCAATGCAAAGGAAAGTGTTACAGGTGATGATAGAGTGATAGAGTAGCTACACAATGAATTTTTGAAGAGAAAGGAACGTTGTCCTGCAGATTTGATGGTTATTTATAAAATAACATTTTTGCCCGATACTGCTTTGACTACTTTGTCACTTGATTTAGCCTTGTTGCATAATAGACATTCAGATTTGCCTACTTTACAATTGCCGATGAAGGAGGTTCCTCTGACATTTGTTCCAAAAGTCGAGATTCCAGAGAATGCTCCAGCAGGAACACCTGGCACTACTATTGAAGCACATTATATGTCTCACAGTTTGTCCATGTTCCATTTTGTAGACATGAAGTGAATACCATTAGGCAATCAATTCCAGATATTGGGAAGAATCCAACAGGATTTTATAAAGAAATTGAATCGGTTTTGCATTTGTCAGTTTTCACGCTGGGTGATATAGATTTGTTGTTTCCCATGATCCTTCCTGCTGATTTGTGGAAGCAGATTATAACTTTAGACGATCAGGCAGGGATGGGTGATGCATGGGGTGCCTTAGTACGAATAGATGGGGAAACAAATGCCGGTGAGAAACCGCCACAAGTGATACTGATGTTGCCAGATAGAATAGTGACTAAATTGAAAACTCTGGTTCCTGAAAAAATAATAATATGGGATAAGCTTACGGCTTGCATGCAATTGAAGTCAGAGGGTGCAACTGAGTATTTTAACAGATTTGAGCAAGTATTTTTGGATTTTAGTGTTCAAGATTTAAGTACAGAGCCAGGAAAGAGGCTGTTCATTGATAAGTTTGTGAGTGGATTATTGCCTGAAATCCGATCACAGATCATGACTTCTGAGAATGCATGGCAAGCGAAATCACAATCTGTAGTGTTACACATGGCTCAGTACTATGAAAATAGGGTTAGTACAGAGAAGGAGAAGGTGGAAAAGAAGAAGGGAGACCTGAAAACTAGAGTATTACTGCAGCAAATAGCTAGAGGAGCCAGAGGTGGGAATACACAGTTCAGAGGCCAAATTACACCACAGGGTTGCGCACAACTAGGTCCCGTACATATGAACCAGTGTGCATATTGTAGACAGGAGGGTCATTGGCGAGCACAATGTCTGATCCTTCAGCAGAGATCAAATAGCACATATGGTGCCATGGGTAGACTATCCAAAGGCCGTCCTGGGATAGGGGGTCCTGGTAGAAGTCAGTCTGCACAGAATCAACAGACACCATCACAAGATAATTAGCAACAGAGTGTTACTAGTGGGAATATTTTTGATAATCCTTCGAATGTCTATTTTTATGAGGATTTTGGATCTGACGATTTACTGTTCCGTTAGGACAGCCGGAAGCAGGGTCTGGAACAAATACCTATTCCCATCGATCAGAAATGGCCCTATGTTGAAATGAAGGTGGGGAATATGGAGCATATCTTTTTGATAGAAACAGGAGCACAGAAGTGTTCTACTGATCATTCACAACTTCCAGATATTCCACTGTCATGGCAGAGCCGGATTTCTGTAGGGTTCTATGGTACGCCAGTGGTAAATCCGGTCTCTCTGCTGGTACCATTTTCACTGGGACCATTCACTGTTTCTTGTCCAATTCTATTGATGACAAATTGTGGCAAAAAATTGTTGCGATTGAATATATGAAAGGAATTCAATGCTGTGATTTACTGTTCTCAGATTGAGTATACTTAAAGATTTCGCCCCAACAAACTTCCATTGCACCATTTTTGTCTATGCATTTACCAATTGAATTGAATAAGGTCCAGACATGTTTATGGGCAGTTAATGATAATGAAGTTGGAATTTTACAAATTGAACCAGTTAAAATTGTGTTGAAACCAGGAGTTAAATTGCTGCGTATTCCACAGTATAAGATTTCGATTGAAGGTGAAAAGGCTTTGAAGAGGATTATTTCTGATTTCGTACACCGAGGTGTAATTGAGGAAATTGCAGGGAGTATGTGTAATAGTCCGATTTTACCAGTTTACAAGAAAGGGGATAATGTGATTCTTTTTCGTTTTATTGTTGATTTGTGTGCAATTAATAAGGTTTTTGCTCTACAGTTTCCGATTGTGCCTGAGGTTACCACAATTTTGACTATGATTCAAGCCACTGCTACACATTTTAGTGTTGGGGACTTGAAAAATGCTTTCTTGAGTATCCCTATGCATGTTGATAGCGAATATTGGTTCACGTTCACCCTAGGGGGACGCTAATTCACATTCACTGGTGTGACGCAAGGGTACACAGAGAGTCCAAGCATCTATAGTAGAGCATTGAAAGAACAGCTTGATACGCTTGAGTTACCTTCCACTTGCACATTGTTCAATATGTTGATGATCTATTTCTAGCTGCTGATTCTGAAGTTGCTTACAAAGAGGGCACTCTGTTGCTGCTTATTCATTCAGCAGAGCATGGGCATAAGGCTTTGTTGAAGAAGTTTCAGTATTGTCAACAGGAGGTCGCCTATTTGTGCTATCTCCTGTCAAAGGAGGGAAGAAGACTGACAGCTGAACGGATAGAAAGCTTCTCTGATATGTCTTTTCCAAATGCATAGAAATAGGTCAGAGCTTTAATAGACATGGCCTCATATTGTAGACAGTGGATCCCGAATTTTTCTTTGTTGATAAAACCTATGTTGGCACTGACAAAGAAGGACATTTCTTTGCCCTTACCATGGAACATGGATTGCCAGAACGCTTTTGATCTGCTTGAGGCTGCGCTGTGTTCAGCACCGGTTTTGGGCACACCAAATTACGAGAAAGGCTTTGTTTTGTATGTGAATGAACGTGATGGATGTGCTTTGGCTGATTTGGCACAGGAACATGGGGGCAAGAATAGGCTGTGTGGCTATTTGTCCTCCACGTTAGACCCTGTTGCATGCGCTTTGCCAAGATGTTTGAGAGCTGTAGCTACTGCTGCTGCATCCATAAACAAAATGAGGGTATGGTTTTAGGTCATTCTTTAATCGTGATGGTACCCCACTCCATAGACGTTCTATTAAACAGAACGCAGATGCAACATCTCACATCAGCTCGATTAACAAGATACAAGCTGATTCTATTTGCTCCGCATAACCAAATTAAAAGATGTTGTTCATTGAATCTGGCTGAACTATTGCCTTCTCCACAAGAGAATGATTGCAGTGACGAAATGTCACATGAGTGCCTCTTTATTACAGAACAAGAAACTAAGGGCAGAATTGATTTAATTGATACACCCTTTAAGAATCCTCAAGGGGAGCTGTTCTGTGAGGGCTCCTGTTTTAAACTTCTGGATAGTACATCACCGCTGCTTATGCAATCACCACGTTAAGCACTATTGTGGAGACTAAAGGAATTCTGCATAATTCTGCGCAGGCTGCAGAGATTGTTGCACTAACCAGAACTTGTGAAATTTCTGAAGGGATATATATACAGATAGTCAGTACGCATTTGGGGTGGTTCATAATTTTGGTCGACTGTGGGCTGAGAGAGGATTCTTGACCTCACATGGACCAAAATTCAACATGCCACTCTGATAGTCCCGTTGCTGTCAGCACTTGCGCTTCCTACGCAACTAGCAATAATGAAGTGTGCCCCACACCAGAAAGTGACGGACAATTTAGGAAAAGGGATCGCTTTTGCTGACAGAATAGCCAAACAGACTGCTATTGATTTGCACTCAAAGATGTACGTGCTCGATCCAACAAGATGGTACTGATACTTGTACTTGTATGATGGATGCAGGGATTAGCTGTATAAAAGAAATTCAGGTTGAAGCTACACCAGAAGAAATGAAACAGTGGGCTGAGGGTCCAGCGGGTCTAGATGATGAGGGTTGCTAGGTGGATAATGAGAAGCAAAGATGGATGCTGCCCAATGCCTACGTCACTACTATGGTCACCATGGCTCATGGCCCAACACACATATGTGCCAAAAAGATTTGCCAACAGTTAGGTCCCGTCTGGTATAATACTAATATCCAGAAAACTGCTGAACGTTTGGTCCAGAGTTGCATGATATGCTTACAACATAACACTGGGAAGGGAACACCGACACCGAAGGGCAGTTTTGGTCCCCCCTCCATGCCTTTGCGGTGATCCATTTTTATTTTATTGAGATGGAACATTGCCAAAACTATAAATATGTCCTAGTTGTGATCTGTGTCTTTAGCAAATGGGTTAAGGCGTTCCCACTGAAAGATGCCACAGCAATGTCAACAGCAAAGACAATGCTTAAGGAATATTTTTCAAGGTTTGGCTTGCCGAGAGTTATTTGGTCTGATAATGTTCCACATTTTCTCCATGCTGACATCCTGCAAGTATTTTCAGGATTACAGATTGATAAACGATTCCACTCAGCCAGACATGCTAAGAGTGCCAGCCTTGTGTAACGCCATAACGGAATTCTAAAGAACAAAATTGCCAAGGTGTCTGCGCACAGCAATCTGAAATGGCTTGATGCTTTGCCAATAGCCTTACTATCAAAGACAGGGCTCTCCCCCTATGAGATTTTCATGGGGAGACCAGCCAATGTATGGAATGCACCGAGGCCCAATCAGTTGAAAGAAATTGAGTACCTGCTGTTGTCTGACTATTTTGATCACTTGACTCAAAACTTGCATTTGATTCACCAACAGGTACCGACTCCGACCTGGTCAGTGCATCCTGGTGAAGAATTTCGAGAGGGGCACCTGCCTTGCTCCTCATTGGAAAGGACCACACCAGATCATTTTGGCTACATTTCACACAGTATGAGTGACCAGAAAGAAACACTGGATTCACGCGAAACATGTGAAGATGATTCCTTTTACTCTGCCCTATGACGAAGGGGAGGAGAAGGGAATTGATGATCCCGACACTCACAACGCCCTGCTTTGATCGACACCAAGGGTGTCACAAAAATCCTTTGTTCACCCGTGGGGCCTGTGGAGATTGCTACTTCTTCATTTTCTTCTTCACCGTCAATCGATCTTGTTCTGCTTCTTCATCTTCTTCAGGAAACAATGACGCTTTGTTCACCGATCATTCAGTACCTGGAGTTGTAAGGTACAATTTGCAATCATGGACCTAGATTTAGATTTAGGGCCTGCTGACATTACATGTGAGTGAGGCTTTGTAACAGACACTGAAAAACTATGCCTATTTTAGGGGCTTCTCGTACTGAAAAGGATCTTGATCATTTTGCTGATAAAGAGTCTGCCCATCGAGGGTCATGATCCCCGAGGACCAAATGGATACTGATCACAATAACAGCTTGTATTGTAATTACATTGACATTCGGGTTTTGGTATCTGGAGAGGGTACATCTGTTTGATGTTTTATTGCCAACTGCAAGTGTCTCCACTGTGTCTCCACCTTATGTTTATTTACACACTCTTCATCCTCGAGACCTACAACATAGTGGGGGTTATGATAACAGCACCTCCTTGATGATCATGATGGCAACCCATGCCATTCTTAATAAGAGCAATTGTTGGATATGTTCACATCTGCCACAACATGGGGAAAAGGGATTGGGCTGGTATATACATCCACTCCCTCTAACTACTGCTTGTTATGCTTCACTTAGGGCATTATTCTTTGGCCGATGGAACGATAGTGTCACTGGAAATTTTGATGGAACTAATCTCAATGAGCTTGAAAAATGAGTTTTAGCACCTTTTCGATGTTCCCTGTTTGCGGATAGGAGCAAGCTAAATGTTGCTTCTATTTGGCCTTCTGATAGACTTTCCAGACCTTTCCAATCAATGATTACCTTTAAAATGGATCCCATAGGTAATAGGGATGCCATGCCTCCTTCCTATACTGTTAACCATAGTCCAAACACTGTTCCATGTTGCATACAAAGAGAGGGTTCCCAACCAATGGGTACATTTGAGGGATGTACGAACGTTGCTGTGCTAACTAGTCAAGATAGAGGTCTATATGTAGGAGATTCTGGTTACTTTGTTTGCAGTAATGAGCCATATCCTTGGTTGCCAAGAGATTGGGGGGTACTTGTTACTTAGGTATACTATTACGAGGCGTATATGTTGCCACCAATGCTGAAGTTTCTAGAACTCGTCCCAGGCGGGATGAGGATGGTGACACTCCCTCGCAGATTCTGGGTGATCTTGCTAAATCCTTTGTGCCATTTTGGGGAAAGATAAACTCCCAAGATATTAGATAATTGGCAAGGGTTTTAGAGAAAACCATCAATCAAACCACTGACATCCTATACAACATGACACTAGAGCAAAAGGCTATTATATTAGTGGCTCTTCAAAATAGGATGGTGCTAGACATTATTCTAGCTGATCGTCATTGGGTGTGCAAAATGGTGGGATCTGCGCGTTGTGTTTTTGTACCCGATTCCTCCCCCACCATATTTAAGGCAATTAAGAAATTGCACACCTTAAGTACTGAAGTACACGTTCCAAGGGGAAACTGGGATATTGGCACATGGTTCTGGGACTTGTTGTACAATCTTGGGGCTGGAAAATCTTTGCAGTTCTAATCGTGATCCTTGGCATTGTACTGTTTTGCTTCTTTTGCATACAGTGTCTTCCTGTCATTTGTTCTATGATAGGGGGAAGTTGTGCACAAGCGGTTGGTAAACTAGAACCTAAGACACGTATGCCCGTAAACATTACTAATGCCTTGGTAATGGAGGACAACGCTATAAAGGAGTTAATGTCGATCAATGTTTTTGAGGATAGCGATACAGGATGTTCTGATGATGATACATGGTCTTCGGATTATGCTAATGTTTGAGTATTGCTCTTGGCTTAGGCCAAAAGGATGGTTTGTAAAAGTATCTTTTGCATGAATACCGTCTGATAGTAAACATTGGCCTAAGCACATTTGTATCGCACTGTAAATCGCATTTCAATGAAAATGAAATAGGCTGACTATGCCAACATTTTAACTTATCCCTCATTTTGTTTAACTCCTGCTTTCTGTCCCATATCGGAATTTGTGTTTCTTCGGCTCCAGTAGAGCAAAATGAACTTTGTACTGTGTCAAAGTAGATAAACATGCTGAAGCTGCTAAAATGGATTGTTTGTCCTGCACTAAGGAAACCTTGGAGTTAAATAAGAGCTGTGCTAATCAGTAATTTAGATGCCATCTTTACCAAGAGTGTCTTCCCCATTAAAATAGTGAAACAGAATGATGAATAGCTGGACATGTGCTTTTGCAGAAATCTTTATTTTTGCTCCTTGAAACTAAGCTGACTTTAAACTTAATAACAAATGGTAGACAAATATAAGAACATGAAACAAGGACTGTTACTTTTGTGTCCAATATTTGAAAAACATATGAAGTGTTTAACAGAAAACAACCAGCTATTTAACATGTATTAGTTATATGGAAAGGCTATGCACCCTAGGGAAATGTGTTACTTGAAGAGGGGCTGGACGACTTGTCTGGGATTATGAAAAAAATGTATAAATACTCATGTTTTTGAAATATCCAGCTCTCTCTCATCTCACGGTGTCTGATTGCACACATTGCTGGGTGTTGAGAGCCAGACAGCTGTTCTGCTAGAATAGAGTGTACCCTTACCTTAGTACTCGTGACTGGCATATTTCCATTATGTGGTATTGAGCCTCAATATTTCTTTAATATTTCAGGTCTGATAAGATAATTTGTACTGCCTGTCGCGTCTCGATGGAGTATGGCGGTGAAAAGCACAAAGAAATGCTCAAAATAGTCATAGGAAGAAATACTCTTGGAGATCTGCGCCAGTTAGATTGAGTTAATCAAACAATTAGCAAAATGCCCTTTCTGATAACACATGTTTCAGCAGATCACCTTTATCAAATCAGGGCAGATTCTCATTAGTCATTTTCAATTCATTACTTTCGGATTAAACAATTGACATGTTCTATAGGAGAGCCCACGCGTATGAAAGAGCACGAGTTATAGGTTTTGACCAATGACAATTGTTAAATCCGAAAGTAATGAATTGTCTCAACAATCTGTCTTCTGACTGGTGCCAATCGTTTACTACACATAACTCAAAACAGCTTGAATTCCAAATTTCACAATGTATCAGTTTTCAGAGCTACCTGCATCAAATAATAATCAAAATAATAACATAACACACATTAATAACCCCTGTGATCACCTTTCCTTTTCCCTACAATCATTTGTAGTTAGAGATATTTTTCCATCACCTCCAATTATATTACCACATACAGAGTTTAAGACGTCACCCTCCACGGTCCTGACAGAGTGTATTCTCTCTCTTAATATTCTGACTGGAATTTGAGACATCTTCTTCTATCTCCCTTGAAATAGGATATCCTAAGAGTTCCTTTATCCACACAAATTTTCCATTTAATCTACTTACTAACATACAATTTCACAATCCCGCCCCTTTATATTGCCATTTCATGTAGTCTACTTACATCCATTTAATAGACTTGAAGCCTTCGGTATCGTCTCCTCCACCAGTCCGACCACTTCACCTTCCATCTGCAGAGCGCCCATGGAAACTGAGCAGGGATTTCTTCAAAGAGGGACCTGCCCACTGTCTCGATTTCTCCTGCAAGTTTATTTTTATCGGTCACTCTCCAGAGGAAACTCCACAATCTTCCTGCTAATGGTGCAGGGTGCCCGATCGTCCGAAACTCGGAAGCCAAACTAGTTTAGATTGAAACCATACGCACTGCTAGCACATGAGCTTGTGGCCCTTGGAACGTGCATCTGATACTGGATGGGATTACACCAGAATAATTCTTTGTCCAAATAACCAGACAAACTCAGGAAGATGGCAAGTTGCTGTTTTATTAGCAATTAGCCTAAACAGGGAGTTTACAAGGAACATCAACAGTGCACGCTCATTCTCTCAGTGATTTCCACACAAAATACAATTCTATACTTCTTTATGCATCAGAATGACATCATGCTATATGGCAATAGTGAAAAACCTACCAAGGTTTGGGAATGGTTAAGGGACACATCTAGATATACAATGATATAGGAGCTAGGTTTGTTATTGGCTGTCCGATATCAGGTGGAAAACCTATGCCTACCTCTTCATACGTGTCATTTAAGAAAAATCAGTTACACCATTTTTCCATTGGTTTCTCAAGCTATAAGGTCTTTCGTTATACACACTAATACAATTGGTTTGGCATAATTGTGCCATGACTGGAACATTTGTTCAATTAGCAGCACATAAACTAAGACCCAGGTGCAAGTAGATAAAGCATGAAGCTGCCATACCACCCAATTAGTAAAAAGAAAGAGGATTCAACTTGGGAACCCTCCCGTCCCCTGCACACTTTCAAATGTTTGGATTAATCCAATACAGTTGTTCAAATTGAGTTGTAGGCATTGTACATATTTTTGTTTCTAACAAATATGGTCCAACACAGAAGTGTGAGATAAACAAATATATATTTATAGCCAAGCTATATTATTTTCAGCAAGAATTATAGTTCAGAGGGAGATTATTTACAGTGCATAGAAACAAAATGGAATCAATAGATGAAGCTCAAATTGAGGAAAAATTGAGTCCAAATTAAATAGCGACGCGTTTCGAGGAAGTTCTCCTCTTCTTCATAAGGCCAAATTTGGACTAATGTAAAAGGAAAAACACAAATTCAGTAAAGAAAATATTGTAGACACAATTCATAACATATTCAATTTTACAATTTAGAAAATGTAGTGACATTTGTTGTAACATGTCATAATATGCATTGTAATACATGCAACATTATAAGGTGAATTATGTGGTCCATGTTTGAGAGAGAAACTGAAGGTCAATTGATGCACCCCTTCCTGTAAAATAGACAGTAAAACGTACAACATATTATAGTTCAGTGGAATGATCCCTCTAATGGGACCTATCAAGTGGATGGTGAAAGATAAGCTAAAGTGAATATATAGAGAAATAAAGCTAGTAGTTCCTAAGCTCTATCGATCTAGTGGGGAAGAAATGCGAAAGTCGTTACCTTTGTGTGTAGAAAGTGTCGGAAACAAAGAGTACGACGAAGCAGGAGAAATAAGTAAACAGACTGTCTTCATGTATAAGTTAGTTCCTACAGACACGGCCAATTCCCAAAAAGATACTAGAAGTCTGTAAATAACAGAGCCTGATCAATGTCAATCTCATTGTTTAAAAGTAATGGACATTAGTATGAAATATATAAAAATTGAATAACATAGCTAGCCAGAATGTGGATGACGGTAAATAATCAATAAAAGAGCCCACGTAAAGTGTGGAACTTAAATATCCCACTGTCGCTGCAGGAGTGCCTCAGAATGTAGGAGTTCTGTCACGCAAATAAACAAGCTGAACAGGAATGGAGTCCTGATTAGTATAAAAAAACTAAACAATCTAATATGGAGTAGTGAAAACATAACTTGATGTTTAATAAAGGCAAACTGAAATGTTAAAAATTACCATGATAAGGATGTGCACAAGGCACAATTCTTGAAGCTGATGTGAAACTGATGTCAAGATTGTGCGGCCAGTCTACAGCTGAAGAATCCGGCAGTAATGGATTAGGTAGAGTATCAACTAAAGAAAGTGTAAGGAAAAAAGAATAATGAGACTAAGGAACTTTATCCCTGGTCCCTAGATAGACAAATGCTAATGCATTAGCGCTTACCTGGAGCGTAGGGGGACAATCCTGAACAGGGTCTGTTCAGCCGAGCAGCTTGTTGTTCATAAACCATGGAAACAGCATGTGAACATGGAGATAAATAGAGGACTAGAGTTATAGATAAAGAAGATCGACTGAGGATTAATCAGGCCAAAATATCGCCCATCTTGAAACAAGGTTATGTGTTGTGATAGAGTATGGACCTTTAGATATTGAATAAACTAGAAGTCATTTGAATCAAGAAGCGCAAAAGTGCGAAATAAGATCCATGGATACGAAAAATTCATGCGGTGCAGATACCTAGTGTAAAATATAAATCGGGCATAACAAATACTAGTCCACACATAGTAGAAAGGGGAGAGGAAAGTTAAGAAAACTAGTTTACCGTGTGAAATATTATTGAAATAAGCAATGAGAAAAAGGTCATAAATTGGACAGAATGCTCGGATCTAAGAGGGGGAAAAATAAATATAATTATCAAATCATCAGGGCAACTGAATGACTGCGTGTAACCTCTCAGTCTGTAATAGGTAAAAGATATAAATTCACATTATTCACGAAGAGAGAAACTAACCTTAGATCTCTCTTTTTCACATGGAAGACATAATACAATGTGACAGTCTCAGTTGGGTAAACACATTTAATTTACAGAAGATCAAAATTAAATGTAATAAGTTTAACAAAAATGACATAAATAAGAGTAAACAATAAGAACACTTTTCACATTGAATTTACAGGCAATGATTTTTATGGCAACCATCTATTAGTCTCAACAAAGTAGCGCCTTAGATCACAGTCAGACACTGGAATAGTTTATGTTGTTGAAGATCAAGCATTTCTTATTGACAAATTCAAATCACAAAAAACAGTTCAATGTGCAATCTTCATTTAAACCCCAGGGCTGTAAAGAGTTTAACTTGTCAATCCAATACGCCTTTCTTTGTAGTAAGAGTGACTGGTAGTCACCTCCTCTTGTAGGTCGTTTGACTGCTAGCAGAAGTCCAGCCAATCCTGACCCGATCGGTGACGAAGTCGCATTCCTGTCCAAAATCTAGTGTGAGTACCCAGCTAGCACTGTGCCAAAACCAATCTCTTAGTTTAAAATAATCTAATCCAACTATTTTAGCCTATTAGAACTGCCTCCTAGAATCGTGTCATTCTGTCATCTTTAAAACTGAAAACTGTCATCTGTCATTCTGAGCTTTAAAATGTCAAATCCGAAAAACTACCTTTACTAAATCGGCCATATCTCCGGAACCGTTTGTGCTAGGAGCATCAAAAGAGTCATCTTAAAACTAAGATTCTAAGCTTTCCAACGAGCCTAGAACCGACTTCCTACTCCGACGCACGCAACTAAATTTGCCGCGATTTGACATTTTGCTTAATTTCAGCCACGTGTAAAAATATTTGTCCTTGCTTTCCTTTGCTAAAATTCGTTTGCAACCTGACAATCATTCATAGAGCATTGCTAAAGTGATCCTGAACTAATACAAAGTAGCTGTCACTCACCCTGAACCTTCTATAGGGAATTAAAAGCAATTTGAGTATATTTTTCACTTCATTGCCACCACCTTTAAAAGGATTTTGCCTGTGTTTAAAACTCCTATCTGTTTTCCTCTAAGCTTGCTAGGGGGGAACTGAATTATATTTAATTGCATTCCTGGGAACTGTGTGCTTTCCTTCCATCTCTTTACCTTGCATAAAGGGGGGTGAATTGTCAAAGAAAAGTGATTACATTGTCTTTTGTTGAAGTCATATCAAGTTTATTTTCTGTACTGCATTTTCATTCATCATTGCATTGTCCTTGAAGCCATAAAAGCATTCTCAGCTACTTCATCCTCTCTATATCACTTCTAAGCCATCAAAAAGAGTGTACCAGTGTAACATTATCCATTGTTGATCACTATCATCCTCAGAAGTGTGCTATCAAATATTAATTTACTATAAAAGTGTGATAGATATTTATTGTTTAATTTTCAAATAAACCTTTTAAATTTGCAAAACAAACCTACTTCTTGGCTCAGCGAGGTCCGGGGGATTCTGAGAGAGGGGTGTTATATAAGGATTGTCATCCAGAGTAAATGAACTGGACATAAAAATACATCAATAAGGGCTTCCATCAGCATCCCAGACTAGGCATTGACTTAGCGGTAGTGCTGAATTGAAGTCACTTACAAAGTGGGGGCTCGTAGCCGGAGATTCTGGATTAGAATTACCACTTTTGCAGCTTAATACAGTGTGCCAACTGACCGGATACACACATCCGGTTAGATCACCATGCTGTTTTACACTGTGAAAGCACTCCTCAAAGGAACGCTCTAAGGGAACGTCTGTTTTGCAAAATAAAATACAAACTTCTGTAAGTCAGGAAGGAACTCAAATTCCAGAATGACGACACTGGTAGACTTCAAAATAGCCAGAGAGCACTTCTTACATAAGCTATTTGTGAGAGGTGAATGGACTGAGCAGGGCCAGGATGCTTGGTTGCAGGCAATCACGCAACAGGTCACTGCAACTGGGTCAGATATCTGGAGAGATCAGGGTCCCTTACATGTGGGCCTGAGTGAACTATACATGGCTCCTAAAGCTAAAGATGAACACGACAAGATGGTTAGGATAGCGGCATATTTGTATCTACATATGGGAGCCATGCAGGACAAATGTGCTGAAGGCCAAGATCTGGCAAATAGGCAACAGATCGCGTTAGAGAAGGCCCAATCTGACCTGGTCTCTTCTGAGCAGAGGATGCACAGAAGCCAGTTGTCAGAAAATGAGAGCAGACAGTATCTCATTAAAATCAATGAGGACATGTGTATCCTGCAACAGGAAAAGTCTGACCAGGATACCAGATTTCTGGCCTTGCAGAAGGAGTACCAAGAAGGTTTGGACTCTCTACCGCAGAGCCAGAAAAAGCTGGAGCAACAATTAGATTTCAATAGGGCATGTGCTGAGCAGGTAGTCATCCTGCAAAGCCACCTAGATAGGGAAAAGGCAGAGAGCAATAAACTGATCCTGAAAGACCTGGATACCGAGGCAGAGTTTGATCAGGAGCGCCAGAAAGCTGGTGCCCGTCAAAGGCAAAGGGACGACCTGGCGGCACAGATGCAGACTCTTAGTCAGGAAAGGGACACCTTAGGCCAGGAAGTCTGCCATTTAAAAAGAAAAACTGAAGAAAATCACTTGGCCCTCCAGGGGCTGGGTGACCTCCAGAAAGAGCATCATAACCTGTTAGAGCACACCAGGAGGGTGGAAGAGGCTCTGGCAAGAAAGGAGCAGGCCAGTAGGGATGGGACTCAGGAGGTAACCCTCCTGCAGCAAAGACTGGCCCAGTACTCCAGGACCAATCAGGAGGCACAGAGAGAGAATGAGGCTCTCTGCCAGCACCATGATAGGCTCCAGCAACAGGTAACCATGCAGGAGAGACTGATAGAGTCTAGTAAGGCCTTAACTGAGGAACTGAAAGCCCAGGCTCTTGCATTGCAACAGGGAGCAGGGGCTGATAGAGATGAGGTTTGCTGGGAAATGGAAACGCCTTAGCATAACCTCAGGAGCCCTAATACCAGAGGCCTTCATCTCTCCCAGTCCCTGGACTCTGCCACCCCGATGTCCCCTGGCGCACATGAGCACAGGGCCATAGGGATGGCAGATTACTATCCAGCCAAAAGGATGGGGCTCATAGGCCAGTACCACCCAGGAGTGGATGGGTGGGCATCCGGGTATGGGCACCTAAGTACAGTGCAATTTAGTGGGGAACCCCAGGAGAGTAGGCCCACTAAGGGCATCCTGAAAACCTCTGCCCAGTTAGGTCAGTGGGGGGGTACCCATTAAATCCTGGTAGCAAGGAGGGATCTGAAGACTCCTCTGAGCGTCACAGGACGCAGGAGACCAGGTCCCCACATTCTGCCAGCTATTCCCAGGCTTGCAGAATCCGGGAAAACCTGGAAGATCAGACGGGCACCTCTGGGAGCAGTGCTTCTGAATCAGAGGATGAATGGACCAGGGTTACCCGAACCAAAAAGGCCAATAAGGTGAAAAGGGCCTTGCTTAAGGACCCCTTAAAACAGATTAAGGCAATCAGGAGTGTTATCACGCCTTATCATAAGAACGCCAAGTATTCTGTTTGGGAACACTTGGAGCTCTATGAGTAAATGATGGAGACTTTCCATTTGAAGGACAGCAGTAGCTACATCCAGTACGTCAAATGGACATTCTCCCCTGAATACTCCAGTTTCTTTGCGGGGCTGGAGGACCAAAACCATTCAAGATTGTCCACATATAGGGCGGCCATCTTGAAACATTTTTCTGTACATAGAAATCCCCAAGAGGCTCGCAAGGCAGCCTACAATTTGCAATGTGGGGAGGATCAGGCCCCACAAGAATTTGTGCAAGAATTGAAGCGTGCCTTTGCGCAGACCACCAGAAGGGTGCGCACGGACAGCAGAGAATTCATCAACACATTTTTCCATGCTCTTCCCAAGTACATAATGACCAAGCTCGTGAGAGATTTTCACGAGAAAAGATCTTTAGACTGGGTCATTGAGCAAGCCACCCGGATCTATGAGGTGCAGAAGCCCATAGAAAATAAAAGTAATACGCAGAAAAACCCCAAAACCAACAGCACCCCTGCTGCTGCCAAGGTGGCAGAGGTAAAGGTTGCCCCCGTTTTAGATTTGGAGATGGGGGGGCCTAAAAACCTGCCTGCACCAAATAATTCACAGCCCAGAAGGCCCTCGGGCCAGTCACAGACAGGGAGTCGAGGAGGTAGTCCCACAAATGGGGTCCCCCGCTCCCCTGACTATGTAAGTCCCCGCTACAAGGGAAACCGACCAATCCTGGGTTATGTGTGCACTCCTCCAGCCCAATTGGGGGGATCCAGCCAAGCACCTGACCCAGGGAACCTCCCTCCTAACTGCCCACATGAGGGCAGAAATTCCCCAAACACTGGGCAGAACTTTTTTCCCAGGTATCCACAAGGTTTCCAGCCCCAAAACCATCCATCCTTCTTTCCCCAATCCCTGAGCCAAGACAACCTAATCCGGGAGAGGGGAGGCCAAGGGTGGAGGGGTACCCAAATCTTCCCAACCCGGGGTATTACCCGAGAAGGGATAGCTACCCTTCCCGGGATCAGCCCAGGGGAGAAAACAGAACCCCGTATCAACCTGAGCGGGTTTCCCAACTTGAGCGCCAGGTCCAAAATATGGCACGGGATCTGGGTCACATACTGAGGGCTCAACAGAAACCTCAGATGAGCATGCCACCACAAAATGCCCCAAACTCTGGACCTGGTGCTCCAGAACAATGACGGGGGCAGCACCCCGATAACCCACCGGTTCCCAGGGAGGAGGCACAAGGGGAAGGGGGGTGTAAAGCCTTGGAGGAAGCTTCCTTCCCAACTTGTAAACAGCCCCTGGAAAACCAGGGACCGGAATCTCCTGCCCCTGAAAGCCTGCCTCCCAAGGAGCAGAGGGGGGTAGGAGAAACAAAGCACCCAAACAGACCCACTTTGTGGAGGAGGTACAGGTCTTCCAATTTGAGGGAGAGGGATCCTCAGAGGATTCTGGGAAAAGGATCTTCTCCTTCAGAGATGGGGGAACTCCTCCCAAGGAAAAATGGGTCCCAAGAGATTCCAATCCAGACTGAGTAGATGTGGGGATTGAACTGTCGCCGCCCATCATCCTATCCCAGAACCAACAAAACCAAACTTCTCTGGTTCAAACCCATCCGGGTGATTGCCTCCGAAGAGCGGGGGGCAGCCCAAAATCGGAACCAGGGGAACCTAAAACCGAATCAATAGACTGGGTAGATGTGGGGATTGAGCTGTCGCCGCCCATCATTCTATCCCAGAACCAACAATACCAAAATCCCATGGGTCAAACCCATCCTGATGACTGCCTCCAAAAAGGGGGGGTAGCCCAGAACCCGAAACCATTATCAGTTGCCAACTTTTTCTTTCAGATTCCCCAGGCTCTCCACAGAATTCTGCCCAAATCTCTTCTCTCGCCATGTCCACAACCAGAAAATTAGCCCAGCAGTTGTCCAAAAATGTGCATTATCTGTGCCCCCTTGAGGAGAAGGAGGGAGGATACTATGCCCCGGTACAAGTACAGGGGCAGGGTACAATTTTGGCACTGGTGGACACTGGATTCCAAGCTACCCTTCTGTCCAAAAGGGCCTTTGATAAACTAAATGCAGGAAGGGGGAGAATTACCATATTCCTCTCACCTCTCTTCCTGGACAACTGCAGAACTTTGACGGGAAGGAAATTCCCGTCGAGGGGATTGCAGATTTGGACGTCAAAATTGGGCGACACAAGGTGAAACACCCAGTCATAGTAGTGACTCCAGAGGGCACCCCTTGTTTACTAGGGAATGACCTCCTGAGAAGGTTGTCACCCCTAATAGATTGTGTAAACAAGGTCCTCTGGACCCAGACTAGCAGACAAATAAAATTAAAACAGAGTGTCAACCATGTTAGTTTAAAGCGCACCTGCACATGGTTGAACAAAAATCTGACCAAGTACAATTTCACTTCCAGAACAACCAAATTCCAGACGTGACAGTAATAGCAGTAGGACAACAGACTGGTGATGGGGGGTCCTCTCTATTTCTGAAAATCAACCTTCCTTCCAGTTTAAGGTGGTATTCCACACTGGAAGGAAATACTCTGAAATTATTTACCAATCCACAATCAGACACTCCCACTCCTATAGTTCAGAAAGATGTGAAATCAGCTCAGAGCCTGGCTGATATTCAGCAAATTGGAGAGCAGTTGTTCATCCCTGTTAAGTTAAATGATGGGAAGGACTCTGTTCTTGCTCGAGTATGTGTGAACAACGGTAAGAGCTTCATCAGCGAAGCCATGTTCCGCCAACTCCCAAAAGATCCAGCCATTCCCACATTCAAACTGATAGACAAATGGGAAATGGATCTGGCAACACCCAATTCCAAACATCTCCTGCCAAGCAGGTGTATGCTCAAAATCTCCATTGGCAACAAGAGCATAGTCCATAATTGTTGGGTTGTGCGAGACGTCACCGCCGCCTTTTACTTAGGCAGTGACATTCTCAATCGCTTTGCCATTAGTTTGGACCTAATAAACTTCAAAGCTTGGTCCCGATTACCGGATAATCCCATGGGCTTTGATGATCCAGAAAAAGCATTTAGGTCAGCACAATTGCTACCTTATGCCGTTGAAATTCAGCTTAAGGAGGAAGTCACCATCCCAGAAAGGACAGGACAATTCTCCCTGGAAGTGAAAGTTAAACCCCTGATGCTTATATTCATCTAAATGCTTCTCTCCAACAGCAAGGGTTGGGGGTAAACCAACACCATTAGTCAACATAGAACATGACACCATTCCAATAGAGGTGGATAACAGCGACTTACAGAGTATTACTCTAGCCGCAGGCACCATCATTGGAATGGCGGTTGATGACCGACATTTCTCCATTGATTTAGGAAATGAACTGTTAGGACAAATCCCCAAGGACTGTTTTGACAGTGACAGTGATGACAATACAACACCAGACAGGATCTTTACCCGGCATGGGGGGAACTTCCTGGTGTATACTTCTTGCCCTTATGGTAAGGAAGATGTGACTTGTGACTTCAGGAGGGATGAGGTGATATTCCAGGTCCATGAGAGCTGCCTTTCCCACCTGAAGCCTCCAGTCCAAATCAGCACTCTGACCAGGGACTTCTCCACCCAGCTGGAGGAGGCCGCTGAGATAGCTAAACCAGAAGTCTTTCCAGGCTTCAGGAAGATAGTGGAAGAGAGAGTCAACCTAGCTGATGCCTGTGTGACTCTGGAACAGAAGCAAAAGTTGAAACAAGTTTTCTTGGATTTCCAAGATCTCTTTGTGGTAGACTCATATGACTGTGGTCGCACCGACATCCACACAACAACAATTCCCACGGACCCTGGCATGACTCCAGTGTTTGTGAAGCAATATTGCTTGCCTCTCGCATCCATGGAGTCCCTTACGGAAATAATTAAGAACCTTGAGTCCCGGGGAATAATCTGTCTAGTCCACAGCACTTTCAATAATCCGGTGCTGGGAATATTGAAGCCAAATGGCCAGTGGAGGCTCTGCGCCGACCTTAGGGAGCTCAACAAACGGGTCCATACTTCCCGATGGCCTCTGCCCTACATTGACCAAGAGCTGGCCCAGATTCAGGGGTCACAGGTATTCACAGCAATAGACCTGACCAATGGATACTGGACCATGCCTGTCAGTAGGGTTGGACCAATACAAACTGGCTTTTACCTTTGGGGGCCAGCAGTACACATGGACCCGGACTCCCTTCAGAAAGCTCAACTCCGGCAATTAATTCAACATTTTCCTACATAAGGCCATGCCCGACCTGGGTGCGAGGGGTAACCTGGTTTATGTAGATGATGTCCTCATCAAAAGTTCATCTGGGAGGAACACATAGCGGAGATCCGTTATGTTCTGACGCAGTTGAGGGCCGCCGGAGCAAAACATTCCTTTCAGAAGGCACAGTGGTGTAGAACCCGTGTTAATTTCCTAGGGCATGAGATTACTCCTCAGAGTCTCTGTCCCTAAGAAAAGAAAGTGGAAGCACTTCAGAAACTGAAGGATCCCACAACTCTGCGGGAACTAAGGAGCCTCCTTGGACTGACTAATTACAGCAGAAAGTTCATTGAAGGCTACGCAGATATCACTAGACCCCTGATTCATCTCCTGAAGGGGGGGTCAAGTGGGAATGGGGTCTAGAACAAGCCGAGGCAGTAAGATAACTCAAAAGAAGCCTCTCACAAGCACCCTGCTTAGCTTACCCTTTCAGAAACAAGGAGTCCTTCCTGGAGACAGGGTTCTCTAATACGTGCTTGACAACAGTATTATACCAAAAGCATGACAAGGTCAATAAAGTAATCTCCTATGCGAGCAAAACTTTATCCTCTGTGGAGGAAAAATTCAACGATTGTGAGAAGGCACTCCTGGCAACGGTGTGGGCATTGAAGAATTACCGCCCGTTTATCCAGGGGGAACACATCATAGTGGAGACTCCACACCAGCATCTGCAATATCTCCAAAGTGACAGAATCCGGGCCGGGAATGTGAGTAATTCTCGAATTACTTCCTGGATTCTATCAATGCAAGGCTTTCCTGTAGAGGTCAGATATGGCCAAAACAAGAAGAGTCCCCTCGCGCAAGGTCTGGCTGACTTGCATGATTGTGCCAGAGAAAACTGTCTCGAGGACGAAAGTCCAAAAATCAAGGACAACATGGAGGCATACCTTAATTCCCCCCACAAAGTCTTTGAAGAAGACAAGTGTGAGGAAATGCCCACTGTCTATGTGGATGGATGCTCTTACCATGTTGGCAACAACGGGGAGAAAGAACTGGTGGCCGGCGTAGGGAATGCATGGGTGAAGGAGTTTCCAGAACCCTCTGCTGGATACAAAATTGGTCCCCGAAGTAGTCAGGTGGCAGAATTGATGGCTGTTCATCAAGCCATCCTCACTGCTGTCCAACATCAACTCCACGAACTGGTCAAAATCACAGATTTCGGATTATGTACGAAACGGGTTCGTGGAGCACCTGGTTAACTGGAAAACCAGAGGCATGCTATGTGCTAATAACAAACCTTTGAAACATGGGAAGTTAATTCAAAACATTGATGATCTGGTCACCTCGAATGGCATGACGATCTACTGGAAAAAGATCAAGGGTCATTCCAAAGTTGAGGGACCAGACAAAACTAGAAATGACTTAGCTGATCACCTGGCCAAAACCGGTGCCATCCAAGGGGATCTAATAGAAATAGAGTCCCTGTTGGGGGAAATCCAGGTCACTGCTATCACTAGGTCCCAGACAAATGCTCACAATGATCTTTCAACTGCACAATGGAGTAAGGAGACCCCTGATGCTGATTTGATTACAGCTCAGAAAGGGGATCCAATAATTGGTAAGTTTTACCAACACATTGAGGACCCTGAGAACTTTCCCCTGACGGATACCGATTACATTGGGAAAGAGGACCTAAGAGTGTTGATGAAATGTCCAAAAAGGTTCTGAATCCAAGACGGTTTGTTGGTAAGGAAATCCCAAGATGGCCATGATCAGTGGGTGGTTCCTACCTCATTCCGAAGCCTGATGTTAAGTCACGCCCATGATGCGGCCACCGCCGGTCATAGGGGGTTTCATACAACACTTGAAATCTTAAGAGAGGTTGCATACTGGCCACACATGGGGCAGGACCTCGACCAATACTTGAAGGGGTGTCTGGTGTGTGCACAATTTCAGCCAACATCCCTCACACACCGGGGGCCTCTCCAAAAGAGGGGAATGACACTGCCATGGTCAGATTTGCAAATCGACTTCGTAGGCCCCGTAATTCGCTCGTCTAGAGGAAACAAGTACATGTTGACCATCACATGCTTGTTTACCAAGTGGGTGGAATGTCACCCGGCCCCAAACTGCAAGGCAGAAACATCAGCTGCCCTGATGATTAACCACATCTTTCCCGTTTTGGTCTACCTCAAAGGATTCAGTCAGACAGAGGTAGCCACTTCACCAGTGAAGTAATGACAAAGATGTGGGAGATATTGGGGGTTAAAGGAAGCTACACATTGCTTACAGGCCAGCTTCTTCTGGAGCAGTAGAGAGATACAATCGAACCATTGTGAGCATCTTAAAAAAGTTTGTGGCAGATTCTGGGCCAAGTTGGGATATCCGATTACCTCTAGTCCTAATGGCCATCAGATCTACCCCTTCATCTGCAACTAAAATGTCACCATTTGAGTTGATGACTGGACGCAAGATGGTGCTTCCCCAGCATTTGCTCTACAGGACCCAAGATCAGACACTGATAAATGCCTCCACAACTCATGAGTATGTGGAGAATTTAAGGAAACACCTTCAGCATGCTTTTGCCTATGCTCAGCGGAATCTAGAAAGATCAGCTGATAGCATGAAAACCCACTACGACCTGAAGACCACCAGGAAGGAATATACTGTGGGGGACTGGGTCTATCTATACAATTTCCAAAAGAACCAGGCCAAACAGCGAAAATGTTTGCCTACATGGAAGGGACCGTTTGAAATTATAGACAAAATCTCCCCTGTAGCCTATAAGATCCGCATCCCTAAATGTAGTCTGGCGGAAGGGGAAGATAAGTGGGTCCATATAAATCAGCTAAAGTGTTGCCATCCTAGGCACACTCTGCAACAACTGGAGGAATCCTCTGGCATCCCAGAGGGGGCCGCCCCAGATCAATAAAAGCTCCAACCCTAAAATATTCCACATACCAAAAATATAGTAACCTAATGTCAATATTTCCTGTTATATCCTGTTTTTCAAAACAAGACTGAAGAATGTAACCGGATATATAAAATGTATGTGTTCACCACACCGTTAATAGTGGTGGAGAAATGTCTACGAATAGGTATTGCCGCTTTTGCTTTATCATCCTAGGAGAGATGAAACCACAGAGACTGACCAAGGAGAACGACCCGGAGACCGGGAGCAAAGATCCCGGGGCCCGGGGTACCACCCAATATTCCCATCAGGACAGGCGAGGAGAAGCGATCGATCCAACCAGATGGAGGAAAAGATGCTGAACCGTGCCATCTATGGAACTGGAAGAAGATGAGTCGAACACCCCAGATCTTGCGAGTTCCATCAGTGAAAGATCAGAATGGCCACCGCAAGAGTGGGGGCTTGTGGGATGTTTTTACCCATGCATCCAAGCCATACCATAAAACTGTGCATTACTGGCATTGAAAACATCATGATGGCCAGAACTCCCCAGAGAGTGCACAGGGAAAACATGAAGAATAGGCTGCCACCCATTTTTGCCTATGTTGTGAGCACAGGAGGGCACTGCCTAAAACCACCACTGGGCTACACACACAGTAGCCTGAAACCATTGGGAATGGCAATGCTGATTGCCAAAAGCAACCCAGAACTGTGGGGAATTCATTTTCTTAATGTCAAAAATGGATGCAATACTGGTGCTCACCACTATCAGAAAGCCGGCGTTTTAAAACCACCAGACTTGTGTGTAAAACTGAACAAATGAACCCAAACCAGGCCAAGGAAAGACTTGCTAAGAGGTGGATACAATTTAAAACTATATTCTGAAATGACTTGAAGGAAATAATTAGTTAATGTATATATCAAAAATAGCTGGGGATGTCAGCAGCTTAAGTGAATTTGGGTTTAAAGCCACTAAAATCGAAATGTTTAGAATAAATGAGTGACCTACTTGTGAGTGTCACATAGGTTGCAATTGTTTAAATGTCATAGTTTTGAACTTAGAATCAGCATTCTAGCTGCATGTGCAAAAATTGTAAGTTGGATTTGAATGTAGAAAACTGGGAACTAAAGTGACATTTAGCTGAATTCTGCCTGACAACTACCCCCGACAGGAGAGGGAATTCAGCAGCTGTGTTCCCAGGCCTGGCTGCATCCTGCTGCCCCTGCCAAAAGGAGATGACACCTCTCTGATTGAATTAGGGGAGTGGTACCTGCAGACTGCAGGAAGTTGAACAAAGCCCTGTCCTGGACTCTGGCAAATGTTATATTGGGGGGGTCATAAAATGGCTTCCTCTTGGGAGAAACTGGGAGGGGCAGTGCCTGTGAGAACAAGCTGAGCTTGGGGGAAGTGGATAAACCAAAAATTCCACCATATGCTTTGGAAAACCACACCCCTTTGGGGCCAGAGCATGATTTTAAAAAGATGGATAATTCACAGTGCGGACTTGTCAAAATTATATAAATAACATCATCATTCTTGGGATTCTTCTGTGCACATTTTAAGAGGTGTTAGGACCCTGTGGTATGTTCTTGGGGATAGTAGCGGAAAAAAACGTTGTTACTCCAAATGTATGCATGTTAAAAATCTGACACTTTATCATCTGAAACCCATATCCCTGGTGCACATTTGTGTAAAATCTGGAAAGGTTTAGAGGTCGTTATCTGGATGAAAAGGGGAGAATTCTGTCATACGTGGACACGATATCTTACAAAGACAGAGATCGGATGGTTTGGTGCTACAGAAAATATGTTAACTGGACCTATAATATTAGAAAAATGGTACATAGATAAATATGTATTTGGGTCAGAAATAGATTTGTGTGCAATTTGACAAGGGGAGGATCCTCTGACCATAAACCTACCTCATCACTCTGACTCACAACCCAGTTCCCCCAATCAAGGAAGAGAGGAGGAACTGGCCAATGATAAGTGAGAGGGGCAGGCTTAGCTAGGCCCAGGCACACACCCACTTTCTAAACACATAAAAAGAGCCACTGGAAGCCAGATAGGACATTCACTTTCCACTTTCTTGCGGGACGCTTTGCCGGGAGACTTCAGACTTCACATCCAGAGATCCAGACTTCAAATCCATCAATCTCCATAGACCAGAAATTAACTCCAGAATTTGTAGCAGAGAGGCCTGAATCCACAAGCTGAATCCTCTTCAGCAGGCCTCAAAACCAACCAAACTATTCAACAGCCGGGCGAGCTGTTTGAATCCTTTGCCAAAAACTTTTGCAAGAACCTGTAGCAGTATCCAGAAAGCAGTGCTGTATCCGGAACCAGAGAGAACCAGAGACCAGATCGCTGTGAAGAACTGCTAGCAGAAGTCCAGCCAATCCTGACCCGATCAGTGACAAAGTCGCATTCCTGTCCAAAATCTAGTGTGAGTACCCAGCTAGCACTGTGCCAAAACCAATCTCTTAGTTTAAAATAATCTAATCCAACTATTTTAGCCTATTAGAACTGCCTCCTAGAATCACGTCATTCTGTCATATTTAAAACTGAAAACTGTTATCTGTCATTCTGAGCTTTAAAATTTCAAATCCGAAAAACTACCTTTACTAAATCGGCCGTATCTCCGGAAATGTTTGTCCTTGCTTTCCTTTGCTAAAATTTGTTTGCAACCTGACAATTATTCATAGAGCTAAAGTGATCCTGAACTAATACAAAGTAGCTGTCACTCACCCTGAACCTCCTATAGGGAATTAAAAGCAATTTGAGTATATTTTTCACTTCATTGCCACCACATTTAAAAGGATTTTGCCTGTGTTTAAAACTCCTACCTGTTTTCCTCTAAGCTTGCTAGGGGGGAACTGAATTATATTTGATTGCATTCCTGGGAACTGTGTGCTTTTCTTCCATCTCTTTACCTTGCATAAAGGGGGGGGGGTGAATTGTCAAAGAAAAGTGATTACATTGTCTTTTGTTGAAGTCATATCAAGTTTACTTTCTGTACTGCATTTTCATTCATCATTGCATTGTCCTTGAAGCCATAAAAGCATTCTCAGCTACTTCATCCTCTCTATATCACTTCTAAGCCATCAAAAAGAGTGTACCACTGTAAATTATCCATTGTTGATCACTATCATCCTCACAAGTGTGCTATCAAATATTAATTTACTATAAAAGTGTGATAGATATATATTGTTTAATTTTCAAATAAACCTTTTAAATTTGCAAAACAAACCTACTTCTTGGCTCAGCGGGGTCGGGGGGATTCTGAGAGAGGGGTGTTATATAAGGGTTGTCATCCAGTGCAAATGAACTGGACATAAAAATACAACAATAAGGGCTTCCATCAGCATCCCAGACTAGGCATTGACTTAGCGGTAGTGTTGAATTGAAGTCGCTTACATGTTTCACCATCTACTTGATAGGTCCCATTAGAGGGATCATTACACTGAACTATAATATGTTGTACGTTTTACTGTCTATTTTACAGGAAGGGGTGTATTAATTGACCTTCAGTTTCTCTCTCAAACATGGACCACATAATTCACCTTATAATGTTGCATGTATTATGACGCATATTATGACATGTTACAACTAACGTCACTAAATTTTCTAAATTGTAAAATTGAATATGTTATGAATTGTGTCTACAATATTTTCTTTACTGAATTTGTGTTTTTCCTTTTACATTAGTCCAAATTTGGCCTTATGAAGAAGAGGAGAACTTCCTCGAAACGCGTCTCTATTTAATTTGGACTCAATTTTTCCTCAATTTGAACTTCATCTATTGATTCAATTTTGTTTCTATGCACTGTAAATAATCTCCCTCTGAACTATAATTCTTGCTGAAAATAATATAGCTTGGCTATAAATATATATTTGTTTATCTCACACTTCTGTGTCTGACCATATTTCTTAGAAACAAAAATATGTACAATGCCTATAACTCAATTTGAACAACTGTATTGGATTAATCCAAACATTTGAAAGTGTTCAGGGCACGGGAGGGTTCCCAAGTTGAATCCTCTTTCTTTTTACTGTTTGTTGTCGGGGTCTTGGGCCATGGCCCCAGTTCCTCCCCCGCACCTAAAAATGTGTTTAAAATAATCCTTGAATTTCTTTACTAAACTTACTTACCATATGTGTGCACTTCTATCTAAACCCTTTGCATACCACCCAATTAGCCCAACATCACTCATCACCCATGCTTTCTGCCATGAAATTCTCTTTGTACTTGGCCTTGCAGAGTATTCATGTCTTGGGATGCAACAGAAGTGAGGGCACTCGCTATCGTGTCTGGAACTCAAGGTTGAAGCCCTATTTAGATCTGTGACTCACTTGACAAGAGACCATGATTCTGTTCATTCTGCACACATGTTCCTCTTTCGGTGTAGGTAGCTGACCTCGCCTTCTCAGTTCTTGACTTCAGGACAGACAGCCTCTCAACACAGCTCCAACAACCTGCTATTCTACGGTGACACAGCCTTCCATTTTCTCTTCATGATTCTTTCGCTTACTTACTTCATGATACCAATGTCCAGATTCTGTACAATGGCGTCTCCGCCTGCATCCTTTTCACTACTTGTAGCTAGCCTATACAATGACTTGTTCTATATTGCATTTCAGCGTATGTACATTCATTAAACTTCTGATTTGTGCAGGACTTTCTAATGTGTAATCTTCTTCTTTTACACTTTTAAGGTTCACTTGATTCTTTACTTCGTCATTTCTCCACTAGGTTCCATACATCATCTTCATTCAGTACCCGCTGCGATATTGGTACTATAGCTGGTGTTAGACAGGGCACGGTCTCATGGCTCCAATACTGGGGAGGTAGGGGAATTGTGTACTGCGGATGTGTATATGTGCTCTACATACTATTCTCAGATGGTGGATGCCCTCTGACACAATGTGCACGCCCGTGCACTGTGCATCCCAAAATGTTATTATGCTGGGAGTTGAAAGTGGTCATAGCTATTTGTATGCCCATTGGGCCTATACATTAAAAATAGAAAATATATTCCTACAATTATTTTAGTTCACGTAAAGCACTAGATGAGGCTATAATGTGTTCGGGGATGAAAAAGAGAACACATGTGATGTATTTATTAAGTGGAATCGAGACATTGAACCTTTCACTGGTAAATGATGATGCTTGCTTAATTATGAAATTCTATATTGTGTTGTTCTTACACGAAGCTGGGGATGAATCCAATATTGATTTTCTTATAAATGGCCTGCCTCTAACACGTGTTCATCTCTTTGAAATTGTGTGCAATGCATTTGGTAATGCAACATTAGCTGTATGAAAGTTTTACAGCCTCTCAAGTTGTGCGCAATGCATTTTGTAATACACCAGGTATATCTAGCCATTATTGCCCAATCATTAGTCAAAGATAAGTTGCAACTAATTACTCATTTTCACATCAAAATCTCTTTGTCACAAACCTCAGGCGCTCCAGAATAACACCTCGAGTGTTGTTTTTAATCTCCTATTCCGCTTTTGAATAACCCCTGCTTTGAAGCATCTTCACTGGCTTTCAAATCACCACTATGGTACATAAATGACTATATTGCATAGCTCCCTCCTCTTGTTCTAAGAGATTGGCCTTGCATGCCTTCAATCATCCATGTCGAACTTCAGCTCAAATGCGATTGGTTCCACCCAAATATAAACTCAATTCCACTAATGGTAGACCATTTCCAATACAAGGTGCAGAAATATGGCATAAGCTCCCTGCACGCTCAGACTTCAACCTGACATTCTGAAGGTCTGGAAACTTTTGAAAGCCTTGTTTTTTTAACAGGGTTCTTTGAAATTGATTTGACTTTCAAGGAACGACTTTCCCTTCATTCCTACCAGTATGCCTGCGCTCGCATCATTTATAAGGGCCAGATTACAGAAATGTTGCACCTGTGCAAGTGCAAAATGTGCATGGTATTAGCATGAGTGCAAAGTTTTCCCTATTTTTAAAAACATTGGGACACATTAAAAAACCATTGCACCACGACGAGTGCAGTTTGGCATATTAAACCCACCAGGGCAACAATTGCACTAGTACAAAAAAGATGCATTTTCACTACATTTTTGAACGAGGGCAAAGTTTGCCCTAGAGCTTTGCCCTGATGCAAAAATTCATTACAAATGTATCTTTTTAGCACTAGGGCAAATTTTAGCCCTTATGCTTTAAAAGTTTCCTAACTGCACTTGTAGAAGTGAAATGGTTTTTTAATGTGCCCCAGTGTTTTTAAAAATAGGGCAAACTTTGCCCTGGTGCTAATACTGTGCAAACTTTGCACTTGCACCGGTATAACTTTTCTGTAATCTGGCCCCAGTATATACGCCATGCTGTCATTGCGCACAAAGAGCAGAGACTACATTCCCAAGGCTGTGTTGCAAAAACAGATCGACTGCTATGCTTTATTGCATAGCAAACCCATGATAGGGCATTGCTTAATGCCATTCATCGCATAGTTTGAAATGTCACACTCATTTTCTGTCCAAGGCAGGAAACACAGCAACTTCAGCAAATGTCAAGACGGACCTGTTTTTCATCATTCGGGTTCATAGAGAATGGACCCAAAAAAAGCCAGCATGATGCCTGCCTTATTTCATGCAGCCTTGTTACCCATACGTATGAATATGCTAATCCCAGCATGCCAAATGCCGCCACTCTTAATGTGAGAATCCTAAAACGCCCAACTATATAGATGATCAGAGTAAATGCTTGCCATTGCACACACGTGTTCTATGCAGTGCGCAGTTAAAATAACGGAAAACAGCTAAACTAACATGGAAAATGAAGGCGGCAAAAATGTAAATTGTTTTTATAATTAATGTGGTTTATGTTATTCAAAAAAGATCACATAAAAAAGCTGGAGAGGAGCAGCAAAGCTTAGATCACGTGGGCAGTGTGGGTAAGGATTGGAAGGTCACTGTGAGCTTCTATTCTGGTTGGAAAGCGCACGTCCACGAATGGGCTAACATTGCCAAATGTAAATAAGACGTTTAATGGAACTAATGAGAGTATGAAGGAGGGATATTCTCCTCACACAACTAAATCAAAAGGAAAACAAAAAACTTTTAATACAACTACATATTGTGGACAGAATTTCAACTTTTAGAAGAATAAATTAAAATAATAATGTTAGTTATTTTTACTTTATTTTTTTAACTGCATCAATTTAAAATTAGTTGTTTCTACCTCTTCATTTACCTGCCCAGGGGGCCATTCTGTGAAACTATTTAATCAAATATTATGGGCCTCATTAGTACCCTGTCGGCCACGGAATGAACGGTGCCGGTAAGGGACCGGAAACCGTTTATTCCGGGCCGCCTCATTACGAGGTCTGCTGCAGGTCCCGCTCAGGACACCTGGCCAGACCAGGCATCTTTAGCAGGACCCACTAGCAGACAAGGATGCTAGCAGACCGCATTCCTCCCCATTCCCATTGAGCCCTATGGGGCTCAGTGGGAATGGGGAATCATTTTTACTGGATCCCAAAAAAGGGCGGCATGACCCGGTTATTGCCCTTTTCTGGGCTCCGGTAAAAAATCATTACCAGTGGCAGCCGTGCCCTTAATGGGTTGTATTTTGTTGGTGAGGTGTTCATGTGAATGGCTGTGTTATGTTGCAGTGTTTGTGAGCTTAATTATTATATACTAACTTCTTCCTTTGTTGAGGTTGTATGAAGAATTTTGGCCAGGCATGCAGTCAAGATTGTAGTGTTTGGCAACAAGTGCTGCAAAATAAGATACCCATTGAAGCAAACATTTTGGATTGTAGTTTATGGTCAGGTGTTTGCTTGAATGGGTGTGAGTCCAATTATTATATATTTACTGTATGACTTTTTGTGGTTTTATACAGTTTTTTCATGACATGGGTAGTTGGAGCACACATTCTCTTTCTCTCCCTGTGATAAAATAAAAAATCACATGTTAGTGTAGGTAGTTTATAATGAGTATTGCATTGCACATTAGACATTTCTGTATTTTGTCGACCCTCATTAGTACTTTAGAAGTACTATAGTTCAAACCAGTGTACTGTGCAATTTGCTCAGATCCTGTGTTTGTTGATTAAATCATTGGGTCTGTGGGAAAGAAATCCATGCTCGATTAAAAAAAAATGTTCTAGGTTGTGGTACAATATATTTCTTTCATTGATTTTGATAGGAGGAAATGAATAGGTGTATGGTTTTTCATTTGGAAGTGGTGGTAGTATTGTTGCAATTAGATAGAAGTTGGTGTATTCTATTTGTTTATTTCTTTTTCGATTTTAGTGGTATTTATCTACCTGTTGGCTTGTTGCAGATTTTTGGGTCAGTTAGATACCTGTTGGCGTATTCTAACTGTTTATTTCTTGTTTAATTTTAGTTGTATTAATTTATGTGTTTCTTTGTTGCAGATTCTTGGGGCAGTTAGACACCTGTTGCATATTCTAACTGGTCATAGTTTTGAAGTTCAAATTGTGTTTATGTTCATACACAGATTAGTTATTAAATGTTGGTTTTAAGAATATTAAGTAAGCGTTTACAAGATTTGCTGGTAATCTCTGCTTTAGAGTAATGGTACTATCATTACATTTGAACCATCCACAATTCTTTTTTATATATGTAGTGTAGTGACCTGCATTGGTTGTGGCTCCTGTGTGGTAGCTTATACCTATTGTTGTGAAGGTTTTCTTACCAAGTGATACTTGACCATATGTGAATCCAGTCAGCTTGCAGTTGTTTTTGGTACCATCTGCATTATAACGTGAAAGCATTAGTATTATGTATTTACTATGTGTCTGTATTTGTAAGGTGGAACGATTATTGGAATTGAAAGTATTACATAAACTGCCATGTTCGCATTTTGTACAAGTTGCTGACATGGAATGGATTCACAGTTCGGTATGGATATACACACAAAGCGTTCATTAGGAAATTGTTCTTATACTACATGCCTGGAAGATTTCATTTATAGGTATGTTTTTGTTTTCTAGTACTTGTAGCAAGTACATTAGACATTCTTGTGGATCTTCTTGTGAGTTTATAGTGAATTTGACCATTCCAGCACAGTAGTCCAATTCCTGCCTTATTCCATGAACACTGTAAGTGTTGTCAGGATTGTTGGTTGCATTTCTATGAAGGACTAACATTTGCAAACAAAATTGGTCTGTACTGTGTAAGTAAATGTTGTCAATAATTGGTGGCAATTGGAACAGAATATTTATTGCTACATTTGCATAGCAATTTACAGCAGTTGTATTTGAAAATTTGAATAGACCTGACAGTTCTGTGTCCAAGTCATTTTCTGGGAGTGTGTGTAGCTTCTTTGAAGCAGTACTTGAGTTACTTTGAGCAGTAGATTCTTCTTTTGTTGTGTTCCTTGATGAAGAATTACCTTCTTTTACTATCTTTGGAGCTATTGCTGTGAAATCCTGCATAGATAGAGTCTGAAGTAGTTTTCTTTTACGTTTTGCTATTTGCGGAACAGGATAGGTTTTTAGATGAGGGGGTGTAGAGTGAACAAAGTCTATTGTATTCTAGAATGCAAGAAATATCAGCATTTACTTTACCTGCATCAAAGTTGATTAGAAATAGTCCGTCAAGTGTATGCAAGTGTGATAGTGCTACATAGTGCATGCCTTCTTCAAAGACTGTGCTACCAATATCTATCACTGCTTTATCTAGGGTAATACCTTGTGATTTGTGAATGGTGACTGCGTATGCTAGAGTTAGAGAAAATAGTTCTCTGCGTACATACATGTCTTTGAAAAGAAGGAATCGGGCAGTTGAGGGTACTATCCTTTTAACTTCAAATAGTTTGTCAAAGAGAATATTGACAAATTTAATATTGTTTTCACGTGGGTATGTTTGAAAGCCAACAACTGTACCAATTGCTCCATTAACTAGTCCTTGGTCCACGTCAAGGTTAGGTTTAATCCTACTCTACAGTTTAAAGAAAATGTTAATATTTTCTCCAAACCAGCTGTGTTAGAGATAGAGTTTTCCAAGGTTTTCCAAGGTGTTTAGCTTTGTTGTGGCTTGTGGCTTGTTGACACATGGGTAGTGTCATACCATCTACGTCCATGTCTGTGGAGGCAATTTGAACTATTGGTTGCATTTCTTTTTATAACATTGTTTCATTAAATTTTGAACAACTTGCAAGAGTTGGCATCAAGGCCATAAACTTGACATTTTTGTGTGCTAATTGTTCCATGACATCAGTATCACATGAGTTATGGCCATAGAGTGTATGGATGTGCCTGGTTTTTAATATATTTTGTGCTTCTTGAGATAGTACACCAACTCTAATACTTTTTAAAATGTTGCCGTATGTCAGGTCTTGTTAATGACTCCAATCAAGCATTCCCACTAAGTCAGTGCCTTGTCTGGGATTGCTCAAGGGAAGCCCCTATTTATATATTTTTATGACAAGTTATAATCTGGATGATAAACCCTTATATAACGCCCCTCTCTTCGAATCCCCCTGACCTCACTGAGCCAAGAAGTAGGCTTGTTTTGGAATTTATAAGATTTATTGGAAAATTTAAACAATATATATATATATCACACTTTTATAATAAATTCATATTTGATATCACACTTATGAGTATAATGTCGATCAGCAATGGATAATGTTATACTAGCACACTTATTTTATTACTTAGGAGTTGTTACGGAAAGAACAAGGTAACTGGGAATGCTTTATGGTTTCAAGGAGATGCAAAGATGAATAAAAGGCAGTACAGAAATAAACTTGATATGATTTCAGCAAAAGATAATATGATCACTTTTTCTCTGACAATTCACTCCCCCCCTATGCAATGTAAGGAGATGGAAGTAACACACACAGTCTTCAGGAATACAATCACAGTACAATACAAATTCATTTCCCCCCTAGCAAGCTTAGAGAAACAGGGATGATTTTAAACACGGGCAAAGTACTTTAAAGGTGGTATGCAAAGAAGGGAAAAATATGCTAAAAATGATTTTAATTCCCTATAAGAGATTCAGGGTGGGTGATAGCTACTTCAAATTAGTTCAGGATCACTTTAGCAATGCTCTATGAATGACTGTCAGGTTGCAAATGAATTTCAGCAAAGTAAAGCAAGAAGCTGCTATTTTGACAAGTGAAGAAATTTGAGCGAAATCGCAAATCGCGGAACTTTTGCCGAGAACGTCGAGCGCGATTACGGAGAAAGTATAATGAATAGAAAGTTCTGGGTTTGTTGGAAACCCTAGAATCTTAGCTTTAAAATCTCGCTTCTAGCACAAACAGTTCAAGAGATAGGGACGATTTCGTGAAGGTAGATTTTCAGAAATGAAATAATGATTCAAAATGGCAAAATGACACTTTTACAGGTTGAAAATCGGAGAAGGGACACATGATTCCTATGATGCAGTTCTGGACAGATTCAAATGTTTTGAATCAGATTATTTTAAGCTAAGAGATGGGTTCTGCACAGTTCTAGCTGGGTACTCACACTATGAATTTGAAATAGGCCGTCAGGGTCTGGTCAGGTTGGGACTGGACTCCAAGCGGTTGGTTCTGAAGTCACAGCTATCTGTTTTAGCTCTGCTCTGTTGGTCTGGTCCTCTGGTTCTGGTCTCTCTGGTTCTGATCTGGTCTGTGGTTCTGCTGTTGGCACTTCTTTCTAGGTCTGCTACCGGTTCTGGCAAAAGTTCTTGGCAAAGATTTCAACAGCTCGCCCGGCTGTAGAATAGTTTGGTTGGATTGCTGGATTCTGAAGGCCTGCTGAAAAAGGATTTAGATGGTGGTCCAGGCCTCTCTGCTTTAAATTCTGGAGTGAAGTTCTGGAGTGAAGTTCTGGAGTTCTCCGTCAGCGTGCTGCGCAGGAATTCAGTTGAAGGTTGGAAAATGAATGTCTTGTCTGGCTTCCAGTGGCTCTTTTTATGTCTTTTGAAAATGGGTGTGGATGCTAACTTTCTTTGCCCAACCCACTCACGATTTGATAGGTGAAGGATTTCTCTTTGACCTGATTTGAGAAGGGAGCAGTGAGTCATCAGGTGTCATCTTTAGGGCATACAGAAAGAACACTCCCCTTTGCTTTTACCTTAGAAAATCATTTTCATAACTAAACACATTTCCCAGCTACACAAGTGGTTGACATTACATATACACATCATATATCACATAAGGCAGTTTCTGTTACAACTCTGATGTTTCTAAGAGCTTGGATTAAGAAACGACAACATTTTGCGCTTTTTGGTTGTTTTACCAATATTGGATTTTTACCAAAAATGACACACATGTACACCGCCTCTCTACACATATTCCAGTAAATTTTAATTTTTCTAGCGGGAACCCCGTGTCTGCAATCTCCATAGTTCATGGGGTTTTGCCTCAGAACATGGTACAGAGTTCTAACACCTCTTAAAATGTGCACAGAAAAATCACAAGAATAATGATAATAATTATATAATTTTGACAAGTCCGTACTATGAATTATCCATCTTTTTTAAAATGATGCTCTGGCCCAGTGGGGTGTGGTTTCCCAAAGCACATGGTGGAATTTCTGGTTTGTCCACTTCCTCCAACTCAAGTTGCTCACAGTGTCACTGCCCCTCCCCGTTTCTCTCAAGAGGAAGCCATTTACGACCCCCCCTAATTTAACATTTGCATGAGCCAAGGAAGGCTCATTGTTCAGTTTCCTGCAGTCCCCAGCTGTTCCTCCCCTAATCCAATCAGGGAGATGTCATCTCCTTTTGGTGGGGGGGAGCAGAATGCAGCCAGGCCTGGGAAGAGTGGCTGAGCAAGTTTCAACTCCTGTCGGGGGTAGTTGCCGGGCAGAATTCAATCTCTTCAAGCCAGGCTTCAGCCAAATGTCACTTTTGTTCCCAGTTTTTCTTCATTGAAAACAAACTTAACATTTTTACACATGCAGCTAGAAGGCTGATTCTAAGTTCAAAACTATGACATTTAACAGTTGCAAACTATGTGACACTCAACAGTAGGTCACTCATTTATTTTAAACATTTAGATTTTAGTGTCTTTCAGTCCAATTTCACTTCAGCTGCTGACATCCACGGCTCAGCCAGTTTCATTATGAACATTATTTTGGGCTCTTTCTCTTTCCAGATTTTGTATGCACACAATAATACATTCTGCCAAATGTCTGCTGGTGTTCAGTGAGATTTTTGAATATCTTGCAATGTTTAAAATAGGCATTTTTAGCTTGCATTTCAGAGAAACAAAGGTGATTTCAAAGTGCTTTTTTTAGCCAAAAACACTGCTGTTTTTCCTTTTGCACACATTTCACCCATGGCACTCCTGGCCCATCACGCTCACACTGGTGGGTGGTAGGTCAGGCGACCATTTTGGGGTGCATAAAAACTGCGCGGTTTTCCTGGATACTGGCGCAAATGTGGGCTTTTCCGCCATCTTGGATTTCCTAAGCCCACAGCACGAAATGTTGCAGCATAATAACTTGAACATGGGTCAAAACCCCTGACAGTCTGCAGACTGGCACATATTTTCAGTTAATTCTCTATATTGGATATGTTGTCAAAGGTTGAAATTTCCTATGCTGCCAATAGTTTTACGGCACAGTTTGTGCCCTAAATTTTTAAAAATAGGTTAATCTTTCACTGGTGTTAATTGAAGAAGATCTCCGAAAACAATAATGTGTTTTCCTCCAAAGAGCTCTTCGTAGTTTGTTTTGAGGACCTCTAGTAGTCTGAGGTACATTAAAGCCAACATTAGTTTGGAGACCATGCTTACCTCATCTATAAGCAGCATTTTCATTTGTTTGAAAAATCTGCGTAGTTCCATTGCAGCTTCTGTAGAAAGTTTGTAATAGTCTAATTTGTTTTGGTGTTCTACTGGAAGGCGTAGTAATCGGTGTAAAGTGAGACTGCCTATGTTGTAGGCAGCCAGACTTGTGGGGGCAGTTACAACAGCTGACAGTTTGTTGTTTGTCAATTGTTGGAGGAACTTGCTGAGGATTCTGATTAAGAATGTTTTGCCAGAACCAGCTTGACTACTCACGTATAGCAGTATAGGTTTGTAATCTTGGAAGGTACAGTTTTTCTTTTCATGTTGCACACCATGTTCAAATTGTTTTGTTACTTCTTGGAAAATGGCACGTTGCTCAATGTTTAGTTGTGATTTCCAGTACAGCAAAGTCTTCTGTAGTTTGTTTATACTGACATATGGTGTTTTCTAATTCTGCCATGGATAATTCTGCCTCATTTGCTATTAGTGGCTGTCCAAGTGGCTCTTGGCTTCCTGTTACAGAAGGTTGACTACTGTCAAGAGTGTCCACATCTAGTTTGGCCTGGAGTTCTTCTTCGCGTTGCTGTTCATTGTGCAACATTGTTTGGTACTGTGTAAAGTTTATTTCTGTTATAGTGCTTTCATTTGCTTTGAAAGCGTCTTCATCGGAGTCATACGTATCCAGTAAGTCTTCTTCTTTTCTCCATGGTTTAAAAAGTTGTAGCAGGGACATGTAATACAGTTCTTTATGTTGAGGAGTGTTTAATGCAATTTGATATGATTAATTAAGATGCGTTCTGTAGGTTTCACTAAACTGCTATCACAATTTGCTACTCTGTATCTACCTTTCATTTAATCTGGTTTAATATTATTTTTGTATGTGAAGTTTTGGGCTATGTGGTATAGACACATGGTTTCCAAAGAGGTACGCCTGTTTGGGTAGTATGTGTCTAGTAAATTGTTTTTCAAACTGTCTTGGCTATTGGGATCATTTTTGGCTATATGTCCTCATATGATTTGAGAACTATTTTGCTAGATTTAGCAGGACCAAGACTTAGCTATACTATGAGGGTAATTCATAGAATTTCACACAAAGGTGGTGCACGCGGCTGGCGCACAGTGTCCCCGTGCGATACACTGCGCCAGCCGCATGCGTTAAAATCCATTTCATCGCACAACGTATTCATGGATTTTAGCCTCCAAAACCAGCCGTGGCGCAGAGTGGCGCAGCAACCCTGCAGCAGCACCAGTTACGCCCCCAAGAACGCCCTCGCGCAAGGAAAATCCATCAAAATCCCCAATTCATCGCAAATGTCTGCGCTAACCCTGGACCAGTTTACAGGGGTGCCAAACAGCAAACGTCAAGCGGGGAACGTGTATTTCAGGGGTTCGCGGGAAGTTTCACATGCGATCCCAACAGGGTATGTGTATTTCAGGGGTGCGCGTGCAGTTTCACACGCAATTCCATCAGGGCACGTGTATTTCGGGGTGCGCATGAAGTTTTACACGCGAATCATGCAGGATACGTGTATTTCGGGGTGCGCAGGAAGTTTCACACGCAAATTCAGCAGGGTACGTGTATTTCAGGGGTGCGGGGGAAGTTCCACACGCGATTGTCCTGGCTACGTGTATTTCGAAGTGCGTGGGAAGTCTCACACGCGATTTCAGCAGGGTACGTGTATTTTAGGGGTTCCGGGCAGTACTACACGTGAATTGGCCGTGCAGGTCCTCCCAGGTGTTCCCTCTACACCCTCCACGGCCCCTGCAGGCAGCCCACACCACAGGGGACTACCCTGCACCCCTGCTCATGTCCCGCAGGCAGCCCATCCACCATGGGCATGCCCCCCAACCAAGCCACATGTCACCTTGCACTATTGATCAACAACGCATGTCTCCCAGCACCCCCACCCCCAGCACTGTGGGGCACCTGCCAGCAGGCCCCCACTCATGTCCAACTCATGTCCAACTCATGTCCCCCTGCACCCCCACCCCCCAGCATCCAGGGGCACCCTCCACCAGGCCCCCACTCATGTCCCCCTGCACCCCCACACCCCAGCAGTGCAGGGCACCTGCCAGCAGGCCCCCACTCATGTCTCCCAGCACCCCCACCCCCCAGAAGTCAGGGGCACCCTCCACCAGGCCCTCACACATGTCCAACTCGTGTCCCCCTGCACCCCCACCCCCCAACACTGTGGGGCACCTACCAGCAGACCACCACTCATGTTCAACTCATGTCCCCCTGCATCCCCACCCCCCAGCAGTCAGGGGCACCCTCCACCAGGCCCCCACATGTGTCTCCCAGCACCCCCACCCCCAGCAGTCAGGGGCACCCTCCACCAGACCCCCACTCATGTCTAACTCATGTCCCTCTGCATCCCCACCCCGCAGCAGGGCAGGGCACCTGCCAGCAGCCCCCCACTAATGTCTCCCAGCACCCCCACCCCCCAGCAGTCAGGGGCACCCTCCACCAGGCCCCCACACATGTCCAACTCATGTCCCCCTGCACCCCCACCCCCCAGCACTGTGGGGCACCTGCCAGCAGGCCCCCACTCATGTCCAACTCATGTCCCCCTGCATCCCCACCCCCAGCAGTCAGGGGCACCCTCCACCATGCCCCCACACATGTCTCCCTGCACCCCCACCCCCAGCAGTCAGGCGCACCCTCCAACAGGCCACCACTATGTCCAACTCATGTCCCCCTGCATCCTCACCCCCCAGCGCAGGGCACCTGCCAGCAGGCCCCCACTCATGTCTCCCAGCACCCCCACCCCCCAGCAGTGCAGGGCACCTGCCAGCAGGCCCCCGCTCATGTCTACCCAGCAGTGCAGGGCACCCTCCACCAGGCCCCCACTCATGTCCAACTCATGTCCCTTTGCATCCCCACCCCCAGCAGTCAGGGGCACCCTCCACCAGGCCCCCACACATGTCTCCCAGCACCCACACCCCCCAGCAGTGCAGGGCACCCTCCACCAGGCCCCCACCCATGTCTCCCAGCACCCCCACCCCCAGAAGTGCAGGGCACCCTCCACCAGCCCCCACTCATGTCCAACTCATGTCCCCCTGCATCCCTACCCCCCAGCAGTCAGGGGCACCCTCCACCAGGCCCCATACATGTCTCCCAGCACCCACACCCCCCAGCAGTCAGGGGCACCCTCCACCAGGCCCCCACTCATGTCCCCCTGCACCCCCACCCCCCAGCAGTGCAGGGCACCTGCCAGCAGGCCCCCAATCATGTCTCCCAGCATCCCAACCCCCCAGCAGTGCAGGGCACCCTTCACCAGGCCCCCACTCATGTTTCCCAGCACCCCCACCCCCCAGCAGTGCAGGGCACCCTCCAGCAGGCCCCCACTCATGTCTCCCAGCACCCCGACCCCCAAGCAGTGCAGGGCACCTGCCAGCAGGCCCCCACTCATGTCCCCCTGCACCACCACCCCCCAGCCGTGCAGGGCACCTGCCAGCAGGCCCCCACTCATGTTTAACTCATGTCCCCCTGCATCCCCACCCCCCAGCAGTCAGGGGCACCCTCCACCAGGCCCCCACATGTGTCTCCCAGCACCCCCACCCCCCAGCATTCAGGGGCACCCTCCACCAGACCCCCACTCATGTCTAACTCATGTCCCTCTGCATCCCCATCCCCCAGCAGTGCAGGGCACCTGCCAGCAGCCCCCAACTCATGTCCCCCTGCACCCCCACCCCCCAGCAGTCAGGGGCACCCTCCACCAGGCCCCCATACATGTCTCCCTGCACCCCCCCCAGCAGTCAGGGGCACCCTCCACCAGGCCCCCATTCATGTCCAACTCATGTCCCCTGCATCCTCACCCCCCAGCACAGGGCACCTGCCAGCAGGCCCCCACTCATGTCTCCCAGTACCCCCACCCCCCAGCAGTGCAGGGCACCTGCCAGCAGGCCCCCGCTCATGTCTCCCACCACCCCCACCCCCCAGCAGTGCAGGGCACCCTCCACCAGGCCCCCACTCATGTCCAACTCATGCCCCCCTGCATCCCCAACCCCCAGCAGTCAGGGGCACCCTCCACCAGGCCCCTACATATGTCTCCCAGCACCCACACCCCCCAGGGAATCTGGCCTGGGTGACCTGTCCCAGTAGGCCGACGCGGTCAACGAGCCATTCGAGATCACGTGCAGTCTACTCATGAAAAGACTGCAGGTCACCTTGCATGGCCTGTTGACGCAACGCCACACCAGTCAGGACAGGCTCAACCCGTACCTGGATAGCCACGTCCGCAGGCAGAGGAAGGCCAGTTGTTGTAAGCTCATTCCCTGCCTGAAAACGGGTCTGGACGTAGGCATCCCTGCTGGTGCAAGATGATGCAGTGACAGGATCAGGGACAGGATTGCACGCAGGCACCTCCACGGCGGCCTGTGCTGCCTCCTGTCCCTGGTCCTGCACTGCACCACTAGCACCTCCAGACCCCGTCTCTGTCGCTTGCATGGCCTCCTCCTCCACCAAATCCCCCACCAACCTGGATGACTCTGTGCCATCTTCCCCCGTTGGGCCCTGTGGGGTCCCAGCTGCCCCTTCTGCTGCCAAGGAGTCCAACTCCGACCTCCGCCTCTTGGACCTCCCCCCGGCAGCTGCGGCCAGGGACGCGGCACCAGACTCCTCACTCCCCGACGAGATGACAACCTGGAAGGGGAGCCGGGCCTTGCGTCTCCGGCTGGCTGTGCGATCGCTGCCGCTGTGCTCCACAGCACCTTCTCCGCCCTCTTCATCAGTTGACGCTGCAGACAGGGAGAAATAAAACACAGGCATCAGGGCAGTGTACAATGGACACATACACACATGACAGTTGTACATGAGTGGCATTGGGAAACCTCAGACAATGCATCACAATCGCCAACACACGTCATTTCAACTCGCACATATGAGCCATACCACAGCCACATCGCAACAGCCAGCACCATCCATACACATACAACAGCATGAGCAGGCAAAGGTGAGCCAGACATCACATGCAACACAGGGAGTGCACTACACATGCACACACACCACCACACTTGCATGCATGTGTACACCTCTGACAACTGTCGCAGTGTTTAGATCGGCATCCATGTCACATCTGCCAATCAGTCTTCCACATCCTGGCGTCACATCCATCCATGTTGCATCACTGTTGCACCCTTGTCAAATACACACACATGCACATGTACACAGTGCAGATACATGCAGCTGAAACCAACATCCATGTGTGACATCACAAACATGCCTACTTACATACACATTCATTCAAACATGTGTGCCCACACATCTGCATTTGGCATGCAAGCCTACACACACAAGCACCATCCATGTCTCACACATGAGAGCCCTTGCATGTGTTAGCCTCACGGCCCTGTACACCCCCCCATACTTGGCCCCATAAAAACACATGTGCAACCTGCACACTACTGGCACACCACTACACACACAGCTTACAATCAGGATGCATGTACACTTACCGCTCGACTCCAGACGGGTCTGGCTCTCAACGACCTGGACATGGAGCGCTGGGGATATGCGTTCCAGGACCCTCATCTGATCTTCCGACAAGTGGCCCCGGCGCCCCTTAGCATCCGCTGCCTTCAAGAGGCAACAGACCTTTTTGAGGGTCCTGGACCTGAAGTCCTCCCAGCGCTTCTTGACATGATGGAATAGTCGGACTGCCACCCCCTCCGCGTTGATGGCAGTCACGATGTCCGTCCAGATCCGAGTCTGTCCTTCCTTGTCGCCGTGCAAACTTCCGAAGAGGGCATCATACTGCCCCAGGACTTGCTTCACCAGGACACCAACTTCGGTGGCAGTGAAGCTGGCGCCCCTCTGCCTCTCTGGCCGGGGGTGGCCAGTGATGCCAGATATTGCAGAGCCCGACATGACAACCCCAGAGGCAGGAGTGGGTGGGCAACTGGGTCCTGGGGCTGGTCTGTGGAGCAATGGAATCCCAGTTGGGAGTCTTCGGTTCCAGCAGGGGTGGTCACAGCAACAGCACCCCTGGCTGATGTGCAGGTAGCAAATGGCAGGGCACGTGGGCAGCGGGCAGTCAGGCAGCAGCAGATGGCAGGTGGGAGCGTGCTCGGGGCTCTGGGGGGCAATAATTCGGCCTTCTGGGCAGGAGCATGGTCTTCCGTGTGCTTACACGTGGCCAGCTTGATACGGAGTGATTTGGCACATGAAAATCCAGCACGTCTGCGTGTAATTCGAGGAAAGGGCCTTAGCGCGTAAGCCCATCAGCACACATACGCGAATTCATTGGCCCAATGGCCCCCAGCGTGTAGGCGCGTCTATGATGTTACGCGCACGTGCGTTTTCCTTGGCGCGTAGAAAAAATAAGCATGTCAGAGTGTCATAGCGTGTAATTGGTGGAAAGGACCTCAGCGCGTATGCGCGTCTTTGACGTGCGTGCACGGGCGTTTCCCTGTACACGGGTGCATGTTACACGTCCAATGACTGCACGTCAGAGTGTCAGCTCATATAATTGGAGGAGAGGGCCTTAGCGCGTACACGCGGAAGTGACGCTGGACGTGTGGGCATGTTTAAAAGGTACGAGAATTCCATTTCCTTGTACGTGCTTTTCGTGGAGAGCGAATGGGTGAAATCTGTACTTCTTGTCGGTTCACAGGCGATTTACTTCACGGCGTTCCAATTTCGTACTCCCTGTTACCTCTGACAGCTTTTTCTCCTTTTGTCTTTTTCCTGGGCCTGTTTCCTCAAACAGCGTTCACTTCTTCTGTTGTCCTGTCTCCTCAGACAGCATACAATTCTTCTTTTGGCGGGGATGTTGCCAACGCGCACACGCGTGTCTTTTTCACGCTATTTTTCCAGGCAGACGGTGAGTCGCGCACGTATTTAACATCTGTGCTTGCCCCGTGTGTCGCGTACCCCTTCAGAGGTCATTCTAGGCTGCGTGTGACACGCATACGTTCAATTTTGTGTTTCTGGATGCCACTGCGTAGTGCAGGTTTATTTTTCCATGCACGTGGTCTAGGAGGGGTTGCGTGCAGATTATCTCCCTTTTTTGGGGTGCCTGTGCATTGTGTGACCCGTCATCTTCCCCCAGGGGTCACATACAGCCTTGCTGAAGCACTAGGGGACGAATTCCGTCTAGTACCCTACCCCTTTGACCCCCAATTGCCCAGGACAATAGTTTACTGCAACTCCCATACGCACAACATCAGTGCCATGGTTGGGAGGCGAGCACGCGGTAAGGGTGGCAAAGGTGGCCGAGCCTCAAGAGGTGGGCGTGGTGGATACGGTAGGGGACGTGGCCGGGACTTGCAGGGTGCCCCTAGTCCCCCATGTGTGGTTGACCAGTCAGGGACACCTATGCCCCCCCGGTTGAGGGTAACGTGGCTGACACCATCCCTGCTCAGCGTTTGTTGGACCAGCCCATTGTGGCACCAGACCTGGCACAGGGTGACTCCATGGCTGACTTCCAGGTCAGCAGGTGTAGGCCATGTGTGGCAGTGCATGTTGGTGTCACCAGGCCACGTGGATCAGGGGCAGCTGTGTCATCTGCTGCCCCGAGTAGGCAGGGTGGGGAGGCTGCAGGGGCAGCTGCGGCTCCATCCTCCCCAGCTCTGAGTCTCCCAGCCAGGACAGTGTCGGTCCCAGTCCATGCTGCTGACGTTCCCCCTGACTACATCACACTTCAGCTAATGCCTGCACCAAGTCCCATGGTGAGTGTTCATTCCCACACTCCTAGTCCACAGTCCACCGGGGCTCCTGCCCCTAGTGTCCAGAGCGGTGTAGGACACTCAAGATCCCCACCACCTTCCAAGCGGAAGAGGAAGAGTGCTCGTCTAGTACAGGCTGATGCCCCAGACATGGCTACACAGTCTGGCCCGCCAAGGAAGCCCAGCTTCAATCAGGCCGAACTTGATGCACTTGTGGAGTATGTGTCCGCACATGACAGCGAAATGGTGATTACTGCAGGATGCAAGACCACACCTGCACAACGTCTGGCACACTGGCAGACCATCGCGGACATCATAAGTGCCCTTGGATTTGTGAGGCGCACAGCTAATGATTGCTACAAGCGCTGGAATGACCTGAAGCGCAGGGCAAAGAAAAAGCTGGCCTCAAGTCATGCAGCTACACTAGTGACTTGAGGTGGGTCTCCAGCAGAGGACATTGAACTCACTCCACATGAGTATGTTGCTGGGACCTACGTCACGGAGGGACAGATCCAAGGCGTGGGAGACCTACCAGATTACGAGGCATTGTCCGGTGAGTGCACATGCATGTGTGGGTCATCCATGTGCATGGTGTGTGTGTGAGGGCTTCTGATTGAGTGCCAGGTGAGGGTGTGTGTGCCTGAGTGGTTTGGATCACCCATGTGCTTCATCCAATACATTCTGCGCACCAGGATTTGGGTATTGCAGTATCCCTTCTGGCAACGGTAGACATTTAGCCCAACCTCACGCCAGTTGCCCTTGAAGTGTCATCTTGCCACAACATTGTTGCGTATTATTCTGTGTTCATTCAGGCTGATTGTTTGCATTCCACCACTTTCACTAGGCATTTATCAGTCCTATTGTCACGTGTGACATGGCTATGGTACATGCCATCTGTGTGATGGCATGTGTCATGTATGTGTATTGGACATGCCAATCACAGGCCAATGTGTGATGGCACTGCTAGCCAGCATGCAGCAAATGTGTTGGCCTTCCATCTTGGTGTCATCAATGTGTGCCATTTGCCTCCCCTTCATACGCAGTGACGGTGCATGCATGGGAGGGTTATAGTCATGTGGGACATGTGTCAATGAAGTACTGGTTCTATTGCTTCTCAGCCCTAATTGTGTGCCATGGTGCTAATGCCTGTTCCCATTTATTTTCTTTCATGTCTTTGCAGGGGATGACGCACTTGATACTGCTGGGGTTGTGGAGATGGTGCAGACCCAGGAGGGGTCTCAGGCCTGACCGGGCACCAGTGAGGGACGTGGTGTGGTGGTGGGTGAGAAACCACACTTGCTGCAGACCATTATCTCAAGGGGTGTCTCTGGGTGCACCTCCCCCGAGCTCTATTCAGGTGTCGATTCGGATGATGAGACCTATGTGCCGTCACAGGTAAGTGTTTCTGGGAGGGATTCTGTACTGTCCAACCCACCTGCACCAGGGGTGGAACCCTCAATGGGGATGTCAGTGTTGGTAGGTCCGCCTTTGGTGGTTACGGATGCAGGGTCACACTCCGCAACATCTGATCCTGTTCCTGGGCCAGCAGATCAGAGGGGGAATGCAGTCCTGCAGCCTCAGGCAGTGCCGGCACAGCAAGGCGCAGTTCGCCTTTCCCCAGACAGGCGTGGTGCCCACCAACGCGGTGGCCGTACGCCACCTGGCAATACCGCATGGGAGCAATCCATATACAGTATGGCAAACCAAAGGCAGCATCATCTGAGATGATGGCTCAGGCCATGGATAGGGTGGCCACTTCCATTGTCCCCCAAGAAAGGCTGATGTAACAACTACAGCAGGCAACAGACTCCATTTGCCAGTCACACAGGGAGGACATGTTGGCGTCCAACAGGGACAGACGGGCGGCACTGGAGACTCTGAGGGAAGCCATTTCTATTGAGTCCCAGGGCCACAGGGAAGCCCTGAGGGTGGAACTCCGTCAGCTCAGGGTGACTCTTGTTGAGCTTGAGGCTTCAACTGACATGAGGACAGAACAGCAGCTGGAGCAGCTCACACGTACGCTCTCAGCTGAGATGCAGGCAACTAGGGAGGAGGTCCAGGCATCCCGTGAGTTGTTGCATGGGGACCTCTGCACGATTATCCTCCAGAACCAGACCTTCCACACCCGCATGCTTGCTGCTATGGAGGACCAGACTAGGGCTTTGCGTGGGCTGCCTCCCATAGTACCACCACCTCAAGATGCAGCTGCAGAGGGTGAGGAGAGCGACGGCAGCGATTCTCTCACAATAGGGTAGCCGTGCAGGCCATGAGCCCATGAGGTGTTTTTTTTCCCAAAATCCACACAGGTGGGTTTTGGTGTGCACCCTGTCCTCGGACCTCCTGGGTGGCCTCCCCCACCCCCTCTGGCCCATACATGGTCATTTTTGATTTTTGATTTTTGATTTTTGATTTTTGATTTTTGATTTTTGATTTTATTTTACAGGGTGTTGTCTTGTGTGGCTCCCGTGGGCATACACTGTATTGTGGCTGGGCACATGCAGGCTTGTCCTGAATTTGGGTTAGATGCGTGGGTTTCTGTGACACACACCACTCCTGCTTCCCATTTCCATGGGCTTGCAAAGGGTGTGCCCAAGTGACATTGACTTACACAGTGACGTTGGACTCCCATTAGCTGTGTGGGCATTCTGTAGTCAATACTGTGTATACATTCCTAGTGCATATTGTTGTTGTATTGTACACTGCATGGTGTATTGATATGTGCCTCTGCATCCATTTCATCCTCCTAATGTGCAGGTCCATTCCTCATGTCTTCACAAGGCGGTCTACTTTGGAAATGGAGTCCATGTTGTAAGCAGTGCACCTACACTTTTGCGTGGTGCTAACACTGTACAGTTGGAAGTGGTCGAAGTGCTGGCATTATCAGGTAGTGAGACTACCAATTTTTTAAATCCATACTGTCATGTTTATGGTAGGTTTGAGGTTGTGCAGGTGATTTGTATTATTGCTAAATATTTGGTAATGTGTGTTGTTGGTCCTGCATTACTGTGAGCATTTCATGTGTGGCCACTTTCCATAAGGGACAATGTACTTTGTGACACGTGTGTCATGTTGTGGGGATTACTTTGTTTGCTCTCACATAGCATGACATGCCATCGTGTGTTGCGTGGCGGTGCCGGGGAGGGGTTGGGTGACATGACACTGTTCTCATGTTGTATTTTGCAAGTGGGTATTCATTTTTGCTGCATAGAAGTGTGTCTTTCGATGACACTGCATTGGTGGTGTTTGTGTAGGTAGGGATGCACACATTGTGACACTTCCAGGTGAACAATCTCAGGCTGCTATGGTTCTGACAGTTGACTTTCCCTTCATTCATCATAATTGTCAGATTGAGTCATCATTGATTGTCAGATGGTATGTGCCAGGGCTGTGTGCACTCCACAGGGGTGTGATTTCTATGTGAAGTAATTAGCTACCAGCTGCGTATGGGCTGCCTCACCCCGTGCACTTTCCCCTCCCATGCGCAGCGGGCGTGCATGTGGTTGGGGATGTGGGGGCACCACCATGTCCACAGCCAGGCCCCGGCGTGTTGCAACATTGTGCAGGACACATGCTGCCACTATGATCCTGCACACTACTGGGGGAGCGTATAACAGCTGCCCGCCAGAACGATCAAGGGAGCGAAAGCGTGACTTGAGCACTCCGAATGTGCGCTCCACTATGCCCCGGGTTGCAATATGGGCTGTGTTGTATCTTACCTCGGGAGGCGTGATGGGGTTTCCGAATTGGCATTATCATGTGGGTGCTCAGAGGGTAGGCACTGTCCCCTGGGGAGGTGGTGATGGGTATCATTAGTGGGGTAGTGACATTACTCTGTATCTGACATGCATGCGTGTGCTGTGGCATTTATACTCACCAAGCAGCCATGCATCGCCATGCCGCCCAGCTTCCATGTCCCGGTTTAGGGTTGACATCCTGTAAATGAAGCTGTCGTGGGTGGACCCTGGATAGTTGGCATATACTGAGGTGATGATTCCCTTGGCATCACACACTACCTGGACGTTGATGGAATGCCAGTGCTTGCGGTTTCTATAGATGTGCTCAGATGCCCTGGGGGGACGTAGAGCCACATGGGTGCAATCAATGGCACCTAGCACTTTGGGGAATTGTGCCACCCCGTAGAAATCCTGGATGACAGCCTGCCTTTCTGCAGGTGTTCTGGGCAGGTATATGTGCCTGCGGACTGATGGGCCTTGTGGAGGGTGCCCCTGGATGCAGTGATGATGGCCAACACCTGGTGTAGGCACCGTGACTGCGTGGCCTGTGACATCCCCCCCACCATGGCACTTGTCCGCTGAAATGATCCGGTAGCCAAGAAGTGCAGTACATTGAGGACCTTCTTCAGGGGGCTGAGTGCTTGGGAGCACAGGGTGGGTGATCTGAGGTCATCCTCCCACTCACTGACCAGGTCGAGTATTATGTGAGGTGGAAACCTGTACCTCCCATACACCTGGTCATCAGGCATACCAAAAAGGCTGGTTCTGGGTGTAAAGATTGTGGCCCTGACTATCCTCCTCCTCCTCCTGCGGTATCCCACGGCCACTGCTGCTATGAACGGCATATTCATCCTGGCGTCTGAGCTTGTTTGTTGTTTGCACACACTTTTATGCTGCGCGGGTCGACGTACGCCTGCTTCCTGCGAGTCGACGTGCGCCTGCTTCATGCTGGCGTACGTGTTTCCGGATTGGACCATCTTTTTTGGCGTGTTGTAGGCGACCGTGTAAATCTTCCCGCCCACCCCAGGAATACACGTACCCCACTCTCCCAGGCCCAGTCGTGTGTGGAAGTTCACGCGAACCCCGTAATACACGTACCCTGCTGATATCGCGTGTGGAAGTTCACGCGAACCCCGTAATACACGTAACCTGCTGATATCGCGTGTGGAAGTTCACACGAACCCCGTAATACATGTACCCTGCTGAAATCGCGTGTAAAACTACCCGTGCACCCCTGAAATACACGTACCCAGGCCAATCGCACTGCTGGGGGGTGGGGGTGCTGGGAGACATGAGTGGGGGCCTGGTGGAGGGTGCCTCTGACTGCTGGGGGGTGGGGGTGCTGGGAGACCTGTGTGGGGGCCTGGTGGAGGGTGCCCCTGACTGCTGGGGGGTGGGGGTGCTGGGAGACATGAGTGGGGGCCTGGTGGAGGGTGCCCCTGCACTGCTGGGTGGTGGAGGTGCTGGAAGACATGAGTGGGGGCCTGGTGGAGGGTGCCCCTGGATGCAGGGGGGTGGGGGTGCAGGGGGACATGAGTTGGACATGAGTGGGGGCCTGGTGGAGGGTGCCCCTGGATGCTGGGGGGTGGGGGTGCTGGGACACATGAGTGGGGGCCTGGTAGAGGGTGCCCCAGGATGCTGGGGCGTGGGGGTGCAGGGGGACATGAGTTGGACATGAGTGGGGCCTGGTGGAGGGTGCCCGTGGATGCTGGGGGGTGGGGGTGCAGGGAGACATGCGTTGGACATGAGTGGGGGCCTGGTGGAGGGTGCCCCTGACTGCTGGGGGGTGGGGGTGCTGGGAGATATGAGTGGGGGCCTGGTGGAGGGTGCCCCTGGATGGTGGGGGGTGGGGGTGCAGGGGGACATGAGTGGGGGCCTGGTGGAGGGTGCCCCTGGATGCTGGGGGGTGGGGGTGCTGGGAGATATGAGTGGGGGCCTGGTGGAGGGTGCCCCTGGATGCTGGGGGGTGGGGGTGCTGGGAGACATGAGTGCGGGCCTGATGGAGGGTGCCCGTGACTGCTGGGGGGTGGGGGTACAGGGGGACATGTGTTGGACATGAGTGGGGGCCTGGTGGAGGGTGCCCCTGGATGCTGGGGGGTGGGGGTGCAGGGAGACATGAGTTGGACATGAGTGGGGGCCTGGTGGATGGTGGTCCTGACTGCTGGGGGGTGGGGGTGCAGGGGCACATGAGTTGGACATGAGTGGGGGCCTGGTGGAGGGTGCCCCTGGATGCTGGGGGGTGGGGGTGCAGGGGGACATGAGTTGGACATGAGTGGGGGCCTGCTGGTGGGTGCCCCTGGATGCTGGGGGGTGGGGGTGCTGGGAGACATGAGTGGGGGCCTGGTGGAGGGTGCCCCTGGATGCTGGGGGGAGGGGGGTGCTGGGAGAAATGAGTGGGGGCCTGGTGGAGGGTGCCCCTGGATGCTGGGGGTGGGGGTGCTGGGAGACATGAGTGGGGGCCTGGTGGAGGGTGCCCCTGACTGCTGGGGGGTGGGGGTGCAGGGGGACATGAGTTGGACATGAGTGGGGGCCTTGTGGGGGTGCCCCTGGATGCTGGGGGGTGGGGGTGCAGGGGGACATGAGTTGGACATGAGTGGGGGCCTGCTGGCAGGTGCCCCTGGATGCTGGGGGGTGGGGGTGCTGGGAGACATGAGTGGAGGCCTGGTGGAGGGTGCCCCTGGATGCTGGGGGTGGGGGTGCTGGGAGACATGAGTGGGGGCCTGGTGGAGGGTGCCCCTGGATGCTGGGGGTAGGGGTGCTGGGAGACAGGAGTGGGGGCTTGGTGGAAGATGTCCCTGACTACTGGGGGGTGGGGGTGCAGGGGGACATGAGTTGGACATGAGTGGGGGCCTGGTGGAGGGTGCCCCTGGATGCTGGGGGGTGGGGGTGCAGGGGGACATTAGTTGGACATGAGTGGGTGCCTGCTGGCATATGCCCCTGGATGCTGGGGGGTGGGGGTGCTGGGAGACATGAGTGGGAGCCTGGTGGAGGGTGCCCCTGGATGCTGGGGGGTGGGGGTGCTGGGAGACATGAGTGGGGGCCTGGTGGAGGGTGCCCCTGGATGCTGGGGGGTGGGGGTGCTGGGAGACATGAATGGGGGCCTGGTGGAGGGTGCCCCTGACTGCTGGGGGGTGGGGGTGCAGGGGGACATGAGTTGGACATGAGTGGGGGCCTGCTGGCAGGTGCCCAGCACAGCTGGGGTGGGGGTGCTGGGAGACATGAGTGGGGGCCTGTTGGAGGGTGCCCCTGACTGCTGGGGGGTGGGGGTGCAGGGAGACATGGGTTGGACATGAGTGGGGGCCTGGTGGAGGGTGCCCCTGGATGCTGGGGGGGTGGGGGTGCAGGGAGGCATGAGTGGGGGCCTGGTGGAGGGTGCCCCTGACTGCTGGGGGGTGGGGGTGCTGGGAGACATGCGTTGGTGGGCAGTAGTGCAAGGTGACATGTGGGTTGGCTGGGGGGCATGGCCATGGTGGATGGGCTGCCTGCGGGACATGTGCAGGGGTGCAGGGTAGTCCCCTGTGGTGTGGGCTGCCTGCAGGGGCCGTGGAGGGTATAGAGGGAACAACTGGGAAGACCCACACGGTCAATTCACGTGTAGTAGTCCCTGGCACCCCCGAAATACACGTACCCTGCAAATTTGCGTGTGAGACTTCCCGCGCACCTTGGAATACACATACCCTGCTGAAATCGCGTGTGAAACTTCACGGGCACTCCGGAATACACATACCAAGGACAATCGCGTGTGGAACTTCCCACGCACCCCGAAATACACACACGCGCTGTTTTTCACACAGCGGGTGTCTGTGTTTGTCACGTACCCCTTTGCTCCTCATTTGTCCTAGGGGGCCACAGTATGGATCATTCATCATAGCTGTATATAGGTGCTTTTTGTTAGCGCACATTTTGGCGCACATTTATTTCAGGTGCACGGACGCTACCGCCTGCTTTCTTGTGGTGGACTTGTTTGGCCCTGTGCGCGTCTTTGCCCGTGCGCTGGTTTGCCCTATTCGATTCCATGAATACGAGTTGTAGGCGAGCGTGTGGGCGTTCCGCGCACTTGCCTCCTGTACTTCCCCCGTGAAGGGCATATTTTCACGCGTTGTTCCCCATTCCGAGTGGTATGCCCCGTGTTCCGCCTACTTTTGTTATGTGCGCAGCGCTATGTGCGATTTCGCTGTGGCCGTGGCGCACGCCCTTGGATGACCTGTGCGCCGGCTTGCGCCGCACACTTTTTCAGCGCACATACAATATTTTTCACTCGCACGGATTTCCATGAATCGATGTGCGCTGGTTTCCCTGCGATTTTCGCACTTGCACTGCGATTCGCACGTTCTGGCACCTCTGTGCCGGAATTTTCGGCGCACATTAATTCCATGAATCGGCCTGTATATTGTCAGATTTTCCAAACAAGGCAGTACCGGTTAAACGGTCTGCAGCTTTATAGCAGCCACATTCTCTATGAGAGAGCATTTTTATGACTAAGCTGTACCATTTCAGTGATAGTGTTTTGTCAGATGATATGTCATCCCAGAGGCCCTGAAGCTCTGTTTTGCCTGCTTTGGTTAAGTAGGCTGTGAAATATTGTGCAACTGAAGTGGAATTGTCTGCAATGTACTGAACATCTATGTTCGCATTCTATAGGAGGGTAATGATTGCATAGTAATCATTGTTGTATTTTGATTCTTCTGTTTTTTTTAATGTAATATGTGTTCTTGGGTGATTTACCTTTGACACTATGGGCCTCATTACGAGGTGGGCGGTAAGGGATTACCGGCACCGGTAAGGGCACCGGTGCCGGTAATCCTGTACCACCCTACTACGAGTTCCCTTTGCAGGTCCTCCCTTAACACCTGTTTTTTCCAGGCGTTGAGGACGGGACCCGCAAAGGGACTCTGGAGCTAATAACGGTAACGCAATTTGCGTTACCGTTATTAGTGCCTTCCCCATTCCCATTGAGCCCTATGGGGGCTCAAAATGGAATGGGGAAGGGCCCTGGTGAATGGGAAATTACCGGTACCGCCAACCTTGGAATGGACCGGTAATTGCTCCCTTCACCAGGGCGGAGTCAGTAGGGTTTTGGAGGCAGCCATGGAGCTAATGGCTCCATATCTGCCTCCAACCTCGTAATGAGGCCCTATGTCTAACTGAAGACATGAAGTTGCTTACTTGACCTGTTGTTGAAACAGGTCTAGGGAAACCAAAGCGGCATTTGATGTAGTATTTCCCTTTGTTTTTATATTTGCAACAACAATATTTCCCACATTTTTGTCTTTAAAATTGTAAAATGTGTGCATGAAGATCACTATGGGCCTCATTACAAGGTAGGTGGTAAGGGATTACCGGCACCGGTAAGGACACCGGTGCCGGTAATCCCATACCACCCTATTCCGAGGTTCCTTAGCAGGTGCCTTCCTTAATCGCTGGTTTTACCAGGCGTTATAGAAGGGACCGGTTAAGGGACTTCAGAGCTAATAATGATACTGCAAATTGCGGTACCGTTATTAGCTCCATCCCCATTCCCATTGAGCCCTATGGGGGCTTGAATGGGAATGGGAAATGGTTCCCGGAATGGGGACTTACCGGGTCCTCCAAGGTTGGAATGACTCGGTGAGTCCCTATTTCGGGAACCCGAACCCGGAATGCGGTAAGGGGGTAGCCATGGTGCTAATAGAACCATGGCTACCTCGTAATGAGGCCCTATGTGTTGTTTGTGAAGGGATTTCACAAGTGACATATTTGTGGATGAACTGCAAAACAGTGGCATCACTATCCTGACCACATTTAGGAGCATATTTAATCCACAAAAGCATGTGGATGTGTGGTGCTCCTCTGGCTTGATATTCTTTTCTCCAAAAGAAGTGTTGCACTTCTCAGAGGGGAGGAACTGTTTTATTACAAATGAAGTGTAGCATAGCAATGAATCGATGATGGAAATATCTTGATACATTCGCAGGATCTAGAGAGTAGAGTTCTCCTGGTGTATTTATATCTATGTTTGTTTTGTTTTTGTTTGCTATGCGTAGGAAATCGTGTATATTTTCCCATGGATATTCTGCACAACTTAATGTCACAAACCAAGTGGGTGGGCCAAGGTTTCTTATCATACAGCGTACATCTCCGTGACATCAGAACCAGTATTCTTTTGTACCACGCATGTTTGCTAAAAGATTTGAAATGTTTACTGTAAAATCTCATCTTTTTCTTGCACTTTTGTAGTAATTCCGTAGCTGACATATTTTGAAAATGGGTACCTGATTTCAATCTGTGTGCAACTCCGTAGCATAGAGTTGCTAGTTCACTTTCAAAGGGAAGGTGCAATATGTATTCCACGTTTTGTCGGAATCTGGGGTCTTCAGAATATATTCGTAAAGAGCGGTATTCTGATGCTGTTATTTGTGTGGGTCTATCATCGTATCTTCCTCCTTTTCCAGTAGGAAATAGTAGAGGAAAGGCATGTGCTTCTATACTTTTTTCCCATATGCTGATTGGAGATCCTTTGGCTTGTCGTATTTGGTACTGAAGTGGGAGAATGGAAGACCAGGCTCCCGTCCTTCACCTCTCGCGCTTGGCCTAGAGGGTCACGGCCCAGACACCCGCCGCGAGAAGAGTTTGTCCATTTACCAGACGACCAGGTACCCTGGTACAGGAACATACGGATGTGTCCATCTGCCTGCCCAGCAGCCCGCACTGGCCATGCCGACACCTGCGGCTCGGATCAGCTAGACTAAAATCCACACGTCGTTAGAGATGCCATGACGACCTAGACAACGGGAAGCACATCTGTACAAATATACACACTGAACATTTCCACACCAATCTACACGAAGAACATACTCAGTGCTCTGACGTAGGCGACAGGCATATTCACGGACGTGCATCTTTATTATTTTTACATAGGCTTTCAGAATGCAGAAACGCAAGACGCATCATGAACTCATCTATAACGCTTGCTCACGCTTCTCTTGAAACCCGTTACCACCATGAGAGGTATAATGGAAACACGATACTGGTCATGGAAATATATGCTATTATAACCTAAAAGCACCTATGCACCAAACGGACTATTTATGCACCAGGCCCGAGTAGGCCTCAACCAAGAGCTCCCGTGGACATTAACAAAGCAAGAGTCAGGTTGCTGATCCTGCAGAAAGAACCCGGTGGAGCAACCAGCCAAGGTCGCAATGTTGCAAACCCACATTCCAAGAACAAATCATCAAAGGCACGATGTTGCAACCTCGCACTCCGCGCCCCAACGATAAAGTCACGCCGGCAAATTAAACCAGACGCACCGTAGAAAAAACAATATTAATTGTGCAGAATTCTGCCTCTTTCACGGTCCCTCCCCACGTGACCAAGCCGAACTTGACGAGATGCCAAAACCCAGGAGAGAAAAGGCGTCTGGGTCCCTCGCTACGAGACACAGGCCGATACACTTGAAAGGATCAATGGACATCTGCTACAGTGGGAGCGGTCAGCCTTCCACCTATGAATAAATCCTCACATTGTCTGCACGTACCCATATTGAAACATTGTTGCAATCACAGGTACACCGAGAGCTGGGAACAACGGTGGCCCCAGGCTGGGAAGCTCACGAGTGCACCAATCAGAACATGGGGCTCTTATCTCAGACGTCAGTAATATTAGCCAATCCTCAGGAGTCTTCATGTAACAATTCTTATGTATCTAATTGTAGGGACAACCCAGATATACCACCTGACTACACCTTGTCCACTAATATCATTCTCTATATGTGTACTATACTAACCCTACCACTCGAGCAACCAATTAAGAGTGGCGATAGGTTTTTTGTTAACTTTCTGAAGTGACGCAAGTAGCGCGTCATAATGCAGTTAAAAGGGCCTGCGAGCCCCACGATTGTGTGTGCGTCAGGACGAACGCGTACGCTCCTTGACCCATCCCTGCCGTTTTGTCTAAATAAACAGCAGAGTCACCTTGCTCCTTGTGTGTGTCTCATACTCTATCTCATCTGGGATATACGGGAGGAGTTGGGGCCTCCCTGCCCGGAGGTCTGCGGACGGCCCGGCCGACCCCGGCAGAATTTCCCCCCGACAAGTTGGAGGCACTGCTGAGATCTGTTTAAGATCGACTTTTATTTTTAATTTTTCCAGGCACTCCCGTTGCGAGGAGGCCCGGCGGCGCGGCCCCCTCTGCCGTTGCCCCCTTCTGAGGACTACAGGACCATCGCGGAGCTGCGAGAAGACCGGACAGCGCAATCCAGATATTGGCCCTCGGGAGCCGGTTGAGAAGTATCCCGCCCGCGGTCGGCGAGTGTCCAGACGTGGTCCAGACGAGGGGAGGTGGCGAGCCGCTTGGAGGGGTGCACGCAGTCGAGCGGCCCTGCATCGAGAGAACTTGGTGAGCATGACACACACAACAAGCAATGCGAAATTGTGAGGGAGGGGAAGGAAGTAAATAAGGGAGGAGGGAGGTATTGTACAGATGTGCGGCGAAGGTTTAACTGAGTGTTGCCAATGGAATGAATGGTAGCGAACGAGTGCGAGAGCAGTCGGCTAAGTTACGCGAAAGAGGGGGGCGGGGCACGAAAACATCACGTGCAGCCGCTCGTAAGACACTGATGGCCTAAATTGCGACTACGTGTGAGGGTGGGTGTGTGTGGTTTCCTACGATTTGACATTTATTGATCAATGAGTAGATGAGGTTCCCTATTGTTCGAGCAAGAAACTCGATAGGTAGATGACGTTTCCCTGTGGGCGGTAGCTGGTTACATAGTTGCCCAAAACGGAAGATAATTGGCTGGTTAAGCCCTCCTGTTGAGGGGCGTATCACACGCGAGGCGACGCAGCGTGCGCAGTCCGGTTATATTATTGATGAGATTACCTTGTTCCAGGAGAGACAGGAAGACAGCTGTAGGGTTAGCGGGGTAGATTGCAAGTGTATTTTGAACTTAAAGAACATAACAAGAATGTACCAGTAGCTCGAAGAAATAGGTGACGTCACCAGTAGGGATTTAATAAGATATCGCGAGCACAAGAAACTTTGGGTTTGAGAGTGGTGGGGAAGAGAAACATGATAAAGGAGCGGATACGGAGATAAACGATAAACGAGTGGATCGAAGAGGAGAAGGGGAAAGGGGCGTGGCTGCGCACGGAGAACGCCGGCCACGGCAAGTGTAAAAGGGGGAGGAGAACGGAGAAACAGGACGACTGTATAAGATAGTCGTAAGGGGTACGCAGCCGCGGGGGGCTGCGTGCGCTTCGGCCGCAGGGGGCCGTAGGGGAAGGAATATAATATAACATCATACATATATACATATATATTTGTTTTTATTATTATTATTTTTTATTTTTTTTTATTTTGTATTATTATTATTGCATAATTTGTCAAAGGATTGTCGTAAGTCCCCACACTTGCGGGGCAAGGTAAGCAATACAAGGTTGTATATTGTAAACTGCTAGTAAAGGGAAGGGTAACAAGGGGAGTGCCACTATGTCATACGGGAGAGGGCCGGGAGGGTGGGGGAATACCCTCACTACCCCACTACAACACATATGCACCACACTGCCACCACATAGGGAGAAATTAATTAAGTACAGCATAGAGTGGACCCAGGGGACGGACAACAAAATGTTAACACCATGGCCGCCTAATGGTAGTTTCGATCCATATGCCCAACATTCACTACTAAACCATCTACACAATACGTACAAGGGGAAGAAGTTGGCAAACCATGTGGAAGTGTTTAACTTATGGAGGATGTTCCAGGGGTCCCGACCAGGGCCAAATGGAATGTTCACTATGGGGGAAACACCGGAAGAAAAGGAGATTAAGAAAGAAGGAACGGATGGGGAAAAGGGGTGTGAAAGGACAAAGAATACGGGGAATGAAGGACAGGGAGGAGAAAAGATTGATAAATCAAACGACATAAAAAAGGAACCGAGCAATGAGATACCCATAACACCGGGAGTGAAAACAGAGGGAGGAGGGTTGTACCCTTTAAGAGAATTAGGAGAAATAGAAGGACAGTTCAGGGCGGCTGAAGGATACTCGAACCCGGCATACAGCCCTCCACCATATGTGGCTCATAGGAAGATACCAATGGGGGAAGGGAGGATTGGAGAAGAGCAGACTGTAGAGATAGGAAACGATGAGTGGGTAGCTGCACAGATATTATTGAAATTACGAGGCTCACTAACTGGAGAAGAAAGGGAGGCGGTAAAGAGAACAAACGAGGATAGTGCCAGAGAGAGTGAAATGAGGGGAGAGGAGCTACTACGGCAGAAGGAAGAGATTTTGGAGGAAAGATTAGCAAAACTAAGGGATGAGCAGAATGAATTGATCAAACAACTTGAGAGGGAGGATAGAGAGAGAGTGAGGAAAAGGAAAGAAGGTAAGAACGAATTGGAAAAATTAAGGGAACGAAATGAGGAGCAAAAGAGAGAAGCTGAAAGGGTAAAAGCAGCAGCAGATAGGGTATCAAGAGTAGTGCTGAGAGAGAAGAAGAAGGAAGAAGAAGAAAAGGAAAAGGAAATGGAAATATGGAGGAGGAGGGTACTATCAGAGACAGCTAAGAAATATGAAGAGGGGAAGGTAATAGAGAGTATAGTAGAAAGAGAAAGGGTGAAATGGGAAAGGAAGAAAGAGGATGAAAGGATATTGGAACAGATGAGCAACGAAGTAATGGAGGAATTGAAAAGGAAAAGGGAGGAAAATAGTAGGGAAATGGAGGAGAGAAGTGAAGGGGGAAGAGCAGGGAGGAGTAGGGAGAGTGAAAGATGGGGAGATGTATATAAAAGTAGAGAGGTAGCAACAACATCAGCACTAGGGGGAACAGTTGGTAACAACGAAAGGGGAGAAAGAGACCTAATAGACTTAAAAACAGTAACAATAAAAGGAAAAAAGGCAGAGTGGGGGGTGCCATTTATGAATGACTTTTGCAGTGAGGAGGAAGAAGGAGTGGAGAAGGATGGAAGAAAGAGTGAAAGGGAAAGCTTAGATAAACTATACCTCACTAGAACAAACATAGATTCGCCCTGGATGAGTAGAAGATGGGAGGAGCTGGAGAGAAGTAAGGAGGGAGTGAAAAGAATAGGGGAAACACAAACCCATGAAACCACGCCACCCACATCCCCATCACGCCCTCCCACGTCACACCCTACATGTTCAACCACCGCACGCTCACTGCACAGAATAAAGCTCGCGCCCTTCATGAACGAACTTACACCTTATGCATGTCGGCTTAGGGACCTCCCTAGTCGCAGGCAAGACAGACAAATAAACCTACCCATATTGAACACAGGAAATGACGAAAAAAGGGGAAAGGAAGAAGAGGGAGGTAGGAGCAGAGGTAGTAAGGAAGAATTTGAAGTAGTAAAGGAAACGGGGGAAGAGGAGGGGTGTGAAGACTCAATATTATGGAGCGTAAAGGGTGACACAAGACAGAATTTAATGCCACTGTTGGAGAGAGGAGGGGTTAGACCACAGTATGTACCTTGGAAACATACGGATAAAGAAAATATAAAATGTAGGCTCCCATCACTAAGTGGAGGTGCGGGTAAGTGGATATATGAAATGGAAAAACACACCGCAGGACAGAAACTAGCAGTAGGAGATGTGAAGGGCCTGTTAATATCAATATTAGGGGATAGAGCGGATGACATTTGGAAAAGAGCGGGATTCCATGGGGTAACAATAACGAACACATCGCATGATGGGGCACCATTTGCAAACTGCAGACATGCGCTATGGCAGGCACTGAGAGTGCAGTACCCAGACACATCAGACATAGGAGCCATTACTTCCCGTAAGATGGGTGAAACTGAGGATCCTGTTGATTATATCCAGGATATTCAAGAGAAGTGGCGCATGGAAACTAGAGAACAATGGGACAAAACACCAGCCATATTTTATCATATACTAGTACAAGGGCTCCCAGAAGGAGTTCAGAAACAACTAAAGAAAGTAGTGGGGATGGAAGCAAAACCATGGCCAGAAATACAACTGACTATAGTACATCACTGCAGGACATGGCAAGGAAAAATGAAACAAAAGGAAGAGGACAGGAAAACAGAAGAGGCCAAACTAGTACAGAAAAAACGTACTAAATACACAATGGAAGGGGCACTAATAACTACGCCCACACCAGTGGCCCAAAGCCCAACGCAAGTAGTGGCTGCACAAGATCCCGCTCAAATAGCGCCTCCACAAGGTGTAATACAGCAAGTGCCGCCTCTGCAATTACACGCACCAAACATGGGAGGAGGGTACCCAATGCAAGGAACTGGGTATTATAGTTATAACAGAGGGAGAGGAGGGTTTATGAGGGGGAGAGGATACGGATATAATACCCAACAACAGGCTGGGGGACTTAGAAATTACTACCCCACAGGGCAACCCGTATACCAGGACAACACAGGGAGCTTCCCATGGCAAAGCAGGGAACCACCCGTGTGTTGGAGCTGCGGACTATTAGGACACATGTCACGTACATGTAGGGTCAGGCCAGGAACACCAGCATGGAATGAACAAGCACAACCTAGGACCTCACAAGAACAGCAGGGCATACAACAACAGCAGATGTCACAACAAGGGAGTGACCAACAACAACAAACAACACAACAGCCACAAACCTATTCATTGTCACAACAACAAATAACACAGCAACTGTCACCGCCACAACAACAAGTAGCGTTAATACAACCACCACCCCAAACTCAACAAACGCAATTGGGTAGGGTGACGGTGTTGGGACACAACCCTTACACAGGGAATGGCCAATCATTGTACCCCCAATAGGTCAGCCCACAGACGGCCTTGGTGTGTCCCATCCTGTCAGTAACACCTAATAGTGCGGAGGAACCACGCATAGAGGTAACGATAGGTGACAAAAAATTATCATTCCTTGTTGACACCGGGGCAACCCGGTCTTGCATAAGGGAAGGTAAATTTAAGATGTCAGGCGAAGCCATGAACACCCAAGGATTTTCTGGGGCTAAAGGGTTGGTTCCATTTACTGATAACGTACCCTTATCTATTGGAGATTATGATCTGTCAGTCCCACTTTTGTATTATAGTGCCTCACCAGTAAATATACTGGGGAGAGACATAATGAACAGGTTGAATATGACGATCTCCTTTACAGAGGATGGCATAATTTGCTCTACTCCAGGGATTAACATGCTCGCAGCACGACAGATTTTGCAAGCATACTGTGGACAGACAGCGATTAGGGCGGAGCCAGTAGATGGCGAGCTATTCCAGTATGGCACAGACATGGCATTTGCATGGATGCCAGGGATAGAAGGGAAAATATGGAGGAGGCCAGCAGCCTATCTGTTCCGACCAGAAACACCAGTTAATGAACTGGAAGGGAAGGTGTTTGTAATGGACATTGAGAGCATTATTGCAACAGCTGATTATGTTGCTGTGCACGCCCAAGATAAAGAAGGGAGAGCATGGAGGGCGGTGATAGCACTAGCAGAAGGATGTAGGCTGACCCAGGTGTCAGATGAAGAGCTGTTCTCAGAAGAAAAGGAGGAAGATGAAATGGTGTTCATGATGAGTGTAGAAATATGGCTAAGAGTGGCTCACAAACAAGTAGCACAGAAAATTGCAATGGCACTTGAGGCACCCGCAGGCACCCCAGTCCCATTTTTTAAGGAGGATATGTCAAAGGTGCCCAAATCATTATGGACTATTAGCCCTTATGACGTGGGATGCATAAAAAGCATAGGGGGTGTAAGGATAAAATTGAAAAAAGGTGCCATACTACCAAGAGTGAAACAGTACCCATTGTCAAAAGAGGCAGATGAGGGCATATATGAAACCATAACGGCCCTTATAAACAATGGCATACTGGTCCCCTCAGAATCACCATGTAACACAGCTGTGTACCCGGTGTGCAAGGCTAAAGGGGGGTCTTGGCACTTCATACAGGACCTCAGACCCTTGAACAACATAGTAGAAGCAGAGTATCCAGTAACAGCAAACCCGGCCACAATATTGTGTGGCATTCCAGCAGAAGCATCACGATTTACAGTGATTGACCTTAAAAATGCTTTTTTCTCAATACCATTACACCCAGACTCACAAGATTTGACAAGCTTCACTTACCGAAATACAAAGTGGAAACATACCAGATTACCACAGGGGTATTGTGAATCACCCTCAATTTTCAATAGAGTAATACAGATGGATTTGGGTAACGTTGAGGTGGAAAGCACAGTGTTACAATATGTGGATGACATAATAATTTGCAGTACAAACGAAAGTAAATGTAGAGAGGACTCCTTAAAAATGTTGACAATATTGGCTGAAAAGGGGTACAAGGTAGACATGGAAAAGATACAATACTGTCAGGAACAGGTACTTTACATTGGCCAACTGATATCCCAACATGGAAGAAGGATTGCACCACAAAGAGCACAGGCCATCTCAAGCACTCCCGTGCCACAGACTGTGAGAGAACTGCAGCAATTTCTGGGGCTGTGCAACTACTGTAGAGCATGGGTATTTGATTACAGCTCATACATAGGACCCCTGCTTGAGGGTTTGAAGGAAGCAAATAAAGGGGAGAAAAAGTTGGGATGGACTATGGAAATGAGGGAGGCATTTGACGAATTGAAAGACGCGATATCAACTGCTCCAGTACTGGCATCCCCAGACTATGAGCGACGCTTTTTTATATTTTCACATTGCGACTCAGCAGTGATGAAAGCAGTATTGGCACAAAAAACGAGCATGGGCTATAAACCAGTAGCATTTTACAGCGGTCACTTAGACCCTGTGATGTTAGGCCACTTCCCTTGTGAACAAGGTCTTGCTGCAGCTGCTTTTGCAGTAGAAAAAGCATCAGCAATAACTATGGGGTGTCCAACTACACTGTTTGTGGAACATGCACTATTTGCGATATTGAATAAACCTAAGTCCACACTAACGACACAGAGGGCATCAGGTTATGAGATTATTTTGTCTAAAGCTGAACTAGCAATTGTTAGATGTAGCACGGTTAACCCTGCAAGGTTCCTAGCAGAAGTAATTGAAGAGGGAGATTACGCCCACGACTGCACCCAAATAACTAAAATGTACTCATGTACTAGAAAAGTTGAAGAAAACGCACTAGAGGGAGGTGAGCTTTTGTTTATTGATGGGTCATCAACTATTGATCAAGGAGATGGGATACGAAGGACTGGGGCAGCAGTAGTAAAAATGATGGAGGCGCCGGTGTGTGTGGCTATGAAGTGTGTACAATTACCACAGCATTACTCTGCTCAAGCCGCGGAACTGGTTGCACTAATATTGGCATTAAAGGAAAGTTTTAATAAAAGAGTAACCATATATTCCGACAGTGCATATGTTACATCCACTGTCCACTCAGGGTTATCAAAATGGAGAAGAAGAGGGTTTAGGAGAGCTGATGGCACTCCAGTACAACATGCCCTCTTGTTGGCTGAACTAATTGAAGTAATAAACGACCCCCAAGAACTAGCCCTAGTCAAATGCACCGCACACACCAATGGTGAAGACTACGTCTCAAAAGGGAATGCAGCAGCAGACGCACATGCGAAATATGCTGCATATTTTGGTGAGATATGGAACCCCACAGACTCACAGAGAGGGAGAGGGAGGGGAATAGCTAGGGAGATGTTAATAAGAGAAGGGTACACCCATCTCCCAGCCACACAGATTATGGAGCTACAAGCGGCTGCACCAATGGCCGAAAAAGAAGTATGGGTGAAAAGAGGATGTACAATGTCACCAACCGACGCACTATGGCGCCAGGGTGGCACTGGGAAAGTTGTAATACCGTTAGCACTGTTAAATACCGCCCTGAGCCAATTACATCACCCTGCCCATACAGGCAAGGAAATAATAGCAGCACGAATTAGAGAAGATTGGTTTTGTCCTGAGTTAAACTCTCATGTGTCAAATTTTATCAGCAATTGCCTCACATGTCAACAGTTTATGGCCGGTCATACTCTAAAAGTGATAAGAGGTACCATACCCCGGCCAGAAGGACCTTTTCGGCACCTTCACATTGACTATGTTGATATGATCAACATATGTCAAGGTAATAGGTATATGATTGTAGTAGTATGCCCATTTTCCAGGTGGATTGAAGCAGGGCCCTGTTCACACCCTGATGCGTTTAGAGCAGCCAAATTCATAGTAAGGGAGGTTTTCCCCAGGTGGGGAGTGTGCGAGGTGTTAAGATCAGACAACGGCCCACATTTCGCAAACGAAATGTTCCAGCATATCACATCCCTGCTGAACATTAAACACAAATTTGCATGTGCATACCACCCACAGGCTAATGGTGTATGTGAACGCCTGAATGGCTTATTGAAGGAGGCAATTGCAAAAATACAACAAACAACAAAGAAAAGTTGGTTTTATTGCCTTCCGTTAGCTTTATTTGAACTGAGAAATAGGCCAGGGTCCGACCACCACCTCACCCCTCACGAAGTGGTTACTGGACGTCAAATGCGCCTTCCCCTAACCCCAACGTCAAGGGCATTCACCGACCACGAAAGTTCAGCGAGTGTGTTAGGTGATGAAATGTATCAATATGTGTCTTCTTTGATTACTAGTGTCGTGTTTGTGTCTCAACAGCTCGAGCGCACACGGGGCGGGTCTACCAGCAATAAAGAAAAAGGCGCAAGTACAGAATTGGGAAAGGAGAACTTGTGCAAACTTGCCAAAGGTGACCACGTACTACTTCGCAATTTCAATAGAAAGTGGAACGAGAAGAGGTTCACAGGCCCCCATCTGGTAGAGGACGTATCAACAAGAGCAGTAAAACTAAAGGATAAGCGTGCCTGGAACCACCTACATGACGTAAAGATCTACAAACTGCAGACCCGCCCCAGCGCCAACGACAGGTCCATTGGAAGAACAGCAACAACATCCCCGACAGCGGAAGAAAGTTCCACCACAGACAACGACCCAATTGTTCCCTCGGAGACGATAACTGACGAAGAAAGGGGTTATCCCCATACTGCCCACCCCATGGTCACACGCTCAAAGAGTAAAAATACTTCCGCCATCTGAGCGCAAAACCCCCCCCCCATTGACTCCTAAGTACAGTTGTAACTAAAACTGAAGGACATTGTTTGCACCAATACACATGTAAACACGTGAATGTTCTCTTTTTTCTCTCGCACATACAGGAACTGCGTAATATTGTATTGTTAAGAAAAGCTAATTAACAAGTTCAGTGTACAGGCGTAGATGGTGCTGTCAGACGATAACTACCCAGAAGAATTGTCACACCAATTTGTATACGAAATAAAAAGGCCAACATACCTAAAAAGGAGAAGGGTACGTGTCTACTACACAGCCTTCCTCCTGGCCATAGAATATTACATGCCCCACCTCCGCCCATACTTGCCGGTCCTAAGAGACCGATCACTTAGAGTAGCGTGGGAGCAGCTCTTCGCCTGGGCACTGAATGACTACTTGATAGGGAGAGCTTAAAGGAAACAAAACTAACATTTAATAACGAGCACTTTTGAGAATTTTTAGGCGGGCAACTTTAACGTCACAAGAATACGCTGCCAGGACTGCAGCAAGGTAAGAGCAAAATGCCGGTGAGATTAGCATATGTAATAAAAATAATAGGGATTTTTATGATCACCGGGTTCTTGGCTGCCTCTGTCTGGCAGTACAGCTATGCTATCAATTTTATTGCTGCACCCAAACCTAATATACCCCCGTTCCCTGCTGCAACAGGTGTTACGTCAGGTGGTAATAGTAACATTGCACCCAAGCAAAATAGAGTTAAACGCAGCACATACTCAGACAATAAAGGTATTGATAATTATGTACAAGATTCAGCACACGTCGCAAACAACATATGGTACCAGCACATGACCCGCATTGGTAAGCAGACAACTGAGGATAGCTGTTACGTTTGCTCATTAATACCATACGCCATGAGCGCTTCACGAACATTTGTCGCCACAGAAATAGATGAAAAGACAGCACAGTGCATAATATATTTGGCCCTGTTCCAAACGAAAGGAAGATTTCAAGGAACAGTAGTGCACATGACATGGAAAACACGAGACTCATACCCATATGAAAACAACTTCCTCAAGACCTATCTGAGTTATCACAAGACCAGTTTACATGCTGAAGCATTCAGATACATAACAAGTGGCCCTGCAAAAGGAGAAACAAAGAAGGTAACACTGCAGTATCTACCATGTGATTGGTACGCCACTGAAGTTCCGGGTAAACAAGGATGCTGGGAGAGGCCGCTACTGACGATAACAGGAAAGGTGTATCTGGGCAACAGCTGGGAGATAGGAGTGATTGGCAGCAACATGGTAACAAAAGAAACTATCTCAACCATCGAGACACACAATCATCGATGTTGGACGACGTGGATCAAGTATGTACCAATGCTCACGTGGGTAGAAGAAGATGAAGACCCAATAACAATACTACCATTGACTGCGCCCAAAGTATGCTACCAGCATAAAGGAGAGGTGGACGTAGGATATAACACCAATTGTGCAAGCGTGATGGAGTTACCTGAGGGGGGAGCGGGAACAGCAGTAATAATGGACCATTATTGGGCCTGTGGAGAAAAGGCATATCATACACTGCCTCCCCTGTGGAATGGTGTGTGCACAATGGTACACGTCAATGTACCATCACTAGTGGTACCTAAGAAGAATGTCGATGTGGCGAAATTTCCTAAAATGGATGAAGGGGATAAGAGAAGAAAGAGATCTGCACCACTTCAGAAGGAGCAAGAGAACAGGACCAACAGCAATGATACTGTCCTAAATAGGAGAAAAAGACAAGGAGAGCCACTGACAGGAAATTACCTGTGGGGAAGGTCGGAAACGGAACTAACATCAATACCGCCAGAACACAGACTATTCAGCAGAGCAGCAATGTTCTTCTCCTCAATAATACATCCGGGACTGCAGGCATACGCAAACGCAAAATGGCTCCAAATAACCAGATGGGAACTAATGATGACCATCAATTCAACAGTAAATGGGTTCAACGCAATTAAAGAGGAGCTGCAAGCTGTAAGGATGGTAGCACTCCAGAACAGATATGTATTGGACCTTCTCACAGCTATGGAAGGAGGAGTTTGTGCAAAGATAGGACAATCTTGCTGCACGTTCATACCTGCCAACGATGCTGACAATGGTACACTGACAGAAGCAGTTTCACAATTGGCCCAGATGCACTCCAAAATGATGGATGAAAGTAACGGTGTAGACAAGGATAAGAGCTGGTTTTCACTATTATGGTCATGGATGCCATCTTGGCTGTCAGATGGACTGAAAATAATAGTGGGGTGTACTATTTTGGCTGGAGCTACTCTGATCATAATTAGATTTTGGAAGGCCCGGAAGGCACGCACGACTGACGAGTTGCTGGAAATGGTGGGAATGCACCCCTTAATGCCAGCAGATGACTGCCAGCATACAGGGGTGATAATACAAGAGAGGGAGAAGTTGCGCACCCAAATCATCACCAACCATCTAGACCCACCATCAGTGAAGATCGAGAACCCAAGGAACCCCAGGAGCTACATAGGAAGATGGGTATACTGTACTCCTGGAGGAACATGTGAATATATGTATTGGTCATTTGAAGATCATGTAAACCATTATGGACATCTCGGAGGGATAACTAAGATATGGAGGGTAAGAGGAGATAACGAGAAGGATATGTTTGTGGTCGACAAGTCGACCAGAGGGGGGACTGAAGTGGGAGAATGGAAGACCAGGCTCCCGTCCTTCACCTCTCGCGCTTGGCCTAGAGGGTCACGGCCCAGACACCCGCCACGAGAAGAGTTTGTCCATTTACCAGACGACCAGGTACCCTGGTACAGGAACATACGGATGTGTCCATCTGCCTGCCCAGCAGCCCGCACTGGCCATGCCGACACCTGCGGCTCGGATCAGCTAGACTAAAATCCACACGTCGTTAGAGATGCCATGACGACCTAGACAACGGGAAGCACATCTGTACAAATATACACACTGAACATTTCCACACCAATCTACACGAAGAACATACTCAGTGCTCTGACGTAGGCGACAGGCATATTCACGGACGTGCATCTTTATTATTTTTACATAGGCTTTCAGAATGCAGAAACGCAAGACGCATCATGAACTCATCTATAACGCTTGCTCACGCTTCTCTTGAAACCCGTTACCACCATGAGAGGTATAATGGAAACACGATACTGGTCATGGAAATATATGCTATTATAACCTAAAAGCACCTATGCACCAAACGGACTATTTATGCACCAGGCCCGAGTAGGCCTCAACCAAGAGCTCCTGTGGACATTAACAAAGCAAGAGTCAGGTTGCTGATCCTGCAGAAAGAACCCGGTGGAGCAACCAGCCAAGGTCGCAATGTTGCAAACCCACATTCCAAGAACAAATCATCAAAGGCACGATGTTGCAACCTCGCACTCCGCGCCCCAACGATAAAGTCACGCCGGCAAATTAAACCAGACGCACCGTAGAAAAAACAATATTAATTGTGCAGAATTCTGCCTCTTTCACGGTCCCTCCCCACGTGACCAAGCCGAACTTGACGAGATGCCAAAACCCAGGAGAGAAAAGGCGTCTGGGTCCCTCGCTACGAGACACAGGCCGATACACTTGAAAGGATCAATGGACATCTGCTACAGTGGGAGCGGTCAGCCTTCCACCTATGAATAAATCCTCACATTGTCTGCACGTACCCATATTGAAACATTGTTGCAATCACAGGTACACCGAGAGCTGGGAACAACGGTGGTCCCAGGCTGGGAAGCTCACGAGTGCACCAATCAGAACATGGGGCTCTTATCTCAGACGTCAGTAATATTAGCCAATCCTCAGGAGTCTTCATGTAACAATTCTTATGTATCTAATTGTAGGGACAACCCAGATATACCACCTGACTACACCTTGTCCACTAATATCATTCTCTATATGTGTACTATACTAACCCTACCACTCGAGCAACCAATTAAGAGTGGCAATAGGTTTTTTGTTAACTTTCTGAAGTGACGCAAGTAGCGCGTCATAATGCAGTAAAAAGGGCCTGCGAGCCCCACGATTGTGTGTGTGTCAGGACGAACGCGTACGCTCCTTGACCCATCCCTGCCGTTTTGTCTAAATAAACAGCAGAGTCACCTTGCTCCTTGTGTGTGTCTCATACTCTATCTCATCTGGGATATACGGGAGGAGTTGGGGCCTCCCTGCCCGGAGGTCTGCGGACGGCCCGGCCGACCCCGGCAGAATTTCCCCCCGACAGTACGTTTCCAGTGCATCAACTATGGTGTCTTTAGAGTGTAGTGGGTGAATTGTATAATGGTCTAAAATATTGGATTCCCTAGCAGGATCTAGACGTTGAAATTGACCAGTTTCTGATGACTCAAATTATGTCAGTGGTTTCCCTCAGGTTTTCTTCAATATTAATTTCTCTGTAGTATTCATTGTTGTCTTTTAGATATTGCAGGGCTTGTCTAACTTTATTGAAGTCCACGAGTTGTTGCCAATTTTTTTGTCTTTTGCAGGTACGCCACTTACTAAGATAATTAAAGATTTATCTACTCGACGTTGCACTCCTAGAGTGTGTACATTTTCTTTGAGATCTAATGGAAAACAAACTACTTTGCCACGAATGCCTTTGACTAATTCAGAGGGAGATAGTTTTGCTGTTTTTGGTTGGAGGCGTATTATTGCTTGAAATGGGTGCACGGTTTGAATTATGATGCACTCATATAAGTTGAGTTGTTGCAGGGATTTTGGTAATGGGAACAATTCGATATTATTTGTGATAGCATGTGAAGGTGTTTGGTTGTTGTCAAGTTTTGCAGTGCAGTAAATGCAAAGTATTAAGGGGTCAGTCATTTTGTATTTGTTTTCTGCTATAAGAGAGAGAGAAAATTGGAACCATTTGGAATCTTCATTGTCTTCTATTGTGTACGTTATGTCTACAGTTTTTGTGCTTTTTTTATAAAAAGTCCTGTGGCAACACACACACAAATGGTTTGGTACTTCACCAGATGTACTTTTAAACTTTAGTATTTATTTTTTGTTGTGTGTAATAGAAGGTTGCCTTCTGTACAGTTGTTGGTAGTCTGTTGTAAATCTATTGCATTTTATAAGTGGCTTTCAATTGCAAAATAATTTCTTTGGATATGCTCTATTTCTTTGAGTAGATGTTTGGTTGTACCATGTAGAAGTTTGTTATTTAAGTTAGCTAGTGCTAAAGCAGGACTTTTGGCATAGTACACTTTATGGACCAGATTTTTTATGTGTTTGTTGATATTATATTGATATGATGGAAAGTGCTTTTGCAAATAGGTCCAGAAAGGCAGGATAATGAATGTCCTTGTAGTCCTGTGTATTTGCCCACTGGACAGGGGTCCATATTTTGCAGTAGTTTAATTTTGAATTTGTCTTTGCCTTTCACATACTGACTGAGGAAGTGGTGTAAAGATTTGAAAGATTTGTTGGCAATGTTACACATTGATTTGCACAGCCATTTGTAGACTGGACGTTTTGGTTGAGTGGAATGGACAGGTGATACTTTCTGGGGATATTTTTGTGAGGAGCGTTTCTTGTTCCATGATGGTATTATTACGTTTTTCATACCCTCGTCCACTGGTATGTATGGCAATTGGGTTTATTTGCTTTTGTTTGTATGCTTCTTCATTGAAATATGGTTCTGTGCTCGTGGTGTGACTCCATTCACTTCCACATATGTTTGTGAAGCTATCTTTGTTGATATTTAATTTATTGAGAAGTCTTTTTTGTAGTTTAGTACTTAGTTTTGTTAGTGGTTTCATTCTGTTTAAAACTAAAATTAATTATTTCCTTTTGAGAAGGATTGTACTCTCTATAAGAGCTTTTAGGATTCATTTTCTACAGTAGGTTTTAAGGGTTGTGCGTGATTTCTCTCCTATTTTTACAAGTTTGCGAAGGACTCTGTGGCGGAACATTTTTTGTAAAATGGTTTTATTGATATGCTTACTTGCCACTACATCAAGATTTATAGATGCAGTTTTAGCACTAGTGGTAGCTGTAGTCTTGTTAATTATTTTCTGTTTTACATTTTGAAAGAGGAGGCAAACTTTCTATACTGGAAGCTTGGTTTGTTTCGCTTAATGACTGCATTAGCTGTTTTATTTGAACTTTTTGTGCAAATTCTGCTAGAGGTGGATGCTTATTTTGGAGAGTTTTAGTGTGATTTTGTTTACTTTTGCGTTGCTTTCTATGGAGTTGCTTTTTGGTAGGCATTCTTTGGGGTCTGTTGGAGAAAAAAGAAAGTGTGGGTTGGGATCTTGTGTAGTGTATGTGTGCTTTGTGCATGAGTGTCTGAGTATGATGGTAAGGATGGTTAGGATGTATGTAGAGGCGTGTGCTTGTGCAATAGGCTGCTACATCTGGTTGGGAAGGCTATTCTTGTATTTGTGTGTTATTATACTGGTGTTCAGATTGCAATACAAAGTATGGAGCTGGTGAGGCGAAGCACTAATACTGAATCTAATGTTGCAGGGTAAATACAATTGTTTGTTCTAGAATACTATAATTCTACAGTGTTTGAGTAACAGTTAGGATATTATGACAGTATTGCACTTACTTTTTTGGATGGAAAGAGTAGGTTTCTTCTGAGTTCTTGTTCGTACTTCAGACGCTGCTTCTTTTCAGGAGAGTGGTCTTCACTGCAATTGTGAAAGAATGAAGTTAGTAAATATGTGTGTTAATAGCACTGTTGTTAATGTAGACATGGATTTGTTTGTTTTTGCAGTAGTAGTGCTTTCTGATAACTGTGCATAGCATTTACATGCATTTTTCTTTGCCTATGTGCATTCTGTATATTTTATTTCAAAACTGTTATTTGAATGTGCTTTAGAAATGAGTACAATAGTGGGAAATAAATCAGAAGGATTTGATGGGGTCAGCAGGTTTTTAATCAGAGGGTGATTCGTAAAGTACTGGGTGATTTTGTGGTGCTTGTAGATGGGAGAGTCTGAAATAAAGTAAGGGTTGCAAGGAATAATCTGGTGCTTGTGTTGCAGACTGAAGGGAAGAGGGGAGATGTGTATGTCTTACTTTACAACACTGTACATAGTTGTAGATGATGTGATAGATATGACTTCACCTGTGCATAGTTGAATGCTGTTGTGAAATCTAGAACGGAATGGGCAACCAGTTGGAATGAGAGAGCTGTCTAGATTGGAAGAACAGTTGTAGAGGCAGTGGTGGTGTTTCAGCTGGGAGACTTTCAAATGATATTGGCTATCTGTGTGCATAAATAAAGATGCATGTACTCATCCTGGCTGCATGTAATTTTATAACACACTAGAAAGCCTTTTTGCATAATTATACTGTTATTTCTCCCATCTTTCAAAATGAAATGACACTGGCCCTCATTACGACCCTGGCATTGGACCATGGTGCTAATAGCACCATGGTCCATGCCGGTAACTTAGCGACTCCGCCATGGCGGAATGGGGAATTACCGCCCCATTCTGAGGTTGGCGGGGCGGTAATTCCCCATGCTGCCATGGCCCTTCCCCATTCCCATTTTTGCCCCATAGGGCTCAATGGGAATGGGGAAGGCGCTAAGTACGGTGCTGCAAATTGCGGCACCGTACTTAGCACCAAGGTCCCTTTGCGGGTTGGTTTTTAACGCCTGCAAAAAGCAGGTGTTAAAATCTCCAACCCGCAAAGGGACCTCGTAATCAGGTGTTAAGGGGTTAACGGCACCGCCACCTTTTACAGCGCCGTTAACCCCTTAACGCCTGGGTTGTAATGAAGGCCACTCTGTTAGATGGCTGTGTGTGTTGTGTCTGATTATTAATACAGTCATTTGTAAAGGAAGTTGAAATGATAGAATGTATGTGAAATATGCAGAATGTATAGAAAGGAAATTGTATGTACATCTTATGAACTATAATGTATTAAATGCTATCATGACTGAAATGTGGTTAAATATGTGGCAGTGGTTACAGAAATATAGAATGAATGAAGATAATAACAGTTTGCACATTGCAGTTAATAATATGGGTAAATGAAAATTTGGAGAGCAGACAACTTTGCAAGTGACACTTAATGATAGCAGGTGGGAGAAATGACAGTAAGCTTGTTTTACAGGTTGCACAGAGTAAGTGGCAGTTACTCTGTTTACATGCATTTATACAAGAGATGTACATGTACCATACATGCCAATCCTCCTGCTTTTGGCAGGAGACTCCTGTTTTTTCAGTGAAAAATATTGTTTTTTTTTTTACTTTCTCCCTGCCAAAAATACATCTTTGCCCAATGCATCCTTATGACACAAATGTTGTCTCCCGATTTTATGGAGGAAATGTCCCTCCCAGGTGGGTCAGAATGTTGGCATGTATGATGTACTGTGCAAAAAATATTCATACCTGTACTTTGTGTTCATGCATGTGGATGTGCATGAATCTGCAAGTCGAAATGTTGGAGAGTTTACTAGTAGTTGCTATAGGTGCTTTGCAGTTACAGCGCAATTGTACTCAGAATGATCAACAGTAAATCTAAAGTGCTGAATTTCGATGATGGAGTTAGATGTAAAGGTCTTGCATGTGATTGGTGGATGGCTGTGTGACTGCTTAACAGTATCCAATGAGGGGATGGTGCAGAGAGTGAAGTGGAAAGGGTGGAAGGGCTGCCCCAGTGTTACTTACGTGCTCCACAGACAGCACGGCTGTTCGCAGACAGGACATGCCACATCCGGGGCTTCCGAGCATGAAATTGGAGTGTATTTTGAGGATTAGCCAATCAGGTGTTGAGGTTCTGCTTCGTATTGAGAGAGGCTGTGTGTAGTGAAGATGGTGGAGGTGGTGAAAGTCAGGGTGGTGGTGCTTGGAGATATGTTTGTGCATGGTTTGGAGCAGTAAGCAAAATGTAGGAATGTGGGAAAGAATTTTGAAGTAAAAGGAGTGCAGGTGTTGTTGAGCAATGTGCCTGGTTTCAATGTGCAGGCAATGGTAGAATTTTGCCAAGATATGACCAGGGTTAGCAGTCTACATATGGTTGTCCTGCACTATTGTGCTTTGTATTTGGGCTACGTCAGTGCCCCAACTTTGTTAAAAGATCTAGAAAACTTGATTAAGGCAGTAATGAAACTACTTCCAAATGCCAAGGTAATTTTTTCTGGTTTGGTACCTAGGGCAATATGGGACAATATTTCTGTTTTTTGTCCTCAGCAAAATATTGCTAGGTATTTAATGAACCGAGGCATGTTGTTTTGCAACAATGACAACATTGACTCTGGTAATGTTTACTACTTTAAAGATGGCATGTCTTAATCTTTTATGGGAAATGCCATGCTGTTTTGTAACATAAAGGTTGCTTTGGAGAAGCTAATGTGAAGAAAAAAAAATACAAAATAGAAGGTGTTTCTGAATCTCAGCATGGGGAATTAAAATTGAAATAGTGTGCCCCATTTCCTCAAAGGGGAAATGGGGCACACTATTTCAATTTTAATTCACCATGCTCAGATTTTAAGATATGTCCGCGGAGACCGCGGTTATCCATGGACTTCTAAGAAATGCACAGTGCCCTGCACATTTCATTGCCACTCCTCTTTTTGAACTGTGAAAGGCGGCTCTAAAAAGAGCCTTTTTTTGTTGGTTTTTTTTTGTTTTTTGTTTAAACATGACAGGGGTAAGAAAGGGAAGGCGGAGAGAGGAAGATGTAGGATGTGTCTTATTCAGGTAGGTAGCAGTTCTTCTCATGCTCCTTGACCACAGTCTCGAAAGCACTTTGAAGGTTCTCCCCCCTGCAGAGTACTGCATCACAGTATATGCACAATACTGCGACCCTCGAAAAGTAAGGATCAACAGCATCATGTATGGCCTGTAAGGGAGCTGGAGGGATGCGCTGCCCCACAGGAGTGTCTCTTGTGGAATCAGGAGCAGAAGTGGAGGATACTGCAGGAGAACTCAACCTACTACATTTATCACAAGGTACAACCTTACGAATAGCACCACCGTGGAGAGATTTTAGGTGTCGCTTCATTGAGGTAGTACCATAGCTGTACAAACCCGGTTTCCCACGACTCAGCACCATCTTGCACTGTTTGCAGATCATCTTGTGTGCACGTGCTTTTGGTACTCCATCAACGGTGGTAAATAACTTCCACACCCAAGATTCTCAGTGAGAACTAGTAGTAGGGACTTCCACTACCTCATCCTCTTCATCCTCTTCATCAATCTCCTCTGTATACTGATGCCTGTTCCCCTCTGCAGGCCCTCGGGGAGGTGTTGGTGGTGGGGGGGATGGGGCTGCTGCTGAGACAGCAGTAGCACCAGAGCAGCCATGGATACCATCAGGACAGCTGTTTCAAAGAGCAAGAGCAATCCAATGGAACAAGGAGCAGTCTCTGTCCTGGAAGCCTAAAATAAGAATAAGGAGCAGCTCTGGGGTGTGGCCTTTTATAGGGGTGCTGGGGCACGCTTCGCAGACACCTGTGCTGTTCTTGAACATTTTGAACACCAAGAAAGGGCTAAGAAAATTATAAGAAGTATGTATATCGCCAGGGACATAGTGTGGGACATGTGCAAGGGTGCACTTTCCCAGGAAAATACCTTGGATTGCTGAAAAAAACACTTTTTCGGTGTCTGGGGACCCAGACAGTGTTCATTATGCTTAGCGCAGGTACGGTCACATGATTAAGTCAAGGACACTTTGGTGACTGGGACGGCTGTCCGTAGGATACCAAATGCATGGGGTTGGGTCTACGCATGCGTGCAGTTGTTCTACGGACAGTGTTCCAGTCCTTGAACTAATTAAAAGTGTGACACACGTGCGGCGGACAGTTGAGGACAGGCACGATGTTCGTAGGGGCAAGGGTGTAGTATGCATGCATGCGCATGTATTACGGACAGTGTGCAGGTCCCCAACAAAACAAATGTGCGTCACAACTTTGCAGACAGGTGGACGGGCTATGTGTTCTATGGACATCTTCATTATGGTTACCGACCATGAAAACAGGGGGAATGTTTTTAGGACACTTTATTTTGTATAGCTGCGAAAATGTGGACATTGTTAGTGTTCTGCGGACACCCCCATTTTTACTACAGCCAATTCGAACAGGTATACTGTCCTTATGACACCCCCATTTTGGTTAATTGCGGACAGGCGGACATCTTGTGTGTCCTAAGTACACCTCCATTTTGATTGCCAACAATACAAACAGGCAAAGTGTCATCCCGAACTTCCTTTTAAAATAAGACACAGAGAAATATACTAACAATACACTTAATATTTTATTATTGTATAACAGTATACAAATTATGAAAGAGAGGGGGAAGCAGAAACTGAAACAAATACAGGGCAATTAGCGGTTTGTACATGATGGATGGGAGGGGAGGAAGGGATGGAAGTCTCATTGTAACTTTTTTCTTTCTGGGGAGGGTTTGGGGATAGTTGGCTGGGACATGGAGATGGGGAACAGGTACATGTGGGACAGTGATATTTAATGTTTTCTTTTATATGGTCCTCCACAAAGTGTTTTAAAAGAATTACATTTTTCATTAACAGATCAATTTTTAGCTCTATTCGCTGCAGAGGATTTTCCAATGTCTCTCTTGGTATATTATTTTTAATGTCTGTGCAATCTGTTAAAAGAAAATGGTAAATACACATAAAGTAATGGTTATTAATTGGCTTATATAGAGAAGTGTAGTGTCTACAGTTAGTATCACTGTCTTCACTCACTTCATCCCGAGGAAAATTTTCTTTCAGCCATTCCAAAGTACTGGACATTTCTGTGTAAAAAAACTAATATTAGTTTTAGTGTACCTACTACAGCAAGTTTATAAATATATACAATAAATGTAGTGTAGTCACTAGTTTCTTGCTAAGTTTTGCTGTTACTGCTGAGTAGGTGTACTGTTGATTTTTGCTGTGCAGTTTCTGTGAGGTAATTCTGCTTGAGGCACATTTATTGTGCTTTGGTATATTCCACTATGTTGCATATGCTATGTCTTACATACACAATTTCACTTATTTACTATTGAATGTAATTTATTTATGTGCTGCTTTTTGAACATGTTAAGTGTTTTTTTTGGATGATATAACAATGTAAAATACCCCCTGATTTTTAGGATAGTGTTGATGTTGTCTGAGTCCATCCGCGAACAGGCGCATGGTTCGTGGATATCAGACGCACTAGTGCAGTTAGGGTGTTCAGTATGTTCTATGTTATATGTATATAAACTAAGGGCATCCTAGTAAATGTTTATCAAATTTACATTATCTATATATGTAGATTCAGTGAAAAAACGTTGTTACAGGAACGATATGCTTAACAAACTTTGTTAAAGGGACATTATGGTTAAGTTGCGCTACTAAAAATCTATGACATTCAGTACAAAAAAACGTTGTTAAAGGGACACTATGGTTAAGTTGTGCTACTAAAAACCTATGAAATTCAGTGAAAAAACGTTAAAGGGGTGTTATGGTTACACGTAAAACCAAAAAAAACCTGAAATTCGACAGTTATGGTAAGCTAAGCAACCATAACTCACGCCACCACCGTGCACTGCTAAGACTAACACCCTTGACATAAAAGATGACATCACAAATGTCATTGATGACATCACTGATGACATCACATGTGCATTTACTTTTCATGAAAAGTCTGTACAAGGGGTTCTTATTATAATGTTGACAAAAAAGTGTCAAGGATGATTGGAATAAATATCATGAGGTATGTAGTGCATTAAGCAATGCATTGATATAAATAGCATTCTATTATGAAGTTCTTTCTAGTACACTCAGCTACTCATGTAGAAACATAGGCATTGTGTGCAGCATACATGATGGAGGTGCAATATTCATAATCTTGCCATGTTGAATAGTAAAATGATAAATACTTTCTCATTAGAGTTTTGCGTACTGTGAAACATTTAATAAGTAGCTAATAAAACCCACTTACTACATAATTGCATTATTACCGACAAAACACAAAGAGACAAAACATACAAATATGAGCATATACAGAGTAAGTGAAGTAAGCAAAAAAGAAGCAGTACTACCAGGTAATGTTCATAACCTAACTGATTATTATCTTTGTGCACAGAAAGGATTGCTCTGCTTCAAAGCTGCTACTTCCCCTATGTATAAGTATCACATGATGTGACTGGACCCTATGGAAAGTAGTGTGAGGACAATGTATACAAATATGAGCATATACAGGGAAAGTACAGTAATAAAAAAACAGCAGAACTATCAGAAAGTGCTGATAACCTTACTGATTATCTTCATGCACAGAAAGGATTGCTGTCTTTCAAGCAAGTGTCTTACCCCATGTATATGTTTCATATGATGTGAGAGGACCCTAAGGGAATTACTGTAAGAACATATTTGAAGGATAAGTCTACACATATAGTACCTTTAGAATGTTTAGTTCCTGACTGTTACTAGAGAAAACCATGTGGCCTAGATATGTCAGTAAAGGAAAAAAGTGGGATCCAGACATGTGATGTTATCAGTGATGTCATCAATGACATTTGTGATGTCATCTTTGATGTCCTGGGTGTGAGTCTTAGCAGTGCACGGTGGTGGCAGGAGATATGGTTGCTTAGATTACCATAACTGTCGAATTTCAGGGGGTTTTCGGTATTACGTGTAACCATAACGTCCCTTTAACAAAGTTTTTTCACTGAATTTCATAGGTTTTTAGTAGCGCAACTTAACCATAACGTCCCTTTAACAACGTTTTTCTCACTGAATATATGTATACATATATATATATATACTTCAATTACACACAGCAATGTACAACTAGTTATTACAAACACTATCAAAAACCCGCCTCATTTAAAGGAAGATAGAGAATTGCAAAATGTAAAAATACAAGCATTCTGATTACTTAGCAGGGAGGAAAAAGTCTACAAAGTACCACAATGTTTAAAAAGGATATGATTCCAGACAAAAAAGGTGCAAATGTTATTAGCCAATCTGTTAGGACCCAACAAATGGAACAGGGGGGCTGGGGCCTGTTAACAGTACCTTGAAGTGTCCTTGGAGGCTCAACAGCATCACATAAGGCTTCTTATCATTGTTAGAGTGGTTTCAAATAGCTTAGTTGCAGTGATTCAGTTGGAGAGCAGGCGTGGAATCGGGGTCGAACAGTGGCTTGTTGCAGTTTGATGCAACATTCTAAAGAAGAGGGTCGATGGTGCTAGCAAGGTCAGTTTGATGTCCGTTCATGGGTCAAGGACGAAGATGCTTGTGACTTTAGATACTTGGTCAACACAAGATGGGTCAAAGAGTCTTTCCACAGCGACGATAAATATTCTGATTTGAGAATGGGCAATGCCATGCTCAGCTGGAGTGGTGTAATGGTGAACTGGTTCATGGATCTAGCGACAGAAGATCATTGATCAAGAGACTGCCAAAAACAGCACTAGCGGGTCACATGGGTTCTAACCAGAGTGAAACATGATTTAAAGATGGCTCAAATCGGTTCAACAGCACAAAAGAGAAATGCTGGCTGTTCTGGCTCCCAGGATGTTGTGTGTTTCAATCCAGGTTCTCATGGACATGATGTAGTCCTTTCTCTCAATCTCCGAACATGGGAAGACTTGAAAACACAAGCAGTGGTCCTTCACCTCCAGTGAGGTTCTGGGCACAGATGTAGCTAGCACATAGGCAGGTCCTTCTCCAGCAGCAGGCCACACCTTAAGTGCCCTTTGAGTGAGTTGGGAAGAGAGCTTGCCACTCCCTTTGAACACACCATCTACATCTCACTGGGAGAGAAAAATGGAAAGGTCAACTCTCCCATTGCAAGAATTAATCAAAGAAGTGGCAGGAGACAACCTCTTTCAATGGAAACAGCCCACAGGAGGTTAGACAAAAGCAAACCAATCCCCTTACTATCACAAGTGGTCTTTGACTTCTTGCATCATACCCAAAGTGCTTTGTGCCAAAGGAAGAAGAGGTGACATTAAGGAAGGAGAGATGCAGAGAGAAAGAAGATGGTGGAATCCTTCGCCAACTGTACTTAACTCTCTCTGACTACACCAGTCCTGCCCTCTTCTCAGACCCATGGCATCAATGGTCCTTTGGTATGCAACACCCTGGTGTAAAAGTCATCCCTTTTGCTTAAGGTGCTGGTGTGTGGATGTGTTACCCAACCTAACAAAGGATCAAAAGAGAGTTATAGTCTTTCAGTGTCTTGTTCTGCTGACTGGTGTTGGGATACACTTTCAGGTCCCATGTCCACCCAAACATTTTAGACTAAAGAAAATATAATAGTGCATGAGGAAATTAAAGTGTGTGACTGTAGGTGAGTAGAGCACGCTACATGGGACTAACAAAAGTAGTGTTTTCCAATAGCTATGAAAATGCAGGCCGGCCACAGTATAGGGCATCAATGATATTAAAGTATAATGGGGTAAATATAGTGCAAAACAATGTAAATGTATGCCTAGGCCCCACCGCAAAAATAATGAAGCCCCACCATATTTAAAGTGAGGCCTAGTCGGTCACAGGCCATGATGAAAGTAGCAGCATAGCATGGTAATAACTTTCAAATCACTTCCCCATTCCAAGCCCCAGCAGGGAGACCGAAGATAGATGCCTTCAGGCCTGATAAATGTAACCAGAAAGGAATGTGAATGGCAGAGCACAGGCAGGCCTATACCTGACCCAAAGGACAAACACATGGGAGCCAGGGCAGAGGTTTCGATCTGCCAAAGGCCTGGTCTACATTTAGGGCCCTAGCACCCCCCAGAATAATGACTGTCCCGTTGAACTGCAAGATGCCCACAAAAAAGACACCTAAATCCTTCATAATGTGGCTGATTAGTGTGGTCTCCAAGAGGTCCAGGAGGAGCTCCCAGGGTGAGCAGCCGATAAGGGAGGAGGAAGGACAGGAACATCCTTTGATTTGTACTATGAGAAGCAAGAGGTGATGCCAACAAATGTAGCTCTGCAACGGGGAAGAATTATGGTGGTGTCTGTCTGTCTAGATTCAAGACAAGCAATTATTTATTCTAAAGGGCAAATTTTACCTTGAAACGATCCGTTGAGCTCATCTTAACGACTAGGTGCACGTCATGTAACTAGGCCCTTGGGAAGGGTAACGTATCACAGAACCCGGCAATCAGGCAGCAGCGAACCAGGGTGATGGAGTAGAAGACCCTGTGTTAGAGGACAGGGGTAGATGAATATGTGGCCATTTGATCAAGAGACTAAAGGACACTGGTTGTATGCACATAGGTGGTAGCCAATGAGGATGGTGGGATAATACTCTATACTGTTTGCATCACAACTAACACTGATATTCATTTTACTAACTCAGAGTGAGCTTGGTGGCAGTTGGGATCTACGGCACACTCTGTCACCTTTCCCTTTTTTGTATACAAAATAAATCTTGTTTTCCTTGCAAAGAGGTGCACTGAGCTTTTTTCCGTAGAGGATTGTTTTTTCTCTAGTTGGTTGTCTGGAGGTCGACCTTACACTGGCTGAGACAGGCCGTCTGACTACAATACACACAGCCCTTCCAAAGCAGTCCTGGGCTCCCAGTGTTGGCATGTGTCTGATTCAAATCAGCTGTGACTTTAATAATTAACATGCCCTGAGAGAATAGGTTTGCTTTAGGGTTATTCTTGCCCTAGTGCTAATTGCACCTGCAATGATGCATCATTTAGTTTCTGCAATATCATCCTCGATGATCAAAGCAAGAAAGACATTACATATACATGTTTATGTAAATGGACTTCACTTTATAATGTGCCACTTACCAATTTAATGGTCTCCCAGCACGGAGGTCAGTTTACAGAATGGCACATTTTGCCCATGCATTAGGTATTCAGACCATAGTCTTGGGAAGAGGAGGGCAGGGGAGGGTGATGAAGGAGCAGTGAAACTAAACATGAATTATTGATTAGGCATGCAATAAACAAGAAGATGAGGTGGTACTTGCCTAATTGTGTATATGTGCACTAGATCAATACTAGGAGACAAAATGACAGAGGTGACTGTTGCTTTGGTTTGACATGTTTTCATCTAGTTGGGGGAATCTCCAAGATGTTTGCAATAGTTGGAGTTTAGTAAACGATGGTGCCAGAAAGTCAGATCTGCTGCACAGTCACCCTTTCAGACAGTACTCTGTGTTTTAAAAAGAAATGTTGTTGGTGGATTTGTACCCATGTCCAGAAGCTATTGGGAGTATAATCGAATTTACCAAAATCCATATATAAGACATTGTACATACAGTTTCTGCTAGGCACCAGTGATTGTCATGCCAGTAGTGGTTAGGCCATACCATAGCTACTTTTAAACGTTTACTGGGCACTAAGCAATTCTTTTAACATTATCATTATTGTTATTAGTATTTTTATTATGATTATTATTGTATGTTATTATGATTATGGGGTTATTTATTGAGCACAAACTTAGCTTTGGGAAGCAACAGAGCACTTTTCAATCAAAGGGGGTAGAACACAGTGAAGGAAAGAGAGAAACAGGAAGCATGGAACTAACCGCAGGGGAAGAAAGAGTGAGTAACAAGTCACCCAGTCTCAGTTAGTGTGGGGAGTTGAGGGTGTGTGGACCTAGTTGTTAGGGAGGAACGTTTCCTTGAAAAGGAGGGTTTTGGGCTCCTTCCAGAACTATGACAGCGAGGGGGTGTGTCTGATGTTGATGGGAAGGATGAGTCTTGTGGCATAGACAGAGAAGGTTTGTCTTATGGTTATTTTCTTCCTGCACCGGGCGAGTTTTAGTCTGTACATGTCCTTACTTCTGGTTCACATCATAAGCTGTCTAATGAGACATCTCATCTAATTAAACCAGTCTTATAGGGTGAGGAAACCAACATGTGGAATTACAAACAGTCTGATAAAGTTACATTCATATTTAGCTGCAGTGTGGTGACACATTAGAAAGTGCCATAGCCTAATTGTTCATATAAATACAACATACACATTTTAGAGTCTCTGAATTTCTGTGAAATGCATGTGGTATTGCAACAAGTCCATTTTACAGTTTCTCTGGTGAACATGTCGAGCTCTCTTTCCTTTTCGTCAAAGAAATCTGGTAAATAAGTCATGCTGTCATTGCGCACGAAGAGCAGAGACTACATTCCCAAGGCTGTGTTGCAAAAGCAAATTGACTGCTATGCTTTATTGCATAGCAAACCCATGATAGGACATTGCTTAAATGCCATTCATCGCATAGTTTGAAATGTCACACTCATTTTCTCTCCAAGACAGGCAACAAAGCAACTTGAGAAAATGTCAAGACGGACCTGTTTTTCATCTTTTTAGTCCACAGAGAATGGACCAAAAAAAGCCAGCATGATGCCTACCTTATTTCCATGCAGCCTTGGAACCCATCTGTATGAATATGTCAATCCCTGCATGCTGGCATTGATATGATATGATATGATATGATATGGCATTTATAACGCGCCTATACACACGTGTTTCAAGGCGCGACTAGGCAAGGGAGGGGAAACAGGGGGAATACTGAGACAACAATCCTATTAGGCCAGGTGACATTGAGATAGCGCAAGTGCAGGGGAGGGGCAAAGTGCAGGGGGGAGGGGAAGTGGGCAGTGCAGTAATAGGAAAACTGTAAAATAAATAAGACAATAAATAAAAAAGGGGAGCCAGCTGGTGCCAAGCACAAGGGTAAGTGCAGACATCAGGTGTCAAGTGCTAGTAGGGGCTTCGGGAAAAAAGAAACAGTCCCCGAGTGCAAGGGTAGCCAGAGAGACAGTGCAGGTGTGCAGCTGGCAGGGGGGCAAGTCCTGGGCCCGAGATCAGAGGGGAGCAGGTAACCAGTGCATTGAACCATCCCCTCATGCCAAATCCCACCATTCCCCTAAAACACCACATAATTTGATGTGTTAACTGTGTCTCCCCAATAACTAGTGACAGCTTGGTTAAATATAATTATGAAGCTATATCTGGTTTAATATAATGGACTCTGAAGTGATGCAGTTCTACTTACCAAAAACTGATGTGATGTAATGTTATTGTCAAACTGGTTTTAGTGAATCATACAACGGTAAGGGTTTTGCATATCACTGTCTGTGCCTGATGGTTGGATCCAGGCCTAGAAGTTTTCTTTTTTCTATCCTGTAAAGGCTTGGCAACTTCCCAGGAGGACAGGAAATACCCTTGAGCATAAGGAATGAATAGTATTTCAAAGGAAACCCTACCAGTCAAATCGAAAGTCCCAGATGGAAGATAGTGATTGAGTTTCTTTGATGTTAGGCAGACGGGATAGGGAAGTTTAGGATACCTGAGTAGAGAAATTACAAGCAAGAGAGGGGTTCCACCATGATGCATTCTCCTTTGCCTCTCACACACACTCATACACACATGTACTCTTCCTGTTCCACATCCTCACTTACTGAAATAAAATCACTCACACAGCTGATTTCAAAAGCAAAACTCTTGTAACAACAGCTGAGACTGGACCCAAAGAGGGCTTGAAATAGACCAAATACACTCTGGCCAAAAAGATATTAGGGTGAACCCCTACCAACTTGTTAATTGAATCATCTTTGAACACCCGAAGGAGTATTTATATTTTATATTTAGCTTTCCAAGGAGGGAGTCAGGCGATCCCCTCAACTTTTTCAGGGTAACATTTGAAGTGTTGGATGAGGGCTTCCTCCTGCTGACACACTGGTGACCAAGAGCATGCCTATTAGAAGTGGCACATCTGAAAGTGATCTCTCAATGTTACTAGATGGGAAGGGTAGAAGGAGGCCTTACTTTATTCATTGAGTCCCTATTCAAGATGTTAAACTCCTCCAAGACTTAAGCGTTCTGCCTTCCTGCATCCAATGAACCCTCTCCTTCCTATAACCATTTGTTTTCTACCTAACCGGCACACCACCTACACTAAGGCATGTAAACCTGGCTTCCCTTTTGGTATCAACCTCAATGTTCACCACCATATTACCTTTACTGGTACTGCTGGCCAGGATTAAGAATATCTTCCCTCTCTCCACTTAAAACTATACCAACAGAGTCATACTAATCTTGGTATTTAGTCAACCCTACCATTGCACCAGCCTCCTCCTTGTCCTTCCCATTTGCTCCTTCTTATCAATTGACATATGTTCAACTTCACCACCAGTGTGGTGTCCAATTTACCATTCTACACTCTCTCCAAACTGGTCATCTTGCGATAAGAAATGCCCCTCTTAAAATAGCTGCTGCTTGTTTTTAATACTTTGCATGAAATCTCAACCCTACCTACCTTAAACAATGTTCTATTGCCCACCATCTCACTTCCTCTGCTCTAGTACACTGCCTCATCTCTTCATCCCCCACCCAACCACCGTGCTCCCCTCCTGTTTCAGCTCCTTCTCCCCTGTGGACTTGAACCAATAAACTCTCTTGTTCCCTTTTAAAAATGCTACTACTACCCACTCCTTCAAATCTACACACAATATCCAACTTAACCAAGAAGGAACACCCTCTACTTATTTCAACCTTTCTGCCCCCTTCCTAAATACCTAGCCCCTGATCTCAGCTTACATGTTACCTTATATATAATCATTCACCGCGGACACGTATATTTCTGTCTTTTCCCTGCTTTTTTTTATCATGTATTCCTCATCATCCACCTGTCAATTGCTCACCATTTGTGCTCTAATCTAAGCACCCAATTCAAGATTGCTCTACTGACTGTTCATATTTCATGCAAGTGTTACTAGATGTAACATCCTGTACACTGAATAAATAGCAAAAGAAATACACTTCTGGGTATTTTCTACATTTACTAGCTATTTGATTAACCTGAAAATTGCCTTTTCAAAGAGGTCTCACCACCTCTTACATGTTTCACTAGAACACTCTATTTCTACTCTCTATACACTTACCAACACAATCAAACTGAAACTCCATAAAAATCGTGCACTTTATAATCTTATCACTGAAAAGCAAATACAATATAACACATAAGCAAACAAGCTACAAGGTCAATCAAGTGGTATTCCATGTAGGCCATAAAGCTTCCTATATTCAAATGTACCTATGATGGTGGCAAACATTTGAGCTGTAAATATATGTGTTGATATTTCACTTGCCAGATTTACATCAGGAAATATTATTTTTGTTTTACTTTGAATATTTCAATCTGCACAAGAAATATTTTTCTCACTATTCACATGCAAAAATATTCTTCAACATACACAATTAGCAATATAACCTTTTTTGGCTGTCACACAACATGCTCATAAGAGGGTTTTGCAATTGATTTGGAGACATGGCATCTTACAGAGCAGTGTTTCTAGTGTACTTGTATGTCAATTTGAGACATTGCACGGGTCCTTAATGGCAAAGTTAGAAATATGTGGCTCCTGATGATATATCTTCACCTGTGACCTATATGAGTTTAATAAACCTTTTGTAATGATGGTTTTCTGCAGCAACAAATGTCTGTAACTTCCAGAACATGCATACATGTGTTTTCAATTAAATACATTTTTAAAATGCAATGAACAGAGTAAAACATTTGTAGTCTCTAATTGTCTTAACTGTCAATGATGCAGGTATTTGTATAACAATTAGGCAATGAAAGCCTTTAACAACTGCTTAATAATAGGGTGTCTGGATTCTTGACAGATGTAGGTGTCCATCGTACAATACTTTGATGGTCAGTACGGTGACTCTTTGACATTCTGATATCTGATCCAGATGTTCATTGACTTAGATCTCAGCAGCCCCATAATTGAATATAGAATTTGACTATGGGCCTAGAGTGGACATTACCTTTGTGAAAATAGCTTTAAAGGCATTTCAGGAGTCAGTTGGAAGCCAAGAAAGCAAAGAAAATATCTTATATAAATATTTAGGTCAGTGACTTATTAACTTTGTGGCTACATTTTGCAATGTGGACAGCAGACATTGTCGAAGGCTATGGCTTGTGGGATCTGGCAGGTTACTAAAGTGGGTGATATGGGCACATCTGTGTGCGAGGTGAATGGGCCTCAGCTGGAATACTGGTCCACCCGCAAGTTGTATTTATTTATTTATTTTTGCATTTGTACAGCGCACAAAGCCCAGAGACATCTAAGCGCTCAAATAGTATTCTTACGAAAAATGGTTACAATTTGACATATCTTAAAAAAGCATACATTGTTACAGATATTGCAGTAGACATTGTAATTGAATCATGTTCAAAGGATCACAATGACCGGACTGCATAAGACATTACAACATTTACATTTGATCTTGTCAGTGCATGACCTCCCCTAAATAAAGGTTACAGTAGATTATTGCTGGAGGTCAGAGCTAAAGAGGAACGTTTTAAAGTTTTTTTCTGAAAGACCAATATGATTGATCATTTCTGAGTTGGTGCGGAAGAGTGTTTCATAGTTTAGGAGCTATTACTTGGAAACTGGAGCCTCCTGCTTCTAATCTCTTGAATCTAGTTACGCTGAGTTGATTAGTGTATGCACTCTATGTTGGTCTGTTGGAATTGGCTTTGCTAATGAGGTTGCTGAGATATTTGGGCAGCTTACTGGCCATACATTATGCATCATGGTTAGAATTTTGAATTTGATTCTATCCTGAACACGAAGCCAATGAATGTTCCTTCTAGTAGCGGAGATGTGGTGTGTCTAGGGATGTTTAGAGCAGCTCTTATGGCATTGTTTTTTACTATTTGTAACTTTTTAATGTTTCAAGAGCTGGTTCCAGCAAAGAGACAATTGCAATAATCTATCCTTGATAGTATTAATGTTCTGGCCAATGTGATGGTATTTTCAGGAGAGACGAAAGGTCGACTAGCTCTTATTAGTTTGGCCGTGTACGTAGCAGAGGAGACTACTGCATTGACTTGTCTGTTTAGAGTGAGGGCAGAGTCAATGTAGACTCTGAGCGTTTTTATCTCACTGGCTACTGGGATGGTATTGCCATCAATGATGAATGATTTGTACTGCTGGGTAACGTTAAGTTTTGTTTTGTTTCCAGTGATGAGAAGCTCTGTCTTAGCATCATTAAGGCATAATTCATTGCTGACCATCCAGGCCTGGATGGCGAGGTATATTTTGTTTAGATTTTTCATGTCTGTACCATAGCATCCCGTAATAGGTATTCGAATCTGAGTATCATATGCATAATTAGTATACGAGATACCCATATAGTCCAGTTTGTCAAATAAATGTTTGGTAAATGCGTTGTAAAGAGTAGGTGAAACACAAGAGCCTTGTGGAACCATGCATTTTACCGGGACTGGGGGGGGGCTGCTGCAGATTCTGAAAAGACTCTCATAGATTGATGAGAAAAGAATGACCTGATACAATTCATAGCGTTTGAAGAGAATTGGGCTGCTGTGTCTAGATGTGTGCATAGGATGTCATGATTTACTAAATCAAACATAGCGGAGAGATCTAGTAATAGGAGGATACATAATTCTCTGTTGTCCTTATACTGATCCATTTGTGATTTCAGATCAAACAGGGCTGTTTCCGTACCGTGACCTGGTCTTAAACCTGATTGTCTTAGACCTAAGAGTTGGTTATCTTCGAGGTGTTTTTGGATCTGCAGATAGGCTGCGCAATCTAATATTTTCAGTAAGAAAGGAACAGTTGTAATCAAATGATAGTTAGTTGGAATATTGGGGTCCATCGTGGGTTTTTTGAGTAAGGGTAGAACCCAGGCTGTTTTTAAGTCACTGGGGACTGTTTTGGTCGCAAATGAATTATTGATGAGATTAGTGATGAAAGGGGCACGTTCCAGTACACAATCTTTTACCAGAGTTGCCGGGCAGATATCCCCTTTGCATCTGGAATGTTTTAGACTTTTAATTATGTTAATTGTGTCTATAGTAGAGAGTGGAAAGAAGGAGAGTTTGGCTGTTAGGGGAGTTAGGTTGAGATTGAGTTTAGTTTTTTTCTGTTAAATTTTGCATTGTCGGAGTGCAATTTTATCAGCCAATGTGTTTGATCGTAAGGTCAATGGTAGATGCTGGAGATTCCAATTCTCGAAGAATAGTGAATCATTCTCTGGTATTTGATTGGGCATTGAGAATTCTTTGATTATAAACTGCACTTTTGGATTTGATAGTTTCAAGCGTATACTCGTTGGCTAAAATTTTGAACAAGGTTTTGTTTTTTTGAGATATGATATGATATGATATGGCATTTGTAACGCGCCTATACACAAGTGTTTCAAGGCACGACGAGGCAAGGGGGGGAAACAAAGGGAGACAGACAACGATCCTACTAGGCCAGGTGTCATTCAGATCGCGCAAGGGGAGAGGGGAAAGGGAGAAGTGCAAAGGGGAAAGGGAGTGGGGAAAGTGGGGAAAGTGCATTACAGAGTCAATAGCATAGAGGAAATAACAAGGGCCAACTAGTGGCAGTGCGAGTAAGTGCAGATAAGTGCTGGGAAGGGGGGCTGTGGGATACAGACACAGTCCCATAGTGCAGGGGGTGCCAGGGAGGCAGTGCAGGGGAGAGTGGCTGGGCCAAGGACCGAGAACGTCGAGTGGCCCAGTTGCAGATTCAGTGCAGTTTCAGTAACTTTAGCAGGGGAGAGGGGGAGAGAATGCGGAGGCGAAGAGGAAGGTTTTGAGGTGCTTCAGGAACTGGAGATGGTTCTCCTCAAGTTTCAGGGAGCCAGGAAGGCTGTTCCAGAGGGAGGCCCCTGCAGCGGAGAGAGATCTGCCACCAACTCGTTGTTTGGAGAAGCGGCTGACCCTGAGGGAGTTGGAGGCGGATGAGCGAAGAGCTCCAGAAGGAAGATATTTAGGAAGAGAGAGTTGAAGGTATTTTGACCCAAGGCCCCAGAAGGCCTTGTGGACAATGCAGAGGGTTTTGAACTTGATCCTCGCAGTCACTGGCAGCCAGTGTAGTGATTTCAGTCCTGGAGAGATACGGTCCCTGGGCTTGAGGCCAAAGACAAGTCTCGCAGTCCTGTTCTGGATGAGTTGCAAAGGGCGGAGAGTAGAGGCAGGCAAATTTAGATAGAGGCTGTTACAGTAGTCCAGCTTTGAGAGAACAAGGGCTCTAGAGACAGTGAGCTTCTGGGGGAAGGAGAGGAAATGAAGGATACCTCTGAGGAGGTGTAGCTGGTAGTGTGACTTCTTAGAGATGTCAGATATGTGAGGAAAGAACGAGAGTGTGGAGTCGAAGATGACCCAGAGGTTTTTTGCCTTGCAGGTAGGAGCAGGAAGAGGGCCAAGAGAGGCCGGCCAGAGAGCTGCAGGGAAGGAGGGAGTGGGTGTGCCGATGAGTAGAATCTCAGTCTTACTGGCATTAAGGCAGAGGTAATTGGCGGCACACCAGTCCTGGATATCAGAAAGACAATCAGAGATGAGGGAAGGAGAAGAGGGGGCCGAGGGTAGCCTGAAAATGAGCTGGGTATCATCCGCATAGCACTGAAAGTAGGGGCAGAGAGCGGCGATGCGGTGGGCGAGAAGTGCCAGATACTGGTTGAAGAGCCAGGGGGAGAGGTTAGAACCCTGGGGGACACCACAGGTAGAGAGAAAGATGTCAGAAAGGAAAGACTCCACTTGGACCTGGGAGGGTCGATTGGTGAGGAAAGAGGTCAGTTACGCCAGAGCCTGACCAGTGGTACCCAGGTTATCACAGAGACGGTTGAGCAGATGGCATGGTTGACAGTATCAAAGGCAGAAGAGGGATCAAGCAAAATGAGAACACAAGGAATGTTAGAATCAAGGTTCGAGAGCAGGTCCTCACGGATGTTCAGGAGAGCAGTTTCCGTGCTTCTGACAGCTCTGAAGCCAGACTGATGGTCATGAAGACTTCCAACAGATTCAGCATGGAGATTAAGCTGGGAGATGGCCAGTTTCTCCAGGAGCTTGCCCAGGAAGGGAGTGATAGAGATTGGGCGGTAGTTAGCTGGGCAGGAGGGGTCGGAAGAGGGCTTCTTAAGAAGGGGGTGCACAAGGGAGTGATTGAGAGGGTATGGGAAGACTCCAGAGGTGAAAGAGTGGTTGCAGAAGTCAGCAAGGGCAGGGGCCAAGGAGTCGATGTGGTCCTTGATAGTTTTGGAGGAACAGGGGTGATCCATTTGTTTTCTACAGATCTTTTTTGGGCCCATAAGGCTTTAAATTCTGGGGTGAACCAAAGGGTAATGGGTCCCGGAGATTTGGATTTTTTTACATTTTAGTGGGGCAATTATCTCCATCGCTGCTATCATGGTTTCGTTATATATAGGCTAACTAGGGTCGGTGAGTTGCTAACCAAGTGTTGTGTGTTTAGTATAGGGGAGAGTACAGGAAGCATTTTATCTCGGCTGACATTTTTGAGGTTTCTCGAAGCGGCCAGCATAGTTGGGATATGATTAATAGTATCTTAGAGTTAATGTTGGTATTAAATGAGATAATGTTGTGATCGAACCAAGGTGAGGGGATATTGGACTGGATCGTGGTGGTACAATTAATATCAACTAGACAGTCCACGGTGCGCCCTTTGTCATGTGTTGGTGCTGTGATTCTTTGTGTGAAGGCTTGGGCTTCTAGGGTGTTTGCTAAGAGAGTGGCATTCAGGTCTTGGCGATCGTTTAATCATAAATTAAAGTCACCCATGATAATCATGTTCGAGTGTGGTTTCAGATTGTGAGCCACCAGTGTTGTGATATCATCTTAAAATGTAGAAATGGTGCCTGGGGGTCTATAGATAATGTGGAGTGTGAAAGTGCAGGTAGGTGTAAGGGACATTTTAACATTCATGGCTTCTCCAGATGAGAAAGGTGGGGTGTGGGATATTCTCATATCTAGGGATTCTTTACCTGGTAGTGCTACCCAACCTCCTCTTGCTGTAACTCTATCTTTTCTATAGATAGTGTATCCTTCCAGGATAGCTAATGAGAGCAGAGGGCCAGAGGCTGTGTATAACCAGGTTTCCCAGATTGCTAAAAAATCCAGAGCCTTGGTTTTTATAGCGTCCGCTATGTCCAGAGCATGGGCTGTGATGGATCTAGCATTAATAAGCACTCCTTTTAATGAGATCATGTGAGGATAGGTTGGTTTAGTGGTAGGGGTTAAGATTTGACTATAATCTTTAGTAGTCTGAAGGTTCATGGTAGTGATGTTGGTTTGTGGTTGTAAGACAATGGCTGTGTTGTCCTAGAGCAGTAAAGTATCTGACACTAGGGGTTTCTTCATGGGAGCCTTGGGTAGTCTAGAGGATAATCAGTTTCTTCTCTGTGTACCTGTAATAGGTTGTGATGCCCATAATGTCTGTACGTTATGGGTGGTTAAGACAGTGTCTACGACCAGATGGCTGTATGTGGATATAGTGGGAGGGCCATAGCGATTATCACTGTTGTTTGGCAATGATGTGGTCATATGTGTCTTGTGAATCCTTTGGGAGGAGATACCGTTTCTTCTCAATTGGCCAGTGATAGGTTGTGATTGTTTGAGGATAGCAAATGTTTGGGCGGTGTGAATTGGTGTTATAGGTGTGTTGGGCCTAGCATAGTGGAGGATGTCTGGTGGTACGGACTGGTGTCATATTAGTGACACATGGAAGGGAAAGGGTGCGGTCTTGTTGAGGAATGGTGTGGGGCAGGGGAGTAGATGGTATCGCAGGCACTGTAGATGGCCTAATCCCAAGGTGGATGAAAGCACCAGCTGTGCAAGGCAGGTCCATCGTTATATGGAGTAGTGGGTTCACTGAGTAATGGTTGGCTAGTAAGGCTAGTATAATGAGCCCAAGAAACGGTGTTGGGGTACGCATGTACTAGGGACGTAGCTAGCGTAAGGTGCACACAATAGAGTGCAGAGGGCAAATACTCTTGTTAGCACTCGTATTCAAGTCCTCCCAGTAGAGTTAAGAGAGGGCTCGGACTGAGACAGTGCAAAAAATAGCTAAGGCTGTCATTTCAATTAGTACAAGCATTACAAATGCAGTAGATAGCATCATATGCAGTAATAGTAGTAATGGTGATGACTGATAGCAAAATAAAGGGCATTCCCATAATCTATGCTATCCATGACCATAACATACATACATCTTTACTTAGTACAGTTAAGGTGGTCCAATGTATTGCATCGAAACCCATGAAATTCAGTAGGTGTGGCAAATGACAACTACCTAACTCAGAGTCCCCCTGTTACTCAGCCGATAAGCACATACATAGCATCACATCACGGATTAACCATGCAATACAAACAACTGTGAGTTTGAATAATTAATTTTTATTAAAACCTGCTCTGCAGAGCTCTTCTTAATTCAAGAACATATATTAATTGATATTATCGAAACTATGTTCGGAACAACTCTTCTTAATTTGATAACAAATGGTAATTAATATTGCCACACGATAGGTACACGCGCCTTGCTTGCCTTGTCACTGTTTATTGGTCTTTGTAGTATTTTTCATGCATTGCTACACTTTTCATTCGTCATCTGATCAATATAAATATTTTTGTGAATGTGTTATTTTTCATTACATTTTACCATTACCATTCACTTTAATTATTGTTTGTGAATTACTACACTTTATATTCACCTTGATTATTATTACTTCTGATAAATATTACTATTTTGTCTCAGTGGCACTTTCCATGAGCTACTATACATTTCTTATCAGCGATAATTATTATTTCTGACCAAAATTCTTTTTTGTCCATGTGTTTTTTTAAATTATATTACTACACTTTTTATATTCATCACAACTTTTATTGTATCTAATCAATAATAGTTTTTGCCACTGTGGCCTTTTTTTATGAGTTATTACATATTTATTATTCGCCTCAAATATATTATTTGTGAACAATCCTAGTGTTTCCACACTGTGTTTTTGAGTGACATACTAGAATTTGTTCATTCTACCTGATTGTTATTGTTTTTGATCAACACTATTTTTGAATACAGTGGTATTTTACTTGAATTACTTCACGTTTTACTTACCTTTATTGATATTTCTGGTCAAAATTATAAATCACTGTAGAATGTATTTTTACATGATTTTTTTATGTTTCTAAATGTAGCAGGTGCATATATGGAGTGTCTTACTGGATAGGAAGTAGTAAGGAGTCACAAGGGATGTTGGCACTGGTAGCAGAAGATGTAAAATGGCACAATATTAATATATTAATGCTTACACAATTATAGCTATGCCAAAAGTGAGAAAGACAAATAAAATCATATGACTGTGCCAATATATATAACTGAAAGTAGTGGACACTGTGCCCACACTTTCATTATATTGGTGCATCCATTTCAGCTTTTATGCATGCAACCCTTACTCCAGCTAGGACCAGCAGCTCAGTGGGATTCACTGGCATATTATGCAATATATATATCAATACATGTCATTACAATATTAATTATTTAGGTTCCATAAATAATGAATTGTTCCCACCAAAACTTGCCACAAGAACTTTACCCACAAGCAACTCTGTCATTGTTTATTATGTAGAAGGCACACACAGCAAACCACGTCCTGTTAGTGGAAATATTAGTAACATTGTATGTACAATTATAGATAGGAAGTAGTACATGGTACCCTATTTTATGCACTGCTTCAAACACATAGTACAGGACTTCTTGAAAAAAGACACAGAGATTGCCAGTGCAATAGCCATATGATGCAAAATGTTCAGCAATTCGGTCAAAGGCCAGAAAACACTGATATGTTTGCAAACTGTAAATGACCACCACTAGTTCAGCCCCATATGAGGGGTTCCCATGTGATGGAATAAACCACTATATATCTTTCAATGCCTCTATAAAGAACACATATCTCCTTACAAATATGCAATGCAACACCAAAGTCAGCCATTACAATTCTAGACAATAGAGTCTCATTAAAAGGATAATCTAGCTACTAGCAACATTTGAACATGCTACTCAATCTATCAATAATAAAAACACAACCACCTCTGATGTGATCTCGCTGGTCAATGTGCCCGCAGACCAGGTCAAGTCCATAGGGCTAATGCCACTGCAAATAAATAAATTCCAGTTTCAGCATAGGCACAGGTGGCTCAAAGACGTTCATCTGTGACACAATTGTAATGTTCTGCTTTTATTTAGATGGTATTATGGCAAGGCATAATTTAGATCCTAGGGAGAGGTCTCAAGTGCAACCTCCATGTAAAGGAATTATAGAAATGTCTGCAAATTTCACCTCGAAACAGAGAAATCCTAGAATCACCACCATCTCTACCCCACCACTATCCCCAAACTCACAGCAAAATGGAAATCACCAACCTCTCCATTGTCTCAATTGTCTGCTCCATCTGGTGAAAGTGAGCACAGCAGAACAAGTCAAAGTCTTCTTCTTCTACAATAGCATGCCATGTTCATTTCAAAGCAGAGAATCAACTGTGGAAAGGCTTAGCCAAATTTGGATTCAAGAGCCAGGCAACAGAACAATTTTCCTTATCAAGAAGGACAGCGGAGGACATTCTTGAGCAGTATCTTGTAGATAATGAGATGTTGTCCATAAGGAACACATGTATATATTTATTTTTAACACAGTAAAACAGAGGAATAGCTCACTCTAAGTAGTCTGTACATCACATATCTAGTGCCAATTCTGAATGTGTTTTAAAAGCTGTTGGGCCATCATTGAAGACCGAAGGACAAGTATGTCAGTCAAAAATGTAGTATGCTTGAAAACACCAATGATTAGCTTTCACTTTCTACCCCTCAACAATCCATTAGGTGAGTGACTTTGAACATCGCAATGCTTTTGTGGACTCAGATGACATCACCATTATCCACTAGTGCTTCTTTGGTCTGCTGCAGTACTTGGCACTAGAGGGACTAGGATATGACAGAAAGGGTGGGAATGTTTAATATCTTCAACTTACAAGACACCCGAGAAGAAAACATGACACTAGAGAATTGCCTTTGTGAGATATTCAACTGGATGAACCACAACCACCTCAAAATCAACCCAGGCAAAACAGAGATAATCGTTGTTTCAAAAAAGGGAGGAGACATCAGCTACATCCCCTGGCCAAGAAGGCTTGGCACCACACCTATACCATCATCAATTCTAAAAAACCTAGGGGTCCTGATAGATAACAACCTCACTCTAGAGCCACAAGTAAACTCTCTACTCAAGAAATGTTTCTTCCTCTTGCGAGCAGCAAAAAGGATCCTACCCTTCCTGTCGTTCGCCAACAAAACACCATCATCGCTCTGATCATGTCCAAAGTAGACTATGCCAATAGCCTATACCTGGGCATGCCCGAACGACTTCTAAAAAAACTACAACGCATACAAAATGCAGCAGCCAGACTCCACCTCAAGGTACCCAGAAGAGAACACCTCACACCTGCGCTAAAAATACTTCACTGGCTACCATTAAAACAGCGAATAAAGTTCAAGTCCATGTGCAGCATGCACAGGGCAATACACAAACAAGGCGCAGAATTCCTAAGCGATAAACTACGCCTACATCAACCGACAAGAACACTGAGATCAAGCACCGATATCCGCCTGGAACCAAAACCCTATAACAGAAGAAAACTCGGAGGATCCTCTTTCTCTCATCAGGCACCGAAAACCTGGAATGACCTACCTAAGAATATACGGAACACAACAAACCACCTAGCATTCAGGAAGCTCCTCAAATCGTGGCTCTTCACAGCGTGACCACAACAGCAACACACTAAAATGCCCACCCCATTAAAACAACAACAAAAATAACACCAACCTCGGCCAATCTCAAATGGACAAACACTGAAACCAAAGGACCGACCACAGAACAGACCATAAGATATCATGGGAAATAGCCACAAAAGGAGACCTCCAGAGACTGATCACATACTCAGACCCAGACGAAAGCCCTAAATTACTCACCCACTCCCCTAATCGTACCATATCCAAACCGGCTGACGCAATTAGATAGAAAGTTTGAGAGGAGTCCGATACACCAGCCCAGCATCCAGGAAGGAGAATAGACACCCAACCCACATCTACCTATCCATCAGCATCAGCATCAGAACACCTACAGAACTGGCTAGAATAGAACAGCAAGGAGCAATCAGAACACTTACAAAGCGTGTTAGAACAGCATAGGGAGCGCCCCACACAAACCAAACCCTGCCAGGCGTAGCCCTTTTGCCCACCCTGATGAAACTGGGAGGATTAGCGAGTGCCACACTCGGACAGATTTCTGAACTTCTGTTAACCTTCATACAACCGACTAACAAAAAAACATTTCTGCAGACTTATCTCACTCAAAAATCTCACACAACCATCTCTCGCACAACAACCCGCACGCACTTCACAACACCGAAACAACATATAAGCAACACCAACAGCACACGAGGACTGACATCGATCCAATACTCGCACCAAAGCTCAGCACCCGGTGTATACCGAGTTGAAGCTGCCAAGAGAACACCACTCCTCTCACTATCCTAATCCCACTTCACCTACTAACCCAACCCATCTTCTCATTTGCAGATCCGCCAGAGCGCCTGGGGACCAACTCCGTTGGTGACAGCGCGCGGTACAAATACCTTTAACATTTAACATTAACATTTTAACATCTACATTTATTTAACCCATCGTTCCTCCCGCCAAAAAAATCACAGTTCTTACATATAGTTCATGACCTTTTTCGGAAATTTTTGTTCCATGCATGGGATATATATATTAACCGTAACTGCTCACATCACTCATCCCCAAACAACAGAAGTCAAAATACCTGAGGTCAAGTGTATGTCCTCCTTCAAAAGGGAGCTTTCCTTCCACAAGGACGTGGCATATTCTGCACTTTGGTCCTACATTGCCAATATGTCCTGTCACTGCTCACTTTGACCCAGTGACAATGATCTGGTGGCTCCATTGAACTGAACAACATAACATGGCAAATGTCTCAAAGCGGTGCAAACACATTTTTTTATACAAAACATGTAAATAAAAACAGTTACCTCACATCAGCAACACAAAAGTTAAAAGAAAAGAAACATCAGGGACTTAGTTCATGGAATGTTTAGCATGGTGCAAAGTCACTTTGGACTGCCAACAAACATGTTGAACCAGGCCTAATTTACAGAGTGGTGCAAATTGTATATTTTGCAGAGCAAAGTCACTTTGCACTAAAAAAGTACTCTTTGCACTGCGCTAAATTAGCCTAATTCATACACAAAAAACACTAAGGGGCCGATTCATGGAACAAATGTGCACCGGAAATCTCAGCGCAAGCTGGCGCAAGCGTGAAAAAGCAAGCACACTTGCACGCGTGCAATTCAAGGAAGGGCCTGCGCGTGTTTTCCCATGGATGTGTGCCAAATCCATGCGTGGCACACACGGGCACACGCATCATTGCAACATCCCGAACGCCGTGCGTGACGCACACAGGGAAAGCACACAGTGTTGGCACACACACCAAAAAGGGGGTAGGACATGGGGCGTAACATGCGGAATGGGGAACAATGTGTGAAACAGAAGGCGTAACTTGGGAACTACTGCAGGGAAATAGACGGAACGCACGCAAACAACACGTATTCATGGAATCAAATACGGGAAACATGCGCGCGCTAAAAAACGCTCACAGGCATCAACAGGTCCGTCACAGGAAGGCAGGCGTAAGTGTCCCCGCGCACAGTATAAAAGTGTGCGCAAACAACAAACACGTATATACAGCTATGATGAATGCACCATTTGTCGCAGCACTGCTCGTCGGACACCGCAGGAGGAGGAGAATAGCCAGAGCCTGCATTTTCCCCCCCGGACCAGCCTTTTTGGGATGCCTGATAACCTGGTCTATGGCAGGTATAGGTTTCCACCTCGTATCATCCTAGACCTGGTCAGGGAGTGGGAAGATGACCTTACATCCCCCACCCTGTTCTCCCAAGCATTGAGCCCCTTGGAGAAGGTGCTCAATGTCCTGCATTTTTTGGCCACTGGGTCATTTCAGCGGACTATTGCCACAGTGGGGGGTCTCACAGGCCACACAATCACGCTGCATACACCAGGTGTTGGCAATCATGACTGTGTGCTCCTCAGTCCGCAGGCACATATACATGCCCAGAACACCTGCAGAAAGGCAGGCTGTGGTCCAGGACTTTTACAGGGTGGCACACTTCCCCAAAGTGGTCGGTGCCATAGATTGCACCCATGTGGCCCTACATCTACCTAGGGCCACTGAGCACATCTATCGAAACGGCAAGCACTGGCATTCCATCAATGTGCAGGTTGTATGCGATGCAAAGGAAATCATCACCTCTGTCTATGCAAACTACCCTGGCTCCACCCATGACAGTTTCATATACAGAATGTCCACCCTGAGCCGGGCTCTGGAAGCTGGGCAGCATGGCGACACATGGCTCCTAGGTGAATACAAATGCCCCTGCACATGCATGCATGTCACACACAGACAAATACACAAACCCTAATAATCACAACCATTATCACCACCCCAGGGGACAGTGCCTACCCTCTGAGCAACCACATGATGACGCCAATTTGGAACCCCACCACACCACCCCAGGTAAGATACAACACTGCCCATATTGCAACCAGGGGCATAGTGGAGCGCACATTCGGAGTGCTCAAGTCACGCTTCCTCTCCCTTGACCGCTCTGGCGGCCAGCTACTATATGCCCCCCCCAGTAGTGTGCAGTATCATTGTGGCAGCATGTGTCCTGCACAATGTTGCAACACGGCAGGGTGTACCGGTGGACATGGTGGTGCCCCCACATAAAATAATAATAATAATAATAATAATAATTTGGCATTTATATAGCGCTACGAACCCTCAGGTATCTGAGAACTGCTTATTATTACCCACGTTGTGTGGTGCTCATTTATCGACCTCGGAAGGATGAAAGGCTGAGTTTGGCCCTGCTGGCATTTGAACCTGCGTTAGCAAGCTCTGTACCGATGTCAAAGCGAGCGCTCTACTCGCTGTGCCACTTGACCGGCTACATCCCCAACCACAGTCACAGCGGCTGCCCGTGGGAGGGGATAGGCAGCCCGGACCCAGATTGTGGCCACATTTTTCACCTAAACCTCCACCCCTGCGGATTGCACAGAGGCCTGGCACATACCAGGTGACAATCGATGATGACAAAGAGACAGTCAACTGTCACAACCTTCCCACCCTGAGAACATTGCCATGGAAGTGCTACATTGTGAGCATCACTAGCTACTTAAACCTAAACAATCCTGTGTGACCAAAAGGAACACATGCAAGGTGTGTATCACACACACCCGCAAAACAGCCCATGACAATCCCTGGTATGTCACCCAAACCCTCCCAACCCCCATCACCCTTGTCTGCCACACCATGACATGGCAAGCAATACCAAAAGGCCAACACATGACCAATAAGATCTGAAGTGACATGTGATAAATGGAAAGTGGCTCCAGACAATGACGCCTGAAATGGAATCACATGAAATGACTGACCAACAACCTCCCACACATACCAAGTCATACACAAATGCATTTCACCAGTCTTAGCATGAACATAACACTGAATGCCTGTTCACATGCACATGGGCAAGGCAAAATCCCTACTCTTGAACCTGTGTTCTGTGTGTGTCTCCTGCAACACACTGCTCAGCACACAGCACAGTGAGCAGCCATTGTGTCTGAGATACACCTTGAGCATCACATGAAAAGGACAAATTTAAAAATAACCAATTGACACATGTACAGGATCCCCAAATGGCCATAGATCATGTGCTGCAGGGACACAGCGGGCCCCAGAAGGCAATCTGTGTGCACCAGTGGCCATGGAAGGGTGGTTGTACATGTGGTGGATCATTGTGCAACTGTGTGTGTCAGTAGGGACATGCACTCAATACATGCATGTAAAATCAAGTGATCCTCAGTGTCCTGTACACATCACATGTGAACATTGCCCATGTGTACACCCCAGCATGTCAAGCCACACCAATCCCCTCACACCTGAAAACTAAAGACAACACAGGAACAGGCATTGACCAGCAGAACACATCATGTACATAGTACCCCACAATTACAATCTCAGAGTGCCCAAAACACTGTAGTCGATGCCAACTGTCCAACAACAAAAGGCCCTTCCTCCTTCACACATCACCATGACCTACTAAACAACTGTGTCTGGGGTATGTAGCCTTCTTCCTTCAAGTATACCTGGCCACAGCATCACCCTACCCCTTGGTCTCCATGTTCCACTTTGTGTGTAAATAGGGTCCAGCCCCCTCAGAGGCCACCTTGACTGGCAAAAAACACCAAATCGCAGAGAACTCCAAGGAGTCAAACCCACAAACCATGGAAAAAGCTTGTAGGCAACCAAAAACTCTGGAAGAGTCTCCAGTAGATGACTTGAAGTAGCAGAAAATGTCCAAGCACATGTCCAAGCACAATGATAAAAACAACCAAGGTAGCACAGTTCAACAATGCCACAACAGGATGGGTACCATGTTCGGTACAAAATATACTAAGATGATGCATAAACTGATGGGTAGTGTCACAGCTCCGGTGTCCAGGCGCAGGATTGGCTTGCACCAACCACCTCCTCTGTGGTCTGGGCGCCTGCAAGGTCAAACTTACACAGGCGTCTGAGACCCCGGTGGGGAAGGAGGGTCAGGGATATGTTGTTTGGGCAGGCATTGGTATTCAGGATAACCGGAAAGAGGGGCAGGAGAGGGGAGTAGGATTGTCAAGGGAAAGTAGGGAAAATACAAAATACAACTATTCATAATAACACATACTCAATCAGACAAAACATGTTCATCATGCACATTGTACCAAATGAGTCAAATGCAAGCCAAAGAGAGCCTTATCTCTGGGGTGAGTGCTGGCCTCCTGCCTGAGCACTCTCAGGTCCGGTAACAGGAGCCGTTCAATTCTGCAAAGAGAGTGTGAGTTACTAATCTGTGTGTATCTACAACACACACACGCAACACCATAAATGTCCCAAAGTAAGTGACTCCTCCACAAACAAACACTCTTGTCTGCTGCTTTGTGCCCATACGTTAGCTTGCCCCCGTGAAGGTCCATACACTGTCAATGCAGTAAAGCAGGCGCACGTGGGCGCGCAGCAAATGGAAGGCCAATGCTTCAAGAATCACACATCATACAATGGTCCCTGGGTGAGCAGCTAGACATGTATAGCGAGGTGTGACTCCAGTACAGGTTGTGTACTGGCATTCGCAGATTAAAATAGGTAGTGCATGTGTCAATTAGCACATGTAAATGATATGCACTGCACACAAGTCTGTGCCTCGCTGGGTGTCCCTGTGCGCTGCTTCATTTACTAGCTAGGAACGCTACTGCGCCAATGACTCTGCTTCTTGTGGAGCAGGGTGGACCGGAGGATATGTGCGACAGCCCCTGCGTGTGCCCCTGACAACTTTGCAAGCAACTTGCCATTTGTCCCCCAACGCATTTTAGCTGTACTGTGCGCTTCAACAACAATATCTGTCCTAGCTCCCCATCAGTGGCGCTACTTAGCATGCATGTGCAAGAGGCCTGGTGGAAGCTTGGCTGCGGTGTGGCCCCCTTGTGATGCTCACCTTGCCTGGAGCTCCTGGAAACACGTCTGCTTCTGTTGGCCGTCTGAGCACAAGCCCTGTGGCACTGCTTGCGCACACATGTGCATGTCTTCCCCACCGAACGTGGCCAGCTGTTTGTCGTACAATGGCCCATGTCTGCTGTCAAAGGTGGTCTGGAGGCTCATTCTCCTGCAGAAAGGGCACAGAACATATACTTAATGCAGGAAGTTCCCTGTGTGTGTCTCTTCATGCTGGTTGTGACTGGGCCATGTCAGACACCTACATCAGAATTCCTCCCACCATCAGTGTGACTTTGACAGGCAAAGGGTGCCGGCCACTGTCTACAGCATGAAGTGCATGAAGCACATGTACAGGAAATAAAATAAACATGCAGCACAATGTATATCAATTAATGGACACATCAATCATGAACCCACCCAATTCTAATGCAGACATTCCGTGGATAAAACCCCCACAATCCCCACTAGGGGTGTTAACACAAGTAGTACAGCAGCTGACAGGCCACAGATATGACAGTCCAAAGCCCTTGTGTAAATGACTGTAACACCGAACCATCCTTGCGAGCCCATGGATAAGGGAAGCAGGAGTGGCCTATGTGAGTCAGGACCCCAAGCTGCAAACACATACACGAGACAAGCTTGAAGGGCCCAGCTGGAACAGACAGTGGATGCTTTCAAAAGCCACAAAGCACCACACTGTCACATGAATGCACAATAGACAAGGAATTTTAAACTATATTAACTAATTAAACGAACTATACGAAACCTACATTACCTAATTAAACCAACTATCAAAAACAATGTTAACTAATTAAACTAAAATGAAAAATCATAAATGACCACATACGACACGGGGGGGAGGAGGCACCCAGGAGGGGGAGGTACAGGGTGCACCTCAACACCCACATGCGATGATGTTTGCGATGATGTTGAGTCAAAAAAAAAACTCCATGGGCTCAACGCCTGCACACAGCCTGGCCTGTGTGGGAGATATCTCGTCATCCGATTCAGCCTCTTCCTGAAAAGGTAGATGTGATACAGGAGCCTGACCACACCTAGGCCAGCTTGCCCCTCATCGGCAGCAAGTCTGCCGGACGGGTGAGCCTGATTCTGTGCTGCGATGACACGTAGGTCAGCATGCAGAACCTGCGTGGCCTGGCTGGAAAACTGATGCACCTCCCAGCAAGCACGTAGCTCAACCGAGATGGTACGCTCAAGCTGCACAAACCTCTCCTCTGACCGCTCACTCTGGGACATCAAGAGGACACCCAGAGTGTATCTGAGGGATTCATACTCAGCCTTCAGGGCCTCCATGTGTGTCTCTGCGTGAGCAGCAATTGCTTGACGCAAAGACATTTCAGCTGCCATGCCCAGCCTGAGCGAGCGGGCCATGGACTGTGCCGCCTGCTGCTGGAGAAGCATCTGCCTAGCAGGGGGGAGCACGGATTGGGCCACACGCTCCATGCTCACAGCAATGTTTTCTATAGCTACCCCCTGGCGTTCTGAATTGGCAGTCATGTCTTGCTCCCACTTAGTATACCTCGGTGGCACGCGGCCACCACGTTGCTGGGCTTGACACCTGTGGGTCCCAAGGACTGGCCGTCCTGGTCGGGTTGGCACTGCCTGCGGCTGCAGGACTACATGCCCCTGTCAACGTGATGTCCCAGGCACATCAGCGACTGGTGTGGAGGGTGACCCTGCGTCCCGATCCACCACAGGCGGAGGTCCCACCACCGTCTGGCCCCCTCAGTGCAGGTGTCGTGGACAGAGGAGCGTCCACATCAGAATCACTCATGCCAGACGAATGGACCCGATGTACATCCAACTCGATATTGCCATCAGAGTGATCGTCCAGGCTTGACTCATTGCCTGCCACAGACAAGATGGTCTGTAACACGTGTGGGTTTTCGTGGTCTACCACCCCACGACCCCCACTTTTGCCGTGTTGCTGGTGTGATAGCAAACCTGTGTCTGACATGTCAACACCATCCTGTTGCCCCATTGCGTCATCATCTGCAAAGTGGAGAAAATTTACATTAGTACACATGTCAGAAGCACATGACACACACACAGACATCATACAGACTGACAACACATGAAGCACACATGTCACACACAAATGTGAACCTGGCATGCATGCAAGGTCACTTTGACATAGCATCAGGGACTAGGCATGTAGAACGGTGTAACATAGCTCAGAAGTGGGTTGATGCAGTGCAGGTCAAGTGTACGTTATCCACTATCTAAATGAACAAGTACATCATGATGTATATCAATTGACTTGAAGGCAGTGCAAGGGCAAGTCCAGGCATCACGTGCAATGTGCATGCAATGTGTTGCATGGCTACAAGCAAACCCCCCCTAAGTGAAAATTTAGGGATGCATTGCATGGCAGCAAAAGGGTGACCAGAGACCTGTGCATTGGCAGACAGTGCTGTCTAGCATCAATTGCATCATCTGAGTCAACTGACAACACAGCAGATGATGATGGGACAGAAAGCAGGACATATGATGACCCCTCAGTAGTACAGACATGTGTGCAGAAGCCCCTACACCAGTTGAACAGAGTCAGTGGGCCTGAAACGGAGGGAGGCCTATGCCCTGAACAGACTGTGACACCCTAAACATGTGTGTGTTGCAGGACTGAGCCAGAGTGGGCATGGAATGGATGATCAAAAGCAAAGAAATGTCGGTCATCCTGGACACATACTAAAATGATCATCCAGTCAAGGACACATAGGGAAATGCATGGAATACACATGGAGCATGAATGGGAACTCATGTCCCTGCAGAGCATCTGCCATCTGCACAGTCCAAGTGAGACAACCTGCATGAAGTGCAGAGGATGTACACCACTGCAAGTGTCTGGCAGGTTGGCTGGTGGAAGTTTGCATGTACACAGGAGTCTTGAACAGGTCATTGCAGTACGCCAATGTGATGCACACCTTTGCAATGTTGAAATTGGGGCGCAGGGTTGGTGGAGGGGCAAGGGAGCATGCCTACGTGGAGTACCCGCATGCATGCAGAGGACACATGCACGTCAGTCAGGCAATGACATAGTCCCAGTGCTGAAAGGAAACACACCCCAGGCAACATGCAGAAGGGCCATTGAGCTGGAACATGGACTGTAGGGGCAGCTGGGTGACTAGCATGTGATTAGGGTGCAAGTGTGGTGGTGAGAACAGTCCCCGTCTGCTCTACATGTCCACTATCCTGCACAGCAGGCACGTATCATAGAAGCATTGTATTACTTGCTCATGAGAACCATGTACACCTGACATGCTGTGGCAGTCAAGCACAACACATCACACAAGAAAAACACACATGTCGTCGACCAACAGGCAACAACACTCACTGGATGGGGCATCAAAGTCCGGCATCTCTCCCACTCCTTCGACCAATACTGTTGGTATGAACTCCGGAACGAGGGCCTCGTGCGGAGTGAGGTCTTCCTCCTCATGTGCTGGCCCACCGCCATTCACCAGAGTAATATTGTAATTTGAGGCATGCTTTGCCTTAGTGCTGCGTTTGAGGTCATTCCAACGCTTTTTGCACTCTTGCGCTGTGCACACCTCATGGCCGAATGCACTCACATCATCTGCAACTTGCTTCCACTGGGTATTACGATGGGTAGCCGTAGTTTGATAATTCGACCCCACTAGCATGTCACGGTTGTGTTCCCGCACGTAGACCACGAAGAAGTCCAGTTCCTGCTTGCAGAAGGGCTTCTTCCTCGACGTGCTGGAGGCCGTAGCTGTGTCTGGGGTTCCAGCCTCTACTGCTGGTGCAACCTTCCTCCTCTTGGACGCTGGTCCAGACCCTGGCTGGCAAATGCCGCCCTGATCAGTATGGGCAGTGGCGCTGGTGGAATGAGCCGATGGAGTGGCAGGTGGAACATGGAGTGGACCCCTGACTTGCGTCAGTGGCTGCTGGGTGCCCTGGAATGGACCCTGCGCAGCAACATTCGCTGTGCCAGGGTCATTGAGCGGGACTGTCCTGGTTGGTAGACTCACAACCGAGGGTGTGTCGGCTGCATATGCCCCTGCAATAGCCAACACCCGGCTGGTCGGGGCAGCAGATGACATTGCTGCCCCAGGGACACATGCCTCGGTCAGGGCAGCCCTGCGTGCACCTACCGTGTGCCTCCTGATCAGCTGGAATTCTTCCATGGACTCTTCAAGTGCCAACGCAGCATGCGCTGGCAGACCCTGAGCCTGGGTGGTGGTCTCCACAGCTGCACCTGCAGCTACCACTACCCTTGGGCCCGTGGCAGTCGATGAAACGGACTGCTGTTTCACATGGGCGTCAGTGTCAGATGCAAGAACTGCATCTCCTGGAGCCGCAGGTGGTGGTGGCATGACTGCACCAATATGTGGCACAACATCGTGCCGAGCTGCCGAACCCATGCCTCTTCCCCCTCTGCAGCCACCCTGGACACCCTGGAGTCCACCTACTCCCTGGTCACCCCAGCCACGTCCCTGACCATGCCGACCACATGGAGTACGCCCAGCTGAGGCACCCCTCACCTTACGTGGCCTCCCAACCATGGCACAGATGGAGTAGTGCCAGCACAGATGGAGTAGTGCCAATGGGAGGTGTACACGACAATTGTCCTGGGCGATTGGGGTGAAGGGGGTGGGATACAAGATGTTAACATCACCCATGTCCCTGCAAAGCTGTATGTGACCCCGGTGATGAAGTGACAGGTGACGCAACGCTCAGGCACCCCACAACTGCTGTAAAACTGTGCACACAACCCCCGGTAGCCCATGTGTGTGGAATTAACCTCCCGCAGTATGCGGTGGCACCCAGGGACACGAAAAACACGTACGCACGGGACACGCAGGCTACTATGACCTTGAAAATGGGTACACGATACACAGGGGCACTCTCACTGGGAAAAATAGCATGCACGACTCACCGTCAGACTAGTGTGATAATGAAAAACATGCGTAGCCAATACCCCCGCCAAAAGAATAGATATGGCCTTGATCCGCTGTGAAGTTGTGATGACGCGTGAAACAACACAAAATAGCAACACACACGTCGTCTCCACGAAAGGCATGTACAGCAAACTGCCGGTACACGCTCACCTTTAACCTGTGCTGATGGACACACGCGCGCGTCACTTCTCTTACGCGCTTAGGCCCTTTCCTCGGATCACACACATTCACAAACAGACGTGTCTTCTTTTCACGTGCTGATTCAATACGCACCCGTCATGAGGGGAAATCCCTTGCGCATAACTTCACAGACACGCTTATGTGCTAAGGGCCTTTCCTCGAATTACACGCTGACGTGCAGTTTTTTCACATGCCAAATCACTCCTTATCAAGGCGGAACACGCTCCTGCCCAGAAGGCCATTTTCCTGCCTCCGAGCAGCCTCCCACGAGCCATCCGCTGCTGCCTGTCTGCCTGCTGCCACCGTGCCCTGCCATTTGGTGCCTGTACATCTGCCATCTGCAGGGGTCCAGTTGCAGTGACCACCCCTGCTGGAACAGAAGACTCCTGACTGGTGTTCCATCACTCCACAGCCCAGCCCCAGGACTCAGTTGCCCAGCCATACCTGCCTCGGGGGTTGCCATGTCTGACACAACACCTTCCGGCACCAGTGGCAACACCCAGCCAGAGAGGCATAGGGCTGCCAGCTGCTCTTCCGAAGAAGTTGGCATCCTGGCGGAGAGAGTACTGGGGCAGTATGATGCCCTCTTCACACCATCGCGCGCTGAAAAGGAAGGACGGAGGAGGATCTGGATGGACATAGTGGTGCCATCAACACGTAGGGGTAGGCACCCCATGACCTGAAACACGGCCAGAAGCGCTGGGAGGACTACAAGTCCAAGACCCTCGGGGGTTGCCATGTCTGACACAACACCTTCCGGCACCAGTGGCAACACCCAGCCAGAGAGGCATAGGGCTGCCAGCTGCTCTTCCGAAGAAGTTGGCATCCTGGCGGAGAGAGTCCTGGGGCAGTATGATGCCCTCTTCACACCATCGCGCGCTGAAAAGGAAGGACGGAGGAGGATCTGGATGGACATAGTGGTGCCATCAACACGTAGGGGTAGGCACCCCATGACCTGAAACACGGCCAGAAGCGCTGGGAGGACTACAAGTCCAAGACCCTCAAGAAGGCTCAGCGCCTCTTAGAGGCAGAGGGTGCAGTGGGGCGCCGGAGCCAGCTTACCAACCAGCAGATGAGGGTCCTGGAGTGCATTCGCCCAGTGCTTCGCCACCTCAGGATGCAGGCCCATCTGGAATCGAGCGTTAAGTGGCCTTGCATTGCTGTGTGAAACAGGGCATGTTGCAGTGTGCTGTTAGTCAGCTACTTGCCTGTATGTGTGACATTGGCCATGTATGGATGTGTGTGTGCAGGGACATCATGGTGCTGCATGTGAGACCAATCATGCATGAACCACATGAATGGTGCATGTGTTACAATGCTACATGCGGGGCAACATGCAGAATGCACACATGAATGCATGCCTGTCTCTGTTGTTGGACATGGATGGGGTGTGAGAGATGGGTGCTGCTGTCAAGGACATGTATGATGTACATGTCTATTTATTTTATTTTTATTTATTTAATTTGTTTCCATTTGTATAGCGCACTTTGTCCCTAGGGCATATGTCTATATGTCTGAGTAGCGTGTGTGTGACTTGTAAACGCCATGGATGCATGACACATGTCCATGACTATGTTGCAATTCACTGAGGCAGCCTAGTCATCCTTGTCTCCACTGTGTCTGGGGTGTACAAGGCCAGATGGATGAAATTATAGTGATGTGTGTGCATGTGATCAATATGAGCCATGATGCATGTGAGTTTCGAACCACCATCATATGTTTCAACAGTTCTTTGGACATGAATGCAAATGTTCTTTACATGCGCCATGCCTGTTACTGCATGTGTGTTGCCTGCACTGACCCATGTGTTGTGGAGGTACATGGTGGAAGTGACGTTTGACAGTGCCACTCATGTGCTATTGCTTCCTGTCTAGGGGACTATTGTACAGTACCCTGATGCTTGTGTTCTATGTCTCACTCTGCACAGCAGCGAGTGAAGAAGAGGGCGGAGACGGCACTGTGGAGCAAAGCGGCGGGGATGCCTCCACCGGCTGGCGATGCAAGGCCCAGTCACCCTCCCAGGAATTACCAGCATCTGGGAGCGAGGGGACTGGTGCAGCTTCTGCCACTACGGCTGCAGTGGAAGGGGTGGGTGAGCCCCCACAGGGGCTTGCAACAGCGGAAGACGGTGTGGAGCCATCCAGGTTGGTGGTTTTCACAGAGGAGGAGGAGGCCGCTACTGAGCCGCATATGGGGCCTGGTGGGGGTGGTACCATTGGTGCAAGTGGTGCAGTCCAGGGGCAGGAGGCAGAACAGGTCGCCGTGGAGGGGCCTGTGCATGTCACTGTCCCTGACACTGTGACTGCACCACCATGCACCAGCAGGGATGCCCCATCCAAGGCCGAGGGGACCCGTGACCGTATGGAGACCGTACTGATTGGTGTCACGTTGCGCACGCATGACATTTGTGATAACGTGCGTGCTTCCTGGGGAGAGCACACACGTCATCTCGAAGAGCTGCATGCCAACGTGGCCCAGTTGGGAGGGTCCTTGGTCGGGGGTTTCGTACATGTGTTGAGCACTCTGGCGGCACTCTCCTCTTTTGTGAAGACTATGCGCCAGTCGTTCTCCATGCCGTCTTCCGGCCCAGATGCCACCAGGGCCCCCTGTGGACCTGCCCTGATCAACGCAGCCAGCTCAGTGGTGATCCCATCCCTGCCACAGTCGGGAGTCGGAGGTCCAGCAGGGGTGGACACCCCAGCAACTGGACCTCAGCAGTTGGAGGATGTGCCGGCAGCATCGGGCAGGGCACGTGCACGACGGCGTCGGTGGATTCCATCAGCCTGGATGCCATCATGCTGGCAGAGGCAGTTGCGTCAGAGGCAACGGCAGGCTCAACGTGGGAGGCATCCTGGCTCGGGGCCATCAATATCAGAGGGGCAGGCATCGGCCAGAGGGCAGGAGGACCCTGGAATGGGAGTGTCTTCCATGTGGCAGCGGTTGGGCCAGCGGATAGATCCAGAGAGGTGGCGGGTGGAGGAGACACGGCTCACTATGGTCAGGGCGGAGAACTCCATGCGCAGGGCACTGAGGCGGACTGAGTGCCTCGAGGGAATTCGCAGGGAGTTGGAGGTGGATATGGCATTATCCCTGCGAGACTTCAGGGCCAAGGAACAGGCCCAACCTCCAGGACATTGAACAGGAGTTCGATGATGCCCTGGCCCGGGAAATCAACTAGTGAGCCGTAGGACTTGCCCGTCGCCATTGTATATACTTAGTTAGTGTTAGGTTTCATTTATGTTTTTCTTTCATTTGGGGCGCTTGGACTATGCCCCACCTTCTTGTAGATAGTTCTTTATTAGGTAGTCTTTTTGGTAGGTTTCATTTCAATAGTTGGGCTCATGGACCCTGGATTTGTTATTTGTATATAGTTGAACAGTGAATTTATCATCATTTTTTTTTTTTTCACCATGGAGCAATGGATTTTACTTATTTCTTTCCCTTTGGATTTGCTTTGTTGGACAGAGACTTTGGACACATTTTCATTTGGATTTATTTGGATTCTGATTTCATATATTTTTTTAATTTTGGGAAATGCATTTTATTTCTTATTTCCATTATTGTGTGTTTTCTTTTAATTCCCTTCATTTTGTGTTCAATACATTTTTGTTTCATACTTCAATGTATGGTATTCTCTCATTGGTTTCATTCATGTCACAATGTGGGTTTTCACATTCACTGGCACCCATTGTGTGTGTGTGACGGACAGGTGTTGATGTACATACTTGCCATTTGGGTTGTATCATGTAATGGGCATTTCAATGTGGGGTGGATGTAATACTTGGTTGGTTCTTTGGGCAGGGGTGGCGTGCAGTGGGATTTGGGTGGCCATAAGGCCCATGATTGTGGATCATGATGACGTGTTGACATGAGTCGGGGCCTGCTGGCAGGTGCCCGTCACTGCTGGGTGGTTGGGGGTGCAGAGGGACATGAGTCGGGCCTGCTGGCAGGTGCCCGTCACTGCTGGGTGGGTGGGAGTGCAGGGGGACATGAGCCGGGGCCTGCTGGCAGGTGGCCATCACTGCTGGGTGGGTGAGGGTGCAGGGGGACATGAGTCGGGGCCTGCTGGCAGGTGCCAGTCACTGCTGGGTGGGTGGGGGTGCAGGGGGACATGAGTCGGTGCTCACTAGTGCATGGTGACATGTGGGCTGGCTGGGGGGCATGCCCAGGGTGGATGGGCTACCTGTGGGGCATGGCCAGGGTGGTTGGGCTGCCTGCGGGGCATGGCCAGGAGTGCAGGGTAGTTCCCTGTGGTGTGGGCTGCCTGCAGGGCCTGGGGAAAGGAGAGAGGTCCCACACTGCCAATTTGCATGTGAAACTCCCCGCGCACCCCTCAGAAAACATATACCCCGCTCAAGCTAGAGAAATTGCGTGTGAAACTCCCTGCGCACCCCCAGAAATACACGTACCCCGCTCGCCCAGCGAAATCGCATGTGAAACTCCAAACGCACCCCTCAGAATACACGTACCCTGCTCGCCCAGCGAAATCGCGTGTGAAACTCCCTGCGCACCCCCAGAGATACACGTACCCCGCTCGCCCAGCGAAATCACGTGTGAAACTCCATGTGCACCCCCAGAAATACACATACCCCACTGGCCCAGCAAAATCACGTGTGATACTCCATGCACATCCCTCAGAATACACGTACCCCGCTCGGCCAGCGAAATCGCGTGTGAAACTCCCCGCGCACCCCCAGAAATTCACGTACCCTGCTCGCCCAGTGAAATCGCGTGTGAAACTCCCGGCGCAGCCCCAGAAATACACGTACCCCGCTCGCCCAGCGAAATCGCATGTGAAACTCCCCGCGCACCCTCAAAAATACACGTACCCCGCTCGGCCAGCGAAATCGCGTGTGAAACTCCCCGCGCACCCCCAGAAATACACGTACCCCACTCGCCTAGAGAAATCGCTTGTGACACTCCACACGCACACCCAGAAATACACGTACCCCACTTGCTCAGTGAAATCACGTGTGAAACTCCCCACGCACCCCCAGAAATACACATACCCCGCTCGCCCAGCGAAATCGCGTGTGAAACTCTACGCGCACCCCCCAGAAATACACGTACCCCGCTCACCCAGCGAAATCATGTGTGAAACTCCCCGCGCACCCCCAGAAAGACACGTACCCCACTTGCCCAGCAAAATCACGTGTGATACTCCATGCACATCCCTCAGAATACACGTACCCCGCTCGCCCAGCAAAATTGCGTGTGAAACTCCCCGCGCACCCCCAGAAATACACGTACCCCGCTCGCCCAGTGAAATCAGGTGTGATACTCCACGCACACCCCTCAGAATACACGTACCCCGCTCGGCCAGCGAAATCGCATGTGAAACTCCCCGCGCACCCCCAGAGATACATGTACCCTGCTCGCCCAGCGAAATCGCGTGTGAAAGTCCCTGCGCACCCCCAGAAATACACGTACTCCGCTCGCCCAGCGAAATCGTGTGTGAAACTCCCCGTGCACCCCCAGAAATACACGTACCCCGCTTGCCCAGAGAAATTGCTTGTGACACTCCATGCGCACCCCCAGAAATGCACGTACCCCGCTCGCCCAGTGAAATCACGTGTGAAACTCCTCACGCACCCCCAGAAATACATGTACCCCGCTCACCATCGCCCAGAGAAATCGCGTGTGAAACTCCACGCGCACCCCCAGAAATACACGTACCCCGCTCACCCAGAGAAATCACGTGTGAAACTCCCCACACACCCCCAGAAATACACGTACCCCACTCGCCTAGAGAAATCGCTTGTGACACTACACACGCACACCCAGAAATACACGTACCCCACTTGCTCAGTGAAATCACGTGTGAAACTCCCCACGCACCCCCAGAAATACACATACCCCGCTCGCCCAGCGAAATCGCGTGTGAAACTCTACGCGCACCCCCCAGAAATACACGTACCCCGCTCACCCAGCGAAATCATGTGTGAAACTCCCCGCGCACCCCCAGAAAGACACGTACCCCACTTGCCCAGCAAAATCACGTGTGATACTCCATGCACATCCCTCAGAATACACGTACCCCGCTCGCCCAGCAAAATTGCGTGTGAAACTCCCCGCGCACCCCCAGAAATACACGTACCCCGCTCGCCCAGTGAAATCAGGTGTGATACTCCACGCACACCCCTCAGAATACACGTACCCCGCTCGGCCAGCGAAATCGCATGTGAAACTCCCCGCGCACCCCCAGAGATACATGTACCCTGCTCGCCCAGCGAAATCGCGTGTGAAAGTCCCTGCGCACCCCCAGAAATACACGTACTCCGCTCGCCCAGCGAAATCGTGTGTGAAACTCCCCGTGCACCCCCAGAAATACACGTACCCCGCTTGCCCAGAGAAATTGCTTGTGACACTCCATGCGCACCCCCAGAAATGCACGTACCCCGCTCGCCCAGTGAAATCACGTGTGAAACTCCTCACGCACCCCCAGAAATACATGTACCCCGCTCACCATCGCCCAGAGAAATCGCGTGTGAAACTCCACGCGCACCCCCAGAAATACACGTACCCCGCTCACCCAGAGAAATCACGTGTGAAACTCCCCACACACCCCCAGAAATCCACGTACCCCGCTCGCCCAGCGAAATCGCGTGTGAAACTCCCTGCGCACCCCAGGAATACACGCATGCAGCCCATCCACCCTCAACATTCCCCACAGGCAGCCCATCACCCCAGTGCATGCCCCACTGGCTGCCCACACCACAGGGTGGAGTTTTACACATGATTTTGCTAATGCGAGAGGGGTACGTGTATTCTAAGGAGTGCGCAGGGAGTTTTACACTCAATTTTGCTAGTGCGAGAGGGGTACGTGTATTCTGGGGGGTGAGCGGGGAGTTTGCCACGCGTTTTCGTGGTTGGGGTGCTGTATGCTGGTCCACTGGCCTTTGCGCCATGTACTGGATTTGTGCGCTGTTCATGGCGCATGGGGCGGGGTTGCGGCGTGACTGGCGCGACTGCAGGGTCGCTGCGCCACTCTGCGCAACAGCTGGTTTTGGATGTTAAAATCCATGAATACGCTGTGCGCTGAAATGGGTTTTGGCGCACGCGGCTGGCTCAGACTGCCGCACGCACACACTGTGTGCCAGCCGCGTGCGTCACTTGTGCGCCGAATCCTATGAATTACCCCCTAAGTCTGCGCTACTTAGTGCTTTTTTTGTTTTATTTAGGCCCATTTAGCGCTCTGCAAAGACTACTTTTGAAGTGCATAGTGACTTTGTTCCACTAAAATACACTTTGCACCACTCTGTGAATTAGGCCCGGTTGAATGTGTCTGTTGGCAGTGCAAAGTCACTTTTCACTGCACTAAATGTTCCATGAATTAGGCCCTTAGTGTCAGACTATCCATTCACAGATAATTAGAACCATAAAAAATACATAAAAAGGGAAAAATAGAACAACGTGAATTAAAATTATAAAAGGCCACCCCTATCGAAGGCCCTGTCCAGCCTTTCTTCAAAGTGCCTTGTCATGGCCTTTACATTGTCTACTGAACTTCCCATTGTTCTCTTCCACAGTTCTCTTTTTCAGCTGGTGGGCTGGTCAGTGTTTGGTGATGCTTCCAGCAGAATATTAGTTCAGGCTGCTTGGTATCAGTTCACACTACTGCACACAAGTAAGCCCATACTCCCACCACAGAACGTGTGGAACATATTATAGGACATTGTAATTACACATATTGTTTGGGTTAGACCCTCTGAGTTGGACTCACTGACATACCACTGGCACCTCTCAAGGCAGTCCATCATGTTGTGGTAATTTGACAACATCCTCCCCATTTTACAAAACATATATTGGCTACATTTCCCCAATACGTTTCTCTTCAAAATCACCTCTATCTCATACAAGGAAAATAACGCCTGCATGCCAACCTACCTTGCAGTCAAACGTACCCCCTCTGGTGACACATGCTCACCCAGGAGCCAGATCATTGCAAATCTTGAAATGAAACTGGCATGCAGTGAGAAGAACAGGAAGCAAGCAGTTCCTCTTCGGCTCTGTCCCCAGCATATTGGAATACCATTCCAGTTGTGATCAGGACCTCTCCAGAGCCCCTGCAGGTCAGGAAAGAACTTAAGGTCCAGCATTTTATGGAATACTTAGCCATGACTTGGGATTTACTGCCCAGGGTTCACTAGCATGCCAGAATAGCCTTGTACATTTACCCATCGTGTTTCCTAAACAGAGTACAGTGCTCTGTTGATTTTGAGCTCGGCTTGCACTGCATATACTGGACAAAGAAAAACATTGGGGGAAAAAAGCATTATTATTATTAGTATTATAATTACTATTATTATTGTTCAGCAATAGCCAGCCGTGTTAGAGGGTGGTTGGTAAGATTCATTTCCATGGTTAGCTTTGTCTCTATGAGAATGGCAACATGTTTCACTTGTGAACAACAATCCACTCCCATTCTATAAAAATGGCCTGCACTTTATATCGGAAGAGTACGAAATAGCATTGTTTTCCTTAGTGCCAGACGTTTGAATTAGACCTCTGTGTTCTTGGTACAAGCAGTTTTACCACTTCAGATAATACAAGAGCCTGCAACATCACAAAGTTAGAAATGAGCCTTGTTCCCAGCCGCAGGGCTGGACCAACACAATACAAATGATCACTGTCCATTCTGGAAGGCCTTCAGCAACAACATGCATGCTCTTAGCAACACCATGCACACTTTTAGCCACATCCTTAGTCATATTAATATGTCCAGGGGACAACGGAAAGAAAAGAAATGTTGTCTTAGGTGATGCAAGTGGCAATTTAAAGAAACTTGATATGCACTTATACTACAGAGGAATTACATATATAGGGTACATTTGGGGCTTCTTACTGTAAAGAAATGACTGCAGTTTGGCATTGGTGTGGTTTAATTCATTTTTTAATGTGAGTGTTTTATAAAATATATGAAAGTTGTTGAAATGTTTGTGTATCATAAACTTTGGCGAACATTCATAATTAAAGAATAATCTATATAGTGATTTTGTCTATAGAGTCTGTTTTACAAAGATAATAAAAGATAATATAGCAGGAAAAGATGTCAGGAAGAGCCACATAGTAGATCACAATGATTAAAACAGTCAGTTCAAATTCAGTGATCCATAATGTAAATCTAATGCTTAAAGGTCTTACTATGTCATGCCTTATTTTCATTATTTTGTATGGGGGAGATGAGGCGTGGACCATATGTTGAGATTCTACATCATCCTTCCTCTCTGCCATGCAACTACTCCAGCATTTCTATCAGCATGTGTTTCCTTGCTAGTGCAAATTCTGTGTTTTTTTTTAAACAGGTGGATTCCATAGGGATCCATTGTAGGTGCCACCTGCCATGCGTAAATGGCAGGCAGCGTTTGCTCATTTTGCAGGCATAGTGCAAAGTTGTGGCTTACAAGTGAGGATGCCACATTTTTAGGCACCGCTTTGCAAAAGTGGAAAATTACACAGAGGGCACCTGTTTAATCAAAAGTGTAAACATAACAGTTCCTCTCCTCGTAATTTACGTGGAACTCAAACATGAATGGCTCATTGGTCCCTGTCAGCATGCGCACAGCTTTAAGTTAATGGCTGCTTGACACTCTGGCAATCAGCCATTACATCCAAACTTGATTAATGGAGCGCTGCAATGATTGATGACTAGAGGAAAGCAACATAAACTGTAGCCAGTGTATAAGACTGCTGTGTCTCCAGCTCTTGTTAACACCAACCCGTGTGTCTGTCACAGCAAGGAGAAGATTCAGTATTTCGGAAAAACTGGGCTCAACAAATACACATTAAAACGCTGGATCATTGTGCTTACATCGACTTAAAACCAGCTGCTCCCCAACCCTCCAGTATCGATAGGAATGCATAATCCTGTATTTCATGCTGACGGCAATATGAATATTTCTGGAAAAAAATCTGAATATGATTTGACTATGCTTGGAAGTTTAGCTCCTTGTCTTTCGCTTTTGGCTAATAGGTATCAAATCAATAAATAATGCCATTAATAAAAAGGTGGGTGGAAGGCATCCTCAAATGGACAAATCTGTGCCAGTGCTTTTGCCAAGACCCCACCCTGACCACACTCATGCTGAGCTGACATTGGCAGCACACATTACAATATGACATGCCAATATCATGTTTACACTGTCATTCAGTTTTAGGAAAAGCAATGCATGAATTGACAGATCTGGAGCTGGAGTATTACTTGTTTATATGATTACCTTGATTAATGTCTCAGTGATAGACTATAGAAGTATTACACATTGACTAACGATGATATAGTTGGCCTCATTACAAGTTTGGCAGTGTGGAAAGAGTATCAGTAATTCCGCACTACTACTTTTTCCAAAACTGCCTTATTATAGGTTTTGCAGATTCAACACCGTCGGAATTACCACATGCTAAACCCGACGATTTTGGGAGGAAAAGTGGCAGATTCACCTCCAGCGTGCAAGAGATAAATCCTCCAAGTTACCTCCAAAAACCAGCAGATCTTTCGTGCGGTAATCCCCCCAGTGGTAAATCTGGCAAAAGTCCTAGGGACTTCAAAAATGGGGAATTACCGCCACTTGTAACTCCATGAGACCAAGTGGCAGTAACCGTATTTGAGTGTGGCAGTAATTCGGGTGATTTACCATCCAATTACTGCCAATCTCGCACTGAGGCCATTGACTTTTATGGTTCCTTTTTTTACAGTGTTTTATTAAAAGGAAACGTATTTGTGGAGCTTAGGCAGAATCCACTTTGCTCCAGCAGAAAGTCTTCAATAATTAAATTATGAATTTTGCTACTGCTATTATTGATATGATTAATTGTAGTATTACTAATATTAGTAATCATTTGTAAATAATAACAATAACTGTAATAATGATAATGGTAATATCTACATCCTTTTTTACTTATGGGATGATGGTTGATTATAATTGCAAAATGTTCTATGAAGGTACTGCAGAGCGGGCTGATTACGAACTGCGAAACATAAACGGTTAACCTGTAAACAGTGGTGCAATTTGTTCAGAAAGTTAAAAGGCACCATGCCAGAGTGTCATGCTCTCATTATAATAATAGGCTTCTAAATAACGAGAGACGTTTGGTGAAGTTGAACTCTTGTTATCTCTGAATGTAGATCTAAAGGAGAAGTTTGATATGTGACGTCTTAAGCCTGAGTGCAACACTGTACAGAGAAGCATGAAGGAAGTACAATTGCAAGTAGATGTAGTCATTTTTACAGTTAAAGACACTTTCTTCTTAAAAAATGTTTTGACAATAAATGCATGATTTGGGGACGTGCTAGCCTCATGGTATTGTGCTGCACAACGAATATTAAAAAAAGCCATGTGTGCCATGCTATCAACCGGATATGTACAGGCAATGCTTCTTAACCCCACGTTTCATTTCACAGAGCTTGCTGACAACATTACACACATTGACGGTGTTCCATGTGCGGACCTTGAAAGGATGAAATGCTGAGTTAGATGCAGCAGAATTAGAACCTCTCACCAGCAAGTTGAAAGGAATCATTTGGAGGAAAGCTGAAAGCACAGAGCAAGTAAGCTATACTCCTAATTCAAAATATTTTCTCCCTTAATATATTTTCTGCAGAGAACACTTCTCCATGAAGTTTTATTTGTGTGTGCAATAGAAGGAAATATTTCTAAAACTCGGACATTTGGAACAGCAATTGTTTTCACATATTTGCATTGTATACATTTTAAACGTTTCCATGAGCTCTTGTTACAGGGCTACCTGGGCTGGCTTTAAAGTCTAAAACAAAAAGGGCAATAGCATAATAAAAGGTGCACATTTTTTAATTGAAATGATAGCATACCGATTGGACACTGGCCTTTGATGAAGATCGGAAAGAGGCACCACTTTGTTTCTCTCACAGTCAATGGTCATTTTAAGCACATTTGGGGACCGGGGCATTTGGGCACCCCCTTCACCGAACCAAAGAAATGAAGAGATACAGAATATCTGGTAGTGCCCCCTCATCGCCATCGCAACCCGTTGCTCGATATGCTGCCTCACAGCAATCAAAATAAGCATGAATACTACATTTCAGTCTCCTTGCAATCTTCATTCTAGCTGTAATGAGAATGATGAACAAGTAGCATTTCAAGGGCAATATTAGCAGTCAATGGCAAGGGTAATTGTCTTCTAGTATAGGTACAGGACATTCCTTAGCACATAATCCATAGAAATACGACTGAAATTAGCTGCTTTGCAGAATGTAAAAATGCTCAAGCATTGATAGAGGAGACTAATTGGAAGCACAGAGAAATCTACACATTCCATAGCATAGATAGTGGATGCAAATAAGAAGCTACAAGGAAGGTGTCCATATCCAGACAGACTGAGATTAGAAGAGGAGCATGCTTTTCAACTACTATATCCAATAAAGATCAAATAAGCAAGTGTCTGACATGTGCAATATATCAATGCTCACTATTATTACAGATGAAGTAACACTGTAGCCAGTAAAACCAAGAGTTAGGATTTATTGAATTATCATACAATGAGAACAACATCCCTCTGAAGGTCTGCCAATTTTTAAAAGTTTAGGAACTGGCAATATTGACATGTTAGGCAATCATGATTAAATGATATGCCCAGGATCACACATTGCTTAAGAGGTGAAGCTGCGATTAGTGCCCAATGTGCAACTTCTTACCATGAACTAAAATATCCCAGTTTATAGAACTGAGTTGGAAAGTACACAAATCGCATAGCCCAACATGACCATTTTTAAAAATAAATCTATTGAAACATGTTATGCAAAATGGAAATGAGTCACGCTTCATTGTCTCCATCATCAAGGGAAATATATAAGTACCAGCATCTAATTGATGTGATCTTAAAAGATGTCATCTGGGTTTGGTATGGTACGGTAATGTTTATTTGTAAAGTGCCTATACACAAGGCAATTGTTTCAAAGCGTTCAAGGAGGAAGGAAACAAGGGGAAAAAAACAACCATCATTCAGAGCCTTGAATTTCTGAATGATACAAATCTACCAGGCAGAGTAAGTGCATATAATACAATTAACAGTATACAGAACCGAAAATAGTTCTGATGACAATTCTGCAGTTTTTCCAAGTGCATTGAGGTGCCTCTATGCAAGGGGGGAGACAGGGAAGATAGACAATCTGGCATGGTGCGTTCAGATTGTGCAAGTGCACAGATGGTACATGGTGGAGAGGGGCGTGGGAGCAAGTGCCGGGGCGGCAGTGTGCCCAGTCAATCAGAAACTGGGTTTCGTGCAGAGAGATGCCATTGTCATGGATCATTAACCATGTACAGTAGCAATGAGGCAAGTGCTGACCCAGAGGCAAGTGTGAGAGGACTGGCGAGGGAGCCAGGGACCTGTGAGACTCTGAGGTACACGCAGCGGCCAGTCAGCATGCTGTGTGGAAAAGGAGAGAGAGCGGGATAGAGTGGAGCGAGAGGTTAGCAGGGTGGGGGAGAGAGAAGGAAGAGGAGAAAAGGAATGTCTTACGGAGATTCTGGAACTTAAGGTGATCAGACTCAAGACGCAGGACGGCAAGGAAGTTTCCCTGAGGGAGGCCCCTGCTGAGGATAAATATCTCCCTCCAAATCTCTGCTTGGAGAACCGGCTCACTCACAGAAGCCTGGAGGTAGATGAGCACAGGGCTCCGGAAGAACAGAATTTAGGTAGGCATTGTTGTATATAGGTAGGATGCAGGCCCCAGAAAGCCTTGTGGACAATGCAGAGGGTCTTGAACTTGATCCTTGCAACCTTGGGGAGCCAGTGGAGAGATTTCAGTGGCGGAGAGATGCGGTCCCTGGGCTTGCGCATTACGCATGCGCCACACCGGCCGTAATTGTATTTACACTACGCGCTGCTCCCAAAAGTAATCATTTGGTTTCCGGACTTGCAAGGCAGACGTTTATCCGCCTCACGCTCCTTTTTCAGGTAAGAAATCGAGCCCGCCATGACCCATCAATCACTTTGTTATAGTTAATCACTAGACCATCCATCGCTAATACAGAACCATACCGTGATTATTTCACTTTAACTAAAATCTACCCTTAGTGTTTGGCACACTTCAGCCCAAACCACTGCAGCACCGCGAGCACAGAACCAATCGGATGGCAGGTCCTAGCCCTAGCTACTACCACAATAACGCACAACCAACAATAGACAGTACAGATAGGGTTTATTCCTCACGCTTTATTGGACTTTTTCAGATTCTGCACCATTAAAATCCGGTCTTGTATTGACAATGGCCACGCAAATCGTAATTTAACACTATACCACCCTTTTTCTAGCCCGCTCAGGCACCCAGCAATTCACTGCCTTAATAATCACCTTAGACATCTTGCATGCGGTCAACACTTAGCTCAACCATCCATGGTTCTCCTTATCATTTTTAAGCACCAGATATAAACACAACTTCAACCAGTAAAGTCTATCCCTTTCCTTCCTACACAGCGGCATAGGCTATGTTTCTAACCTGAAAAAGCCTCCAAGCACACGGAAATTGTACCCGTGTGAAAAAACAATTTGAAAAGCTTTCCAAAAAACATTTCTAAATTGGACCGCATACCATCAACTAAGGTATGCTATACTTTCGTTATTTGATCCATTCTGTATGATCCTTCATACCATCCAGGCGCATTAATTGCCACCTTTTTCCTATTGTAGTTTACCTCCACGGACACCAGACCAATCTAATTGTCTCTCCGAATTCATTTCAACCGTTGACAGTACATAGGTAGGTTTCCTATGGTGCAGCACTCTTTTCATACGGATCCCGCCGTGTGGTCACACTTTTTCCTCTTGATATACTCTCCTCGCCCTCCCTCCCAATAGGCGTTCCCAACAACGTCCTGATGAAAGTTCAGACCCTTCATCTGTGAACATTATCTACTCAGTGAAGGTTGAATAACCCCCGAACCAGAAACACCTGTAATAATGTGTCGACCACAATAACATACTACCAATCTGATTGTAGTATTTGAAATCCACATTATATGTTACTAACCCTCACCTACCAAACTGTGATGTAACAACAGTTTTGTTTTTATAACCATTTCCATTTTGTGTTTTTTTTGTTACAAGCCAAACAAGCCAAAGCTTGCATGTGATCTTTTATTTCAAACTGTGTTTTCTTTACTATGAACTCTATATTCTATATGTATGTCTGAATAAACCAAATTTTCTTTTCATTCCTATATATATATATATTCTTTTTTTGTGACTTTCTATAGCTAGCATTTACAAACTAGCTTCCTGCCTTTTGAAAACCTACCGCAGTCAACACGGTGAAATAGGGGTAGCTTATGACTTTCCCTTTCTCCCTGTAATTAACGCCTTTTTGAGTCAAGCCCCTCTTTAACAAAAAAGAAGCCACCTAGCCCCCTCTTTTCTATACTTTGAAGGAGGCGACAGTCCAGTTTGTCAGAGGGTCTGCCTGATGAATTCCATTTCTACTCAGATGCCCTACACTTGCGTTTAAGGGCAGCCACATCAGCATCGTACCAAGAGTTGCACTTTTTGGGAGGCTTCAATCGAACCCTCAAGACAGGGGCAAGAGTATCAAGGGTGTTAGAGATAGAGAGATTGAAATTAGTAAAGGCGGTGTCAGGCACAGGAGTAGGAGGCGGAGAGTAGGTAAAGGTAACGACACTCGCTGTCACTCTTTTCATGGGTCTGGTGACTTTGAAACCTAGTGGCTGCGCCAGGTGTCCCGATGTGAGAGGAGAGCAGAGCTTCAAGTGTGTAGAGAGAAGAGAGTTGTCCGTCCAAGAGAGTGAGGTAGTCAGAGGGATAGAGAGAGGAATGTCCGTAGATATGAGGACATCCAAAGTGTGGCCCACTGTGTGTGTGGAGCCAGAAGTTAAGGTAGAGAGGGAGAGAGAATTGCATAGGTTGCGGAAAGGTCCTGAGGGGTCAACAGAGTCCAGACGGATGTTGAGGTCACCCAGCAGGAGGAGGAGAGTAGAGAGGAGGCCAGGTCAGCCCATTCAAGAGGAACAGAGTGGACTGTCCTGGTTGCCAATAGAATGTGGCCATAAGAAGAGAAGACTTAGGAGAGAGAGAGCCTGCAGACTAGGCACTTGTAAAAGGAGTAGGCATGAGTGGAAGGACACAGGTATCCAATCTGGGAAGATCAGTGCCACTTTCCTTCCTGACCTCTTGACCCTGGGCACAGCGAGGATCTTGTATCCTTCAGGGAGGAGTGTGTCAAAACTCATGACAGAGCTGTGCTTAAACCATGTCTCTGTGATGGCGAGCATGTCTATATCCATGTGTTCAAGGAGTTTGCAGATGTCAGATGAGTGTTTGACTGCGGAGCAACAGTTTTGCATGGCAATATGGAGCAGTTTACCATCTTTGAAGGTCCTCCTCGGGAGGGCGTAGGGGATGGTGGTCCACCCCTAGGGTGGCAAGGGATCCAGAGAGATAATGGAGGATGGTTGGGGAGCTGGGATAATGAGGCAATGCAAAGGTGCTTGTACAGCGGAGGAAGAAGGCACAGTGGGCAAGGGAGCCTGTGCAGATGAGGAGGAAGGCACAGTGGGCAAAGAGCCTGGGCAGAGGAGGAGGAGGGCACGGTGGGCAAGGGAGCCTGTGCAGAAGAGGAGGAGGGCACAGTGGGCAAGGGATCCTGTGCAGAGGATGAGGAGGGACAGCAGGCAAGGGAGCCAGTGCAAAGGAGGAGGGTGAAGCAGGCAAGAAAGCCTGTCCAGGGGGAGAGGTAAGGTTTGAGAGATGAGGCAGGAGCCTGTCAAAGAGAAGAAGGTTGGATTGAAGACCCTGAACCTTGATGGTTCCATTCTGATAGGGTTGTAGCCCTGATCTTCCCTCAGTGGATACCTGCCTCTGTCATTCCTATGCAGGGCTAGTCTTTTTTTGAAGGCCTCATTTGCAGGCTCTCTCTCTCTCTCCTAGCCAATCCCTTACTGTGGCTACCATCTATCGGCCACCTGGTCAGATCTCCTGCTTCCTCTCTGAGTGGGCGGACCTCTCCTCGTCCCTCCTGGTATCGACCACTCAACTCCTCCTTCTTGGAGACCTTAACATCCACCTGGATGCTTCCTGTCCTTCCTCTGGACTCTTTCGTGACCTCTGTGACTCTCTCTCACTCTCTATCCTCCCCTCTGGCCCGACTCACTCTGCAGGGCACACTCTGGATGTTCTGATCTCTGCAGACCTTCCTCTTTCTATCCCACTCACCACTCCTCTCTCCTGGAGGGATCACTTTCTCATTTCCTCCCACCTCACTCTTTCCACCCCTCAGGCCAAGCCAACTCCAGCACTGCCACCTACCTTCTCAGTCATCTGACCCATGAAGCATGTGTTAGTTGAGACTTTCGCCACAACTTTCTCAACCCCCCTCCTCCTTTGGCTGACTCACAGCCTGATACAGCTAACTCTATGCTCCACTCAGAATCTCTGCTACACTTGATGTTCTTGCCACTTGTCACGACACAGACCTCGCCATCCTTAAATGCAAGTACAGGGTGGCTGAGAGTAAATGGCGTGCTTCTGGTACATCTTCTGACAAACGGTTTATGGTCATTCCATTGAAAATGTTGTATCGAAGGTAAGTACCACCTAACTTTTTCCATCAAAATATGTTCCATCGAATTCGCATACATAAAATGCAAAGTGTTTTTCCATCTAAACCATTTCATCGAAAAAGTCTTTACATTTTTTATTTATTGAAATTCGATGGAACATAACATTACAGGGAGCTGGATAGCTCCATGTAACTTACAATATTTAAACTAAACCAAACCCCCTCTACTCCCAGGGGTCCTTCCTCTCTAAACCCCCACACTGACCCCATTTTCAAAATCGAACCCTTGTCCAGTGCTGAAATCATTAATGTATTTCAGCACTGGACAGCTCCCTGTAACTTGTATTTATTGTTTATTTGGGAGGGGGGTTCCCCCAACACCCCTTCTAACCCCAAACACACTAACCCTACCCCTTACCCTTACCCTAGCCTCGCACTAAACCTTGCCCTAACCCTAACCCTTGCCCTAACTCTTGCCCTAACCCTAAAGCTAAAACCCATCGAAATCCATTTCGATGGAAAAGCATTTCAATGAATAAACTTTGATGGATTTACATTTGATGGATACATTTATGATGGAAAGACCATATACCATGACAAACTGGACTGCCGCCTGCTCCAAAGGCAACACCGGCTCTAAGTCTGCACCAAGGAGAGAGCCCACATCCATGTGCGCGTCTCAGCGGCATCTAACAACTCAGCTGAACTCTTTAAAATCTACAAGGAGCTGGCCAATCCTGCTGCAGTCTCTACCTCTCCTGTCCCCTCCCAGGCCCTCTGCATGGCCCTGGCTTCTCATTTAATCTCTAAAACTCAAGACATCCTTTCCTCTCTCTCTTCCCCTCATCTACTGTCTGCTTTTCCTCTGGCCCTTCTTCAACCACCTCTCCTCCCTCCTTCTCTTCCTTTCCCCTGTTCTCCACAGACGAGGTTTCTAGACAAGTCCGATCTATGAAAGTCTTGTCAAAACAGGTTCACCACTGTTCCTCCAAAACCATAAAGGAGCACATTGAAACATTGGCTCCTGCTCTGGCTGACCTCTGCAACCACTCCTGCACCACTGGGGCCTTTCCTTCCCCCTGAATCACTCCCTTGTGCACCCTCTTCTTAAGAAACTCTATGCAGGCCCGTCCGGCCCAGCTAACTATCTCCCAATCTCCATCACTCCTTTCCTGGGCAAACTCCTGGAAATGCTGGCCATCTCCCAGCTTAATCTTCACACTGAATCTGTTGGTTGTCTCCATGACCATCTGTCTGGCTTCTGAGCTTCCAGGAGCATGAGAACAGCTCTCCTGAACATCCATGAACACCTGCTCTCCAACCTTGATTCCAAAACACCCTGTGTCCTCATCTTACTTTATCTCTCTTCTGCCTTTGACACAGTCAACCATGCCAACCTGCTCAAGCGTATCTGTGATAACCTGGGTATCACCGATCAGGCCCTGGCTTGGCTGACTCTTTCCTCTCCGATTGACCCTCCCAGGTCCAACTTGGGTCCTTCCTCTCATCTATCTCTATATCTACCTGTGGTGTTCCCCAGAGATCTAACCTCTCTCCTTGGCTGTTCCATCAATACCTGTCACTTCTTGCCCAGCACATTGCTGCTCTCTGCCCCAGCTTTCAGTGCTATGCGGATGACACTCAACTAATTTTAAGGCTCCCTTCCGCCACTTCTTTTCCATCACTCATCTCTTACTGTCTGTCTGCTATTCAGGAGTGGTGTGCCGCCAATGAACTCTGCCTTAATGCCAGTAAGACTGAGATTCTCCTCATCGGCTCACCTGCTCCCTGCTTCCCCGTCACTCTCTGGCTGCCTCTCTAGGCCCTCTTCCTGCTCCCGCCTGTGAGGCTAAAATCATCAGCGTCATCTTCAACTCCACACTCTCCTTCTCTCCTCACATTTATGACGTCTCTAAGAAGTCACACTACCGGCTGCACCTCCTCAGAGGTATTTTTCCTTTCCTCTACTTCCCTCAGACGCTCACTGTCTCCAGAGCTCTGGTTCTCTCTAGGCTGGACTACTTCAACAGCTTCTTTCTAAATCTGCCTGTCTCTACTCTCTGCCCTCTGCAAATCATCCAGAACAGGACTGCGAGACGTGTCCTTGGCCTCAAGCCCAGGGATCGTATCTCTCCAGGACTGAAATCTCTACACTGGCTTCCAGTGGCTGCCAGGGTTAAGTTCAAAACCCTCTGCATTGTCCACAAGGCCTTCTAGAGTGTGGGGCGTCAATACCTTCAACTCTCTCTTCCTAAATATCTTCCTTCTTGAGCTCTTCGCTCTTCCGCTTCCAACTCCTTCAGGGTCAGTCGCTTCTCCAAGCAACAAGTTGGTGGTAGATCTCTTTCCTCTGCTGGGGTCTCCATCTGGAACAGCCTCCTTGCCTCTCTGAAACTTGATGAGAACCATCTCCAGTTACGGAGGCACCTCAAGACCTTCCTCTTTGCTTCTTCTTTCTCTCCTCTGCCCCCTTGCTGTTCTCCTGGTTGAAACTGAAAATGCACAGGTTTACATGGCTACCCTCTGATCTCGGGCCCAGGTCCCCTCCCCGCCAGTTGCACACCTGCACTGCCCCCCTGGCAACCCTCCTTCAGGGACTGTTACTGTATCCCTGCAGACCCCTACCAGCACTTGACACCTGATATCTGCCCTTACCCTTGCACTTGCCACCAGCTGGCCGCAATTTTGATTTATTGTCTTATGTGTTTTATTTTTTCTTTATGGTTATCTTATGTACTGCAATGCCACCTCCCCTTTCCCCCTGCACTTCTCCCCTTCCCCCTCCCCTGCACTTGCACAAGCTCAATGTCACTTGGCCTAGTGAGATTGCTGTCTCCGTCTTCCCTCTGTTCCCCCTCCCTTGCCTCGTCGCGCCTTGAAACACTTGTGTATAGGCGCACTATAAATGCCATATCACATCACATCATATCATATGATGTGATAATGTTAAATGTTTGTAATAAAACAAGAAAACAATTTACTTATGTTCTCGTAGTCCTTCTTCTTTATTTGCCAAACCAGCCCCCACCTCTCCAGAGTCCCTAATAAGTTCAGCCTGAACCGAAGAAAGACTAGCTGATACCTAGGGATCCGAAACCTTTCTACATAACCAGGAAACTGCAATTTATTTTCACCCTGTAGGGCTCTAAAGAAGCTGGTATCTATTTCAATCTATTCCCACCAGGATATTCCCACACTCTTCTGAAAACTGGAGCAAGACTTTACAATTCTTTGAGGCTAAAATATCGTGGAGATCCAGGAACAGTGATTGCTTTGGCGGGTCAAGAATTTTTCAGAACAATCTTAATTTTGCAATATGTACTGTAGCGCGCCAACAGGAAAGGCCAAATTCATGTCTGATGGTCACTAATGGAAGAGATGGTTCGAGACCCAACATTTTCTTCCAGAATAAAACATCCATCCTGTCTAGGGCACTGAAATTCAAGCTATAAAGCTCCAGCCCATATGAAACGGAAGGTATCACTTTACCAAGATATAATGTAATAACAGGAAGCTTGGTATACTTAGAAAATTGAATAAAGATTTGTTTGGTCTGGGCAAGTAAGGGCGCTTTTAACTTCGCTGTCAATAAATCAGTGCTAACTCTGTTGCTGATGAAAAAGCCCAACTACTTCGATTCCAGGGAAGTTTTCAAAAAGGTCTTTCTTGATTGACCATGTAAAGTACTTCTTGGGTTTGTTAGTGGAAAAAGTAATTATGGAGGATTAAGGAATAGATCATTCAGGAATAGATAGTCATTCAATAGATAGTCATTCAAGGTATGTATTGCTTGCCATAAGCCAATATGAGTATAGTCTAATAAGACGGTTGCATCAGCAAACAAAAGCGCTGGGGCCGGCAGGCTTCCCTAGTTTGGTGGAAATGCACGACAGCAAATCAGATATTCAAAAAGATCTGATAAGTAAAGGTTAAAGAGGCAGGATGCCAACACACAACCCTATTTTAGCCGCACCTGCATATTAACAGGGGCTCATCTGATTTCATACTAGCGTGAGAGTGCATCTCCACTAAAAATTTTAACAGCCCTCCTGGGACCACCCAGCTAAGTAGTTTATTCCATGACCTACTTCTATTAATCTTATCAAATGGACTAGCTTGATCAATACTAGCCAAATACAACCGCGGCTGACCCTTGACTAGTGCATGCTGTTTCAATAGCTAAATTATCAGACCATTAAGGGTGGAGCTGTAGTGTCTCATGAAGCCTGTTTGGAACTTAACCGGCTTATTAAGTGCTTCTGCCCAAGTCATTAAATCCTCTAATCGTAAACCTGAAGATATCTTGGAAGATGAGTCTAATATTGCTTACGATAATTACATAGTACCCGAATATCACCCCTTTTGAAAACTGGTACAATAAAACATCTACTCCAAAAAAACAGGATAGTACCCATTTCCATCAAAGAGTAAAACATGTCACACAAAACTGTGGACCATATATCAGCATTAGATTCAACAAATGTTGGGAGGTAGGATAAAGGAGTATTTATTTAACACAATCGCCTTCCCCACTAGTAAGAAGGATGACAATGGGTTTTGGACTTAATTTATTGAATGCAAAACTCCAGTAGCTTATATGATCTAAACTGCCTCTGGATTGTGCGCTGTGTAGCTTTTGAGGGGCAAAGAATGAGATGCTTAGACATTTAACCTTAGAGTGCAATGCACTGCAGACTGAGCGTATTTGTTGTTTTAATCATTGGATTCATGATTCCTCTTTTGTTATCACTGAAGTATTTTGGGCCCGGCTCTTCCAGGGGAGATCTTTGAAAATGATGTATGCCCTCCGGCGATTTTTAAAGAAGATCATTTGACTGACTGAGATATTGGTATTGTAGGGAATTTCTTTCAGCATATAAAATAATGTAAGTTCTCTGTAAATAAGGATTGGATTTAGATTTAAACTTAACATGATTGTAAGTTATAATTTTTCTGTATGAAGAAGTGTATGGAGAAGTGTTTTTAGCATGAATTTAGAAAGGTACTTTGTTGTGTAAGGTTTATATGAAACTATTAACCCAAAAAATAGATTTTAAAACTACATTTGGGATCCCATCAGGACCAGCAGCTCTAGATGCCTTCGAACATGTTATCAATGATTCAATCTCTACTGGACCGAACCTTCCTCTACAAGACTCAAACCCGTCCCTGATAAGGTAACCACTTTCCCTCCAAATTTTTCCTTAAGGTGCATACATTAAACATTCCACTATAAACAATTCCTTGTCAAGTAATGACTGTAAAGTGAAACAGAAAACCTTTCTGCAAGCAAGGAATTTGAAAAGCTTTCCACTGCTTAAATAAGTGCTGCAGTGTCAGGTGGAATTCTCTCTGCTGGCTAAAATAGCAGGCATCGTTGTGATGTCACAAATGAAGCATAGTAGCTGATTACAAAACGGCTCTGATGTCATTTTCTCATTGCAGGTCATTTATGATATCACAGCAAGCCTGTATTAAGAAAACTCTTTCCAGGCTTTTATACAGATATTGCAGGATTCATTGTAAAGGAATACCTGCACAATTTCAAAAGAAAATGGAAAAATGTGTCTGTATATTGGTAGACGGAAACATGTATGCGTATTTGTATTTTATTTCTGTGAACCCAGCTCACCTATTTGGCGTTTGGCATGAAGAACATATCGGACTCATGTACCATGGTGTGCCGCTATACATGTAGAGTGCATATCTAAGAAGGTGAAGTAATAAGAAATGGATTAGGTGTGTTTCGTTTTCAACATGTCTTCTGGTTGAGGTTGGCTCACATGCCTGTTTTACCATTCCTCCTTTCGCTACTCCTGTGGATTAATAATGCTCTTTGCATTGGAGGATTGGTTCCGCACTAGACCACTGGTTCACTAGGAACCTAGATAGATTCCTTCGCAAGCTTGTGCCAGATTGCTCCTGGACCAGGCCACTTGTTTAGAAAGATAAAGTTTGGCTTTTAAATTTCACAATGGTGCTTGTTCATAATCTCTGATGCCTTTGCCTTTTGCGGTCAATTCTTAGTGGATTTTGATTTAATGGCAGACAAGGAGCCTTTATTTTGAATACTTTCTTGAAATACCTCATGGAAATTGTACAGATATTGTAGGGCGTAGGCGGTTGTTTTCCCATTTAATTGATATCATAACATTTTATTTACAGGTTTTTGGTCAATATCTTTAGGACAGGAACGCTTGACAGGGTGCCATGGGATATTTTTTCATACTTTCTTTAGGAATGTATTCTGTAACTGCCTCGACTTGAGGGACAGAAAGTTCATTCTCAATGAGTGTATGTCCTTTTCCCCCCTTCTGTGTATAGACTATCATGGCTTTGCAGGATGTTAATGGTGGTTCTGCTTCGTTCTCAATTCTGAATGTTCCCTTTTTGGGAGCGTGGCCAACGAATGGTTTAGAATTCAAGAATCTCCTTTCCTTCATTTCTTATCTATTGTCATCTGCCATTATTTGCATATGTTTTGGGTTCCCTGTGACATTTTCTCAAGTGCATTTTCTAATTAGGGATGTGTGTGAAATTAAAATCTTGCTGTGAAAATGTGCACATTTGCCAATTTATTACTTCCAGAGATTAACATTTTTTTCTCTTTTTCTAGCTTATGCAAATGTGCACAACTTTGATGCAAGTCAGATGTCTATCATACCTTTCTCGCAGGAATATAAATGTGTTGAATATTTTCTGAAAAAATGTACTTTGGCTGCAAAGTTTTGTACGCCAAATGTGTAATAATCTGCACATTTATTTTCCAGTCTAAGTTATTTTTGGATTCTTTTCCAGCAAAAATAAACTAGCACATTTGATTCCAGTAAATAATAATTTGCAGCTTTTATACCAAAAAGATAAGCTGAAAAACAGCAGTTTGCCACTTTGTTGTGTTTGTTGAGAAATTTACTTTGAAATGTTAATGACCTGAATGCATCCATTTACATTTAATTAAAAAAACACTAGCTTTTGTGTGAAATATGCAGATTTTTTTTTTCACATTTGTGAAAATGGTGAAAGCAAAACGCCGCCATTTCACACACTCCTATTTACAACTGCCAGACAGGAAACAGGAGTTGTAAAACCAGGTGAAAAGTATTAAGCCTAGTTGTACACTGATTGTTATGCTCCGGGAGATTTTGATGATATTGGCAGGTGGAGCTCGAGCATGCATATAAGTGCACGTGCCCACCTGCACCATACACATTGTCTGCCAAAAAAATGATTTTCCGTCAACATCACATTTTACTCTGGCACAAAATCAATGGATTCCTATTGAATCCACCTGTTTTTAGTAACATCTAAAATCAGAAGGATTGAATTGGAACCCATTTTAAATGCCTGATGCATGCGGAACTTGCAGGATCCACTTACACTGTTTGCACTAAGAAGTACATTCAAAGTGTGTTAAAGCAACTTCAACGTTTTAACAATGTTTTGCACACTTCCAAATGGAAATTATCAGACTTGCATGCAAGGGACAGTATTGAAGGAAATGAAGGAAATTGAAAATGTAGACAGTCTCCTCTGTGCAATTTACATTGTTTTGAAATGAGGTTCTCTTTGAGAACATCAGGAGCCTGGGGTAACTTTGTCCTTCTCGCCATCCACCGCTTCTTGACCTGTTAACTTCTTCACCTCCCACTCCAACATTGGTGTTACCGCTTCTATCTTCCGACCTTTTTATCTGATGCTCATCATTTTCACTAATTTGGCATTCGCTCGGGGTACAAGACTGCATTCCTAAACTAACAGTCGAGTATACTCCCAATAATTCTTGTAATTAAGTTAGTGAGGTCCGTGAGATAGTGCCAGAGTAACAACTTAAAATGTGCTTTTCTGGCTGCTAAACTTGGAATCAATCATTGCTTTCTATTCAGTGATCCATTCAATGAACTTAAGCAAGCAGAACTAGTGCAGTAATTATTGTCTGCTAATACAAATGCATTCCTCCTCTTCTCCCCCTCAATGATAGAGAATGGTATAAGGGGCCAATAGGAGGCAGTCCGCTTCTTCCACAGTTTATTTCCCGGAAACATGGGACATTGTGTGTTGGGTAAATGCTGTTTTTCGGCATCCTTATCCTTCTGAGAACTCTCTAGTGAGAAGATCCAGTGCAAAATGGAGTAGAAGTGGTGCGACTTGTCACCTCAAGGAAAGATGTACTGGCCTGGCCCTGCCAACGCTTGCTTGTGCCTTTGTCCATGTCTTGTGCCTGAACTCTGTCACTCCACCCTGCTATCACGCATCCATAAATATTAATGTTTGGAGGGGTTCTGTCCACAAGCTGAAAAAAGGTGGGAGCACCCACAGGACGACTCAGTTTAGAAATTGGTGATTTGGACCCCAGAATGGAAGTAGTGTGTCTGGCAAGCCATTGCCCAATAGTTTTAGAAAGATTTGGAAGGAATGGCATTTTTTTAGGAAAAGTAGGTTAGCAGATTGCTGACCATTTCGAACATTGTTTAGAAAGACTTGATGGTGGAGATTTTTGATTTTCAATAGCAGATTGCTGCATGGCGTTGTGTTCTCAGATTAAACATTCACGCGCCATTTTCCTGCTGACACAAGGCAGAGTAGAGGCACAGAGCAGAGATCAGATGTGTTCACCTCCTCCGTCCCATGTGAGACCTTCATTTTGCACCTGCATGGAACTGACATGGTTTTGCACCTGGTCAAAACCAGGTGGTTTCCATGGGAATGCAACAGTAAACCGTGTCTGCAAAACATTTATGTAGGCACTATTTACTGACAGAATGAAAAATGGAAGTGCAAAAGTGAGTTTGCCTCGGTTTATTCTTTACTTGTCCATACCGCCTCATGGACTTTTAATGTTGCGTGCACGGGACACACCAGCACGTATGGTATGCAATAATGTCGGCGGTCCCCTGCATGCAATTAGCGTTTAATTTACATTGACCCCCATCCAGTATTAGTACCCGGGTTTTTTCCCTGTCAAATCAGTTTCCAGGTTGCATGGTCTGAATCTGATGATAAAAGCGTGTGTTCTGCAGTCCATAAGCGAATGTTATTTCTCCTCCCTTTCCATGTCCTTGATGAGACACAGTCAGTGCTTTCATGTTGCCGTCTCTGTGACATATGCTGTCATGCATTCCAAACCCCCGATCAAGCAAAGCTGCTGGCAATCTATTTCTCCTCTACACTCAACACACCATATCTGACCTATTACTAATGTACTTTTAGCATCCATCACTGGCATGACCATTCACCCCGCTGTCATACAGACGCTCATCACCATTGCTGCCGGTTGATAATGGCCACCATTAAAAAAAAAAAAAACTCTTGAAACAAATGAAAAATAGAAAGAATAAACTAGGAAATAAGGATATTTACATATATAGGGCCTCATTACACGGATGGCGGTATTAGCACATGGACCAAGGTGCTATAAGCACCTTGGTCCATGCCGGTAAAATACCGGCACCACCTTGGTGGAAGGGGGAATTATTGCCCCATTCCAAGGTTGGCGGGGCGGTAATTCCCCCTTCCACCACTGCCCTTCCCCATTCCCATTTTTGCCCCATAGGGCATAATGGGAATGGGGAAGGTGCTAATTACGGCACCATAATTTTGCGGTGCCGTAATTAGCACCAAGGTCCCTTAGCGGGTTGGTTTTTAACGCCTGCAAAAAGCAGGCGTTAAAGCACCAACCCGCTAAGGGACCTCCTAGTAAGGCGGTAATGGTTAACGGTCACCGTTACCATTAACGGTGACCGTTAACCATTACCGCTATCCGTGTAATGAGGCCCATAGTGCTTGCTCGTGGATGGTGCTAATTTATAACTGAGCTCGTTGAATCTAATCGTATGGACCCTCAGAAAGATGTTGATGAATCACTGCTGAGATGCATTAATGAATAAAAAAAACACAACTAAAACTGGACTTGTCGACCCACCAAATAGTAAAATCTAGTCTAGTTCAGAATTGAGTGAATTTCACAATTGTTCCATCATTCATAAAACCACAGCTATATGTTATTATTTAGTTTCCTGCAGGCCCAGTCCTAAAGACAGCTAATGGTTATATCTCCCACTTACAAACTCTTCCCCGTTATGATTACATTAATTAATCCCTGGAAGCGAAATGAGGCTGTGTCCCTGCTATCCGCCTTTTGTTCTATTCTTTTAATCAGCCCCAGTGCCCAATCCTGCCTCCCTGCCGCCCCCTCCCCTGATTGGCTCAAATTCCGTGTAACATCAGAGCCAGGGCCTAAACCCGCTGCTCCACTGCTTGCCTCAGCCACTTTGGTCCCTGGCTGCGAGGTGAAGCTGTGTCCGCGCCATGTGCATTTTTTTAGCATCTTTTAGTCATTGCAGCACATTTCTGAACCTTTTTCTGTGCCCGGCGTTCAGCGCAAGCTTCTTCCTGATTCCCGGTGCCCAATCTCGCCTCCCTGACACTCCCTCCCCTGATTGGCTCAAATCCTATGTCTAGACCTGGTGCTCCGCTGCCCCATTCAGCCACTTTGGTGCCTGGCTGCGCGGTGAGGCTGTGTTCTTGCAATCCGCCTTTTGTTTGCTTCTTTAGGTCATTGTGGATTACTGAACCTATTTCTGTGCCCGGGGCTCAGCGCGTGCTTCTTCCCGATACCCGGCAGGCTCGGACTGGATTATAGGGCAATAGGCCCATGGCTGAACCAAAAACGTAAAATGCTTGTGTTGGCCAGTTTTTTTGGTCAAAGTGGGCCACATGTTTAGCCAATATGGGCCAGTTTGATGAGTTTCTTCACTACGCGGCTAATAGTTTTGATCAGTTTTGCTGAATAAATATTCTTTAAAATGTACAATTTGTATCACATTTTATGAAAAACCTCCCCCTTGGGTACTATTCAAACAGTGTCACAAAAGGAATCAATTCCCAATTGCAATTGGGGCCGACTTTTTCATTGGTGCCTGAGTCAATTTTATGCCCAAGTCCGACCCTGATTCCCGGCACCCAATCCTGCCTCTCAGCCAGCCCGCGACCCTGATTGGCTCAAATGCCATGTAACATCAGAGCTTGTGCCTAGACCCAGTGCTTCACTGCCTACCTCAGACACTTTGATCCCTGACTGCCGAATTGAGGCTGTGTCGCTGCAATCAACCTTTTTCTTTGCTTCTTTTGGTAATTGTTGCACATTTCTGAACCTATTTCTGTGCCCAGCGCTCAACGCAAGATTCTTCCTGATTCAACCCTCCCCTGATTGGTTCATTACACCCTAGTCAACTCATTAGGACAGTCCACTGCCCGTGGCAGCCCCTGCGGCGAAGGACCCAGAGGCAACGGACAGCTCCAGAATAAGCAGCTCCAGACTATGTTGGCCCGTCTTATCCCAGGGAGCTGGCAGCTGTCAACGGGCAGCAACAGATAAGGTAGGTGCGGTCTGGGCAGAGGGACCAGCAATCACTGTTCCCCTTTATACTGTCCGACCCATTCTTATCTTATCCTTTCTCTGTGTTACCCATATCTCACATTTAGTCTGATTGTGTAAGTCAGCCATATTTCACATTTAGTATGATTGTGTAAGTTAGCCATATGTCACATTTAGCTGGATTGTGTAAGTTAGCCATATGATATGATATGATTTGATATGATATGGCATTGGTAAAACACCTATATACAAATGTTTCAAGGCGTGACGAAGCAAGCAAGGGCGAACAGAGGAAGGACAGAGACAACGATCTTACTAGGCCAAGTGAAATTGAGATCGTGCAAGCGCAGGAGAGGAGGGAAGGGAAAAGTGCCAGGGGAAAAGGGGGGGCAGTTCCGTACATGGGGTCAAAACAGTAACAAGAGGTGTGGTCAGCAGGTGGCAGGTGCAAGGTTAAGTGCAGACAGCAGCTGTTCAAAAGTGCAGGTAAGGGGACTGTAGGCTTACAGATACAGACCCATGTGCAAGGGTTGCCGGGAAGCAGTGCGGGTGTGCAACTGGGTGGGCAGGGACGTGGGCCTGAAATCAGAGGGTAGCCAGGTGACCAGTGCAGTATCAAACAGGAAATCAGCAGGGGAGAGGAAGAGAGAAGACAGAAGCAACAAGGAAGTTCTTGAGGTGCTTCCGGAACCAGAGATGGTTCTCCTCAAGTTTCAGAGAGGCAGGGAGGCTGTTTCAGAGGGAGGCCCCAGCCAAAGAAAGAGATCTACCACCAACTTGTTGCTTGGAGAAGCGACTGACCCTGAAGGAGGTGGAGGAGCAAAGAGCTCGAATAGGAAGGTATTTACGAAGAGAGAGTTCGACATATTGATGACCCTGGCCCCAGAAGGCCTTGTGGACAATGCAGAGGTCTTGAACTCAATCCTTGCAGCCACTGGGGGCAATGCAAAAATGTCAGTGCTGGAGAGATACGATCCCCGGGCTTGATGCCAAGGACAAATCTTGCAGTCCTGTTCTGAATGAGTTACAGAGGGCGCAGAGTAGAAGCCGGCAGATTTAGAAAGAAGCTGTTGCAGTATCCCAGCCTATAGAGAACCAGAGCTCTAGAGACAGTGAGCATCTGAGGGTAGGACAGGAAAGGAAGAATACCTCTGAGGAGGTATGACTTCTTACAGACGTCAGGAGAATGTGAAGTCGAAGATGACCCTGAGGTTCTTAGGCTCACAGGTGGGAGCAGAAAGATGGCCAAGGGAGGCCGGCCAGAGAGTGACAGGAAAGTAGGGTGCAGGTGTGCTGATGAGGAGAATCTCCATCTTACCGGCATTAAGGCAGAGATCGTTGGTGGCACACCACTCCTGGATTGCAGACCGACAGTCAAAGATGAAAGAAGGAGTAGAGGTGACAGAGGGGGGCCTAAAAATGAGCAAAGTGTCATCCGCATAGCACTGAAAGTTGGAGCAGAGAGCGGCAATGCAGTAGTCAAGAGGTTCCAGGTACTGGTGAAACAGCCAGGGAGAGAGGTTAGATCGCTGGGGAACACCGCAGGTAGGAAGTGAAATAGAGGAAAGGAAGGACCCAAGTTGGTCCTGGGAGAGGCGATCAGAGGTAACCAGGTTGTAACTGGGACAACTGAGCAGGATGGCATGGTTGACTGCGTCAAGGCAGAAGAGAGATCGATTAAGATGAGGACAGAGGGGAGATTAGAATCAACGTTAGAGAGCAGGTCTTCACAGATGTTCAGGAGAGCAGTTTCTGTGATTCCACCAGACTGATGGTCATGGAGACAACCAACAGATTCAGTGTGAAGATTAGGCTGGGTGATGGCCAGCTTTTCCAGGAGTTTGCCCAGGAAAGGAGTGATGGAGATCCGGCGATAGTTAGCCAGGCAGGACATCACATTTAGTTGGATTGTGTTAAATTAGACATATCTCACATTTAGGGCCTCATCACGAGTTGGGCAGTAACGCCGGCGCTATATTAGCGCCGGATCACGGGTTTGGCAGAAGCGTTATTGCCCATTCCTCATTGGGCCCATTCGGGAAATCCTCATTCCCCATTGGGCCCAATGGGGAAAATTTGCGCTATTACTAGCGGCGGATTTCCTGCCGGCGGTAATCGCGCCAAGAATCGGCAATTTTGCCACAGATTTCCCCCGAGCTCAGAGCTGGGGGGAAATCTGCCAAAGCCATGATCTGGCGGACCCTTAAATGCGGCGGTAATAGCGCTACCGCCGCATTTAAGGGCTATCGCCAGACTCGTGATGAGGCCCTTAGTCTGATTGTGTAAATTAGCCATATCTCACATTTAGTCAGATTGTGTAAATTAGCCATAGCTCAAATTTAGCGGGATTGTGTTAAGTCAGCCATATCTCACATTTATCCTGATTGTGTAAGTTAACAATATCTCACATTTAGTTGGATTGTGTTAAGTTAGCCATATTTCACATTTATCCTGATTGTGTAAGTTAGTCATATCTCACATTTAGTTGGATTGTGTTAAGTTAGCCATATCTCACGTTTAGCCTGATTGTGTCAGTTAGCCATATCTGACATTTAGTAGGATTGTGTAAGTTAGCCATATCTCGCATTTAGCCAAATTGTTTAAGTTAGCCAAATCTAACATTTAGTTGAATTGTGTTGTTAGCCATATCTCACATTTAGTACAATGGTGGAAGTTAGCCATATTTCACATTTAGCCTGATTGTGTGAGTTAGCATGGTGGTTTTAGCCAGGCGTTTCTCGCATTTAGGCAGATCGTATTAGGCAGCCATATAACCCATTTAGACAGACGGTTTAGGGAACACATAGAGCCCGATTCATGGAATGGGGTGCAGAAATGGTGCAACGTCCGCGTGCCAAGAAGGACCCAGCGCGAGTCATGGTGCAGAAGTTTTTTTGCACACCACGCGTATTCATGGATTTAAAGATGCATTGCTAGCCATTGTCCAAGTAAAAACAAGCTATGTGACGATGCCCACAACACACCTCCAAGCACACCAAAAAGAAAGCAAAAGGACAAACATAGCACAAGCTTCCGTGCCACCCCTGGCCCACCGTCCAGTACCCTTGTGAGAAGGCGCGACTCATCTCACAAGCCCAGGCTGCACCCCAGTGAAATTGCATGTCTCACCTCGTAAGCCCAGGCTCCACCCCAGCGAAAAATGCAGGTCCTCCCCCGCAAGCCCAGTCTGCACCCCAGCAAAAACGCGAGTCCTCCCTCGCAAACCCATTCTGCACTCCAGTGAAATTGCGTGCCTATCCTCGCAAGCCCAAGCTGCACCCCAGAGAAAACGCAGCTCCTCCCTTGGAAGCCCACACACCACCAGAGCGAAAACGTGGGTCCTCCCTCACAAGCCCAGGATGTACCCCAGCAAAAATGCGGGTTCTCCCTCGCAAGCCCAGACTGCAGCCCAGCAGAATTGCGTGCCTCACCTCGAAAGCACCGGCTGGACACTCCAGACTGGACATTACCTTCCAGCCCCCTCACCTGTGACATCCCCCAGGCAGCCCACTCCAGACTGGACAACCCCCCACAGACAGCCCACTCCAGAATGGACAGCCCCATAGGCAGGCCTCTCCAGACTTGGCACTACACCCCAGCCCCCCTCACCTGTGACACCCCCCCCAGGCAGCCCACTCCAGACTGGACATCCCCCACAGGCAGCCCACTCTAGACTGGACACCACTCCCCAGCCCCCCTCACCTGTGACACCCACCCAGGCAGCCCCCTCCAGACTGAGTACCACACCCCAGCCCCCCTCACCTGTGGCACCCCCCAGGAAGCCCCCTCCAGACTGGACACTCCCCACAGGCAGCCCCCTCCAGACTGTGCACAACCCCCCACACCTCCTCACCTGTGAGACCCCCCCCAGGCAACCCACTCCAGACTGGACACCCCCACAGGCAGCCCCATCTGGACTGCACCCCCCACAGGCAGCCCCCTCCAGACTGGACACCCCCCACAGGCAGCCCTCTCCAGACTGGGCACCACCACCAAGCCCTCCTCACCTGTGAAATCCCCCAGGCAACCACTTCCAGACTGGACCCCCCCCACAGGCAGCCCCTCCAGACTAGGTGCCACCCCCAAACCACCCTCACCTGTGACATCCCCCCCAGGCTGCCCACTCCAGACTGGATACCCCCCACAGGAGGCCCACTCCACCACCCCCCACAGACTGGGCACCACCCCTTAGCCCCCTCCACCTCTGGCACCCCCCAGGAAGCCCTCTCCAGACTGGAAACTCCCCCCCAGGCAACCCTCTCCAGGCTGGGCACCACCCACAGCCCCCCTTAACTGTGTCACCCCCACAGGAAGCCCCCTCCAGACTGGGCACCACCACCCAGCCCCCCTTACCTGTTACACCCTCCACAGGCAGGTCCCACTAGATTGTACACCACCCTCCCACCCCCTCTCACCTGTGACAATCCCCATGCAGCCCCCTCCAGACTGGGTACCTCCCGCTAGCCCCCATTACCTATGACACTCCCCAGGTATACCCCTCCAGACTGTGAACCATCCCCCAGACCCCTCACCTGTGACACCCCCCCAGGAAGTCCCCTGATAGTCTCCCACAATACCAGTGCAATGCATGTCTGCAGTTCAACTGAACAGCACCATGAAGTGCAAGACCAACATGTACACTGCAAATACAACCAACTGGAAGCACCGGAAGTCCATCAATGAGTGGGGCAACTGCTCATATACCCTTCCAGGCCTTAGTCAGCCACCCCCATAAACATGTAACACGTGAATGCAAATCCATATACATGTTGTCCATGGCACATTGCCAAGGCATCAAAGCACAGTAACTGAATATGTGCCCACAACAGAAGCAAATCTACAAAAAGATGTTGCGAGATACACAAACAATGGCCAGGGGTGTCAGGGCCTGAGCATCAATGACCTGGGTATAATGGGGGGGGGAAATACCTGCCAGGGCACAATCATATGACAGGGCCATGCATGGGATAATGATAAGCAAGTCAGAGAGATAATGAGTCACAGTGACTGGAGATTTGTGCTGCGACTCCGCAAGAGCAAGCATGGCCCACTACTGCATTCCAGTGGTAGCGGTTGAGCAACACATGAGAGAAGGCAGTTTGTAACTGCACATGCTGGTGGGCGTGTCTGCACGACATTGGTTTTACACAGCAATGACGAATGTGCTATTAAGGTGACCACAGTACTCCTCCACAGTGAGCCCACCTCCCTCCACGCCAACCACACTGATGCCAAGCACACAGTGATGCTGCACAGGTAAATTCAAATGAAAACATACAGTGCAGACACAGTCGTGTGATGGACCCACCCCGACATGTAAGGCACTTGTGCATCCAACCATCCACAACCATCCCAGCAACAACAACACACAAGCATGCATGACACAAGACATATGACCTGCAATGGAGAGATGTACTGCCTGAAAATAGAACTATCACAGAGGTCGACGCACAAATGTACTGCATGAAGCATGGAATGTAACAAAAGAACGATGTATGTACAAAAATAAATGGGAAACAAGCTAAAAGTAGTACAGGTGAAATATGAAATAAAACAAATATCCTATGCCCAAATAACTATACACAATAAAAACTGGGAAGGAAAGCTTTCAAAGTCTCAGGAAAATAATAAATAAAAAAAGGAAACCTACACCTAAATAATTATGTACAAAGACAGCAGGCTAGTTCTCCTCTCCAGTCTCACTGAGCCTTTCCACCAGCGCCACATCCTGACCACTAAGGCGGGCCTCTGTTGTTGCCTCGAGGTCTTGCAGGTTCTCCAGCATTTGTGCCTCTATCACTCAGTGGTCCTTGCCAGTGGCCTCCAGGATGGCAGCCCACCTCCTTGACCGAAGCAGTGCAATCTCAGCCCTGGCCATCACTACCCTCGACTCCCTGCTGGTGGTGTTTAGCATGCCATATTTGGGGATACATTCGTACATGTAGAAGCAACTCTGAATGTGCATAAGAAGGAGAGGAGACAGACGAGTGGAGTACTGCATATTTTGAGATGCCACGCAATCCGTTCACTTCAGGGACCTTACAAACTTCTTATTTTGGTGGGGGATTTGCCTCTGCCTATACACACATCTATTTTTGATTTTTCCAAGGCTTCCAGTGAGTCGCGTATGCATTTTTCTCAACTCTGGGTGCCCCTGTGTATTGCGTACCACTATTCTTACTTTCTGGTAGCTATCCATTGTTCGCTTATGTATTTTATGTATTGCAGGGTGCCACTGCATTTGCCGTACTGTATTTTTCGGAAGCTATCCTGGTCTTGCGTACGCATTTATTTTTATTTTGGGATGTCTGTGCATTACGCATACCATATTTTTCACACCTGGGGTACATTTGGCCTTTTAGACCACAGAACTACGTCTTCCATCATGTAGACTGCCCCCTCACTCACATTGCCCAGGACAATAGCTTGGTGTGCCTTCCATTTTTCCATTACACCTGCCACATGAGTGGAAAGGCACCTAGAGGGAAAGTGGGCAGATGTGGCCAGGCTCAGGGATATGCTGCGGAAGAAGCTGTCCCAGCCCCAAGGGTTCTGGGACTTGCTGCATAAGCAGCTGTCCAAGTCCTAAGGGTTGTGAGATGTGCTTCAGAAGCAGCTGCCCAAGTCTCAAGGGTTGCGGAACGTGCTGCAGAAGCAGCTGCCCCAGCCCTGAAAGGGTAAGGGACGTGCTGCGGAAGCAGCTGCCCTATCCCGAAAGGCTAAGGAACATGCTGTGGAGGCAGCTGGACCAGCCCCAGGGGGTAATCCCATGCCCCAGGCCACTTTTGATCCAGCATCTTGACACCAGAGTGGTCCCAGCCACATAGGGGTGGCAACAAAACCGCATGGCAAGAAGGTAAAGCCTGCACAGCAGGATCAGGCTCAACCCCATGACACGACACAGGACACTGGCACATTGATGAAGAAGGACGTCCATGGTGAAGAACTCAAGATCCTCATTGACTACGTGACCATTCACCACCGTGATATGTGCCAGCAACCGGGGAGCACACATACACCTGCTCAGTGTATGGTGCATTGGCAGCATGTCACAGATGAGATCAATGGCTTAGGGTTTGAGAAGCACACTGCTGCACAGGTAGTGAAGCACTGCAACAATCTCACCTGTCGCACCAAGTCCAAGCTGGGTGCCAAACTAGGCAATGCTCTGGCAACTGGAGGGGGGTAACCAAAGGAGGAGGAGCAGACCCGGCATGAAGAGGCTATGAACCAATTAGTTTTACTGGAGCAGGTGCAAGGCAAGTGTTAGGGAGAATTCTCAAAATGTGATAATTTCCCTTATCTTTTGAGACCCCCAGCAACTTTGCTTGATTTCTAGGATTTGATTTTTCTACCTGGGAAGAGTGAGAGCCTTTTTTCCCACTCTTCCATGTATTTTGATGTCTGTTTTAATGTTGTGTTCTTTGGTAATTAAGTTTTAAAACAACTCCATAGGCAACATCTTTTTCTGTGTGTCACACAGCACCTTCAGTGCAGTGGCACAGGGATGTTTTCCAGACTTCCCAATGTTTAAATACCTTCTCTGGGACTGACTACTGTCTCCCAGAGCACGTAAAGTTAAATTGACTTCACTAGTCTCTTTAAATTTACTGACCCAGCACACACTATCTTCCTATAGAGTGCTGGAGGGGTTTGCCTAGCTTCCCCTGAGTAAAAACACTCATGTAACAGTCAAATGTTACCTTTTCCTACTTTAAATGGCTGGTGGCAGTGGTTTAGATAAACTACCGTGATTTTTCCCGACCGCTAACAATGGTAGCTAAAAATTGGGTCAGCCAGGTTTGGTCCCTTTGTTCGTTGGCCTTTAGCAACTTCTGTGCTGAAGCCCTCCTCTGGCGCCTGAGTGTCTGGGGTGGACAACATGTGAAGGAGGTGCCCGAAACTCCCTGTGCTTAGTCTCCTAGGAGACCTGAATGCACTCTGGTGTGATTGGCCGGCACGCTGTCCTGCAAGGACAGCCACCCTGCTGTGTGAGTGACAGCCAGGATGGAAGGAATGGGGGAAAAATGTTAAAAAGCAGGACTCTGGGACTTGGAAAGCAGAGTCGACCACTGGAATGAAAGAACTGAAGACGAGCTGAAGGAAAAGGCCTGCTGCAACTCCTGGATGACCGGTGAAGCCCTACTGCAGGTCCAAACTGCCTGAAACTCCATCGACAGAGAAGCCCTTCAAGGTTAACTTCTTCCCTTGAGTTTGGTGGGAACAACCAACTCGCAAGCCACCTGGACACTGTCCCCATCTGGTCGAATTTTCATCAGAGTGCTGTTGAAAACCGGATAGCCAGAGGGAAGGAAACCAGCTTGTGGTCTTTAAGGCACTCACACCTTAAACTGAAGTCTTGCTAAGCTTTTGGACTCATCCCTGGGCAGTGCAGGAACCTCCCGACATCCTCCTTCGGGTCCCCATGACTGAAGCTCTGGAACAGCAAGATCTGTTCGAACTGCCAGGAACAACTGCCTCAGCTACAGCTCTTCTTCATTATCAAGGTACTGTGCAAACCCGGTTCGGAAATCTTTTCGGCCACCGAGAAAGTGCGTGAAACTTTCCTCGACTTCGAAGGATTGACCTTCCCTAAACATTCGTCAAACTTTTCACCTAGCCAAATTCTTCTAAACTCTGTGGCAAAGACTTAACCATTATGTTTGAAGTTTGAAGTTTGAAGTTTATTTTATTTGTAAAGTGCAGCCAGGCCCATGGGCAACCGGGCGCATATTCTTAGAAACAAGTTACAATATAAGCAATATAAATAAATTAATATACACATACATATAATATTCTGAGATATATACAGGCAAGAGATATATTACAATAGCAGAACTGGTGGAGGAACTTATAGAGTCTGCGTGAGCAGCCAAGATTTGGTAGTATTCTTGAAAGTTAGGAACAAAGACTCAGTTCTGATGGAGGTGGGCAGTGTGTTCCAAAGTTTTGAGGCTAGGACAGGGAAGCTCACACCACTCGCTGTTTGGAGTTTAAATTTGGGCATAATTAGGCTGTGTGTTTGCGCTGATCTGGTAGGTCGTGAGGAGTTGTGGAATGTAAGACGAGCAGAGAGATAAGGTGGGGCTTGGTTGTCCAGGCATTTATGAGTCAAGGCTAGAGTTTTCAGGGCAATTCTTTGTTTTACCGGGAGCCAGCATAGATCAGATCTAACATTAGAAATGTGAGACCGTCTGGGAATATTGAGAGCTGCCCTTATGGCATTATTTTGTATGGTTTGCAATTTATTGAGGTTGGACTGGCTAGTTCCTAGGTAAAGGGCACTGCAATAGTCAATTTTGGATATAATGAGTGTTCTGGCAAGGGTAATGCAGTTATGTGTGTTCAGAAAGGGTCTGCAGGCGGTGATAAGTTTACATGTGTAGGCTGCTGCCGACCTTACTGTGTTTGTTTGTCTGTTCAAGGAGAGGGTGGAGTCCAGGAAGACGCCAAGAGTTTTAGTGTCTTTAGAGACCTTGATGACATTACCGTCAATGTTGAAAGACTTGTAGGCTGGGTCTAGTTTGTTAAGACGTTGAGTTGAACCTAGTAGCAGGAGCTCAGTCTTGTCATTGTTGAGGCAAAGTTCATGTTCAGCTATCCAGGCCTGGATGACTAGATAGACATTATTCAAGGATTTGGTGTCGGCTGTGTAATCACCAGTGATGGGGATGAGTATCTGGGTGTCATCTGCATAGTTTGTGTAGGAGACCCCAGATAGTCGAGCACATCAAAAAGGGGTTTGGTGAACACATAGTAAAGCGTAGGCGACACACAAGAGCCTTGAGCGACGCCACAAAGGATAGGAGAAGGGTCTGCCGATGCTGTGGATGAGAAGACCCGCATGGACCTATTACTCAGGAATGAGTGGATCCAGGCGTTGGCAGAGTCTGAGAAGTGGGCCGCGGATTTGAGATGTTGACAGAGTATTTGGTGGTTAACCAAATCAAATGCCGCGGAGAGGTCAAGGAGGAGTGCTAATTTCCCATTGTCTTTTAGAGTCTCCATCTGTGTTTTTAAATCAATCAGAGCTGTTTCGGTCCCATGTTTCGGGCGGAAGCCAGATTGTCTTAGTCCCAGGAGATTGTTAGATTCAAGGTAGTCTTGGATCTGCAGGTAAGCTGCGTGGTCAAGGATCTTGAGCAGGAACGGGACTGTGGTGATCGGTCTGAAGTTGTTCGGTATGTTAGGGTCAAGAGATGGTTTTTTAAGTAGTGGGATCACCCAGGCATCCTTGAGGTTGTCAGGGACTATACCTGTTTTGAAGGAGGCATTTATGAAGGCTGTAATGAAGGGAGCTAGGTCGTGAGAGGCTTCCTTAATGATAGGCACCGGGCAGGGCTCACCTTGGCAGTTGGAAGGCTTGAGGTTGTTTATAATTCCTTCTACTTCAATGGTAGTGAGAGGGGAGAAGGAGAATGGTTTGTGGGTCAAGTTGGTGTTGTGGGTACTAGGCATGGGAGTGGTCGGAAGTTGGTCTGACTGCAGGGACTTTTGTTTGTCACTAATTTTGGTTTGGAGAGTGGCAATTTTGCCCAAGAGTGCTGTCTGAATATTGGTACACCAATTTTTGTCTTTAGGACAGGTGTCAGGGGGGGCTGCAGGCGTCTCAAGTTCCTTGAGAATTTTGAATAATTCCTTAGTGTTGGATTGTGCTGATAAGATACGGTTGTAGTAGGAGCCTTTTTTAGCCTGGAATATGGCTTCTTTATAGTTGAGAGTAGCTAAGAAAATACTGTCCTTATGAGCGTCAGAGGGGTGACTTCTCCATCGTGACTTTGCGAGACGTTTCTCTTTGCGTAACACTCTGAGCTGTGGTGTGAACCACGAGTTAAGGTGCGCATGTCGTTTGGGTCTCCTAAGTTTGAGCGGAGCGATAGAATTTATAGCTGCAAGCACTGTCTGGTTATAAGTCTCGGCTAAGATAGTAGGGTTTGGGCAAGAGTCAGTGACGTTATTGAGAGCGGGGAGGATGAGCGGAAGTAACTTTTCAGGGGTTATGTTCTTTTTATATCTAGTGGGAATGGCTGGAGCGACGGGAGGTGTAGGTAAAGGAGTTGCTTCAATGTTAAAGGTGATGATATGGTGGTCGGACCAGGCGCATGGGGTGTTAGATAGCAAGTTGATGTTGCAGTTGGTCTCGCTTAGCCAGTCTAAGGATCGCCCTTTGATGTGAGTGGGTTCTTGTAAATGGTGTGAGAAACCTAAATCGGTTAGGGTGTTGGCCAGGTCAAGGGCCGCAATGTCATTAGGGTCTTGGTAGCCTAGATTGAGGTCTCCGAGGAGGATGGTTTGCGAGTTAGTTTTCGCTTTGTCAAGAACTAATGAGGTAATGTTATCCACAAATGATGAAGGGGGGCCAGGAGGTCTATATATTAGATGAATGTTGGCCGTTTGGTTAGCCGAGGGTGGTAGTTTGACAGAGAGTAGCTCCGCAGAATCCAAAATCGTACTTGGTAGGGTTCTAAGTCCTAGTGAATTTTTATGTATGAATGCAATTCCGCCGCCTCTAGAGGTGCGGTCGCACCTGGAAATGGAGTACTCAGGTGGAATGGCTAGGGAGAGAGCTGGGCCCGAGGCAGGGTGCAGCCAGGTCTCTGAGATGGCAATGAAGTCAAGTTCCTGGGACGTGATGAGATCAGCAATGTCCAGTGTGTGAGCTGCTAAGGACCTAGCGTTAATCAAGGCGGCCTTGATCGATCCAGCTTTACTAGTTATGGCAAGGGTAGGTTGGGGGCACTGGGGAGTAGGCGAGATGGGGATCTGGTGGGATGGGCTGGGCGTCAATGGTTTCAAGTAAGCACTGGCGTAGTGGGGTGTCCCTTCATACCCAAGAATCTAGTACCTAATCTTTTGTTTCTTGGGAGAGTGCAACAAGGTAGGTTAGGTGTGGGTTTTTTAGTGAAGTGATTAAGCCATAAGGCGGGGTCATTAAGGTAGATGTTGGGGTGTTGAGGCAAATGGGTGTCCAAAGGTCTGTAGGTGGGGGCCATGGTTCCAGTGCACAAAGTGTTACGTGTAGCTAAACTGGCTACAGATAGATGGAGCGCACAAATGGACGCCCACAGTAAGAGGGGTGCTCTCAGTACGAGGAGCAGTAGCCTTTGGGAAGAAAGGTGTGATAGCATGTTACCAGTGTTGAGGTAACAGTAAGGCCTCAAGGTGCAGGGCACCACTGGGCAGATCAGTGTAAAGCACAAAGAGGCTAAATGCAAATGTAGACGCAGGGCACCGCTGGGCAGATCAGTGCAAAGCACACTGAGGTTAAATGCAAATATAGGCGCAAGGCACCGCTGGGCAGAACATACCGGGGCTGAATGCAAATGTGGCGCAGGGCCCCTACCGGCAAAGTAATGCAAGGAATGCCGTACAGGAGATGCTATACAAAGCTGGACAAATAATGTGAGATACATGTTCGAACTAAGGCGCAGTAATAATGCTAGATGCAACTCAGGCCGGGTGCAATGCAAGCTAAAGCTCAATAATCAGGCAGATATAATACGAAGGCTAGGTCCGATAGTCATGCATTATCTACCAGAACTGTGCTATCCTATACAAAGACTCTGAACCATTGACTTTGGGCCAGGCCTATTGAGAAGAATTGCTGGTTGTAGTTAACTGAAACCCTTTGCCTTGCCTATTAATGCATGTGTGCTGTTGATTCTTATAACCGTGTCTTTTTACCCCTTTTAAAAGTATGTGAAGTGCCATTTTGCTCCCACCTCAGGAGAGCTAAACTTGTTCATTTACTTACCGGTTGTGTATTTGTGGTGTATTAGTGTGTGATATTGAGCTGCTCTTGCTGGTGTAATGTTTTCAAACTGACTGTGTAAATAAATGTATATTCGTTTACCAAGAAACCTTGAGTAAGTGTTTGTTTGAATCACTGTATTAGTTGATCCTTTGTGTAACTTGTTCTACTGCTCACTTAAACTCTTGAGATAAGTGTGGCTGCTCAGCCATCGCTACCACTTTACTGTGTAGTACAGGCTTGTACCAAAGGTGAAATTGTGCTTACACTTGTAGTCTTAATTGCATGTAGTGTTCCCAAAGGGTACTGCATGTGATTCTGCCTAACAGCAAGGGAGGCCTGGAGAATTACGAGGACACGTCCGGTGAGTGCCCAACATTGTGTATCCTGAGTACGTGTAGTAAAGCATTAACAAGATGTTTGATTGTGGAGTACATCTGGCTGCATTGGAATGACTGTCCTTGGTGAAGCATGTCATGTGGTGTACTGACCCTTGTCCAGTGTACACAAGAGTGGTTACAAAACCTGTGTTGTACATCAGTTGAACATGTCTGTGTGACAGTACTCATCCCCATGAGCATACCCTCACAACATCTGCAACATGATACCTCAACGTGCACAGTTGTTTGCTGCATCCTTGATGTCAGTGACTCTGCTCTGCTAGAAATGTGCATGTTTCTGAAATAGGAGTTACACTTTATGCCCTGCAGGATATAGAATCTCTTTTCACACATGTTCAACGGTGCTTCCATGCTACATAGTACATCGAAAATGACAACCAGCATGCCTTATGGAATGCCCTAAATGAGTATGCATATGTCTAGACTGTGCACAACCCCGCTGACCCAATAGCAATGACTTCTGAGGCAACTCGTTGTGAGGCTTGCTCCCTGTTACCCTTTCACACTCAGACCACATTCCATGGGTCCATGCCCCTCTTCCTCTTGTGGGTCACTGTACCTTGTTCCTATCTACAACTCCATTGACTTACTCTCTCCACTTCACAGACCTTGCCTAGGTGGTACTCTTACAGCCATACATCAATTGGGACTGTTTCCTTTTTACCAGACATATGGCATGTTCCCATTATGTACAGTCCCTGTACCAGGACAACACGGGTGTGGCATGTAATAGATGCAGACTTGGATGTGGATATGTGTGTCTGCCTGTTGCCTTGTGATGTAATTGCACATCACAGAGCCGCATGGTGATGCCCATTTCACTGGTATTAGTCAACAGTTTGCGGTGCCATGGGCCATAATGTGCAACCCTGTTGGTTTGCAAAGTGTCCACTGGCAGCATGGCCCTGAGCAAGGAATGGTGTGCCAGTATGCATAAGCCATGCTCAGATAGATTGTTGTCCATAGTGTGTGAGTGTTGTATTTCTTATGGTGACATGCCCTGCATTTTGTTGCATGACAGCAATATGATGAACATGTTTACTGTAGACATGTTGCACATGACTCCACATGTCTTTTTCTGTCCATGTGCAGGTGAGGAGGCACCAGATGCAGAGGAGGAGGAAGAGTATGAAGGAGTATGAAGGAGAGTCTGGGTTGCTTCAAGCCACCAGTGGAGGACGTGGCGTGGTAGTCCATAAGAAACCACTGTTGCTATAGACCATCCTGAGCCGTGCTGTAGACACTTATGACTCTTTGGACTCCAATAGCTCTGATGCTGAACCGGATGTGAATTTCTCAATGTTGGCGGAGGTGAGTGCACCAATGGGTGAAGCAATTGGGGCCCATGAGTCTGCAGGAGGTCAGGTGCCTTCACAAGGCCAGTCAGTGGTAGCACGCCCGTCTGTGGGGGTTGCAGGTGCAAGCCATTCTCCCATGTATTGGTTTCTGGTCCTGGGACAGATGTCTAAGGGAGAGTTGCAGTCCTGTAGCCAGGTATAGGGGCATCACAGCAAAGGCCATGCTCACTTGGATCAGGCAGGCATGACCCCCTCACACGTGGGGGACGTGTGCATGCTGGGCAGACTGAGTTGGAGCAGCAGATGTTACGTTACTCACACAGTGTGCTGCCTTTGAAAGATTGGGTGAGGGCATGGATAGGGTGGCCACTTCCATGACCCCCCCAGCAACACAGGTGGAGCAACAGCTACAGGTCATGTGGTCCACATGCCGCTCCCAAAGGCTGCACATGGAGGCCAACATCAGGGGCCTGCCGGAAGATCTGCAGTGTCCACAGGCATCCCTGCTTGCAGAGGGTGGGGCACACAGGGAAGCCCTGAGGCATGAGTTGTTGGCCCACAGAGCTGCAATCCATGAGGAAGAGGCAGCCAGCAGAAGACTGTTCCACCAGGAGATGTCATCATTGAGGCAGACAATCTCAGAGGAACACCGTGCAACCCGTGAAGTTGTGCATAGTGACCTCCCAGCCCTCAGTCTGCTGGTGCATTCATCAGTGTCACGCATGGCAGCTGCCTCTGAGGACCAGGCCAGGGCACTGCCTCATGAGCCTCCAGCATCACTTCGACCTTCTGATTCAACGCAGGATGGTGGTGCCAGCAGAGACATGCCTCCTGGTCCACTGCAGCATAGCAGTCCGTGAGCACATGGAGGGGTATTTCTTTTTCTTTTTTTTTATATCCACCCATGTGGACGTTGACAGGCACCCTGCACCTCCTCCTTCCTGGGTGGACCCCCCCTTCGCCGATCCATAATGGACATTTTATGATTTTTTTTTGTTAATTTGTTTATACTTTTTTGACAACAGGCCTGGATGTTGGCATTTTTTTTTTCAGTTCCCCTTTCCAAGTTATTTTTCCTTGAGTTGTGTAGTTAACTTCTTAAGGAAGGCCATGACGTTTGCAGTGGTGGACATGCAGGCATGCATAGTGAGGTCAATGTGCATGTGTGCATGGTGGTGCACAGGATGGCATGGGCAGGAAACTATGGGTTCAGTGTTTCCTAGCACATGTATGCTCTGTGAATAGTACTTCACTATGCCTGTTGTAATGTCTTCTCCCATTTTGTTTCAGTAATCTGTGATGTGGCGGTGACTGCTGTCCCGGGGGAGACACCCTGCAACCTTTGATGTCCATGCTCTCCATGCCCTCCACCAGTCACTGACCCTCCTGTCACTAATTTGGAGACACAGTTCCTGGTGAAGGTGATGCAGGATTCACACCATGCCGGTGCAGTCAGCGGGTAACCATGAGCACTGTCTCGCATGTTGAGCATGCGTCATTGGTCACCATGATTGCTGCATGTGTAACTTTACTTATATGTGCTTTGGATGCTACCATGCCAGGATGGTTATTTAAGTGGTACTCATGTCACTGTGTTACCTCCCTCGGTCAACTCATCTATGGCCGCACCTACTGTGGTGTAATGCATGCCATTGGCCTTCTCCAATCCAGGCAGTGTACTCCTTGATGTGTGTTTAACTTGGCCTTCCCTCTCACTGTCACACTCCCTCCCGCTCTCTGTTGTGGTACTCTGCACTCATGGGCAAATCACAATTTATGTCCTGTCACCCTCTTGCACCCTGTGGTGCTTCTGCTGTGTGCGCTCTCTGCATATTTTCAGGATTCATTTGTGTTGTCATGGATGTGAATGTTTTTTCTGTTGTTACTATGCATGTCATTGCATTTAGGCGATGCGTCTCCCGATGGGTTGCATCGTACACGAGGCAGGTGGGTACCATGTGCAGGTAAGTGAAGGGCATTTGCAGATGCTTGTGTGGTGTTTGGCTGGGAGTCTTGCACTGTGTGTGATCGCTTAGGAATGACTTGTCTTGTGGGGCACCAGTTCTATTTCAAGGGTGCATGTTTCACTGGGTGTGGTTCTGATGATAGATCTGAGCATGGTGTTGCTTCTATGGATTGGTGGTGCCACGGGTTTCATATTCAAAATTGTGGGAGTTTCAACTGTGTGGGCCTTTCTTGGGTGGTTGGGAGTGGGTGGCAGGGTCGTCTGTTTGTGGCCTGTGACAGGTGTTGATAGTTGTGCTGGTGTGTGTCTCATTGCACGTTGGCCATGTGTGCTGAGTGACACTTCACGTCCCTTGCAATGGAACCATTGATGCACATTTTTGGGGTGCTATGTTGTGTACCAGCACATTACATTTTGTGGTGTTGCTGTTTTCACATGCATGGCCCATGCATGCTGCATCATGGTGTTTGCAGCTTCAGGTTGACCACAGCTGGCTGTATGGTACTGCTGCATTCATTTGAATGCATAATTGGACCAATTGTATGCTGGAACAATGAAGTCTGCTTTGACCTTGCACTTTTACTTGCATCTTACTTTTAGAATGCATGTATCCTTGCTTGCAGTATCACATTGTTTTGTCTTGTCTGCATATGTCTTCAATGTCAGTTGCCTCAGTGGCCAGCCTTACAGTCTGACATCGGCCTCTTTGAATTAATACGTCAAGCATGATCACTGAGGGGGGCCAGCAGGTCTTGGGTTTTTGGGTAAATTGATGTGTTAGCGGCACTCTGTTTTATTTTGTTCATTGTCTGCAGATCCTTCCATCAGGCAAGCGACAGGTAAGATGTGCATTTATCTTGATCGTTATGGAATGGCTACTTTAGTTGCTGCATGTCCGGATGTGGCAATTCTGGTGTGTCGCCCTCTTTGTCACAATTGTAAATTTGCTCTGGTTCATTTTATTTTGGGGATGGGGTTTATTGTGGTGATGTTGCCAGATTCAGTAACATGTGTATCGATACTGCACTGCTTTTCTGCACCCCACAATAGGGACATGTTTGTGTACATCACACACATTCTTGGACATGTGTGCAGCTATATGCCATTGTGCTTGTTGTATTTTGTGTCCAGGTACATTTTTGCAGCTCAGACATGATGTTTCAGGATTTATCACTGCTTACATATTTGGCAGGTATGTTAGTTAGTCATACGGGATGTTTTTGGTGCCAAGCCTATTCCACTTCGCCGGACAGAGCAAGAGAAGCAGCATGGCCCGAGCAGGGGGAGGGTGGCTGGGCATTTTGGAAGTTTTGGTTTATGTGTTGGTTAGTAAAAAGTTTGGCCAGGTGGCACAAGGCACTCACAGTGGGAAGGACAACTAAGGCATTCACAGAACAGCTCGAGTGAGAGGGGACCGGGAAGACATACAGCAACCAACTAAAGGGAATCACCCCAGACGAAAAGGTGGAGAAGATCGAGAGGAAGGGGGCACACCCCAAGAGACAGACAAAAAGAGAAGAAACAGGGCGAGAAACAAGATAAAGGCCATGGGACAGCAGAGCCTGAGTAAACAAGACATAGATGGACCATGATGAGATAACAATAGCAAACTGGAATGTGGAAGGACTTAATGCCTACGTCAAAAGACTCAGAGTGTACGCCTAGTTAAACAAGATGAAAGTCAAGATAGCAATGCTGCAAGAGACTCATCTAACATCAGAAAAACAGGCCAAGGTGGGCAAGAAATGGGGAGGACAAGTATACAGCACTACATGATCGAACTATGCAAGGGGGGCGCTAATTTGGATAGTGCTGAGGTACCATTCCAACTAATAAAGCAGGAAAGCGATCCGGAAGGAAGACTAGTGTTGGTACATGGAATGCTAGAAAACAAGGAAATATGCCTGATTAACACCTATGCCCCAAACCACAATGCATCAGAATTCTTCAGGAGCTTAGCGCCCAGGCTGGCTCAATACAGGGAAGCTACGTTCATCTGGGCAGGAGATTTTAATTGTACCCTGGACCCGCTCCTTGACAGGTCGGACGATAAACATAGGAAGCCGGCACCCCCTGCTGAGGAGCTTCAAAGGACCCTTGCATGACTGCAGCTGGTGGACATCTGGAGGCAGGTACACGGAAGCAGGAGAGGGTATACACACTATAGCGCACCGCATGGCACATTCACACGAATAGACTACCTATTTACGGGTACCGAATCTCTGATAGAATTTACAGAATTGACATAAAAGCATGCACACTCTCAGACCATGCCCCGATACTAGCAACATGGGCGCACACCCATAGGAGAACCCCAATACCAACGTGGCACCTTTGAGCGGAGGCCCTAGGGGAGGGAGAACTGGAAGAAAATCTGCAAGCGGTGATAGAAGATTACTTTGAACATAACGAGGGTAGCTTAGGAAGTAATGCCACCCTCTGGGATGCATTCAAGGTAGTGATCAAAGGGGCAGAAATTGGGAAAACAGGAGGGTTAAAAGTAACAATCATGGAAGAACTGAACAAACTAGAAAGGGAGATAAAAATGGAGGAACGAAGTGCAGAGAGGGTGGGCGAGGAACCCAGAGAACTACTGGAGTTAAGAACAAGATGCTTAGAACTCTGGGAGAAACTAGGGAAGCTGAATTATGGGAAATATTTACAAAGACTCCACGCAGAATTAGATAAACCTGGCAGACTCCGAGCATGGCTTACTAAAAAGGAAAACAAGAGAGAGCCCATAGTCGTACTAACAGATAAAACAAGGACCAAGGTCAGGAACCAAGAAGATATAAACAATCTATTTGCCGGTTTTTATGAACGGCACTATGCTCCCAACCCAGAGGTGGAGCCGGAGGACATTACAGATGCCCTAGTAGAGATAAGATTACCGAAACTAACAGCTGAACAGGCCCAACTATTTGACGCCCCCATTACTGTGGAAGAAATCGAGACAGTGATTTCTGAGCTCCCTTTGGGCAAATCCCCGGGACCTGATGGGCTTCCGAGAGAGTTTTATAAGGTATATAATGGCACTATAGCCCCAAAATTACTATAAACATACCAGGAGGCATATGAAACAACGCAACTACCAAACAGTATGTCGGAAACAATAATTGTACCGATCCTCAAACCAGGGAAATCCCCAGAAGAGTGCGCCTCCTATAGGCCGATTTCCCTTATTAATCAAGACGCCAAAATACTTAACGCGGTCCTGGCTAACCGTCTGAAAGTAGTAATATCCACGCTGATCCACTTAGACCAGACGGGCTATGTTCCAGGACGCAACACATCTTGGAACCTCCGCAAACTGCATCATGTCATAGATCAGACGAACCAGACACGGGGCGAATGCACTGTAGTGTCATTAGACGCTGTTAAAGCCTTCGACTACGTCAGATGGAAGTGGTTGCTGAGTGTCTTGGCCCACTTTGGTATAGGGGAAGGGTTTCTTAGATGGATTAGGCTGCTGTACAGAGATCCCAGAGCAAGAGTGAAAACGGGAAAACACATTTTGAAACCATGGAGAATATACAGAGGAACCAAACAGGGCTACCCACTGTCACCAATGTTATGCATACTGGCCCTCGATCCATGAGCGGACTTTCTCAGGGCAGAATATGGAGACACAGGGATAGAAATAGATGGAGTAGTACACCAGATCTCGTTGTATGCGAACGACATCCTCCTCTTCATGGAGAACACGCGCGCTAACCTACCTTGCCTCCTGGAAGCAGCGGACGCATACACTAGGCTCTCAGTGATAGCCATCAATAAAGAGAAGTCCGTCCTGTTTCCCCTGGCTGACCTAAAGAAGGTCCCCCGAGACAAACTTTCAGACATGGGTCTAGCATGAGCACCAAACTCCTTCCGGTATTTGGGGATAGAGATACACCACGACACTGCTGAATCGCACAAACGCAACACACAGGTAGCCCTAGAGAAAACACAAAAGGCCATGGACTTCTGGGGGACACTCCCGTTGGGGATGATGGGAAGAGCGGCCATTCTGTAGATGGTAGTACTCCCACGACTGTGATACTACTTTACAAACATTTGGCATGCCATACTCAGAGCTTTCTTTACGAAGCTGAACATAATAATACGAAGGTTCCTGTGGGGAGGAGGGAGGTGCAGGATCGCAATGACACCCCTACAGAGGGAGTATGAAGAAGGGGGCATCAGATTGCCAGATTTCGAAAAATATTACTTAGCAGGGCAACTGCAATTTGTGGTCAAATGGCTGGGCAAGGACGAATCAATAGACAAAACACTCTTTCAGCCAGCACTGAAATCATACTTCCTGCGAGAATTACCATGGATCGACAAATCCCTGCTTAGGACCCTGCCAAACATGCTTAAGCTCGCAACGGATCTGTGGCGAGGGCGTCGAGACTCCAGAGGGCAAAAGATCCCTGTTCAACACAAATTCCATTAGCGGGATTACTAGGCACAGACACGAGTACATTTGCAGCATACAGATCCCATTGGGAAGCCAAAGGAGTAGCGCAAATAGGAGACCTGAGAGTGGACGAACAATGGATGGATTTCCAAGGCTTGGTGGAAGAATATGACATACACGAAGGTCAATTCCTCCTACATAACAGATTAATATTGACAATTAAGAAGAGGTGGCCGGAATGGCCAGAACAAGAGGACATAGGAGGAGAACTAGATGCATGGTACGATTTATCGGAAGGGGGACACACAACCTCCAGGCTATACGATCAATTGCTATGATCCAATAACTCGCAAGCGCTACATATAAGAGGGCGCTGGGTAGAAGAACTTGGGAGACCCCTTAGCGATCAGGAGTGGACCAGAGTGCTGAAATATTCCAAAAAAGTATTGAGGAACGCAAGGTTTAGACAAGCGCAATTATACACCACGCACAGGGTATACCTCATGCCCAAGAGGATGAACAGAATGAACTTAGGAGACCCCCGAACATTCCACCGCTGCTTTGAAGAGGAAGCAGACATGATACACATGTTCTGGACCTGCCCAATGATACATGTTTTCTGGGATAAAATCAGACACAAAGTGGCCAGAGGTGAACTTCAAATGTTGTATTTATTTATTTATTTAATATTTATATTGCGCCGGTAGCTCGCGAGCCTCGGGGCGCAGAAACAAGGACACGAGAACGGACGGAACAGATAGTGATTAGACAGAGCAGACGGGACAGTCACATAGAATTAAGCTAACTGAGGTATATGCTGTGATGGCCGTTTATTTGAAGATATGGGTTTTTACCTGTTTGCGAAAACGCAAGTAGTTGGTTTCCAGTTTAAGGTGGTCTGGTAGGTTGTTCCAAAGGTTGGCTGCAAGGGTTGGAAAGGTTCTACCTAAGCCACTTTTGAGTTTGTGAGGTGACGTAGCAATTTTAACAAGTTGGGATGATCTCAGTGTTCTATTAGGAACGTATGGTTTGATCCTAGTTTTTAAGTAGGTTGGTGCCTTTCCGTAGATACAAATACAAGCAGAAAACAAATTCTGTAGATACAAATACAAGCAGAAAACCCTGAACTGTACCTGCTGGGCCTGTTCCCAAGAGGAGGCAGACACAGGTCGCACCTTGCAAAAATGAAAGATCTAATATGCATACTAGCCAAACGGCGGATAGCAATGGCGTGCAATACAAAGGAAGGACCGACAATAGACTCATGGTGGGAAGACCTAAGGAAATGGGCAATGGCAGAAACGATGGTGTGGACACGAGCGGTGCAGAAAGGAGAAGGGGAAACAGGACACAAAATAACAGCATGGAACTCCCTGACGCAGGATCTGTTCGAACATAGAGAGGAAGGTGAAGGGGATGATCCGAGGGGGGAGGAGGAACAATAAAGAAAGGACACTTGAGGACCCCCCAAGAGCGGGAGGCACAAATCGGAAAAATCTTAAGACTGCCACGGGCGCGGAGTTAGCCTACAACAACACGATCGCCGGATCACTCCGAGATGGAAGATGAGAAGGGATACCCACGCAGAGTGCCAAACAGTTGGTTATGTTATATGTTTTGTTTGTTTTGTAATGTTAATATAAAATCAATAAAGAGTATAAAAAAAATAAAACATGAAGGTATACTACTCCTGGTTCAAAGAGACACCTCCGCCCACCACGGGTGTGCACACAGGTGTGCATATTGGAGCCAGAAAGAAAAGACCACTAAAATGAAAGAACCGCAAGGGTATACCACCCCTTGTTCCACAACCATAACCAAAGGACCACGAAAGAGGAACAAACAAACCAAACCGTGAAGGTCTTCCATTCGAGGGCTCAACTATCCACAACCTCACCAACTACAAACAACAACAACCCACAACCCAAACATTATGCCTCGCCACAAGAAAGAAGAAGAAGCCAGAACAGACAACAGAAATCATAAGAAAGCCTTATCCCCTCGGGAAGGTACTGACCAGCATGATCCCACAACTCTGAAAAACAGGACATGAAACATCCCAGACAGCCTGAGGAGACTTGCAAAGAACAGACTACATTGCTCTCCACATAGAACTGTGCAGCAAGCAAAGCGACCCAGCAAAAATGAACTGACAGCCAACAAGTGTTGCAAATACAGACCCCGCCAGGACACCAAACACAAAACAACTAATACTAAATCACTGCAACCCGGTCTACACCATGAACAATACTCCAACCAGAATCAGGGATAAGTTGGAATCCATCACCCTCTAAACACACTATATCACCAAAGACTGGAACAACAGATGGGTACCTACACAATTTTACCGCCCGGTGCGAACCAAAACCAACCTACCCCACCATAAACCTTATCAGTCTACTCGACAAAGAGACTAATCAATAAAGAACCCCACCACCCATCATGTTCAACCAGGAAAAACCCAACAGGAATGCAAACCCAACCGACAACACACCGGGCCAAACAAACAATACAAACAACAACCCGAAAGGAAAATCAAACTACACTGCAGCCTTCTAAGCGTTAGATCCATGGCAAAACACTCCATGACCTTCTAAGTGATGGAGGCACAGACATGGTCTTTCTCACAGAAACCTGGTTATCAAACAATTATAAAGCCATCGCAAACGAAGCAATACCAGACAATTGTAAATTAAAAGATGCCAAAAGAGAAAACTGAGGAGGAGGCGGAATCGCAATCATACACAAAGAACACATCCGAGCATCGTAACTCATCACAATCAACGCAGGAGACTTTGAATCCATCCTCTTCATAATTGAACTCAACGACCAAACCAACATAGTATTCCTCCTGATCTACAGACCACCTTCTTACAACTCTGACTTTAGAGTGAAACTAGCGTATGCGTCGGGCATGCTATCAACCCACCACAACAACCTAATCATACTGGGAGACTTCAACATATGGTTAAAAAAAGAAAACAAGTCCACAGCAAACTCACTCTGCGCACTCCAGGAAACTGTAACACTTACCTGGACTCTGTGGGAGCATAATGCCTTCTCAGCCTGTGGACCTGTTAATTGGGCACTTTTTGCATCCCTTTTCTGTGTAAACAACAATAACAACAATTTAACTGCTATAACATCTATTTTCTGAAAGGTTACTTTATAACTGTGTACCTTGGAAATCCCTCCCTTCTCAACTGTGTTTATTTTTTGTGGAGCTCTCCATCCTGCTATTCTACAGGGGCACGTTTGGAATGAAGAAACAATGAACTTTGGAAGGCTGATGTGTTCTATGGATTCTTGCCTTTACAATGTCTTGCCTTCCCAGAATTTGTCTTTGGATAAGTATCTGGAGAATATACAATAGTCTTTTAGATCTTGAATAGTTCTTATGCTGGAGAGATCTCTCTATCTAATATTTTCCCTTTACAATGTCTTGCCTTCCCAGAATTTGTCTTTGGATAAGTATCTGGAGAATATACAATAGTCTTTTAGATCTTGAATAGTTCTTATGCTGGAGAGATTTCTCTATCTAATATTTTCCCTTTTACTTGCAGGTTCTCAGAATTCAGAAAGATTAATGGCAGTGGAATGACTGTGACGTTACTCAGAATGAAGAAAAGTTGAACAAGCGTAAATTCGTCTATACGGAGTAACTGCAGCCTTCAGGGAAGAGCGCAGTAACTACTGTGCAGTGAAAACTTGAAGAACCTTCAGGTACGTAGACTTATTTAAACTTCTTCTGTTTTATTTCTGTGAAGTTTGTTCGTTAATGAAAATACTTTTGTCTGCAGGTTTTCAGAAAGCTGCGGAAATACATTCGGAAGATGCAGAGGCTGCGGAAGAAACCTCTGACTGAAGATTTTGTTACTGCAAGCGAAGACTGCTGCTTGAAGACACTGGGGCTGCGAGAGAACTTCTGACAGAAGATGCTGTGGCTGTGAGAGAACTTCTGACAGAAGTTGCTGTGGCTACGAACAAACGCTGCTGACTTAGGAACCGCTTCAGAAATAACTTCTGTTCGGTAAGTCTTTTCTATAACTATAGAATTCTGTTATTTTTTCTGTTAAAACTAATGTTTCTATTTTCTCTCTTGACAGGTTCTGTGAGGAGAGACAATGGTAGCATTACCCGCTGTCAGCGAAGCAGACGCGAAGCGATTGCTTCAGTGAAGGCGGGGCTTAAGTAGCTCCATCTGCAATATGTATAGATCGTGCTGCAGGCTACCAATGGATCTTGCAGCGGCCATCTTTAGTGTATGAGACTACTGTAAGCACTATGAGAGACTATGGAAGCATATGCTATGAATGGTGCAACTGCCATGTTTGCCATGCGTGCACCCACTTTTGACCTGCTGACTGATGGGTTGTACCTTGCCTCTCCTGCATGCCTGAATGGGAATTGTGCTCACTGACTGGGATCATGACTCAAATGTTACATTTCACGCAATTAGTAAATGGACCACCCACGGTGCCGGACACACCCTGGATTCAATTTTCTGCAGGGAAGCACTATGTGCATCCGCGCCACATACACCAATGATATGGAGCGACCACTACTGAACACCATTCTACATCACATCCCAAACCCGCCTACCATGCTAATATAAACTGCTCCATACCAGCAACATAAAAACAAAAAAACTGAGAGAACCTATACCTAGACCTAGAGGCCCTAACAATTCTTCTAGACTCAACCCCTCAAGCGAAACAAAAACCACTGAAACAATCATGGACATAGCAGAAGACAAACTCAACAACCAGATCACCAAGGACCTGGACCATCTGGCACCAGCTCAGACATTCAAAGCAACACCACATGGGACAAGGTTGTCACTATATCAAGTTCCTGCACACAGAGGTCCCTGGTGACACACATTAGCAGGCCAAACTGAATAAAGAATAACCATTGAGAGGACATTGTCATAAAAAGCCTTCCAACAATCTCTGAATTGTAAGGTTCTGTGTATTGATAATAACAATTTTAAAGATGTTATTAAAACCTCAGCTAGATCGCACCCTTTCCAAACCCCACAATAAAAACTGGTCCTAGATGTCTACCCAGCCTCACAGTAAAACCAGGGTGCAAAACCTTTCATAGTCAGGGTAGGGCTCCCCCAATCAGAAACGTCAGAGAGGTCCAGCAATCCCAGTTGATCACAGCTCTGTTGGTCTGATGGCTCCATATCCAACAACAACAGTCTCTGGCCTCCAAAGGTACCCTGTCCACATTCAATAACCTGAAGATAATGCAGAATACCCACTGGAGGAGTCAGGTTTTAGTGATCCACCTCAGGTTCATTCCCCGAGAACGAGCAGCCACAACAGCTCCTGCATCACCAAGGTCCACAGCAGGACTTCTCATTGGCACTCACTCTGAGACTCCCATCAGATGGCAGTATGGTGGCACTGTTCATCAATTGTCTGCACAACAGCAACAGGTGCCACTGCCATAATTACCAAGGGCACATGTAGCCCAAGCAGCCTTTCCAGGTGTGGTCTCCCCTCCTGGTGCATAGATATGTGCTTAACATATGCATCACAGGGTGTTTGTGTGTACAGACTGTGTGCTCGAGAAGGCTGGGCCACATTTTGGTGCCTCATCTCTGAGTGCCCATTATGAGAAAAATGGATTCAGAAATGGGACTAAAAATACCATTGTGTCAACCGGCGCTTACAGAAATGCAGGGATTTCTTGCCCAATAAGCCACAATCCATGTGGAAACTGAACAGAGTGCACCCAGAGTTCAACACGTTCTGAAAACATACTACAGAAGTCTTGGAAAAGGGACAGTAGATGCAAAAATGGGAAAATAAGAGCTTGGAAATGAGGATTATGATCTGTAATAGATGCACAAAATAGTGATTTGCCATCCTTAGCTAAATATCAATCAACTCTGATAGCGCTCCACATGACCAGAGTTTCCATCAGTATCTGGGTATTAGAAAACACTTGAAGCATTCTAAGACTACATCTCACAGCATAGTCTGGTGGCGCGTGCCATGATATGGGGATGCGGAACTGCAAGGATTTATTTTCTCCTCCAAACGATAGAAAGGTGAGAAACCACGAGTCCATTCTGAATTATAAAACATTGATTTAGGGAAAGGGTATATCACTTTGACTTAATGTGTCATTTTGGGTGGAAAGAATACCAACGCTATGATAACATGAGTGGAGGAACGTAGCTTAACATTTTGAAAAAAAATTGCAAATATACTTTCAAGGAAAAGGACATATCCACTGGTGAGTTAGAAGATATCCTTGCCTTAACACCATTGAGAATTGTGCTTGTCTTTTCCTTACTGTAAACTAATAGAACATGGTTTATGGGAAAAGTGCATACATAAAAAAAAACATTTTTAAAAAAGAAGGAAAAGAAAGAAGAATGAATTCCTTTGGAAGAAATATGCATTGGTAATGATCTCCAGTGGTGTGTTGGATACCTTGATAAGAGAGATGTGAGGGAAAAGGCAACAACCATGGAGATTGCACAGGAAACAAACAGAATAGTGATTCCTGTCGCTTTACAGCTCATTGCTGCCGCATGGTATTTGTCTAGTAAAATAAATAGAGACCATTGCAAATAGTGACTCTGAGAGTGCAATTTGGATTTAGCGGTGCCTGTTTTATTTCCCTGGCATGACAGTGGTTTTAGAGCATGCTATAAGTGTCAACGTGTAAAAACAGTTGATCTTGTCTGCAGAGGCATTGCTAGGGGGAAGACTGGAGGGGGTTATAGTCCTGAGTCTTTTGGTTGTAGCCCCGGATAGAAGCTCAGAGGCTACATCCGAAAAGCTAGCTAGCCCTGAGTCCCGACAATCTCGACATTGGTGAAGCCCCAGATCTTTTCCAGATGAAGCAACACCCCTGCTTGTCTTTATTTGTATCATGCAATACCATGAAAATACAACTTGTGTCTCTGAAGGAAAACAAGCACGAATATGTGCTGTCAGGATGTGTGATGTAGCATGGAAGGAAAGTTTGTGGAAGGAATAGACAAATGGAGGTCAGATGAATCGCAGGCTGTTAGAGCTCAAAAGAGAAGAACGCTTATTTTCCGTTAAAGTGATTGAAGTTTAAAAACACAGGTGTGGTACTATGTACAGACCATTCATGGATATAATGTGAAATACATCAAATTAAATAATGTTTTTATGGCTGTAAAATAATAAATGTAACTAGACAATATCAACTTTAGTATAATATTAATACTGTGACACAATACACACATGAAATAAACAAATAAAACATAAATATTTAAGTTAAGGCTAAAACGTGTTGTATGCCGTGGGTGCTGTTTAGTGAAAGAGAAAAGCATGTCAATGTGGAGTAGGGGGCGGGGTTAAAGAATATATCAGATGGTTTTAATCCGGTAAACCTGTTCCATTGTTCCATCCTAGAACCCTCTTTATATACACAGTCTCATATAAAATGGCACCATACTTGTGTTGGGTTAGAATTTGAATGGCATCAAGTGCACTAGGCCTTAGGTGTGCACACAGACTTCTGAACACTTCAGTAACGTGGCAGTCCGTATCATAGAAGCATTTACGCATGGCATTTGGAAACAAATATCACACGTCCCACTACAGGGCACAACCACTTAATGAGGGCCTTTCAGTGATACTCTGTTTCCTTGCCTGTGGAAATTGCATATGCCTGATGGGAAAATCTCTGTTGCCAATATTTTTACAGTGTACCGCATTTGTAAAACCAGGTCCTTTTCATATTTGGGATGGCACTAGTGAGCGAAAGGAGGAACAAATATAATTGTTACCATAGAGTAGTGGAAGAGTGCAGATTCAGTAGCCATCAGAGCCCACTCAATAATTTTTTCCCCTACCACTCAACAGAAGTCCTTACGGGAGCATCAGGTATTAACAATACTCTAACAATCAACTCTGTCCGTGCAAGGCTTTGAGGTCAAATCTCACTGGGGTGTTGACCTCTGGGAGAAGGTTGAAGAAGTGGCCCTTTGACTTACATGTCCATGGTTAGAAATTGGATGTGTTGGTGCACTGAGCATTGGCAAGATTATTCACACCCCTTGCTTTGCCCTTGTGCTCCACCTTTTCAGATTAGTTACTTTATCAGCCATTGCAGCCCTCTAGATATCATGATTTGTGTGGCACAAAAAATATACTCCAATCTCAGTGCCAGGAATGTGTTTCATAAATACCATGTGTGCCAAATTATTGTATGCCTTCAGCTAATATTACCTGTGCCAACAGTTTAAATTCCACCCTACAGCCGTGGGAGCTCCATTCTGCACACTCTTCAATGAAGCAGAGCAGTTTAATCATTCTTTCAATCTCTTCCGTAGAGCAGAACTAATCTTGCATTTTGCAGGATTTCTCATAGAGCATGAATTATCTGACACTTGTTTAGGTTCTACCACAGAGGACAACCACACTGCAATAGCTTCCCTCTTTTCTGTCATGAAGCAAATGAAGAGAAGCATGTTCATATATTGTCACACGTGCTCCTGCACCTGGAAAAGACTGGCAAAGGTGGGCATTGCTAAGTTTGTGGCCCAGATTATGTTCAGGGGACCAGCAGCAGGCTTCTGGGCATGCACTCTTAGAAGCTATCCTCATTTCCATGCGTTGGTGGTGGCTGGTCATGGTATGAAAAGCAAATGTGTATGTGAATCATCAACGGCCGATATCTCCTGACTCTGGAGCTGTAAAAGTACCATCAAGGCGTGGATGCCTCTTCATTGCCTACTACTATATCCTAAGAATACTGCATGTGTTCATATCACTCCTTTCATACATCCTGCCCCCATGTCAAGATGCTTTAACTGCATGGGCTTCTGTTGACATTTGTCCTGCATTTAAATCATGTCTGTCCATTCAGCGATCAATCATCCATAAATAAAAACATTTTGGTGGGTCTGTGGTCAGGAGCAAAAAAGTGGGGGAGCACTTGCAGGACAAATCAGTTTAGGAATTGGTGATGTGGATGTGACCTTGAAAATGGAAGCAGTGTGTCTTGCATGCCATTGCCCAATAGTTGTAGAAAGATTTGGAAACGCTTGTTTTTTATAGAAAAAAGGTAGTTTGGCATATTGTGGACAATTTCAAACATTGTCTACAAAGATTTGATGGCCACAGTCATAATCCTAACTAAATTTTTCTTCTGATTTCCAGAACGCCACTGAGGCTCTTTGATTATCCACACTAGAGAGTGGTAAAATACTTCTTGTTGATAGTCCAGAGATTTCTTCAATGCCTTTTTGCTCTACCTTTCACACCAAATCCTGATTATTGGATCGAAGGAATTTGAATATGATCATCCCCTTTGCAGTGTCGTAACACAAAATGTGGGGCCCCCCTGCGAGCCATGCTGAGGGGGGCCCCCCAACTCAGCACAAATCAAGGGTCATGCCACACTCTGTGCCGGCCTAGATTAACACACTTGCGCAATACGCACAAACGTGCTGCTGAAGGGATATGCCGCATACTACACTAGGAGAAAGATATAAACCTTGTTTTAATATAATATACAGCACACTTTCTGAGAAAAATTGGCTAAAAAGCCAGAGTTTTTGCAATTGTTTTGTAGGGTACCACCAATCCAATACAAGCAAGTCACCAACAGTGCACAGGAACATTAATGCTTTGCTATTAAAAATGCCATGCCACAATGAAAACATGTCCCACTGGCTGCACAATGTAGACCATTGTAGACACGTAATCACAATATAGTAAAGCTTGCCATGCCACATTTAGACATATCTAGACTGGTTGCACCAAAATGCCAGTCAAAGCAATAACACACATCAAGAAGAGAACACACATTCAAGCCTGTGTCTCTGTGGCCTCTAACAACATGGCCAAACTCTTTAAAATCTGAAAGGAACTGGTCAATCCTGTTGCTGTCTTTACCTCTCCTGTTCCCTCCCAGGCCCTCTGTATGGCTCTGTCATCTCACTTCTCTGCTAAAACTCAGGAAATCCTGTCTTCCATCTCCTCTTCCTCCCCCTCTTCCTCTCTCGACCCCCCTTTGGCCATCTCTATCTCTCTTCCTCCTTTCTCCTCTTTCTCTCTGATAACACCTGACGAGGTTTCCAGATAAGTCTGATCTATGAAAGTGTCATCCAAAAAGGTGCTCTCCTGCTCCACCAGAGCCATCAAGAACCATATTGACACCCTCGCTCCAGCCTTGACCGATTTCTGTAATGACTCTTTCGCCACTGGAATGTTCCCCTCTCCCATTAAGCACTCCCTTATGCACCCACTCCTCAAGAAGCCGTCTGCCGATCCTTCCTGCCGGGCAAATTATTGCCCAATCTCCATCATCCTGGGCAAACTGTTGGAAAAGCTGCTCATCTCCCAGCTTACTCTCTACACAGAATCCGTTGGTTGTCTCCATGACCATCAGTCTGGCTTCAGAGCTGCCAGAGGCACAGAAACTGCTTTCCTGAACACTTGTGAAGATCTGCTTTCTAACCTTGATTCCAGCATTCCTTTTGTCCTCATCCTTCTTCCTCCTTCCTCTGCTTTTGACATGGTCAACCATGCCATCCTGATCACTCCTGATCAATCGACTCCATGAGAACCTGGGCATCACGGATCAGGCCCTTGAGTGGCTGACCTCCTTCTTCTTGGACTGCCTCTCCCAGGTCCAACTTGGTCCCTTTCTCTCCGCTCCATCCTCTCACTCTGGTTTTTCAACCTCTACATGGCCCCTTTGGCCCATCTGATGTCTACATTTTCCTCTAATTTTCAGTGTTATGCGGATGACACTCTGCTTTCCTTCATGCTCCCCTCAGACTCCTCTCCTTTCTCGCTCATTAATGACTGTCTATCCGTGATTCAGGATTGGTGTGTCTCCAAAGATCTCTGCCTTAATGTCAGTAAGATGGAAATCCTTCACATTTGGACTGCTGCCCCTGCTTTCCCTTTCTCACTCTGGCCGCAAGCCTTGGGCCCTCTTCCTTCGCCTTCCTGTGTGGCAAACAACCCTGGTGTCATCTTTGACGCCACTCTCTCTTACTCTCCTCACATCTCGGACGTCACCAAGACGTCCCACTACCAGCTGCTCCTCCTCAAAGGGACCCTTCCCTTTCTCACTTTCCCCCAGAAGCTCACTGTCTCCAGAGCCCTTGTTCTCTCTAGACTGGACTTCTGCAACAGCCTCTTTCTCAATCTGCTTCCTCTACTCTCCAGCCTCTGCAACTAATCCGGAACAGGACTGCAAGACTGATCCTTGGCCCCAAGCCCAGGGATCGTATCTATTGAGCCCTGCAATCTCTCCACTTGCTCCTAGTTGCTGCAAGTATCAAGTTTAAGACCCTTTGCATTGTTCACAAGACTTTGAGGGCCCAAGGCCCACACTACATCCAACGCTCCCTTCCAAAATATCTTCCTTCTCGAGCCCTTCGCTCAGCTACCTTCAACTCTCTAAGGGTTAGACACTTCTCCAGGTAGAGAGTGGGGGGTATATCTCTCTCCTCTTCAGGTGCCTCCCTCTGGAATAGCCTTCCTCCCCCTCTCAAACTTGAGCTGGACCACCTGAAGTTCCGGAAGCAGCTCAAAACTTTCCTCTTCTTCTCTGCTTTCTCTCTCTCCCTCCCCTGCTGGCCTACCTGACCTACCTGTCTGCTGTACCGACTGGTTGCTTGGCTACCCTCAGAGTCTCACTGAGTCCAGACTCTTTCTTGATCAGTCACCCTTGCACTGCCTCTGGGCCTACCATGCACTTAGGAGCTGTAACTGTAATCCTATAGTCCCTTGTTCGACTTGCACTACCCAGAGCCATGCTGCCATGGCTGCACTTACTCAGGGCATTGCTGCCCTGTTTTTCCCTTCCCTCTCCCTTGCACTTCCCCCTCCCTTTCCCCTTGCACTTCTCGTTCTCGCACTTGTACGATATGAATGACACAAGGCCTAGTAAGATTGTTTGTCTTGTCCTCCCTCTATCTTCCCTCCCTTGTCTTGTCGCGCCTAGAAACACTTGTGTGCAGGCGCGTTATAAATGACTTATTTCATATCATTTGCTCACAGATGCCCAAAAAAATATACAGTGCTGCAGTAAGAAATGGCTAGACTGGCAGCACCCAAATGGCAGCCTAGCCAGGTAATTCACTTGGCAGGACTGCTTTATCAGAAATGCCCAGTTTAAAAAAGAGGTCATAACAAACTGAGGAATGACTAGACTGGCTGCACCAAAAAGCCTCTCTAGCCACTGATACCACATATCATGCCTGCTTAGACTGGACATGGACAGCCATTATGATTTGTTGTACAATCCTGCCCCCCCACACATTCCCTGTTCCTCCCACCCCAACCTCCAAAATCGGCTCCTTGGCCCAGAATTACCTCCACATCCCTCTTCCTTGCCCCAGAGCTTACGGTTGAGGCTCCTTGCCTCATAGGTAAGTACTGGGATGATCGAGAGTGGGACTAGGGGTAATGAGGATTACAGATAGTTAATTCAGGCATTACCTCCATGTACCTCGACCTCATCCCAGTACTTGTGTATGAGGCAGAGTGCCTTATACACAAGTACTGTCTCATACACACTGGCACGAGGAAGAATGGGGATAGGAGTAATGAAGATTAACAATAAGTAATCCAGGCATTAAACACAAGTATTGGTGCAACACCATTGAGTTGGCTGGTATTCAGCACCCCCCCCCTGAAATGTTGGGCTATGTTGACTCGACCTGGCTGACCTTCAGAGCAGTTGCCAGACAGAACAGGGCACAGATGTTAAACGGCACCTGTGTTTCGCTGTTAACAAGAACCCAGCAATTAATAACATAAAGCATTTCACTGTTAGTACCTGCATTCAAATGCCACATTTTTTAGGCGTTTGAAATTGTGATGTGGGTTTAATACTTGCATGCCAGGGAAGTGATTGGAAGGGTAGAGAAGGAACAGGAGACCACTCATTCTCAAAGCAGTCACAAGTGGGTGCTTTCAACCTTAAAGAAGAGAGTTAAATGCTTGTAACATTGAAGCTGCACTAGAATAGTCTCATTAAAATGTGTAAAGAAATTAGATGCCCCAAACAAATAAGTTTGCCCCTCGCCCACCGCCCATGAAGTTAGTGCCTCTCCCAACATTTGAAGGGTTAGCCCCCGAAATGTAGGTTGTGTTGCGCCCCTGAACACAAGCACACACACCATTCACCACATACACACACGCACACCCAGCCATCCATACATTTAAGTGTGCATTCTTTCACCATACTGGCACACCCAGGCAGCCAGCCATACATTTAAGTGTGCACCCTTTCACCACACAGGCACACCCAGACAGCCACCCGTACATTTACATGTGCATCCTTTCACCATACAGACACACACACCCAGGCACTCACCCATACATTTAAGTGTGAACCCTTTCAGCATACACTCACACAGGCAGCCACCTATACATTTAAGTGTGCACCCTTTCAACATACACTCACACACGCACACGTCCATGGGGTTGAGGGGAGACCTAACACTTCAAAACCACCCGCATAGTTCTCACTGAAGCACCGGCACCGTTATTAACGGGGCCGGTGCTTCTGTCGTCCCCATTCCCATAGAGTCCGATAGGACTTTATGGAAATGGGGACTTACCATTTGCCGGCGCCGGACTTCCCAGACCGCCGGGGTTGTAATACCCCAGTGTTACCGGGAAGTCAGGCGGCGGTAAATCATTACGGGTTCGGCAGCAACCTATTGGTAGCACCGGCACGGTTACCGCCAAACACGTAATGAGGCCCATCGTTTCTTTTTGAAGTCACTTTGACTTCATAAAGAAATGATTTCCGTTAAGGACCGAACCATAACGGAAATAATTTCTTTGTGAAGGCAGAGTGACTTCAAAAATAAACTATTTCTTTTTGAAGTCATAAGGCTCCCCCCACCCCATGACATGGAAGCCTCCCGCCTAGGGTCTTCCATGCCATGTGGAGGGCACAGCCCTCAGACTTCAAAAAGAAAGTTTCTTTTTGTAGTCACTCTGCCTTCATAAAGAAATTATTTCTGTTACAGAAATAATTTCTTTATGAATGCAGTGTGAATTCAAAAAGAAAAAAAAATTGGGAAAAAAAATATTTTTCTTTTTTTTTTACAAGTGGGGCCCCCTCCCAGGACAGGTGCTGGCGGGGCCCCCCGCACCGTGGGGGCTGCGGGGGCCCCTGTTACGCCAGTGCCTCTTTGACTGAGGATAACTAGTTTCCCTTTCACCCCATATGAAATTCTGGGTGTGCTTCATCAACTTTATAGTTCTTGTCAGCCAACAATCTAGCAGATGTGATGTGATCTCATGGAAGGTTGTTGAGATGCATGTGCTCCCATGCCCCCAAAAACTGTTCAGGTTAAGGAAACCATATTAAGAGCATAAAGGGACCAAGAAGCATGGATGTAGGGAGAAGGGGAGGTGAGCAATAGGTGACATACGGGTGTGTTAGGGGCCAGGGAGTAGGGAGTTAGGTGTTCTGAGAAAACCCCGGGGAGACGGCATGTATCTGTGCAGTGGGAGAATATAGCAGAAAGCATTATGTATGAACCATTTAATAGCAAGCCCTGTTTTATGGCAAACAGTACTGAAACACCACCATATTAAAATTGAGGCCTAGAAAGGTGAGGCCCCAGTACCAGCAATAGCACATCTCGGCATTCACCACCGATACACTTTCCTATCCCCATTCCCAGCTCAGGCAATAGACGAAACATTGAGCAGATACAACCATCCATTGTCCCACGTTGCAGGCCTATGCAATCAGAAAAGAATGTAAACAGCTATGCGTGGGCAGGTCTGCACCTGTCCCTGAAGGACATTCTCCTGCGAGCCAGGGTAGAGATATAGGTAGAGGTCCTGAGCTGCCAAAACAGTCCGACACAGATTTAGGGAACAAGCTTCCCTCCACCCAGATAATGGTTACTCTGTATGAACTGCCAGATGCCCATCACTAGAACTCTAAATCTCTCACTATTTGACTGACTAGCGTGGTCATGGAGAAGCCCAGGTGAAGGTCTGAGCAGGGGGCAGCTACCAAGCGGCGAGCACTAAGCATAATGTCCTATCATTTGTACTACGAAGTGCACAGCGTGAGGCCAACAAATCTAAGTCAGTCCCGGGGAGGCATGGCGGATACGCCTGCGTGTCTGGGATCCAAAGAAGCACCTCTCATTCCAGAGGGTCAATTTGACCATAGGAGTATACACTGAGCTCATGTCAAATTACATGGGGCACATCATGTGAGGTGTTCATGGGAGGGAAACATTCTCAAGCAGACAGCCAATCGCGTCCTTAGACCCTAAGGTGGCACGGTCAGACATCATGTGGAAGGGGACTGGTACAAAGAAACCATAACCAATCATTTGTTTTCCCATACTGAGCAGGTGGTAGTGGTATGTACATAGGGGATGGCCAATGAGTATGGGATATGAGTACCTTATATTGCATGTGTCATAGGTGATGACAGTATCCTTTATACCATGTTGTTCTGCTTTGAACTAACCAGTGCGCTCTGTGCCAGCCGGGTTAAATGCCTCTACTGACACCTAGCTTTTTTCTTAATGTACAAGAAATACAAATTTGTTATCCTTGCAAGAGATGCACCTAGCCTATTTCATCAGAGGATTGCTATAGTCATAGGCAGCTTTTTCTATAATTGGGCCTTCCAACAGATCAGCTTAACAGCTGAAAGGTACTTTGACTGTTCTTAGTCACCATTTACCTGATTAGGCTTTTTTTGACAGAGCATTGAATGCAGAGGCGTTGCTGGAGGGCGGCTGGGGGGGCTTTAGCCCTGAGTCTTTTGGCTATAGCTCCAGATAGAAGCTCAGGGGCTACAACCAAAAGACTGGCTAGCCCGAGTACCGACAGTCCCTACATTGACACAACCATGGATGTTTTCCAGGCCTAGCAACACCCCTGATTGGACCTGTTCTTTTCAGGCTCCATTTAATTAGAATGTGGAACTGTATTTACCTTCTCTCTTTGTCCCTTCTGCTCCATTGGTTATTTTTTTTCTTGCATTTTCACTTTCACTTTCTTTTTATTTTATTTTATTTTATTTTATTTTATGGTAAATGCTCCGTTTTGTAATTTATATGTATCTTCTTCGTTTTCATGAAACATTCTGGCACCCATTGTGAAAACCATCACACTTTTTTAACTTCCTAGCGGCCTTCTTGAAAAGTTTTGTGCAGGTCTGTTTTTTAAGAAGTTACGGTTAGGATGTCATATATTTAAAGATATGTTTGTTGGAAGATTGTAAAGCTAGTGCCACGTGGATGAAACATTTTTGCCATTTCGAGAGTTGTGAAATCCTTGAGAAAACGTTTTTATTTAGTTTTGTTTCTTTTATGAATGGAATTGGGGACACTTGCAGGACAGTATGTGAAGTATGTTTGAAATTTGATTAACTTTAGATTAGCTTACGGATGATGTAAGAACTTGAATCGTAAGCACCCTCTTCAGTTGGATTGAAGAGAATCCACATTTTCCCGAGCAGTGCCAAATATGTGTACCAGCTCCATTGCTGTTAGGTGCATATCCCCTTCAACTTTAAAACTGATTAAAGTCCTATTCAGAAAAGCCCATGTGAAGCTGCCCATCTGTTCCGCGAGCTTGATGTGTTGTTGTAGGTAAATGTCCTAAAAGTTGAGTTTTAATATGGATAGGTTTACTTGTCAGCATGGAATGGGTGTAGTATTAGGAATAAAGTTCCTTTGATTTGTATGGTGTTTGGAGCTAAACGTGGAATTTCAGTCACTTCATCAACAGAGGCTGAACACAGAACAGACTTCCATGTTGTGGGAGGCAGCATGTTCAGCACAGGATTTAGAATTTTTGCGAATTTTTGCAATGTATTCTATAGAAGCATGAGGACGTTTTCATCCGGTAGCAAACGCGCTGTGTATGACGTGTATGTCTTTACAGGGCCACAGATATCAGAGTTTGGTTGTCCCGCGCCTTTTTAGTTATTTGCAGTGCACGCTCTTCTTGGCTTTTTTTAGCATAATCAGGGGCGTTGCTAGGGGGGGGCTAAGGGGGCTATAGCACCTGATCTTTTGGTTTTAGCCCCGGATAAAATCTCAGGAGCTACAGCCTAAAGACTAGCTAGCCCCCAGTCCCGACAGTTCCGACATCAGCGTAGCCCCCGGTCTTTTCCAGACCTAGCAACTCCCCTGGGCATAATATTCAAGGCCCTACCAATTGTTTTCCGATGTTCTCACCAGAAACCTAATTCCGTTCCCTGTAGGAAACACAATATGTGCATTAACTTCAGCGAATGAACTTGTAGGTGAGCTCTTAATGGGTGTTCTGCCGGTAATTAACTGACCACACTCTATTGGAGAACGTTTATGTAAAATGCTAGTGTTTCAAATCGTCCGGTCGTGCAATAGCAAGGGACACACACAACAGCACATGAGAAGTGAGTGTAAAATCGCTATCCATGAAACATTTCAAAGCTATTGGAACTCATTAGAATATTTGTGAGGAAAATATTAGTAACGGGGAGACCGCTAGTATCTAAATCTTATGCTCCAACTGTCATTACTATCAGTGTAGCAGTGACCTACTCATAAAGGTAGAAACAGCACCCACATTAACAGTATGCCTCATTTGCCTCTTAAGGAAGCGTGGACCGAGGACAGTCGCTACTATCCAGAAATGTGTGAGACAGTACCGGAACACCCAAATATCAAAAATACAATGGTGTAAACATACAATTAGTGTCCTCACAGGGTTCTTGTAATATATACTTACTTTCCTTAAGCACAGATAACGGGTCAAAAACACTGAACAATCCCACCCCTCTAAAAAAATGCACAGATGAAGATTAATGGGTACGACGTCCATTCATCACAGTTTTTTTTTTGCATTTTTTTGGCGCTGATTTTTTACTGCAAAAAATCATCGAAATATGGGGGGGGCAGAGGGATATAAGGTGTAGGGGGCGTTGGGACTAGATTGTAAATAGGTTTAAAGGTGGTTTTGGGGGGTAACGCCCCAAAAAAACCAGCAAGTTTTTGCAGCAAAAAATGCTGCGAAATAAAAACTGGCGATGGAATGACATGGGACCAGCAAATGTATTTGTATGTGATGATTGCTCTGGTTTTGAATGACAAGAGGCTGGGAAAACAACACAATTGCAGAAATTGAAAATGTTTACTTTCAGAATGTCTTTTAAGGTAGGGAATGATGTATGATGTCTTGACTCTCTCTTGAGCACAACGGCTTAAGTCCAGAGGAACAGAACCTAGAATGGCATTTTGAGGGCCCTCATTCAGACGCAGCTTTGGTCTCTTGTAATGCTGCTACAGTGTCGAGCCATTCAACGCTTTGAGTTCTGTTGGAAGCAGCGAGTGCCCCGGCTTGATTTGAGCACCACTGAGTGTAGCGCTGCTCATGTGGCTCACAGAGCTCATCAGTGTGCAGATGAGCGTGTCAGTGTACCCAGTTGTCGCAGCTCGAGAGTTGACTTGAAGTTGAAGAAGCAAATATTTGGTTGTGATGGTTCAATGTGGCCAGTCGGGCTCGAACACACAGCATCAGTGGATGGTGGTGTTGTCAGCTGAGGGAGATGTTAGTTCCCCACCCAGAGAATAATAAGGTTGCTCATTATAGCTGCAGCTGAGTAGCCGAGCTCATGTGCGGCAGACCTCCCTTTCATCTGTAGGCCAAAGTGGAAAGCAAAAGTGGGCGCTAAGGACATACCAGCAAATTCCTTTTTGGCTGTTTACTTTTCCCTTCATGACTCACTAGGTCTGTATTTTAATCAGCCATAGCCTTATCTTTATTTTAGTCCTGTCGCCACGTTTCAAAGTGACAGTTTGCCACCAGAGTCACGTGTGTAGATTTAACAATTGAAGTTTGTTTGATAACCCTCACATAGATTGCCATTTTATTCCAAAAAAGGGCAATGCAACATTTGCTATAACCTTTGTTCTAGACAAGTCAGTTTGAGGGCAGATTCCTGATGCCCCTCCAGTTTAGTAATTTTGGCAACTGCAAAGATGGAGTTTTTAGAATCAGCCTTGTGGGAGAGATCTGAGAGCCGCCCTATTATAGCAAAGAGGGAACATACACGTATGCCGAGCCAAACGCAATGAAGAGAGGGTAGTTGAGCAGTGAGGCTTAGAATTTAGGAGTTATGGGGTTGGTGCCGTGGTACAACGAGGCACACACAGTGGTCACTGGCACTTCACCTTTAAAACATGTATAATATACACGGTTGCGAAAAGGTTAACGACTATGTAGCAAAGCAAGGTTGGATAAAAGTATGTGATATTAGAAACAATAGCACAGGTATTATAAGTCAGGTTAAAACAATATAAAAGCCTGTAAAGCACTGAAACAAGTATGCTTTGCCTTAAAATAAAGAGACTGATGCTTTAAAAAGTCCTTCCCTGATAATGTGCGTAGGTCTACTGCCCAAAAGAGTCCCAAGCAGACACCTTCAGGAAGCAGTCAGTTCTTTAGGTGAAGACAACAAGTATTGTCAAAGCCAACAGGTAAGTCAACTGTTCCAATGGTGAAACAACACAGGTAATGTAGAGGAGCAGTTGGATGCATTTATCCTAGCTCCCGCAGCCTCACCGCCATCATACTTTGAACAGTAGGATAAGGGCCCTATTTGAGACTCCATGTGTTATGCCTATACTACATTGAGTGTATGAAAGACGATATGCACTCAGACATTCAATATAGTTGTCTGAGTGCATACCGTCTTTCATACAGCTACTACACAAGAGCATGAGCACATAGAAACACGAAATAACAATGCACCCTATGAACTAGTGATCCTGGTGGCAAAAATTGACCAATGGAATGACAGTTTGGCAGATGTAAAGCTACTTGTTCAAAGGCATATCATGGAAAAGATAAAGTACCACTGCCACAATTGCACCTGTACCCCTCCCTCCTGCCCCAGCCTACCATCCCTACAAATTCCCTGTAAGCAAAGACGTTATGATGAGACCTCAATCCCTTCCTCGGCTGATAACCAGCCTATACAAAACCCCAATTCCCATGTATATGTTTCCATTTCTGCTACCTCTTCCCTTTCCTAAATCTGTGTATTTGTGTGTGTAAATAAAGTTCTATGTGTATACTGTTGCTGTGTGTGTGTGTTTTCTTTTTTAAAAGCCCTGTTAGGACTCCACGGACAGCTCAACTGTCCGGCCTGTCCATACTCAAAATGGAGGTGTTGTAATCAAAATGGAGGTATCCTATGGACAAAACACCTGTGCGCGTGTCCACAATCAAAATTGAGGTGTCCGTAGGACTCCACACCTGTCTGGCATGTCTGCAAAGGTGTGACGTACCTTTAATTAGTTTGGGGTCCCCACCCCTATCCTGCGGACACCTGGGTGCATGCGCATCACATTCCCTGTGTCCTACGGACAATGCGCCTGTCTGCCATGTCTGCAAAGTTGTGGCATACTTTTAATTTGTTTGGGGAGCCCACCCATGCCCGGCGTACACCTAGGCACATGCGCATCACACTCCCTGGGTCCCACGAACACTGTGCCTGTTCGAAACTGTCCACCGCACTTGTGTCGCACTTTTAATTAGTTCAGGGAGCCCAATCCTGTCTTTAGGACATCTAGGCACATGCGCACAACTGATCCGCACAATAGGTGTCCTAGGGACAGCCGACCCATTTGCAAATGTTCACAACGTTACCATGTGACCACACCCACGCTGCGCATCGGTCCTTACTCGGAATAGGGTCCAGACCCCTCAACATCAAAAAAGTGCTTTTGGGCCATTCCAAGGTGTTTTACCATGAAACTTCACCCTTGCAGAGGTCCTAGACCATGACCCTACCAATCTAGAGACTTTTTGGAACTTTCTGAACCCAGCTTGGGGTTCGAAGTGTCCGCACAGTGCGTGACTGTACGCAAAGTGCTCCCCAGCACACTTATAAAAGGTCACACCCCAGTGCTGCTTCTCATTCTGTTTCTGGATTTCCTGAACAGAGCACTCTGCCAGATTGCTGGATCGCTGCCTTACTGTACCACATTGCTGGATTTCTGCAGTACTCCTCCACATTGCTGATTGCTGCATTGCTGAGCTGCTGAGTTGCTTCCTGAATAATGGCATCCACTGCTGTTACATCTGCTGCCTCTGCCTCAGCACCACACACAACACCATCACCACCACCTTCCCAAGGGCCTGGCTAGGGGAACAGGTGTGATGATGTGGAGGAGGAACAAGAGGAAGAAGAGGATGAGGTAGTGGAAGTTCCCACTACCAGCTGCCAACATGTGTCTTGGGTGTGGAGGCTTTTTACCACCGTTGGGTGGGTAGCCAAGGCTCAAGCAACTAAGGTTTGCTGCAATGAGTCCCTGGTACTTAGTCGTGGCAAATCTGGGCTGTACAGTTATGGCACTACCTCCACACGGCAACACCTGAGATCCAACCACAAAGCAGCAGTTTGGAGGGTTGTCAGTTAGTAGGTTGAGTTCCACTGCAGTATCCTCGACATCTGCTCCTGTCACCAAAAGGGACTCTCCTGTGGGACAGCGGATCCCTGACTCAGCCTTGCAGGCCATACGCACCACAGTAGATCCTTACCTTTCAAAGGTCACTGTTTTGTGTGTGTACTGTGACGTGGTATTCTGCAAAGGTGAGCAGTTCTGGAGTGGTTTCGAGGCTGTGGTCCGGGACCTTGAAGGAAAGTGCCCCCTATCTTGATGAGGCCCACCCAACATCTTCCTCTCTCCATCTTCCCTTTCTTTTCCCTGTGGTTGGTGCCCCTTCCCTACCCTCCATTCGCTTCCCTCCCTTGTGTGTTGTGTTTAAAAAATCCTAAAAAATCACAAAAGACAAAAATAAAAAATACAAAAGCCCTTTTCAGAGCCAACTTTCACAGTTTAAAAATAGAAGTGCCAATGAAATGGTGCAGGCCCCTGCGCAGTCGCTGAAGTCCTCGGACAGTGAGGTAGTCCACGGACTCCCAAACCATGCAGAGGGTGGCAGCATGAAAACCATTTCATTTTTGTACGGGAGAAAGTGGTGGCTCTGAAAAGAGCCTTTTTGGGAGTGCGGGGGGATTTGTTCTTGGAAGTTTTGAAGTGGCCAACACCTACTGCACAAATGCTTGCTATGCTTGCAAAAGTGGCTGCAAAGCATTTTGGATATTACGCAAAAAAAGGTCATTGCCAGCATCAAAAAGATGGACGCCATCTCTGCGGAAAATGTTGGTGCTCCGAAATATTATGTTTTCTTTGTGGAAGGAAGACATACCAACATCTCACGAAAATGCACAAACAGCCTTGTTTACATTGAACATGGCTTTCTCCATTTGCGGACCCAATGATGAAGAGCTCAGCCACTTCTTTCTCTGGGCAATGCGCAATAAAATGACTCGAGAGTTTGGAAACATGTCCATGACTTTCCCAAGTGCCTGCTTCATCGCTAACTGCAAAGAGATTCCAGTAACCGGGCCTAAACTGTTCCCTCCACAATGAACAATAATAATGGCTGGATGATGCTGTGTCACCAAAGTGGCACAAAGGTGAAGCAAATCCAGCTACTTCATGTCACACACTCCATACCAATGCACATCCACATGAGGGAATCCAAGATGTGCAGCCACTCCACAGTACTCTGCATACACCTGCAACCAGTGTATCCAAGAGTCCCCCAAAATACAGACACTCTTCCTCCTGAAACACAGCCATAGCAACATCCATCTCCACTCCTCTCAGCAAACGGAGCCTCTCCCACACTCTCTTCTTTTACACCACACAGAGGGAACCTTATTGACCAATCCCCTGGCCTCCAAAGTCCCATTTCCATGCCTGCCACCCTTAAAAGTCCTGCATGTGTCGCCTATGATCTGCGAACTACCGCAGAGTTTGCGGATAAATCAGCCAATTCAAGGGGGTGCGGAGAGACAATTAACCCAGGGTAGATTTCCTCTATTGTGGTGGCTCTGAAAAGAGGCATTTATTTTTTAGGTGTTACTGAACAAACACCTTTTGTTTTCTATTGTTTGGCAATGTTTTTCTCTTCTTTTCCTCCTTACTGCCTTACATCAACCTCTGCAAAGCATCCCTTAGAAAAACAAGCATTTCCAAGAATGGAAAACAAAACGCTGTCTGCAGTATAATAGTGCACACTAAGGTAGTCAATGTTGTCATTGGAGAAAACAGACATATCAGCACATCGCAAAACTATACCCATGCCTCTATTAACAAGGCACCTTCCAACATTTTGCTGGGGATTAAAGACATTGGGGTTGTTCCATTGTGATCTGCATGGTATTCCAGAAAACACAGCTTTGCAGTAGTGACAAGCAGCATTAGTTCTTCCACGAAGAACTTCACTACAGGAACCAAACTTGGAGCACTGATGTAGCCCAAATGCTCTTCTGCACAGTAAACCACCAAAACATCAGTATTGCCAAAAGTAGCCATGTTTCTGCAAAGAGCCTGCAGTGCCTGCAAATTGTGGCCAGGCACATTGTATCATAAAGCCTGCAGGCCTGGAAAACCAAGGTCAGCAGAAACACCTCTTGCCTTTGCATACCTCTCCAGATCACATACAAGGAAATCTCCCACCATACATACAGTAACTCCAGCCATCTTCACTGTACACAACACAGCAATGAAAAAATGTATTAGCCTCCCTTCCTGTAAAGCACACCCTGAACACCTGATTGGCTAATCCCCACAGTCCCATTTCTATGCCAGGCATGTTGAGAACCCCCGGATGTGGCACGTGTGATCTGTAAACTATCACAGTGTTTGCAGATGCCGTAACACAAGGGCAGCCCTTCTTTCCTTTCCACTTCACTCTACTGGTAAGCAGTACCACAACCATCCACAAATCACATCCAAGATCTCTACATCTAACTCTATCAACTCAGTACAACACTGCAGATGTACTGTTCAACATTTAGAGCACAGGTCTCCTATGATTCCCAAGCACCTGCATCCAACAGTACTGTAAAACTCTCCAAGATTTCTACTTCCAGAATTATCAAAATATACATCCATCAACAAAATCTACAGGTATGTATGTTTTGTAATGCACACAGAAAATGAAAACTGCATTTATGTTACGAAAGCATAGCAAGTACATAGATTGCATGCATGGGAACAGGGTGCCTGCCACTTGCCCTGTATAGCCTACTCAATAATCATACTCTTATTTGTCCCATCTCCTCACATCAACAGGCAGTTACTTACAATGCTGTTTGCTTTCAAAGTTTTCTTGTACTGTCCACTTGCATAACAGCTGCAAACCACATATTTCAATTTCAGCACCACTCTCTGTGATTTTGTTATAAAAAACACATTGGGAACATTTTCACAGCAAATGCAAGTGCCATATCCTATGTCAAATGCCCAGAATACACACAAAAAGGGAAACTACATGTATGTGAGGAAAGCATGGCAAATACATACATTGCTCAATTGACAAAATGTGCCATTGGGAGGAAAGCAAATAAATGTATGTGTACATTGGAAACAGTGCTATCTTTAAATTTGAATTAATAAATGAAACAACAGGAAAGGATTTCTGCACTCATGTAGCAAGCATCTATGTGTGAGAAAGTTAACAAAATTCCACACACTATAACATTCTCATTTCCAATCCATACATCTTTCTGCCGTTTTTATTACCCTAATATGACTTGCACCAATCAATTTTTCCAAAGCTAATAGTGCAACATTATACACACTTCAAAGGTGCATCCCCACAGGGCACAGTTGTCACTGCAGCACTGCCCTCCAAACCAAAAATGCTTCTACTCCCAAGTCCCCACTCATATGGAGTGCTGTACAATTGGACACACACACTAACCCTTCCCACCAACAAATCCTACAATCTAAAATATTGTGTTCTCCTAGTGCTATTACTGTACCATTAACACACACACCCACTAACTTCCTTCTTTTGAAATTACAGTGAAGAACTACCTCCTAAAAGCCAGTTACATCTCTGCTGGAAGATAAAACCCAGAAGAAACCTACTCTTCACGTAGAACAAAGTAAATACAGTACTGTAGTAGGGATCTGCTTGTTACTCAGACAACGTGGTGTTGTTGTATTGTCACCTAGACAATTCTATGCAACCCCAGAGCACTTACTTCACCCATAGTCATTGCACCTTGGTAGATCCACTCTTTGTCTTGTCATCAGAACACCCGTACAGTAATTCTTTGAACACACTGCACTGTCATACACACTGAAGCAAACCTTTCCCACAGGAATACACACACATACCAGTACAACCTTCCCAACCAAAAGTAACAGCCCTTTGCACAATCACACTCCTCTATGTGTGTCTACCCTCATATTCAGACACTCATGCACAGTGCACGCAAATACATTGCACAACTTCCAAACCCACACTTTCCCTTTTTCTCCAAGAGACACAAGAGAATGCCTACCAAAAAACAACTTCATGGAAATAGAACAGATAAAACTCGAACCATGCTAAATAGCTGTCCACTTCTAGCAGACTTTGTACGAAAAGTTCAAACTAAACAGCTACAGTCACGGAGCAAAACAGAACCAGGTAGCAGGAAAAAAAGTGTGACTTCTCTTCCAAAATATAAAACTAAAAGTAAATGTATTTAGAAGAATGCAACTACCACTAGTGCTAAAACTACATCTACCAATGTTAACATAGCCACAAAAATATTTTACAAAAAAAGTTCCACCATAGAATGCTTCAGAACCTTATAAAAATAGGGGAGATATCACGCTCAACACTTAAAAGTTACAACAGAAAACTGACCCTGGAAGCTCTCATAGACAGTGCAATGCTCCTCAAAAGGAAATTTTTTATATTAATTTTAAACAGAATGAAACTACTAACAAACTTAATAAGTAAACTACAAAAAGTACTTTGCAACATACTAAATATCAACATAGATACCATTGCAAACTTCTGTGAAGGTGAGCGGATTCACATAACCAGCACAGAGCCATATTTCAATGAAGAGGCATACAAACAAGAGCAAACAAACCCAATTGCCGTACATAGCAGTGGGCGAGGGTATGAAGATGTAGACAGTACCATTATGCAGAAGAAACACAGATTGCAAGAATTTCTCCAAAAAACGTACAATCAACTATCCATTCCACCAAACCAATCCGACCCATTTACAAATGGCCATGCACCTCAATGTGTAACGTACAAAAACAATCCTCCAAATCTTTGCGGCAGTTCCTCAATCAGTTTGTGAAATCCAAAGACAAATAAAAAATTTAAATATTGCAAACCAATGGACGCCTGTCCAATGCGCAAACACACAGGACTACGATGACATTCGTTAGCCTGCATTTCCGGGCCTGCTTGCAAAAGCACCTTCCACAACATCAAAATGTTAGCAACACACCATTCTACTATACAAAATCTCGTTCAGAGACTGTACTATTTAAAAAGACCTGTTTTAGCACTGGAACATTTATTTGAATTACATTCTTCTACATGGCACAGCAAAGAACTCCTGGAAGAAATAGATCACATCCAAAGCAAATATTTTAAAAGTGAAGAGCACTTAAAAAATCCAGTAACTTTAGAAGAGAGTAGTGACAACCTTGCAGATGCCAACCTTCTTTTACACTTGTACAAAAAAGAAATAGCAACATTTAAAAGCACATTTGCTGAATTACCAAACCAAGTATGTGTCTGTTGTCGCAGAACTTTTTATACAAAGAGCAACAACACTGTAGATATAACGTACAAAATAGAACACAATGAGGAATCTCAATGGTTCCAATTAGCTCTCTATTTTATAGCAGAAAACAAATACGAAATTACTAACCCCTCAATACCTTGCACATACTGCACTGGAATACTTAATAATAACCAAATGCCTTCACAGGCTATCACTAATAACTTGGAATTATTCCCACTTACAAAACCACTCCAACAGCTTAATTTGTATGAGAGAATTGTAATCCAAACAGTGCACCCATTTCAACCGATAATATGCCTTCAACCAAAAGCAGCCAAGTTGCCTCCTTCTGAATTACCGCAGGGCATTCATGGCAAAGTAGCTTATTTGCCATTAGATCTTAAAGAAAATGTAGACACTCTGGGAGTGCAACGGCCAATAGATCAAACTTTGATTATCCTAGTGAATGGTGTACCTACAAAAGACAAAAAAACATTGGCAGCAACTGGTAGACTTAAACAAAGTTTGAGAAGCATGAATACTACAAAGAAATAAACGTTGAAGGAAGCCTGAGAGAAACCACCAAAATAATTCAGGATTCCTCCTCAACTGGCCAATTTGAACTTCTAGATCCTACTATAGCCTCCAATATTTTAGAGCAGTATACAATTCAGCCGCTGCACTCCAAAGATACCTTAGACGATGCACTAAAAACATATCAAATGCGCCAAGCCAAAGGATCTCCATTCATCATATAGGAATAAAAGTGTAAAAGCACAAGCATTTCCCCTTCTCTTTCCTACTGGAAAAGGTGGAAGGTATGATGAAAGAAGCACATAAATAACAGCATCAGAATACTGCTCTTTGTGAATGTATTCTGAAGATCCCAGATTCAGACAAAACGTTGAATACATATTTCACCTCCTGTTTGAAAATGAACTAGCAACTTTATGTTACGGAGTTGTACACACATTGATCACAAGTTCCAATTTTTTAAACATGTCTGCTATGCAGCTACTTCAACAAGTGCAAGAGAAAGATGAAGTTTTACTGTCAAGTATTACAAATCTTTTGGCAAACATGTGTGGTACGAAAGAATACTGGTTCTGACGTCACTCAGATGTACAGTGTATGCTACGCAACCTTGGCCCACCCACATGGTTTGTCACTTCAAGTTGTGCAGAGTATGTATGGGAAGACTTGCACAATTTCCTACGCATAGCAAACAAAAACAAAGAAGGGATAGGCATGAAAACAACAGGAGAAGTCTGCTCTCTTGACCCTGTAAATGTGTCAAGCTACTTCCATCACCACATTATTGCCATGCTGCACTTCATCTGTAATAAAACAATTCCTCCCCTTGGAGAAGTGCAACATGTCTTTTGGAGAAAAGAATATCAATCCAGAGGAGCACCACACATCCACATGATTTTGTGGATTAAAGATGCTCCTAAAGTTTGTCAGGACAGTGATGCCACTGTTTTGCAATTAATTCACAAATATGTCACCAGAGAAACCCTTCAGAAAGCGCAAAGAGTGACCTACTTGCACACATTTTGTGATTTCAAAGACATAAATGTGGCAAGTATTGTCGGCGCAGATATAAAAACAAAGGCAAATACTACACCAAATGCTGCTTTTGTTTGTAGAGGTGGAGCCAAGTACCCCCACAAAAGCCTTGCCCCCCATGCAGCCTATATTTTGGGAGCCAGAGTGTGAGACATGCGCAGTACCAGTTAAAGTGCCTATACCGAAAAGAATCATGGAAGTAAGGTACCCATTGAGGAAACCATATATGCACTCACACAATATGGCCATTTGAATGAAATCCCAGAGGAAGTGTGAAAAATGAGCAAAAGGGAAGACTAGTGATGTCTTCCAAAACAGAGCTGACGCATCTAGAAAAGAGGCAAGAGGCCGAAGAATATAGACATTGTATAGGATGTAAGGAGGAGGCGTTAGAAATGAGCACCATTTCAGTCTCAAGATGAAGATTCTCATGCTACAGAACCAATGACGAAAATGGCAAGTCATTTTACAATTGTACAGAAGTAGTAACACAAGCAAAGTATTCTTAAGGCTGGCTCTGTAGTGAATAGATTGCGGTGATGCACCAATGTATACTCATAGGAATGTAAGGACTGTGAATGTTCCACAACGCACTTTAGCAGAGTCTGGACCCCGTGAACACAAAGGCTTATTCAGTGTGGCGCAGTTGGAAAACAATTTAATGGCGAAGGTGAATTCAAGAAAGGCTTGGCTGGCCCAGCACCAATAAGTCAAGGCCACCGCAAGCCTGGATATTCATACAGTAGCTATGAAACGTGTGAAAAGAACAAACTCCTGTGTGAGCTGAGGAGCAAGAACATTGAAGACGTCAGAGGTTCATCAATTAACAGTATTTTAAATACAGAAAAGCTTTGAAACATGGTCTGCAGTCACATGGTTGGATGTAAATAGATACTGGGTTGAGCTACATTGAAACCAAGAGACAAAGTATGCCTATATTCCCTTTTATTCTCAGGCACAAAGGAACATTTGCAAGTCCATGATCAAAGGGCTAATTGACTGGCAGAAGGCAAATGTGATGATAGATGTCAGGCTAATTATGTGGGAAGCTATGGTCAAGACCAGACCTGGGTGCCAGCGTATGTGGAATATTAATGTTAAATGTTAATGTTAAAGGACATTTGTACCGCCCACTATCACCACCGTAGTGGTCCCTTGGCGCTCTGGCGGTTCTGAAAGAGGAGGGGAGGATGGGTTAGTGGGAGGAAGCGGGAAAAGTGCAATAGAGCAGTGATGTGCTGTTGGCGGCCTCAGCCCGGTGGGTCCATTGGCTGGGCCTGGGGTGTTTGCGGCCGGTAGTCGTTGTGTACTGTTGTGCAAGGCTATGTGTGTTATTGTTTCATTGTTGCCATGTAGTGAAGTTTGTGCGGTTTGTTGTGCTGTAGGTTTTGGTTGTGTTTGGTTTGGAGTTTGAGAGGTGTATGCAGAAAAGGGAAATTGTTAGTAGGGTTGGTTAGTTTGCGTCTCTATCCTGAATTGGAGTGCTCGGCTTGCGTAGTCTCCCCTGTTGCGGCTCTGTCCTGATCTGGGTCTGACTGGCATGCAGCTTCCATACTCCTCTAGCCCCCGCCTCTAATATGCTCTCTGATAGTTCCCCTTATCCTCCATTTAGACTCTAGTGGGCTTGCCAATGACAACCTCTCAGGTAGTGGGGGAGATTGCCAGTGTCTCGGTAATTCCACACCAATGTGGTACCTGGCGGTAATTAAATTAAGGGTGGGCGAAGGTGTTGGTGGGTTGTCTGTGTTAGTTGACTCAGTCTCCGTGCGTGCCGCCTGTGTTCCTGTCTATCCGATGTCACCTGTCCAGCTACTGTGGGCTTTGCTCTCCCCGGTCAGGGGTGTCCGTGTCTTTTCGGTTTAGTTGTCCTTTTTGCCAGTTTAATTTCCAGGTTTAGTCTGTGGTGTTGAGGAGCCAGGTTTTTAGTGATTTCCTGAATTTTAGGTGATTTTCAGTGTTTCTTATTTCCTTTGGGATGCTGTTCCAGGTTTTTGCGGCTAAGTGGTAGAAGGATGTGCCTCCAAGTTTTTTCTTGAGGTATGGTTTGAGTTGCAGGCGGATTTCTTTGCTCGATCGGAGGGGTCTCGTTGGTTTGTCGACTGTTGTTTTCTTTTGTAGGAATTCTGCTCCTTGTCCGCTGATTGCCCTGTGCGTTATGCACATTGTTTTGAAGGTGATGCGATGTTTGATTGGGAGCCAGTGTAGGGTTTTTAGGGCTGGAGTGATGCGATCTCTGCTGGATAGTTTGAGGAGTAGTCTTGCTGCTGCATTTTGGATCCGTTGTAGTTTCTTCAGGAGGTATTCAGGTATTCTGAGGTAGAGACTGTTTGCATGGTCTACTTTGGACATGATTAGGGCGGCAATAGTGAGTGTTTTGTGCGTGAAGGAGAGGAAAGGTAGAATTCTTTTTGCCGTTCGGAGGAGGAAAAAGCATTTCTTCACTGTTGCGTTTATTTGTGGCTCCAGGGTTAGGTTGTTGTCCATTAGGACTCCCAGATGTTTTACTACCTTCGATGGTGTTGGTGCGTTTCCCATTTCCATAGGCCACGGGATGGTGGTTTCGTTCTCTTGGTCTTTGGATACGATCATGATTTCTGTCTTTCCTGGGTTGATTTTCAGGTTGTTGGCATCCATCCAGTCGAAGACTTCTTTTAGACAGTCGGTAAGGGTTGAATGGTCGGCATCGGTGTCTTTGATTTTGTAGATGATCTGAGTGTCATCTGCGTAGTTGTAACATGTGATGTATTTTTTGAAGATTCTGATGACCGGAGTCTGGTATATTACATAGGGGTATGAGGGTGCCAATCAATTATAGAGGGATACATAATGGAGAGCCCTATAGTTTGTGTAACCAATTGGATGTTGTGTATTTTATGACATTCATAGTGACTTGCAGTAGAGGAGGGCTTAGTTGCCCACTTGATGTTAGAGACCCAATCACTTTCCTGACAAGTGTGGAACATATACCTAGATGTTACCTCTAAGCCAATCACTTTCCCGAGTAGGTTTGCCACATAGATTGACATCAGTGATGACACATTTTTACTATATAAATTGTATTCTTTATGAAACTCGCTGAGTGAGAAGATCGAGTGTATGTTCGTTGATGTTCATTATACTCCCTGTTTTAGACAATACCAAATAAAACAGACTTACTTTGCCAACTTCCTGAGTCAGTCTGCGTAATGATGTTTGAGTATATTCTGCATACCCATCTATCTCAAAGTATTGCTACCTCGTCTTAAAGGACTTGTGTTGGGGACACTGGTAAGCGTGGTATCAGAGATGATGGTTCATGACCCATCAACCAAGTAGGCTTTTAAGGGTCTCAAAATATTGAGTGTCCTCCACCATTTAGCTGGAGGCACGTGTAGCCCCCTGTAGATAGTGGCCATAAGTAAAAACTTGCAAGTCACTAAACAAATAGGTGGGACGTGTCTCTCTTTCACATAATCCCCTCCCGGTTTCTACAGGCAGCTGAGCGGACTGAAGGCTTAAGCGGCTGGTTGAGGAGGAGGCGGTCCTGATGTTCAAAAGTTGGAAACGCGAATGGTGAGTGGACTGAGAGAGAGGGCAAACAAAGAATGGGTACTGAGTGGGTAAAGTGATAAAGGGATAACGGGGAAAGAGTAACAGAGGGTTGGTTGGGGTATTTTGGTTTAATGACAAAGAGCGTCATAGTTTAAGGTATTTGGACGAGCAGTGATCCATATGATAAGCCCAGAATCCTACATCAAGTATATTTAGAAGGAGTTGTTTTAGAGTCCAAGTGGACATACCTATGCTACGAATGATCAACGATCGTTAAAGAGAACAACTCACACTCCGATTGGAGTCATTATTAGGGGCGAGATTAGTCACAAGGACTGTTGACTGAAGTGTATGTGGGCCGGCCAGTCTGTCAGTCTGTCTCTATATTGTATATGTTATACATGGTAAAGAAATAATGAAATACTGAAGAATGAAAAGTAATAAGATTGTGGTAAAAGGCTGAAATCTGATTATTTATTTATTTAGTTGATTGATGGTGTTCATTGAATAGGAAGATTGAAGTAAAGTGAAACATAGAGGTTTGGAGCTGCGACGATTGGTGCAGGCTCATATTGTATTATTTTTTTCCGAAAAGTATTTATCTTTGTAAAATAATGGTAAGTATTGACAGTCGATTGTGACTAGTCTTGATGGAGGATGTTACTTCGCTTATAAACATGTGCAAACAGCTGCCAAGACATGCACCCAAGATTAAGCAATACAGTGCAGAATGGGTTAAGGGCACGGCAGATAAAATGTTCATGCCATGATCACAAGGGGATCACTGTCCAAAGCAGTTTTGCAACACATGATGACATACTTGTAGGCAGCATACACAAGAAATAAGCTAGACACTAGGGTAGCTAGTTTAGAGCTTTGGAAGATGTACCAGGAGGAAAGGGAAGACCCGCCTCCTGAAGACTGGATGCTTAACCAGTGTAAAGAGGGGGGTGCTGAGCCTTCTGTTCCCCGTACCGTGCCTGAAATAAATGGCGAAAGTACGCACAATGAAGGATTATATCCTTTAAGAGAACTTAAGGCAGCAACAGGATATAGCAATCCGATATATATGAACTGCCTGCATGTAGCAAAGAGAGAGATGAACGACCAAGCATGTCTTTAGATATAGAAAGAGAAATAAAGAGATGGAAAGGAGAGATAGACAAAACTGATGAGGTAGCGCTGATACAGAACGAACAAATGGGAGGTCCGATATTGTTCAAACTTGATGGAAAGAGCATTGAGGAAGCAAGGCAAAGGGAAGATCAGGACAATCCAGATAAAAAAGACAGAACAAGAGGAACAATTGAAATAAGACACGTCTAAAAAAAAGAGTAGACAAAGGCAAGAACAACTGTATCAAGACGAACAGTTGTAAAAACAGGAGAGAGCAGAGGAGCTGAGAAAGTATGACAACAGACAGAGAGTAATCAAAGAACGAGACAGGCGAGAAAAGAGAAGAGCAGAAGGGGAAGAACAGAAATTAAGAAATAAACAAATGCAAAGACATAGAGATGAAGAAGTGCACACAGCAAACAAGAGAAGAGAGGTATAAAGACAGGAAGAGGAAAGGGTTTGGGAGAAAGCCAAGAAAAGAAGAGAGTTTGACGAAGCAATGGAATGAAAGAGAAGGCAAAGAGCATGCAACATTGATAGCATGGAGAAAGAGTTAATGGAACCTAATCCACTAGTGGCATGGGAGGACATAGATGAGTTCTTCCCAGCACAAGAACCAATGCCATGAACCTCTAGAGTAGAACTAGAACATCATTTTGACATAGGATCAGTTGGAGACAGGATTGAAAAGGCTTATCAGGAGAAAAGGACAAAAAGTGAATCAAAAATCAAAGGGAACGATGATTGATTTGAAGGTGCTCAGTCTAGAGGCAAAGAGGAGGGTCTGTTCAGCCTTGAGCATAGAGCTTTGTCTTTGGACAAACTAACGTTAAATAGAGACGAGAAAGAGGGAAGTCACGCTATTTGGGAACCAGATATGTGTCATTATCTCTGCTTCCAAAGGGTCAGGACTTACCCAACTCCCTTGGAAGCAGACCCATAACCCCGGTTCCGGGTGCCGGCCAGTCCCAATTGGAACTTTTTGGACCCTGTCCTGGCGCCAGTGGCACCAGGCTCATAAATATGCCCAGTCCCAGCGCTGGAAGCGCCGGGCTCATAATGCTTGGGTGGACTTACCTGCAGCAGACCATGCTGCTTACTTACCTGCCAGGTAAGCCCCTGATCCTCTTCTGTTTGGGACTACTTTTCCTGTTGGGTGGGGCAGGAGCCACTCCCTAGGTTCAGAACACTGGAACTCTTCTGGAAAGCAGGAACTCTTTTCTTACCTAGGCGAGGCCATGGAAGGAGACACCTAAGCACTACAGGAGGCTATTTAAACCACACCCGATGGATGAATCTTGCTTTGCGTTATTCTGCATTCTCTGCAGCAGAACGCTCACTGTGTCTTCTGATCCTGTGCCTAAGGGAACAAAGGCTTACCATCCTGGAATCCAGTCTTCAGCAGCACCTATAAAGACAAAGAAAGAACAGGTTAGCACTACGGTCTTCAGTGGCAGCGCATCTCTTACCTGGTCCAGCGGCTGTCACCAATGCCTCGCACTGCATTCCGGCATCTGAAAGAAAAGGCTTACCGACTCTTCGCACGCTCCGGAGGTCTTCGCGCTGCATTCCGGCATCTAAAAGACAAAAGCTTACCGGCTCTTCGCACACTCCAGAGGCCTTCAACGCTGCATCCCGCATCTGAAAGACAAAAGAAGGTGCGTTTAGAGACATTGGGCAACTTTAGTACTCACGTGCCATCACTCCTTCCCACGCCGAAATCAGCGGGTATCCCAGCACCCTTCAGCTTCTCTAAAGCTCCGAACTTGTACCTGCAAGGTAAAAGAGACAGTTAGTGCGCATCGTGAAGCAGGCAACAAGCGCTCACTTACGTGCTTCCAAGCGCTTCTATTCCTCACGCGGGTTCGATCCTCAACTCTCTTCAGCCCGCCATCCGCCATCGCCGGAACCCTGCAAAACAAGAGTTATCATTACAAAAGAACTTTACATAAGTCAAAAGCCATACTCACGTGCTCCTCGGCACCGCTCCACAGCAGCCACGCCTTACGCACTTAAAGACTTTTAAGACATTTGAAGTGCCCAGAACTTACCGTTCGTGCAGTAAACGACGGACAGCAGTCCTCTGAGGTCAAGAGGCCTGCACCCTTATCCAGTGAAGAAACTGGTTACGGCACCCTGCCCCCGAGGCAGATGGAAAGTTCGGCATTCACCTACCTAAGGTGAGATCGTTAACCTTTGGGGTCCTACAGGAGAAGAGAAAGGGAAGAGGAGAGAGGCACCCAATAACCCCAGTTCATTAATCCCATATTTTCTATCTGCAGACATCTTACTCTCCGAGTCAGACACACAGTGCACAGAGGTCCAGCCCGAGGAACCAACCGTGTGTTACACATCACCTTTGAAGACACGGCATTCACCCAGTCAAGACCGGCGCCTCTGCGGGAATCAGGTGAGCGTTACAGAACGCAAAGCCCACCGCAAAACTCCCACCCAGGCGCTATGGAAACCTCGGATACCGACCAGCTAGCCCAGTTACTTGGGGAACTAAGAGCAGAAGTGCATGCAGCCCACCAGGAAACGAATGCTCTAAGAAGGGAACTGATTATTTCCAAGGAGCGAACAGATGATCTCGCTAGACAATTGCTACAGTCACAAGCCGGACAAACTCAGTTGCCTGCATCAGGGGCAAATCATCCTTCAACATCCTCTACGAACCCAGTGCAGATCAACCTACCCGGGAATGTGCCTCTGGCTCCGCCCGAACGATTTTCTGGTGACCCAAAGAGGTTAGCAGTATTCATTAATCAGTGCCGCTTGCACTTCTTATGCCGGCCAGTAGCCTTCCCAACAGATCAAGCTAAGGTAGCTTTCGTGCTTTCGTACCTCAGTGGCAGTGCGGCAGATTGGTCGATCCCTCTAGTTAATCAGGATGATCCGGTTCTCCATGATTTTCAAGCTTTTCAGCTCAGCATGGAAAAACTGTTCGCAAGACATTCACTGGGGCAGGCCTTGGACAATGAGCTCCTTTCATTACGACAGGGTAATCAAGACCTTTTGGCTTATATTGCGTCTTTCAACAGACTGATAGTGGAAACCCAATGGCCTGAGGACAAAAGGATTACGCTGTTTTATAGAGGTCTACGTGGAGAGCTCAAAGATGTGTTAGCCCAAGTAGTGAATCCACCGCAAGACTGCTCGGACTATATTGACTTAGTCGTTCAAATAGACCACAGACTACAGAACAGGAAGGCCGATCGTTCCAAGTTTGATGCTCGAGTGTTTTCCAAACCACCAACTCCTACCAAAGGAGCAGACTCCGGGGAACCCATGCAAATAGGGGGCCTGAAAGGACCACTAACCCAAAAGGAGCGGGAAAGGAGAAAACAGCTGCAATTATGCCTCTATTGCGGAAACTCGCGGCACTTTCTTCGAGACTGTCCGGTGAAACCAGCCAAGAAGGCAGTAGGAGCTGCAGTTACCAGGGTCACAAACTCTGAGCAGGGAAACAACCTCGCCCGACAAGAATAGAGGTCCTCTTGCCGAGCGATAAAACCAGTTCCGTGACCTCGCATTTCGTGATACCCATGGTCCTCATTAGCCCTGAACGTCCGGATCGATCACATGCGATTGAAGCTTACGTCGACAGCGGTGCCATCGGCAATTATGTGGATCATGAAATGGTATTGAGGATGAATCTGACTCTTTGTCCAAAGGCTGTAAAGGACATCATTACTACGGTGGATGGTACGGAGATAGCTTCCGGACCAGTAACGCATACCACCCAAGAAGTGACGTTAGTAAGTCAAGATGGACACTATGAGAAGATCGTGTTCAATGTGATCAAGGCCCCTCAGTTCCAGATTATTCTAGGAATTCCTTGGTTAGAGAAGCACAATCCTCAGATCGATTGGCGAGCAAGAACGGTTCAGTTTCCAGAATGTGTCTCCATTTGTTACCCTCGACCTGATGTTGCACTGGCAGCAATTTCTTCGGAGGTTCCCCAGTTACCTCCCGAATACCTAGAATTCCAAGATGTCTTCCGGAAGGATCAAGCTAACTCTCTACCTCCTCATAGGTCTTATGACTGTCAGATAGACCTGATACCTGGATCTACCCCTCCTTGTAGTAGAATTTATGCCCTCACCGAGCCTGAGAATCTTCACCTCCGACAATACCTGGATCAATACCTAGTGAATGGGTTTATCCGTCCTTCCAAGTCCCCTGCTTCCTCAGCTTTGTTCTTCGTTCCAAAAAAAGAAGGGGACCTTAGAACTTGTATAGATTATCGCGCCCTGAACCAGATCACCGTTAAGAATAGATATCCGTTACCTTTGATCCCTGAACTCCTGGACCAAGTCAGAAAAGCATGCATATATACAAAGCTGGATCTTAGAGGAGCCTACCACTTGGTACGAGTAAAAGAGGGCGATGAATGGAAGACGGCCTTCCGCACCAAGTATGGGCTATTTGAATATCAGGTCATGCCCTTCGGACTTTGCAATGCCCCGGCCGCCTATCAATATTTTATGAACGACGTCCTCAGAGAGCTCATAGATGTGTGTGTCGTTGTCTATATTGACAACATCCTCGTTTATTCTTCATCGGAAACTGAACATCGGAAACACGTGAAAATGGTCCTCGAGAGGTTGCGTCAACACAAACTTTTCGCTAAGTTGGAAAAATGTGTTTTCAACGTGACTGAAGTTGAATTCTTGGGATTCATATTATCACCTAGCGGAGTGCGTATGGATTCAAAGAAGGTCGATGCAATTCTCAAGTGGCCTTCACCATCCTCCGTAAAAGGTGTTCAAAGCATGTTAGGCTTCGCTAACTTTTACCGCAGGTTTATCCCCGAATTCTCTCGAATAGTCCAGCCCATCACCGCCCTGTTAAAGAAAAACAAACGTTTTGAATGGTCTACCGAGGCGGAACAAGCTTTACAGAATTTGAAGACTAAATTTATCTCTGCACCGATCTTAAAACATCCTCGCCCAGAACTCCCCTACATTGTTGAAACTGATGCTTCGAGTCTTGCCATGGGAGCAGTTTTATCACAAAAGGACCCAGTAACCAATCAGTTGCATCCCGTGGCATTTTGGTCCCGCAAATTCTCACCTCCTGAAATCAATTACACTATTACTGATAAGGAACTTCTGGCTATCAAGTCCGCCTTAAAGGCTTGGCGGCATTATCTTCTGGGGGCCAGACACATCGTTACTGTGATCACAGATCACCGTAACCTGCAATATTTGAAAACCGTGAAAGCTCAATCCTCTAGGCAACTCCGTTGGGCACTATTCTTTGCCGAGTATGACTTCATAATTACCTACCGACCTGGTACGAAAAACGGTAAAGCTGACGCCCTTTCTCGGATGGGAGTGGAAGAACACTTGATCAATCCTAAACCTGTACCTATCATTCCCGAACAAAGAATTCTGGGTGTAATCGCCACACAATCCATTGAAGAAGTTAAGGATAAAGCCAGGCAACTGGTAACTCCAGCAGACATACAGAATTGGCATCTGCAGGGAAAGGACTTTACGGTGAAGGACAATCTATTGTATTTCCAAGGACGGTTATACCTGCCCAGCACAGATTTACAGAAAAATGTAATCTCCTGTTATCACGATTCTTTAATGGAAGGACATCCCGGTATGGCCAAAACCTCGGAAAAGATCAAGCGCTACTTCTGGTGGCCGTCTTGGAAAAAAGCTATCAGAGACTTTATAATGTCCTGTGGAGTATGCGCCCAAAACAAGAGTCAAAAGGAAAAACCAGCCGGCCTCTTACGCCCTATTGACATCCCACCTCGCCCTTGGCATACGCTTTCTATGGACTTCATCACCGATCTACCTCCATGCTCCGGATACAATACGATCTTAGTAATCGTGGACCTATTCTCCAAGATGGCGCACTTCATTCCACTCAAAGGCTTACCATCAGCAGCAACTCTGGCCCGAGAATTTCTCGAAAACATCGCCCGACTGCACGGTTTTCCTTCGGTTCTAATTTCGGATCGAGGAAGTCAATTTATTTCTCATTTTTGGCGAAGTTGCTGTCGGTCGGCTCAAATTGATGTGAGACTTTCGACCAGCCACCACCCCCAAACCGACGGACAAACCGAGAGGACCAATCAAACTCTGGAACAGTATTTACGCTGCATGCTGCAACAAACTGAAAAAACTTGGAAAGATATCCTTTGGATAGCCGAATATGCCTACAATAACTCTGTCCACTCGGGAACCGGGAAGACCCCGTTCTTTCTTTTATACGGTAGTCACCCTCGAACCTCGGATTTGGATCCACTCCAAGATCTTGGAACACCAGCAGTAGACCACCTGCATTCTACAATCACCCAAGCCTTTAAGGAAGCCGTTTCTCACCTTCACAGGGCTAAAGAACAATACAAGAAAGGAGCAGACCAACACCGGAAGGAAGCCCCCCAATATCAAGTAGGAGATCAAGTCTGGTTATCCACCAAATATCTACCTCTAAAAGGACCACGCACATTCAACCCAAGATACCTTGGTCCCTATTCCATCACTACCATAGTAAACCCAGTAGAGGTCAAGTTGGACTTGCCCCCTCACATGAAGATACATCCGGTCTTCCACGTCTCTCTTTTAAAACCCGTGCAACCTCAAACCCGACTAACTAAATCCCCAAAACCTATCCTAGTTGATGGAGAACTCGAGTTTGAAGTCAAAAGCATCCTGGACTCCAAGATCTCCAAATCTAAACTATTTGACCTAATTGACTGGAAAGGCTACGGCCCTCAAGAAAGATCCTGGGAACCTGCACAATATGTCCACGCTCCTCGTCTAATCAAAAGATTTCATCAAACATTTCCTGACAAGCCAAAACCCCCGGGGAAGCCCGGTTTGGGAGGGGCCTTGAGGGGGGGTGTTGTCATGATCTCTGTGTAACGCTCACCTGATTCTCGCAGAGGCGCCGGTCTTGACTGGGCGACTACCGTATCTTCAAAAGTGATGTGTAGCACCCGGTTGGCTCTTTGGGCTGGACCTCTGTGCACTGTATGCCTGACTCGAAGAGTAAGATGTCTGCAGATAGAAAATATGGGATTAATGAACTGGGGTTATTGGGGTGTCCCTATCTCTTTCCTTTTCTCCTCTCCTGTAGAACCCCAAAGCTTAACGCTCTCACCTTAGGTAAGTGAACGCCGAGCTCTCCATCTGCCTCGGGGCAGGGTGCTGTAACCAGTTTCTTCACTGGATAGGTAGCGCAGGCCTCTTGACTTCAGAGGACTGCTGTCCGTCGTTTACTTCACGAACAGTGAGTTCCGAATATTTCAAATGTCTTTAAAAGTCTTTTGTAATGCTGTCTCTTATTTTGCAGGGTTCCGGCGATGGCGGTTGACTGGCTGAAGTGAGTTGAGGATGGACCCGTATGCGGAATAGAAGCGGAATAGAAGCACCTGGAAGCGTGTAAGTAAGCGCTTGTTGCTTGCTTCACGATGCGCACTAACTGTCCTTTTATTTTGCAGGTACCAGTTCGGAGCTGCTGAAGGATGCCAGAATGCCCACTGAGTTCAGCGTGGATGGAGTAATGGCACGTGAGTATTTAACGTTACCCAATGTCTTTAAACGCACCTTCTTTTGTCTTACAGATGCAGCGCCGAAGGCCTCCGGAGCGTGCGAAGAAAAGAAGAGGATCAGGGGTTCAACTGGCAGGTAAGTTAGCAGCATGGTCTGCTGCAGGTAAGTCCACCCAAGCATTATGAGCCCGGCGCTTGCAGCGCTGGGACTGGGCATATTTATGAGCCTGGCGCCACTGGCGCCAGGACAGGGTCCAAAAGGTCCCAATTGGGACTGGCTGGCACTCGGAACCTGGGTTATGGGTCTGCTTCCAAGGGAGTTGGGTAAATCCTGGCCAATGGCACCAGGCTCATAAATATGCCCAGACCATGCTTCTGTTTGGGACTACTTTTCCTGTTGGGTGGGGCAGGAGCCACTCCCTAGGTTCAGAACACTGGAACTCTTTTGGAAAGCAGGAACTCTTTTCTTACCTAGGCGAGGCCGTGGAAGGAGACACCTAAGCACTACAGGAGGCTATTTAAACCACACCCGATGGATGAATCTTGCTTTGCGTTATTCTGCATTCTCTGCAGCAGAACGCTCACCGTGTCTTCTGATCCTGTGCCTAAGGGAACAAAGGCTTACCATCCTGGAATCCAGTCTTCAGCAGCACCTATAAAGACAAAGAAAGAACAGGTTAGCACTACCGTCTTCAGTGGCAGCGCATCTCTTACCTGGTCCAGCGGCTGTCACCAACGCCTCGCGCTGCATTCCGGCATCTGAAAGACAAAGGCTTACCGACTCTTCGCACGCTCCGGAGGTCTTCGCGCTGCATTCCGGCATCTGAAAGACAAAAGCTTACCGGCTCTTCGCACGCTCCGGAGGCCTTCAACGCTGCATCCCACATCTGAAAGACAAAAGAAGGTGCGTTTAGAGACATTGGGCAACTTTAGTACTCACGTGCCATCACTGCTTCCCACGCCGAAATCAGCGGGTATCCCAGCACCCTTCAGCTTCTCTAAAGCTCCGAACTTGTACCTGCAAGGTAAAAGAGACAGTTAGTGCGCATCGTGAAGCAGGCAACAAGCGCTCACTTACGTGCTTCCAAGCGCTTCTATTCCTCACGCGGGTTCGATCCTCAACTCTCTTCAGCCCGCCATCCGCCATCGCCGGAACCCTGCAAAACAAGAGGTATCATTACAAAAGAACTTTACATAAGTCAAAAGCCATACTCACGTGCTCCTCGGCACCGCTCCACAGCAGCCACGCCTTACGCACTTAAAGACTTTTAAGACATTTGAAGTGCCCAGAACTTACCGTTCGTGCAGTAAACGACGGACAGCAGTCCTCTGAGGTCAAGAGGCCTGCACCCTTATCCAGTGAAGAAACTGGTTACGGCACCCTGCCCCCGAGGCAGATGGAGAGCTCGGCGTTCACCTACCTAAGGTGAGATCGTTAACCTTTGGGGTCCTACAGGAGAAGAGAAAGGGAAGAGGAGAGAGGCACCCAATAACCCCAGTTCATTAATCCCATATTTTCTATCTGCAGACATCTTACTCTCCGAGTCAGACACACAGTGCACAGAGGTCCAGCCCGAGGAACCAACCGTGTGTTACACATCACCTTTGAAGACACGGCATTCACTCAGTCAAGACCGGTGCCTGTGCGGGAATCAGGTGAGCGTTACAATATGTCAGACAGAGAAACATTCCGTGGGGAGGAGGGCGCTAGTGCGTGTGGTACTGAGGGATATTCTCTGATAGGTAAGGAAGTCAGATGGTCGGATCTTGACCTACCTAAATTGAGGACACCAGACCCCCTGGTGCAGCCAGATTGACCTAAAAGGTGACCTCTTTGTGAGAGGGCAAACTCACCAACCTATGTGAGCAGGCTAAGGTCATTACCGGGAAGAAGACGGTGCAGCACCATTGTCCCTGCTATGGACAGGCAGACGATGGGAGACAAGTGCGATTTTGGGATTTCGCAGTTCCGCTTGTTAGAAAATGGAGGGGTTAGACCACAGTATATAACGTGGACCCAGATAGAAAAGGATAATTTAAGTTGTAAACGCAAGAGTTTAACGTTGGGTGTCGGAAAATGGATATACGATTTAGAGAAAATGACAGGAGGAAACAAGCGAGCCATAGGAGACATTAAAGGTCTTCTAGCTGCTATCCTTGGGGAGGGAGCTGATGACATTTGGTCAAGAGCGGGATACGTGAGTGTCATTGCACAAAATACAGCTCACGATGGAAAGCGCTCTGAGTACAATATCCTGATACGTCAGATATGGGTGCTTTAATGGCATGAAAGATGCACAAAGGGGAGGATCCGCTTACTTACATTCAGAATATTAAGGAGGAATTGTCTTTGGAAACGCGGGAGCTTTGGGGAAAATCTATACCTGTATTCTATCATATATTATGTCAGGGACTACCGGACAAGGCACAGCGACAGCTCAAGAAGCTGGTGGGTATGGAGGTAAAACCATGGCCAGAAATACAGCTGACCATTGTGCATCATTGCCGATTGTTGCAGGAGAAAAATTAAAAGAGAGATGATACTAGGAAGATTGAGGAGGTTAAGCTAGTATAAAAGAAGCTACTGAAGTATGCTATAGAAGGGGCAATGTTAACTAGTGGAGAACGGCAGTTCGATCAAGGAAGGAACAGATTTATACCAATAGGTAGTGGAAGCTTCCGTGGAAGAGGAGGCTTTCAGAATAATAAGGAAAACTTTCAGACCAACCAAGGTGGGTTTCAGACAGGCCAGAATGATAATCATGGCATGCAGGAAGGGCAGATCAGAAGACTCTGTCCTGTATGTTGGACATGTGGAATGACAGGACCCATATTGCGAACATGTGGGAGCCAAGGGTATGTACAGAACTGCCTGCATATAGTTCACAAAGTAGGGACGGGTTTGCCCCAATCAGACAGTATCAAGCACAAGCGCCAAAAATGCAACAGGCTTTGCAACCACAGCCAAGACCATTGAATCCACCACAAGGGCCGTCACAGCACGCACCCGTGCAGGTACAGTAGAGCGCAAACACGGAACAGTTATTGACTCCCAGAATAGGGGGTGTCACTGTTAAGGGTGGGAATCCTTTCACAGGCATGGGAATAAGTATGTACCCACAATAGGATAGCTCACTGGGTGTCTTGATGTCTTCAGTACTATCTGTGACTCCCAATCCTCAAGAGGAACCAAGGGTTAACATCACTCTAGGAGACCAATCCTTTTTTTGATAGACACGGGTGCATCTCGCTCAAGTATATGAGAGGGAACATTTTTATTATCGGGTAATGTCTGAATGCTCAAAGATTCTCAGAAGCTACAAGTAGAGTTGCTTTTACTGAGAAATTGCAAGTCTCTATAGGAGAATGTGATATGTCTGTCCCATTGTTGTATTCAAGGCAGACACCGGTTAATATACTGGGCCAAGATTTAATGATGAAACTAAACATGATGATTTCTTTCACTGATCAAAGGCATAGTGGTGTCAATGCCAGGAATACATTATTTAAACATGGGCAAATGTATTATGGCATTTACAGGGAAAATAGCCATAGGAGGAGTACCATTAGAACCAGACGTGTTTCACTATGGGGAACGCATTTTGTTAACATGGCTGCCTGGTATAGTGAGTAAGACTATGAGAATACCTGATGAATTTCTCTTTATGCCAGAGATTCCCATGGACGAAGAGGGGGAACTAGTTTTTCCCTTAGAGTTACAAGCAGCTGTAGTGCGTGGAGATTGGCCATGCTCATATGATTTGATGATGACGGCAGATCATGGAGTATAGTGATTGCTATTGGAGAGGGTTACAGATTGACTGACATTACTGATGAGGACATATTTAGAGATAATCCATCAGATGACAAAGTAGTATTTGAGATTAGCATTACATATTGGGTTAGGGTAGAAAGACGCAAGGACCCACAGAAAATGATGATACTGCAACAGCGGTCCACATTTTTTGATGAAGATATGGTAAAAGTGGCAGTTTCTTTATGGACTACCGGCTCCTATGATGTAGGCCTATTAAAGGGGGTTGGATAAGTTAAGATTAAACTGAAGCCAGGAGCAATTTTACCATGAGCAAGACAGTATCCATGTCTCGAGAGGCAGACAAGGGTATTTTTAAGACAATATTTTTAAGACAATATCCGCCATGATGGATCAGGACATTTTGGTGATGTCAGAATCACCATGCAATACCGCTGTGTACCCAATCAAAAAATCTAAGAAGGCGATTAACCAGATTGTAGAGGCAGATTTTCCTCTATTTCCTAACCCGGTGACAATCCTATGTAGTATCCCTGTTGATGCGTGATATTTCACAGTGATTGACTTGAAAAACCCATTTTTCTCAATCCTGTTGCATAAGATTCTCAGGATCTGACATCATTTACATTCCGTCAGACTAAGCTGAAAAGCACAATATTGCCCCAACAGTATTGTGAATCACCATCGATTTTCAATAGAGTCCTTCAGATGGACTTACAATGTTGATTTGCCAAGTGTCATGCTGCAAAATGGAGATGATATTTTAGTCTGCAGCACATCAGGAGAAGAGTGCAGACGTGACTCAGTTCAGCTAATGGTTATCCTAGCAGAGAAGGGATATAAAGTGGACAAAGAGAAATTGTAGTATTGCCTAGAAGAAGTGTTGCTTATAGGCCAGTTAATGGCACATCAAGGAAAGAAGGTTACACCCAAAAGGACTGAAGCAATTTTGAAAACCTCAAAGCTGCACACGATAAAGCAAATGCAACAATTTTTAGGATTGTGCAATTATGTTAGAGCATGGGTATTTGATTATAGTTCATACACAAGGCCCTTGTTGCAGGCCCTGAAAAAAAGACAGGTGAATCACGAAAAGATTGTATGGACTAAGGAAATAGAGGAAGGGTTTGATGAGTTAAAAAGCACAGCTCCACTTTTAGGGATTCCCAATTATACTGAGGAATTTGTTTGATGTTCGCACAGAAATGGAACAGTCATGACAGCAGTGCTCACACAGAGAACTATGTTGGGTTACACGTTTTTAGCATATTACAGTGGGATTTTGGACCCAGTAATGAGGGGTCACTTCCCTTGCGAACAATCATTGGCAGCCGCCGTGTTCGCTATTGAGAAGTCTGCCAGGCTAGTAATGGGATGTTCCATGATGTTATTTGTTGAACGTGCTTTATTTGCTGTTTTGGAGAAACCTAAAGGTATTCTGAAATCTCATAGAGCTTCTGAGGTTGTTATATCGAATCCTGAGATTAAAAAAGTCATATGTAAAACGGTGAACCCTGCCACGTTTGTAGCTGAACCACTGGCAGGAAGAGCAGAGACATGATTGCTCGAAATTATGAGGAATTTTTATGATGAGATCCTGAGGGTGAAGGAAAATGTTCTAGCAACTGGGGAGATTCTCTTTATTGATGGTTCTTCTAAGATAGATTAAACTGAATGACAAAGGTATTCAGGGCTAACAAATAATTTGAAGTAATGACATGTGTACGACTACCGTCTCACTTTTCAGCACAGACTGCAGAATTAGTGGCACTTATTGACACACTCGAGAAACACGCAGATCAGTAAGTAACAGTGTAAAGTGACTCCACCTTAGTGACATCAACAGTAGAAGCAGGGCTAGCACATTAGAAAAGGAGGGGCTTTCTCAGAGCAGACCTCACTCTAGTGCAGCACGCCGTCTTATTGGATAGACTTATTGAAGCACACAAATTCCAAGTAGCCATCGCAGTAGTTAAGTGCATAGCACAAACTAAAAGAGCAGACTTTATTTCACGTGGGAACCAAGCCGCGGTTGTAGTGGCAAAAAGAGTTGCATATTCACCTGATATAATGAGCTTTGATATGCCTGATGTTAAAGAGAGAAAGGTGTTGATGATGATTGTGAATGAAAGCTTTAACCATTTTTTGAAAAAACACAATTGATGAAAGTTCAAGATGGAGCTCCACAGGATGATAAAAATCTGTGGACACGGAAAGGGTGTTCTTTATCCCTTGAGAGGCACTGTGGTGAGAAGACAGTACTGGCAAACAGATGATGTCTGTAGCCTTATTAAGGTTGGCATTGGAACAGCTACACTACCCTGCACATGTCACTATGGAGAGCCTTGCAGTAACCATTGTGGAGGACTGGTTCATACAAACCTTTTAGAACACTCTTGTATAGAAGCTAGCATTAGTAGAACATAGAGCTACAAAGTGGAACCTGAACTCTCACCATGTCATGTAGAATGTTTAGCAGTGTTAGAATGTTGAGAAGTCTGGTAGCTGTTCATGATGTTTGAGAGGATGAGCTGGGGGTCTTAAGGATTGTACCTACAAGAATAAATAACATATTCCTCTGCAATTTAACTCTGTAAGCAGCATCATTGAAAACATGTTGTTTTTAATGTAGTAAATTGCATTGTATGTCAAATGTGTACTGCTGGGCACACACTGTGAACAGTTAGAGGAGTTATTCCTCAACCTAGTGGTCCTTTTCAGCATTTACATATCGACTATGTTGATATGCTGCAGGCCTGTAATGTATATAGGTATATGATAGTGCTGGTGTGCCCCTTCTCTAGGTAGATCGAGGCAGGACGATGCACACACCCAGACGCCACTTGTGCTGCAACGTTTTTAGTTAGAGAAGTGTTTCCTAGATGGGGAATATGTGAGGTGTTGAGATCAGATAATGGCCCCCATTTTGTGAATTAAGTAGTATTCAAGTAAATTAGTTTATTATTGAGCATAAAGCATACATTTTCTTCTGCTTATCGACCACAAGCGAATGGGATATGTGAGAGGCTCAACAGTCTGCTCAAAAAGAGGATAGCCAAACTAAAGCTAACATTGAAAAAGGGAAAGTTGCACAGCAATGCACCCAATAATCTGCACACTGGCCACAACCCACACACATAAGCCAGCCGCCTGAGGCCCTGTCCACTTCTGTAAACATACTATTGCAGTACTTGCAACCAGTCGGCAGACTCTTGGGTGCAATAAGCCAGCCGCCAGAGGCCCTGTGCACTTCTCTACACATACTATTACAGTACTTCAAGCCTGTGGCCATGCAACCAAGAGTCCAGGAGCTTGCCACAACCACCAGAGCATAATACAGCCCATACAAACATCCTCATATCATCTACATTATAATCCCCTACCCTAATGAAGCCTGCCTGCAGTCATCACATAAGCTGCTCGCCTGAGGACCTACCCATGAATTGCTGCGGTGTCTGTGGACACCACAGACACAACACAGTCTTCTTCCACCTAAACAAATACATCATATGAACCATCGTTCACTGCCCCACCCTTTCCAGCCCCTCTTCCCAACACCAAATACCCAAATCATATTTTCCAGCCCTGTTCACCACCGTGCTATCCATGAATATCCGTGGATACAACATGGTGGGCGTTTCGGGGAAATGTGACACACATCACGTTTCCATCCAGCCAATCAGAAAGTGCATTGGATGTCCGCGGACATTACGTGGTCCTCCGGACCAATCGAATTCCTGTCCGTGAAGTGAACAGGCAAATGGGTCTGCTGAGCCAGATATCACATTTCTTTTACCTACATTTTGCCTGTTTTTTTAAAAAAAATACTGGAGATATTTTCACCAAATTTACAAAAGCACGCATTCAGGACCAAGCTGCCACTCCTTCCACAAATTTGGTAAAAATCTGCCCAGCGGTTTGGGCTGTAGGCGTAAGCAACATTTTTTTCCATTCAGTCTATGGAAAAAAATAAATTTTTGGGACCCAACCTATATTTTCCCTTTGATGAAACCTCACTAAAATTGCCAAACAAATTGATATACTTTTTTTGCAAAGTTTGCTGAGGAGGAGCAAAGTAATAAGCCTCCCAAAAGTGTTCTTCGTATGGGTTTAGCAACTTAATCATAACTATGTTAAAGTAACTGGATTTTTTGAGGATTATAAAGAAGAGAAGTAGATACATTTATTCACAGTTTCAAGGGGATGGAAGGGTACGCAGTAAAATACTTCAAATAGGGATGGTAAGATGTTAAGGATTCCTGAGGCAAAGCCATCAAAAAGAGTGCAAATCAAACTCGAAAAAAGGAAAAAAACAGATGAGATACATTTACTAAAGATAGTAATGGAAGGCATAAGCAGAAACATTTAAAGTGCACATTTGTGGGGTTATAAATATGTCATGTATTGTGATAAAAGTGATTTTTAGATTTAAACAGAAAAATTGATAGAAAGTGTAAACGAAAGAACAACAAGAAAATTGTTGTGTAAAGTTTTTAAAATGGGTTAAAATATTTGTTTTTCAGATAATTGCTCAGCAATTGATGGTGCCTGCTCAAATTGATCACTGTGGTATATTTGATAACATAAAGAGAAGAATAAAAAATAGGGTAAGTATAGACAGTCGAAATCGACTTGTCACCATTGGAGACACTGCTCTTCTACATTTATGTAGGACATTGCCAAGATACACAGTTAAGATAAGGAAATATCATTCGAATGGTCCGAGGCACGACTAATAAGAGACTCATGCCATGACCTCAGACGGGTTTATTGTCAAAAACAGTATTGCCACATATGACAACGTATTTGCATGCTATATAGAAGCTGTTTTAGAGCTATGGAAGATCTACCATAGTGAGAAAGAAGATCCATCGGAGGAGGGGATGCAAAATCAGCATAAAGGGAAGAATAAAACACCTGAGGTTCCTCTTTCAACTCCTGAAAACAAGAGCATAGACACAGTGGAGAAGGGATTTTATCCATTAATGGAATTGAAAGCAGTGGCATGGTATATTAATCCGACATGTAAGCCCCCTCCTTATAACAGTGAGGACAAGCAATGAAAGTAAGCAACGTGATGAGAGGAAGGACAGACAAGATAAATGGAGATAGAGGAAGAAGCAAAGAAGCAAAAATAATAAAGTTCAAAGCTAAGGGAATAACAATAGTACAGAACAAATGGATGTGAAGGCAGATATTACTCAAGCTGGATGATAAGGGCATTGATGGGGTTTGAGAAAGAGAAAAGAGAGAAGAGCAGGAAAAGAAAGAAAAGTAAGAAGAGAGAGCCTATAAAGAAGAGAAAGTATGAGAATGCAAACAAAGGGAAGAACAAAGACGATACGAGGCAAGTTAAGAAAAGGAGAGGCTAGAAGAGAAGAGACAAGAAGAGGAAGAAGCACAAAAAATGAAAGAACGTAGGTTGCAAGAAGGCGAGGGGAATATGAGAGGATGAGATAGATTATCGATGTCATAGAGGCATAGTGCCGATCGAGCATAAGAATGACTTGAGGAAGAGAGAGGGTTGCAATGGCACTGCAAGGGGTATCAAGAATATAATTATGGGCTGATGTGTGAGATAAAGAAGGCATAGAGAAAAGACTTGGGGATCTGTATAGGCAAATGAAAGATTAAGAAGGGCGTAAAACCAAAGTGAACATAGAAGGATCTCTTTCAAGGGAAACTTTAGGTAGGTCAGATGACATCATAACAAGCAAAGAACACTGTCTTAAATATTGATGATGTGGAGAAAGATAACAGTCATACAAGCTGGGGTATAATAATGTAAGACGAAGAACTGGAAGAAAATGAGAGAGCGCCAAGGGAGAGCGCATGCACATTTTCAAAAGAATCAAGTGTAGAAAAATTGGTAAAATGGATAGATTTAGAGGACCCCAAAGAGAGAACACCAGAATTCACACCACATACTGAGCGACCGCAAACACGATTGTGCAGTGCAGGTGATGTATCCCCGCCTCACGTAAGCAGATTAAGGGCACTACCAGGATGGAGACAAAAGGGCGAGACTAGCCCCGCCTGGAAGATGAGGAGTGTAGGCAGGTATGAATATGGAACAGGATTTTCCCAATTCCCATTATTAGAGAAAGGGTAGGACGACACACAATATATACCATGGCCACAAATAGATAAAGACAATTTAAGATATAAATTACAGACTAACTTCTGGTGCAGGAAAATGGCTTTATGAGCTGGAGAAAATGACATTAGGAATGACGTAAGCTATAGGTGACATAAAGACTTGCTAGCATCCAATCATAGGGGAGAGAGCTGATGACATTTGGAAGCAAGCAGGATATGAAGGTGTTAGTGCACCAAACACGACACACAATGGAGCGCCATGTAATAATTGCAGAGCAGTTGTATGGCGGGCGCTCAGAGTACAATATCATGATACATCAGACATGGGTGCGATTATGACTAGGAAAATGGGGGAGGATGAAGATATTTTAGAATGCTGGAGCCTTGAGATAGAACAGTAGCATTATTTTATCACATTTTGTGTCAGGGATTGCCTGAGCCAGTGCAACGGCAACTGAAGAAACAGGTGGAAATGGAATTGAAGGCATGGGCAGAAATACAATTGATGATTTTGCATCACTGCGATTGTTACAATAATAGAATAAGAGGACAGCCAAGAACAGAAAGCAGGATGAGCCGAAGTAAGTTCAGAAAAAGTTACCAAAACTAGCCATAGAGGGAACGGTATTGACAAGTAATGAAATTGTGGTGACACAGGAGCTGCAATCAGTGCAGTACAATAACATAGTGTATCCCACAGATCAGAGTGGGTACAATTCTTGGCAAGAGGAGGAGGAAATGGGCCTAGAGGAGGATGAGGTGGATTTCAAAACCCTCAGGGAAGAGGAGGATTTAATGGCAGACAAACACAACAATGCTGGAATTGTAGAAGAATATGACACATTGCCAGAACATGTAGAAGCAGAGGAGGCATGCAGCAAAATTTGCAAGCTCCGAGAGGGGGGATGTTTATGCTCTGCAATATAATACAGAACCACAGGAAAATTATGCCAAAGATCACATGCAGGTTCAGACATTTGCACTGCAACCACAGCAAATGCAGAAAGCGCCATTACAAATGCAATCACCACAAGGGCACAGCAAGTACCCATGCAAGCACAACAGGTACAAACGCAGCAAGCACAGACACAGCAGCCATTGTGCCACAATGAAATATGACTACAGGAGTCCAGCAAGCACCTGCACCCAAATTAGGGAGTGTGACTGTGGTAGAAGGAAATACTTTCACAGGTATAGGGATGGATTTACATCCAAAATAGGACAGCCCAGAAAGTGACCTGATGTGTTCAGCACTATCAGTGACACCAGACCCCTAAGAGAAACCAAGGGTCAAAGTGACGATAGGAGGCAAGACATTTTCATTTCTTATGGACACTGGAACAACTTTTTGCTGTGTCCATTAGGCAAAATACCCAATGTCGGGTATTGCAATGAATGTGCAGGGATTCTCTGCGGCAATGTGTTTAGTTTCTTTTACACACAAATTACCAATCTCTATAGGAGAACACCACATCTCTATGCCATTATTAAATACTATGCAAATGGCAATTAACACATTAGGGTAGGACTTAATGATGAAACTTAACATGACAATATCTTTTACTGATAAAGGATCCATTATATGAATGTGACAGAGTTTATATTAGCCTTTTCAGGCAAGAGAGGATTACGAGGAGTCCCTTTGTATTTTATTTTTGTATGAAATGATTGTTTTATTATCGGGGTGCCCAATTGATAGGTAAGCTATTAAGAATACCTGATGAGTTTTTTTTCAGACCAGAAACCCCTTTGGATGATGAAGAAGGCAGATTATCCCCTTGGAGTTAGAAGCAGCAGTGGTTAGAGAGGAAAGAGTGGTTCTTCGTGGGACAGATGATGATGGAATAGGATGGATAACAGTGATAGTTTGCAGTGAAGGACAACAAACTGACAGATTTGACATACAAAGAGTTATTTAAGGTGGAGTACACAGATGATGAATTAGTATTCTTTGTAAGTCTTACTTATTGGATACAATTAGAAAATAGAGAAATATCACAGAAATTGGCGATAGTAAAAAATAATAAAATTATTTTTCCAGGAAGATTTAGAAAACATACCAAAAGGAGTAGGAGCAAGCTTAAACCAGGAGCACTTTTGCCACGTGGAAAGCAATATCTCATGTCCAGAGAGGTGGATGAAGGTATATTGAAGACCATTTGCACTTTCATGAAGGAAGGAATATTGGTACCACCCGATTCTCCATGTTACACAGCTCTGCATCCAGTGATAAAATCAATGGGGGGTGGTGCAGATTTATTCAGGACCTTTGCCCTCTAAACAATATACTCAAAGCTGAGTTTCCTTTAGTTTCAAATCCAGTGACAATATTATGCAACATCCCATCTAATGCCAACTATTTTACAATCATAGATTTAAAGAATGTGTTCTTTTCAATCCCCCTCCATGAAGACTTACAGGATTTTACTTCCAGATGGGCTTTTGCAATGTTCAGCTCGAAATTGCAATAGTTTAATATGTGGTGTGCAGTGAGACAAAAGAAAGATGTAGAGAAGATTCAATTAAGCTTATGACTATCCTGTCAGAGAAAGGATATACAGTGGGCACAGAGAAGCTACAATACTGTCAGGAAGAGGTCTTGTATATAGGACAGTTGATTACTTATGACTGGAGGAAAGTTACGCCTGAAATATCAGAAACACTTACGAAGACCTCAGAACCTAAAACAGTTAGGAAAATGCAAAAATGTTTAGGCCTATGTAATTATTGCAGGGTCTGGGTTTTCAATTATACCACCTATATTCTACCACTTTTTAAAGGGCTTAAAGAAGCACAGATGGGCAAGAGTAAAATAATATGGGCAAATGAAATGACAGAAGGATGTGAAGAATTAAAAAAGGCGATCAGTACAGCCCCTTTGTTGGGAATTCCAAATTCTCACGAAGAATTTTATTTATTTTCCCATACAAATGGAGAAGTTATAACATCAGTCCTTACACAGAAAACAACTTTAGGACATGGACACAAACTATTAGCCTATTATAGTGGGATTTTAGATCCAGTTATGAAAGAGAATTAACCATGTGAGCAGTCTTGCTGCATTTGGGATTGAAAAAGGTTCAAGTAAAACAATGGGGTGTTCAGTAACATTATTTGTTGAGCATGCATTATTTGCGATTTTAGAGAAACCCAATAGTACATTGACCAAACAAAGAACATCAGTATATGAGGTAATTATATTGAATCCTGTGAATAAAATTGTCAGATGTATAACAGTGAATCCAGCAACTTTCATAGCTGAATCAGTAGGAGGGGATGATTATGTACATGATTGCACAACGTATACTGAAAACTATAATGAAATTCCCCAATCTAAAGAAAATGCCCTCGGGAGGGGAGGAGGAGTTATTTTTATTGATTAGTAACCCTCCTGGTTTTTTTTCTCCATATTTTCCACAAGTACATCGGTTTATTCATTCAACAAATCCTCCATAATTACAAATGCATCTCTTATGTCTATTACACGCATTCTTGTTTCCCGTTACTTTATCTGTTCCAGTTTACAGTTTAACCTCTGCTCTGTAATTCATTTATAGGTTCACTAATTATCCTCTCCTGTCTGAGTGTGCTTACTCTCTTGTCTGGATTCAAAAACAAAAGCATTGTACTCAACCTCTATTCATTATTAAGGTGAGTCACCTCTTTCTTGTTTCAGTATCCCATACCAGTCCTGGGATAATCCCTTCCTCCAATAAGATGTCCATATACTGTATTAGTGTTTATTTAATATGGCTATGCTCATTCTCCTTTGATACTTTCCTGGCACCCGTGTTACTAATTTAGGCGCCTCTCTCATAAAACCTCATGTGATTTATCAGTGCCGTAGCGATAATGCTTATTATTGGCTCCGCATTTAATATTGGCTCAATTTAGCCCCAAAACATATAGGAATCACCCTGTTAATATCCTTACCTCCTTAGTTATTCAGTGCACTCCTGTCACTCTACTCACGTCGGCACTCGTAAAAGCATTAACAGCGGCCGGCGACATTTTCTAATGTTTATGGCTGTTACCATGGCAATCTCGTCACCGCATTTAATATTGGCTCAATTTGGCCCCAAAACATATCAGAAACATTATGTTAATATCCTTATCTCCTTAGTTATTTAGTGCTCTCCTGTCATTCTCATCGCATCAGCACTCATAGAAATATTACGTGCCATGTATGAGTGTGTGCCATCCATACTTTGGGGAACCACATTGGCCTGTGCATCCATTGTGTTGAGTGTGTCCAACTGCCATATTACATATATGTGTTCCAGGCAACTACCCAAAGATTTTTTTTCTTTTGCTGTTTGCTGCCTTGTTCTGGAGGCTGACACTCCCTACTAAACTGTTAATGTTTAAGTATCCTGATTCTATTAATAATTTTAATGAAGCTCCTCTTCTAAAAAAAAGCACATACAGGACCAAATGTTCACTGTGTTTATGGGAAAAAGCCTCAAATTTGTTTTCCCCATATCCCTTAGATTATTTGATATATCCTTACTGACCTAACTATCTGCCCCATATATAGTGCATGAATGACTTATTTATAAAGACAGTTAGTCCTAGCAATTTCAGAAAGATAAATGTTGATCTCTTTAAAAGCCACTCCTTTACAGAAATGAAGCTAGCTCATTGTCTTTGTTCAAACCCACTTCTGTTGCTCGTAGTTCACATATTAATCTAGCCTCTGCTTGCCTTAACACTTTCTCTTGGTCACTGCCTCTCTTGCCCATTTTGATCTTTTTTAAACCACTAAATCTAATGTATTTCATAATTCTCAACTGATGAAAAGCCTGCCAGTGATATGCTAAAGGAAATTTAGGACCCTCACTACTGATAGTCGCAATATGTTCCCTAATCCTTGTTCTCAGTTCCCTTATCATGCTCCCTATTTATATCTTATTGCAAATACATATTATTGCATATACAACACATTTCTATTTGCAGATTATGCTGTCTTCAATCAGAATTATTTTTCCTTTTCCATCTGTGAACATTTCAGAATTCACATGTGCATATCAGCACATAATGTATAGTCAACAGTTCCGAAAACCTTTTTTCCTTGGTTGTAACCATGTTTGTATTTAATCAGAAGGTACACCTGGTAGTGACGATGGGCTTAAGTTATTCTTCAATGTTTGTGCTTTTCTAAAAATAAATCTGGGTTTATCCTCTAAATGCTCCTGCGATGTCACCTTCTATGTTATGGCTCCTTCTCTCGGGAACTCTTTACCTAACCCCATCAGAAATATACAATCCTACACTAACTTCAAAAAGCTAGTTTGATAAATATGAGTAACACAGAAATCATCTGTCTCTTATGTACCTTTTTGCCTACTTACTGTACCAAACGCTGTGATACCCCCTGGTCTGTGTGTTACAAAAATGTTAAAATAAAAAATAAATATATCTTGTACAAGGACAAGTGGTGGTCTTTAGAGGGTTGCGTTCTCAGGTTAAACAAAGCCAGAAAGAGACACTGCACCCAGCTCCTCTTAACGTTACAAATATCTTGGACAATTTATTTTTCAGAAGTCCATTCATCTTCTCCACAATCCCATTGGCCTGAGGATGAAAGATCAAGGTAAGTTTGTGCTTTATTTCCAATAGGGACACTATTTCATTAAACAAATCATTAATAAAGTGTGTTCCATTATCGGATTTTAGGACCTGACACTCCCCCAATGAGGAAATACCTCACGTACCAAATATTTGGCTGCCGATTTGGCATCAGGTTGTGTGCAGGGACAAGCCTCAACCCAATCAGAGAATAGGCAGACTACAATGATAAGCTAATGATAATTACTGCGTCTGTTAATCATGTTCAGGTTGTCGATATGAAGCTCCCTGAATGGGCCAGTGGGACGAGGCTGTGCACCGTGCAATGTCCTGAGCATATGGCCAGTTTTGTAAAGATGACACATTGTACAATTTGCCACAATTGTGTTGTGGAATTCCTGCAAGTTGTGGACAAACCAGTTCTCCTGGATATCGTCAGAATTGTTCTGTTTGGAACTATGTGCTGGGTAATGCAGCTGCTCAAAAGCAACCACAAGCAACTCCTGCTGCATTACTTCCTTATTTGTAACGTTTTGCCTCCAGATCAAATCAGCCAGTGACTTTGAGCAACCCTGCTTAACTCAAAGATCTTTCTCGTCCTGGGGCGCTTGACCTTGTAATTGAATTATGGGACTGCAGTGTATGGGATTGCTAACTGCGACTGTTGGTTTGCCACTTCAGGATATGCAGTAACATCTGGGTCCCTGTGAAATGCTGCTTCTTTGGTGGCCTTATCTGCTGCATAATTATCAAGCATAACACGGTCTGTATTTTGGGTCTGGGTGGTGAATTTGACCACCACTAGTGTTGGGTGGGACACCACATTAATCAATCTCTCTAAAAAGGCTACCTGCTGTACAGTTGAGCCATCGGCCCTCCGCAAAGGACATAAAATTAGTTTATAATGGGACAACCACAAATGTACAGTAGTGGTAATGTATGTGGAATCAGAGTAAGTGGTTACTATGCACACTTGGGATGCTTCTAATGCTTCAATTAATGCAATCAGTTCTGCTGTCTGAGATGAATAATGTGTTGGTAATGTTTTCTGAACTAGAACTTCATATTCCCCTTTGACAAGGCGCACCACTGCTGCACCAGTGTTTCTCTGGCCAGTCTCTGGATCAATCATGGATGACCCATCAACAAGAGGACCTTGCCCTCCTCAAGTGCATCCTCCATTTCTCTGACACAATCATGCACTTCCTCTCCTTCCTCAAATGGTATTGCAATGAACATGGCAGGGTTCACTGTGCAGCATCGTGCAATGTGAAAGGATGGGATTGCCAAAATCACTTCATATATAGAGGCCATTTCTATGGTCAAAGTGGATTTAGATCTTTCAAGAATCATGAACATTGCATGCTCTACATGTTCTGTTGCTGAACACCCCATAGCGATCATTGCTAAATTTTCAGTGGCAAAAGCGCAGCAGCCAGTGTCTGTTCACAAGGGATGGAATTGGCGCCGCATTACTGAATCTAATATACCACTGTAATATGCTAGAGGTTTGTGTCCTAGAGATATGTGCTGATCAAATACAGCAGTCATTACTTGTCCATTGAAATGTGAGAAGAAATCAAATTACTTTGTGTAATTGGGGGTTGCCAATACTGCTGCCTATGGCATCTATGACGTCTGTCAAACACTTTGGGCTGCATTATAAGTGTGGCGGGACTTTCAATGTCCTGGTGGCAATGGGAAGCTAGGTGCCAGAAACAGTATTACGAGGTTGGTGGCAACCCGCCGGTACTACCAGCGGATTACTGCCAACCTCATAACGTGGCCTATTATCATTTCCCCTGTCCATGTAAGTGACCCTTTACTTTTTTGTGTCTCCTTAGGGCCCTGCAGTAAAGGTTTTGTGACAGTAGAATAGTCAAAAATCCATGCTGTACAATAGTTACACAATCTTAGGAACTGTTGCATTTTCTTCACTGTAGTAGGTTGTGGTGTGTTCTGCACTGCAGCTGCTCTTTCTGGTGTCACTCTTTTCCCTTCAGATGATATAATTGTCCCAAATATGCTACCTTTTTTTGACAGTACTGCATTTTGTCCTTATCTACATTGCATCCTTTGTCTGTGAGCATTTGCAATAGTGTAATTGTATCTGCTCTACATAATTCTTCTGTTGTAATGCACACTAAGAGGTAATTTACATTCTGAATGACCATACTCGGTACATGTATATTGCCCAAATCCATGTGTAATACTCTGTTACAAAAAACTGGGGGGCTCACAATACCCCTGAGGAAGCCTAGTGTTTTGGAACCTTTTCCCACATTATGAAAACACAGTGATATATTGAGAAACAGGGTGTAAAAGAATAGAAAAGAAAGCATTTTTTAAATCAATGAGAGAAAGTGTGTGGTCTCAGTTGGAATATTACAAAGGATCATGGCAGGGTTCACTACAACTGGGAATTCAGTTTCAATGATTTTATTTAATGGGAGCATGTCCTCTATCATCCTCCACCTTGACCCTTTTGCTTTTCTAACATGGTATATCACTGTGTTACACGTGAATTCGGGGGGTACTATAATGCCCTGCTACCATAATGCAACAATTGTCACATCTATTCCCTTATCTGCCTCTCTTGAGAATAGATACTGGCACACTCTGGGTAACACTGCTCTTTGTTTCAACTTGATACATACTGCGCCTATGTTCTTCAAGAGCTCTACATCATGGGTGTTGTCCATCCATAGAGTGCTTGGGATCTGTTACAAGTTCTCATGTAGGTGTGCAAGCATGCATTTAGCAATAAATATAGGACAACGGACATTCCTATTCTGAATCATTATTTGGCATGGGATACAAACCTCCAAGATCATTTCACCCCCTTCATCAGTGTCCCCAAACAACTGCCCATCTGACACCCTGCTCAGTGGTTAAGCCCAGTCAATGCACAAAACTGTACGCCACTAATCTCCCTCATCGTCAGTCTCTATGAGCACTATTTTGTAATCCACAATCACCATCCCTTCCAAATCTTGTATAATGATGGTCCCCTAATAATGGTTTTTGGGCACTCCATGGCTTTTTTTTAATACCTGGGACTGAACTTAACAACACAGTTGCTTCATACATAAATAAATCTGGGTGAAAGGGCGTTCCTCTAGTAGCGCCATCACTATACATTGCTTGTGTTATCGCCAGGACCCAAGCATAACACATTTCTGGTGTGGAGCACACTTCCCCTTCCTCCAAAAATGAAATTGTTATGTTCAACTTACTTATTTAAAAGATCTCTGCCAAAGAGGTTCAGTTCAACAGTGTTTCAGTTCAAAACAATAGCAGAGCTAACACCTCTTTGTTACCTACCCTGATGGGTAATTCTTCTGTGAATTGAATTTATAGCCCCTGAGAACCTTTGTGTGTCCATTACTTTGGCTGATAAAGGCAATTAGCCCTTCCTTTATGTGTGATTTTGTTGCACCTTTGTCAACCATGAAAACAAATGATGTGTTGCATATCTGTACACCTACCAGGGTTTCCTCTACTGTTAATTTGCATATTTAAGTAACTTTGGGTCTCACCCTAAGTTACTAGGGCAATCCAGACGTGGACCCCTTGCTCACTATTCTTAGAGAGGCACAGATCCACCCTACTGATGAGGTCCAACCAGACCGAAACACGTGTCTGGGGTTTCTGTTGGTACTCTTGTTCAGAGAAGTATTGCCTAGCATTTCAGTGCTGGACTGCCCCAGGGCAGGACAGAGACTGATATGTTTGGGATATTTCTTCTCTGTGAAAGATAGTGAGCTAAAGACTCTGGGTAAGTCTCTCGTCACCAGGACTAATGTCTGGCAGAGAGAATCCCAGGACCCCCTTGTTAATTTGCATATTTAAGTAACTTTGGGTCTCACACTAAGTTACTAGGGGAATCCAGACGTGGACCCCTTGCTCACTATTCTTAGAGAGGCACAGATCCACCCTACTGATGAGGTCCAACCAGACCGAAACACGTGTCTGAGGTTTCTGTTGGTACTCTTGTTCAGAGGATAATTGCCTAGCATTTCGGTGCTGGACTGCCCCAGGGCAGGACAGAGACTGATATGTTTGGGATATTTCTTCTCTGTGAAAGATAGTGAGCTAAAGACTCTCGTAACCAGGACTAATGTCTGTCAGAGAGACTCCCAGGACCTCCTTGTTAATTTGTAACCGATAGGACTGGGCATGCCAAAGCTCTTTGTGGGCTGTCCTAATCTGGGTAGGTGTTCGACCATGGGAACATGAAGGGGTTAGCGCCCGACACACTTGGTCCATGATACTGCATCACTGTGCTGTGTAGAAAAGCATATGTGTCCAATACCTGTGGTGCTTGGTGTTGTGTCAGTTGTACATAGACTGGTGTTCTATTAGGTGCCTCAAGGTTGCATCAGTGGTGATGCGAGCATCTAATATTGACGCTGGGGCTGTTGGCCCTGTTGGGTGCCACTCATAAGGGGCATTTGGAGGCATCATCGCATACTGCTGGGGATATGTGACTGGGGCCATCGGTTTGCTGGGAGATGCACGGGAATCATACACAGCCATTTGCCTACTTCTACACTCTCATGCAAATTAGCCCAATTTCCCACAAAAGCAACATGGTCTTGGTCCACCAAATCTCAGTCCCATCCCTCAAAATCCTCCTCCTTTGCCTCTTCGGAATCCTTAGAATTCCCCTCTCCCTCTTGGATAGTCTCCCTTATAACCTCACTGGTAACCTCCCTGGTACCCTCTGCTGTCTTGGTAGCCTCATACCCTCCTGTCCTCTTCGGCAACATTCTCATTTCCAGTGGTGCCATCTGTGGTTCTATCTGCCATACAGGCAGGCCCGTAATTACTGTTCCTTCTATGCTCAGCTCCGCTAATTTCTTCTGTACTAAGATTTCTTCAGCCTTCTGTGCATTGCCCCCCACTTCCTTCTCCTTCTCCTGCCTTCGTTTGCAATGATACACTATAATTGCCTGGATCTCTGGCCATCTCTTAGCATCAATCCTCATTGCATTATCCAAATATTTTTGCACCTCCTTTGGGAGTCCTTTCTTTTACATGTGATAAAATATTGCTATAGTCTTAGCCCATGGTTCCTCTGTATCAGTCCTCCACATATCTTGAATCTGTAATATGCATTGTGCCGGGTCTTCATCCTCTTTCATAGTCCGGGCCATTATCGTGTGTATGTCTGGTGTATCAGGAGATGCTGCTCTTAAGACAGACATATTTTAGCCTGACAATCATTAAAATGTGCTCCATCATGGTTGTCATCACCCATTTGTATTCCTTTTCCAAATATCATCCGCTTGGTCAACTAATAATGCAATGAACAAACTTTTCATATCTCTTACCGCTATGTGTAATGCCTGCAGTCTGTTTTTCAAGTGCATATAACCATTTACCTGCTCCTACTGTGAGTGATTGCAGATGCTTTCATCAAGCTATTTTTATCTATATGTGGTTATTGCATGTACTGGGCTCTTCTGGGACCTTTATGTAACAATGAAAACAGTGTGCCCTCTTACTTAGCTTGTGCTTTTTTCTGCCTTGCTTTCCCTTCACCACCATCATGCGACCTGAACGCACCCTCAATCTCAGACCCCACAAACTCTCTACTCAGTGTCACTCCGGGTGGCATTTCTTCTCCCTGCTCCTCATCTGTGCCCCATTCCTCCTCCTCTGCCACTCTTATATCAGCATCAATTTGTGGTACTATCATTTCTAGATACAATATCCTCTACTCTCCATTCTTCACTGCTGATTGGAGCTCTATACCCTTCTCCCCTTTCCTGCTTTACTCACAGAAGCTCTGTCCTTCATAGTGCTGTTTCAAAATCTCTTCATGCCATGTTCTCTGTTTCCTTTACTAATGGGGTGTGCATGATATCTGCTGCTGGGGTTTGCGGAACATTTTCATCAGTGGTGGGGGCTCTCTGTCACGGAGCTGCCTGGGGCACATACTTTGGTTTAGTGTAACCTGTTTCTGCTTGCATTGGGTAACTGTGGCGGTTATGGAGTTGTGGGGGTTGTAGATGTATCACTGGACTCAGGGCTGCACTAGGTGTGGGGGTGGCACAGGGCACTTGTATTACCACTTCTTACCCCTTAAAGTCCTCGGTGGCATCTTCCAAATCCTCAACCATCCTCCTTAACTACAAAACACCTTTTATAGTTCTTAGCTTCTTCTCCCTATATGTTGCAGCTAAATATGTGGACATGTGGCCAAGAACATCTTTATTATTCATTCCTTGTACATCCCTCCTTTCATATCAGCGACCCATTCTTTCTGATATTTCATAATCGTCGCCCAATGCAGCGGAAGCACTGTACACGTGTGTTCAAGTGGGGTGCGAGAACTCGTGGTTACATCAAGTTCATACTTATAACAGTGTTTTGCTTCCTAAAAATTGATCCAATGATGCTGATCTCCCCACCCCCTCTCAACACTGCCCATGCTCCCGTTCTTTACACCACATATACCACACACAGACCACAACACACTTCTCTCAACACAGCCCAACAACTACCACTTAATACCAAAATAACTCCAAAAACACCTTCAATCACAAATCATACCATCACAGTTTATATACACAATGGTTTAGATGCTTCCTCAGCCTTTTTTTCAAAATAAGAGAATGTATCTCCTTAAGCACCTTTGTGCCAGGTGAAGGGATCCTGTACCCAACATATAAAGGGCCAAACAACACAATCACATTTATTATCAAATGATGTAGACCCTTCCTCTACCCCCTTGCCTTGGAATAAGGGATTTACCCCCTACCACTCCCATTTGCTGAGTGGAGGGATCCCAGGTCCTCCATATACTGGACCTCACCTCTTATTTAATACTGCAGTGCTGCCTTTCCTACAAAATGGAGAAGTTCATGTTTGCTCTCTCTTCCCATTTTCCTCACAATGTATATATTGCCAAGGGGTCCTTCATACTACACCCACTCACCATTGATTTACTCCACACATACACACTCGCCCCTCATTGTTTTCTCATGCAAAGGTTCACTTACATCAATGAGTTCTCCTGATTTCCCTCAATACGGGGTCCCGTCAAATGGCCTGCACAATCTGGGAGCAGTGCTCCGCTCCAAATAGCAGACATATCTTCTGACAACACAGCCTCTGCGAACCTATTCAAGTCATGCACGGGGACTGATTGTTGCAGATGGGATGCCGCACCCCAGGATCTGTGGCTGAGATACCTCTGACTTCACAGAGAGGCTGGGTTCACGTCAGGGACACCAATTTGAAAGGAAAATAACCCAAAAACCTCATGGAAAAGGAATCCAAAGAGTCAAATAAGTACTGAAACTCTTTGAAAAGAAAAACAAGGTTTTTTACATGCAAAAGGGTCTCAGACCATCACGTAGAACCAAATGGACTTCGAGCTGTCTGATTTTTCAAAGATCAACATCTTTTACAGCCTGATTAGCCGTAATGAACAATACTAACATGATAATGTACAACATAACCCCTCCACCCTCGAAGGCTGCTGCCTAGATAACATGCTAATTGCCCCTTATAGTCGCTGGACCAATTGGCCACATCTAATCTAAGTCCATTCTTCTATACACATGGTTTACTACATCGTCACTACTAATTCCAGTAATAAGATTGTTTTTTTTACCTTATTGAGACATTGATAAATCATAACCAACAAGTGGTGTGTGCCCCTTTGTCCAAGACATGATCAAAGTTAACTAGCAAGGCCAACTCTGCATTAATTGACAATAGGCCTTCTCATGGCACCAGATTCCGTTGTACACACAAGTTGACTCCCTGATCTTGTTCTCAATGTATTGGCATCACCTCTGCTCCTCCTAACCCAAATCATAGAATGTTCCAGACACCACACCCCCTTATCTCTTTTGAACCCCAGGTGCCCAGTAATGACTTGACTGGGGCACCACTATTGAGTCTGAATTTCAGGGATTTATTTGCCTTTGGTTATGTGTCTGCTTGTAATTCATATGGGATGACTGCTCATTGGGGGGGGGAGTAGTGCTCTAAATCTTCACCTTGCCCATTGGCATCACAAAGCTTTACGCCCTATTCTAATGAATTTGTCCTTGAAAGGGCGCATCCCTACCAGCTCTCCCCGCAGCTCACATTCTGTTCCCATCCCAGGCAGGCTCTGCAGCTGGATAAAGTGAGCATTTATCTATGCACTGCGGGTGACTCTGACCTTGGCTTCGCTCCTGGGGAATGGAAAAGCGGATTTGTTTTTGGAGCCGAGCTACACAGAGCACATCAGGGCCTGCGTTCTATTCTGCTCAGAGTGTAACAAGCCTTAACTTCCAATATGTCAATACTCCTGTCATGTTTTCAAGATGACCTCACTTCTACTATAACACCATGCTGATTTCATCTTCCACCTGCTTCATCTCTTGCAGCACCCACTTCTGCCCATAACCTCGGATGCATCAACTAAACACTGGGACTATAGTACTGCCCTATCAATAATCTCTGAAACCGCAACAGTAGTACATGTGTTTCTCTTTCTGTGTTGCTATATGTGAGCATTTAATATGTATAAAATAGAACCCAAAACAATACATGTGCCTTCTGCTGCGCAACTCTCGGTTTATTCCCATATTTCGTGCTAGTACGCTTTTCTCAATCTGAACCTTTTGCCTGGCTGGGACGCTGTATGCCCATCCCAACAAGCAGCAACGTAATTGAATAGTTGTAGTTGTTTTAATATTTCTATCATGCTGCAAGTATTTTGCAAGCTAATGGAATTTGACTACATGACCTCAATAACAATCTGAAATGCATATTTGGGATGAGCCCATGGTGTATGACTCGGTAGTCTCAATAACACTCTCAATATAAATCACCATCTGCAATGAGTGGTTGAGGGGATACAATTCTGTATATAGTGTACATGTCATGGTAAACCAGTCAGAATTATTAAACGATCATGAAGGAGCTATTGTACTTTCTTATACAATGTAATGTTTCAGTGGTTAGTCCAATGGCAACGGCAAAGGTTTGCTCCAGATCCAATTGGCAGCATGTATTATAGTTGTCCGATAATGGTAGTGCACATTTAGTTTTGGATGTTTATCACATTTTAAACTAATTTAAATTGAAAATAAAGGACAACTCACTTTGTACCACAAGGACATTGCCCATCTTTAGTTTTTAGTCTTTAGGCGTTGTGCAGAGTTCATAATGTCTTAAACCTGTGGCTAGGGGACAATATATGGCAGCTCTCTGAGCCATCTGTGCCTTCCCTGTATGATTAAACTTAAACCACGTGTACATGTAAACAATGTTTCTTGGGTCATACAGGTGTTATTTAGCCACATGGGCAGTAATTTATTTCTCTATATACCTGTGTTATGCTCTCTAGAGGAATTAATAATGAATAGTTGTAATTGTATTTATGATTATTGTCAAAGAGAACTGCAACTGGGCTAGCACGGGCTCTGGTGTAGTTTGTAAACGTTGTCACTGATTTCGATGAGAATATTTATGTCTTTTTTTGCTATAAGAGCATTTCCTTGGAAGAGGGGAACATTGTAACTAAGGGTTGCCAGTTGGCTTCCCATTATTAGGTCTAATATTTTATTTGGCACTGAACCATAGGGCCAACTGGGCTGATAAACCAATTGGAGGCTGCAGGTGCAGCGTTGACCCTAACTATACGTGGTGATTGATAATTGGGTATCCAACTGAACACAGGGAAGATGAAAGCAACATTTATACTGTCAAGGGAAAACAATAACAGGATGTATTTTCTAAATTAGCAACTTCTCTCACAGGGGCAAATACTCTAATGGAGGAAATTGAAACCTTGCTACTTGTACTGGGTTCTGAGGGTTATATGTCTGTCATCAATAACAAGCGGTCATATTAACCCAAATGTCTGTTTGGTCTAATTTACAAATTAAAGCTAGTAACAATAGCAATATAGCACTTCCTTTAGTCCAATCAGAGGGTGTAGCTAAAAATAACAAACCTTAGTATGTTTGTTAAATAACCCTATCTTATCCCAATCTAATGTTCTGCCCATGTCTATAGACCAACTCCAGAAAGACATCAAAGAACCCAATGTAATCCCAATGTAATGTTCTACTCACACCTGTAGACCATCTCCAGAAAGGCATCAAAGAACCCACTCTAAACACAATTTAATGCTCTCCCCAGGCCTGTAGACCAACACTAGAAATAAAGACATCAAGGTTTCCAATAGATTTTTCCCCTATGTCTTTAGTCCTTCTGGAGCTGCTCTAGTGGGGGTTCCCAAATTAGTAAACAGCATCAGAGATGGGGTCCCTACTAAACAAATGTATCTGCTGACTATGAAACAAAAAGGCTGGCATATTAGCTATTCAGAGGGATACTCGCAAAGTAGCCTGTCTCCGTGATAGGAATAATTCTGGCAAGCACCTAATAGATTTAACTTTACTTAAAATGCACTCACTGAAGGATTGTTGTTCCGGATTACAGGACAAAGGTTCTGAGATTCATTTTTACTCCTATATGTTGGGAGGTTCACTACTTGCAAGCAGGGGTAGATTCACTTAATTTATGTGTACTGGAATCTGCCAGACTCACTCAACAAGTTGATTTAATATGTCTAGATTGATAGCACAGCTCCCAACTGGGTTCGCCTAGAGCACTGCAGTCTTCACCTGATCTTAGAAAGGGTACTCCATTGTGCCCATTGGTCATGACATCCTGGGACATAACAGACCTGAAGAATAAACAGTATGACAGAGGTTGTCTGCATTACATCCACAGCCATCATGTATGATTCCTGCATGAGACGTGCTTAGTAGTGCCCACTTTTATCCAGGGATGCTCCATCTACTGCAGAAATGAAAAAGCATAGGATTGCCCAAGTGGAGGGTGATTATGTTACTCTGTTTAGATATTGAAATCAATGGTGTCCAGTTAGTGACTGAAAGGATTGCCTCCTCCCCTTAATGTCTTTTGCTTCGGGTAATGAAGACGTCATGATTCTGGTAGGAGGAGACTTGAATCTACAAAAAAACATTACATCGAACAGGATTTACTTACTGAGGACAGTGCTTGGGAAATTCCCTCAGCAGTGTCAGTATGTCTCCGCTTGCTACATAAATATGCTGTAAGATTAGCCAACTGTTTAAAAATAAATAAATAAATAAATAAATAAATAAATAAATAATGAAGGCCTACCAGATAACCGGGAACAGACATCCATACTTGAAGGGTACACTGGAGCACAACTCAAGCCCTTCGTGTAACAACTAAATAACTAGTTTCAGTACTTCTCTAGTATATTATAAACTTTCTTCATGGGTTATAATTTTATTCTCACAAGCATTATGCATTCGGCCTTTTCCCAATGAGCTGTATACTTTAATTACTCTTCATGATGCTACAGTCATGCAAACGATAACAGACGCCATCAATGCCTTCTATCTCCTTTCTTACCTTGGCACATGCTTCATCTTTGTTAACTCTGCTCCCCCTTCCTCTCCTCTGATGCCCTTGTCCATTCCTCCACAGACTAAGTTCTGGACAGTCCTGGCAAAACACCCTTTTCTGGAAGTCTGTCAGCGCGATTTCACCACTACAGTGGTGACTGGTACAGTACACAACATACTCTTAACATGATATAACATTTATCTGGAAAAGAACTTGCGCAGAAATGGAACTTGGTAATGCATGACAATGTGTGCATGCATAGAGTGCAATGCCATGTGACATTTTCATTGGTGTTGTGTGCATGCTTGCATTCATAATGTTTGCATCTGGACAATACTAGTGCAGGTTTTCTGTAAACAATGTTCTGAATGCAAACCTTCTGCAATATTTCTCTTCATATATGTATTTTCGTCTGCAGTATGCCTTCATCTTATTTCGTCATATCAAAATATGCGTTTGCTCAGGTTTTTAATTCCTGGTGAAAAAAAAAGATTTAACAGATGTATAGTGTCCCTTCCATTATCCTCTATGTGTACAGTTGTTTTAAACCTTGATATAAAATAATACTTTTTTCAAGACAACTTTTTTGTCTATAAATTTGAATTCGCGTTCAAAAATTTCGAAACGTAACGATGTCCATGTGAAGTTGGAATCGGTTTAACTACAACTTTTTTGGACGAAACCCTTGTTGGTCGTTCTTTGGCTGGAGCCCCTAGGGTGGCACCTGCTAATGAGATAAAGGCATACCGCTGAGTGGAGTGTGCTGGCACTGCTGGCCATGGCCTTTAAAGAGGTCACACTTCCCTACAAGTCAAAAGGATGTGGTTATTCGAACATTTTCCAAATGTCAAAAGTCAACAATTTTGCTGGACTGTTTCGCTTGGTAAGAAATATATTTGTATAGTAAGTCATCAATATATATATATATATATATATATATATATATATATATATATATATATATATATATCTTGTACTGTGTTGTATATACAAAGTCATTCGACTGTGAGTATATAAATAAATATATAACTATATTTATATACCAAGTTGTAATTAAAAAAAGGAGGGGAGAATACATATTATTAAAAGTACTTAAAACCCACTTACCATTCTTTTTTTCCTTCTGTCTTATTGGAAAGTATGGAGTATTGCTACATCTAGACCTGTTTATTTACTTTGCTCCGTTTTATGCGTGTTATAATGTTTTTAATGTTTTAATTCTGTGGAAAAGCCTAACTAAATAACTGGCAGGAATGAGAAGACGTTTCAGAAACACGCACATGAGTAAAGCGCTTGTCTTGAAGTATTTAGAAAAGAACCCAGTCCTCGCTGAACCATAAAACAAGCAAATGAAGAGAGGTGACAGGAGGGTATCGTGCTGTGAAACCAATGGTTACAAATTGGCTTCCTCCAGTCTTCGATACCTTCCACTGCTTGAGGATCTGAGCGGCTCTTCATTAAGAACCTGCGGGGGACTAAGGAAAGAAAGAGTGCTTGACCTCTTTATTCAACTCAATGCAAGCGCACTAAATCACAGGCTGACTTCTTGCTTTCCGTGCAGTACTGACTTTGTTATTGTTCTGAAATCTCGTTCCTTGTCATGGAGTTTAACCAAATACTTACCTAGTCTTTCTCCAGTAAAGCGTGACAAATCAGGCTCTGGACGCGAAGGCTGATATAAACATCCTCTCACATGGCGCGTGGCATTGGTAAGGTGATGTAGAATTATTAAACGGAGCACTTCTACAATAACATCATATTAGGATGCGAAGTCATCAGTAGAGGGCGCCCGACTGCTGCCACAAGTCGAGAAGAGACGTTCAGGCATTCATTATTCATAAAGGAGAGCAACAGCAAGCATCCCCAGAACACCCAGTGCAGCGTCGTGTACAGCTGTGCTTCTCTGCTATACAAAGTGTCGTCAGCCGGTGGTGTTTCCCAACTCAGCCACATTTATGACCTCTGCCCTACTTGCCATTAACAGTCTGGAGGCCTGGCATACATTCAGAGTGTGGCATTGCGGTTGACAGAGTGTGAGGGTGAGGGTGTGAGGGTGAGGGTGTGGCCATTCGTTAGGTATTTTAGAACAGAGGGCCAGATTCCCAAATATGTTTTGTGGCGCAAGTGAGACGATTAGATTAGATCAGGGATTTGTAATGCGCATATTCTTTCGGAACCAAGCAGCAAACTACATCTAGGCGCAGATGTAAAATCCTTTGCTCACACAGTCACAGAACGCTTCTATCACTGGAACAGCTATGTTTTTAGGTTTTTTTTTTCAGATACGGAATAATTGATGACATATTCCGCAGTTCTGTTGGAAGAGTATCCCATAGTTGGGGGCCCCTGATGGAGAAGCATCAGTCCCCGGGATAGGCATTTGGATATAGGAGCAGTCAAAAGATGTTTGCCGTAAGAGCGCAAAGTACACGCTGGCTGATAGGTCTTAATTTAATTAATCTATGATGCGCTGTCACATCTCCTCCTGTGCACCCAAATAAGTATCAGCCCAATGCACAAAGGGTAGCCTAGATGCGTTCATTCAGATGCCCGTTTTTCTCTCTTTGATCATTTGCGCAAATAAGAGGGTGTTTCTGGGCAGTTCAAAGTGCATTCCGAATTCACATGCAGGAAGCACTTAGAAATGAGGGGCATCCTACTGTGCCTTATAAAACAGACACAAAGGTAGGGACAGATTATGACCTGGTCATTTCTGACCCGTTTTCAAGTGTGAGCTACGAGGTAACCTGCAGTTGTCACACTAGGGATGAAAATACATGTTTTTAGTAATTTCACAGAGATGGGCCCTTTAACAGCCCTTCTCACTAAAATGCTCTCTCGGCAAACATGTAGTTGCTTGGAGCCTGGCATACATTACTCATAATAGGACAAATGAAACAAGCGCATTTCCTGTGCTCATTTAATTTGCGCTACCATTTCAGAACCTGGCCCAATGAGTTCATAGTAAACTGTAGTATGCCAATAATGCATTGTCTTTTATGGGTTGCACTGGGCTTTTCACTTGCATGGTAACCATGCTGAAGCATTTAGGCAACCAATCACTCTGCACTCTGGTTAGCATCAAGATCAAACTGGCATCTTGCTTCAAAGGGAAAACTGTGCCTTTATTGTGAAGCATAGAGCAGCGTTGATGCTCACAGCAAAACCTGTCCCAAATATGGTATTTTTAGAAGACCTTACCTTTCGGTGAATCAGCCATAATTCTATTCCAAAACTCTGTCAAAGCTTGTCTTTTACATGACAGTGTTCATAGATTGTCATTGAAAAGCAAAATCATAACAATGCATACAATGCAGGATATACTACATAGACAAATCAAAAGCTCTACCAAACATCACCCATGCTCCAACTGTACATTTCAAGATTCATTGACATCATTGCTCTGTTATGGCTACACTGCAGGAAGTTACACCAGTGCAAATTCACTATTGTACACACGTTTCTTTCCCCCGCACACAAACTAAATCCATTACAACTATAACCCAACTCATGCTCTGAGGCCCATGGGCGTGCAGCCCGTAACAAGAATTACAATAAATAAAAAATTTTTTTTACTCACATGTGGTAAATGCAACACATGAATCTAGTGGGTTAGCACCAATTTGATGCTTTCTAAACTGAGCCATTAGATGGGAGGGATCACAAAGAGTGTCAGAAGGAAGATGCTTGCTGCTTTAGGTGGATTGATCTTGACGAGGAATCGTATGTTAACACTCAGCAATATAGTTGAGTCTGAAAGTGTTTGAGCCCCTCTCTCAAAAAAAGCATATCCCATCCTCCAGGGAAGAAGAATGCTTTCTGTTAGTTCAGCTCGGAACTGCTACTTCAAAGGCCATCTGGGGGTGCTGATCACTGGAGTCCTTTGATGTAGGTGGGCAGAGGAAAGACGTGTGTAGAGCATCCCAGTAGAAAGCTTCAGATCACAGTGGGGTCTCACCATCTTGGATTTTGCTATGGATCCCAGACTTCCTGCTCTCCCTGCACTTCCTGTAGACAAAGCAGTCTGGGTATGACATTCAAAGAGAAAGGACACTTATTACAGCTGTCTGGATGGGACTCTTTGCGACAGGCTTGCTATGGACCAATCTGCTGCGGCATTTCACCTGTAGGCTCTCCCCTTAGTACAGTCACCTATGGGGCACTTTTAACTGGAACTTCACTAGGAGTACAGTCTAACCCACATTCCTCTGCCAGAAAGGTGCAAACCAGAAGCTCTAAGGAAGAGGAAAGCTCTGTTCCTTAACCATTGAAACTATTTGTGGTGTTAAGCTGGCTGAACCCACTGCAACTGAGACACTTGTGGCAAGAACCCTGCCACTGGAGATAAAGAACCCGGCAAGTGCTCTCAACAAAACCTTCTGTTTGGGAAGGGGCAAAAGAAATGACTTACCTTGCCGCTGGGATGCTAGACTTGGTCTCCCAGTGACTGCAAATCCGAGAAAGCAGCCCAAAGCCTAGTTATTGCATCAGGATACTTTCTGACCTGGCTGATTTCACTTCAGGCCGTCACAAGACCTGCAGTGCTGCCTCTGGCACTCCAAGTACTTTAAATTGTTTACCTGTTTTTCTAGCTGTCTCAACATGAATTGACCCATTGAAGCGCATAATCCCATTTGAATTCGACAACTCTCTTGATTCCATGGAAACAGCCAAATTGCTGCTACCTGATACTGACATGATCCAAAGGAATCAGTGTCTTGACTCAGAAGCAATATCAACCCATATTGAATGGCGATTTGACCAAGAGAAAGCATCATTGTAACCTGCCTCAACTGCTGAATTGATCTATCGGAATCTATCGACTCGACCCATTGAACGCTGAATTGATCCAATGAGAGCTTCATTTAGAAAATGTCTCAATGCTGTAGGGTAAAATATAGCCCCTGAATGTCAGAAATAAAGAGGGCAGGCCAATATTTAAAAGTGAAGCTGGCTGGTGCTATCCATTGGAAAATGCATGCCAGTCCAAAACACTTATTTTTCTGACTTACGGCCTAGTGGCATAGAGAAATGGGTCGAGTTATATTCTACTGCAATGGACAAGTGCAAAAGTGAAGAAAGAAACTTACATGTTCATGAATAAACTGACATTGAAATACAATACACATGGACAGATTTAAAAAGTGCAGAAGTGCACATGGTATGAAAAGAAATAGTTGTGCATTTGGAAGCTAAAAAAGAGGAATAATGCCCTTGCAATTCAGAAATAAAGTGAATGACCGATTACATTCATCAGGAGGAAAGATACTTAATTTCACCACTTAAAACGACAGCATGGACAAAGAAGGGCCTATTTTCTTTGGTGTAGCTTTGAATACTGCTTCCTTATGTAACCATGGCCTATCTGTGTGGGTAGAGTGAACTTATTTTTGTTTATACAGTATGTAAAGAAAATAATACACTGTGCCTTTGAAATGTAAATAGCTTTTCAGAATGGCACACTGCCCTTTGTTTTTCTCTCTGAGCTGAAATCCCCCATTTAACTGTGAACTGAATAAGTGTGTCTGGATCCTTAACTCGCAGCCCGTTGGTTTGATGCATACCAGGAATGCAGGACTGGTTTCAAGTAGAGGCTTGAAGGTACAGATGAAGACATTGAATTTCTGGTGAATTTCATATAACATGACTAACAGACCTTTAAGTTCAGGTTCCCCATAAAAAGTGCATTTCGCTCTGAACAAATACCCTTTGAAAATCTGAACTCCAGACCTTTTGGGGCTGGGCCCACCAAGGAGAATGTCTGGTTGTCCTTTTAAAAGCTAATATATACAAATAAGTAGATTGGATGTATTGGAGTTGCTGATAACATGTCCTGCAGAAGTGACCTTAAGGTCAAGCCTCCCATAAACTGTACATTAAGCTCCAGTCAAGGACCCATTGAAGCCAAGCAGAAGAAAAAGTTAAGATAAACATGGATAAACCAGATGGCTGGACACATGCTTTAACAGAAATGGAAACTTGAGGGGAATAAAACATACTGGCACATGTAATGCATTGCCATTGATTAAACATTGAATACAGTTTTTTCTAAATAAAAAGGAGCACTGTGTGTCAAAATAAACAGAGGAAAAATCCCATTCAGACCCAATAAAAATAATTTTGTTGTGATGTTCATAATTTAAGTAATTTGAAAAATCATGATTCTGCCATGTTAATAAACCAGAGAAATTTGGCAAAATGATAGATTGTGAAAATAAGATGTACATTGGATATTGTCCAGTTTTTAGCTATTTTTGGCATCGCTGAAAAATGCAAAAAATGATAGCTACTATCAGGAAGGGCGTGCCGAAATAAAATGAGTATGACCCGACTTGCCATTAAATATAGAACTCAAAAATATCTATATTCATGTATTTATCTGAAATATTAAGGGGGTTGTCACCTTATGAGATTTTTTGGAACACAAAGTGTAATAATCCCTATCATTTTGAAATGATGTATCTTTTCTCCTCCCTCAGCCTATATCATACACTCCTCTCAATTCCTGGTCCTATCAGCAGCCAATGGGTGTGGTGGGGGAGGTGAAGTGAGCAGGCTAGCCAATACTGACCGCAGGATTTATGACCATATTGTAGTGTCATCCACTCTATAAGAGGGCAGACTTGCATTAGAACAGGGCTTTTTGTACTTTATTCCGGGAGATACCCTGCTGTTGGACTATAGCGAGGAACCACTGGCAGAAAGGCAAGGAGAGCTACCTAGACCATCAGGGAAATCTTGCCTGGAAACCTGGCAGTCCTTTCTGGGAGAGGCCTGTCTGGAGCGACCTTGGTGTGGGAGAAGCCTAGTGTGAGCTGCCTACCAAAAGAGGTTCCTAAAAATCTGGCTGGCTTCCTGAACAAAGAGCAGAGAGTCCCCATGTAAGTAGACCCATCCCAAAAGGCATCCATTGTGTGGGAGCTACCTACCCTTATCCCTTTCCAGTAGTGGGTAAAAGGGAGGGGGGGTGAAACTCGGTAGGCCCTTTGCACAAATTCCTTGAATATCACAAAATGTATTTCCCTATAGAAAACTACCCCCTCTGTTGAAATTGCATTGTGTTGGGAACAGCCCACCTTAATCCTTTCCATTAAACTGTGTGGGAAGGGGGAAACACTGTGTAGATCCTTAGCACATTTGATAAAGTAAATCAATTAATTCCCATATAGAAAATCATGGGATGAGTGTTGTTAGAATCCGAAACTAACAAAGTTGAGTCCTAGTGTGTTTGAGCTGGAATAGCCCATAAAGACTTGGTTGACTGTTTTCTGAATCCCTTGACTTCCGGTCCCAAAGGGGGGGTGTCCATAATCCCAAAATAAGTAATCCTAAATGCTACCTTTCAAGTCAGTGTGGAGTGTGCAAAACAAAATTCCTCATTCATTTTCAATCAGAATTACAAAGTACTGCATCTCATCTGTATGTGTGTTACAATACAAAATTCTCCATTTGTTCCCATTTTTCTCTGACCCAAATTACAAAGCATTGCTTTTATTTCATGTGTTTTGAAAAACGATCTCCATTTGAGTGCCTTTTTCCCAACCTAGCCTTTTAAATAAAAGTTGAAAAATGATTTTCCCATTGTATTCCTTTTCCTAATATTGCATTTCTAAGAACAAGCAAACAATGATTTTTCACATTGAATTCCCTTCCCAAACAGCACTTTTTTAAAATAAGAATCCCAAATGATGTTTCCATTGTGCTCTCACTCCCTGCACTTTTTTCTTTTTTCTTTTTAATTAGGATGCACAGCAAACAACTTAAAACGTTGACAGAATGATTTCACATTAACACAGGTAATTTTATGTATGCAAGTTACAGACACAGTACAGTGAACACCTACATTGCTTCATCTTCTCTACTAGTAGTATCGGTTTTATCGCACAGGTAACATCGGAACCCCCCCCATATGTCTCTTGAGCTGTTGGCACAGGGAAGTAGCCTGGAGTATACTTCTTCCTGATCATTTGCCCACACCATGTCACTGATCCATTCTTCTAATATTGGGAGTTTCTCCTTCTTCCACCTCATCAAGATAGTCCGCTCAAATAGGAGAAGGCCAATGTTCATGAGCTTATGCTTTACAGCGTTCATTTTAAGTACACATCCTAATATACACACAGATCGCTTCCAACTCACGGATTGCTCGACCATATCATATAGTGCCTTACAGATCCCACTCCAATATTCAGAGAGTTTCCAACAAGACCACAACATATGTGTCAGATCAACCTCTGTGTCTCCGCATCTAGGGCATTTGCCTGTGTACGCTGGATACATTTTCCTCAAACGGGATGGGTTAAGGTGCACTCTATTCAAAAGTTTAAATTGATTAACCTGAACCTGAAGTTAAGTGACACCTGTTTAGTGAGACGGGACAATTGAGTCCAGTGGGAGTCTGAGAATGTGACCTTCAGGTCCCTTTTCCATTCCCCTTTAATATCAGGCAGTTGTACCTTCCTGGCTTCCTGTGCTATTTTAAAGAGTCCATAAGCAGTTTTCTTGGTCGCCCCAATGGAGGCTACATAATTCAGACATGGGTGAGATTCTGGCTCATGTGGGAATCCGCCCCATGTCACCGCTATTGCAGACCTAAGTCTTAGGTATTGGAATTTCCGGAGCAGGGTGTCGTTAATCTGTAGTTTAGTTTCCTCCCATGGTCTGAATATACCATCATTGTACAGATCTCCAAATTGTGTAATACCTGCCTCCCCTCAGTGCGTAGACAATGTTGTGTCTGTTGATGGGGTCAGGCATGGCGCGCCCCAGATTGGCATGCGGGGGCTATACAGCACTGTGCCCTTGGGATGGTGTGTCATCTTCACCCACGCCTGTTGTGTGGCTAACTTCGGGTACAGGTGGTCACAGTTCCCCTCCTCCCGCTGCCACCTAATGTAGAAATGTGGTCCTTGTCTTCCCCTGTAACACTAGTTCAATGTAAGAGGTGCATGGTGCGTCCTCAACCCTGTTCATATCGTATTATGCTTGGGCGGACAGGTAGTACATCTCGAAGTCTGGTGCCCCGAGTCCCCCTGGCTCATATGTCTGTGTGGGGCATCGGCAGTTGGCCCTCACAGTGCCCCGCCACACGAAGGCTGAACAGGCGGCAGAGATTTTCTCAAAGAAGGATTTGCCCGACCATAGCAGTATTGTACCAAAGAGGTTGAACACCTTGGATTAGTATAATCATTTTTACTAACGCTACTCGGCCCATGAGTATAATTGGAAGATGGTTCCATTGGTCAAGCTTAGTTCACAATGTCACAGCCAGCATGCCATGATTGAGGGCGCGGACCAAACTAGGAGTACCGGCCATTTCCAGTCCCAGATTCCTGATCTGTTGGGGGCCCAGTGCAGTCCACACAAGTCACTTGGCGGTGTTGTGCCATTTTTTTAGTGTGAACACTTCAGACTTATTTGTATTCAGCCAAAGCCTGGAGTACACAACAAACTCCTGCACTGCCTCCAATACTCTACGGAGGTACTTCTCAGGGTTTCTCACAAACAGCAAAATGTCATCCGTGTATAGCTTAAGTATAGCTTAATATGTTCTATATGTCCAGTTATGGGAATACCCGCTCTAGCATGTCGCATCCTCATGAAGTCAGCGAGAGGTTCAACTACGAGCGCAAATAACAACGGGAGAGCGGGCACCCCTACCTGCCCCCCCCGCCAACCCCAACACCTCTGACAGCGCACCATTCACCAGTACCCTAGCGTGTGGTTGTGTATATAATAGTCTCACCCACTTTATGAAGTTAGTACCAAAGGTTTAGTTGTGGAGCACTCTAAACAAAAATGGCCAATATACTGTGTCGAAGGCCTTCTTCATATCTAGGGATATAGTGACACCCTTATAATCGGCTGGGACCTGAGCTACTACATTAAAGAATCTGCACATGTTAGATGCAGTCGACCTCCCCAGTACAAATCCTGCTTGGACCATGAATAGCATCACCGGGTTCAGTCGGGAAGTTAAAATGTTTGCGAAGATTTTCGCGTCTGTGTTGATAAGTGATAGCTGGCGGTATGACCCACAGGCTTCGGGGGGCTTTAGGAGCAGAGTTATGACGGCTTCACTCATAGACTCCAGCAATATGCCAGTGTCTAGAGACTCGGTCCACACTGCTACAAGGTGGGGTGCAAGTGTTTTCGTGAACTCCTTGTAGAATTCGGTTCCCAGTCCGTCAGAACCCGGTGCTTTCCTCCAGGGAGATCCTTTATCATGGTCTTAATTTCCCTGAGCGTTATGGGGGTCTCCAGACTATTACATGTGTCCTCCGACAGAAGAGTCATAGGTATTGTAGCCAGGTATTCATCGATCTCATTTTCTGTGGATGCATTCTGGGGAGAGTACAGGCTGCTATAAAAGTCATAGAACATTCTGCTTACCTTGTCTGTTTTAGTGACCACCCCGCCATTCTGCCTAGTAATGCATGGGATAGCCGTGCTGCCCTTTTCTGCACGTACCAATCATGCCAGGAGTTTGCTCAGCCTTTCCTGTTCACCATATCTGTGAGCTGTTATGGGTCTGTCAAAGTAGCAAAGCTCTCTGTCTGCAGTTTCACGGAAACGTTCTAGTTGCATTTTATTCTCGGCAGTGATCTGGGGCGATCGATTTACTAGGTATTCTACCTGTAGCTGGGTTATGGATTCCTCGGTTCTTATTTTGCTTGGCGACTGAGCCATCTTTATTATCGAAGAAGTCTGAAATATGTTGTGCTATAGTGGTTTTGAAAACTGGGTAAAGGAGCAAGGCAGGTTTGAAGTGCCATTGTGCCTGTCTAGGCACACCCTCAGGGATGTCTATGGTGAGTGTTATAGAGGAATGGTACGACAGTGTCCTGGAAGAATACGAGAATAAGAGCTTCAGTTTACCCAAGCCATGGCTGCGCTGGACAGGAGCCATAGGTCTATACGGGAGTGCATATCGTGCATGGAGGAGTAGAACGTGAAGGATCTCCATGTCCCATGTACTGATCGCCAGGCGTCCCACAGGTCCAGGTCAGTAATGTGTGTGTGGAGTGTGCAGACAGCATTAGTCAGGGTTCTGGGAGTGACGATGTATGGTCCAGGTCATTGTCCAGTATGGTATCGAAGTCCCCCACAGAGTATTTGTGCTGTTGGGTAATTTGTGCATTTCTGGAATATTAAGTAGTAGAATTGAGGGTCATCTATATTGGGGCCATAGATGTTCATTAGCAACACTTCTGCACTACCCAATTTCCCATGCACCAGCACACATCGTCCATGGTCATCAATGTCAGATGCATAGTGTGTGAAGTGTAGTGCTCTGTGTATTAAGATCATGACTCCTCTGGCCTTGGAGGAGTAGGAGGTATAGTAGCAACGACCTGCGCGCTTGATGTTCTTGGAAGTGATCCTCCTGTAGATAGTCAGTTGGCATAAGCCGCCACCTTTCGTACTTTCATAGGGAGGCCCAGGCCCCTGACATTCCAGCTCAGTAGTTTAATACCAGTATGCTTAGCATCAGCCATACCCCTTTATATTTCGATATGTAGATGCCGTTGACCTGTGTCCATATTTACCGTGTTCATTACCTCTCATATTATGTCTGTGCAATTTTGTAACTTTTTCACCCCAACTTTCAGCCATCCCTTTCTGCCCCTCCCTCATAGTGCCCCGAACTTTGACTATGTAACTCCCATTCCCCATTGCCAACACACCAACTAACTTAGCTAAACTATGCACTCGCATTGGGGACTTCTGTTTCCGCAGTGACCCGGAGTACCGGCGGCTTGTATCATTTTGGATGATTTCCTGGTCCATCATCTTGTCAGTGTTAGCTATTGTTTCAATAACACATTCTGAATAACATATGGTGCTATGGGTTACTGATCACCTCGTAAATACTGTTATCACCAACCTTAATACAGCATCTTCAGTAACCCCCAATTGCCCAATGGCCTAGACGCCGATCACTGGTATAGCACCTAAAGTTATAACTGCAGCGCCTGTAGGGATAGCCTACTGTTGTGAACCATGCAGTCCGGATCTGTTATGCAGAATCACTGTTGGAGAATGTCTTGACTCGTCATTCCATTTCTCAGGCAGCATGTGCCTCTGGTAAAGGGATGTTGGCCTCCACAAACGAGGTAGCCGCTTCTGGAAATGTGAAGAAATAGGTCTTGTCTTTGAATTGCAAATGTAGTCTTGCAGGATACAACATAGCATATGGGATCTGGCGTTCTCTCAGCAGTTTCTTCACTCCTACAAATGTATGTCTCTCTTGCTGAACCGTCAATGTGTAGTCTGGGAATATTTGTATTATGCTGGATCCTAGTCGGATTTCCTTCTTATACCTGGCTGCTCTCAGTACCAGGTCTGTGTCCCTGTAGTTCATCATGCGGGCGATGATGGGGCAGGGGAAGGCACCAGGCTTAGGTTGGGATGCCAATGATCTATGTGCTCGTTCAACTGTCAATGATCTATGTGCTTGTTCGACTGTGAACATCTGGGACCAGCCTGGGTCACCTAGCTTATCCTTCAGGAATTATTTTACTACTTGTTCCATGGGTTCTTTCAGGGTATCCTCTGGTATCCCTACTATTGTTCCTCCGTGACCTTGTCTCCAAGTCCTCACACTTCATCATAACGGTGCCCAGGTCTTTCGCCATAGTTATCAAGTGTTCTGTAAAGTTTCCTCAGTGTCCTCCACCGTGCTCAGCCGTGTCTCCACCTCTGTGATGCGTTGGGTCACTTTTGGCCATCTGTGTCCGCATTATGTTGATGTTGATATTGATGCCATCTAACTTATCATTCATTGCTGCAAAGCCTTGTTGCATAGCAGTGATGACGCCTTGCAAATCCTAAGGGTGGCGATGACCCTTCCATTCCTTGGCCTTCTGCAGCTACAGCCGTTGTACTTGTGAGCTTAAGAGTGGGTTTCGTGAACCTGTCGATCGTGACACTTTTTTAAATGGGTGCTCTCTTGGACATTATCTTATAATGAGGAGGATAGGTCTATTTTGGCAGTGAGGGGTGTGCCAATTCAATCGCTGCACCTTGCTTTTAAATCAAAGGGGTCATCTTTAATTGAGACCTGGAAGGTGGGGGTTGCCGCGAGAAAAGTATTGTTTCAAATTAAGTCATTCTTGTGAACCTTGTATTGCATTGTGGATGTTTTCTTTTGGTTTAACTGAAATTAAAAATGTTGTAAGTTGTTATTGCATGTTTCAAACTTTCACCTGTGTTGTTTTATTTAACCAAGCTATTGTTGTGATTTTGGCTGTTGCCACAGCATTGGTGGCTGATGTTGGCTGTTAGATTTTGTCAAATCTTAAATACATAAATAAATAAATATATATATTCTTACAATACACCAGCCTGGTTCCTAGTCCATTGGTGACAGCGTCTTTTTTGGGGGTGGGTTCCAGACGGGTTGGAGGCCTCACCAAAAAATATTTACTTAGCAGGACAGGTGGAAATTAAACTGAAAAGGGACAACATGGCAATGCTTGCCTATATCGGAGTACTGAAGCCTCCTTTCTTCCCAGTGCAGCTGTTTCTGCTGTTCTACCCTTCACTTCAACTGTGTATTGCGACCCTCGTATGGTGTTCCCTCTGTGGAGATCTGCAAACATATGCCCTGCTGCATATTCTATGAACTTCAGCCTGTATTCCTTGTCAAAGTTCACAATTGCTGGATCTTTATTCTCCAGATGCTCAGTCAGTGAACTGCTGCCAGCACTTATTCAGGTGACCCCTGTGACCTCATCTGGGCATCCAGGTATTTTCATACAGGGTCAGGTCCTTATGCTGTTGTTCCTGCAAAACTGTCTGACGACCTCCGTCATCCCTGCTGCTACTCCAAGAACTCCACTCTCCAGGCTCTGAAACAACGGTGACTGCATTTCTTTGCCGGGATATACTGTTGGGGTCCAGGGATTTACTTGTGAGTATTGGTTTTATTTTTCTGTGGTTGTGAGTGCCCATCCTTTTGTTTGGTCCATGCAGATCTTGAACTAGGCTGGTCCTGGTGAGTCCTCTGACCTCCCTTTGTGTCTTCATTTAGTCTGAACTACTTTAAATGCCCTGAGTGCAGATCCTTCACCTACCTCAATCGAATAACATTGGTTGGTTGTTTCCAAAAGGCCCATAGACTTTGGGCACACTGACCAATTTAACTCAATAGCGCTGTGATAGTCGGCAAGTGGGATACACAAAGCTTGGCTGCATGATTTACCCTTGAGGTTTGTGTCCTTTGTGATGTGTCGTTTAATGTCCATGGTATACATGCATTCCATATACACTTCTACAGTGGTTTTGCTAGCTGTGGTGTGTGGGACACCTTACATTTGTTGAAGAAAATATTGCTATAATTGCAGTCTACTGCTGACATCAGGAGGTCAGTAATGTCATTCAAAAAGTCCATGATGTCACCTGGACTGTAAGTAAGGTGAAGTTTCACAGTTTGATTATGGGCTAAGGGGGATATGACAGGCAGGGAGTTCCATGGGTGGGACTGTGTTGTTTTTCTGCAGGTAGCAGGGTCATGTTGTTTTGTAGGCGACTTTCACGTTTTGGTGGCTGTATCCTAATTAGCTGAGGACACAAAGTAGGCATACTAATGGCAGATGATTTCGAATTCTTTAATACAAATTGCAACAAGGATGTAGGAGGAGTTACATCAGAATTATTTTGGGCATTAATGAGCATCATGTTGCGAGATTCAAGGTGGTGTGGGGATGGTGATGAGAAATATATTTTTGAGGTATTGTGGGCAGGTGTAATGTTGCGCGTACCTGTGGCTAGACCAGCAATGACTACCGGCAAGCAATGGAATGCTAGCGACTAAGATGAGAGTGCAACCATTGACTGCCTTGTGTCTGTTGACTGGGGCTCAGGGGAGAGAGCAATTCCTGGAAAGAACACTCAAACATATGCTCCTCTTGTTTAGGTCCTCTCGTTGCTGATGATACCTGGGAAACGTATGCACTAGGAGGCTGAGAGAAAAAGAGGGGACTATGTCAAATGATTTGTGCTTGGCCAATCAGAGCATGCCCAGTGTGGGCTCAGTTCGTGCTGGTTGCAAGACTCTGCTGGGGAGCAAATGGTGATTACTGGTTGTTGTTGTAGCTGTGAAACAGGAGCAGAGATCAATGGTGCAATTTGGTAACTGAAGTTAACAGATAAGTTTGCAGTTTTAAGTAGAGCTTCTGAGTCACATGATGTAGAGTTTAACCAATCATGCCATGGCCGAGCGTGGAGTCAGATAGTGCTCGACAAAGTTCTCTCCTTGGGCAGGAAACAAGGATTTCTGGTATTTCTGTAGACTGTGAGCCATTATCGAGGACCTATGGGGCAAGACGTTGTGGCATCAAGTCAGGCTTTCTTGTCATGTATTCTGGGACTTGCACAAGCAGAGGATGGCAGGTGTAGGCCTAGGCATGCTGGCAGCACTTCTCTTGTCGGGGGTAAACAGTGATTCCTGGTGTTTTGTTGGCCATGAGCATGCCCCCATAGTACAGGTCTACCAATTTTGTGTAGAAACTGCAATGATGCAGAGGTGTATCACTAGGGGAAGAAACCACAGTACTTATCAGAGTCCCTGCCGTGCGGATTGATCCCTGGAAGGTGATGAAAAATTGGTTGTTACATTATGAAGTGGACACTATAACAACCACGTATTACAAACCAGCATTAATCATCACCCTAACGGCATTCTCTTGGACCTAGGAATACAACATTTAGCTACAATTCCGGAATTGATGAAGCCACATGAATGTGACATAGAGATTATATTCAAGAGAACATGTGGGCAAAGAAACAAGAACATCTATCCAAGAGCCAATACATGCCTTCAGATAACCAAAAAAAACGAATTGAAGGACATTGATATAAGCAGCCAGAACCAATGTTAATTGGAACAAATTGTTCACCTTTTTCTGAACTTCTTGAAATTAAACATTAAAGCCAATCAGCCAACTGCCCAGATTATGAGAATTCTCAAATATAATCAGCCCTAAAACCATTCACACCTGTAGGAGAACCAAAGAGATGTAACTTAATATGTCAATTAAGGAAAATCAAAGGATCTCATAAAATATTTGCAGTAAAAGGTCACAAAATGTCTTACTTATTTTTAGTGGATCCAATTGTCTATATTCTGACCCATGTACTGTTTATGAAAGTTAAGTATTTATTGTATTGTTTTGCTTATGGAGCGAACCTAACAGGAGAGCACTATACAGCAGGAGGGTGACAGAAGCGAGCTTTGCATTTTATAAAGTAGTACCCTATTGTTGGTTGGTGAGAGAGGGGCTTTTATATGTCTGGCAGGTATTGTTGAAAGAGACATGTTTTTAGGGTTTTCCTGTCCTGTAGGATGGTGGGGGCATTTTGAGCCTGAGCCGGGATTGAGTTCCAGATGGTTGGGACATAGCAGGAGAAGAACTGCTTGCAAGTCCTCTCTTTACAGGATAGTCTATACTCCAAACCTTTGATTGTTGTCCTTACAGAGGTGTGAGAGCAACCAGAGATTGAAGTGCACTGCTCTCCCTTCCAGCATTCACAATCTCATCTCAAGCACAATAGTTGCATAGTGTAAAAGTTACCCGTCAAAGTATCGAACCAGACATTCAGTGAGGATCAAGAGATCCATTTGTGTATTCAAATATAACTTTTTTTGGCAGGAAGACTTAGTTTCGGTATATGTTTTCCAAACATACCTCTATTCTTTCTTTTCGGCTCCCTATTCCAATAATTTTCATATTAGAGCATCCACATCTGCTTCTAAGTCCCCTGACCAATAACATGGTGTTCTATTTTCGTAACTGCTTCAGCTAACCCAGCAACGTCACCCCACACAGCCTTCGCGTGCTATGCAAGCTCTTTCACGCACCTTGCATCTACAGCCCATCTAGGATGCATATTATCATCTCTGAAGAAAATGACTTTCATCTTCGAGCACATGTCAGCATGGCTTGACTTTGACTCTGCCATGAACTCGGGAAGGTCAATGAGGGATTTGCCACTCACTTCCACCACTCGAGCAGTTGCCATCTCATTGCTCTCCTTACCCCCTTTCAGAAAGGCAAACCGGTATAGATTCAGCACTTTAGTGGCTCTCTCCTTTTGACTTGTTAATTGCGTCATGTCTCATGAAGTTTGGAGCTACAGTAGTCTATTCACACCCACTAACATTCAGCTTCACTTATGTTTTGGAATGGACGCAGAAATGAACAATGATCTTGATTAGAGGACGTTTATGGTGCATGCTGAGTGGGGGAGGGGGGAGTAGTATGTATATCCAAGTCAATCAAAAAGTAATGCTAGACGCTTAGCTTGTTGGTAGGTGTATTGTAGCAGCAGACCCCAGTGCTTTTGATATTTTTATATCGAAGTGAATCTTTTGAAGGCCATTCCACCCTGTGCGTGCAGAAATTGCTGTGCCAAGGTTGCTTAGTGAGTTGAGCACTATCCTCAGACGTTGTGTTCAGATTGCAGGGTAAGGGTTTGCATAAGAGCCTGAGTGACGCCGCCCTTCCTCATTGTGAATTCACAAATGAGCTACCATTCCATTGACTAATAGCAGCCCCTGGTGTTACAACAAGTAGTGGCTCATTTTCGAAATCTGTGTAATTTGATGGTGGGTACCCCTTACGTGTACACTTTGACATAGATGGGACCCCGCTGCCAAATGTTCCTCATTTGCATGGTAGAGTACAAAAAGGGAGGGCAAAAAGGCGGTGTACAAGGTTGTACACCACCCTTGTGCACTCCACTGTGCAAATTGAGTAAACGCTGCCTAGCATGTACGCATGGCAGGTGACATTTACAATGGAGTCCTATGGAGCCCACATGCTGTAGCTGGCGGACTCCTTAGGAATCCCAAGCATTTGCATGAAAATCCATGCAGGTGCAAATGCTGAGAGTATTTGTAGGGCGGAGAGCAAGGGAGCAGGGAAACATATGTTACATTTCTCTGCCATAGAAAACAATGAAAATTATCCGTGGCCGGGGGTGGACTGGACCATAGGGAACTCTAGAGATTTCCCGGTGGGACTCTGCAACCTGGGCCTCTTTTGTCTGGTATTTTCAAATGTTCCCATGGGAAAAGATTTGGGCTTGGTGAAAATGTGTAGCATGGGTCCACTTTGAAATTGATGTCCAGGGCCTCTTTTGCTACCCAGTCCACCCCTGTCCGTGGCATAAAAGACATGCGTAGCTTTTTCACCTTTTTCTGACGTCACTGCTCTTGCAAAATGAGCCCCTTAGAAGCTGGAGAAATACGGCATGAAGTGCTGCGCACAACTATGAAATGATTAGCAGGTTGATGACACACCATTACAGACAATATGCAGGATTGCTTCCCTCTACTCTTCCTCGCAAGATCATGCTAGTGTACCACCATAAGTAGCACCATTAAACGCAGTTACAGATTTTGCCAGACACTGACGCTGTTTATTCTTAGCTACTATGAAGCAGACCGGAGGTAGAACGTGGCCTTTCAGAAGACAGTAAATACGTGGCTAAATAATAGGATGCTCTTGTAATGTGCCCTGTGCGCGGGTTGCTGATAACAAGCTCATTAAAAAAAAAAGCACATGCAAGCTTAATTTACAACATCATCTACGACTCACAGCCGCTGCTGCTAGATATTTAATAAGGTACTTTGACATCTACAGAGCTGCTCGATCATTTCTTAAGCATACATTCATGCCAGTTCACATAATTAGCCTGGATAAGAAAGTACATTTTGGTGCTCCCAACACTTCCCTCAAGTAGAGTAGACATTTCAAACACTAAATAAGTATAGCTGTTTATGTAAATGCAAGGCCAGTTTTAGAAATTAGCACGTGTAACGTGGAAACGTTTCTTGCCTAGAGGTTTATCCTTCAAATTAATAGTTTATAAATTACATGTTACTCATGTTGGATATTTACTAGAAGAGAAAGGGACCTAGGGCTTCATTAAGATCAAAGAGGAATTTCCAGCAGTAATTCCACCATATGCGTTTACCGTTACCGCTGGATATTAGATGCAAATCCTACAGGTGGCGCAGCAGTGTTCTTCCACATTATGGAGTGGGGTTGGACGAATAACCGTGCATGGTAAGGTCACCAGTGCTACTTCTCCAGTTTGTTTTGGGGGTGAAGTGGACAAAATATCATCAGTCAAGATCAGAGAACGTGCGAGAAGCCAAGTGCTGGACGTGTTTCTTCCACTTCCTCTGCAAAATCAGAGCATGACATTGTGGTAAAAAGGAAAGTAATTCCCTTACTGCTACTTTTGTGCAGCACAGCCATGCTCACAATCACCCCCCTCGTCTCCAGCGGATTCTTGCTTTAGGTCTCAAGCACAAGAACCTTGAAAGGGATCTCTCAAACCTTCTCATTGTCATGGGCTGTTTTTCCTGTTTTGTTCAACCACCATCTGTATAAATAAGCAGATATGCTATTCCTGATGGGCTGTACCTCCTGGTAATGGCCTGCTCTCCTGAGATACTGTCATGTGATGAGAAGGCATTACAGAGTGGACAGTGGGGCAATACCTAGACCATAGGAATCTATGAGGGCTTCTATTTTAGATTCTCCAATAGCTTTCTATGGGCCCATGTAGGCGAGCCTCTGGAATGAGAGTTGTCTATCACTGACAGTTATTCTCCTTGTTCATTGTTTGTGGAGCACAGAGAAGATCAAGTATCCATTCAGGGCTGAGGGACCCATCACGAAAAAGGTAATTGTGAAATAAATTGGCTTTATGCATTAATTAGTAGTGTCATGTGAATGTGTAACTCCTTGTAAACTGTTTGAGAGGCTTTGCTAATATTTATGTCACCTTAAAGAAACAAAAACTTTTCCTTCTTTTTCCCATATATCAGAAGTAGTGTCAAGCCTCCTCAGGTAAAACTACTTTTTTAACCTTTAGGACATAAGTATGGCGAGTTATGAACTCCCGGGACCGTTACCATCATTGACCTTACTCTATATATACTTTATTCTCTCCTTTCTCATATATGGCATTGATTTGACGTTTTGATGAACACCAATGAACAATTGGGTATATATCCTATTTACGTTTATGTTATCACTGCTATGATATGTTACCATATTTTGGATTGCAAACTACATTGGCAAATCTTGTTGGGAATTGTTGTGATGTTTACTTAACATGCCACTCCTATGTTTTCTCTATGGTTTTTTGGAACTGGCTGATGTCCAATTGTTTGTTAATCCCAATATATGATTGTCAAAAATGTACAAAATATGTTTACATTCTTGCAGCCTTGCAAGAAGAGCTTGTGCTCGAAACACGTGTCGGCTGTCTTTGAATTGCATTAAATTATGCTTAATTGAACACTTTAATTCCTTACTGTGTGCGCAATCTCTGGGAGCAAACCAACCCTCATTATATTCCATTTATGTGCACACCTTAGGCAGGGTGTTCACACTCCGCTCCCAATAGCTGCCCGTCAACCATCTTATTCTCTTGTTAGTGCGCCAAAACCTCAATAGTCCTTTTCTGCCACACTCTCTTTTTCATGTGAATGTGTGTTTGTGTACGTATGTGTGCGTGCATACTGAAGTGGGCTTCTTCCCCCTGTCACGGCTGGGGGATTCGCCGGAGCATGACAGAGAAATTCCCATGTTTTTCCTCTTGCTTCTTTTTTGTGGCATCAAGCAATGGAAATTGTTCCTCCTACCAGGTCCATTGAGCACAATTAACATTCAGAATAAACAAATTATATTCCAGGACTTTTGCAGCATGCCTTGTGTGTCGATGATGACATGCCAGCCATTCAGATGTTGTTCTCACTCTGGAACTTTGGAACATGTGGCATGGATGCCTTCCTTTGGCACAAACAAGTGGAGGAGCTGGCCAGTGGAGGAGCTGGCCACTGGCTTGGGAGGGCCTAAGGCCCCAAAGTGGGGAATCTGAAGCCAGAAGACATCACTCTATCATTAGCCGTGGGCACTGATGTGAAAGAGTTTCTGTAGCTAAAACCTGCCAAAGGTGTCACCTGTGAGAGCAGAGCGTAAAAGCTTCCATTAACACGCAGTAGAAACAAACATAATTAAGCAATATGCCCCGAGCGGTGGGCGCATTACCGACTCAGGTAATGCCCCGGGGCCCATAGTTAGCCGCGAGGGGCATATAGCTATTAGTAAAAAAAAAAAAAAAGAAAAGACAGCAAAGAAAATGGCTGCCGGGAAAGTGAAAACGGAGTCCGTTTTCCCTTTCCATGGTGGCCATCGGGAGCGCACGCGCTGGAAACAGAAGCGTTTCCAGCACGTCCGCTCCCGAATAAAAAAGAAGGTAAGTGCGGTTGGGAGGGCGGAGGGAAGAGGAAAGGGGAAAAAAAAAGAAAAAAAAACATACCTGGGTCCTGGAGGGGGACGATGGATGCCTCCAGCCGTGTGGAGGCTCGGAGCGGGGATGGCCCTGCTCCGAGTCTCCACACGGCAGGATGCTGCTATCGTCCCCCGCCGGGGACACAGGGATAGAAAGTAAGTGGGGTGGGGTGGGCTGGGGAGGGCAGGGAGGAGGGAGGAAAGGGAAGGGGAGGGGAGGGGGAAGATAGCCTCTCAGCCGTGGGGAGACTCAGAGCGGGGATGGCCCCGCTTCGAGCATCCTCATTGGCTGAGTGGCTGCCATGTCCCCCACCGGGGACAAAGGCCGTGGAATCCCGACTGAGGGATTCCCGGCCTGGTAATGACTCAGCAAGGGCCAATCAGAATGGCTCTTTCATTCTGATTGCGCCCTTGCCGGTTACTAATATCGAAGAGGACAGAAGCCTGCCCTGCCCAGATCAATACACACCTCGTGACAAAGCCAATGACTTAACTAGCCTGCTCAGCTTTTATTTGGCTCACACCTGTTACTAGCATCTCTTTGTGAAACTAAATAACCTCTGGGGTGGGTCCAATGATGGATTCAATGGGCCAAAGAAAGACATCATTGATATTCAGCCTCTTGGTAGCAGCAGAAAGTCAAGGTCAACACTGCAATGGGTAAAATTAAGACTTTTCAAGACCTAAGGGATGAATATGACCTTCCCATCACAAAACACTACCACTATCGACAAATAAGACATGCATTCACTGCAAGCGAAATAGACCTCCCCAATATACCAGAGTGCACCCCGATTGAAAGCAACATAGTGATGGAGCGAATTACACACAAAACAACCTCTACAATGTACAATGCCATCAATTCGTTTGCCCCAAAGGAGCTCACAGAACTCAAAGAGAAATGGGAAAGAGACGTGGGCCCAATACCAACGGAGGACTGGACTGTGGCCCTCATGTACCCTCCAGAATCAGCAATTTCGGCCAGAATCAGGCTGATCCAGTTAAAGATTCTACATAGGGTTTACTATCCCACAGAGGCCTTGCACGAATGGGGGAGAGCGACAGACCCCAACTGCCTCCGATGTCATCAACTGAGGGGAACTTTCTTCCATTTTCTATGGGAATGTCCGCAGATAGAAAGCTTCTGGCCAAAATGCTGCGATAGACTTTCAACAGTGATAGGCCGGGAGATACCAAGGGACCCCAAACTGTTAATACTAGGAATAGACGCAGATATAGAACTATCAACATACAAACAACTCATGTTCGCAACAGCCACAGGCCTTGCAAAAAGAAATATAGCCCAATTGTGGGGCTCAGCTATATCGCCAAAGTACGAGAAATGGGTAACAGACGTAGATATGTGTGTGCCAATGGAAACGAGAGTGTATACCAAAAGAAGGTGCCCGGAGAAAGCAGCCAAGATATGGCAAAAATGGGAGGACAATTGAAGATGGGCAAAAGAGGACCCATAGAGACACTGAATGCCGTATGGAGAATGTACACGAGCGATCAAAACGATCCTAAAGATGATTAGATGTAATAACTCTATACTACATGCAAAGAAGAACCGAATGCCAGGAAGTGTACACCTGTGTGTTTAAATGTAGTAATTAAGTACTAATTAGTTTTCATTGTTTGATTGCTTGTTTTGTTTTGATTGTATCTATAAAACAATTAAAAGAATTAATGAAAAAAAAAACAATGTAATGGGTAATGAGCCTACAGCCGCTATCTATGTGCAACCTCCAGGCGACACATTGAATTCTGATGAGATACTCATTCAAGTTCCCTTGCTATGATGGGCCTGTAGTGGTCTCACATCACCTTGAGAAGGTTTCATGTTTGACTCCAGTGCAAGTGATTTTTCAACACTGATGCCTAAACTTCACTCTTTTGCCTCTGTTTGTTCGGGACAGTGATGAGCAGAGGGACAGCTTGTGTATGAGGGGTACCAAGGTCAGAGTGCACAAAGCAAAGGTACACATGATGGTCAGCATACAGGCACTTGAAGAGGGATTTGTGTGTTGGGGGCTCACACATGGCCTCCAAATCCCTATCTTCCAAAACCTCCACATTGTTTTAGGGCTGACGCCTTCCCTGACATCAATTAAAGGTATTGATTACATCGCAGATAAAACTGCATTTTGATCACTTGCATCCACTGTGGGTACCTAGCAGTGTGAACTTGCGCTTGAATGGGAGCCGGAACATTGTGCCTGGTGTTAATGGCTGCGATTAACTTATGGAAATAGTTGTTGTTTGGAGCTACTAAGGAAGGATGCTTGCTTTAATGACACACTACCAAGCACTCCAGCTCAACCAGTGGCGGTAGAATAATAAGTAGTGTGATCGCAGCATGTGCTTATAGAAATATGATTTAATGGATGGTTAAATATACAATGGGCCTCATTATAACCTTGCCAGTATCCTGTTGCTAAACACACCAGGACACAGGTAAAGGCTACAACTGTTTCCGGCACTCGGTCCGGCTGCAGTGCTGCCGGATTACGAGTGCCGGAGTGACAGTGTTAATCCCCCTTCATGGAGTCCCATAGGACTTCATGAGGCGATTTGTCATCATTACCGGCAACAGCAATATCGGTGCCAGTAATTACATCTTTTTCTGCCGATGGGACACTTGCCTTATAGCCAAGGGTTTAGATAGAAGGCACACCTATGGTAAGTAAGTTTAGTAAAGAAATTCGAGGATTATTTTAAATAATTTTTAGGTGCGGGGGAGGAACTGGGGTCATGGCACAAGACCCCGACAATAAACAGTAAAAAGAAAGAGGATTCAACTTGGGAACCCTCCCGCCCCCTGCACACTTTCGAATGTTTGGATTAATCCAATACAGTTGTTCAAATTGAGATATACGCATTGTACATATTTTTGTTTCTAACAAATATGGTCAGACACAGAAGTGTGAGATAAAAAATATATATTTATTGCCAAGCCATATTATTTTCAACAAGAATTATAGTTCAGAGACAGATTATTTACAGTGCATAGAAACAAGATGGAATCAATAGATGAAGCTCAAATTGAGAAAAAATGGAGTCCAAATTAAATGACGACGCGTTTCGAGGAAGTTCTCCTCTTCTTCAAAAGGCCAAACTTGGACTCTTAACGTAAAAGGAAAAACTCAAATTCAGTAAAGAAAATATTGTAGACACAATTCATAACATATTCAATTTTACAATTTAGAAAATGTAGTGACATTTGTTGTAACATGTCATAATATGCATTGTAATACATGCAACATTATAAGGTGAATTATGTGGTCCATGTTTGAGAGAGAAACTGAAGGTCAATTGATGCACCCCTTCCTGTAAAATCGACAGTAAAACGTACATCATATTATAGTTCAGTGGAATGATCCCTCTAATGGGACTTGTCAAGTGGATGGTGAAACATAAGCTTAAGTGAATATATAGGGAAAAAAGCTAGTAGTTCCTAAGCTCAATCGATCTAGTGGGGAAGTAATGCGAAAGTCGTTACCTTTGTGAGTGGAAAGTGCCGGAAACAAAGGATCCGACGGTGCAGGAAAATTAAGTAGACAGACTGTCTTCGTATAACAGTTAGTTCCTAGAGACATGGCCAATTCCCAAAAGGATACTAGAAATCTGTAAATAACAGAGCCTGATCAGTGTCAAGTTCAATGTTCAAAAGAAACAGACATTAGTATGAACAAAATCGAATAACATACCTAACCAATATGTGGATGACAGTAAATAGTCAAAAGAGGAACCCACGTAAAGTGTGGACCTTAAATATCCCGCTGCCGCTGCAGCAGTGCCTCAGAATGCAGGAGTTCTGTCACGTAAATAAACAAGCTGAACAGGAATGGAGTCCTGATTAGTATAAAATACTCAGCAATCTGATATGGAGTAGTGAAAACGTAACGTGATGTTTAATAAAGGCAAACTGAAATGTTAAAAATTACCACGATAAGGATGTGCACATGGCACAATTCTTGAACCTGATGTGAAGCTGATGTCAAGATAGTGCAGCCGGTCAACAGCTGAAGAATCCGGCAGTAATGGATTAGGTAGAGTATCAAGAAAGTGTAAGCAAAAAAGAATAATGAGACTAAGGAACTTTATCCCTGGTCCGTAGATAGAGAAATGCTAATGCATTCGCGCTTACCTGGAGCGTGGGGGAACAATCCATAACAGGGTCTGTCCAGCCGAGCGGTTTGTTGTTCACGAACCATGGAAACAGCATGTGACCATGGAGATAAATAGAGGACTAGATTTATAGATAAAGAAGAGGGACTAATAAGCAATCAGGCCGAAAAGATCGGCCATCTTGAAACTAGGTTATATGTTGTGATAGTGTATGAACCTCTAGATATACAACAACTGGGAGTCATTTGAATAGAAAAGCGCAAAAGTGTGAAATAAGATCAATTGAAACGAAAAATTCATGTGGTGCAGATACCTAGTGTAAAATATAAATCGGGCATTACAAATCCTAGTCCCCACATAGTAGAACGGGGAGAGGAAAGCTAAAAAAAATGTTTTTGGTTTACCGTGTGAAATAGAATTGAAATAAGTAATGAAAAAAAGGGGTCATAAATTGGACAGAACACTCTGATCTAAAAGGGAAAAATAAATATAATTATCAAATCATCAGAGTAAGGTTACTGAATGACTGAGTGTAATCTCTCAGTCTATAGTAAGTGGAGGATATAAATTCACATTATACACGAAGAGGGAGACTAACCCTAGATCTCTCTTTTTCACATGGAAGACATAGTACAATGTGGCAATCTCAGTCGGATAAACACATTTAATTTACAAAAGGTCAACATTTCATGTGATAAGTTTAAAAAAAAAGTGACATACATAGCAATAAAGAATAAGAACAATTTTTACATTGAATATGGCAACCATCTATTAGTCTCAACAAAGTCTTTTTTGGTCTGTCCTACATACACTTTGCCACAAGGGTACTTCAACATATATATGACACCTGATGTCAGACACGTGGAGTAGACTCTTAATTTTTACCATTCCTAGGGTGAGTCACTACATTACCTTTGATTGTGTTATTACAGTGTATACACCCTAAACAGGGGAAAGTGTCTAGTTTTTTGGTGGCTAGGAAAAGTTGTTTCTTTTCCTAGCCACCAGCTTGTCTCTTATATTTTTCCCCCTTTTAAAACACATGATTGAGGATGTGGGGAACAATTCCAATAGAGTTTGATCATTGTGAAGGATATTCCAATGTTTCTTTATACTTTTTGTGATCTGAAAACTCTGTCTTGAGAATTTTGATATTTGTAGAAGTGGGGTATCTTTAACATCAGATTTAGGTTTCAATAAATCCGTACGAGAGATCTCTGAAGCTCCCTCTTTGGCAATTTCCAAAGTTTCCGGTGGGTAGCCTCTGTTCTGAAATTTACCATCAAGATTTGTGCATTCCTTATCTAGAATTAGAGTCAGAACATTCTTTTCAATAATAACACCTGCCTTATATCCAGCTTTTAGCTGGAGGTAACTTAGGTGCCCCACCGGCAAACCTTTAGTCGGCCGGTCTGGTAAAATGCCAGTATACATCTATATCAGCACTTTATTCCCGGACTGTTTGGCCCAATGGCCTCGTTTAGCACCTAAATGCACAGATTTGTAGATCTAAAAATAATAAAAGAAATGGGTAGTTACTCTACTCTACTCATTGATTTATGTTTGATTTTGAATCCAAGTATGACTGGGGCTATTGCGTTGTGTAGACCCATGTGAGTCATACAGTCCCTTCACTAACTCATCTGAAAGAATACATTTGTTTTTGTACTGACTAAAGTTCAGATATTATGCCAGATTATTCTGCAAGGTAAAAATATATCATAGCATTTGGCACTTTTTGGAGGATTCAAAGTGTCTAGATGCGAACATGGGCCAGCATTAAGCGGCCCTCCTACCAATCAGGGACCACGGATGTCATTGGCCACTTGGGGAAGCTCAAACTACCCTGGAACGCTGTGGCTTCCAGATCCTTACACCAGAAATGTATGTTAAATGAAAATGAAATCATCTTAAATACTAACAAGTATGTACACGCAATGTCATTCTTTGCTCACACAACCATTTTCTTTTACAAGCTTGGTTGTGATTCTTCACCAGGCCAAACTGAAGTTCTGTGAAAAGATATTTGAGGCAGTTCTAGCACATTGTGGAAAAGGTATTCAGGGTTGTTCAACTACCGGGCTGGAATCCTGATGGGTTTTCAGGATATTCCTCATTAATATTCATGAGAAAAAATGTGCATACATTTAGAATCATTGTATGCAAATATATCTCAGGAATATTAATGTCAGGTATTCTGAAATCGGACATGATTCCGGCCCTCAAGGACTGGAGGTGGAGGACCATATATCAATGGCAAAAGGCTGGAAGTCAATAAAAGGAAGTAAAGCACTGTGCACTCAGGTTATGGGTAGGCAGTAGGCAAGGTCATAGTCAGCATTTGTTTTAAAGTGGGGATTGTGGGAAATATTGCCCACTGGCTGAATCACACAATGTTACAGGACAATCCTGGCATATCGTGGGCCCTGACTGCTCGACAATATGTTCAACTGGACACACCTGGCATATACGGTTCACAACTAGCAAGAGCACATTTCAACAGGTGCAATACTGTCATACATTAGTCAAAGCCAATATAAATATGCTTTTACTGTACTAAAAATAGCATTGGCCATCATTTATTTATTTTTATTTAGTTACTTAGTTATTTATATAGAGCACCTAACCCAAGGGTACCTGGGTGCTTTCTTCATATTATCAGTTACATTGCAGTGAGAATATACAATACATCATAGGTACATTCGATTGGTTAAGTTATCATGGTCATGGCTTTTTACAGCTGCATGTTGGCATATACCATGTGCAACCAACTTGAAAATGTTTTGATCAGTGGCATTACTGACATATATTGGGCCCATGCAGCATGACAATGGGGGTCATTACAACAATGGAGGCAGCCATGCCGCTATTTGCTCTACCGGCCCCGTTAACCCCCTACCGCCAGGGTTGTAATCACCCCCAATGTGTTAAACATGTTTTTACAGTTGCAATACTAGCACAGGTTGCACACTGAAGCACGAAGATGTGTTTGCCATGGCAATGCTGACATATATTTTCACAGAGGCTTCCAGTTTTTTTTCTTTGGACACAAGAAGCATACAATTAATGTGTTGCATAATCGTCCTTTTTTCTGACAGGGGCCTGGTATATTGCTCTCCTATAGGTTCAACTTAAAAATTGTGTGCAATGTTTACTGAATTTATTGTAAAATTAGCCATTTTCATCTATTTAATCAGAACCCAGTAGACCTCTCTGAATCATTTGGGGATGTGCCAGCTTAGTGGGAAAAAATGTACGCCCCTCAACTAAAAACATCCACCAGCTGAAACTGCCTACAACTGCATTTCTACTGACATACTACTGTTTCTGTTGCTTTCAAGGAGAAATAAATGACAAATCTAGTCATTTTTCCATATGTTTTTTTAACGAGACACGAAGCCTTTTCCTCTGATAAATGTACGTCCAAGCCATTAAATGCGTGACTATTGTATTTCGTAACGTGTTCCTGCGTGAGGTCCGCATTTGCGATTTCATCACTGTGTCTTCATCATGTCTTTAAGGACATAGATGGTTTGTATTTATTTTTTGTAGCGGGTAATGCTGTAGCTGTGCAAAGGGCTTCATGTTGCTGTCTTTTGTTTATGACCTGGAAATTGTCGTCCAGGTCTTCTAGTAACATAATTCTAATAAAGCAAATCGATCAATGTGGAGGAACATATACCATAGATTCTAAAGTCCAGAGAGTGCCTTCAAAACTGCGTCCCCTGTTTCAAAAGCAGAGCGTGCCGCATGATCTGCTGCAGGAGCCACAGTTCAGTATTACAGGAGTGACCCTAATTCACCTTCTTCTATCTTGAAAGCGTTCGAGCTGTAGATCCGGTCATACATTCAAATGTGGGCATTCCCCCATTTTCAGGGGGCTTTGTCCCTTTCAAATAATGTCATTCTCATTTTTGAACTCAGTTTGGGTTATGAAAGCATGCACACAAGCAAACCGCTCCAGAATTGTGCACTAAGGGTGCAGGACATTCAGAGTACACTTCCTGGTTCCCATTTGGGAGATAGATAGGAGGGTCTCACAGGGACAGCGATTGCAGTCTCTCAACCCCCATAAAGGGCCCATGTCAACCTTCCAAAGGGAGGTCAGCTGTGCACCTATGTAAAGATTGTCAGTGCGGCAGTAGGGGCACTAGCAGTATTTGCGCTACAACACTTTGCAATCTGCCATTTTTAGCAGAGATGTCAACCCTCAAGTGTGTTTTTGCCGTGTGTGAATGGCCTCAACATCATGAGAGACCACGTTCCTGTGACAAAATGAATTTTGTGCTGCATGAGTAAAGGATGAGTAGTGGCTAAGCTATCTACTAAGCCCCCACACTTCTATAAACAAACAGTGATCCCAATTATAATGGCAAAATGGGAGGAAGGATAGCTCAGGTGCAATGACTTTGGGCCTCATTACGAGTTTGGAAGTAGCCATTCCTTTAATAAGGGCATGGCTACCCCCAAACCCGGGTCCGGATTCCCTGAATGGGGAAATACCGGGCCATTCCGCCCTTGGAGGGCCCGGTATTTCCCCATTCAGGGAACCCGGTCCATCCCCATTCCCATTTGAGGCCCTATAGGGCTCAATGGGAATGGGGAGCATGCTAACAATGGGCCTGTTAATGATGGGCCCGTTGTTAGCATGCTGGGCCGCTCGCGGGACCTGCTCAGGACGTCTGGTTTTACCAGACGTCCTGAGCGGGTCCTGCGAGCGGACCTCATAATGGGGTGGTAAGGGGTTAACGGCTCCGGCACCTTTACCCTTTACCCTTATGTTTCTGGTGATCTGAACCCCAGTCTAGGGACTCCGGGGCAAGTCTGGTTCATGTTATCTTCACTTCCAAGGGCCCTGCATACTAGTGCAGCTGCGTAAAGGACTGTTCTCCCTTAAGAGGTCCAGACTATTTTGTCTTGAGGGCCAAAAATGAATAAAGGAAGGAGTGGGACCCCTTCCATATAAAGGCAAAATGCCAGCCGTTATTGGAGACAGCAAGACTTCCTTAAGCCTCCTGTTAAGGCAAAAAGTGACTGTTGCCTTTTTTGGCAACAAAGCAAAGTGCTTGGCTAGTGCAGGAAGTGTGGGAGACAGGAACGTAGAGATGCCCACAGAAAAGCAAGATGGAGGAATGCTTCTTCCCTCATGGTCTGCTCTGCCTGACTGCCTAAACCCTCCCTCTTCTCTGTGCCTGCACTTCAAATGCCTAGTGGTATGCAACGCCTTGGTGTGTGGTGTGAGGCTGGCCTTTTTGTTTAGGATTCCCCCTTTAATGCCTCTTTCCTAAGTATGTTCCTGCTGAGAACTGCTCTGTTGGAGAGAGATGTTACCCACCCTCTAAAATGATCAAAGAGAGGCACACTAGTCGAGCCAATTGTTCTTCTGGTGAGCAGAGCCAGTCCATCTGACTAGAATACACACACACCTTCCCTGGCTGGCCTGGGCTCACAGTGTTTGTATGTGCATGGTGCAAATCATATGTTGCTTTTAATATTTATGTGAACTATCAGCCACCATATGAACACTCAGGTATTACCTATATTTCAAGATTATCCTTTCACCAGGTGCTAGTTCATTATTATGGTTTTGGCTGTGAGGTGCAAAGGTAGATGTACCCTCTGCAGTATCTTTTCTGTCAGCTGCAACTGCCAAACAGTGCACACGTGGCATTTGAACCTGCTCTGTGATTGGAGAATAGGATCTACAAATCAGGAAACTGATGCAGCAGGGCACAGGTGTCACTATATTTTTGGCACAGAGCTTTCTGAAAGGGGGATCTGATTAGCAGGGCACCCTTTCTGAAATGGAATCACACACACCATCGTATTATTTAATACAAATCGAAAAGGCAAGAGCTTTTACACCATTACCATATGGCAATTCCCTGCAGGCTCCCCACACCCACAGAGCAGCATGTTCATCCCCCACACGTTCAGCATTTTATAAAACTCCCTTGCATAGAAGCAGTACTTTCTTTATTTTACCACATTGTCTCCAGTTTCACACTGTGTATGTGCACCCAGTTTGTAAACAGTGTCGCTTGTACTTTTGTGGTTTGGTAAGGGTGCTTTTGGCAGGAACAATGCACTGGTGTTGTCCTATTTGTTTTAGAAGGAGTCTGTTCCACATTCTGTTCTATTGGTTAGCCTGCAGACACTCGGATTATCTGAGGGTGGCATGATGGACTTTCATCTGTGCATTGGAGGTGGCAAGCACAATTACACAAACATTGTTTTCGTTAGTATTCAAGGGTGACAGGTGCAGTCATTCTGATAGCTCTGGGGACTTGGTGCCCCACAATTATGTGTTTGTAGCCAGTAGTTATCAATTTGCCCTTGGGGCTTTTTGTTCATTTGTCCCCGTCAGCTACAGTAAGGTGTATCATTGTGTAACATATGTTTGGTTCATTATCGTGGCATGGTTTGTGTGTTTTGATTCGAAGCGTTCCTTCCACTGATAGCTAAACTGACGTAGGGGGGTTATAGATAGGTGATGGGTGTATGCGGCTGTCCTTAAGTTCATTATTCTTGAATATCAATAACCGACATGTCAACATCTGTCAAAACATTGTAGTCACTGATACAGCAAGTAGTGTGTATCTGGGAAACATACTCATAATGGAGGCTGTAAAACAAGTATATAGAACGATGATTTGGATGGACCAGTTCACAGAGCACCCAGAGTAATGACAGGCACCCTTTGAGAATAACATGCATATGATTGAGATACCTCGGTTATAATATGTCACCCCAGGTGAATATATAATGCAAGACTGAAAGTATATTAATTATCATTGTTGGATTTTGTTTAACCATGATGTTCTTCCTTTTTTTGAAATATGTGTAAATCTGAGTTTGTAAAAAAATGATATATGTTTTGTAATAAAGTGTGAAAACTACTTGTGTGTTCATTGTTAGGTTTTATGTCCAATGAAGTTGATAAATTGAAACAATGGTTGAGATAAATGTATAACTTTTAGTTTACATGTATGTGATGTTAGATTGAGCAAATAGTGTAGATCAGGACACCATCTGAGAAAGTGATTAGAACATCCAGTTAGGAGGGATCCTTTATTGTCCATTCTCGTCTTTTCTTTTTGGAGTGAGGTTGCAGGTAATTCATACACCGCATTACCTCTAGACCATTTCCTGTGGGGACAATTTTTGCTAGTTCTTTGAAGACTGAAAATATTCGGCAGCACTTCCCTCCATACCCTACGACACCCCCTACAATAGTTATTTAATTTTCTGGCTCATCACCTGTTCTCATCTTTGTCTTCTCGTACAGGTACCCTTTCTGGGAATGGTTCTGCCATCTGTAAATGTGTTTCTGTAAGTCATTCCTGATCAGCATTGGCATCCCTGTTCTTCAAATCAATACAAATGATAGTCAATGAAGATGAAATGTAAAGAGATTATCCCAGAAGCGAATTATGCATGCTTTTCTGAAGCACAAGGTGTTCTTCTGTACCCCACAAATGTTTTATTTATTTATCAAATGCAAAGTTAGTTTGGTTTTATTTTGGACAGCTAGATTGACAATAGTTTGGCACACCATTGCCCGACCGAAATGTGACAGTTGACTTCCTTGTGTCTCAAAAGGAGTTGGTGGTAGAAAATGACTCTTAATTGAATCGTATAATATTCACAATTTATTAAAATTTAAGTTAAATATTGCATTGTTCCAAAAGCAAAGTGGTGACATTTATATTTACAGCTGTCTCAGTAAGAGGAAAGGCATATATTTCTTCCTGCCAAAGAGAAAAATATAATTTAATGATAACCTTCCCGCAGTGACACGCGAACATGACTTCTAGTCAGAAAGCTCTAACCTAAAACAACTTTTTGTAGTAATTGGTCCATCATTCCCTGTCTGAACAGGTCAGCCATTAAGCGTTTGGAATGGTTTATTTCTATGGTCCTCAAGAGAGAGGGAACATCAGCAGAGAGCACAACAAACCCTAACCTTCTGTGAAGATCACAAGAAACCTGTAGCAGCTGGGATACTGCTTGAAGGAAATATGTCTCAATATAATTCACTTCAATTTCCTGATACTTTCTTTCCTCTGTTGCATAGACACATGTACCAATCATGATCATACATGTATGTATCCTTGTGCAAGTCTTTGCATGTATGTATACTTGTGCACATTCATAAGGAGGCTCACGTGTAATGCTCTTTGAGTGGTTATCTGGACATATCGCTAATATTGCAACCACTCAGGTCAAGCAAGAGTAGAAGAAAGTATGTTAGTGTTAGGGGAGTTTTCCTAAAGTCCACCTGTGGTAAGACTTTTTTAAACTATGCCTTGGTATACAGACCCCAACTTTTAGTATATGTCTGTAGTACTCAAAGGTTTGGTAGGATGGCAGCGCAACCAGGAGTGAGATGTGAGCTGTAGGTAAGTATAATGAACTCAGTAAATACATAGGCCCAACAAAACTCTTACACATTTGTAGTTATAGTAAACTAGATATTTATTTTATATACACAATGTAAAGTTATTCAGGTAACTAAGTACTATGTTAAGTTATCAACACAAAAGAAAACATAAGCAATTCTTCAGGTAAACCAATAGTAGGGAATTATGCAGATCATGAACACAGTTCAATGGTAAGTAAAATCACTTGTTATAGCAACTCATAAAATGTTCTGTTTTAGGAACAAAAAGGTTTATTCATCACCAACAATAGCAGTTCAATACTTTAGAAAACTAGTAATACGTTACAGAGGCCTTAAGGCTTTAGCAGTCCATCCCTATCTTGCATGAGTTCTTTAAAGTCAGATTAGAAGTAAAGTAGGTAAGGCACAGCAGCAGAACAGTTCCAATTATGCGGGTCGAAAAGGTTTCAGGGACATTGGGAAAGGCTCCATATGGGGGCATAAGTGTTAGTTCTGGGCAAACAGTATGGGTGAACCCCCAAACACTGGAATCAGCACGCCAAGATCAAAGGTGCAACAGAATGACTTGAGGTATGTACTACCACTAGCCCCATAGCACCTGAAGAGTTATGAAGAATATGCAATTGGATTCTTTCACGGTGTAGCGTTGGGGGGCTTGGTCTCCTGTTCCTTGGTTGTGGTGATGAAAGGAGGAATTCTGGATTGGATGTCACAGCAGCAATCTAGAGAAAGGGCTTCCTACAAAGGATTCCTTGTGCTCAGTCATCGGTCTAGAGTGTTGGCTCCTTTTTACAGGCTCCTAGGATGAACATTTACCTCCCGGTCAATCTGCCTTGATTCTTCGGATACTAGGTAACCCCTCATCACTCCACTTAGGGAGGTGTGTGGTATGTGCTGATCTCTCAAAAGGAAAAGCTAAGAAGGATAACAAATATCCCTCTAACGTTGAGAACAATGGTTCTTAAGTAAAAACAAATAATATCAACCGGAGATCCCAACGGGCTCCCAGAAACACTGCACAAAGGTTGCTTTGTGCTGCAAAACTGAAACACAGATGCCTTTAAAAAGTATGGAGGAGGGGGCGCGTCGCAAGATGGCCGCAGGCTAGCAGAGCTCCAGAAACTGTGGGACGGAAATGGTAATATATGCCTGAAATTACATTCTGATCACCCTACAAATGTAGGAGAACCAAAGCGCACATCAGCTGGATCCAGAGGAACAAAAGTGCGTTGAAATCATCTCACAGACACAGGATTTAGCAGCCCACCGCACTCTACACTATGCGGCCCATGCAGAGAGCCCGCCAAAACTCACTATCCTGCTAACGACTCACGGGCGACTTGCTCCACGGCAATGAACCGAGGCTGGTAGGCACACATAGGTGTCTAACAACGGAACAAGCTCCGGGCCCAACAACCATCCTGACTGGGCCCGTGCAGACCCCCGACACACTCCCACTTGAGACACGCAACCCCATCCAGACCAAGGAGATCTTGCCGGGCAGAGTGGGAGAGCGACGTGCCACTCATACGGCTGACAAGCTGGGGAAGCCGGGGCGCCAGCCATCACATAACCCTGGAGGAGTAACTCCAGTAGACACCGAACCCTGAGCAGACAGTACCTTGCTTCCTCCCAGCAAAGCTACAACCCCATCAGAACGCCACCGGCCCAGCCCGGGGATGCCGGACCCATGACCCAGCTGGGCAGGGAGGAACCAGCGTGCAACCAGCACAGCGGCACACCTGGTCAGCGGGGCGGGGGAGCTGGGGGTTGAGCACGCCCGTCCAGGGGACATACTGACCCACACATGCAGAAGGGCATTGCTGCAAAGTACTCAGGGGGCCCAAACCCGGTGACCCCTGCTGCTCCTCCCCCTGCCCCCCACGAGATGGGATGCAGCCAAGGATTGAAAAGGGCAGACAGCGCAGCCTGATAGCAATGCCCCCTCTGAAAACCACAGCCATGGCGGCTTGCACACTCCAGGACAGTGCATAACGTGGGTGTCAGCAACGAGCACGCCAAGGCCCAAAGCTCTGTCACGGATCATGCGAAGCACCAGACGCAAGTGGGGATAGGACAGGCTCACACACCGTGCAAGAGGGCTTCTCAAACAGTAGATCCTACCCACGCACTAGAAGAAGGACCCAAAAGAGCGGAACACACCAGTTCATCCCAACCCCACTGCTGGAAGCTCACCCACTGGAAGCTGGTGAAGCCCAACCGTTCCACGGCAGCCAGAGGAAAACAAGCACCCTGCCCACAGGTAGGCAGCTCCAGGTGGTTACGCAGTGTGCCTCTGACTGTGGATCTACAAGGGGCTTGTCTATCCGACATACCACCGCACACCCCTAGGCCCACTGAACCAGATCTGCCGTAGTGGGGCGATTTGAAGAAGAGCAAAACGAATGGCACTTCCAAGCCGCCTGAGCCACGATGCTGCGGGCTCCACAGGAAAGGAAGAAGGTAGGATGAGCGACTTAACATCAATCTTTATATTACCATGAAAGCCCCATGTCTTGGACACAGCATGGACACTCATTAATGGTGATGCAATTGCCTCTGTTACTGGGTATTCAATGTATCAACAACAGACTGGCTGCAGGCCCCCTCCGGTAACGGGCACACAGGGTGCACTCTGCTGAGTGAACCACATCCCACCAACCTGGGACTGCATTGCTGAATTTAACACAGATGCAACTCTGTTGATGTCTCTGTATTGGCCACACTTAACTGCGCCCCTACATCCACTTTCAAGAAGGATTCACCAGTGAAGCAGCAGACGCAAGTATCTCCACAGCACCTCATTTCTTTTCCCCCGTAATACAGAGCATCCAGAAAGTGACTGGTAAACCTGCATCCACACAAAGGGGAAAACATACGCGAGCAAGTAGCCCACATGGACACGAAGCTAACCAGCACCCCCACTTACCCCTCTGACTGGCATAACCCAAAAAACCAAAGTCGGTCAAACCCAGGCTCTGGCTCAGCAAACAGGGGAGGAAGGGCCTCATATTGAGTGCACCAAGGACCATAGCCCATATCAGCATACCTGAGTGCAGGTGGTCAATGACAATCATAACTGCTTGCCTCCTTGCAGGAGAGAAATGGTGCCCCTGCACAAACACAACAAGGACAGTAAGGAAGTACTCCCTGCAGACTGAGGTAACCTGGACGTATGATAAGCCCGGAACCTGGTATCTGACACCCTTGTGCACTGGAGGTGAGAAGGGGACATAACAAAAGCAGTGTAAGAAATAGACGCACAAGGAACATGACCTCTCATGATCTGACACTGACGAGGGTAACCCCTCAGATCCCGAGTGACACGGACAGCTCCCAACAGAAACAACTCAGATGCCAGGAGCCAAAGCGAGATCCGGACAGTCGAAAACGAGAACTCCTGCCAAAACCCAAGTAGGCCAACTGGAAAATTGCTGGTTACAGGGACGACGAACGGAGAGTGTCTCACCTCCTCCCCCCCTGGAATGGCCTAACCACACAGTGACATCACCACTAAACACCATGGCGTCAGACAAAGAGGAACTCTGAAATTGTTTGAAGGGGATGGAAGCCAGACTTACAAATATGTTCCAGCATCAGTTGGAACATATGAAGGAGGAACTGAAATCTTCCCTCTAGGAAGTAGGCAGAGAAATGCCAGACCTGGGAAGCAGAATAGATATAGTCGGAAATGGTTTATCAAATGTAGCAGAAGAAACTAACCAGAACAGCGTCCTTCTAGACCAGCTAGCTAACGCAACAACCAACTTGGAATTACAGGCAGAGGACCTTGAGAACCGCTCAAGAAGATCTAACATCAGGGTCAAAGGCCTGACTGAAACGATCCAGGATAGAGACCTCAAAGACACAATGCAACAATGTTTCAGCAGCATGCTCCCCGGACATGAAGCCAGACCAAATTGGGTTTGATCGGATACCCAGAGTTGGCCCAAAACGGAACGACCCTGGAGCAAGACCAAGAGACGTCCTAATAGCAGTAATGTCCTACTGCCTGAAAGAAGACATCCTGAGAGCAGCAAGACCCCACAATGATCTTACAATCAACGGCTCTCGCATTCAACTATATCAAGACCTAGCTTTGATCACTCTCGCAAGAGAAGAATGATGCAGCCAATTACAAAAGTGCTCTAAGCAAAGCAGATACGATACAGGTGGACGCATCCGTTCGGCCTCTCATTTACATGGGAGAGCAAGCAGCAGAAAATAACTACCTGCGAGGAGGGCTGCTCAATCCTACAGCTAGAGGAAGACCAAGACCGTCCGAATGACTGTCCACGGCCCAATTCTCCAGACACAGCAAGTAAACCTTGTGAATGGTCCCCCCAGAAAAAGCAAAAGTTAAGGAAAACAAGAAAATCCAAGGTTCCGCAACACAGCCAGGAATAACCAGCGATGGAAGAACACTAGGAGAAGCAAACAACGAGAGAGTGAACAACCGGAAAACAATGGTCGAGGACTACAACACACTGAAACGTACAAAATAAGCATGGAGGAAGAAGAACAACACATCTGGGAAGTGGGGAAGAAGAGGGAGGGTTGGAGGACCCAAGGAAACAAAGGAAACAAGAGGCACAGTAACAGAACAAGCTAGAGACCCAGGGGATGGAAAGAAAAGCATGAGAGACACTGGAGTGCCTAGCTCCCAGTCCAAAACTGTGCAACTTCCTCTACACAAAAGTGGTTGAGTCAAAGATAATATCCCTGAATGTACAGGGCCTGAATTCGCCAATAAAATGTCAGTTGATTCTGGACAGGCTGAAAACACTGCAGATGGCGATCAGGCTCCTACAGGCGACTCACCTCCTCCCTAAGGACAGGAAGAGAATGGCCAACCGAGCCTTCCCACAATTTTTTGCCTTAAGTGGTGAGAAGAAAAGAGGAGTAGCCCCCCCTATCTCACATCCAGAATAAAGACAAAAACCTCCACCCGCCCCACCAGATCGATTAACTCTTACTGCTTGCAGGTGCCAATTTCAGACAAAAGAAAACCGGCAGCAGTAGCTTCCCTGTCTTGGCAGCCCAACACTGGAACGCCCTCCCACTCAACATCAGGACAGACCAATCCTACTATAGCTTCAAGCGAAACACCCTCACCTGGCTGCGGTCCAATGATCCCCATGACTAACCCTGCCATCTCACCTGCCCATGCCTTTGCTCAAACCTGACTGCTACGCAAAGCATTAAATATGTAAATATGTAAGTTCAACCGAACTGTCTCTATGCATAGTACTAAATATGTAAATATGTAAGCAATTTATTAACTATATTTATATATGCACATTTCACGCAATGTAATGCTATGCTCCTTTTCATGTGTGCCTTATCCTGCAACTAAGTTTTTATGTAATCCTACCTTCCTGCTCTCTGTTGCTCGCTGTTGCGCCCTGTTACCTCTGGGTTTTGCGCGTTATGCTAAATAAATAAACAAACAAACAAACAAGCTATACTAATTGGGAGGGCGCTAGACTTAAAAAAACTACAAATCCATAAAGACAAAGAGGGTAGGTACTTGGGGATCAAAGGGTTGATAAAGGGGAAATTGTACACAATCCTAGCCATTTACACCCCTAATAGTCGCCAGGATGTGTTCATAACGCATCTGCTGGGCAAATTGGGCAGCTGGTGCCAGGGCCAATTGATAGTGGGTGGGGATTTCAACTGTGTCATGGACCCAATGCTGGACAAACACTCCCCCCACATCAATTGACCAGAAAAATAGACAAGCACCGGGTCGCTTCTTCAGAGAATTAGGGGTGATTGAAACTTGGTGATTCTTCCAAGGGGACAAGAGAGAGTACACCCACTACTCAGCCGTCCACCTTGGATACTCCAGGATAGATATGATCCTAGAATCCACAACATTAGTCCTGCAAATAAAGGAAGTAGAAATAGGAGTGGAATATCACTCAGACCACGCACCAGTGTTGGTGGGTATAGATTGGGGGGGGGGTGGAAGGGAGCAGGGCAAATCTGCCTTGGAGGTTAAATGAAATCCTCCTGAAGGACATAGTACTAAGGGCCCATATGGAGGCTACCATCAACAGCTACTTCAAAGAAAATGACAATGGGGAAACTGAATGGGGGTAATATGTGATGCTGGAAAGGCAGTGATCAAAGGAGAATTCATGTCACAGGCAGTGTCATACTACAGGGAAAGAGCACTGGTACAAAACCATCTAGAAAAAGAAGTGAAAGCTGCAGAAGCCCAACACAAAGCCCACTGCTTGAGAAAATCCCTAAGAGTGCTGCATAAAATCAGAGCCCAACTGGAAAATCATACGGCGGACCGGATTACCCAGTCACTGCTGCAAACAAAACAATCCTATTATATCAATGGGGGCAAGGTGAATTGTTTCCTGGCGGAAAATTGAGAAAACAAAAAACCCAGAATTACATAGTACAACTAAACGACATCCATGGAAAACCCCACACGGCGGAGATTGACAAAAAAGAAATAATTAAGCGGTTTCATGAGGTACTCTTAAGTAGCGAGAACCTTGACCCAGAATGCCAACTTTCCTACATCAACACGCTTGCTTTGCCCCAGATCGCTAAACAAGACAGAACTGGTCTTGGGAACCCAATTACGGCACAAGAGATCAGCGATGCCATTTCAGCACTTCCAGCGAATAAGACTCCAGGTCCAGATGGCCTTAGCAACGGTTATTACAAGACGTTCCGCACTCAATTGCTTGGCCCGATGACAAGGCGATATAATGCAATCAGAGAAGACGGGAAGGTCACTCTTGATATGGCGAGGTCTATAACTATACTGCCTCTGAAGCAGGGAAAAGATCCCCACAATTGTGTGAGCTACCGTCCCATACCGTTGCTGAACACTGATGCAAAAATCTATACAAAAATCCTAGCTACTCGCCTAATGATAATCCTGCCGAACATAATACACGATGACCAAGCAGGGTTCATCGCTGACCGGCACACACAAGATAACGTCAGGAGGGCAGTAGACGTTATAGATGCGGGGAAATGGGCATGACAGTCGTTTGCAGTGGCAGCCCTGGATGCCACCCGGGCATTTGATAGCATCGACTGGTGCTATCTGAAACTGATCTTGGAGCGCTTTGGCCTAGAATTCACCAAGATGGTGCTTGCAAACTACCAACATCCATCGACAAGTTTCAGGATCAACGGATAAAGTACAGAGTTTGTGAAGATTAGAAGGGGCACGCAACAGGGTTGTCCACTTTCCCCCCTGATTTTTGCGATGGCGATGGAACCATGTGCAATGCAGTTCTGACAAGATGTTCGCATCAAAGGAGTGACGATTGTTCAGGAGACAAACAAAATTGCGCCATACGTTGACAACATTTTGCTCTTCATGGGAGACCCAGAAAATACTATGCCCAGAGTGATGGCCCAACTGGAAGAATTCAGACAGATCTTGGGGTTCTCCATAAACTTCTCCAAATCAAAAGCCATGAACATAACAGCAAGGGGAGAAGTTACTGAGACATTGGAAAGGACATTCCCGATGAGCTGGGGGGTGGAGGGAACACCGGAATACTTAGGGATCCACCTTACTAGAGAACCTCACAAGCTATATCAGGCAAACATTTCTGCTGTGGAAAAAGCTACAGGAAGACATGCTTAGATTGGAATCTCAGGAGCTGTCATGGTTCCCCCGCATCACAGCTGTCAAAATGACTCTCCTCCCTTGTCTTCTCTATGTAATAGGTTCATTACCGGTGCCCATACCACCAGCCAAGATCAGAGAGTTGCAATACGCAATATTTAAATTTATATGGCACGGTAAGAAACCCAGGATCTAGAAACTAATCCTAATGCGCCCCGCACTCCTGGGCAGACTGGGCGGACTGGAGTTGACAGAAATCGACAGATACATTTTAGCAGCACAACTAGCACCAATGTTGAGGTGGGCAAAACCAGAGTACCACAAGGGATGGTGTTGAATTGAACAATCAGCCTCATTAGCCCCCCTAATAACCCTGTTGAGCCTGAGAGAAGAAAACCGAGAGAGCAGGGTTGCACTATTGGAAATGACGAAATGGTCACCGCAAAGCTGGGACAAAGCCCGGAAAAAGAAACGCATCCCGAGCAGAATGGGCCCATATACGCTGTGGATGCACAACCCAGATGTCACACCGGGTCTTCAATGAAAGTATTGGGCGGATGGTCGGGGGCTGAGACCCTGAACCTGAGAGACATGTACAAAGATGGCTCTCCATTACTCTTCACAGACTGTCAGCAGAAATGCAACATAGGAGAAAATTAGCACTATAGATACGCAGAAATAAGGCACTGGATAACCCACCCAACGGTAAAGTGAGCGGGCACAAGAATGCCATCAGGCCCAAAACTGACCCTGCAGGAAGGCAACCCGGTGAAGGGGGTCACCAGACTCTACAGACTGCTCTCCAACGATCAATAGGGCGATAATCTCACATACAAAGTGAACTGGGAAAAAGACATGTAAGAGTCGCTAACAGAGGATGAATTGAACCAAATATGGGCATGTGCACACAGCACTTCCCGATGCACCATGATTAAGGAATCAGCTTACAAACTATGCCTCAGATTGTATATGTCCCCGAACCGCATTCATAAAATCAAACAGTCATACTGACCAAACTGCTGGAGGAACTGCGATGAGAAGGGAGACCTATTCCATATGTGGTGAACATGCCCCAAAGCCGTGACCTATTGGAAGGAAAAACTAAGCCACATAAAAGACATTTCTGGGGTTGAACTGCCAAGATCTGCGAAAACAATTCTCTTAGGAGTCCCCATAGATTGTAAATACGCAATGTCAGGAACGACAGCCACTCTTATTACTCACCTGTTATCAGCAGCAAGAATGAACCTTGCAGAAAACTGGACAAAAAGCAAAGAGAGCCCGACCTCAGCATGGTGGTGGATCAAGGTCTGGGGAGTAATGGTTATGGGGAAGATATGTACACTCAGTTCTGGAAAATATCTAAAATTCTTAACTGTCTGGAACCCATTCCATGAACTGGTGTGAGACAGAGAAGCCCAGTTCTTCAAACCCTAACTACTCCGGAACACGCATATCATCAGATGCCTACCAAACATAAAGACTCCGGGACCCAAGCATCAGGAAAGAATCTTAAATCTGCTGAACTCTGAAGTGTTAAGTAGTGGTTAAACTTGTGGGGGGGAGGGTGAGAAAGGGAAAGGCAATTGGAGGGAAGGGGAGGGGGGGAATTGAAAATATTCGAAGGCAAAGGGAATTTCTACAAACTGAAAGGTACGAACACAAGAAAGATGCAGAAAGAAAGATACAGAACTTAATTAATGACTGTCACAAGTGTTACAAGTGTTATGTTGTATTTATTTGTATGCCTTCAATCCAAAAATAAGTATGGAGGAAAGCATGACTTCATAAAACAAAGTTAAAACAGAGTGAACAGGGTTCCCATGGTCAGAGTAAAAAAGGATGAATGAGGGCAAATGACTCCCCCCATTCAGGAGAACAAGAAAAAGGTCCAGCAGTCCAGCAAAAAGTGCCAGGGGTCTCACAGTAGAGGGGATTTGGCATACAAATGATAAATCTCGCTAACACTTGTTCCCCCAGACGAAAGGGCAGGAAGATCTAATCCACTCCTGGTAGGCTCTCTGGTTCCAATCGGTCATACCTTCTGGAGATACCATCAGCATTGTTATGTTGGGCACCTGACCGATGCTCTATGGGTAAGTCAAAGCCCGGAAGGCAAATGGACCACGTTCACAATGTTGCATCAGTCTGCACTAAGAAGGCCTGAGTGTAATCTGGAGCTCTGAACACTGAACCTTTACAGAGGGCATCTTTCAGCCCTGAAATGCTTTAATTCCACTTTACCCTCTTGGGGTATTTTGGAGAAGCTATGGTCCCATAGTTCTCTATGAAATTCCTGTAGTAGCCAGTGAGGCCTAAGAAGGCTCTCGCTTGTGTCTGAGTAGTAGGGGGGGGGGCAGTCTTGTACAGCCTGAACTTTGCTGGGCAAGGGCTTTATTTCACCCCTCCTACCTGATGCCCAAGGTTGACCACTTTACTCTGACCAACTTGACATTTGCTTGCCTTTATGGTCAGATTGGCCTGTTGGATAGCCATTGACATGTGTTCCAGTTGGAGAAGATGTTCTTCCCAAGTATGGCTGAACACTGCTATGCCATTCAAGTATGCAATGCAGAAGTTCCCTAGCCCATTCAGAACATGATTTACCATTCGCTGAAACGTGGCAGGTGCATTCTTGGGTCCAAAATGCACAACCTTAAATTGATACAGGTCTTCTGGTGTAGAAGGCAATTTCCTTGGCATGGCCTGCCATGGCTGTTTGCCAATAACCAGATGTCAAGTCAAATGTACTGATCCAAGTTTATCGACCAGTGCATCTGTCCTTGGGAATGGATGTGCATTTTTCTTGGTAGCTGAATTCAAGGCCCTATAGTCCATGCAGAACCTTCATTCTGTGGTTCCTGCGGTTGTCACTACTACCACTGGACTAGCCCATGGACTTGTGGAGAGTTCACATTTTTCCAAGGTGAAGCATTTTATTGACCTCTTCTTTGATGTGATACCTCACATGGTCTGACATATGGTAGCCCCTGCTTTTGACAGGGACACTGTTACCAGTATCAATATCATGCTGGCCCCATGGGGTCAGGCCTAATGGCAGTGAGAACAGAGGAGCAAATTGACTTAACCGAGATTTGCACTTCAGCTGTTGCTGCATTGTCATATTAGAAGAGTGTTTAACTCCTTCTATACACGTATCTGAAGGGTTCCTATTAGAAGAGCATGGAAAGATGCACCCTCCTCTCCTTCTTGATCATAAGCTAGAAGCAAAGCTCCTATTTCTGGTCTGCGGATATAAGCGTTCAGGCGGTTGGAGTGAAAGACCCCAGAGGTCTCTGTGGGAGTGCCCAAGTCCACCAGATAATTGAGCTCTCCACGTTTGGCTACAATCATTAAGGGTTCTGTCCATTTGTCTTGTAAACCCTTTGTTTTATTGGGACTATAACTAGAATTTTCTGGTGCGGAGTAAACTCCACTACATTTGCTTTCTGATCATGCAAATGCTTGACCAGGTCTTGACCAGCTTTTTAAAGTTTTCTGAAGCTTCCATCATTATTACCTATCTGTGAGCAAAAAGAAGGCATGGCCGTAGAAGGTCCCACTTTATTCTAAGGGGTTCCTCTAAAGCATCTGTCATGTTCTTCATGGTTCTGCTAAACCCCCCACACCAACCCATTGCTTTGGGAATGGTAGGATGTTGAGAACTTGTAGGTGACCCCAGAGGTGTTCCACATTGCTTGCATATAGTGGGAAATAATGTTGAACGCTTTGCTAGATACTACCTCCTTAGGAATACCTACTCAGGTTAAGATCTCAAGTACAGCCTTAGCAACTTCCTGAGCACTAACAGTTCTCGTATGTATGGCATCAGGGTATCTAGTGGCATGGTCCACTACAACCAGTATAACCGGTTGCCTGAGGAGTTTGGGGGGTCGAGGGAACCAACAATGTAAATTCCCGCACTCACAAAAGGGACTCCCACAACTGGGAGGGGTGCTAGGGGTGCCACAGTCTTAGTCCCACTTTTGCCAGACAATTGGCAAGTGTGGCAGCTCCTACAATGCTTATCTACTTCTGCATCCATCTTGAGCCAGGAGAAATACAGTGATAGTCTCTCTTTTGTTCTTTTTGTACTCACATGACTAGCGAGATGGACCTCATGAGCTAATTGCAGAAATGTGGACCTTACTTCCTGATGTACCACCGGTCTCATGAGGTTCCCTGGCGTAGATTCCATAGGCTCAATATAGAGGAGGCCATGCTCCCAGTACAGTCTATGCTTCCACGTTTCTTTCCCTTCAAGTTGGGAAGCTGCCTGTTGGCGCAGGCCTTCAAGAGAGGTGCACACTATCTGACTCATGCTAAAGTCTGTCCTAGAGGGTCCACCTTCTGCAAGCAAGGTCTGTTGCACAGGATGGTCTCTAGGATCCAGATCCTCTAGACAGGGTTGAATCTCCTCCATTTCTGTTTTACTAATAGGTGGATTTTCAGGAGATTCTCGCTCCACCGGCCTAGCCTCAGCTGGAGGTGGGGTCACTAGGGTGACCTAGAGCTTTTCTTTAATGGAAGCTCTCTCCTTGGAGGAAGGGTTGGGCTTGAGGCCCTTCTTTCCTCTTAAGACTCTGGATTTCTCCTTGGTTTCTTTCTTCTTGTTGGACGATGTGGGTGATAGGCTTTTCTTCACTGTAGAGATACCAGATTCCTCCTTGATCTCAGTGGGAAAGCCTCTTAATGCCTTCCTGGCCTTTCTGGTCAGTTCCCCTTTCTTCTTGCTAGGGGACTTGTGTTTGCTGAGGACTACACCCAGGGTCTTCAGATAATGTCCTAACAGTACCCTACTAGGCATTTCAGACTGAAAACATACAAGAATTTGAACAGTCATATACTTGCACTCAATGATGGCTGCCATTATGGGACACATTCGGACAGGGCCTCCTGCAAGTTTAGTGGGCCTTTTGGATGCCTTAGATATATCCTCAGGGTTGAAACTGGCCCCAGTGTCTCTGATGGCAAGGGTGTCCTGGCCTTGTACAAATTCACTGTCCTTTATACATTATTTAGTGTTATCAAGGATGGAGTTATATACATTTATATTCTGTTGTTCCCACATACCCAACGACACTAAAGAAACTCTTGCCTGAACACTAATGAGTTCTTCAGCTCAAGTGCGCGAGAGTGCACCTGTCATAGGAGCTTCTCCCTCTTGGGTGAAGGCTAAGAAGACAGATGGGATCCCTGAAGGTTTACCATTATTTTAGGGAAGATTGTTGCAGTACCCTGTGGGAGACTGAACCCGTCTTCTCCTCTTGGCAATAGTCCTTTGGTGTAAGAATGTACTGCACAAGTTGGTAGAGTGACTGAGCAGTCAGGCTTATCTCAAGAGGGGTCAATGTGAGCTGTAGGGTTATAACATAGAGATTCCCAGTGACAGGTATTCAAATAAACACTTATTCTGAAGGTTTCTTGATTAAACAATTATTTATTAATTTAACAGTCAGTTGAATAAGTCTTCTTTAGAAGAGAGCAATAATATGTAACACTAAAATATACTTCAAAATACACACTCTCAGTTTCAATAAATCAGTAGATATCCATTTGGGTGGGCACACAGACACCTCCTAACCCCCGAGGTGACTTAAATAACTAGGACACTGTGGACATTGATATATCACTTGCACATTTAGAGCAATACTGAGTTTGGTGGCAAAAGGAAAAGTTTTGGGAATAAAACAATGGTTAACAAATATTCTTAAGCAGTTAAGTACTTTTGAACTGCCCAATGCAAAGTAAATTAACCCTTTCCCAGCTACACAAGTTATAGAATGTATGAATTTTGTTGAGGAATAGTTAAAGTACAAAGTCAGAGGTTAGAAGAGTCTTCCAAAGAGCCAGGACAGGCAATGTCAATTGAGCAAAATCTAGGGGAGCTGAAGCACTTCTCGAAGGTAAGTAAAACATCTTGCATAATGGTTTGGAAATCTTTGTAGAAAATGAAATCAATGTTGGGTCACAAGCTGGGAGGCTTGTGAGGGGCAAAGCTATAAGCAACTCTGCAAAAGGCAACCAATGCACATCTCACTGAGAGCTAGCAAGGCTACACTACAAGAGGTAAGTACCACTTCGTTTACAGTAACTTAGGTCTGAAGAAATTGGTTCCACCTGGCTTCTGTTTCAGTTGTAGTATAGCAGGTCCTGTTGTTCCTGGGCATCAGTCATGGGGACAAGAGAGAGGACATATGGGGACTCCTGCATTATGGTTTGAAGGTCGGCGACAGCAATGGGCAAACTTCAGATCATTGGCACTTCGCGGTTTCAGCTTCTCGCAAATAACACCACTGTGGTTCTCGGATACCTTATGGACTTTCCTCGTATCTCGGGTCCAACACTCTGTTGAGGTGGCTCAGGCTTGGTCAGTTCTGCTTCATGGGAGTCCGGAGGATCTTCTTGTAGATCAGGTAAGACTTAAAGACGAGATACTCGATTCTGGTGTTCCTCTCCCTGACAATTGGTTCCTGCAGCAGCAATGGAAGAACAGCCAGCTCCGAGAGGATGTGCAGATGAGTTCGTCTTGGGGTCGATTGGTCCCACCAACCCAAGGGGAGAAGTCTTCCTTTGCAGGGATTCTCTAGTCGAGGCGAATTTCGGAGCTTTGGCACTGCAGCAGGGCTTCAGCGGGCAAACCAACGGTCCAGGAGTTGCAGCAGATCTCTCTTCCAAGTTCTTCTTCAGATTCCTTTCACCCAGCGGTTGACTCTGCCTTCCAAGCAAAAGACCTCGCTTTTTATGCAGGTTTCTCCAATTCATTTGCAGCATAGCTATCACTCACACAGCAGGGTGGCTGTCCTCCATGGACAGCCAGCAAATCACCTTTCGGTGGATTCCTGTAACCAAAACTAAGAAATCTGGACTGCCTTAACTTTGCGTCCTCCAGAACTATGGATTTGTTCCCTCCTTATGGACTGTTTCTGCTTGTTACTCCCATGTTGTCATACTGATGCGCAATGCTTCCTAAAACCCTCTGCTAACATCTGAATCCAAGATTGAAAAGTCAAATCTTGGTTTTTTTGCTTTGTGCTAAAAAGTCAAATATTGCTGTTTTTGCTTTGTGCTAGAAAGTCAAATCTTGAAGTTTCTCCATCCTCTCCTCACTTCCACCCCTATGGCGCTTTCTGCTTCTCCTATTTTTCCAACTGCTACTCCATTGACTATCCTTCCCTCCTCACTAAGTCTGGTAGGAAGAAGTTCAAAAAGGATATCTTGGCCTCTAACCCTGGTCTTCCTATCGTCGACACCTAGTCCAATGCTTCCTCCAGACAGACTCTCACCGACATCCTCTTTGTCGTTCCTTCCCCAGATCTATGGACTCCTCATATGATCTCTGTGCTCTGTCCTATCACCTCCTCTCCCATAAATGGTGGCACTCACTTCACTGGGAAGTTGTTATGGCTTCCTTCGACTCCTCTAAAGTCATCATTAATGTCTACCTAAATGGCACTGTCATGGTCCAAGGCTCTCAGGCCAATCTCCTCATCTTTGATAGGCGCTTCCCTTGCCTCATCAATTTCCTCTCATCTCCTGCTGTCCCCTCCTTTCCCCCTTGGCTACCTTGCCCTCTCTCTCCTCCTCCTCTGCCCTCCTAGGGCTCTTTCTCCTCCGCAGAGCGTATCTCTGATCTGTAATCCTCCCCAGAAGGTCTTTAAGGCTGGAAACCTACTTCATATTGCCACTCTCAAATCTCGCTCTGCTGTCAAACACTCCTCTGACATCTGCCACCTCCTTGCAGAACTATACCTTGATGTCCTTGGTCTTACTGATACACAATGGACGGTTCAATGGGGAAACAACTTGCAGCTAGAAGCAAGGTAAGGAAGGTGGTTGTGGTAGTTATTGTGGTAGTCCTGATCATTGGACACAGATTATGAGCTGCTCTGGCCCTCTGGTCAGACACCCAAAACCCTGCCAATGGTGGAAAAAATGGGAGGGGTATTTTACTGGGGTTGCGTGGCTGTGGACAGGGGATGGTGTAGTACCTGTCTGGGAGGGAAGGAATGGGAACTAAAATCAGCTCTCTGCATGTGGTAAAATGTGTACCGCATGCAGTGCTAGCACCAACAGCCTACAAGGAAGGGGGGCAACCAACAGGAAAGGGGGTTAATGCGAGAGGGGGAATTAGATCTCGTTGTAGTAGACCAAAGCAGTTTCGGCTAACAAGTGCAGGTCAAAGACATCAGGATTTTCTGTGGTTAATTCTTTATTCACCCTGATGGCTCAAAAACTCTTTACATGTGGGTGGTTGCCCACAAAAAATATATAGGATCTGGTTTTTCAACAGAGTGTTTTGCTTTTTCTTTAAACCGCACAGTCCCACTAGTCCATGGGATGTGCTAAAAGCCCATGCTTGTCTGGGTTTAGAGTTCCGTTTGTCGGTACCCCCTCTTGGTCTTGGGGGTGCCGTGTGTTGTCGTGGAGGAGCCACAACAGGTCTGGTCAACTGGTTTTGATGGTTATAGGTAGTTGGAGACCATCTTCTTCAGGACACTATGAGTCTTCATGTGGTGATCAAATCAAGTCTGTCCTCGTAGGAAGGCAGCAATGGCGGGCTGCATGAGATCCTGGATTAGGAGACACAAAGCAACATTGCAAGGAGGGCATCAGTCAACCTCTAGTTGCAATGTTGCAGAGTGGTGTATCAAGAAGGCTCAAATTCGCGTTACATGGCTGCTTAATGCTGTCAAGAAAAGCTTGTGCTCATTTGATAAATGAGAGCATTGCCAATGATTGGTGGCTAAAAACTCTATACATGTTAGCTCTAGGAAGGGGAAAGAAAAGGGGAAGGGAGGGAAGGGAACGTGAAGGGGGGTGAGGGAAGTGGGGGGAGTGGAAAACTGACATGGCAATGCCTATGGGAGTCCAGCGAGGGAACAGGGCAATCAAAGCCATTTTGGTTAGCAAGGAATAGTGCTCAGGCATGGAGAAATTAAAAAGCGGCTGAGCGCGGAGCCTACCTGGATGAAGGAATGGTAAAATATCCACGGGATCCACAGCGGGGCTCTGGAAGGGAACGCTGTCCAGGTCTGCGCCCAGGGCGGAAGGGCTAGCTGGTGGTGAGGCGGTCTAAGACTGCTGAATGGGTGGGCAAAAAAGAAGGGGGTAAGAGCTCTTACCTTACTTGGTTGAGCGCATCCAGCCATTGCAGACCGCTCAATCAGGAAGCTGGTAGCATAGTGAGGCCAATCCATCCCTGTTAGGGATCGTCCTAGCACCAAACATCAATGGCAACACAGACAAATGGAACGAGATAGAAATTCTCAGAAAGAAGATTTTCCGCTCAGAGCTCCATGGTGCTCTAATGACTGAATATCTGAGGGCACACGCCGCTCCTAACGGACTAATCATCTGCATAGAACCACAGATTTTCCTAGACAATTTCCAGTTCAGAAAGGATTGGTCATTCATAGCAAACAAGTGTACTCGATATTGGCTATTCCTGATTATCAACACAGCCAAGTCAGTTACTGACAAACTGATAGCAGAACTTACACAGAAAAGTGATACTCTTAAGACCAAAATTGCAATAGATATATATACAGCTAAACTGGCCTTACTAGAGACATCTATCAAAGAATTCAAGGACATCAACCTAAACAGGAAAATTCTGAAACTTAAGAAAGACTTACAGAACTTCACCCATGTGAAAGTCTACCCATACGTCGCTGAGGAATACTTCACCAACGAGGCGAGACAAGCAAGGAGAGACGCAGCACAACTTCATTTTCAGAATTCACAGAGAGGCCAGAATAGAACATGGTCCAACTCTAGCTCCAACTCAAGCAACAGTTTGGGCAGCTACGGACGTCAAGGCCAAAGAGTCCAATTCAACACTCCTGCACAATACAACACCCATGTGGTACCTTTTTTAGGCCAACGCGGCAGAGGACAACGCAGACCCAGGTGGCAAACACCACAAAAATCCATGGTGGTAACGCGCAGCAGGGCACAGGCAATGACACCTTTACCTCCCTGATTGTGAACCACTCTACATACAATCTGACACGACCAGAGGAACACATCCTTCAGAAGGGCCTCTCGTTTATACCAACAGCCATATACGATCCATTTCAAACCCAGATCGAATGCACCCAACTCCTTCTGAAGATTCACCTGCACCAATTCTTTGAAGACAAGACCAACATACAACAGGATACTACGGGTCTGAGACCACCATCACAGTTCTGCGTACCCTCGAGTGCCTACATGGCAGAATCCATCACATTTGAGCAAGCTCTCATGAAAAAACTCTCGGAAATCGAAGCAGGCATCCCCTTCGTTCATAACAACTGCTCCGAAATTCAACTTGAAGCCCTTTCCGCTTTGGCAAAAAATCCAACAATAACCATAAAACCAGTGGACAAAGGAGGTGTCATTGTCATTCAGAACACTGCCGATTACACCAAGATGGTAGAAGCTCCAGTCAACGACAACACCAGCTACCACCTACTTTGCAGCAAACCGACAAACTCCACCCAGGCCTTGATAGCACCCATTGTAGAGGAAGCAGAAGGATATGTGAGCTCAAGGGAAGCATCCTTCCTGACACCCCAACATCTGAGGATTCCAGCCCTATATGCCTTACTAAAAATACATAAAGGCATTCTGCCCACACCGGGTCGCCCTATCGTCTCAGGAATACAGTCGGTCTTGGAACCTCTCAGCCAATATGTAGATTTCTTCATCAAAGACAAAATTCTGAAAATGAAATCCTATGTCAAAGACTCCACAGCCATGCTAATCCTACTTGACTCCCTGCCATTCAATCCAGAACTTGACTGGCTAGTCACTATTGATATAGAGTCACTTTATACCAAGATTCCGCAACAAGGAACCCTCATAATGCTTAAAGACCTCCTGGATTCAGGAATCAAGCTACATGAGGTACCATCCACCTTCAAGGCCTCTCTGGCTGAGATAGCACTTACTAAAAACTACTTTATGTTCAACGACCAGTTCTATCAACAGGTCTCGGGCACCGCAATGGGCGCTACTTTTGCACCCAGTCTGGCGGATCTGTACATCAACTCTTTCGAGCTCCATCACATCTACCCAGTTACCAACCCATTTCGAGACAAACTGTTAACTTGGCGCCGCTATATAGACCACATTTTTGTCATCTTTAGAGGATCCCACGAAGACCTTTTGGCATTCCACGACTGGATCAATACACACAACATCCACCTCCAGTTTACCATGGAAAAAGACAGAAGACAAATGCACTTCCTCAACCTAGCAATCATGGCATCAGAAGGCAGACTTATCTCCAAAGTGTATCGCAAAGACACTGATAAGAACTCTCTACTCACATACTCAAGCTACTACCCACGATCCCTGAAGGATAACCTTCCGTTTGGGCAATTCTTGCGCTATAGACACCTCTGTAGCAGGACAGATGACTACACTACTCAGGCTAAAATCCTCAAAACGCAGTTAGTCCAGCGAGGCTACCCACAGAAGATCATCCACGACACCTATAAAAGGGCCAGGTACATCTCACGCCCATGCACACTTGAGCAACATCAAAATAAAAGAGAGGACAAAATCATCACGGCAGTACTGAGCTACTCTCCTCTACTCAACAAAATAAAGAAGGAAATGAAGTCCCTGTGGTCCATCTTGAACACAGGCACATCCACCATACCTCTCCCACGGTTTGCACTCAAAAGAAGACGCAACTTGAGAGACACACTGGTCAACACAGTGCACCCAGAACCTAACACTGCACCAGCCACACAGAGCACCCTATGGAACCAGAACCATCCTGTAGGCCACAGCCCCTGTGGGCAGTGTTCTATGTGCACACAGACCAATCGCAGCACCACCATAGACATTGGTTGGAAGACATCATGTGTCCAAAAACTCTTCACCAACTGTAACACCAAAGGAGTTGTGTACATGATTACTTGCCCGTGCAATCTGCACTACATTGGGATGATGGCCCGAGAAGTCAGAAAATGAATGATCAAACACAGATCTTGTATTCGCACCAAGAAACTGTCAGCACCCATGGTTCCCCACTTCCTGACAGAGGGCCACACAGCCGAGTCCTTTCATTGGACCATCCTCAAGAGGATGAGGCGGCCAAAGCTAGGAGGAAACTACCACGCAATGTTCTTCACCCAAGAACAAAAGTGGATTATCCACCTAGACACGTGCAATCAAGGCCTGAACGAAGCAATGCAGTGGCAGGAGCTTGCTGTTCTCCAACTTTAAAGTGTATCCACGCTGCTATTCATCTCCTTCCTTTCATCTGCGAACTGTACCTAGCAGATGACGATGTGGCACCTTAGACACTCTGCCACACTGTGCAGTCGACTTACAAAATCCTGTCTTTTTCCTCCCCCCCCTCTCTCTCCCTTCCTTCTTCCGTTGCACACTGCATTTCTTTTCCCACCTCACACTGTATTACTACAACCCGGGGGCCTTTATCCTCTATGTGCATCCAATATATTGCACCCACACATCTCTCGGCATTCGCCTGCTTCCTTGTCAATTCAATTCTATGATCCATTCTTTGCTCACCACCTTTGCTACTTTCACTATTTACCTGCTTTTTTCTTCTTTCTATACAACATCCCTTGATTCACATTCTTTTTCCTATCATCCAGTTTTATTCATCTCCTATCTCTCTTTGTGGTGCCCCCCCAGTTGTCCTGGGCCCACTACACCCAGACGCACTTCTGGACATTTTATGCCACCATGTTTCCAGCTGGCAGCATGGCAGTGGATTCACATCCACTTGCTTCCCCTTGCTGCACACTGATTGCATCTGCTGGCATCAGCGCGGCTCCATCCCCCCAACCGCCCGACCACTCAGTTTCCCCAGGGATTTTTTCAAACCCCTTTCCGCCCCTCCTCCACCCCACATTCTCCCCCCTCCCCCCAGAGGCATCTTGCAGCCACAGCAGCTCTGTGCGTCCTCTCAGCAACAGGACTTACCCTGGCCTTCACCCGCGGCACGCACACACCCACCACCCAGCGCGCGAGCATTGGCCCAAAACAGGGCCCACACCATCGAGGTGTCCTCCTTTGATTGACCATTGCGCCAATGACAGTTATAGCCACGCCCCCGCAGCGCATCATACACAGAACTCCTCAGCCACTGCAGCCCGCTCACTATGCTACCGGCTTCCTGATCAAGCAGACTGCAGCGGCTGGATGCGCTCAACCAAGTAAGGTAAGAGCTATTACCCCTTGCTTTTTGCCCACCCATTCAGCAGTCTTAGACCGCCTCACCACCAGCTACCCCTTCCGCCCAGGCGCAGACCTCAACAGCGTTCCCTTCCACAGCCCCGCCGTGGATCCTGTGGATTTTTCACCATTCCTTCATCCAGGTAGGCTTTGCGCTCAGCGGCTTTTTCATTCCTCCATACCGGAGCATTATTCCTTGCTGACCAACACAGCCTTGAGTGCCCTGTTCCCTCGCCGGACTCCCATAGGCATTGCCATGTCGGTTTTCCACTCCCCCCTCCCCTTCCCTCAACCCCCTTCGACGTTCCCTTCCTTCCCTTCCCATTTTCTTTCCCCTTCCTAGGGCTAACGTGTCTAGAGTTTTTAGCCACCAATCAGTGGAGATGCTTTCATTTATCAAATGAGCACACGCTTTTCTTGACAGCATTAAGCAGCCATGTAACTTGAATGTGAGCCTTCTGGATACACCATTCTGCAACATTGCAACTAGAGGTTGACTGATGCCCTCCTTGCAATGTTCCTTTGTGTCTCCTAATCCAGGATCTCATGCAGCCCGCAATTGCTGCCCTACTACGAGGACAGACTTGATTTGATCACCACATGAAGACTCATAGTGTCCTGAAGAAGATGGTCTACAACTACCTATAACCATCGAAACTGATCGACCAGACTTGCTGTGGCTCCTCCACGACAACACACGGCACCCCCAAGACCAAGAGGGGGTACCGAAAAAATGAACTTTAAACCCAGACAAGCATGGGCTTTTAGCACATCCCATGGACTAGTGGGACTGTGCGGTTTTAAGAAAAAGAAAAACACTCTGTTGAAAAACCAGATCCTATATATTTGTTGTGGGCAACCACCCACATGTAAAGAGTGTTTGAGCCTTCAGGGTGAATAAAGAATTAACCACAGAAAATCCCGATGTCTCTGACCTGCACATGTTAGCCAAAACTGCTTTGGGCTACTACAACAAGATCTAATCCCCCTCTCGCATTAACCCCCTTTCCTGTTGGTTGCCCCCACCTTCCTTGTGGGCTGTTGGTGCTAGCACGGCATGCGGTACACATCTTACCACATGCAGAGAGCTGATTTTAGTTCCCATTCCTGCCCTCCCAGACAGGTACTACACCATCCCCTGTCCACAGCCAGGCAACCCGAGTAAAATACCCCTCCCATTTTTTCCACCATTGGCAGTGTTTTGCGTGTCTGACCAGAGGGCCATAGCAGCTCATCATCTTGTGTCCAACGATCAGGACTACCACAATAACTACCACAACCAGCTTCCTTACCTTGCTTCTAGCTGCAAGTTGTTTCCCCATTGAACCGTCCATCATGTACCATTATGCCCTTACGGTTTGGGATGGCAGTTGCTACCCTGGCTATGTAAGCCTTAATTGACCCTGTTGTTACTTCCTTGGTCTTACTGAGACATGGTTCACGGCCAGCTCTGTCACAAGCTTTGACACTCTCCTCCCTGATGGCTACAAGATCCTCTCTGTACCCAGATCCTCCCGGTCTGGTGATCTTTCCTGAGTGGATTCCTGCCTGTATCATTCCCACTCAGACCTACTCCTCTTTTAAATGCCTTGTCTGCAGGATTTCTCTCTCACCTACCCATTCTCATACTGTGGCTACCATCTACCGGCCTCCTAGTCAAATCAGCACCTTTCTCTCAGAGTGGGCAGACCTCTCCTCCTCCCTTCTGGCCTCTACAACTTAACTCCTCCTTTCGGTGATCTCAATATACATTTAGACTCTCCTTGTTCCTCCTCTTCCATGGCCTCTGCGACTCCCTCTCCCTGTCCATCCTCCCCTCTGGCCCGACTCACTCTGCATGGCACACACTCGATGTCTTGATCTCCTCTGACCTCACCCTCTCCATACCTCTGACCACTCTTCTCTCCTGCATCGATCATTCCCTCCTCTCCTCTCATCTCTCCCTCTCTTCCCCCCAGGCCAAGCCTACCCCAACACTGCCACCTACATTCTCGGACATCGGGCCCATGAAGCGTGTGTCAGTTGAGGCTTGTGCCGCCACTTTCTCTCCCCCCCCCTCCACCCTCCCCTCCCTTCACCTCTGGCTGTCTCACATGCTGACACAGCCCTGTCTCTGATCTACTCTTCAATTTCTCATACTCTTGATGCTCATGCCCCTATCATGAGGATCCATTTGAAGTCCAAAGCCAAGTGCAATTCCTGGTATGACTCTGAACTAGCTACACTTAAACGTAAGCGTAGGGCGGCTGAGAGGAAATGGAGGGTTTCCTGTTCATCCTCTGACAAACTGGCCTGTCGCCTGCTACAAAGGCAATACCGACTCTCTTTCCTCACCAAGAAGATAGTCCACATTCAATCTCATGTCTCTGCGGCATCTAACAACTCGGCCAAACTCTTTAAAATCTGCAAGGAGCTGGCCAACCCTGCTGCAGTCTCTACCCCTCCTGTTGCCTCCCAGGCTCTTTGCAATGCCCTTGCCTCTCACTTGATTTAAAAAACCCGGGACATCCTGTTCACCCTCTCCACCCCCACACCTCCTCTCCCCTATCCCCTCTCCCCTCTCCATCTGTGCTTGCTGACCCTGCTTTAGCCACCCCACACCATCCTTCTCATCCTTTCCTCTTTTCTCCCCTGACGTGGTTGCTAGACAAGTCTGATCAATGAAAGCCTCGTCAAAACAGGTTCATCCTTGTTCCTACAAAACCATCAAGAACCACATTAACACCCTCGCTCTGGCCCTCGCTGATTTTTGCAACCACTCCTTTGCCTCAGGATCTTTCCCCTCCCCCCATAATCACTCCCTGGTGCATCCTCTTCTCAAGAAACCCACAGTTGATACTTCTTGTCCAGCTAACTATCGCCCAATTTCCATTACTATCTTTCTGGGCAGAATCCTGGAAAACTTGTCAATCTCTCAGTTTAACCTTCATTCCAATTCTGTTGGCTGTCTCCATGACCACCAGTCTGGCTTCAGAGCTGCCAGAAGCATGGAAACTGCTCTCCTGAACATCCGTGAAGATCTGCTCTCCAACCTGTACTCTAACATTCCCTCTGACCTCGATTTCTCTTCTGCCTTCGACACGGTCAACCACACCATCCTGCTCAACCGTCTCTGTGAAAACCTGGTTATCACTGATCAAGCTCTGGCCTGGGTGACCTCTTTCCTCTCTGATTGACCCTCCCGGGTCTAACTTGGGTACTTCCTATCATCTTTCTTCATCTCTACCTGTGGTGTTCCCCGGGGGTCTAACCTCTTGCAGTGGCTTTTCAACCAATACCTGGCAACTCTCACCCACTGCATTGCCATTTTCTGCTCAAATTTCCAGTGCTGTGCTGATGGCACTCAACTCATTTCCAGGCTGCCCTCGGCCACCTCCTCTCCCTCTCTCATCTCTGATTGCCTAACTGCCATTCAAGAATGGTGTGCCGCCAATGATCTTTGTTTGAATGTCAACAAGACGGAGATCCTCTTCATTGGCACACCTTCACCATCCTTACCCCTCACTCTCTGGCCGGCTTCCCTTGGCCCTCCTCCTACCCCCACCTGCGAGGCTAAGAACCTCGGGGTCATCTTTGACTACACCCTTTCCTTCTCTGCCCACATCTCTGAGATCTCTAAAAAGTCAGACTTCCTACTGCACCTCCTCAGAGGTACTCTGCCATTCCTCTCCTTTCCCCAGAAGCTCATGGTATCCCAAGCTCTGGTTCTCTCTAGGTTGGACTATTGTAACAGCCTCTTTCTAAATCTACCTGCCTCTACTCTCCACCCTCTGCAACTCATCCAGAACAGGACTGCAAGACCTGTCCTTGGCCTCAAGCCCTGGGATTGTATCTCTCCAGCTCTGAAATCTCTCCATTGGCTCCCAGTGGATGCAAGGATTAAATTCAAAACCCTCTGCATTGTCCAAAAGGCTTTCTGAGGCCTGGGTTAAAAATACCTTCAGCTATCCCTCCGCAAATACCTTCCCTCGCAAGCTCTTTGCTCCTCTACCTCTAACTCCCTTAGGGTCAGTCGTTTTTCATAGAAACGAGCTGGGGGTAGATCGCTGTCTTCAGCTGGGGCCTCCCTCTGGAACAGCCTCCCTGCCACTCTAATATTTGAGGAGAACCATCTTCATGTCCATAAGAGCCTCAAGACCTTCCTCTTTTATTCTGCCTTTGCTCCCCCTCTCCACTGCTGATCTGTTCTCTCTTGGCACCATGCACCTGGCCACCCTCTGTCCTCCGGGTCCAGGTACCTGCTCACCCTGCCACCCTCCTACACTGCCTCCGGGCCACCCCTTGCACTGGGGTCTGTATCTGTACCCAAGACATATATAAAGGGCGCCTGGCGGAACCCTGATATGCCCAGGTGGGTACCTGTATAAAAAATGCTCGAAATCAGGGTGCGAGATCCGTGTACAGCTGTCTTAGTTTAGAAGCTTTTTATTTGCCTTTAAAACGGTTTTGCACAGATTATAAAATTAAATATTTACATGACTTTCGATAAGCACATCAACACTTGAGTGTTTCGGCCATGCTGGGCCGGATAAGAGCCCCACGTAGGATGATCAGTTGATAGTGGTGCTGTCCGTGTGGGTAATCGTCTGCTAAAGTTGCAGCCGGGGGATGTGCTGGAAAGTCCTTATCGAAGTACTGGACTATGGATACCCATGTCTTATAGTTGCCTGGGGAAGACTCAGGAAAATCGGGTCATGTAGGCCAAAGGAATGGGCCTTTTATCATCTAGGAGCAGTGCATAACAAATGCGACTGCACACCTCGGGCTCTGGGAGGGGCCTGAACCAGCCTATATAAGGCCAGCCCATACACGTGCCCTTCGCTTCGCGTTATTCTGCTTCCAAGCAGCGCAATGCTCGGCGTAATCACTGGTGCCTCTCTGGATGTTCTAAGCCTCATCCTGAAGATTCTTCCGAGAACACTTCTTACCTGCAGTCTTCCACCCTTCTCTGCAAGTGTCTTCACTCCAGCTACTCCATCGCTGCAGAACACTCTTACCTGCGGTCTTCCGCCAATCTCTGTGAGCGGCTTCCCTCCAGCTACTCCATCGCTGCAGACGTGCCTTACCTGCTGTTGGCCACTCCCTCTACGGACACGCATCCTGCATTTTACCAGCCGCTACACCGCAGGGCACCCAAGTCACTACACTGCAGAGCGTGCCTTTTACGTGCAACTCGTCGCGACCTGTGCCGGACCTTTCTTCTTGCCTCCATTCCATCACAATCGGAGTCAGAGACTTCCTCCTGCAAATCTTCATCGAGGAACCGGACACCATTCTTTGTCGGTGGCCGACATCTATGAGGAAACAAGAACAAACAGGTTAGAACTCATATGTATTTGTATGGCCGCATAATACAAGAGACTAAAGCTCCCTTATAAACACCATCTTACCTGTCACTGTAGGGACTCCGTCACCCTCTAAGGTCTCGGGATTCTCTCTGATCCAGATTCTTTTCCAGCACCTATGGAAATGGATAGGGAGGGATAGGGAGGGATATGTGAGCTGTAGGTAAGTACAATGATCTCTGTTAATACATAGGCCCAAATAAACTATTGCATACTTGCAGTAAAATAGATATTTATTTTATATACACATGGTATAGGTATCCAGGCAAATAAGTACTATGTTAACTAATCAACACAATAGAAAACATAAGCAATGTGTCAGGTGAGTAAGCTAATAGCAGGGAATGATACCGGTCATGAACATAGTCCAATGGAAAGTAAAATCACTTGTTATAGCAACACAGAAAATGTTCTGTTGTAGGAATAAAAAGGGCGATTCAACACCACAAACAGCAGTTCAATACTTTAAAAGACTCGTAATAATGTCCAGAGGCCTTAAGGCTTTAACAGTCCATTCCTATCTTGGTATGTGTTCTTCAAAGTCAGATTGGAGGTACAGCAGGTAAGGCACAGCAGCAGAAAAGGGAAAGTTCCAGAGTATCTTCTATTACAGTTTAGTAAACTGTTTTGCAGATCAAAAATGTTTCTGGGACCTTGGTAAAGGCTCCATATGGGTACACAAGCATTTGGCCTGGGCGAACCTGGGAGAACGGTATCTGCGCACACCCAAACACTGGAATCACCACTCCAGCAGTAAAGGAGCAAAACAATGAGTTGATATATGTACTGCTACAGGTCCCACAGTAACTGAGGAGATGTGAAGAAGATGCAGCTTGATTATTCTTAGGGTGCAGCAGTAGTGAACCCAGTCTCTTGTTCCTTGGTTGTGGTGACGAAAGGAGAGACTCTGGATGGGATGTCACAGAGCAGTCGAGGGAAAAGGTTTCCAGCAAAGGATTCTTCATGCTCCAACGTCGGTCTGCAATTTTGGTGTCTTTTTACAGGTTTCAAGGATTAATGTTTAGCGCCCCATCAATCTGCCTTGCTTCTCTGGTCCTGAACTCTGGTAATGGGACTTTGAGGAACGGGATTTTGCCTCTGGAGGTCAAATTGAGCTCACCAAAGTTCTGGGTGGATTAATTCACGGGAAGATGATGCACTGCAATATGGTTAGATGTCCCTAACTATTGGCAGTTTGTTGCCCAGGAAGGTCACAGCACATCAAGGATGGCTCATCTTGCTGGTAGTCTTATGGCTAGTTGATCTCACCAGCCAAAGGGAAGAAGTCATCCTCTGTCAATTAGAAAACAAGGGGTGAACAGCAGTGTTCTCTTTGCAGTTTCTGGATGGGGCTGCAGGCATCTCATGTCATCTTCTTTGTTTTTTCTGTACCAGTGATTGACTTGTATTCTGCCTTAGGATCCTCACCTTTCATCAGGATATCAGACCCATCCTCTGAAAACTCTCCCTGCAGTTTACAGAAAGAGGCGGATGGCTGTCCAAAGGGGACAGCCAGCACTCCAGTGGGAAATGGTTCCTTCCAGGTGCACTAGAAGACAAAGGATAGCAGAGTGTCTGCATCCTCCCATGCTTCCTGTCCTCACAGACACACTGGAGCCTTGAGGGGCTGAGGTAGAAACGAGGGGGCTGGGAGGCCTTCTTTTTTGTTAAAGGGGGGCTTGACTCAAAAAGGCGTATTGGCAAGAGAAGGAGAGTTAGAGTCAACAGCTACTCCAGGTCAACCTTTGTGGGGTAGGTGAGTCCAGAAAAACACGGAGCTGGTATTTGAGGACTAGCTAGCGAGGGTCACAAGAAGAGGGAATTGTTATGAAACAAATTCAAATTATTCATAGAAATAAACACATATGTGTAAATGCAAGTTTACAAAGAAACAAGAAAAAACAACTTAAAACTGTCACATATGAACCTTGATTGGCTTATAATGGTGAAACAACTAAAGAACTACTGTTAACATCACAGTTGGATTTGGTGAGGGTTAGTACCATACGTGCATTGTATTTGTTCCAAATACTACTGTAGAGTTTAGTAGTATGATATTACAGTTGACACACATATAATACAGCTGTTTCTAGTTCGGGAAAAGTAAGCCTTCACTGGGTAGAAGATGTTCACAGATGAAGGGTCCGAACTGTCATCAGGATGTAGTTTTATGGCTGGTGAACGCCTATAGAGATAGGTAACACATAAGGAAGTGGGTGATATATCAGAGAATGGAAAGGACCATACAGAGTGAGTGCTGTATTAAGACTGTATGCTGGACACATACCTATTTGGTTTTCGGTTGAGCGTAAGCTGGTTATCAAAAGCACTTTGAGTGGTGCGACGTCTGTAGGAGGATGTCTACAGGGAAAGGATGGCATTTAGGGTATAACAATTCATACAAGACTAATCAATAAGCATGGTGTGCATACCTTAATTTGCAGGTATGTGGTCCAGCAATAGTGCTGGAACTTCTCTACTGGCAGGAGTTGCCGGGAGGGTGGTGCCTAGATCAGATGGGAAAGGTTGCCATGATCGCTGTTGGGAGGAAGGGTGGAGCAAGTTAGCTATATAGTCTAAACTTTCTGGCAACAGTGGAAGCTGTTGAGTGACTTAGCAGTTAAATGGTGATAAAGGCTATCACGGTACCTAAAGTAGCTAGGAAGGTGGTCATTACGTTAGGATAGCATGTCTAAGTGGTTAGGTGATTAATACCTAGGTAGCAGGGTGGTATGGTGCACCATGAGTTTGCTGGTTCCAAGAGTGGGGGGACGTGCATAGCGTTACCAAAAAGGTGTCTAAAAGAGTGCCAGAGGCAGTAAATGAATAGAGGCCGGCGTAATTATGGGAGCGGAAGGCTTATGTAGGTGCCTGGGTAACGTGGTGCCAGAAAAAACGTTGCTTTATTGCATACTCGTAGTGGTCATGCATCAATTGTATTGACATCTAGTGAAAAGTCGTCTGGTGAAAAAACGTCCGGTGGCGTTTCTACAAGAACATAAAGAGCCTCCATGCGGGGCTGTGCAGATCGTTTAGCTTCGTTTCTCACCTGGTGTGTAAGAAGATCCTCCTAGGGGCGGTCTCAGTACTGCAATGAGCTGTGTTCTGTTTGGGGAATGTATCTAGTGGTATTGGAGCTGGTCGCGCATGTGCGAGAGTGTCGTGCTCAGTGACACTAGCTCTGTGCGCCGCTGCGCGATTCGGTAGCATAATGATTGGATGAAAAAGAGCATGTGCGGAAAAAGCGTTTTATGGAGGAGCTGTGCGCATGTGTCATGGTCTGTTGGTGGTGTGCTAGAAGTACCGTAGGGGCTCGATCAAAAGGCTGTGAAGCCAGATTAAAATCTTGGAGGCATGGTTTAGTAATAAAATAGGCCCATATTGAGTGAGTAAAGACATGAGATCAAAACAGGAAAAAATTACAATGACGTATGATTGAGTACAGGTACGTCTTGAACGGTTATAAGTTCTTTAACACATCAATTGGTAAACAATTGTACATATGAGCAAAACAGCACATTGAGGAACAACAAATTTGTTAATTGATAATTACATAGTAAGACCGTATTAGAGATCTGCATGGGGTTATTTAGGACATGGGACCACTAAAAGTGGAAAGCCACGACTGATGGTTCAGACAACATAATTAAGTGCATGGAGCACATACTCCTAAAAGGGGGCTGTGCCAAAAAGCAGGACAGCACATTGAATTGGATACAGTAGTATTGCATAGACAAGGTGCAGTTTGGATGGGTCGCGGTAGCAGTGAGAGGTGAGTACAGAGCTAAAGGTGGAGGATGGAATTATTTGAACAATAAATTCCATTTGATTGCCACTTTGAGGCCTCGTTTAACTGAGTTCAGACGAAACAACCATTGCTGTTCCAATTTTCGAAGTGACAGATCCATATTTCCGCCTCTAAAGGGGTTCTTGGCTATTTGCAGGACAAACCAGAACATGTCATTATGGGTATGGTGTTTTTCTTGGAAGAGAGACACCATGGGTTTGTAAGGGATATTGATTTTAATGCATGAGCGATGCTCACATATTCGCTGTCTCACTTCTCTTTTGCATTTACCAATGTACATTAGTTTACAAGGGCATTGAATCGCGTACACAGTCCATTTGCTATTGCAGTTCGTAAAAGATTTGAAATTCCATTTCTTTCCGTTAAGGTCAATGGATTTCATGTTTTTAGTTAGACAGCACTCTGAGCATGATCCACATTTGTAGTGGGCTTGTACAAGAGGTATATTCCACAGGGTGTTTTCAGGAGGCCTTATGGGTTCTGTGTATGTATTGACAAGTCAATCTTTGAGGTTCCTACTTTTCTTGAAGGCGAACCGGGGTTTGGTGGGTTCAAAGGACTCGGTGTGGAGGATTTTCCAATGTTTAAGGATGCTCTTTCTTATTTGGTTGCTTAGAGGTGAGAAGGTAGTGACGCAGGTCAGTTTATTCGCACAGGGTTCTCGCGGAGTAGGGGAGAGGCATGATTCTCTACTTTTGTTCTTAGCTCGTTTGAGGGCTAGCATGGAGGCTCATTAAGTTCTTGTAGAAACGCCACCAGACGTTTTTTCACCAGACGTCTTTTTACTAGATGTCAATACAATTGATGCATGACCACTATGAGTATGCAATAAAGCGAAGTTTTTTCTGGCACCACGTTAACCAGGCACCTACATAAGCCTGCTGCTCCCATAATTACGTGGGCCTCTATTCATTTACTGCCTCTGGCACTCTTTTAGACACCTTTTTGGTAACGTTATGCACGTCCCCCCACTCTTGGAACCAGCATACTCATGGTGCACCATACCACCTTGCTACCTAGGTATTACTCACCTAACCACTTAGACATGCTATCCTAACGTAATGACCACCTTCCTAGCTACTTTAGGTACCGTGATAGCCTTTATCACCATATAACTGCTAAGTCACTCAACAGCTTCCACTGTTGCCAGAAAGTTTAGACTATATAGCTAACTTGCTCCACCCTTCCTCCCAACAGCGATCATGGCAACCTTTCTCACCTGATCTAGGCATCACCCTCCCGGCAATTCCTGCTAGTAGAGAAGTTCCAGCACTATTGCTGGACCACATACCTGCAAATTAAGATATGCACACCATGATTATTGATTAGTCCTGTATGAATTGTTATACCCTTTTGGCAACTAACTGCCATCCTTCCCCTGTAGACTTCCTCCTACAGACGTCCGCACCACTAGAAGTGCTTTTGATAACCAGCTCGTGCTCAACCGAAAACCAAATAGGAATGTGTCCAGCATGCAGTCTTAATACAGTACTGACTCTGTATGGTCCTTTCCATTCTCTGATATATCACCCACTTCCTTATGTGTTACCTATCTCTATAGGCGTTCACCAGCCATAAAACTTCGTCCTGATGACAGTTCGGAACCTTCATCTGTTAACGTCTTCTACCCAGTGAAGGCTGACTTTTCCCGAACTAGAAACACCTGTATTATATGTGTGTCGCCTGTAATATCATACTACTAAACTCCACAGTAGTATTTGGAACAAATACAATACACGTATGCTACTAACCCTCACCAAATCTAACTGTGATGTTAACAGTAGTTCTTTACTTGTTTCACCATTATAAGCAATCAATGCTCATATGTGACAGTTTTAAGTTGTTTTTTGCCTTTACACATATGTGTTTATTTCTATGAATACATTGAATTTGTTTTCATAACAATTCGCTCTTCTCGTGACCCTCACTAGCTAGTCCTCAAATACGAACTCCCTGTTTTTCTGGACCCACCTACCCTACAAAGGTTGACCTGGGGTAGCTGTTGACTCTAACTCTCCTTCTCTTTCCTTGAGGGGCTGCACAAAGGCTTCCTGCCAAAGACAAGACTCAAACCAGGATGGCAGAAGATGGACCAAGAAAGGACAACCACACAAGAAATGGCGACAAAAGAAAGATGCCACAATTATTTGTCAATGGTGTCCTTTATGTGGATAGCCGCAGCTGTGAAGACATCCTTCTAGCAAAATTACACAAAAGCCGGTAGAACAGGTCCACTGACACCAGCCAAAACTGTATGCTTGACACTGAAACAGAAATGTTACAGGAGCAGAGTGGAAGGGGATATCAGGTAACCCCTCAGCACTCCACATAGGATGATGTGTGCTGATCTCTCAAATGAAAAGGCTAAGAAGGATAACACGTATCCCTCTAACCTTGGGAACAGTAGTTCTTAAGGAAAATAAAACAATATAAAAAGGAGAGCTAAAAAGGCTCACAGCACAAAATGTGCTGTGTGCTGCAAAAGTGAAACAAAGATGCCTTTACAACGTATGGAGGAAAGCATGACTCCATAAATCAAAGTAAAAACACAATGAACAAGGTTCCCATGGCCAGAGAAAACAAATTAGAGGGGGGAGGGGGAAATCCACTCATTCAGGAGAACATGAAAAAGATTCAGAAGTCTAGCAACAAGTGCTGGGGGTCTCATACGTAGAGGAGATTTGGCATAAAAATTATAAATCTCCCTAACAGTTAGTAACACCATCCAATGTGTTTTTATATTGGATTACTACTGTGCCTAACTACTGTTTGGAAGCTTACACATCAACAGCAATCTTTACTGCAATCGATAAACAATTGCCCAGCGCTCTACCACCTGGCCTGTTCCACAATTAACAACACCCATAAATAATGAGATATATCTAAAAATATATCTAAATATAATTATTTTTTACTGAGAACATTCACTCATACTTCTGCCTTCCAGAAATGATATGCGTCAGAAGCGGCTGTGGCTTGGTGACTCAGTGCAGCTTGACATGTGCAGCATTCATTGGCGTCCAGTGGCATGCAGTGGCTTTGGCTCCAGGTTCCGGGCGTGTGCCTAGAGACGGAAGACGCCCTCCCTTTGTTCTCGCCTCTTCGGTGGCTATCATCATTACTACCCTTGCCTGTCTACTGCTGATTGCTGATTGCCCAGGAAAAGGGCAGCAAGTCTATTATGGGGGAAGCGCGGGATGGGGATGGGAAGGGGCAGTCGGTGCGAGGCAGGCCAGCATGAGGGGGTAACCTAAGCCAAGCAAAGTCAAGTTGCAGTTAAGCGGCGCTTGTTACCTTACCTCCACACTTGCTCTAGCTTCCTCCACCCCTCTTTTTTCATCTTTGCTTTTCACACTGAGGAGCCTCTAGTGGCTCTGAGGTTCTGTGCATACCTGCACTCCTGCTGGTACCAAACCACCTCTGTATCCCCTACAACCTGCAACCGTATTCTAGCCCATAAAATGAAGGTTGCACTGAAGGTATTGGAGTGCCCAGTGGCAGGGGTTCTGGGGGCACTGAACGCTCTTTCTCTTCTCTCTTCAATTCTTGGAGGAGGTGGGGGAAGAGGAGACCCACTCAGGCCGAGCCTGATACCAAGGGCTTGCTAGTTGCTACCACTATAGCTAAATACATGGCTTTATCTCCTCTCCACCTCCCCCTCTGAGTGGAGCGTGGCGTGCTCCCTCTTTGTGCTAGTGTATCAGTGTTTTAGCACACTTGTGTAACACTTAGTGGGCTTCAATCTCCACTAACAACCTCCAACAGCCTCCATCAATCATCAAAAACCACTAATAACCACCACTGGACTACTGGATTTTATTAGATTTTATTAAAAGCTGTCCACAGCGACTGCATCATGCATGGCAAGCGAGCATGCCACCCAGCCAGGAACCATGTATCTATAATGGGAGCAGCACATTCGAAGAAGGGGTGCAAGGATACAAATGGAAATAAATCAGTGACGAACAAACAATCTAAAATCATAAAGTTTCTGGAAATATGCCTGGCAACTCCTTCGGCCCCTCCAGTAATTGACCTGCCTCCAGTGTTAGCGGATTCAGGGTCCCTGGGTACCAACTCGGATTTAAATGACTCTGCTCAATCTTTTCTAATTGACAACAACGGCTCACTATTACAAATGTGCTACACCCTCAAACAAAACTCTCTGGGCAGCACCTTGCAGCATGGTGATAATGTAATTGGTCTATAGTCGACACCAAGCCAAAGTTTGAAGATCACTTCATCTAGCCACAGAAGTTACACTAGAAGACCCTGGTCAAGATCTTCATCAGGAGACCAAAGAGGATGAAGAGAGTGATGAGGAGGTTGAAGGGTGTGTGGGTGAAGTTACTAGTGAAAGCTTGCAAAACAGCCTGGGGTTGACTCCCGCAAACGACTTGGATTTGGCTGGCATAGCGAGGAAGCGGGATGCATGGGCCCTTTGGTAATTGTCCTTGTCCCCCTTATATTATAACTCACCCTTCAGCGCAAGGGCTGATTGCTATGCATTGAACAGACACACTACAGGCCCAAACCGCTGAGTTTTTGGGGTTTTTACGTGACAGCACAGCAGTGCCAGCTTGCTCGATAAAAAAAAGGGAAACTCTTCCACTTTGTACTCCCTGCCCAAGATTCCTGCCCCCAATTTTGCTGTCTCAGGACCATATATCTGGTGACTACAGCAACAAGACAGCTTTTGGGAATCTTGTTAAAATCAAAGAAATCTGCCCAAAAGCCGAGAGCCCATTTTTTAATAGAGCTTGTCTGCTAGATCTTTGAAACAGATTCAGGGACTCTCTGCCATTTCTAGTGCAGATATTCTGTGAGCTGAACTCCCAAATTGGTTTAGTGCCACAAACTCGGCACTGATTGAATGGGTCTCCCCTATTGTGCCTTCCTTATTATCTTTGCACAAGGACTTATTGTCCAACTAGGGCTTTCGGCTGACGGTTTGTGTCTGGCAAACAGCAGCGCTCACGACGTAGTCAATTCCGGGGTTCGTTTGCACATCCCAATTTATAATTTTGCAGTTGGCCATGAGCCGAGTAGGGTAAATTTGTTGCCTTGAGGTGCACCTTTTTTCACTGATGTTTTTAGGCCCTTTGGTCGCCCTGGAGGGGCAGGGGTGAGCCCACTATGTGGTACAGAACTTGACAGCATGCTAAGTTAGTTTGTGCTTTTCCTTCTGACAGGGGGAGAAGTGGTGCTAACTCTGTCCAATTAGCCCCAATCCCCTTGGCGGACAACCCAGAGCTTAAACGAGTTTTGTCATGGAACATTGCTGGCATCACGAAAAATATGGTTGTTTAGAGTGTTAGACTTGTTGTGTATCCATGATCTGGTATCTATGCAGGAGACATGGTCACTTGTGGCACATGACACCAGGGATTTGTATCCTTCTGTATTCCAGCAGTAAAGGGCAAGATAGGGCGCCCGAGTGGCCGCCTAATTTGCTGGGTAAAGGTGGTCTTGTTTCAGTCAATCATCATGTGTCCCATTGTCTCTGATGATTTAATGGAACTCCAAATGTGTTGCTTCAATGGGTCGTTGTTTTTGTGCATTAGTGTTTTTAACCACAAAAGCACCCCTGCAAATAATTCCTTATTGTTGTTATTGGATGAAAGAATTACTGGTTGGAGGGAAAGCCATCCAGGCCCATCAAAAATGATCATCTGTGGAGATCTTAACCTTCAATTTGAACCACTCATTGTTATGGCAGGTCTCCAGGAAGATGAAGACCTGAGATGGTGTGTCAAAGATCTGGCGGCGGACCATGCCAGGAGAATACGTAGATTTGCAGGAGATGCATAAAGTATGTTCATGATGCTTGGTCTAAGGGCATGTTATGATTGTTTCCATAGCGATCAGCCAGCGAGTAAGACATATGGCATGTATGCCAATTCCAGCCCGTTAGACTACGTTTTGGTAAATGTGGAATCCTGGGTCCATTTGTATGATTTTAGGGTGCTGCAGAGGCCAGAAAGTGACTATATTCCGAAGGTAGTCCTGGCTAATGGGTCACTCTTTGGTGTGAAAGGGGAGGGTCATAGGTGCAAGCCTACTCTAATGGAGCCAGGAGGTGAAGTGAAGTGCCCCATTAAGTGGCATACGCTGGACATCGAATCGAACATTTTCACAGATGTACGCATTCATCCTGCTCTGCTGGAGTCCCTTTGTTGCACTGAGGGGTCCAATGTGGATTATTTGTTGCAGGTTTATGAAAGCATTATGAGTGTTCTAGGAAGTGGTCTGAGTAAACATTGATCTATAACCAGCCGAAGGGATACGAGAAGCACACCCTGGTATGACGGGCTTGTTGAACAGCCAAAAAAGTGTTAATCATGTTTGCTAGGTGCCCCAGGGTCGAGGGCACGAGGGCCGTTGTGGATACAAGAGCGCAGTACAGCAAATGACTCAGGGGGAAAAAGTAGGAATATTCTGTGCAACTTTAGGACAACCTTCTCTGGACTGCTAAATCCGGGATGCCAAAGGTTTCTGGCATCATGTCAATGCAATAGCAGGGTGGACCATCCGGCAGAGGATACCATATCTGAGGCGGCTTGTGTCTCTCATTTTGGAACCTTGTATAGCAGTGACAGTGCCCCTAATGGCCTCAGCCAGGAGCCCGCCATGTTCTACAGGCCAGATGTGAAGGCTGCCGCCCCACTGGTGCTTTCGATGCATCATATCAAGATGGCGATAATGACCCAGAAGCCGGGGAAAGCTCCTGGCCCTAATTTAGTTCCCATTGATTGGCCCCCCTGTCTGTATAAGCGTTTTGTTCTCTCCTGGTCGCTAACAGGGTTCACTATTATTAGACGCAAGCAATTCTTGTCCCTATATTTAAGAAGGGTGGCAGGGGCTCCCCGGCCATGTATTGCCTGATATCCCTCCTCGATGAAGGGGGGGTTCGAAAAGGCAGTAATGGGCCACTTGGAGGCCTGGTGCCAGGAGGCGGGGGCGTTCATTACCTTCTGGCTGGCTTTCAACACGGTGTCAGCACGGTCAACCAGGTCCTGAAGCTCTTTTTGATATTGCAGAAGTACACTGTGTTAAAATCCATGAAGATCAATGCAGTCTTCATGGATTTGAAGACTGTTTTTGACAGTGTACCGAGAGCAGGCCTGTGGGCAGGCCTGTGGGCTGCTCTGTCCAATCTGGGTCTGCCATAGGGCATATTGGGTGCAATCCTGTCATTGTACTGCAATAATGGAACAGTTATCAGGTACTCAGGGGGTGAACAAGTATCCTCTAGATAGAAATTGAGGCCGGAGTAGGGCAAGGATTCGATTCTGCCTCTTTATTAACAGAGTGATCAAGTTGCTACTGTCTGAACAGATGCCCCATGTTTGGTGCTAGAGAAAATCTGCATCTTGCTATTTGCTGAAGATGTGGTACTGCTTTCCCTGACCCCTAATGGGCAAGGGAAGCAACTAGCTATTTTTGAGGCATTTTGTGTGGCCAATGGACTTGAAATCAACTTACAGAAATCTCAGTTGATGGTGTTTTGCAAACCCTGTGCCAAGAAGCACCCTCGCCTGAAAGTGGCTTTGAGTGGAGGCCCCATTGAGCAGGTCACTAGTTTCGATTATCTGGGGGTCCATTTAACGGCCAATTGTGCCTGGATGGAACAGGTAAACTAGGCTGGCCTGAAGTTGGCCAGGAACGGTGTGGCTATATCTAGATTTATACAGGCACATTCGGCGGGTCTGGTCAGTGTAACCTTGCAAATCTACAAGAACCATGCAAGGTAGGCAGCTCTGTAGCCGGGCGAGCTGTGAGTTATCTGCAACCTAGCAGACCTCCGGGCTGTGGAACAGAAATTCCTCAAATCGGCTCTGGGGCTACCTGGGAATGCACCAAATGCACCAGTACTGTGGGAGCTGGTCCAGCAAATCATCGGGTTTATATCCCTGCTGAGGCCGGTGTTCCTCTTGGTAAGACTGTGGTCCAGTGGTAAACTGGCCCAGTACAGGAGAGCAGTCAGTGATGTTTTAACCTGCGTGGGTGGCCCAAGCCTACCTTGGTTCCGGGTGATCCGTAGGTAGCTATCTGCAGTGAGGATGGAAGGTTACTGGCTGCAGCCTGATTCTATCCCGTGGAACTTCAAAGAACTATTCAAGAAGGTCTCTAGGGTTAGATGGGAGGGAGAAACTAGAGCGATCCTTGTGCCAGTTTAGCTCCCTACTTGTCCAGGAAATTTACTGTATGGTTTGAATGTTACCTGCATATCATGCCCCCTAAATTATTGAGGGCTTTCTATATGAAGATGCGTATTGGCATGCTGCCTTTGGCCTCTCTAAAACATTTCTGGAATGCGTCTTCTTTGTCTATCTGTCAATTTTGCCCTAGTGCGGTCGAAAGTATTGAGCATTTTGTCTTTTTCTGACCAGCCGATGAGTACTCTAGTAAGAAATATCTGCTACCCTTAGTTATGCTCTCCAACCTTAATAGGACATCCTGGATGTTGCACTTTTGTCTGTCTGGTGATCCCAGTGTGTTATTCGGCATGGGGAATGTTTTGCTATTGGCATGGGGGAAGCGGGTCAAGTACTTCGCAGCTGGATGGCCGTTTTATGAGCTGTATGTACAACGTACAATTTTATCCTACATTTTTAATGCGCATCGTTCTTATTCTCACCATGTTTTACTCATGGTTTTATTTGATTAATGCTTTGTTTGTCTTTCCTGTGTATTTCTGTCTTTTATGACCTATTACTGGTCGAAATAAAGTATTGAATTGAATTGAATTGAATTGAATATGCTATGTGTATGCGTGTGTCTGTGTATGTTTGTGTTTAAAATAGAAACCTTTTTAAAGAACAAAGCCTTCATGTCTTCAAATATTTAGACTCCGATAATAATTTGCATCAAATCTCGTTCACAACTAGTCACATCCATCCCTAATATTGTTTGAAATTAGAATGTATTTGCATGATGTATCTTGTTGAATTTAAACGATTACTTTAAAGAGCCATATTCAAAAAGGAACATATGTGGATAACAACATTGCCAATTAGTCAACATCTGAAACAGCAAAGTCGCCCACTTGCAGAACAAGGTCAAACCCATTGCATTTCCCACACCTCCTTTTAACTTGAGCTTGAAACACATTTCTTTGATTGCCTTCAAAAGGGGAATCACATATGAAAAGCATTGTTAAGTCAGACCATAAACACAGCAGGACTGAGGCTTCAATCATCAGTGAGCTTGCCTCTACTAAACACAAAGCTTCGGAGAGGGATTCGACAAATCGCTTCCAGATACATGCACGACACCTACTGTTGTGGCTGCATTGCGTTCATTTCAAGCAGCCATCTGCTCTAGTTATGAGCACACAGAACATTCACACTTTCTTATGTGTAGGTCTGTTGGTACCTGAGCTGCTGGAGGTTTTAAATCAGATGCATAAACCAAAAAGCCAGGTGATACTACATCTTCTTTTGTTAATCCACCTTGTACTGAGTTTCAGATTTACGAGTACCATTGACCGGATGTCAGTTGCATGCTCTATTAGTTGGACATTTTGATGCAGGGCAAAGGAAATGAATTCCACTTTCTACTGCTCCTGCGGTGCTGGCTGCTCATTGATATTCATATCATTATATTCATTTGTAGACATCACGCTGCACATGAAAGATATCAAGCTTGAATGAGATTATGTTGTTACCTTTGTGAGGACACAAAGGCATGAGCTTAGCAGTTGTATTACATGACACGCATAATGGAAGTATAGAAAGCCTTTGTGAGGCAAAATGAAAGACTGAGTATAATATCTTTCACATTTCAAATAAAAGGAGAGTATTTGCGCTTGCCGTGGCTTGCTCAACATGCTGACATGTGCACGGTTTGTAAAAGTCATGTGGCATTTTTGGTACAATTAAGTGGGACCATTTCTGGAAATGCGCGAGGTTTGAGATAGAAGTGGAAACCCCCAAGTGGCTCTGGTAGGTCACGATGAAACCTGCACTGAAACAGGAAGTCATGCTTAGATCATTGGAGGTAATGTCCATTACGGCAGCTACTATCCCTCCTCATATTACTCACCTATGAAGTATTTTTTACCTCAAGACAGAAACTTCCCCCAAGATTTTATTTATATTTCGTTGTCTGCTCTAGTTTCCCTCCCTGCGTCAGCAGGTCCAATAAAACAGGAATGCTACTTACCATCTGTAATATAATGCCTATTATGAGGGAGTACCAGCCTGAATTTTTGGGGGTATTTTTAACGAAAAATTGAATCAGTAATTCAACCTCAGAAAGTGAATTTGCTAATCAGTGCTCATATTTCATAATGCTTAGTTCTGAAAAGCATAATCCAAACATGTATCTCTGCTGTGATTTAGTACTGACACCCCTAGAAGCTTCCTTGTAGTTTGCCAAAATTACATTTCAAGAATAGCATGTGCATGAGGCAGAGCTTGTTCCTAAGGTACTTGCTTGTTATCTTGTGTCTCCTGGATCCAACAGCACAGTGGGGCCACGGTCATCTTCAACATGGCAGGCACCATTACAAGCATGGGTGTCCCTTCTCCAGCCCGCCTGACCTCTGCTCTGATTAGCCACTGAGGCAGCCTTTAGGCCAATTAGGGTGCCGGTAGGCTTTGTTGGCCCACTCTCCGAGGCCCACCACTAAGGGTCTGTGCCTGTCCAGGCCTGACTGGGCATGCAGCCTCTCCTTTTGACACCACGGGCAAAGACATGTTTCATGCCTGGTACTTTTTCTGTGTGCTCTTTGACTTTGGCATCCCTCCCACCATCACGTGAGTTCTGACTGTTGTTCTCTTGCCTGTTTCATCTCTGCATGGCTCTCACCCTCATTGGCCTACCTCCGTTGCCATATGTCCCCTTGTACTTCATGACCTACCCTCTAGACTGACTCTTTTTATATCCTGAGCTCCCTCCACACTGCCACCACTTCTGTACGGCTTTGGTAGAATACTGATGTCTCAATACTCGAATTTGATGTGCTTTCATCCTGCATTGATTGTGTTTGTTGTTTAGAAAATCAAACTTAGGTAGGTTCTCATCCTGCATTGATTGTGTTGCTGTTTAAAAAATCAAATTTAGGTGTGCTTTCATCCTGCATTGATTGTGTCGCTGTTTTAAAAAAATTCGAATTTAGGTGTGCCTTCATCCATCATTCATTGTGTGTGTTGTTTAAAAAATAATCAAATTTAGGTGTGCTTTCAGCATGCATTATGTTCTGCTAGTTAGATAGCCAATCTACTTCCTTGCTCTTGTTTTGTTTCTGCTTCTTGTTCCCTTGTACCCACCTTTTAGCTCCCACTGCTTGTTCCCATTCTTATTGTGCTCCTTGTGAACCTGCCCCCACCTGTCAACTCCCTCCCACATGCCACGGTCGATCAGCGTGCTTAAGTGCATCAAAGTATATCCCCTTCACAATGGAGCTTTACACCTCTCCTATTTTCTCTAACTGCTTCTATATCTCCTATCCCTCACTGCTCACTAAGTCTGGCAGGAAGAAACATAGGAAGGACACACTTGGCTCCAGCCCAGGCCTTCCTATCATGGACACCACGTCACTGCATCCACCAGAGAGACTCTCACAGACATTTCTCTTTGTCATTCTCTCCCCTGACCTTTGGACTCTACATATGGTCGCTCTGCTCTCTCCCTACTCTCCCTCAAACATCAATAGTGGCAGCTAGTGCGAGGTCCTTCTTTTTTCTCCTCGACCTCTAGGTTCATCATAAATGTCTAGCGAAATAGTACTGTCTTGGTGCAAGGGCCTCAACCCAACCTCCTTCTTTTTGATAGGCTCCTCCCTCGCCTAATCAACTTTCCACCGTTCTCTTCAATGGATCCCTTGACATCTACCACTGCCCCAGCTCTCTTGCCCACACTCCCTTCAGCCCCTCTGTTTTCTCTTGCCTCTATCTCTAAGGCACCTTTGCCCCATATGGCAGGATCTCTGTCCCTTGCACCCCCTCGTAAGTCTTTCAAAAAGGGCAATCTGCTCCACATTGCCATGCTTAACTCTCGCTCTGGAGTCAGGCACTCTTCCGACATCTGCCACCTCTTGTAACACCTAGACCTTGATGTTCTTGATCTCACTGAGACCTGGTTTAAGAGCAGCTCTGTCACGAGTTTAGACACTCTTTTCCCTAAAGGTTACAAGATTCTCTCAGAACCAAGGCCCAATAGATCAGGAGGTGGAGTTACCCTAATCTTTCCAGAGTGGATCCCTGTTTCCACCATCCCCACTCAGTCCTATACCTCTTTCAAATGGCTGGTCATCAGGCTCTCTCTCTCTCCTCTCTTACTGTGGCCACATTCTGTCGGCCAATGGGCCAGTCCACCCTCTTCCTCTCGGAATGGGCTGATCTCGCATCTTCTCTCCTTTCCTCCTCCTCCACAACTCCGCCTATTGAGTATTCTCAACATCCATCTTGACTATCATGAGTCTTCAGGTGCTTTCCGCAACCTATGCAACTTGCTCTCTTTCTCCATTATACCTTCTGGTCCGGCACACATTGGTGGCCACACCTTGGATGCTCTTATCTCCACAGACATTCCTCTCTCTATTCCTGTCACCACCCCACTGTCATGGACAGACCACTCTCTTCTCTCCTCTCACTTGAAGCTTTGCTCTCCTTTAGCACTGGCACACCCTGCACTGCCTCCCACCTTCAAGGTCATCCGACCCATGAAAAATGTGTCAGTGGCTGCCCTTGCCTACACCTACTCTCCTCCTACTCTTCTTGCGGCTGACTCCCATCCTGATACAGCCCTCTCTAGCTTTCACCTGCAATACTCTTGGTACGACTCTGATCTGGCTGACCTTAAACGCAAGGAAACTGAATGGAAATGAGGATCTTCAGGCACACCCTCTGACAAGCCGGCCTGCCGCCTTCTGTAAAGGCAATATAGACTCTGCATCCGGTCGAGGAAAAGAGTAAATTTTCGAACGCGCATCTCTGCGGATCCCAACAACTCAGCCAAACCTTTCAAAGTCTGTGAAAACTGGCCAATCCTACTGTAGCCTCTTCCTCTACCGCATCCACCCAGGCTCTTTGCTCGACCCTGGTTGCACACTTCACCACCGAAACACAGGACATCCTGTGTTCTCTCTCCTCTGCAACCACTAATGCACCATCATCTCCTCGGCACCCTTTGGCAACCACCACAGTCCCCTTCTTCTCTCCTCCTTCTCCCCTGTCACACCTGAGGAGGTATCTACTCAAGTCCGGCCTATGAAAGCTCCTTCCAAACAGCTGGCTTCCTACCTCTCCAAACCATCAAGGACAACATTGACTCACTAGCCCCAGCCTTGGCAGACCTCTGCAACATCTCCTTCGCCACTGCAGTCTTCCGCACGTCTCTCAAGCATTCCCTTGTACATCCTCTACTAAAAAAAAAACTCCTGACCCTACTATTCCGGCTAAATATCAACCGATCTCCATCACTCCGCAAACTCCTGGAGAAGATGGCTATCTCTCAGCTTACCCTCCACACTGAATCTGCTGGTTGTCTCCATGACCAACAGTCTAGCATGAGAGCATCCAGAGGCACAGCAACTGCTCTCCTAAACACCGTGAAGACCTGCTCTAAAACCTTGACTCTAACTCTCCCTCTGTCCTCATTCTTCTCAACCTCTCCTCTGCTTTGGATACAGTAAACCACAACATCCTGATCTCCAGTCTCCGTGAGACCCTGGGCATCACTGATCAGGCCCTGGTGTGGCTAGCATTATTTCTCGCCAACCGTCCTTCCCAAGTAGAACTCGGTTCCTTTATCTCTGCAATCACTCTCTGTACTTGTGATCTCTGCCTTCACCTCCAACTTTCAGTGTTATGCAGATGGCACACAGGTCTCCTTCAGGCTACCCTTGACCTCTTCCTCCTCCTCACTCATCCTGGACTGTCTGTCTGCAATCCATTCCTGCAGGGCTGCTAATGATCTCTGCCTTAATGCCATCAAGAGAGAGATCGTCCTCATTGGGATTCCTGCTTCTGTTTTTCCACTTTCACTCTGGCCGACCACCCTTGGTCCTGCATCCTCACCCACTAGTAAGGCAAACAAATCTGGGGGTTATCTTCCACTCTACTCTCTCCTTCTCTTCTCACATGTCAGACATGTCCAGAAAGTCCTACTACCAGCTGCACCTCCTCAGTGGTATTCTCCCTTTTCTCACCTTCCCGCAGAGGCTCACTGTCTCCAGAGCCCTGGTTCCCTCCATACTGGACTACTGTAACAGCCTCTTTCTCAATCTTCGTTCCTCTGCTCTCTGACCTCTTCTACGTATCCAGAACAGAACTGTGAGACATATCCTTGGCCTCAAGCCCAGGGACGGCATCTCTCCGGTGCTAAAATCTCTCCACTGGCTCCCTGTGGCTGCAAGGATCAAGTTCAAGTCCCTCTGCCTAGTACACAAGGCTTTCTGGGGCCGGGTCCCCCACTACCTACAACACTCTCTTCCTAAATACTCTCCCTCAAGAGCCCTCCGCTCAACCTCCTCCAACTCTCTGCGGGTGAGCTGTTTATCCAAATAGAGATTTGGGGGTAGATCCTTATCCTCTGCCGGTACCTCCCTCTGGAACAGCCTACCTTCCTCTCTCCATCTTGAGCAGGACTGCCTTAATCTCCATAAACTCCTCAAGACATTCCTCTTCTCTTCCTCTTTCTCTCTGCCTCTCCCTTGCTAACCTCCTTTTATTCTCTCCTGCTTCCCTCCCTCGTTCTCTTCCCCAATCTGCTCAGTCAGCTCACTGGTCGCCTGGTGCACCCCAGAACCTCACAGGTCCCAGGCTCCCCTGCCAGTCCTGCACTTGCCTCCAGCCTCTGCTCTTTGCCTTGCATTACTGTACCCGGAATACGTTCCATGAGAGTGGCACCCACTCTGCATTTAACCCTGGTCCCTGCTGGACTGGGCACACTTGTCCCACTTCCTTGCACTTCTGTCTGTGCTCTTACACAGCCTTGAATGTACTAGGCTTGGCATGTTTGCCTGTCCTGTCCTCCTCTATCTCCCCTCCCTAGATGGTTATGCTATGCGTGCATGCATTGACGCATTGATGACCAACGTTTTTTGTCTTGTATGTTCCTCTGCTGCCACCCCCCTTTTCCCCTACTCTTAGTCACACACTTATCCTAGCAGAAATGCCCCTGCCTAGAATGCCCGGTGTTGCTGTTAGATAATTCGGAATCTTCAGGGCCTAAGAATGATGATGTTATCCCCTTGTTCCCTTCCCGCCTTAAAGCACTTTACAAATAAACAATTACAATTACACTCTGGCTTTCTTGGCCATTCTCTTATCACATGATTCAATATCTCATCTTCCTCTACCACTCTCCTCCAATCCCCCAATGTCCATGTGTTCCTTCCTTTCTTCCCTAAAACCCATATGAGGCAATCATGACATACAATCTTCCACCAAATGGTCCCTTCCTTGAGCAGCCAAGTTGTGCCGTGATTTGAGGCATATCACACTCTAGATCAGGAGGGAAGGAAAACCAAGGGTGAGTGTGCGTTTTCTCTGACTTTAACATAACTTAAGAGTACTTTATGCCGATGTTAGAACATCTATATTTAACCTCTGATTTCTAACAAATAGCACTTTGGTCAATTGGCATAGGTGGTATGCTATGTAGCAAGGAGATGAGATTTAGATACTAAGATAGAAAGATGAAGTGGTGTTTTGGGACAGCCATGGACTGTTTTTGCTTGCTTGGACGGCACGCCATTGTTGTGCCAGCCAAAATCCAATATATGGAATCTAGCAGCTGCCTAGTAACTGTGGTTCACTTTATTTTGATCCTGCAGGTTCTTCCCCAGACTGTTCCAGTCCCATGACACCAACGGCAAGGTGGTAATGTACTATGCCATCTACCGTTTTTTACCTTTCTCATAGACTGGTTTTTGAGTTATAAAATATACCAGCTTGTGAGGAAGCTTAGACTGTCCTGATGAATGTGGCTTTATTAAAGTTAGGCCACTGAAACCGGTCGACAGTGTTTGTTACATCTAAAAAGGCACCAATTTACCTATATTTTAGCTTTGTCCCACTTTCTGTCAGTATAAAATCAATTTCAGATGGAAAGTGGTGATTGTATTGTCTTTGTCTGTTGTTGGAATAGGAATTTATCCTATTTCTCTTGTCTGTGTCATTTTAACCCGAGCAACCTAGGGTCAGTGTGACAATCAATGGGTGATTAAAGAATTGTTTATCCCATTAGATGCCACATGAGTTCCTAAAGAGGAAGAATTGATCCTCTTTACTTTCCTGGGTATGCTTCTTTTTCTTCCCTTTTTTACTGGTAGTCTCTTCCGATTCAAGTCAATCTGGAGGAGAGTCGTCTGGGACTCGCAAGGTTGAATGTATTACACACCATAGAAGTTGGTAATTTCATTCTTATTCTGTCACTATTAGACAGGCGTTGTAACACCGCAACCTAGCTGAGAGTGCACAGTAGGCAGGGATAGTACTTCTGTTTCGCTCTATCTATCCTTCTGTCTTCAGTCACAGCCTTGTTCTATTCTCTATCTTTTACGAATAGACTGGAGTCCACACCACAGTAAAAACTTTTTGGGTTTGGTTTTATTAACTGGACCTTGTCTTGGGTTCTCTGTCGGCTGCTAGTAGCCTGTAATACAGATGTGTGTTGCCTAATCTTTTTGTGTGAACACCCTTCCTTGAACATGCACCACAGTAAAGTTGAACCCCAGCATATTCGCCAACCACTTGGCAATTCGGGGAGTTGCCATGCCTGATCCTCAGGTAGAAAACACCTGAACTAAAGGTTTGTGGTCACTTCTTACCACAAAGCGTCTTCCACACAAATAGACCAACAGTATCTTGCTGCCCAGCATCAGGCCCATGCTTCCACATCATTAGATATCATCCTGGAAATAATGTACGCCTTTCTTTTCATTAAACAGGTTCTCCATGTCCATCTTGAAAACAGCATCTGCTGAAGCCAACCCAAATGGCATGCATCTGTACTAATATGCCCCCAGGGGCACTATCCTCATGACATTTATTTCAGTTAGTAAATATCCATAAAAGTACAAAATTCGCTAAAAATACATTTCATAGAATTCATATAAAACGTTCTGTATGCACATTATGTAGTATTTAAAATTGCTCTATTTCGCAATTGAAAAACAAACCCAAAAGTTATAAAATACATCTCATATTCCTATTTCATTAGAAGCACATACATGCATAAACTGAGGTCAAATTAAACACGTTTACTGAACATATTATTGATATTTCATAAATAATGTAAGTAGCCGTGCTACACATTTAAGTTCAGGGGTACACATTTGATATTATATACAGTTACTTAGTGATTCAGAGTGAAAACAGCTATCAGGTGCAATGTCGCTTTAATGACTTTGGATGAACTGGTTCAGGGTGTTGCAGAAGTTCTACTTCTCAACTACCACATCCGTGCCAGATAATTGGACGCAGCAAAGATTGCATCTACATCTTCAGATCTTTTACAAAACAGTTCAGCAACATTTAGCATTTAGCGATTGTATACCTCATTTATATTAACGTAAATTCAGATTCCTCTCATGCACCCTCTTATATCTGGGGCAGGATATGTTGGTTACTTTCTTTCACAGTCGGGCAGAATGGACAACAATCAGATCCATCCCTATTCCAATGTGGCCTGAAGGAGGCAATTGGTAATGTACCCAGATGAAATCTTACTTATGCATTAATTGGGCGCAGATACGATTTCATAGATGTTAAGATAGATATAGACTGTCAGGTATTTGCTGAAATTCTTCCCCATGGACACTCAGCATGGGTGTCAATTACAATGGGCCTCATTACGAGTCCGGCGGTAGCCGTGTCAGTAAAAGTGGCAGGCTGCCGCCAGACTAGTGTGTTTTTCCAGCACGTGGCTCCACGGAAACTCTGGGGTTTATGACCCTGTTGTTCCTGGAAGTCAGGTGCCAAAAAAATGTAAATCCCCATTCCCATTGAGTCCAATAGGACTCAATGGGAATGGGGATGAGGTAAGCACTGGCACTGTTAATAACGGTGCTGGTGCTTCCTGGAAAGTCTGCCGGCAGCTGCCCGCAGACTCGGAGTGTGCCGGTCTGGTAACAACGGTGCCAGTAGGCTTACCAGCACTGTTGTTACCGGACCGGCACACTCGTAATGTGGCCCAATGTGTCTGGAATTGTGAGTAATTAATAAAGGGTTTAACCAATATTCCCCTAGATGCAGCTTATATAGATGATAATTTATTTGATTGAACCATGGGAGGGATTTAGCATTTGTTTACCCCAAAAGATCTAACATAGCGTCCTTGTATTTGAACAGAAGTGGATTTATTTATTTGCATTTATTTATTTAGCATTTTGTAGACTGCACCATACCCAAAGGCATCCAGGTACTGGTTTCAGCAAATGCAGCTTTGTGAGAAAATAAAGTCGAGATAATACAGACACAAAATTGGTATAGCATGCAATTAAGATTTCAGGCACACACTAAATTAACTCTGCAGTGATTGAGCTGAAGTTGGACTATAAGTCTTGTGAGAACAGCCAAGTATTGAGGCGTTTACAGAAGGTCCAAAGCAAAGGTTCTGATCTTAGTGGTTTCATAGACCAGACATGTATCAAATAGAATGACATTTTCAGATAGAATTGTCTATGATCAGAGGTAGACCTGATTCAGAGTGTAATGGTATCTTTGGTGTACTACGTTGTACTGCAATTAACTTCATCAGGGACACATTTTCAGTTGTTCCCAGTAAGGAGATTTGGCAGTGTCCCCCGAGTTCTGCACCGTACAATGCTGCTGAAAGGGCCTGAGCTTGTTACATCTTTACGACCTGGAGAACCATTTTTTACCAAAGGCTTTTGGGAAAGAAAATATAGCGTTCCCCATCTTTTCAAGAATAGGACCTCATTACAAGTTTGGCAGTATTTTGTTGGTAAACCTGCCAGAACACCACCAAACAGAATGCCACAAACGCCACTTGATTGATTACAAGTGGTGGGAGGCAGTGTAAATCCCCATTTTGTGGAGTCCATGAAACTCCATGGGGATTTTGGCAACATTACTGCTAAACAGTTATTCTGCAGTTTTTGACGTTTCTAAGATGGCGAGTTGTAGGAGTGTAGGAGAAGTGTGGCATGGTTGCAAGAACAGTGATGTGTGTTTTACAACTAAGCATTGCCATATCTTGAATTCCCTGCCTAACCCCACAGATAAAATCAGAAAAAAAGTGGGCATCAATTGCTGAACTCATGAATGGCATTTTACTTTTTAACTTGTTGATAAGACAAATACTGATGAATATGAGAAATGGCTAATCATTCTTTATGGAGGGTGTGAGGGCAATCATTGCTAAATTTAGCAGCTGTCAACCAGACTGGATATGTCTGCCGTACAATCAGTGGGTCTGAGTCTGACGGCACCATACATGCCCATTAACAAAAGAACGTAGAGCAACATATGGGAAGATGCAGTCTTATTTCACTGTAGGCACAGAATGGTACTGTGGAGGGTATCTTGTAGAATTCTGTAGGGATGCTGGATTCTCACAGCCAAAGGTGTGTTTAGCAAGTCGGATTTTGTGAGTCAAACCTCGTGAGATATTCTATGGTGACACTATTGAAGTACATCTTCAACCACATACCAAGTAATTCATGAATGCAAGACTCTTTGTGGCACTTGGAGTCATCTGAGGCAATGGATTGATGCTTGGATCCTTCTGAGCCAATTGGGGCAACACTGGTACTCCTTTGTTGAGAGTGGCATTACATTTCTCTGGAGGAAATTTAGAAACCATCCTAAGAATGTGTTTTATTGGGTAATTATTCAGATTGGCATCAATATTTCTGGGAACTATTTATACTCCAGCAGGGCAATGTGCTTGCCTTGGGCAACATTGGCACAACATTGTTAAGACAGGTAGGTTTTCTGGGGAAAATACAAATACATCTTCACTCACATCAGAAACCTATGATACCATATAAAACACTGGCATGCTAATGTTGCCCAAGTAAGGCACATCATCATGCTGGCATGATAACAGATTCAAGTTTCATAGATGTTCTGGTAGGTTAGGATAGATTCTTGGGGAAAGGGAGAAAAAAGATACTTCCAATTGCTTAAAAGTGTTCAGGAAGGGAGAGACAGGTTTTGGGGAATTGAGAAGGGAAAGGTAGAGTTAGGCTGAGTGGTGGGCCAGGATGTTTAAATGGAGTGTTGTGCATTTGTGAATGTTTTTCCAAGCATGGCAGCACATTAGAATGTGCAGTGAAATATCTCAATAGATGAATACACCTACTTCAGATATATATGTGTAACTTGAAGATCCCAGGTTTGTATCTGGATAGGAAGAAATTAGCCTTTAAACCTTCTAAGATTGATCAAATTAGTAAAGTTGGAGGGGGGAATTGTAAGATTGCATGTCAGACCAGCACATACAGTCACATATCAGGCATTCCTGACTTTGCCTTTCATAGTTCAGAGGTCTACCCTTGAGTATGTTTGAGGTTTATAGTATTACAATATAAGTAATTAAATACAGACTTGACTCTCAGAAAAGCCTATAGGGATGTGAAGAGTTATGACTGCATAAGGGGTGTGAAGTCTCTGCTTAATAGATACTGAGATTATTTATTCAACAATAGGGCAAGTCCACGGCTGCAGGTCAATGACCTCAGAAAGGCAAGGAGAGCTAAGACAGAGTCAATCACTTGTCAAGCATTCAAGATGTATACTTTGATTCTCCTTAATGGAATTGCATTTGGTCGGGTAGGGTTGCAATTTTGTGAGCTCTGTATGTGGAAAACACACAGAACCTACATATACAGTAAGGGGACTATTCTCAAAACATTTGTTGGCACTAGTGATGAGATGCACCCAAAAAAGACGAGCCTTGCTCAAAATGTTCTTTTGAATGTGTGCATCATCCCCTTTGCACATTTGCAAAAATAACGGGGCGTTTTTTCAACACATGTTAATGTGCATCCCTTATTCAGAACAGAAAACAAACATATTCGGCCTCATTACAGGTTTTCTGGTCCGGAAACAACAGTGCCGGTAAGCTTACCAGCACCATTGTTTCCGGACTGGCACAATACAGGTTTCCCTGCGGAGCCGCTGTGCTCAACAGGGCTGGTCCAGCCGGGCACAGTGGCGATGATAGGCAAGCCACCACAGAAGCACCAGCACCGTTAACAATGGTGCTGGTGCTTCTGTGGTCCCCATTGCCATAGAGTCCCATAGGACTCAATGGCAATGGGGACTTACAAATTGCTGGCGTCTGACTTCCCGGCCTGCCGCGGTTGTAATCCCCCAGTGTTACCGGGAAGTCAGACGCCAGTAATTTATTACGAGTCAGGTGGCAACCCACCAGTAGCAACGGCAGGGTTGCCGCTGGACTCGGAATGAGGCCCATTCTCTTTTGTCCCTTTGGAAATGGAGCAAGTGCAATGCGTGATAGGGTAATTTGCATTGTATTTATGTGTGGGAAAGCAGTGGCATGAACCTTCAGATGCTGAGACCAGCAGACGATGGATGCATCAACTGTGGCGGAACCAGTCACTGCTTAGGTATCTGTCCTATATGTCCTGCAGGGTCAACAGACAACTTATTGCCATATTTTCCAGTGTTAATGGGAAGCCAGCACATTTTCTCAGTAAAAGCACATTCCTTGCAAAGCCTGCTACCAAGCCCATGTCTCCAGCTTTCTTGATTGCTCTAGATATCCAGCTTGAATGGCCTTCCATTGGTGGAGGAAAAGCTACAACATTCGCAATCCTGGAGCGCAGAGTTTCAGGAAACAATCTGTATCAAGAGTCCTTACTGCAGGCAATTATTCCCTGACTACAGTGGGATTTGGTGACTGATCTGCAAGTCAGATATGTTACACCACTATCGTTTTGTACCTTTTGTTACTCAAACAATACCTGTGGACATGTCAATTAACCTTCATAGGGAAACAATTTCTTTTGATTTTATCAATGCCACAACCTATACAGTCATCCTGGGTCTGCCATGGTTCACAACTCATAACCCCATCCTTAACTGGTCAACTAGAATCAAGATAATTTGTTCTGATATGTGCACTTCCTGTTGTTGTCAGAAGGCATCTGCAGTGTCCCTGCAGTGTCCCTGCTGCTCCCTAAAACATCCAAAAGATCTCCATTCCCGTTTAATGCTAGTTACAACATACTGCATGAATATTCAAAGACTCATCAGCTATTTTCAGATCTGAAGCTAATCCCTTTACCATCTCACTGCACGTTTAACGGTGAGACAAAATGACTACCGGATCACCCCCATCTAGGCTGCTGTATTTACTCGCTCATGGAGAAGGAAAAGGAGGATAAAAAACAAGTATCCAAAGGATTGTATGGAGCTTATCTACATCATTCCTTCCAAGTTCCCGATGGGAGCAGCATTGTTTTTTAAAGGCGGAAATTCTCCAGCCTTGAATCAACTGCCACCAGCTCAGAAACATAACCCAGAAAGACTGGTACCCATTACCTCTGATACAAGATATTCTGGAATCCATGTGCTCGGCACAGGTATTTAACAAGCTGGACCTATGGGCTCCTACCTGTTGGCCTGCATCAAACCCAGTCAGGAATAGAAGACAGCCTTCAAGACACCATTAGGACATTATAAATGCTAATAAATACATACATACATAAATAAATAAATAAATAAATAAATAAATAAATAAATAAATACAGGCTAATGTTGTTTGGCCTGTGTGCCCTAGCATTATTATAACAATTCATGAACACAGTCTTTTTAGACCTGCTAGTGCTCTCTGTCTGGCTATATCTAAGCAATATGCCAATGTTATCTTGATTTTTGGAAGAGCACTTTACACAGGTACAGGTGGTCCTACAATGTCTACTGCAGAGCTACATGTATGTGAAGCTTGAAAATGTGACTTCCATAATTGAGCATCATGTGTTTAGGGTATTGCAAAAGGTATGAGGGAATGCAAACGGATCCTAAGAAGGTGCAGCCATAAGTGACTGGGTAACATCCCGTAATCTCAAGACAAATCAACATTTTTTGGGCTTTGCAAACTATGATTGTTGTTTTATCCAGTGCCTTAAATTAGACTAAAAAATAGCCTGGGCTCATCAAGGGGGCGTGGCCTAATGGTTGGAGGGGCATGTGGGTGTGTTAGGCCCCAACCCATTGACGAGCCCCTGCTCAATGGGCTACAGGCACCCCTGCCAGGCAGCCTTTTGTAGAGATCAGCACCCTCTCCCCCCATGGGGTAGAAGGCACTGATCTCATCCTTTATTTTCTAAAGGCTTGCCGTTGCCTGGCAGGGGACAGTTCCTCGCCCTTTCAGCCTTAATTGTGACGCTGCATCTCACCAGCTCGGGAGGGGCAGTGTCACCAGTAAGGTTAAGAAGGTGAGGCCGCTGGAAGCAAAGGCCTTTTTTTAAATCCTGAAGCTCCCGCTCATTAGTGGGAGCTTCAGTATTTTGAAAAAAAAGGCCTCTGCTTCAAGCAGCCTCACGTTTCTCTCCTATGGATGAAAGGCATTTTTTTATGAAGTCTGAAGCTCTGTCACTTGAGCAAGAGTTTCAGGCTTTCAGAAAAAAAACCCTTGTCCTCTAGCTGCCGGGGCTGCCAGGGGAAATTAGTGAGCCCCGGCAGGGCTCTGCCTCAGAATGAGATTTCTGAGCCGGTCGGGGCACAGCCCCGGCTGGCCCCGGCCCACTTACAGCCAGCTGTTAGAAATCCCTGGACTTTGCAAAGTATATAATAATTAATTTTGGGATGACCAAACAGGCATCACTTTTCAGTTCCATAAACAAGTATTTCTCACAGAACCCATTCTACAGGAACATCCCATTGTATACTTCTCCTGGAAGATGACTCTGTGCGATCAGAATAACTAGATTGAAAAAGAACTACTAACCATTAAGACTGCATTAAACGAATAGAGACACAATCTGCAGGGAGGACTACACACGGTGGAAGTACGTACATATTATATATTATTCTAATCTTCAATGTCTACACTCCCTGCAGTGTCCTAACAGCCATCAAACTTGGCCACTGCCCTCTCTTGCTCTTTCCCTGGCACAGACTGCAGAGAGAGATGTATCGCATGGGAAATTACCTCCCTATTGCTTGCTCTGATTATATTTTTAACAACATTGCATGATATATTAAACAAATGCGATTTAGGTCAAAGTTAATGCATTTATTAGGCTATAAACATGTATGTAATTTCCAATGTATTTGAACTGTAATTGGAAGTATTTTGTAAACAGTTTATTAATTATTGTTTTCGGGTTTCATATTTTATATTGTTACGTTGAAAAATGTAGTATATTTGTGTAAGGTTTTATTACTAAACCGATCCCAATAAAGAAATACATTATTTTATTCAATCTCCGACTATGCATTTCCTGATGGCCATCCTACCCCTACTGGAGCATGTTCATCAAGATACTGCCACTGAACTGCAGTCCTACAAAGTGTAAAGTGGACTTTTGTTTCTTGAAACAGACTACATTGAACATATTTCTAGTTACAGACCATCATCTTAGCGAATTTCCATGATTCCCAAATTGCAGAGGACAGTGAGATCCATGCCTACTCTGACTTTGGTTGCTTGAGGGTTGCTGCTCAAGTAAAATAGTATATACAAGAATGTACTATTTGTTTGTCTGTCAAGGTGGTAAGGGAAGAACCAGTGAGCCTCCTACAGTCGATAGAAGTGCCTCTGTACTGTGGCATACAATAGCCACTGACGTTATTGAAGAGCTTCCATTCTCAAGTGGTTATGCATGCATCATGGTCTTGGTAGACTGTTTCAGCAAGATGGCTTATTTTATACTGTCCCCAAGCTTTCCCTCAACCAGTTAAATGACTGATTACTTTTTCCATCAGGAGTTCAGGTTACACAGATTGCCAGAATAAATTGTATCTGATGAGGAACATGGTATACCTCTTGATTCTGGTCAACGTTAAGCAACCATGTTGGCATACATACAGCCCTCGGCTCTGGTTACCATCTGCAAAGCAGCGGCCAGACTGAGTGGACCAATCAGACCTTGGAACAGTATCTACACTGTTATACCTATGCCCTTTAGATGAATTGGAGTGAATATCTCATTTACTGTGGAGTTTGCTGCAATAGCACGGCTCATTCAGCTCTGGGTTCTCGTCCATTTTATTGTAACTATGGGCACCATCAAAACATCAAAACATCTTAATTTGTGGTCCAATTAGAGCTAGCCCAGAAGTTTCCACAGATGCCCATATTTTCCTTCACCAGGATACCCATCATCTGGTTCTTACACAGTTACTTTTGATGAAGGAAATGGACACGAGTGCAGCAGACATGAAGAGGACATCAGAACAGTCTGACACACACCTGTTCACAACAGGTCAATTCACATCCTGAACTGGGCTTCTCCTGTGTACTTTTGAATTAATGTGCTGCCTTCCTTTTGAATCATAGAATGTTCCATGTTTCTCTCCTGAAGCCATATTTAGTCTGGACACATTTCACTGTTCCAAACAATGCCTGTGGCCGTTTTTAGTGTCTGGTGTACCCGAATATGAGGTTGGGTACATGAGTGACTCTGAGTATTGCAAGGGGCATTTATATTTTCTGTTGGATTGCAAAGGATATGTTGCATGTGATTTGACTTGCAAACCTGCATTCAATGTCTATTATCTGTGATGTGTTAGACACTTCTGTTGATGCTTTTGGGGGAAGTCTGGTTATCCATCTAGTTTTGTAGGCAGGCACTGTGTCATGGTGCCCATGCTTGGCAGGCACTGGCCATTGTGGGACAGATGCCAGGTTTACTGACAATGGGCCTGAACCCAGATTCCGGTTGGCCGCTGATGTGGCTTCTGATTCTTCAGCAGTGTTATCCAATGGGGGCCTGGATGTTGAACTCAACGCACAGGGATTGTGCACTTCTGGTTTGGTTTCCTGCATGTGCCTTCCAGTGTGCATGGTCCGTTGCCACAGAAATGAAGACGTGAGCCTCATTCCCATGCTGGATTTTTTTAAATACAAGCCAGACTTCACTGTGGCACAACACATCCTTCTATGCTGGTTTTGAAGAATTGACACTGACCTGTTGTACCTTGCTATCCCCTTCTTGCAGCTCTTCCACCCTGTGTCTTCTTGTTCTAGTCCCCGCTATTGCCATGCTTGCCCCTGCTGTCTCTCCTATGTTACTATGGTACCCTGATTCTTCTCAGCCCTGTAACGTAATGCTGAGACTCCTAGCTTTGTCACCTGTCTGGCAACCGATCCTACCAATAATTGCCTACATTGCTCCGTGCTCACACTGTCCTGACATCAAATACATCATTGGTGGACTCCTATTCCATGGTGTTGGGAGACACTGCTTCACCTCTGACGTGGGTGATGTTTACAAGGCCCAAGTCCAGGGTGAAGGAACCCTCCTACATTGTTTGAATTGATTCCGTCTGACACTGCTATTACACAATGTATACACTGGAACGCCCACAATTGCTTGGCAGAAGTAAAGGCACAGTAAGAGCTGCAGCTCGACACAAGCATTGTGGCCACAGCGGGTGGCTTGGTAGGACCAGGTTCATGGTCTTTATAGGTCGCAACAAGGACTGTGACCCACAGACTTAGACAGACTGCAAAGTGGTCAATAGTTGTGACCTCAGGTCAGGCACCATGGCAATTATGAATGGCTTGTTAGAGCCACAGCATGGCTGAATGCCATGCCCTAGCCACTGTGGCTAATAACCACGGCCAGTAGCCATGGTTCTGCAATGGGCACAAAGTGGCCAGATGGCATGGCCAGAGGACAGCCTCAGTGACCACATTATGTGTCTCAGTGGGGCCTGGGGCATAGTGCCCACAGGCCATGGCCAGTAGCCACTGTGTGCTTTGGAGGGGCCTCCTGAGGCATGTCTGAAATCACTTGTCTTGGGCAAAGTGGAAACTGGTCATGCCCATAAACCATGGTCAGTTACTTTTGGACATTAAATGTGGGATAGCCATGCCCCAGTCAACAATGTCATTTGTATGTGAATGCATTCAATGGCCAGTTGTCCAGAGTCATGCTATAAGGATAAATGGCCTCTGATCCAGACTATACTCAATTGCTATTTTGGGTGTCTTGACAGTGCCTGGGGCATGTTCAAACGTCATGCCCCAAGTAAAGTGGTCACTGGTCATTACCAGTGGCCATGGGTAGTTTACCACAGACATGTAATGAGGGAAATATGGTCACTGGGCCCGGTCAAAGGATCCCCCCAACAGGTCAGGGCAGTTGCCCACTGACCCACAATGGGGACAAGTTCACCACAGCTACTGGGTGCAAGTGACAGTTGGGAACCAGGCCATGTGCAAAGGCTACTAGTCCACTAGAGTGAGGGGGAGAATGTTGTATTCATTGTATTTATTTGCATTTATAAAGCGCACTGGCAGCCCAGGGGCGCAGTTACAAGAGAGTGACTGCCAACACATCATAAATACATTAACAAATACACACATACATAAATTGTGTTGTTTTTTCACATTACCTATGTTTGTATGACAGCCAATTGCTACATTACAATCTTCACTCAATGTTACTGCAGCCAATATGAACTTCCGTGTTGTTAAGGACAAGCAGGATCTTACTTGACACGGCCATACAGCTGGACAGTATTCCGTGGTCCCCTAACCACAGAATATTGACTGCGTGATTGTGTTACACCAAAGAAAAGTGAAACTTAAGAAACATTTGAAGTGAAGTAGAGCTTTAACTGCAGGCTCAGTACGAACTAACCAGGTTTAGTCATCTGTGAAATGGCAGGTTGTATGCTGGAGAATGTGAGTCCTTGGTGTTCAAAGCAATCTATTATTGATTGAGTGGTTGATAAGGAAGGGCAGGGTTTGAAGTAATGAAACATTAAAACCACACTCGTAATAGTGGAGACACTTACGACCAGATTTTCAAAACTCTTCTTGGCATAAGTGATGAGATGTGCACGCTCACTCCATCACTTGTGTCCCAACTAATATGTGACCTATTGCCAAAGGGTATTTGAATGTGCACATCGCATTTGCGCATTCGTGATAATAAGGGGGCATTTCTGGACATGTCCGTGTACACGCCGAATTCGCAAACGGGATGTGCTTTGGAATAGGCATATTCCCCTGTGGTTGGGAATATGTGCAGGGCGTGCGATAAGCATGACAATCTTATTTCTAAGCCTGTCTTGCCATTTGTGTGACGGAAGCAGTTTGTACCGCTGTTGTCACACGTGCATGTCTATCCTCTAAACAGCGATATAAATGCTTTTATTTGTTTGTTTCCTTTTCACATTTTGTTGTGAATTGCGATCCCAGCACTCACGTGGGTGATGTGATCCTGTCATGCAAAAGTGACGTGCGAGTCTTCAGACACGAATGCATGCAAGGGCACATATCCGCCATGAAATGCGTAGGTCACCTTTATGAATAAGTTAACCTCCATATTTCTTAAAGTGGCACCAGGAAAATATGGACATCCTCTGCACTTTTCATACTTGCCCCTCTTCATGACAATCTGCCCCGTATTGAACAATCAAATGTGCACAATTCCATCCTTTATTTGCAAAGAAAGCCACAATGGAATGAGAGACTGAGATGCATTCATTGTTTTGATGCTGAACAATCAGCTTCAGTCATTCAAGCCAATTACTAGTTTTTTATTTATTTCAGTACATTGTGCAAAATATATGCATCCCAGGTGCCACTCGGAAGGGACCTGCCGTATAAAGAGAGCAGATATCCCTCACTCAATGTGCCTTTTATTCGCTCTATGGTTTAACAGTTAGTGCAGAGATTCTCATAACAGAAATATGTGGAACATGAAAGCAGACACTATTTATCCTTGATTTTTTAATGATAAACTTATCTCACCATGCAATTATGGTATTCCGATCTACATGAAGTAATGAAAAATGATAACCTGCTCATGAATCCTTTCATGAAAGCGTACCATTCAGGTACGGCTTATACAGAAACCTAATGATGAACTGTCAGACACCATGATACATTTAGCCCCTGGGTAACATGCTCAGCCTACTGGCAATCTAGTAAGTCAACAAGAACATGATTCTTAAATTGAAGCAACATCTTTTTCTGGCTGAATGTGGAATTCTAGGGGTTTGCAAACTTTGTCAGCAAAGACAATGGTAAGGGATAATAGGAGGTGTTGTCTAAAACACCTGGCAAGCCAAAGGGCTACAGACCCCTCGATTGCACGTAACTATTACCAAGGGAAGTGCAACTATTTAGAATAGCAATAAAAATACAGCCATTCAAGCAAATGTGATAATTTAGAGGTAGGTATCACTAATCTAATTCATCATTATGCAACCCTGAAAACCTGCAGTGTCGAGTGGTCTATTAGGGTGCAGGAAAAGTGCCCCACCGAACTATTCAGCCACTCCCATATTGTCCGTAGTTAGTTACAGGCAAGGTAATTTAGCTTTGCTGTCAAGCATGGACGAAGTGGGGAGAGTGAAATGTGCTTGGGTAGGCACTCTGTATGCAGACACCACCAAGCATGCTGCGTCAGAGACTTAGCGGTGAAGGGGACACTGCTCCGTCTCTTATGGCTGATACAACTGATGAACAGGGGTCCCCAAGACAGTATTCAGTACTTGGCCCCATCCCTTTTCCCTGCCTCTCAATATTTCACCTCTGACAGTTGCTCAGAGTACTGCTAATTCCATTTCTAGATTTTAGGAGTATGTGAGGATCGAGTCAATCTAGAAAATGTTGAAGCTTGGTCTATCTTAACAGTATGACCCTATCTGTCAGGGTATCAGAGATTTTGGTTATTCTGTGCAGGCTGATCCCTTGCATGCAGGGTTTCTCCGCTGGCTGATGGGACTGTTGTTTGAGCATTGAAACACACAGTTGTTTGGAGAGGCCAAAACCTGTTACTTCACATGTTTCAGCAGTAAAGCAGGGATGACAATGTATGGCAATACTGTTTTGCTATGAAGTAATAGATGCCCCATATTTCTGAGTAGATAAAGCAACACCGATAGATGGGACATGGGCTAGAGAGCTTTGGATGTGCTGTAGGAGAAGACATGTAGGGTAATTCATGGATTTGCGCCAAAAAAAACGGGATTTGTGCTCCATTCAGCCCGCAAATCCCCATTTGTTAAACAGGGATTTGCGAGCAGAATGGGGCACAAATCCCGTTTTTTTTGGCACAAATAATCCATGAATTACCCCCATGGTGTATAAGAGATCTGTCCTAATGCATGTGAACACATGAATAAGAAAGAAAACAGATAATAGCCGGGAGGATTGCTCAAGCATATCATGCTCCGCTTAGAATAGGGTGGTGCCGTGCATCATGGCTTTGATACCCCAGTCAGGCCAGCTCAGTCCTTCACTCCTTCATTTTTTATTTTCAAATTTGTTTATTGGCATTTCCATTAGTATCAATACACAATGTTCATTTGTGCCATACACTTGTAGCGATAGTGGTATTTTATCTTAACATTAACATTATACAAACAACAATAACCGTCTCCTAGCTTAGTTCGCTTCTTGCATTGTCTCTTGTCCTAGGGGGAGTTGGGAGCGAGGGGGATCCATCTGGCAACATCAGAGGGGGATGGTTCCCAGGGGGCTTCCATCTGTCACAGTTCTGGAACCTTGGTTGACCCTTGGGTGAGCCGAGAGTGGGTCTAGTCTAAGCTCTAGCTCAAGGGGGCTTATCATCAGAAGGGTGAAACATGTCTAGTGAGTTCCTTCCATGCCTCGAGTGACATACTAGAGTCATCCGTAGATCTAGCAACACATTCCTCCCATGCTTTGGTCTCAGCTAGCACCCATCATTCAGTCTCATTGTGCCATAGTTTGTATTGTGGGCCCGCAGGCTTCTTCCAGGCCATTGCAATTGTTCTTTTGGCCAATATGCATGATATGTCCATGAGTCTTATCGCATGTTTAAGCTTGGCAGGTCTGGGGTAAGTGCCTAGGAGGCACTCCTCAGGTGTCCAGTTGTATTTGCCCAAGCTTGCTTTTTCACATGCATGTTTCACTTTGGCCCACAAGGTTCTAGTTTTGGGGCATTCCCATAGCATGTGGATCAGATCTGCTTTTTCCCCCATGCACCAGATGCAGGTTGATTGTGTCTGCTGATTGAATTTAGCTAATCGGTATGGGGTCAGATAGGTTCTGTATAGTATATTTAGCTGGATCTGTCTGAATCTATGATTCCTGGATACCTCTCTGGGAAACGCAAGAGCTCTATTCCACTCCTCCTCAGTCATTTCTCTGCCTGCGTCCCTTTCCCATTTGTTTTTCATTTCCATACTGTGAGGATTAGGTATGTCGCTTAGGTGGCTGTATATTTGAGATATGGGTCTGCAGCCCTCCCCTAAATTGTACATTAGTGTTAGGAATGGATCTGTTTCTGGTTCTTCAGGCCATGTTTCCCATGTGTGTCGAGCTACAGTGCGGAGTCTTTGATACCATAGGAATTGGCCGGGGCGAATTCCTTCTTTCTCCTGTAACTAAGCAAACTCTCTAAAGGTGCCCTCATCATACCGGTCTCCCCAGGTGTAGACCCCTTCCCTTTCCCATAGTCTGATTTATTTCAGGTCTGAGTTGGTCGTGCATAGGTCTGTGATCAGTGGTATTTCCAGGACGTAGGGTTTTCGCAAGTGGGTAAGCGTTTTCACTCTGCGCCAGATTTTCCTCCGAAGATCAGCCAGAAAGGGTATGGTCCCCAGTAGTTTGGTCGGTGCCCAGATCAGCTCCTTCAGGTGGAACAGAGGTATCAGGGTTTGCAGCAGTGGCGTTTCTGATGTGGGTTCATCATCCAGCCACTTGGTCACAAAACTAAGCTGTGCTGCCAGGTAATATCCCTCTAGGTTCGGAAGTTGAATTCCACCTTCTCTATATGGCAATACCAGCGACGACAGCGCTATTCTATGTCTGCCTTTCCCCCATAAGAACTCTCGCACTAGGGTCTCAAGCAGTAGGAAGAAGGGCTTGTGGATATAGTAGTGTACATTTTGGAACCCATAGAGGAATCGTGGAAGGACGATCATTTTGAATATCGAGGCCCTGCCCATCATTGAAAGGGGGAGTTTTGCCCAAAAGTTCATCGATTTGCGCAAATCCGGAATTGCCGCCTTTGTGTTGCGTTCATGCATTAGCGCAGGGGTGTGAATTATGTGCACTCCGAGGTATCGGAATGATGTGGTCTGCCAACTGATCCCTACTGCAGGGTGTGCCTCCACGTCCACATCTTTCAGTGCCGCTAGGGGAAACAGGCAGGACTTCAGCTTGCTGAAGTGTATCCCAGAGACCTTGGAATAGTTATCCAATACCTCGAGCATGGTCGGCACGTTGAGGTGCGGGTCCCGAACATACAGAAGGACATCATCTGCATAGAGTGAGATGATTTGGTCCACGCCTCCCAGTTTTATACCTGCATCAAAAAAATGCTTTCTAAAGTATATGGCTATGGGTTCCAGTCCTAATATGTAAACCATTGGGGATAGTGGACAGCCCTGTCTAGTCCCTCTGTGTATGCTGCAGGCCTCTTGCACATGCTTCCCAGTCTTCACTCTTGCCCTAGGATTAGTGTACAGGATATTAATCCGCCTAATAAACCTAGGACCAAAGCCGAACTCCCTGAGCACCGCGACTAGCCACTCCCAATAGATGGAATCGAACGCTTTAACTGCATCCAGAGACAGCAGTGCGTAAGAGTCCTTTTCATTATCAGTTTGTGCTATAGCGTGTTGCAGCCTGCGCAGGTTCATGGATGTGTTGCGGCCCGGTACAAAGCCACACTGATCGGTGTGTATTATGCCTCCTATTATTCTGGACAGCCGCCTTGCCAAAACCGTGGTTAGAATTTTAACATCATAATTTAGCATTGCAAGGGGCCGATATGAGTCACATTGGTCTGGTGGTTTATTGGGCTTAACGATCGGGACAACAAGCGTCTCTCTCATGCTTTCGGGCAGTATGCCTTCTTCATACGCCTCTTGGTAGACCGCATGTAGCAGGGGGTTCAAGGAGGACTCGTATGTTTTGTAAGAATCTGTGGTTAGACCATCAGTACCAGGTGCCTTACATGTGGCCAAGGATCTGATAGCTTCAGTGATATCTTCAGGTGTGATTTCTGCTTCAAGGGATTCGGATTGTTCTGGGGACAACCTGGGGAGCCCTATCTCCTCCAGTGTTTCTGTTAGCTGTTCCTGGGGGATCAGTTCCTCGTGTGAGTATAGGTGTGCATACAAATGTGTGAATGTGTCATTTATGCTCTGCTGTGTGTGGTGCGTGTTCCCTTCTGCATCCTGTATTGAGGTGATGGTGTGCCTGCCCGGCTTGTCCGCCTCAATGTGTGCTCTATTCGTCTTGGCAGTATAGTCAAACTTTTCTAGTCTGCTCCACGCGTTTGTGTTCCTCACCCTCAACTTCTGCAGCTCTGCCTCCGCCTGTTGGGTGTTTATGGGAGTGGCTTCCAGCTTTCCGATTTCCCGCTCTACTTGATCTAGTTCTTTTCTGAGCAGCCTCCTGATGCCCCCTGCCTTCCCAATGATTTCTCCCCTAGCTACTACTTTCATAGCGTCCCACACTGTGCTTATGTGGTCTACACTTCCCATGTTAACCTCCAGATAGGCATCAATAGAGTCTCGTAATTCCTCCTTGAAGGCTGGGTCCTCTGTGGGTAGGCATCTTCCACAAAGGAATCGGGGGTCTGGGTCCTCTGTGATTTCATGTCACTAGGAGCGGGGAGTGGTCAGAGATGGTCCGTCCCAAGTATTGTGCCCCCTCCACCCAGGACAGGTGTTCCCTACCTGTGAGGATATAATCTAATCTGGTGTGTAGGGTATGTGGGGTCGAGTAGTATGACTATCCACGTGTTCCTGGGTGCTTTTCACGCCATATATCCGCCATGTCTAGCCTGTCCAGCATGGCGGCCAGAGCCGTCGTAGCCGTTGATGGGCCTTTTGGATGAGGTGCGGACCTGACCAGCATTGGGTCATGGACACAATTAAAGTCTCCTCCCCAGATGAAAAGGTCGTTTCTATACTGTGCGACTCTGGGGTACAGTGTGTTTAGATATGTTGGTATATTGTTATTAGGGAGATATGAGTTCATAATGCATATTGCTTCCTGTTCAATGAATCCCCATATTATAACAAACCTGCTTTCCGGGTCTATCTCCGATTTGACCACACGGAGCGGGATCTGTGGGTGGATCCAGGTATAGACTCCTCTTGCATATTTAGAGTAAGTGGTGCCAAATCCCTGCCCTTTCCAATGCGTTTGGAGTTTGGTTATAGAGTCCACTGTGCAGTGGGTCTCCTGAAGCAATGCTGTCATCACCCCTTTTCTGTATAGGTAGGTTTTAACTCTATTCCTGCGGAGGTAAGTGTTCAGGCCTCTTACATTCCATGACATTACGTTGATTGTGGTCATAGCCATGGTGGTTAAATGCGGGTAACAGTGTTCTCTTGTTTCTCCTCCCCAGCTGCCCACAGGCCTGAGCCGACTTCCCTGAGGTCAGCCGGTGTCTCGATCGGGGCTCGGGCCCCTCTCTTCCCCCGTTCTCCTCTTCCTCCCCCATCGGTGTCACCAGGAGACTTACTAACAATAACAACCTTCATTCTAGTGAATGGAAACAACAAACCTTTCAACTTTAAACTGCCCCCAGCAGTTGCCTCAAACTTGCTGCGCTCAGGGGCACCCGAGCTTCTCAGGCCTTTCCAGGCCTCCTGGTCCGGGCAGTGTGTTGGCAGTCGGCCTACACGTGTTCCAGGGGGGTGTGTCGGCTTCGTCGTCGCACGTGTGGGTAGGTGCGCTCCTGCCCATTGTGGCGTACAAGGTGTTATAAATCTTGATGCGGTACAATGGTTTGTTCTTTGGGTATGCGCTACTTGGTCATATTCCTGTTGCTTGGGGTATTCAGGGGCCCGTGACCTCCTTCGCCTTCCTTTCCTCATCATCTGTGAGATTGTTGTCTTTAAGCCACATATTTGCAGCTGCTGGAGTCTCTAGGAAGATAGCTTTCCCCTTGTACAATACTTGGGCGCAAGGGGTAAATTAGCATGTACTTGAGGTTAAGCTTGCGTAGTCTTGCTTTCACCGGCACAAATGAGTTCCTTGCCATTGCACCGCAGGGGTATAGTCTGGATAGATGACTATTTTGTCATCCTGCCTTTCGATTTCTCCGCCCTCTCTCGAAAACTTCAATATTGTCTCTCTGTCTCAGAAATTGAAGACTTTTGCAATTATCGGACGCGGGCGTGAACCCGGGGGAGGTCTTTTTTGCAATGACCTATGGGCCCGTTCTATCGAAAAACCCTGGGTGAGTTTGCCAGCCCCAATTTCTTGCAATAGCATTGTCTCTATAAATTCTGTTGGATTCGGGCTCTCCATGTCTTCTGGGACCCCCAGGATTCGAATGTTGCTGCGGCGGGCGTGCCCTTCCGCGTCTTCTGACCGTGCTTCCAGCCGCGCTACTTGCAGTTCAAGTTCCTGGACTTTAGATTTAAGCTCTGTTGTGCTGCCAACATTGTTCTGTAGTGTTGCGTCCGCTGTGGTCACCCTTTTAGTGAGATTTCGGGCATCTTGCCTCATCAACTGCATGTTCGATTTGATTTAGTCTATTCTGGTTTCGATGGACGTGCGTAGCGCCGCTATGGCCTGTAGCACCTGCACGTTCGTGGGCTCATCTTCCTTGGTTGTTGGATCATCCACAGCCCCTGCTCCTAGTTGCTGTTTGAGTCTAACCGTGGTAAAGGTGTCCATTGTCACTGCTTTCGGTTTGTTCCTGGGGGGTGACATCCCTTATATCCGGGTTCTTCCCTCAGCCTGTCTCGGGGGACAGTTATTCTCCGCTGATTGCGAAATTAGTGGCAGCCTTAACTGGGTTAGGTGGTCTTTAAGTCGTTGGTTGTAGATGGCCGTGCTGCACTCCTAGTCCCATGTGTGCTTGCGATTGCTGCATGTCGGTGTAGCTGCAATTCTGTTCTTTGTTCTGTGTCCAGGCCTTGGGTCTATGGCGCATTAATAAGCAGTCTTTCGTGAGGCCCAATGCGTCGTGTGGAGGACTGGATCTATTGCGACCAGCCTCCCATGACTTCGCTTCCCTCTCACTCGTGGCGGAGGCCCTCCGTTGAGTGCTGGCCCAGAAGCATGTAACCAGGCACTCGAATTGCGACTTGTCTGGGGGCATTCAGACGCTACTCATTTTTGTGGACTTTTAGGTCCTTCATGCTGCCACAGGCCTTCCAGGCTGCCCCCGGGATCTCTGTCCTGTTGCCCCATGTGCCGTTCAGTGGGCGAGAAGCTTTGGCGACTCACCATCATTCGGGAGCCAGGTGCACTTCCCGATCCGCTCCTCCTCCTCCCTGCAGATGTTGCTCGGGCTCCTCGTCTCCGCTTCACGAGTGGGGCCTCGGTGGTCGGCGACAGCTCTTGGCGGCTGTGTCTCGTGGTCCCATCCCTCCACCTTCCTCCTTCCTCAGCTCTTTCGTCTTCCGAAGCCGTCCCCGCCGCGAGCGGCGATCTGAGTGGCAAAGACGCAGGCTGTAGTCTGCAGTGGGGATCCGCGCCTCTCCAGGGTGCAGTCGGCATGCAAGGCTGGAAGTATCGGGCCATACTGCCTGCAGCCTGAAGGCTATCCGCTTGTCCTCTGTGCAGTTCCGATGGAAACCGCGGGCACCGCCATCTTGTCGGGCGGGGGGTCACGTCTTTGCCCGCTCCGTTTATCTCGGTCCGATTTTGCACAGGATCTTCACCGAGGGTGAGGAAACGGTTCTTCTCCTCGCAGCACCCCTATTTGTGTCTGTACATTGCGTTGAAGCTGAACGGTTCGGTCCGTTGTAGGATCTCGGGCAGGAGCGCTGGGGATGTTCATCCTCACTCCATGCGCGCCGGCCACGCCCCCGTCCTTCACTCCTTAAACCCACAATTTGATAAACCATATTTGGAAACATAAGTTTACAAGTGCCTCATTACTTGTTTGGTGGTGAATCAGTTGTGATTCTACTGAATTACCATCAAACTCAGTTACCGTAACAGCCACTTGGTCCTGGAGGGTTATAACGGGATTAAACGTGGTGGTAACTCCCTATTTTTACATTAAATAGGACTCCGTGGGGATTTCTGTTGGATTTACCACCAGTGAAATTACCATGGAACAAATCTGCAGATTATTGAGACAAAGTGGAGGATATACTATAGGCAACAAGCTGCAGTTCAATCTACCACTTTTTCTTTCAAAATCTGCATATTTACCTCACAGTAATTGCACCAGCGGTAAATCTGCCAAAAATGGTAATTTGGCAGTGTGGGAAAAAATTGCAGTAATGGAATTATCACCACATTTTTCCTGCACTGCCATACTTGTAATGAGGCCCATCTGCTATAAAACTGGATTTCTGGTAATAGCGGTGCTATATCTAACACCAAAGAAAATCAGGGCTTTTATATGGCAATTCTGACTTCACCCCATTCTATCACAATGCTTCCTGTAATTGGTGCATACCAAGTGGACATTTTGGAGATTTTGCTTTTGACGTAGGGCTAATGAGGTGGGTGGAATTACTGAACGTGAGCCCCCTTTTGCCAGTCCTGACATTTGTCAGTGGTAGAGAAAGAGAAGCTCCTGTTGTGTCTATCCAAAAACCTAGGAACATCAATCGTTGGGATGGAATTAAATCAGATTTGTCTTGAAGTGCTACAAAACCCAGTCCCTGATGGAGACTCAGGGTGTTCACCAATTGCCCAAGAACAATTTCCCTAGAAGAACCATTTATCAGAATGTCACTGAGATAGTTTATCATCTGGATCCCCTGACTCCATCGTATTGTAGGGACTGCTTTCAGAAGCTTTGTGAAACACCATAGTGGTGACAACAGGCCAAACCGTAGGCAGGTGAACAGAAATATATGCATTGCCCAAGCAAACTGCAGAAATAGGTGGTGCGGAAGGTACAATGGGATTGACAAGTAGCATCCTTGAGATCCAAGTGTACCATCCAGTCCCCTGGGCGCAAAACCTCTTGAAGGAGACACATCATTTCCACCATGAAATATCTTTACAGCAGGAATTTGTTTAATTCCAGCATGTTTATCACTGGCTGGAACCCTTTGCCCTTTTCTGTACCTAGAAGAAGAAGACAGGAATCTCTCTATGGCTCTTTACTGAATTAATTCTCTTATTTCCTATGATATGACATACATCTCTTAGCATGAGAACTGGATTCTCCTGGGTAGTTTGTTGTGATAGGGTGTTGAGACAATTTCCATACGGAACCCCTACAAGGCCTAAGAATTCTTTCTGATGTGAAACCAATGTGGGAGGATGTGTTATGCATCCCCCAAATTTGGATGGGCAATGTAACTTACTCACCATTAAAACTCCCTGTGTTTGCCCTTCATCGAGAAAAACCTCCTAGAAATACTTGTCCCCTCAGGCAAAAAAGGGAGGATCACTCCCTCCATTGGCAAGACCCTGTGGAACTGTCGATTCTACCTGTCTGGCCAGTTCAGTGTCTCCTTCCTCTACTCGCTTTGGGTAAAACCCTTGTGGGTAAAATATCGTTTTAATAGATGTCTGGGCTTTTCCTAAAGAGGAAAAGGTGGACACATAGTTGGTGACTTCCTTCATGTATTGCTTGCCAAAAGGAAGAGCGCAGTGTTGTTTAGAATATAATCTAACATTACCCCTACTTTCGGATTTCTCTTGAGAAGGTAGCCCTTACAGCTTTCTGTACTCATCATGCATTATTATTTCTAAAAACACATTCTACTACTTAATATGTCAGGGTTCACCATGGTGCCTTTCCAGTATGCCATTCCATCTATGTCCAATATGTTCATCAGGGGTCCGAAAGTATCGAAGACCATATCCTGACATGAAAATCATGCCCAAACCATGCTCATGCTTGGATACCTCCCACTCCAAATTCTTAATGTGACCATATCCCTGATGCTGCACTAAAGCTTTTTTAAACTGACCTGTGAAGGCAGCTCCTGCAGTTTCGCAAACGAGAGACATTGTCATTGTGGGTCAGTAGCCTCGACAGAGGGTTTGCTATTGTAACCACTCCCAAGAAGGGAAAACGTCTATGGACCTCGATATGAGGTCAATGCAGAACAATGAATTTGTTTTAACAGAGACCATATTCAAGATACACCTACTTTTTTTCATTAATGACGAATATTTCGGATCAATAATTCTTGATGTGAATTGGGACCCACACAGCTGAAACGTGCTTTGTCTTGGTGTTTACAGTGTTGTTTTCTTATTTGCTGTTCTCCCACAGGAATTGTGTTGTGTATATCACACTCTACTGTTGAGTGTTGTCTGAATGTTTATGTACATGTTTTTTTTACTTATCGGTGATATGCTGTAAGTGATTTCAATCCGGCACTTCACCTAAATCAATGCCTAGCGTGTAATGCACAACTGAAACCCTTATTTATTTATTTGTGTCTAAAGGTTCTTTTATTCTGAACGATGTACCACTTATATCACACCCCTCTCTTGGAACCCCCTCCCCCGGTCCCACTGAACCAGGAATCAGGCTGGATTGCAAAGTTAAAATATTTATTTATATGTTCACAATATAATCACACTATTTTTAATGGGGATACAATAATCACCAATGGGGAGATGTCTCTTTAATCACAAGGAGTAATAATGAGCAAAAACAATGCAGCACAGCAATAATACTTTTGTGGGTGTGTGTTCAAATCAAATGGCAATGTGGTTACTCTTTCCCCCTGCACACCCCTCAAGCCCCCAATATGCAGTGCAGAGAGATAGAAGGAGAGAGAACAGGTTTCAGGAATGCAGAATTCAAATACAATGTCAATCCCAATTTCCGCCCAAGCAAACATAAGAGAGAAACAGAACTGATAGGCAAATTGTCAAAATGGTTTTAAAGTTGGCTTTGAATGGACTAGGTAAAACACTAAATATGGCTTAAATCACTGAAATTGTTTAGATTCTAATGGGAGACACTGTATCTATTTGCAGACAAGCACTAGCAATGATTTGAGAGTAATAAGCAATGTGAAAACTTAATTTTGAGGTTGGGTGCAATTGAAAGCTGTTTTACATGTTTAAGATTTTGCCAAAATGAAAATTTGCGGCAAATTTTTCCGCAGTAATCGCGATTGCGGGAGAACTATAAGGATTTGAAAGCTTAGGATGTTAGCTACAAGCAGACATTTGAATTTCGTTTCTAGCATGACATTTGAAGAAGTTATGGACGTTTTCATGGAGGTTGTTTTTCTGCGATAGAGGGACATTGGAAAACAAGGATGGACTTTTAAAAGACAAACAGGATTTGTTTACACTAGGGATGGACTATGAAGAAACAAACACTACACAACAGCACAGCCACCAGACCAGGATGCCTCTGGATCAGGTTTTTGCCTGCCAAGACACATGTCTTCCCCAGATGAAATATATCAGCGCAAAGGTCAGTTTAACAATATTATTACAGTAGGAAGAGAGTAGGGATGAGATAGAGAGTTCAGGGAATACAAAGATATTTCTAACAATGCAGTTCTGAATATAATAGAGGATGGGTTTAGATAGGGATTGCAATGGACAGTACTTAGGCTAGTGACAGTCCTATACTAAGGATATTCACTATATAGGTTTGAACAGAACCATCAGGAATTCTGGTCCGTCAAATCAGGGATTCTGGTCAGGAATTCTTCTGGGCACACCGGACTGGGACAGGCTGATGGGCACACCGGACTGGACAGGGTCGGCAATGGCTCTGGTTCACAGCTATCTGGTCACAGCACAGTACAACGGGGTTGGGTCTTTGGATTCTGGTAATAACTCTTAGCAGGAAAGTAGTGCAGCACAGCCTGGCTGTTCTTTGGTTCCCCTTAGATGTCTGGGGTAAATTCTGGTTTCTTGAATTTTAAGGCCTAGCTGAGAATGGTTCAGCTATAGAAGTGGGCCTTTCGGCTTGCCAAGTTTCTGGAGTTGTAACGCTCACCTGATTCCCACGGAGGCGCTGGTCTTGGCAGGAAGGTGTCTGTGACTCGAAAAGTGATGTGCAGGACTCGATTGGCTTCTGGGGTCGAACCTCTTCGCACTGTGTGTCGAACTCGTAGGGTGAGGTTTCTTCAGGTGAAAGAATATGGGGGTTAATGGTCTGGGTTGTTGAATGTCCCTCTCTCTCTCTCTCTTCCTAGCTTCTCCGTAGAGCCCCCAGGTCAACGTGCTCACCTTAGATAGGTGAATGCTGGATCCTCCATCTGCGTCTGGTGCAGGGTGCCGTTGCCAGTTCCTTCACTGGTGAAACATACGCCTCTTGAACTCAGAGGATCGTTACCGTCGTTAACTGCACGAGCGGTGAGTTTCCAGACACCTTTTTAGTCTTTATAGTCTTTAGGTGCGTGGCACGTTAATATTGAACAGGACTCTGTATAATGCTTTTCCCTTTTTGTCTTGCAGGACTCTTGAGATGGAAGATGGAGTGAGCACCTGGAAATGCGTAAGTAAATGCAAGCGCTCTAACTGTCTTTTTCCCTTGCAGCTTAATTCGTGCTGAAGAGACGCCGGAGTATTTGCAGGCGTTGTATTGCGACGAGCGCGATGGGCGTAAGTAAATACCTGTCTAATGTCTCTTCTTTTGTCTTTCAGAAGTTGGGTTGCAGCGCCGGAGTCCGCGGAATGCCCGTAAGTAATAACAATGCTTTTGTCTTCACAGGCAGCGATGCAGCGTGAAGAAATCCGGAATTCGCGGAGTGCCGGTAAGTAATAACAATGCTTTTGTCTTCACAGGCGGAGGTGCAGCGTGAAGAAATGGCCGCAGCCGATGGATCAGGTGAGTAAGCACTGCGAGTAAAGGTTGCCTTGCTAACCTGTTGTTTCTTGTCTTTGCAGGTGCTGCTGTTGACTGGATACAGGAATGGTAAGTATAATTCTTGCAGGTTCAGGATCGAAAGAAGAAAGGCTGGAACAGACTCGGTGAGCGTTCTGCTGCAGATGCAGAATAACAGGAAGCACGTTTCATCTATCGGGTGTGGTTTAAATAGCCTTGGAGTGATGAGGCGTCTTCCTCCACGGCCCCGCCTAGGTAAGAAAAGAGTTCCAGTTCCAGAAGAGTTCCAGTGCTGTATCCAGGGAGTGGAGCTTGCCCCACCCAGGTAAGAAAGTAGTTCCTGTTCACAGAGGACTTTTAAGTGGCTGGTAAGTAAGCAGCATGGTCTGCTGCAGGTAAGTCCACCCAAGCATCTTCACACATATTATGAGCCCGGCGCTTCCAGTGCCGGGACCGATGGTTTTGATGAGCCTGGTGCCACCGGCGCCAGGACAAGGTCCAAAAGGTCCCAGTGGGGACCGGCTGGTGCCTAGGATTAGGGTTAGGGGCCTGCTTCCAAGGACGTTGGGCTGGTCCTGGCTCATTGGAAGCAGTGATCATGAAAGGAGTCTGGAGCAGGGAAGATGTCAAGTTCTCTCGCAAGGTGCTCCACCAGCAATCGGTTGGTGGGTGAATCTGTGTGTCCTTCTAAGTCCTCAGCTTTCTCTATTTATGCATTTGATAAAGGGGTGTGTATGCCTGATTATCCTAAGCACGTCCCCTAGGTTGGCTATAGGTTAGAATCTTCCCTCTCGCTTGATTGGAGGAGAAAACAGGGTGTCACCATGATGATGTGGTTTTATGAGTCAGAGAATCCTCCCCTTGGCTTCTGGACATGAAATCTACTTTTTGTATAATACATATTTACAATTTTGCAAACTTTATAACAATAGCATATCTAGATCAAATATTTGGTGGAGCAAGTGCTCTTCCAAGTCCCGTCATTGTTGGATCTTGTGTTGGCTTTTGACAGAATTCTGCCCTTTTGGGCCATAACACAATATCTAGTTTGTCCAAACATTTGTACAACTGTGCGCATTGCATATGGGCATAAGAGTGTGAAGTTTCATACTTTTGACAATAATAAATTTGCTATAAAACCACCATTTCTACAGTTACTTCTCAGAACATAACACAGAGTTCTGGCTCCTCTTAAAATGTTAAGAGTGAGGAGTGATAGGTCGCCTTCCCCTACCTAAAGACCCTAAGTCACACTAGGTTATATCCAAGGTAACCTCATTTAATTTTAAGATTACACATACCACACCTGATACTTTTTACTTTTCAATTTATTATTCAAATTGTAAGTCTAAAAAAGCCTAAATCTATAAAACAGGCTGTGCTAATCACTTACAGTCTAACTGGTGACTGTCCACCAATTCTTACAAAATATCAAACAGAAAGGTAATGGGAACAACAGTATGTATTACTGCTAGTATGCACATGTATAATTGCTGGGAAGAGTCAAAATATATTGCAATCTCCCATTTTTTGATGTTTATCTTAAAGGTTTTGTAAAAAGAGCGAATGATCTAATTCTGTATTTGATGTCTTGGTCGCTCTGTTTAAGTTAGGTTGTATTGATATAGGGTCGCTGCGAGTTGTCTAATACAAGCCAGCTATCCTATTCCAAGTTATTCAAACTGAGAGATAGGAATCTACAAATACACAGGTTCCTGTTAGCATGTCGACATATGTTTCGGCCCTAATGACTCATACGGAACTCTCTCTTGTGCCGTTGGTCAATGCAACCTAACTTAAACAGAAAAATTCATCCCCTTCTCACATGAGTACTGGATTGACAGGTTCTCCTCGCCGGTTCCAGACGGAAGTGTGGAGCGATACCCCGGGCCCCTTGGGTCTTTCCTCCTGGTCCCCAAGTGGTCCTCCTTGGTGCTTAGGATCCATGGTTTCAGTCCTATGATGACAAAACATATTTGTGGAGATTTCCCCACCACTATTCATGTAGTGGGGCAGACACATACATTTGACATATGAATGACAATCTTTCCCGCTTATACTTATTGCTGAATATAAAAGATGGAATGGTTTTTATTTTACAGTCGGGATTTTCTAGGGAGCTGGAATGTCCCCCTCTGGATTTCCAGATGCATCCTCTAGTTGATGCAGAGCATGCCTAGGATGGCAACACTTCAGCTGGTTGATGTGGACCCACTTATCTTCCTCTTCTGCCAAACTGCGTTTGGGGATACAGATTTTGTAGTGACTGGTGACATTCTGTCTACAATTTCAAAAGGACCCCACCAGCTAGGAAGAAATTTGCGCTGTTTGGCCTGGTTCCTTTGGAAATTGTATAAGTAGACCCGGTCTCCTACTTGGTATTCTTTTTTAGTTGTCTTGAGATCATAGTGGGTCTTCATACTGTTTACAGATCTTTCTAGATTCTGCTGAGCATAGGCAAAAGCATGTTGAAGGTGTTTTCTCAGATTCTCAACATACTCATGAGTTGTGGAGGCATTTATCAAGGTCTGCTCTTGGGTTCTGTAGAGCAGATTCTGGGGAAGCATCATCCTTTGTCCAGTCATCAACTCAAACGGAGACATTTTTGTTGCAGCAGAAGGGATAGATCTGATGGCCATCAGGACAAGAGGTAGTCGGATGTCCCAACTTGGCCCAGAATCTGCCACACACTTTTTTAATATGCTCACAATTGTCCTGTTGTATCTCTCAACTCCACCACTAGAGGCTTGCCGGTAGGCAATGTGTAGTCTCCTTTTGACCCCAAGTATCTCCCACATCTTTGTCATCACTTCGCTGCTAGTGAAGTGGCTTCCTCGGTCTGACTCAATCCTTTGGGGTAGTCCAAAATGTGAGAAGATGTGGCTGATCATCAGAGCAGCTGCTGTTTCTGCCTTGCAGTTTGGGGCCGGAGACATTCCACACATTTAGTGAACAAGCATGTCACGGTCAACATGTACCCCTAGAGGAGCGAATCATGGGCCCGATAAAATTGACTTGTAAATCTGACCAAGGCAGTGTCATCCCCCTCTTTTGGAGGGGAGCACAGTGTGTGAGGGATGTTGGCTGAAATTGTGCACACACAAGACACCGCTTCAAGTATTGGTCGAGGTCCTACCCCAAGTGTGGCAAGTATGCAACCTCTCTTAAGATTTCTAATGTCGTATGAAACCCCCGATGACCGGCTGTGGCCGCATCATGGGCGTGACTAAGCATCAGCCTAAGCATCACCAACAAACTGTCTTGGATTCTGAACATTTTTGGACATTTCATCAACACTCTGAGGTCCTCTTTTGCTATGTAATCGGTATCCCTCAGGGGAAAGTTCTCAGGGTCCTCAATGTGTTGATAAAAATGCCAATCATTGGATCACCCTTTTGAGCCGTAATCAAATCAGCATCTGGGGTCTCCTTACTCCATTGTGCTGTTGAGAGTTCATTGTGAGCATTTGTCTGGGACCTAGTGATAGCAGTGACCTGGATTTTCCCCAACAGGAACTCGATCTCAAGTAGATCCCCTTTGATGGCTCTGGTTTTGGCCAGCTGATCAGCTAGGTCATTTCCAGTTTTGTCTGGTCCCTCTACTTTAGAATGACCCTTGATCTTTTTCCAGTAGATGGACATCCCATTCGAGGTGACCAGATCATCAATATTTTGAATTAATTTCCCATGTTTCAATGGTTTGTTATTAGCACACAGCATGCCCGTGGTTTCCCAATTAACCAGGTACTCCACGAACTCGTTCCGCACATAATCCAAATCTGTGATTATGACCAGTTCGTGGAGTTGGTGTTGGACAGAAGTGAGGATGGGTTGACTACTTCTGGGACCGATGTTGTACCCAGCGGCGGGTTCTGGGGCATCATTCACCTATGCATTCCCTACACCGGCCACACGTTCTTTTTCCCCGTTGTTGTCAACATAGTAGGAGCACCCATCCACATAGACAGTGGGCATGCCCTCACACTGGTCTTCTTCATAGACTTTGTGTGGGAAATTAAGGTATGCCTCCATGTTGTCCTTGATTTTAAGACTTTCGTCCTCAAGACAGTTTTCTCTGGCACAATCATGCAAGTCAACCAGACCTTGCGCGAGGGGACTCTTCTTGTTTTGGCCATATCTGACCTCCACAGGAAAGCAATGCATTGACAGAATCCAGGAAGTAATTCGGGAATTACTAACCTTTCCGGCTTGTATTCTGTCATTTTGGAGATATTGCAGAGGCTGGTGTGGAGTCTCCACTATGGTGTGCTCCCCCTGGATAAACGGGCGGTAATTCTTCAATGCCCACACTGTTGCTAAGAGTGCCTTCTCACAATCGTTGAATTTTTCCTTCACAGAGGATAACATTTTACTCGCATAGGAGATTACTTTATTGACCTTGTCATGCTTTTGATACAATACTGCAGTCAAGCATGTATTTGAGAACCCTGTCTCCAAGAAGGACAGGCTTTTGACAGGGTAAGCTAGGCAAGGTGCTTGTGAGAGGCTTCTTTTGAGTTGTCTTACTGCCTCGGCTGGTTCTGGACCCTGCTCTAACTTGACCCCTACCTTCAAAAGATGGATCAGGGGTCTTGTGATCTCTGCGTAATCCTCAATGAACTTTCTGCTGTAATTAGTTAGTCCAAGGAGGCTCCTTAGTTCCCGCAGAGTTGTGGGGTCTTTTAATTTCTGGAGTGCTTCCACTTTCTTTTCCTGGGGACAGAGACCCTGAGGAGTAATCTCATGCCCCAAGAAATTGACAGGGGTTCTACACCACTGTGCCTTTTGAAAGGAGAGTTTTGCTACCGCCGCCCTCAACTGTGTCAGGACATAACGGATCTCCGCTATGTGTTCCTCCACAATTGAGCTTTTGACTGAAACATCATCTACATAGGCCAGGTTACCCCTCTCACCCAGGTTGGGCATGGCCTTGTGTAGAAATATATTAAATTAATTGCCGGAGTTGATGTATCCGAAGGGAGTCCGATCCATGTGTACTGCTGCCCCCCAAAGTTGAAAGCCAGCTTGTATTGGTCCTCCCTACTGACAGGCACAGTCCAGTACCCATTGGTCAGGTCTATTGCAGTGAATACCTTGGACCCCTGGATCTGGGCCAGCCCTTGGTCATTGTAGGGAACAGGACATCGGGAAGTATGGACCCGTTTGTTGAGCTCCCTTAGGTCGGCACAGAGTCTCCACTGGCCGTTTTGCTTCAAAATCCCCAGCACCGGATTATTGAAGGTGATGTAGACTGGATGAATTATCCCACGGGACTCAAGGTTCTTAATTATTTCAGTAAGGGACTCCATTGATGCGAGAGGCAAACGATATTGCTTCACAAACACTGGAATCATGCCAGGGTCCGTGGGAATTGTTGTTCTGTGGATGTCGGTGCGACCACAGTCATATGAGTCCATCGCAAAGAGATCTTGAAAATCTAAGAAAACTTCTTTCAATTGTTGCTTTTGCTCCAGGGTCTCACAGGCATCAGCTAGGTTGACTCTCTCTTCAACCCATCTGCCTGAAGCCTAGAAAGACTCCCGGTTTTGCTATCTCAGTAGCCTCCTCCTGCTGGGTGGAGAAGTCCATGGTCAAAGTGCTGATTTGGACTGGTGGCTTCAGATGGGGAAGGCAGCCCTCATGGACCTGGAAAATCACTACATCCCTCCTGAAGTCACAGGTCACATCTTCCTTACCATAAGGGCAAGAAGTGTACACCAGGAAATTCCCCCCATGCCGGGTGAAGATCCTGTCTGGTGTTGAGTCATCATCGCTATCACTGTCGAAACAGTCCTTGGGGATTGGTCCTAACAGTTCATTACCTAAAACTATGGAAAAATGTCGGTCATCAACCGCCATTCTGATAATGGTGCCTGCAGCCAGAGTGATACTGTTTAGGTTGCTGTTATCCACCTCTATAGGAATGGTGTTGAGTTCTATGTTGACTAATGGTGTTGGGTTTACCCCCAACCCCTGCTGTTGGAAATGAGCATTAAGCTGAATATAGGCGTCAGGGTTTTTCAGTTTCTGTACTCTTTTAACTTTCACTTCCAGTGAGAATTGTCGGGTCCGTTCTGGGATAGTGACTTCCTCTCCAATCTGAATTTCAACTGCATAAGGCAGCAATTGATCTGACCTAAATGCTTTCTCTGGGTCATCAAAGTCCATGGGATTACCCGCTAATCGGGACCAGACTTTGAAGTTTATTAGGTCCAAACTAACGGCAAAACGATTGAGAATATCACTGCATAAGTAAAATGCAGCAGGGACATCTCGCATGACCCAACAATTATGGACTATGCTCTTGTTGCCTATGGACATTTTGAGCATACACCTGCTAGGCAGGAGATGTTTGGAATTGGGTGTTTCCAGATCCATTTCCCATTTGTCTAACAGTTTAAATGTGGGAATGGCTGGATCTTTTGGCTGGATCTTTTGGGAGTTGGCGGAACATGGCCTTGCTGATGAAGCTCTTACCGTTGTTCACACAAAGAGTCCTTCCCCTCATTTAACTGAATAGGGATGAACAACTGCTGTACAATTTTCAGAATATCAGCCAGGCTTTGAGCTGATTTTTCATCTTTCTGTACTATAGGAGTGGGATTTTCTGATTGTGAATTTGTAAAGAATTTCAGAGTGTTTCCTTCCAGTGTGGAATGCCACCTTAGACTCGAAGGAAGGTTGATTTTCAGAAATAGAGAGGACCCCCCTTCACCAGTTTGTTGTCCTACTGCAATTACTGTCACGCCTGGGATTTGATTATTTTGGAAGTGAAAAACTATTTGGTCAGGTTTTTGTTCAACCATGTGGCATGTGCCGTTTAAACTAACATGGTTGACACTCTGCTTCAATTTTATTGGTCGGTTAGTCTAGGTCCAGAGGACCTTGTTTACACAATCTATGAGGGGTGATGTCATTCCCTAGTAAACAAGGTGTGCCCTCTGGAGTCACAACTATGACCTGGTGCTACACTTTGTGTCGCCCAATTTTGATGTCCAAATCCGCAGTCCCCTCGACGGAAATTTCCTTCCCTTCGAAGTTCTGAAGGTGTCCAGAAAGAGGGGTGAGAGGAATTTGGCATTTCTCCCCCTTCCCGAATTCAGTTAATCAAAGGCCTTTTTGACAGGAGGGTAGCTTGGGATCCAGTGTCCACCAGTGCCAAAATGGTACACTGCCCCTGTATTTGGACCGGGGCATAGAATCTTCCCTCCTTTTCCAGAAATGGGCAAAGATAATGTACATTTTTGGACAACTGTAGTTTAGTTTCTTGGTTTTGGATACTGATAGGAAGGTGATTTGGGCAGGATTCTGTTTGGAATCTTGGGAATCTGGAAGAAAAAGGTGACAGCTATATATGGGGGAAGTTTTGGGTTCTCCTGGTTCAGGTTCTGGGCCGGCCCTTCCTTTTTGGAGGCCATCAAAAGGATGGGTTTGAACCATAGGATATTAGTGCTGGTGATTCTGGGGATTGATGATGGGTGGTGCTAACTCAGTCTCCACATCTACCCAGTCTGGATTTGGATCCTTTGGGACCTATTTTCCTTTGGGAGAAGTTCCCCTATCTCTGAAGGAGAAGATCCTTTTCCCAGGATCCTCTGAGAATCCCCCTACTTCAAACTGGAAGATTTGTACCTCTGACTCAAAATGGGTGTTTTTGAGGATCTTTATTTCTCCTACCCCATCTCTGCTCCTTTAGTTGCAGACTGTGAGGGGCATGAGATTTTGGTTCCGGTTCGTGGGTTTCCAGGGGCTTTTTACAAGTGGGGAAAAAAGCTTTCTCCAAGGCAATACACCGCCCTTCCCTTTGTGCCTCCTCCCTGGGAACCTTTGGGTTGTCACGGTTCTTCCCCGTCATTGCTCTGGAGCACCAGGTCCTGGATTTGAGGCATTCTGTGCCGCCATGCTCATCTGAGGGTTCTGTTGAGCCCTCAGCATGTGACCCAGATCCTGTGCCATGTTCTGGACCTGGCGCCCTAGTTGTGACACCCGCTCTGGCTGGTAGGGGGTCCTCATGTCTCCCCTGGCTGATCCTGGGAAGGGTAGCTATCCCTTCTCCCAAAATACCCCGGGTTAGAAAAGTTTGGGTACCCCTTCACCCTTGGCCTCCGCTCTCCCGGATTTGGCTGTCTGGGCTCAGGAAAGTGGGGAAAGAAGGATGGATTGTTTTGGGGGTTGAAATTTTGCAGGTACCTAGGAAGGAAATTCTGTCCAGTATTTGGGGGTTTACTGCCCTCCTGGGGAAAGTGAGGAGGGAAGTTCCCTGGGTTTCCTGCTGTCTGGTTGGACACCCCCCCTTGGGTTGGAGGAGTCCATACATAACCCAGGATGGGTCTATTGCCCTTGTAGCATGGGCGGATGTAGTCAGGGGAGTTAGGAGTCCCATTTGTAGGGTTGCCTCTCAGGCTCCCTGTTTGTGATTGGTCCGAGGGCCTTCTGAGTTTGGGGTTGCTTTGATTCTGTGCGGGCAGGTTTTTAGGACCCCCATCTCTGAATCTAAAATGGGGGCAACCTTCACCCCTGCCACTTTAGCAGCAGCAGGGGTGTTGGTTGTTTTGGGGATTTTGGGATTATTTTTATTTTCCACTGGCTTTTGCACCTCATAAATGCGTGTGGCTTGTTCAATGACCCAGTCTGGTGATCTTTTCTCATGAAAGTCCCTCACTAGTGGGTCATGATATACTTAGGGAGTGCATGAAAGAAAGTGTTTACAAATTCTTTGCTGTCAGTGCGCACCCTCCTAGTGGTCTGCAAAAACACGCGTTTCAACACTTGAACAAATTCTTGGGGAGCCTGGTCTTCCCCACATTGCAAGTTATAGGCTGCCTTGTGAGCCTCCTGCGGGTTCCTATGGATGGAAAAGTGTTTCAGGATGGCTGCCCTCTAGGTGGACCACCTAGAATGATTCTGATCCTCCAGCCCTGCAAAGAAGCTGGAGTACTCGGGAGAAAATGTCCACTTCACATACTGAATACAGCTTTGGCTGTCCTTCAGATGGAAAGTGTCCATCATCTGTTCAAATAGTTCCAGGTGTTCGCAAACCAAATACTTTGCATTCTTATGATAGGGCGTGATGACGCTCCTGATGGCTTTTATTTGTTTTAGGGGATCCTTGAGCAAGGCCCTCTTGACCTTGTTGGCTTTCTTAGTTCGGGTGACCCTGGTCCACTCATCCTCTGACTCAGAGGCACTGCTACCAGAGGTGCCTTTCTGGTCTTCTAGGCTCTCCCAGATTCTGCGAGCTTGGGAATGGTGGGTAGAATGTGGGGGCCTAGTTTCTTGAGTCCTGTGGCGCTCAGAAGAGTCTTCGGATTCTTCCTTAATCCCAGGATTGGCTGAGTACCCCCCTCCCCACTGTCCTAGCTCGGAAGAGGTTTTCAGGATACCCTTAGTGGGCCTACCCTCATGGAGTTCCCCACCAAATTTTACCATCTGGTCTCTGGGTAAATTATATTTTTGAGGATCCATTTCTCTGACCCTCCCCTCATTGGAGTCTTCCTGATCAGAGAAGATGGCCCTAGCACTTGGGTAACCCATACATAGATGCCCGCCCATCCATTCCTGTGAGGTGCTGATCTATGAGCCCCATATTCCTCATTGGATTGAAGTCTGCCATCCCCGTGGCCCTTGTCTCATGTGTGCCAGTGGACATTGGGGTGGCAGAGTCCATGGAGTTGAAGAAATGAAAGTCTCTGGTACCAGGGTTCCTGAGGTTATGCTCAGGTGTTTCCCTCTCCCAGCTGACCTCATCTCTCTCAGCCCTTACTCCCTGTTGCCATGCAAGAATGTGGCCCTTTTGCTCTTCTATCAATGCCTTACTAGTCTCTATTAGTTGTTCCTGCATAGCCACCTGTCTATGGAGCCTGACATTTTTCTCACAGAGAGCCTCATTGTCTCTCTGTGCTTCCTGGGTAATTTTAGAGTATTGGGCCAATTTTTGCTGCAGGAGGGTTACCTCCTGAGTCCTGTCCTTACTGGCCTGGTCCTTCTTTGCTATATTATCTTCCACCCTCCTGGAGTGCTCTAACAGTTTTTCGTAATCTGTTTGGAGTTCACCCAGTCCCTGAAGGGTCAGGTGATTTTCTTCCATTTTAGCTTTTAAATAACTGACCTCCTGGCCTAGGGTGTTCCTTTTCCTGCATTAGACTACCCCTCTGTGCAGCTAGGTCGTCCCTTTGTTTTTGGAGTGCACCATCTTCCTGGCACTCTTCATCGAATTCTGTCTGGGTGTCAAGGTCTTTGAGAATTAATTATTCTTTTTTTTTTCTTGGTCTAGGCGGTTTTGCAGGGTGACTACCTGCTCCGCGCAGGCCCTATTAAAATGTATTTGATGTTCCAGCTTTTGTTGGCTCAGTAGGAGAGAGTCCAAACTTTCTTGGCACTCTTTCTGCAGCGCCAGTACTTTGGTATCCTGCTCTACCTTCTCCTGCTGCAGGATATCCAGATCTCCTTTTATTTTTACAAGGTACTGTCTGGTTTCATTTTCTGATTCTAAGCTCTTTTGTAGCCTTTGCTCTACAGAGTCCAGATAAGTTTGGGCTTTTTCTAGTGATTGTACTCGCCTATTTGCCAGATCTTGTTTTTCGGCATATTTTTCCTGTATTGCTCCAAAGTGAAGGTACAGATATGCCGCTATTATGGCAATTTTACTTTGCTCTTCTTTTACCTTAGTGGCCATGTACAATTCACTCAGTGCCATGTGTAATGGACCCTGATCCTGCCATGTGTCTAATCCTGTGGCAGTGGCCTGTTGTTTGATTTCCTGCAACCAAACATTCTGATCCTGCTCTGTCCATTCACCCCTGACAAATAATGTGTGCAGTGGTTTTCTTTTTCCATATTCATTTCTACTAGGGTCGCCATTCCGGAAATATTAATTTCCTTTCGGACATACAGGAGTCATTTTATTTTTGCAAACAGACCAAATTTCTTAGAGTGTTTCTATTGAAGGGTGCTTTTCACAGTGTAGCACAGTGTGGTAGCCCAACAGGGTTTATGTACCCCATCAGTTAGCACGCTGTATTAGACTGTCACAAGTGGTATGTCTAATTCAGAAATCTTGTGACAAGCCCCCAATCTGTAAGTGATTTCAATCCGGTACTTCACCTAAGTCAATGCCTAGCGTGTAATGCACAACTGAAACCCTTATTTATTTATTTGTGTCTAAAAGTTATTTTATTCTGAACGATGTACCATTTATATCACGACCCTCTCTTGGAACCCCTCCAGTCCCACTGAACCAGGAATCAGGCTGGTTTGCAAAGTTAAAATATTTATTTATATATTCACAATATATTCACACTATTTTTAATTGGGATACAATAATCTCCAATGGGTTGACGTCCCACTAAGCAATCTCTTTAATCACAAGGAGTAATAATGAGCAAAAACAATACAGCACAGCAATAATACTTTTGTGGGTGTGTGTTCAAATCAAATGGCAATGTGGTTACTCTTTCCCCCAGCACACCCCTCAACCCCCCAATATGCAGTGTAGAGAGATAGAAGGAGAGAGAACAGGTTTCAGGAATGCAGAATTCAAATACAATGTCAATCCCAATTTCCGCGCAAGCAAACATAAGAGAGAAACAGAACGGATAGGCAAATTGTCAAAATGGTTTTAAAGTTGGCTTTGAATGGACTAGGTAAAACACTAAATATGGCTTAAATCATTGAAATTGTTTAGATTCTAATGGGAGCCACTGTATCTAGTTGCAGACAAGCACTAGCAATGATTTGAGAGCAATAAGCAATGTGAAAACTTAATTTTGAGGTTGGGTGCAATTGAAAGCTGTTTTACATGTTTAAGATTTTGCCAAAATGAAAATTTGTGGCAAACTTTTCCGCAGTAATCGCGATTGCGGGAGAACTATAAGGATTTGAAAGCTTAGGACATTAGCTACAAGCAGACATTTGAATTTCGTTTCTAGCATGAAATTTGAAGAAGTTATGGACTTTTTCATGGAGGTTGTTTTTCTGAGATAGAAGCAAATTGGAAAACAAGGATGCGCTTTTAAAAGACAAACAGGACTTCTTTACACTAGGGATGGACTATGAAGAAACAAATACTACACAACAGCACAGCCACCAGACCAGGACACCTCTGGATCAGGTTTTTGCCTGCCGAGACGCTTCTCTTCTCCAGATTAAATATATCAGCGCAAAGATCGGTTTAACAATATTATTACAGAAGGAAGATAGTAGGGATGAGATAGAGAGTTCAGGCAATACAAAGATATGTCTAGCAATGCAGTTCTGAATATAATAGAGGATGGGTTTGGATAGGGATTGCTACAGACAGTACATAGGCTAGTGGCAGTCCTATACTAAGGTTACTCACTATATAGGTTTGATCAGAACCGTCAGGAATTCTGGTCCGTCAAATCAGGGATTGTGGTTAGGAATTCTGCTGGGCACACCGGACTGGGACAGGCTGCTGGGCACACCGGACTGGACAGGGTCGGCAATGGCTCTGGTTCACAGCTATCTGGTCACAGCACAGCACAGCAGGGTTGGGTCTTTGGATTCTGGTAATAATTCTTAGCAGGAAAGCAGTACAGCACAGCCTGGCTGTTCTTTGGTTCCCCTTAGATGTCTGGGTAAATTCTGGTTTCTGGAATTTTAAGGCCTAGCTGAGAATGATTCAGCTATAGAAATGGGCCTTTCTGCTTGCCAAGTTTCTGGACTGGACAGGGTCGGCAATGGCTCTGGTTCACAGCTATCTGGTCACAGCACGGCACAGCAGGGTTGGGTCTTTGGATTCTGGTAATAATTCTTAGCAGGAAAGCAGTACAGCACAGCCTGGCTGTTCTTTGGTTCCCCTTAGATGTCTGGGTAAATTCTGGTTACTGGAATTTTAAGGCCTAGCTGAGAATGATTCAGCTATAGAAATGGGCCTTTCTGCTTGCCAAGTTTCTGGAGCAGGGAAGATGTCAAGTTCTCTCGCAAAGTGTTCCGCAAGCAATCGGTTGGTGGGTGAAACTGTGTGTCCTTCTAAGTCCTCAGCTTTCTCTATTTATGCATTTGATAAAGGGGTGTGTATGCTGGATTATCCTAAGTGCCCCCCCCCCAGGTTGGCTGTAGGTTAAAATCTTCCCTCTCCCTTGATTGGAGGAGAAAACAGGGTGTCACCATGATGATGTGGTTTTATGAGTCAGAGAATCCTCCCCTTGGCTTTTGGACATGAAATCTAATTTTTGTATAATACATATTTACAATTTTGCAAACTTTATAACAATAGCATATCTAGATCACATATTTGGTGGAGCGAGTGCTCTTCCAAGCCCCGTCATTGTCGGATCTTGTGTTGGCTTTTGACAGAATTCTGCCCTTTTGGGCCATAACACAATATCTAGTTTGTCCAAACATTTGTACAACTGTGCGCATTGCATATGGGCATAAGAGTGTGAAGTTTCATACTTTTGACATGAATAAATTTGCTATAAAACCACCATTTCTACAGTTACTTCTCAGAACATAGCACAGAGTTCTGGCTCCTCTTAAAATGTACAGCCAAAATTTAGTTTTAGAAGTCCGGGGTTTACATATTTGTTTACAATTGTCCAGAGTAAATTATCAATCTTTTTAGAAATATACTTTCTGTCCATCGTGAATCAACAAAAGTTGTCTGTCCCTGCCTCCTTCTCCTGCTGGCAGGTCTGAAGTAATATGCCCCCTTCTCATTTTTGACACTTCACAATCTGCATATCCTTTCAACCAGAGAAAGTCCATTGTCCCCTTCTGCTGCAGCCCAAGATCTCCTCCCCTGATCTAATTCTCACAAAGGTGTGATTTGCTGGCCTTGGTGGGACGCTCACCGTGCCTGCAGTCAGCATCCAGCCTCGTGCCATGCCTGCCTCAGTCCAGAGCACCTGGAAAGAACGGAAACAAGAAGAAAAAATAGAACAAGAACATTATTGGGTTTCTTACCTGATTCCGGATTGATCGCATCTTTGAATGAGAAAAAGACTTTATTTTAAACATGCCGCATCGCCAGCAGCAGCGCCGCGCCATACTCACCGTTACTTGCAGCATCTCTACGATCCGGCGCTGTCCCATCATTAAGTTGCTGCATTCCAGCACCTAAGGGGGACAAGAAAACAACAGGGTGAGCCGAGGGGAAACAAATAAGGACAATCTCTTGCCACTATATACTTACCTGATTTTACCGCCGGAGGTATTATTCACTAGCACGCCAAATCTTCTTACGCCACACCTGTAAGAAAAGAGACAGCAGCGAGTTAAACTTTGGCATCATTTAACGGACAGTGTGGAATAGCACAGACTCTTACCAGAATGCTTTCATCTGCCACAGAACTATCTTTATTTGGGTCTAAGCTGCAAGATAAACAAAGGAATTGGACAAGAGTGATTATTCAGACATTTTTGAACTCTTTAGAACTATATACTTACGGCCCTTCGCCAGGAGTTTTGGAGCCAAGATTGTCTAGAACTCTTCCAATATCCTCAAGCCAGTGAAGTAACTGGCCATCAACGCGCCCCTGCGTTCCTCGCGTGATGGAGAGCTCATCATTCAAAACTATAAGGTGAGCTTGGTTAAAGGGAATATAAGAGGTGATAAATGGGGACGCTGTGAGGGGCTATTACTCAACTCCACGGGTGGCTAATTCCCTTTCTCCGCCTTTAGGAGACTACTTCTATGGGTCAAGCAGACGAAGCTAGGTGGGCAAGTCCAGTCAGTCATCTCTGCACTACGCATCACGTTGGTGGAGACCGCGGCTGTCCAGTTCCGACCGACAACCCTGTGGGACCCAGGTGAGCATAACAGAGAGCCATTATTCAGTTCAGCAAGAGTCTACATTGCTAAACAACAGCTACAAGAATTCTTAACTATTTGTCAATATAAGACTGTACTGTTTTCTTTTGAATAGTCCTTTTCATATTTTAATGAAGTATGAGATGTGTTCTTGTTTGACAAAGGATTAAATTAGTGTTTATTTTGTTACAATACACACTTTGTAGGTTTTTGTACATAGGCACTCTATCGATTTGGGTACTGTATATTTGTCATGGTACACACTGTTCCTCATTACGAATTTTGCGGTAACCGTGCCGTTAAAACCGGCATTCTGCCGCTGGACTAGCAATGATTTACCGCCACCTGACTTGCCGGAATATCCATGGCATTACACCCCGGCGGTCCGGTAACTCAGGCGGCGGTAATTGTTTGTCCCCATTCCCATTTGAGTTGGGAATGGGGACCATGGAAGCACCAGCAATGATAATAACAGTGCTGCTGCTTCCATGAAAGTCTGAGGGAAAGTGCTGTTCCACCCGCCAGGGCAGACCTGGCGGGCGCAAAGGCAACCTGCCTGCAGACTTGTACTTTGCCGTTCCGGAAAGAACTATGCGTGTAAGCTTACCAGCACCATTGTTTTCGGACCAGCAAAGTTGTGATGAGGACCATTGTAATTGATTTAGTAAATCCATGAATTAAACTCGTTTTTAACAGAATCAATCCACTAGTAAGAACTTTGTGCTAGTGTCTTAGGGTGTATTTGTTTTCCCAGGCACACTTATCAAGAGGTGGTTTGACATTACACTAGGATCGTTATTTGTTTTATATGAAAGATGCTCCTGTGCCATTGAGCACCACATTGGAGTGTGCAAAGGTACACAAATCGCAGGGCAAAAGTGGTGCAGATAAGTGCACATTTAATGATGAGATGCCCATGTTTTTGGCTCGTCTGACACTGACAAGAGCATCAGTTTGCATCAAAAACATGGTTATCTCATCAGATGCCCCAAAAAAAGAGTTGACCTACCCTAAGAAACACAAGCAAAGGATTTTGGACATTTTGTTTAATGTTCATTCTTTGTTTTTTGTCTTACGCACATAATCTGAGAATAAAACAATGCATATTTTTAACTTCAGCCTGGTGTTGTTTACTTTCACATGGGAGTACGTGTATACTGTTTAAATGGCTCAAATAGTGGTTTCACCATGTCATTCAATAGTGCTGTAAAGCCATATCTATGATTGTGTTGATGTAGAGTAGGATTATGCATTTAAGTCATATATTTGTATAGAATCTGGCTGTGTGATTGCTAGATAGCCACATGGAAAGTGTTCCACTTCCTAATATCCTCGCATTTTGGTACATGTGTTCTATGTCCCCACAGGTATGAAGGCCACATGGATGCATTCAATGAAAACACACGCACCATACTCAGTTATCCCATAACATGCCCTCACTAATCCTGTCCTGGTAACTGTATAATGAGGTATGCCTATACCCTGGCAGATGCAGGGATCATGTTGAAGAACTTGAGTCTGGGCATCCATAATATTTATTGCTGAGGCTGTGGGCGGCTGTGCTTAGTTGAGAAATGTATTGCAATTGCAGTTCGGGCCTTTCTTTAGCTCATATACTAATATGATTTTTTAGGAGCAGTGTAGAATCTCCTTTCTGCATAACAGTTCTTTTGTGAATAACTATCAACATGAACTTTTAGGAATTTTCATGCTTTGAAAAGGGCAAAGATCTGTATAGCACTCGAGTTCTGGCTTAGATGGAGTCCACTTTACCTAATTGGAATTAGCCTTCTTTGGAAGCCACAGATGGAGTAATGTGACTCACCGCTCGTGTGACTGCCTGGTCCATCCACATAATGTATACGCTGGTGGGTATAAGTCGGAGCAATTTTCGAATGGTTATGCGATTGGGAAGGCTCTCAGATATACTGTTGTGTTTTGATACAGAATGGCACACCGATGCAGTGGTTAAGTGTATGTGGTAGTTAAGTGTTTAGCTAGAAATTGTAGTTCTGATGTAGGTTTGCCTTTGATGGTGTCTGTGGGTTAACCTGACACATTAGAGGTCTGCTTGTTAGTGCTGCATTGATATATACTTGGCTTTCTTTTTAGATGAAAGTGGCAAGTGACATCTTTCATTTGATACTTGGCTACAGGGACGGTTAGAGGTTGGTTGCTTGGCTTTTTTCAGACTAGCATAGTGTTTTATAGGATTTCCAAATTGTAAAAATTCAATTTGGAACTTTTTTGTTCTTTTCAGACCGCCGAATACAGAGGGGACACCGGACATGATCTTGTGAGCTGTGTGCCTACGCACAAATGAGTGATGCATTTATTACGCAAGTATCAGTAGAAACATTTCCAGTAGATCGTCATTTACAAGATTTATATGTATGCTTAGTATACTTGTGTGTGTCTTTATGTTTTTATTCGCTTTTCAATTTTTTCAGCTTAATTGTTTGATCTTTATGCTGATTGTATTTATTTATTTATTTATTTTATTTATTTATAGAGCGCACCGAGCCCTTAGGCAACTGGATGCTTAACTTACATGTTGCGATATACAGGCAATTATAATGATACACAATATACAAAAAATATACAATATACAGGAAACGGACAGTAAATGGAGCACATTAGGATATATACATCAGATTTACATAGTAGGAAATAAGTCAAACAATCGGTAGCCTATCTTGCTAGTAGAGCCAAGCTTTGTTCTTATCCCTAAATGTGTGGTAAGACGGTTCTTCCCTTATGGAGAGGGTGAGGGCATTCCATTTTCTGGCCGCTAGGACAGGGAATCTGGCTCCACCTGCACTTTGTTGCCTGAATCGGGGTATATTGACACAGTGCCTCATGGTGGATCTAATAGGTCGTGAAGATGTGTGGCGAGAATTAATATTGGACAGGTAGATGCAGGCTTGTGAGTGAGACAGGGTTTTGTAAGCTATTCTTTGGTTAATGTTGAGCCATTTTAGCGAAAGTCTAGTTTCAGAGATATGGTAATTCCTGGGAATATTTGGGACTGCTCGAATGGCATTATTTTGCAGGACCTGCATTTTGTTAAGGTTTTGCTGAGATGTGCTGAGGTAAAGTGCATTGCAGTAATCTAACTTAGAGAGGACTAGGGCTCTAGATAGGGTGATGCAATTGGCTGGAGAGAGGTACGGTCGGCAAGCTATAATCAGTTTACAAGTATAGGCGGATGAGGAAGCTAAGGCATTAGTTTGTCTAGTTAATGTTAATGCCAAGTCTATATAAATCCCTAATGTTTTCACCACCTTGGCGATGAAGGAAGAGAATGATGTGTTCAGGTTATTGAGTTTGGCCGGCGAGCCTGAAAGGAGCAACTCTGTCTTGTCATCATTAAGACAAAGACCATGCTTCGCCATCCAGGCTTGTATGATGGTGTAAATGTTGTTGAGAGTCTCACTGTCCACAATGTAGTCGCCGGTAATGGGGATGAGTATCTATGTGTCATCAGCGTAATTAGTGTAGATGACACCCAGATAATCAAGCTCATCTAAAAGAGTCATGAAGAATACATTATAGACAGTGGGGGACAAACAAGAACCTTGGGGCACCGCACAGGTGACGGGGGTTGGTGAGGCAGAAACAGTTGGTGCAAACACCCTCATGGATCTGTTGTTCAGGAAAGACTCAATCCAAGCGTTGGCTAGGTATGAAAAGTTTTCAGTTGAAGAATAATTTTATGGTCTACCAAATCAAAAGCTGCTAATAGGGCAAGTAGGAAGAGCAAAGCTAATTTGCCTTTGTCTTTTAACTTCTGGATTTGGGTCTTAAGGTCGATAAGGGCAGTTTCGGTTCCATGTCTCGGTCTAAAGCCGGATTGTCTCAGACCTAGAAGGTTGTTAGTTTCAAGGTATTGTTGTATCTACAGAAAAGCAGCACAGTCAAGTATTTTTAAAAGATATGAGACCGTCATAACGGGTCTGTAGTTAGCCGGGTTGTTTGGGTCCAGGGAAGGTTTTTTTAGAAGCGGGAGTACCCACACATCGTTCAAGATTTTGGGTACTATGCTAGATTTGAATGAGGTGTTGATAACAGATGTAATGAAAGGAGCTAGTTCTTTGGCGGCTTCCTTGACAGGGGGGGGGCAGGACATGCATCACCTTGACAGTTAGAGGGTTTAAGTTTCTGAATAATGATTTCAACCTTTTTGAGGGAGATAAATTAAATAGGGCTGTGTGCACATGGTCGAAGACTGTGAATTCGGAGTGGAGTCACTGTTAGAGATGAGGGATTTCTTCATTATGATTTTGTTTTGTAGCATAGAAATGTTGTCTTGGAGTGCATTCTGTATATTATACACTCTTGGGTGTCTTTAAGGCATGTGACTGGAGGCAAAATAGGCACATCTAGCTCCTTCAGGATATTGAAATGTTCCTTGGTGTTGGACTCCGCTTTAGAAATATGGTCATTATCGTTGTCTTTCTTGGCTTTGATTATAGCTATTTGTAGTTGAAGGAAGCTGGTGCAAAGTTGGCTTTATTTGCTGCAGTGGAAGTGTTTTTCCATAGTGACTCAGGCATTCTTTTAATTTTCCTGAGGGACTTGAGATGGGGAGTGGACCAGGTATTGAGGTGAGTGTGATTTGTGTAATTTCATTGGTGCTTGTGTATTGATCGCTGTGAGAATAGTGTGATTGTATAAGTCGACTAGTACGGTGGGGTTTGATGAGGTTGTGATGGGGTTAGTGATAGGCTGCAGTAGTCGGATGAGTTTATCAAGGGTTAGATTACGTTTGTTCCCGGGCATCAAGGCTGATACTTGAGTGGTTTGTGGGGTAGATTTGGCAGTTTCACTGATGTTGAACTGGATGAGATGATGGTCAGTCCAAGCACAAGGGGTATTGGAGAGAGTGTCGATATTACAATTAAGGTCAGCTATCCAATCAAGGATTCTGCCTTTTTGTGGGTGGGAGTCGAAATACTGTGAGAAAAGCCTAATTTGGCCAAAGTGTCCTTCAGGGCGCAAGCTTTCTGAAAATTGGGGTCATGTAGACTTATTCTTAGTATTGGCGGATAACACGTGTGCAATGTCATTTTCAAATGAGGTATTTGGTCCTGATGGGTGATAAACGGGATGCAGAGTAATGGTGGAAGTAGGTGATGTGGATAGTTTGACGGATAAATGTTCAGCTGAAGGCATGGGAAGATTAGTGATTTTTCTCAATCCCATTGATGTTTTGTGTATGAATGCAATGCATCCTTCTTTAGAGATACTGACATCTCTATCTTCGTGTATAATTGAGTAATTGTCTGGAATGGCAAGGGCAAGTCAGGGGCCTGAGGCTGTGTGCAACTAGGTCTCCGTGATTGCAATTAAGACCAGGTCTTGTGAGGTTATGATATCTGCGATATCTAAGGCATGTGCCTGAAGGGATCTGCCATTGATGAGGGCAGCTTTTATAGGCGATAGGGTGTTGAGTGGATTGTTAGTTGATTTCAAGCTGGTTTTCGAGGTATGTGAGGCTACTGGAATGACTGTAGTGATTTCTGTGGTGGTGTCTTGTACGTTTAGTCTAGGGTGATGACATGTGAATCTAGAACTAAGTCTATAGTTTCTATAGATTGTGGAGCAAGGCTGGGTAGATGAAGCAGTTGGTATGCTTACTTGGTGTAGTGTATCATTGGTGGTATCAGGGTGGATGGTGGAGTGTAAGGTTGTTGTGTTGTTGAGCAGAAGGGCTTTCTGTGGATGCAGTGCTTTGGGTATGGTGTCAGAACCTAGTGGCATTGCCTTGTGGGGCCAAGTAGATGCATAGTCAAGACAAGGTGGTAAGAAGGTAGATGGGGGTGTCAAGTCTGATAGCGGTAGGTTAGGTGACAATGTCAGATGGAGAGTGGGCGCCCTGTGGTCAATAAGGCAATTCATGTGTCTCACGGGATGGCAAGTTGGGGTGAATACTAATATTGGTAGTAGCCAGTAAACCAGGCAGCTAAATAGGCTGACTAGAGTTAGGTAGTGTTCTTTCATGGCTATGCTGTTTATTCATTGACAGTGATTTGGGAGCAGCACAGAGGTAGCACAATGCAAGTAAGTCACAATGAGCAATTGCGAGTATCAATTTGTTGCAGTAGGCAGGGCGAATCCTAGGCATAACATTGCATTGAATTACTTAGGTAGGGCCGCACAAACATCACTGTGAGTTGCGTGTGTGGGGCAGCACAGTAATCACAAGATACAAATAATACAATAGAACCAGGTGCAATGTGCCACAGGTGCATCAAAGGATCTATGCACTAATAGGTGCAGTAACATCAGCAATCACAGCGGTACAGTGGGCAATGAGACAAGGTGGGCATTCTGGTCGCGTGTAGCGAGCAGCAGGCACAATAAATCAAAAATTCCTTAAAATGCAATAAGGCGGGGCGCTGTAAGCTGGGATGAATGTCAGAAAATAGGTCTAGGCCAGAATGGGTGTGCTGACAGCGGAAAAAAATCAGTGCAGTGGGCAATAAAGGACCAAAGTGTGTCATGGCGCCACGTCTAGAGGGCCTTGGCACAATACATATAGTGCAGTAGGTTGCTTTGACCGGTGGGAACAATGAATCTTGGAAGTAGTGAGTGTGACAAGGGGGTGGGCCCGTGGGTTGTGGCAATCTATAATTGGCACTTCACAATATATTTGGATACGATATGTCTAGCTACATATACATGGGAGAGCAGATCAATATCAATATAATAGGTCAGTATAACATAATAAGCGACAGTGCTCTAATATATAGCTAAACATCAGTGTGCAGTAGACAATATGAATGCAGTAGCGTTGCGTATGTTGAGGCAGTGTAGCCATTCCGAATGGAATTGACTGGCAAAGAGGATGGCAAAAGAACGTCATGGCAACAATGGTTTTGCGACGACAAACAGCCCCCAAGCAGGTTAGCGGCTAGCCAACTACATTCGTTCAAATACAGGTGGGACACTCAAAGCAAAACAGTGCGAGCAAACAACACAGTTTAATAATACATAATACAAAGTGCATACAGTTTTTCACTGATACTGGGGCTGGGACGCAGTCAAACGGGTGATCGCTGGAAAGGCAGGTCGGCGGGGATGAGTTAGGTGTGGAAGCTAGACGCTGGCAGTACAAGTTACTGTCTATAGTCATGGAGAAGTTCTTTTGGATGCAAGTGATCACTGTTTTACCGCATGTATTGGCATATTTGCGGTCAGAAATAGACAATGTTCAGCATCGTGGTGAAGACTTAAGGTGAGATGGAAATTACATGTGTGTTGTAGGAGTATTATATTTGTGTCTTCTCCGTTGTCAAGTTGGATTTGTTGCCCTCAAGAAGGCTTGGCTACTGCTACTGTTGATGACTTTAGATCAGCCAAAACTTGAGTAGGCATTTGTGCTCGAAGACATGCCTTGAATGGATCAGGACATTGCTCTATGCTCTTTTCGTGTGTGTTAATTGATGACAAAGGAAAAACATTGGTTGTTTAGGTTGCTATATAAAAAGGAACATGTTTCACACTTTTAATGTTTTAGGGGTGCACAAGTTGATACAACATTACAACTAGTGGTGTTTATTGAGGATTTATTTTTTGTTTTAAATTGTTGTGGATTCTTTTGACTACATTATAGGAGTTTTTCTTTTCTTTGGTGGTAGGATGTGTTTTTTGCAACAGGTAAGTTTTGATTTTCATACTAGAAACATATTTTTCTTTTTGTGTTCTTTTGTGTTTTTTTTCTCTATCAGTCATGTTATGTTATTATAGTTGATGCTTTTTTAATATATGCTAGTGGCATTGTTTAAATAATTCTTTGAAACACCATTATATCTAGTTTTGAAACAACTAAAATAGTGGTCAAAGTTCATTGCACACCTCCATGTTCCTTTTTTCCTTCCTTTTTTTGCAGAATACCCTGAGTAGGGCTAGTGACTGTGAGGATTATGATATCATCACCATGACACCATTGGTGATCTGCAAGGAGCTATTTCAAAAGAAATACAGGGCTGGCAGTACACTGACTAGTGATGGTATGACACAGGCTTGCACTATGGGTGTGGTAAGCACCCCATCTCACTCGCGAAATCCAGTATGTTATGGGTTGGGAAGCAGTACCTCTGGGTGAACTCTTTTTTAGCCATTTGAAATACGGTAATACTATTATAGATAATTCCCTTCCTTATCATTCAGTGAAGCCGCATGCTGACTACTGAAATGTCCATTTTGGAAATGTGTGCCTGTCTCTCTGGGCTATGATTTTGTACTGTGTTATTGGCTGTGATGGGCGAATTGTGTGCTTCTTTGGTTGGAAAAATCAGTTGCACTCTTTTCTGGGCCACTTGCTCCACATTTAGATAGGAACACGTGTTGAAAGGCATTTTAGGAGCAAATTCAGTTCTCAGGTTTTGTGAATCAAGATTTAAGTGCATCTTTGCTCACTTTCTGTGGTCGTTCAGCGTTTCACTACCTTATGTGGTGTATTTACATGCTTTTCACCCACTGTGCACATCTTTTACTCACATTTTGTGTTCCTTTTCTAAAGTAGTGCATTTCTGCGATACACCCTTCTATGAATGAGGCAAATATATAACTGGCAAATTTGTTGCGCATTTGTGGCATAGCTCAGATTTGCCCACTTTTTTTTATTTTTGTGAATCTGACCCATGAGTGCATAAAGCCCTTAGCCAATGTATCTAATCTAATCTGGGTGTTTTATTCACATGTCCTGCTATTTATTTATTTTATTTATTTATTGTTTATTTATATAGAACTTATACAAAGGTGAAATGCTTCAAAGCACTTCAAGGTGGGAAGGGAATACAGCCATCATTCTTAGGCCTTGAAGATTCTGAATGATCTAAACAGAAACACTAGCATACTAGGCCGGATGACATTTCTCCTACTGCAAGTGCATGAAGTGGTACAGTTCAGACCAAGCTTGGGAGGGGGGATGGAAAACAGTGGGGGGGGAGCAGGACAGACAAACTAACTGGTCCTAGTACATTTAGGTCATGCATACATACAGACAGAGGTGCAGAGATGGAGGTGGGGGGAACAAAGAGTCCGCTCCAGCAGGGCCCTGGGTTAAGTGCAGAGAGTTTGCCCCACTCAAGGAGTGTAAGCTGAAAGTGCAGTAATGTTGAACAAAGTGCAGCGGCCTGGAGATAACTGCAAAAGACTGACGGAGGAGCCTGGGACCTTTAGGCTCTAGAGGTGAACCAGGCAACCAGTCAGCAAAAACTGAACAGAGTTAGGGAGGAGAAGGAGGGTGGAGAGAAAAGAAAGGAGGTTAGTAGAAGAGAGGGAGAGAGAAGGAATAAGAGAAAAGGATGGTCTTGAGGAGTTTCCAGAACTTAAGGTACTCAGGCTCAAGACATAGAGAGGTAGGGAGGCTGTTCGAGAGGGAAGCACCTGCAGAGGATCATGATCTACCCCCAAATCTCTGTTTGTGAAAGCGGCTCATCTGCAGAGAGTTGGAGGACGACGAGCTGAGGACTCTAGAGGGAGAGCGTTGTAGATAGTGGAGACCCCCGGCCCGAGAAATCCTTGTGGATTATGAAGAGGGTCTTGAACTTGATCCTTGCAGCCACTGGAAGGCAGTGGAGGCATTTCAGTGCCAGAGAGATGCGATCCCAGGGCTTGCGTTTGAGGGTAAGTCTTGCGGTTCTGTTCTGGATGAGTTGTAGAGGACAGAGTAGAAGTAGGATGATTGAGAAAAAGGCTGTTGATAGTTGGACTGTTTGGAGATATCTGAGATGTGAAAAGAGAAGGAGAGAGTGGAGTCGAAGATGGTATGTGAGGGCGCAGGCCAGTGAGAAAGTGGGAAAGCGGGAGAAGGAGTCCCAATGAGGACGATGTCTTTCCTACTAGCATTCAGGCATAGATCATTAGCAGCACACCAAGCCTGAATTGCAGATAACCAGTCATGGATGATTGAGGAGGTAAAGGAGGCGGCAGAGGGTAGCCTGAAAGAGAGCAGCGTGTCATCCACATAACACTGAAAGTTAGAGGTAAAGGTATAGATCCTGTGGGCCAAAGGGACCATGGAGATATTGAAGAACCAGTGGGAAACGTTAGATCATTGGGGATACCATACCACAAGTAGAGAGAGTGGTTGAGGAGAGAAAGGGCCTGAGTTCCACTTGGGAAGGTTGGTCAGAGAGAAAGGAGGCATGCCATGCCAGGGCCTGATCTGTGATGCCCAGGATATCACAGAGACGGGTGATCAGGATGTTGTAGATTAGCATATCAAAGAGAGGCCAAGAAGAATGAGGACAGAGGGAGAGTTGAAGTCAAGATTTGAGAGCAGGTCTTCACAGGTGTTCAGAAGAGCAGTGTCCATGCCTTTGGATGCTCTAAAGCCAGACTGATGGTCATGGAGACAACCAAAAGATTATGTATGGAGGGTAAGTTGAGTGATAGCCAGCTTCTCCAAGAGTTTTCCCAGGAAGAGGATGATGAAGATCAGGCGATAGTTTGCCCGAATTTATGGGTCGGTGCAGGTTTTTTTGAGCAGAGGGTGCACAAGAGAGTGCTTGAGAGGAGAGGGGAAAACTCCAGTGGTGAAAGAGAGGTTGCAGAGGTCAACCAAGGCTGGAGCGAGAGTGTCAATATTGTCCTTGATGGTTTTGAAGGGGCATGGGATCACCTGTTTGGAGAAGGCTTTCATAGACCGGACTTGTCTAGAGACCTCATCAGGTGTATTTGTATTTTGTTTATTTGTATAGCGCGCCTGGCCCAAAGGCATCTGGGTGCATATCTTCAGTTACAGTGACATCTTATACAACAAAAAAACAGTAGATCAGGTACTCTGCCTTTCCACTCCTTCCCTCAGAAGCTCACTGTCTGCCAAGCTCTGGTTCTCTCTAGGTTGGACTATTGTAACAGCCTCTTTCTAAATCTATCTGCCTCTACTCTCCACTCTCTGCAACTTATCCAGAACAGGATTGTGAGACTTGTCCTTGGCCTCAAGCCCTGGGATCGTATCTCTCCAGCTCTGAAATCTCTCCATTGGCTCCCAGTGGATTCAAGGATTAAATTCAAAATCCTCTGCATTGTCCACAAGGCTTTCTAGGGCCTACGTCCAAAATCCCTTCAGCTATCCCTCTGCAAATACCTCCCCTCTCGAGCTCTTCACTCCTCTACCTCTAACTCCCTGCGGGTCAATCGTTTTTCAAAGAAACAAGCTGGGGGTAGATCTCTATCTTTGGCTGGGGCCTCCCTCTGGAACAGCCTCCCTGCCACTCTAAAACTTGAGGAGAACCATCTCCAGTTCTCGAAGCACCTCAAGACCTTCCTCTTTGCCTCTGCCTTTGCTCCCCCTCTCCCCTGCTGATCTGCTCTCTCTTGGCACTGTGCACCTGGCCTCCCTTTGTCCCCCGGGCCCAGGTACCTGCTCACCCTGCCTCCTGGCCACCCCTTGCACTGGGGTCTGTATCTGTACCCATACAGCCCCCACCCATTTTTCTTCCTTTTCTGCACTTATCAGACTTACCCAGTCTGCTACCTTAAACACAAACACTTGCCACTTGCTGGCTGCACTACTACTGTTTATTGCCTCCTTTTTCTATTTATTTTTATTCATTATTATTTATCTACTCTCCTCTGCTCTATACTTTCCACTTTCCCCCTTCCATGCTCCTTCCATGCTCTTTTTCCTTTTTCCCTTTCCCATGCACTTGCGCATTCTCAATGTCACTGGGCCTAGTAAGATCGTTGTTGTGTTGTGTTCTCCCCTGTTCCCCTGCCTTGCCTAGTTGCGCTCTGAAACACTTGTGTACGAGCGCGATACAAATAAAATATCAACTATAAAAAAAATAGGACAAGATACAGAATATATATACAATACACAGAATATAGAATATAGAATTACATGGACGCGGTAGCGTCCATGTAGTTATGGTTAAGTTGGTGTTTCCATAGGAAGAGCATTTTTTGGGCGGCTTATAACTTTGCTCTCTCTGGACGAATCCTCACCAAACTTTGCAAAAAAATGTATATGGCCCACTCGGAATTTCTTTGCAAAGTTTGGAGAGGTTTGGTCCAGGGGGGCCAAAGTTATAGGGGGGGTCCCAAAACTTTTGTTTTTTCCCATAGACATAATGGGAAAAAACTTTGCGCACGCCTACAGCCCAAACCGCTGGACGGATTTACACCAAATTTGCAGCAGGAGCGGGGGCTTGGTCCCGAAAGCGTGCTTTTGCAAATTTGGTGTAAATCCGTCCAGTAGTTTTTTTTTAAAATGACCAAAATGTAAGGCAAAAAAATTAGTCATATCTCTGTTCGCTTCACGGACGGACTTCCCGGTTCGCTCTGCGGACAGTGCCCTGATTGGCCGAGCGGCTTGCACGATGTCGGCGGACATCCGACGTGTTCGCTGTATGGACGGTGTGGGGTGTGGGGCGTGGAGCGCGTCAGATTTTTGGTGGCACCCGACATCTTGCATTCGCGGACGACCGCGGACAGCAAGGTGAAACTTGGTTTAAAAATTGTATTTAGTGGAGTGTGTTGGTGTGTAATAGTGTTTGGAGAGGGTGGGGGAGTATGAGATAGGTGCAATGTTGTATTTTTTTATGTGCTAGACGCTTTTGTTGTGTTCGATTTGTCTGCGGACAACACGGCTGTTCTGAAATGTTCGGAAATAAGCAGAATGGATTCGGTGTCAAGTTGAAAGTGTTCTAAGAAGACTAGTGGGGTCCTGGAATGTTCGCAGGGGGTGTCCTGAAGATGTTGTCTGTATTGTTCGTTGTCAAGCTGAAAGTGTTCTAAGAACACTCGCGGTGTCCTGAAATGTTCGTACATAAAGAAAATTGGGGTGTCCTGAGGACGCTGTCCGTATCGTCCTCTGGCAAGTTGAATGTATTCTAGGAACTTCCTTGTGTCCGCGGACATTAAAATGGTTGCAATGCTTGAATGTATGGGTGTGATATGCTGCAGTGGTTGTGGCCAGGGTATAGAATGTTGGGTGCATGGCCATTTGGCCATGCACCCAAGACTTTATGCCCTGGCCACAACCACCGCAGCATATCACACTCATATGCCATGCACCCAAGAGTCTATGCTCTGGCCACAAGCACCACAGCATATCACACTCATAGCGGCTTATAACTTTGGGTCAAAAACAAATTTATAAGGAACATTGTTATAAGCCAATATGGGTGTGATATGCTGCGATGGTTGTATTTATCATGTTATACTTACTATTTGGTTTAGTAACAGGAGTCCGTGATTTTCTTGTTCATTTCTGTGATAAAAGAAAATAGCATGTTAGTATTAGTATTTTATAAAGACTTATTAGATTGTACAATCAACATTTTCTTCTTTTTTTGCCCTCATATTTAGTAGATGACAAACCAGAGTACTGTGCAATTTGCTCAGTTTCTGTGTTTGTTGCTAAAATCATTGGGTCTGTGGGAGGAAAAAAAACATGTTGGATTAAAAAAAAAACTTTTTGTGTTATGCTACAGTTTATTTGTTTTTTTTTCAGTGTTTACTTGTTGTTTCTGGCTAATGCTTTATACATTGGATTGTTCCAGTTTTTGGGAGCAGTAAGATATTAGGTATTTGTTTGGATATTGTACAATTTTGGAGCAGTTAGATGCCAGTAGGCGTATTCTAACTGTTTATTTTTTTATATAATTTCATGGTATTGATTTATCTGTTTGGATATTTCTAAATTTTGGGACAGTTAGATACCAATTGGCGTATTCTAACTGTCTGTTTTTTTCTCTATTTGAGTGGTATTAATTTATCTGATTAGTTGTTGTAGCATCTTTGGGCAGTTAGATAGCTTTTAGAATATTGTGACAGTTTATATTTTTTTACTACAAGTGTACTTAAGGTTTAAGTACAGTTTAGTTATCAAATTTTGGTTTTAAGAACATTAAATACGCGTTTGTAAGATTTGCTGGTAATCTCTGCTTTAGAGTAATGGTACTATCATTACATTCAAATCATCCACATTTCTTTTTTATATATGCAGTGTAGTGCCCTGAATTGGTTGTGGCTCCTGCGTGGTAGATTATACCTATTGTTGTGAAGGTTTTCCTACCAAGTGATGTTTGACCATGTGTGAATCCAGTCAGCTTGCAGTTGGTTTTGGTACCATCTGCATTGTAACGTAGAAGCATTAGTATTACGTATTTACTATGTGTTTGTATTACTAACATGGAGCGATTATCTGAATTGCAGGTCGAACATAATCTACCATGGTTTGCATTTTGTACAAGTTGCTAAAATGGAACAGATTCACAATTAGGTATTGATATATACACAAAGCGTTCATTGGGGATTTGTGCTTGTGTCACATTGTTGCAGAGAGTGCATGTATGTTTCCACATGTATGAAATCTGGAAGATTTCATTTATAGGTGTGTTTTTGTTTTCCAGTACTTGTAGTAAGTACATTAGAAATTCTTGTGGATCTTCCTGTGAGTTTATAGTGAATTTCACCATTCCAGCACAGCAGTCAAATTGTTGTCTTATTCCATAAACACTATACGTGTTGTCAGGATTGTTTGCTGCGTTTCTGTGAAGTACTAACATTTGCAAACACAATGGGTCTGTAGTGTGTAAATAAATGTTCTAAACAATTGGTGGTAATTGATATAGAATATTCATTGTTACATTTGCGTAGCAACTTACACCAACTATATTTGAGAGTTTAAAAGGACCAGGTAGTTCTGTATCTGACTGTTTTTTTTTTAGTTTGTCTTCCTTTTTTGAAGAAGTACCTGGTTTACTTTCCCTAATTGATTCTTTTTTGCTTGTGGCACTTGATGAAGTATTACTTTCTTTTACTATCTTTGGAGGATTTGCAGTGACATCCTGTTGCTTTTCTGTTTGATTTATTTTTCTTTTATAATGTTTTACTTTTTGTGGAACAGAACATGTGTTTAGATGGGGAGTGTATAGTGAACAAAGTCTATTGTATTCTAAAATGCAAGGAATATCAGCGTTTATTTTACTTGCATCAAAGTTGATTAGAAATAGACCGTCAAGTGTACGTAAGTGTGATAGTGCTACGTAGCTCATGCCTTCTTTAAAGACTGTGTTACCAATGTCTACCATTGCTTTGTCTAGGGTAAGACCTTGTGATTTATGAATGGTGACTGCGTATGCAAGAGTTAGAGAAAATTGTTCTCTGCGTACATACATGTCTTTGAAGAGAAGGAATCGAGCTGTTGAGCGTCCTATTCTTTTTACTTCTGAAAGTTTGTCAAAGAGAATATTGATAAACTGAATTGTGTTGTCACGTGGGTATGTTTGAAAGCCAACAACTGTACCCAGTGCTCCATTAACTAGTCCTTGGTCCACGTCAAGGTTACGTTTCAGCATTACTCTGCAATTTAAGGATAATTTTAATATCTTTTCCAAGCCTGCTGTGTTTGAGATTGATTTTTCTAAACTATTTAGTCTTATTGTGGCTTGGTCACACATGGGTAGTGTCATTCCATGTACATCTAGTTTGTCTGTGGCGCTAATTTCCATTATTGGTTGCATTTCTTTACTTAACATTATTTCATTGAATTTGAAACAGCTTGCAAGAGTTGGCATTAAGGCCATACAATTGACATTTTTGTGGGCTAATTGTTCCATAACATCTGTAGCACATGCATTATCACCATAAAGTGCATGAATGTGCCGGGTTTCTTTTTTTTTTTTTTTATCCGATGTATTTTTTCAGAAAAAAACAATCTGAAAAATGTATCGAACAGTTTAGCGCTTCTTCTTTATCTTTATCTTTCTCTTTATCTTTCTCTTTATCTTTCTTTATCTTTATCTTTGTTTCCTTCTGTCGTTCTTCCTTTGTCTCTATTTCTCGCCTCAGATTTACGGACCCTGGCTGTGCACCCCTGTTCCAAGTGTTCGTGCGCCGGGTTGTTTGATAGTTTGTTGGTTGTTTATTCATTTGTCCTTGGGACCGAGGTCTCCCTATCATCTGCGCCCGAATCTTCTACAACCCTTGGAGTCACTGTTGCCGGGCTTTCTCTTAGCTGCTTAAAAGTTGCCTCGATTAGGTTCGCCATGGCCATCGACCACCTTGTGGATTCTCCCGAAATCAGTCTATTCCATAACTCTATTTCTTCGAATATCCATGGATTTTCTGCCAGAGGAAGTAGGTACGTATTTCTGTTCTGTTTGTTATTTTCACAGGTAAGTATCAGGTGCTTTAAGGTTTCTTTTGTATCTGGTTTGTTACATAATCGACAGGTTGCCTCCTCTGAGGTCGATCTAATCGAAAGTATTTCTTTTGTAGGTAGCAAGTTTAATCTTGCTTTTATGAGCAGGTTTCGTTTCCTTTTTTCTGGGAATTTTTTGCAATATTTGATTGGCGATTTTAATTTATTGAAAGTTGGGGGGAGGTGGGTGAGGAGTTTATTTTTTGTTGCGAGATCTAGCGTTCTGATCCAGTCCATCATGACTACTTTTTTCTTTATTCTGTCAGGATTTTCTTTTAGTTCTTTCTCTGAGCATGCAATTTCTTGTAATTTTGCTCTTCTTTTTCCTTCCATACTTCCAAGGCTGCACATTTGGCTAAATCCATCTCCTCTTTGATCATGGTGTTGGCTGGGGAGCACTCCTCCAGGATGATTTTCCTGAAAAAGTTAATTGCTGCTTGGTCTACCATGGATTCAAGTGATACCAAGCCCAACTCCCTTCTTATCGCAGCCATTGAGGTAGAAATTGGGACTCCCAAAACTGATTTCCATATTAGGCCTTCCAGTTTTGTCCAGATGTTTGTTGGCATAGAGAGTGATACTTCCATTCCATAGGTCAGAGCGGGGATTACTTTTCCTTTATAGAAGTTGATTGCAGGTATCAGGGAGAATTTTCCAAACTTCTTATCGACCTGTCGGGTCTGTGATGCTAGCCGCTTTGCTTTCTCCCATAGAGTCCTCTGCATTGTTTGAGCTGTTTTTGTGATGTCCAGGTCGACTCCTAAGTATTTAATCGATTTAACTGTTTCTAGCTTTTCTTTTTCCAGGTAGAATGTTTATTGTGTGTTTTTTCTAAAATCAACACTTTTGTTTTGTTCTTATTAATGATCAGGCGGTTTTGGTTGATATACTTCGCCAGGTTGTCTAGTTTCTGCTGGAGACCTATTTTTGTTTGGTCTATCAAGATAATATCGTCGGCGTATAATAATCTTGGTACCGTGGTGTTGCCTATTTTTGGTGGGAAACACCTGATTTCTTTTTCAGCATGCTGGAAATCGCTCAGAAAAGAAATGAAAAGGGTTGGGGCTAGGGGGCAACCCTGTTTGACCCCGTGTGTTATCTTGATTTCTTCTGACAGTATTCCTTCCTGACTGAGTTTGATTCTGACAGTGTTGTCTGTGTGCAGCGCTTTTATCGGTTCCAGGACTGGCGGTGGACAGTTCCAGCTCTTGAGTTTTGCCCACAGAAGGTTTCTGTCTATTTTGTCAAAAGCCTTAGATAGATCGATAAAAGCCAAATAGAGTTTTGGGGCCCCTTCTTTTATCTTGGCCGTTAGGATGTTGATGATCATAATGTTTGTTCCAGTGGATCTGTTTTTTTGAAAGCCCACTTGTAGGTTGTCTTTGAAATTGGCGTTCTTTTCCCAGAGCCTGAAGCTGTCTAGCAAGAGTGATGCGTATATTTTCCCGATGACATCTAAAAGGGCGATTGGTCTATAGTTCGCCGGGTCTTCGTGGGCGCCCTTTTTGTAGATCGGAACTATGACCACTTTGAGCCACGATTCTGGGATTTTCTTTGTATGTTCGCACTCTTCGAAAATTTCGCTTATTGCCTCTGACCATTGTGCGGGAAATTGTTTTAGCATTACATTGCTGAGCCCGTCTGGTCCTGGGGCTCTGGAGGCTTTTAGCTTCATGATCTTTGCTTTTATATCTACCTGACTTGTTACATTTGTCCAGATTGTGCAGGTGTTTTCCGGTACGAGCGGTGTTGAATTTTCAGCCTCTTCGAATTCTGATGAGATATGGGTTATCCATTTCTTCTCCGATACTGCATTACACAGAGGTGCAGAATTCGCAATGGTCGATTTGTTCAGAAGGGACCAAAATGCTCTTGAATTTTTTGACTCCAAAGTTGTCATCATCGCCTCTGCATCTATCTGGAATTGAAGTGCCTTATGTTGTTTTAGCCAGTTTGCGTATTTCTTCCTCTCTTTATGCCAAAGTTGCCAGTCTGACTCGGCGTTTGATTTTTTGGCTCTTCTCCTTAGAGTACGGCTCAGTTTTCTTTGGTTCACCAGTTCGTTGTTGAAAGCATGTTGATGGTTGGAGACCTGGTTGGATTTTCCCCTTTGTTTTCTGTAGAGTACTAGGAAAGGTAAGTAGTCCGGTCTTTCTTTTATATCTTCTTTTCTGTTTGACTTAAGTTTGTTTCCCCATGCAAGCCTAAATTTCTTTACGTCCTTTTCTGTGAGCTTTAGTCTGGTGCTCTGGTTATTGGCTTCTCTTTCTAGAGGGTATCTTAGTTTTGTTATTTTCGTACCTTTCCACGAGCAGGTGACCAAATTGTGATCGCTGTTGCTGGTTTTTTCAACTCTAAAACTCGTCATCGAGTCGATCATGCCTGCTGACATGCAAATATGGTCTATTGAGGCTTTTGACTCTCCACTTTCCCAGGTCGGAATATTGGTTTGGTTTGGGAATAGCGTTGCGATGTTTTGGATGTCTCTTCCCGAAATCAGTTCGTTCCACGCTTTCCCTCGGTTTTGAGAGTGGTCTGAACGTTTTGGAGTTGTACTGTTTGTCTCGCTGCAATTTGCGTTTAGGTCACCGCATATGATGATGTTCATATCCTCGAATGTTTCATTTAACTGATCTATCGTGCTCCCCATATTTAGACAGAAGGTTTCGGTTGACATCCTCTGGGGATTCCAATAGCAATTAATGATGGCGAGTTTTTTTTTGCACTTTCCTCTTTGTTTGTTGTTTTCGGCGGGCCAAGTGGTCCGCGATACCAGCATCTCATATGCTTCCTTCCATTTCTTTGGCTCGTCCATGCCCCGGCCTGTTTTGACCGCTGTCAAAAGGCCTGCTGAGGGCCTTCCCAGGAGGCCTTTGACCGCCAGAGAAATCTGAACCGTGAAACCATCATGTGTTGGTTTGGCTAATAGCCAGGTTTCTTGTAGGCTTATTATATCATAACGACCCAAATTTGCGTCGCTTGTCTGTGTAAGATGGTTATGTCCTCGAGTGTTCCATGATCCCAGGCTGTAAATCTCGTTAGCGGGCCGACCCTGTTTTCCTACCGGGCTCTTGCTGTTTTGGAGGACTGGCCCTTTTCGTTGCTACTTGGTGTTGTTTGCATTTATCGTTGAGCGTAACCAGTTCCATGGCCCTTGTAGTTTGCGCGCTGGCGGCGTTGATTCTCTCTGTTTCCTTACTTCTGGGTGTTCTGCCGCGTCTTTATTCTCTTGTAGGTGTAGGTCCTGATGATTCTGGCTATTTTCTTTTATATGGTTTTTCTGGTTTGGATTTTGTTTTTGTATGTTGAATAGTGTCTGCTGATTTCCTTCATTTTTCGTTTTCTGGTTATTTATGTCTGTTAGCAGAAAGCCCATCTCTTTCAGTTCTTGATAGGCTTTTAATCCTATTTTTTTCTGCTATCTCCTTCAATGTATATATATGCTTTAGGTCTGTCTTGCCTATGGTAAGGTTCGACTAATTTGATGTCTTTCGTCGTCAGATGCCTCAACTCCTTTGCCGATTTCTTTTTTATTATGTCTTTCTCTGCTTTTCCCTCTCTTGCCCCTTCACCAGGTGCTTGGTATTGCTCCTTCGCCATTTTGTAACGCTTGTTCCCTTCCGTGTCTTTTGTGTGGTTCTGTGGGTCAGGAATCTGTATTTTCGTTTGTGTGTTTTCCAAACCTATTTTCTCTCCTTGTCTTGGGTCAAAGCCTTCAGATTCTTCTTTTTTGTTTTCCACGCTTGCCACTTCTGTTAGTTTAAAACCCATTTTCTCCATTTCTTCAAAGGCTGTACCGTCAAGTTGTTCCACTGCTTCGCTTTTGACATGTAGATATGCTTTAGCTAACTTTTTTCTGTGATAGTGTTCCACCCGCTTTATATCCTCTGTTACCATGTTCCTCAGAGATTTCGTATTCTTCATCAAATACATTACGGTCGGACGGTTTAGGATCAGGTGCTTTTTTCCCTCTTCTTTTTGCTCCAGTTTGAAAAGGCGTGTTTTGTTCTTATTATGTTGAATCTGGGAGGTCGCCTTGCTTCTCCATTTCGTCCTTGGTTTTTCTTGGGAACTCCCTTGAACTGGTCTTGGTTCTCTCGGCGATGTCGCTTTTAACTGTTCTTTCGTTTCTGCTCTATTTGATCTAACTTGATCAGTCGCATGTGTTATTTTGTAACGGTTTGTTCTATTTGGTGGTGATTTTCCCGTGATTAGGGGGGAATTGTCCTCTTCTGAGCTAATTGAGATGTTCTCATGTTGAGATATATTCATTAGGGTGTTATCTAGCAGGAAGTCTTCTATTGTTCGTGGTGAGCTTATGGTAATCTGGTCCAGTTTCTGTGTTTCTTTCTGCTGTACTGTTTGTTCTTTGCTAGTGTGTCTAAGGTGAAAGACTTCCTCTCTGACTCTGCCTGACACCATACTCGAGCCCGGGCAGGTGCTTACTTTGAGTTGTTTTGTCCGTTGGTTTGTAGGCACTGCCGGCCTTTTTTCTTCCCTTTTTTCTCCCGCCGGCTGTGATCTTGTTGCCTCTTCTCCCAACCTCCTTTGGTCGACTAGGCGTCCTTCTAGGTTGACGATCTTTTTTTCCAGTTCTTCGATTTTCTTAGTCATAAGATGTTTTACGCCTTTTTCCTGGTCTTCGATTGCCGTTATGTAACTTTCCACGTGTGTGATCTTTGCAATTGTATTCATCAGAACCGCTGTGTTGTCTCTGATGTCTTCTTTCATTGCCTCGTAAAGCTTGCAGAACGGAGCTAGAACCACTGTCATTGCCGACATGATTGCTATCATGTCAGGTTTGTCATTTGTGGTAGCTTTTTGCAAACCTACAGCAATGTCGCTTAGGCAGCGTTTTTTTGGCTTAAAGGGGGTGTTCTCCGTCCTTTTTTGTAGGATCTCGTGGTCATAGTTTCCCCACTCAGTGGATCTGTTTTGGTCTTGTTCAACTCTGTTTTGTTTCTTTGTCGGCTTTTGTTTTTCGCCTGCCCGGCTCGGTTGTAAGGCCTCTGTTTCCCTAGTTGTTTCTGAGGGGTTTGTTGGAGACGTTATTGGTAGATGCAGTGAGGTCCCTGCGTGTCGTTGTTCTATTGGGCCTGTTTGCCCGTTTACTGATTGCTCGGTTGTAGGGCTCTTTGGTGTCGTTGTCCTGTTTCCTGCTTGCGCTTGCCCTATTGGTTTGTCTTGCCCTGGCGTAATTTGAATTGGTAGGCTTGGCGATTTGTCATTGATCGAGGTTTCACCCGCGCTTCCCCTTGCGGTCGAGGGTACACTAGCTTGTAGGTGATTGTACATCCAGATTGATTCTGTATGTTTCTGTTCGGAGCTCTTTGTTTGTTCAAGAGTTAGTTCCAACATTTCATCGTCGGAAACTTCTAGTTCAGCGGTTAACTTTCTTTTGTATTGTTTAGTGAAGAAAGACTGCAGTGGGCGTGAGAAGAGCGGATTTGGTAAGTTTTCCTTTGTTTTTCTACTTTTTTTAATGATCTTTACAATTTCGTGCTCGTTTGGGGGGAGTTTCTGTTCATCCCTTATGGTTTCTGGACCTTTTTTTGCTTCTTTCCTTGTTGGTATGGTTCTTTTTCTCGGCTGTTCTTTGTTAGTTTTCTGCGCTTTGTTTGTGTGGTTTTTTCGAGCTACTACTTGGAGTTTTCACCCAGGGTTTCGTGTCGGAACTGATTTGTTTTTCTCCTGCCCCTCTGTGGTGATTTCTTCCGCCTCGCTTTGCGAGACTGCGCAGTTATTTGTTGGTTTTGGTGTCTGCGTTTTTGCCGTTTTCGGGGGGGTCATTTTTGTAATGGGCTCTTGGTTTTCCAGTGTTATAGGTAGCCTGGGGTCGCCTATGTCCAGGGCATGGCATTGTGCTATTATTAAGTGTCCCTTTCTGGACTGGACTGTGCCCGTTGGTCTCGGCACCTGGTCGTTGCCTTTTTCGTTTAGCTTCTCCGTGGGCCCTAAATCTTCAGGACTCTGCGTACTCGGCTTTTTACTGGGTTTTGCTCCATTTTCTTGTATAGTGATTGTCCCGGGCGTTACCTCTTGAGAGTCCTGTTCAATGCGCGTAACAGCGCACAGTAATAGCACGCAGGAAATGTGTCACCGCCGAATGAGAAACACAGCGGCAGCAATTTTGGAAATCACAATCCATAAAAAATCTGATCCCCTGGTAGCCATCCATAGCAACTGAACCAAAACAATGTCACAGGAGTGTGTAAGGGGCAAGTCAGCCCAGGTTCGTATCCGTAAACCCACATTTTGCGAGTCCAACCCTCCAGGTCCATGCCATCAGCAATTGGCCAACTCTCCAGGGCCACGCCAACACTGAGGACACAACCCACAAGGCCAAACCAGGAGGATGCTGTTGAAGCAGTCCCAATATCAACAACCCAGGAGAAGGGAGGGGCAAGCAGGGACACCCAGCAGGCAGCTGCGGCCACCACACCGGAACACACACAAGTGGCGGAAATGAGCACACCACCAGAGATCCATTACCGTGTGGAGGTGCACAGCCCAAGACCACAGTGCCGGGCACGTTGTCATCGCACCTACACCCTGTTGGCTGATGAGGACACACCCTCAAATGCTTCATCATCAGGCAGCCCCACAAGGTGGTACAGCCCCACTGGCAGGACAGCCCCCCAGGCATCACAGCCCCATCCCAACACCCCCCACTGGTCCTGTGGTTGATGTGATGGTGCAACTTGACGTCCTAGAGGCATGTCAGCTGAGGATTAAGGGCCTTGATAGAGGACAAAATAGTCACATGAAGGCCATCAGCCATGCCATAAGGGGTGATATAAAGACCATGGCCAGGTACAATGGCCTCATAAGGATGGTGGTGGAGTCATGCACAGCATCTCTCATGGGCTACGGGCAGATGGTAAGGGAGCTATGCGAGCAACTCTCTGAATTTGCAGAACAAATGAGGGAAACCAACAACCTCCTCCGGCAGCAAATACAAATCTCTGACAGCATCCCTTTTACCTCCACAAACCCCACCAAGGAGTCCTAACAGGGAACCACACGCTGGAGGTCACAGCGCAGGCTGCTGCAGTGCTCTCTAGATTCTGGTACACATGGGAAGTGGCCACGTACCCACTGATTGGACTGTCACTGTCGGCCTGAGAGGCCATCACATGGGCACATGATTGGGTGGGAGAGGAGGGATTGTGTGCAGGGGAGTTGGTGGTGGGTGGGGCCATGGGGGACTGTGTGCAGGGAGTTGGTGGTGGGTAGGGGAGGGTGGAATTTGTGCAGGGGAGTTGGTGGTGGGTGGGGAGGGGGGACATACATTAAAGCCTGTTCACCCCATCCCTGTGCGCATCAGCCCTGGCTCCAGCCACATGGTCCTAGTCATCATCAGCCCCTTGGGGATGCCTGTCTGCATCAGGCGGTAGGGCACATTTTGCCTGAGGCAGATGTTGGGCAGCATTGCACATGCCAAGATGATTTTGCCTACTTTGTCCGGGGCATACATGAGGGCCCCTCCAGTCCGATCCAGGCACCCGAATCATGCTTTCAAAAGTCCAAAAGCATGTTCAATGGGATGCATGTCTGGCTTTGGAAGGGTTCTAGGCGTGGTCATGTGGTGTTCTACGTTCATGCACAGGGGTCATCAGCCAGGTGAGCTGTGGGTATCCTGAGTAACCTGCATAGATGGGATGACAACATCAAGCATTTGTGCCATGCACAGGTTTGTAGATTCAAAATATTCAGCCATAACGCTCCGTGGGCATTCCTGTGTGCAACGGGGCCATGCAATGTGTGATGGGTGTCTGACCTTCCTATTTCATGCCATGAATTATTTGTCCTGTACGTGCACTGTTACGCTCACCTGATATCCCTGGGGGCATCTGGAAGGCTCTGAGATCTGGAACCCTGGATGTGTAGTTGCCCAGTGCTGAATAACGAATCTTAGTTATTTGTAGGTTGAGCTATCCGTCCTGTGTTTCTTGTGCAGGGGGCGCTTGACGTTTGTTGGGGAGCTGTCTGAGTTGCTTCACCGGTGCAGTACGCCTTCCTTGAGCCCAGGCCTGCTGTGACCCCTAATCTGCTGGTAGGCAGGTAGGTTTGTTAATTGTAAGTCTTTGTTCTGTTTATGGTGGGAATTTGTTGAGGTCTTTATCTCCTTCTTTTCAGGTGCTAAGGTCTTGATGCTGGTGTGCCGGATGGAGAGGAACGTTTCTAGGTAAGAGAAAGCGCAAGGTTACCAGTCATTTGGTCGAAAAAAAGGTTGAGAGGACAAATGGTCGACACCATTTGGTCGAAAGCCAAATGGTCGAATTTTTTTTTTTTGTATTTTCACTTTATTTTTTTATTTTTTGGGGGGTCCCCCCAACCCCCTTTTCTCTCCTAAAAAACCCCTTTTTCCCCTAAACGAAAACCTAAAAAATATATATATAAATAAAATAGAAAATTCGACCATTTGGCTTTCGACCAAATGGTGTCGACCATTTGTCCTGTCGACCTTTTTATTTCGACCAAATGACTGGACACCAAAGCGCAAACCACAGTGCCTTTATTGTCTTTTAAAGCTAACCTGTGTTTTCTTCTTCTTCTCCTCACAGGCCGCTGTGGTGCTGCGAGTGGATGAGAGCGCGATGAAAGACAGGCCCCCGGAATCCGTTGAGGTAAGTACAGCGCTGTGCGGTTGTTTAATATTGAAAGCGAACCTGAATGTGTCTCTTTTCCTTTGCAGATGTTGCTGTGGTGCTCCGGATGGAAGCGTGGCATAGCATAATGGGATTCAGGTAAGACTGATGGAATTCAATGTTTTGGAAGTGAGCGTTCTAATATTGTTTTCCCTTTCTCGTTCTGTGTTGTTGTGGTGGCTGTCCTCTGGCGGCTGACAGTTGACTGAACATGGGACGGCTGATGTGGCACCGGTGGACATGGCACTACAGGTAAGGGAGTGCATGAATAGGCATGAACTCACAGTTTGGACCTATAATAGTGTGTAGGAATATTCCCTTCCATTATCGTGCAAGGGGCACCGGGAGCTTTGTGCCCCGGGTTCCACTCGCACTGCTCCAAGGATATGGTTGGGCCAGTGTTGCATAGAGTCCCTCAAGATGGGGCTACTGTTGTGACTGGATGATCAGGGGAAGTAGGCATTTGTCTTTTGATGTGCCTGTATCACTGGATGATGGTAAATGTTAATTGCACCAACAATTTAGTTTTAACAGTTGATACATGTTTTAATGCACTAATGGGATACTAACTCACAAAATGTGGGGTCCCCCTGCCAGCCATGCTGAGGGGGCCCCCCAACTCAGCAACAAATCATGGTTCGTGCTACACTCTGGGCCATCCTAGATTAATGTGCTGCTGAAGGGTTATACCGCAAACTGTACTAGGTGAAAGATATAAATATGTTTTTTAATGCAATAAACAGCACACTTTCTGAGAAAAATTGGCTAAAAATCCAGAATGTTTGCAATTGTTTTGTAGGGTAACACCAATCCAATACATGCAAGTCATGAGCAGTGCAGAGGAACATTAATGCTTTGCTATTAAAAATCCCATACCACATTGAAACCTTGTCCCACTGACTGCACAATGTAGACCAGTGTAGACACTTAATAACATTACAGTAAAGCATGCCAGACCACATTTAGACATACCTGGACTGGTTGCACAAAAATGCCAGCCAAATCAATAACACTCATCAAGATGAAGCCCAGGTCTCTGCGTCCTCTAACAACACGGCCAAACTCTTTCAAATCTGCACAGAACTGATCAATCCTGTTGCGGTCTCCACCTCTCCTGTTCCCTCCCAGGCCCTCTGTTTGGCTCTGGCCTCTCACTTCTCTGCTAAAACTCAGGACATCTTCTCCACTATCTCCTCTTCCTCTCCCTCTTTTTCTCTCATCGCCCCTTTGGCCATCTCTAACTCCACTCCTCCTTTCTCCTCATTCTCTCTGACAACACCTGACAAGGTGTCTAGACAAGTCCAATCCATGAAAGTGTTGTCCAAACAGGTTCTCCCCTGCTCCTCTAGAACCATCAAGGACCATATTGACACCCTCGCTGCAGCCTTGGCTTATTTCTGTAATCACTCTTTCACCACTGGACCATTCCTCTCTCCCCTTAAGCCCTCCCTTGTGCACTCACTCCTCAAGAAGCCATCTGCTGATACTACCTGTCCGGCAAACTATCGCCCAATCTCCATCACCCCCTTTACTGGGCAACCTCTTGGAAAAAAGCTGGCCATCTCTCAGCTTACTCACCACATTGAATCTGTTGGTTGTCTCCACGACCATCAGTCTGGCTTCAGAGCTGTCAGAAGCATGGAAACTGCTCTCCTGCACACCCGTGAAAATCTGCTCTCTAACCTTGATTACAGCATTCTTTCATCCTCATCCTCCTTGATCTTTCCTCTGCCTTCGATATGGTCAACCACACCATCCTGATCAATCGACTATGTGAGAACCTGACCATCATGGATCAGGCCCTGGAGTGGCTGACCGCCTACCTCTGGGACTGCCCTCCCAGGTCCAACTTGGTCCCTTTCTCTCTGCCACCTCTCTCTCTACCTGTGGCATTGTCCAGGGCTCTATCCTCTCAGCCTGGTTTTTCAACCTCTACTTGGCCCCTTTGGCCCACCTGATCTCTACCTTCTCCTCTAACTTTCAGTGTTATGCTGATGGCACACAGCTTTCCTTCAATCTCATCTCTCACTCATTCCTGACTGTCTATCCATGATTCAGGACTGGTGTACCTCCAACGATCGAGATCCTTCTCATTGGGACCCCTGCCCCGGCTTTCCCTCTCTCACCCTGGCCGCCCACCTTGAGCCCTCCTCCTTTGCCTTGCTGCGAGGCAAAAAAACTTTTGTGTCATCTTCAACTCCACTCTCTCTTTCTCTCCTTGCATCTCAGACGTTGCCAAGAAGTCCCACTACCTACCAGCTGCTCCTCCTCAAAGGGACTCTTACCTTTCTCACTTTCCCCCAGAAGCTCACTGTCTCTAGAGTCCTGTTTCTCTCTAGGCTGGACTACAGCAACAGCCTCTTTCTCAAGCTGCCTTTCTCTACTCTCTGCCCTCTGCAACTAATCCAGAACAGGACTGTGAGTCTTATCCTTGACCACGAGCCGAGGAATCATATCTCTCCAGTCCTGAAAACTCTCCACTGGCTCCCGGTGGTTGCAAGAATCTAGTTCAAGACCCTTTGCATTGTCCACAAAGCTTTCACCATACAGGCACACACACCCAGGCACTCACCCACACATGTACCATATACTCACACAGGCAGCCACCTATACATTTAAGTGTGCAGCCTTTCACAATGCAGGCACACCCATGCAGCCACTCATACATTTAAGTGTGCACCCTTTCACCATACACGTACACACACACCCAGTCACCCATACATTTGTGTGCACCCTCACTCATACAGGCAGCCACCTACACATTTAAGTGTACATCCTTTCACAATACACTCACACGCGCACACGTCATTGCTTTAGGTGAGCTCTATTACTTCAAAAAGAAATTGTTTCTTTTTGAAATCACTCCGACTTCATAAAGAAATTATTTCCGTTAAGGACCGAACCATAACAGAAATCATTTCTTTATGAAGGCAGAGTGACTTAAAAAATAAACTATTATGTATTGAAGTCATGGTGCTCCCCCATTCCATGACATGGAGTCCTCCAGCCTAGGGTCTTCCATGTCCTGGGGCGGGGGAGCCCTCGGACTTCAAAAAGAAAGTTTCTTTTTGTAGTCACTCTGCCTTCATAAAGACATTATTTCTCTTTCAGCAATAATGTCGTTTAAAAATATGTGTAAAAAAATTGGGGCCCCCTCCCAGGACATGTGCTTGTGGGGCCCCCCCACCCCGCAGGGGCTATTACGCCCCTGTTACACCAGTGGGTATCCTCTCACTTCGGATTCCTATCTGGGGCCCTGGGTGGACTCACTGTTGGGTGATGGGGTATGAATCTGTGCTGCAGGACATTCCAGGTGCATTCTGGTCATTGTGGTCTGTGTCCTGCCCTAGTTGTCCAGCGTCTGTAGCTCCAGGCGCAGCATGTGGAGCTGTATGCCAAATCTCTCAGCAGGGAATGGCAGCATGGTGTTCAAAAGTGTACTTTGGGCCTGGGTGGTTCTTTTGGAGCCCTCTGGCGTGCATAGTATGCACTTGTGGCTTTATTCCTGGCACCTGGTTCATTTACCTCTAGCTGGAAGCTGGGGATAATTCCAGCTGTCTCACTGTTGGTTTTTGGGTGAGAATACCACTGGAAATGGAGTTCTGATGGGTCTGTGATAATGTGCTGTATTGTCAGCAGGTTCACTGCTGCTGTAATAACATTGGCTGTGCTACCGCCGGCTGTATTAATGCTGGTCCCTTTTGGATCCAGCACTAATTTTGCAGGGTCATGATCGGGCAGAGCTGTATTCTAGGTGATAATAACTGTACCGCTGCATTTAAGGGCTACCGCCCAACTCATGATGAGGCTTATAGAGACCTTTTTCATTAGGGATGTGATCTTGTGAAACATGGTTGCAGAGAATTCATGCATGTTTCCATGTGTATGAAACATGGAGGATTTAATTTCTAGAGATGTTTTTGGCGTCTGGTGCTTGAAGTGCCTCTTTCTGAGTGTTTGTGCTGAATTTGACCATTCCTGTACAATAGTCCACTTTTTGCCTTGTACCTAAGACACTGTAAGTGCTGTAAGGATTATTTGTAGCATTTCTATGAAGGACAAGCATTTGCAAACACAACTAGTCCAAGCTGTCTAAGTACATTTTGTGCACAATTGGTGGCATTTGAAAGATAAGGTTGATAGCTACATTTGCATAGCAGTTTACTCCAGTTTGTGATGCTGAATTTAAATGGACCAGAGAGTTGTCCTTTTTAGTGGTGGCTGGCTTATTGTTGTTGAGTGAGTTTCCTAGCTGTTCTGTTTTAATGTTTTCTATAAATTGTTTTAGAGGCGGGTGACTATATGTCTTGTTTTTATTTTCATCTGCTTTATATTTTCTTCTTTTTATGGAGTTGATTTTAGTAGGCATTCTGTTCTGTCTGTTGGGAAAAAAGAAAGTTTGTGTTTGAAAGTTGTGGAATGTTTATGAATGTATCAAGCATGGGTGTGTGGGTGTTATTGTACAGATGAGTAGTGTGGTCTTGGATTGTGTAGGGGGATGATAGGTGTGGTTGGGAAGGATGTACGAGTAAGAGGCTGCATAGGTGGGATGGGCTTGGGTAAATAAGAGACTGAAATTGGGTGGTGTTTTATAAAATAAGTGTATTTATGTGATGAAGAATATGTAATAAACTATTGATTGTAGAATGTGCTGACGACTATTGGTGTTAGTGAGTAAGGGAGTGGTGGTGTGATTGAATGAGTAGGGAGTGTATGGTGTGTTGAGGAAAACAGTGGTTGCTGTAATGGTGTGATTCAGTGCATATGTCTAAGGCCTGTGTGCGTGTGATTGAAAAGGGGTGAGGAAGTTTGTGTATGTGCGCTTAAGTGTGTTAGTGATTTGGAATTGCAATTGCAATCTGTGTGAAAGTTGTGCATTGGAATTAAGGACCTCACATGGATAGGGCTGTGGAAGAGTAAGGAAATGAAATTGTGGTATTGAAGTTGATGAGAGATGGATGTGTTGTTAGTCAGGAAGGAATTGGTGGTGTTTTGAATAAAGAGCAATGTTTAGATAGGAATAGAAAGAGTGTGAATGCTACATTAGAATGAGTAAGAATTAGATACAATATTGTTGAGTAGAGAAGACTACTGTAAGCTAATATATAATGAAAGTGCGTAATTACAATTAGAGAGATAAACATACTATAATAATCTACTTGCTTTGTAGGATGTGAAGAGTGTTCTTTCTTCAGTAGCTGTCTTTGTCAATCTTCTTGGTTAATTGGTATAGGTGGTAATAGTGGAGTAGTTTCACTCACAAATATTATTTATTAAGGTAGGACGAGGTATTTTAAGATAGAGTGAATACAGTTATGTTATATGTAGAGTGCTAAAGTATGTGCTAAAGTGCACAAAATGTGGTGTAGTGGTAATGCAGTCGCAGTTTGCAGTTGGAGTAGTGTATGCTGTCTTACAGTAGTGCTTGGAAAGGAGCTGTATTTTGATTGTGCATTTACAGCAGCACTGTTTGTAACTTTTTTCTGCAACTAAGGGAAATGCAGTTGCACAGGATTTGTAGAACATTGTTAAGTGGCAGTTGGTGTGTGGAAGTTTGATATGTTGGCAGTATATGTAAGTAAATGCTGCTTCGTATGACCAGGTGCAGAATGTTGCAATATATGGAATTTGATAGCAGTGCTTAAAAGAGAGAATATGCTTATGGAGATGTGTATTACCAGGTTAGTGTCAGCAACCCTGTATATATATTTATAGAGGTGTTTAAAACATAAGCATACATGTACTATGTTTTGTTAAATGTAGATATTGTTGAATCTGCAAATAGAAATCTTGGAGAGTTTCACAATAGTTGTGGTTGCAGTAAGCTGTGACTAATAGGAGATATGTACTCTCAGAGTTGGAATGTACATCTGAAGTGTTGAAGTGAGGTGGCAGGGTTACATGTAGAGTTTATTGATTTGATGTGATTTGTGGATGGATGTGTCAGTGTTTGAAAGCACCCAATGAGGGAGTGTAGAAACATAAAAGTAAAAAGGGTAGAAGAGCTGCCCAGTGCTACGGTGACCGCAGATGCTCGCAACTGTTCATGCACTCGCACATGCCATCCAGGTTTTATAAGGATGCCAGGCATGGACAGAGAACTGTGGAAATTGGGGAAAATCGTGAATGTACGTGGACATTGGGGATTAGAGAATCATAATTTGTGGCTGTGGTATACAGGACAATTGGATAGCAAGTGTTTTCTTTGCTGTATGCAGTGAAGATGGCTATGGCAATGGCCATGAAGAAGCAGAGTGTGTGGATGGTGGGGGATTCTTGGATCAATTGGTTAAAGGTGTACTCTGAGCAGTGAGATTATCTGTGAATCTTGGACTGGAAGAATTGGAAGTTTCTTGGTATGTAGTTCGAATTGAAGTGGGCAGAATTGCTACTGTTTTGCAAGAGTATGGTTACTTTGAAGCATCCAGACATCATTATAGTTCACTGTGGAGGAAACTGTTTGGTCTATGTGACTGGAATATCCTTACAGTTTGCCATGAAAGATACATTTACAAAGTTAATGGAAGTTTTTTCAGGTTCAAAGATTATTTGTTCTTGATTAGCTCAAAGGCAAATGTGGAAGCGTTCTAACTTGTTTTGTCCACCAATCGAAAAAGCCTGGTGGAATGTAAATAAAGATGCATGTGGTTTTTACAGGATATTGGAATTACATATTTCTGCAATGAAAATACAAAGGTTGATTGTATCGATATTTTTAAAATATACAGAATGCATTGAAACACTTTATGTAAACATGTACCTTATATAATGAAGTATTTTTTTAGCAGCTGTAGTACATAAAAAGCAAAAACAGAAGCAGAAGCAGTTTTTTTGAAAGGTACAACAAATAATTAAGTTCAGCAAAACATGTGTTAGTTTAATATATAAAACCCCCAAAAAATGGAAACAAAAAAAAGACTATTATACTGTCCGTGGACCATGCAGGCTACAAAAGGTGCTTGGGAAGTTATGATCCTTATTGAATGCTAGAGAAAAGTATTTGGAACAGAAAATTGTTTCTGTCCTTTTTTCATTATCTCTAGTACACAATTGTCTGTTATGTCCATTAGCATAGAACAAAATGCTAATGAAAATGTTGGAGAATCTTATTGAGTCTAACTACTTTACTGAAAAATGTAAAGCAGATGGAGTCTTTAAGATTATTTTGTTTAGTTCTATTTTTAAACTGTGAAGGGTGCCTCCAAATGGAACCTTTTTATATACTATTTTTGTTTGTTTGCTTTTCCAGGGGAGGCAAAGAGGTAAGGTGGGGGAGGGAAGGAAGGGAAGGGGCACCCACCACATATACAGAGGGGCAGATGGACAGGGGAAGATGTTGAGCTTGTCTTAAATCTAAGGTAGGGGGCTGTGTTTGTCATGCTCCTTGACCACAGCCTCGGAAACAACATATTTTCACTGAATTGCATAGGTTTTAATTAGTGAAACATAACCATAATGTCCCTTTTACAAAATCATTTCACAGAATCATGTATATGTGTAAAAGCTTTGACTTTTTTAAATGGTCCTGCATTCCATAACATTGTGTAACAATGAGATGTAAACAAAGGTGATTTCCACCTTACTGGTCACCTTTCCACTTTGTGTGGAAAAGTGTAAATTCCATCTGAAATGTACACTATGCAGGCAGCATTCACCATGTATCCTTATGAAATTGCTTGCTTTTACCAGGTGGTAATTTTGGATGGATTACATAGGAATCCCTGGCATTAACACCAGCATGAAAATGTATGATGGTATTAATGTACTTGCATTTGAATGGTGGAATGGGAAATGTAGGCAGACATGTTATGCCTTCCTTGCTCCTCAACTCTGCCATATAAATAGAGCTAAATAAGTCAGATCATAACACAAATAGTAGTAAGCACATTTGCCCCTATTTTTTGTGATCTGATTCTTTGGACAATTGGCCTCATTACAAGTCTGGTGTTATCCTGCAAGTAAACCGGGTGAGATACCACCAGATGGAATTGCCATTAGCGTCCCTTGGACTGCCAGAATAACCAGCATATTACAAGTGTCAATCCACATTCCATGGAGTAAAATAGGACTCAATGGGGGGATTGGCAGTATTACCAGCACCGGTAATACCAGTGTCAGTAATACTAGCTGTTTTTTGCAGGTGTGATGTCTGACTTATTATGCAGAAACTTGCTGATATGGAAATACAGCACATTTTTGAGCACTGGAAAACCTGTAATGAGTCCCATAATTTCTTCCCCAGAACACTAACGCAATCTGCTTAGTACACTGAGAGTGCGCAATACGAACTACACTTCCCAGCATTACTGTAGTTCATGCGCGTATCTGAATCCACATCAGGCGCGTAAGTGCCGGCGCGTAGGGGCCGGTTTGCTCCGTATATTTAAGGACATTTCCCTTCATTCCTCTCATCTTTGTTTGTTTTTAGATGTAGTAAGAAGTGTTATATGAATATTTATAGAATTGTGTGTTCCTAATTGATTTTAACTGAACTTTTAGAATTGTACTAGCGAAAATACTAGGAAACTTCGAGCCATACTAAATTGTGAATCTAAGTATAGAACCTCCTGGCCATCCTTCATCTGAGGGTTCCATCAAGACTATTCTCTTCTTGATTTAGTTTTCCGCCCCAGAACACTAATGCGATCTGCTTAGTGCACTGAGAGCGTGCATTACAAGCTACACTTCCCAGCATTACTGTAGTTCGTGCGCGTATTTGAATCCATGTCAGACGCATAAGCGCCGGTGCATAGGGGCCGGTTTGCTCAGGATCGCTACAGGTGAGTGCTTTGCTTGGCTGGCCTCTCCTTTTTCACTATCACTTTGCGTGCTATTCATCATGCCTAACCACGGAAATGGTCAATTTGACTTTGTTTCCTCGATTCAAAGAAGCTAGTTATACTAACAAAAGGAAAGACTCTTCCCAAGTCATGACATATGGAGTAGGCAACCTCACTGTCAAAGCTCCCCCCATTATAATACAAGAGCATAACATTAACCTAGCTGTCTGTGCTAACACAGTCACAATACAAGGCAACCACACACAAACAAGTGTAAACAACCAAAATATATTAACACATGGAAATGACACTATTCTTAAATGTGGTCTCCTAAACACACGCTCTATGGTAATGCATGCAATAGAGATCGCTGACAGCAGAGAATATTTTTTGATATCTTTGTTCTAACTGAGACCTGGCTCCATGAGGCTGCATTGCATGCTATAGCCCTTGCTACACCTGTAGGTTATAAATGCCTACACACCGACCATAAATCTGGTCGTGGAGGAGGGTTTGCAATTATTTTTAAATCTTCCCTTGACTTCTATATTTCCACCTCTCCTCAACTAGACACATGTGAAGCAATACAACTTAAACTCAATACTGATACAACCCATTCACTGAGTCTAATAATTATCTACAGACCTCCACGAGAAACCCCTCTTTTTGAAGAGCAATTGTTAGCACTCATAGGAGGCATATGTAAAACTAATACAGCCGTTGCCATTTTAGGAGATTTTAATCTCTGGGCGAACAATCTTCAGGACATGGAAGTCCAATCTTTTCTTCAAACACTATCTTCCCTTGGTTTTGCACAATCAGTGGAAAAATCAACACATAAAGCTGGTAATATACTTGATTGGATTCTTACTAAGAATATTATACCTATCGTAACAAATGTAGACCCATGGCCATGGTCTGACCATTTCTTGGTGTATTTTGCGCTGCCTCTAAAATTCAACTCTATCCCTATAAAAACAAACATTATAACTGAATCACGTAATGTAAAAAACATCACTGATGATATATTTAAATCCACCATACAACCTCTTCTACCCCCCCTAGGAGGTACATTTTCTTTGGAAGAATTTATTACTGCTTTTAGAAATGCTACCAATAAAGCTTTTGACACTCTTGCCCCTCTCTGCCAGGAAAAGAGCAAGAAGAAGAAAGGCTCTAAACTTTGGTTTTCCCCCGATATAAATTCCGCTCGTAAAAACAAAAGGAAATGTGAACGTCAGTGGCGAAACCATCCTTCTCCTATCACCCTACAGAACTATAAAATTGCGGTAAAAGAATATAAACATCTTACGATGGAGGCTAAACAACTGTCTCTTAATGACAGAATAGAAAGGGCTTCAATAAAATCTAAAGAACTCTTTACAGTCTTCAATGAACTTAAAAGCCCAAACATTGAACATAGGCTTACTATAAACGATGAATGGTGTCAAAACATACTTGATAGCTTCTGTCAGAAGACTGAACTTCACCAAGAACGCATTAGGGAGAAAATTGAGTTCCAATGCCTAACCGAAACATCATTACCTCCACCTCTAGAGCCACTGCATCAAGGGATAAAACCCTTTTAATTCACTAGAATGACAGAGGCAGAGGTTTTAGCGATTATCGAAGGCCTTAAACCTATATCATGCAAGGGGGATATTTTTCAGACTACACTCTTTAAGGATTTTGCAAATACCCTTACACCGTGGGTAACAGAGCTTTTTAACCGCTCCTTCGATGAGGCTGTCGTTCCTATTAGCATAAAGGAGGCATGGATTACCCCTCTGTTAAAGAAGGACAATCTTGATCCTTCGATGCCTGAAAACTATCGTCCTATCACAAATGTTCCCTTTATACTTAAAATATTGGCCAAGATAGCTTATATACAGCTAGAGGAATTTGTCGAAACTAATAACATCTTGGCCAGGAAACAGTCCGGTTTCAGAACTGACCATGGAACTGAGACAGCACTTTTACATTTTAAGGCCAATGTAACAGAAATAATTGAGGAAGGAAACTCTGCTCTCCTGCTTCTGTTGGATCTTTCTTCTGCATTCGACTTGGTCGACCAAGAACTTCTAGCGGAAAGACTTCTAAAAATCGGTTATGCTTCCCCAAAGCAGTTCTTTGGCGTAAATTGTTCTTGGGCCCTAGAAATGCCTGTGTTGCTAAGGGATTCTCAAAGTCTTTGAAAATTCTGATTACATGTGGTGTCCCTCAGGGATCGTGCCTATCCCCACTACTTTTTAATATTTATATTAAATGTCTATGTGACTTGTTAAAGCCTATGGGCATACAATTTGCCAACTATGCCATTGACACCCAGATAGTGATTAAACTATCTGGGATATATAAAGACGACCTGGCTACTATAAATGAAATCTATGAAGCACTCCAAAAATGGATGGCCCTCAACTCTCTTGCCCTAAATGATAAACAAAATGGAGCTGTTGGTCATCAGCACACCTCATAGGCTAAAAAATATGGATGCAGACTAGAAAGACTTTGTAATTTGTGGTAATAATATCCTTGTATCTGAATATGTGAAGACCTTGGGAGTTTACTTTGACACCCACCTGCTATTCCAGAAACATGTATCCTATCTCAAGTCATCAAATAGTTTCTTCACTCTTTTTTTATGGCAAATACATCCGTATCTGTCAGAAGCCAATAGGGCATCTTTTGCAGCAGCTATAGTTAACACCAAATTAGACTACTGCAATAGTCTCCTGATAGGTACCTCTAAGGGTAATATCAGGAGTCTCCAAACTATACAGAATGGAACAGTTCGAGCTGTATGTGGTCTAAGTCGACAAACCCACATTACAGAACACCGAAAACATTACACTGGCTCTCTATTGAGCAGCGGCTTAAATTTAAAGGGCTAGTAATAGTCTTTAAATGCCTTTCAGGTAAAGCCCCAGAATATTTGAAATCTAGGCTCCATATGGCATACCCAAGCGTACGCTACGTTCTAACAGACTTATGTTACTGGTACAACCACGTACCTTTCTGAGGAAATTAGGTGGAATAAGCTTTGCTGCCTGGGCCCGAAATGTTGAATATGATTCCACTCTATCTCAAACAATCTACCATACTGCAGCAGTTTAGACAATGTCTTAAGACATTTCTCTTTGATGTCTAACCCTACACACCAGCTTAGGATAAATGTCTATTCCTCAGGATCATGCTAGTTGCCATGAAAAATTATGTCTATCTCTTTTTTCCATACCAGAGTCTATTTGTTATTTGTTTTGTATATGTCTCTGTGAGTGCCCTGAGACCTTTGGGTGAGTGATTGTGCTATATAAAAAATCCTTTAGTTAGTTAGTAATAATGCCTTGCAGAATAATATTTTTTACCATCTGTATGTGTGATTACATCTGTGTCGTTTTTCAACATATATGGAGAGGTTTCGTGCTTCCTGTGATTGAACAAGTATTCAAAATTCTTCCTTGAAATCATTGTAGATCATTTTGAAGACCCTCTGTAATTGTACAGAGAGCACAGCCTTCATTTTCACTCTTGTGCAAAAGGTCACCTTCGTTAAATCACCTCTTTTCCACTATATAGTGAAAAAGTGAGGAGTAAACAAAAGTGACTTCCACCTTTAGACTTCACTTTTCCACTTTGTGGTGGAAAAATCTAAATGCCGACTGCAAAATATGCCTTGCAGGTATGGATCCCTAAGGAATCTGCATGCTTTTTCCAGGTGGTAATTGTAGGTGGATTCCATAGGAATCCATTGTATGTACGTCAGCATGAACATCCCTGCTGGTCATAATTCAACCACATGTGTATGGCATTGCAGGACATCCTCATGTTCACCTTGCACCCCAACTCAGACATACAAATTGAGCAAAATTGGGCTGATTGTAGAAGATTATGATGAACACCTTTAGAACCATTGTGTTGTGATCCACTTCAACTGGAAAATGATCCCCATTGATAAGTCTTCAGGATTTATAACTTTTAGATTTTTTTCTCATCTGAAATATTTGTAACAGTCTGTCGGGGGGGAAATTCTGCCGGGGTCGGCCGGGCCGTCTGCAGACCTCCGGGCAGGGAGGCCCCAACTCCTCCCGTATATCCCAAAAGAGATAGAGTATGAGACACACGCAAGAAGCAAGGTGACTCTGCTGTTTATTAGACAAAACGGCAGGGATGGGTCAAGGAGCGTACGCGTCCGTCCTGACACACACACAATCGTGAGGCTCGCAGGCCCTTTTTACCTTAGTATGACGGGCTACTTGCGTCATCTTACAAAGTTTAGTAAAAAACCTATTTCCACTCTGGATTGGTTACTCGAGTGGTAGGGTTAGTATAGCGCACATATAGAGAACGGTGTTAGTGGCTGAGGGTTAGTCAGGTGGTACACCTGGGCTGTCCCTTCAATTTGATACATGAAAATTGATACATGAAGACCTCTGAGGATTGGTCAATGTTAATGGCGTCAGTGATAAGAGCCCCACGTTCTGATTGGTCCGCTCGCGAGCCTCCCAGTCTGGGACTATCGCTGTTCCCAGCTCGCGGTGCACCTGTCATTTGCAACAATGTTTTAATATGGGTAGGTGTAAACAATGTGAGGATTTATTCATATGTTGGGAGGTCGACTACTCCCACTGCTGCAGATGTCCAATGAGTCTTTTAATTGTATCTGCCTGTGTTTTGAAACGTGGGATTCAGGCGTCTCCTTCCTCTTGGGCTTGGCATCTTGTCAGGTTTGGCTTTGTCACGTGAGGTGGGACCGTGTTTGAGGCAAAATTCAACATAATTAATATTGTTTTTCCTACTGTGTGCCTGGTTTATCTTGCAGGTGCGACCTTGGCGTTGGCTTGCAGCGTGCGAGATTGCGACATCGTGCCCTTGGCGGTGTGCTTTCGCCGGGCTCATTTTGCAGGGTCAGCAACCCAGTTCTTGCTCATTCAATGTTCATGGAAGCTTTTGCTTGCGGCCTACTTGGGCCTGGTGCATAGGTGGAACCGTTTGATGCAGAGCGCTTTAGGTTACGGTATCATATTGCTTTATCCTCAGTAACGTGTCCCCGTTATATTCTTCATTATGGTACATGGCTCTTAGAAGAAGCGTGAGCAAGCCTTTTTAGATAAGTTCATGATGCGTCTTGCGTTTCTGCATTTTGAGAGCCTATGTGGAAAATAATAAAGATGCACGTCCGTGAGTATGTCTGTCGCCTACGTCATAGCACTGAGTATATTCTTCGTGTGGATTGGTGTGGGAGTGTCCTGTGTGTATATTTGCACAGGTGTGCTGACCGTTGGCTAGGTCGTCATGGCATCTCTAACGACGTGTAGGTTTAGTCGAGTTGATCCGTGCCGCAGGTGTCAGCATGGACAGGGCGGGCTGCTGGGCAGGTAGATGGGCACATCCGTATGTTCCTGTACCAGGGTATTTGGTCGTCTGGTAGATAGGCAAACTCCTCTCGTGGCGGGTGTCTAGGCCGTGATCCTCTAGGCCAAGCGCGAGGGGGGAAGGGTGGGAGCCTGGTCTTCCATTCTCCCACTTCAGTCCCCCCTCTGGTCGACTTGTCGACCACAAACATATCCTTTTCTTTATCTCCTCTTACTCTCCATATTTTAGTTATTCCTCCCAGTTGTCCATAGTGGTTAACATGGTCTTCAAATGACCAATACATATATTCACAGGTTCCTCCAGGAGTGCAGTATACCCATTTCCCTATGTAGCTCCTTGGGTTTCTTGGGTTTTCGAGCTTGACAGATGGTGGGTCCAGGTGGTTGGTGATGATCTGGTTGCGCAACTTCTCTCTCTCTTTTATGATTGTTCCTGTGTGTTGGCCGTCATCTGTTGGCATCAAGAGGTGTATACCAACCATTTCGATCATCTCGTCTGTGGTGCGTGCCTTCCGGGCTTTCCAAAATCTTATTATGATCAGTGTAGCTCCAGCCAAAATAGTACATCCAACTATAATCTTCAGTCCATCTGACAGCCAAGATGGCATCCATGACCATAATATTGAAAACCAACTCTCATCCTTTTTCACACCTTTACTTTCATCCATCATTTATGAGTGCATCTGGGCCAATTGTGATACAGCTTCCGTGAGTGTACCATTGTCAGCATCGTTAGCAGGAATGAATGTGCAGCATGATTGTCCTATCTTTGCGCAAACTCCTCCTTCCATTGCTGTCAGGAGGTCCAGTACATATCTGTTCTGTAGTGCAACCATTCTTACTGCTCGCAATTCCTCTTTTATTGCGTTGAATCCATTTACTGTAGAGTTAATTGTCATCATAAGTTCCCACCTAGTTATCTGGAGCCATTTCGCGTTTGCGTAGGCCTGCAGTCCAGGATGTATTATTGAGGAGAAGAACATAGCTGCTCTGCTGAATAGTCTGTGTTCCGGCGGAATTGAGGTCAGTGCTGTTTCCGACCTTCCCCACAGGTAATTTCCTGTCAGAGGTTCTCCTTGTCTTTTCCTTCTGTTGAGGACAGTGTTGTTGCCGTTGCGTCTGTTCTCTGGCCCTTTCCGAGGCTGTGCAGATCTCTTCTTCCTTTTGTTCCCTTCATCCATCTTGGGGAAATTCGCCATATTTACATGCTTCTGGGGTACCACCAGTGATGGTACATTAACGTGTACTATAGTGCATACACCATTCCACAAAGGGGGCAGTGTGTGGTACGCCTTGTCTCCACAGGCCCAGTAATGGTCCATTACTACTGCTGTACCTGCTCCCCCCTCAGGTAACTCCATCACGCTTTCACAATTGGTATTGTATCCTACATCCACCTCTCCTTTATGTTGGTAGCATACCTTAGGCGCAGTTAGCGGCAATATTGTTATTGGGTCTTCATCCTTCTCCATCCATGTGAGCATGGGTACGTACTTGATCCAAGTCATCCAACATCTATGGTTATGTCCATCAATAGTTGAAATGTTTTCTCTTGTTACCATGTTACTGCCAACCACTCCTATGTCCCATTTGTTGTCCATGTACACCTTCCCTGTTATTATCATCAGTGGTCTTTCCCAACATCCGTTTTTACCAGGGACTTCAGTGGCGTACCAATCACATGGTAGGTACTGCAGTGTTACCTTCTTTGTTTCTCCTTTTTCAGGACCACTTGTTATATATTTGAATCCTTCAGCATGTAAACTGCTCTTGTGGTAACTCAAATAAGTCTTGAGGAAGTTGTTTTCATATGGATATGTATCTCGTGTTTTCCACACCAGATGCACCACTGTCCCTTGAAATCTTCCTTTCGTCTGGAACAGTGCCAGGTATATTATACATCGTGCTATTTTTCCATCTATCTCCGTGGCACCAAATGTTCGAGAAGCGCTCATGGCGTATGGGATCAATGAGCAAACGTAGCAGCTGTCTTCTGTTGTCTGCTTACCTATGTGGGTCATGTGTTGATACCATATGTTGTTTGAGATGTGTGCTGAATCTTGTACCTAGTTGTCAATGCCTTTATTATCTGAGTATGTGCTGCGTTTAACTCTATTTTCCTTGTGTGGGATTTTACTAGTACCACCTGACATAACACCTGTTGCAGCTGGGGGTGGGGGTGTATTAGGTTTGGGTACAGCAATAATATTGATAGCATAGCTGTACTGCCATACAGAGGCAGCCAAGAACCCGGCGATCATTAAAATCCCTATCAATTTTATTACAAATGCTAATTTCACCGGCATTTTGCTGTTACCTTGCTGCAGTCCGGCAGCTTATTCTTGCGACGTTACAGTTGCCCGCCTGAAAATTCTTAATATGCTTGTTATTAAGGTTAGTTATTGTTATTAAGCTCTCCCTATCAAGTAGTCATTCAGTGCCCAGGCGAAGAGCTGCTCCCACGCCAATCTAAGCGATCTATCTCTCAGGGCAGGCAAGTATGGTTGGAGGTGGGGCATTGAATGTTCTATGGCCAAGAGGAATGCTGTGTAGTAGACACGTACCCTCCTTCTTTTCAGGTACGTTGGCCTTTTTACTTCATATACAAATTGGTGTGACAATTCTTCCAGGTAATTATCGTCTGAGGGTACCATCTACTCCTGGGCAGTGAATTGGTTAGTTATCTACTTTCTTAATAGTACAATAATACGCTGTACCTGCATAGGCGAGAGAAAAGAAAGAGAACATTCAGGTGTTTACATGTGTATATGTGCAAAACAATGTCCTTCAGTTCAATTGTTACTACAGTGGGTAGGGGGTCAATGGGCAGAGGATTTGGGGCTCAACTGGCGGAAGTCTCTTTACCCTTTGATCGTGTAACCATGGGGTGGGCGGTATGGGGATCACCCCTTTCTTTTCTAATAGTTGTCTCTGGGGAATCTGGGGAGTGGCAGGGTATGGGGACACTTAGGCTGTTAGTTGTGGTAGAAGTCTCTTCCTCCGTTGGTGACGCTGTTGTTGTTCTTCCAGTGGCCCTGTCGGTGGCGCTGGGGCAGGTCTGGAGTTTGTAGATCTTTACGTCGTGTAGGTGGTTCCAAGCACGTTTGTCCTGTAACTTTACTGCTCTCGTTGATACCTCCTCTACCAGATGGGGGCCAGTGAATCGTGGACTGTTCCACTTTCTGTTGAAATTGCGAAGTAGTACGTGGTCACCTTTAGCAATTTTGCACAGTCTTTCCTTTTCCAATTCTTTATCCACGTCTTCTTGTTGATCGCTGTTAGACCCGCCCCGCGTGCGCTCGAGCTGTTGAGACACAAACACTACACTAGTAATCAAAGAAGACACATATTGGTACATTTCATCACCAAGGACACTCGCAGTACTCTCGTGGTCAGTAAATGCTCTTGATGTTGGCGTTAGGGGAAGGCGCATTTGACGTCCGGTAACCACCTCGTGAGGGGTGAGGTGGTGGTCAGACCCTGGTCTATTCCTTAGCTCAAATAGGGCTAATGGAAGGCAATACAACCAACTCTTCTTTGTTGTTTGCTGTATCTTTGCAATTGCCTCTTTTAATAGGCCATTCAGGCGTTCACATACACCGTTGGCCTGTGGGTGGTATGCACATGCAAATTTATGCTTGATGTTCAGCAAGGATGTGATGTGCTGGAACATTTCGTTTGCGAAATGTGGGCCATTGTCTGACTTCAGTACCTCGCACACTCCCCACCTGGGGAAGACCTCCCTCACTAGGAATTTAGCTGCTCTAAATGCATCTGGGTGTGAACAAGGCCCTGGTTCAATCCACCTCGAGAATGGGCATACTACTACAATCATATACCTATTTCCTTGACATACGTTGATCATATCAACATAGTCAATATGGAGATGCCGGAAAGGTCCTTCTGGCCGGGGTATAGTACCTCTTATCACCTTCAGAGTATGACCGGCCGTAAACTGTTGGCAGGTGAGACAATTGCTGATAAAATTTGACACATGAGAATTTAACTCGGGGCAGAACCAGTCTTCCCTAATTCGTGCTGCAATTACTTCCTTGCCTGTGTGGGCTGGGTAATGTAGTTGGCTCAGGGCGGTGTTCAATAGTGCCAGTGGTATTACAATCTTTCCAGTGTCACCCTGGCGCCATAGTGCGTCGGTTGGTGACATTGCGCATCCTCTTTTTAGCCATATTTCTTTTTCGGCCATTGGTGCAGCCGCTTGTAGCTCCATAATCTGTGTGGCTGGGAGATGGGTGTACCCTTCTTTTATCAACATCTCCTTAGCCATTCCCCTCCCTCTCCCTCTCTGTGACTCTGGGGGGTTCCATATCTCACCAAAGTATGCAGCATACTTCGCATGTGCGTCTGCTGCTGCATTCCCTTTTGAGATGTGGTCTTCACCATTGGTGTGTGCGGTGCATTTGACCAAAGCTAATTCTTGGGGGTCATTTATTGCTTCAATTAGTTCAGCCAATAGGAGGGCATGTTGCACTGGAGTGCCATCAGCTCGCCTAAACCCTCTTCTTCTCCATTTCGACAGCCCTGAGTGGACAGTGGATGTAACATATGCGCTGTCGGAATATATGGTCACTCGTTTGTCAAAGCTTTCCTTCAACGCCAAGATCAGTGCAACTAATTCCGCTGCTTGAGCGGAGTAATGCTGTGGTAATTGTACACATTTCATTGCCACACACACACCGGTACCTCCATCATTTTTACCACTGCTGCCCCAGTCCTCCTTACACCATCCCTTTGGTCGTTAGTTGATGACCCATCAATGAACAAGAGCTCACCTCCCTCTAGTGCGTTTTCTTCAACCTTTCTAGTACATGAGTACATTTCAGTTATTTGCGTACAGTTGTGGGCATAATCTCCCTCCTCAATTACTTCTGCTAGGAACCTTGCAGGGTTGACCGTGCTACATCTAACAATTGATAGTTCAGCTCTGGATAAGATGATCTCATAACCTGATGCCCTTTGCATGGTTAGGGTGGACTTAGGTTTATTCAATATGGCAAATAGTGCATGTTCCACAAACAGTGTAGTTGGGCACCCCATGGTGATTGCTGATGCTTTCTCTACCGCAAAAGCAGCTGCGGCGAGACCTTGTTCGCAAGGGAAATGACCTAGCATCACAGGATCTAAGTGGCCGCTGTAAAATGCTACTGGTTTGTAGCCCATGCTTGTTTTTTGGGCCAACACTGCTTTCATTACTGCTGAGTCGCAATGTGAAAATATAAATAATTGTCGCTCATAGTCTGGGGATGCCAGTACCGGAGCAGTTGATATCGCATCTTTCAACTCATCAAAAGCCTCTTTCATTTCCATTGTCCACCCCAGCTTTTTCTCCCCTTTATTAGCTTCCTTTAACGCCTCAAGCAGGGGTCCTATGTATGAACTGTAATCAAATACCCATGCTCTACAGTAGTTGCACAGACCCAGGAACTGCTGCAGTTCCCTCACTGTTTGTGGCACGGGTGTGTTTGAAATGGCCTGTGTTCTTTGTGGTGCAATCTTTCTTCCATGTTGGGATATGAGCTGACCAATGTAAAGTACCTGTTCTTGACAGTACTGTAACTTTTCCATGTCTACCTTGTAACCTTTCTCAGCCAATATTGTCAACATCTTTAATGAGTCCTCTCTGCATGTTCTTTCGTTTGTACTGCAAATTATTATGTCATCCACATACTGCAACACTGTGCTTTCCACTTCAATGTTACTCAAATCCATCTGTATTACTCTGTTGAAAATTGAGGGTGATTCGCAATACCCTTCTGGCAATCTGGTGTGTTTCCACTTCGTGTTTCTGTAAGTGAAGCTTGTCAGATCTTGTGAGTCTGGGTGCAATGGTATTGAGAAGAATGCATTTTTAAGGTCGATCACTGTAAATCGTGATGCTTCTGCTGGAATGCCACACAATATTGTGGCCGGGTTTGCTGCTATGGGGTATTCTGCTTCTACTATGTTGTTCAAGGGCCTGAGATCCTGTATGAAGCGCCAAGAACCCCTTTAGCCTTGCGCACTGGGTATACAGCCATGTTACATGGTGATTCTGAGGGGACCAATATGCCATTATTTATAAGGGCCGTTATGGTTTCATATATGCCCTCATCTGCCTCTTTTGATAGTGGGTACTGTTTCACTCTGGGGAGTATTGCACCTTTTTTCAATTTTATCCTTACTCCCCCTATACTTTTTATGCACCCCACGTCATAGGGGCTAGTAGTCCACAATGATGTGGGTACCTTTGTCATATCCTCCTTAAAGAAGGGGACTGGGGTGCATGCGGGTGCCTCAAGTGCCATTGCAATTTTCTGTGCTACTTGTTTGTACGCCACTCTTAGCCATATTTCCACACTCATCATAAACGCCATTTCACCTTCCTCCTTTTCTTCTGAGAACAGCTCCTCATCTGACACCTGGGTGAGTCTACATCCTTCTGCTAGTGCTATCACTGCCCTCCATGCCCTTCCTTCTCTGTCTTGGGCATGTACAGCAATGTAATCAGCTGTTGCTATAATGCTCTCAATGTCCACTGGAACCACCTTTCCTTCTGGTTCATTGACTGGTGTTTCTGATCTGAACAGATAGGCTGCTGGCCTCCTCCAGATTTTTCCCTCTATCCCTGGCATCCATGCAAATGCCATGTCTGTCCCGTACTGGAAGAGTTCGCCATCTACTGGCTCCACCCTAATCGCTGTCTGTCCGCAGTATGCTTGCATAATCTGTCGTGCTGTGAGCATGTTAATCCCTGGAGTAGAGCAAATTATGCCGTCCTCAGTAAAGGAGATCGTCATATTCAACCTGTTCATTATGTCTCTCCCCAGTATATTTACTGGTGAGGCACTATAATATAGAAGTGGAACTGATAGGTCATAATCTCCTATAGATAAGGGAATGTTATCAGTAAAAGGAACCAACCCTCTAGCCCCAGAGAATCCTTGGGTGTTCATGGCTTTGCCTGACATCTTAAATTTACCTTCCCTTATGCAAGACCGGGTCGCCCCGTTGTCAACAACGAATGATAACTTTTTGTCACCTATCGTTACCTCTATGCGTGGTTCCTCCGCACTATTAGGTGTTACTGACAGGATGGACACACCAAGGCCGTCTGTGGGCTGTCCTATTGAGGGTACAACGATTGACCATTTCCTGTGTAAGGGTTGTGTCCCAGGACCGTCACCCTACCCAGTTGTGTTTGTTGTTCTTGGGGTTGTTGTGTTATTGCTACCTGTTGTTGTGGCAGTGAATGTGTCTGTGGCTGTTGTTGTGTTATTAGTTGTTGCTGTTCATTTCCCTGTTGCAACGTCTGCTGATGCTGTATGCCCTGCTGTTCCTGTGTGGGCCTTGGTCGTCCCTGTTCACTCCATGATGGTGTTCCTGGTCTTACTCTACACGTGCGTGACATGTGCCCTAATAATCCACAACTCCAACACACCGGTGGTTCCCTACTCTGCCATGGAAAGCTCCCTGTGTTGTCCTGGTATACTGGTTGCCCTGTGGGGTAGGAATTTCTAAGTCCTCCCACCTGCTGTTGGGTATTATATCCGTATCCTCTCCCTCTCATAATTCCTCCTCTCCCCCTGTTATAATTATAATACCCAGCTCCTGGCATTGAGTATCCTCCTCCCATGTTGGTCGTGTATGGTTGGAGTGGCGGCACCTGTTGTGTTATAGTCTGTGAAGGTGGTGTTTGGGAGGGATCTTGTGCAGCCACTACTTGTGTGGGGCTTTGGGTCATTGTTGTAGGCGTACTTATTAGTGCCCCTTCCATTGTGTATTTAGTAAGCTTTTTCTGTACTAATTTAGCCTCTTCCGTTTTCATGTCCTCTTCCTTTTGTTTCATTTTTCCTTGCCATGTCCTGCAATGATGCACTGTAGTCAGTTGTATTTCTGGCCATGCTTTTGCTTCCATTCCCACTACTTTCTTTAGTTGTTTCTGAACTCCTTCTGGGAGCCCTTGTACTAGTATATGATAAAATATTGCTGGTGTTTTATCCCATTGTTCTCTAGTTTCCATGCGCCACTTCTCTTGGATTTCCTGGATATAATCAACAGGATCTTCGTTCTCACGCATCTTGCGTGAGGTAATTGCTCCTATGTCTGATGTGTCTGGGTACTGTACCCTCAGTGCCTGCCATAGTGCATGTCTGCAGTTTGCGAATGGTGCCCCATCATGCGATGTGTTTGTTATTGTTACCCCAGGGAATCCCGCTCTCTTCCAAATGTCATCCGCTGCATCCCCTAATATCGATATTAGAAGGCCCTTTACATCTCCCACTGCCAGTTTCTGTCCTGCGGTGTGTTTTTCCATTTCATATATCCATTTACCCGCACCTCCACTTAATGATGGGAGCCTGCACTTTATATGTTCTTTGTCTGTATGCTTCCAAGGAATGTACTGTGGTCTAACCCCTCCCCTCTCCAGAAGTGGCATTAAGTTATGTCTCGTTTTACCCTTTGTGTTCCATAAAATCGAGTCCTCACACCCTTCCTCTTCTTCCCTCTCTTCTACATCGTCAATTTCGTCTGTATTTCCCCTGCTCGTAACTCTTTCTTCTCCATCTTTTCCCCTTCTTCCATCACTTCCTGTATTTAATATAGGCATGTGTATTCGTCCTTCCTGCCTGCGTCTAGGGAGGTTTCTAAGCCGACATGCATAGGGTGTCAGTTCGTCTGTAAAGGGCGCAAGTTTTATTGTACGTGACGAGCGTGAGGTGGTTGAGCATGTAGGGTGGGACGGGAGAGGGCGTGATGGGGACGGTGTGGCCTCATGTGTCTGTCTTTCCACTATTCCTTGCTCTTCCTCCTCACTTCTCTCCAGTTCATCCTTTCTCCTACGGATCCATGGTGAGTCTGTGTTGGTCCGCGTGATGTATAGTTTATCTAGGCTTTCCCTTTCACTGTTTCTTCCTTCCTTCCCCACTCCTTCCTCTTCTTCACTACAAAAGTCAGTCATAAACGGTAACCCCCACTCGGTCTTTTTCCCCTTGATTGTTACTGTTTTTAAGTCTATTAGGTCTAGTCCTCCTTTTTCTCCTTTATCAACCGCTCCCCTTTGCGCTGATATTGTTGCTACCTCTGTGTCTCTATATACATCCCCCCACACTTCACTCTCCCTTCTCCTATCTTCTCTTTCTCCTTCATTTCTCTCCTCCATCTCCCTACCATTTTCCTCCCTTTTCCTTTTTAATCCCTCCATTACTTCACTACTCACCTGTTCCAATATTCTTTCATCCTCTTTCTTCCTTTCCCATTTCACCCTTTCCCTTTCTAATATACTCTCTATCACCCTCCCTTCTTCGTATTTCTTAGTCGTTTCTGATAGTAATCTCCTCTTCCACATTGCCATTTCTTTTTCTTTCTCTTCTTCTTCCCTTTTCTTTTCTCGCAGCACTGCTCTTGATACCCTTTCTGCTGCTGCTTTTACCCGTTCAGCTTCTCTCCTTTGCTCCTCAGTTCGTTCCCTTATTTTTTCCAATTCGTTCTTACCTTCTTTCCTTTTCCTCGCTCTCTCTCTTTCCTCCCTCTCGAGCTGTTTGATCAGTTCGTTCTGCTCATCCCTTAACTCTGCTAGTCGTTCCTCCAAAATCTCTTCCTTTTGTCGTAACAGCTCTTCCCCTCTCATTCCACTCTCCCTGGTATTATCCTCGTCTGTTTTCCTTACTACCTCCTTCTCTTCTCCTGTTAATGAACCTCGTAATTTTAATAGTATCTGTGCAGCTACTCACTCATCATTTCCTATTTCCACAGTTTGTTCTTCTCCAGTCCTCCCCTCCCCTGCTGGCATCTTCCTATGAGCCACGTGTTCCAGATTCTCCGCCAAAAGAGCGGGGGGCTCAAGCTTTAGTGTCCTTGCCCCTCAACTCTGGAACACCTTGCCACTGAGTATTAAATTGACCAAATCCTTCCAACTGTTCAGAAGATCAGTCATTAGCTGGCTTCTAGAGAAGGAAATCCCCAGATAAATTAAGCTCAGTCCCACTTGCGTTTACTGTACATACCTTGAATAGATGATTGTCTTAGACCTGCACCAACTGTATATATTGTACATACCTTGAAATGCTCCTACTGCCTGCCTGTATACTCTATATTTGGCATCTTAACGCCACAATTGTATAACTGATTATTTACTGTAATTATGTAACCTATCCTTAAGCGCCCATTTACCCCTGGGTCTGGAGCGCTATACTAAATAAAACAAACAAACAAACAAACAAACAAACATATGGTGGAGGGCTGTATGCCGGATTCGAGTACCCCTCAGCCGCCCTTAACTGACCTCTTTCTATTTCTCCTAACTCCCTTAAAGGGTACAACCCCCCTCCCTCTGTTTTCACTCCCTTTGCTAGGGGTATATCGTTGCTTGGTTCCTTTTTTATTTCATTTGATTTATTATTCTTTTCTCCTCCCTCTTGTCCGTTCCCCGTGTTCTTTGGGTCTTCACTCCCCTTTTTCCCATCCTCTCCTTCCTCCTTAATCTCTTTTTCTTCCGGTATTTCCCCCACAGTGAACATTCCATTTGGTCCTGGTCGGGACCCTTGGAACATCCTCCATAAGTTAAACACCTCCACGTGGTTTGCCAACTTCTTCCCTTTGTATGTATTATGCAGATGGTTTAGTAGTGAATGTTGGGCATATGGATCGAAGCTACCATTAGGCGGCCACGGTGTTATCATTTTGTTGTCCGTCCCCTGGGTCCATTCTATGCTATACTTAATCAGTTTCTCCCTATGGGGTGACAGTGTGGTACATATGTGTTGTAGTGGGGTAGTGAGGGTGTTCCCCCACCCTCCCGATCCTGTCCCGTATGACATAGTAGCGCTCCACTTGTTACCCTTCCCCTATTTGGTAGCGGTTATCTCACTAGCAGTTTACAATATACAGCCTTATATCGTTACCTGGCCCCATAAGTTTGGGGACTTGCGATAGTCCGCTAAGGAAAATTATTAAAATATAGTATTTACATTTGTATATTTTCTTCTTTCTTTCTTCCTTTACACAACACCCTTACGGCCCCCTGCGGCCGAGGCGCACTTAGCCCCCTGCGGCTGCGTACCCCTTGTGACGTTCTTATAAAGTCGTCCTATTTTCAATTGCTCCTCCTCCTTCTTCTACACTTGCCGTGGCCGGCGTTCTCCGTGCGCCGCCCCGTCCCCCGTTTCGCCTTTCCTTGATCAATTCATGACCGTTTATCTCCGTTCCCACTCCCTTACCACAGTTCTCTTCCCCACCACTCTCAGAAGGAAAGATGCCTTGTGCTCGGGATATCCTATGAAAGCCCTATTGGTGACGTCACCGATCTCTTCGAGCTACTGGTAAGTTTTTCATATATTCTTTAAGTTTAAAATACACTTGCAATCTACCCCCGTTAACCTCACAGCTGTCTTCCTGTCACTCCTGGAACAAGGTAATCAATAATATAATCGGACTGCGCACACTGCGTCGCCTCGCGTGTGATACGCCCCTCGACAGGAGGGCTTAACCAGCCAATTATCTTCTGTATTGGGCAACTGACTAGCTACCGCCTACAGGGAAACGTCATCTACCTATCGAGTTTCTTGCTCGAACAATAGGGATCCTCATCTACTCATTGATCAATAAATGCCAAATCGTAGGAAACCACACACACACACACCCTTACATGTAGTCGCGACCTAGGCCAATCAGTGTCTACGAGCGGCCGCACATGATGTTTTCGTGCTCCGCCCCCCTCTCTCGCGTAACGTAGCCGACTGCTCTCGCACTTGTTCGGCTACCATTCATTTCATTGCCAACACTAAATTGTCAAAACCTTCGCTGCGCACCTGTGCAACACCTCCCACCTCCCATATTTAATTCCTCCCCCCTCCCTCACAATTTCACATTGCTTGTTGTGCGTGGCATGCTCACCAAGTTCTCTTGATGCGGGGCCGCTCGACTGCGTGCACCCCTCCAAGCGGCTCGCCACATCCCCTCGTCTGGACCACGTCTGGACACTCGCCAACCGCGGGCGGGATACTTCTCAACCGGCTCCCGAAGGCCAATATCCGGATTGCGCTGTCCGGTCTTTTTGCTGTTCCGCGATGGTCCTGTAGTCCTCAGAAGGGGGCAACGGCAGAGGGGGCCGCGCCGCCGGGCCTCCTCGCAACAGTAGTACCTGGAAAAAAGTAAAAATAAAAAAGCAGATCTTAAACAGATCTCAGCAGTGCCTCCAACTTGTCGGGGGGGGAATTCTGCCGGGGTCGGCCGGGCCATCCGCAGACCTCCGGGCAGGGAGGCCCCAACTCCTCCCATATATCCCAAAAGAGATAGAGTATGAGACACACGCAAGAAGCAAGGTGACTCTGCTGTTTATTAGACAAAACGGCAGGGATGGGTCAAGGAGCGTACGCGTCCGTCCTGACACACACACAATCGTGGGGCTCGCAGGCCCTTTTTACCTTAGTATGACGCGCTACTTGCGTCATCTTACAAAGTTTAGTAAAAAACCTATTTCCACTCTGGATTGGTTACTCGAGTGGTAGGGTTAGTATAGCGCACATATAGAGAACGGTGTTAGTGGCTGAGGGTTAGTCAGGTGGTATACCTGGGCTGTCCCTTCAATTTGATACATGAAAATTGTTAAATGAAGACCTCTGAGGATTGGTCAATGTTAATGGCGTCAGTGATAAGAGCCCCATGTTCTGATTGGTCCGCTAGCGAGCCTCCCAGTCTGGGACTATCGCTGTTCCCAGCTTGCGGTGCACCTGTCATTTGCAACAATGTTTTAATATGGGTAGGTGTAAACAATGTGAGGATTTATTCATATGTTGGGAGGTCGACTACTCCCACTGCTGCAGATGTCCAATGAGTCTTTTAATTGTATCTGCCTGTGTCTTGAAACGTGGGATTCAGGCGTCTCCTTCCTCCTGGGCTTGGCATCTTGTCAGGTTTGGCTTTGTCACGTGAGGTGGGACCGTGTTTGAGGCAAAATTCAACATAATTAATATTGTTTTTCCTACTGTGTGCCTGGTTTATCTTGCAGGTGCGACCTTGGCGTTGGCTTGCAGCGTGCGAGATTGCAACATCGTGCCCTTGGCGGTGTGCTTTCGCCGGGCTCATTTTGCAGGGTCAGCAACCCAGTTCTTGCTCATTCAATGTTCATGGAAGCTTTTGCTTGCGGCCTACTTGGGCCTGGTGCATAGGTGGAACCGTTTGATGCAGAGCGCTTTAGGTTACGGTATCATATTGCTTTATCCTCAGTATCGTGTCCCCGTTATATTCTTCATTATGGTACATGGCTCTTAGAAGAAGCGTGAGCAAGCCTTTTTAGATAAGTTCATGATGCGTCTTGCGTTTCTGCATTTTGAGAGCCTATGTGGAAAATAATAAAGATGCACGTCCGTGAGTATGTCTGTCGCCTACGTCATAGCACTGAGTATATTCTTCGTGTGGATTGGTGTGGGAGTGTCCGGTGTGTATATTTGCACAGGTGTGCTGACCGTTGGCTAGGTCGTCATGGCATCTCTAACGACGTGTAGGTTTAGTCGAGTTGATCCGTGCCGCAGGTGTCAGCATGGACAGGGCGGGCTGCTGGGCAGGTAGATGGGCACATCCGTATGTTCCTGTACCAGGGTATTTGGTCGTCTGGTAGATAGGCAAACTCCTCTCGTGGCGGGTGTCTAGGCCGTGATCCTCTAGGCCAAGCGCGAGGGGGGAAGGGCGGGAGCCTGGTCTTCCATTCTCCCACTTCAAGTCAGTTAGTCCTTTCCTTTTCTCTGTTATGAATTGAACAAGAATCTTACTTTGCTCTTCTTCCAAAGGGGGCTCCTACAGTATTCTTCCCACGATCCTGCAATGAATGTGGTGTGCACAAGCAATTGTTTCTCCTCTCATGCAACGATTAATGGGCATACCCAGTATTGCATTTGGACCTACATTGGAGGAGTTTCACACCTATTTTAGCTGCATTTCTGCAGGTAAGGGATTGGATAGGTAAATTGTGTTTCAATCTTATGGGGAAGGAGGCACAGAAACAATGTTTGCCACACTTCTGTAGGGAAATCAGTGCATGCACACATAATTTTGCCTTGGTCCCAAAAATAGGGGGTGCATGGTTCATTTTGACAAGCTTCCACAGGGGAGGGGTGCACACACAATTTGTGCCACACTGCCATATGTTTACATGGGTCATCAGACAGACAATGTCATACAGTTGTGCTTAATTCTCTTTATAGTCAAGGTTGGAGGACACTTTCTATGCTCCTCTGCACCATCCTCATGATATCTGTACTTCCAAATTAACACTTCTGCACCTTTGCTTTCCAACTCCACCATTTTTTGTATTAAAAAAAAGCACAACCAAAGGTTTCCCTAAAAACATAAAAGCAAGAAATTGACTTCCAAAACATAATGCATCTTAATTCCCTTACTAATGTTCTTCACTAAAACAAAATGTCTTTGCAAATTCCTACAAAAATAACAAAGGTTTCACACAACACACTCACACAATACACAATCCTGCTCCCTGCCAAGAAAAAAACAAATTGGTACTCTCCACCCAAAGACTCTGCAATTCCTCCTACTTTGTGTATAATCAGCACTGCATCAACTTTCTGCAGTCAAACCGAAAAGTAAACATTAAGGTGGAGGTTCCTCAGACCTCCAAACTCGCTTTCCAACTAAGAATTGGCCTGAGTCTTCTTGCGAGAATCCCATGAGAGAGTAACGATCTCAGCTGAATCCTTGCACAAGCTCTGAATCTGGGTAAAGACTTTCTGATCTCACCCAATAAGGTCATGTGTCTCAAATTTCCCTCTGCCTCCCATGGATGTAGCCAAATACAGTGGTTGAGACCACAGGGATTCGAGGATGGGTTTTTGGAAGATTCATTGACACTTCTACTGAGTTTCGTAGTTAGCATTGAATCCATTGTCAGGAAGCTATTTCTTTCTGGTAGGGCAGAGACGTGAAAAGGGTTTTCTAGAAAAGATTAGGTGATGAAAGAAAAAAAAAAGAGTAGGATGTCTGGTGCCAGAGTGCCAGGTGCCAGAGTCAGGTTTTAAGGTCTGGCCCAGTGTTTTGTAAATGTCAGAAAGCTATCAGTTTTTAGAACTATAAAGAAAAATACAATCTAGGGGTGTTTTGTCAGATGAACTCAGGTAAACAAATCTGATCTGTAAGGATGTCATGGCCCCCACCACACCAAAGGTAATACTGTATCCTTAGTACCCGGCATGCCGAGCCCATGGGAAACACTGAACGTGGATTGGCTTGTTTCCGAGGCATACCACAGTGTAATCCAGTGAATGCACAAACGTCGTTCGTGTGCCGGGTACGCTACTTTTTCAAGGCAGCCTTGGAGAGGGAGATGGGACCACACGTAGCCCCTTCTCCCTTTTCCAAGGTAGCCTTTTTCATTTTTATGTTTTTACCATTCTTTAGTATGGAGCAACTTCGCCCAAAATGGTGCCCTGTTGCCCCATAACAATGAAGCAGTATGCGTGGTCTAGTGTTCCTAGAACCATTGTATACTGCAACGAAACCTTTCAAAGGGCAAAGACATGCCACTTGAAAAGATTTAAGCCATTAGTGTTCCAGGGCTGCAAACTCGGGAAAACCAATATCCTGAGCCTGCAGTCCCTGGAATACTAATGGCAATAAGCCCCTTGACGGCGCCCCAATACCGCCCGTGGTAATGCCCCTGGGGCCTTCACTATGCTTGGGCCTGTAACTATGGGCCCCGGGGGCATTACCTGGGGCAGTATTGGCCCGTCGTCTCAGGGCTTATTGCCACATTAACAAATCTTTGCATGTCATTGTCATGTTATGGCCAAGGAGCCTGAGAAAATGGCTGCCAGTTTGTAATTTTTAGGTGGTATGTCGTACACTCTTCACTAACCTACCTCCGGGTAATTTATTTAATATCAGTGTAATTCACACTTTGTGGTAATTTGGTTAGAGGGCGTGGCACTGAATTAAATTTCTCTACCTCAGCAGTGAACACTGAAAACATTTCTATTTCTTAATAGCAAGGCACATCATGTTGATGCAATGCATGCCCCCGCAGCACATTATTCTAGCAGGTCCAAGTTAAACAATGAGAAACGTGATGTCCGCAACCGTTTGAATTGCTTGCAATTATAAAATGATGTTTTTTTTTCGCAGACCAAAAGAAGTACCATGCTTGCATATAGAATAAATTAGTTAATCCTCATCCATCACCGACCGAGGTTACTAATCATGTCTCAACCCCACAAAATAATGTAGACAATCATTGAGTAGATTGTGAAAAAAAAACGCTGTATTGTGGGAAAAAACGGTCAATTCAATGTATAGGTTCCACTAACGATGTGTATGTTTACTTAACTGTGCTTTTTGTGTAAAATCTTAACTCTGTGTTATTTTTTTTTTAAAAAATGTAAAATGCACTTTTGGGGGAATAACAATAACATAAATGAAGGTCAGCATGTTAAAAATGCCTGGTCTTTTTTTCTATGGCAAGACGGGATATGGGATTGTCCCGCTAGCCATATAAATAAAAGAGAGCAATAAAGTGGAAAAGGATTGAGGGGACCTTAGGTGTTTCATTGGCTCTTGCCGTGCGTATCACCCTCAGAGGCTGTGAGGCCAGCTTGGGGTCTGGTGCTAGATATTTATTTCTCTTCACATCAGGGGAGAAGTAAACATTCTGCACCCCAGAGAGAAGACAAGAACGGTAACACTTGCTACTTGCTCTGCCGGAGGTCAGCCTCCATGAGTTGTGGGAACTTAAAAAAAAGAAACTGCAGCAGTACTACCATTGGCCAAGGTGCACTCCTTTTGATCCCCCGGGCCACTAGTGTTCTACACTTGTGGTCCAGTACATAGAGACACAAGGCACAGGGCAGACCAGTTTGTCATCCAAGTTCAGCACACAAAGAAAATAGAGAATAAAGCAGAAGCGGTGGCTGGGTTCAAGTGATGCTCTTAACTGCTAAGGGAGGCCTGCTTTGATGCCTCATCTCAACATCAGTTTCTGAATCCCCCCAGAGGTTGCTTGAAAAGCACTGGTGGAGTGGTTCTTGGTGCCACTGCAGCTGTCTGCACACTATCATTAATTAAAGGTACTTTCAAGGTTCTGGAGTATCAAGAGATTCAGTCCCCCAAAGGCAAAAGGATGCGTGCACCCAACCATACTGTCTGAACATTTCAGCACTCTTATGCCACTGCAAAAAAAAGAAGAAAACACCCAAATAAGATGTCTGTTGTCATTCGTGGGTGAAGAATATGCTCCACTTGCATGGGTAGAGCCTTTCAGGTGCTCTCATAAAGTGAGTGGAACCTGTGGGAAGGGCTCCCTGCTGCAACTAGCCAGAACTTTCAGAAAAGAAAACAAATGGATTGCCTGTGAGATCCTGCCAGGGTGGGAAAGAATCAAAAAGAAAAGGTTAACCTGCCACCCGGACTTTGAGATCTCCTGTGGACTGGGGAACTGCAGTTAGATGTCTCCAATACCCTCCCACTTCCTCATGCTCTACTGAGAATATAGTGTGAAAAGTAAATGAGACAAGCCTGCCCTGCGCTCTTTGATATGAGCCACCCACAGGCGGTGAATATCTCTATATATAAAATGCTTAGCTAATGCAAGCCATCAGTGTTAGGTTGCCCTCTGCTGTCGCAATGGCAAAGTGCTCCTCTGTATACCCTTCCACTTCAACAACAGCAACCATTTTAACAAACAGAATGAGCAGGGTTCTGCACGGTCACCTTCACCATCCACTATCGCAAACATTGGGAACAATTTCAAGTAACTAATTGCCCCCCACTTCTCTTTGCACAGGGCATGGCAGTTACAGAGTCAAGGAACAGTGAATTACCAGCTCAAAGTAGCAGTCTCTAAAGAGCAAACCGATGTAGCACAAATGCCTCCTCACAAGCTAAAACTGAAAATATGTGCTGTAATTATGCTACTATGCAATCTTATGCCATCACAGGGATTCTGCAATGGAACAAGGTTGACAATTACCCATCTACAAAGACACATCATAGAGTCCCGTGTAATCAGTTGACTTAGAAAGTGTTCTTATACCGCACATACCTCTAATTCCATCTGATACAAATATGCCTTTCAAAATCCAAAGAAGACAGTTTCCTATCCGTTTAGCCTTTTTTATGACCTTTAATAAATCACAGGGACTTATGCCCCCTTCCTGGAAGTGATCGGTGGTAATTCTCATATTTAAGAAGTGGGACAGACATGACCCTATGAATTACCGACCGATAATGACCTTTAAAATCTGCTAGAACGGCGCATGTTACGCCAGGAATGGCTAGTATAAAATAAAAATCCTTGACCGTAGAGTGAGCATATCCTGGGTTCAAGTCTTTCACCCCTCTTCAGTATCTGAATAATGAAAACCAGAGAAGAAAGAACAAGGGGCAATCCCACCCTAGTCATGTAAATCAAGAGAGACACATATGAGTTTATCCGAATGAAAAGAATGTGTTGGTTCAACAGGAGTTTTGGAGTGTAGAAGGAAATAAAAAAATATGAAGATTATGGATGCCTACAGGCTGTGATCCAGTGAGCCCTTTAAGGCAATACATTAATAAATATTAAAATAAGAAAAGGAACCTGCATTAGCCATCACAGCACGAGGTGTCATTAAGGAAAATTAATACATGAAATAAAGAATGAAACATTTATAAGGATAATAATAATATAACTATGATAATTAACAATATATATTACAAATATAAGCTCCTGTGTGCGTATATGAATGTAATTACATACACACATGTAAAGCCTGCACTAGGGTAAATGGCCATCAAATGGAGAAACAGACTATCATAAGGAATATTATTTCCTTATGGCAGTTTACAACTACCTGGGGTTAGGCAGCCCATTTCATTTTTATTTTTGCTATTAGGTGGTGCTAAATCTCCACCGGTAAGCCACAACTATTGCATTAGAGTACAGCCAGGGAAAAATGTCACATCATGAGGGACACAAAGCTTGGAGGTGTTGTTTGCTTATGGCCTACTTAAAAGTAGACTTTCATGCATTCTAATAATCGCCAGATCTGTTGCCAAAGATTTCCACAATACATACGACACATTATCCTCTGACAACACTGACATCCTTTTCATCACAGAGACCTGATTCTCTGAGGACTTCTGACTAATTGCACACAAGGTCTTTCCCCCAGGCTGTACTCTCATCATGTCCTACAGAACCAGCATAGCAGGCAGCATTGATGTGGATAGCCTCCTTCTTCACCAACAGTTTGCAAATGATCCACACACCCCCTTCACCTCGACCCCTCACCCTGTCTCCAACAAAGTAGCACAGGGTGCCTGTGTATGCCCCCTGCTCTGTCCTCTACTTGAGCTCCTTCCCTATTGTTATTTGATCACATGGCCTATCCTGCTACAATTATACAGGTGACACCCAGATCATCTTCAAGCTCCCTATTACCTCATCCTAGCCCCCCTAGTCCTCACTGCATGTCTCACAGAAATAGGATGGCTAACCACCTCCTCCTCAACACCAGAAAAAAATAAATCACAATCTGCTCTAAGACAGCCCTCTTCCCTCAACCCACCCTGTGGCTGTCCTCTTTAGGGCCCCCTTTCACTAAATCCAACTCAGTAAAGAACCTGGAATGAACCATGGTTGCAGATCTGACGATCTTTCACTCGCCACATCAACTCTGTGTCTAAATTGTGCTAACTACACCTTTGCATCCTTCCAATGCATCTTCTCCTACCTCTCCTACCCTCAGAGAGTCACAGCAATAACAACCTTTCTCGACTAGATTACGCTAACTGCCTAAAACTGGGTGCCTCTGCATCTCATCTCAGAAAACTCCAAAGGGTCCAAAACATTGCAGCCAGGCTCCTCCTAGCCCTTGTTCTGAGAGAGCACAGTGCACACACCCTCTGTGTCATCCACTGGCTCCCTGTAGGCAACGTTCCATCTTCAAAGGCATGTGCATCATTCAGAGTGCTCTGCACAAGACAGGCCCAAAGTACCTACAACAAAAGCTCACCCCCTACAACCCCATCACAAACCTGAGAGCAGGCACAGAATTCCTACTTGTCATCCCTCCCTTCAAATTCACCAGAATAGGGGGATCCTCCTTTTACATCCAAGCACCCACAAGTTGGAAAGTGACTCCGCTCAGCATCCACTGCTTAGAGGACCACCTTTCCTTCTGGATGGCCCTCAAGACCTGGCTCTTTGCTGCTGAGCCCTGAATCCCTGATGTACCCTTTCTACCCCTAGGGTTATTTAACCCCTGCCATGTAGGCTTCGTCCTCATTGAGCCCCTCAAAGAATGCACTGAGCGACTGCGAAAAAGGACTTGAGTACATACCACACTCCATGTAAATGGAAGATACCCACAGGCAGAGCAACCCACCCGCGCTCACCTACAAACATATGATACTTGAAGACACATCCCGCAATACCTCTGCCATTAGAATGCAGATAAGCCTCACAAAATAAAAGTCTAGATGGACATATAATCAGTCTCCTGGGCTTGCATACTCTCCTGACAACCTCTCAGAACACATCCACAAGTCACCTCTACTTGGTTTGCTAGCAGGGACTTGGCCACCCCTGCCTACCTTGGTATTGGCTAAAATGCACACACGCATTCTAATTCCCTCCGATGAATTTCCCATACCACGGACTTCGGTCCCCCGAAGGGTGTTGATGTACAATGTTTTGAAGCCATACCAGTGGGAAATAGGTGCTACACAAATGCAATATACAAATGTGATATACAAATGCCATATTCCATCCCATTACATGTGCCCACACACTGACTGCCCATGGCTATTCTAATCCCTATAACCATTCCCACCCACTTCATGCCACTCCCCGCCCAAAACGCATCCTCTTGGGATCTCTTTTAGCTAGATTCATCAAGCCTTACAGCAAGCCTTGTTCTTGAAGTGCCAGCCAGTGTTTTTTTCAAAAAATCTTCTGAGTCTTAATAGTTTAATTGGAGCTGTAAATGAGCTACTGGAATGATAAAAACGTCTTAACCAGTCTTAAATTCATTCCCCATGCCTACACAAAAGCCAAAACAAGAGCCCAAACTCTTGGCATTGCAAGTGCTTGTTCTGACATGTATTCGTTCTGTTCTTCGATGTTGGATAGTTCTGCTATAGTGTGACAAATTAAACTTCCATGGATTACATCAAATAAGGAGTAGGAAATGCGTTGGGGGTTAAAGGATGTTTATATTGCTCATTACTCAGTGTAGGCGAAAAGATAACTGGTATCGTCACCCCTTAAATAGTTTCAGAACCATACAATATATAACGTGTTTATGCCAGTTCTTTAGAGTTGTTATACTTTGACGGAAAAAAAAATAGAATTAGCCTCATTAAGAACACGTTCCCGTGTCTTGTTTGTTTTCTATGTTGGCAGCCATGTTTCAGTGAACATTGCAGCCACTAATAAGACGTATTACTTGCAGGTGGCACTGGTGTTCATTCTTTACACGCATGAACTATTACAGGCTTTCCCTGAAGCTCTTCTGCCCAGGATCACGCCTTGTTTGGCTAAATCTAAGGCTCTTCACTACTCTTTTACATGTTACCATAATTTTTTTTCAGGTACACCTGGGCTTGTCACTATTCTCAGCACCTTTTCACCATAGATCTTTGACTTTTATAGCGCCAACCTACCTGCCTTTATTTACACAAAGGATACACATTGGTTCACGTTCGAATAATTTCAAATCTAAAACATGAAACCCTGCTGCTTTTTGATATTATTTTGTTGAAATAAATTCTCAGTTGTTTTTTTTAATGTATTTCTCAATCTACAGTTTGTCTATGTAGATGGACAAAGTGTTGCATAGATCTGATCCTAAAAAATGTTGTCATGGGTGATAATTCTGAAAGGTGAAGAGGCTTTTGGATGCAGCTTTATCATTAAGGGTGTGCATTCAAGAAAAGCTTCGCACTTCTGAAATTGCAGCTATTTAACAAGAACATGTTTATATATATAGTAATTTTAGGAGATGAATGTATTATTTGCTGTGCTTCTGATTCCTTTACTATGTGAACATTCTATCGTGGTATACGGCCATGTAAGGTTTACTTTACACCAAATCACAAGTTATAAAAATAAGATATAGTTATGAAACTCTTTCCAAGTTTGCCTAATAACCAGAGTAAGAAAAGACCACCAAGAGCAGCGCGTTGCACTCTGTCTTTTAGCTTCATTATGGTGGCTTTCGCAGCAGTTTCATCAAAGAAAGATTACACGGGGCGCGGAGGACGGGTGAAATATCTTCCTGGCTCCCAAATGATGCTGGAGATTGCACAATATGAGTTTCGTGCATATCCTGCCAACGCTCATACTTAGCAGAGTCAACCAGCGATTGTATCGAGAATAATAATTCACCCGCAAAATTATCTCGACGTATACAGGAACATGAAAAATTACTTGTTTACAAAGGGGAGTCGCTGTAATCAGGAATGCAGACAGAAGCCTGTGGCTGCGACAGTGTCGCGGTACCGACAAGAAAGCGGATGCAGGCTCTGAGAAATGAGCAGAATGCGCTCAAAAGGCCGCAATGCTTCCACACAATTATAATTCTGCATCAACTAAACTGAAGTAGAAAGCAATTATATGAAATAATGATGTGTTACTCATAAAGCACGGTCTACAAAGCACACATTTGCATACAATATCACCCAACCAAAGTTGGTACTCATTTATCGACCTGTAAGAATAAGAGGCTGAGTTGGCCTTGCCAAGATTTGAGCAGAGGAGCAGAAAATCACACACATCGCAGTGGCGAGCACTCATCCCACTGAGCCAACCTTCAGGCGTACTATGTTAAGCTTACATTAATATTCTGATTGTTACAGTTTCATGACAAGACAAAGAGAAACATTTTCTTGCGCTGGAACATTGATCCGGAAAATGCTGAACTTTAGACTAGGTAGAGTCCAGAAAATGATGTATGCTGATTATTTCTGGTAGGTCAGCTCATAGGTTAACAGAGGGGTCACATGTTCGAATCCCAGCAATCCCGAAGAGTAGGTTTGGGCAAACAGGTTCAGCCACAACTCGAACCAACCCAGCGATTCCTACAATGGAGTTCGAAGTTACCGTGGGCGAATACATGTGGGCCCTTAGATGGCAGGCAGGCGACTGGATTCCCCCACAGGGACTTTGAACCAGAGTCGTGCTGTGGTCTGGCAGCCCACTATAGCATTGGGACACTATACACATCGATTGTATTCCCAGTGCTCTTGTGCTGTAAATAGAAAAAAGTGTACAATATTGTTTGAGTGCTGGATAGCACCGTGAAGCGACGGGGAGTTGGGGAGGGAGGCATTGGGGAGCAACATGGCTGTCAGGGGGGCCTTTTTCACGCCACCAAAAGTGACTTGAGGTGGAGTTGCTTTACCCCTACCAAACAGTCAGCATCCGTAGGTATTAGATACGTTTATTACCAGTGGCCATATCAATAGACATTGATCTTTTTTTTATCACAAGCCAATATCTACCCCACCATGTGAGCATGCATTCTACAGGTTGGTATACCTTTTATGTAATGTTAGATTTTATGACATTTCTGATGTCAGCATATCCGTTCCTCTACATTTTTCAAATGACACAAAATGTGCAATTACTGTTTGGGATTTTTGTCATAGATATTAAGGTACTTTTTTAATGGCGCTGCACATTTTCTTCTTAAGCATCAAAGGCCTCATGTTATAGTGTATAATGGTGACAATAAGGTAGGAATACAATTTGCTATCAGGAAATTCATGTCGAACCATCTCCCCGACTTAATATTCCAAAATGATACTTCCCCAATTATCAGTTCCAAATTAAAGTGTTGCATTTCAGTGGCTATTATTTTATTTTCAATAAACTTAACATGAAATGTGCTCACTTTAAACTTTCTAATTGAAATCTTTAAATTTAGTTAACAGCTAGTTCTATATTTGTGTATATTTCCGGAGTGCAAAGAATGGTTAATAAAACAAAGGCATCAGAAGAATCCGAAACTAGACTCGTTAAACATGTGTTTGTTAGTGCGCATGGATCCTGGGGTCTCTGGGAGCTTGCCAGAACAAAACATCTGGCATTTTAAGCAATGCACTTGGACTCAATCAAGCAAAAATATTGTAACACACGTGATGTATGGTAAAACCTTGGAATACTTGTACATTAAGAAGTTACCCTCTTAATCTACCTCTCATCTGCCTGTTAGCTAACATTTTTCCACACCTCTAACCTGGCTCTGTCCCTCACTTCCTCTACCCCCACTCTAGCACTTCACCCATCATGGTGACATCCAAAGCACAGCTGGCCGTACTGCCTACCTGCACTCATAAATGTAAAATGTTGGTTGTCCTATATGTGTTCCCACTTATATAGTGGCCCCGTTACTGTTCCATTTACTCCCCTCCACAACCTGCTCAGAATCTCCCTCGAACTCACCCCACTGTAAGACGCTCACTGCTTCCCGTCAAATGTGATTTCTTATGTATTGTACGTTGTTTTAAATAACATAAATAGAATTTATAAATAATTGCACATAAAAGTAATTAATTAGGACCAATCAGTTTAGTGCTTTTAGGTGAATATTATTTGTATAGGGGCTGCTGGAAACCAAAAAATGCTACAACACTGAATGATTGACAATCTCTCCTCCTCTGTAAGAAATGATTCAGGATGAATTGAATTGCATGACAATGAACATCCCTGCAACACTCATTTTGAAATGGCTGACCTTCCTCGGCCTCCACTCTCCCCCACCCCACCAAGAAGGGGGAAACGGTGGTTCTGTTATGATAATAGGATCGTCTGCTGTAAAAACATAAGGCAGGTATGGAACTCCTGTCAAGACTAGCTTGACATGCTCGAATGTAACTTGGCCGTCCTCAACATGCAGCAGAAGGTGTATCTTTGAAAGCCCTACACTTGCTCCTTCTGAAGGAAAGGACTGACTTTCATTTACTGTGCATGATATATACATCCATCATATATAAAGCCATCTTTACCTCCGTTGCTATACTTATGATCTACAATAGCAAGATGAACATATGTTGGTGATTAATTGGCTCAAGAGCACCCCCTCCATCTTGGGGTACATGAAGCGATCCGTGGATTGCAGTTGGCACCATTTAATCCAACAATAAATACTTACACAAAAAATGAAACAGAATAATGTGTCAATGCTAAATCTAGGGAACAGGGGATATTCAATATTTTTCCCATGTAAGCTTCTCAGTGAAGTCCAAAATGTTACCTGTAAGAACTTCCAAAACCCATGGCTCGTACTTAAACTGGTTCCACAGAGACACAGTTGTATTTAAACATATCAGTATATTTCTAACCACTCGTATATTACCCACTTGTATTCTAACACACAAGCGCCATCTCCCAGAATGTCCTCTCAAACGACATCATCCATGAAACATTAAACAAATCTTGGCCATCACTCATTTGTATATCTGTATGAACTCATTCATCAGGATTCTTTATTGAAAAGTTCCTCTCATCTTCTTTAAAGAAACCAACTAAATCGATGTATAGTGCATGTTAGAAGCAAACATTTGATATATATTGTATTGATACACTTGAATCGATCATTGTGCAGTCAATTGCAGAACTATAGCATACATACGAAAATGCCTTTTTTAACATTTTCCACTACTTTGAGGTCCACTGACTCCTTGTTGGTATTTATACTGATTGAACTAGGAATGACACCTGATGTCAACAGATTAGCCTTGTCACATATGTGAAAAGCTTTGTAAATCATAATCATTGTGTCATTCTCAGTTGTCTCATCAAGAGTGGCATTTAAGCTATTTTGTCTGCTTTATTATCCGAGGCCTTGAGTAACTTTTTTCTACTTATCTTCCAATATTAACTCAGACTTCTATCATCCTTTCATCGAATAGTGATCAATCTATCTTACACCCACTTTCACATCTGATTAGCTAGCAAACAGTGCTTCAGATCTTTCGGTCTGTCAAGAGTGAGCATTGCTCGCTTTCAGAGTTCATTAATATGCATATTAAAGAGGGGTCCTAGTGCCAGCCATCAGCTCCATCATGCCTTAAAAGTGCATCCTGGATAAAGCTCTGTTACAGAAGCTTCCATTTTGTAAGAGCCACTGGAGTGGTTTAAGTTGGTGAGAAATGTGCTCAATGTTGTTTTAAAGAGCGTGCATGTTTCCTTGCTGTATGGGGTGTTAATATTTGTGTAAGTGTCTTCTATATTTCATTGTCCTCATTGCATTATGCTCTCCATTTCTATATTTGCTCAAAAAGCACAATGCTATTAGTCGTAGTCAGCAGACTTCTGTCCCATCCATTCTGTGACCAAAAATAATTTTACTCTCTCAGTTAGTATCATGCTCTATTTATAAAAACTATATTATAACACAGGTAATTCCTCCCAGCGTAACCCAAAACCAGGGTCAATTTTTTTTGCTACTTTAAGGAAGAGAAACGGGACCAAAATAGACACAGAATACAGGTGTCTTATTCCTCTAACACACGAAAGCTAAGACGGAGAAAATGGACCCTGTAGCATGATTATGCAAAAAAGATAAAAACAGTTTACAAATTCATTTCACTTTTAATCATGATACAACGATTATTTAAAACCTCATAACACTTGCAGAAGAAAACCGATACAAAAATCACAATACACACAACCATTAACGAATTCTGAACACATTGACAATGTCATTAAATCACAATCAGACAAAACCAAATTTATGATGGTCTAATCTGTGTAAAATATTCAGAAGCACTGTCCCTATTGCCCATTTCAAAGGACATTCATCAGGGTCAGTCCACTGCACACTTGCAGGATTTTTGATTTGTGGGTGTGCTGATTTCCATGGCACTATGCACTATGCATGGTAACACACATCAAATAGAAAGTCAATTTCAGGTTCTCATTAATAGAACTTCTTGATATGTAACAGCCTCAATATACCACCGCTGGACAATGGCAACAGTAAAGGTTCCAAGCACACTCCAAATTATGCTGGGGTCGGTCTTCCAGCCTCATGTCTCCCAAAAGAATAAATAACAGAGGGTGCCACACTCAACCCTAGATTGCATGTAATGCCAGGGCACCAAAACACATCACAAATCAGTGGGTTCAAACATGCCATTACAAATAAAAATGCTCTATTAATGAGAACCTGAAATTGACTTTCTATTTGACAGGAGGTTAGCACAGGGGCAACGAGCTGGCCTTGGAAACAAGACCATGCAGAGCAACAGAGATTCCAATCCCGGATCCACGTTTACAAACCAAATACAAGTACAATATTAGGTGCGTTATAAAAAGTAAATAAAACAAAAAATATATTTGTGCATAGCCAGCAAGAGCAGGTTGGTGTATTTTGAAAACATAGGCATTATGAATGTGTGGTTTAGAGTAGCATACTGACTAATATGTTGGCAAGCATAATCAAATGTTTTAAAGAGCCATCTGGGCATATAAATTGGGCAAAGGTATTATGAACATACACTGTAAAGAGGAACTTTGCTATATATGTGAGCACAACCAGCATGAGCAATTGTATGAAGGCCATACTGTCATATATTGTGGGCAGAGGCATAATGAACACTTGTGTTACAGTGGCAAGCTGGCATATATTTGGGCACCGCCAGCATGTGCGCATGTTTACATGGTCATGTCGACATATTGTTAAACCGTAATCATATAATACCTCCTTATTTTAAATATTGGCCTAAGCCCATTCGCATTACACAGAAAACCGCGTTTGTAATCTTACGACTTTTGGTTAACTTCGTCGCCATTTTAAGACTCATCCGCCATTTTGATTTTGACTCTTGTTCCATGTTCTAAAATGGTGGGCTGTGTTTTCAACTTGGAGTCGAGCTGAACGACCTTTGAGTTCTGTTAATGTTTAGGCTGACTGAGAGCAGATTGGTTGACCAATGCAAAGAAACCTTGTGCTTCATATGAACTGCCATCCATGTGTTGTCTGCGCTCACAAGCCTCATCCTCGACATAAACAGAGACAATGGAAAACAAACTCTGGTCGTGTGTTCTGACTGAACTGCATTGTAGCGATTTGTGGAATAAGGCTTACCGTGGATCAGAGAACCATCAGCATCATTGTGATTTCATGGACATACAAACTTGTTTAATCCTTTGTATAATATTGTAACATTTGTCATATGAACTAGGCACAAACTCAAGCCAGTGAATTATTAGTTTGGAGAGGGTCTGGACAATGTTTTAAAAATTGTATAAATATGTCTGAGTTTAGATGTCCAGCACTCTCACCCCTCACTGTGTCTGCTGGTACACACTCCAAGGTGTTGGTAGCCAGATAGCTATCTGTTTTGCTTTGTAACTGTACAGTAATAAAATATACTTGTATCTTTTCAACCCGTGATTGGCATATTTCATTTGTGGTACTAAGCCTCGATATTTCTTTGGTCTTTCAGATGGTGCCCGAATAGGGACCCTCAAGATTGATGCCACCTCGCTGAAGAGAAGACCCGGTTATCGGACCGGGATCGGAGTGTGAGAAAAAGGGGGCCCCTTTGTATGAGACGCAAAACCTCGACAGTACTGCACAATCAGAACCCTGGACGGTGAGCACGTAGTTCAAAAGGGAATCTTGACGAGGGTCCTCATATCGAGGTGGGCTGTTTTGCCAAAATCGCCACCCACAAGGGTCGTCCTTTGTAATCCGATCGGACCTCCTCAGTCCTTTGCAATCAGGTGAGTCGTACCCCGATTCCTAAGTATCCTGATATGTGGTTGCAGTTTTGTTCTCATGAGTACAAACAACACCAGGTAACTGTAATGCTCACCTGATTCCCACGGAGGCGCTGGTCTAGGCAGGAAGGTGTCAGTGACTCGAAAGGTGATGTGCAGGACTCGGTTGGCTTCTGGGGCTGAGCCTCTTCGTACTGTGTGTCGAACTCGAAGGGTGAGATTTCTGCAGGTGAGAGAATATGGGGGTTAATGATCTGGGCAGTTGAGTGTCTCTCTCTCTCTCTCTCTCTATTCCCAGCTTCCCCGTAGAATCCCCCAGGTCAACGTGCTCACCTTAGATAGGTGAATGCTGGGCTCTCCATCTGCGTCTGGTGCAGGGTGCCGTTGCCAGTTCCTTCACTGGGTAGAACGTAGGCCTCTTGACATCAGAGGATCGCTACTGCCGTTAACTGCACGAGCGGTGAGTTTCCGGACACCTTTTGTCCTTAAAGTCTTTAGATGCGAGGGCACTTTTATGTAGATCAGGGTTTGGTATAATGCTTTCTCCTATTTGTTTTGCAGGGCTCTGGAGATAGAAGATGGTGTGAAGGGAGCCGAAGCTGGAGCCAGAGCCTTGGAATGGGAATGAAGCGCTTGGAAATGCGTGAGTAAATGCAAGCGCTCTAACTGTTTCTTTTCTCTTGCAGCTGCGGGTTCGTGCTGAAGAGATGCTGGAAAACGCCAGAGTATTTGCAGGCGTCCTATTATGGCGAGCGCAATGGGCGTAAGTAAATACCTGTCTAATGTCTCTCCTTTTGTCTTTCAGGTGCCGGATTGCAGTGTTGGAGACATCCGGAATTCCCAGAGTGCCGGTAAGAAATAACTATGCCTTTGTTTTCACAGGCGGAGATGCAGCGTGATGAAATGGTCGCTGCCGATGGATCAGGTGAGTAATGCGCTTCGTATGAAGGTTGCCGTGCTAACCTGTAGTTTCTTATTTTGCAGGTGCTGCTGAAGACTGGATGCGGGGATGGTAAGTATTGTTCTTGCAGGTTCTGCTGAAGACTGGATGCAGGAATGGTAAGTATTGTTCTTGCAGGTTCGGGCCCGGATAGAAGAAAAGCTGGAACAGACTCGGTGAGCGTTCTGCTGCAGATGCAGAATAACGCAAAGCACGTTTCATCAATCGGGTGTGGTTTAAATAGCCTTGGAGTGCTGAGGCGTCTTCCTCCACGGCCCCGCCTAGGTAAGAAAAGAGTTCCTGTTCCAGAAGAGTTCCAGTGTTGTATCCAGGGAGTGGAGCTTGCCCCACCCAGGTAAGAAAGTAGTTCCGGCTTACTGAGGATTCCTATGCAGCTGGTAAGTAAGCAGCATGGTCTGCTGCAGGTAAGTCCACCCACGCATCTTCATATAGATTATGAGCCCGGCGCTTCCAGTGCCGGGACCGATGGCATTGATGAGCCTGGCGCCACCGGCGCCAGGACAAGGTCCAAAAGGTCCCAGTGGGGACCGGCTGGTGCCTAGGATTAAGGTTAGGGGCCTGCTTCCAAGGACGTTGGGCTGGTCCTGGCTCCTTGGAAGCAGTGATCATGACAGTACCCCCCTCAAGGCCCCTCCCAAGCATGTCTTCTCCGGGGGTTTTGGTTTGTCGGGGTGATTCAGATGGAATTTCTTGACCAGACGAGGTGCATGGACATATTCTGAGGGTTCCCAAGACCTTTCCTGGGGGCCATATCCTTTCCAATCAACCAGATAATATAATTTAGATTTGTAGATTTTGGAATCTAGGATGTTCTTTACTTCGAATTCGAGTTCTCCTTCTACTAAAACAGGTTCTGGGAGTTCGGTCAATCGGGTTTCTGGTTGTACTGGTTTTAGTAAGGAGACATGGAATACTGGATGTATTTTCATATGCGAAGGTAATTCCAATTTGACAGCTACCGGATTAATTATAGCAGAGATGAGATAGGGTCCAAGGTATCTCGGAATGAAGGTGCGGGGTCCTTTTAGAGGCAGGTGCTTAGTGGATAACCAGACCTGATCTCCTACTGCGTAGTGAGGGGCCTCTTGACGGTGTTGATCTGCTCCTTTCTTGAATTGAACTTTAGCTCTTTGCAGATGGGCAGTGGCTTCCTTAAAAGCACGAGTGATCTCAGAGTGCAATTGATCCACAGCAGGTGCTTCGAATTCTTGGGGAGGATCCAGGTTCGAGGTCCTAGGATGGTGTCCATATAATAGGAAGAAGGGAGTCTTCCCGGTTCCCGAATGAGTCGAATTGTTATAAGCGTACTCCGCGATCCAAAGAATGTCCTTCCAAGGGTTTTCAGTTTGTTGGAGCATGCAACGTAAATATTGCTCTAGAGTTTGATTTGTCCTCTCGGTTTGTCCGTCAGTTTGGGGATGGTGACTGGTTGAAAGTCTCACATCAATTTGGGCTAAACGACAGCAACTTCGCCAAAAGTGGGAGATTAATTGACTTCCCCTATCAGAGACCAAAACCGAGGGAAAACCGTGTAGCCGAACAATGTTTTCTAAGAATTCTCGGGCCAATACTGAAGCTGTAGGTAGGCCTTTCAGGGGAATGAAGTGAGCCATCTTGGAGAATAGATCCACAACTACTAAAATGGTATTATACCCTGAGCATGGAGGTAAGTCCGTGATGAAATCCATGGACAGGGTATGCCATGGACAGGGAGGGATGTCTAGTGGATGTAAGAGGCCGGCTGGTTTCTCCTTCTGACTTTTATTTTGGGCACATACACCGCAGGAGATTGCGAAGTCTCTAATATCCTTCTTCCATGATGGCCACCAGAAATGTCTTTTGACCTTTTCCATGGTTTTGGTAATGCCAGGGTGACCCTCCATTAGTGAGTCGTGATAACAGGAGATCACTTGTTCTTGTATTTTCTCACTGGGCAAGTACAATCGTCCTCGGAAATATGGAAGGTCTTGATCCACAGAGAATTATTTTCCCTTTAATTGCCAGTCCTGTAATTCAGCCGGAGTTAGGATTGATTTGACTGTAGTCTTGATGTCTTCAAAGGATTGAGCGCTGACCAAGCCCAAAATCCTTTGTTCTGGGATTATGGGTATTGGTTCTGGATTGGTCAAGTGTTCATCTATTCCCATCTGGGAGAGGGCATCTGCTTTTCCGTTTTTACTGCCTGGTCGATAAGTAATTATAAAGTCAAACTCAGCCAAAAACAGAGCCCAGCGAAGTTGCCTGGAAGACTGAGCCTTGGCCGTCTTTAGATATTGTAAGTTGCGGTGATCTGTCATTACGGTGACTGTGTGTCTGGCTCCCAAAAGATAATGCCGCCAGGCTTTAAAGGCCGATCTGATAGCTAAAAGTTTGTCTGTAATTGAATAGTTGATCTCGGGAGCTGAGAATTTGCGAGACCAAAAGGCTACAGGATGTAATTGGTGTGTGACCGGATCTCTTTGTGATAAAACTGCCCCCATAGCTAGACTAGAAGCATCCGTTTCCACGATGTAGGGGAGTTCTGGACGAGGATGTTTTTAGAACAGGTGCAGAAATGAATTTAACTTTTAAGTCCTGAAAGGCTTGTTCTGCCTCGGTAGACCACTCAAAACGTTTGTTCTTCTTTAACAGAGCGGTGATAGTTGGACAATTCGAGAGAATTCAGGAATGAATCTACGGTAAAAATTAGCGAACCCTAACATGCTTTGAACTCCTTTTACAGAGGTTGGTGAAGGCCACTTGATGATCGCATCGACTTTTTTCGAATCCATATGGACTCCGTTAGGTGACAATATGAATCCCAGGAACTCAACTTCAGTTACGTTGAAAACGCATTTTTCAAGCTTAGCAAAAAGGTTATGTTGACGTAATCTCTCGAGGACTTCTTTAACGTGTTTCTGATGTTCCTCTTCAGATGATGAATAGACGAGGATGTCATCAATGTAGACAACAACACACACATCGATGAGTTCTCTAAGGACATCGTTCATAAAATACTGGAAGGTGGCAGGAGCGTTACAAAGTCCAAAGGGCATAACTTGATACTCAAACAGTCCATACTTGGTGCGGAAGGCCGTCTTCCATTCATCGCCCTCCTTTATTCGTACCAAATGGTAAGCTCCTCTGAGATCCAACTTTGTATATATACATGCGTCTTTGACTTGGTCCAGGAGTTTAGGGATCAAAGGTAACAGGTATCTGTTTTTAACGGTGATCTGATTCAGGGCGTGGTAATCTATACAAGTCCTAAGGTCTCCTTCCTTTTTCGGAACGAAGAACAAAGCCGAGGAAGCTGGAGATTTTGAAGGACGAATAAACCCATTAGCTAGGTATTGGTCCAGATATTGTCTGAGGTGAAGATTCTCTGGCTCAGTGAGGGCATAAATCCTACTGCAAGGAGGAGTTGTTCCGGGTATCAGATCTATTTGACAGTCGTAAGACCTATGAGGAGGCAGGGTGTTAGCTTGGTCCTTCCGAAAGACGTCTTGGAATTCCTGGTATTCGGGGGTAATTTGGGAACCTCAGAAGAGATTGCCGCCAATGAGACATCAGGCCGAGAATAACAAGTGGTCAAACATTCTGGAAACTGAACCGTCTTTGCTCGCCAATCGATCCGAGGATTGTGCTTCTCTAACCAAGGAATTCCCAGAATGATCTGGAACTGAGGGGCCTTGATCACATCGAACACGATTTTCTCCCGGTGTCCATCTTGGCTCACTAACGTCACTTCTTGGGTGGCGTGCGTTACGGGTCCGGAGGCTATCTCCGTGCCATCCACTGTAGTAATGACGTCTTTTACTGCCTTAGGGACAAGAGGTAGATTCATCCTTGATGCCATTTCACGATCCACATAATTACCGATTGCTCCGCTGTCGATGTAAGCTTCAATTGCATGCAAACGATCCGGACGTTCAGGTCTAATGAGGACCATAGGCACCATGAAATGCGAGGTCACGGGACAGATTTTAATGCTCGGCAAGAGGACCTCTACACTTGTCGGGCTAGGTCGTTTCCCTGTTCAGAATTTGTGGCACTGGTATCTGCGGCTCCTGCAGCCTTCTTAGCTGGTTTCACTGGACAGTCTCGAAGAAAGTGCCCCGAGTTTCCGCAATAGAGGCATAATTGCAGCTGTCTTCTTCTTTCCTGCTCCTTTTGGGTTAAAGGTCCTTTCATGCCCCCTATTTGCATGGGTTCCACGGTGTCAGCTCCCCTAGTAGAGGTCTGTGGTTTAGAAAACACTTGGGTGTCAAATTTGGAACGATCAGCCTTCCTGTTCTGTAATCTGTGGTCTAATTGAACAACTAAGTCAATATATTCTGAGCATTCTTGTGGAGGATTCACAACTTGAGCTAACACATCCTTGAGCTCTCCACGCAGGCCTCTGTAGAAAAGCGTTATTCTTTTATCCTCAGGCCATTGGGTTTCCACTATAAGTCTGTTGAATGAAGCAATATAAGTCAAGAGTTCTTGATTACCCTGCCGTAATGAAAGGAGTTCATTGTCCAAGGCCTGCCCTTGTGCATGTCTTGCGAACAGTTTCTCCATGCTGGACTGGAAGGCCTGGAAATCATGAAGAACCGGATCATCCTGAGTGACTAAAGGGATCGACCAATCTGCGGCACTGCCACTGAGATAAGAAAGCACGAAAGCCACCTTGGTCTGATCTGTTGGGAAGGCAGCTGGTCGACATAAAAAGTGTAGGCGGCACTGGTTAATAAACACTGCAAATTTCTTTGGGTCACCAGAAAAGCGTTCGGGCGGAGCCAAGGGCACATCACCAGGTAGATTGATTTGCACAGGATTTGAGGATGCTGAAGGATAACTTCCTCCTGGAGCGGGCAAAGTGTCTGTCCTGCCTGCGTTTGTAGCAATTGCCTAGCGAGATCCTCTGTTCGCTCCTTGGATATTATCAGCTCTCTTCTTAGAGAGTTTTTTTCCTGACGAGCTGCATGTACTTCTGCTCTTAGTTCCCCAAGCAATTGGGCCAATTGATCAGTGTCCGAGGTTTCCATTGCGCCTGGGTAGGAGTTTTGCGGTGGGCTTCGCGTTCTGTAACGCTCACCTGATTCCCACGGAGGCGCTGGTCTAGGCAGGAAGGTGTCAGTGACTCGAAAGGTGATGTGCAGGACTCGGTTGGCTTCTGGGGCTGAGCCTCTTCGTACTGTGTGTCGAACTCGAAGGGTGAGATTTCTGCAGGTGAGAGAATATGGGGGTTAATGATCTGGGCAGTTGAGTGTCTCTCTCTCTCTCTCTCTCTATTCCCAGCTTCCCCGTAGAATCCCCCAGGTCAATGTGCTCACCTTAGATAGGTGAATGCTGGGCTCTCCATCTGCGTCTGGTGCAGGGTGCCGTTGCCAGTTTCTTCACTGGGTAAAACGTAGGCCTCTTGACATCAGAGGATCGCTACCGCCGTTAACTGCACGAACGGTGAGTTTCCGGACACCTTTTGTCCTTAAAGTCTTTAGGTGCGAGGGCACTTTTATGTAGATCAGGGTTTGGTATAATGCTTTCTCCTATTTGTTTTGCAGGGCTCTGGAGATAGAAGATGGTGTGAAGGGAGCCGAAGCTGGAGCCAGAGCCTTGGAATGGGAATGAAGCGCTTGGAAATGCGTGAGTAAATGCAAGCGCTCTAACTGTTTCTTTTCTCTTGCAGCTGCGGGTTCGTGCTGAAGAGATGCTGGAAAACGCCAGAGTATTTGCAGGCGTCCTATTATGGCGAGCGCGATGGGCGTAAGTAAATACCTGTCCAATGTCTCTCCTTTTGTCTTTCAGGTGCCGGATTGCAGCGTTGGAGACATCCGGAATTCCCAGAGTGCCGGTAAGAAATAACTATGCCTTTGTTTTCACAGGCGGAGATGCAGCGTGATGAAATGGTCGCTGCCGATGGATCAGGTGAGTAATGCGCTTCGTATGAAGGTTGCCGTGCTAACCTGTAGTTTCTATTTTGCAGGTGCTGCTGAAGACTGGATGCAGGGATGGTAAGTATTGTTCTTGCAGGTTCTGCTGAAGACTGGATGCAGGAATGGTAAGTATTGTTCTTGCAGGTTCGGGCCCGGATAGAAGAAAAGCTGGAACAGACTCGGTGAGCGTTCTGCTGCAGATGCAGAATAACGCGAAGCACGTTTCATCAATCGGGTGTGGTTTAAATAGCCTTGGAGTGCTGAGGCGTCTTCCTCCACGGCCCCGCCTAGATAAGAAAAGAGTTCCTGTTCCAGAAGAGTTCCAGTGTTGTATCCAGGGAGTGGAGCTTGCCCCACCCAGGTAAGAAAGTAGTTCCGGCTTACTGAGGATTCCTATGCAGCTGGTAAGTAAGCAGCATGGTCTGCTGCAGGTAAATCCACCCAACCATCTTCATATAGATTATGAGCCCGGCGCTTCCAGTGCCGGGACCGATGGCATTGATGAGCCTGGCGCCACCGGCACCAGGACAAGGTCCAAAAGGTCCCAGTGGGGACCGGCTGGTGCCTAGGATTAAGGTTAGGGGCCTGCTTCCAAGGACGTTGGGCTGGTCCTGGCTCCTTGGAAGCAGTGATCATGACAGTAACTCCAGTGATCTGATATGCCTGGGAAAGTTTCAGGGGTTTATTCTGCAGAGACAGACAATCTGTGGAATTTGGCCGACCGGCACCACAGGAGATGTCGCCGGAATGTACTATGTACTGTAAGTACGGCATTGGTAGTATAGTATTCAACGATAATTAGCACAGACAAACTAGACATGCTTCCGAATGTCAGTGGCCAGTTCATGGTAGCTTTGAGATTGCTCATATAGAGTATTTGGAGTTTATATTTTTAAAGAAAAAGGCTAGGCCTGCAGCATTTGATGTAATTCAGAATTGGAAAAAGGAAGCTATGCAGCAACTTAAGAGTAAAGAGAAACATGCACGTCGTCATATGTCTAATTCAGAAAAAGCATTATTTTATGATCAACAGAAACAGTTGAGTCTGGTAGAAACATGGATAGGGCTTTCCAACTTGGTGTACAGAAAATATATCCGTCTAAAGATTTTCATGCTTCAGACAAACAAATTGATAAACTTTTAAATTAACGTAGGACTGTTGCCACTGCACCACCTCCTTATGTGCCTCTTCCTGCAGTCTTACCTCTTCCTGCCGTTGCACCTCATCCTGTTGCTGTCCCTGTTCCTCTTGTTGTTCCTCTGCTGCCAGCTGTTGCTCCTCTTCCTGTTGTTGCTCCCCCTTCTGCATCTCCATTCTTACCGACAATTGCTGTTTCCTGTGATTCCTTCTTTGTTGCCAGCAGTAGTGTCTCCACTACCTGTTGTACAGGATTTGTCTGCTCTCTCTTTTCCAAGCGATTCTGTTGCACTTGTAGCAAATGAAGGGGTGAGTGCCGAATCAAAGATAGTGACTCGTAGTACAGTCTTTAAAGCTAGAAAGAGAGGATTGGACGCATGGGCTATTAAATGTATAGAGAAAGGTAAAAAATCAGCTGTCTTAGCTACACTTTTTGATCTAGAAAGTATTCCCGAACAGAATGTTTTGGTTGAGGGAATGGGAATGCATTTGGCCAAAATGTGGAATGATTTGACGGACATGGATGTCCCACAAGGGTTGAGGGATTTGAATGTCTTAGCTTACTCACGGGACACTGCGAAAAAAGTACATGAGCATGTTGAGAGGGTTTTTGAGTTTAAAAGGGAGTCATATTGTTTACAGTATGATGAAACAGATGGTGATAGATTGGATGCTCTGTATGTGCAGAAACGGTTTGTTCCTTCTTGGAAGTGAACGACTAAAGAGACGCGAATTTGCACAAGGGATTTGCTTAGATGGATTTCGGATGTGTCTATGTCTCCCATAGAAGTATATGATACGTTTAGTCATTATACTCCACAAATGCAAAAGAAAGTGTTACAGGTAATGGTAGAGTACCTGCAGGATGAGTGTATGAAGAAAAGGATGTGTTGTTCCGCAGATTTGATGATTATTTATAAGAGAACATTTTCACCTGACACTGCTTTGACTACTTTGTCGCTCGATTTAGCTCTATTGCTTAACAAACTTTCGGAGTTGCCTACTTCTCAATTGCGAATGAGAGAGGTTCCTCCGACATTTGTTCCTAAAGTGGAAATTCCAGCTGATGCCGTAGCAGGCACACCAGCTACCACTATAGAAGCTCACTATGTTTCGCAATTTGTTCATGTTCCGTTCTCTAGACAGGAAGTGAATACTATTGGACAGTCGATTCCAGACATTAGGAAAAATCCAACAGGGTTTTATAAAGAAATATAATCTGTCTTGAATTCGTCAGTTTTTACGCTGGGTGATATAGACTTGTTGTTCCCTGTGATCCTACCTGCTGATTTATGGAAACAGATTATAACTGTAGATGATCAGGCAGGGGTGTGTGACACATGGGTTAACTTGGTACGGTTAGACGGAGAAAGGAAAGCTGGTAAGAGACCACCACAGGTGATACTGACATTGCCAGACAGAATAGTTACTAAATTAAAGACTCTAGTTCCAGAGAGAAGAATAGTTTGGGACAAGCTCATTGATTGTACCCAGGGGAAATCTGAAGGTGCTACCAAATGTTTTAATCGGTTTGAACAAGTATTTTCAGATTTTAGTGGTCAAGATTTAAGCACTGAGTCAGGAAAAAGAATGTTTGTGGACAGATTTGTGCGTGGATTGTTGCCTGATATCCATTCACAAATTATAACTTCCAAAAGTGCCTGACAAGCTAAATCACAGTCTGAAGTATTGCATATGGCTCAGAATTACCAAAATAGAGTCAATAGTAAAAAAAGAGAGGATTGAAAAGAAGAAGGGAGACTTGAAAACCAGAGCATTGTTGCAACAGATATTAGAGGAACCAGAGGTGGGAGTACACAGTTTAGAGGTCAGTTTCCTCCACAGAGTAATGTGCAGATGGGTCCTGTATACAAGAACCAATGTGCTTATAGCAGAAAAGAAGGTCATTGGTGAGTACAATGCCCTATCCTTTAACAGAGATCGAATAACACATATGGTGCCATCGGCAGATGATCCAGAGGCTGCCCTGGGATAGGGGTTCCTGGTAGAAGCCAGTTTGCTCAGAATCCACAGTCATTCTCGAAAGATAGTTAGCAACATATTGTTGATAATAGGAATATTTTTGATAATCCTATCTTTTGGAGGATCTCGTATTTGATGATATATTGTTCCGTTAGGACAGCCCGAAGCAGAGTCTGGAACCAGTGCCTATTCCCATCGATCAGAAAGGGCCCTACGTAGATATGAAGTTGGGGAATAGGAAGCATCTATTTTTGATAGATACAGCAGCACACAAGTGTTCCATTGATCATTTGCATGTTCCAGATATTCCACTGTCAGGGCAGAATAACATTTCTGTAGGATTTTGTGGCACGCCAGTGGTTAGTCCGGTTTCTCAGCGGTACCAATTTCACTGGGGCCATTCACGGATCAATTTCCATTTCTTCTAACGATGAATTGTTGTGAGAATTTGTTGAGGTTGAATCTGTTGAAGGAATTAAATGCGGTAATTCATTGTTCCCCAGATGGAGTACATTTGACGATTTCACCTCAGCAATGTTCTGGTTCACATTTCTCACTATTCCTTTACTGACTGAATTGGATAAAGTTCCGGCATGTTTATGGGCAGTTGATGATAATGATGTTGGCGGACTGCGCATGCGCGAGCGACACATGCGGACTTAAGCACTTCGGCGCCCGGCGGCCGCTGCATTTATCCTTTTAAATAAACCCTTTTTGCTGCTCTAAAGAACCCCATTTGCGTACGAATGCTAGCAAACGCACTTGGGCAGCCATCGCTGCAGCTCTGAGATGATTCGGACCAGGGGGGCTCCAATACCGGCTCGAAGACCGCCAGCTGGTGGGTGATCCATGTCCAGAGCAGCATGAGCGGAGGCGACTGCTCACCCCTCCCCCTCCGGGGCACACAAACACTTCGGAGCCAGGCACGCGCTGGAGAAATGCCTGGGATGCTCTGCCGGAACCGCCGGAGTCATGAGTGCAGTCCCTCCCGCCCACCTGATCCTGAACATTGCCGGGCGCTAGGACTGAAGCGGCCCCGATCGCCGATCCACTGCATCCCGCTGAAGAAACACTCACCTCCCTTCCTGTGCCTGCGGAGGATCACGCGGGAAGCGCTCCAACATCTCCTTATCACGGACCCGCGGCTTCCTGAAGTGCTCTCCCCAGGCCTACGCCACCAGCCTTCCATCGGTGGTCTCCCCCTTCCCCTCCCCCATCAGCGAGACTGCACCGCACAGGGTTGAGTCGCGGCACGTCTGGGAAGATCTAGTGCCGCGCTCCCCTTCTGGTGGACGATACGAAAGCACTAGACCCAGCCATAGCAAGGTAGGGGTGTGAGTGGGCCCAGGAGCCAACCCTGCTTCTTCCCCCCTATCCCTACATGGCTCCTCATAAACCCGGACCGGCAACAGGGCCTGTGCAGCCCATGATCAGAACTGTTGAGGAGCGTAATATGCACTAACCTGTGCTCCCCCTGGGAACAATATCGCTGAACACAGGATCCTGCCTCACTGTAACCCAAGGCACAACCTGTACCCATTGTAACTAAGTTCCTCTACAAGTAACAGCGCCACAATGCCCCTGGGCTGACTGCGCGCTATATAAATGTAATAAATAAATAAATAAATAATATAGCGATACGATCCTGCACTCCCTCCAAAACAGTTTCTCTCTAATTAAGGCCTCAGCACACCTGGACTGCGGTGGGGGCGCGGATGTGAGGGACGATCCACAAAACAGCTCCTACTGGACACCACTACTACGGGGCAAGCTCTCCCCCACTCGCCTGGCCTAGCAATTTGTATGGGAGACCCACACCCCGGGGACACACGCTCCGCTGACTTCGACGCCGACCCCGTGTGAATACACCGAGGACCCCTTGTGTCACTCCTGGCCCGACTACGTAATATACACGTGCCTACTTCTGTACTGGTGTGCCACCTGCGACATGGGGAAAGAAAAATCTAAACGCAGACTTCAGAAGAGGAAGTTGCTGGCGAGGAGGCTCAGGACCCCCCAATTTCTCTGTCCGACCTCATGAATGCGATTGGGGACTCAAGAGCATCGCTGGAACTCAAAATAGGCGGCCTGTCCTCAGAGGTCTCCCTTATCCGACATGATCTACGCAACCTCTCAACTAGGGTGGGCGAGGCAGAACAAAGGGTGTCCGCCACAGAAGACACCATCCACGGCCTGGAACAACAACTTGCCGCAATCACCCAGGGAGTCACCCAGCTGAAATACCGCGCAGAGGATAACGAGGGGAGAGTGCGACGCAATAACCTGAGGATCCTTGGAATACCGGAGAAAGAGGAAGGCCCCAGTGCTGAACTTTTCCTGGAAGACTGGCTGACTCACGTCTTCGCTCCTAAAAAGCTACCCAAATTTTTCTCAATAGAAAGAGCACACAGGGTGCCCACTGGCTAACCTACCCCTGGAGCCCCACCTAGAACAATGATTGCACGCCTGCTGAATTACCGAGACCGTGATGCGATCCTGCAGATGGCCAGGGCCTCTGGCCCAATCACGTACAACGGCTACAAGGTCGGGTTCTACCCCGATTACACCAAGGGAGTTCAAAAGGCCCGCCAGTCATTTGACTCTGTTAAGAAAAAACTCCAGTTGTTATCTTTCAAGTACGCCCTGTTCTTCCCGGCACTGCTCAAAGTCGACTACGAGGGCACCACTCACCTCTTCCACAACCCCAAAGAGGCATGGGACTGGCTTGAAACTCAAGTCCTCACGGACCTTAGAGTGGGGCGCACACCACTGGGCCCGCCTGGTCCGAGCAGCCCTCGCCCCCTCGATCCCCAACCAATGCAGAGGACGGCACGGCTGGGAACCCTACAGAGAAGGGATAAGCCCCACGCAATATGGGGACGAATCGACAACACAATAACATGGGAACGCTCACTTAGAGGAAGTTTACCAAGTTATAAGTTTGATGTTTGGGCGACAGGTGCTCCCAGTTGGGGGGGAAATACAAGGAGGGGGTGTTTTAGGAATATAAGGAATCAGAATCATGGATTGAGAAGGCATGACACCGGCAGGCACTGGCAAGGGGGGCACGCACGGCCTACGGGTGGGACAGTTGTTACCAAAATTATCCAGGCATCAGGCACGTCACTACGGGGCGACCCACAAACGTTTCCTCTGAGGGAAGACCCCTACACTCCTTTGAAAACTATGCAATTGCCATTGATCCTTCCAGATGCCGAGTTAAAATGCCCACGCAGATAGAATGAACTCCAACAAGGTATCCTTACTGTCCTGGAACGTTAACGGACTTGGATCCAGCATAAAACGAAGACTGGTGCTCCAATATCTCAATCGCTACTCACCAGACATAGCTCTTCTAAACGAAACGCATCTGATTGGTACGAACACCAACTTTTTCAAACGGTCCAACTATCCACATACCTACCAGGGCGGATTCACGAAAGGCGCCAGGGGCACGATGATACTCGTCCACAAGCGTGTCCCCCGACAAGTTAGGAAGATCAAAGCTGACCCCCAGGGCCACTATGTAATGATATTCGCCGATAGTTAGGGCGAGAAAAGGGGCCTCGCAGCAATTTATGCCCCCCACGCTCACGAAATAACTACTGTCCGAGCTGCGAAATATGCTCCTGGAAGAAGAGGCCTATCTGTGGGTCATAGGGGGGGACTTTAACGAAGTGATGGACACCGCAGTCGATAGATCTCATAGGAGATCCGGATGCTGCCCTGCCTCTATGCCACCTGCCATGTTCGCCGAAGCCCTGGGGTTGACGGACACTTGGCGCTCACTCCATAGCGACAAGGCTGGTTTTTCCTTCTTCTCCGGCGTGCACAAATCGTTCTCAAGGATTGATTATGCCTTCATCCCCCGCAGCACAAACCACAGACTCCTAGCCGCTGAATTCCTCGCACGGGGTATTTCGGATCACTCTCCACTTCTCCTAACCTTGAAGAATGTCTTTCGATGTCCAGATCGCAACTGGCGCCTGAACACATACCATCTGCGGCTCCCCGAAATCGTGGAGGAACTGGAAAAAAAGACAATGGAGTATTTCGAAATCAACGAGGGCTCAATGGACTGCCCAATCTCGATCTGGGAGGCGTATAAGACAATCCTTCGGGGAAGAGCTATCTCGGCGGTTTCCGCCCACCAAAAATGACAAGTCTAAAAGATCAGAGAGGCAGAGGCACATGTCCTGGAGTGTGAGTGACAGACCCTTGAACACAGCGACCAGGAGACAAAGGATGCCCTGACCATGGCACAAGATACCCTCAGTAACCTAACTCTGGACAATGCACAAACAGCCCAAACTGACAAAGCAAACAAGACACTGGCCTGGTTGGAGAGGCGTGAACAAAACAGGGGACATGTACGTGCCATTAAATCACCGGATGGCACACTACTCACAGACGACTCTGACATTGTCGAAGCATTTGCCACCTACCACAAGAAGCTCTACACCCCACCCGCCGAGAGCTCGCCTGCTGTACCCTCCCACTACCTCGACTGGATCGAGACCCCAAAACTCTCACAGCACCAGTCAGAACTCCTGAACGCTGAACTCACGGAGGCCGAGGTGTAAGAACCACTAACACAGCTCCAGCCCAGGAAAACTCCGGGTCCCAACGGTTTCCCCACAGAAACATGTAAATACCTCGGAGGTATATTATCGGCCCATATGCACCGCATGTTCCTATGTAGCAAAGAACTAGGGACGCTCCCCTCGGACCTCAGGAAGGCATGCATAGTAGTCATACACAAACCAGGGAAACCTCCAGAGGAATGTGCCTCCTTTCGTCCCATCTCACTAATCAACCGAGAAGCCAAGGTCCTCACCAGAACACTCGCCAACAGGCTCCTGAAGGTGATAGAGACCCTTATCCATCCGGACCAATGTGGATTCATGCCCAATAAATCCACTCGCATGAAATTAGGCAGAATCCAACTGGCGCTTAGCAGAGCCAAAGTAATACCGGCCCCACTAGCCCTCCAGGCGGTGGTCTTTGAAAAGGCATTTGACTCGGTGGGGTGGGCAATCATGGACCGGATGAACCTGGGACAAACATTTATCTCATGGGTCAGGCTGCTCTATGCATCCCCGGAGGCCACGGTAAGGGTGAACGGTAGGTCCTCTAAATCATTTCCCTTGGGTAGGGGTACGAGACAGGGGTGCCCGCTGTCTCCGCTTCCCTTCCTCCTGGCCATCGAACCACTTGCTATTGAGCTCAGAGCTAACACCAACTGGACCGGATTTGCCTGGCCGGGGGGGAGAAGACCGCCTCTCGCTCTACGTGGATGACCTCCTTGTGTATCTTAGTAACCCGCACACCTCATGCGTTATTGTCTCCATCATCCTTAGAGAATATCAAAACTTTGCGGGCCTGAAAGTGAATGAAACCAAAACCATTTACTTCCCAATCCAGGGCAGCGAATCTCCGATTCCTGAGACCTGCCCATACCATATCGCTATCAGGGAATTTACATATCTAGGCATACCACTCGATCCGACACTTGAAGGGTTCCTCCAGCTGAACCTACAACCAGTACTAGAGCGATTTAATAAAGACACTTCCCACTGGCAATCACTCCCCCTATCGCTCATGGGCAGAGCCGCATTATTCAAAATGATGACCCTCCCCAGACTCCTTTACACTCTCCAAAATGCCCCATTTACCATCCCCAGGGAAACCTTTGCACTTATTGATAGGAACCTCTGCACGCTATTATGGGGAGGGAAGCAATCCAGAATCACCCTTGACACGCTCCAGAGATCGGTCTGGGAGGGGGGTATCGGTCTCCCCTGCATACGTACGTATTACCTACGACACAGATCGGAGTGGTAAAAGATTGGATGCATGCAGACCCCACACTACTACACATCTGTATCGAACTAGAGACCATGACCCCGTTAACCCCGCTGCAGACTCTGTATGCCACCCACAACCACCTCCCGAAGTTACCCAAGACGACGCATCATATCCGTCGAGCTTGGCAGGAGGCACACAAATTGATCGGCTGGAAAGGAAAGCCAACACTGTCCCAACCTATATGGCACAACGCACTCCTTCCAGATGTAGTGAAAATGGGCTCTTTTGGTCACTGGCACACAAAAGGGATACACATACTGGCACATGTGATACAGGAGGGTCGCCTCTTGGGCTTCGGGACCATGCAGGTGCAGTTTGATATGCCGCCCATGGACCGGTTTCGGCATGCGCAGCTGGCCCACGCCATCCACACCCAATTTCCAGACACGACAAACATACCCCTATGCTCTCCCATTGAGACCAATATCCTCCCACAACGCTTCCCTTCAAAGGTCACCTCCACTCTCTATCAGGCCCTCAACTCTTTCGGGGCTACACAGCTCGACGGGTTCAAAGCAAAGTGGGAAAGGGATGTGGGCCAACTGGAGCCGGAAGACTGGGTTGATGCATTAATGTCCCCCAGGGAAATCGGGATAGAAAATAAACTCAGACTAATACAACTGAGAATCCTTCACCGCTCTTATCACTCACGTACTGCAATGGCCAGATGGGGGGGGACTAGAAGATGGGACATGCATCAGATGCAAAACTGAGCCAGCCACCTTCTACCATATGATATGAGACTGCCCAGTGTTACAGGTCTTCTGGGAGGACTGTATTAATATGATCTCTGCTGCCCTGGCAATGCCAATCCCTAGGGATCCCAAAATGGTACTCTTAGGCATCTGGGGAGAAGTAGACCTGACAAAGTATGAAAAAATGTTCCTGTCAATAGCATTAGGGGCAGGCAAGAGACTTATCGTGGCTAAATGGGGTTCTGCAGACCCACTGTGCCTGAACCGCTGGAGTAATGAACTGGACAGATGCGCGGCTTCAGAACACCCCCCGCAAATTCAAAAATATATGGGGCAAATGGCTTGATGCTCATTGAAGCCCGCCGATGGATGCAGATCAACACCTCAAATAGCACTATTTGCCTGCCTTGTCCTGCAACTGTCCTAGGCCCTTGACCCTGCGGGGCCCCTCTTGCTCTTGATATTGCTATGCCTCTCTCATTTGTTGTATGCCGATGATTCATGCTTATTGTTATTATGTTATGCTTTTTAAACCCAATTAACAGAGTTATAAAAAAAAAGATAATGATGTTGGCATTTTGCAAATTGAACCTGTTGATATTGTCTTGAAACCAGGTGTTAAGTTACCACGTATTCCACAATATAAGATTTCAGTTGATGGTGAGCAAGCTCTAAAAAGTATAGTTTCTGATTTTGTTCATCGTGGAGTGATTGAGGAAATTGCAGGAAGTTTGTGCAATAGCCCAATTTTACCAGTGTACAATGTAGGGGATAATGCAATTCCTTTCCGCTTTATTATTGATTTGTGTGCTATCAATAAGATTGTTGCTCCACAATTTCCAATTGTGCCTGATGTGACCACAATATTAACAATGATTCCAGCTTCTGCTACTCATTTCAGTGTTGTGGATCTTAAGAATGCCTTCTTTAGTATTCCTGTACACATTGATAGTAGATATGTGTTTGTGTTCACACTAGGGGGATGCTCGTTTACATTTACTTGTGTGCTACAAGGGTACACTGAGAGTCTGAGTATTTACAGTAGAGCTTTGAAGGAACAGCTCGATACACTTGAGTTGCCTTCCACTTGTACATTGTTGCAGTATGTTGACGATCTTCTTTTAGCTGCAGAATCAGAAGTTGCTTGCAAGGAGGGCACGGTGTTGCTGCTTATTCATCTAGCAGAGCATTGGCATAAAGCTTCATTGAAAAAGTTTCAATATTGTCGACAGGATGTCACCTATTTAGGCTATCTCCTGTCAAAGGAGGGAAGAAGAATGACACCTGAACAGATAAAAAGCATCTCTAGCATGTCTGTCGCAAATACACAGAAAGAGGTTAGAGCCTTGACAGGCATGGCTTCATACTGTAGACAGGGGATCCCGGACTTCTCACTAGTGATAAAGCCAATGTTGGCATTGACAAAGAAGGGCATTTCTTTTCCATTACCGTGGAACATGGACCACCTGAAAACATTTGATCTGCTCAAAGCTGCATTGTGTTCAGCACCAGTTTTCGGCACACCAAATTATGACAAGGCCTTTGTTTTGTATATGCAGGAATGTGATGGATGTGCTTTGGCTGTGTTAACGCAGGAACATGGGGGAAGAATAGTCTGTGCAGTTATTTTTCCTCCACGCTTGATCCTGTTGCATGCGCTTTGCAGAGATGTTTGAGAGCTGCCACTGCTGCTGCTGCATCCGTAAAACAAAGTGAGGGTTGGTTTTAAGTCACTCTTTAACTGTGATGGTACCCCACTCCGTAGACGTTCTATTGAACAGAACGCAAACGCAACATCTTACTTCATCATGATTAACGAGATACAAGCTGATTTTATTTGCACCGCATATCCAAATTAAGAGATGTTGCATATTAAATCCGGCTGAACTATTGCCTCTTCCGCAAAACATTGCTTGCAGTGACAAGATGTCACATGACTGGCTCTATACCACAGAGCAAGAAACAAAAGGCAGAATTAATTTAAATGACACACCATTGAAAAATCCACAAGGGGAGCTGTTTTGCGATGGCTCCTGCTTCAAACGTTCGGATGGTACATCCACTGCTGCTTATGCCATCACTACATTAAGCACAGTTATGGAAACCAAGAGAATTTCACATAACTCTGCGCAGGCCGCAGATATTATCGCACTGACTCCAGCTTGTGAACTTTCCGAAGAACTTATAGAAAATATATTCAGTATGCCTTTGGGGAGGTTCACATCTTTGATAGATTATGGCCACGAGAGGTTTCTTGACCTCACACGGAACTAAAATTCAACATGGTACCTTGATAGTTCGGCTACTCTTAGCGCTTGCGCTTCCTACTCAAATAGCAATAATGAAGTGCGCAGCACACCAGAAAGTAACAGATGAAGTAGGGAGAGGAAATGCTTTTGCTGACAGGATAGCCAAACAGACTGCCACTGATTTGTATTCAGAGATGTATGTAACAAAATAAGCCACAAACACTTGTATAATAGATGAAGGAATTGATTTGATAAAAAATATTCAAGCTGATGCTACTCCACAAGAGCTTAAGCAATGGCCAGAGGGTTTAGCAAGTATAGATGATGAAGGTTGTTGGATAGACAATATCAAGAAAAGATGGATGCTGCCCGATGCTTATGTCATTGCTATGGTTACAATGGCTCATGGTCCCACTCATATATGTGCTAGAAAAATGTGTAAACTGCTGGAACCTGTCTGGGTAAATGTAAACATCTCAAAGACTGCTGAGCTTTTGTTCCAAAATTGCATGGTATGCTTACAGCATAATGTGGGGAAGGGTGCATCGACACCGAGGGGTAGTTTTGGCCCCCCTCTGTGCCTTTTGAAGTGATACATTTTGATTTATCAAAAGAGAGACCTGCCAGAATTACAAGTATGTTCTGGTAGTCATTTGTGCCTTTAGCAAATGGGTCGAAGCTTTCCCTGTAAAAGATGCCACAGCAATAACCACGGCGAAAACCATGCTTAAGGAATATTTTCCTAGGTTTGGTTTGCCAAGGGTCATTTGGTCGGACAATGGTCCACATTTTAACACTGCTGTTATTCTGCAAGTATGCCCGGGATTACAGATCGATAAACGGTTCCATTTTGCCAGACACGCTCAGAGTGCTGGACTTGTAGAAAGTCATAATGGGATCTCAAAGAATAAGGTGACTAAGATCTGTGCCAGTAGTAAGTTGAAATGGCCAGATGCCTTACCGGTACCTTTATTGTCCACGTGGATGACCCCACAAACAAGAACTGGACTCTCCCCCTATGAGATAATAATGGGGAGACCAGCCAATATTTGGAATCTGCCCAAGCCCAAAAGACTGAAAGACGTGGAGCATTTGCTCCTTTATGAATACTGTGACCTGTCAAAAGTTGTATTTGATTTATCAACAGGTGCAAGAAGAAATATGAGGGACCAGGTCATCGACTTTGATCCGGCGACTGGGTTCTCACCAAGGTTTTTGAAAGAGCATCCTGTCTCGCACCACGTTGGCGAGGACCATTCCAAGTTTTTTGGCCACACAGACCGCTGTATGAGTAGGAGCCAAGAAACACTGGATACACGCAACGCAGGCTAAAAGGATACCTTTTCCTCTGCCACTTGACGAAGGAAAAGAGAAGGAGACTGCTTTTTCTGTTCCACACGACAAGTCTGTTTTGAACAACACCAAGGGTGTCTCAGAGATTCTTCCTGAGCCCATCAGGCCATGGGGAGATTGCTGCTTTGCCTTTGAATTCTTCCTCAGATCTTTCTGCACACTTGAGCAATCTTGCTTCTGTTTCACCACTTCCATCAGGAAGCAACGACAGTCTGTTCACAGATCACACCGTACCGGAAGTCTTGAGGTACGATCTGCATCCTCGGCACTAGACTTACAGCATAGCATCAGCTGTGCCCACAAGAAACCACCATTGAGCTAGTCCCTTGCCTCTCTCACGCTGAAACGGAAATAAGTGGCAGGGACCGGCAAAGTTACCTTCAAGCAAGATAAGCCAAGTGGTCAGGAGATCACCGACGGACGGACTGAAAGAGCTTGACGGAGAGACTTTCTAAATGAACTTTGAGGAACAATGCCCTTTTCTACCTCTACTCGTATGGAGCAAGCTATCGGCCTTGGGGCTAACAAAGAATTTGAACATCAAAAATCATGGTCTTTGAGGACTCATAGTTTTCTTGTTATAATGTTAATCAGTCTGACAGTTGTATTTTCGCTTGGGTTGTGGTATTTAGAGGGGCTGCGTCCACTTGAGACTTTGTTACCAACTGAAATTGTTCCCACTATGTCTTCACCTTTCGTGCATCTGCACACTCTACCTCCTAGGGATTCCCAACACAGACAGAGTTACCACAATAACACTCTTTTATCAATTATGAATGCGACCCATGCGATTCTAAACAGAACAAATTGCAGGTTATGTTCTCATTTGCCACAGAACAGGGAAAAAGGGTTGGGCTGGTATATTCACCCTCTTCCTTTGACTACTGCATGCTTCACCTCACTAAGGGCATTATTCTTTGGTCATTGGAATGACAGTATTTCTGGGAACTTTGATGGGACTAATCTGAACGAATTCGAAAGACGAGTTCTGACACCTTTGGGATGTTGCCTTTTTGTGAATAGGAGCAAACTCAATGTTGTTTCTATTAGGCCTTTCGATAGACTTTCTAGAACTTTCCAAATGCTAATTTCTTTCAAGATGGCTCCCGTAGGCAACCGGGAGGCCATGCCTCCTTCCTACGCTATCAATCATAGCCCCAACTCTCTTTCCTTCTGCATGCAAAGGGATGGTTCTCAGCCAATCGGTACATTTGAGGGTTGTACCAACATTGCAAATGTAACTAGTGAGGACAGACCTTTGTATGGAGGTAATCCCATTTATTTTGTCTGTGGTAATGAAGCTTATCCTTGGTTACTTACACATTGGCAGGGTACTTGTTATTTGGGTTCTTGTGACCAGGGGTATATGTAGCTAGCACCTCTGAGGTCTTTAGAGCTCGTCCAAGACAGAACAAGATTGGTGATACTGCTTCACAGGTTATGGGTGATGTAGCGAAATCCTTTGTGCCATTCTGGGGACAGATAATGAACTCTGGGGATATTAGGAGACTAGTAAGAGTATTGGAGAAGACCATAAACAGAGCCACCGATATACTATACAACATGATGCTGGAACAAAAAGCAATCAGATTAGTGGCCCTTCAGAATAGGATGGTGTTAGATGTCATCCTGGCTGAGCATGGTGGAGTATGTAACTTGGTGGGATCTGCTTGCTGTGTTTTCGCACATGACTCCTCCCCTACCATATTTAAGGTGATACAAAATCTGCATTTCTTGAGTATGGAAGTACATTTTCCCGAGGGAAATTGGGATCTTAGTGCTTGGTTTTGGGACTTTCTTTGTTCATGTGGATGGAAGCTCCTTGCAGTTTTAGTGGTAATGCTTGGTGTTCTATTGTTCTGTTGTTGTTGTGTACAATGTCTTCCTGCCATATGTTCGATGCTAGGGGGATGTTGTACACAAACTATGGGTACATTAGGACCAAAGGTACATGCACCCAAGGAAACTGCTAATGTTTTTGTAATGAAGGATATCACTATCATGGATCTAATGGCAATTGATATTTCTGAAGAAAGTGCTTCAGGATGTACAGACATTGAGGAATGGGGTTATGAGTAAAGCAAATGTTTGAGTAATGCTCTTGGTTTAGGCCAAAAGGAGGGTTTGTTAAACCATATCCATGTAATACCTCCTTATTATAAATATTGGCCTAAACCCATTCGCGTTACACAGAAAACCGCATTTGTAATGTTACGACTTTTGGTTAACTTTGCCGCCATTTTAAGACTCATCCGCCATTTTGATTTCGACTCTTGTTCCCTGTTCTAAAATGGTGGGCTGTGTTTTCAACTTGTAGTCAAGCTGAAGGAACTTTGAGTTCTGTTAATGTTTAGGCCGACTGAGAGCAGATTGTTTGACCAATGCAAAGAAAACATGTGCTTCATATGAACTGCCATCCAAGTGTTGTCTGCGCTCACAAGTCTCATTCTCTCATAAACAAAGAGACAATGGAAAACAAACTCTGGTCGTGTGTTCTGGCTGAACTGCATTGTAGCGATTCGTGGAATAAGGTTTACCATGGATCAGAGAACCAACAAACTCATTGTGATTTCATGGACATACAAACTTGTTTAATCCATTGTATAATATTGTAAAATGTGTCATATGAACTAGGCACAAACTCTAGCCAGTGAAGTATTAGTTTGGAGAGGAGCTGGACAATGTTCCAAAAATTGAATAAATATGTCTGTGTTTAGAAGTCCGGCACTCTCACCCCTCACTGTGTCTGCTGGTTCACACTGCGAGGTTTTAGGAGGCAGATAGCTATCTGTTTTGCTTTGTAACTGTGCAGTAATAAAAGATACTCGATTATTTTCAACCCGTGATTGGCATATTTCATTTGTGGTACTAAGCCTCGATATTTCTTTGATCTTTCATTATATTGTGTACCCACGCATTATGAATGTGCACTTTACAGAGAAGTGTTGGAGTATGCTTGGGCACAGCCAGCATGTGCAGGTATTTTCCAGGGCCATGTTTTCATATAATGTTGACATAGGCAACATAATCATTTGTTAGAAAGTAGCATACTGTCATGCATTTAGGCATAGCCATCATGAGACAGTGTTAAACTGGGCCATGCTGGAATATATTGTTGTTGGAAGCAGCATGAGCATGCACTTTACAGTAGTATGTTGGTGTGTATTTTGGCACATGTTATACTAGCCATGTTGCCATATGTTTTGGACAGAGGGATCATGAACATGGCATGCACACTTTGCTGTGGCAGGCTAGCATATATTTGGGCACAGCCAATATACATATATGTGTGCAAGTTCAGACAGTGCATCCTCTAGGTTGGGTGAAGATAAAGAAATATGTACATAAGGTACATAAAACACCTTTGTCTCCTGCTCAATATGGAAAAAGGAGACATTCACAGTGTAGCACAAATTCAATGGAACATCAGTTTTAAATGTAAAATGGTCTTAAAACATTATTCATCATAATGCTGTCTGCACTTGCACTTTCTCTGACCTACGTACTTTATGTAACAATTTGTGTATTTGGGATTAATGTATGTTGTATGTATGTTGTCCACTTGTGTTTTATTCTTTTATGCCAAAGCCAGCAGAATGTGGACACATAGAAATAACCCACATTTAAACAATACATTTTCTTTGGACCTTACTCCAACTTTATTTTCTCATTCTTTGTTTTTCTACATATAATCACGCCCAGGGAATGAGGGTTTATGGGCACACCTACCCTTGTGTTTGTTTCAGGGTTATGCTGGCATATATTATAGACAGAATCATCAGGAATATGTATCTACAGTAACATGTTAGCATATATATAAGACCACAAAAGCAAGTGTTTTACAGGGCAATTCTGGCATATATTGTAGACACAAATTAAACAGACATCCATGTGACATCCATGTGCTAACATATCAAATTGAGAGTAGCAATACAGATCTATTCCCTGCGTGCGATCACACTACAAATTCATTCTCACAGATACACATATCTGCATATCATAATGATGAACACATTCAAACGTTGTTTGTTGCAGCACCAGGCACAGATCTGTGCTTGCCAATAGAGCTTACTTTAAAAGTACCAGGATCAAGTACGAGCTTGTAAATTGTTCAATCTCTTACTGATGCTTTGGGTATCCTGTCCCGGGAGGGGCTGTGGGAGCTATAGCCCTAGGTCTTTTGGTTGTAGCCATGAATAGAAGCTCAGGGGCTACAACCAAAAGGCTTGCTAGCCCCAAGTCTTGGCAGTCCCCCATTAGCATAGCCCCGATATTTTCCAGACCTAGCAACACCTCTGGATGAGGGTCAGAGGGACTCACCTGAAGTTATTGGCTAAACAGTGTCATTCATGCGCATAGTTACTGCTTTCCCTAAGATAAAATACGTTTGCATGTTTCAAGGTGATTAGCTTTTCTATTTATTTATTTATTTATTTATGTATTTGTTTGTTTGTTTGTAAGGTGCCGAAAGCCTGCAGGCATCGGGGCGCCACATGAAGATGGTTACAGACATAATGTGGACAGGCTGGACAGACGAGCTCACGACGCTTGACAAGTCAAGAACAAGAACAAGTAGAAGACAGGTACTACTCGTGGTTCTTTAGTTCATTTGAATAGAAAGGTTTTCAATTGCTTATGGAATCTGAGGAGGTTAGATTCAACTCTCAGGCTCGGTGGAAGTTTGTTCCAATGGAGAACGGCCCGGTTTAGGAAGGCTTTGCCCAAACCGTTTGCTTTCCTGTGGAAGTAAGTAGAAATGAGGCCATGTGCCTCAGATCTAAGGAAACGGGTTGCAGTGTAGCCCACAATCTTAGCCTTAAGGTATGCCGGTGCTTTACCGTATAGGCACTTGTATGTGAGTGTCATTGATTTGAACATTACAAGATCTTCAACCTTAAACCAAAGTAATTCCTTCCTTGCTTCACTGATATGATCAGATTTTCTCTTATGCTTGATTATAAGCACAGCGTGATTCGGAATGTGCTGGAGTTTAGTTAGACAGTGTTTACTTGCACCCAATAATAGAGTGTTGCCATAGTCCAGTCTGGAAAGTATTGTCGTTCTAGCTATGGTAGCGCAGTTGGATTTGTTGAGTATGGGTCTGATGGCATTAAGTAATCTCAGGTAGTAAGCACAATTTCTGCTCACATAGGCGGCTTGAGCATCTGAGCTCAAAGAGGCCTCCAGTGTTATAACCAGGGTTTTGACACTAGTCTCTACTTGGATGAGAGACTCTTTTATTGTGAAAGACTTGTAGCTGGATGGAAGTTTGGCCCTGGCTTGATTGGACCCAAAAATCATCAGCTCAGTTTTTTTCCCATTTAAACACATCCAGTTGTGATCCATCCATTGTACAATAGTATTGTAAAGTTTGTTCACCATTTTGTTGTCTTTCATGTAGTCTCCACTGAGTTCTACTACCAGCTGCGTGTCGTTAGCATAATTGGTAAAAAAAGGCGTTTATGTTGTCTAAAGCTTCACACGGGAGGCGTAAGTATAAGCTGAAAAGTAGTGTAGAGAGACTAGCTCCCTTGGGGATGCCACAGATGTTTTTAGACTCACTAGAGAACTTATCGCCCCAGTGTAGACATTTGGTCTGCGAAAAAGGATGTTAGCCAACCTATGGCTTCCTTAGAACAGTTGGCAATTTTCTCTAGTGCTTTGTGTAATAGCTGATGGTCTAGTAAGTCGAAAGCAGCACTCAAGTCTAGCAGGATAAGCAGACCGGTATTGCCCCTTTTCAATGACAGTCAGCATTTGCATCTGTAAATCCAGCATCGCCGTTTCCTTGCTGTGGACAGCAGGAAGCCTGATTGCTGGTGATGTAATATACCATTGGTCTTAACATATGCCTGCAGTTGTGCAGTAGCAATTGTGTCCATTATTTTTAAAATGAAGGTGCAGTTATTTATGGGTCTTAGGTTCCCTTGCTCCCATTGGTCTAGGTTAGGCTTTTTGACCAATGGGGTGATTGTCACCTTTTTTATTTTCTTGGGTACCATTTAATTTCTGAAAGAGGTGTTAACCATTTTGGTAAACAATGATGCAAAATTATCCGTGTTGTCAAGTATGAATTTAGGAGGGAGAATATTTTCTGCGCATGATGAGGGTTTCATTGATGCCAGGGTATTGAGCATGTCGGCATTTGTGATTTCTTGAAAGCAGAATTTGTCAAGATGGTCTAATGACTTACTCATGTGAGGTTGTTGGTACTTAGTTTTGTTTATTTGGGCACTCGTTATAACTTCTCTAGCTTTAGTGATCTTCTTGCTGAAAGCAGCTTGAGTGTTTGCATATTCTGTTTGGGATGGTTCAAATGCCAGAGTCAGCGATTCAGTCTTATCAAAAGATTTGAGAATCTCGAACAGTTTAGCTGAGGTATTGCCAGCATTGTGGATTTGAGTGTTGAAGTAGTTCTTTTTTACATCTACAAGGTTCCTTTTGTAGGACCTCTCAAATTCCTTCCAGCTCTTCTTGTTGCTAGAGTTAGGATTCTTCAGCCATCTGATTCTTAAAGCTGCTAACATCCTGAATCGTTCAGTGATATTTCATTAGTCTGTATTTTCAGATGCCTGTTCTTTCCTAACAGTCTGTTAACATGTGAATATTACAACTGTAAAGTTGCAATAGTTAAATTCTTTGCTCAAAATATTTCTCACTGCTAATATGGCTTCCTGATTAAAACACTAATTCAATGTATGACTAGACATTTTAATTGCACAACATTAAATTGGAAATATATCCCATACAGCAGATTTCCCCTCTCTGTTTCCATTACCGATGCGACTCAGAGGTCAAAGGAAAATGGAAGCAATGTGTGATGAATCCAGGGTGTTAGTCTCTTCCCTCCAGGGGGAGCCACCCACTTTAAGGCTAGGGAGGTGAGCCTGCTCAGCAAGACCCTCCCTAGGGCTCTGGGCAAGTGGGACCTCACTGGGAGTGACTGCACTGTTAGGGACAAGGACTTCCATTCCAATAAGGAATCTCAGTCCAGAATATATTGTCTGTCTATATGAGAATTGGAAGGACTGCTGTTACTTCTGTTTTGACACCACCAAACAGTGACATTTCTTCTTTCTCTTTCCCTTGAAGTAATGCTGGATCTTGCCTGAACTTCAAAGTCAAAGAACAGCAACACACCTCTTTTACTTGTGATACTATTTTGGATTCACTGAATAGTGATATTCCTTCCAAATCTTTGGCTCCAGGTGATTCTGGGTCTCGTCTGAATGCCAAAGTCAAACAAGAAGCACACACCCCTTTTGTTTTGGATAAGAAGCATAAAAGCAAGAGGAATTTGAACCAAGGAGAGTGACTCCTATGTAGAGATGAACCACTGACGAGACAATGTCCTGGAGGAGTAGAGACACGCTATACTGTGAAGCCAGTGGTATTGTGGAGAGCAGGGGAAGTGCTCGTAGGACACTGGATAGCTGGCGTTCTAACTAATCAGGAAGACATGGTTGGAAGAGCGATGGAAATTAACATCTCATCTGTTGGTGTGATCACAAGGATGAGTGGTGGTCCTGTGGCTCGACAAATGATGACGATATCAGACTACAGAATAGAGCCTGAAACACTGAGCTCCACAAGAGAAGTGCTTTGGTAAAGAATTCCTGGAGATGCCATGCTAGACTGTGGAGATGAACCAAATGCTTGTAAGATGCCAGAGGGCTGGCGTCCTGACCGACCGAGAAGTCAAGGTTGGGAGAGAGACAGAGAAGGAGTAGCAACTGTCTCATCTGGTGGTGTGACCACGAGGAAGCCGTAGTTGGCCTGGGGCCCAACAACTGACGCTGATACCAGACTGAAGGGGGCAGCAAAAAACCCCGAGCTGCGCATGAGAAATACATTTGCTGCTCAGACGAGCTACCGAAGGGAAGCAAATGCTGCGAAAGATAGAATGCAATTGGAAGGTACGAACATTGATAATCAAGGCTGGGCAAGCCGGTAATGTTACGGAAACCTGATTAGCTTGAGTAGTGGCACAGTAAGCCTATCAGTGGGTTAAAGGAAGCCCTGAGAAGAAAAACAGCATGTTTAAGTCTTGGTTGGAGAAGTCAAAGGGGTTACGTGAGGCCAGGGTACCCTGAACAGCCAAACACTGTATCAAGAATCTACTCGAGTAAACCCGATAGAGGGCCAGAGGACTTTGAGGAACCCAATATGTCTGAACTTTAACACAAAGAAGTGGGAATAAAGTTAACCTGTAAGAATAAGACAAGGTTACTGTCATTCACCAAGGGGGAAATGGTGTAGCCACATTAAAGAAAATGTGTTGTGAATGAGAAGAAGGAAACCTTATGTCAAGACTCGAGAAGCTGGCATTCACAGCCTATGGAGGGGCTTGAAAACTGTATTGAACTTTAGCAAATTTGATAAACTATTATGAATCCTGCTTCCTGGGACTGCAGATTGGTCATCCTTCTTGGAGGAGGTGTCCAAGTGTTGGGCCAGGCTGCAGTCCTAAGCAGAGGTCTTGTCCTGGTCCTTTTCTCTTTTTGTTTCTTTTTCCTGAAGAGGTAGGTCAGGTTATTTGGTTATTATTTGGACAGAGAGCTTTTTACTTTGAACTCTGTCATGCAATATTAGTTTTCATTTTGTTTGGTAGGGAACTTCCCTTGTAGCGATAGGGATAGCTAGGCATTTGTATTTTATTTATTTAAAATAAACCTGAACATGGCATTGATTGATCCGACTCCTTCCTCTAGTTTGCCACAAATGATGTTGAAGCTATAGGGGAATTGTATGCATGTAATGGTTCAGCAACAAGAAAGGAATGGTATGAGTATGGACTATGATGAAGTCCCCTCCATGGATCTTGGGTAAGGGTGTGGGTTGTCCATGGGGCTTGTGTGAACAAGAAGCTCTGCTACTGACAAGTGTCCAGTGCAGATTCCAGATGACAACCAGCTTTATTCAAGACTTGGGCCCCTTCTGCATGGTTATAGGGGCGGTGCAATTGGACTGGTGGAGAGCCCAGAATCCAAAGCAGTCTATTAAATTGGATGGAATATATGTATTAACCTCACCTGAGATAGGTTTGGCATGGGCAGTCCTCTGGGTTGAGCTAAACCTGTAAATAGCCTGTGAGCCTGCAGAGAGGGGATGGCAGTTTTGGGATGGTTGCAGAGCACTGGTGAGAATTGATTGTAGGCAGAGAATGAAGTTAAAGCGAGAAAAAAATGATGAAGCCTGAGAGAGGTGGCCAGAAGTAGGGTGAGGAGGAGTGAGGTAGAGAAGAAGTAGAATGTGGTACACAAGAAAATCACAATTAGGAGGTGTTAGGAAGAAGAGCTAAAGAAGGGGAGGATGATGAGTATATTGGAGAGGTGGTGAAGGGGAAACTGGCAGGAGACTGATGGAATATACAAAGGAGATGGTTGAAGAAAATATCAGGAGGAAGATAGTAGAAAGCAATGAGGAGGTGTATTCACCAATACCTCTCCAATATACTCATCATTCTCTCCCTTGCAGGGCTGTTGATGAAACAGGTGGAGTGGAGAAAACAGAACAAGAAATGGGAAAGAGCACGGAAGAGCTTGAAGCTTTAAGGAGAAGACACAGGCTCACTATACATGTGCTAAAGGGGATAGAATATGAACACTTATCAGGGGGTCAATGAGGCACAGGAGGACGTAAAGCAGATAGACAATGGGTAAGGGAGGGCTTGAAGCACAGGAGAGAATCCCGTAAGTATGAAACTGTTATGACTCATTGAAGACATATATAGAGGGGGACCCTAATATTCAATCTCTATAGGGACCCAATGCATCAGCAAAAATTGCATTTACATGAGGTGAAGTCCAATGTGGTTTAGCAAATAGAAAAGTGATAAAAACACCAAAATAAACATCAAAAGGAATAAACAGACACTATTTAGAAAAATAGATAGAATGTATTCTCATTACAAGGGCTGCGGCAGCGGACCTGTAATTATGGTTAAGTTGCTCAACCCATAGGAAGAGTACTTCGCCCCCTGCACGAATCCTCGCGAAACTTTCAGAGAAAAAGTATATGGCCCCGTCAGATCAATCCTGCGATGTTTGGCGATGTTTCGTCAAGAGGGGGCAAAGTTATAAGGGAGTACCAACATTTTTGTTTTTCCCATAGACGCAATGCAAAAATAATGTTGCTCATGCCTACAGTCCAAAGCACTGGATGGATTTTCACCAAATTTGGAGCAGGACTGACGGATTGGTCCCAAAAGCGTGCTTTTGTAAATTTAGTGTAAATCTATCCAGTATATATATTTTTTTAAATTACCAAAAAGTAGGACACAAAAAATGTGTGACATCTGAGTTCGATCCACTGATTCACTTCCCTGAACAGCCCGATGTGAGGTCCGTGGACATCACACGGGCCCATTGATTGGATGGTGAAGTGCATGTGGTGCATCATATTTTTGGAAACGCCCACCATATTGGATCTGCAGACAGTCACGGCCGACCATGGACAGCACACTGGGGAAACAGTCTGTAAAACACATTTTGGGTCCTTTGGTGGTGGAAAGAGGGATTGGGAAGGGTGGGGGAGTGGAGAAAAGATGATATAGGGCTTTTTTTGTAGGTGGAAAAGATATTTGGGGTCATTTGATGGCTGGAACAGGGCCTGTAAATGGAAGAGAAGTGGAATGAAGGTAATGTGGAGCTCATTTTATAGGTAAAAACGGGTTTGGAAATTCTGCTGAGTCCGCAGTGAGTTTTATTAGTTGACGATGTATGGTACATACTTGTTATATAGTTAATTGTATTGTGGTGGTTGTGGTCAGTGGTCAGTTTCTGGGGGGGCATGGCACACTTGGCACAACCACCACAGTAGTAATATGTGCTTAGTAACTATAGGTAATGTAGTAGGAGTAATGCCAGAATCACTATAGTAGCAATGTGTGTACAGTAACTTTAGGTAATGTAGTGGGAGTACAAAGTGTTTGTAATATGGAGGAATGATGTAATTGAACTGTATATGGTACTTATGATTGTAGTACAATTGAGGATAGTGCTCATAGAATATGTAATTGAATATGTAATTGATTATAAGTACTGTGGTTACTCAGTGCTGTAACGTTATGAAGGTGAAATATCTGGTTTCTTTTCTGCGGAAAAACAGTAAAATTGGTTAAGCATGATAGTTCAAAAGCTGTAGTGGTATACAGTTTTAAATTTAAGACTCTCATAAACAGTGCATTCTAAGTACTATGTTTGGTAGAACATTAGTGTATGACACTCTGCTGCTGTTTTGACATTACATAATGATTGGGTCACTGGAAAAAAAAAATCTGTACTGGATAAAAAAAAAACTGATTACAGTTCATTGAGTGTAGGAGTGATAGTATGTTTGTTTGAAGTATGTTGTGATTAAGGGAATGGATGAAGTAGTTAGATACCTATTGGCGTATTCAAACTAGATTAGAGGTTAGAAGATGTTTTTTCGTAAAATAATTGAGATGATGTATTTGAAGTGCTTTGCAATGAAGGGTGTTTGTCAAGTACTTAGATTCCTGTTGGCAAATTCTAACTAGATTTACTTTCAAAAGTGGTATTGTTGTGTTATGGGTGTAGTTAGATACCTGCTGGCATATTCTACCTGTTAATTGTACTATTGTTTAGTGACTAAATTTGGGTTGAAGGTATATTAAATAGGCATTTGATACATTTTCTGATAACCTATGTTTTGGAGTAAGGGAGGTATTGTTACATTGAAACCAACCACTTCTTTTTTGACATATGTAGTGTAGTGCCCTAAAGTGGTTGTGGCACCAGTGTGGTATACTATACCTACTGTTGTGAAGGTTTTCTTTCAAAGAGATACTTGGCTGTGTGTGAAGGCTGTAGCTTACAGTTATTTTTGGTACCATCTGCATTGTACCTTAAAAGCATTAGTATGACATATTTGCTATGTGAGTTTATTTGTATGGTGTAACGATTGTCTGAATTCCAAAAAGGGCATAATATGCCATGTTTTGCATTCTGCAGAAGCTGGTGAAATGGAATGGATTCAGAATTTGGTATGGATACATACACAGATCGTTCATTATGGATGTGCTCTTGTGAAACATAGTTGCAGAGAGTGCATGTATGGTTCCATGTGTATCAAATCTGGAAGATTTCATTTATAGGGATGTTTTTGGTTTCCAGTACTTGTAGTAAGTACATTAGGAATTCTTGTGGAACTTACACAGTGCTTATGGAACATTTTACCATTCCTGCGCAGTAGGCCACATCTTGCCATATACCTGAGATACTGTAAGTGTTGTAAGGATTTTTGTGGCATTTCTATGAAGGACAACCATTTGAAAACACAACTGGCCCGAGTTGTTTAAGTAAATGTTGTGAACAATTGGTGACAATTGAAAGAGAAGATTCATTGTTACAGTAGCATAAGAATTTACTCCATTTGTTTTACTGAATTTAAATGGAAAAGACAGTTCTGCTTGTAAATCAAAAAACACAGGTACTGTCAATACATTGTATGAAAAGGTACTTTCTGAATGAAAACAATGTCATACATTTTACAAGGACATGCAAATAAAAATAAAAATGCTATTATTAACTTCATTCCAGTAAATTATGTCTGATACAGGTGGTGCAGGTTTGTGGCATATCCTGCGTCTACATGGTGGATTCATGGAAGATTGGAACTTTGCGTCCAAAGAGTAATACCTGCTTGTGTTGGTCAAGCCATTTGTGATGAATTCCCCAGTAATAGCGGATAATAACATGAATTGATGCAGCCAGTATCTCAACCGCAGCTGTATAATTTGTAGTGTCATTGATATCCACCTTACCAAACTAAATACAAATATTAAAAATAATTCACGCTAAACACTTGTACGAAAGTTTTGCAAGTGCACTACCCATTCAAACATATGAGTAGCGCTACATATTGGTGTGCAATAACACGTGCTTGGGCCTATGGCACTCGCCTCATCGTCATACACACCCTGTCCAGTATCAGGGCAGGGGGCTGGGTGGATGGGGACACTGAAGGTGCGGAACACCATGTGCACCGCAAAGGCACTGTGGTCCTGATTCATGGAATATTTGCCCAGTTCAATGTGAATTTGCACTGTTGAAAAGTGACTTTGCACTGTTGATACAAACTTTGGTTAAAAGGTCAAAATCTGCGATGACGTCAGACTTAAGCAGATGTCAACAAATGCAAAAACAGTGGGAAAAGTTGCAAAACGTATATAGAAGTGTTTAACATGATGCTAGAAGATGGGGGATGGCAGAGTTTAATGCTGAAACTTTGAAATGGGACAGACATGTTGCTATATTGGTGTAAGTATGATATTAGTAAGTTATCGGGAATTAAGTGTGCACTGGTAAAACCCTAAGAAATTAACTGAAAAAACTTTGTTAAAGGGACGTTATGGTTAAGTTGCACTAATAAAAACCTCTGAAATTCACTGAAAAACTTTGTTAAAAGGATGTTAGTGTTACAAATTCAACGAAAAAACCTCAGAAATGTACCACTTATGGTAAACTAAGCAACCATAACTCGTGCCACCAGCGTACACTGCTAAGACTACCACCCAGGACATGTAAGATGACATCACAAATGTCATTGATGACATCACTCATGACATCACATATCTGGACCACTTGCTTTTTTTACTGACATAATTAGACAAATGTTTTGTTTTTACTGACAATGAGAATTTCCAAAATTTAGAAGGTGCTATATATCTCCACATTAACCTTTTTATATGTTCCAAAAATACTTTACTTAGAGTTTAATCTGCACTCATAGTGCACATACATGGGGCAATAAGAATGCCTCAAACATGCAATTCATTTGTGTACATGATGATTAACTCTAATGTTATTGTCATTTTTGGTGCTGTTTCTTTCTTCCTTACTTTAGTTTCCTGTATGTACCTCTAATGTGTATGCATTGTGTGTTTTTATATGTATTCTTTCTACTAACAGAAGTGCGTGGTAAGTTTTCAATTGTTACCTATTTATTCCATGTTTAACATTACTGAAAACTCTCAGAAGGTAGCATTTATTATTTTACTATCGGAAATTACCAGATTAAAAATAGTGTACTTCTATGGTGCAGGCTGCAACCTTTGCCTATATGTGCGTATGATTAGGTTGCTCTACTGACAGCACTAGAATATTATGATTTTTTTTTGCATGAGTACATTCTTTAATACATTAAGTAGTTCACAATAGTTCTCCCAATCACCACTAACATCTTGTTTTCAGCATGTTTCCAACATTATAAACTCAACCCCTTTTAGAGACTGTTCATTAAAATTAATGTAATATGTGATGTCATTGGTGATGTCATCAATGACATTTGTGATGTCATCTTTCATGTTCTGGGTGTTAGTCTTAGCAGTGCACGATGGTGGCGCAAGTTATCATTGCTTAGCTTGCCATAACTGGTGAATTTCAGAGGTTTTTCAATTTTGCTTGTAACCATAACATCCCTTTAAAAAAGAGTTTACATTAAATTTCATAGGTTTTATTAGTGAAACTTAATCATAATGTCCCTTTAACAAAGTTTTTTCAGTGAATATATGTATATTTAGAATGCTGATCCAGAAGAAAACAATGAGTCAAGACCTTAATTAGGCTAACAAAGGATATATATATATAAACCTATGATATGGAGAGCAGAATCACCGCGCAAGGTTTTTCCAAACAACAATATCCAAGGAGAGTTGTGGAGAGGGCATACCTAAAAGCAAGAGCTAAGGAACGCTCGAAGCTCATAGCAGGAACCGAATACAATGAGAGGAAAAACATGGAGAAAGACAGTACACAACTAATTCTAACCTTTGACACTCAAGCACCCAAGATTAGACGGATCTTAACCAATCATTGGAGAATCCTCATGGCGGATCAGGATCTCAATAAAAACCTCCATAACAACCCACAGATAACCTTTAGAAGAAATAGATTGATAAGGGATGCCTTGGTTCAAAGTTATATGACTCAGGAAGAGGACAGTAGAGAGATGAGCTGGTTAGTTAACAACAAAAAAGAGGGTTTTTTCAAATGTACCCGGTGCAACATCTGCAAGTATGCCAAAACACAAGGCTCTTTTAAACATCCGATCACTGGTCAATTGGTTCCCATATCAGGAAAAATCACCTGTGAAACGGAATACGTTGTTTATGTGCTGACATGTGCGTGCAACAAGTGGTATATAGGAAGCACCAAATGTAAACTCAAAACAACATTCAACAAGTATTCAACAACATCTAAGAGCAATTGTGAACAACGATGCCAATTACCCAAAGGCTAAACATTTCGCAGAATATCATGAAAAGGATATGAGTAGTTTTGGGTTTTTTGGCATACATAAAATTGAGACGGGACCAAGAAGAGGAGATAAAGAAAAGATTCTGAGACAAAAAGACACTCGCTGCATATTGGATTTCGAAAGTAAATTTCCAAATGGACACAACAAAGATGAGGAACTCCATTCATTTTTAGGACAATGATTGTTAAGTGTTAGATATTAATCCTTATTCCCTCTCTTTCCTGTTCCCCGTATGGTTCCTTTTCCCGTGGTTTCCTTGGTTCTTCCCAACTTATAATCTTCTAGCAAACATTGAGAATTGAGAAAGACAACAAATTGTTGGAACTATCTAGTCCGCAAATACTGAGAGATGCTCAAGGTTTGTATTTTAACATGGTTTTAACTTGTTCGTCAGCACATATACACATATATGTTTTTAACTCAATAGGTGATTGTCTGTGCACCAACACGTTTACATTGATTGTTATTGTATTTATATTTTTGTATATTAGAGTTTATTTTAACAGTTGATGGAAAGTTTGTGGAAATTTCTGCCATGTTAGAAGCTTGAGGAGTTGACAGGATAGGGCCCTGATTAAATGAGCTAAGTCCCCTCTTTGCAGTTCTATATACTATGCACCGTACAACAATGAATTTCAATTTTAGTATTACTTTGCTACACTATGCATTGGACAAACGAGTGGTGCACGTGATTTGGATTGATGCATTTTATTAAAAGCGTGTAGTTCCGAATTTCAGATCTATGCATCATGGACTACACAGGAACTGGTACATCTTATCATCTAATTGTTATGCACTAGGCAGTTTATAATGTTTGATACACTCTACTGATGTATTGGATTATGCTAGCGGTACAAGGCATTCAAAAGTGGTTAATACATTCCAATAGGCATTGGCGCACTACACTTGTAAAATGACCAATGTACCTTGATGATCACTGGGATATCCAATATTGTTGAATACTTTTGCATTTCAGCAACAGAAAGGGAGTTCCCATATGGGGGCGGCATACAGTATGCATTATGCGCCTTCCAGGATAATCCCAAAAGTGACCTATGTTCCATCAATACAACCACTATAATGCGTTTTTCTGTGATGGTTTGGCATTCATTTGATCATAAGTGGCATTGATTGCGAGAACAAACTAACTGCAATATTGAGGACTTGTCAACAAAGCATATGCTCATTCGACGTTCCAAGGATTGTACGGGATGGACGACTAATAGTTATGAGGTATTGAAGCTCAGACATGGCGTAGAGGGACTCTAATGACAAACACTCATCATTAGGGGCGAGTTATGGTGAGTCCATTGTGGGGACCTAACAGACGAGTAGTCTGTTCAAAATCTATACAGAAAGTATATGTACATGAAATACCTATGGGGATAAGAGTAGTTATTCCCATTTGGCTGTGATTTCGCCAGTATAGTGGCTTCAACAGTCAAACATCTCCGCCTCTGACTCACTCCGGATGGGTGTGTTTTCCAGTGGAGTCCCTCTTCTATTTTGGCGGTAATGGTCGCCGTCTTGCTCTGCACCACTGTTTTTTTAAACTCTGTGGTTCCAAGGGGTCGAATTGTTGTGATCAAGCGGCAGGAAAAGCCGCGAAACGCGTTAACGTTCCCAACGCGCACACTATTCTTGCACTTTGGGGGAGCCTCATGTTAATGGCTTTTTAAATTTATTTGTGCCGTTCTGCAAGGCACTAATAAAGACTGCATTTTAATTTTGAACTGGATGTCCGGACTATTTTTTCTGGAGAAGTGAAGAGTGCTGCTCGTTTTTGCCTGATTCCATCAGTGTGAAGAAAAAGGATATATATAAATATATATATATATTTTCAAGGAAAATGTTTTAGTTAGTCACAGGGACATTAAAGTCAGCAATACATTGTAACAAAACCTTTGAAATTCAAGAAAAACACTTTAGTTTTAGGGACTTTAAGGTGAGAACTTAATGCAACGAAACCCCTGAAATTCAGCTAAAGCCATCTTAACTATGACCACACTGATGACATCACTGATGACATCACTGGAGATGTCGCTAATGGCATCATCTATGACATCACTGATAGCATCATGGAATGCATCACTGATGACATCACTGGTGAAATAGCTAATAGCATCATAAATTACATCAATGATTATTTAACTAAAGGCATCATACATAAGATCACTCTACGTATTTTCACATATTTAGAACATCATTGCGTTAGTACAAATGTGACATTAGCATTTTAGAATAGTACATAACAATGAGTACAATGTTTAAAACAGTAAACAGCTACACATGCATCATATCACTACTTGTGAAGCTTTCCTTTGTAGTTCGTTGGTAAAAGATCATATCTGAATTATAAATAGTATACTGCTTAGAATGTTCCTGTTTGTGCAAAATATATCAAAGACATGACTATATTATGATCTGTATATACATTTACAAAAACAAATAGTAGAAATAAATAGAAAACAACACATATATAACCCTAATTATTTACAAAATTTTAAAATAAACATACGTGAATACTCTGTTATTTTATTCTAAGAAAAATGTGTACAGATATCATTTTCTAAATGACATGAGAAGTGCTTTAAAACATGGAACAACTAATGTATTAGGATATATTTAAAGAATGGGTATTGAAAATAATTGATTATTACTCTAAATGTATATGTGTATAGAAAAGAAATGAACTTTCAAAATTCAACATTTCCTTGAAAACATGTACATAGATTTATATTTCTTTCTATGTGTCGTCTTTTGTAAGTGATTACATGTTTAAATTGAAATAAAATACCTACTGTACAAAGTAAAAGTGATCTGTAAAAAGTTTCCAATTTTTTAATACACTGGGCCTCATTACAAGTTTGGCAGTAGACTTGCTGGTAAAACTGGCAGGCTGCCGGCAAACGTGCGATTTCTTTCTGGCACCCATGAATGGGCAATTACTGGGTCATTACGGCCTGCTGGACCTGGTAATTGCCCATTCACGTGCACCGGAAGAAAATGTTCCCCATTCCCATTTGAGCCCGATAGGCTCAAATGGGAATGGGGAGGTCGGATGCACTGGCACCATTCAGAATAGTGGCGGTGCATCCGACATGCTCTGCTTGTGGGTGCCGGTATGCCCGCCAGGTCAGTCCTGGTGGGCAGGGAGACACCCGTGAGCAGAACACGTAGTTTGCTGGTCCGGTAACAACGGTACCGGCAAGCTTACCGGTAACGTTGTTACTGGACCGGCAAACTTATAATAAGGCGCATTGACTTGTGTGTATGCCAAAGATGATGTCATTAGTGATGTCATCAGTGATAACATCTGTGATGTCATCTGCAATATCATCATTGTGGTCATAGGCTACGCAACATGGGGTGTGGAGTTAAGGTGGCTTTAGCTGAATTTCAGGGGTTTAGTTGTGTTATGTTCTCGCCTTAACGTCCCTGCAACTAAAGTTGTTTACAGGAATTTAAATGGCTTTGATACAATGTATTGCTCAGCTTAATGTCCATGCAACTAAATTATTTTCCTAGAATTCCGAGGGTTTTGTTATTCCATACATTTTTAGAACACTACCAGACCACTAGCCATGGCATTTGGCCTTGGTCAATGGGCACGGCCTTTGGCCATGCCCACTGTCCATTTTAAAACACTACCACACTGTCTCCCCTGCACTGCCTCTGAGTTTCCATGCATTTATGGGCTGTAACTATGACCTCTACAGTCAGTTGCCTCCTTGCACCTTCCCAGAGCTGTGCTGCCCCAGGGGCTGCACTTACTCTGAGCATCGCTACCCTTTTCCTCATCCCTCTTCTTGGCACTTCTCCCATCCCTTCCTCTTGCACTTCTCGTTCTCCCACTTCTCGCCTCTTTCTCCTTGCCCTTCTCGTTCTCACACCAGCAGGACCTGAATGACACAAGGCATAGTAAGATCGGTTGTCTTGTCCTCTCTATGTCTTCCCTGTGTCTTGTAGCTCCTAGAAACACTTGTGTACAGGCGCATTATAAATGACTTATCATATCATATAATATCATGTCCACCAGTCTGTCTTCAGAGCAGCCAGAGGCATGGAAACTTCTCTCCTGAACACCCGTGAAGATTTGCTCTCCAATCCCGACTCTAGCACCACTTCTGTCCTCATCCTCCTTTGCATTTCTTCTGCTTTTGACATGGTCAATCACACCATCCTGATCAACCAGCTCCGCAAGAACTTGGGCATTACAGATCAGGCCCTGGAGTGGTTGGCCTCTTTCTTCCTGGACCAACCCTCCCAGTTCCAACTTGGGTCCCTTCTCTCCACCACCTCTCTCTCCACATGTGGTGTTCCCCATGGCTCTAACCTCTCACCCTGGCTCTTCAATCGCTACATGACCCCTCTGGCCCACCTAATCTCCACCTTCTGCTCCAACTTTCAATGTTATGCAGATGACACACAGCTCTCCTTCTGGCTCCCTACAGTCTCCTCTCTTGCACATTCCAGACTGTCTATCAGCGATTCAGGATTATTTGCCTCCAATGATCTCTGTCTTAATGAGAATAAGACAGAGATGCTTTTCATCAGGACCCCTGCTGCTGCTTCCCCTCTCTCACTCTGGCTGCCCCCATGGGCCTCTTCCTTCGCCTTCCTGTTAGACAAAAAACCTTGGTGTTATCTTCGACTCCACTCTCTTGTTCTCTCCTCACATCACAGACCTCTCCAAGAAGGCCCACTACCAGCTGCACCTCCGTAGAGGTGCTCTTCCTTTTCTCACTTTTCCCAAGAAGCTCATTCTCTCCAGAGTCTTGGTTCTCTCAAGGATTGACTACTGTAACAGCCTCTTTCTCAATATGCCTTACTCTATTCTCTGCCCTCTTCAACTAATACAGAAAAGGACTGTAATACTTAACCTTGTCCTCAAGCCCAGGGACGGTATCTCTCCAGCCCTGAAATCTCTCCACTGGCTCCTGGTGGCTGCAAGGATCAAGTTCAAGACCCTCTCCATCGTCCACAAAGCTCTCTGGGGCCAAGCCCCGCACTGCATTCAACACTCTATTCCTAAATACCTTATTTCTCAAGCCCTTTGTCCTGCTGCCTCCAACTCTGAGGGTCAGAAGCTTCTCCAGGCAGTAGAGAGTATGGGGCAGCTCACTTTCCTCTGCAGGTGCTGCCCTCTGGAAAGGCCTTCCTGCTCCTCTCAAACTTGAGTCGGCCCACCTGAAGTTCTGGAAGCAGCTCAAAACCGTACTTTTCTCCTCTGCTTTCTCTCCCTCCCCTGTTGCTTGGTTACTCTGAGAGTCGCACTGGGTACCTGGCTCCTATTGACGTGTCTCCCCGGCACTGCCTCCAGGCCTGTCATACACTAGGGGCTATAACTGTAACCTCTACATTCCCCCGCCTCGTTGCACTTTACCACAGCTGTGCTGTCCTACCTGCACTTGCTCAGAGCAATGCTGCCCGGATTGCACTTTCCCCTCCCCCTTGCACTAACCCCATACCCTTCTCCTGCACTTTGCATTACCACTCTTGCACGATCTGTATGACACAACGCCTAGTAAGATCATTTGTCTTGTTCTGCCTCCGTACCCTCCCTTGTCACGCCTAGAAACACATGTGTACAGGTGAGTTACAAGTGACGTATCATACTATATCATGATATGAATGATATGATTGGTGATTTATAACATGCTTAATACCCAGAGGTTTCTAAGCGTGGACCCGGGGATCGAAACTGTGTTGCTCCGTGTCGTCTTGCTTCCAAGGCGAGCATGTTGCCCCTGATCTATCCTCCCAAGCCTCACCTCACCTCCCTCACCCATGGCCAGTGGGCACTGCCACCCATAACACAAAGACTTTCATCAATCACAAACTGATGTTAACATGTTTTGACAGTGGTATTGTTATGTTTAAAAGATTAAAGGCTTTGAGAACTCACAATGTTTTGAGGCAATGTGTAGTGAGATTAGATTTGTTGCAATGAACTATGCACTTTGGTTAAGCAGCGTGGTACAAGTCCCTTATTTTACGGCCTGTCTCTTGGTGACTGTTGTGATACATCACCCAACGCCAACTAACCACATTTAAGCAGCATGGAAAAGGGAAAAAAAATAACTGGTTGCAAGAATAACATATGCACCCATATCAAAAATCAAAATCTGGCACCGATGAATGTACGCACAATAAGTGAACATATATCTTAAAGTGAAATATTCAAATGCAGTTCATTTGACCTTCCCCTTAGAAGAAAGTGCAGAAGACAAAAATAGCATTAGACTTTAAAAAAAGTAACAAACACCAGAAAAATACCCTGAGAGAGGAAATGTTCCAATAAATATGCAGGTAAAGTATAAAAGGTGCTCACTTTTTAAACCCAGGAATCTGTCATGAAATATTCCCTGGTAACCAAAATGCCAATACGAAACAAGTGCTTGTGGTCTTGTCAGTAAGCGTCTGCACTGGGAACAAATAAAATCCTGGTGGCCAAATACTTGAGCAAGCTTGCCAACCTAAAGAAAAAAAGTTAACGCTCTTCACTGAAATGTGTCCTTTACTTGTGCCCTGAAAAGCAGCCACAAGCAGGGGAGAATAACTGCACCAGTGTTGAGGATCACAAACTCTCTTACCACATCATAGACAAATACTCATGATTTACTTGCTCTCTTATCATTTACCCCCGCCTTGCCCCCATGTCTGGCTTTCAACAATACTCGGCTTTATAAAGATAACTTATAAATTACACATTCCATATTGTCATTCAAATATATAAATCCTTATTGAACTAAATTAGGCAACAAGTGTACACTTGTGGAATATTTTGCTGCATCTTGACTGTGTGACTACAAGTTAGAAAGCCACCAGATGTCCACACACTTGTGGAGCACTCCTGTCTCCTGCATACCTATTTGTATGGTGAACCAAACAATATTTTGTGTTATGGAAAAAATAAATAAATTCAATGCTGATTATTTCTTCTTTTTATAAAAAAAAAATTGAATAAGATAAACATTGTTTGATTCACAATACAAATAGGTGTGCAGGGGACGGGAGTGTTCCACAAGAGTGTGGACATCTGTTGGCTTTCTAGTTTAAAACACAACTTAGTTTGAGGTTGTCTTTGTCCCCTGCGCCCTACTACATCCCATTAGCTTATTAAAGTAAATTGTTTTGAAAAACTATTTAAAAAAAACAATGTGGCTGTGCCTCTGGATGAAAGGGATTTGGGTGACTACAAATACCAGAATGCAATTCAGCAAGATGGAAAACAAGGGTATCTGAGTGCAATACATTCAAGGACTCTTAGTGTGTTGTGAGATATTTAAAATGAAGAAAACACACAGCACCCAACTGCGGAAAGTCTCCGATCCATGTAGTAACCAGGACCAACCATGCTTAGCTTAAAAGTGAGGAACGGGCCGGAAAAATAACCTGAGAGAGGAAATGTTCCAATAAATATGTTGGCAAAGTATAAAAGGTGCTCACGTTTTAAATGCAACAATCAGTTGTGAAATATTCCCAGGTAAACATACTCTCAATACGAAACAAGTGCTTGTCTGCACTGGGAACATGACAACCTCAGTAAAATCCTGGATGCCAGATACTTGAGCAAGTTTGCCAAACTCAACAAAACCTAAGGGGTTGCGTCTGCCCTCGGAAAAAAGTTATGCTGTCCACATGCATGTGTCCTTTACGTCTGCCCTGAAAATCAGCCACAATCAGGGGCAAATACCTGCATTAGTGTCAAGGATTACAATCTATCTTGCCACATCATGGACAAATATTCATGACTTACTTGCCCCCTGATTTCACCTCCTCACCCACAAGTCTGTCTTTCAACAATACTCTGCGCTTTATAGAGATATCTTGAAAAATACACATACCATATTGTCACTTAAATATATAAATCATTATGGAACTATGCAAAGCCAAAAGTGCACAATTGTGGAATTATTCACCCGGTCTTGACTAGGTAACTACAAATAGCAAAATGCAATTCAGCAAAAGACAAAAGAATGGTCTAAGTGCAATTCTTTGAAGGAGTGACATTACAATATATATATTTTTTTTTAAATTGGATTACGCGCGTTTTCTTAGTGTGTTATTAGATATTTGAAACTAAGAAAAAACATGACATTTGGAACCGTGGACTGTCTCCCATCCATGGAGTAACCAGGGCAGAGCCTGCTCAACTTCAAAGTGAGAAAGGTGCCTGCCCCATCAGGACATGTTGTGCTAAGTGTTTTTTTAAATGTGAGGTAATTTTGTAGGCAACAGGGCCTGAGGGTGCTAGCTGCTACCTTGCTTTGAAGCTAAGCAGAGTCAGTCCCGGGTACTGCATGGATGCAAGTCCCGAATGCCGGTTACGAGGCAATGGGCAGTGATTTTTCTGCCCCTACATCACTGTACCTGTCAAAATATCTTTTTCGTATTTAAAAAAAAAATAATTCTTTTGTCGCGGGTACAGAACTTCAGATAACCTCGGCTATTTATAGTCATTGTATATATGAACTACAGATAGCCGTAGTTATCTGTAGTAAAATATAGCTGCAAATATGGGGAAAAAACTGCTGGAAAAAATGCTTTCTTGCCCCACCAGGCCCGCACCAAGTGCCCCCATCATCTGTGCCAGCTTTCCCCATTCTATTCTCCAGATGGCCTCCTCACTTCCACTGCTTTCTCCCTTTTCCCCCCAACACATGCTGTTTCTGTGACGCAGTTTGCTTTGAGACGTCGGCTATTCAAGGTTATACCTGAGGTTACTAAAAGGTTTTGTGTTGCAAATTCAGTCCCCACACCCCCTCAACACCGAAATTTCACTTGGTGACCTCTAGCCATCACCCCCACCTCTAGACTAAAGACATTTGCGATTATTTTGACCTGCAAATGGCTTTTTTCCTGCATTTCATTTTCCCATAAACTCAGCTATAACCTCGGCTATCTCTCGCATTGAGCAAAATCAAAGATGGCATTGTACCTGTAGGCGCTGCAATGGTTACAGCTGTATCTATTAAGCCATAAATGTCCTGTGCAATAATCATATTGTTATGTGGATCATACAGCACAGAATGTAATGTGTGTGTGTTATTTTATGTGCTTAGGTGTTCCCTTGTTTTATTTAAAGTTTTGACGATTGGCTTAGTTTTTTTTGTTGAGTTTTCAAAACATGTTACGTGTAGACACGGTTACATAGCAACATCTGCAACTGTGTTGAATAACTGAAGCTATGAAAGATGCTGGGTGGGGGAAAAAGATGTCTGTGGGTTTGATTGTTTGTTATTGGTTGTTGTTACTGTTCTATTTGTGTATCTCTCTGTGATAGTTTGTAGTGAAAATGTGTGATCCATTTTAGTAGTTCCATTAGTATATAGTCCTCTTTATTTGGAATTCATTTAGGAAAGTATAAAATCCACTATTTTCTGCAGTTTTTTCTTTTTGATTCCAGAACTCTCACTGTGCACATGACAGTAGTGTGGCTGATGTGAAAGTAAGTGTTAATAAATATTAACATATTTGAAGGTTTATTTGCAGTGTTGTGTGTGTTAGTTATATTAACCACAGCTCACACCTCAGAAAGGGTGCATTATCATTTTTTTCATCTGCTCTGATTTTGTGGCAAGTATGTTTTAATGTATTTTGCTTACTTTCAGTAACATGGATCTTCAAAATTAGATTTGTCAATCAATGGCAATTATATGCAGGCATTTCGTTTTTGAATTCATGTTAGTGAGGTTAAAGGTTTATTTGATTGTATTTGTTGTAATTTCAATACACTTTTGGTTATGCAGTATCTTTCCTTTTCTACATCCAGTGAACGTATTTGCAGCCTTTCTACATTAGGCATCAACCATACCCTCACTTCTTCATTCTTATTCAATTGACATGTACATAGGGATGTCAATATTTCTGTTTTTAAACATATAAACCTGACTGCGACTACCGTGTAGCCCAATGGGGTGTCGAATTTTTGAGGCGAGGTCAACCGTAGCAAGGTCTGGAGGTCGTAGCTGCAGGTTTAGTGATGAAAAGTACATGTTATGTATTTGTAGGAGTACTTTTTAAGAACAACTATCACATAAATATGTATATATGTTTGAAAACCTTTGTGACTCCCCAAGTATCATTTTGTAAAGACATTGAACTCTAGCCGCGTTTATAATGAAAATATTGTTGGCAGTTTTTTTCCATTGAATTTGTCTATTTATATATGATTTGTTGTCCTGGTTAGATTGTTTTGAAGTAGACTAAGCATAGTATTTTAGCACATTTGGAGTACTGCTTTGATGTTATAAAGAAACTTTGCATTACCTTAATTGGTTGGGTTTCCTCCATTATATGTATAGACATTAGTTATGCAGAACTGTAGGCTGTGTGAAATCCATAATTGGTTGTGATCAGTTATTGATGCTGAAACGACTTAACATTTCTTCGTGATTTTCAATTTTACCTCTTTTTGTGGTTTTGATTTTGGAAAGTATAAAAGGCACCATTACGTGCAGTTTTGTGCTTTAGATTGTAGATGTCATTATGTACCATACATTCATTCTTTGTGTCCAACGCATCCTTTACCTGTTTGTTAAACTTATCCACACTTCCTAACTTCAGTCTTCTGTATCCTAACTGTCTACACTTTTTTATCATCGTTCACTTTAAATAACTCAATGAGCAGTCATGTATTGTATTGACAACTTTTAAGTACTATTGTATTACTGCTGCCTCTTTTATCATTTATATTCCCTACTCAGATTTTCTTTTATTTAAAAATAATTTGTATAGCCGCGGCTATAAATAAAGGGGTGTGATTGGTGTTTTGATAATCGCGCCTAGCAATAGAAAAGACTGGGGTGTTTGCCCACGGCTAACCATCACCCACCCAGTGCCAGAGTACTACCTGCGGGCAAAGGAGGTGCCAGGTTTAGCTTGGCTATATTCCAGCAAATGGCACGTCAAGTGTTTGTGGGCATGTGGTAGCCATGGCTATGAGAGATGCTGGGCAGGGGTAAAATAGATTTTATTGACTTTGATAGTTTGTGATTGTTTCTTGTTATGTGTTTAGCTGTATGTGATAGGTTGTGGAGAAAATGCATCATCCATTTTAGTAATTTTATTAGTATATAGTTCTCTTTTTGTGGTATTCATTTTTTAAAGTATGAAAGCCACCATTTGCTGCAATGTTCTCCTTTTGATTCCAGAATGCACAGTGTGCACATGTGAGGAGTGTGGCTGATGTGAAAGTAAGTGTTAATACATATTTACATATTTGAAGGTTTATTTGCAGTGTTGTGTGTGCAAGTTATATTACCACTGTCATCAGATGGTGTTCATTATCATTTTTTTCATCTGCTTTGATTCTGTGACAAGTATTCTTTTAATATGTGTTTTTACTTTCACTTACATTAACCTACAAAATTAGATTTGTTAATCAATGGTATTTATAAGCAGGTATTTAATTTTTGTATTCATGTTAGTGAGGTTGAACATTTATTTGATTGTATTTGTTGTAATTTTAATGAACTTTCACTATGCAGTACTTTTAGCTGTTTTCGGTTTTCTGTGAGGTAGTACAATTGATGGTGTTTTGCAAGTTTAATTTAGTCATTTTTTTTTTGTAGCAGCAGGGCAACCTATATCCAAAACATAAGAGTGGATGGAGGTGATTGTGGAGGAGGTACTGCTTTTCTACATTCATTGTCATAGTGCACCTGTAACCGGTGGCTGACCAGTACTGATGTTTCTAAGCTTTACGATGGAATACCATTCACTAACAAGGACTGTTTGCAATGATGAATGTAAAGTTATTTTTTTGGGTGTGGTAGACATCTCGTCTATGGAATCTCGAGTGTCCTGATAGGTCATGGGTACAGTTTCTGTCTGTGTGACTGTTTTGTTTCCCATGTTCTCCAAGTTTACTTAACCTACCCCATTCACTTTATTGTAATTCCTTAGCATGATGTCCTTTTTTGTTCTCACTCAGTTTTTATTTGTATGTTTATTGATTATAGTAACAGTTTTTATACTTTTATTGTACACCTACTGTGTCAGTGAATTACTGATGGCATTAAACATTATGTTTGAAGAGAGACATTTTTCAATGGGCTAGTTTGGCATCTCCTGGGAGAAGCCAATTGCGGCATATGCAGCACATTATTCTCATAACTGAAACATCCGTAAATGTTTTTTTAAAGTGTTAGTGTTTCTTTCTGTGTGATTGTTTTATATCCCTTGTTCTCCAAGTTTACTTATTCTACTCTATTCTCTCTTGTTCTAATTCAAAACAAACTTTGATACACAGAATTGAGAAGAAGTGGATAAAGATTTCTGGCAAATGAGTTGGCAAAACAAAGAAAAGATCCTGGGAAGGCCGCTTTCTCACCCAAGGGGTACTTCGGAGGATAGCTCGGGGGCAACGTGCTTGTCTTGGAAGCAAGACGATGCTGACATCACAGGATCGATTCCTTGGTCTGTATTTAGAAACCTCTGGGTATTAAGTGTGTTATAAATAACCAATTATTATTATTATTATTACTGCTGGAGATGGGAGCAGCACATCTGTAGACACTGAATGAAAAGCCTCCTTTCTGCACCTCTCTAGCATTTCCGATGACTCCTCAAATGGAGTGCTCCACTGCTGCAGGGGTTTTAAGACTGTGGCTATTGGTGGCAGTACCTTCAATGTCTGAGGTTGATTCTGCACACCCATCACTCACAGCTCCAGTGAGAGAGAACACCACATGTAAGTCAAAAAAGCATGCAGCCCAGTATGGGGCAGACCATCCAGAAGCATGTTTTTGTAATCCAAGTTTGATTTTATTTCTCAATGACCCAATGATTAGTATATGCAAAGAGAACAACAGTGTACTGTGCACCAATAGTGTATCTTATATTGTGTATTTATTGCACTATATATGACGGTCCAAACTTGTATTGAATGTTTTTTTTCATGTAGTGTGTTCATTAACTAATTGTGTTTTCTTTTTTCTACAGATAGATACTGATGTATATGAATTTGTGTGCATGCAGCCAAGTTAACCCAATGTTCTGTATTCTAACTACTGCGTATACTGTGCTATTCTTTTCATCATCCACTTTATATAACTCCATGAGCAGTCATTCCTATTTCATACTCAGATTTAAAAAATAAAAAATATAATAACCACAGCTTTGCTACCCATGGATAAAAATGGAACCCTCTGCAGCCACAACTATATACCAGCAAATGGTACGTCGAGTGTTCGTGGACATGTGATAGCCACGGCTACGGGAGTGTTTTTATGTAAAATAATCTTATAACCTCGGCTATTCAAAAAAGGTAGTGATTGGTGTTTTCAGCATCACGCCTAGCCACACCCGTGGCTACCCTACACTCATCTGGTTCTGGGCAATGCTAGATGTTGCTAAAAGTGGCACCTTGTGAAGCCACGACTAGACACCAGAAATTGGCACATTATGTGTTTATGGGCGTGTCTTAGCTGCATGTAATAACAGTCAACCCGGCAAGGGTTTTCTATAACCGGGGCTATAACCAGTATATGTATTAGGCATGTCAATGCTTTTTGCCTTTTCATTTGTTTTTTGCGGTAGACGCAGCTATTTTTATAGCCGCGTCTATGGGACCATACATTTTCTGTGCAATAATCATAATTTTATGTGGATGATGCAGATCAGAGTTTTATCTGTGTTGTTTATTGTATGTGCTTAGGTGGTCCCTTGTCATATTTGAAGTTTTTTAGGTTGGCTTAGTTTAATTTTCAGCTTGTACATGTGGCCGTGGCTACAAGACAAGATTTGTAGCCACGGTTACTAGACATGCTGGGCAGGGTTTTGTATGCGTTTCGTTGTTTGCAATTGGCTGGTGTTAATGTTGTAAAAGTGTACTTCTTTGTGATAGTTTGCAGTAAATATACGTCAGCCATTTTATTAGTTTTATTACACTATAGTCCTCTTTTTCTGCTTTTGATTTTGGAAAGTATAAAACACACAATATTGTCTACTTTTCTCATTTTTACTGCAGAATTCACACTGTGTTCATGGTGCAGTTCATATTAACCGTGACAAAAGATTATTGTCATTTATCAGTTGTTTGTCATTGTTTTGTTGAAAGTTTCATTTGATAATATGTTTATAATGGGGCTTTGTGATTTTGTTTTGTATTTTACTGTATTTGTTTACAATGAAGTGCTACTACTGTATATATGGAAAATGGGTGGAAACAACTGTTGGAAGTTGTTTATTAGGAAAGAAAATATATTTTATTTGGGTGCATGATATAGAATCATTAAGTATACTTCCTGCACTCAAAATAAAAGAAGGATCACAGTCCAGTAGAAACTTGGTTTCATTTACCATGCTTTTAGAATCTCCTATGGTACTTACTAAAGAGTGAAGTCAAGCAGGATCCTCAGGAACATCGGGTAGGTTTCAGCAAGTAACTTTATTCCAGTTACATGAAGTTGCAACAAGATGACTTTGTGAGAACCACTGGCTCCCATCACCCAGGCAGGGACTCTCCAACTGAAACCTTAGCTGCAAGCATTCTCTCAGTCACACCGTAACATTCTCTCTGTCACACCAAACATTCTCTCATACTTCACCAGGCACCTTCATCCATCCCAAACACTATACAACACATCTCCCTCCCTTTCAGATCTCATCACATCAAAACAAAGGACATCGCAACATTTCTCCTTTATTAACATAAAGCAAGCATCCATCACGCACATGTCCACACATGTCCACACAGGTTTTGACATATCACAAGCACACACAGGGAGCACTCACACAGTGCGCATTTTTATTTTTAGGCGCAACTCAAAAGATAAACATGATGGAAGGCATCCGCTCCTTCTTCACATGCTCAATCGACAACACATAAACCATTCTCAGTCAGCAGAAGGCATACTTTATCCCTATCTACACATTTTGACATGACCACCGGACAATCACATTCACATGGCGGAAAAGTAGTCACACACTATCACCATATCATATGTACCAATGACTAAACCACACACCAGAAGAGCAGCCCCATACTTACCATAAACATATCCTTTAAAGAGTGCAGTGTTGCTCTGTACTCCACCAGAGGAGTAGCCCCATACTCTACCATTCATACTTTACCTTGAAGGAGTGCAGTGTCTCTCTGTACCAGTGACCACCCCACACACCGGAAGAGTAGTCCCATACTCTAACAACACTAGCATTGCCTTTAAAGAGCATGGTGTCACCCCACTAATACCACACCAGAGGAATGGTGCAGTTTCACACACTATAACAGTACATGGCTGTACTCACAAACATCTCTTCAAAAGTTACCCTTCACTCCTCAATATTCAACAATGACAACATTTCCTTAAAATTCTCACACTATGACATTTTAATATTTTGACATAGTCCTACAAGTCCATAGCTGTGAATGAGCTTTACACCTGAAATTTCCTCAAATGGGTTAATTCTTGCCCACATTCTCAGGTTCACCACACACGTACTTTAAGCCAGGCATTTATTACCTAATAGAAAACCTGGCATAAGAACAGATAATGTTGGTTACCCCTCCATCACATACATGTTTTCAACATATCATTCTCTATTAAATACTAACACTCCCTAAGAGTCCATAGCTGGTACACAGCTCTAACCTGAAAGTCTTAGTAAGGTTGTAATTAATACAATGACCATCCTGCTATGTACTATAACCTTGCATGTCAACTACCATCATAGGTCCTCATACTAAATCACCAATCACTACTGGTTACACAGAAACGCCTACCTCCATATAACGCTTTTAAAATGTTGTTTGACAGCCGTAATAGCCTGTAGCTGTCTCTGCAACCCTATGCCTGCAGAGTCTGAAAAGAGTTACTCATGCTCATGTCTCTAGTCAAGCCCTTCAAAACTCCCAATATCTCAAAAGGTAAAAAAAAAAAACACTAGATGTAGAGTATATTCCAGGTACACCCTCAATGGACCACAAAAAAACCTTCTCCCAAAGCGATCCGGGTGGGTGTCCTCATTAGAAATGGGCTCTTTAATTGACCCATTATCCCAAGTGAAAGCACACAACACCTTCCCACTACGCTGTTCTGACAGTACCTCATCGAACCTTGTCAGACCATCAGACTTGGAGCACCACCCAGACAGTTATTTGAAGTTCAGAGCTACCAAAGAATCGTGTTGCTGATCCCTCTTGGAAGTCAGGCACATTCACACATATTCGCAGCCTCACTCTCTCATAAAGTGGGTTCCGCGGCTGCCCCAAACTCCATGGACTCTATCGGCTGTGCATCCAGCCTCCTGTACTCCATGTCATTGACACTCGGATTTGGATGCCGTAGGGTCCTTTATTCCATAAAGTTGTGCATACTCCCAGCGTGCTTCTCCCCGAAGAACTCACATTGATTGCCGTTCTTGCCGCATTCCCCATGATCACCAACTCCCCCATCATCCAGCATGACGTCACCATTGGAAGTGGACTGTGGAGCGACGCACTGACACTCCAACTGCTTCCTCTGCACTTCAGCTCCCACAGTGCACCAGGTAAGCGCCTCTAACCCCATGGCATTACTGTTCTACCAAGTAGTAGGAGACACATATTTGGCACCTCATTGTACCCAGCCTTTTGGCTGGTTCCGGCAAACCTTTTCTACATTGTCCCAGCCAAACCCTTTACACAAGAAATAGGAATTACACAGGTACGTCTGTAACCCTTCATCGTTTACTGGCACTCACTTGATGTAGGAATGCATTTTCGTTTTTTCCTGTGTACTCCGTTCCTCTTCTGGTTCCTCTGGTTGCCAGTCTTTGCTGACAGTAAAAAATAGGGGTTTCAATGCACCCACTCTCTTCTTCCATTCTTGGTCTTTTCTCGCTGTGCCCTCGCTATTTCATGGGCCTTCGAATGGGGCAGAGTTCTCCCTCTACTTTGCCCTGGGTGATAAGACTTACCTGTTGGGGGACAGTGGTTCTTCTCTCGTCTTCTCTGCACCCCCCAGAGCAGATTTGTTGCCTTAAATTCTTCTTCCACGTAGGTTCTTTTCCGGGCCTCCCAGAAAGACCAGCTTGCCGCCAGTGAAGAAAAGCAGGATCCTCAGGCACATCAGATAGGTCCCAGCAAGTTATTTTATTCCAGTTACATGAAGTTAGAACAAGATGACTCATTGAGTACCACTGTCTTTCATCACCCAGGCAGGGACTCTTCAACTGCCTTACTTTTGTACCTTAGCTACAAACATTCTCTCACTCACACCATAACAGTCTCACTGCCACGCCAAACATTCTCTCACACATCACCAGGCTCCTGCATCCATCCCAAGCACTGTACAACAATGAGCTTTTTGGGATGATCTGAGAAAGTGTCTGCTTTAAAAAGATTTGTTATGCTGGAGTGAGTTACTGGGCCTCATTACGAGTTTGGAGGTAGCCATGCCCTTAATAAGGGATGATTTGAAAAAGTGTCTGCTTTAAAAAGATTTGTTATGCTGGAGTGAGTTACGTGGTTATTTATAAGAGAAAATGTATTGTTTTCATTTATTGTTTGTTGTTTTGTGAATCCTAGTCTTTAATTTCATGAAAAATAAAGATAGACTCATAAAGAATATAGGAATGGTAGTAGTTGTGCAAACTCCTATTATGTAAAAAAGAAAGAGAATCACCATTGAAAAAAATATATACACCATGATGAGAGAATACTTTGCAGTCATGCAGATTGGTTATAGTTAGAATAGGAAGACGCTGGGTGCAGGGGGCTGAAAAAGAAGAAGCAATTGAAGTGGAAAAGAGTGACAGAGGCGTGCTTTTCTACAGCAGATACCTGGGCGCAGTTTATAGGCCTTGGGTTTGTACATAGTTATGGAAATTAACCTTCCTAAAGGGTTCCTATATATTATTGTAATGGACCTGGACTAGCTGCTTCATCAAATTAGAGGTTGCAAACGTTTGGGATGGCTTATTGAAAGGTTCCATTTGCAATAGCTTACAATAGGAAACACACTGTACTTTTTTAATGTCATTCTCACTCCATTGCTACTTGAGACAGAAATACTGCCAGCTGTCAGTGACAGTTTTATGGGCACACGGTTCTTACATGGAGTTAAGGCGCATATTTATCATACCCATGCACATCTTCGTAATATTCTTTCATTGCTTTTTCCTCTCTGTGCTGAGCAGGTGTTGCTTAAATCGGGGACGGAAAAGTCTGAAAGAATGAATACAAATTAACATGTATTTTTACAGTTTTCCTTGATAAACGTTTTGCCAAATACTTTGCCCTTGGCTGCTGCTGTTTTCGATGTTGCTAGATCGCACTGTTTAGGATCAATTTATACTATGATAGACCTTTTCCTTTTGTTGTGATTGTACGATTGTACTGTTGGGATAATGCAGTAGGCATATGGCTTTCAGGGCCTATGTCGTCAGAACTGTAGGTTCTATGCTCCTCACTTTTCTATTTCACTTTATCAGCCAGATGGAGTATCTCTGTATTTGGTCCAAACAGATCCAGTCATTTATCTTGGCATGATTTCCAAGATGCATCAAGCTATTTCTTGATGTGTTTAGTATACTTGCCCATGCAGGTTAGCATTCTTTTGTCTATTTCAGGTGTTTCAACCATTTCTTCTGGCAGATGTGGTCTGGGACACTCAGTCCATAGTTTGTTTCTGGCTTTTTTGGCCAATGGTGTCCGGAACCTCCTCATCATGTACACTGTTATTTTCATTGACGGCTCTCATTCTGATGACCAGGGATGAATGGGAGTGTCTTGGTCAAAGTTGTATCCATTCTCCTTCTGATTTTACTCAGTCTTTCTTTTCTTGACAGCTCTTTTGTCTTTATCTTCACTGGAAGATTATTGCGTTTCTGCCTCATCTTCACTAGACTGCTCCTGCTAGCTGTTGTTTTCCTCAACCAAGGTGGGTGAGAATATTTTATGTCTTAAAGTAGCACCTAACGCTTTCTGGATGGTCTGCCCGGTAGTGAGCTACAGCTTTTTTTGGCTTATATGTGGTCTTACCTCTTCTCTGGAGCTGTGAGCAGTGGGTATGCAGAATAAACCTCCAACCCATTAAAGGTGCTGCGACCAAAATCTAAAGTCTTGAAACACCGGCAGTACTAGATCACTCCATTCGAAGAGTCATCAGAAATGCTAGAGAGGTTCAGGAATGAGGTTTTTGATGACGTGTCTACAGATGTGCTGCTCCTATCTTCAGCAGCACCAGTAGGATAAGTGAGCGGCCTTCCCAGGATCTTTTCATTCAGATGCAAAGCATCTGCTGGAAGTCTACATCCACTTCATCCCAAAGTACTAATAGTGTCTTTATTCCGTTGCAAGACACTCTCACATTTCACAACTGAAAAAATAAAAAAAATAAAAGATGTCTGCATTGGGATATGAAGTCTGTTCACTCTTTCGATGCTGACCATTTAAAACAGTAAAACAAAATAAACAAAGAAGATGGTCGCCATGGAATGGGAGAAGGGACTACATATAGTATCTTCTCCTTTTCCATTGCGCCCATTAAAACTATAGAAGAAAAACAACAAAGAAAATAGCTGACATGCAACAGGAGAAGGGAGAACATGTACTCCCTTCTCTCTTTCCATGGCAGCCACTCGCAGAACGAGCACCAAGGGACATAGTGGTCACCGGTGCCTTGTCAGGCTGCTAATGATCCGTTGAGGGCAAGCAGATTGTTTGTAACAATCAGATTATCCCTTGCTGTGTACTAATTGTACTTTAAACTGTCTACTTGGATAACATTCGTAAAATGAACACATTCAAGTGGAAAAGCAAAACTGTTACATGACCCGATTACCTGTTAAAAACAGGCGGGAAGCCACGTAGCTGCATCAACGCAGCTTTCAAAGCGATTAGGCCTTTCCTCGACACGCTACGGCCATTTGCAGGCACGTCTTCTCTTTGATTTAGGTGATTGGTCAATAATTTATGCGCGAACCCACACATATGGAAAACACATTGTGGATCGCTATATTGTGTAACCGCAGTTATACCCCTCTTTCAAGCACCTCCTCCCTGGTTTTTGTCATTGCTTTTCTTGTATTGGTGGGTGAACCTCTTTGTAAGCCTACAGGAACTTTTAAAAGCAGTAGCTTGATGTATCCACTCATTTTTTACCTTTCTTCTTCCTATACCTGTGTCCTTTGTCTTGTGCTTTGTAGTTTGTCATTTTCTGTTATTCTTTTGATATTAAGTGCCAGAGTTCTTTTTGTGTTGTGTATTTTTACAGTATTTATTTTTCCTCCACGGTCCTGCATTTCAAAATAACTACAACCAGCAGTGATGATGAGGTGTTGTGAGTAGCTTCAGCTTTACCACTATGTAGGAAGCAATATGCAAGAAAAAACATTTCTGACCGTTGGCAATATTTGCACGTAAAAAACCAACACAGAAAAATAAGATCAAGGAGGTAATCTGCAATTTCTGTGGTACAATTTTGCGGAATTGACAAGCCATTGCAAAGGTTGGAAACATTCACGTTAATTCAACATCTTGTCCACGTTCATTGGGATGAAGTGGATGATTCAAATAGGAAGGCTCAAGTGAAACATAAGGTCAAAACACATGGACCAAGATCAGCAGAGCAGTATTTATAATCTGCGCCACAGACTTCCAACATGATTACTATCTATTTTCCACCAAACTAACACCCAACCTCAGTCCATCCTGCCTGAACCTGATCTTTTTACCTTTATCGTGATATGTGAAACCCGTCACAGCTTGATCGAGGTGAGTGGTGGCACTGTGTTATACAACACTAACCAGTCCCTATCTATGGTCTTCGGCTATGTGCACTGTATATGATATACACTAACCAGCCACTAGCCATGGTCTTCAAAACAATACTAGCCCATGACGTCAACCTCTGCCTGTGCCGTCTGTATATTCTAACATGTTAATGGGCACTAGCTATGGCCTTTAACTGTGGCAAATGACTAAAGCTTTCAATGTTGCACACTGTATATTTTAAAACGGTGACGGGACACTAGGCATGACTTTTAACAATGTACATTAGAATTTTGCAACATTGCAACATTAACTGATGACTAGCTATGATGCTCGCTGATGGCCAGTGATCATGCACTTTTCAAAGCACTTGTCACTTTTGTTAGTTTTTATATGTTAGTTTTAATGTATTTGTTTTTCTGCAGTTACGATTCTTATTAAAATGTATCCTATTTTAAAAGAATTATTGGTGAAGTCAGGTTGAATTCTCCTAGAACTTCTATTTACTTACACTTGAATTGGTTCCGATAGTGTGAGAATCCCAACAGTATCCAGCGAGTTGTGTGCTTAAAACCTACTATTAGCGTGGGGGCTTCTTTTTGTGTTTGGGCCAGTGATCAAAGCCTTCGTTATGGCCAAGTCCATGGCCTAAATTGTTATTATGAAAATCAATGTTTTTGTGAGCTAACATATTAATCATGTCATGTCTAATGCCATTATATGTAATCTGTTATGTACAATGTAATTAGTGTTGTTACCAGTCCTGTCATCAGCAATGTCATCATTGTGGTCATAGCCTGCGCAACATGGGGCGCAAAGTTAAGGTGGCTTTAGCTGAATTTCAGGGGTATTGTTGCATTAAGTTCTCACCTTAACGTCCATGCAACAAAAGTTTTTTCCTTGAATATATAAATATATATATATATATATATATATTACAGGGCCTGTGGTAGCGGCCCTGTAGATATGGTTAAGTTGGTTGCTCAACTCATAGAAAGAGCACTTTTTGGGCGGCTTATAACGTTGGCCTCTCCTGGACAAATCCACACCAGAAAATCTGTATGGCCCTCTCAGAATGATTTTGTGAAGTCGGTGTGATTTTGTCCAGGGGGCTCAAAGTTACAGGGGTGTCCCATAAAGTGTGGAAATCCTCGTAGACGCAATGGAAAATCAATATTGCTCGCACCTACTGGCCAAATTGCTGGATGGATTTTTACCAAATTTGCACTAGGAGCGGTGGCTTGGTCTTGAAAGTATGCTTTTGTAAATTTGGTGTAAATCCTTCCAGTAGTTTCTTTTAAAATAGCCAAAAAGTAGATTAAAAAAAATTAGTTATATCTGGGTCCGCTCTGCAGACTCATTTCCTGATTCGAGGGGCCGCGAATGCCTCTAGACCATTCAGGTTCCGTCGTGATGTCCGCAGACATCATACGCAGCTTCTGATTGGATGGTGAAAAATGTGAGCTGCATCAATTTTCTGGAAAAGGTTGGCATGTTGAATCTGCAGACAGCCGCTGGTGAGGAAAAAGTATGGGAAATACATTTGGGGTTTATTTGGTGGCTGCAAGAGGCCTGAAAAGGGTGGGGAAGTGGAATAACGTTGATATGGAGCTGTTTTTAGAGGTATAAAAAGGTATGTAGGTGCCGCTGAACCCTTGGACATCACTGCTGATCGAAGACAAAAAGTTTTGGAATGCAAGATTTCAGTTTATTTGGTGGCTGAAAGAGGGAAGGGTGGGGGGTGCAATAAAGACACAGCTGTTGTCCACAGAGCTGCATTTGCCATCCATGTCTCTTAAGGATGTCTGGCATGGAAAGAGGACATTGGTGGACTAGCAAATCAGGTTCTGTGGTTGTGGAGCAGGAGATGAAGTGTACAGGAGTACAGGATAGCAAGTCTTTTATTTCTTGTGTGTAGTGAAGATGGCTATGGCAAAGAGTGTATTGAAGGTGGGAGAGATCCATTGATTGAAGGTTTATACAGAATCTCGTGGCATGTCTGCTACTATTGGATTGGAAGAAGTGGATGTTTTGTGATATGCAGATTGTGTACTAAAGTGGGTGACTTTATTACCAGTCTGTAGACTATGGCTCACTTTAAACGTCCAGATATTATTATTGTGAATTGTGGCTGCAGCAGTTTCGGCTATGTGTCTGCAGAATATTTGCAGTTTGCCATGAAGGACATGTTGAAAAGTCTGATGGAACTGTTTCCAGCTGCAAAGATTATTTTTTCTGAAATCCAAGAAAGCCAAATATGGAGACGTCCAAACTTGTTTTGTTCTGAAATGGAAGAAGCTAGACAGCATGTCAATAAAGGTGTATTTGCTGTTTTATTTGGTTTAGGAATTACAAGTTTTGACAACACAAATATCAAGTTGGATGGTGTAAATATTTTTGGAGGAGATGCAATGCATTTGACTGATGTCGGAAATCCGATTTTCCTTTTGAATATCCAAAATGCACTGCATTTTTTGGGTAACTCATGAAATATGTTGTGAAGGATTTTTTTAGTAGTTGTAGTAAATACAAAACAAAAACAGAAACAAAATGAGAAGTACTTTTTGTGAAAAAATAGAAAAACGAATTAAGTTTAGTAGAACATTTGTTTGTGCAGTATATAAAACCCTAACATCTTTTTTAAAAAAAAGGTTCTTTTAAGAGCCAACATTTCTGAACAAAAACAAGTTAATCAATTTTAATTCCCCCACTCCATGCTGGAATTGTTCAGATATACGCAAAATTTTGTCCTGTCCATAGACTATGCAGACTGCAAACGGTAATGTAAGGTGGGAGAGGGAAGGCAGGGAAGAGGCACCAACCACAGATACAGAGGAACAGGTGGACAGAGGAAGATGGCAGATATGCCTAAAATTTAAGGTTGTTGGCAGTGTTCTCACGCTCCTTGACAGTGGCCTCAAAAGTACTCTAAAACTGCTTCCCCCTGCAAAGTGATGTGTCATAGTTCAAACATAGTATTGTGACTTTCAATAGGTAAGGCTCAAAAGAGTTCTGTATGGCATGCGAGGCAGCCGGTGGGATCCTCTGCCACACAGGAGTAGCCTGTGCGTTGGTAAGAGCGGTTAACGAAGATGGGGTAGAGGAAGATAACCTTCTTCTCTCCGAGAAAAGAATAGCCTTTCATTTAGCACTTGTGGTTTCGCATGGAGGTGGTCACAAAAGAGTACTGCCCAGGTTGTCCGTGACTGAGAATGTCTCTGCATTCAATGCATTGAACCTTGGCAGACTGATCTTTTGGTACACCACCAACAGTTTTAAAGAACTGCCACACCCATGATTCTCTCTTGGTGCTGAAGGTAGGAACTTCCTCTACCTCATTTCCTGTTTTGTTATCCTCCTCTGTGTCATTGTGCTTGTTTCACTGTTCAGGTCCTCCATGTGGTGATGGTGGTGGCCCCTGGGAAGGTGGGATGGTCATGACAGATGCCATTCTTGAACTCCTGGAAGTAGCTCTGAAAAGATGCTGTCTCCTGGTCTGCCAGATGGAGAATGACTAAAAGTAATGGGTGGGTCCCTTCAGAGGAACCGCTGAGGACCTTACGACAGTCCGCGGGCTACTTAGTTGAATATAGACCTTGAAAAAAGTTGACAGTTCAACTAAGAATAGGTTTAGGAGCTCTGGAAGAGTAAACTTTCAACTTGAAACATTCTAGCCAAAAAGGCAGTTTAAAACCGTCTGCGGTCACGGATACTGTTCTCGGACATGTCAGCATGCCACATGAGCTCAGTGACAGGATGACATCGTGGGGCTTTTGTGCTGGTGGCGGGTGTCCACGGACATCAGCAGGTGGGTGTCCATGGACATCGGCGGGCAGGGGACAGTGGGCGCATGTGTGGGGATGTTCGTAAACAGACATGTCTGTGGATTAATTGATAATGCGTCATGCGAGACCGGACATGCACAGGCACATTGTGATGTCCATGGATGCCCCATTATGAAAATGGACCTTACGAATGGTCAAAATGTTTGCAGACTATTGATTGGGGTTTTAAAAAATAAATGCAACTGTATTACACAATAATATACAAGATATTTATAGTAGGAAAAATATAGCTATTTATGAAAGAGATGGGACATCAGAATGGGAAACATACATGGGGAGAGTTTTGAATTTCAATAAAGCGATCATCTGGGGAGGGAGGACGAGATGTTTCATCAAACCGTCTTTGATTTATGTTTTGTGAATTCGATTGGGCTGAGTGCTGGGGCCAGAGGGGACAGGTACAAGAAGGAGAGTGATAATCAACATTTTTTAATGCAATGATTTTTAACATAATTTAATAGTTCTTTCATTGTGTACATATGGGGTTTGGGATTGTATTTATGATTGTTGGGATTCTGTATAATTAATCTGTGGTGTAGTTTTCTATGTAAACTATGTACTATAAGAAAAGACAAAATTATTATTTCAATGAGCTCGCCATAACATAATAATGAAAGATGTATTGTTTATCATTAGAGTTTTTATCTTTACTCCTTTCTTCTTTGGGAAAGTTTTCTTCTAGCCACTGCAGTTTGTTTGACATTTCTGTTAAAATACAAAATTGTGATATTTCTTTACGAGAAATGTTTATAATGGTAATAATATCTTTTCTCAACTTATAGAAAGAGTATTTTTTGGCAGCTTATAACATTGACGTTGTTTGACATATTGTCACCAAAGTTTGCAGATGCGCATGCTGATTTGATGTATGAAAATATAGGTGCGTTATAATTTTAGAAATGGTTGCCATATTGGATGGGACGGATCAGGGCCTTTGTCCGCGGACAGCACTGTGAGGAAAAGAAGTGTGGAAAATATATTTGGTGTAATTTTGTGGACGAAGGAGGGCCTGGAAAGTTTGGTGGAGTAGAAAAAACTTGATACATGGTTCTTTTTATATGTGAAAAAAAGCTGTGCAGGTGCTGCCGTGTCTGCTGTTAATTATTTTGTCAGTGGACGCTATTGGGATTGGGGGGTCTGGTTGAGTTCTTGTTATTCGAAGGTGATTGTACATATTTGTTATATGGTTGGCTGTACCCCCAAGAATATGGCCACTGGGTACATACAGTATAGTAACGCTTGTATAGTTATTATAGGTATTATAGGGGGAGTATACCGTATTTGTAATATGGTGGAATTACATAATTGAATGGTATATGGTATTTATGATTGTAGGACAATTGAGGATAATGCTCCTTGATGTCTCCTCCGTATTTCACACAGTCAACCATTCTATCCTCATTAAGCGGTTACATGATACCTTTAGCATCATGGACCGGGCACTTGACTGGCTGGCCTGTTTTCCTCACTAACCTCCCTTCCGAATTGCAACTGGGCCATTTCCACTCCACCTTCTCACTCGCTATCTGCAGCGTACCCTAGTGTTTTATCCTATCATTGTGGCTCTTCAATATCTATTGTGTCCCTCCCGCTCACTTGATGTACTTTGTCTTTTCTCATTTTCAGTGTTATGATAATGACACACAGCTTTCCTTAAACTTCCCTCTCCTAATTAATTCTCCTTGTTTTTTTATCTCTGATTGGACCGCCATCCAGGCATTGTGTGCGGCTAACTATCTCTGTCTCAATGCCAGTAACATGGAGATCCTTGTTATTGTGACACCAGTGCCTTGTTTTCCTCCTAGCCTCTGGCCACCCTCTTTGGGGTTATCTTTAAGTCCTTTCTCTCCTTTACTCCTGGGTATCAAAAGTGTTTGAGCAAGGAAATTCCTCTTTTTTTTAGGGGGCTGTGGTGATTGAGAAATAGACACAAATAACAAAGTAGCAATATCACCACCAGCTACCCACCTTATCCACACATTTGGTGTAGGTAGACTACTCGACAGATGATTGTTATTTTCACCTAATTATGCGTCTTACCAAAGGCATAGTATCAAAAACATATTTTAATCAATATATAACAATGCATGTAAATAGTATAAAAACACGAATTCATAAAACACTTTTGATTACAAGCGTTTGTTGAAGAGAGACAAAAAGGAAACAAATGACACAAAGCACTTTCAACTGTTTTTATAGCCAGTACCAAATGCAAAAAAGACAGATGTAACTTATGCGCATTTAGGGTGACGTGATAATAGTAACATAGGTAAGTGACTTTGGCCATGTATACATTTCTACACAACATGGACTATCATCGTCAACACTTAATCGTGTTTCTGGGAGCGGCAAAGCACTTGAATAAACTGAGTCTTGATAGTGATTTGCCAGAACCCGTCTTCAGGACGCAGGGTAATTAATAGAAAGAGGGCCAACTAGGCTCAATGTACAGGGCCCTGTACATAGCCGTTAAGATCTGGGGACAATAAGAAAATCAAAATTGAGAAATCATCAAAAATGCCTTAATGGTAGTCACATAGTGCATATATATAACGCACAGTGGAAGAAGAGTAGGGGGCCTACTCACCTGTTTCAATTTCTTCAGAGTGTGGAAGGAGAAGCAATTTTAAAGTTAGTGAGCACTATCCTATTAGTGTGGCATCAAAATGAATCCATTATTGTGAATAAAGAAGTAAAGAGGGGTACACATGGATGTTGAATAATTGTACTTCTATGTGTCCATTAATTAAATTAGCCTTTATTATATGTTTCAAATTACCGTCTCTAGTGCATGAGTCATCCATCACATTTGCATGAAGAGATATCCCTTCTATTGGTGATTCAATGGTTTTGTGGTCACTGTGGGAAGCATTGGTGAGACTATGCAAACCATGATGCATCAGTATCTCCTATAGAGACGGAGAGAGACAGAGTAAATACTGTCATTACATGTTAGTTTAAAACAAATGGTACCAAAATGGTCTAACTATGTCCTGTGTCACTTACTTGACAGCAGCATATACCTTTTCATATGTGTGGTCCCATAGATCAACAGATGTCTGCTATGGGGACTGCTTGGTGAACATGCCTGTTGGGTGTATCACGGCCAACACGTGAAAACCTACACAGGAAAATAGTATGCCATTACTTAGATCTCTCCACCCAGCTATGTGGTGGGTCACAAATCCGGTCGACAGCACGTCCCGTACCATCAAGTGGACTCCATTGATAACCGTATCCGCTGTAACCTGCGGAAACTGAAGACGGACCATGTTAAATAAGGTACCACGCAGGAGCAAGGGAGCTTGCTTGGTCTGTAATACGACGTCCGCGCCATCTTGGACAGGTCAATAGCCTCATAGGAGGCACATAAGATGCAGGACAAGTGACGTGAAGAGGTCACACTATCACGTCAATCAGCACAAGTTAATGTGTGAAAATTACAATATCGTATGCGTCAGCCCAAGGTAAATAAAGACAAAATTCGCCACATACCTAGTAAAAAGAACAAACGTGTGTAGAATGAGTGAATCCAACAATAGTCATTGGGGGCCACAGCCGCAATGATAGTGGACAGGTGAATAGTCTCGTAGGAGGCACAAAGGATGCGGAAGAAGTGACGTGAAAAGGTCACACTATCACGTCAGTCAGCACAAACTAATGTGTGACGATTACAAGATCGTATGTGTCAACAAAAGGTAAATAAAGACGATATTCACCACATATCTGGAAAAAGACCTGCCTCTCTTTGGAACAGCATTTCTGCTCCTCTTATACTTGAGCTGAACTCTGCTTTTCTCTTCCTGTTTTACTTAATTCCTTCACTGCTAACTCATACCACTGCCACTGAGGCTGGTGGTCTGGTCCCTCATGAACCGCACAGGTTCCGGGCCCCATATCTACTCAACACCAGCACACCTCCCCCCCTTACGCACTTCCCTTGCGGCTGTACCACCTGGTGGCTGTGTACCACACCCTTGGGACTTCTCTGCCCCAGCAGTTAGCCACTGGCCTACCACATGCTCACATCTTGGCACTTTCCTTCTGGACTTCTATCAGCACTTGGCAATCCCTACTCCCCTTTCGATTGACGCACTTCTCTTACTGCACAATGCATATGTGCATTTATAGCAGCAGTGTATACGATTTTATGGGATAAGCAAGGGGAATGCAGATGCAAAACATGCCTAGAACATTGTTAAGTGGCAATTGGTGTGTGGAAGTTCAATATGTTGCTAGGTTTTTATGTAGAATTTTTCAAAGTGATTGGTGAATAGATGTGTGACTGTTTGAAAGCAGGCAATGAGGGAGTGTACCACACATAACAGTAAAATGGGTAGAAGGGGTGTCCTGTGCGATGGTGTGCACATGCAATCCAGGTTTTTTAATGATGCATGGCCTGGAAAGCGGTCTACGGAGACTGTGGATAGTCATGAAGGTCCATGGATTATGGTCCTTATTGTATGGCAGAGAATATTATTTGGGACCGAAAATTGTTTTTGTGCTTTTTTTCTTTTTCTCTAGTATAAAATTGTTCATTATTTCCATTAGCATAGTAGAAAGTTGGAGAATCTTATTGAGTCTAACTATTTTACTGAAAAAGTAGATGGAGTCGATAAGCTTATGTTTTATTTCTATGTTTTAACTGTGACTGTGGTTCCTAAAATAACCTTTTTTTGGTGTTTTTGATTTTGTATTTTTTTTAATTTTTTGCAGGAGAGGCCAGGAAGTATGGTGGGGAGGGAAATGAGGAAAGGGGCACCAACCAAAGATATGGAGGGATAGGTGTTCAGGAGAAGATGTTGGATGTGCATTAAATTTAAGTTAGGGGGCAAGTTTCTCATGCTCCTTAATTACAGCCTCAAAAGCACTTTGAAGCTACTCCCCCCTATAGAGAGGTAGTATTTACAGAGTACTGTTGTCTTGGAAAGATATGGATCAACAGCCTCTTTTAAGGCTTTCAAGGTTGCTGCTGGGAGTTTCTGCCCCACCAGAGTAGATTTTGTGGTGGCAGTATTGGTTGAGGAAGATGAGGTAGAGGAAGACAGACTACAACTTCCAGAGAAAGCAACAGACTTTCTCAGAGTATCCCGGTGGTTGGATTTGGATTTGGTGTGGCAGTTCATGGAGGTGGTCCCGTAGGAGTACTGCACAGGTTGTCTGCGACTGAGTACAGCATTGCGCTCAGTGCATTCACCTCCGTAGCCTTAGCCTTCGGTACACCCCCAACGGTAGTAAAGAACTGCAAAACATCCATGATTCTCTCTGGGTGCTGGAGTATTTCCGCTATCTCATCTTCCTGGTCTTCTTGATTCTTGATTCTTTTCTGCATCATTGCACTTTTTCAATTGTCCAGGCCCTCCAGCTGGTGGTGAGGAGGGATGGACATGGCTGATGCTATTTATGAAGTTAAATTGCAGTTGTGCTATAATTTGTCCAAGCATGTGCCCTCTCCTGGATTGCACAAGGAAAATGAGTAAGGATAGGTCTAGCGGCTGTGCAAGTGTAAATGTTCAGCTTGAAACTTCCTAGATCAGCTGAAAATCTTCCATTGCAAGTGAGCCAGAGCAAACAAGACTTTCTTTGCAGCTCAAGGGAAGGGTTTGCCACACCGTCCCATTATTCCCTTAATATGTTGCGCTACTTTTAGACTTTTAAAATGACAGGGCCAAGTATACACCACTCCTCTCCAGCCCCTTTTTCTCACTTTCCCCCCGTTCTCTGATTCGACACTACATACCTCCTCCTTCAACATCTTACAGATCCCCTACTGCCATTCAACCCAAACAAATAGAGCTGCAGGAGAAATCATGAATATAGCCAAGTTATATTTATTTATTTTATTTATTGTGAATTTGTAAGGCGCTTATACATCAAGAAATTGTGTTTCAAAGTGCTCAGAGGGCAAACGGAGGAAACATGGGAACACAAGCAAAAGATCAGCAGATGATCAGGGAAAAGGAGCAGTCCTACTAGCCCTTGTGATCATTCAGCACGTACAAGAGCAGGGAGAGAGAGAGGGACGGGGAAGAGGCTAAGTGCTAGGAGTACCACAGAGGGAATTGTCGAGGGGTCAGTTGTGTGCATGGCAGAGATTACTAGATCACCTGCCATTAATAACTGCAGGCATGTGGGACACAGGCCGGTGAGTGCCTGAAGGCAAGTGCTGGGATGGTGTAGAAGGCTGAAGGCGATAGGGCAGAAGGCCAGGACCCAGAGGGCACATAAGGTCACAGGCCACAAATCTCAGCGACTGAGGGGTATTATGTGTTTATTTATTTATTTATTTGTATAGCACTGATAGCCCGCAGGCATCAAAGCATTTAACAAAAACACAATTTACAACATAGAAACATAAATGAAAAGTACCCCCAGAAAGGGATCAAAAATACAGTAACGGCGGCAGTTCATCTTAAAACAGACATTCTTGAAATGAAATGAGAACCAGGCTAAGTTTCAAATATGATGAGTCCCTAGGTAAATATTTACAATTACTCAGATAGAGTAATTTTCTCAGTTAGAAAGGTAAGTTGGTAACCCCACATCCGACCAGGACACAATCTGTGTTTAACTGACTATACCACTCCTCAATGTTCAATCTGCGTACAAATTTCAAGTCTGAGTGTCTAATGAATCCTGGCCCAGTTCTGTGGCATAGCCAGGTCAGGACTTTGTTTCTTAATGTTTATATTGGCACCCTCCCACAGGCCTTCTCTATATTGTCAATGACAACATTCCTATCGTCCATGACTGAGTCCCGTAGAAACTTTTCCCTAAGTACTGGCATTCATGATTTCTTTACTCGAATATTGTTAGATAGGGAGAACAAAGTACAGCCTTTATCAGGTCAACTGCATCAATAAGGCCTGACTTAAAATCATCCACCTCCACCAAGGGTGCCGGATAAGGGTCTTTAGGGCCTCTGAGCCTCTCATCTCCTTTGAAAGGGGGAACACATAACCCGACTAATTCATGAGGGCCAGTAGTGAGACCCAACTTCTCATGTATTAATTGTGTAGATTGTGTATCACAGACTTTTTTCTTTGGTAGGGGAGCCAGCTTGGCACAGGTATCCACTTGGGCTAGGAGTTGATCGTTCCTCAAAGAAGTTAGCGGCTCTGTTTGACAGGATTTATCTACCTTGATGAGATGGTAATTGTCTACAAAATTATCCAGGGAGTCCATCCAGTTGGAAATATCATCAGAACTATTACACAGATTCAGATCTTGAATTATTTTGGCTTTTAGAAACACCCACCGATCAGAGGAGATCTGTACCTGAGGCTCATCCTCCAAATTGGGCAAAGCCAATACTGCCAGGGGCACTTGGAACTTAGAGTTAGTCTCAGACCCATCAAAGTCAGAGCAGGACATTTTGGATGAGGAGTGCATATAAGTATCCCCCATAAGTGTGGGGAAGTTTGGGGTGTTAATAGCCTCATCTAGTGTCTGATTGAGCATAGTCAATTCAGCATTTCCACTATTAAGCAAAGTGACTTCAGGGGACAGGTCTGCCCACTCCGAACACTACCTCTGCCGCAACCTTTGCCTCCTACATTTGCTCAATGCCTGGACCTCTAATATACTGTCCCCTGTGAGGGCCAGAGAAGTCACCCGCGGCTAAGCCATAGTGATATCCCACAGTTGGTTTCCATTCATCACTGGAGAAGTAGCCATAGGGTTAACAGTTGGGGGTGCCTCTCCCAATGCCTGTTTTAAGAAAGACATGGTACAATTATCTATTGTCAAACCACCCACAGGTTTTTTCGCATGTCTTTTTTACACATTTTCCTTCCCCTAGGCATCCTGTATCAGGGGAAGAAGCACTTGACACTCGACAAGTATGGTGAGGGAGCTCAGTTACTCATACAAGGGAGACATCAGAAAGCAATGCAGCAAGTGGTGGATAGCTGGTCATCCAACCCGGAACCCCTGGTTACCCCAGGAGAATTAAGGTGAAAGAGATAAAAGAAGAGGTGCACAGCGCCTGCTAAACAAAGCCATAGCCACAGCAGAGCCGAGCCCCTGCACTAACCGTTTTGCTTCCTGGTAGGTTAGAGGAACAGACTTAGAGGAACAGTCGAGGGAATGTCAAGCCGCACTGCCTAGAGCGTCAGCCGCATCCGATGTGAGAGGGGGAAGGAAGAGATCAAGAGTCTTGAGGAGCTTCCAGAATTTGAGGAGATCTTGCTCAAGATGGAGAGGAAGGGGAAGGTTGTTCCAGAGGAAGGAGCAAGCCAAGGAGTGAGATCTGCCACCAGCTGCAGAGAGATGGAGCCGGAGGAACGTAAGGATCTGGAAGGAAGGTATTTGGTGAGAGCAAGTTCTAGATAGATTGGTCCTCAGCCCTATATAGCCTTATGGATGATGCAGATGGATTTGAATGTGATCCTTGCAACAACAGGGAGCCAGTGGAGGGATTTTAGGGCTCGAGAGATATGGTCCCTGGGCTTGAGGCCAAGGATAAGTCATGCAGCTCTATTCCAGACAAGCTGGAAGGGGCGCAGAGAGGAGGAGGGTAGATTAAGGAAGAGGTTGTTGCAGTAGACAAAACCTAGAGCGTACCAGAGCTCTAGAGACATTGAACTTTTGGGTGAGAGTAAGGAAAGGAGGGATACCTCTAAGGAGGAGTTGAAAATGGGCCTTCTTGGCAAGGTCCAAGATGTGAGGGAGGAAAGAAACAGAGGAGTCGAAGATGACTCCAAAGTTTCTGGCTTCAAATACAGGAGAAACGGGCACGCCCATGGAGGGTGGCCAGAGTGAAGGGAGGAAAGAGGGAGTGGGAGTTTCAATAGGAAGGATGTCAGTCTTGTTGGTATTGAGGCAGAGGTAATTGGAGGCACACTAAGACTGGATAGCAGATAGGCAGTCAGGAATGTTAGAGGAAGAAAGGGGAGCATCAGAGGGAGGTTTGAAGAAGAGTTGAGTGTCATCTGCATAACACTGGAAGTGCGAGGAGAAAGTGAAGATAAGGTGAGCAAGTAGAGCGAGATAGATATTAAAGAGGCAGGGTGAGAGGTTGGAGCCCTGGGGAACACCACAGGTGGAGACAGAGGTAGGAAAGGAGAAAGGACCCTGGATGATCTGGAAGGATGGTCAGTGAGGAAGGTGGTCAGCCAGTCCAGCTCCCGCTCCGAGATACCAAGTGCATCGTGGAGCCATTTTATGAGGATGGAATGGTTCACTGTATCATATGCAGAGGAAAGATCAAGTAGAATGAGTACAATGGGAAAGATAGTGTCAAGAGGTGCAAGCAGTTCTTCACAGGCGTTCAGAAGAGCAGTTTTCGTGCCTCTGGATGCTCGGAATCCAGATTTAAAGTCGTGTAGGCAACCAACGAGCTCAGTATGATGGGTCAGTTGGGGGGAGAACAGCTTTCCACAGAGTTTGTGAGGGAAGGGAGTGATAGAGATGGGGCAGTAGTTAGACAGACACAAGGGGTCAGTGGAAGGTTTTTTCAGAAGGGGGTGCACAAGAAAGTGCTTGAGGGAAGAGGGGAAAGATCCAGTAGCAATAAAGTGATTGCAGGAATCAGCAAGTGCAGGGTCAAGGGAGCTGATGTTGTCCTTAAAAGTTCTGGACAAACAGGAGGAGACCTGTTTGGAGGAGACCTTCATAGAGTGGAAAACCTTAGTGACCTTGTCCAGTGTGATAGGAAAAAAGGTGGAGAGAAAGGCTGAAGGGTTTCAGGGCTGGCATGGGGGTGGGAGGAGGGGCGAGAAGGGGAGGAAGAAAGAGTACTTAGGATGTCCTGAGTTTTACTAGTGAAGTGGGTAGCCAGTGAAGTGCAAAGGGCCTGAGAGGGAAGAGGCGAAGTGGAAACTGCAGAAGGATTGCCTAGTTCCATGCAGATTTTAAAGAGTTCAGCCGTGATATTTGATGCTCCAGATGCTCCAGAGATACAGACCTGGATGTGGGCCCTAATTTTAGAATGAATGGTGAGACGGTATTGCCTTTGGAGAAGGTGAAAGGCCAGTTTGTCAGAGGATGAGCCAGTGGCCTGCCACTTCTGTTCTGCAGATCTGCCTGTGCGCTTCAGGTCTGCTGGAATGGAGTTGTACCAAGTATTATGTTTGGTGGCATGTTTCAGGATGGAACCTTTTGACTGGGGCAAGAATTTTGAGAGTGCTGGAGATGGCGAGATGGAGGTTGCTGAGAGCAGAGGCAGATGTAGAGTCTGCAGTGAGAGGACAGGGTGGGATGAAGGTGGATGCAAAGGCAGCAATTGACACTTGTTTCATCAGGTGGATGTGTGTTAACGAGGTTGACAGGGCTAGGGGAGATCCGGTTAGAGGGTTGATAGGGCCCAGATGGGAGGGGAGGAGGGAGTGGTCTGACCAGAAGAGTGAAGTGGTAAGTTACAATGAAAGCATTGTGTGGATAAAGGCATCCATAGTGTGTCCAACCATGTTGATAGAACCAGAGGGGAGAATGGAGAGGGAGAGAGAGGTGCATAGGTCGGTGGAGAGAGTAGACACGGTACATGAAGAGTTAAGATGGATGTTGAAGTCACCCAGTAGAAGGGGTTTAGTGGAGGATGTTAGTAGAGAGGAGGATAAATCAGCTGTCATTGCCACAGGCCGCAGAACAGAAAAACCACACCATCTAGTGATGGGGGCAATGGGTCACTTGACTCACTTATGTCCCTTTGGGACCCATAAACACACCTTTTGTGCCATGCTCATATAGAGATGTGAGCAGGAACACTTTATTTCAGTGCAGGAGTGCTTTTACTTTATTTCAGTGCAGTAGTGCTGTTATTTTACAAGAACTTTCCAGGAGATGAAAGCCTTTATTCCAGAGAACATCCTTATGTGCCGACTCATCGGGAGTGGCTCCCTAGGCCTAGTCTATATGTGCTGACTCATCGGGTGTGGCAGGGTGTGGCAGGCAGGCTGAACCTGGTGGGCGTGGCTTCAGAAGCTCAGCTATATAAGCTGCTCCATCCTTAAGGCCGGTGCTTCGCGTTACTGTGCACTCGCGTGCAACGTGACGCTCACCGTTGCTTGGACCAGTTTACTTACCTTTGAAACCAGGCATTCTCCTGCCTACTCACCTTCAGGAAACCAGTGCTTCATCACTTCATCTGCAGACTCATCTCTTGACATCCAGTGATCTTGATCCCGACGCCGCAGCACCGCACTCCGCATCCACGAACTCGGACCCTGTGAAGAAGAAGAAAGACAAGGTTAGAACATCTGTCCTAGGGCCGCGCAGCATTTGAATTCTTCGCGCCCCCTAGTTTACAATTTACCAGCTACTGTACCGCTGCAGCTTCGTTCCTCATTCCCTCCGGCTGCCGCCTCGAGCTCCGCAGCTTCTGCCGGGCCAGCAACATCATCTGCAAGGGAAGAAAGCAAAAGTTGAACGGACAGCAATACAAGACAACTAACTTTACAATACAACAAAAACAGACGAGGAAAGACAAAGGCAAATAGGAACACTTACCTGAAGTATAGTGGCTTAGTCGCAGCAGAACTGGACTACCACGTGCAAGAGACAGTGGCCCTCATTACGACCCTGGCGGAGATCATGGTGCAATATGCACCATGGAGCACGGCGGAAAGCTGCCAATACCGCCATGGGGGTTGGCGGATTTACCGCCCCATTCCGACCTTGGCGGGGCGGTAAATCCCCAATCCCCATTTTACCCTTCCCCATTCCCATTTTTGCCCCATAGGGTATAATGGGAGTGGGGAAGGCGTTAATTACGCCACCGTAAATTACGGTGGCGTAATTAACAAGAGGTCCCGTAGCGCCATGGATTTTTCCGCCCGGAAAAACCAGGCGGAAAAAGGCTCCATGGCGCTACGGGAACTCGTAGTAGGGCGGAAGGGTCCGCCACGAATACCGCTGGCGTAAACCCACTCCGCCAGGGTCGTAATGAGGGCCAGTGAAGGAACTCAGTCCAGATCATACAAGTGCCCCTGCCAGTAGCAGCAGGACGGAGTGCTCGCCAAAACTCATCAACAGGTGAGCTTTCCAGGGACAGCGCATTCCACGGGTACCACGGTTTGGGAGAAGGGGTCTGGAAGGGGATCAGGCGCACAAGCTGGCATACTCATGTCTCCTATTCTCCAAGCAGGAGCAGTCCCGAGCAGCATCACCTATTACCACCAGTCACCACATAAGCGAACAGGGCAAATTCGAACCCGAGCGACCTCACCCCCAGGAGGGCTGCAATTGTGGCCCAACTGCTCCGCAGAGACCAGGTGAGCGTAACATCAGTCCATTCAGAGAGGAACAGAGAGATAAAGCCAGGTGGTCTATAGATAGTGACAATGGTCAGGGAGGAGCTAGGAGAGATGACCAGCTTGCACACCAGGCTCTCAAAGGAGGCCATGCCGAGGCTTAGAGATGATTTTGTAGCCATCAGGGAGAAGTGAGTCAAAACCAGTGATTGAGCTGGCATTGAACCACGTCTCGGTGAGAGTGAAGATATAGAGGTCAATGGCCCTCATTACGACCCTGGCGGAGATCCATGGTGCAATTTGCACCATGGACCATGGCGCAGAGCTGCCAACTCCGCCATGGGGGTAGGCGGACTTACCGCCCCATTCGGAGGTTGGCGGGGCGGTTAGTCCCCAATCCCCATTTACCCTTCCCCATTCCCATTTTTGCCCCATAGGGTATAATGGGAGTGGGGAAGGCGTTAATTACGCCACCGTAAGTTACGGTGGCGTAATTAACAAGAGGTTCCGTAGCGCCATGGATTTTTCCGCCCGGAAAATCCGGGCGTAAAAATCACCATGGCGCTACGGAAAGTCGTAGTAAGGCGGAGAGGTACGCCATGCATTACGCTGGCGTAAACCCCTCTCCGCCAGGGTCGTAATGAGGCCCAATGTCTTCAAGGAGGATGCAGATGTCAGAAGAGTGTTTGAAAACTGTGCAAGCATTAAGCATGGCTAGATGAAGCAGGCTTGTACCTTTTAAAGTTTTCCATGGAGGGGCACAGGGACGTGGTACACCAGTCAGAGGAGGGGGAAGAGGGAGAGGGAGAGAAGAGTATGGAGTAACAGGCGCAGGAAGGAAGTTGATAAGGGGTGGCAGGTACCAGTCAAAGAGGAGAAGGTTTGGTTGAGGACCCTGAGACATGATGGGGCCATTGCGATAGACATTATTGATACACCTGGATGATGAAAAGCTCCCCAAGAGTACTTACCATCTTGTGGCACCATTAATGGGTGAGGATAGGACAGGATAGAGGGTAGAGATAAGATGCGGGGTCCAGAGGTCTGGAGAAGGGGCAGAAAAGAGGATACAAGTGATAATGAGTATGGTAATTGCACTGACATAGGTGTCTGCAATGGGTAGGCTAGAGTTGGTGGTCAGAAACCTTTTTTTTAACTTTTTCTTTCCAGACTTGGTGAGAGAAGGATGATAGGTCATAGTAAAGCAGTTAGGATAGATAGGCGAGAAAGTGAGTGCCATAGCGGTGTTGGAGAGATAAGAAGGAGGATGGAAGGAGAGACTGCACGGCACAGGTACACTTACCAGGTGGCCTAGAAGCCGAGAAGGGTCAAGCAAACAGAAGCAGTAGAAACAGTTGTGTAAAATAATTGGGGGTGTACAGTTGGTAGACACACCTAGATTCAAGAATGCCCAAACATCACATAAATGCAATGCAAAAAGGGGGGGGGGGTGTACAGTTGCTAAACATCTCTAGATTTGAGAATGACTAAACAGCACACAGATGAAATGCAAAAAGGGTTTGGGGGTGTACAGTTGTTAAACACACCCAGATTCAAGAAAGCCCAAACGGCACACAAATGCAATGCAAAAATGTGTGTGTGCACAGTTGTTAAACACGCATAGATTCAAGAATGCCCAAACAGCACACAGATGCACTAAAACGGGGAGGTTACAGATAGGTGAAAAGCAGAAAAGTTGGCATTAGCACAGCTCCATTCCGAGCTAGGGATTTCGTGAATGGACATTGGGTGGTCAGGTAGCTCACAGGACTTTGCATTAGGAGAGCAAGTCTTCAGGAGAGTCACAAGTTTGTGGAGTCTTAGCAGTGCACGGTGGTGGCGAGAGTTATGTTGCTTAGCTTACCATAACTGGCGAATCTCTGGGGTTTCTCGGTTTTACTTGTAACCACAATATGGATAGGTTGTTATTAGTGGAAAGTAACTATAACGTCCCTTTAACAATGTTTTTGCTCTGAATTTGCTAGGTTTTTATTAGCTCAACTTAACCATAACGTCCCTATAACAAAGTTTTTCACTGAATTTCATAGTATTTTACCAGGATACCCTTAATTTGCGTAGATGCACCACACAAGATACAGAATCCCATTGATCCATGGTGATAACCTCAGGGGCAGTGGACTATGCGACTGTCTGCAGACCTCGGGTAGCATCCACACTGCCCAACAGCGTGGGTGTTATTTCATATAATGGTAGCATACAGGAAAGAAACTGAACATCTTTTAAGACCAACACATAAGTGAATGGTTAGGAACATTGAAATAGGTCTACAAACTCTGTACTTATAAAAGCAGCAATGCAATTGCATAGAGTGTGCAACATAATGGAATGCACCAAGCCAGAAAATAACCTGTGTTTCCAAAAGTATTATCTCAATGCTGAATTACATAGAAACTGAGAAGCAACTGTCAATGGGACAAGGGCAAAGTACTGACAGCAGAACTGTACTATAAAGTGGTAAGTACACTATATTTTTCCTATAACTATGCAGTTTGTTCTGTGTACAATACTAGCAAAAATGATTTCTCTTTTTTTACACAGAAATGGCAAGCACCTTGGAGTGGCTTGAGGAGAATTTCCCTTTTTTCTTTAACAATACATACGAGAAATGAAGAGAATGGCCCAGAAGCTGCAGCACTCCCACAAGTCCATGGGCATATAGAAAACCAAACGAACAGTGTACAAAATAAGCTAAGGAGACTGGAGGCAAAAATTGATCAATTGATGAACAGTTTTGGTGACTTAAAAGAATGTGTACAGAGACATATAATTGACAATATTAAATACCACTGTCCCACCTGCACTTGTACCCCTTTCCCCTGTCCAAGCCAACTATCCCCACAAATTCCCTGCAAGCAAAGATATTATGATGAGACCTCAATCCCTTCCTCCCCTGATACCCAACCTCTGCAAAACCCAATTCCACTGTATATGTTTCCATTTCTGCTACCCCTTCCCTTTCACAATTGTGTGTATTTATGTGTATTAATACAGTTTTTTGTGTATGCTGGGTGTGTTTGTTTTCTTTTTTAAAAGCCCCGTTAGGAGTCCGCAGAGTGCGGTACTGTCCGGAATGTCCGCAATTAATCAAAATGGAGGTGTCCTACAGACACCCCGCGCCTGTGCGGGAATTCCGGATTCAAAATGGAAGTGTCTGTAGGACTCTGCTGCTGACCGCATGTCCGCAAAGCTGTGCCGTACCTTTAATTAGTTTGGGGACCCCACCCCTGTTCTGCGGACACCTGGGCAGACACGCTTCACGTTCCCTGTATCCTAAAGACAATGTGCCTGTCCGGCATGTCCGCAAAGTTGTGGCATACTTTTAATTAGTTTGGGGACCCCAGCCCTGTCTGGCAGACACTTTGGGGCATGTACATCTCTCCCCCGAGTCCTATGAACAACGAGCCAATCTGGCATGTCCACAAAGCGGTGACATACTTTAATTAGTTCTGGGACTCCAACCATGTCCAGCGGACACCTGTGCTCATGCGCATCTCATCCCCTGGGTCCTATGAACACTGTGCCTGTTTGGAATTGTCCGCTGCAGGTGTGTCGCACTTTTAATTAGTTTGGGGACCCCAACCCTGTCCGTAGGACACCTATGCACATGCAAACAACGGATCCCGTGCAATAGTTGTCCTACGGACAGCCATCCCATTCACAAACTTTTCCGATGTCACCATGTGACCGTGCCCACTCTGAGCGCCGTCCCTTACCCGCAACAGGGTCCAGGCCCCTGAACAGCAAAAAGGTGTTTTTTGGGCCAATCCAAGGTGTTTTACTGTGAAATTTCACCCTTACAGAGGTCAAAGACCATGCCCCTGGTGATCTGGACACTTTCTGGAACTTTTTGAGCACAGCTTGGGGTTTGAAGTATCTGCAGAGTGCACGACTGTCTGCGAAGCACTCCCCAGCACCCGTATAAAAGGCCACCGCTAGGTGCTGCTTCTCACTCTGTTTCTGGATGACCAGGGCTACTGCTGCAAGTTGCTGTGCTGTTTGCCAGATTGTTCTGTTCGGGCTGTTTTTCAGATTGCTCTGTTCCTGGTTCCAGGCTACTTTTACTTGGATAATGGCATCCATGTCTACCTCTGCTGCTGCCGTTGCCTCAGCACCATTCCCATCACCTCCACCACCACCACCTTCCCAAAGACCTGGGGAGGGGAACAGGTGTGATGATGCAGAGGAAGAAGAAGATGAAGTGGAGAATGAGGTAGTGGAAGTCCCCACAGTCAGCTGCCAATCTAAGTCTTGGGTGTGGAGACTTTTTACCACCATTGGTGGTAAGCCCAAGGCTAGTGTGGCCAAGGTTCGAGTGCCACATGGTACTCAGTCACCCGAAAACCTCGACTGTACAGTTATGGGAGTACCTCATTGCGGCGACACCTGAGATCCAACCACAAAGCAGTAGTTTGGAATTTGTCCCTTCAAACAGGGGAGTAGGTTGAGTTCCACTGCAGCATCTTCAACATCTGCTCCTGTCACCACAAGGGAAACTCCTGTGGGAGCAGCAGATTCCTCAAGCAGCCTCGCAGGCCATACGCACCGCAGTAGATCCTTACCTTTCAAAGGTCACTGTTTGTGTGTGTACTGAGACAGTAATAATGGCTGAATGATGCTGCATCACCAAAGTGGCACAAAGGGGTAGCAAATCCAGCCACTTCATGCCACACACTCCATACCAGTGCACATCCACGTGAGGGAATCCAAGATGTGCAGCTACTCCACAGTGCTCTGCATACACCTGCAACCAATGTATCCAAGAATCCTCCAAAATCCAGACACTCGGCCTCCTAAAACACACAGCAATAGCCGCAGCCACCTGCACTCCTCTCAGCAAACAGCCTCTGGCATACTCTCTCCTTGCACACCACACCCAGGGATACTTATAGGCCAATCCCCTGACCTCCGCATTCCCAATTCCATGCCTGCCATCCTTAAAAGCCCTGGATGTGGCACGTGCGATCAGCGAACTACTGTTGTATCCACAGACATATTGTGCAATTCACGAGGTTGTGGAAAGAAATGTTAACCATGGTATGCGGTTTCCTTTTTTTTTATAAAGGTGCTTGTAAACAAACACCTTTTAGTTTGTATTTTCCTGGGGTTTTTCTCTTCTTTTCCTCCTTACTGCCTTACATTAACCTCCGCAAAGCATCCCTTAGATTCTGAAAGAAAGAAGCATTTACAGGAATGGACAACGAAATGCCATCTATGGTAAAATAGTGCACACTAAGGGAGTCGATGTTGTCGTTGGAGAAAACAGACATCTCAGCATGTCGCAAAACTAAACCCATGCCTCTATTAACAAGGCACCATCCAACATTTTGCTGGGGGTTGAAGACATTGGGGTTGTTCCATTGTGCTCTTGGTAGTATTGCCAAAAAAAAACACCTCTGCTCTAGGGAGAAGCAGCATTAGTTCTTCCGCCAACAACTTCAATACAGGAATCAAACTTGGGGCACTGATGTAGCCCAAATGCTCTGCTCCACAGTGCACCATCAATACATCGGGACTACCAAAAGTAGCCATGTTTCTACAAAGAGCAAGCAGTGCCTGCAAATTGCAGCCATGCACACTGCGCCATAGAGCCTCCAGGCCTGGAAAACCAAGATATGGAGAAATCCCTCTTGCCTTTGCATGCCTCTCCAGATCACATACAAAGGAATCTCCCATTATCCATACAATAACTCACACAATAACTCCAGCCATCTTCAGTGCACAGCCAACACAGCAATGAAAAACGTATTACCCTCCCTTCCTCTAAAGCACACCCTTAACACCTGATTGGCAGTCCCATTTCCATGCCAGGCATGCTGATAAGCCCCAGATGTAGCATGTGTGATCCATGAACTACTGAGGTGTTCACGGATCCCGTAACACAGGGGCAGCCCTTCTTCCCTTTCCACTTCACACTTTGTAACACTCTCTCATTGGCTACTGGTAAGCAGTCCCAAAAGCATCCACCAATCACATCCAAGATCTCTAATTCTAACACTACCAACTCAGTACAACACTGCAGATGTACTGTTTAACACTCAGAGCACAGGTCTCCTATGATTCCCAAGCACCTGCATCCAAAAGTACTTTAAAACTCTCCAAGATTTCTACTTCCAGATTCATCCACATCTACATCCATCAACACAAACTACAGGTATGCATATGTTGTGTAATGCACACAGACAATGAAAATACATGTATGTTACCAAAGCATAGCAAGTACATAGATTGCATGCATAGGAACAGGTTGCCTGCCACTTGCCCTGCATAACCTACTCAAGAATAATATTGGCATTTGTACCATCTCCTCACATTAACTGACAGTTACTTAAAATGTTGTTTGCTTTCACAGTTTTCTTGTACTGCCCACTAGCATAAAAGCTGCACACCACATGTTTTAATTTCAGCACCACTGCCTGTAATGTTTTTTTTTTTAAATAAAAAAACAAATTGGGACGATTTGCATAGCACATTCAAGTTACAGATCCTATGTGAAATGTCCAGAATGCACACAAACAATTGAAACTGAATGTATGTTAGGGAAGTATGTCAAGAACATGCATTGGACAATTCACAAAATGCATCATTAGGAGGAAAGCAAAGACATGCATGTGTATATTGGAAATATTGCTATCTGTAAATTTGGATAAATAAATGAAAGTGAATGTAGTGGGCAGCTATGTGTGAGAAACTTAATAAAATGTCACTCACGGTAACATTCTCCTTTCCAACCTCTACATCTTTCTGCCCTTTTTCTCACTCTACTATGATATCCACTAATCCATTTCCAAAACAAGTAGTGCAAAAACATCTCACACACTTCATAACTGCAGCCCCATAAGGCACAGTTATCACTGCAGCACTGGCCCCCATACCAACAATGTTAATACTTCCAAGTCCCCACTCGTATGCAGTACTGTACAATTGCACATGCACACTAACTCTTCCTGCCAACAAATCCCCCTACAATCTAAAACAATGTGCTCTCCTACTGCTATTACTGTACCATTAACACACATACCCACTAACTTCTTTCTTTTGCAATTGCAGTGAAGAACTGCCTCCTAAAAGCCAGTGACGTCTCTGCTGGAAGATAAAACCCAGAAGAAACCTACTCTTCACATCGAACAAAGTAAGTGCAGTACTGTTCCAGTGTTCTGCCTATTACTCAGACAGTGCAGTTTTGTTGTATTGTAGCCTAGACAATGTTATCCAACCCTATAGCACTTGCTTCAACCTTAATCATTGCACCTTGCCAGGTCCACTGTTTCTATTGTCGTCAGAACCGCATTATGTTAATACCCACTAGTTTTATAATTGTAATGTCCTTACTTCTCCAAGCACATTACACTGTCATATACACTGACACAAACCTTTCCCACAGGAACACACACACATATCAGGACAACCTTCCAACCAAAAGTAACAGCCCTTTGCACAATCATACTCTTCTATGTATACCTACCCTCATATTCAGACACTCATGCACAGTACACACAAATACATTGCACAACTTCCAAACCCACACTTTCCTTTTTTCATCCAACAGACACAAGACAATGCCTACCAAAAAGCAACTCGATAGCAAACAACACGGAAATAGAGCAAATACAACTCAGACCATGCAAATCGGCCATCCACCACTAGCAGCACAAAAAGTTCAAACAAAACAGCTAATACAGTGACTGAGCTAAACGGAATCAGGTAGTGGAAAAAAAGTGTGACTTCTCCTCCAAAATGTAAAACTAAAACTAAATGTATTAAGAAGAATGCAACTACCAGTAGAGCTAACACTACATCCACCAGCGTTAACATAGCCACAAGTTAACATTCAAAAAATGTAATTTTACAAAACAAATTCCACCATAGAATCCTTCAGAACCTTATAAAAAAAGGGGAGAAACCACAAGCTACCCTTAAAACATATTGCAGAATATTTGATCCTGGAAGATCTCATAGACAGTGCAATGCTCCTCAAAAGGAAATTATTTATATTAATTTTAAACAGAATGAAACTACTAACAAAATTCATCAGTAAACTACAAAAAGTACTTCACAACATACGCAATACCAACATAGATACCTTTGCAAACGTCTGTGCAGGTGAGTGGATTCACACCACCAGGACATAGCCATATTTCAATGAAGAGGAATACAAACAAGAGCAAACAAACCCAATTGCCATACATAGCAGTGGGCAATGGTATGAAAAAGTAGACAGCACCATTATGGCAGAAGAAATGCTGATTGCAAGAATATCCCCAACAAACGTACAGTCAACTCTCCATTCCACTGAACTAATCCGTAGCACCTCCAAAAGGCCATGCACCTCAACGTGTAACATACAAATACAATCCTTCAAAACTTTGCAGCAGTTCCTCAATCAGTATGTGAAAGCCAAAAACACATTAAAAATGTAAATATTTCAAACCAAGAACTCCTGTCCAGTGCTCAAATACACAGGAGTATGAGGATATTCATTAGCCTGCATTTCCAGGCCTGTTTGCAAAAGCACCTTCCACCACATCAAAATGTTAGCAAGACACCATTCTACTGTAAAAAATCTTGTTCAGAGACTGGACAATGCAAAAAGTCCTGCTTTAGCACTGGAGCATTTAAATCACATTTCCTACATGGTACAGCCAAAGAACTGCTGGAAGAAATAGACCACATCCAAAGCAATTATTTTGGAAGTGAAGAGCACTTACAAATATAGTAACTTTAGAAGAGAGTAGTGACAACCTTGCAGATGCCAACCTTATATCACACACGTACAAAAAAAATAGCAAAGTTTAAAAGCACACCTGCTGAAGTACCAAACAAAGTATGTGTGTGCTGTCGCAGAACCTTTTATACAAAGAGCACCACAACTGTAGATACAACTTATAAAATAGAAGACATTGAGGAATTCCAATGGTTCCAATTAGCTCTCTATCTTACAGCAGAAAACAAATATGACCCTACAATTCCCTCAACACTTTGCACATACTGCACTGGGAAACTTGACAGTAACAAAATGCCTTCACAGGCTATCACTCATAACTTGCAAATATTCAGACTGCCAAAACCACTGAACAGCTTTATTGGTATGAGAGCATTGTAATCCAAACAGTACACCCATTTCAAGTGATAATACGCCTTCAACCAAAAGCAGCCAAGTTGCCTCCTTCTGAATTACTGAAAGGCATTTGTGGCAAAGTAGTTTATTTGCCATTAGATCTTAAAGAAAATGTAAACACTCTGGGAGTACAATGGCCAAAAGATCAATCTTTGATTATCCTAGTAAATGGTGCACCTATAAAAGACAACAGAATTTGGCAGCAACTAGTAGACTTAAACAACGTTAGAGAAGCCCTGCAATAGCTTAAAGAGAACAATGAATACTACAAAGAAATAAACTTTGAAGAAAACTGAGAGAAACCACCGAAATAATTCAAGATTCCTCATCAACTGGCCAATTTGAACTTCTAGATCCTACTATAGCCTCCAATATTTTAGACCAGTATGCAATTCACCCACTGAACTCCAAAGACACCATAGACAATGCACTAGAAACATATCAAATGTGGCAAGCCAGAGGATCTCCAATCAGCATATGGGAAAAAAGTGTAGAAGCACAAGCCTTTCCTCTACTCTTTCCTACTGGAAAAGGTGGAAAGTATGATGAAAAATGCACACAAATAACAGCATCAGAATACTGCTCTTTACAAATGTATTGTGAAGACCCCAAATTCAGACAAAATATTGAAAACATATTCCACCTCCTCTTTCAAAGTGAACTAGCAACTCTTTGTTACTGAGTTGCACACACATTGAATACAGGTTCCAATTATTTACACATGCCTGCTAAGCAGCTACTTCAAAAGGTACAAGAGAAAGATGACGTTTTACAGTCAAGTATTACAAATTTCTTGGCAAATATGCATGGTACGAAAAAATACTGGTTCCGACGTCACGCAGATGTAAGGTGTATGCTACGCAAGCTTACCCCATCCACATGGTTTGTCACTTTAAGTTGTGCAGAGTATACATGAGAAGACTGGCACGATTTCCTACACATAGCAAACAAAAACAAAGCAGGGATAGACATGAAAACACTGGGGGAACTCTCCTCTCTTTACCATGCAAATGTGTCAAGGTACTTTCATCAATGCTTTCTTGCCATGCTGCACTTCATCTGTAATAAAACTATTCATCCCCTTGGGGAAGTGCAACACTTCTTTTGGAGAAAGGAATATCAATCCAGAGGAGCAGCACATATCCACATGCTTTTGGGGATTAAAAGATGCTCCTAAATTTGGTCAGGACAGTGTTGCCACTATTTTCCCTTTCATTCACACATATGTCACTTGCAAAATCCCTTCAGAAAGCGCACATAGTGACCTACATGCACAGATTTTGCAGTTTCAAAGGCACAAGTGTGGCAAGTATTGCCGGCACAAATATAAAAACAAAGGCAAATACTACACCAATGCCACTTTGGTTTCCCTAGACCATTTTCAGCAAAAGGACAAGTAAACAGCTTCATGTTTTCTGTTAGACACAGTGTGAAAGGTAAATCGCCTAAGAACACATACTACATAAAAGGAACTTAAGCATCAAAGTACATCAATGATTACATTGTAATATTTGCCCTCCTATTGAATGCAAACATAGATGTGCAGTACATTGCAGACAATTTCACTGCAGGTGCACGGTATGTCACAGCCTACTTAACCAAAGCTGGGAAAACAGAGCTGAAAGACCTCTGGGATGACATATCATCTGACAAAACAATGTCACAAAAATTATACAGCTTTGGCATAAACATGTTCTTTCATAGAGAATGTGGTTGCTACGAAGCTGCAGAATGTTTAACTGGCACAGCCTTGTATGGGCAATCTGAAAACATAGTCTGGGTAAGCCTTAGTCCTGCTGCATTCAGCAAAAGAGTCCTCAAATCGTACCAAGACATAGAAAGAAAAAGCCAAAAATGATCCCAACAGTCAGGACATTTTGAAAAACAATGTATTGGACACATACTACCCAAACAGGAGTACTGCTTTGGAAACCATGTGTCTATACCACATAGCCCAAAGCTTCTCATACAAAAATAATATTAAACCAGATGAGAAAAAAGTTAAATACATAGTCAAAGGTTGTGAGTGCGGCCTGGCTAAACTTACCAAACACAGCCTGATTAATCACATGAAGCTATCATTAAAAACTCCTCAACATAGAGAACTTTACTATATGTCCCTACTGCAACTTATTAAACTATGGAGAAAAGAAGAAGTTTTATTGGACTCCCATGCCTCCTATGAAGAGGCTTTCAATGCAAGTGAAAGCACTACAACAGATATAAACTTTAAACAGTACAAAACATGTTGGACAATGAACGCCAACAAGAAGAAGATGTTCAAGCACAACTAAATGTAGACACTCCTGAGAGCAGTCAACCCTCTCTTACTCTCTTACAGGAAGCCAAGAACCACTTGGAGAGCCACTCATTTTAAATGAGGCAGAATTAGCCATGGCTGAAGTAGAAAACAACATGTGTAAGTATGAGCAATCTGAAGAAAACTTTGCTCTACTGAAATCACAACTGAATAATGACCAACATAGTATTTTCCTTGAAGTAACTAAAGAAATTGAACATGGTGTGCAGCATGAAACTAAAACGTGTACCTGTCAAAACTATAAACCTGAATTCCTGTATGTAAGTATTCAAGCTAGTTCAGGGAAAACATTGTTAATACAAATCATCAGCAAGTTCCTCCAACAATTGACAAACAACAAACTTTCAGTTGTTGTAACTGCCTTCACAGGTTCAGCTGCCTACAACATAGGTAGTGTTACTTTACACTGATTGCTCCTCCTTCCAGTAGAACACCAAAACAAATTAGACTACTGCACATTTTCAGCAGAAGCTGCTATAGAGCTACACAGAGTTTAAAAAAAACAAATGAAAATGCTCCTAGTAGATGAGGTGAGCATGGTCTCCAACTTAATGTTGGCTTTGATTCACCTCAGATTGCAAGAGGTCTTTAAAACGGACTATGAAGAACTCTTTGGAGGAAAACACTGTATTGTTTTCAGAGATATTCTTCAATTAACACCAGGGAAAGGTGAACCTATTTTTAAAACCTTAGGACACAAACTGTGCCATAACACACTTGGCAGCATAGGAAATGTAAATCTCTGGCAACATTTCCAATACAGAGAACTAACTGAAAACATGTGTCATTCTGCAGACCTCACCTATGCTAACATTTTGAAAAACATTTGTATTGGTGTGCTTTCTAAGGAAGCACAGTCTATCTTACATAGAAGACGCATTCATGAGCTATACAGGCACACAAAAATGTAAAATGTATTTCCTTAATGCAAACCCTAGCTAGCTGTGCACAATTCAATGAAACAATGTTGAAGAAAGAAATGCAATTGATAGTTCAGATTTACTCCACAGACAAACTGTGCACAGCATGACAGTACCTATGTGTCAACAAGCCACAGCACGACTGAATAGCTTAGACAGCTATATCGCCAACACAGCTGGTTTGGAGAAATGTTGACATTGTGTTTAAACTGTAGCGTAATGCTTAAGTGTTACCTTGACGTGGATCAAGGTTTAGTTAATGGAGCACTTGGTACAGTTGTTGGCTTCCAGACATACCCACACGACAACAGCATTCAATTTGTCAACATAGACTTTGACACACCTTCAGAAGTTAAAAGGATAGGACACTCAATAGCCTGATTCCTTCTTTTTAAAGACATGTATGTAGGCAGAGAACAGTTTTCTCTGTGTCTAGCATATGTAGTTCACTATTCAAACCAAAAAAGTTGTTATCAAGGCTGACATATTAAAGTAAAGTAATGAATACAATGTGTCACAAGATATTCCATATTTGATACACACGTAAACAAAAGTTATTGCATCAAAATTGTAAATAGACAAATTCAACATAAATGATTTACATACCGGAATTGCAGAAAGGTATACAGGAGGTGCGGAGGAATATCCAGGAGAGGACAAACAAGAAATGATTGAAATAAATTTTAAAATAGTAATGTTACAGTTGTATATCACATGACTGCATCATTGGGCTTGTGCGGATAGCGACCCAAAGTGACACCATACCTAAATAGCCCCACCTTCATGTGATAGCTGACCTTTATATAGTGTGAGGCCACAGTTAAAAATGTGTCACTGTACTCATACGGTTGAAAAGAAGAAGTTATATCATTTGTTGGCGGAAGCACACCGCCCTTAAACCTGAAAACACCAGCGGTTTTCGATAGTGAAAAGTTGAAAATGCTGAGTGTTCATGCTCTGTGCTAAATTATAAAATGACTTTTGAATGGGATGGATCATAACTCACCTATCTTCTTTTGAATAGATGCACTGATAGTGGTGCGTGATTCGCTAAAATAATTCCTGGTAATACTAAGGCTGGTGTCAACATCTCATATTGCCGATATCTAGTAATAATTCAGAAAGGCAGAAGGACCTGATCTATAAAATTGGTAGATTTAATATGTGGTGGCTCTTGAAATTGAACATATACGTGTCAAAACCCAAAATTCAAAGAGAGTAAACTCACCAGTGACGGCAAATGCGTACTGTCTCATGGATATGCTCTCGACAATCAAAATTAGTATTTGTTAGCATACTGTGGCAAGTAGTACCGAATCTTAATTAGGTAGATTATTGAGGCAGAAATCCTGACAATAAAAAGATAACCTTACATCACTTAACTTCCTGCAGTCTATTAATCAAACATTACGTCTGTCTGGTGGACACGCTCACTAGTGGACACACTCACCTGCTTTAAAGAGTTCGATCCTTAGTCAGTGCTCTTTGCTGCTATTCGAATCGCGGGAGCTGTTCGCCTCTAAATAAAGCCTTGCAGTATTATGCATGTGGCTCACTCATTGGCACTCCGTTAAAGACAGCTGTGCATGCTCATAGCCCCAGCCGCTTGTCTTGTACGCAAGCTCGGTCGCTCTGTACACTATCGCTTTGCGCATGCGTGATTGATGGCCTGCAGGATCCTATACCTATGGGTGTGTGCAATTGCTCACATGTTTTTTAGCGTGGAGAAATTGAAGGATTATTTTGAATTTGGAATGCATTTGTAGTTGCAAGTGCTTAGACATAAATGTATTGATATCCGTTTTTTTATTTGGAGACCGAGGACATCAAGGGCAAGTTGTTCCAAGAGGTGGCAGATGTCAGAGGAGTGTTTGACACCAGAGCGGGAGTTGAGAGTGGCAAGATGAAGGAGGTTGCCAGCCTTAAAGACCTTCCGGGGAGGGGTACAAATCAGAGGTACGCCCTGCGAAGGGGTAGAGGTAGCCTGAAGTGGGGCAGAGGAGGAGGGAGGAGTGGGCAAAGTAGCTGAGGAAAGAGAGGAGGGGACAGCCGGAGATGAAAGGAAGTTGATGAGGCAAGGGAACCTCCTATCGAAGAGGATGAGATTGGCCTGAGGACCTTGGACCATGACAGTGCCATTTAGGTAGACATTGAGGATGACTCTAGAGGAGTCAAAGGAAGCCATGAGCACTTTCCAGTGAGTGCCACCATTAATGGGGGAGGAGGAGACAGGACAGAGCACAGAGATCATATATGAGGTCCATAGATCCGGCGAAGGAACGACAAAGAGGATGTCGGTGAGGGTCTGTCTGGAAGAGGCGCTGGAATAGGTGTCAGCGATAGGGAGACCTGGGTTGGAGGCCAGGATATCCTTTTTAAACTTCTTCTTTCCAGACTTAGTGAGAAGGGAAGGATAGTTGATAGAGAAGCAATTGAAGTAGATGGGAGAAACAGAAAGCGCCATGAGCGGGAAGAGATGGAGGCAGAGGGAGGAGTATGCGAGTACAGCGGTATGGAACAGTCACTGGGCTAGTGGATTACAATCAGAGGGCAAAGTTAAATGCAGAATACACCCAAGTTTGATTTCCAATACAAATGCAGAATACACCCAAGTTTGATTATCAATTCAAATGCAGAATACACCCAAGTTTGATTTTCAATACAAATGCAGAATACACCCAAGTTTGATTTTCAATTCAAATGCAGAATACACCCAAGTTTGATTTCAATACAAATGCAGAATACATCCAAGTTTGATTTTCAATTCAAATGCAGAATACACCCAAGTTTGATTTCCAATACAAATGCAGAATACACCCAAGTTTGATTTTCAATACAAATGCAGAATACACCCAAGTTTGATTTCCAATACAAATGTATAATACATCCAAGTTTGATTTCCAATACAAATGCAGAATACACCCAAGTTTGATTTTCAATTCAAAAAGCAAGGCACTGCCCTAGAGGAAGCATAAGTGGGGGTAAGATGGTAGGGAGAGTACAGAGAAGACTTAAATTAGTACATAACAGGCAGAGAAGGGAGTACAAGGGCAATCAGGAGGAAGTAACTAACCCAAGTAGAGTGAGGTAGGAGAGTCATGGTAGTTCAGTAGTCCTCGGATGGCAATATCACAAAGGGTATGGCCCGCGGTAGAAGTCTCAAGAAACGGCCTGTCAGCGGACCGGGAAACTGACAGGGTTGTGCTGGGGCCTTAGAAGCGGGCCTTAGAAGTGGGCCTTGGAGTTGGTGGGCCGGCTTAGCCTGCCGGTCCGTCGTTGGTCCATAAGGCAAACCCCCCACCCAATCACTGCTCTGGATGCAGGCAGAATGCCTCAGGCAGCACTCCCATAGCAAAAGCAAAGGGGAGGCCGGCCATGTTGGAAGCACTGCATGGTGCAAGGCAATATTGTATTCCCATACAAAACCGCAAAATACACAGGTGCTGAGCAAATAGAAAAAATTCTGCTAGGCGATTTGAAGCGCAATGGAAACTGCCAAGGCTGAAAATGCCCAAAAAAATGCATTTTTGCAAAACTAATTTTCTTTTTTTTTCTTCAAGAAATGCCCAAAACAACTTGTGCAGGTGCAGGGGTGCATGTAAATTGAACCTACCTCAACGAGGGGGGCTGAAACGGAGCTGCTGCACACACGGACTCCACTGAGGAAAGCCAGGAGAGGAGGAAAGTTGCTGGATCACGTCTCCTTGTGATGTTCAGAATGAATCTTGCATGCCACCAATCACGCATGCGCCAAGCGGTAGTGTACGGAGCGACTGAGCATGCGTGCGAGACAAGAAGCTGGTGCTATGAGCATGCGCAGCTGTCTTTAACTGAGTGCCAATGAGTGAGCCACAAGCATAATAGTGCAAGGCTTTATTTAGAGGAGAACAGCTGCCATGATTCGAATAGCAGCAAAGAGCACTGACTAGGGATCGAGCCCTTTAAAGCAGGTGAGTGTGTCCACTAGTGAGTGTGTCCACCAGACGGATGTAATGTTTGATTATTAGACTGCAGGAAGTTAAGTGATGTAAGATTATCTTTTTATTGTCAGGATTTCTGCCTGAATAATCTACCTAACGGAGATTCGGTAGTAATTGCCACAGTTCGCCAAGAAATACTGATTTTGATTGGCTAGAGCATTTCCGTGAGACAGTACGCATTTCTTTGGGGTATTGACACGTATATGTTCAATGTCAAGAGCCACCACATATTAAATCTATCAATTTTATAGATCAGGTCCTTCTGCCTTTCTGAATTATTACTAGATATCGTCAATATGAGATGTTGACACCAGCCTTAGTATTACCAGGAATTATTTTAGTGAATCATGCACCGCTATCAGTGCGTCTATTCAAAAGAAGATAGGTGAGTTATGATCCATCCCGTTCAAAAGTCATTTTATAATTTAGCACAGAGCATGAACACAGCATTTTCAACTTTTCACTATCGAAAACCACTGTTGCTTTCAGGTTTAAGGGTGGTGTGCTTCCGCCAACAAATTACATAACTTCTCCTTTTCAACCATTTGAGCACAGTGACACGTTTTAACTGTGGCCACACACTATGTAATGGTCAGCCATCACATGAAGATAGGGCTATTTAGGTATGGTATCACTTTGGGTCACTATCCGCACAAGCCCAATGAAGCAGTCACGTGATATACAACTGTAACATTACTAGTTATTAATTTATTTCAATAATTTCTTGTTTGTCCTCTCCTGGATCTTCCTCCGCATCTCCTGTATACCTTTCTGAAATTTGTCTATTTACAATTTTGGTGCAATAACTTTTGTTGACGTGTGTATCAAATATAGAATATCTTGTGACACATTGTATTCATTACTTTACTTTAATATGTCAGCCTTGATAATGACTTTTTTGGTCGAAACACGTGTCGGCTGACTCTGAACTACAACATTAAAAATGAGTGTTGGCTAACACTGAATGTATATATACATGTCTATGTTTATGTGAATTATTAAGAGTTTCAAAAAATGTTTAGGGGAAGAGCGCGACAAGCGCATCACATCTTTCTAATTGCATTTCTACACTACCAGGTGTAAGTGGGTACGCCTGGCTCTTGATGCTAGCAACGCAGCTCATTCCCGCACATATTCTAGAGGTAGGCAGAGCACATTCACAGGCCCTTTACCCATCAATACACTGTTTGCTACAACTTATACATGATCTCCGACCAGTACTACCAAAGAAATTGAAAGCAGCTTGTACTCCATCAATTACCAGAACCACAGAAAGATGTACTGAAAAGGCAAATGCATACCCAAATGCACAAACAAAGAGAGATAACTCTTCAAAAAAGCATATGGACTTCCATCAAATGATTCAGACACAGAACTGTCTGGTCCATTCAAATGTTCCAACACAACTGGTGTAAATTGCTATGCAAATGTAGCAATCAATTTTCTATTCCAATTGCTACCAATTGTTGAAAACATTTACTTAAATGGCGCAGACCAGTTGTGTTTGCAAATGCTACTCCTTCATAGAAATGCAACAAACAATCCTGACAACACTTACAGTGTCTCAAGAATAATGCAGAAATTGGACTACTGTGTGGGAATGCTGGTATTCACTATACACACACAAGAAGATCCACAAGAATTTCTAATGTACTCTTGCAAATTTCATACATGTGGAAACATACATTCACTCTCTGCAGCCATGTGGAGCAGGAACAAGTCCCTAACGAGCGATTTGCGAATGTATCTATACCTAACTGTGAATCCATTCCATTTCAACAGCTGATACAAAATGCAAACTGTTGCATATTATGTCCTCCATGCAATTCAGACAATCGTTCCACTTTACAGATACAATCACATAGCCAATATGTAATAGTAATGCTTTTAGGATACAATGCAGATGGTACCAAAAACAACTGCAAGCTTACTAGTTTCACAAACGGGCAAGTATCACTTGACAAGAAAACCTTCACAACAGTAGGCATAATCTACCACACGGGTGCCACAACCACTGCAGATCACTATACTGCATACATTAAAAAGAAATGTGGGTGGTTTAAATGCAATGATACTTCCATTAATCTTGCAAATGCGTACTTAATATTCTTGAAACCAAAATGTACTAACTGATCTTCCCAATACCCACCAACAGATGTGTAATTACAAATGAAAAATAATCTTCTGCCCTGTGAAACTGGAACAACTGGGCATACACCAACTGGCCCATGAGGACATCAGTTGCGCTGCGCTACAGTTTTTCCGCCAATGACCCAATGGGCCTCATTCCGAGGCTGGCGCTATCCATGGAGTAAAGAGCACCATGGTAAGCAACCATGGAGCTATTTACTCCATGGAAATCCGGCATGGTGAATGGAGTAATTACCGGTCCATTCCAAGGTTGGAGGGACCGGTAATTCCCCATTCACCATACCGATTCCCCATCCCCATTCCTGCCCCCATAGGGCTCAATGGGAATGGGGAAGGAGTAAATTACGGCACGGTAAATTACGGTGCCGTAATTTACTCCAAGGTCCCTTTGCGGGTTGGATTTTTGCTAAAAGCAGGCGTTAAATGCCAACCCGCAAAAGGGAACTCGGAATATGGTGGTAAGTGTTAACGGTCACCGTTGCCATTAACGGTGACCGTTAACCCTTACCTCCAGCCTCGGAATGAGGCCCAATGATTATAGTCACAGAAACAACAACTGTGGAAAGGACACACTAATCTTGTTTCCCACATAGTACTTAAAAAGAAAAGTTCTGAATGTGAGGGTCTACAGACTGTCCTCACTGACCTGTGAAATGACCGACTGGTAGAATAAGGCAACAGCTGTCTAACAATGTCCATACCACTGCAATAAATGCACAAGTGCATTTACCTACACCCATACTACTGCAAAGGCACTTCGCAATAGTGAAAAATGTAAATCCGCCAACAAGAATGAACGTGCTTGAAGACATACCCTTCAAAACTGAGAAACTGTAAACAGTTAGAATACGAAAACTGGTATCTAACTGCAACCATAATACTACACTATTACTTCCCATTACTACACAATATGAAATCCACCAGCAAAAATGAAAGTTCTTCTGAGGAAACCCTTCAACACTTATTAAGTGTGAACAACCAGAATACACCAACTGGTATCTTACTGCACCCACGGTACTACAATATTACTTCCAGCGGTCAAAGTGCCAAAATCGACCTTCAGCAATCACAGTGCTACAAACATACCCTCAACAACTTTCAAACTACCAACAGTTAGAATACATCAACAGGTATCTAACTGCCCCCACAATCCTGAAATATTAGTTTGCAATACTACAGTACTTAGAAAACACCAATAGCAATCAAATGCATAAACAGATACTGCTAAAAAGAGGAAACAGATACACAGTTAGAATATGGCAACTGGTATCTAACTGCAACCGTAGTACCACCACTTCCAAAAGGAAAATCATACACCATTTCAATTCCTCCTACTTCAACAGTGCATATATCAGCAAGATCACCTAGATATGTACCTTAAACATTCCTGTAAATACTGTGCACGTATATGAAACAGAGTGTTCCACATAACAACAAATGAATGTAGAAGGTTTTTTGTTTAATCCTGCAAGGATTTTCTTTCCCACAGACCCAATGATTATGAAAACAAACACAGGAACTGAGCACCTTGCACAGTAAACTTGTTTAAAGCGCATTACTTGTAAAGTACTAATTATGAGGGTCCACAAAGTACATAAATGTCTGAAATGGAATGCAATACGTCATTATGAAGTACCGACCCTAACATGTCATCTTTTCTTTTATCACAGACAATGAAACAAAGATTTAAAAAGGGATACAGTGCCTCAACAATATAAACAGTGAGCATGCAATTGTTGGTGTCATACTTCTTTGTAATCAGCAAATTGCACTTTATACACATATTTGTGCAATCCACATTCCAGTGTCACATTCTTGAGTTCATGGCGGTATTATGCTGCAGTCGTTGTGGCCAGGCCCTAAACCCTTGGGTGTATGGCCTAAGGCCTAGGGCCTCTGGCCATGCACCCAAGAGTCTAGGGCCTGGCCATAACCACCACAGCATAATACAGCCATGCACCCAAACATCGTCCACTGACCACAACCCACACACAAAAGGCAGCCGCCTGAGTTCCTACCCACGTCAGCTCACACACTATTACAGTACTTGCACCCACTGCACAGACTCTCATACACCCAAGAATCTCATGGCATTCCAATAAGCCACCTGCCACACACCCGATTCACTTATCTACACATACTAATACACTACTTGCAGCCAGTGGACACACTCTTGGGTACCCAAGACTCTAGTAGCTGACCACAATTAACACAGCATAATACAGCCATACACCCAAGAATCTGCCAGTGGCCACAACTCTCAGGACAGTCCAATAAGCCAGATGCCACATACCCTGTCCACTTCTGTACACATGCTACTACACTACTTGCAGCCAGAGGGCACACTCTTCCAGCCAGTGGGCACACTCTTGGGTGCATGGCATAGATGGACACAATTACCACAGCATAATACAGTCATGCACCCAAGAATCTGCCCAGTGGCCACAACCCTCACAACAGTCCATTAAGCCAGCTACCTCAAACCCTGTCCACTTCTGTACAAAAACTATTACACTACTTGCAGCCAGTGTGCAGAGTCCTGGGTGCATGGCCTGCGGCCATGCAGCCAAGAGACTAGTAGCTAGCCACAATCACCACAGCATAATACAGACATGCACCCAACAATCTGCACACTGCCCACAACTCACACACATAAGCCAACCGCCAGAGGCCCTGTCCACTTCTGTACACATACTATTACACTACTTGCAGCCAGTGGACACACTCTTCAGGGCATGGTCTGTGTCCATGCACTCTAGACTCTAGTAGCTGACCACAATTAACACAGAATAATGCAGCCATACACCCAAGAATCTGCCCATTGGCCACAACCGTCAGGACAGTCCAATAAGCCAACTGCCACACACACTGTCCAATTCTGTACACATACTATTAAACTACTTGCAGCCAATGGGGTGCCACACACCCTAACCACTTCTGTACATATACTATTACACTATGTGCAGCCAGAGGGTGTCCAGTCAAACGATCGAAAAAAAGGATCGAATGACCTTTTGCTCGAATGCAAAAGGATCGAAAAAAAAGGGTCGAATTTTTTTTATTTATTTATTGATATATATATATTTTAGTTTGGGTTGGTAAAAAAATGTATTTAATAAAGAAAACAGGGGCTAGGGGGGAAGCCCCCCATAAAAATAAAAAAAAGAAATTCGACCCTTTTTTTCGATCCTTTGACTGTCGATCAAAAAGCATTCGATCCTTTTGTTTTTGACCCTATCACTGGCAACACAGCCAGTGGGCAGATGCAATAAAAACTATATCTGCCCACAGTGCCACAATATTCAAATCTGCTATTGCCACTTCAACGGTATTCTACACTGAGTTAACAAAAGGTGTACAGTGCCTCAACAATATATACAGTGAGTATACAATTATTGGTGTCATGCTTCTTTGTAATCAGCAAATTGCATTTCAATACACATATTTGTGCAATCCATTTGCCAGTGTCACATTCTTGAGTGCATGGCCGTATTATGCTGCAGTGGTTGTGGCCAGGCCCTAAACTCTTGTTTGTATTGCCTATGGCCTACGGCCTACGTCGATGCACCCAAGAGTCTAGGGCCTGGCCACAACCACTGCAGCATAATACGGCAAAGCACCAAAAATCTGCCCACTGACCACAACCCGCACACATAAGGCAGCTGCCTGAGACCCTATCCACTTCAGTTCACATACTATTACACTACTTGCACCCACTGCACAGACTGTCATACACCAAAGAATGTCAAGACAGTCCAATAAGCCAGCTGCCACACACCCTGTCCACTTCTGCACACATACTATTACAGTATTTGCAGCCAGTGGGCAGACACTTGGGTGCATGGCCTCTGGCCATGCACCCCAGAGACTAGCAGCTGGCCACAATCACCACAGTATAATACAGACATGCACCCAACAATCTGCACACTGGCCACAACCCACACAGATAAGCCAACCACCAGAGGCCCTGTCCACTTCTGTACACATACTATTGCAATACTTGCAACCATTCACATTCCACTCCCCTACCCTAAACCACCTGCAGCCATATACACGTCTCTACAAATACTATTGCAGTACTTCAACCAGTATGCAGACTCTTGGGTGCATGTACCCAAGAGTCTAGTAGCTGGCCACAAAACCACAGCATAATACAGCCTATACCACAGCATAAACATCCTCATATCATCTACATTCCACTCCCCTACCCTAAGGAAGCCTGCCTGCAGTCACCACATAAGCTGATTGCCTGAGGACCTACCCACAAACTGATGTGATGTCCGCCGACACTTCAGACAAAACACAGTCTTTTTCCACCTAAACAAATCCATCATATGAACCACCTTTCCAGCCCCTATACCCAACATCAGATGCCCCAAAACATGTTTTACAACCCTGTTCGCCGTTGCACTCTCCGCGAATATCCGCAGAAACAACATGACGGGCGTTCTAGAAAAATATGATGCACATCATGCTTGCCTCCAGCCAATCAGTGGGCGTGTGGGATATCCTCAGACATGCTGTGCCCCTCCGGACAAATCAGAGTCCTGTCCGCGGAACGAACAGGGAAATGGGTCCGCAGAGCAGAGCCAGATATCACACGTTCTTTTTTAACTACATTTTGCCTGTCTTAAAAATAACTACTGGACAGATTTTCACCAAATTTACGAAACCAGGCTTTCAGGACAAAGCAGCTGCTCCTGGCACACATTTGGTGAAAATCCATCCAGCGGTTTGGGCTGCAGGCATGAGCAAAGATTTTTCCAGTAAGTCTATGGAGAAGAAAAAAAATTGGGACCTCCCCTATAACTTTGCCCCCCCCCCTTTGCCACCAAACTTACCAAAATAATTCAGAGCAGGCCATATACCTTTTTTGCAGGGTTTGGTCAGGATTCGTCCAGGGGGAGCAAAGTTATGAGCTGCCCAAAAAGGGCTCTTCCTATGGGTTTAGCAACTTAACCGTAACTACACGGCCGCTACCGCAGGACATGTAATATAAAATATTAATTGAGACACATCGAAGAATCTAATCAATTAACACAATATCTTCACAAAGACTGTTTTAACCCTTACCAAAAGGCAAACGTATACACAAAACTCCCCTTGTGAACTCGTCACCATATTGTACATTTAGAAGCATCAATTTAACATTCATTATATGAATGCAAAATCATTATATTGATATTCTGTAATCAAATTCATATGAGTGATACAAATTATTTAAACATGTTATCAGATGTTAGATATTGTTTTAAAGAAAGAGGTTTATATGTGTACCTTTTCATTTCATAGACCACACTACAGAATCTGTGACATCAATAAGTTCTCCACTGATCGTGCATATGGCTGTTTCAAGTGGACAAAGATAGTGCATCTCCTATGGGCATCTTATTTACTTAGTGGTTGTTCTATGCCAGTGCCACATTGGTGATTCTCAAAGAGATCTGCAAAACATGCAGGTTATTATTAGGATATTTAGATGAAATTAAAAAAGGGAAAAAAACATCACTTTTCTCAAAGATTAAAAACGGCAAAGCAATATGTCTGCAGGGTCCACAGGAATCAAAACCTCACTAAACATAACACGGTGTGTTGATCACAGTGCCCTCACAGGCGTGGCAATTACTGTAATGGTGCCAACCGAGCCTGATATTAGTGTCTATACAGGCACAGGCCAATTGGGCATTTGTAAATCGACCGGGTAGCCGTTAACTTATCTATGAAGAGACTGGCATGTCTCTTGGCGTATAATCAGCACTCCCATGGTAGTCCATGAAGAACGGTCTTCCGTTCCGGATCTGGCGCCGGATTGCTTGCATCACATCATACTAGTGGGGGGCACGGCGTGCTAGGTTAGAGGTTTATACGTTGGAATGGTTCTTTTCCTATATCAGTGGCCTGATCATGGTGCCATCTTGAGTAAAGTAAATGATTTTATGGAATGGCCAGGCTCCTTCTGTCCCTTAGAGGTGTGCCATCTTTAAAGAGGTAAGGCATAATGCTTCACTATACTCAGTAACATTAGACGAAACTGGGTGCCCCACCAAATACATGGCCCCAAGCCCATACAATGGAAGGAGGACCGGTATCAGTATACAAAGGGTATGCACCTGATTTTGATGCTGACAAACGTAACAACAATCATAGCACTGCTGTTTTATAGTGCTAATGAGCACCATTTCATGATTCTACAGAGACAAGTGTACAATGTTGTTGTTGGAAGGGCAGGCTTAGGAAGGAGTAAATGACTAGAAAGTTATTAACATATTAGCGAGGGCTAATGTAACCTCGCATTAAGTCCATAAACGTTGGTAGATAATCAGTGACTCCTCGAAGAGACAAACAAGAACAGGGTGTTGGGGATCCGAGAGAAAAGAAGGGGCCAGCCTAACCATGCCCCCAGGAAAGCCTAGCTGGCTCGCCTCCAGGTAAAATTTGTAGAGGCTGTTCCATACTATTCTGCCCTGATCCAAACAATTGAGAAGCGTGTTGGGACAATTTCCTGGAGTATGCTTTAGAGTGCATCCTGGTGGTTTCCAGCCCAAATTCCTTCATCATCCAGGCATATACATCAAGATCATATAGGACCAGGTGAGGGAATCTCCTCAGGTGTCAAGAATGAGAAGCAGATGACCTGAGCCTGCCGAAAAAAGCATCAAGAAGTGTGGTGTTACCCAGAAAACAGAAATGTGTTGAATATAGAGATTTTTTGGAAGATACAAACCTTGTTTTTACAGAGACTTTATCATTTCAACAACATTGCAAAGCTGCGCGGTTGTTGAGTTTTGTTTACCTCAGAATGGAAAGGAGGGGCGAAGATGACTGGAGAATGATTGCTGATGGGGAAGCTGTTCTGAACTTTAGTAATATATTTGTTCATTGGATACATCCCATAGTTGCACCCAGAAGCTATCTATTGAATGAAGGTCCATTGGAAAGGGAAACAAGGTTGTGAATATTGTGATAGAATTCCTCCAACTATTTCAGCAAAACTTTATTTCTTACCACTAATCCCTGAGACTTTGACAAGAGCATCAGTGGAGGGTGTTGGTATGAGATCTGGGGAATAAATAAGATATGCATGTACCCGGGATGAGTTGTTCTATTAGTATAACACTTTCAGTCAATTTGAAGGGCAGAAACTGTTGTCTCCTCATTGTGACAACACCACGCAGTTGACATCAATTAGGAACGTTCAGAAAAAGGGTGATCAAGGGACATGGGAAGCAGAAATGTGGTTTTGTGGATCGATGGTGGAACAAAATGGGACTTCCTTATTTAAAAAACAAAACAAAACGGAACGAACAATGCCAAAACTATTTGAATTAAATTATTGTAAAATCTATTTAATTAGAACTTTCAAAAGGTTTTCTGCATGTGAGGTTGCATAGTATATGTGTGTAACTCTCTATTGCCAGAATATCTAAAACTGTATATTCAGAACAAAAGATTTGAGGTTCAATGTAACAAGAATAATTTTTATGGCTATGGATCCAACAACACAAAAGAGCATAATGGCATTTAAGTGCTTTTTAGCACATTCTACTATTAGCAGCAACATTAGCATTCACATCAGCGTTAAAATTGATTGCCAGATTGTACCGTATTGCCTCTACAGGGAACCTGAAAATCAATATACCATTGTTAACAGCTTCAGGACTCCACTGTGTCAATCTTTAAGAGTGTATTATCAAAGTAGTAAGAGAAAATATGGCAAACCTCTAAACGTTTGGAACGAAATCCGCTCTTCAGCACATAACAATTTAGTATGGTAGTTCAAGGGTTATTCTACAGATGCCAAACTATATCAGCCAAAATCATTTAGACCCTCTTAGCAAAGCAACTGAAACACTCTGCAGATTTGGGAAGCCATTGCCTTGAAAAGGGGTGGACGATATGATAGAAAACCTGCCCAAAGAAACATAAATAAAAGACATGTTAAACTGGGCAGGTTTTAGGGGAACGTGTTCAGAAGAATGAAGATGAGTGTGAATGGATTTTGGGTGAATTTCTGAAACGTTATGCCTAAACAATTGGACTTATCCGTCGATGTATCATATTTTATATCATTTGGTGATTGTGCTCCCTTGTGCAGTCTTGTTTTTTATGTCAGTTATGTGTTTTTGTACTGTCTTCGATGCGTCCTGATGTCTCTCCCTTTTTGTTGTGTGCCTGTCAGTCACATGTTATTAATGTCTCCCATGTGTGCGTTTCCCGACAGAGTTAGGGGCTACTTTTTGGATTCCCCGTAATTACACTGCAGGGACCTGATATGGTTGCACTTTTGTGTGAACACCTCCCTGCCATGCAATGTGCCTCATTTGCACAGAGGGGTGCCAAAGGGGAGTGTAGAAAGGTGGTATACTTGTAGCCATAGCCGGCAAAGTTTACAATGGATTCCTATGGAGTTTTCCTGTTTGGTGTTGGTGTAAAAAGCAGGCAGGCTCCATAGGAATACACTGCATTTGTGCCAGCATGAAAATCCATAGTATTTGTATAGTGGAAAGGGGTGGGAGAATCATAACTTACAATCGGCCCCTCCTTTCCCCCATACAAATGAATGAATATGGGGCATGATGTGAATGAAAAGCGTGAAAGCCTTGTGCAAGGCTTTTACACCTTTAATTTACGTTACGGCCCAGAGCAATACGAGTTCCTTTCTATTATTGGACCATGCTCTCTGTTACTGGTGGCCACGGGCACATTATTAATAATATATGTTTAGTTCATATGTCCCAATCTAGACATCTCACTGGCGTTAGTTTTGTTCACTATGATTGTTGTATTGCAGAAATGCCAATAAAATTGTTTAAAAAAAAAAAAGAACTGCTGGCTTGATTAGTCTTACCTTTATCATGGAGTCTTAACGTCAAGACAGCGATCATATGGAATGATTGGGCTTTATAAGCTATGGAATAAAATGAGATCCTCGAGGAGATTGAATGCTATGCTGTTGGAAAAATATTTTTGAACAATCTGCCTACAGTATTATTTCCTGCAACACGGAATTATTTGCATTCCTTTCTGTTTTTGTTCGGGGTTTTTAAAAATGTTTATTTAGCTTCAAATAATTCATCTGCTGAAAATGCTACCTACCAATTAGATATCATTCACAAATATATAATAGATAACAGAGAAATAATGCTAACCTATTGTCCCTGTTTATGGAAATGTATGTGCATGTACTTGTACAAATGCAATCACACTTCTTCAATTGCATTGCTGAGGAAACGTTTCTGAATATCCAACACGTAAAATGCGTGAATGCATTGGACAAAGAAACAGTGGCATACTGCCTATTTAGGAGTCCTCCTGTGGATTGAGAACGCGTTCTCGGTATCTATAAATAGTATACACTTATAGACTGAGGGAGGGGTCATCCTCGTGGGATAATGATCCACCATTTGCCACAGGGCATAAGTTGGAAAAGGGTAATTATCTCAATCAATAATTACTCCTCCTGAGGTCTATAACGGTATAAGCACTTAGTCGTACTAGCAAATCATGTTTTGGTATTTTTGTGGTGACTTAAAACACGTTGGGTCAGTCATGAGTAAGTAAATCAACAAATTAAATGTGTTTTCCTTGTGTTCAAACAACAAGGTTGTCTTCATAAGTTAACCATGTAATTCCAAACTTGGCTGCACTGGAGAGGGTTTAACATGCGCATGCATTAGGGGTCATGTAAAAGTAAACAGTTTCTCTGTAAGAAGGTGAAAGTATTTCCCCCAAGTTTAAGATTTATTTTTGATCTTTTAAATATGATGTAACCGTGGTAAAAAAATAAAAAAAATAAAAACAGGCTCTCCTACAGGGGAAGTGTCTTGTCGAAAGAAAATGTGTACGGCCATTGCATTATTATTTCTCTGTCATGGTTTTGAAGACAGCATGTTCCAAATGCAGACAATACTGGTAGTTATTAACTGCACTCTGAACATTCTGATTGGCTGAGAGGAGGTCAATAACGATCTCCATGTGCCATACTGAATGTAAGCACTGAAGAGATGGTTAACCCACATCACAATAAAGATTAGCAATGTGTTTGATGAGCATCATTGGTCATAACCGATAAACACGAACAATTGTCCATTTTCTTTTGTATATTTATCACACTTAGATAACATTCTGTGGCTTTGGATTGAAAATGCCCCTACTTGGATCAATCTGACCCTGTTGTTGCAGGTAAGATACCCACTGATAATGTAACAGGCTTATGGAGATCTCTCTGTCTATTCTGGTGAGTGCCCAAATCTTAGCTTCAGACCCTTCACCACATGCTTGAGATTTACCTTGTGTGGTCCGAATTGTGTACTCTTAGACACAAGAGCGAACAGCACTAACAAAAGCCGTTGTTCCAATGGTGCTGTCCTCTCAACGATGGCTACTGACATTATGCCATTGATTTTGATATGTTACGACTCGTTTTTACAGATGGCTATTAAATGCACATAATCATTGCTGGAATTGGAAACTAGCAATATTTTCTGCCTAGATTCTGAATATGGGGAAATGAAAAGCCTATGATGGAGAATGTTATGTTATTACATTTCTAAAGCGCACATTCACCGTAGGCATCTCGGCGTTAATGTCTGATAAAGAAGGGATGCAGGAAAGTACTACAATAGAATAGTTTTTAACATACGCTAAAAGTTAGATGGCTTTTCAAAACTCCGACTTCTCATGGCACAAAGTTCCACACCTTGGTGGCTGCTACTGGAAAAAGCACGGCTGCCAGTTTTTTAAAAGTTTAAAGCGCTGAACAACAAGAACAAAACCATCCTGAGAGCTAAGTGCCCGGGTAGGAACATACACCTGGAATTTGGCACAGAGAAATTCCGCTCCTTGAGCATATACAGCTTGATGAGCCACACAAAGAGACTTAAACTCAATACGCGTCCTCACAGGGAGCCAGTGGATGGCCCAGCAGGATAGGTATAATATGTTTGCCATAGGGAGATGCAGTGGCAACTCTAGATGACAAATTTTGAAGTCGCTGAAGGCGTTGGATTAGATACAGAGGCTGAGCAAGGTACAATGGGTTACAATAGTCGAAGCAACTAACAACCAGCGAGTCAACCACTGGGGCATGGAAATGCTTTGGGAGAAAAAGAAGAACCTTCCCCAATATTTTCAGCTGAAAATAGCCTGCCTGGCAAGAGGCTCCCGCCATAGAGAGAGAGGAGGACAGCTTGACTCCTAAAACCCTAACAGGCATATGTGTATGAAATGGTCCAATTGGCGAGGGCCAGAATGACAGGGTCCACAGGGCTGTGGCCGAAGCAGGGTCAGCCACAAGGACCTCCGTCTTTTCCCCATTCAGTCGGAGCCAATTCAAAGTCATCCAACACCCCACGGCCTCCAGACAGCTCCTAAATTTAGATGACGTGTCAGCATGCAACAGATTCAACTGAACGAGAATCTTCGTGTCATCTGCATATGTATAGCATCGGATGAGGCCCACTAATGGTTACATGTAAATGGTTGCCTGTATACATTAATAAGAATTGGAGACAAAGCCGAGCCCTGTGGAACCCCACATGAGAGGGGGACAGAGGCTGAGCAGAAAGGGAATAGAGAATATTTGTGTCCTGTCCGACAAGAAAGAGGGGAACCAAGCCAGCACTGAGCTGGCAATACCAGCTTGGGCCAAGCGATCCAGTACGATTCAGTGGTCAACAGTATCAAATGTTGAAAATAGATCTAATAGGAACAATGCCCCCACTCCATCCTGATTGGACAGCCATACCAGGTCACCCACAGCTGAAACAAGGACACTCTCAGTGCCCCGGCCTGGAAGGAAGACAGACTGAAACGGGCTAACAAAACAGTGTTTTCCAGGAACTGGCTAAGTAAAGGAGATAAAAGAGACTCAAGAAGTTTCATAGGAAAGGACAGAAGGAAAATAGCTCAGTAATTAGCAGGAGTGGCAGTATCCAGAGAACTTTTTTTAGGAGGTGAACCACCAGTGCTTGTTTCAACTCCACAGGGATCAAACTAGAAGCACATGAACAATTGATCGCCTTGGTAACCCATGTGGCATCTAAAGGCAAAATGTCCGTCCAGATACACAAAGGAAGAGGATCCAGAAAGGATGCTGATTAAGTTTCATAGTGGCTTGGAGAATATCTTTGTCTGAAAAAACAGGGAAAGTGGACCAGGAGTGAGTAGCTATTTCCTGATTAGAGATGTTCTCAGTGGTTACCGAGGCAGATATGCTTTCCCGAATATCAGTAATGTTCTGAACAAAAAAGGAGGATAAAGAGTCAGAGAGAGCCTGAGAGGGAACCACGGTAGAGGAAGAATTGGCAGAGGATGAAATGGAGCGCACCAAGGAAAATAATTCCTCCGGTTGAATTAGAGCGCCTGCAATTCAACACTACAGCTAAGTCAATGCCTAGTCTGGGATGCTGATGGAAGCCCTTATTGATGTATTTTTATGTCCAGTTCGTTTACTCTGGATGACAACCCTTATATAACACCCCTCTCTTAGAATCCCCCTGTCCCCACTGAGCCAAGAAGTAGGTTTGTTTTGCAAATTAAAAGGTTTATTTGAAAATTAAACAATATATATATATATCACACTTTTATAATAACTTAATATTTGATAACACACTTGTGAAGATGATAGTGATCAACAATGGATAATGTTACAGTGGTACACTCTTTTTGATGGCTTAGAAGTGATATAGAGAGGATAAAGTAGCTGATAATGCTTTTATGGCTTCAAGGACAATGCAATGATGAATGAAAATGCAGTACAGAAAATAAACTTGATATGACTTCAACAAAAGACAATGGGCCTCATTACACGGAAGGCGGTAATCCAGGGTGCTATTAGCACCCTGGACCATGCCGGTAAATTACCGGCACCGCCTTGGCGGAAAGGGGATTTACCGCCCCATTCCAAGGTTGGAGGGGCGGTAAATCCCCCTTCCGTCATTGCCCTTCCCCATTCCCATTTCTGCCCCATAGGGCTCTATGGGAATGGGGAAGGCGCTAATTACGGCACCGCAATTTTGCGGTGCCGTAATTAGCTCCGAGGTCCCTTAGCGGGTTGGTACTTAACGCCTGCAAGAAGCAGGCGTTAATTCCTCCAACCCGCAAAGGGACCTCGTAGTACGGCGGTAAGGGTTAACGGTCACCGTTGCCATTAACGGTGACCGTTAACCCTTACCGCCGTCCGTGTAATGAGGCCCAATGTAATCACTTTTCTTTGACAATTCACCCCCCCTCCCTGTATGCAAGGTAAAGAGATGGGAGGAAAGCACACAGTTCTCAGGAATGCAATCAAATAGTTCCCCCCTAGCAAGCTTAGAGGAAAACAGGTAGGAGTCTTAAACACAGGCAATATGCTTTGATGTGGTTGCAATTAAGTGAAAAATATGCGTAAAATGCTTTTAATTCCCTATAGGAGGTTCAGGGTAGGTGATAGCTACTTTGTATTAGTTCAGGATCACTTTAGCAATGCTCTATGAATGATTGTCAGGTTTCAAACGAATTTCAGCAAAGGAAAGCAAGGACAAATATTTTTACACATGGCTGAAATTAAGCAAAATGTCAAATAGCGGCAAATTTAGTTGCGTGCGTCGAGCACAATTACGGAGGGAGTATGAGGAGTAACAAGTCGCTTTAGAGCCTGTTGGAAAGCTTAGAATCTCAGCTTCAAAATAAAAGTTAAATCTTTCTTCTATCACAAACGGTTCCGGAGACACGGCCAATTTAGTAAAGGTAGTTTTTCGGATTTGAAATTTTAAAGCTCAGAATGACAGATGACAGTTTTCAGGTTTAAAGATGACAGAATGACATGATTCTAGGAGGCAGTTCTAAATAGGTTAAAATAGTTTGATTTAGATTATTTTAAACTAGGAGATTGGTTTTGGCACAGTGCTAGCTGGGTACTCACACTAGATTTTGGACAGGAATGCGACTTCGTCACGGATCGGGTCAAGATTGGACTGTGGTTCCCTCGCCACGGACGGTCTCAACCTGGTTCTGCTCACTGGATAATTCCACCTTCTGGGTCGGCTCTGCTAGCGGCACTGCACAGCGTTCTGGATCTCTGCTTCTGACAAAAGTTCTTGGCAAAAATTCAAACAGCTCGCCCGGCTGTTGAATAGTTTGCAAACGATTTGGAGGCCTGCTGAAAAAGGATTCAGCTTGTGGATTCAGGCCTCTCTGCTACAAATTCTGGAGTTAATTTCTGGTCTCTGGAGATTGATGGATTTGAAGTCTGGATATCTGGATGTGAAGTCTGAAGTCAAAATGCTCAGCAGAAAGTGAAAAGTGAAAAAGAAAAGTCCTATCTGGCTTCCAGTGGCTCTTTTTATGTGTTTAGAAAGTGGGAGGGTCGGCTCCTCTTCTATGCCCAACCCTCTCAACTTATCATTGGCCAGTTCCTCCTCTCTCCCATGATTGGGGGAACTGGGTTGTGAGTCAGAGTGATGAGGTAGGTTTATGGTCAGAGGATCTTCCCCTTGTCAAATTGAAATCATGCTCTGGCCCCAAAGGGGTGTGGTTTTCCAAACCACATGGTGGAATTTCTGGTTTATCCACTTCCCCCAAGCTCAGCTTGCTCACAGATGCAGTGCCCCTCCCACTTCTCCTTCCAAGAGGAAGCCATTTACGACCCCCCTAATATAACATTTGCCTAAGCCAGGGACAGTGCTTTGTTTAGTTTCCTGTAGTCCCCAGGTGCTCCTCCCCTATTTCAATCAGAGAGGTGTCATCTCCTTTTGGCAGGGGCAGCAGAATGCAGCCAGGCCTGGGAAGAGTGGCTTGAGCAAGTTTCACTCCTGTCGGGGGTAGTTGCCGGGCAGAATTCACTCTCTTCAAGCCAGGCTTCAGCTAAATGTCACTTTAGTTCCCAGTTTTCTACATTCAAATCAAACTGACAATTTTTACACATGCAGCTAGAATGCTGATTCTAAGTTCAAAACTATGACATTTAACAGTTGCAAACTATGTGACACTCAAAAGTAGGTCACTCATTTAATTTAAACATTTCGATTTTAGTGGTTTTAAATCGAATTTCAGTTAAGCTGCTGACATCCACAGCTCAGCCAGTTTTGTTATAAACATTGTTTTGGGCTCTTCATCTTTCCAGATTGTGTATGCACACAAAACTTCATTCTGCCAGATGTCTGCTGGTGTTCAGTAAGATTTTTGAATATCCTGCAATGTTTGAAATAGGCATTTTGAGCTTGCATTCAGGGAAACAAAGGTGATTTTAAAGCGACTTTTTAGCCAACCGGCACTACTGTTTTTCCTTTGGCACACATTTCACTCATGGCACTCCTGGCCCATCATGCTTGCACTGGTGGGTGGCAGGTTAGGCAACCATTTTGGTGTGTGCACAAACTGCGCGGTTTTCCCGGATTCTGGCGCAACTGTGAACTTTTCCGCCATCTTGGATTTTCTAAGCCCACAGCACCAAATGTTGCAGCTTAATAGTCCAAACGTGGGTCAAGACACCCAACAAGCCCCCCCGCCCGACTGCACTTTGATTTCGAGTCGAAGAGGAGTTGAGTGCAAAGGATGTTTTGATCCACGCGCTGGTATGTCCGCATCATCTTCTTCCAATTCCATAGATGGCACAGTTCAGCATCTTTTCCTCCATCATTTGGATCGATAGGTTCTCCTCGCCGGTCCTGATGGGAATATTGGGCGGTACCCCGGGCCTCTCGGATCTTTGCTCCCGGTCTCCGGTCGTCCTCCTTGGTCAGTCTCCATGGTTTCATCTCTCCTAGGATGAGAAAGCAAAAGCGGCAATACCTATTCGTAGACATTTCTCCATCACTATTAATGGTGTGGTAAACATATACATTTTATACATCCGAATACTTTTTGCAGTATTATTTTAAAAAAACAAGATATAACAGGAAATATTGACATTAGGTTACTATATTTTTGGTATGTGGAATATTTTAGGGTTGGAGCTTTTATTGATCTGGGGCGGCCCCCTCTGGGATTCCAGAGGATTCCTCCAGTTGTTGCAGAGTGTGCCTAGGATGGCAATACTTTAGCTGATTTATATGGACCCACTTATCTTCCCCCTCTGCCAAACTGCCTTTGGGGATGCAGATCTTGTAGGCCACAGGGGAGATTTTGTCTATAATTTCAAATGGTCCCTTCCGTGTAGGCAAACATTTTTGCTGTTTGGCCTGGTTCTAATTGTATAGATAGACCCAGTCTCCCACAGTATATTCCTTCCTGGTGGTCTTCAGGTCGTAGTGGATCTTCATGCTATCAGCTGATCTTTCTAGATTCCGCTGAGCATAGGCAAAAGCATGTTGGAGGTGTTTCCTTAAATTATCCACATACTCATGAGTTGTGGAGGCATTTATCAAGGTCTGCTCTTGGGTCCTGTAGAGCAAATGCTGGGGAAGCACCATCTTGCGTCCGGTCATCAACTCAAATGGTGACATTTTAGTTGCAGATGAAGGGGTAGATCTGATGGCCATTAGGACCAGAGGTAATCGGATATCCGGATATGTGCCAGAATCTGCCACAAACTTTTTTAATATGCTCACAATGGTTCGGTTGTATCTCTCTACTGCTCCAGAAGAAGCTGGCCTGTAAGCAATGTGTAGCTTCCTTTTAACCCCCAGTATCTCCCACATCTTTGTCATTACCTCGCTGGTGAAATGGCTACCTCTGTCTGACTCAATCCTTTGAGGTAGACCAAAATGGGAAAAGATGTGGTTAATCATGAGGGCAGCTTCTGTTTCTGCCTTGCAAATTGGGGCCGGGAGACATTCCACCCACTTGGTAAACAAGCATGTCACCGTCAACATGTACTTATTCCCCCTAGCGGAGCGAATCACGGGGCCTTCAAAGTCAATTTGTAAATCTGACCATAGGAGTGTCATTCCCCTCTTTTGGAGAGGTGCCGGTGTGTGAGGGATGTTGGCTGAAATTGTGCACACACCAGACACCCCTTCAAGTATTGGTCGAGGTCCTGTCCCATGTGTGGCCAGTATGCAACCTCTCTTAAGATTTCAAGTGTTGTATGAAACCCCCTATGACCGGCGGTGGCCGCATCATGGGCGTGACTTAACATCAGGCTTCGGAATGAGGTAGGAACCACCCACTGATCATGGCCAGCTTGGGATTTCCTTACTAACAAACCGTCTTGGATTTGGAACCTTTTTGGACATTTCATCAACTCTCTTAGGTCCTCTTTCACAATGTAATCGGTATCCGTCAGGGGAAAGTTATCAGGGTCCTCAATGTGTTGGTAAAACTTACCAATTATTGGGTCCCCCTTCTGAGCTGTAATCAAATCAGCATCAGGGGCTCCTTACTCCATTGTGCAGTTGAAAGATCATTGTGAGCATTTGTCTGGGACGTAGTGATAGCAGTGACCTGGATTTCCCCCAAAAGGGACTCAATTTCTATTAGATCCCCTTGGATGGCCCCGGTTTTGGCCAGCTGATCAGCTAAGTCATTTCCAGTTTTGTCTGGTCCCTCTACTTTGGAATGACCCTTGATCTTTTTCCAGTAGATGGTCATCCCAATCGAGGTGACCAGATCATCAATGTTTTGGATGACCTTCCCATGTTTCAAGGGTTTGTTATTAGCACATAACATGCCTCTGGTTTTCCAATTAACCAGGTGCGACACAAACCCGTTCCGTACATAATCCAAATCTGTGATTATGACCAGTTTGTGGAGTTGATGTTGCACAGCAGTGAGGATGGCCTGATGCACAGCCATCAATTCTGCCACCTGACTACTTCGGGGACCAATTTTGTACCCAGAGGAGGGTTCTGGGAACTCATTCACCCATGCATTCCCTACGCCGGCCACCAGTTCTTTTTCCTCGTTGTTGTCAACATGGTAAGAGCATCCATCCACATAGACAGTGGGCATGACCTCACACTTGTCTTCTTCAAAGACTTTGTGGGGGTAATTAAGTTATGCCTCCATGTTGTCCTTTATTTTTAGACTTTCGTCCTCGAGACAGTTTTCTCTGGCACAATCATGCAAGTCAGCCAGACCTTGCGCGAGGGGACTCTTCTTGTTTTGGCCATATCTGAGCTCCACAGGAAAGCCTTGCATTGACAGAATCCAGGAAGTAATTCGGGAATTACTCACATTTCCGGCCCGGATTCTGTCACTTTGGAGGTATTGCAGAGGCTGGTGTGGAGTCTCCACTATGATGTGTTTCCCCTGGATGAATGGGCGGTAATTCTCCAATGCCCACACCGTTGCCAGGAGTGCCTTTTCACAATCGTTGAATTTTTCCTCCACAGAGGATAAAGTTTTACTCGCATAGGAGATTACTTTATTGACCTTGTCATGCTTTTGGTATAATACTGCCGTCAAGCACGTATTATAGAACCCTGTCTCCAGGAAGAACTCCTTGTTTCTGACAGGGTAAGCTAGGCAAGGCGCTTGTGAGAGGCTTCTTTTGAGTTGTCTTACTGCCTCGGATTGTTCTGGACCCCATTCTCACTAGAACCCCCCTTCAAAAGATGAATCAGAGGTCTGGGGATCTCTGCGTAGCCCTCAATGAACTTTCTGCTGTAATCAGTCAGCCCAAGGAGGCTCCTTAGTTCCCGTAGAGTTGTGGGATCCTTCAGTTTCTGAAGTGCTTCCACTTTCTTTTCTTGGGGACAGAGACCCCGAGGAGTAATCTCATGCCCCAAGAAATTAACACGGGTTCTACACCATTGTGCTTTCTGAAAAGAAAGTTTTGCTCCGGCGGCCCTCAACTGCGTCAGAACATAATGGATCTCCGCTATGTGTTCCTCCACAGATGAACTTTTGATGAGGACATCATCTACATAAGCCAGGTTACCTCTAGCACCCAGGTCGGGCATGGCCTTATGTAGGAAAATGTTGAATTAATTGCCGGAGTTGAGGTATCCGAAGGGAGTCCGGGTCCATGTGTACTGCTGGCCCCCAAAGGTTAAAGCCAGTTTGTATTGGTCCTCCCTACTGACAGGCACGGTCCAGTATCCATTGGTCAGGTCTATTGCAGTGAATACCTGTGACCCCTGGATCTGGGCCAGCCCTTGGTCAATGTAGGGCAGAGGCCATCAGGAAGTATGGACCCGTTTGTTGAGCTCCCTAAGGTCGGCGCAGAGTCTCCACTGGCCGTTTGGCTTCAATATTCCCAGCACCGGATTATTGAAAGTGCTGTGGACTGGACGGATTATTCCCCGGGACTCAAGGTTCTTAATTATTTCAGTAAGGGACTCCATGGATGCGAGAGGCAAGCCATATTGCTTCACAAACACTGGAGTCATGCCAGGGTCCGTGGGAATTGTTGTTGTGTGGATGTCAGTGCGACCACAGTCATATGAGTCTACTGCAAAGAGATCTTGTAGATCCAAGAAAACTTGTTTCAACTTTTGCTTCTGTTCCAGAGTCACACAGGCATCAGCCAGGTTGACTCTCTCTTCCACCATCTGCCTGAAGCCTGGAAAGACTTCTGGTTTTGCTATCTCAGCAGCCTCCTCCAGCTGGGTGGAGAAGTCCCTGGTCAGAGTGCTGATTTGGACTGGAGGCTTCAGGTGGGAAAGGCAGCCCTCATGGACCTGGAAAATCACCTCATCCTTCCTGAAGTCACCTCTTCCTTACCATAAGGGCAAGAAGTGTACACCAGGACGTTCCCCCCATGCCGGGTGAAAATCCTGTCTGGTGTTGTATTGTCATCACTGTCACTGTCAAAACAGTCCTTGGGGATTTGTCCTAACAGTTAATTTCCTAAATCAATGGAGAAATGTCGGTCATCAACCGCCATTCCAATGATGGTGCCTGCGGCTAGAGTAATACTCTGTAAGTCGCTGTTATCCACTTCTATTGGAATGGTGTCATGTTCTATGTTGACTAATGGTGCTGGGTTTACCCCTAACCCTTGTTGTTGGAGAGAAGCATTTAGATGAATATAAGCATCAGGGTTTTTCAATTTTTGTCCTCTTAACTTTCACTTCCAGGGAGAATTGTCGGGTCCTTTCCGGGATGGTGACTTCCTCTTTAAGCTGAATTTCAACTGCATAAGGTAGCAATTGAGCTGACCTAAATGCTTTTTCTGGATCATCAAAGCCCATGGGATTATCCGCTAATCGGGACCAAGCTTTGAAGTTTATTAGGTCCAAACTAATGGCAAAGCGATTGAGAATGTCACTGCCTAAGTAAAAGGAGGCAGTGACATCTCGCACGACCCAACAATTATGGACTATGCTCTTGTTGCCAATGGAGATTTTGAGCATACACCTGCTTGGCAGGAGATCTTTGGATTAGGTGCTTCCAGGTCCATTTCCCATTTGTCTATCAATTTAAATGTGGGAATGGCAGGATCTTTTGGGAGTTGGCGGAACATGGCTTCACTGATGAAGCTCTTACCGTTGTTCACACATACTCGAGCGAGAACAGAGTACTTCACATCATTTAACTGAACAGGGATGAACAACTGCTCTCCAATTTGCTGAATATCAGCCAGGCTCTGAGCTGATTTCACATCTTTCTGGACTATAGGAGTGGGAGTTTCTGATTGTGGATTAGTAAAGTATTTCAGAGTGTTTCCTTCCAGTGTGGAATACCACCTTAAACCGGAAGGAAGGTTGATTTTCAGAAATAGAGAGGACCCCCCATCACCATTCTGTTGTCCTACTGCTATTACTGTCACGTCTGGAATTTGGTTGTTCTGGAAGTGAAATTCTACTTGGTCAGATTTTTGTTCAACCATGTGGCAGGTGCCATTTAAACTAAAATGGTTGACACTCGGTTTTAATTTTATTGGTCGGCTAGTCTGGGTCCAGAGGACCTTGTTTAAGCAATCTATTAGGGGTGACAACCTTCTCAGGAGGTCATTCCCTAGTAAACAAGGGGTGCCCTCTGGAGTCACTACTATGACCGGGTGTTTCACCTTGTGTCACCCAATTTTAATGTCCAAGTCTGCAGTCCCCTTGACGGGAATTTCCTTCCCGTCAAAGTTCTGCAGTTGTCCAGGAAGAGAGGTGAGAGGAATTCAGTAATTCTCCCCCCTTCCTGCATTTAGTTCATCAAAGGCCCTTTGGGACAGAAGGGTAGCTTGGGATCCAGTGTCCACCAGCGCCAAGATTGTACCCTGCCCCTTTGCTTGTACCGGAGCATAGCATCTTCCCTCCTTCTCCTCAAGGGGGCACAGATAATGCACATTTTTGGACAACTGGTGGGCTAACTTTCTGGTTTTTGACACTGAGAGAGAAGAGATTTGGGCAGAATTCTGTGAAGAGCCTGGGGAATCTGAAAGAAAAAGTTGGCAACTGGAAATAGTTTCAGGTTCTGGGCCACCCCCCCCCCTTTTTGGAGGCAGTCATCAGGATGGGTTTGACCCATGGGATTTTGGTATTGTTGGTTCTGGGATAGAATGATGGGAGGCGACAGCTCAATCCCCACATCTACCCATTCTATTGATTCGGTTTTAGGTTCCCCTGGTTCCGGTTCTGGGCCGCCCCCCGCTCTTTGGAGGCAGTCACCAGGATGGGTTTGAACCAGGGAAGTTTGGGTTTGTTGGTTCTGGGATAGGATGATGGGCGGCGACAGCTCAATCCCCACATCCACCCAGTCTGGATTGGAATCTCTTGGGACCCATTTTTCCTTGGGAGGAGTTCCCCCATCTCTGAAGGAGAAGATCCTTTTCCCAGGATCCTCTGAGGATCCCTCTCCCTCAAATTGGAAGACATGTACCTCCTCCACCAAGTGGGTCTGTTTGGGTCCTTTGTTTCTCCTACCCCGCCTCTGCTCCTTGGGAGGCAGGCTTTCAGGGGCAGGAGATTTTGTTTCCGGTTCCTGGTTTTCCAGGGGCTGTTTACAAGTTGGGAAGGAAGCTTCCTCCAAGGCTTTACATCCCTCTTCCCCTTGTGCCTCCTCCCTGGGAACCGGTGGGTTATCGGGGTGCTGCCCCCGTCATTGTTCTGGAGCACCAGGTCCAGAGTTTGGGGCATTCTGCGGTGGCATGCTCATCTGAGGGTTCTGTTGAGCCCTCAGTATGTGACCCAGATCCCGTGCCATATTTTGGACCTGGCGCTCAAGTTGGGAAACCCGCTCAGGTTGGTACGGGGTTCTGTTTTCTCCCCTGGGCTGATCCCGGGAAGGGTAGCTATCCCTTCTCTGGTAATACCCTGGGTTGGGAAGATTTGGGTACCCCTCCACCCTTTGCCTCCCCTCTCCCGGATTAGGTTGTCTGGGCTCAGGGAATTGGGGAACGAAGGATGGATTCTTTTGGGGTTGGAAATTGGGTGGATGCCTGGGGAAAAAGTTCTGCCCAGGATTTGGTGAATTTCTGCCCTCCTGTGGGAAGTTTGGAGGGAAGTTCTCTGGGTTAGGTGCTTGACTGGATTCCCCCCCCCCTTGGGCTGGAGGAGTCCACACATAACCCAGGATGGGTCGGTTTCCCTTGTAGCGGGGACTTACATAATCAGGGGAGCAAGAGACCCCATTTGTGGGACTACCTCCTCGACTGCCTGTCTGTGACTGGCCCGAGGGCCTTCTGGGCTGTGAATTATTTGGCGCAGGCAGGTTTTTAGGCCCCCCCATCTCCAGATCTAAAACGGGGGCAACCTTGACCTCTGCCACCTTGGCAGCAGCAGGGGTGCCGTTGGTTTTGTGGTTTTTCTGCGCATTACTCTTATTTTCTATGGGCTTCTGAACCTCATAGATCCAGGTGGCTTGCTCAATGACCCAGTCTAAAGATCTTTTCTCGTGAAAATCTCTCACGAGCTGGGTCATTATGTACTTGGGAAGAGCATGGAAAAACGTGTTGATGAATTCTCTGCTGTCCGTGCGCACCCTTCTGGTGGTCTGCGCAAAGGCACGCTTCAATTCTTGCATGAATTCTTGTGGGGCCTGATCCTCCCCACATTGCAAATTGTAGGCTGCCTTGCGAGCCTCTTGGGGATTTCTATGTACAGAAAAATGTTTCAAGATGGCCGCCCTATATGTGGACCATCTTGAATGGTTTTGGTCCTCCAGCCCTGCAAAGAAACTGGAGTATTCAGGGGAGAATGTCCATTTGACGTACTGGATGCAGCTACTGCTGTCCTTCAAATGGAAAGTCTCCATCATTTACTCATAGAGCTCCAAGTGTTCCCAAACAGAATACTTGGCGTTCTTATGATAAGGCGTGATGACACTCCTGATTGCCTTAATCTGTTTTAAGGGGTCCTTAAGCAAGGCCCTTTTCACCTTATTGGCCTTTTTGGTTCGGGTAACCCTGGTCCATTCATCCTCTGATTCAGAAGCACTGCTCCCAGAGTTGCCCGTCTGATCTTCCAGGTTTTCCCGGATTCTGCGAGCCTGGGAATAGCTGGCAGAATGTGGGGACCTGGTTTCCTGTGTCCTGTGATGCTCAGAGGAGTCTTCAGATCCCTCCTTGCTACCAGGATTTGATGGGTACCCCCCCCCCACTGACCTAACTGGGCAGAGGTTTTCAGGATGCCCTTAGTGGGCCTACTCTCCTGCGGTTCCCCACTAAATTGCACTGTACTTAGGTGCCCATACCCGGATGCCCGCCCATCAATTCCTGGGTGGTACTGGCCTATGAGCCCCATCCTTTTGGCTGGATAGTAATCTGCCATCCCTGTGGCCCTGTGCTCATGTGCGCCAGGGGAAATGGGGGTGGCAAAGTCCAGGGACTGGGAGAGATGAAGGCCTCTGGTACTGGGGCTCCTGAGGTTATGTCAGGTGTTTCCCTTTTCCAGCGAACCTCATCTCTATCAGCCCCTGCTCCCTGTTGCAATGCAAGAGCCTGCGCTTTCAGTTCCTCAGTTAAAGCCTTACTAGACTCTATCAGTCTCTCCTGCATGGCTACCTGTTGCTGGAGCCTATCATTGTGCTGACAGAGAGCCTCATTCTCTCTCTGTGCCTCCTGATTGGTCCTGGAGTACTGGGCCAGTCTTTGCTGCAGGAGGGTTACCTCCTGAGTCCCATCGCTACTGGCCTGCTCCTTTCTTGCCAGAGCCTTTTCCACCCTCCTGGTGTGCTCTAACAAGTTCTGATGCTCTTTTTGGAGGTCACCCAGCCCCTGGAGGGCCAAGTGATTTTCTTCAGTTTTTCTTTTTAAATGGCAGACTTCCTGGCCTAAGGTGTCCCTTTCCTGACTAAGAGTCTGCATCTGTGCCGCCAGGTCGTCCCTTTGCCTTTGAAAGGCACCAGCTTTCTGGCGCTCCTGATCAAACTATGCCTGGGTATCCAGGTCTTTCAGGATCAGTTTATTGCTCTCTGCCTTTTCCCTATCTAGGTGGCTTTGCAGGGTGACTACCTGCTCAGCACATGCCCTATTGAAATCTAATTGTTGCTCCAGCTTTTTCTGGCTCTGCAGTAGGGAGTCCAAACCTTCTTGGTACTCCTTCTGCAAGGCCAGAAATCTGGTATCCTGGTCAGACTTTTCCTGTTGCAGGATACACATGTCCTCTTTGATTTTAATGAGATACTGTCTGCTCTCATTTACTGACTCCTGGCTTCTGTGCATCCTCTGCTCAGAAGAGACCAGGTCAGATTGGGCCTTCTCTAACACGATCTGTTGCCTATTTGCCAGATCTTGGCCTTCAGCACATTTGTCCTGCATGGCTCCCATATATAGATACAAATATGCCGCTATCCTAACCATCTTGTCGTGTTCATCTTTAGCTTTAGGAGCCATGTATAGTTCACTCAGGGCCACATGTAAGGGACCCTGATCTCTCCAGATATCTAACCCAGTTGCAGTGACCTGTTGTGTGATTGCCTGCAACCAAGCATCCTGGCCCTGCTCAGTCCATTCACCTCTCACAAATAGCTTATGTAAGAAGTGCTCTCTGGTTATTTTGATGTCTACCAGTGTTGTCATTCTGGAATTTGAGTTCCTTCCTGAGCTACAGAAGTTTGTATTTTATTTTGCAAAGCAGACCGTTTCCTTAGAGCATTCCTTTGAGGGGTGCTTTCACAGTGTAAAACAGTGTGGTGATCTAACCGGATATGTGTATCCGGTCAGTTGGCACACTGTATTAAGCTGCACAAGTGGTAAATCTAACCCAGAATATCCCTGCTCCGAGCCCCCACTTTGTAAGTGACTTCAATTCAACACTACAGCTAAGTCAATGCCTAGTCTGGGATGCTGATGGAAGCCCTTATTGATGTATTTTTTATGTCCAGTTCGTTTACTCTGGATGACAACCATTATATAACACCCCTCTCTTAGAATCCCCCTGACACCACTGAGCCAAGAAGTAGGTTTGTTTTGCAAATTAAAAGGTTTATTTGAAAATTAAACAGTATATATATATATCACACTTTTATAATAACTTAATATTTGATAGCACACTTGTGAAGATGATAGTGATCAACAATGGATAATGTTATAGTGGTACACTCTTTTTGATGGCTTAGAAGTGATAGAGAGGTTAAAGTAGCTGAGAATGCTTTTATGGCTTCATGGACAATGCAATAAGGAATGAAAATGCAGTACAGAAAATAAACTTGATATGACTTCAACAAAAGACAATGTAATCACTTTTCTTTGACAATTCACCCCCCCGCCCCTTTATGCAAGGTAAAGAGATGGGAGGAAAGCACACAGTTCTCAGGAATGCAATCATATATAATTCAGTTCCCCCCTAGCAAGCTTAGAGGAAAACAGGTAGGAGTCTTAAACACAGGCAATGTACTTTGATGTGGTTGCAATTAAGTGAAAAATATGCGAAAAATGCTTTTAATTCCCTATAGGAGGTTCAGGGCATGTGATAGCTACTTTGTATTAGTTTAGGATCACTTTAGCAATGCTCTATGAGTGATTGTCAAGTTGCAAACGAATTTCAGCAAAGAAAAGCAAGGACAAATATTTTTACACATGGCTGAAATTAAGCAAAATGTCAAATCGCGGCAAATTTAGTTGCGTGCGTCGAGCGCAATTACGGAGGGAGTATGAGGAGTAACAAGTCGCTTTAGAGCCTGTTGGAAAGCTTAGAATCTCAGCTTCAGGATTGAAAATTTTAAAGCTCAGAATGACAGTTTTCAGTTTTAAAGATGACAGAATGACACGATTCTAGGAGGCAGTTCTAAATAGGCTAAAATAGTTTGGATTAGATTATTTTAAACTAAGAGATTGGTTTTGGCACAGTGCTAGCTGGGTACTCACACTAGATTTTGGAAAGGAATGCGACTTCGTCACGGATCGGGTCAAGATTGGACTGCGGTTCCCTCGCCACGGACGGTCTCGGCCTGGTTCTGCTCACTGGATAATTCTACCTTCTGGGTCAGCTCTGCTAGCGGCGGTCTGGATCTCTGGTTCTGACAAACGTTCTCCGCACTGCACGGCGGTCTGGTCTCTGGTTCTGACAAAAGTTCTTGGCAAAAATTCAAACAGCTTGCCCGGCTGTTGAATAGTTTGCAAATGATTTGGAGGCCTGCTGAAAAAGGATTCAGCTTGTGGATTCAGGCCTCTCTGCTACAAATTCTGGAGTTAATTTCTGGTCTCTGGAGATTGATGGATTTGAAGTCTGGATCTCTGGATGTGAAGTCTGAAGTCAAAATGCTCCGCAGAAAGTGAAAAAGAAAAGTCCTATCTGGCTTCCAGTGGCTCTTTTTATGTGTTTAGAAAGTGGGAGGTTCGGCTCATCTTCTATGCCCAACCCTCTCAACTTATCATTGTCCAGTTCCTCCTCTCTCCCTTGATTGGGGGAACTGGGTTGTGAGTCAGACTGATGAGGTAGGTTTATGGTCAGAGGATCTTCCACTTGTCAAAATGAAATCATGCTCTGGCCCCAAATGGGGTGTGGTTTCCAAAGCACATGGTGGAATTTCTGGTTTATCCACTTCCCCGAAGCTCAGCTTGCTCACAGATGCAGTGCCCCTCCCACTTCTCCTTCCAAGAGGAAGCCATTTACGACCCCCATAATCTAACATTTGCCTGAGCCAGGGACAGTGCTTTGTTTAGTTTCCTGTAGTCCCCAGGTGCTCCTCCCCTATTTCAATTAGAGAGGTGTCATCTCCTTTTGGCAGGGGCAGCAGAATGCAGCCAGGCCTGGGAAGAGTGGCTTGAGCAAGTTTCACTCCTGTCGGGGGTAGTTGCTGGGCAGAATTCACTCTCTTCAAGCCAGACTTCAGCTAAATGTCACTTTAGTTCCCAGTTTTCTACATTCAAATCAAACTGACAATTTTTACACATGCAGCTAGAATGCTGATTCTAAGTTCAAAACTATGACATTTAACAGTTGCAAACTATGTGACCCTCAAAAGTAGGTCACTCATTTAATTTAAACATTTTGATTTTAGTGGTTTTAAATCGAATTTCAGTTAAGCTGCTGACATCCACAGCTCAGCCAGTTTTGTTATAAAAATTGTTTTGGGCTCTTCATCTTTCCAGATTTTGTATGCACACAAAACTTCATTCTGCCAGATGTCTGCTGGTGTTCAGTAAGATTTTTGAATATCCTGCAATGTTTGAAATAGGCATTTTGAGCTTGCATTCAGGGAAACAAAGGTGATTTTAAAACGCCTTTTTAGCCAACCGGCACTGCTGTTTTTCCTTTGGCACACATTTCACTCATGGCACTCCTGGCCCATCATGCTTGCACTGTTGGGTGGCAGGTTAGGCAACCATTTTGGTGTGCGCACAAACTGCGCGGTTTTCCCGGATTCTGGCGCAACTGTGGGCTTTTCCGCCATCTTGGATTTTCTAAGCCCACAGCACCAAATGTTGCAGCTTAATAGTCCAAACGTGGGTCAGGACACCCAACACAACCTTCTCCTGACAGAAGGCACATTTGGCTTCCCGAATAGTGCTATGGTAAGCTAAAGATGCAGGGCAAAATGATAGCCTGTCACAGGGTGAGTAGCCTATGTGCCACTGATGCTCAGCCTGTCTACGCTTTAATGACAGAGCCCTAAAATCATCCGAGAGCCATGGCTGTAGTAGATGCATTGAGGCAGGTGGAACAGATAGACCACCTATGCAGCTGCGCAGGGCCCCACACTACAGGGGGCCTCGTAGCCCCCACTCTACTCCAGAAGAGGATTAGGAGAACGATCAATCACAAATAACACTCCCCTAGGACCAAGCATTAATGTCTCATTACTGTAAATATATTTATACCTCACATAGTTTTGAAACGCTGATTAAATCTTTGTCATGTTGCTAGCATGTCTCCCCAAATTAGGGTTAATGTGTGGGTAGTAAGAGAAGTACCGGGTTTTCATTTGAAAGCCCCCACACAGCTCCACTTGGCTGCATAAGTCTTTGTTTTTCTCTAGAGAACGAAACAGTGTCACACAATAATAGCTAGCCTCCTTTTACAGCTGTCTAATGTATTTCGTTGCCTTCTGTTACTTGTAAACTTTCCTCTACTACTACTAAATACTTCTGTAGTATACACACTTGGACATATACCATTTTGCTTCACTTATTTCTATATGCATTCATATATTTTTCAGGTTGGTGTTTGCATAATTTTACCAACCATAGCAAAACAGATATATGGTCAGACACGGCACTGGGCTTAAATCCCATCGTTATCATTTATAAAGTGTGTCACTTTGTCAAACATTGTGTCTAAAAATGTGTGTCTATACAAGTCTAAGGTTTTTAGTGTACAGTTATTGAAAAAGTATTGAAAAAGTAAATGTCATTGTTTTAATAGACAATAGTTTCTCTCCATTTATAACAGTAATAGTGAAAATTCATAGGCACATCAAAAGGTTATCTGTGTTTTGGTACTACATTCTTGTAATTTAACTGCCCCTTAGCAAAAACTAATGTTACAGCTTGTGACTGCATTTTCTGTAATGTTATTCCCGCGTTGTCAATAAAAATGGAAACCCATAGTGAGTGACTGTCCTCGACCTCAGAGACAATCCTTGCAGATTACATGTGCTCTGTTTACCTTTGTTTTGGATTTTATCATTAAAACTTCATTACATTTTTAAATCATTAAAATGTGAGATCGCTGCAGAGACAGGAGTGGGTCAGTGTTTAGGAGTGACTATTGTCTCTTAGTAGGTGCAGATGGTGTGTGATTAGAGAGTGGAGGGATCCATACAACGTCATGCTGTGAGAAAAAAGATTACAAGCAAGGGGGGAATTTTAGTCACTGTTTTCCTTTCGGTTTTGATGATAAGTTTAAAACAAGAATACAAGAATAACATCAGCACTTGGGCATTATAACTCTTAGGTCAAAATTCGCCTAGGTAATGGTTTATGCAGCTGTATTTGCTGCTCACCACAGGGTAGAAACAGTCCAACAGTGCTACTTTGGAACAATCGTGCATTCACAGTGTAAGATGTATTGTCTGTTACATTCAGATCAAATTGTCTCATGTGCTTATAGATCCAGATGTAGTGCCGAATAAGAAGGTTCTGTTGCCCCCTGCTAGTAAGCAATCATTTATTTTGAGACATTTTTCCCAATCCTGCTGTAAATTATAATTGTTTAACATACAAGTATTTTTGTCCAAACATCAGCCAACACGTGTTTCGATCTCCGGAGTCTTTCCCAAGGTTGATGAGCACAATTGTGTTAGGGTTGTCATAAAATAAAATATCACAAACAGTTGTATATACATGTTGGGTCAATTGTATCGATAATACACATACCATATGATATGAGGATTGTAAATATTGCATTGAAAGACACAATTTTAAAAACACAGATTTTTCAGACATATAAGCAGAGGGATGGGGACGAGAGAAAAGATGAAAACATGACAATCATTGTTACGATTAGCATCCTGAAATATTAGACTTCATGAAGACTCCATAGAAATCATAAGCCTGATTGGATTTTTACCCAATTGTTTTAGTCCTGTTAGAAAATCAATTAAGGTAATTGTGATGAATGTCAGAAGATCTTAGTTCCAGTTAAAACAGTTCCTTGTATAAAGGAATCTGAACATAAGGGGATTACATTATCTGTAGGGAGATACCATTGAAAGGCTCTAATGTGGAGACATTGAATAAAGAAATTGTGGTTGCCTGTAACTACACCATAAGATTAGTGTCCTGGTCATGACTTATGTTTCTAGGTGATACAACTCTAGAAGGAATATTTAGAGTTCTCGTATGTTATTCTGTGACAAATGGCTATATTTAAGGAAAAACAGAAATGGCATGAGAATTAATAGAATGTATGATGTTGAATCTAATCCTAAAATTTGCTAATTAAAAATGTGTCTCTGCATCTTCTTATATATTTTATTAATGTGGATAAGTTCATCCTGGCTGTGTTTGGCTAATGGCATACCGAGTGCCTCGTTCGCGGCAACCATTTTGTGTTTGTGTGTTTATACATGGAATGATACCATGAGCAATATGCATGATGTCATCATTGTACAGTCCATATATACTATTCTGCTCACAGTGTCATACTTGCTGTGAATGCCTAGAGTATAGGTCCATGGGGCTTGAGGAGAACCATCTCCAGTTCCGGAAGCACCTCAAGACCTTCCTCTTTGCTTCTGCTTTCTCTCCTCCTCTCCCCTGCTGAACTCCTGACTGAAACTGCACTGATCACCTGGCTACCCTCTGGTCCCGTCCCCCACCAGCTGCACACCTGCTCACCTGCACTGCCTCCCGGACAACCCATGCAGCTGTTTCTGTATCCCTACAGTCCCCACCAGCTCTTGACACTTGATGTCTGCACTTACCCCTACACTTGCCACTAGCTGGCCGCACTTTTACCTTCTGTTTTTATCTTTTCTATTTATTTTTTACTATTGATCCTATGTATTCTACTGCCTCCGCCCCCTACCCGCACTTTCCCTTTACCCCTCCCCTCCCCTGCACTTGCGCGATCTCAATGTCACCTGGCCTAGTAAGATCGTTGTCTCTGTCTTCCCTCTGTTCCCCCTGCCTTGCCTCGTCGCGCTTTGAATCACGTGTGTATAAGCGCGTAATAAATGCCATATCTCATATCATGTGGGGCATATGGGCTGCTCATGCTGTTGATTTTCTTGTATTTTGTCAAGATTTTAAAAGGCCCCACGTTTTTGCTTCATTTGCACTAGACCACCCTACTGGGCTTCAATACTTAGCTTAGTTCTGCATGCCCTGGTTGTTTCCTATTATGGTGAAGTATATAATTCATTGTTGAGCTGCAGGCATTAGTTAGTCAATGCAATCCATTGAGAAATCACTCACCTGCGGATTCTCCCTTGTCTTTGTCCTCACCTCAATAGTCTTAATGCCAAGGGGCACATGTAGGTCATTTGATAGGTCAATGCGCCCAATACATAATTGACTATGAATGCACTGCTAAAAATGAACTAAAAATTAAATGTTTCAAATGACATACAATAGCTAACACTTTCGATTTGTTTCGAAGAGCTGAGTGTTAACACTCCCTTATAGGCTCATCGGATCTTTTTTTTTTTTTTTATTAAACCACCTTTACTCCACATAGATATGTGGGGGGAGACCCCCGCAACCACCCTATATTACTATACTATCCCATACCCCTGCACACATATATATGTGGTGTAAAGGGGGTGTTTAAAAAAGAAAAGTTGGCCATTTCGGCCGTCGCAATTGTGAGGGCGACATTTTGGGCCATATCCGGCTCATCGCCTGCCATTGTTGAATTAAAGAAACTCTTTATCAACCGTCCCAAATATGAAGCATTTCTTTACGAACCATATCATTCTTACAAATTCCAGTTCCGCAAGTCACTGTTTCATTTTTTTTTAAACCGATGTACCCCATACTCAAAACCACAACTCCCATCTAAACTTGCTTAGTTCCAGTTACAGCGATACAGATCGACATTACATTCATGTGATAAAGAACCGCCACAGTAAAGGAACAGGGCTCATTTTTCCCACAAGGCACTAACTCCGCGTATTGCCCCTGAAGGCAATATTCAACTTTTCATGTCATTGTCTCCTACTTTACTGGCGGACCAGCCATCCTGGCACACCCCTTCTGTCTGAAGCTGCAACTTCACACACCCTATTAATCTGATAAACGGAGTAGCTATTCCGTAATAGAGTACCGAGGTATTAGCCACAATGATCCTAAACCCTTTCACTTTGCTAGTCCTCACAGTCATAACAAGCACGTCATACATTTCCCACCTTCACACGCAATATATTGTATCTCTGCGTAATGGACAGAGCTATGATATGTGTTCGTGTGGTATTCCTGACATTAATGTTCCCCACTGACAGTGGGCAGATTCTCCTTTGTGATAGAGAGGACGGTATGCAACCTGTGTCATGTGGTCTTCCAACAGATTCTTCAATATTACAGTTTGTCCGCGAATTGGGATATACTGCGCTAATGGGAAAATAAAAAACAATTCAAGATAAACACACATCTTTACCTTGACGTCAGGAACGACGCACCAATGACGTTTTACAGAGGTCACAATGTCGTACAGCACACGTATATTTGTTTTCACTCCAAATACAAGTAGTAGTAACACATTTCACCTCGCTTTTTCCAGGATTAGGAATGTGAGCTGTTTTGGATTTATGGGACATTTTCCGAAGTGCGAGAGATGGACTGTCTTTGAGGATTTCCAACTGTCTGCGTAAATACCTCCATGGATCAACAAGTGGAACATTGGCACGAATTAGCGCGCATTCATAAATCTTGCAAACAGTGGCATTTACAAGCTCTGGCTAATGCAATCCCAAACAGGCGGGCTATGGCAGGCAAGTACGAGGCTAAGAGGATAAGCAGAGCAAGGGGTGCTTCCCGTCTGTACTTCCGTGACCTGATGACGAGACATGCTTATTTAGTGCACTGGATTAGAATGGCTATACGAACCCTAGAAATAACAGCTTTGCTTTGAAAGACAACTGCAGTATTGCTATCATTCCCCATATTCTGTCCTTTATAAGCAATATCTAACATTACAGCTCCTGTGCAGAAAGGCAGGGAAATCAGTCACCTTCATTCTGCGGAAAAAATTAGTGTTTTGTATTTGCATGTGATCGATTTCTGACCCATTTTCCATTATATGAAGGAAAAATTGTGGTTATCGGTGCCCAAATCACTGGCCTCATTCAGAGTCTGGCTTTTGTATTTTTAGAACCTGTGGCGGACCAGAACTCTTTAAGGACCTTGCAAGGGTTTTAATGTTGATTAAAGGAAAGCAAATGCCTATGTATCCTATCGCTATGAGGGAGGTCACTACCTAGTAAACTAAAACTAAGGGTGTTTGTCAGTCCTCTAAACAAAAATCAGTCCTACGTTTGAAAGCCTAACTTCTTTCTAACCCCTTCCACTACGAAAAAGAGCTGAATTGTTAGAGAGCTCTGCTTCTGACCGATGGCGCTCTTGGGTCGCCCTCACAGGGCTTTTGGTCATTGTCGTCGAGTTTATGACTCTAAGAAGTTACAGTAAGAAATGAGTAGCAAACAAAAGTCTTCTTGTTATATTTAAGAAAAAAAAGGTATTATTTAACTCAAAAGCTTTTCTTAGCAAAACACACTCTCCTTAAAAGTTGGTATAGTTGTTGATATACAGTTGATTTTTCTGTTTATCTTACTTTGGGGTTATCTCTCCTCCCCATCTCTCATTAAGTAAACCAGTCTCTAGCAATGTCGGTGTTAGGTTACTGAGCCCTTTTGGTTTGTACCCTCTATTGTGTTTACAGGGGTCCTCCACACACCAGGGTTCTCCTTGACTTAAGCCACTTGCCTCTATATGCTGCAGGTTTCTCTGGCTCTCGTAACCCACCACGTGTGCAATTGACTCAATCGTAGGAGCTTGTTCCTGTGTTCCCCAGGGTACACTGCTTCCTATCATTCCTATAGCGTCGGGTTCGCTCTGTAGGAATGGCATCCTCTGCTCGTCAAAACTCCAGCTTCAGTACACTTCCAATGTTGAATACGCTCTCACACCTACACGTAGGTGTTCTGTGCATGTAGCACCCTTCACCCTGTATTAGGCAGAATTATATGCAGTACCCTTTGGGAACACCACACACAATTAAGACTACAAGTGACAGCACAAATTCACCTTTGGTACAAGCCCGTACTACACAGTAAAGTGGTAGCGATGGCTGAGCAGCCAGACTTATCTCAAGAGCGAGTTAGCAGTATCAATAGTTACACAAAGGACAGCAAATACTATGATTAAAACAAACACTGACTCAAGGTTTCTGAGTGAACGAGTATACATTTATTTACACATCAGTTGTATAACATCTCACTAAAGTAATGCAGTTGAAAAATCACACTCTTAATACACCACACCACTCCCAATAGGTTCCAGACAAGTTAAGCTCACAAATGAAGTGGGAGCAAAATGGCACTCCAGAAATTTAAAAAGGGAGGGAAAGACAACGTTAGACACAAATTGAGCAGCACCAACAGGTAAGTATGCAGGGCAATCTAGAAAGAGGAACTACAATGATAGAATCAAATCAAAAATCAAAAAAGCTTAGAGCCAAAGTCAATAGTACAAAAGTCTTTTGCTCATGATCACACAGTTCAGGGTAGTTAGCGGTTAAGTCTTTGCCAAGAGTTCCGGGCGAAGTTGGTAGGCAGAAAAGTTAGTTTAAAGAGTAGAGAAGGACAAGCCATCTGATTGGCGAATGTTTTCACACCCCTTCACCGCGGCTGGATGAAACGAACAACCGGATTTGCACAGTACCTTTAAATGGAGAAGAAGCTGTAGCTGAGGGGGACGTTCCTGGCAGGTCCTGCAGGTTCACGGTTCCTGAAGCGACTGTCGGACTGACATGAAGTTGGAAGACTGGAGGGTACTGCACTGCCCAGGGAAGAAACCAGCAGCAGAGCAAAGCAACAAATAAAAAGGTGCGCTCCTTTAAACCCAAGCAGGGTCCGACCTTCCTGGCTATCCGGTTACCTGTAGCTCTGTACAGCAAATTCAACCAGAGGAGGGAGTCCTGGCTTGCAGTTTGGGTGAACTAGTTGTCCAAACAGCTCAGGGGAAGAAGATTCCTGGTAGATCTTCTCTGCCATTTGAGTCTGAAGATTTGGACCTGCAGCATGGCTTCACCGGACGGTTCAGTCATTGTAGGGGTCCTCTTCTGTCAGCTCCTCGTCAGTTCTTTCGTTCCAGTGGCGACTCTGCCTTTCTAAACCCAGAAACCTGCTTTTTATGCAGTTTTCCCCCAGTCACACCGCCTGGCTGTCAATCACACAGCAGGGTGGCTGTTCTGGCGGGACAGTCACCTAGCCAATCAAACAGGGGTGGGACTTGGGTTACCAAGGGAACCCATGACAGGGGTCCTAAAACCCCTCCCTCACATCCTGCCTACCCAGACTTTTAAGCGCCTAAGGAGGGCTTCTGCGGAGAAGCCCGCAAAAATACAGTGAACAAAGGAACCAAACCTGGTTTGGCGCGCAGAGTAAAACACGAGAAAGACATTTTCAAAAAGAAATAGCGAATAAACCCAGCCGGAACCGTATAAAAACGTATATGGTCCAGCGGGTTCAAGTTCGAGGCTACCAAGATAGCCTAAAACAATACCAAGGTTTTTTAAGATAACCGCGGTAGGAAAAATAAGGTAGTTACCACTGCAACCAGCCAAGTCTTGATGAAAAGGGAGCAAAACAATGCTCCAAGAGAAACATACAAAAAGGGATAAGTATTAACCCTTTCCAGTACTCTATGTAAGATAGTGTGCACTGGGTCTGTGGATTTTTAAAGGGACTAATAAAGTCAATGGCAACTTTACATGTTCTGGGAGACAGTAGTCAGTCCCAGAAAATGGAGTCTGAGTTGGGAAGTCTAAAAGACAACCCTGTGTCACTGCACTTAAGGTGCTGTGCAACACACAATAAAAAGATGATGTCTATGGAGTAGGTGAGGCTGCACAGTCTATGAACACAAGAATATTAAAACACACACAGCAAAACACATGTAAGAGTGGGAAAAAAGGCTCACACTATTACCAGGTGAAAAAAACAAATCCTAGAAATTCAGCAAAGCTACTGAGGGACTCAGTAGGTAAGGGAAATTAGCCATTCTGGAGAATTCTCCCTAACGCCCTGCATGGGACAAAGGATTAATTCCTCATCGGGTGACTGGTATCAGTGTTTGTTGATGGGCGCCTGGCCCACCATGACATCAGCATGGTCACACCACCAGCTGAGATGGCAGTTCTGTCTCGGTTGCTGAAGTGGCGCGCCTGTTCTCCAGTGACTCTCGATCTCTCTAAAGCAGCATCAAGCTACTGCTAGTTCTGAGATACTATGTGGCTCTGCCACTCCAGGAAGTTCTACACCTCTGCATAGGATTCTCGCTTCTCATTGTTACAAAGTTTCTCGCACTTTTATGTACATCATCAAAGAAAAAAAGGGTGTGTCATTTCTCTCCAACTGTGGACCTCAGGTGGGATTCAGTTTTACCTGAAGCCAAAAGGACTGAAGAAATGTCACAACCAGGAGAATTCAAAATAGAAGTAAAAGTCTTTCCAATTCCCATGTAGGCAGACAATTTATTCTAGACAGGGAGTTCCTCATCGGAATGGAAGTCCTTGTCCCTAAGAGGGGAGTACCTTGAAGTGAGGTCCCACTAACCCAGACTCCTATGGAGGGTCTTGCTGAGCGGCTCACCTCCCTAACCTCAAAGGGGTGTCTCCCCTCTGGGGAGAAGGGACTAATAGTCCAGGTTCATCACATAAACCCTATGAGAGGCACCACCTTGGGAAGTTGGAAATGACTGAAAAAGTCCACATTGCCTTGTTCTTTCCCTTTTCAATGTTCCACCGAGAAACAAAAAGGTTGGAGATCTAAAAATCATTTCATGACTCAGGCATTGGAATATTTCCTTATACTTATACAGGTCACCATGAAGTGATCCGTCACAAGCCAGAATCTTCTTCCTGTTAGATAGTAAAGCAAGTTTAAGATTGCCCATTTGATGTCCAGGGCTTCCAATTCAATGGTTGCGTATGATTGCTCTATAAGGAACAACTTCCAACTCATATACAAGAAGGGGTATTCCATGCCATCATTTTCTTTCGACAATACAGCTCCCAAAATGACCTTGGAGACATCGGTCTGAAGAAGGAACTCCCGATTGAAATCAGGCATCCTCAGGACAGGTTCTTGACATAATATTTGCTTAAAGCCTTCAAAGCTTCGTTGGTCTCCTTTTCCCCAGACAAGCTTTTGTGAGCGAGAGTTCTTTATCTTGTCTGTAAGATTGGCGGCCAAGGTGGAATACCGGTAATAGCCTGTGAATCCTAGAAAAGCTTGAAGGTCTCTCTTGGTTTGAGATTCAGGTGTTTGTTGTACCCCTTTGACCTTTTCAGCCTAAGGTTTAATCAGTTTATTTTTCCACAAAGATTCCCAGATAATTTACAGCAGACTGTGCTAAAGGGCATTTCTCCTAGTTCACCGTTAAACCTGCTCTCGTGAGTGCTCTTGCAATCACATAGAGATGGTGCGTGTGTTCAGGCCAGGTCTTACTATGCATCCTAATGTCATCCAAGTAGGCCCTGGAAAAGCTAGATTAAGGTTTTAAAATATTATCCATTAACTTCTCGAATGTGGCAGGAGCACCTTGCAAACCAAAGGGAAGAAGTTTAAATTGAAAGAGTCCCTGCAGGGTGGAAAGGTATTTTGTTCCCTATCGGCGGGGTTTACGCGTACCTACAAGAATCCTTTGGTTGGATCCAGAGTGGATATATATTTAGAGGAGCCTAACTTCTGAATAAATTCATAGATCGAACATCGAAATGGAGTTCAGTCTTGTCTGGTTTGGCCACTAAATTGATGGGTGAAGAACACAGGCTCTCTGAGGACTCACTGATTTTGGCCTTATGCAGTTTGTAGAGCTACGTCTCAATAATTGTCCTTCTTGCCTCTGGGATCTGGAAGGATTTTAAAGGTACCCTTTGCCCGGCTGGTGTCTATATGTAATGGAAAAGGTTTTGCACTATACCTGGTTCTTCAGAGAAGAGCTCTGGTTATTGGCTTAACAGATCATGAAGATCTTCTTGTTGAGAGAGGGGTAGATGGTTAGCAACCAATTGGTATTGTAGGGTGTCCAGTCATTATTTTGAATATAAAAGGGTTGAATACAATACGTTCGAATCAAAAGGATTAAAAAAAATGACCGAATGCTTTTTTTTAATGTATTTTTTTGTGCATGTTTGGTATAGGAAAAATGTGCAGTTTTTCCCCAGAAAACAGGGTTTTGGGGTGTGATCCTTTTGATTCGAACATATTGTATTCGACCCTTTTAAATTTGAAACTATAAACCGTATTCTAGGTCTTGGCCCATAAGGAGAGTGGCTATGGTTGCAGTAGTCTCCTCTGCAGGATCGGCTTTCCACTCTTTCAACAAGTTTACATGAGATGTATGTGTCTTTTGACATATATCTGGTTGGGCCACTACATAATTCAAGGGACCTATTCTCCCAAGAATATTATAAGCACTGCATCATTTAGAGATAATTGTGTTCTCTGAGATGGGAAAGAGAACTAAGACAGATTCCCCAACAGAGAAAGATTGTGCTACCACTTGTCTATCATATAGGGTCGTTTGATGTTCTTGGGACCTACGTGACTGATGTTTTATGATTTCCCTAACAGCAGCCATATGTGACTTTAGCATCTGGGCTGTCTGGGAAATGGGTAAGATTGCCTATTGTCTCTCTTCCCAGTCTCCTTTAACAAATCCAGGACTTCTCAAGGTTTTTGTCTATATAATAACTCAAAAGGGAAATACCCTAGAGATGCCTGATGTGTTTTCCTAACAGGAAAGATGGCCCAGGATATCATAACATCTGAATTTCTACAATCAGCTTCTACTAGCTTGTGGAGTATTCTTTTTAACGTCTAGTTAAACCTTTCCACAAGGGTTTCTGTCTGTGGGTGATGCACAGACACACCTATGGATTTAATCTGCAGCATTTTGCGTCTTGCATACTTTTTAATATAAAAGTAGTACTTTGATCTGTGAAGATTTCTTTTGGGAATCTGACTTGTGAAAGAAAAGGGAGTAGATGTTTAAGCATTTGTTGAATCATATTATTCGCAAGGGGAAATGGTTCAGGATACCAAGTTCCATAATCAACAATCACAAGAATGAATGTATTTCCCAGTTTAGAGGTTTCTAGCAGTCCCACTGTACTTTGATGGTAGGAAGGAGTTATAACGGGGCCTGGGGAATTGGAGTGGCTGTGGTCTTCTGGAAAATCTCACAGATAGAAACGTAGTTCTTTACATCTGCGAATACTAAGGCTAGTAGAAATGTGTTATTACTTGTCTTTGAGTTTTCCCATTCCCCTGAGGTGGCTGTTATAAGGGATTAGGCCAGAATCCTATGATGACTGCGGGAATAACCAACTATGTTTGGTTAAGACCATATTTCCCATCATCTCCTCGGTAGGGTAACCCCTTTTATATAAATAAGAAAGGACCGGCATGACTATTCCCTTGTTCCTCTGAGGTCACCCTCCCAAAGGCCTACATTAGAGCTGGGTCATTCATTTGGGCTAAGGCAATATCAGTAAATGGGGTGATGTCCTCAGCCTCTCTTAAGCTGGTTTCCTCTCTGGTGAGGTCAGCCTCTCCAAATCCCAGTGACCCTCTTTCAGTTTCAGATAGGGTGTTTAACTCTTGGGGTACTGGGATGAGGGCTTTTTTAAGGATCCCTTGTGCTACAGCTTCCCCCTCTTTAACCAGGTAGGTAGTAGTCCCATGGTTACGGCAGATCACCTTCACCTCCCGACTATAGTCGGGATCCATCACAGCAGCTGCAACCTCCAATGCATGTCGCCAGGCAAATGCAGACTTACTCTCTAATATGATGTAGGTTTCCATGGAGGGAAAAGTCTCAAACCTATTGGCATTCATAATCTTTGATTGGGTACAATGGAAATGTTCTCTATACTATAAACATCAATTCCGCTGGACTGGGGAGTGGCCAGATTAGGGGCTTTGGCCTTCCATGTCAACCTTGAACATGGCAGTGGTCCCCAGTGTATATCTGCTGGGCCGAATCCCACCTATGACACCATTTGTGGTGGACGAGAAGAATGACTCAGACTCTGTAATGACATTTCAAGGTTTTTTTTTTAATTAAAGGAAAGCATATGCCTATTTAACCCTACTACACTAAGGGAAGTCCCTACCTAGTAAACTAAAAGTAAGGGTGGACGTCAGTCCCTTAAACAAAAATCAGTCCTACGTCAGAAAACCTAACTTCTTTCTAGTCCTACCATTATGGAAACAAACCTAAATTGTCAGGTCAATGTGCTTCAGATTTATGGTGCTCTTGGGCCATTCTCACAGGGCTCTTGGTCGCCGTCCAGTTGATGACTCCAAGGAGAAAAAGCAAAAAATCTGTTGCAAAGAAAAGTCTTCTTTTTATATTTAGGAAAACATGTTCACAGGTATTCTTTAACTCGAGTGCCTTTCTCGGCAGGTCTCACTCTCCTTAAATGTTGCAATAGGTCATGATATACAGGTGATTTTTCAGTTTGACTTCCTTTGGTATTTTGTATCCTTCCTATCGGACATTAAGTAAAGCTGTAAATATCTTTTTAGGTTGCTGAAACTTTTTGGTTTGTGTCCTCTCTCATGTTTACAGCGGTCCTCCAGAACCAGGGCTATTCCTTGACGTAAACCCTTGTTTGGCCACTGCCACTCTATATTTGTCCTGCTCTTAGGAGTTTGTTGCTGTGTTTCCCAGGGTACCATGCTACCTTTCAGAGTGGTCTATGCGCTCTGTAGGAATGGTGTCCTACCCTTGTCGAAGCTCTGGCTTCAGTACACTTACGGCGTTGAATCTGCTCTCACACCTACATGTAGGTATTCCGTGCATGTAGCATCCACCACCCTGCACAGGACAGAGAATTTGTTCCTCTTCAGGTGACTGGTCTTGGCATCCATTGACGGACATCTGGCCCACTATGACCTTGGCGTGGTCATGCCACAGGATGAGCGTGGCGTCTCTGTCTCGGTTGACAAAGTGCTTTCTCCACTTCTCTGCATGCCAGTCCCCTAACGTCTCTTGCTCTTCCTCCAGCTGTTCCAACCTACCACTGGATCTACGGTACTGCATGGCTCCACCCATCCAGGATGTTCTACGTCTCTGTGTAGGATTCTCTCTTCTCATTGTTACCAAGTTTCTTATACTTTTCTGTACATTATCAAAGAAAAACAAGGTGTGTCGTTTCTCCACTAATGTGGACTTCAGTTGGGATCGAGCATTACCTGAAGCAAAAGGAACTGAAGAAATGTCAAGACCACAAGAATTCAAAATAGAATTAACAGTCTTTCCAAGTCCCATTAAGAAAAACGACATACTCTGGAACTAGAGTTCCTTACCAGAATGGGAGTCCTTGTCCCCAAGAGGGGAGTCAATCAGAGTGAGGCCCCGCTTGCCCAGATCCCTATAGAGGGTCTTACTGAGCGGACTCACCTCTTTAGCCTCAAAGGGGGTGGTTTGCCCTGGCAAGAAGTCATGAATACTCCAGATTTGTCACAAACCTCAATCTCACAATGTAATTATTCTTTGGTTCTCTAAGTCTTTTGAGCACAACTATGCTAGGCATTTGGAGTGTTAGCACTGTTAATCTCACAATGCCATCTTTTTTCATTGCTCCTAGCTTTGTTAGAGGCACTGTAGTAGGTGTTTGGATTTTTAAAATCACAAATTGTGGAAGGCAATTCATCCTGATTCTCCTAGGTTATTCAGTTCCACTGCACTTGGATTTCAGAATATTAGAACTCCATTTACCACCATGAAAACCTTCTTGAATACTTTAGAATTTGCCATCCCTACGGTGCTAGACATTTGGAGAGTAATACCGGTAATGTGATTCTTCTTTAGTTTTCTTCTTTGTCAGTTGCACTGTACCAGGCCTTTGGAGTTCATAAGCACAATCCCCACAGTGAAACCCTTCCTTGGTTCTCTGCTTTGTCAGCATGGCTGTGCTATGCCTTTTGGTGTGCTAGACACACAACTCCCAAAATGCAATCCTTCTTTGATTATCTTAGCTGAGTCAACTCCTATCATGCAATCTTTCTTTAGTGTCTTTTCGAAATTCATGTCTCAATGCCTCCCTCCACAATTCCATTACAGCTCCCTCGCACCCCATGCCTCCATTAGCCAATTCTCTGTGGTGGCTCTTTCATATTTTTGTCTCAATGTACCCCTCCTCAATGCCCTTCTGCGCTCTCTCTTTCATCTTCTGTCTGTCTCATGTTTGGTATGGGAGGTGGTCCAGGAATGGACCACCTCATTCTCTCCCTGCTCTCAAGTGATTTGAACACCATGAGCTTCTATCTCCATTCATTGCCAATGGTAGAGGCACCCACCAGAGATTAGGGTCTAGGGGTTCCTGACAACTATACCCTTTGACAACTCAATGTCTAGGGTTAATGTTTCACATCTACATGTAGCGTTTGCCACATAGCCATACTGTACTGTGCAACATGCTGCAGATCAATCTAATCGTTCACATTATATTTGCTATGTGCACAATGTTAGGGAGAATTTTCAGTTTCTGTGCTAATTCCCTTTAAGCCGAGAGACCTCCAGCACTTTTGATGGACTCTGGACTAAGTGAGTGTAACTTTCTACCCCTCAGTCATTCTATTTCTCTGACTGGGATTTTCATTCTTACTGTTTTAGGGAGTCTGGTAAGCTCCCAATGTTTAAAACAGGCATCTGGTGTTTGCTTGGTGGCACCCAGCACCCTCTGTGCAGTGTCACTGGGGAGTCCCTTGGACTTCTCTTTATGTTTAAATTCATTTTCTTGTGGGAACTATAGTTCCCAAGAATAGTAAGATAACATTTATCTTACTTAGCTTTTCTTTTGTGTGTCCAGCAGACACCGCCCTATGTGGGATACGGGGGGGTTACATTGTAACTCCTTCTCCCATTCCTCATGTTACTTTTTGTTACACTGTCTAACTTAAATGGCTGTTGGCAGTGGTTATTTTTTACTACCTGTGGTGCAGGTTACTAGCAGGCTGATTTATCACCTGCAGTACAGCACCCAGGGGTGACCATTGTCTCAAAATGGCCCTGTCTTGTTTGCTGGCCAGTTTTTGTTTGTCAGTTCCTTCTGGGCTTTTCTTCGATCACTTAGAGTATATTTTAGTCCTTTGTGAGATTTGCCTTTGCCGGGCTTCAGCCCTGAAGCCCGCTCATGTTCCAGTGTGTCTGGGAATGCAGGAGGTAAGGGAGGAGCCTGAAAATTCACTGTCCTTTGTCTGTAGGTATGTCTGGCTGAAAACTGTTATAACTGTGCAGCTGGTTGTCTAGTGGGACAGCCAACCCCCAGGTGATTGAAAAGTATATGAAAAGTTACTCAAATGCATTATTGTTCCTTCTATAATTTGATTCCTCTCCAAATTGAATGTTATTGTTAGTTGCTCCATTTTAGTGCCTTGTGTATATGTAAATAAATATAACAAGAAAAGGAGAAACAGCCAGAAGGATTTCGGGCAAAACAGAAGAAAAGGCAAAACCATGAAATTTATTAAAACATGGAATTTTAATTAATACAATTGTAGACTGACAATGGCAGGGTACAAAGGGGAGAAAGGATGACGCTTTTTGCGCTTCCGGAGTGCTTGTTCATACAAGGTTCATGTGACCAAATCTGCCCCATAACACATAATGGTCCCTCTTAAATGTTGGCGACACATATCTAGTAATGTAAAACATGCAATGCAGGCAGACATGTTGGAATAGGAAACTGACTGTGATTAGAAGCCCAAATTCCAACAGTAACAAAGTTATTTATACAACCAAATTGAGGATTAGGGGACTAATTAAATTGATTTCCTAAACATACAAATATGTGTAGGTAAGCAATTAAATGACTGAAGCGGTCAAAACAACATGTTACACTTAAAAAAAAGAAAATAATGAATCTTGAAGTGCACAAATTGAGGATGACAACAATGCGCCCATAAGACTAACCATGCTAAGGTACAAAAGTAATTTGCGAATGCAATAAATACCTCTCACTTGCTTTGACAATTGACACAAGATATGGACAGTATTAACCTAAAATTGGAAAAATGCATCCATTGCATGACATTAAAAATCAATAACATCACAAGATCCAAAGGTGATACTTACAATCTAAATATTCAAGAATATTAAAAAATTAAAGATCCCTCACGTAAGTAAATTGGATACCCAACAAGGTCCAAATAGACATGATAAAGTGCAAATGCTCATAGCTGCCTCAATATACATTGTAAAGTGCAACTGCTAATAGCTGCCTAAGAACAATAGCCATGAAAAGGTGCCAATGCTTATATCTGCTGTCATGATAAAGTGCAAATTCTGAGAGCAGCCTAGGAAAAGTGCGAAGATTACTCATAGGACCACGTCTGCTAAAACTAAAGGGAATCTTATCAAAAAGCATGTTAATAAAAATTGATGTGCAATACACTGGAATGAATACGGGAAGGCAGGATGTAAAAAGAAAGAATAGCAAAATCCTCATCAAACAGAAAAAACATGCAATGCATGTACAAAAAAAACCTCATAGGCCAAACATGACAACATGAACCCTGTAAATACAATAAGTGATAATTAATACACCTAAAGAATAATAAAGCAAATTAAAAAAGAGCAGCAACAATGATCAATAATCAATTACAAGACAAGAGGCAAAACCTATAAGGAAAGTTATAAATAGTACAAATAATACAGAAAACACAATATTAGACTCACTGAAAGTGTATAACATCTTTAATGTTGTGACCATGCAGTACTTTAGTGTTGAAGTCCAGAATGAGCTTGGTCTCCAACTAGCATAGTCTTAAGGTTTTAGCTCCACCTCAAGGATATGTGCAAACGCCAAAGAAAGTTAACACATAAGCATTCTTTTCATGAAACTCCATAAAATACTTTGCCATCCGATAAGATGGATCAGAAGTTTTTATAGCTCTCAGGTGCTATAAAATCCCAATCTCTAACGTGCATGTAGTACTGCCCACATATCATTTGTTGCATGGACAACACAGTACATATACAACAAAGGTAGTGTTGCATGTAATCAAGTATGAATTGTCTGAGGTAAAGCAGTAATGGGGTGTTCAAAGACTTTGCATGGAGTTGCATCAATACAAACCTTACTATTAAAACACTTAATAAAACCTACAGGCAATGTGGATAACCAAAAGGTCTGAGTAGATGTTTTCACTATACATGGAAGAAAACTAGACACCAATGTAGCCCTATTTGAGGATGCTCATCTGAAAGTTAGTGTCGGTCATGATGAGAATCAATGGCATTAAATCTTTATGCATTGTGAGCACATGCCAGTGCTTTTGAATGATCGTCCTAATATTTTGAGAAGAGGACCAAAAGACATAACAAACCGTGGATCATCATCATTCTTTTCGAGGAGGGATTTATTGGTGTTGAGAAGTTTATCCCTACCAAGTGATCTAGCTTTAGCATAGGCATTCCCTATGGTAGCCTTAGAATAGCCACGGGTAAAGAAATTAAAACATGCTTCTGCACAGCATTTATCGAACTGAACCAAATCAGAGCAGTGTCTGCGTTAATGCACACACTCACCATAAGGAATACTCCTCTTGAAACTGGTGGGATGACTACTTTTAGCATGTAAAGGAAGATTCAAATTAGTGGGGGGGGGGCGGGTTGTTAACAGTAGTAAGCAGCCCATCCTGGTCCAGGGTAACTTTAGCATCAAGATAGACAATTTTGGGTGTGCTGTGTGCTGGATATGAAAAGTATATGAAAAGTTACTCACCTGCATTATTGTTCCTTCTATAATTTGACTCATTTCCAGATTTAATGTTGTGGGTTGCTGAATTTTAGATTTGATGTTTCCCTTGTGTATCTATAAATAACTATATTTGAATATATCTTTAGTAAGTGTTTACTTGGGATCTGTATGAAATGATTTCTTTGTACTGCTCTACAGCTTACAATTCCCTCCTAAAATAAGCCTGCTCTGCCACTCTAGCGACTTGTGTAGTACAGGCCTATTTTAAGAGTTGGGTCACTAATACCAAGAGATATGTCTTATGAAGTCCCACAACAGTTGGGCTTTAGAGAAACGTACCTAACATACAAAAACACAATACCTGTGTGATCAAGCACTGGCATTGTGGCAACAACATGCCACTATATCTCAATCATGCCTCTACTGGGCCATATATATCATTAAACAAATGCTGTGCTAAGGTAGTAGAATAGTGAAAGGATAAGCATACCAATTGCATGCACTGTTCATTTTGTGAAATTGGTGAATGTTAGTGTGTATGACCTGAAGGTATTTCACAGAATATCATGGTAATGATAATGTGTATGCACATGTATCACAATGATTACATGTACTGTGCTAAAAGCAACAGTTTGTCATAGTCTCAAACCTGTAGCTAAATACAGTCCAAAGATGTTCCTACAGTGTATGGTATCAGGAATGCTTGAAACCACAAGCACAATGGTTTCCTTGGAATCACCGGTGACATGTCAGAAAGCCAGACGTTTCAATTGTAGATCAAGACATAATACTTTGCCACATGTGTTCAGTCTATTCCCCGAAGTACAATGGGTAACAACATTGAATTGCTGTTTAACCGAATGCCCGACCTTCATCGTCTGCAACACACTTCTTATAATAATAGTCTTGCTTCATGCTTGACTCTGCCATCTTATAAGCACTGTAAAGACAGGTTTTATTAGTACCCCATTTTGTATGTTAGTTGATCTATCGACCTCAGAAGAGTAAATGACTAATATGGACCTGCCAGAGGCATTATATTTGCAAAGTGCAGAAAGGCCCTTTTGTCTGAGACCACACTATTCACCCTACATATTGATGCATGCACCTGATCAGGTACTGTAACACCTGATGCTAGCTGTTTGACTAGATGGACTAAGAAAAACCACCAGTAATGGCTTTGGTCTACTGGAATGACCAATCTACCAGGAAATACAGTGCAGAAAGCACTTGCACATGTGAAACCAGTATGTCTGTTCAAGTAGGTAAGATTAACTTGTCCGGTACAGTATTAGGCATAGAGAAACACATAACATTGCTGTTGCTTCTTCCTCAAACATTGCAGATATTGATGTTCTATGGTGTATTTAGGGAAATGATATTGAGCGAACCTAGCTAGAAATTTACAGAACATTGTTCACAAAAAGGGGATAATACAGAAAGAGAGAAATACCAGTAGTGAAGATGGCAGTTGGGGGAAGCAAAGCACTGACATGTGGTGGCAATGAGGTGTTCCCTGAAGAACAAAAATCAGATATTCCTAGCTGCATTGCTAAATCCTTCCCATGCCTTCTTGTACTTTTTTCATCTTTGCAACTTTGCTTAAGCATTGTTTAATCATAAAAGATTGCTCTAAAAAACGGTCTGAGTTGTCCTTATGGATAACAATATTCACAACATAGACAGCAAATTGACTTGTGTGAAAACCTTCTATCAACATTATAATTGATCATGAACTTTATTCTCACTTTGGAAAGCAAACATTTGAAAGAACACTTAGTTCATTGTCAAAGGCAATTTACTTGATTTTGAGAATATATCTTCACCTTAACATTAATTTTATGGAGCCAGCACCACTGATCAAACACCCCTTAGAACACGGTTCCACCCCAAATGTCTGGGAAAAGAAACAGGCTGTATTTGGACTTAATACTCAATGTTATTAAAATAATGAATAAAAACCAACAGTTGTCCCCAAATATTTTGCTGCGGAAGTCACAAAAAAAGTTACACAATGTATAGGCAGCCTGTCTATAGAAATAAACAATATGCCTGTAAACAATAGGCAGATCAATGTATTTTTGCTTTTCTTGAAGAAAAATAGTTTTACAGATTGTTTATTCTCCAACATCAACGACAAGTGTTGCTGTCAAAGAAAGATTGTTATTCAAGCATTCTGTAATGGAGCAGCCGGGACTCCCAGCCCCAAGCAGACCAGATAGGACGGGAAATCCCAAGCCCAAAAACAGAAGACTAGGAGTAAATGAAAAAGGCCTGTTTTATTCAACAATTGTAAAACAGGGGAAGCAGTTAAGCACACAAGTCTCGAAGCCCTCTAACCTCATAATACAAAACAGCAGTTTAAAAGGCAAAAATATGTCACTTTCGACGCCACAGCATTATATGGATTAGTAAAACCTATGGGAAGGTGGGATTGAGTTAGTGATATCATATATGTGTCGACAATCTGATTGGTTTATTCTATCTGATGGCTCGACATGGGATCACCTCTAAATTGAAAATGGTGAATACATGTCATCTCTACACTACTTGATTGGTTAATGCAACTGTTGCAACACCATTTGAGAGCAATTATTGGTTGGCATTGACTTTGCAAACCTTGATTCCTTGGCAGGTCATGAGCAACATTGTACGGCCGCGGATGAGATTCAGGTGCTGTCTTTCCCAATTATAACCCACCATCTCTGATTTCCCAGGCCATGAGCCAGGGCTTCAGCTTTGAACTGGGTTCTACCTTGTATCTTTCATTCTGAGAATTGAAAGGGTGTGAAGGTCTTGATTTCTCAGTGTCTGGAGATAATGAATAGCCCTTGTTCTCCAACTCTATGTCAAGTGTGAGGAGACCACATTTTGAATTATTATGTATTACTTTTACCAGGATTTTAACCTATTTTACTCTTGGTGCCATTGCCTTCTCTGTCCACTGGAGACTGGTTTGGGCTACCTCTCTCTCAGTATTAATCTTAATTAATGAGCACTGGGTCCTTGGAGGCTGTCTGTTTCTTTATTTAATCTAAGTAAAGTATGCCTTGCACTTTGGAACTGTTTATCACATCCACTCCTCAGTGCCAGACCAAACCTTCCTTTTCTTCAATAACCTTGGCACGCTGAAAACTACTGTCCAATTTGTTCATCTCTGTGCTTTCTAGCTAATTCAGCACATTTATTTTTCCTTCTGCTTCAATGCCTCTTCAAGCTCTCCTATTCATTTTTAATATGGCAGCACCGTCCCTTTTATCCAAATTGTCTGCTTTTCACTGTTGCATTTCTGCATTAAGCAAGCATTATGTGTGTTCTTTATGCATCTTGCATTACAGCGGATATGTTAGAGTTTATGTTTTCTAGTGTCTATTGAGTGCAACGTATGTTCTTCATGTATAAATGTAGTTTGTTCTAATGTTTGTGAAACTTTGTGATGGAAGTATATCTACTTCTTGTCTTGTGCGTCAACGTGTTTCAGAAACGAATGACATCACTTGCTTTCGCCATTCTTTGTTTACAGCATGCCCATGTATGCCAGATCTTGTAGGCTCATCTCTTCTTCGATCGTTCTGGGGTAAGGCAGACAGGATAGTCTTAGTGAATAACACCTTTCAGGTCTGCAGTACGGTGGTGGAGGGGGGAAGTTGTCAGAACTGATACGATTCTCTCATTTCAGTGATATAGAGGCAGGGAGGGACCGACGCCATCGATGATGCATTCATCTGTCTCTCAACAATTTAATCTGAGTATATCATAGGACATTGACATCTATTGGCGTCTGAGAAAATCAACATAAAACACATTATTTCACATTCAAACTGCATTTAATCATTTTATAATAGTGTTACATATGTATTTGATGTTGTTGGCTTCCAGTGGATACATGTATGTGAAATGCAAACCATAGTGGGTTGCGTTATGAATCTGCAAGCTTGGGATTAGGGAAACTAATGTTTCAATTTTGAGAGCATGAAATATCGATTCATCACACAACAGAGGAACATGAAAATGATTTTTTGAACGCTCTTGAACTACCGACTACCTCAATTCCACTTCTCATGCCAGTCACCTTAAGGCAGAGTTTTTTATTCTGCACAATGTCTTTAGATAGATGTCAATGTCCATTTTAAATTGCATAATTTTCTATGGAAGGGAAATTGTCAAGCTAATCTCCATCTCACCTCACTAACATGTATTAACCCACTATAAATCTGTCAAATGTTGAACACCAGTCCACAGCTCCCGTCTCAGAATAGACCTGTGAAAATACAAGATTTAATTTGCTTAACTACTGTCAAAAGGCAATGTGCATTTTGCACAGGAAATAGTCTCATTCTAGTTAAAATACATTCTCTACTTGCTCAGAATATGGCCAGAAAGTAAGATGCATTTTGCACTAATGATTGCCATAGCAATATATTTTAAATCAGTCCATAAGTGACTTCCCATTCAGCACCACCCACTTCAGTTGGCCTCCTGACAAAGGATTGTTAAGAAACATAATCTGATTGCTTTTATACTGACTTGTGTGTTTTTATCTCACAGCTGCAGGCAACTTCTACCCAGTCAGCTAGGGTCGCTGGTCCCTGCTTACAAGTCAACCCAGGGAACCAGGCCCTATTTAGGCAAAGTGCAGCTTCAGGCTTCTTCTGAATAGGGCCCCTCAGGACTCATCCCATTAATTCAAGGTATCATACCACTTTACTAATCGTCAAATTGGCAGGGTTCCCACATCACCAAACTTTCCAGAATCCCAGAGTTCCCATTACTTTCTATGGGATTGAGACTATAGAGAGTCTATATTTTTGCATACTGTGTCATCTGAAATCACAGATTTTTGATCGGTTGAGTCTTACCATTAGATCTATTTAGAATTTGACACACCCAGAGAAAACATCCCTTCTTGGATAGGTCCAACATGCTTAGACATGTGACGAGGGATGGTTCTTTTACATTTTTGACTCATATTCATATTTCTTCCATAATTTCCATATTGTTATTTTTTCCATTATGAAGATGTTCATTGTTGAGAGTGCAGAAAAAAACCACATCTGTAAATATGTTAGATGCTTTGGTGGCATTGAAGATGACAAAGCTATTAAAAGTGTGTAACTTCAATAATAATTAATACATGTTAATGTATCATGTTTAGTCTGTTACTGTGGGATGTGATCTCCTCGTTCTAAAACTCTTCATTTTTCCAAAAGGTCAAATTGTTGCAAATATATAGTGGCAAAGGTATGTTATGGCTGAGCTAGAGTACAGAAACAGTCAAAGCAAAGTCAAACTTGTCATTTGATCCATTTTTGAGTGGAAAAACAGTTCCCCCATAACGTGCTGTGGAGAGGTCGCATGATCCTCATAACAAAGCCCACACTGACAAAATGAGCATTTTGGAACATATAATTCAATATTTTTCTTTCTATTTTTCCAAAGTGAAACTTTATTGCAGTAGCTGCAGTCCACTAATATGTTTTTTAATGAGAAATGGAAGGGCTTGAGCATATGCTTTCCAGATGTTTGTTTTTCAAAGATCAAATTTGAACTCTGGTTACCCTGCAAAGATGTACTTACGAAAAGGCCTGGGCACAAATTAATCTAAGCACTAGACTATCTCTAATGCAAGTGAATTAAATTCATGCATAACTTCTAATATTCTAAAATAAAACCATATTCCTGGTGTGTTTAAAAGCCTGCAGTCTTTAATTTAAATATGCATCAGAACAATTTATATTATGCAACATTTAGATGGAAAAATGACAAAGTGCATATTCGCTTATGGAAATAAAGATTTCTTTAATTCACTCTTGGTTGCTGCATGATTTTAAAAAGGTACACATTTCAATGATAACAGGCCTTCACTTAAGAGCCATTTCTGACATGTTGTGCAAAAGTAGAACACCAGGACCTTGGTGCATATTTAATTTTGTGTTTTTATCAGTTTATAGCAGTTAATTAGAGCATGTTCTTTGTAGGTTCTATACCATTTGTATGGAGTGACAGATTATATAAATAAATGTCAGTATGCACTTCACAAGTTCTGCACCATATGTATGGAGTTGGGAAATGTGTATTTTATATGAATACAGTAAGGAAACCTCCCACTGATTTGTGTTTATGTTCAGTAAACTTTATTCCATTTGTATTACTTTTCCCTACAAAAGCAAAAAAGTGATGGCCACTTTCCCTCACAAAATTTACCCACACGAAGAGTACATTATGCATGTGGTAAGTGAGCATCTTGCTAATTAAAAACAAGGGGCTACCTTTACCATTTGAAGTAAATAACGGGAGCCTTAATTGCTTAACAATTGCCAGACCAACAATCTGTTCCAATGCATTACATTTCTTTGTATGAATATATATGTGTGCTCAATCTATTGATGTGTGAAGTTATGAATTGGGGATTGTTTTTTCTTTAATATGTTACTTAACCAAATAAACCCATCTAGTACCACTTAATCATGAATATACTATAATCACTATAAACATTTGGCTTCAACAAAATGAGTGAGAATGGATTCTGAATCTACAGTTATTATTGATGGCATCAATGAGATCACTGATTGCAAACTCTGTTGTAAATAATCTCTGGGCTGAGAAGATTAAGACCCCCCACTTCAAATATTTTTAGGTGTAATCATCAATACATGCCCTTTTCAATGGGTATGTTTAAAGGTTTGCGTGTCACATTCTGGGTTTTCTAGCTAAAATAATTGTTGACATGTCATTGATTCCAAGCATATGTAACTGCGCAGGGAGAAACATGCAAACACTTTGTGTCATAAAAATAGTACAATGTGGGTGCTGATGAAGGTTAATTAATATGAATCTCTTCAGCCCAAACTAGTTAGTGTTGTTGATTTACTGGTGTTCAAATCAATGTTTTTTTGTTTCCGAATTTAACAATCATCAGGTTTTTTTGATCATTTTGTGTATCCTACGTCTTATGCTCTGCAACATTTCAAAACAGGATAGTATCAAACTGGGAATTGACAATAAGAAAAACAATCTTTCGACCTTTCTATCTCCCTGATTGATCACATTCTACTTTGCTCCCTCTCTATGCATGCTAAGGCTTCAGTGCATGATAAATCATACATAGCCATGAGAGAAAAACACAGTGTCAACCTTTGGGTTTGTGAATATGAAGTATTAAAAAAAAGAAAAAGTTGTCCACCCTCTAAATTTAACTTTTACACTTGATTCATGATACTGCTTTCAACAACCCAAGTTGTAATGATGACTGAAGACATTACTAATGGGAGTTTATTTGTATATATACATTAATATTTCAAGCACAGTGTACACAATATCAAGAATAAGACAGTCAGCAGCAGATCATCAGCAAATGTAATCATTAATTTATACAGACAAAAACACAAGTACATTTTAGAGTCTGCACTTGATGGGCTGTGGGTCGATATATTGCAGGGTTAGGTATGTTTGTTCATGTTCCATCAATTTTCTACCTCAGGACCTATTCTCTCATTACTGATTATGTTCAAATTCACAATGTTTTCCAGTTGAACTGAGCCATTAGTGCTTCTGAGTATATATTTCTATCTTCCAGAAGTTGGCTCACTGTGTATGGCTTTATGTTCTCTAGTATATGACAGAATATATGTGCTGAAGATGTAGAGCTACAACTATCATGAATTAGATTGAGGGCAATGCAGAGAAAACATGCAATATTATGGATGAATGTGCATGTATGGAATACATCTGCTGTAGTTGACAATCACCACTACAAGTGAACTACCTCACTTTTTTGAGTTTCATCTTTGAACGTGTAGTTTGTAATGAGGCCCCAATAAAGTGGGTTGCAAAAACTCTAAGTGTCAAGATAATCCAAATCCTACCCACAATTTGGGCAATGGAATCTTTTTGTTGAAGATTTTTGGAAATCAATGGGCCATTATCAGCGTATATATATATATAGCACTCCCGTTGATGGTTTGAATTGGAAAATCCAGCATTCTATACTCTAATTTCTCTGGTAGTTATCAGCACTTTTCCCTACTTTCACCTGTTATATTAGAATTACTATGCTGAGTATTTAACTCACAGGATTCAATAGTAGTTATCCCCTCTGTACTACTGTTAGTGTGGCATGATAATCAAATGTCTCAGGATTGAGTTCTCTTCATTCTTTGTTGGTTGTCAGTTTCACTGTGCTTCTCTTACTAAAATTGCATTTTCCATGGTTAATTTCCCATCCTACTGCAAGTTTCACCTTGGATTGTGCTGATCCAATATTGCTGTGAGAGAACTACAGAGCTTTTCATGTGCAAGATGAACCCTGCCCCTACCAGACAAAAGAACAGCTACAAAAACCTGGGGTGTGAGGTATTTCTGGAGGGCAACTCAATGACTAAATAAGCGGAAGACAACATCAAAGACTCATTTCATCAGTACTTTAATATGATCTCTTCTTCTATAGAGATCTACCGAGCTTTTCATTGTGCAAGATTATCCCTGCCGCCCCCAGACCGGAACCAGCTACAAAGACCCAAGGTGCACGCATCAACACGCGTAGACCCCGGAGAGCAACTCGAGTGCTGTTGGCTGTTTGTGGTCTTGTGGCCGAGGAACGTGTTTTGGGTCAGTAGCTCTTTTTTTCTAACATAAACTTTTGTCTCCACCCTTTTGGGGGTGGTTGTGCAGAAGACTACACACTTTTATACTTTTCTTGAGTACATATATTGAACAAGCGCTCATAATGAGTAAAAAATGGTGAGTGGCTGCCTTAAAAAAGGATATCACAGTGGCCCCTCTCATGTTTAGCAATCGAAGGGACAGCTTGTCCTGCGCTTTGAATTGCCCCCTATCCCCTTCCCCAGTTGAAGGTGAATATTATATAGAAGCGAGGACATCTGCAGTGCTTAGCCCTGTACAGGAAACAGTTGAGAGTAACGTATTGGTGATCTCTAGCTCACCATTTCTGGGTCAAGATGTTTCAGATTGTGTTCGGATAAATACCGAATTACAAAATGTCTCATTATTGAATACCCCCCTCATTATTTCTACTGGCAATGTTTCTCTCTTAGCCTTGTCTGAACATCTGATGGACGAGTAAGTAGGGGGAGCCTTTAGCTTTTTAGCTTAACATCGGCCCAGAAATGGGTGGAATCACTTGGGGGAGGGGTGGAATCACTTGGGGGAGGGGTCAAATCCCTTTCCATGCACCCTTCTATTCTAATTTTTAAGGAGAATGTATGCTGGAAGTTGAATGAGCATACCAAATATTTAAAAGAGTTTTTCTCCCATATGGTCTCATTGGATAGGAGATTTAGAGATCACATTCTAGAAAATGTGGTGTTGACACCCCTATCACAAAAGGAACACATCCAGCTTTGGATCAGTTAAAGGAACATTCCTCTGGAACTGCAGTCCCACAGGAAAGTAATACTATGTCTATATTGGTCAAATGTGAATTACTGGCTCCTGGTGGATCGGAGTGGAATAGTGTTTTGGACTCTAGAAAGAGGGGGGCAGCATACCTACCAGGTGGGAGGACACGTTTTACAAAAAAATCAAAAAAGCTAAGAAAATAAAAATTCTAAAAATAACCCCTTAAACATTGTAAGATTTTCAAATAAAAATGTGTGCACATTTCTATGCCTTTCATCCAGGTAGAATTAGACAGGTGTCAGGATTTGGTACTCCCTGACTGCACCACGGAAGAGGACAGCAAATTATATTATGGCCATGAATCTAGAGGAAACAGTTCTTCACTATCAGTGATAGATTTGGGGATGGAATCGGGGGTCATGGAGGAAGGAGTAGAGTTGACTTGAATGTAATTTCAGGGGAGTCAGGTTAGACTAATAGATTCTATGAAGCACAAAGGCCAGAACGAGGGAGGGAAGAAGGGAAAAAAACAAAGCAATCCACAGGTGGAAGGGGCTATTTTTGACATATTTGAACCTCTGAAGACTGTGTATTCAAAAAAGAAAAAAAGAAATAACATGAAAGCAGCCCAGAGGGTGAGGAAACACCTGTTAATTTACATGCATCTTTGGGTGGTGGGGTGACGCTTAAGGTGGTGGACCAATCAGAGACAGGTGGACTACATCAAGGTGTAGAGAAGGCTGATTTAACTGCCCCCACATCAATCATGTAGGACTTGCCAATGACATACCTACACATCCGTTGACCACCTTAGGCTCGGCTGAAGGGATGATTGCTCCTGTTCTCTCTGAAGGGGATATCAGAGAAATAGTAAAGAATACACTAGCGCAAATCCAATTGAGAGGACCTACAATTAGAGAGGGCCCACTACAAGGCCTCCTGCTAAATGCCAAAGGGGTTCTTAATTTAGCAAAGAATTCCAAAGAAAGGGCTATCCATGTGGCGACTAACGAAGAACAGGAAGTCCATCTGGGAAATACCACCATTGGGAGGGGTGCTACTACAAACATTTTGTCCACTATTCTGAAAGTAGCACTAGCCCAGCCGGAACATCTTAAATCACTGGATGGATTTAGAGCTTTAGATGTATTATCTAAACTGGCCTTTGTCATGGAGGTCTGTGATTATTTGTCGCAGAGGCTAGAAGATACACCTGAAAGAAATGACAGGTTTAGTAACACAACCCCGCCCATCTCACAGAAAAGGGTTGTGCATAATTCCACTTGTATTAATGTAGCTCCAATGTTTACCCCTTGGGAAAATAATCATTCTATGGCTCATCATGCAGGAATGAGGGAAGCACAACTGAGAGATCCGGTGTTCCCGGATGTTCCCAGCTTAATGCTACACTTCATGTTCGACCATGGTGGTCCTGACTCGTTAAATAGATTACGAGTTTTGGCCTTCTTTAACAAGATTCCAGCCCTCAGATTAATAATATCAAAAGACTTAAAGCTAGTTGACTTCATACATCCATTTAGATACGACTATGTGTGGCAAGTAATCCTGTCCAGAATAGTCTATGATGCGCTCCTCAATGAAATACAAAACTTCCACAAATTAGGATATGATCTATTTCCATAAAGGGCATGCCCAGAAAGGATTGTTCCAGGATATCCAAGATAAGGCGCCCAACATAATTAAACCTGATTCAAGTTTGGTAGTTGAGTCTGCAGCATAGGGTAACGTAATGAAGAAGGAAGTCCTTATTTGGCATGGGCTTGCGTTGTGGTTAAGAGAATCCATAATGCAATTGAAAGAGCTCAAAGGTAATCTTTAGCACTGACACTGATTTAACCTTCATTTCATGGAATGTGAGAGACTCTTCTAATTTGTGTAAGGATCCTGACCTCTGTTGGCATCTATGATCTTTTTCAATCGTATTCTTACAAGAGACTTGGTTGTTAGCACCCCCTGTGTTTGATGGGTATGAAATAAGGGTGGAACATGCTAGTCAGATATTAAGGGGTCGCCTGGCGAGAGGGTTGCTCATTGCAATCCGTAGCAGTTGGGGCTTAAGGGTAATTGAATATCGTAGTGTGAATAAAGGTATCTTAGCTGTGGTGATTGACTGAAAGAGACTGAATCACATTAGGCATATTCTACTCATAAATGTGTACTGGAATCCTCTAAACCACCCCAAACCATGAAATAACTTACAGGCCGATTCATGGAATCAACGTGCGCCGAAAAAACGGCGCACGCGTGCGAAAACGTGCGATTCGCAGTGAAATAGTGAAAATCGCAGTGCAAGTGCGATTATCGCAGTGCAAGTGCGATTATCGCACAGAAAACATTGCACATCTATTCATGGAAGTCCGTGCACGCGCAAAATGTGGGATGTGCGCTGAAAAAGTGTGCGGCGCACGCTGGCGCACAGGTCATTGAACGCCGTGCGATAAGGCCACAGCGAATTCGCACATAGCGCGGCACACATAACAAAAGTAGGCATAACACGGGGCGTCACACGCAGAATGGGGAACAACTCGTGAAAATGTGGGCGTCACGGGGGAAGTACAGGAAGCAAGTGCGCAGAACGCCCACACGCTCGCCTACAACACGTATTCATGGAATCGAATAGGGAAAAACAGCGCACGCCCCAAAGACGCGCACAGGCCCATACATGTCCGCCACACGAAAGCAGGCGGTAGCGTCCCTGCGCAGGAAAAAAATGTGCGCCAAAGTCCTACACGCGCGAGAAGGCCCACACGGGATCGGGCCTGGGGGAGCGTGTGCGTGTGCGTGTATTTCAGAGGTGCGTGAGAAGTTACACAAGCGATCAGGTCTGTGGGAGCGTGTGCGTGTATTCCAGAGGTGCCCGAGAAGTCCCACATGCGATTGGCCTGGGCGCGTGTATTTCAGAGGTGCGCGAGAAGTTACACACGCGATTGGGCCTCTGGGAGCGTGTGCGTGTATTCCAGAGGTGCGCGGGAAGTTTCACACGCGATTGGGCTGCGTGCGGGTATTTCCGGGGTGCGCAGGAAGTTTCACACGCGATCGGGCCTGGGGGAGCGTGTGCATGTATTTCAGAGGTGCGCGAGAACTTCCACACGCGATTGGCCTGGGCGCGTGTATTTCAGAGGTGCGCGAGAAGTCCCACACGCGATTGGCATGGGCGCGTGTATTTCAGGGGCTCGCGGGTGTTTTCACACGCGATCGGGCCTGGGGGAGCGTGTGCGTGTATTTCTGAGGTGCGCGAGAAGTTCCACACGCGATTTGCCTGGGTGCGTGTATCCCAGGGGTGCGCGAGAAGTTCCACACGCGATCGGGCCTGTGGGAGCGTGTATGTGTATTCCAGAGGTGCGCGGGAAGTTTCACACGCGGTTGTGCTGTGTGCAGGTATTTCCGGGGTGCGCGGGAAGTTTCACACGCGATCGGGCCTGGGGGAGCGTCTGCGTGTATTTCAGAGGTGCGCGAGAAGTTCCACACGCGATTGGCCTGGGCGCGTGTTTTTCAGAGGTGCGCGAGAAGTCCCACTCGCGATTGGCCTGGGCGCGTGTATTTCAGGGGCTCGCGGGTGTTTTCACACGCGATCGGGCCTGGGGGAGTGTGTGCATGTTTTTCTGAGGTGTGCGAGAAGTTCCACACGCGATTTGCCTGGGCGCGTGTATCCCAGGGGTGCGCGAGAAGTTCCACACGCGATTGGCCTGGGCGCGTGTCTTTCAGAGGTGCGCGAGAAGTTCCACATGCGATTGGCCTGGGCGCGTGTATCTCAGAGGTGCGCGAGAAGTTCCACACCCGATTGCCCTGGGCGCGTGTCTTCCAGAGGTGCGCGAGAAGTTCCACACGCGATTGGTCTGGGCGCGTGTATCTCAGAGGTGTGCGAGAAGTTTCACACGCGATTGGCCTGGGCGCGTGTATTTCAGGGGCTTGCGGGTGTTTTCACACACGATCAGGCCTGGGGGAGCGGGGCACATGTATTTCAGGGGCTCGCAGGTGTTTTCACACGCAATCGGGCCTGGGGGAGCGGGCTACGTGTATTTTAGGGGTTCACGTGAAGTTTCTCACGCAATCGGGCCTGGGGGGAGCAGGGTACCACTCACCGTCTGCCTTGCGTGTAGAAGAACGCGTAGCCAACACCCACTGTGAAGTAATAGCATGTGAACCCCAACGGATGGAAAACACATGCACCGCACGAAAAGCACGTACAGAGAAGTGTAAAGGCACGCGGGATCTCCAAGCCCTGCCAGGGCAATGCCCGTGCGCGAATCGTCACAGACGCGCTTACGCTGTAGGGGCCTTTGGTCCAATGAAATCGCGTAGGCGTGCTGACGCGCTTACGCACTAAGGGCCTTTCCTCGAATTTCACGCTGACGTGCAGGATTTTCACGTGCCAAATCACTCCGTATCAAGTTGGCCACGCGAAAACACACGGAAGACCACGCTCCTGCCCAGAAGGCCGAATTACTGCCCCCCAGTGCCCCGAGCAGCCTCCCACGTGCCATCTGCTGCTGCCTGCCTGCCTGCCGCCACCGTGCCCTGCCATTTGGTGCCTGCACATCAGCCATCTGCAGGGGTCCAGTTGCTGTGTCCACCCCTGCTGGAACAGAAGACTCCCGACTGGGATAACATCGCTCCACAGCCCAGCCCCAGGACCCAGTTGCCCACCCACTCCTGCCCCTGGGGTTGCCATGTCGGGCACATCAACATCTGGCACCAGTGGCAACCCCCGGCTAGAGGGGCAGATGGGCACCAGCTTCACTGCCACCGAAGTTGGTGTCCTGGTGGAGCAAGTCCTGGGGCAGTATGATGCCCTCTTCGGATCGTCCCGCGCCAACAAGGAAGGACGGGAGAGGATCTGGGCCGACTGTGTGGTTGCCATCAACGCGGACGGGTGGCAACCCGCACCATCCAGAAGGTCAAGAAGCGCTGGGAGGACTTGAGGTCCAGGACCCTCATAAAGGCCCGGCGCCTCGTGGAGGGGGGCCGGGGCCGTATGAGTTCCATCCAGATGAGGGTCCTGGACCGCGTACAGCCAGCGCTCCACGCCCAGGTCCTTGAGAGGGAGACCCGTCTGGAGTTGAGCGGTAAGTGGCCAAGCATTGCTGTGTGAGACAGGGCATATTGCAGTGTGCTGGTTGTCTGATACTTGCCTGTATGTGTGACATAGGCCATGTACGCATGTATGTGTGCAGGGACATCATGGTAATGCATGTGCGACCAGTAATGTGTCAACTGCACGGTTGTTGCATGTGTTTAAATGCGACATGGGGAGCCCTATGCAGATTGTACACATGAGAGCATGGCAGTCTCTGTTCCTGGACATGGGTGGGGGTGAGGGATGGGTGCTGATGCCAGGTACATATATGGTATCCATGTCTGTGTGCCTGACCTGCGTGTCTGTGACTTGTGAATGCCATGAATGCATGACACATGTCTGTGACAATTTACAGATTCACTGATGCAGCCTAGTCATCCTTGTATCCACTGTGATTGGGGTGTACGGGGCCATATGGATGTGACTGAGGTGAAGTGTGTGTATGTGATAGGCATGACCCATGATGCATGTGAGTTCCATTACATTGTATGTTTCGAGAGTCCATTGGACATGTATGGAAATGTCCATGGCATGCACCATGACTGTCACTGTGTGTGTTTTGCCTGGACTGACACATGTGTTGTGGAGGGACATGATGGAAATGTACTTTGACAGTGGCACTCATCTGCTATTGCTTCCTGTCTAGGGGACCATTGTACAGTACCCTGATGCTTGTGTTCTATTTCTCCCTCTACGCAGCGGCTAGTGAAGAAGAGGGCGGAGACGGCGCTGTGGAGCAAGGTGGCGTGGATGCCCCCACGGCTGCAGCGGAAGGGGTGGGTGAGCCCCCACAGGGGCCTGCTACGGCGGAAGACGGTGAGGAGCCATCCAGGTTGGTGGTTTCCACAGAGGAGGAGGGGGCCGCCACTGAGGCGCACATGGGGCCTGGTGGGGGCATCCCTGCTGGTGCAAGTGGTGCAGTCCAGGGGCAGGAGGCAGCACAGGTCACCGTGGAGGGGCCTGTGCATGTTGCTGTCCCTGACCCTGTGGGTGCACCACCATGAACCAGCAGGGATGCCCCGTCCCAGGCCCGTCCGCAGGTAGAGGGGATGTCCATGTCATCTGACTCCCCTCCGCCTGCGGACGAGGGGACCCCTGGCCGTATGGAGAAGGTCCTGATTGGGGTCGCGATGCGCACGGCTGTGATTCGTGATGCCGTGCATGCTTCCCAGGAGGAGCACGCACGTCATCACGAAGAGCACCGTGCCGACATGGCCCAATTGGGATCGTCCATGTTCGGGGGTTTCCTGCATGTGTCGGCCAATCTGGCGGCCCTCTCCTCCTCTGTGGAGACTATACGCCAGTCGTTCTCCTTGCCGTCTTCCGGCCCAGATGCCACCAGGGCCCCCTGTGGACCTGCCCTGACCGATGCAGCCAGCTCGGTGGGGATCCCATCCCTGCCACAGTCGGGAGTCAGAGGTCCAGCAGGGGTAGACACCACAGCAACTGTACCCCAGCAGATGGAGGATGTGCCGGCATCATCAGGCAGGGCACGTGCACGACGGCGTCAGTGGATTCCATCAGCGTGGATGCCGGCGTGCTGGCAGAGGCAGTGGCGTCGGAGGCAGCAGCGGAGTCGACGTGGGAGGCATCATGGCTCAGGGCCATCAACATCGGAGGTGCAGGCATCGGCCGGAGGGCAGGAGGACTCAGGACGGGAAGTGTCTTCCGTGTGGCAGCGGTTGGGCCAGCATATAGGTGCGGAGCGGCGGCGGGCGGAAGAGGCGCGGCTCACAATGGTCAGGGCAGAGAACTCCATGCGGAGGGCCCTGAGGCGGGCCGAGTGCCCGAGGCAATCCGCAGGGGGTTGGAGGAGGAGATGGCGTCGTCCCTGCGGACCCTCGGGGCCATGGAACAGGACCGCCTCCGGGACATCGAACAGGAGTTCGATGATGCCCTGGCCCGGAACACCACGGAGTGAGCCGCTGGACTTGCCCGCCGACTTTGTATATAGTTATATAGTTAGTGTTAGGTTTCCTTTAATTTTTTCTTTATTTGGTTGCGATTGGACAATGCGCCACATTTTAGTATATAGTTCAGTTTTTAGTTAGTTGTCATAGTTAGGTTTCATTTGGTTGGGCTCATGGACCCAGGATTATCTTGTAAATAGTTCTTCAATTGATTTTTTTATTTTTTGGATTTTTTTCATCGCCATGGAGCCATGGTTTTTGTTTATCATTTGCACTTGGATTGCTTTTCTGACTGTGACTTTGGACACCATTCATTTTGATTGTGCTGTGTGTTTTTGATTTTTTTCATGGACATTCATCTTCTTTTGGTTGTTTTGCTTTGTGGTTTTTCTCATTTCATTTCCATTCAAGTTGATTTTCAATACATTTTTATTTTCATCCTTCAATGTGTCGTATCATTTCATTGCTTTCATGCATGTCATGTTGGGTGTTTTAACATTCACTTGCAGCCATTGTGTGTGACAGACATGTGTTCATTTGCATTATTTACATTGGGTGTGTAACATGTAATTGCCTTTGATATGTGGGTGGATGTGATAGTTGGTTGGGCCTTTTGGCAGGGGAGGATGGCCATTACGGACATGATTGGGGATTGTTGGGAACCAGGTGCAGGGGGGCATGGATGGGACATGGGCGAGGGCCTGGTGGAGTGTGCCCCTGCACTTCTGGGGGGTGGGGGATGGTGGGGAACATGAGTTGGACATGGGTGGGGGCCTGCTGGCAGGTGCCCCACAGTGCTGGGGGGTGGAGGGGGGAACATGAGTTGGACATGGGTGGGGGCCTGCTGGCAGGTGCCCCACAGTGCTGGGGGGTGGGGGGGTGGGGAACATGAGTTGGACATGGGTGGGGGCCTGCTGGCAGGTGCCCCACAGTGCTGGGGGGTGGGGGGGGTGGGAGACATGGGTGGGGGCCTGATGGAGGGTGCCCCTGGTGGCTGGGGGTGCAGGGGGACATGCGTTGGTGGGCAGTAGTGCAAGTTGACATGTGGGTTGGCTGGGGGGCATGTCCATGGTGGATGGGGTGCCTGCAGGACATGTGCAGGGTAGGCCCCTGTGGTGTGAGCCACCTGCAGGGGCCGTGGAGGGTGTAGAGGGAACACCTGGGAGGACCCACACGTGCAATTCACGTGTGGTGCTCCCTGCGCACCCCTGTAATACACGTACCCTGATGAAATCGCGTGTGGTGCTCCCGCGCACCCCTGTAATACACGTACCCTGATGGAATCGCGTGTGGAACTTCCCGCGCACCCCTGAAATACCCGCACGCAGCCCAATCGCGTGTGAAACTTCCCGTGCACCCCTGAAATACCCGCACGCAGCCCAATCGCGTGTGAAACTTCCCGCGCACCCCTGAAATAAACTCATGCAGCCCAATCGCGTGTGAAACTTCCCGCGCACCCCTGAAATACCCGCACGCAGCCCAATCGCGTGTGAAACTTCCCGCGCACCCCTGTAATACCCGCATGCAGCCCAATCGCGTGTGAAACTTCCCGCGCACCCCTGAAATACACGCGCCCAGGGCAATCGCGTGTGAAACTTCCCGCGCACCCCTGAAAAACACGCGCCCAGGCCAATCGCGTGTGGAACTTCCCGCGCACCCCTGAAATACACGCGCCCAGGCCAATCGCGTGTGGAACTTCCCGCACACCCCTGAAATACACGCGCCCAGGGCAATCGCGTGTGAAACCTTCCGCGCACCCCTGAAATACACGCGCCCAGGCCAATCGCGTGTGGAACTTCCCGCGCACCCCTGAAATACACGCACCCAGGCCAATCGCGTGTGGAACTTCCCGCACACCCCTGAAATACACGCGCCCAGGGCAATCGCGTGTGAAACTTCCCACGCACCCCTGAAATACACGCGCCCAGGCCAATCGCGTGTGGAACTTCCCGCGCACCCCTGAAATACACACGCCCAGGCCAATCGCGTGTGGAACTTCCCGTGCACCCCTGAAATACACGCGCCCAGGCCAATCGCGTGTGAAACTTCTCGCTCACCTCTGATATACACGCACACGCTCCCCCAGGCAAATCGCGTGTGGAACTTCTCGCGCACCCCTGAAATACACGCACCCAGGCCATTCGCATGTAATACTTCTCGCGCACCCCTGAAATACACGCACACGCTCCCCCAGGCCAGATCGCGTGTGAAACTTCTCGCGCACGCGTGTTGCCGACACCCATAATATGCGTTCCCCGCTTTGCGTTTGTTGTTTGCCAGTCCGGTAAACTGGTACAGGGTTGGCGCAGCCCTTTGCGATGGTTTTGCGATCTTTATGGCTTTTCCTTGCGTGAGGGCGTTCTTGGGGGCGTAACTGGCGCTGCTGCAGGGTCGCTGTGCCACTCTGCGCCACGTCTGCTTTTGGAGGTGAGAATCCATGAATAAGCTGTGCGCGGAAATTGATTTTATCGCACGCGGCTGGCGCAGACATTCGCACGGGCACGCTGTGCGACAGCCGCGTGCGACACTTTTGAGAGGAATTACATGAATCGGCCTGCAAATGTGATCTTGGAAGGGTGGTTTATCAAGACTCCAGGGGGACAGGTCATTGTTGCCGGGGATTTTAATTCTGACTGTCATGCATCTAGTCCAGCAGACCTCGACCACCGCCAGTTTGTCAGTTTTGATGATCCATCAGATCCTTATGTTGGATTCTATCTTCACGACTTAACCTGTCCCTCCTCTCTACTCTCAGCTCAACCTCTATACATGATTTGTTAGCCTTGTCAGTATTTTCTCTTTTGTTATATGTGCGCCCTGATGCCTGCGGCTATGGCACGTTATAAGCACATACCTAACATAACATAACATCCTTCATTAAATACCTCCGTTTTGAAAGGGAGGATATGTGACTCAAGGAGGAAAGGAATACAAGGTCAAATGTGGCATAAGAATTTAGAGGTTGGGGTCTATACCTGTTGAATGACATTAATGAAGGTCAATCTGAATACACCAGCTTGGTTCGGAAGGGGTGTATCTTCGACTGTAGACTTTTTATATCTAAAATGCTGTGTGATCTTGCTACTTAGTTCACGGTTCTGCCCAACAGTTTCAGTGATCATAGTATGCTAACAATGGTATTGGGTGGGATTAAGTTGGTACATGACAGCCAGGTGTATCCCATTCCTCTTATTACCAACTCGAAATGTAACCAAATAAACTGGCATGATGGCAATATTTTAAAATGTATATTGTTTTGCTGAAGGACTTTGAGAATTCCCCTTTGGATATTAAATTAATTAAATACACCTACAGAACATTTAATCCTTATCTGCAATCTGTGATTGAAAATTTAGCAAAATGGGCTATAAGGCCAAGAAAGGTACATCTGCATCCAAACAAGTTCAATCTGCAAGTACAAGCTATGAAAATGTGTTCACGCAAACAGATACGTCAGTTAACTAAAACATTTAGGGTATATAGGTTCAAGGTAATACAGAAAGTGAAACAAGGATTAAAAACTCCATCGCCATCAAATGCATCAAAGGGACGGAGAGGTGATGATGTCAGTATTGAGATATTGTTACCCCTGAAAATATTGGACCTTGATGAACGGACTGGAGACAAGTCAAATAGTGGTCCAAACCAATCCCATTTCTGAAACGGTCTGGTGCCGCCATCTTTTAAGAGCTATATAGGTTGGGCTGAGCCCACTGTAGTGATCTGGCTTCTTTTAAGTCTTCTGTGTGGATCTTGGAAACCTCAGTTGAAGACATAGAGAGGATAATTCTGAAAACTGGCACCTCTAGAGCTACTGGTCCTAACCAATTGATGAATATAATTTTCAAAAGGAACATTGTGGTCAAATGTCTTGTGGGTATTGTTGACTGACATTGTGGCCTCTTGTTCCATCCCCATTACACTTCTTTTGTGATTCCCATTTATAAAAAAGGAAATAAATTATCATCTTTGAATTATCGCCCAGTTGCCTTGATGGACGCAGATTCTAAAATATTTGCAGCTTTGGTATTAGAACACAATGAAGAATGCTGTGTCCGGAATAATATCCTTGACATGCATCAAATTGGTTTAAGGAAACATACGGACACTGACTGTGGAGGTATCGTACTACTATCTATGGAGCAATAATCCTGGAAAGATATATCCCCACCTATATATGTTGCCTCAATGGATCTGTCTATGGTGTTCGATTTGGTTGAACGGAACATGTTAATGTATAAACTTGATAAGTTAGGTGTTACGGGTGGACTATTAGGTATACTGAGTCAATATCATGAGGCTTCCATGATACAAGTCAGGCTAAACCAAGATGGTTTATTGTCAAAACCTATTTTGACTTTTGACGGGCTTAAGCAAGGCTGCATATGGCCGCCATGCTTATTCAATTTATACATCTTGGATGTGGGTAATACTCTTTCAAGAGCATCTTTTGTTCTCCCTAAAATCAGGGGTTTGTAAATATCATGGGTTGTGTATGCAGACCATTTTATTGTGTGCTACCAAACGCCTATAGGACTGCAAAGTCTATTAGAGGCGTTCAATCAATGTATTGTGGCAAATAATTTGTGTATCCACCCGCAAAAGTCAGTAATCCTAAGGATGACCAAACAAAAAAGCGTGAATACATCTTCCTGGTATCTTAATAAAAGCAAACTTGAAGTGAAAAAGGATATGATCTATCTAGGTTTTCTAATAATTACTAATACTACGAAGTGTTTTTACAGGAAGTATCTTAAGAAAAAGACACTCAAGTTAGTTGATCAAATGAAAAAAATCGATAATAAGTTCGCCAAATATTTCTTACTTCCGGTCCTAAAATATTACTCAGCCAAAGTGCTTCCATGGCTGTTTAATGGACTGGGACTCTTCCCAGACTCAGCAATATCGGAATTGAACAAATATGAAACACTGATTTGGCGATCAGTACTACAATATATCCAGTCACTCCAAGGTATGTTAGTTCCAATAAAAGCGTATATTTCTTAATAAGTAAAGGGGTTAGGGAAGGAAGATTGCAGGATAGTTTTGTCTATACCTTTTACTCTGATTGTCTATGTTTAATGTATACATTGGGAATTGCATTAGAAACCTGACTGTATAACCCCCTCAAAGTGGAAAAGCTGATTCAAGGAAATGATTGGGCTCATACCAATGATATAGGGCCTCATTACACGGATGGCGGTAAGGATTTACCGGTACCGGTAAAATACCGGTACCGGTAAATCCTTGCCGCCTTACTACGAGGTCCCTTTGCGGGTTGGGGGATTTAATGCCTGCTTTTTGCAGGTGTTAAAAACCAATCCGCAAAGGGACCCAGGGAGCTAATTACGGTACCGCAATTTGCGGTACCGTAATTAGCGCCTTCCCCATTCCCATTATGCCCTATGGGGCAAAAATGGGAATGGGGAAGGGCAATGGTGGAAGGGGGAATTACCGCCCGCCAACCTTGGAATGGGGCGGTAATTCCCCTTTCCGCCAAGGCGGTGCCGGTATTTTACCGGCATGAACCATGGCGCTAACAGCGCCATGGTTCTCCGCCATCCGTGTAATGAGGCCCATAGTCTTAAAATCTCATCTCTATGGTCAGATTATCTCAGGCCAAAAATTATTAGGTTTAAATCATTTCCCAAATATGGTGATGAGAAATAATTTCATGTGGTTTAGCTGTAATGTCCTGCTACTAAAGAGATTGTATCTATTAGATGGGGTACGTCGGAAGTTTTGGCTCATTGTCATTTTTGTAATTGTCTGCATGAAAAAGAAACTCTTTCGCATCTGATTCTTTATTGCTCAGCTTTGAAGGTGCAGGGGATATTGTATTTCAGCAAACATGTCACCTCTGTTAATTGGGTCCCTTTGGAACCTTTCTTGTGGAAAATCATGCACAGCAAATATGTTTATCTGAATCTTCCGTGCTTAGGTTCCTAAAGGACATGTAAACCTCTTTAGCTTTCTTTCTTTAGACCTCACATAACAATCTATTTGGGAATGTTTTTAGGAAAGATATTGCAATACTGTTTCATGTTAATGATGGATTTTGCAGTGTAAGATAATTTATGCGATGTATGTAATGTATGTGTTTTAACTTATGTTTTTGTAATCTTTTTTAATGAAATTATATTCATATTTTGAAAAGGTTTGTAAAAACCCAACCAAATAAAAGCAGAAAAGAAAAAATCTCTTTCTTCTTTGGTCGTTGTCAGTGCCCCAATCCCTTTGTCACTGGGTACTTTGAAGTACAATTCAACGTGTTATATGCTCGTGATGGTTCTTTTATGAGTCTGTGCTCAACTGTACTATGGTTCTGTAATGCTAGAACAACCGCTTCACAACATGCATGTTCCTTGGATCCTCTTCTACTTTTGACTTCCCTTGGTTCACTTTCACTCATCAGCACAACTGTGTTATCTCCATGTAGTAGTAGAAGCATGGTTGACTAGTTTGTCTTTTCATTTGTCAAAGTGAAACATGGAGTGTTAGATGCAAAGCTCCCAAAATGAAACTTGCGTTGATTCACTTTCACTTATTCACGCCAATACACTATATTTCTGAAGTGCTGGAATCAAAACCTGGTACGTGCCACTCGTCTTGGGTCGCTTTCATCTTTCAATGTTGCTGCACTACAGTGTTTGAGTGAAGGAAGCACAACTACCAACTTAAACATTCTCAGGGTTCTCTTTCATTTGTCAGCAGCACAGAGCTAGATTTGTGGAGTGTTACAAACGCACCTTTGAACATGCAACTTTCTTTAGTTTAGGTTTGCTTGTCAACATGTTAATATCACTGTGCTAGAATCTTGGAGTGTGAAAATCACACATTCCTGCAAACAACAATTTTTCTCTTTCTCTTTGTGTACCCCTTATTCTGCTTTGAGGTAATCTTCCACCACTTTAATACGCATCCATTTCCTCACATTGCCTTCAGGACTAAACGTTATGCACTGTCTATGGCTGGTATTGCAGGACTTTTAATCTCTGTTGTCTCTATCTGATTTTCGAGGCACTCCGGGAATGACTTATATTCATTCCCAGCTGATGGATGCATTTATCATGTCATACTGCAAAGTTGTTGTGAGCAACTATTTGCTTGTCAGTCAGTGTCTCCCACTTTGGGTAGTATTGCTGAAGTTCTCCGCACTTGGGTCTGCTCTATATACTTGTCAGTGGGATGAACAGTCCCATCAATGATCTTTCCATGGCCTTGCCAGATGTGTGCTCCTTTCTCGATCTCTCAGATTTCCACTACTCTCTCATCTTCCAAGACACACTTTGCTCACTCGGCCATGTAGTTCGTGGTTGTGAAGATGGAAAACGTCTCGTCTGGGGCCTGATAAAGGAAATAGTGGAGCTTCATCAAAGTACATATTATTTGTCAAACAAATGCAATCCAGCGGATATGTGTGTTAGTCAATATATTTGTAACAGTGATGAGGTTATGCATTCAATATGTGACACTACATGTTTACAGTAGATTGTTTGATTCAAACAACATTTAAACTTATACTCACATTAAGGTTAATGCATCTTTATTTAAATAAATGATAATGTTGTGATAAGTGAACTGAATAAATGATATATAATGGAAAATTGTGTCTATGTTAATTATATTGGAAGTGATTTCCCCTGGCAATGTTGCCTGGCAATGTTGCCACAAATATTGCTTTACAAATATTTCTCTTGAAAACCACCCTCTTAGGAATTTCTTGTGAAAGAAACCAGAGCAGTCAAAGCTGGAGCAGCCATTAACAAACTGTGCCGTGAGTAGACTCTCTCCTTTTCAACTCACCCTTGTCTTGGCAAGATGTACGTGTGGACTTGCACATATCCAGTTAAATGGGTAAAATTGTATTTTTCAATGAGCACTGGCTTGGTGGGATTAATTGCTGTTTTGATGCTGGCCTTAATTTGAATTGCACTTTCTGTTTCATACTTCAGGAATTCCCTGGCATCTATTTTGTGCATGCAGATACAGCACTTCACATGTACCACCCTTCGCTATTCTTACGCTTGTGTTTGCAATTACAAACTAAGGGCCTGATTCGAAAACATTCTGTGAATCAGGCCCTATGTGTTTACAAACTGCACTAACACTGATATTTGCACACACACATTTTGTAGTCACTTGCATGCATATTGCACATTTAACTTTGTGAAATAGGCCTGCATAGCTCTTCCACAAGTTGCAAATTCTATGTCCAAACAAGGTACTATTAAAAAAATTAAACACACCATCTACACATACCACGAAAAGAGAATAGTACACATAATTCCACTCCAAAGGAAGAACAGAGAAGATGAAACAGACTTGAGAAAGTAGCACTCTGAGAGTAGTTCCAGGGGTGGTAGGTAAGGCATACCATAAAAAAAGGATATCTTGTAGAAAACAGGAGTGATTGTGACCTAACCACTCTATAGGGTCCAAGTGGACGCTGGGGGCAGTTCAAAGCCAATAGTACCTGGGTACAGTTCTTGGTACAGTTCTTAATGGGCTGACACAGTTGATGTCACACACAAAGTACTTTGCTCCAATGGAAGTGGAGAGGACAGGAAAGAGAGACAGTGATAAACAAAATGTTGGAAGGTTTCTCTCCCACTCTGTTCTTTCCTTAATTACAACACAAGCCTTAAGAAATGCAGCACCCTGGTGTGATGTTACTCCTTCTGAATGGGTGTGCTCATTTGATACTGGGGCCCAGGACAGCTTACTTCTGTGCAGCTGTCTCTGGTGCAGGGTGTTTCCAGCCATCACAAAAGGGATCAAAGAGACGCTACCATTTGACAGTATCGGCCTGTCTGTTCCAAATACACATTCTCTTCCAGAGCAGAGCTGATTGTCAGGAGCTGACACATGTGCGCTATTAATTTGGATGTGGTGGCCAAGATCATTAATAGTGCCATGCAATATGCCTAAACTCTGCCATAGCTTATTTTTAAAGATGACTGTGCCACCAGTACGAAGTACCCATGATCATCATAATTTTGGTATGGGGCATATCTTAAATGCTGCCCCTTTGCCACAGTGACTTGGCTGTTGATGCAGCGGTTGACTGGGCATCTTATGACCTTTGAACCTGCTCTGTGCTATGAGCAGAGCAGGTGCTGTGTATAAGGCTACTGATATGATATGATATGGCATTTGTAACGCGCCTATACACAAGTGTTTCAAGGCGCGACGAGGCAGGGAGGGGGGAACAAGGGGAAGACAGACAACGATCCTACTAGGCCAGGTGTCATTCAGACCGCGCAAGTGCAGGGGTAGGGGGAAGGGAAAAAGTGCAAGGGGAAGGGGGGGAGTGCAGTACAAATAAGTAGAATAGAAATAAAATAATAAATAAATAGGGCCAGCTGGTGGCAAGTGCAAGGTAAGTTCAGACAAGTGCTGGGGGGGGGGGGCTGTAGTGATACAGAGACAGTCCCGCAGTGCAGGGGTTGCCAGGGAGGCAATGCAAGTGAAGAGTGACTGGGCCCAGGACCGAGGTCGGTGAGAGTGGCCCAGTTGCAGAATCAGTGCAGTTTTGGTGAATAATTTAGCAGGGGAGAGGGAGAGAGAAAGCAGAAGTGAAGAGGAAGGTTTTGAGGTGCTTCCGGAACCGGAGATGGTTCTCCTCAAGTTTCAGGGAGGCAGGAAGGCTGTTCCAGAGGGAGGCCCCTGCCGCGGAGAGAGATCTACCCCCAGCTCGTTGCTTCGAGAAGCGGCTGACCCTGAGGGAGTTGGAGACGGATGAGCGTAGGGCTCGGGAAGGAAGATATTTAGGAAGAGAGAGTTGAAGGTATTTAGGCCCCAGGCCCCAGAAGGCCTTGTGGACAATGCAGAGGGTTTTGAACTTAATCCTCGCAGCCACTGGGAGCCAGTGTAGAGATTTCAGTCCTGGAGAGATACGGTCCCTGGGCTTGAGGCCAAGGACAAGTCTCGCAGTTCTGTTCTGGATGAGTTGCAGAGGGCGGAGAGTGGAGGCAGGCAGATTAAGATAGAGGCTGTTACAGTAGTCCAGCTTCGAGAGAACCATAGCTCGGGAGACAGTGAGCTTCTGGGGGAAGGAGAGGAAGGGAAGAATACCTCTGAGGAGGTGTAGCTGGTAATGTGACTTCTTAGAGACGTCAGATATATGAGGAGAGAAGGAGAGTGTGGAGTCGAGGATGACCCCGAGGTTTTTTGCCTTGCAGGTAGGAGCAGGAAGAGGGCCAAGAGAGGCAGGCCAGAGAGCTGCAGGGAAGGAGGGAGTGGGTGTGCCGATGAGTAGGATCTCAGTCTTACTAGCATTAAGGCAGAGGTCATTGGCAGCACACCATTCCTGGATAGCAGACAGACAGTCAGAGATGAGGGAGGGAGAGGAGGAGGCCGAGGGTAGCCTGAAAATGAGCTGGGTATCGTCCGCATAGCACTGAAAGTTGGGGCAGAGGGCGGCGATGCGGTGGGCAAGGAGTGCCAGATACTGGTTGAAGAGCCAGGGAGAGAGATTAGATCCCTGGGGAACGCCACAGGTGGAGAAAAAGATGTCAGAGAGGAAGGACCCAAGTTGGACCTGGGAGGGTCGATTGGAAAGGAAAGAGGTCAGCCACGCCAGAGCCTGACCAGTGATACCCAGGTTATCACGGAGACGGTTGAGCAGGATGGCATGGTTGACAGTGTCAAAGGCAGAAGAGAGATCGAGCAGAATGAGAACCCACGGAGTGTTGGAGTCGAGGTTCAAGAGCAGGTCCTCACGGATGTTCAGGAGAGCAGTTTCCGTGCTTCTGGCCGTTCTGAAGCCAGATTGATGGTCATGGAGACTATCAACAGCTTCAGCATGGAGGTTAAGCTGGGAGATGGCCAGTTTCTCCAGGAGCTTGCCCAGGAAGGGAGTGATGGAGATTGGGCGATAGTTAGCCGGACAGGAGGGGTCGGCAGAGGGTTTCTTAAGGAGAGGGTGCACAAGGGAGTGCTTGAGGGGGGATGGGAAGACTCCAGAGGCGAAGGAGTGGTTGCAAAAGTCAGCCAGGGCAGGAGCCAGGGAGTCGATGTGGTCCTTGATAGTTTTGGAGGAACAGGGGTGAATCTGTTTAGACGAGACTTTCATAGATCGGACTTGTCTGGAAACCTCATCAGCAGAAAAAAGGGGAAAGGCAGAGAAGGAGGGAGGAGGGGTGGCTGCAGAAGGGCCAGAGGAAGAGCAGGGAAGAGAGGGGGAGGTGATGGGAGGAGAGTGAGGACAGGATGTCCTGAGTTTTAGAGATGAAGTGGGAGGCCAGTGCAGTGCAGAGGGCCTGGGAGGGGACAGGAGAGGTAGAGACTGCAGCAGGGTTGGCAAGCTCCTTGCAGATTTTAAAGAGTTCAGCCGAGTTGTTAGATGCCGCAGAGATGCGGGCTTGGATAAGGGCTCTCTTCTTGGTGAGAACAGAGAGACGGTATTGCCTTTGGAGCAGGCGGCAGGCCAGTTTGTCAGAGGATGAACATGAAGCACGCCATTTCCTCTCTGCCACCCTGCACTTGCGTTTTAGGGTGACGAGATCCGAATCATACCAGGAGTTACATTTGGCTTTGGGCTTCAGGCGGATTTTCATGACAGGGGCAAGGATATCAAGAGTATCGGATTTAGCAGAGTGGAGCAAGGAGAGGGCTGTGTCAGGGTGGGAGTCAGCCGAAGGGAGAGGGGGGGCGAGAAGGTGGCAGCGAAAGCCGCAACTGACACGCGCTTCATGGGTCGGATGACCGAGAAGGTGGGTGGCAATGATGAGGGTGGCTTTGCCTGTGGGGTAGGGAGGGTGAGGTGGGAGGATAGGAGAAAGTGATCACTCCAGGAGAGAGGAGTGGAGAGAGGGACAGAGAGGGGAAGGTCAGAAGAGATCAGAGCATCAAGAGTGTGCCCTGCAGAATGAGTAGGCCCAGACGGGAGAATAGAGAGTGAGAGAGAGTCGCAGAGGTCACGAAAGAGTCCAGTGGGGGGACAGGAGGCATCTAGGTGGATGTTGAAGTCACCAAGAAAGAGGAGTTGAGTGGTAGAGGACAGGAGTGAGGAGGAGAGGTCAGCCCACTCAGAGAGGAAGGAGGAAATTTGACCAGGTGGCCGATAGATAGTAGCCACGGTAAGGGAATGGCTAGGAGAGAGAGAGAGTCGGCAGACAAGACATTCAAAAGAGGAGTAGGTCTGCGTAGGAGTGACAGTGGCAGGAATCCACTCAGGGAAGATAAGGGCAACACCCCCCCTGCACGGTTGGGCCTGGGCACAGAGAGGATCTTGTAACCTTCAGGTAGGAGTGTGTCAAAGCTCGTGACAGAGCTGGCTGTGAACCATGTCTCAGTGAGACCGAGGACGTCAAGGTCCAGTTCCTCAAGAAGGCGACAAATATCGGAGGAATGCTTGATGGCAGAGCGAGAGTTAAGAGTGGCAAAGTGGAGAAGGTTGCCATCCTTGAAGGACTTCCGGGGAGGGGTACAGATCAGAGGTACGCCCTGCGGAGGTGTAGAAGAAGGAGGTGAAGAGTGAGTGCGAGAGGGGGCAGGGAGGGAGGGTAGAGGCAAGGTAGCCGAAGACAGGGGGGGGACAGCAGGGGAGGAAAGGAAGTTGATGAGGCGAGGGAAGCGTCTATCAAAGAGGTGAAGGTTGGCCTGAGGGCCTTGGACCAAGACGGTCCCATTAGCGTAGACATTAATGATGGCCTTAGAGGAGCGGAAGGGGGCCAAGAGGACATCCCAACGGGTGCCACCATTAATGGGAGAAGAGGAAAAAGGAGAGAGCACAGAGACCATATGAAGGGTCCATAGGTCAGGTGAAGGCACGAAAAAGAGGATGTCAGTGAGAGTTTCCTTAGAGCAGGCACTAGTGTAGGTGTCAGCGATAGGGAGGCCTGGGTTGGAGACCAGGATGTCCTTTTTAAACTTTTTCCTACCAGATTTAGTGAGGAGAGCAGGATAGTCAATAGAGAAGCAGTTAGAGAAGATAGGTGAGATAGAGAGCACCATGGAGTAGGAGGGAGTGTGGGGGCGGGAAAACAGACGATACGAGAAGCACGCAGGCAGGACGTGAGCGGCAAGCCCAAGTTTACCACATTTCAGAACAGTAAATGAGTATTAGGTACAGAGGCCACCTAAGTTAGAGAATCCTGCGAGGGGAGAAAAAACCCAAGTTTACCACATTTCAGAACAGTAAATGAGTATTAGGTACAGAGGCCACCTAAGTTAGAGAATCCTGCGAGGGGAGAAAAAACCCAAGTTTACCTCAACTGTGGAACACAGTGAGGTGAAGACACCATGCGAAGGAAGTGACCAGGTGTAGGTGGGGTGGGCCGCGCGAAGGTGGAAATGGCAAAGTACAGGCGCCTTGCGTCCCCTGCGGACACCTGCAGACACACAGGGAGCCGCAACTGAAGGAGTCGCCCTTGGCCTTGGGGTCCTTAGCCGCAGGGGGCTGCAGGGCAGGGGGCTGCCCCAAAGGGTGTAGTTATAGGAAGAGGGAGGAGAGGAAGGGGAGGGGGGGTGTGGGCGGGCAGGGAGGCGGGAGGGAGAGGAGAACCAGGAAGTGGGAGGGGAGGGGGAGAGCAGGCACAACAACGCGCTACGAGCGCAGATGAAACTTTGCTTTTTTTTAAAAAAACAAAACACAATCTACTCACGGATGCCGAGGCAGGGCTTCCAGGCCTGCAGTTCCCTCGGGGCCACCGGCGACCGCTCTCCCACGCTCAGCTACACAAAGAAGCGAGCAGGGGGAGCGGGCGTCGAGTAGCCCAGAAGGGAGGCAGGCAGAAGCCTATCAGAGGGGGGGTGGGCGGGCAGGGAGGCGGGAGGGAGAGGAGAACCAGGAAGTGGGAGGGGAGGGGGAGAGCAGGCACAACAACGCGCTACGAGCGCAGATGAAACTTTTCTTTTTTTTTAAAAACAAAAGCACAATCTACTCACGGATGCCGAGGCAGGGCTTCCAGGCCTGCAGTTCCCTCGGGGCCACCGGCGACCGCTCTCCCATGCTCAGCTACACAGCTACTGATGCAACAGGGCACAAGTACACTATGCTTTGGGCATGGAGTGGTTGATAAAGAAGATACTGGTTTGCAGATTACCCTTTGAGGAAGAAATCATCTGCATCATTTTATGTATTCATATTTTTTTTAATTATTATTAATGTGCGTCAGTTCGTTATGAAAATTTTACATCAAATACATAAATTAAAACATAACAAACAAAAAACTAGTGAGCCACTTTAAAAAGTCCATAGAAAAGAGAATATACAGTATAACCATAGCCCTGAACTTCAGTCACACTAATGTGCCACTTAGGCGATTCCGTCCAATGACCTCCCAATTTATAATTTAAATGTATTTGTTACTCAACCTTCACAACAACAAAAAAACAATGTCCATTTCGGTCACCGTTGGCAGCCGTTAACAGAATAATGGCTCATTCCATCTCCTTAAGAGATAATTTAACCTGATTCCACGCTTGATACAGGGCTATCTTAACGCTCAGGTTCTTTGAATTCAAACAGTAAGTCCAAAACCCTTCAGATTTTGAAGTATCGATATTATACACAAATCGTGATAGAAACAGCATGTACACATTTCCTAGTTTTGTACAGGAAGTCTAAACATGTTGGTTATTCTCCAGCAGGTTTTTTTTACCCCACATAGCCTACAGGTACGTCCATCCTCTGATATTTTGAGCTCTGGTGGGCCGTTAACCGCCATTGTTGGCAATCTTCCTAGGCGCAACAACTACACAAAGCATCTAAGGTCAGGTGCAGGAAGAACATAGTTCTGCATTTCCTGGAACCAATGATCTAAGTTCTGAAAGGATTTATTTTGATTCAAATTTCCCAAGTGGTCATAGTTTGCGCTCCAGTCATACAGCAAACACCTTTTCAATATTTAACGCTGTAATACAGCCTTGCCGTCAGAACAATCTGGGTTCCATCATCTCTTCGAAGAACTTTCGTTCTCCCTTTTAAATGCTTTCAATATATCAGTTCACATTTCTTTTCCAAATACTTCTAGGACGGGGCTAGTGGGCTGTCTCCTTGCTTTAATATATATGGTGTCCCTCCTATGTTCAACCTGGCCAATCAGTGAGGTCAGGCCAAATTGTAATCTTACGCCCACCATAGGTGTACCTAATGGCAAACACAATCAGCGTTTCCACAAGCTACCCTCGACTGCTGATAACCATTCCCATTTCTTGATGTCTATAGTATCAGGCTCTAACCCGTAAAGCACAGCCAGGCAGAAAATCTGTTTATACGTAAGCCGTAAGCCCTTCATGCTGAAACCAGCGATCCATTAATTTAGGCCTCTGTATAAACTACCCAGCATGATTGCTCTCCTTCTCTTGTCAGGAATAATCACCTCCAGTCCCTTCTTTGTTGCCATTGGGAGATCCAGGTAGCAATAAAGCTCTATACGCTTAATTCCACTAAATTAAGTATTGATCCTGCTGCAGCTCAAATTCTTATGTTCAAAATACATAAGATTGGACTTGTTGACATTTACACAAAGGCAGTTTTCCTGAGTGTATGCACATACAGCTCGGATCGATCTCTGTATGCCAAATAGTATTTAATCCAGAAGCACAATGTTGTCAGCATATGACAACCATACTAGAAGTCATTTGTCTAGTTTTGGGGGGCAATTCTATGTCATGACAGAAGACGAGCATTACTCTTTCTTTCCTTATTATTGCTCCCACAGCTTTTCAAATTTTTAACATTTTTAACATTTTTTAACAACTCAGATTACGTTTTTGTCTCACAGCCGCTCCTCCTGAGCAGAAAACAAAAAAGGTGACCCCAGAGTAAAAGAAATTCTGAAACTAAAAATCCCCTTAATCCTTGAGTCTCAGGTAGTCCTGGCTGACCATTTCAACATATCAAGTCCTGTGTTCATGTATAAATAATCCTGTTCCTGCAGCCAACTCCTCTTTCTTTGTTGCTGCTCGAAGTTAAGTGTATCTTACCTTGCGTTCGCAGTTTATGGCGTTCAATGAATTGTTTTAGAAGCGTGTAGATGTATACAGTAAACGCGCGCTTTAGCTGTGTATCAGAGAATGAACAGCTTGACGTGAGCAAGGGCAATGTTTAGGAAAGGTTTTAGGTGTGTAAAGTAAACATGCGCTTTGCTGACGTGTCACAGAGTGGGGAACTTGACATTAGATGAGGGATTTTGTCGTGTGCGTAGGCACAGATTCTCGTGAGGACCATTGTGAGGAGCGGGGCCGGAGCCGCAAGTGAATGCACTTGCATTAAGCAGCCGGTCCCCACCCCTCTAATCCGCCCCCGCATTCAGAGCACAAGACGAGTCCATGCGGAGCGCAAGGACCCCATGGGAACCTGATTCAAGCCGCCGCATCCCGGTATTCACCGCAAGGCATTTCGGACAGCGCAGTAATGACAAACACTTTGCCCGAGCACTGCACAGAGTGAAAGTCCTTAAAAAAAGAAAAAAGACAGGACCCTGTCAGACCCAGAAGGCTGAGTTACCTGACAGCTCGCCAGTTCGAGCAAGAGAAATGGCACATAGTGAAGGGACCAGAGTGTCCCCAAACACCACCCCTGAATGGATCTACGAGGAATGGGTGGAGGAACCCACAGGGGGAGAAGAGGACCTCTCCCTTAGTTTCAAGAGGGTCTTAGGGGACTCATTGTCCTAGGCAGTGTCAGAAGGGGGGCAGCCCCTAGCGCAAAGGCTGGATCTACTAGAGGCCATGCTGAACAAGCAGAAATAAGGCCAGGATAGGTCCAGAAAGAGAAGGGCAAATAGCCCTGGAGAGGGAACCTCAGCACGATACCCCCTACCAGGGGTTGATAAAGAGGGGTGTAAGAAGGCTCGCAAGAGAACCACCTCGTTGACTCCCCCCCCGAGCCAATCTGAAGAGGTAGAAGTAAAGCCCCAAGAGCCAGTTGAACTGGTCATAAGGCTGGGCTGAAGAAAGCCTTTTTGCTGACGGCGGCAGTGCCACGCTCTCGACCCCACTGCCCCAAGGGTGAATAATTAAGGGAATAAAGAGGATGCAGGGTATTCACCAGATGATAGAGGGGAGGACAACATTGAGGAGCCATCTCCGGAGGAGGAAGAGGGGCTAAGTGACATGTTTGACCCAGAGCTGATTAGGCACCCTAAGTCCACAGAATGGGTGTCATCACCCAGGGTGGCGAAGTACATATCACAGCACATACAGAAGCCATTGGACAGAGAATTCCGGTCAAGAATGAGGGTGGAATGTCCGAGGTCAGTCCTCCCAGGCAAAGTTACTGAGACTCTGGACCTAGATCCAAAAATGGTAACCTTCATCACCAAGATGGCCAAAAATATTAGAAAAGGACTAGACTAAGCTTGGCAAGGCTGTCAAGATAAAGTCCTAGACCTAGCCGGTCCTCTCACAAAAAGTATGGATCTGGCAGGGAAGGCCAAAGATACAGCGAAGCCGTGGATGCACAGGCGCTGGGCAGCTGCAGTTTGCCTGTCATCAGATAGGAGAAGAGGAGATTTTCTAAATATAGATGCAAGTTCAGTAATTTGGCCTCATACGAGGCAGGGGATGGAGTGAAGGGTTTGCTCTTCAGGGAAGCCTTTGCAAAGAAAATGTCAGAGTTTGTGGGAATGTATTCAGCCCTAGAGAAGGCCCAGAGCTCCATACAAAAAATATTCCCAGGGCGAGTTTTCGCACGGACCGGGCGACAGAGGGGTCGGTCGTCCGGTCGTTTCGGAATGCAACATAGACCCCAAAGCTACAGAGCGCAGTACTGGGAAAGTAGGCAACCAGATACCTTTATCCAGCAAGAGCCCATTTTCTCAGGAACCACCATGGGAGAGGAGCTTAGAGGTAGCAGAATGCTACCGGCGGTGAGTACCCAGAGCACCCCGAGAGTGGGGGGAAGGACACTCTTACTCTTGCGTGAATGGCACAGGCTTTCCAGTGATGCATGGGTGCTGCAAGCCATTTCAGGCTTGCGTCTAGAGTTTATAGTGCGAGAACCCCCGGCTATGTGCATGTCCCTAGAGGAGAGGGAACAGCTCAACAGCGAGTTGCGCAGCCTACCAGACAAAGCAATGATACAAGAAGGCCCCGGTTTTCTCAGTAACATGTTTCTGGTGCACAGGGGGGAGAAAGTGAGACTAGTGATCAACTTGAAGAGTTTGAATGAATGGATAATGTACAGACACTTCAAGATGGAAGGGATTCACCTTCTGTGGGACCTACTCCGGACAGGAGATTGGCTCTCTCGTTAGATCTCAAGGACGCATCTCTCACCATTCCGATAGAGCATCGAAGATACCTGCTTTTTCGGTGGGGCAAAGAAATCTGGAGGTTCATGTGCATGCCATTCGGGCTAGCGTCAGCCCTGTGGGCTTTTACCAAGATCATGCATCTGGTGGCAGCAGCCATTTGGGAGAGGGGCATCAGAATTATCATCTATCTGGACGATATCCAGATTCTGGGTCATAATGCTACCATTTTACGGGATCAAGCTAGTTGGGTATGCAACCTGATTGCCTCGCTCAGGTTCATTGTGAATATAGAAAAGTCAGATCTGCAACCCGCGCAAAGAATAGAGTTTCTAGGATTCGTCATATACCAGGAAAGTCACCCTCGAGCTACCCACGTGCAAAGTGAAGGCGATAAAGAAAGAACTGAGGGCAGTCATCATGAAGAAAGGTATTTCACTTCACAATCTGGCTCTGATAGAGGGTCTGTTAGCGCCCTCAATTCAAGCAATCTTCCTGGGCCTGCTGTATTACAGAGCTCTTCAGAGACTGAAGATCACAAACCTCAGAGGGTGTCTGGGTTATCATCAGTTTGTTACGTTAGATCAGGAGCTCTTACGGAGCTGCATTTTTGGCTTCAGAATATGGAAGACTGGAACTGCAGGATGATTTTCAGAGATACACTAGACCTAATCATAGAATCAGAGGCGAGCAGAGCCGGCTGGGGGGCACGGTGCGGAAGGCCTAAAAACAGGGGGCAAATGGTCCAAGGAGGAGCTCCATCTTCATATAAATTGCCTAGAACTCTTTGCGGGTTCCTTCGCCATTCGGGCATTCACCTGAGGGCAAACCAATTGTGTCTTGAACAAGCTGGGAGGGACTTCCTCCAAGATGCTTGCAGAGGTAACGAAACACTTTTGACATCACTGCCTGCACAACAGATATCAGTCTCAGCAGAATATCTGTCTGGGATACAGAATGTGGTGGTGGATTGGAATTCACAATATCTAGTGGATTCCAGCGATTGCAAGTTACATTCAGGAATATTTGCAGAGATTCAAGAAATTTGGGGCCCGCTGAGCATAGACCTATTTGCGTCCAGATTCAACGGCCAGATCACCCAAAACTTCAGCTCGAGGATAGACCCGGGAGCATCAGGAACAGACGCATTCTTGCAGAAGTGGACAGGGGCAGTACACTACTTGTTTCTCCCATTTGTCATGTTGGCGAGATTTCTGGCGAATGTTTACAGGGACCGAGCAGACCTAGTGTTAGAGGTACCACTTCGGGAGTCCCAACCGTTGTTCCAGTAGTGATGGAACTTTCCACGAATTTCCCAAGGATGTTGCCTCACAAGCTGGCTATTCTACGGACCCCGAGCGGGCAACTTCATCCTCTAGTGAAAAAGGCAGTCTGTGCCTGATGGCAGGCAGTGTTTCAGGTAGCAATGGGAATTGCAGGCATTTCAAGACTCGCTGCCAACTATATCAGAGATTCCTGGGCGCCTTCCACCGTTAGGAAGCACTGGTCCAACTACTGTGCGAGGTTTCGGCGTTCATCCCATTTCCGCCCTTGTAGTACATATCCTGAATTTCTTATCGGAAAGGTGTAACGATAGTTGTGCTTTAGAACAATTGACGTCTCCAGATCGGTGATATCAGCAGGACACGACAAAGTAGATGGGAAACTGGTAGGGGAGCACCTGACGGTGTTACATTTACTTAAAGGGATGATGGTGCGGAAGCCACCTCAGCTGAAGTATTCCGTCCTCTGGGACGTGCGATTAGCTCTTCAGTAGCTGGCCAGGTAATAGGAGCATGTTGCGGCATCAGTTGTCAGGGAAATTAGTGATGCTTCTCTGCTTAATAGTGTGTAGGAGAGTGTCAGATGTTAAAGCTCTCAGGATAGATGGGAAGATCTTCTATCCGGAAGGAGTGGCTTTTAACATAGTTAAAAGGATGACGTCAGACTCAGCGATTATTTTGCATCCATATTTCCCGAATAATGGAAAGTTATGCGTAGTGCAGTGTAGCAAAGATTATGAGCTAGTTACAGTAGAGGTGAGGCTAAGCTACAGCAGAGGAGTTACACAGCTCTTAATTGCACGTAGGAAGCCCTTTCACACAGTAGCAACAGCCACAATTGCTAGGTGGGTAAGAGAGGTGATGAATTGGGCAGGTACAGATTTACCGAAGTTTGGAGCGCATTCAGCAAGTGGCGCGTTGTCTTCAAAGGGCTTCGCATCAGGAGTGTCTTTACAAGATATCATGAAATCAGCTGATTGGTCTAACAAATTGACATTTAAAACCTTGAAAGGTAGCCCAACTTACAGAGGTACCCCGTAAATACGGGTACCCCTGATCACACTCACACTAGATTAATAGTTCACCCCTCTAGGGAATTAAGGCCAAGAATCTCATTTTGCAAGGAAATAAAATGTAATCTGTACAAAAATGAGGATGCTGGGGGAGCGACCGGCATTCTGTCCTTCTTCTGTGGCCGGCTCCTCCAGACTGGTGCTAAGCAGGTGCCTTATATACTGTTTGACTTGATCACTGGATACTGGCATAGCTCAGCCAAAACTGTCCTTCTTCCTTAAAAGGGATGATGCAGTCTTCCTTCTTGCATAGCTGGGTTTCCATTTAGGACAAAATTACTTTGTAGCCTTATGTGGAGTGCTGGGAGATACAATGTATCAACTTTCTTACTTACCTGGTCACGTTGTCACATTTGCGAGTTTTACATGAATGGCTGGTGGCAGTGGCTTTACCTTTATGACTTTAAGTCTTTATTACTCAGAAGCTGTTAATTCAGTCTCGGGAATGCACAGAAGGGCCACCATTTTTCCAATCCTTCTGTTTTCACCATTTCTCATGAACTGCTGTTTGTAAGGTCTTCCCCTGCCATTCTAGGTGGGAACAACATCAGTGGCTGTTTTGTCTTTGCCGGGAATCCTATGGATTCCCCGCGTAGGCTCCAGGGTGTCTGGAAAGGCGGTAACGAATGAGGAGTCCAAAACTCTGCAGCCCTTTGTCATCCCCCTTGCTTGAAAAAAAAACAACTTTCAATGTGGGACTGACTGTCCTGATTGGACAGTCAGGCCACCCCTTTCTGAAAAATTTGGAGTGAGAATGCAGAGGTTGTGCTGTAGTTCCTGATAAAAAACTCTGAAACTGGAAGCTGCTGACAAGTCAACCACTGGAGATGAAACCAAAGAGGAAGATGAAGAAACAAAGGCTGTAGCTATTTCCAGCAACTGGATGGCCTGCTGTGTAACCAGAGCCTTCTCTTACCCTTCCTCCCATCGACCTGGGGACTTTGAAAACAATGACCGTGACCCAGATTTTAATGAGACCCACAAGTCTCAAGGAGACCTGCATTTTGAGCCATCCCATGTTGTGCAGCGACTTTGCAGGGTAGCAATACCCCAATACCCTTGGAACTCGAGCCATTATGCGGTGCACAGTCTTCTGAATTCCGTATATTGCTGAACATTTTTGGACATTCTGCTGGTCCTCCAGAGACATGAATCATGTCCAATCGTCCCCTCATCAGAGTGCTGGACCTTGCAAACGATGAGAATCAGACCAGTGATATTCTGTCTTCTTCTGTGCCCCTGAAAAAGACTCCAAATCCACAGATCCACATCCAGCCATGAGGAAAATATTGCCTGGAGCATTCTTCCATGATCCCTGTGGCAAACGTCCTTACAAAGTCCTGTCTTCTGTCTTCCTCACAAAGGAATCCATCAACCAGGTTTTTGGCTGCATAGCCTGAAGGCTTCCTGCTGCAACACTTCTTCTGTGCTGAAGTACTGTTTTGGCTGGGGTATTTACTTACCTTAAGTCTCTTGTGATTCCTGTGTATCCTTGGGGTACCACTGTGATGGGGAGGTCTCTTGTCCAGTTCACCCAGGCCCATTGCTGGAATCCTCCTACCGTGTCTTCTCTGAAGTCCCTGCACCCTAACTAACTTTCAAAGTTAACTACTTACTTGTTTGACCAGTCTTCCTCAGGAACTTTGACTTTGCCTGCAACTGAGCCCTATCTCACCCTGCCTACTGCTGGCTCCTACACCATTAGGGTCCATCTTCTGCCTTTGAGAGAAATCATCTACTAGAATTGGGAAGGGCTAGATAATTGAAATGGTCTGCCTTGAAAAGTAGAACAAGTGTTGAAAAGTGTACATACTTGTAAAAGAGTTAGTTGATAACGATAAAACTCTCAGAGTGAATAATTACAAAAAGTTATTACTTACCTTGGAGATGTTCTGTGATTATGAAAAGTATATGTAGGATTTACTTACCTTGAATCAGCTGTGTGCCTTCTTAAATAAGTATTCTCAGAGTCGTATTTTCCTTAGAAATGGTCTCGCCATTCTAAGACAAAGTAGATAGAAGGTTAACTTACTCACCTGCGAATTGGGTTACCCTCTTCCCAAAAGTAAAGCTGCTGGTTTCACTTTATTATTCTTGTTAGGATAATTGTATGAGTGTCCCCAATTGGGCCTTGCTTCCCCTGACGTGCTGTTAGCCTGTCCAGAATGATTCTGCCTTGGTAACACTTACCTTTTAGGTTGCTGGTAGCTCATTACAAAAGTATCTGTTATGTTATGTTACTTGGCATTTATATAGCGCTTTTTATATCATTGGGATGACCTCAAAGCGCTGGTAGGTTGAACACCCTTGAGAACCGCAGTTCAGGTCAGTAGAGATAGATGATGTCAAAGTATGCGTGGGTGCACCAGTTATGTGTGCAGCTGGTGTAACTGTCGGATGTTAGTTGCATCCTAGCGTTAGCTGTGGTGTTGAAGATAATAGTAGGATGTGTTTGCAGTCTGGTGGTTGGACATCCAGACTGGGTCTGGCTGTGTTAGGCCTGAAGGACGCTTATGTGAGCAGCTAGGCCAGAGTGTCATGGGATAGCTGCGTTTTATTAGGGTGATGGGGTGTTCATGGGGTGGTATTTGTATGTGAACAGCTAGGCCGAATTAATCAGGGGTATAGCTGTGTTCTAGTTGAGTGATGGTGTATAGAAGAGAGTAGGCATAGTGATGTGATTAGAGTGATGGCTCATCTTTAATGCACTCAAGACCAGGTACGTGAATGGGATGGCAGGGAACACATCGACAGACAGACACACGTTGATAGTGGGTTGGTCTTATGGTGACAGGAGGGGGCATACGGATATATAACAGCATGGGGACAAAAAAGCAGAGTACAACAGTGACACATGGGCACGGTGGACACACATGGTGTGCACATATGATTGGGTGATACAATGGGATACATAGCGACACCACGAGAACAGGATAGCAGGGAACACAGCGACAAATGGAACACCCAGTGAGAGGTGGTGGGATTACAGCAATAGGGTAGGACATAGGGATGTACAACAACCGCATGTGGAATGGAAAGCAGGGTATGCAGAGACATGTGCGTGGGGGCACACAGGAGCTAGAGGGATGGGTAAATTTATCCATTCCAGTCAGTCCATTCAGTCAATCCATCTGTCTATTCCGTCACTACATCCATCCACTTCTTCTATTTCTTCATCAATTCATTCCGGCAACCCTCCATTCTATCGATGCATCAATCAATTTCTTTGTTTTCTTCTTCTGTTCATTCAGTTTATCCATTCAGCCAATGCATCCATCCAATTCTTCCATTTATTCATCCACTCATTCCATCCATTAATTTGATCCATCTGATGCCCTCCATCACTTCCATCAAGTCTATCTTTTCCATTCTATCCATCCCATCCGTCACTTCCGGCAATTTTATCACTTTCATTCTATCCATCCTGTCCATCGATTCCATCCAATGATTCCATCCATTTCATCTATCAATTCTATATACATACATTCCATTGATTCTGCATGCATCCAGGCCCTCCATTCCATCCATTTATTCCACATGCGTCCATCCTTTCCATCGATTCCATCCATTTCATCCATCCATTCCGTGCATCCATTCTATCGATCAACCTGAGGTATTACTTACCTTGCATAGCTGTGTGCCATCCAAAAATAAGTTAACAAGTCATTGCTTCCCTTAGTCTGTGACTGAAAAGCAACTGCAATTGAATATTAGATCAAAAGGGTTTACGTACCTAGAGTATAACTGTGTTATCCTAAAATGAGCTAGGGTTATCGCTTCCCTTACCTTAGTCTGTGAACTGAAAAGCAACTGTAATTGAATATTACACCCCAAGGTCCAACTCCCCTAGAATAACTGTGTTATCCTGAATCAAAGTTATAGGTGTTTTACTGTTCCTAGAATAAGTGTTCTACTATTTGGTAAGTATATTGTCCAGTAAACTTACTATGCAATTTCTTGCTGAGCGTCACCGAACAACTGTTAAGGTCTACTACCCTGTATTACTGTAAGTAATCCAAAATTAACTATTGGTTTTGAGTTCCCTAGAACTACTGTTAGGTGTTTCAAATAAGGTTATATGCTTTGGTCTGTGTACCTGCAAGCATAGTGGTGTGTTGTTTATAATGCGTTTATATGATCTGTGATAGTACGTATTCCCCCCAAGATTTATCTGGGCCTAATTTCTCTACAATACATTTCAAGGTTTCCTTGGAACATATGTCTATTATAATTTCTTTGTACTGATTCTACAGCCCTCTCTACCTCCTAAAATAAGCCTGGCTGCTCTGTCTACCCTACCATATACTCAGGTGGTACAGCCTTATACTAAGAGTGGAGTCTTGTACTGTCTCAGTTAAATAGTTTTACTAAATCAGCCCTTAGTAGGACTTCAGAAAAACTTTCCTAACAAAGCCTATAATTCTGGTCCATTCTAGATTTCTTTTGGTATATAGGTACCAATATGGCTTCCCTCCATGAAGATGGAATAAGACGCTCCATACAAACCTTTTGGAATAGCAGGGTTAAATGCCAGCCCATATTTCACTCTCACGAGTTAGTACTGCGTTTGACAAGCTGTTTGGACCAGATGCATTTGGTTTGTTGAGCTTTTTCATTATAGCGAATTTCCAGATCACAGTCATACCTCATGTCAGTGTTAACCATGCTAATGCGTGGATTGTGGGCAGTGTAACAGGCCTTGTTGTTAGTCGACTGCAAAGTGCCAATATGCTTAAGCCAACTCGCCTCACTTAAGGGTTTTATATTGTCTCCTGCTTACAATTTCGGCGCTGCCTCAGAAGTGACCACAACCTACTCATGTTTCCTTTACTCAGTATTTCTACCAAGCCCTGCCACTGAAAACCAGCAATGATTGTCGCCTTTGTTTGACCCAATTATGGTCTTGCGTTTCAGCTTTCCACACACTATGCCCATGTTCAGCATCCCCAGAGTATACCTCCTAGTTAGCCGTGACTGTCTTCTTAGTTCCATAATCTGTAGATCATAGTTGTTTTTATGCGTCTTGCCCTCTATGATGCAGGCTACACCACCTCCCACTGCTACCTTAGCTGGTGAGTCCGTAAACCAGTGCTCCATCCCCTCTGTCGTCAGGGTGCATATTTTCCCCTAATCATTTATTTATTTTTTAATGCGTGAAGCGCCCACAAACCCACAGCCATCTAGGCGCTCATCAGTATAAAAATGCACCGCACAGTGACACATTGCCAACATGTTTTTTTATAACCAGTTTATTCGGTCACCCCCCATTTCTTTCTGCTTCACTTATATGTTGCTCAATTCCTATGTTACTGTCAAGCTCCGAAGTTAGTTCTAAAGAGAAATAATCACTAAATGCAGAACTGTCCACTTTCAGTTGTCTAAAAATATCAGTTAGCCCATGATCCCCAAAGAAGTAGTTGAGCATTGCCTTTGCTACCACACTCTGCATGTGTAGTTTCCCAGCTGGTCACCAGGACATCTGCCATTAAGCATACACAAATGACAGTCCTGAGAGAAATCAACCCACCTAAAACCCTGAGCATCAGCCTGACTCTCCGCAAAAAGGCCACACGGTTTTATGTAGAATGTTCTTTCCATATTCAATGTGTCTCTACAGCTCGCGTTGAGATCACCTCCAAGTATTATGCAATCTCTGTTTTCCATCCACTGCCCAGTCCAACAAAGTAGATGCTATAGTCTCTGGTATATATTCGGTTTGAGCTCCCCCAGAAGGGTCATATACATAAACAATCAGCAATTTCTTGCACTTTGTAGCATTAGGTAATGACACTGCCAACACATGTTTAGTGACATTAGGCAGCAGCACCATAGCACCCCAGAGGCATTGCTTGACCCCAATCACCATCCCACCAAAGGCCTGACCCGTCTCCCCCTATTCTGCCAAATTACTAAATGTGCTGTATCCGGCCAGCTCTCCTGGATCATAAAGATGTCAGCATCTGTTGGTACATGGGCCAAACCTTTCTTACCACAAAAATGGCAGTGCCCCCTGATATTCCAACTGATTATTCACTAGGGTTAGCTGGAACGCATCCCTGAACCCAGACCCATTCAGAGTCATCCCCTTGTGTGTTCGCTTTGCTACATGACAAGGTGTTTCACTTAGCTTTAACAATTGGAGGTAGAGAGACTGCAGTAATGTCAAAGCCTATTCTTTGGAAACTAGCAGTATGTGATATAATTAGTTCCACTGTATCCCTTGAAAGGCGATGTACTTTAGATGCTGGTTTTACTGCAGACTCAATCATTCCCACAGGAGGTTAGCAATCACACTTATGGGTCAACAGCACGCAAATTCAACAAACGTGACCGATTTAACCAAAAGTCACTTTTTTCTTTAAATATTCAATATATCTCAAATAGTTTCCGATGAATGTCGGCGTTGTCTCTTATCTTCTTGATCCGGCCCACACCTATTGAGTCCAGCCTAGAGTAGGCTGCTGGAGCCGAGCTATCTCCCACTTCAGGGGGCCAGGGTTGCTCGATTCCACTGTCCTTGCTTCCTTACTAAGCTGTAACCTGTCCTCGGTTTCAGATACTTCATCTATTAAGGTGGCGACAGGAGGGCTTTCACCAACCAGCTGCTCAGGGTACCTGTTAGTTGCCTTGCCGTTTATTTTTTCGTTTAGCCTTCCCCACTGGATCGTTGGTAAATACTGAATCATCCACACACGGCTTGCTATGGACTGCACATACAATTGTGTTGATATTCCCACGTTTGGCTTTCTGCACATTTAACTTATGCAGGCTCTGTCTCGCCTTACGTTTAGTATACCACCCTCACTCGTGTCAACCATGTCCCCATCAGAATGATTACATGCAATGTCATTGTTAATAGGAGCATTTCCAGGTTCGTTTTTGATATTGCTGGTTTGTGATGATTGATTAGTAGTGACGTTGGTGCCTTGTGGTATCGGCCCCTCTGGCGTGGTAATTACTTTGCACACTCAGGTGATGACCTGATCCTATGCGCTTACATCTGCATGTATTTTCCCACAAAGATTTAACAGGATTGTGACAGAAAATGTCAGAGTAGACATCGATGTTGTAGAGATTCTCGAACTTTCCAAAAGAGATGTTTAATCATTCACATCACTCCGTTCCTCAAATAATCTGGCAGATGCCGATAGACTATCATTGCATGAATGTCCAACCTCTGCATGCGGATCAAGCGCATTGTCTGATGAGCACTGGATTCCTTCCTGCCTAAATGCTACAGGGTCCAATAATTCCCCTTGTGTTGCAGGCTCCATTGATGTTATGCCACTGTCAATTTTTATTCCTTCAGGCAGGCCGCAACCATTTTCATTTTGGAGCAAGAGACACAAATTCAATAATGAGTTGTTATCAACCATAGTGATGTCTATGTCAGACACATTACTCTCTTCAATCGTGTCACCGCGCTGTGGTACACTTCCATTTTGTATTCCATTTTGGCCAAAAAAACGGTGATTTTCCCTTTACGATCACCTTCATTGTGAACAGTTTCCCACTTTTAAATGCACTCGTTTCAGCACAAGTTACTATGTGACAGCTATCTCCTGCTTCATCTGTGCTTAAGACAGCAATAGGTAAAGTTCCTTTACTTCTCAAGGCATACGCCGCACCCCCTTTGGACTTTTGTTTAGCTTTTATTTTAAAGTGTCGGTAGTGGCCACTAACAGCGTGCTGTGTGAGATAGGCATGGTATCAAACAATGAAACAGACAACAGTTTTCAAGTTTTAAAGTATTTTTAATGTCAAATATCCGGATTGTGTGAGACCTAACTTGTTGTATAACTAAGCCTGGGAATAATCCTGCCTAAATTAAACTAAGGGGAGTCTGAGTTTGTAATTCCAAATCAAAAACTCTGTCAAAACCTATGCCTATCCTCACATCTAAAGAAAACATGGTATGGGGTTTTATCCAACACAGTAGTGTTCAAAGTAAAGTCTCAGCTGTTCTTAACTCAGAGTTCTTTCTTGGGTTCCCTTTCCAAAATTCAACGCAGCTCTGATTAATGCTTGTCTCCACAATGTTCCGTACAGTATAGATCACACAAAAAAGAGGTCTTGACGTTCCCTTTCCCAAGATGGCAGTTCTCAGTTCTTTCAACTCTCAGGGTTCCATTCCCCAAGATTTCACTGCAGCACGTATACTGCTTTCATCCGCTTAATTTTCAATGCAAGACAACAATAGGTCTACTTGACCCACCTTCTGACTTGCTTTACCAATTGTTTGAAAGTGCTTCAAGAATCATTTCCAATGTCCTTTGGTTTACATCATTTAGGGTTCTCTGATCTAGGAGCAGTTGTCACACCACACAGTCCACCCATCACAGGTCACGCAACCAGGAACCCTGAGCTACTTCTTGGCTTGATTCGTTAAGTCTGTAATCTTTCTAATAATTCCAGAGAGCAATGATACATGTGTTTGTTTCCTCCTTCCATGTTCTGCAGTGTTTATGGTGTGAGATGTGCCCTGCAGAAGAATATAACATTTTGCTCCTGCCATGGTCATTCAGCTGAGTATTCAGAGGGATGGTTGTTCTTGTAAGCAGTTAACTCCTTAACACCAGTGATACCCCACTGTAGTAGTCATGGTCTTAGCTGTGCCTCGAGATTGTATTCAACCTCCTGCAGTCTAGTGATGGGAAGTAAATTCCCAGGACTCAGATATGGTGCCTTTTCTGACATGGAGTCATCTGGTCCCCTCAGTAAAGGTGCAATGGGTGGTGAACTTCGGGGGAGTGACTGGAGATGGGGCTGCTGTGGTGCCGCCAGGTGACAGGGTTTTATGGCTATGAGGTGGATGATCTGCTGGAGACAGACTTACCTAGTAGCTAGGTCTATCTGCCAATGTGTATCACCCTGGACCTCCAAAGGCTGTTGTCATGCATGCTCATGCCTCATGCATTTTTCCAGGTAACCATGCACAACCCTAGGTACTCTAATGGTTCCAAAATGCTACCTTGGTCCTGGCAGGGAGATCAGTTGCTTGTCAGTGAGGGTCCAGTTGTGTAAGTGAAGCCCTGGGGATATTGGGCTGCCACCCCAACCTTATAAGGGAATGTATCCTCTCATGAGGTATCTGTTGGTGGCTGTCACCTGAAAGCTGTATGTTGAGCTCCTGCATATATAGGTTCAGGCGCACACGGACGAGTACCGGTTTGAGTACCGCTTACCCGCTTCATACGCTGCTCCCGCTCCTGTTGGATTTGGATTTGGAACACGCAGAGACTTTTGCACAGAAAAGTGAGTGCCTAGTGATTGCATAGTGACACTCCCACTTCCTGCCTCTGTGTTCTCCCGCCCTAGAATTGCAGCGATTGGCTAAGTGTCTGGGCTTGAGTTCCTACATATTGTAAGCACGCACGCACACGGGTGAGTACCGGTTTGAGTACCGCTTACCCGCTTCACACGCTGCTCCCGCTCCTGTTGGATTTGGATTTGGAACATGCAGAGACTTTTGCACAGAAAAGGTGACAACCGTTGATCTAAGGAACTGTTTGGTGTGGATTGACATGACTTCGCCTGTGACGCTGCCACTTCCTGTCTCTGTGTTCTCCCGTCTTAGAATTGTGGCGATTGGCTGAGTGTCTGGGTTTGAGTTCCTACATATTGTATGCGCATGCGCACAGCGCACACGCACACGGGCGAGTACCGGTTTCAGTACCGCTTACCCACTGTGCCGCGTTGCCAAGTGAAAGGTACCGAAAGGTACGTGCCCCAATCTGTTAGGGGCTGTGTTTCTAGTTTTTGCTTATCAAATTCGACTTGTTTTTTTAATTCTACAAAATGAATGTACACGGCCGGCTGTATTCTTTGAAAACCGATATGCCATCAGCAGTTGGTGTGCATGATAGTCCTGAAGAAAAACAACATCAATTGCTAAAAAAATGGTTGTTTCTCACAAATCAATTGTTCTTTCACCAAGACCGCGTATGATTGGTGGTGGGTGTGCCATTGCATTTAACCCCCACGGTCTATCTACTCCAAAACAACTTACTAAGCTGAAAGAGCAATTTTCTACCACACCCAATTTACGTAGCAATGATGGCACAACAACACATCAGCATGATGTAGGAAGTGCTGTTAGACTAACAGTTCCACAGGTGCTTTCCGACAATACCATGTTAGATTCTCCGTGCCATATTCCTCTCCGAATTCGAGAATGCAAAACTGATAGCACTATATCCACCGTATCTTCCGTTGATGACACTGATAAACAAAAAGTTTCCCTGTATGTGAGCCAGTGTGAATCACCAATATCTATCCGAAAGCTCGCAAAACATTCCAAGAAATATCAATTGCTCACTCTATATCAGCAGTTTCTTATGTCCAGCTGACCCCGTGCCGCCCAATGGCGCGACCCCTGTCTGAAAATCCTGATAGCCAACTCCCGCTATTACAGACTGCATTGGCTGCTATTAACACAACAGTAATGTCCATGTTTAAACTGTGCGAATCCCTAGACGCCAAAATATCTAAACAGGAGTCAAAGTTAGATGATCTGTTGTTATGGTCTCAAAACACGAGAAACTGTCTCAAAACTTTCATTCACATGAATTCCGAAAAAGAGTGTGATAATTCAAACAGATGCCCTGGAGCACCGCAACAGCCCCCTTCTGTAGAGGAACCCCAACCTGTACTACTAGTGATTACTCACATAATTACACCAAGATCTGAAGGAGTGATTCCTGCCTGTCCATCTACGGTTAACACCTCTTGGATCAATGTGCAGGACTCTATAGCAATTGAACCTGCAACTGTTGGCGATCAAGCTAACCCATCAGGAGGTGTTGCCGTAATACACAATGAGGCCACCATTTCCAGAGTACCAGAGTGGCAACAACTAAAAAAACGAAAAATATGCCACCTGTAAGAGTTCTAAAAGAGTCACTAAACTCTTTCTTTAAGAAAATTACAATGGTCAGCGCCAAGGAAGCAGGTGCCCAATTTTCCAACCAGACGGCCCCAAAGCAAAGGACTAGTGTGCCTTTGGTGCCTGACTGTCCGGCTTCTTGTCTTTCCCCGGCTGTACACGAGCCACTCGATGATCTGGTTAACACGCAAGAGCCCTCAATCCCACATCCTGTATTAGCAACTGTAACCAGCTCTGTGGAGACATCTGGCTTAAATTAAGCCAATTTACAAAGATCAACAATGCTGAGGGAAAAGCGCAAGGCACTGGACTCTTATTTGGACGAACGCGGTCTTGGCAAAAATGACCAATCAAGGAAATCTGTTTTAGACACAACCGAAATCTGTATCTTGGTCTAGCCCGATGACAGATCAACTAAATACATCAGCCAGACCTGCTAACGTCCGTCAGAACACAACACAACATGCTACCAAACACAGCGCTCTAAATCCTAAATAAGGATTGGAAGCGGACAACATCTCTTTGCTTAACAACAAGGCTAAAAATTCTAGTAGTAATGTGTCCCGTCACACAGTCCCTTTAGATTCTGATTGCCATTCATTAATCCTAAAATGCTGTGAGGGCCCGTATGCCGCAAATAACTTAAATAGACAAAGTGTGCTGTATATATTTGGTGATGTCGTGGCACTCGCCCAGGTAGAATATATCTCAGATGTTATCAGCTCGATTGTAAAGCTACGTATCCCCTCGGGCATTATATTAAATGTGATATGGATGGCAAAAATGGTTGTTTGACATGGGATTTCTGCTTGCCCAGGATCCCGAACGCCTGAATAAGCGTGATGAAGCATTTACTCATCAAAATCAGATTTACACAAGTTTACGTGATGACATGCACACTGGTAAGAATTAGCCATTAAGTGTCACTCAGACATACCCTTTTAAGGTTGCGTGTTGGAACAAGCAAGGTCATTGTCATCTACAAACCTCAATAACATTACTATCTGAACAATATGCAGTAACTGCTCTACAAGAGACTTGGTATATCGAACCCCCTACATGGGCTAATTTTGATATTGTACTCCTATCAGCAAAGGTCGGAACTCGTAGATGGCCTTCGTCGGGCCCAGCTGGTGAAAATCACGTGTTTAAATCATGTGGTGGCATTTATAAACAGTTATCGCAACCCGGCAGGTCTAACTGATGAAGCCTTTTTTGAATGCCTGATCGAGTTTTTAGATGTAATATCAGTTACCGATGGCATTACAGAAACCATCATAGCTGGTGATTTAAATCTAGATTGCTTATCTTCCAGCTCAAAAAGCAAGATAAGGGCCGTCTCTACTTGGTCCAACCTCATGACTGATAGGAACTTTAGAATGGTAAATGGTGCAGTTGAGGGAGATATACCCCCAAAGTATACTTGGCAGTGTGATTCAAGCCAAAGCACCATTGATTACATCTATGTAGAACAGCACCTGTTCAGTAGAATTATTTTATTTGAAATAATTCCTCAGTCACAAAGCGATCATCACCTTCTCTCCTTGCAGCTCAACTGGTCAACTGAAAATCCAGCTAATGAATGGATGAAACAACATCTAGTGGTTAACAATTCTAAAAATTGTTTGAAATGGACCCAAGGAAATCTATGGAAGTTTTCCAATGCAATAAATAGATCTGCCAATTCCCATAAGATGATCAATTATATCGATTTCTTGGAACCTTTTAAGAATACGATTGTTTCAAATCCGAACAGTAAAGCTCATATGCATGCTTTCGATCCGGAAATTAAGTTGCGTAAATCGCAATATCGTAAAGAGAAGAGACTAGTAATAGCCTCAAATAATACCAACCCCAGTCAGGCATTAAGAGCTGCTAAATGTAAATATCTAAACTGGATACGTGGTCGACGTGCCTTGATCTTCCAGCATGATAGTGAATGCATGCTTAACTCCATTTGCTCTAAAAACTCAGCACATGTGATGTCATCAGTGACGTCATCAATGACATTTGTGATTTCATCTTTGATGTCCTGGGTGTTAGTGTTAGCAGTGCACGGTGGCGCGAGTTATGGTTGCTTATCTTACCATAACTGACGAATTTCAGGGGTTTTTCGGTTTTACTTTGAACCACAACGTCCCTTTAACAAAGTTTTTTTACTGAATTTGATAGGTTTTTAGTAGCGCAACTTAACCATAACGTCACTTTTAACAAAGTTTTTTCATTAAATATATATATTTATATATATATATATATATATATATATATATATATATATACACACATATAGGTTCAGTTCTCTGCATCACAGCATGATGAAATATGGTCTACTTCCATATGGGGGCCTTTTGTAGTCATGTTCAAGAAATGGGGTGCATCTGTGGTTGTTTAGAAGGCAGACAGACTGCTCAAGTGCTTTTGATGTTCCTTCTGCAGGCCCGATGCAGCTGCTAAGCCAAATAACAAATTCTTTGCATTGTCTTTGATAATATTGTGCAGTCAGCCGTTTTTGTACATTGCATGATATTTGGATGTTGCTAGGTGGCCTCAGGATTATTATGTGGTTGCATACCTTGTTTCATGGGTGATGCATTTATGGGAGGGTTCTGTATGTTGTCATTTTGCACCCAGATTTGTATTTGTGTTTTGTTCTGCCTGTCATTACTTCACTATTTCCTTTTGGCTGCAGATATTTTTGCAAGTCATGTGACAAAAGGACTTTTGCTCGGCAGGAGTAAAGTAGTGGCTAAATCTATGCTCAACCCCCACACGTACTGTGGGATGTATTTACCCATGCATCCGAGCCCTACCTCAAAACTGTGCAGTACTGACATGGAAAACATCATGATGGCCAGAGCTTCCCAGAAAATGCACAGGGAAATGCATGAAGAATAGGCTGCCACTCATTTTTGCCGATGTTATGGGCACAGAAGGACGCTGCCTAAAACCACCATTGGACTACCCACACAGTAGTCTGAAACCATTGGGAGTGGCAATGCTGATTGCCAAAAGCAAACCCATAACTGTTGGGAATTCATTTTCTTAAATCCCAAAAAGGGGTGCAGTACCAGTACTCACCACTATCCAAAAGCCGGCGTTTTAAAACCACCAGATTTTACTTTTTTGTAGAAAACTGAATAAATGAACCCAAAACATGCCAAAGAAAGACATTTTAAGAGGTGGATCCAATGTAAAGTTATATTCTGAAGTGACTTGAAGGTTTATAACAAGACTGGCTGAGCTGTGGATTTCAGCAATTTAAGTAAATTTGGACTGAAAGACACTACAAATCTAAATGTTTAAAAGAAATGAGTGACCTACTTTGAGTGTCACATAGGTTGCAATTGTTTAAATGTCATAGTTTTAAACTTAGAATCAGCATTCTAGCTGCATATGTGAAAATGTTTAGTTTTATTTGAATGCAGAAACTGGGGAACAAAAAGTGACATTTTATCTGAAACTTGGCTTAAGGAACTGAATTCTGCCTGGCAATTACCCCCATCAGGAGTGAAACTTGAGTCACAGCTGTGTTCCCAGGCCAATCTGCCTTTTGCTGGCCACACTAAGGATATGCCATCTCTCTGATAATTGAATTAAGGGGAGCCCCACAGAATACAGGAGCTCTGAACAAAGCCCTGTCCTGACTCAGGCAAATGTTTTATTGGCGGCAGTCGTAAATGGAGCTTCCTCCTGGAAGTAAAGGGGAGGGGCACTGCCTGTGAGAGCAAGCTGGCTTGGCAGAACTGGAAAAACCAGAAATTCAACCTTGTGCTGGAGGAAAACCACACCCCTTTGGGGCCAGAACATAACTCTAAAAAGATGAATAACTCATAGTACGGACTTGTGAAAATTATTTAAATGACACCATAATTCTTGTGATTTTTCTGCCCACATTTTAAGAGGTTTTTAGAACTGGTGGCATGTTCAGGGGGGTTTTAGCGGAAAAGAGGATATTACTCAAAATGTGTGCATGTGAAAAATCTGACACTTCATCAACTAATGTCCATACTCCTTGCGCACATGTGTGTAAATTTGGGGTAATGTCCGGTATTGCAAACCAGTTAAAAAGTGCAAAATATTGCCATTTCTGAATGCAAGCTCCCAGGAAGAGCAGAGTTTGAACAGGAGATACCTCCTGTAATGCATGATGGGTGCGTGTCATTTTAAAACAATATGTACCTCTGCAAATATGTATTTGGTTCAAATCTAGATTTGTGTGTAAGTTGACAGGAGGAGTGGACTTTCTGCAGGCTGTAAAATGACATCACTCTGACACAACTTAGCTCCCCCAATCAGGGGAGAAATGAAAGCTTGGCCAATGATAAGTGGAGAGGGGCTGGCTAGTGATGCTGCTCACACACACCCATTTTAAAAACACATAAAAGCAGAGAGACAGGACAGATAGGGACCTTCAAATCCATTTGCAGCTGGAAGCTCTGCCGGGAAAATCCATACTTTACCTCCATCAACCTTCAGAGACCCAGAGAAAGCAGAGCAGTATCCAAAACCAGAGAGAGCTGAACCGGAGTGCAGTCCAAAACCTGACCAGATCCGTGGCAAGGCATATTTCTAAATATATTGTGAGTACATAGCAGAACTGTGCAGAACCAATCTCCTAGTTAAAATAATATAATTCAATCTATTTTAATCTAAGTAGAACTGTCTCCTAACTGTCACCTGTCATTTTCTAGTTGCAAGCTGCACTTGTCTTTTTGAACTATAAAATTTCAAATCTGAAAAACGACCTTTATTCAATCGCTCATATCTCCGCGACCGTTTGTGCTAGAGACTTGCAGTAACTTTCATCTGGAAGCTGAGATCCTAGGCTTTCCTAGGACCCCAAAACGATAGTGATAGTCCTTGTAGTTCCTCTGTAATCGCGCCAGATGCATTCGCGAATTTTGCCGCGATTTGCAAATTTCTTCACGTGTAAAAATCTGCTGCTGCTTGCCTTTCACTTGCCAAAAATTCGTTTAACCTGCTAGTTACTCCTAGATCCTTGCTAAAGTGAGCCTGGACTAATATTAACTTGATTTCACTCACCCTGAACCTCCTAGAGGGAATTAAAAGCATTTTAGCATATTTTTTTTCTACATTGCCAGCACATTTAAAAGCATTTGGGCCTGTGTTTTCAACGTCTGTAGTCTAAGTTGCTGGGGTGAACTGAATCACATTTAATTGCATTTCTGAGAACTGTGTGCCTTCCTTCCATTTCCTTGCATTGCATAAAAGGGGGGGTGAATTGTCCAAGAAAGTGATTACATTGTCTTTTGCTGAAATCCTATCAAGTTATTTTCTTTACTGCATTTCATTCCACATTGCATCCATTTGAAACTATAAAAGTATTGTTGCTATCTTATCCATTTCATGTCAACTCCTTAGTGATTATCAAGAAGTGTGCTAGTGCCAGATTCTCCATTGTAATCTTTATCATATCAGATTAAGTGTGATATTCAATTATTAATTCATTATAAAGCGTGATATATATATATATATATTGTTTAAATTATCAATTAAACCTTTTAACTTGCAAAACAGAACTACTTCTTGGCTCAGTGGGGTCAGGGGGATTCCAAGAGAGGGGTGTTATATAGGGGTAGTCATCCAGAACGCATGAACTGGACATAAAGATATATCAATAAGGGTTTTCATTCAGTATTATAGACTAGGCGTTGACTTAGCTGTAGTGTTGAATTGAATCCTCTTACAGTACGTAAACAGTGATACCAATCATATAGATTAAACAGTCACAGCCAAGAGATCTACTTCCTTTGCCTTTTGCAGATACGGGAGTCAAGGGAAGGTTTTACTCTTACAAGGGTTAAAGATGTGCATTTGTTAGGGCATGTGAACACACCTAGTACTGCGCTGGGTTATATCTAAGTTATTTTTGCAAGGACATCTGCATCTGCACAATTGGTGTGGCTATGATCAAAACCACAATACCGTAATCATGTGGTTATTAACTGTGCGTGTATGTGCATGGCCTTCTTGTATACATTTGTTTCAGTGTCAATTTATTTCCATCTGTTTGAATAAATATTGTTTCAGTGAATTCCTCATTACAGTTATGGGTTTATTAAATTTCAAAGCCTCTAAAGCCGACACGTGTTTCGACATTTGCAGTATTTTCTATAAATTCTATAAACGGAATTAATACACATGTTGGTTGATCTTTGGTTCATTGAAAGATACATTTCTCATGGTCTGTACATTCAATCCCAATGATATATAACAAGTGCTTGCTCCTGATTTCCGATATATGTGTTTTAAGCATCTCTTTCTCTTGTGGTTTGCTGTTACATAATACATTCAATATATTAAACTGACGCTGAACGCCAATGCTGATCATTGGACCATATAAAGAATCGGAAGAACCATGAACATTGAATCACGAGGAACTGCTTAATATGTGAGTGGTGGAGCAAAAGAAACCTTTAGCTTTTTAAAGTCAAGCCTCCCTTAGCAGAGTAGCATCAAGTGATGAATGGTGGAGAGGCAGTTGGAGAATGGAGGGCATAGCACAAGGCTGAAAGATATGTTATGATATGATAAGTCATTTATAACGTGCATGTACACAAGTATTTCTAGGCATGACAAGACAAGGAAGGGAGGACAGAACGAGGACAAACCAACAATCTTACCAGGCCTTGTGTCATTGAGATTGCACAAGCGCTGGGGGGGGCGCAGGGGGAGAAGTGCCAGGGAGGGGAGGAAGAGTGCAAGGTAACTAACTAGTAAGTGCAGGCAGGAGGAGGCTCGTAAGTGCAGAAAGTCAGGGGACTACAGGTTTGCAAATACAGTACCTTAAGTGGTTGGGAGGCCCAGAGGCACCCGGTCGTGCAGGAGCCTGGCCCCGTAGGTTCAGTGGGTGGCCAGGTATCCAGGGAGGCTGTTTCAGAGGGAAGCCCCAGTTGAGGACAGAGATCTACCCCCCACTCTCTGCCTGGAGAAGCGGCATGGAGATATGGAGATTTGGAGGATATGGTGACATATGGAGATGTTGTTATTTTGGGGGGGAAAGGGTGACAGTAGAAGTCAAAGAGGATTGAAACCTGCATAGAACGGTGTTGAGAGGCAGGGCCAATGGACCGATCCTTGGAAAATCCCTTCGGGAGGACATTAGCAGAGGAGATGCCATGTTTGCATTTGAAGGAAAAGGAATGTTGTGACCTTTGGTAATTAATCCCTTTAAGGGTAGTGTCCTAGATGTTAAAGAGAGAGAGTGTGTGGAGAAGAGAATGATGGTTGGCAGTATTAAAAGCAGCTGATTCATCAAAGAGGGTGAGAGAGGGGGGTATAAATTGGAGGGGTGACTAATAGTGACCGAGTTCAAGACATAGAATAGTATTGTTTCAACTGAGTGTTTAGAGCAGAACGTCAATTGGAGGGGGATCACACAGGTTTCTATTCTCCATCTCGATGTAATGCTGTTGAATGAAAGACATTCCAGAACTTTAGAGTAGTGTCGAGGGAAACCGGTTGATTGCCAGCTGGGATGTTGTGCTCCATAGGTGTTTTATTGAGCATGGGCAAGAATGATACAACCTTGGAGCAAGCTGTCAAGTTGAAGAAGATCATGAGAGGTCGAGGAGGTGCGAGCAGGTAAATTGTGACAGGCTATTTTTTTATAGAATAAGAAAATACCGTCTCAAAGTGCTCTTTATTGTTGGGGGCAGCAGTTGTGGTACGAGAACCGGATAGGATAGGCGCAGAGCTGCTAATTCTGTCGTGTATCTGAGAGTGAAGGCCTTGAAGATGAGAGTGTGGATGTGCTTTTTGTTTCTTTTTCTTAATGATTAGATATGAATAAAACACATCTGTATTCAAATCCTGCTGTGAAACGCTGGCTCTGAGTCTGGTGCTCTGAATTTCAGGTTGGCTCAGCGGTATGAACTATATGAGCACGTTTGACTAAAGCCAGAACATTCTCTTTTTGACATCTTAGTAACTCACCATGGGACCTGCAAAATATCTTTTCCTTGATAATATATTTCCTCTCGAAGAATGTAGAACAGTGTTCCGTCATTAAACACTCATTTGGGCACTGACACAAAGTTCAAGGGTGAGAAGTCTGCTTGTCATGAGCAAGTCAAAATTATACAACACTATTAAGTTCATCATTTCAACATATGAGAAATGTGCTTTGCATTTGACTGTAAATGCAGCCGGCACTGCAGAAAAGTAAACAAAATATTGATGTCAGTGTTCTTACTTTCACGGTGTGGGATGTACTGCAGACATTTTGCTTCAATAGAATTATTTTGTAGAAAACGGACACAAATCACCCGCGGGCCAGTAACACAATTAACATTTCTGAAGCAGAATTCACTTGAAAACACTGTCAAAGTGCAAAGAAAAACCTGCCTATAGTATTACAGCGTTAGCCTTGGCGTGCGAATGTGTTGGCGTGCATGTGTATGTGGGGTGTTCGTTTTACACAGGCATAGCTTGTGTGTAGTGAATGACATTCTGCTTTCCGAAATTCCCAGTTGGAGCAGGTTTTTCCCATCTGACACCAATCTGAGAAACCGCATATTCTGTACTATGCATGTGTTTGTAATGGTAGAAGCTTCTGGTATTCTGGAATTTTCACATTCTTTTATGGATTTCATCGTTAGCCACATTATGTTTCTATTTTAACTTTACACATAATCCCTTTTTTTCTTTCTTGCACAAATCATGCTAAACAAAGCTCCCTGATTGGCTCGGGTACCCCACACAGTCCCCAGGCTTAATGCTCTATATCAGAGGTCTTCAAAGTGTGGGGTGCTCCCCGACAGGGGGGCACTGCCACATTCCAGGGGACGGGGCGCGAGATCCCAGCGTGAAATGTAAAAAGAATACTAAAATAAAAAGGTTCTTTTTTATATTGGAGGAAATGGACAGGGGTGATTCAAATGGTCGGAATGGAGCATAACACTGTCTCAGTTTTCCCAGAGGAGGCAGACAAAGGACGCACCTGGCCAAAATGAAGGATTTGGTATGCATATTGGCTAAACGTCGGATAGGAATGGCATGGAACTCCAGGGCGGGCCCAAGTATAGACTCATGGTGGTCTGATTTCCAGAAATGGGCAGTGGCGGACACAGTGGTGTGGACAAGAGCGGTGCAGAGGGGGGAAGGGGAAAGTGGGCAAAAGATACTGGCATGGAACTCCCTGATGCAAGACCTATTTGGACAAGGGGCAGAGAGCAGCAGAGATAACCCCAGGAGAGCAGATGAACAATAACTAGACAATGGGCAGATGTATGTCGTATCCCCTAAATGAGCCGATGCGTAAGAGAGATAGATCTGAGAAGGAACAAATGGGAGGCGGCAGACCAGGGCAACATGGCCGCAGAATTGCTCCATGGTGAAAACGAAAAGATGGAATCCATGGAGAAGTGCCAGAGTGACTGTTATGTTTTGTTTGTTTGTTATGGTTGTTGGTTGTTGTTGTTAAAAAATATAATAAAGAGTTTAAAAAAACAAAAACACTGTTTCAGGCACCAATGAAATAGTGGACCGCAGGTGCAAATGGATATTCATTCCTTTAGTCACAGATTGTTTGAATAGTACCCAAGGGTTTTTTTTTTGTTAAAATGTAAGCAAATTGTGATATTTAAAGAATATTTATTCAGCTACAATGGTCAAAACCACTACCTGCATAGTGAAGTAATTCATCAAACTCCCCCACATTGGCCAAAAAAGTGGCCCATTTTGACTGGCCCACACTATCATTTTGCATTTTTGGTACAGGCATTGCCCTATTGCCCTATCTGACCCTGGCAGCTCATCCATAATGGGTAAGGGGGTGTCCACCCAGTGCCCACCTCACCCATTATGGAGGAGCCGAGGAGCCAGCGCAGCGAAACACTGAGCTCTCCCTCAGCTATTCATTTGAGCTGAGGGAGCACTCTTGGGCTGGTTGAACTGTCAAAGGGAAACATTGTTTTCCTTTGACAGTTCAGTTCAGTTCCCCAGCTGCACATGCATGAGAGGGAGCTCCTGTGCTTCCTTGCACATACGGACAGAGTGTAAGTGATTTCAATCCGGCACCTCACCTAAGTCAACGTCTAGCATGTAATGCACAACTGAAATCCTTATTTATTTGTGTCTAAAAGTTATTTTATTCTGAACGATGTACCACTCATATCACGCCCCTCTCCTGGAACCGCCCAGGTCACACTGAACCAGGAATCAGGCTGGTTTGCAAAGTTAAAATATTTATGTATTCACCATTCAATCACAGTATGTTTTAATGGATACACAATGATCACCAATGAGGTGATGTAACACTAAATAATCTCTTTAATACACAAGGAGTAATAATGAGCAAAAACAATTCAGCACAGAAAGAATAATGTTGTATGTGTGTTCAAATCGCAGTGTGGTTACTATTTCCCCCTGCACACCCCTCAACCCCACAATAGGAAATGTAAAGAGATAGGAGGAGAGAGCAGATATACAGGAATGGCAGAATTCAAACAAGATAACAATCCCACTTCCCCCCAGCAACACAAGCAACACAAGAGAGAAACAGAATTAATTGGCCAGTTGTCAAAATGCTTTTTAAAGTTATCTGGAGAATGGATTGGGTAAAACACCAAATATGGGCTAAATTGCTTAAATTGTTTAAATTCTTATGGGAGCCGCTTTGGATAGTTACACACAAACACTAGCAATGATTTGATACTAAGGAACAAAGTGAAATCTGAAAATTGAGGTCGGAAGCAATCAAAAGCTGTTTCTACACGTGTCAGAATTTCCCTAAAACGAAATTTGCAGCAAACTTATCAGTGCGCGGTAATCGCGTTTGCGGGAGAACCATATGGATTTGGGATGCAATTTTGTTGCAAATTAAAGCTGTGGATGTTAGCTACAAGCAGAAGTTTGTTTCTAGCATAAAAATTGAAGATGTTATGGACATTTTAGTGGAGGTTGTTTTTCTCAAAATAGGCACAAAGATGGAAAACGGGAATGCACATAAAAAGACAAATGAGATTTCTTACACTAGATTATGACTATCAAAAAAGAGAATGCCACACATGAATCTCCACAGTCCTGGCCAGGGACCCTTCACGTGGTGGATACTCTTTCTGGGATTCAATTTATTTATTCACAACACTAATGGTTTATGATTTTAGAAAACAATTGAGAGCAACTTAGTGCAAAAAAGTTCTGACAATTCAAAAATATTCCTAACAGTATCAATTCCTGAAGACGAGAGAGGATGGGTTTAAGATAGGGATTAACTATGTACAGTACATATGCTAGTGACACGGTTCTATCTATGGATACTCACTAGATATGTTTTACACGGAACCATCAGGATTCCGGTCTGTCAAGATTTCTGGTCAGGGATTCTGGTCATGACAGACTGCTGGGCACACCGGACTTGACTAGGTCTGTTCACAGCACGGCACAGGACTGGATCAGGTCTGCAATGGCTCTGGTCACAGCACAGGACTGGATTGGATCTGCAATGGTTCTCTGGTTCTGATAATTCTTTTAGCAGGCAAGCAGTACAGCACAGGACTGGATTGGAGCTGCCCCTTCCGGTTCTGTTGATAATTATTTTCAGCGGGCAAGCAGTACAGCACAGCCCGGCTGTATATTTTGATTCCCCTTTAGGTTTGTGGGATTCTAGTTCTGGGATTTAAGGCCTAGCCTACAATGGTTCAGCTATGCAATGGGCCTTTCTGCTTGTCAAGTTTCTGGAGTCTGGAGCAAGGAAGATGGATAGTTCTGCTTCAGGGTGCTCTGCCAGCAATTGGTTGGTGGGTGAGTCTGTATGTTTTTCTAAGTCCTCAGCTCTCTCTATTTATGCTTATGATAAAGGGGTGTGTGTGCTGGTTTTACTAAGTGCGCCCCTTTACCAGGGATTGGCTAGAGTCTCCTCTCTTCCTTGATAGGAGGAGAAAAACAGTGTGTCATCTTGATGATGTGGGTTTATGAGGCCTAGAGTCCACCCCTAGCTTCTTGAACACAAAATCTACTTTTGGTACAATACATATTTCCACATGTGCGACCTCTATAACAACCACATATATAACTCACATATTTTGAGTAGCAGGTACTCCACAAAACCCCATCGCTGTAAGATGTTGTGTCTGCTTTTTACAGAATTTTGCCCTTTTTATCCGGAACACAAGGTCCACTTTATCAAAAAATGTGTACAAATGTGCGCATTAAACATGGACATATGTGTATGAAGTTTCATGCTTCTATCAAAAATACATTTACCGCCATTTCCTCCTAGAACATGTCACAGAGTTCTGGCGCCTTTTAAAATGTGCAGTCAATATGTACATTAACAATGCTGTTATTTTTGTGTTTTTAACAATTTTACACAGTAAGTTATCAGTCTTGTTAAAATGTGTCTTTGGTCCTTGTTAAGCAACAAATGGTTGTTTGTCTCCACCTCCTTCTACCTCTGTGCAGTTCAGAAGCAGTCTCCTCCAAGTTCCTCCTGGGACCAGGCCATTTATGACTCTTCACACTTGTCATTCCTTTGAGCTCATGAGCTGGAGGAAGTCCATTGTCTCCTTCTGGCTCCCCAGCAATTGGCACCTCCCTGTGAGTTCCAGCTGGGGGGGAAGTGTCCTCCTTCTGGGAAGAAACCTGCCTTTCAAGTTCTTGCAGCTCAGCCAGGCTTGATTTAAATGTTAATTCTGTTGCATGTTTTTCTTGGCTTAACCAAACGTGGGATTTTAAAACAGGCAGTTAGAACACTTATTCCAGATTCTAAACCATGGGATTAAACAGTTACAAAATAGGTTACTGTCAGTAACAGGCCATTTACATTGCAAACATTTGATTTCAATTTGTACAGGTTTTAAAGTTAATCAGGCAGGCTTCTGACAGCTGTCATTCAGGCGGCCGAGGGTACTGCGCCCAGATTCTGACAGATTTCACAGGCAGGCAACTTTTGCTGTTGATATTTCTTTGATACTTTCAGCTTTTCAGGACATTGTAGTTTCATGATGATTTCTTGAACTAAGTGAATTGTAGCATGCAGCAAGAATTCTGGATGTTGAGGGTGTTTTATACTGGTATTCTGCAGTTTCAGCAACAAAGAAAAGGATTTAAAAGCAAGATTTTGGATTTCTTTCAGCAAAGCACTGCTTTTCCCTCTGTGCTCCATTTTTACTTGTTGCGAAGCCCAGTGACATGTTTCAGGAGTGAGATCTCTGTTCCACCACTGACAACATGCATGGCAGATTGGGCCACCATCTTTTTGTGTTTTGCACAGTGCAATTTTCAGTGGTTTTGGCACGCACAAGAGTTTTGCAGCCATTTTTGATCTTTCTGGCACCATCAGAACACAGTGGCCCTCATTACAACCCCGGCGCTAAACCATGGCGCTATTAGCACCATGGTTGGTGCCGGTGTTGTAACGAGTCCGCCATGGTGGAATGGGGAAATACCGCCCCATTCCAAGGTTGGCGGGGCGGTATTTCCCCATTTCACCATGGCCCTTCCCCATTTCCATTTTCGCCCCATAGGGGTGAATGGGACTGGGGAAGGTGCTAAGTACGGTACCGCAAATTGCGGTACCGTAATTAGCACCAAGGTCCCTTTGCGGCACCCTACTTTAACGGCTGGTAAAACCAGCCGTTAAAGGCATGGTCTAGTAAAAAATGTTATTGTCCCTACGGGTCGGCCATGTTTTTTGAGGCCTAAGTGGCTCGATTTTAGAAAACTTTCCTATGGACCTTACCCAAGTTTTCGTCCATTAAACGCACGCGAAAACAAGCACCAGGGAGCCACCATTTTCTGATAATCCTATCTTTTCCCCGATCGCCCTGACTGACCTGCTTTTGCGGCACTAAATCAATTCCCCCGCCCCTAAGCCTGACATTATCAAAACATTCATATTCCCCGCCTCTCCCCGTGACGTTACTGTGCTGCGTAGGCAAACGCGCCCAGTCGTCTTCTGCGCGACTCCACACAGAACCCGGAAACCAACACAGATCAACTCACAACACAGCGCGCCACAATTCGGAATATGAAACTGTACTTTAAAATGAAACAGCAACACGGTACATTTGGTAAAGTACATTTATTTGACATTAAATGTTTAGAGAATATTCAGCAATTGCCATATGAACTCCGGAAGCCATCTTTTATCTGTATCCGCAATAACTGTTCCGTTTCATCTTGAGTCACGCGCTGTTCCTTTATGGTACAGAGGGTGTTCATTTTCGTAAAAAGAATCACTTTGGAAGCACGGTGAACCGCAAGGCTGTTCCATCAACTAGGCACTAGTCCAGCCTAAAGGTTGATATGTTGCTTCTAGCCACTAGCACAGCGTAAGGGCATGTGGGCCCTTGGCGATCGTCCCATAATATGGTGATCGTGCTCCAGTTGTTGACACGAAGCTGCAGGTGTCTGCTGAAGAATCCACCTGCCGGTGTCTCAAACAGATGGCAGTGGCAGAAAGGGATCAAATACCTGTTATGAAAACAAAAAAATGATAATTACTCTCGCTAGCCGAACTTCATTAATATTACTCATTTTATTTATTACGGCCGATCAGAAACTATTTGCTTGCAAGGATAGTTCAATGGAGTATGTTCGTCTCTAAAATCAATGCGAAAAGTAACGAGATAAATCGAGGCCAACACACAATGATAAACGACAGTCTACATGCGTGAGGAATGATATGATATATGATATGGCATTTGTAACGCGCCTATACTCAAGTGTTTCTAGGCGTGACGAGGCAGGTGGGGAACAAGGGCAGACAGACAACGATCCTACTAGGCCAGGTGTCTTTCTGATCGCGCATGGGGAAGGGTTGTACATGGTTAGTTGAATACAAATTAAATAATAGGGCCAGCTGGTGGCAAGTGCAAGGTAAATGCCGGGAGAAGGGGCTGAAGGATACAGAGACAGTCCCGTAGTGCAGGGAAAAGTGGCTGGGCCAAGGACCGAGATCAGTGAGACCAGTGGACCTGCATGCCCATGTGCCCACTACGAACAGTTTTACTTGCTTTTCCTAGCTCTTCATTCATTCATTTATTCATGCATCCATTCATTAAATCTTCATTCCGGTATAAAAGCGTGTAAAGATTTACTTACATTATATTTGAAATTTCCATTGTGTCTCTTCGTAATGCAGTCTGTAAAACGGACCGTGCTCTTGACAATGATTTTTCGTATACTGACCTAAAACTGAAACTCAGTCTAGTTTCTGAATTTTCTGCCTTATCGTCTATTACGTTATTGCGCACTCCCTTCAAATGTAGTTCGTTCGGCATGGTCCCTGTCTCAAGGTCAAAAAACAATAGACCCTTATACTTCCAGTGCGACTTGTGGGTCTCATCTGGGCGCTGTCCTTCGCATTCTTTATTTGCAACATCACGTAGTATAGGCATCTGTGAGAACTTGAAGTTTAGAATCCGTCTATGTAGTGCGCCTCAATGTGCAAATGCGAACTGGCTTCTCTCCCAAATGCCACGGCCCGCTTGGCTGGCGCGTTCTAAGTGCCCCAATTTTGTCCCCGTTGTCTGCGAGCTTTGCAGCCCAAATTGAGACATTTAATTTTTGGCGGAAGGTCAGGGAAAGTATAAAGTACCACAGGAGTTGAGTTAAAAGTGAGATTTATTGTTTGTTTGTTTTATTATTTGCAATACGCAAGCCTCCCCTCCGTTAACAGTGCGCAGCATTTACATGAGATGAGACATGAGAAAAATATATACATACACATATGAGGTGAATAGAGAGAATTCAAAGATGACACCCAGCTTGTTCGCCACCCATGATGGTGAAGGTAGGGGTTAGGTTTACAAGTACACTGTACAATAACATTTATTTACAAAAAGACAATCGTATTGCAATTATTTAAACCGGGATTTGTACTTCACAATCAGCTGTGCTTCGGGTGGGCATGGCACAGTTGCAATGTTCGGTGGCAATGGATCACTGCTCTGCACAGAAACGTCCAAAATTCCATATCTGTGCTTCTCTAACACAGCAACAATAAGGCCTTTCACAAAGTCGAACTGCATTTCATCATAGACTGGTTTGATCACCCATTGCTTACTTCGTTTTGAAAACACCTTAGTGTAGCGAGGCATCCTTACTTTACCCCTAGTCCTAGATTGTTCACGTCCGACATTGCTGTTATGGGCCAAGACCGCTAGTAGAGTGCGATGTTTCATGCCCCGAAAGCTAAAATGCAAGCGCTTTGGCCTGTACTTTAGGCACATATTGTGGAACATCTCCAAATCTCCTGTGTGACAGAATTCTGTCAGTCCTCTCAAATCTCTTGACAGAGTTTTGTCGAAAACAATCTTCTCAATGGCTCTGTGTGTCTGTGAAGATGGAATCAACCACTTCTTCTTCCGTGCCTCCTTTGGGGACAAAGGGCCATGTTCACATTGGTGGAAATGTTCATTTGCTGTCCAGCGGTGAACGTTGGTACAGTGGTGCATCAGTGACCGCCATTTTTCAAGTAGTATTTCCACTGACCCATCACAAGTTTTTGAGCTCCACCAAAGATGGTTGGTGATAGAATGTGACCACTGCAAAATACTTTCAAAACCTTTTTTTTTCCCTGCAGCCGAGATTTTCTTATTGATTGATTTAGCAAGATGCCATACGCCAAATTGATGTTTAATATGTGAGAACTGCTCTCTCATTGTCTTGGCAATTGAAACGTGTCTATCCGTGGCTATGAGGTCGATGTGCATTCCCCTCGATTGTAGATATTCCACTGATTTTATAAAACCTAGTTTCTCCATGGCCACTGAGGATGTACATTGTGTTACCTGCACGACCACCGAACTCACAATTTTCTTACTATCCATGTCCTGAAAGTGGTAGGTGCAGTACTTGGCAGAAAATCCAGGGCTGTCGCACTGTCCATCGCCGGCTAGCCTGAATCGTTTGCCTTCGAATGTACTTGCTAGAGACAATTGTTCAATTTTCCAAGCATCACTAATGGCCGGAAACAGATAATCACGTTGGTATTTGTAGTACAGTGCTTTTGAAATGAAATGGAGTCCCACAAACTGAAAGAAAGCCTCTAACTTTCTAAAACTGGAGCCACAAAAAAGTGATGCAGCTGCACACAGTAGATTGCCTGCTGGCAGTTTCCCCAGCATCGGTTGTGCAGACCATGAGAACCTATGATTTAATCTACAGGCGGCATTTATTTTGACGTTACTGCCTTTTATTTGACGAGTCACATTAATTAATGGCTTCCCACATACTTTCCGTCTAATGGAATGCACACATTTCAGCATACTTATAATTTCCATCAAACAACTGTCGAATACAATGTATTTGCTCTCTTTCATTAGACTGTCATCCTGCGTCAATGTTGTTTCGGCCTGTGACGTTGTGGAGATTTCAACACATTGGAAAGTAATATCGCTGATATCAAGTTCTGATGCGTCTATGGATGGTGCGGCTGGTTCATTCTCTGTCATTTCGACATCTATTACTTCAACATTGATGGGAGAACACAACAATGTCGACTGTAGCTATGGTCCAATGCAACTTTGCTGTAGTCTCCAAACACAGTTAATTCATGTTCTGGCCATTGGAAATGAGCATCTCGAGCCTGAACATGCCTTGCCTCAATTAATAGTTCCTCCATAGTGTACATGGTCTGGCAAGCCACATCTCTCATTCGCTTCACTGTCTGTGTGTGTATAGTTCTGACACCCACGGGTAACTGGAGGAGAGATTGGAAAAGGGATGTTCAGTTTAAACACAAGATGGAGTGTAGTAGAATTGACTGGAAAAAAACATAAAATAGTCCCCAGCACAAACATTTTTTTAAAGTTATGAACTGTTTGTAACTAACCTTTTTTTGTTTTTTTTTCTTTGCAACTTTTTTGACTCGACCTTCAACATCTGCACGCTGTAGCTCCGATTCGTTTCCGCATGTCTTCCCTTCCTCTTGCGCTGCAAAGACTATATTTTCTGTATCCGCATAGACAGCAGGGAATGAGGCTCCATCGTCTCCCTGAAACATAGTACTTTCATTACTATGTATCAAAATATTGTTAGCATAAAACACACGTGAGGACGAACACACAGGTACATCTCAATAGCCAAACACGATTTAAACATTGTGTGCAACAATCAAACGACAAGTATTCGACCAGTGATGATCTATTTCGATGGAACTGTCAGTATCCATACCTCTGGCTCTGCATGGACTGCCATGAATGGTTGTATTGGAGAGGAGGCATCCGCATCTCCCTGAAACACAGTACTTGCATTAGTATGCTTTTCAATATTGGAAACATAACACACACTTGGGGTCGAACGCACAGGTACATATAAAGAGATAACCGCAAATGATGCATTGTCCAAAAGAATCAAGGAAAATCTAAATATGATCACATTTCATCGACTTTTTTCAACAAATTATTTACATCTGCATCCTCTAAATTGGATGTTGTGATTGTAGTGGAAGCTTCGTCGTCTCCCTGAAACACAGCACTTGCGTTAATAGGGAAGAAAGTATAGCAAATAGAATCACGTTATATGATCACGCATGATGGAGCTGTCAGTATCCATACCTTGTGCTTCTGAAGAATATCTATGGATGTTGCAAATGTAGTGCGCACTTCCGAAAGCTGTTGCACCGATTCGTATACTTGAATGTCAGGCTCTGCATCAAGTGCAGGGGTTGACGCTCCATCAACTGGCTGAAACATAGTACTTGCATTAGTGAGGATTACAATTGTGAAAACATAACACACACCTTGGGTCGACAGCACAGGTACATATCAACGGCTAACCATGAATGAAACATTGTGTAGAACAATCAAACGACAAGAATTCCAGCTCTGATGATGACGCTCGATGGAGCTGTCAGTATCCATACCTCCTGCTGTTGAAAAACATCTAGAAATGTTGTAGATGTGGCGGACGCCTCAGCATCTCCCTGAAAGACAGTACTTGCATTAGTATGGATAACACTAATTATAACTGAAAACAAACACCAGTGGACGATAACTAAGGTGTATATCAATTGGAAAGCAGTAACCAAACATTCGGTAAAATAATTACACGATAGAATAAAACTATTACTTGACATGCATAAAACAAGTATGTAGCGGATTAGCCTAGTAAGATTACCTGATACGCGCTAGAAGTGGTTGATAACTGCGACCACGTGAAGGATGTAGAATGTTCTTGCTTCAGATTCAAGGGATAGTCAAGAAGTTGTAAAGGTCAATTAATGATTGATAATGAAATGCCAATATTAAAAATAGACATGTAAGCCGACAGAATACTTGAAAAATGCTCAATACAGCACAGTTCCCTGTCCCCATATATATATATACATTGCGTTTGTGGGTTATGAAATTGAAAAAGAATATATTGATAAATGTCATTATTCAAAAAACTATACACTCATATCAATATCGAAATTATTACAAGGGATAGAACACCTACAATATCAATTAATCCGTTCAGCTACCTACACACTACCGCAAGGCCTAAAGCTAAATCCGGACACTTGACTCACCGGTGGCGGAATGTGGACGAATAGAGTGGGAATAGCGTTTTCGCGCAATTTCCGTGTCGTTCGCCGTTTATTCTTCTTTGTTACCCAAGAAGTTGTGTACATGTCCAAGGAAAAGTGCCGGCTGCAGATGCGGTATCGATCACCCCTCTTGTCCTGTAAGACTTGTTGGACTCTACTTTCCAGCTCATCCAGTGGATATCCGCAATGTCAAACCCATTCTCTTATTTGATCAACAGTTTTCGGGAATACATGCATTGTAGTTCCTTCAGATTTCGCATGGGTCTTCGAAGGGCAACCGCTAATCCAACAGGTAGGCATTGTTGATAAATCTGAAAAGTAAATATCGACATTATTATACAATCTTCAAGAATAAAGATTTGAAACAAAAGTAAATGAATCATACAATGATCAATGCAAGGTTTGTTTTGGTCGCAAGAACTATACCAGTTCATTATGTGCGGCTTAGTATTTGCATAAATTGCAGAAATGTATAATTGATGTGACTGAAATCTGAACATGTGACCCGTCCCTTGGATGTTCTGTCTTGCACGAGAAGGAAACATGCTTACATTACAGACTGGACCCCCGAAGGATGCAATTCAATGACAATAGACAAAGATGAAAATAAATAGATCTATTGATAGCATAGCAATGGAAATTCAAGTCAATAGCAATGAGACCAATGAACATAGCACTATTGGGTACTCTACTCGCAAATAGATAGAAATTTAAAAATCTGCGAAATATGACCAGGATACATGGCCTTACCTTGACCAACAAACAGTTGGATTCAGCAAGCAGAGCAGTATGATGCGGGAGAATAGGTGGATGGCCACAGGTAGCGCACTGATGGGTATGCTCGAAGCGGTCACAGAAGTTCACGGATAGCACGACGACGAGCAGATTAGCATAGATCTCAGTGGTTCCCAGGTAGCACGTTCAGGAGTTGACTTGCAAAGCACAAAGATGTTCTCATGAGACATATCGAGTGGTTTTTAAAGTATTAGAAACTGGGGTGTGTTTGTGAATGAATGACGTATGTATGTCGTGGTATTAGGGGGGCGGCCTGCTTGAAGCGGAGGCCTGCATGGAGACACGGGGTCTGAGGAGGCCATGTGACCGATGGCCCCCTGGCGTGGGACACCTTTTGAAGTGTACATGTAGTTTGGCACCTTGGCCTTTCGCGCCCCTGACAGCCCCCCATGCCAGCGCGCATCCACCGGCGCGAACCGCCTTTGATGCAGGGGGGTGGGATGGATGGCCCTGGGGCGTGCAGATAAGGCACAGGAAGACTGCTGAATGGAGACACACTTATGTGGATTGCAGGGGGGCGGCCTGCCTCAGGGGAGGCCTGCCTGGAGACACGGGGTCTGAGGAGGCCATGTGAACAATGGTCCCCTGGCGTGGGACACCTTTTGAAGTGTACATGTAGTTTGGCACCTTGGCCGTTTGCGCCCGTCACAGCCCCCCATGCCAGCGGGCATCCACCGGCGCGAACCGCCTTTGATACAGGGGGTGGGATGGATGGCCCTGGGGCGTGCAGATAAGGCACAGGAAGACTGCTGAATGGAGACACACTTATGTGGATTGCAAGGGGGCGGCCTCCCTCAGGGGAGGCCTGGCTGGAGACACGGGGTTTGAGGACACCATGTGAACAATGGCCCCTTGGCGTGGGACACCTTTTGAAGTGTACATGTAGTTTGACACCTTGGCCGTTTGCGCCCGTCACAGCCCCCCATGCCAGCGGGCATCCACCGGCGGGAACCGCCTTTGAACAGGGGGGTGGGATGGATGGCCATGGGGCATGCAGATAAGGCACAGGAAGACTGCTGAATGGAGACACACTTATGTGGATTGCAGGGGGGCGGCCTGCCTCAGGGGAGGCCTGCCTGGAGACACGGGGTCTGAGGAGACCATGTGAACAATGGCCCCTTGGCGTGGGACACCTTTTGAAGTGTACATGTAGTTTGGCACCTTGGCCTTTCGCGCCCCTGACAGCCCCCCATGCCTGCGCGCTTCCACCGGCGCGAACCGCCTTTATATCAATATACAGTATATCGCCTTTATATCAATGATAGTATATCGTTGCTTATCAATAACAAATGCCACATACCGGAGATTCTTGTGAGCACAGACCCACACTTCAACCGGTGTATTATAGTGGTCAAGACTGTATAATCCAATGGTAAATGTTAGTATAGATATATGTGTGACTTTTATAGAGACATAACCTACTGAAAGACTTTGAACAAGTTTGTTTTAGTGCATGCATTATCGAGAATATGTTGTGTTAGCTTAAATAGATAGTGACCACCCTGCTTCAGAGCAACCAGACCTTCACCCATTCGGAGCACAGATGTCTGACGTCCATCCTTGAATGGAGACACACTTGATTAATTTAAAAAATCGAGACAACCGTTGTTAAAATATATGTGGTGTTTTATTTTGTATCTTATTTTCATGACACAAAAATACAAGACTTTAAAGAATATACAGGTCAGGTTGCAGCACAGCGAGAGAAAATCCCCTGTACTGACCGCTGTCACTCGGGAACGTTTCTCTAATGGCACGAACGGCACAGGCGGGTATCACTCTTCGAACGCGGTGTCCAAACCTCCCGTGAAGCCACCATGTAAAGGAACGATAGGCCACCAGCCTGTACCACCTGTGAAAAGGAATGAAACAAACTGTTTTTAAATGACCAAGATAAGTTTCATAAACGTTTGTTGTCAATGACAATTCTTGTAACTAATGGCATTTTACACGGACAAATGCTATCTAGACAATGCACACTATTGAACGACTTACATGCGTTACAATGATATGTAGATGTAATTTTGGATATAGTAGAAGAACATGAAATAGGAGTGGCATGACAAGCAGAGTATACTTACTCGTTACTCGGATTACGAGGACGAACAGTTGCTCGAAGTTCGTGCATAAGCACCATCATTATTCTCAACACGGCCCGTGTGAGGCAGGCTGCCCTGAAGTCTGGCAGCTCGGTGATGCATTGCGGTCGTGGCTCGCCTTCCGAAATGTAGGCCAGGCATCCCAAGTTTTCTCGGCAGCAGCAGTTCTCGTCCTCAGTTGGCATTAGCTCGCACCGATTGCATGTGCACCAGGTGGAGACGCCGTCCATTCGACTAGGCCCAGGCTCTTCATCTGTTGATTCGTCCTGCCAACTGCCGTCCGAATCCCCATCGTTTTCGCATGCTTCCCTTTCCAGTAGTTCCTCCTCGGTATACTCGGGCTCGTACATGTAGGGCATTATTGTAGCCATTGTGTGTTAAACAAACTAAAATAATTTATAGCGGTGGTACTGGTATCTGTTCACACGGGCTACAAGCGGCGAAGGTAGCTGACCAGAGCACTGAAACGAGTCACAGAATACTCAAAGTAACACAGAGAGAGGAATGGAATCGAAAATCGGCTGCTGTGTGTTGTGAAACGGTCTGTTTATACTTATTGAGGAGAGAGGCGTCCTGCCATTTCCATGGCGACACGTCATTAGCTGAAGCGCAGCAACTGTTGACACGAGACGTGCTTTGGCGTTGGGAAATGGGCGGTACGAGTCTGCTGATGACAGGCTCAGGGGCGGGGGAATTGATTTAGTGCCGCAAAAGCATGTCAGCCAGGGCGATCGGGGAAAAGATAGGATTATCAGAAAATGGCGGCTCCCTGGTGCTTGTTTTCGCGTGCGTTTAATGGACGAAAACTCGGGTAAGGTCCATAGGAAAGTTTCCTAAAATCGAGCCACTTAGGCTTAAAAAACATGGCCGACCCGTAGGGACAATAACATTTTTTACTAGACCATGCCTTTAAGGTCGGGTTCCGCAAAGGGACCTCGTAATCAGGCGTTAAGGGTTTAACGGCGCCAACACCTTTTACGGCGCCGTTAAACCCTTAACGCCAGGGTCGTAATGACCCCCAGTGATGCCGTATGGTAGAGCAAAAGTGGGTCAAGACATCCGACATGAGCTGCCTGGAGCAAGGCGTTTCAGCACCCACACACAGGTCCCTGCAGAAGGTATGTTTATGTTCATTTATTTTTTATTCAAATATGTGTATGGATTTATTTATTTATTTATTTATTTATTACATTTGTTACTCGCCCAGACCCTTAGGTATCACGGCAAGGTTACAGACAACTTGAAGATGCATAAATTGACAATTATGGCAAAATTATGTTATAGGCAAAACATTATGAAAGTAAAAGAAAAAATTCACATCACAGAAATATATACCAGGGAGCGAAAAATGTACATAATGTTGTTAGGCTATGTTTATTGGTATTTGTTAAATAGCCAGGTTTTCAGCTGTTTTTTGAACCCCGAGAGAGTTTCCTCATTTTTGATGCAGAGCGGGAGAGAGTTCCAGTGTTTGGGGGCTAAGTATTGGAAACTGGCGCCCCCTGCTCTCGTCTTTTTGTAGTGAAGTGTAACCAGTAATGAGTGGTTTTTAGATGTTAGGGATCTGGTACTTGTTTTTTTTTGGATATTACGCGGTTTAAGTAGATGGGAGAATTTTCATGGAGGCATTTGTAAGTGATGCACATAATGTTTTGAATATGACTCTGGCTTTGATAGGTAACCAGTGGTGCTCTCTTCTGGTTTTGGATATATGGTCTGATTTTCTTATTCCAAGGGCAGCCCTCAGGGCTTTATTTTGAATTAACTGCAATTTAGTGAAGTTGGTAGTGGAGGTGCCTAGTAGCAGTACATTACAATAATCAAGTCTAGATAAGATCAAAGCCCTGGCTAGAGTGATGCGGTTAGTAGGGGTCAGGAATTGGTGATTGATGGAGATAAGTTTTGAAGTGTAAGAGGTGGAGGATGAGAGAGTGCTGACGTGTTTGGTCAGGGAGAGGTTAGAATCCAAGTAAACCGCTAATGTTTTTACATGTTTGAGAACTGGAATATTGGTGCCGTCTATATTGATGGCGGTGTAGTCTGGCTGAAGGGCGTTTATTTTGGCTTTGGAGCCCACAATGATAATCTCCGTCTTTTCATTGTTGAGGAAGAGACTGTTTAGGGCCAAATCAGATTTGGATTATGGAGTAGATTTTATTTATGGTGGATGTGTCTTGGATGTAATTCCCTGTGAGGGGGATCAGGATCTGGGTGTCATCTGCAAAGTTAGTGTAGATGATACCCATATCATCAAGCGCTGAGAAGAGGAGCTTCGTTTAAGCATTGTAGAGTGTAGGTGATAAGCAGGAACCTTGTGGGACACGAATAGGGACTGGTATAGGATCTGCAGCTTCTTTGCCTTTGGATACTCTGGACGTTCGCTCAGCCAATTTAATCCAGGTTGTGGCGTCCTTGGAGAAATTGAAGTCTTTGGCTTGGGTGGAGCACCGTTTATCATGATCCACATGGTCAAACGCTGCAGAAAGGTCCTATAGGAGTAGGATACAGAGTTTACCTGAATCTGTAATAGCGTCCATTTGGATTTTAAGATCCAGGAGGGCTGTTTCCGTACGGTGGTTCTGGCGAAAACCTGATTGTCTGGTGCCCAGGAGTTGATTCTGTTCTAAATGTGCTTGGACTTGGTTGTATGCTATTTTAGCGAGGATTTTTAGTGAGAATGGGACAGTTGTTATTAGTCTGTAGTTTGTGAGCACCGTGGGGTCAAGGTTGGGCATTTTTTTAGCAGTGACTTAACCCAGGCTTCCTTAATACTGGCTGGCACCACGTTTTGTCAAAGGAGGCATTTATGAATGTAGTAATGATGTGTGTCAATGCATGGGCGCAGCACTTGACTATTTTCGCTGGGTCAGTCTCCCTTACAATTGGAAGCTTTGAGCTTGGGTATGGTATTGAACACTAATTCTTGTGATACTGGAGCACACTGAATGGATGGTTTGGTGTTATCATTGACAATGGGTAGGTGAGTGGCGGTGGCAAGTTTGTGTTCAAGGAGTTGTTTTTTGGTTTAGATTTTATTTTGAAGGAGATTAATTAATTTTGGCAGTAAGTGCGTCTTGGATGGTGATGCACTCTTTGCTTGAGTTTGAGCAGTTTGTTGATTGGTTTTTGGTTTTCTTGTTCTTTTAATATTGCAAAATGTTCTTTTGAGTCGGATGCAGCATTGCTGATCCGGACATTAAAGGCATTTGCTTTATGGGTGATGATGGCTTTTCTGTAAATTCGATTTGCCTTCTGGTAGACTATTTCAGTTTCTGTGTGGGGTGTTTTCTATGGGTGTGTTCATGGGCACATTTGGTTCTCCTGAGTGCTACAAGTTCCTCATTGAACAAGAAGCATGAACGTTTTTATGAGCGCTTGGTTTTTGTAGTGAGTGGGGCTACTGCATTAATGGTTGTCATCAGCGGTGGATAACGTGTCTAGGTCTTTAGAAAGCAGTGGTTCAAGTGTTTATGGAGTGAGTTTGCAGAGGTTTCTGGTTTTGAAGAATTGGGGATTTTAGAAGTGGTTACAGGAGATTCAAGAGTGTTCATGGTGAACATGATATTGTAGTGGTCAGACCACACTAACGGGGTTATGGAATCAATGGAAATGTCTATGTTAAGCGAGAGGATTAAATCAAGGGTTCTACCTTTGATGTGGGTGGGGGAGTTCACTAGCTGGGCAAAGCTCATATCCTTCAAGGATCAATGTAGGACTTATGCGTTGTGATCAAGGCTATCGTTGAATCCTAAATTCAATTCTCCCAAGAGGATACATTTAGTGTTTGGCTTGATGATGGGTACTAGGAGTAGCGGAATATCTATCTCCGGCTGACTATTGGAATTGGGGGCTCTGTACATTGGCTATTATATTAATGGTTGTTTTTTCGTTTATGGAGAGTTTGGCTAGTAGTAGTTTGTATCCAGGTAGGCTTTCAATTTTGCATGATCTCAGCTGGAGATTAGAATTGGCCATGATGGCTACGCCACCTCCGTGAGTATGGGTCCTATCTGTTCTAAGGATAGTGTACTCTGGGGGGATGGATATAGTGAGGCGGGGGCCAGAGGCTTGGTGAAGCCATGATTCAGTGATGACTAAGATATCCAGCTTGGATTCTTTCATGAGGCCTTGTATTTCGATAGGATGAGCTCCTAAGGAGCGGGCATTTATGAGGGCACATTGTAAGGTGGAGGGGTGTTTGAGGATGTGGGTGTATGATTTTTGGTGGTCAGATGTTCGGGGGTGGTGCTTGGTTTGGAATTGGTTTTGGGTATGGGGTGGTGGCCACATAGTAGTGATTTGGTGGGTAAAGTGTTCTCTGGTGTAACTCGGAGTGTGTGATGGTTGGCCTGGTACTGAGAACATGCTCTTAAGCGTGATCGTCTAGCTTTTCCTAGGTATGGATTGTATTTCATCCGAACTACTATGTTTCTGAGTAGCCTTGGGTGGTTTGGCGGCGGAGTCATGAGTGGGGGCCTGTAATGATTCAACACTAACATGTCTCGTGCAGCAACCAACGAGGCAAATGGAGAGTCCCCTGAGGCCCCTAACACCTCCCTCCTCCCTAAGAGGGAAACGAAGGGTTGTGCAAGGGATCCCAGGGAAACCCTCCTGGGGGAAAAACCCTGCTGGAACGGATGTGGAGCTGGATCGGTCGTGTTGTCCGCTGGCTGCAGCTCCTCAAGATTCAGGACTCACTGGTTCTGGTCACGGAATCCTGGCGAAGTCCGGATTCTGGATAAGTAAACAAGAGATGAGCGAAGGAACTAGGTTTGAAAGGAATCAATGTAAATGGTTGGTGGTGTACCTAACGTGTCTGGAAGGGGAGGCTACCGGAGCTTCCTGTAGACTCGTGGGCAGCGGAACGGGATGACTGGGCGGAAAGGCAAGGCTGTAGGAAAGAGCAGGAAGGAAAGGTAAGTATGGGAATAAGGTATTGAGTAACAAACACCCTAGTTGCGAACTCATGTAGCGTCTGTAGAGAGTAGCGATGCATTGAGCTTCGGCTCTGCTGTGCCATATCCGGAATCCACGGGAGAACGAGATGACGTACAAGGACGTCTGCCATGCGAACGTGAAAACACTGCACCGTGACCCAGAGAATGAGGAGCCATCTTGGAAGAAGGGGAAACGGAAAATGCTCGCAATCTCCAGCATTGCCACAGGGAACGGCGGTGCCAGCGAGCCGTGACAGTATGCCTCCTTCCGAGGGTAACACCCCCCGGCTTGCCCGGGTGACACCTGTGAAAACGGTGAACAAGTAAGGGGGCGTGGACAGCTGAAGCTGGTTCCCACGTATGGTCGGCCACAGAGTAACCCTTCCAATGGATCAAATACTGCACTCGACCGCGATGATAACGGGAATCACAAATGCCCGAGACTTCGAACTCAGGACCATCCGTAGTAGCTACTGGAGGCGGACAGGCCTTTGTAGATCGACCAAAACGATCCGATACATGAAGCTTGAGTTGTGAAACGTGAAAAACTGGGTAGATCCTGGACCAAGAAGGTGGAAGCTGTAACTCAAAAGCCAAAGAACCTTTCGCTCCCAATACCGTGAAAGGTCCAAAATATTTTGGAGACAATTTAGAGGGAATCAGATGTCTGGGCAGAAACTTTGCTGAGAGCCAGACCAAATCCCCCGGAACAATCACTGGAGACGGTGAACGATGCAAGTCAGCATAATGTTTAGAATGCTCTTGAGCTTCAAATAATACGGTTCTGGCCAAAAGATGTCCCTGTTGAATGTCGCCCATTAGGGCGTCCACATCTGGAAAGGCCAAAGATCTGAGAAGAGAGGATGAATAGCAGGAAGGATCGTACCCATAAGGTACAATGGGCCTCATTAGGACCCAGGCGGTAAGGGGTTTACGGCGGCGTAAACAGCGCAGACCCTTACCGCCTGATTCCGAGGTCCCTTAGCGCCATGGAGGTTTTAACACCTACAGGTGTTAAAATCCATGGCGCTAAGGGACCTTGTTGTTAATTACGCCACCGTAATTTACGGTGGCGTAATTAACGCCTTCCCCACTCCCATTATGCCCTATGGGGCAAAAATGGGAATGGGGAAGGGTAAATGGGTTAATGGGGACTTACCGCCCCACTCACCTCGGAATGGGGCGGTAGGTCCGCCAACCACCATGGCGTAAACGTAGTCAATTGCCAAGGACGGGTAGGTATTTGGACTAGAGCCAGCTTTCCCAATGGTTTACTGCGAGGAACCTTGACTTGCAGACAGACCACACAGGAAGAGACGTAATCAGTCACGTCCTTTCTTAAGGTTTCCCACCAGAAGTGTCTCAGTATGAGTTCCTGTGTGCTGGCTATTCCACGATGTCCCGCTACTATAGAATCGTGACACATGTGCATTACTTCAGTTCGGAGCTGGAGTGAGGGAATGTACACCTGATTACCCCGGTAGAAACATCCATCCTCGAGACATAGTCCCCATTTATCCGCCCGAAGTCTAATGGAGTCCATTAAGACATGAGTTTGGACTGCTACAGAGTGGAGGAAGTCATGAACCAAGATATAAATGTAGCATGAGGAAACAATCTTTCGGTCTGAAAACCAGGTTTGCAATCGGGATCTCTTTGAGATAGAGCGTCTGCTTGAAGATTAGTTTTACCTGGAATGATAGTGAAAGTAATATTGTAGGGAGAGAAAAAATGGGCCCATCTTGCTTGCCGGCTGTTGCGAGTCTCAGCGTATTGTAAACTCTTGAGATTCTGATGGTCGGTGCGAACCTCAATGGGATGTTGTGAACCCAAAAGGAGATGTCTCCATTCTTGAAAGGACCGTTTTATAGCCAGCAACTCTTTCTCTAGCATAGTGTAATTGATCTCAGAGGGAGAAAAAGTCTTGGACAGAAAATCCACAGGGTGTTCTGGTCCTTGAGCAAAAGCTTGTTTGAGCACTGCACCCAAAGCAAAATGGGAGGCATCAGTTTCGACTATAAACGGTAAGCTCTGATCTGGGGTTCGCAAGAGTGGAGCGTAAGTAAAGAGAGTCTTCAAAGTATCAAAGGCTGACTGGGCGTCTTCCGTCCATTCAAAAGACTTTCCCTTCTTGAGTAATCGTGTAAGGGGCAGAACGATTGACGAAAATCCTGCTATAAATTTCCTATAGAAATTCGAAAACCCCAGAAATCTCTGTAGTTCTTTGATAGAACCAGGAGAGGACCATTCCAGAATAGCGGTCACCTTGCGAGGATCCATGGAAATTCCAGTAGGGGACAGAACGAACCCCAGGTACGTGAATGTAGTCTGATGGAATCTGCACTTTTCTGGCTTGCAATAGAGGTGGTTACTTCGTAATCGGTGTAATACCTGACACACGTGTTGGGGATGTTCTTTAGGATTCCTGGAAAACACCAATATGTCGTCAACCGACATATTGGTGTCGAATACCGTACGAAGAAGGAGGTGTGAGAATATATGGTCAATGAATCTTTGAAAAACTGCAGGCGCATTCGCGAGACTGAAGGGAATAACCCGGTATTTCAAATGTCCAAAAGGGGTACGAAACGCGGTCTTCCACTCATCCCCTTCTTTAATTCTGATGAGGTGATAAGCCCCTCTGAGGTCCAACTTTGTGTAGATTGTTGCCCCTTTTACTGCTCCTAGGATGTCTGGTATTAAGGGCATGGGGTATCGATCGGGAATTGTGATCTTGTTAAGACCCCTATAATCAATGCAGGGATGTAACTCGTCTGTGTCGTTCTTTGCTATGAAGAATAATGATGCGCCTGCAGGGGAAGTCGATTCCGCAATCAAACCATTTCTGAGGTGGGTATCCAAATACTGTCGCAGGACTAATTTTTCCTTCTCGGAAAGGATGTACATCTTTCTGAAAGGGAGTGGCTGAGAGGAGTCTAGACGGATGCAACAATCGTCTCTCCGATGAGGCGGAAGTTCAGAAAATTTGGAAGAGGAGAAAATGTCCTGAAACTCTTCGTACTCAGGAGGAACAAGACTAATCAAATCTACTATCCTTTGAGGGGCAACAGGATTCGAAGAAGGAGTACAAAATCCGACTGATCCCTCAGCAAGACAGTTTATGTAAGGGTTATTTAGTCTTAACCATGGCAAGCCCAAAATGACAGGGTAGTGAGCTGCTTTTATTATATAAAATACGGCGTTTTCCCTGTGTGATCCAATGAACATCTTCAAGTGAGAGTCTGTTCTCGTATAGGTCCCGATATTAGTGGGGTTCCGTCTACGCCTTCAACAGGTATAGCGATAGCTTTGGGAGACCGGGGAATATTCTGTCTTCTCGCCCAAAAATCGTCCATGAACATACCAGCTGCCCCACAGTCAACCAAGGCTGGGACGGTAACAATGCTCTTATCTGGCAGATAAAAAGTGACACGCAGGACTACCATGTCCGGCGAGGGAGACAACCTTGTAGGAGATTGGGAACCTGTATCTGTTACCCCGACCGTAGGTCCCTTTACGGTTGAGGTCTGGTGTTTTCCGAACGAAATGGTTTTCTGAGAGGAGCGACTGGGCACTCGTGCACGGCATGATCAGAAGAGCCACAATACATGCATAGTCCCTGGTTTCTTCTGCGGGCGCGTTCCTCTTGAGTTAGAGGACCCTGTGTAGTGCCCACCTGTATAGGTTCGTCCGGAGTAGGAGTTTTAGGGGAGGATACTAATTCTGGCGCAGAGCGATGACTTCTCCCTTTCTTCCTCTCCGTATGTCTTTCTTGAAGTTGATAGTCCAGCTGCATGGTTAACGAGATTAGTTCTGCTAATGTGTTTGGTCTCGGAACTCGAGCTAGTTCATCCTTCAAATCCTCATTAACCCCTCTCCTAAACAACATAATAAGCGCATCATCGGCCCATGATGTACCTAGGGCCATTTGTTTAAAACGGGTAATGAATTCTAAGATTCCCAAAGACCCTTGCTTGAAATCTAGAAGTTTCTCTTTAGAGGAGACATTGTATTCCCTCCGAGAAAACATAGCTTTTAGGCTAGCCGTAAAAGCAGGCACAGAATCTAATATGGCATTGTTGGAAGTGACAATAGGCGTTGCCCAAGCAAGCGCGGGACCTGTGAGATGGGTAATCATATATCCCACTCTATCTCTGTCCGAGGGAAAGAAGGATGTTTTAAAAGCAGATTGCACCGTACATGCATCCGAAAATTCCCTTAAAGAATGTGGGTTTCCGTCGTATTTCCCGCCTGGTAGAGGGCCAGGAGGAATCTCCGAACTAGTAGGGGCCTTAATTAACATTTGTTGTTTAAGGATTGAATTTTCATGCTTTAAGGCTTGTACCTCATGGGCCAATCCTTGTACTGCTGTCGTTAATTGCTGCACTTGGTCTAAGGCTGCCTGTAAAGTAGTCATAATGTGTATCTAACTATTTCTTTTTCTTCTTTTTAGGGCGTCGCTAGCTGTAATGATTCAAAACTAACCTGTCTCGTGCAGCAACCAACGAGGCAAATGGAGAGTCCCCTGAGGCCCATAACACCTCCCTCCTCCCGAAGAGGGAAACGAAGGGTTGTGCAAGGGATCCCAGGGAAACCCTCCTGGGGGAAAAAACCCTGCTGGAACGGATGTGGAGCTGGATCTGTCGCGTTGTCCGCTGGCTGCAGCTCCTCAAGATTCAGGACTCACTGGTTCTGGTCACGGAATCCTGGCGAAGTCCGGATTCTGGATAAGTAAACAAGAGATGAGCGAAGGAACTAGGTTTGAAAGGAATCAATGTAAATGGTTGGTGGTGTACCTAACGTGTCTGGAAGGGGAGGCTACCGGAGCTTCCTGTAGACTCATGGGCAGCGGAACGGGATGACTGGGCAGAAAGGCAAGGCTGTAGGAAAGAGCAGGAAGGAAAGGTAAGTATAGGAATAAGGTATTGAGTAACAAACACCCTAGTTGCGAACTCACGTAGCGTCTGTAGAGAGTAGCGATGCACTGAGCTTCGGCTCTGCTGTGCCATATCCGGAATCCACGGGAGAACGAGATGACATCAGAGGACGTCTGCCATGCGAACGTGAAAACACTGCACCGTAACCCAGAGAATGAGGAGCCATCTTGGAAGATGGGGAAACGGAAAGTGCTCGCAATCTCCAGCGTTGCCACAGGGAACGGCGGTGCCAGCGAGCTGTGACAGGGCCTGGGTGTAGGACTTGGGATTGGTGGTGAGGGCGTCTTTGGTGGTAAGTGGGAACAGGGATAAGGAGGGCAAGAATGGCGTGGGGCATGGGATGGGATGATGCCTTGGACATGCTGCTTTAGAAAGGCCATTTTTATGTACATTATAGTGTCTTCCTGAACAAAGGATGTCGTTCGGGATGAGGCAGTATGGGAACATGCTGAGAATTAACCAACCTATCATGATGCGTGTATGCTTGTGTTATGAGTGAGTGTATGGTGATGGGTGCTCGCGTGAATGATAGAGTGATTACTGTGTGTATGTGTGTGTGTTTGTTTTGGTTCGTTGAGCTGTTGTTGGTGAGTGGGAGGTGTAGGGGGAAGGAAGCTTGTACAACAAAGCCATTTTAAAAATGCCATTGTTGCACAATCGCCCTTCCCACCTGCCAAAATCAGCTCTCCTCTGAGGCGCTGTATATCTATCATAGATGTCCAGTCAATAATACCATGCTCCCCCCCCCCCAAGCACCTTCTATACACACATAATCATGTTGATGGTGTTAGGCACTATGGGGCCCAGGGGACAGGGATGGTATCTTATTACTGGATATCTATCATAGATGTCCAGTAAAAAATATCGTGCCTGCCCCCTGAGCCCCCCAGCGCCAAATGCAAACTGTGTGGCTTTTTACCCATTTCTTTTAAAGTATGCTCTAAAAGGCAACATTTTAACCCATTCTTTTTTTTTTTAAACAGTGGGAAAGACCCCAAACTCCCTTTGATTGGTTTGGGTTCCCTCGTTGCGCTCGGTCGCTATGGCATATCTGTTGGAAATATTTATGCCCCTCCAACTAAATAATTCACCAGTTACCGCTGGCCCTGGGACTGTGCTGGTAGCAGGGTGGGGAAGCCCGGGGACTTTGCTGGGAGCAGGAGGGCCGGGAGCCATGAAATAGTGGTGGGAGCAGGGTTTGGAGAGCCCTGGGTCTGTGGTGCTGTGGGGAGAGCACAGGGACTCAGATGAGGGAGTCCAGAGATTGTGATGGGAGCAGGTGGGGGAGCAGGTGGGGGAGCCCATGCACTATACTGGGAGTAGGGGGCAGGGACGGCACGCAATAGTTCATAGCCATTTGAATTTACAGTCCATTTGGCGTTTTGGGGGGGCCCAGCCTGCCCACATTTTGCTTAGTGTAAGCAGGCCTAAAACGTTTGAAGACACGTGCTGTACATGATGATAGTTGTTTAAATTTTTCGTTTGAAGGCCTGGGCTAGAAGAACCAGGATCCAAGGCAAACCAGCAACAGCAAAGCCAATAGATCTGGCTTTGTAAGCAGGTTTCTGCAATCTGTGGCTCTCTATGATATTTGGACTATGACTCCCATGATCCTCGCCCATTGACTTAGCTGGCTAGGGCTGATGAGAATTGTAGTCCAAAACATCTGGAGAGCCAAATGTTACAGACCCAGCATAGATTTAGTAAAACATCATGACAAACAAGACTTATCCTCTACATCTGCAAATCATGACCTATTGGCTGTGCCGATAATTGCTGTTGCAGAGTAGCTACTGAAGAGAATGCCCAAGATTGCCGAGCTCGATATGGGCACTGCAGTCCTATTCTTCTTTGAATGTCTCTGCCCAGAACCTATGACGCATGCTCCAGACATCAAGAAGGACTCATATTCAAAACCATGAAGTCCTGTTGTTTAGCTTAGACGCTGCCGATTTCTTTCCAGCAGGAAATATCACAAGATGACTCACAGAAAGCAATGCATATGACAGAAACTTCCCCCGGCAAAAATGACACTAACTTGCAATCAACACCAATTGGCAAGGAAATCAAATATGTTCTCCTATTAAGTATTGCAGCCATTAATTCACTGTGCTGCATGGTTACATTCCGCAGCTCAAAAGTGTCACACACAAGGAAAACAGACAATGAAGACAAACATTATCATGGAGCTATTAGAACGGCACTCTGTGCAGCATGGGGTGGCTGACTGCTATGTTCTTTAACTATAGTAACAGTAGCAGCGAGAGATAAAAGGCAGCTTCTAATAACAAGAAAAAACAGAAGCATCACCTTAATAACAATAATAGAAGACAAGTTTAATGGTGCACAACAGTGGAAAAAAAACATTAATCTAAGAACCAGCATCAAAACAAAAGGAGCTCCAAAAAGCTATCAATACTTTCCTCCCCCACTTAGACAATTGGACTACCTGTCTCAGGAGGATAGCTCAGTGGCAACGTGCTCGCCTCGGAAGCAAGACAACACAGAGCAAAACATGTTCGATCCCCGGGTCGGCCCTTAGAAACCTCTATGTATTAAGCGCGTTATAAATAACCTATCATATATACCTTCAACAAATTGGCCAACACGATAAACAGCTTCTACAATGGTGCAATCCTGCTGCGTCACAGAACAGCTGCTTGACACTAGGGCCCATCTACATGTTGCTGCTCCCTCTAGCAAGACCATAAAACATGGGCAGGTGAACTACTCACATCCGCCATGAGACTTCTTGAGAACTGTACACAGGGATGGCGCCAGGGTCTTTCAATCATTTCAAATGAAAGGGGCATCGTGCCTCAGGGGGACCCCCCCTAGCAACCGCCCCCATGTTGCCTGTCAGCAGTCTCTAAACACAGCAATATATTCCTTTCTCTATTTCCGTTACCACAGGATATACAGAAGTGTTATCACCTCATTGTCTTCTAATACTGGTTCATCCGCATCAGCCCCTTGCTGACAAAGAAGGGTGTAGAGCTCTTCAGTCGGCATTTATTGTTCAACAGCCCTGCTGGCTGGCTGTCTCGTGATAATCAGCAGCCATTAACCTTATTTTTGTTGCCATTGTAATGTATGCACCCCAGCCCTTAGACTGTTTTCGCTCTAAGCAGGGGGACCCCCAACCATCATGTTGAAATGGGCCCCTACACATCTTCAGCTGGGTCTGACTGTACAAAACCAACACCAAAGTTCGTAGCATTATCCTTGTACAACTAGAAACCCCCACTGCGCCTTCGTAAACCTCATTACATCGCTGATTGAAGTGCAAAGCCTGCCGAACCTGAAACACGTTTTTTTCAGTCCTGTGTCGTAAAATATGCTTTGCTGAATCTCATTACACGTGTTCTGGCATGAGAACAACATTTGGGAACAGGGTAGCTGCCCATTCTCTTCACGAATGAAGCCACATAAGCACGGAAAGTCGTGCGCAGCACCATGCCTGATACTACACCTGCTTTGCCCATTGTGATCAAGATAATGTGGGCAGGGAGCTCAGTGAATCGAACACTTGCTGTTCAGATCTGTTTTCCTATTGGCAGATCCTGGCAGGCCAGAAGCAGCACATTTCCGAGGTCAATTGACACAGGTGCTACTGTTCTGATTACTTACTGGTAATCTTCATTACTCCTAGTCATACTCTTCCTCGTCCCAGTACTTACCTCATGCGGCACCCGCCTCCGACACAGGACCTTCTTCTATTTCTTCTTATTTCTATAACTCCTCCCCCACACCCACGTTACTTAGTTTCATATTACCAAGCCGTAGCATGGGACCTTCCCCGCAGGGAGGGTGAGGAGGGTCGTCAGTACTGTGACGAGGAAGAGTAGGACTAGGAGTAATGAAGATTACCGGTAAGTAATCAGAACATTACCTCCACGTCCACTCTTCCTCGTCCCAGTACTTACCTCATGAGGTATACCAAAGCAACAAATGGGGGAAAAGGGTCCCAATGAGACACCGAGTCAAAACAGTGCAGAAACACACACCTTTAATAATCCCCACAGACAAAACTCCAACCCCGAAGGAACCAACCCCCGAGTGGGAGACATTCAACCTATAGTGGTTGATGAAGGTGCTCTGATCAGCCCAAGTGGCAGCTCTACATATCTCCTGTAGAGAAACCCCCCTAGCATCGGCCCATGAGGCCGCCAAACCTCTGGTGGACCGCCCCTGAACGTGCGCAGGCACAGGCAGGCCCGAAGCCACATAGGCCATGGAGACCACAAGACGGATCCATCGGCTAATGGACACTACAGATGCCTTACGCCCAGCCCCAGCCGGGCCAAAAGTAATCAGAAGACTGTCAGAGCGGCGGAAAGGGGCAGTTCTAGCCAAGTACTCCAACACCGCCCGCCACACATCAATGTTATGCCAAGCCACTTCCTCTGGCGTTTGCGGATTTTGAAAAAAGGCAGGGAGAACCAGATCCTGAGAGGTGTGAAAACGAGAAACAACTTTAGGGAGAAACTTCCGATCACACCTCAGCACCACCGAGTCCGGCAGAACCCTCAGGAAAGGGGGGTGACATAACAGAGCCCCAATCTCACCAAGCCTACGGGCAGAAGTTATGGCAATGAGAAAAGCAGTCTTCAACGTCAGATGTTTCATATCAATTTCGGAAATGGGCTCAAAGGGAGGCCCTTGAAGAAACTTTAAGACAAGAGGGAGATCCCAAGGAGGAAGCCCCTTATAAGTACAAGGACGGGAAGAAGAAAAACCCCTGAGCAACTTCCCCACCAACACCTCCCCATCCAAGTGCCCATCAGAGTCCCCCAAAAGGAATTTTATGGAGGCCCACTGAGAGCGAAGCGTGGATACCGCCAGGCCCTTGTCAAACCCATCCCGGAGGAATTGAAGGATAGCGGGGAGGCCAGAACGCAGGGGGGAAATCCCAGACCGCCCACACCAGTCCCGGAAATGGCTCCAATGTCTGCCGTAAGCCTTCAGAGTGGAGGGTCTAAGAGCATTCATTATGGAATCCACCACAGGACCAGAAAACCCCTGAGATATCAGCCTAGCCCGTGCAATATCCACACTGCCCATTGTATCTGGCGGACCCCCAACCGTAGCTCCCCCAGAAGGGGACAAGGCCACTTCAGAACCAGCCAATGCTCCTGGCACCGAAGCTCCAACAGAGAGGGGAACCAACTCCGGCGGGGCCAGTACGGAGCGAACAACAATACAGTCACCCTGGATATTCTGATGCACTGAACCACCCGAGGCAGAAGAGGAATAGGTGGAAAAGCATAAAGGAGACCCTGAGGCCACTGCACAGAGAGGGCGTCCACCCCCACGCACCCTCTGTCTGAAAACGAGAGCAGAAGAGGGGAACTTTTGCTGAGGCTGGAGACGCAAACAGGTCCAGAATAGGGGTCCCGAACCTGACACAGATCTCTGCAAAAACCTGGGTCGAGAGGACCAGTTCCACCGAGGAGGGAAATCGGCGGCTGAGTAGATCCGCCCAAACATTGTCCACCCCCCTGATATGTGAAGCCACCAGGGACACCGGATGTGATTCCCCCCAAGCACCTATCTGAGCTGCCAGGGCATTCAAGGAGCGGCCGGAACCCCCTTGGCGGTTGACGTAAGCCAAAGCTGTCGTATTGTCCGTCCGGACCAAAACTGCCCGGCCCATCAGTAACCTCCTGAAGTACACCAGAGCCCAGAGAATGGCACACAACTCTCGCCAATTGGATGTCCGATGGCTCTCTTCCGGATCCCACAACCCCTGAGCAGAGAGGACTCCCAACGTAGCTCCCCAGCCCCTTCCACTGGCGTCAGTAGTAAGTGTGGTCACAGGAGGAATGATCAGGGACACCCCAGCCCGTAGTTTCGGAACCCCCAACCACCACTGCAGGGAGACCCGCAGCGGTGGGGACACCGGAACCAAAGCCTCGAAAGCTTGAGATGAAGGGAGCCAGTGGGAGAGAAGGTAGGACACCAGGGGGCGTAGACGAAGACGGGCCCAGGGAACTAGAAACACGCAAGAAGCCATGTGCCCCTGCAATTTCAGCAATAGGCGGGCCGGGACATACTGCCTCTCGAGAACCCTGCCCAGAACAGTCAGCAAGCGACGGACCCTCTCCAGGGACAGGAACACCTTCCCCATCCTGGTGCAAACCTGTGCACCAATGAAAACTAGATCCTGAGACGCCTCCAGTTGGGACTTCTGCCAGTTCACCAGGAAACCCCAGTCCTGCAATGCCTGGCAGACCAATCGGAGATGAGAAATGACAGTCTGCCGGCAGGACGCTTTGATCAACCAATCGTCCAGGTAGGGAAATATCTGAATGCCCCGCAGATGTAAGTGCGCCACCAGGGGAGCCACCAGCTTGGTGAAAACTCTGGGGGCAGTTCGCAGTCCGAACGGGAGCACCCTGAACTGAAAATGTCGGGATCCCACTGCAAAGCGGAAGAACTGCATGTGCCAGGGACGGAGAGCCACATGGTAATAAGCGTCCTGGAGATCCAGAGATGTCATCCAATCCCCCTTTAATAACATCGGAAGAATGTTCTATAAAGTCTCCATCTTGAAGTGCTCCTTTTGGACGAAGCAGTTCAGGGCTTTGAGATCCAGAATTGGACGGTACTTCCCCGAAGGTTTGGGGACCAGGAACATCCGTGAGTAGAACCCCTGACCCTGCACAGGGAGAGGAACGGGCATGATGGCCGCCTTCAACACTAATTCGGAGAGCGCGGCGTCCATGGCCAACCTCTTAAGCCGAGACCTGGGAACCACAGTCCGAACCATGCAATGCTGGACAGGAGGAGACAGGAAATGCACTCGATACCCCCATTGTACTGTGTCCAGAACCCATGAGTCGGAACACCACCTTTCCCATACTGGAAAAAACTGCTGGAGCCGCCCGCCCACGGCAATTCCAAACCGTCAGGACTTAGGTGCCGGCCCAGGACGTGAAGAGCGTGGAGGACCCCGACCCCCCTAGCTCTCCGAAAAGAATGTGATGAGGAGCCAGGAAAAGACCTGCTGGTCACTGGACCAGCCCCAGAGGAATATTTCTTGGCCGTTGAAGGAGGCTTGCGTCGAAGTTTGTCAGCATGTTTGTCCGCCCTAAAAACTTTGTGCACCTTATCCTCAAGGCAATCACCAAAAAGCTTGGACCCAGTGAAAGGAAGTTTCAGGGCAGCCGCCTTCTGAGACCCATCAGTCTTCCAGTCCCTTAGGTGCAAATGCCTCCGGGCAGATATACCAGCCCCCATGGCCATGGCTGAACCACGTACCCCATCAAAAGCCAGATCGGCCAAAAACTCAACCTGTCTCTGCATGTCTGTAAGCAAAGGGGCACAATCAGAGCCTTCATTGACAGCCTTTTTCAACTCCCTGAAACCATTCAACACTGTTTCAGCTGTGTAGGAACCATAGATATTTGCTCGAAGGGCCAGATGCGCCCCTGCATGAACCTTCTTAAGGCCGGAATTAACTCGGCGGTCCACTGGATCACGGACAGCCGCCTCCTCGGCCGACATAGAGGAGCGACCCACCAGGCTGGCGAGGATATCCTCGACCTCAACTGGATCAGACAGCAAAGTCTCGCCCTTCAAAGGGTAAAGTTTGGACATGAAGCGGGGCATTGCAATCTTCTCCGGGTCATGCCATTCCCGGAGGATTTTTTCCCGGATATCGGAAACCAATGGCAACCCCTTCCTAGGTGTATGCCTATACTGGCGAATAGAAGGGTCGGCCCCCTCCACCGGCACCAGGGGCTCTGAAAAACGCATGCAATCCCCAACTTGAGCCAGCACCTCCTCCACTCCCTCTCTGTCCAGATACTTCCCTTCAGCATCAGCCGAAGAGGAACAAGAAGAGGCCGATGACTCAGCGCCAGAAGAAGAGGAGGATGAGGAAGACAGACGCCTGCGCTTGTGTCCATGAGCACGTGTGCGACTCCCTCTACGATGCTTAAGCAGCTTCTTCAACTCCTTTCTGGTCTGGGAAAAACGCTTAGCCTTCTTCTTTCTCTTTCTGTGTAAATCAGGAGAAGAGGAAGACGAAGAAGAAGAAGGCAGGACCAGATGCCTGCTCTTTGCAGAATGTTTTCCCATGTTGAGTAAGCTCAAAAACAGTGACCAAGGAAGCCTGCTTCACCAAAGACCCCTGTACATCGAATCAAGGCTCCACATACAAACAATTGCTAACGTGCCTCTCCCACATTCAAATAGAGGCCAGAAAGAACAACAACCAATAGGAACAACATCAATTAATTCCTATGGCAACATGCCTGCAGCACCAGAGGAGGAGCCCACCCTCCTCCGGAGCACGTGGCTCAAACAAGAAAAAGGAGCCGCCAATCCGTGCACAGCCGCCCATGCAGCATGGCCATGCAACAGGAAAAACATGCCCCCCTTCTCCTTACCTTAACCCGGGTCCGTTCTCCCAGAACCCGGGCCACGATGCCCTGCGCTGGCCAAAGCCCAGCAGAAACCAGGCAAGGCAGCCTGACTCAACTGGGTCCCAAGCCCCGCAGGGAACCCAGGAGTCTTGCCACACTTGAAGGAGCCGAAGGCCCCGCCACACAGCCCCACCAGGGGGCCAGCATTCGGAGCTCCCCAGCGCCCCGCGCCGGGAAGAAAAAACAAGCCCAACCTGCCGGAGGCAGGAAAAATTAAACTAAGTAACGTGGGTGTGGGGGAGGAGTTATAGAAATAAGAAGAAATAGAAGAAGGTCCTGTGTCGGAGGCGGGTGCCTCATGAGGTAAGTACTGGGACGAGGAAGAGTGGACATGGAGGTAATGTTAGAATCTTGTGCATGTAAGATGGAACACAGATGATGAGTAGTTAGTATGTGGCAGGGGAAAGAATGGCTAAAGAGGACACAGAGATTGTGGTCCACGAGACCATGAAGGTCCTTTATGCAACATTAGGCTGCCTTCTCCTTGCTGATGCACATATACTTTTCACTGAGGAAAAGAACACAAAAAAAATGTTCTCCAGGGAATGCCTTCTTTGGTCGTCCATGTATGGACTAATGAACGATGTTCGCGTTTTGGAAAATAACCACCTGTTTCAAGTAAACCAGTGTGTGCTTTGCTGACCCCAACCCAGCAGGCCCAGCAGAGCTTGACAAGGTGTTTACAGATACACGTTAATGGCCGGGGGGGGGCCAGGGCGTGGGGCATTAAGCGATGTTTCCCCAGGTGAATTTATTGCAGAGTCGAATTGGCGTGTTTCCAACGGGCTTAGACGGCCCCTGCGTTCTCTCTTCTCTGAATAACAAAGAATGCAATTCAGTAGTGCGTGTGTGTTCGATTCACGGTGGATCTGTTTCATGAGTTGCATTTATATTAGGTCGTTATGGAGACCTCTAAAGCATCCATTTACCATTGTTGTGACCTTCTAACGGTTTCTAAACGAACGTCCTCGGCCTGAACTCTTTGGATACCTTGATGTAGCAGGGAAGTGCTAGAGAATAAACGCGAGCGTGCTGCACGATGGTCTCCTGTCAGGGGCTTCAAGAAACAAACAGTTCTTGGCCTGGAAAAAATAGCCACTGTCCTGGGAGACAACGTTCGTCCCTGTTCCAATAGGGCTTGCGTAGCGCGCGCAACATGTCCCTATTTTTCGGTGACCTTTACGCTGCCTTGGCTGCCTGAAACGCAGCGTCACGGTCCAGAATTAACCCGGACACATTTAGCAATCTGTTGCTGTGGTAATTCGGGCAGAGCTTGCACCTATAATGGACGAAGTAATTAGATCAGAGTTCAAGTTTGCATTTGCTTATGCTGCATAGTTTCTACTGTTTCAAAAATAGATGCAGGGCAGATGAAAAAATCTCACGTCGACGGGAGAGCGTGAGAACACGTCGACGGGAGAGCGTGAGAACACGTAGACTTGCTATCTGCTTTCAAACTACAGTATCTAGGCTGCAGCATCTAAACAGCATTATTATATTCATGCAATTCTGCTCCTCACTAATTGATCTGATTGTGTTGTGACAAAAGATGCATTACAACTGAATATGCATGCCGCGTGATGCCTACTTTATGGTCATATTGCTTTTGAACAGGATAACAGGGGTCTGCAACTTGAGGCTCTGCAGGCTCGCAAGGCACTCCCTCTCCCCTGCAACTGTCTATGTTGGCTAAGGCTGATGGGAGTTGTGGTCCAAACGTCTATATTTAGATCTGAAAACTGGCTGGTCGAATTTTGATGCACTGGTATTACATGTAAGGATTGCTACTACAAAAATACGGACCAAAAATGTAATCCTACAATAAGAGCAAGCACCTGTTAACTTGATATTTTTTTTCAAATTCGAGCTTAATATATTTGGCCAGTTGAACTACAATAAAATAAATCTTCCAAATACCCCAAATTCACACACGACTTCCACACTTCCAGCAAACCCCAACGAGCACACAACTCAAGCGTTCCCTAAGTCACACCTACCTATATCTCAAGGGGTTCCTCTGCCCACACCTCCCACCTCCTCAGATTGGCATCTGCACCCACCTCTTTTCAACAACCACCCTGACCTTTTCCGAGCTCACCCTGGTTTTCAGCCTACATTTCCAAAGTTGATCCTATTACCTCTGTAATTGATTACTTGATATTTGGGCAAATGATTCTAGCACTAAACACTGTAAGATAATGAAAAATTAACAGATTTATCGTCTTTTATTGTTGAATTATGTTTTCACATTTTCTTTGTTTCTGAATGTAAATCCTAAGTAGCTTATGTTACAACTCGAGACCTTTACTATTTTTACACTCGAGAACATTCACAAAAACACTGATTCAGTGATTATTAACTGCAGAGTAAAAATGCTCAAGTTCTCATAAGAACGTGCACTGATCTGATCTAATAAATCTGTGTATGAACGTGCGCTGATCTGATCTACTAAATCTGTGTATGAACGTGTTTTGATCTGATCTGCTAAATCTGTGTATGAAATGCACATTTCACTAGCTGCAATTGAAAGTTCCTTTAAATGGCCATCTACGCTTCCAAGATCTTATAGCCCGATCCATATGGGCAATATATTCTACTTTTGTCGATTTTCGTGATTTTCATCTGAGCCAGCTTTAACAAACCACAAGATTTGCATGTTTGAAGATGGCCGTGCCATATAAATCGCACCCTTGCAACAAGAGAGTGCCTCCGGAATCGGATTGGTTCCCTGTTTCCATTTATCCAATCGAACGCCACCAGCAGGCGCAAGCCGGCCTTCCGAGTAAGGCTGCTGACTGAGCTGACCGAGCGTGGCGAGCTGAGAGCACCTGCAACACAAGAATCTCCAAGACACTCTTCTGCTCATTATCTGCCCGCTTCATCACGTTATCAACAATGGTGTCACTAACTCCTGCCGCAAGACACCCCGGCTTATGCTACAACGACTGCTAACAACACCTTTGCTGTCCGTCGAACAACTTGCCACCTGTACGGTGAGACACTGCTTCGCTGATTACACTTTTGAGCATGTCGGAGACTTACCTCTGTAGCTTATAACCGCTTATTTAACATGCCACGCATGATTCTCAACACTCCTGATGTTACCTCTCCCTGCATCTTGATACTGGTGCTGCAATTGCAATAACAAAGTACATCACATGCCACTAACCGGGAAAACATCATTTGTTCATGCTCCCAGTGCTGCTACTTGTTTTTACTGTTGTCACCATCTAGCAAAACCATGGTGTATGCAGTTTTTTCACGATAACCTGTCTGGTAGGAACTGGTTTCCCTTGCCGCCTAATATAATGTTGACATTAATGTAGATTCGCCTTGCTCGCTATGGTTTGTTTGCTGCATTCAAGCGCATTTAACTGCCTGCAACATTTGAAATGCTTCACTAATTATGATCTTAAGTTTTACTAACACTTCACTGGAGTACTGCACGACAAATCATCTCCATGTTTAGCAGCACTAAAATCGCTCTTTGCCGCCCTGCTACCTGCCCCTCTTAACTGCGGCTATACTGCCACAGCCCTGCACCATCATTGCACCCACTACGTTCTTATTTTGCCTCAGAAGCTGATCATATGCGTTACATTTCGTAACCGCGCTAACTGCTCACATGCTGGGCATAGCTCCCTGTTAAGTCCCATGACAAATGACCCACACGCTGCACGCAGCCTACGTCATACAACCTTACGCTTGTTGCCTCTAGCACCACATTGCAAACTGACTTCCTAGCCCATATCTACTGGCTAACTAACCTCACAACACCTACCACTTTACATCATCAAGGCCCTAAGCCGATCTGAACCAAGACCTCAAAAACAGACATCTGATCTTACAGCCCTGCTAAGGGACTGATGGCCAGGTATCACGTAAACACTCCCACCAAAACATCTAACTCTAGATACTGCAACACTGCACTACCTACTACCCAGACCACACTCACTACTTCACCTACACAGACCAACGAACGACCTAGCAGTGATATGCCAAGACACAACCTGAACCTAGCAATGCTTGTGCTCATTAGTACCATCTTAGTAATGGCTACAGCCTTCGCCACATCCATATCCACCCAGATAATTGTACCCCCATACAAATGCTGACACTGACTACGCTTAAACTGCTGCCATTTGACAACAATTCAGTAATGTCTGCCCTCTCCATTAACCAGAGGAACGACAGACTAAGAGTCAGGACAAAAAAACTCCCTCGGCAAAAAAACCTTAGGTCAGATTTTAACTTTGCAGACAAACTTTGCAGACAAGACAAACCTTGCAGACAACTTTACAGACAAAGGTACCCCCCATACAAATGATTCCACCGACTACGCTTAAATTGCCCCCATTTGACAACAATCCAGTAACGTCTGCCCTCTCCATTAACCAGAGAAACGACAGACTGAGAGTCAGGACAAAAAATCTCCCTCGGCAACAAAACCATAGGTCAGCTTTTAACTTTGCAGACAACTTAAACCAGAATAGCTCCATGACCACTAATCAAGTAGACACAATTACAAACACCTATAGGATCCAGAAGAAAAGCAATAATACATCTAGTCACAAACCTAAATGCGTGGTAAGCACACTTAAAGCTGAATGCATAAATGATAAAAAAAGGTATCAGACCTACAGCAATTAAAGGTGCCCATATTAACGTTAGGTCCATCCCAGCACACGCCTTGGACATATCCAACCTTATCACTTCTAACAACCATGACCTTATTGCCATAACAGAAACATGGCTCCACCCTGCAGCAGGTCTTTCCCTAGCTCTCGCCTTGCTGGATGGCTACGCAATTATCAGAAAGGACAGAATTAATACAAAGGGAGGAGGTACTGCCTTCATTTTCAAATCCAATGTTAATATAAGAGAAATCGCCACTACTCCCTTCACATTGGGAGAACTCCTGTCCACAAAAATCCCTATCTCGGCCACGGTCTCACTAAATATGCACTATGTCTATAGGCCACCAGGTCCTATCACCTAGTTCGACGAGGACATTGTCACCCTACTAACCTTGGACACCAACCCCACCTCTAAAATTATCATCCTTGGAGACTTCAGTTTAGGCCTCTATGACAGCTCTGGCACCCAAGCTTCTACATTAGCCAATACTATTGAAACACAAGGTTTCACCTATGTTCCGCTGGCCCAACCCATGCCAACGGACGCATTCTCGATTGGATCGCCAACCACAATTGCTCCACACACATTTTGAACAATGACCCTTGCCCGTGGTCAGACCACAACGTTTTACTATTTACCATTAATACTAACACTCTTACCAGTTCCCAGACACCTATGCCACCCGCCACCCAAGCACGCAACATGCATAACATTACGCCTGACAATATCCTCCCTCTCATCTCGCAGCTCACGTCACACGCTGAAAACTCAGCTGACCCTGCCTCGCTGGTCTCCACCTATAATCTGGTAATGGAATCAGGTCTTGATGCGGTGGCCCCTATAGGTAACTGCAAAGCTAAACCGAAAGCACACCTTAACCAGTGTTTCACCCCTGAGCTTAAAGAATTATGCAATAAAAAAAGGCAGAAAATAACTGGAGAAAAAATCCTTCAAGTAGCAACAAACAACAAATTACCAACCTAGTCTTGGATTATCGAAAAGCCACCCATCAAGGCAAAAGCAATGCATATAACCTTCCTATTGACAATTCCAACTCTAGTTCTAAAGAGCTTTTCTCAGTCCTAAGAGAATTAGAAGCCCCCCCCCTCAGATACCAGACGTATGCATCAAAGACCAAGCCTGGTGTGAAAACTTTCAAAAAGCCCTTATGGATAAAATCACGACACTCCAGACCAAAATTAATAATAAAAAGTTGAAATTCAATACATCCCAGCAGCACACCAACAAACGTAATCCTCGTAAACCATTCCCTAAGTTCGAATTCTCCACCGTCAAGGTAGAGGAGACTATTAAAATCATGAAAGGCCTCCAACCTTCACGTTGCCATGGATACATCTGCCCTGCAACTTTAATCAAAGACTGCGCAGACAATCTGGCACCCTTCATCACCTCGCTCATAAACAACTCATTCACCTCGAACAAAGTACCAGACAATCTCAAGGAAGCCTGGGTACTGCCTCTTTTGAAATAACCGACCTTAGACCTGAATATATCAACCATTTACCACCCTATCACCACAGTACAATACCTGTTAAAAATTCTTGATTGGGCAGCTTATGTCCTAATAAAAAAATACTTAGAAACACATCATCTGCTGGGCCTCCGTCAATCAGGCTTCCGCCCAGGCCATGGTACGGAAATAGCCCTAGTAGACATCAATGCGCAAATGGCCCAGATCAGAGATGGAGGCAATCTAACGATCCTCCTTCTGTGGGACCTATCGACGACATTCGATCTTGAAAATCACATCTTATGCCGTGACCTATCCAATGACGCCCACTTCTTGACTAATGCCACGGCATGGATGAAATAATTTTTGTCAAACCGTATGATGAGAGTCTTCTCATCCTCTGCAGCAGCCAGCCCCACTCCAGTCACCTGTGGAGTGCCCCAGGGATCATGTGTATCCCCTACCATATACAAGGCATTCACTAAAACTCTCTTTTATAAATTGGATAACTTGGGTGTCACGTATACAAACCATGCTGACGACACCCAAATAGTAATTCATATCACTGGGGATTACAACACCGACCTGAATGCCCTTAATGCTATCTATTACACAATTAAAGATTGGATGGCTCAGAACAAGCAATGCCTTAATGATGGCAAGACCGAGATCTTGATCATGGCAGCTAAGCCAAATTAAAAAACCTCTCTCCGCTAAACCAATCTTTCAATATAGACGTAAATCTAATCACCAATTCCAAAGAAGTCAAGACCTTAGGAGTCGATGCTGAGTCATCACTCCCCCTTTCACAACATGTCAATGCTATCTCATTGGCATCCGCCTACACAGCCAAATTTATCACAGCCTGCAGACCTTACCTTACTGAAGAAAACCACATTACCCTTGCAAGAGCATTCATCCTCTCTAGGATTGACTACTGCAATGCCATCTTCACAGGATCCTCAGTCAAAAACCTTAAAAAGCTCCAAATTGTACCGAATAATGGCACAAGAGCTGCCCTGAACATACCCAAATGAGATCACATCTCTACCACCAGAAGAGACTTGCAATGGCTGCCAGTGAGGGACCATATTCAATTCAAAGTCCTCACGCTTACACATAAATGCTTATTCAACACTGCTCCTCGCTCCCTTTCCAGTCTTATATAAAAAAAACAGTCAGCTAGACCTATCCGCTCAGCATATCTTGGACATCTGACTAAGCCTAGATACCAAAGACAAAGAGCAGGTTGCTCCAGCTTCCCGTTTATGGCAGCTAAATACCAGAATGCCCTGCCGGTGACCATAAGGTTGGATCCTGCCTTATTCTCATTCTGGAAAAATTAAAAACATGGCTTTTCACACAAGACACTAAGTTACCTCTGTAGAGGAGGTCCCAGTATGGCCTGCACTCCAGCCACCCATTTCGAGATGCCAGAAGCATACTCGCCAAGATATGTGACATATAAGGAGCAAATAAACCAACAGAGAGCCACAGTAGGGCTCTGTCCAGTGCCCATCAGAAGGAATTGTATACCTATTGAAGCACCAATAAGCAGACAACCATGGGCCGCACATTACCCACTGAGACAACCGTACCAGCAGTTAACACGAAATGAAGACTACTTTCAAACTGTCCCCGAAGAGACCCAAAGAGCCTTAATGGAAGGCGAGTGGTGATGACCCAAGGGCCCGGACAGACGTACAGATGAACATAAACGACAATCGAAAGATGACACATAAGGACGAAATTTGAAGAGTAATGATGTAATGGACTTGTAAGAAGAAACGATGTTGATATATAAAGTAATGTAACCATGAAGTGAGATGAAGTATGCAACTAACTAACGCCTGTAAATAGGCTTGGAACGCAAGAAGCTATGGAAACGGTACTGCTTGCAATGCTGAGTAGAAGAATAGAGCGACAAGCGCCAATTATATATCTACCTCAATGAAGCACTTTATACAAGTGCGACTCCCTTTTGTAAAAGCAGAATTAAGCCCAAGCTACAAGGGGCCAACCAGGCCGAGATTCATATTCCAGCTAAAGCCAGAAGGAAAGAGCGGAATCGAAACTGAGCACAAAGCAGCTCATGCCTGGGAATTCGAGGTCAACTCAAGAAAGGGAGGAGAGCGGCAACTCCGAAGAAACAAAACTTAAGAGCATAGCAGCCAGCCAGTGAAGGTCGAGATAAGGAGGCCCCAGGCCGGTGGCAAGGCTAAGGAAGGATCAAATACACGAAAAGATGGAAAATGAAGCAGATTCATGGTGAACAGACACGTGACCAGCCGAGCGCAAAGAGGTACCAATGTCTCATGTCACCCAGAACCCGAGGATGCCATAACTTTTCCTGATAAGAAGCTACAGTTTCGAGGCCATACTCAGCCAACTAATTGACTCATAGCCGTAAAGTAGTGATTGATGGAAGGGAGAATCTTGGGGCACACAGCATCTGGGTGTCCATTCTGCAATGCTGCTAATTAAAGTGGAGATTTATGCCTAGGGGTGTAACTCACCCAATCACAATGGACCAAATAATCTCAGGTCCTATAGCTAGTAGAACCAATAAGACGTCGTGCTTGTAGTGACGTCTATCATGAGTGATGTAGAGGGATGGGCGTAGACGCCCACCCGATAAGAGTTATCCAATCCTCACGCTCTGTTTCCATATACAGATATAGCCCCTATACTTAAGTTACCTTTCCCAACCAATAGAATTGCATGACAATTTTGGAGTGTAACACGTCAGTGATGACAAGAATGTACTATAACTATTGCTGTCCGAATGAAGAATTTGGAAGTTGAAGCGAGACAGGCGATCGCAGCTCTGATGATTTCCATTTGTTTCCCCGTTTTTTGTACTTGTCATTAAACAGACTTCCCTTTGTCAAACCATTGACTTGTCCTTATTGATTGGTGTTGGAGTAAGAGAATCCTGCACCCCATCCTCCTCAAGGTGCAGCTATCTCTTTTTAAGGTGCCGGAGGGCGAGTTCTGAATCTCATGGGCTCGTTCAGAGGTCGCTCCGCCCTCTAGTACACCTCCTGTTATCAGTAAGCAACCTAACCGATTGCATAATGTGTAAATAACCTGCAAGTATACATTACCCGTGACCGACACAACCAGCAACCAAGTTCAAGTATGCATCATTGGCTACCTCACATGCCATAACTAAAATTGTAAGTTTGCACTGTTCATAACCTGCAAATCCAGCAACTAAGTGTATAAGTATGGATTGCTTTGCTGGACCTACAGTATCTGCTACCTAATTCTTAAGACAGCATAGCATCTACCTGTGTTAGCATGCACTAACTGTGATCTGCATAACTTGTTACCAAACGCGTAATCCTCCCGTAACCAACATCTTACGCCTCAACAACATGCAACCATATTCTTAAGTTTGCTGAACCTGTAACCATATTCGTAATTTATAACTGTCACCATATTCGTAATTTATGCGCCATATGCCTGAGGGTTGGGTGCGTATGACAAATGTTATAATAATAGATAAATAAATAAATAAACAAGTGTTTGTATTTCATGTTAAGCGTTTTTATGCAAAGTACTTTGATTGTTTTTTTTAAATCAACAATGCAATATTCTGAAAACTTACACTACAACTCTTTATATCCCTAACACCGCCAAGCATATCTTAATGCGATTAAGATTCATCACAGACTTCTTGGTCCAAGGATCTTTTCACTGGTGTTTACTTGTATGGATTGAAGTTCTGCTAAAAATGCCTCCGGTTTTCACAGAGTCGCTCAGAGCCTTTATGCCAGTCTGTCAATCTAGTTTAGACTTTTAGACATTTAGAAAATCAAGTATTCTGTGTCTTGTCAGATATATAATCCTCCCTGGAGCCTCCACAGGACCTATGCCAAGGTGTACCCATAGACATCTCAGTGGAAGGGGCAACTCTATCTCATCAATTAATAACAAGGCAACAGGAGAGTCAAAGAACTTTGATCAGCCAGATTGTCTCCCTGTCCCTCCTGACTCCCCGTCTTACTCAAGGGTGCAATCATGAAGAAGAAGATGACAGGAGCCTGCCTGTGAAGATAATCTCTCATCAGTTGTCAGAAAGGTGTCCTGTTAATTTAAAGGCTGAAATGGCCAAAATTATCTGATGCCCAGTAAAAAATGCCATACCACAGTAAATAAATATACCCAGACTGGACCCATCAATGAGGGTCAGTACCACATAGAAACACACAGTATGTTGCCTTCACCCTTAATTCCCAGTAAAAAGGCATTCTTCATTAAAGAAATAAGTCCATACTGGACCCACCAATAAGGGCCAGTACCACGTCAAAACACTCATTAGACTGTGTTCACCCTTGATTCCGAGTAAAAATGCCTTGCCACAGTAAAGAAACATGTCCATACCGAACCCACCAATGTTGGTCAATGCCACATAGGAACACTCATCATGCTGCTTCACCCTTGATTTCCAGTTCACATGCCATGCTATGGCAAAGAAACATGCTCAGACTGGACCCATCAATGAGGGTCAGTACCACGTAGAAACACACATTATGCTGCCTTCACCCTAATTCCCAGTCAAAGGCATTCTACAGTAAAGAAATAAGTCCAGACTGGACCCACCAATATGAACCAGTACCAACCATAACTCGCACCATCTACTTAAGTATTTAATTTTTTTTAACAGACCAGGAAAAAAAGACGAAAGGGCAACAAACAAGACAGAAGAAGACAGGATAAAGAGGATGTCATCAATGATACTTGTGATGTCATCTTTGATGTCCTGGGTGTTAGTCTTAGCAATGCACGTAGATGGTGCGAGTTATGGTTGCTTAGCTTACTATAACGGGGGAATGTGCAGTGGTGTTTGGTTGCACTGTGAAGTATAACATTTCTTTAGTGACATTTTTTTACTGATTGTACATATATATGTATGGCAGGGAAGGAAAAGAAAGGGGCTAAACAAGGGATGTCATCATTGTCATCATTGACATTTGAGATGACATCTTTCATGGTCTGGGTGTTAGTGTTAGCAGTGCAGAGGGGTGGTGGCAGGGTTGTGGGCTTAGTTTACCATAACTGTTGATTTTCAGGGTTTTTTCAGTTTTAATTTAAAGCATAAAGGGGAGGTGGAAAGTTTTTTTTAGTGAAGTGTACAGGTTTTTGTTAGGGAACCTTAACCATAACGTCCCCTCAACAAAGTTTTTTTTTGTAGTGAATTTCACTGGTTTTTGGGGGGGCAACTTAACCATAACGTCCCCTTAACAAAGTTTCTTTTGTAGGGAATTGTGTAGGTTTTTGGAAGGTAGAAGGTAAGCATGAAATTGTGGCAATGAAGTTGGTGAGCAAAATATACACTGTAATCATGTGATTTTGAGAGATATGTAGTATAATCTTCTTAGTTGACATACATTTAACATGGAACATACAGAACCCCCTCCCTATTGATATTGGAAAGGTACGGACTGAGCGCCTGTTTGGGGACGGGGTTGGACAGGATCAACATTACCCAAAGAGGCGGGGGGTAGCTGAAAATGTACTATTGTCTTACACAAAAAGTGTGCAATGTAGAAGAAGGACATAAATATATTATAAGTAGCAATAAGTAAATATGGAAACCTGAAGCTGGGAAAAGAAAACAACAAATTTAATAAGCATGTAGAATGAAGTGGATGGTACCATAAAAAAAAGGATGCCTCCACCATAATCACTGCACAGAAACTCGGCAGACTGGAACGACAGTGGACGGACACAGTAGGACGAAGGGAGATTCCAGCAAATGAGTGAGTGCAGATAATTTATTTATATGCGTGAGTTTTTTTTTTGGGTATGTGGTTCATAAATAATAATTTCTTTCTGTTGTTTTGACTCAGAAATGGGTAGTACTTTGGAGTAGCTGGAGGAGTATTTCCCGCATGGGGAAATGTCTGAAGACAGCGACAATAATGGTACACATTGCTCTGCATATGCAAAATAGTGACCAGTATTTTAGAGGAATTCAACTTAAGTATTTAATTTTTTTAACAGACCAGGAAAAAAAGACGAAAGGGCAACAAACAAGACAGAAGAAGACAGGATAAAGAGGATAGAGAAGAAAATGGACATATTGAATGCCAATTTTCAAAGTTTACGGGAGTTTGTGAAGGACTGTGTGAGAGGAAAAGTTTGTTATCATTGCCCCACCTGCACCTGCCCTGCTTCTCCATTCCCTAGTGAACCATCCCCAAACCTTGAACAGGAAAATAGACGTTTTGACGAAATGTCCATCCCTTCTTCCCCTCACAAATCTTCTCCTCATAACCAGCCAGTGTTGAATCCTAATTCCCCCATATTTGTTTCAGTGTCTGCTTCCCCCGCTATTTCTTCAGATTGATGTGTGTGTGTGTTTGAAATGTTTTTGTACAGTAGTTGTAGAGAAAGAGTTTGTGTGTAGAATATTTTTTTTAAAAGACATAAAATGTTCGCGAACAGCGCGCCTGTTCGACCTATCCGCAAGCAATGGAATGTGGGTGCTGTGTAATGTCAAGTAAGACGGATGTGATGTGTGACTGCACCATCTGTTGAAATTGTGCGTACATAAACAGAAAGAGGTGTTCAAAAGATATACTACCTTGGCGTACCGCTTGGAAACGAGATAATACATGTTCGTAGAACACACCTGATGTGCGGAATGAGTGTAAATGAGGAAAATGGGAGTGTGTGAAGGACAGTATAGCGGTCCGTATCGGGCACAGCCAAAATGGCACGTGCCATCCGTAGAACAGGCACGGTTGCCGGCAAGTTCGTAGGCAAACAAAATGGAGTTGTCCTAAGGACACAGGAACTGTCATTACAGTGAACATAGCATGCGTGCACATGCGCAGTAGAAACGTAAGTATTGGGAACATTGCGCCTGTTCCTAACTGTCCGTCTCACTTGTGTTGCACTTTGAAGTAGTTTGAGAACCCGAACACTGTCCGTAGAACACTTGTGCGCATGCGCACGTTTGATTCTTTGCATTTTCTGTCCAGGAGACTTTCATTACTGGGGCGGATGTGTTGAGGATGTCATCATGTGACCGCACCTACGCTGAGCGTGGGGACTAATTTCCGCGGTTGGTGTGCTTCCGCAACAATACAAATGACCTTGTTGACACAAGGCAAAGTATTGTAGAGTGTAAAAATGTAATTTCACACGTTTCAAACAATAGGCCACCTCAGGACTTGCTGTGTAAAATTTGTGTACCGCTTTGTAGGGATTAAGACGGTCACGAGGCAGACCCCTGCACCCCTACAAAAGAGCACACCCCAGAGCGCATCTTCATTGTCCTCTAGCTATAGCAGATTGAGGTGTGTTGCCTTTACTGCTGTAGTGACCAAAAGGAAACTAATCGGTATGGCTTCCATGGCTGCTGTTGGGTCATTAGCCTCTGCACTACCCCAAACCCACCACCACCACCACCTCAATAAGGGCCTCCAGAGAAATATATGGGTGAGGATGTAGAGATCGAGGAAGAAGAGGAGGAAGAGAATGAAGTGGAGGAACTCCGCACTAGGAGCACTCGGCGGGAGTCGTGGGTGTGGCGATTGTTTTCCGTTTATGGGAATGTACCAAAAGCATGTGCAAACCTGGTGAAGTGTAACCAGTGCGAGGAAGTGTTGAGTCGCGGGAGATTTGGAGAGTACAGTTTTGGTACGACAACCATGAAGCAACACCTCACTTCATTCCACAATGCGGATATTCGCAAGGTGGTGCCATGTGAAGAGCGTAGTCGTTTGAGTTCCTGCACAGCATCCTCGGCATCCAATCCTCCCACCACAAGAGACACTCCTGTGGGGGAGTGCCTTCCTCCAGCTGCCTCACAAGCCATTCGCAATGCTGTTGACCCTTACCTTTCAAAGGTGACAGTAGTGTGCACATATTGTGATGCAGTACTCTGCAGGGGGGAGAGTTTTCGAAGTGCTTTTAAAACTGCAGTCACCGAGCACCAGAAGATCTGCTCCTTATCTAAATAAAGCTCACCCTAAATCTTTCTCTGTTCAGTTGCCCTTTTTTATCCCCATGGCTGGTGTCCCTTCCTTACTGTCCTTTCGCCTATTCTCCTAGTGTGTCGTGTGCTGTTAAGCAATGAACGTAAAAACAACAAAAATTACAGAAAAGGCTCTTTTCAGAGCCGCCTTTCTCAGTATAACAATAGAACTATAAGGTGACGGCCGTAGACCCCTGCGGAGTTCTGAAAAAGTTTGCGGACAGTCGTAGAGGAAAAAAGGGAGGGTGCATGCAGAGCAAACGTAATAAAGTGTACGTTTAGAGTAAGTGGCGGCTCTGAAAAGAGCCTTTCGGTGGTGTGTTGTGTGGGTCAAAAACAGTGGATTGGGGAAAACGGATTGTCAGATAGGTTGGTGTGATTGCAAAAGAGGTGCATTGTGAAGAAAAATCTGATTGCCAGCATATGTGAGGTGGACTCCATCTCTGCGGAAAATGAAAGTGCTGCGAAACAAAATGTTTTGATTGCGGAAAGAGGACATGCCAACATCTCTTAAAAATGCACACACAGCCTTATTCACATTGCGTCTCGCTTTCTCCATTTGTGGACCAAACGCAGAAGAATGCAGCCATATTTTTGTTTGAGCAATACGGGAAAAAAGTATTTGACAATTTGGAAACATGTCGCGAGTCCTTCCTTCATTGCAAATTGCAAAGAAATTCCAGATACATGGCCTCAACTGTTTCCTCCACAATGAATGATCAGTATATCTGTAGGACGCTCTGTCAGTAAAGTAACACAAAGAGGTACCAAGTCCAGCCATCTCATGCCACGCACGCCATGCCAGTGCACTTCCGCATGTGGAAATCATGGATTTGTAGATAAACTGCAGCTTTCTGCATGCACCTTCAACCAATGTACCCATGAGTCTCCCAAAATCCATATAATCTGTTTTCGAGCATGGAAAGCCATAGCTGTGTGGTCTCCTGTGAGGGAGAAGACGGTCTTATTAAAGTACGTCAGTCAGAACACACCTACTGAACTTTATGGACCAATCCCTAGCGCTGCTCATTCTCATTTACATGCGGCTCCACCTTTGAATCCCCGGTTGTGATGTGTGCTGGCTGCTAACTACCGCCATGTTCGCGGACATGTACAGGATCAGAGCGTGATGACGTTACAGTAAAGTACTATTCCCCTTTTTCCCCTTTAAGGTAGGCTCTGAAAAGAGACGTTTTTTTAAATTGTTCGCCCAGATACTATACAGACATCTGGTATTTTTTATGTATTTTTTGTATTTTTTGTCCTTGCTTCACTCTTGCAAACATTACAGAACCTGCTCTAAAGCAAGCCTTACGTTCCAAAAGAACATTGCATTTCCCAAAGAAGATAGCGCAACACCATCTCCTTCAAAGTAATGCGCATTGCTTGGAGCAGTGTTTTCATGGCTGCAAAAACACATACCAAATTGTAGCATGAATGCACGCATGCCACGATTGATGATGCACCTCCCGATGCTTTGATCTGGAGAGAAAACAGAAGTGTTGTTCCATTGTACTCTCGGGAGTAAAGCAGAAAAAATTACTTTCGTTGTTGGGAAGATGGTCATGAGTGCTTCAACCAACTGTGCCAAATCTGCCAACAAAGTATGTGAAGTCATGTATCTCAAATGACAAGCGCCGTAGTGCAAAATTACCACATGAGGAGTGGTCATTCTATGCATGTCTCTACAAACTTGCAGAATTTCCGCAGCATTGGCATCAGTGTCAGCGCTCCACACCACCTCCACTCCTCGCACATCGAAATGTTGTGCCACATGCCTACTCTCGGAATAGTGTTGTAAGCCTTGCACAAAAATGTCTCCAAGCATCAAAACCCTGACCCTCTCCACCTCTGCTCTAGAAACCCATATGTGACACGCCCTACCCGCGGACAAGCGTTGCCTTCGTGCGGCACGTAACTCTTAACCAGTCCTTCCACCCTTTCTACAGCGGTACCAAAGCGAGTCCCTCATTGGACACAACTAAGCGGTCGCACAATCATCCACCAATCACATAGAACATCGCTAATTTTGACTCCGTCATCACCATTGCGCACTTCAAAATTATTGTCAATGATTCTGAATGGAAGTCGCATACCATTGCAAAGCACCTACTTCACAAGCTACTGTGCAAGGATTGCGAATTTCTACGTACAGCTCCATACATGTCCACATGCATCAGTATAGAGCACAGGTATGTATATTTTAGTCAGATTACATGTGGAAGCCTTATGATTTAAATTAGACAAAATAATGCCGCTAAATGTCCTTAGGGAACACATAATAACGCTCCCCCTTTAAAGTGCAAGATTGCCGATTTGTCATTCACAAATCGCACGACTGCTTACTGTCTTCCGCATAACTTGTACATACATTGCAAGCATGCCTATTTAGGGCAGACTTCAATTTTGTATGTGAAAATGTCAGAGTCCTGTACTCTGTACGGCCTACAGAAAAGCTACTTGCAATGTGATTGGATGAGAATAGTAAGCGCTCCTGATTGTAGTGCTAACATTTCCTTCTGAGGGTCTCCCGATTTTTCGACATCGTGCTTTTCATTAACAAGTAAAACATGTTTCCCCATCTAGTACTTTGCCCTATCGCTTACAAACCTCTCTCCTATGCATAGTACACTTTGTAAAGAACAAGGCATTTCAATACCCTTAAAAGATTTAGTTATTCTGAAGGACTTACAAGTACCATATTGCAAGTATTATGCCAAGACTTCACAGAGTGAAGTTAAATGTGGATGTGCATTGGGTTGAAATATGAAAGTTCAATCCTCTGACGAAAGAAGCACAAGTAATGTCTGCAGTATCGTCACTGCTGTAAACACACAAAGTAATTGATTTTGTTTTTTTAATTCGCAATGAAGACTACTCTCCTGAGAATCAACAGCATCTACACTGCAGACGACATATCCGGAGAAACCTGGTCATCTTGCACAAAAAAGTAAGTACAGTACAACCTTTATATTGTAACTACTTGTTAGAGAGGCTGCGTGGGCTATTTCTTTATTTTGGGCACCAAAGCAAGCATTGATTTGTAAACCATTCTACCTACAAATATCCATTTATTGAACAAAGAATAACAGGCAGAATGGCTGACAAATCCCTGTGTGTTTGGTACTGAAATAATATAGGTAATCCTTAGAAGGTTAGATTGTGAAAAGAAGTTGCTGTATCAAGTTTTTGGCATTTCGGTAATTAATAATGTTTCTCGTCACAAGTAGGCCACATTGTACTCTCATCTGAAGCACAGTAGTAGTATACAAACAGTAAAGTAGCCTTACCAAATGATTGTTAGAGTTCACTGTACGTTGACACACCATGACAAAGAGCTTCCCCATCAGACTTATGCACACATGCACACTGTACACATACATTGGACAACAGACCAAAGTATATATTTTTTCTCAACAGACACCAAAGAATGCCTACCAAAAAGCAACTCCGTAGAAAGGAACGCAGAATTAGAGCAAAGAAAAATAAAGGTGCTCAATGTAAGCATCCACCTGTTGTAGAGTGTGTAGAGAATCTTGGTACAACCAGCTAATGCAGTTGGGTAACATAATAAAGGAAGTCTCAACTACCGAAACTGTGCCTCTTCCATCAAGAAGTGTCACAAAACACAGAAATGTTGTAAAAAAAAAAACGGCTGCCAGTACAGCTAACAATGTTCCTAATAATCCTGATAGTGTAAGAAGAACCCATAGTAAAAAAAGTATTTTAGCAAAAATGTTTCATCACAGAGTCTTTCAGAATCTACTAGAAGAGGAACGAAAAATAATCCTCACCCCTTAAAACCTACCGTAGAAAGTTAATCCTACAAACTCTCATGGACAGTGCAATCCTTCTCAAAAGGAAGTTGTTCATATTAGTGTTAAATAGGATGAAAGCACTAACAAAACTAAGTACCAAACTACAAAAGAAACTCAGCAATAAACGGAATGTGAACAAAAATAATTTCTTGCATGTTTGTGGTGGTGAATGGAGTCACACAGCAACCACAGTGCCATATTTTAATGAAGAAGCATACAAACAAAATCAAACAAACAAAATGCCATCCATAGCAGTGGACGAGGGTATGAGAAAATCAATACTACCATCATGGAACAAGAAACACTGCTTACAAAGCTATCTCCTGAAAACTCAGAATTACCTCTCGATTCAGAAGAACCACACCGTTCAGTATACAAATGGCCGTGTACATCAATGTGTGCCATTCCAAACAAAGCTTTCAAATCTTTACGTCAGTTTCTCAATCAATATGTAAAAGGTAAAGACAAAAGTAAAATGAAAGTGCTGCAAAATATGGATATTTGTGCAGTGCGGAAAGACACAGGACTAAAAGGACATTCATTAGCCTGCATTTCTGGGCCTATTTGCAAAAGTACCTTCCATGATATCAAATCAGTACATCATTCCAATGTAAGAAATTTAGTGTATAAAATATACTATGCAAAAAGTCCAGCTTCAGAATTAGGCAATTTAAATACCACTCTTCTGCATGGTACACCCAAATACTTACAAGAAGAAATGGACCGTATCCAGAAAAAGTATTTTGGAAGTGAGAGCCACGTAGAAAATGCAACAGTTTTAGAACATAGTAGCGACAATTCTGCACATAGCAACCTTCTACTACACACATACAAAAAAGAAATAGTAAAATTGAAAAGGTCATCGGCTGAAGTACCAAACCATGTGTGTGTGTGTGTGTGTTGCCACAGAACGTTTTACAAAAGGAACACAAAAAATGTGGACATAGCATACAAAATAGAAAACAGTGAAGACTCTGAGGGGGTAATTCATGGATTATTTGCGCCGAAAAAAACGGGATTTGTGCGCCATTCTGCCCGCAAATCCCAGATTAACAAATAGGGATTTGTGGGCAGAATGGCGCACAAATCCCGTTTTTTTCGGCGCAAATAATCCATGAATTACCCCGTAAATGTTTTGAATTAGCTTTGTTCCTTTTAGCTGAAAACAAATATGAAATAACTGAACGCCTAATATGTTGCAGTTACTGTACTGCAAAATTAGACAACAACCACACTCCTTCACGTGCTATTACAAATAGTTTGGAATTGTTTCCCTTACCAAAAATCCTGCAAGAGCTCAATTTGTATGAGAGCATAATAATTCAAACAGTTCACCCATTTCAAGCAATTATACGCCTTTATCCAAAAACAGCAAAATTACCTTCCTCTGAATTGGTGAAAGGCATTCATGGCAAAGTAGTTTACTTAGATCTAACGGAAAATGTACACACTCTAGGAGTGGAACATTCAATAGAGCATTCTTTAATAGTCTTGGTAAATGGAGTACCAACAAAGGACAACAAAATTTGGCAACAATTAGTGGACTTACACAAAGTTAGACAAACATTGCAATATCTAAAAGACAATAATGAGTACTACAAGGAAATAAATATTGATGAAAGCTTAAGGCAAACAACTGAAACAATTCAAGAGCCATCAGAAACTGGACAATTCAAACTTCTGGATCCAGCTACAGTATCCACCCTTTTGGACCATTACACAATTCATCCATTGCATTCCAATGAAAGCATAGATGATGCACTAGAAACTTACCAAATGCGACAAACCAAAGGGTCACCAATGAGTATTTGGGAAAAAAGTATAGAAGCACATACTTTTCCACTGCTATTTCCTACTGGCAAAGGTGGGAGATACGATGATAGACCCACTCATATTGGGGCATCAGAATACCGCTCATTACGAATGTATTCGCAAGATCCCAGATTTAGACAAAATGTGGAATACATATTCCACCTACTCTATGAAAGTGAATTAGCAACACTATGTTATGGAGTTGCACACATTCTTAAATCTGGAACGCACTTTCAAAATATGTCAGCTATGCAGTTAATACAAAAAGTACAAGAAAAAGATGAGGTTTTATAATCAAGTATAACAAATTTGTTTGCAAACATGCGTGGTACAATTGAATACTGGTTCAGACGGCACAGAGACGTGTGTTGCATGATCAGAAACCTTGGACCACCAACTTGGTTTGTTACGCTAAATTGTGCAGAATATGCATGGGAAGATTTACATGAGTTCCTATGCATAGTAAACAGCAAATAAAAAACATAGATACATTAACACCTGGAGAACTTTGCTCTCTAGATCCAGTTAATGTCTCAAGATATTTCCATCATCGTTTCATTGTAATGGTACACTTTATTTGCAATAAAACTGTTCCTCCCCTTGCAGAAGTGCAACACTTCTTTTGGAGAAAAGAATATCAAGCGAGAGGAGCACCACATATTCACATGCAGTTATGGATCAAAGGTGCACTGAAATGTGGGCATGACAGTGATAGCACTGTTTTTTAGTTTATCCAAAAATATGTCACATGTGAAATCCCTTCACAACAGACACATAGTGAGCTACATGGGCAGACTTTACAATTTCAAAGACACAAATGTGGCAAATATTGTTGCCGTAAATACAAAAACAAAGATAAATACTACACCAAATGCCGCTTTGGTTTCGCTAGACCAGTTACAGAAACAGGTGAAGTAAACAACTTCATGTCTTCAGTTCGACATAGTGTTAAAGGTAAATCACCTAAAAACACGTATTACATAAAAAGAAGGGAAGAATCAAAATATATCAATGATTACAATGCAATCATTGCCCTATTATGGAATGCAAACATAGATGTGCAGTACATTGCAGACAATTCAACTGTTGTTGCACGATATGTTACAGCCTACTTAACAAAGGCAGAAAAAACAGAGCTTCAAGACCTCTGGGATGACCTAGCATCAGACAAAACATTATCACAGAAATTGTACAGCCTAGGCATAAAAATGATCTCTCCCAGAGAATGTGGGGCCTATGAATCAGTAGATCGTTTAACCGGCACTGCTCTGTATGGAAAATCAGACAACATAGTATGGCTCAGTCTTGGTCCTGCAAAATCTAGAAAAAGAGTGCTAAAATCATATGAGGACATAGAAACAATTGCCAGAAATGATCCCAACAGCCAAGACATTCTAAAAAACAATTTACTGCACACATACTATCCATACAGGAGTACCTCTCTGGAAAGCATGTGTCTATACCACATAGCTCAAAACTTTGCATACAAAAATAATGTAAAACCTGATGAAAGCAAACGTAGATATAGAGTGACCGATTGTGAAGGGAGCTTAGTGAAACTTAACAACCGAAGCTTAATTAATCATGTGAAATTGTCATTAAAAACTCCTCAACAGAAAGAACTATATTACATGTCTCTGTTACAACTTTTCAAACCATGGAGAAAAGAGGAAGACATACTAGATAATTGTGAGTGCTATGAAGATGCTTTCAAAGCAAATCAAAGCACTATCTCCGATGTGAACTTTACGCAGTACAAAACAATGTTACACAATGAGCAGCAACAGGAAGAAGAAATTCAGGCCCAACTAGATAAAGGGCCTCATTCCACGGAATGCAGTAAGGGTTGACCGTTACTGGTAACGGTACCGTTACCGGTAAACCCTTACCGCCTTACTACGAGGTCCCTTTGCGGGATCCGACCTTAACGGCCGGTTTTACCAGCCGTTAAGGAACGGGCCCGCAAAGGGACCTTGGAGGCAATTACGGTACCGCAATTTGCAGTACCGTAATTGCCACCTCCCCATTCCCATTGAGCCCTATGGGGGCTCAAATGGGAATGGAGAAGTGCCATGGTGAATGGGGAATTACTGCCCCCACACACCTTGGAATGTGGCGGTAATTCCACCATTCACCATGGCGGACTCGGTACGGTACCGGTGGCAACCATGGCGCTAATAGCGCCATGGTTACCGCCTACCGTGTAATGAGGCCCAAAGACTCTTCCGACAGTAGTCAACCTTCTGTAACAGGAAGTCAAGAACCATTAGGACAACCACTAATAGCAAATGAGGCTGAAGTTGCTATGGCAGAATTAGAAAACACCATGTATCAGTATCAAGAAGATACAGAAGACTTAACTGTACAACAAGCAAAACTTAACAATGATCAGCGCACCATTTTTGAAGACGTAACAAAATAAATTGTACATGGTGTACAACATGAAAATAAAGAATGTACCTGCCAAAATTACAAACCTATACTGTTGTACGTCAGTGGTGAAGCTGGATCAGGGAAACATTCTTAATCAAAATTATCAGCAAGTTCCTTCAACAATCGACAAACAACAAACTGTCAGCTGTTGTAACAGCTCCCACAGGTTTAGCTGCCTACAACATAGGGAGTGTGACTTTACACCGATTACTACTACTTCCAGTAGAGCATCAAAATAAATTAGACTACTACAAACTTTCCGCAGAAGTTGCAATGGAATTACGTAGAGTATTGAAACAAATGAAAATGCTACTAATAGATGAAGTGAGCATGGTCTCCAACCTAATGTTGGCTTTGATTCATCTCAGATTGCAAGAAGTACTTAAAATTGATAACGAAGAACTCTTTGCAGGGAAACACATTATCGTTTTCGGAGATCTTCTACAATTGACACCAGTGAAAGGTGAACCGATTTTTAAAACCTTAGGCCACAAACTCTGCCGGAAAACTGTTGGTACCATAGGTAATGTTAAACTTTGGCATAATTTCCAATACAGAGAATTAACTGAGAACATGTGGCAATCTGCAGATCTCACTTATGCCAACATCTTAAAAAAGTATTAGAGTTGGTGTATTATCGCAAGAAGCACAAGCTGTATTGAAAAAGCGGCATATACATGCACTTCATGGCGATAATGCATGTGCAACTGATGTTATGGAACAAATAGCACACAAAAATTGTCAATTGTATGGCCTTAATGCCAACTCTTGCAAGCTGTTTCAAATTCAATGAAACAATGTTAAAGAAAGAAATGCAAGCAATAATAGAAATTAGCACCACAGACAAACTAGACGTACATGGAATGACAGTACCCATGTGTGAGCAAGCCATAACAAGACTAAATAGTTTAGAAAATTCAATTTGCAACACAGCTGGGTTGGAAAAAATATTGAAATTATTAAATTGTAGAGTAATGCTTAAACGTAACTTTGATGTAGAGCAAGTGCTAGTTAATGGAGCACTGGGCACAGTTCTTGGCTTTCAATCATACCCACATGATAGCAACATTCAGTTTGTAAATATTCGCGTTGATAAAGTTTCAGAAGTGAAAAGGATAGGGCGCTCAATTGCTCAATTCCTTCTCTTCAAGGACATGTATGTACATAGAGAGCGATTTTCTCAAACTCTTGCATATGCAGTTACCATTCATAAATCCCAAGGTCTTACCCTAGAGAAAGCATTGATAGATATAGGAAAGACAGTGTTTAAGGAAGGCATGAGCTACGTAGCATTATCACGCTTACATACACTTGACGGTCTATTGCTAATAAACTTTGATTCAAGTAAAGTCAAAGCTGATATTCCTTGCATTCTAGAATACAATAGATTCTGAAACAATACCCTGTTCCAGATGAAGTGAAACGTCGTAAAAGAAAAGTAAATGAAACAGAAATGCAACAGAATGCAACAGCAAATTCAGCAAAGAAAAGAAAAGAAGCTAAAGTTTCATCAATTTGCGCAAACATAGATGAACCTATTAGGGAATGTAAACCAGGCACGTCGGCAAAGAAGCAAAAGAAAAAACGAAAAATGCACTCAGATACAGAACTTGCTGGCCCATTCAAATTTACAAATGAAAGTGGGGTAAGTTGCTATGCAAATGTAGCAATGAATATTCTATTTCAATTGCCACCAATTGTTCACAATATTTACCTGCACAACACAGACCAATTGTGTTTGCAAATGTTAGTGCTGTATAGAAATGCAACAAGCAATCCTGACAACACATACAGGGTAATTCATAGAATTTCGCAGAAAAGTGTCGCAAGCGGCTGGCGCAGAGTGTCCGCGTGCGATTGACTGCGCCAGGCACGTGCGCTAAAACCGATTTCCGCGCACAGCGTATTCATGGATTTTAGGCTCCAAAACCAGCCGTGGCGCAGAGTATCGCAGCGACCCTGCAGCAGCGCCAGTAACGCCCCCAAGAACGCCCTCGCGCAAGGAAAAGCCATCAAAATCGCAAAATCATCGCAAAGGGCTGCGCTAACCCTGGACCAGTTTACAGGGCTGCCAAACAAGGAACGCAAAGCGGGTAACGTGCATATCAGGGGTACGCGTGAAGTTATACACGCGATTAGCCAGGGTACGTGTATTACAGGGGTAGGCGGGAAGTTATACACGCGATTAGCCAGGGTACGTGTATTACAGGGGTACGCGGGAAGTTTAACACGCGATTGGCCAGGGTACGTGTATTACAGGGTTATGCGGGAAGTTTTACATGCGATTAGCCAGGGTACGTGTATTACAGGGGTACGCGGGAAGTTTAACACGCGATTGGCCAGGGTACGTGTATTACAGGGGTAGGCGGGAAGTTTTACACGCGATTAGCCAGGGCACGTGTATCACAGGGGTACGCGGGAATTATCACATGCGATTTGGCTGTGTACGTGTATTACAGGGGTACACGGGAAGTTTTACACGCGATTCGGCTGGGTACGTGTATTACAGGGATGCGATTTGGCCAGGTACGTGTATTACAGGGGTGCGCAGGAATTATCACACGCGATTTGGCTGGGTACGTGTATTACAGGGGTGCGTGGGAATCATCACACGCGATTTGGCTGGGTACGTGTATTACAGGGGTGCGTGGGAAGTCACACGCGATTAGGCTGGGTGGGTCCTCACAGGTGTTCCCTGTACACCCTCCACGGCCCCTGCAGGCAGCCTACAAAACAGGGGACTACCCTGCACACCTGCTCATGTCCCCCTGCACCCCCACCCCCCAGCAGTGCAGGGGCAGCCTCCACCAGGCCCCCACCCATGTCTCCCACCACCCCCACCCCCCCGCCACCAGGGGCAGCCTCCACCAGGCCCCCACCCATGCCTCCCACCACCCCCAACCCCCAGCAGTGCAGGGGCAGCCTCCACCAGGCCCCCACCCATGCCTCCCACCACCCCCAACCCCCAGCAGTGCAGGGGCAGCCTCCACCAGGCCCCCACCCATGCCTCCCACCACCCCCAACCCCCAGCAGTGCAGGGGCAGCCTCCACCAGGCCCCCACCCATGTCTCCCACCACCCCCACCCCCCCGCCACCAGGGGCAGCCTCCACCAGGCCCCCACCCATGCCTCCCACCACCCCCAACCCCCAGCAGTGCAGGGGCAGCCTCCACCAGGCCCCCACCCATGCCTCCCACCACCCCCAACCCCCAGCAGTGCAGGGGCAGCCTCCACCAGGCCCCCACCCATGTCTCCCACCACCCCCACCCTCCCGCCACCAGGGGCAGCCTCCACCAGGCCCCCACCCATGTCTCCCACCACCCCCACCCCCCCGCCACCAGGGGCAGCCTCCACCAGGCCCCCACCCATGCCTCCCACCACCCCCAACCCCCAGCAGTGCAGGGGCAGCCTCCACCAGGCCCCCACCCATGCCTCCCACCACCCCCAACCCCCAGCAGTGCAGGGGCAGCCTCCACCAGGCCCCCACCCATGCCTCCCACCACCCCCAACCCCCAGCAGTGCAGGGGCAGCCTCCACCAGGCCCCCACCCATGTCTCCCACCACCCCCACACCCCCCCCCCGCCACCAGGGGCAGCCTCCACCAGGCCCACACCCATGCCCCCCACCACACCCACCCCCCCGCCACCAGGGGCAGCCTCCACCAGGCCCCCACTCATGTCTCCCACCACCCCCACCCTCCCGCCACCAGGGGCAGCCTCCACCAGGCCCCCACCCATGCCTCCCACCACCCCCACCCCCCCGCCACCAGGGGCAGCCTCCACCAGGCCCCCACCCATGTCTCCCACCACCCCCACCCCCCCGCCACCAGGGGCAGCCTCCACCAGGCCCCCACCCATGCCTTCCACCACCCCCACCCCCCAGCAGTGCAGGGGCAGCCTCCACCAGGCCCCCACTCATGTCTCCCACCACCCCCAGCCCCCACCATCCAGGGGCACCCTCCACCAGGCCCCCACTCATGTCTCCCACCACCCCCACCCCCAGCAGTGCAGGGGCAGCCTCCACCAGGCCCCCACCCATGTCTCCCACCACCCCCACCCCCCAGCAGTGCAGGGGCAGCCTCCACCAGGCCCCCACTCATGTCTCCCACCACCCCCACCCCCCACCATCCAGGGGCACCCTCCACCAGGCCCCCACTCATGTCACCCACCACCCCCACACCCCCAGTCAACAGGGGCACCCTCCACCAGGCCCCCACTCATGTCCCCTATCACCCCCACCCCCCAGCAGTGCAGGGGCAGCCTCCACCAGGCCCCCACCCATGTCTCCCACCACCCCCACCCTCCCGCCACCAGGGGCACCCTCCACCAGGCCCCCACTCATGTCACCCACCACCCCCACCCCCCCGCCACCAGGGGCACCCTCCACCAGGCCCCCACTCATGTCACCCACCACCCCCACCCCCCCAGTCACCAGGGGCACCCTCCACCAGGCCCCCACTCATGTCAACCACCACCCCCACCCCCCCAGTCACCAGGGGCAGCCTCCACCAGGCCCCCACCCATGTCTCCCACCACCCCCACCCCCCAGCAGTGCAGGGGCACCCTCCACCAGGCCCCCACTCATTCAAAATGAAACCTACCACTAACTAATGAAAAATATATGTACAAAAAAGTGGCCATTGTCCGAGCGGTCCAAAATAATAAAAATAAATAAAGGAAACCTAGCACTAACTAACTAAATAACTATATACAAAGGCAGCGGGCAAGTCCTGCGGCTCACTTGGTGATGTTGCTGGCCAGGGCATCATCGAACTCCATGTCGATGTCCTGGAGGCGGGACTCTGTCCTGGCCCCGAGGTCTCGCAGGGACAACCCCATGTCCACCTCAAACTCCCTGCGAGCTTCCTCGAGGCACTCAGCCCGCCTCAATGCCCGACGCATGGAGAACTCCGCCCTGACCATGGCGAGCCGCTCCTCTTCCGCCCGCTGCCGCTCCGCACCTATCCGCTGGCCAAACTCCTCCCACACGGAACACACCACCATCCCAGGGTTGCCCTGCCCTCCGGCCGATGCCTGCCCCTCTGATCTTGATGGCCCCGAGCCATGATGCCTCCCACGTCAAGCCCGCTGCTGCCTCCGACGCCACTGCCTCTGCCAGCACGACGGCATCCAGGCTGATGGAAACCACCGACGCCGTCGTGCACGTGCCCTGCCCGATGATGCCGTCACATCTTCCATCTGCTGGGGTCCACTTGCTGTGTTGTCCACCCCTGCTGGACCTCCGACTCCCAACTGTGGCAGGGATGGGATCCCCACCGAGCTGGCTGCATTGGTCGGGGCAGGTCCACAGGGGGCCCTGGTGGCATCTGGGCCGGAAGACGGCAAGGAGAACGACCGGTGGATAGCCTGCACAGAGGAGGAGAGGGCCGTCAGATTGGCCAACACATGCAGGAAACCCCCGAACATGGCCGATCCCAATTGGGCCACGTCGGCACGGTGCACTTCGTGATGACGTGCGTGCTCCTCCCGGGAAGCACGCACGTCATCACGAATCACAGCCGTGCGCATCGCGACCCCAATCAGGACCTTCTCCACGCGGCCAGGGGTTACCACGTCCGCAGGTGGAGGGGAGTCAGGTGACATGGACATCCCCTCTACCTGCGGACGGGCCTGGGACGGGGCATCCCTGCTGGTGCATGGTGGTGCACTCACAGGGTCAGGGACAGTGACATGCACAGGCCCCTCCACGGTGACCTGTGCTGCCTCCTGCCCCTGGCCCTGGACTGCACCACTTGCACCAGCAGGGATGCTCCCACCAGGCCCCATGTGTGCACCAGTGTCGGCCTCCTCCTCCTCTGTGCAAACCACCAACCTGGAAGGCTCCTCACCGTCTCCCGCCGTAGCAGGCCCCTGTGGGGGCTCACCCACCCCTTCCGCTGCAGCCGTGGGGGCATCCCCGCCGCCTTGCTCCACAGCGCCGTCTCCGCCCTCTTCTTCACTAGCCGCTGCGTAGAGGGAGACAAAGGACACAAGCATCAGGCTACTGTACAATGGTCCCCTAGACAGGAAGCAATAGCAGATGAGCACCACTGTCAAAGTACACTTCCATCATGTCCCTCCACAACACATGGGTCAGTCCAGGCAAAACACACACAGTAACAGGCATGGTGCATGCCATGGACATTTCCATGCATGTCCAATGGACTCTAGAAACATTCAATGATATGTAACTCACATGCATCATGGCTCATGCATATCACATGCACACACTTCACCTCAGTCACATCCATCTGGCCCCAAACACACCGAACACAGGCGAAACAAGGGTAAGTTGGGTGCGTCACTGAATCTGTGCATTGTCACACACATGTGTCATGCATCCATGGCATGCACAAGTCACAGACACGCAGGTCAGGCACACAGACATGGCTACCATATATGTACCTGGCATCAGCACCCATCCTTCACCCCCATCCATGTCCAGGTACAGAGACTGGCATGCTCTCATGTCCAAAATCTGCATAGGGCTCCCCATGCCGCATTTCAACACATGCAACAACCATGTGGGTCACACATCACTGGTCGCACATGCATTACCATGATGTCCCTGCACACATACATGCATACATGGCCCATGGCACACATACAGGCAAGTATCATAGAACCAGCACACCGCAACATGCCCTGTCTCATACAGTAATGCTTGGACACATACCGCTCAACTCCAGACGGGCCTCCCTCTCAAGGACCTGGGCGTGGAGCGCTGGGCGTACCCGTTCCAGGACCCTCTTCTGGATGGAACTCATGCGGCCCCGGCCCCCCTCCACGAGGCGCCGGGCCTTCACAAGGGTCCTGGACCTCAAGTCCTCCCAGCGCTTCTTGATCTTCTGGACGTTGCGGGTTGCCAACCCCTCCGCGTTGATGGCAACCACACAGTCGGCCCAGATCCTCTCCCGTCCTTCCTTGCTGGCGCGGGACGATCCAAAGAGGGCATCATACTGCCCCAGGACATGCTCCACCAGGACACCAACTTCGGTGGCAGTGAAGCTGGTGCCCCTCTGCCCCTCTGGCCTGGGGTTGCCACTGGTGCCAGATGTGGAAGTGCCCGACATGGCAACCCCAGAGGCAGGTGTGGGTGGGCAACTGGGTCCTGGGGCTGGGCTGTGGAGCGATGTAATCCCAGTTGGGAGTCTTCAGTTCCAGCAGGGGTGGACACAGCAACTGGACCCCTGCAGATGGCTGATGTGCAGGCACCAAATGGCAGGGCACGGTGGCAGCAGGCAGGCAGGCAGGCAGGCAGCAGCAGATAGCACGTGGGAGGCTGCTCGGGGCACTGGGGGGCAGTAACTCGGCCTTCTGGGCAGGAGCGTGGTGTTCCGTGTGTTTTCGGGTGGCCAGCTTGATACGGAGTGATTTGGCACGTGAAAATCCTGCACGTCAGCGTGAAATCCGAGGAAAGGCCCTTAGCGCGTAAGCGCGTCAGCACGCATACGCGATTCTATTGGACCAGAGTCCCTCAGCGCGTAAGCGCGTCTGACGTGACCCGCACGGGCGTTCCCCACTCAGCACGTGATGACGGAACACACGTGGAAATACTGCACGTCAGAGTGTCATCGCGTGATTGGCCTATGTACGTGTATTTCATTGCGTGTAATTGGACAAAAGTGCGCGTACACGCGATTGGCCTATGTACGTGTATTTCAGGGGTGCGCAGGCACTTACACACGCAAGTACGTCAGCGCACCTGTATGGCTGCTGCGTGGGAATTTCCACACGCTATTGGAGTGGGAACTAGATTCCAGGGGTGCGCGGGTCACACGCTCGCCTAGAACACGCGCAAAGCATTAATTTGCGCACTTTTCAAATAACAAGCCAGATGCCAGGATGAACATACCGTTCCTAGCAGCAGTGGCAGTGGGCTACCAAAGGAGGAGGAGGAGGAGAGTCAGGGCCAGAATATTCACACCCAGAACCAGCCTTTTCGGGATGCCTGATGACCAGGTGTATGGAAGGTACAGGTTTCCACCACACATAATACTGGACCTGGTGAGTGAGTGGGAGGATGACCTCACATCACCCACCCTGTGCTCTCAAGCACTCAGCCCCCTGGAGAAGGTCCTCAATGTACTGCACTTCTTAGCCACTGGATCATTTCAGCGGACAAGTGCCATAGTGGGTGGGGTGTCACAGGCCACCCAGTCACGCTGCCTACACCAGGTCTTGGACATCATCACTGCACGCCCATCAGTCCGCAGGCACATATACCTGCCCAGAACACCTGCTGAAAGGCATGCTGCCGCCCTGGATTTTTACGGAGTGGCACGATTCCCCAAAGTGCTAGGTGCCATCGACTGCACCCATGTGGCTCTACGTCCCCCCAGGGCATCAGAGCACATCTATAGGAACCGCAAGCACTGGCATTCCATCAACGTGCAGGTAGTATGTAATGCCAAGGGAATCATCACCTCAGTATATGCCAACTATCCCGGGTCCACCCACGACAGCTTCATTTACCGAATGTCCACCCTATGCCGGGACATAGATGCTGGGCGGCATGGCGATACATGGCTTCTCGGTGAGTATGTATGCCACTGCACATGCATGCATGTTGGATACTGAGCAAGGTCACAACCCCACCAATGATACCAATCACCACCTCCACAGGGGACAGTGCCTACCCTCTCAGCCCCCACATGATGACGCCAATTCGGAACCCCACCACGCCACCCGAGGTAAGATATAACACAGCCCACATTACAACCCGGGGCATAGTGGAGCGCACATTCGGAGTGCTAAAGTCACGCTTTCGCTCCCTTGACCGTTCTGGCGGGCAGCTGTTATACGCTCCCCCAGTAGTGTGCAGGATCATAGTGGCAGCATGTGTCCTGCACAACGTTGCAACACGCCGGGGCCTGCCCGTGGACATGGTGGTGGCCCCACATCCCCAACCACATGCACAGCCGCTGCGCATGGGAGGGGAAAGGGCACGAGGGGAGGCAGCCCGTACACAGTTAGTGGCTAATTACTTCACATAGTATTCACTCCCCTGTGGAGTGCACACTGGCCTGGCACATTCCATCTGACAATCAATGATGACTCAACCTGACACTGATCCTGAATGTCTGGAGATTCAACCGTGAAAAGCATATCAGCCTGAGATTGTTCACCTGGAAGTGTTACAATGTGTGCATCCCTACCCACACACAACACCAATGCAGTTTTGTGAAGGAACACATTCAAGCAGCCAAAATTAATACCCACTTGCTAAATGCAACAAGAGGACAGTGCCATGTCACCCAACCCATCCCCAGCACCGCCACACAACACACCGTGCCATGTCATGCTATGTGCAGGTAAACAAAGTAATCCCCACAACGTGACAAGTGTTGCGATGTACAGTGTCCCCAATTGAAACTTCCTACACCTGAAATGCTCACTGTAATGCAGGACAAACAACATACTTGAGCACGTACTACCATAAACATGACTTCAGTAATGTAATAAATCAGTTGTCTCACCACCTGGATATGCCTGCACTCCCACCACTTCCAACTGAACAGTGTTGGTGCCATGTAGAGTTGTAGGTGCACTGCTGCCAACAAGGACCCCATCTCCAGACTAGAGGGCCTTGTGTAGACATGAGGAAGGGACCTGCAAATTGGGAGGCAGACACAGATGATGAGTTACACATCAATGCAACATGCAGTGTACAACACAACAGCAATATGCACTAGGAATGTATACACAGTATTGACTAGACTACCCACACATGTAGTGGGAGTCCAATGTCACCATGTACTTCAATGTCACTTGGGCACACCCTTTGCAAGCCCATGGAAACGGGAAGCTGGAGGGGTGTGTGTGACTCAAACCCAGGCATCTGAACCTAATACATGACAAGCCTGCATGTGCCCAGCCACAATGCAGCGTATGCCCACAGGAACCACGGAAGCCAAAAATGTGTCCCCAAAAAATTGGGAAAAATATAAAAATAAAAATAAAAATAAAAATTTAAAAAATATAAAAATAAAAAGAAAATCAAAAATGGCCATTAAAGGGCCCGGGGGGGTTGGGGAGGCCACCCAGGAGGTCCGAGGTCAGGGTGCACACCAGAAACCACCTGTGTGGATCCTGGGAAAAAAAAACACCTCCATGGGCTCATGGCCCACACGGCTACCCTATTGTGGGAGTATCACTGCTGTCGCTATTATCACCCTGTGCAGCTGCATCCGGAGGTGGTTGCACTATGGGAGGCAGCCCACGCAAGGCCCTACTCTGTTCCTCCATGGCTGCAAGCATGCGGGTGTGGTAGGTCTCGTTCTGGAGGATGAGGGTGCGGAGGTCCCCATGCAACAACTCACGGGATGCCCGGACCTCCGCCCTCGTTGCTTGCATCTCAGCTGAGAGCGTACGGGTGAGACGCTCCAGCTGCTGTTCTGTCCTTTGGTGTGTTGAAGCCTCTAGCTCAACAAGAGTCGTCCTGAGTTGATGTAGCTCCTGCCTCAGGGCTTCCCTGTGACCCTGGGACTCTATGGAGATGGCCTCCTGCAGAGTCGCCAGTGCCGCCCGCCTGTCCCTGTTGGACGCCAACATGTCCTCCCTGTGTGACTGGCAGATGGAGTCGGTTGCCTGCTCTAGTCGCTCCATCAGCCTTTCAGGGGGGACAATGGAAGTGGCCACCCTATCCATGGCCTGAGCCATCATCTCGGATGATGCTGCCTGTTGGGTAGCCATACCGTAAATGGATTGCTCCCATACGGTATTGCCAGGTGGCGTACGGCCACCACGTCGGCGGGCACCACACCTGTCTGGGGCAAGGCGGACTGCGCCTTGCTGTGCCGGCACTGCCTGAGGCTGCAGGACTGCATTCCCCCTCTGATCTGCTGGCCCAGGAACAGGATCAGATGTCGCGGAGTGTGACCCTGCATCCGTAACCACCAAAGGCCTAGCTGCCAACACTGACATCCCCATTGAGGGTTCTGACCCTGGTGCAGGTGGGTGGGACAGAACAGATTCCCTCCCTGGAACACTCACCTGCGACGGCACGTAGGTCTCATCATCCGAGTCAACAGCTGAGTACAGCTCGGGGGAGGTGCAGCCAGAGACACCCCTTGAGAGCACGACCTGCAGCACTTGTGGGTTTTCACCCACCAGCACACCACGTCCCTCACTGGTGGTTGGTCGGCCCTCGGACCCCTCCTGGCTCTGCACCATCTCCACAACCCCAGCAGTATCAGGTGCGTCTTCCCCTGCAATGACATAATGACAAAGAAATGGAAACCCGCATTAGCACCATGGCACACAATGAGGGCTGTGAAACAAGAGAACCAGTACTTGATTGACACATGTCCCACATGACTAAGACCCTCCCATGCATGCACCCTCACTGCGTATGAAGGGCAGGCAAATGGCACACACTCATTACACAAAGATGGAAGATGAACACATTTCATGCATGCTGCCTGGCAGTGGCATCACACATTGCCCTGTGATTGCCAGGTGACACACACATGCCATCACACAGATGGCATGTGCCATTGCTATTGAGTGTAGATGGAGAGGAGGGCAGCACTTATTCATTCTGTCCAGTTCCCACATGCAATAGCTTTTCTAATTCTGACAGGTCTGCTTTATCACCTGGAGCTGCCAGTCCAATATGGTCCAATTGCACAGGGACATGTGTGAACATATGATATCCAGGTAACAAAGTAACTCCACTTTACCATGGCCATGCCATACATGTGACTAGAGGACTGAGGAATGCCTAGTATAAGTGGTGGAATGCATACAATCTGTCTGATTGAACATAGGAAAATAATCAACAATGTAGTGGCAAGGTGACACTTCAAGGCCAACTTGGGTGCTGTTGGGCTAGATGTCTACTGTTGGCAGAAGGGATACTGCAATGGCGAAATGCAGCTGCCCAGGATGTCTTGCATGAAGCACATGGCTGACCCATTCGACTCAGGCGCACACACTCTCACCTGGCACACAAACAGATGCCCTCACACACACACCATGCACATGGATGACACACACATGCATGTGCACTCACCGGACAATGCCTCGTAATCAGGCAGATCTCCCACGCCTTGGATCTGTTCCTCCGTGACGTAGGTCCCAGCGACTGACTCATGTGGAGTGAGTTCCATGTCTTCTACTGGAGACCCACCTCCAGTCACTAGAGTTGCGGCATGACTTGAGGCCAGCTTCTTCTTTGCCCTGCGCTTTAGGTCATTCCAGCGCTTGTAGCAATCATTGGCTGTGCGCCTCACGATTCCAAGGGCACTTACGATGTCCGCAATGGTCTGCCAGTGTGCCTGGCGTTGTGCAGGTGTGGTCTTGGATCCTGCAACAATGACCATCTCGTTATCATGTCCGGACACATACTCGACAAGTGCATTCAGTTCCACATCCGTGAAGCTGGGCTTCCTCGACGGACCGGACTGTGTAGCCGTGTCGGGGGCATCAGCCTGTGCCGGACGAGCACTCTTCCTCTTCCGCTTGGAAGGTGGTGGTGATCCTGAGTGTCCTGCGCCGCTCTGGACACTAGGGGCAGGAGCCCTGGTGGGCTCTGTATCAGGTGTGTGGGATTGCACACTCAGCATGGGAGTTGGTGCAGGCATTGGCTCAAGTGTAATGGTGTCATGGGGAATGTCAGCAGAATGGACTAGGACGGACACTGTCCTGGCTGGGTGTGTGAGAGCTGGGGTGGATGGAGCTGCAGCTGCCCCTGCAGCCTCTCCGCCCTGCCTACTTGGGGAAGCAGATGACCTTGCTGCCCCAGATCCACGTGGCATGATAGCATCAACGTGCACCAGCGCACGTGTCGTAGCCCTGCTGACCTGGAAGTCAGCCATGGAGTCAGCCAGGTCTGGTGCCACAATGGGCTGGTCCAACAAGGGCTGAGCATGGATGGTGTCAGCCACTTCAGCCTCAACGGGAGGGGGGGAGGGGGGGGAGGGGGGGGGATGATGGGTGCCCTTGACTGGTCCTCCACACATGGGGAGACAGGCTCACCCTGCAAGTTACGACCACGTCCCCTACCGGATCCACCACGGCCACCACTTGTGGCTCTTCCACCTTTGCCACCCTTACGGAATCCTCGCCTCCCAGCCATGGCACTGATATTAATGTGCGTATGGGAGTGGCTGTAGACAATTGTCCTGGGCAATTGGGGGTCAAAGGGGTTGGGTACCAGATGGTAATTGTACCCTAGTGCTCTAGCACGGCTGATTGTAACCCCTGGGGAAAGATGACGGGTCACGCAACGCACAGGAGGCCCAAAAAAGGGAGATGACGTGCACGCAACCCCTCCTAGACCACGTGTGCAGAAAGAAAAACCTGCACTACGCTGTGGCACCCAGTAACACAAGAATGAACGTATGCGTGTCACACGCAGCCTAGAATGACCTCTGAAGGGGTAGGCTACACACGGGGCAAGCACAGAAGTTGGATACGTGCGTGACTCACCGTCTGCCAGGTAAAAGAGCGTGAAAAATGAGCGCGTTTGGCTGGCTAAACCCCCGCCAAAAGAAGATGTGTACGCTGTCTGAGAAGACAGGACAACAGTAGAAGGGGACACTGTTTGAGGGAACAGGCCCAGGTAAACCAGTACAAGAGGAAAAATAGAGAAAAAGCTGTCAGAGGTAACAGGGAGTACGAACTGGAAACGCCGTGAAGTAAATCGCGTGTGAAACGACAAGAAGTACAGAATTCACCCACTCGCTCTCCACGAAAAGCGCGTACAAGGAAATGGTGTTCTACATGTACCTTATATACAGGCCCACACGTACAGCGTCACTTACGCGGCGTGTACGTTCACCAATCACACGCTTTGTCACTCCTGCGTGTAGATCCATTTTCACCAATCACACGCTTTGTCACTTCTGCGTGTAGATCCATTTTCACCAATCACACGCTTTGTCACTTCTGCGTGTAGATCCATTTTCACCAATCACACGCTTTGTCACTTCTGCGTGTAGATCCATTTTCACCAATCACACGCTTTGACACTGGGACGTGTCACGCAACAATTTCCTGCACGTGCAGGTGACTATAGGCGCGCATATGCTGTTGACGGGTTTACGCGCTAAGGGCCTTTCCTCGATTCACACGCTGACGTGTGGGATTTCACTCCCTATCAGGCTGTCCACGCGTTCACACACGAGAGACCACGCTCCTGGCCAGGAGGCCAAATTACTGCCCCCCAGAGCCCTGAGCACGCTCCCACCTGCCATCTGCTGCTGCCTGACTGCCTGCTGGCCACGTGCCCCACAGTGCTGGTGGGTGGGGGTGTTGGGAGACATGGGTGGGGGCCTGGTGGAGGCTGCCCCTGGTGGCGGGGGGGTGGGGGTGGTGGGGGGCATGGGTGGGGGGCCTGGTGGAGGCTGCCCCTGGTGGCGGGGGGGGGGGTGGGGGTGGTGGGAGACATGGGTGGGGGCCTGGTGGAGGGTGCCCCTGGTGGCGGGGGGGGTGGGGGTGGTGGGAGGCATGGGTGGGGGCCTGGTGGAGGCTGCCCCTGCACTGCTGGGGGTTGGGGGTGGTGGGAGGCATGGGTGGGGGCCTGGTGGAGGCTGCCCCTGCACTGCTGGGGGTTGGGGGTGGTGGGAGGCATGGGTGGGGGCCTGGTGGAGGCTGCCCCTGCACTGCTGGGGGTTGGGGGTGGTGGGAGGCATGGGTGGGGGCCCCTGGACTGCTGGGGGGTGGGGGTGGTGGGAGACATGGGTGGGGGCCTGGTGGAGGCTGCCCCTGGATGGTGGGGGGTGGGGGTGGTGGGAGACATGAGTGGGGGCCTGGTGGAGGGTGCCCCTGGTGACTGGGGGGGTGGGGGTGGTGGGTGACATGAGTGGGGGCCTGGTGGAGGGTGCCCCTGGTGACTGGGGGGGTGGGGGTGGTGGGTGACATGAGTGGGGGCCTGGTGGAGGGTGCCCCTGGTGACTGGGGGGGTGGGGGTGGTGGGTGACATGAGTGGGGGTCTGGTGGAGGGTGCCCCTGGTGACTGGGGGGGTGGGGGTGGTGGGAGACATGGTTGGGGGCCTGGTGGAGGCTGCCCCTGGATGGTGGGGGGTGGGGGTGGTGGGAGGCATGGGTGGGGGCCTGGTGGAGGCTGCCCCTGGTGGCGGGGGGGTGGGGGTGGTGGAAGGCATGGGTGGGGGCCTGGTGGAGGCTGCCCCTGGTGGCGGGGGGGGTGGGGGTGGTGGGAGGCATGGGTGGGGGCCTGGTGGAGGCTGCCCCTGGTGGCGGGGGGGTGGGGGTGGTGGGAGGCATGGGTGGGGGCCTGGTGGAGGCTGCCCCTGGTGGCGGGAGGGTGGGGGTGGTGGGAGACATGAGCAGGTGTGCAGGGTAGTCCCCTCTTTTGTGGGCTGCCTGCAGGGGCCGTCGAGGGTGACAGGACCCACCCAACCTAATCGCGTGTGTAACTTCGCACGCACCCCTGTAATACACGTACCAAGCCAAATCGCGTGTGATAATTCCCGCGCACCCCTGAAATACACGCGCCCAGGCTATTCACGTGTGGAAATTCCCGCGCACCCCTGAAATACACGTACCCTGCTGTAATCGCGTGTGGGACTTCCCGCGCACCCCTGTAATACACGCGCCCAGCCTATTCGCGTGTGGAAATTCCCGCGCACCCCTGAAATACACGCGCCCAGGCTATTTGCGTGTGGAACTTCCCGCGCACCCCTGAAATACACGCGGCCAGGCTATTCGCGTGTGGAACTTCCCGCGCACCCCTGAAATACACGTACCCTGCTGTAATCGCGTGTGGGACTTCCCGCGCACCCCTGAAATACACGCGGCCAGGCTATTCGCGTGTGGAACTTCCCGCGCACCCCTGAAATACACGTACCCTGCTGTAATCGCGTGTGGGACTTCCCGCGCACCCCTGAAATACACGCGGCCAGGCTATTCGCGTGTGGAAATTCCCGCGCACCCCTGAAATACACGTACCCTGCTGTAATCGCGTGTGGAACTTCCCGCGCACCCCTGAAATACAGGCGGCCAGGCTATTCGCGTGTGGAAATTCCCGCGCACCCCTGAAATGCACGTACCCTGCTGTAATCGCGTGTGGACCTTCCCGCGCACCCCTGAAATCCACGTACCCGGCCAAATCGCGTGTGAGACTTCCCGCGCACACGTATTTTTTGTCAGCGTGTCCGTGTTTGTGGGTACCCCTTTGCACCTCATTTGTCCTGGAGGGCCACAGTATAGGACATTCATCATGGCAGTATATGGGTGCTATTTGTTGGCGCACCTTTTGGCGCACATTTCTTACAGCCGCTGAGACGCTACCGCCTGCTTTCTTGTGGCGGTCGTGTTTGTGCCTGTGCGCTGGTTTGAGCGTGCGCTTTTTTGACCTATTCTATTCCATGAATACGTGTTGTAGGCGAGCGTGTGGGCGTTCTGCGCACTTTTACCCTGTGCTTCCCCCGTGACGCCCACATTTTGGCAAGTTGTTCCCCATTCCGAGTGTTACGCCCCGTGTTCCGCCTACTTTTGTTGCGTGCGCCGTGCTATGTGCGATTTTCGCTGTGGACTGTGCGATTTTCGCTGTGACCTGGCGCATGCCGTTAGATGGCCTGTGCGCCAACGTGCGCCGCGCACTTTCTTATCGCACGTCCGATGGTTTTCTCACGCACGGCCTTCCATGAATCGATGTGCGCTGCTTTTCGTGCGATTTTCGCTATTCCACTGCGATTTTCGCTATTCCACTGCGAATCGCACGTTTTTGGCCACTTGCGCCGCGCTAATTATTCCATGAATCGGCCTGATAGTGTTCATGGAGTAAGGCAACAATTGGACGACTGTGCTGGAATGGTGAGATTCACTATGAACTCACAAGAAGATCCAAAATAATTTCTAATGTACATACTATTAGTATTGGAAAACAAAAGCATACCTGTAAATGAAATCTTCAACATTTCGTACATGTGGAAACATACATGCACTCTCTGTAACAAAGTGATACAGGAAGAAATCCCAAATGTGCGATTTTTGTATGTTTCCATACCAAATAGTGAGAGCATTCCATTTCAGCAACTTGTACAAAATGCAAACCATGGCAGATTATGTAGTATTTGCAATTCAATCGATCTACCTTACTGATACAATCACATAGTGCCCACATAAGACGTATGCTTCTACGTTATAATGAAGATGGCACCAAAAACAACTGCACACTGACTGGACTCACACACGGTTAAGTGTCACTTGGAAAGAAAACCTTTACAACAGTACGAATAATCTACCATGCACGAGCTACAACCAATGCAGGTCACTATACTGCATACATTAAAAAGAATTCTGGATGGTTTGAATGTAATGATAGCACCATTACTCTAAAGCAGAGGTTGCCAGCTAACCTAACAAATGCGTATTTAATGTTCTTGAAGCTAAAATGTACAAATTAAAGTGTACTTCAAAATTGTCAACAAAGAATGTGAAAGACTACAAACATTTAGAATACACCCATAGGTGTGTTCTAAATGTTTGGAAGAATGGAATGGGATGGAAGAATGACACAAATAAATGATTATCACAGATCGTTGGAAACAAATGCACAGGTAGAATACGCCTACAGGTATCTAACTGTTGTTAAAAATTGGCAGGAAGGCAACAAAGAAAACATTAATGGGAAAGATAAAGGAAACAGGATATGACAACGACACAAATGAATGAGTATCACAATTCTGTAGGAACAAATGCACAGTTAGAATACGCCTACAGGTATCTAACTGTTGTTAAAAAGGGGCAGGAAGACAACAAACATAACATTAATCAGAAAGATGAAGAAAACACTGAAAGGAAAAAATGAAGTAGTTAGTACCATATGAAATGAAGGTTTTTTTTAATCCGACAAGGATTTTTTTCCCCAGACCCAAGGATTAGAAAAGCAAACACAGAAACTGAGCGCAATGCACAGTACACTGGTTTGTAAACTAAATATGAGGCTAAAAAAAAAAGTTAACTGTCTATTATGCAATGTAGTACATTTTAAAAAAAATGCAAACACTAACACACCTTTTTCTTTCATCACAGAAATGGAAAAAGTGATACTTCCGCCAAGTACGATAGCCAAATAAAAAAAAGTATGTGGAATCTGAACAAAGTAAGGAGTAAGTATATTGGCAGGAATTTTCTACACATGGGAATCTACACGTCTAATCTATGGTACTAATATGCTGCAGTGCCTGTAGGCTGCCCTTCCATCTTTGGTGAGTAACCTACCACCTACGCCTTACAACCAAGGTACAAGGAGTAGAGTTCCGATCCACAACCATCGCTGCATATGGAAACCATGGTCCTTGTAAATTAGTTGCTTATAAATTTACTTTTCGGACCATCGTCTACAGCCATGAAGTTAAGACACTAGGGCATCAACACAACTAGCACATTCCACCACACCCATATTGACTTGTAATTCCACTGCTTATGACTTAATTCTTGCGTACATGGGCTTTAGCCATGCACCCAAGAGTGCAGGGTCTCCCCACAACCGCCTCGGTGATGTGTGGTAGTGGGGGGTTATTCTATAGTTGTATTCCCTCCTAGCTGTATGTCTGTAGATCTTACCTGGGATGGGTGTGCAGTGTCTTCCAAGTCATGCATCCAAGACTCTAGGCCCTGGCCACAACCACCGTAGCATGTGCCACCCATGGTGGCGTACTAATTAATATAATAATAGCCATTTGAAAAAATAATGCATTCACACCATATTGTCAATTACAATGTTCCCTAACACCACATGTGTCCTTACAAATGTAACAACTCCCCCGTGCACTGCACGGGCTGAAATACTGGCCTTATTGCATCCCTCATTTTCTGTGCGTACAAGGAGGCCATAGGACATACGTCATTAAGTAGGTCTAAGTGTATTATTGGGTGCATGGCCTTTAGCCCTGCACCCAAGAGTGCAGAGCCTCCCCACAACCACCTCAGTGATGTGTGGTAGTGGGGGTTATTCTGTAGGTGTGTTATCCTTCAGTGTGTCTGCCCAGAGGCTTCACTCCTAGCTGTATGTCTGTGGATCTTACATGGGTTGGGTGTGCAGTGTCTTCCACGTCTAATACTTACCACTTTGTTCTTGGGTGCATGGCCTTCGGCCATGCACCCAACACTGCACGCACTCCCCACAACTTGCCAATCAGAATGCAACACTACGGGTGTATGCATGGGTGGCACATGCAGCAGTAGTTGTGGCCAGGGCCTACAGTTTTGGAAGTAAGGCCTTCGGCCGACGGCCATGCATCCAAGACTCTAGGCCCGGGCCACAACCACCGTAGCATGTGCCACCCATGGCGGCGTACTAATGAATATAATAATAGCCATTCGAAAAAATAATGCATTCACGGCATGTTGTCAATTCCAATGTTCCCTAACACGACACGTGTCCTTAGAAATGTAACAACTCCCCCGTGCACTGCACGGGCTGAAAAACTGGCCTTATTGGACCCCTCATTTTCTGTGCGTACAAAGAGGCCATAGAACATACGTCATTAAGTAGGTATAAGTGTACTGTGCATACAAGATGTCCATAGAAATTACATCATGACGACCGACGCCCAGAACAAATGCATTGACCACCCATATCTTAAGACTCTAGCCCCTGGCCACAACCACCGTAGCATGTGCCACCCATGGCGGCGTACTAATGAATATAATAATAGCCATTGGAAAAAAGAATGCATTCACGACATGTTGTCAATTTCAATGTTGCCTACCAATACGCGGGTGCTTTCAACAGTTACAAATTTCCTGTCCACTACATGGACTGAAGTGCTATCGTTATTACACCCCACATTTACTATGCGTACAAGGTGTCCATAGAAATTACATCATGACGACCGAAGAACAAATGCATTGATCACCCATGTCTTACTGTCTGAAACTTTCCCAATGCTCTGTGACACAGCAAAATAGTTTCATGAAAGAAGCATGTGTACGCTGGTTGTTGCTCTGCTTTTCGGGGATCCAAGATGTCGGGCGCATCCAAACCATCTGACGCAGAACACGTCTTGCAGCAGCCAATGGGCAGAGACGTTGCGTGTCTGCGGTCATGATGCCAGCCCCTTAGCCAATAGGTATCTTGTTCGTCGACCGAACAGCGAAGTGTGACCGCGGAGCGAACATAGCTATCACTAATTATTTCAGACCTACTTTTTGATAATTATAAAGAAACATACTGCACGGATGGTGACCAAATTTACAAAAGCACGCTTTCTGGACCAAGCCCCTGTACCTGCCGCAGATTTCGTCAAAATCTGTCCAGCGGTTTCACCTGTAGCTGTGCGCAAAGTTTTTCCCCCATTCAGTCTATGGGAAAAAAAGAAGTTTTGGGACCCCCCATATAACTTTGCCCCCCCGGCCCGAACATCTCCAAACTTTGCAAGAAAATTCAGAGTGGCCCATATACTTTTTTTGCAAAGTTTGGTGAGGATTCGTCCATGGGGAGCAAAGTTATAAACCGCCCAAAAAGTGCTCTTCCTATGGAAACAGCAACTTAACCATAACTACATGGCCACTACTATGGCCATGATATATATAACTAGGACGCTAATAGTGCTGCTGGCTCCTGCATATGCGCAATGGAGCCGGAATGTTTTTCATAATAATGCCCATCAGTGCCTGCATGTGCAAGGAGGTGCAAGATCATCCCCCCATACATTCAAAATGGGCCATGCAGTGTTGGAAAGTAACCTTGCATAGCCCTTTGGGAATACATTCTGTGGTACTACTGACCTGTAAAAGGGAAAACACATTTCCTTTTGACAGTTCAGTTGAAGCCAGCCTGGGATCACTTGTTCAGCTGCTTGCTGAAGCTTGGGTGTGTGCTCACTGTTTTCACTGGGTTGGCTTAGTTCATCCACAATGAGTGCCAGGATAGCGTCCCTGCTGGTCAAAGTGTCAAACCTAAAAGCAAAACAAAAAGCATACGTTACCATACCGTAACCTCGGTAAGTGTCAAACCTATCAGTAAAAAAAAAGTGGAAAATATAAATAGAGATGTGTTGTCAAGGGTTACACAACAGTGGTAAAACTGCTGACTCTTGTGCCACTCTGCACTTGAAAGGTGACTTAATTGCTCCAAAAATACCATCTCGTTTCCGTCTGTGAGATAGGATCAGATCTAAAAAAAAAAAAGAGGCAAGTTTGTAATAGCTAAGGCCCTGATTCATGGAATTATTTGCGTGTAAATCGGGGATTTGCGTGCCATTCTGCCCGCAAATCCCCATTCATCAAACAGGGATTTGCTGGCAGAAATGCACACACATCCCTGTTTTACATGCAAATAAATCCATGAATCAGGGCCCAAGTCTGGAAAGTGATGCAAGTGTTTGGAGTGATCGACCAGGTCAAAATCAGAAGAAATATCAACAAGCACAAGTGCTCTGACACTATTGCCACCTACCATCTAGTGGTATCGTCCATCATTAAGTGACCACAGTTATGGTTCCGATTTCAGTGTACATTCCAATCTGGAAGGGGTCAAGAAGATAATTAATTTTCCACACAAATCTGTGGTTGGCATGTGATTGCAAATTTCAGCAGTTTCCTGAAAGATGGTATATGGGGAATAAGTCAACCAAGCGTGAGTTCAGCTCGGTCTGGAGCTAGCTTCTAAGAAGTTGAAGAAACTTCTTATGCCTCTGTTCAGTTGGAAATGAAATAGAAATTAGTGAGCTGGTAATTATTGACTTACATTTAAAAAAGAAGAAATTCCAGACAGGGGTCCCTAGGAAGATGCAAAGTGTTTTGCTTTTTGGAATGGAAAGCACATTCAACATTTGTGAAGGTACAATGAAAATAAGCTGGCAAAATACTCACAAGTATGGACTGGTGTGTCATGATTAAAAATATAAGGTGCAGTGGTTAAAGGTTCTGACCTGAAGTTAGCTACTTTACTGTGAAACATGAGGCAATCTTTTCACAGAAATAAGATAATGCTATTGTGGGATTAGTTTCACCATTACGTAATTTCACCTGATCCATCACCTTGATCAGCCCTTTCAGTATATCACCAGAGGTCAGATTATGATGGTAAAAAAATGTTTTTGATGATTTTCAGAATGTTAATGTTATCATGTCTTCCTCCAGAAATGTTAAGGCATGCCATTTCCTTTCCAGGTGATGATTTGAGAATTTATCTGTGGCTAAATAACCAAAGATGTGTTTAGCAGAATGTATTATTTTAGTAATTGATATTTCAAAGGCATTTTTTCTAATTTAGTAAGATGATCTTGTACATCAATTGCAAGTGTAGACTTCTAAATGTGTTTTCGTTTTCGTTTCATGTTCTTCATTATTTTCACTATTAAAATCTTCAGTCAGGTTGTGTCTATGAAGTCCAGGTATCTGTAACCCCTTTTTTAATGGGCAATGCACAGGAACGGATTTTGGTACAAAACATAAATACAAACAGGGGATGGGGTCATGATATCCACTGGTTCTGCAACCTGAGACTTAAGACAGAGAAATTAAATTAATGGTATGCCTCTATCAACATTTTGAAAGGGAAAAGCTTGAAATATCTCAGAAAACTTGCAATATAATCTCAACTGAAAAGTAAAAGTTAATGATTTAAGAATGCATACACATTAAATACCAGAAAATAATTACCATGATAATGAAATAAACTTAAGCAAACGTTTTTATATAAGCAATCTCTGATGGGAATTAAATTAGTTTCTAAGATGAAACATATATATTTAAAAGCCTTGTGGGCAAATATTTCGCCCTTCAAGGCATGCCTCCGTAAAACAAACATCAATTTCCAAACACCTTTTTCAATGCTTGATTCACTCTCTTCCTGATCCATAATTAGCACAAAATGACTCAATACAGCCAGTATGTTTTTTTTCTAAAGAAGCGGATCCAATGTTAGGTTCTCTCACCAACTAATTTTCAATGCCATGCCCTTACTTTGTAAAAGGTTCATGGTTAGCTGTTTTAAATCACAGTTCAACTTCACGTAACTGATTTTCCATCTTTGTTATAGTTATGTGGTTTAACAACTGACTCCACCCAATCACTTCCATTCCTTGTTAGCAAACCTGCCTCCCTACGTCATCCTTGCTACTTTACTGTTCTGCTGAACAATCAGAAAGGTCAATCTTTCACCAAAGCTGATGACTAGTTCACCTTTTGAATGGTCAGTAGCAAGTTTAGAGTATTGTGAACACTCAAGTAGAAGGCTATGAAAGACCACAGCTTGCTGCAGGATTTGCTTGACATGAAATGTAGCCATCATACAGGAAGTGCCCACAACAAACTGTAACACACAAATAGAGCAAATATATGTCTCTATTCAAAGCTATGGACTATGCAATTGACTGAGCTGCTGTGCACTGAAATATCAAGGAACTGTTGGGTATTTTGTGGATATTTGGGGCTTTGTGGTATTTTCTTACCGCCAAAATATCTTTAGCAATAATCACTCTCTGTATTCATATTGGGTCACACATGACAATAATACATTGCATTATTTCAGAATTCAGACCTATTTAGATGGTATGCGCGGTAGTTTGCGTGGTTGGTTGGTATAGTGGTTGGTTTATTTGTGGCCCCAATATCCAACATCCCTTGTTTTTTATCTAGATTGTTCTTGATCACTAGAGAGACCTCAGGCCTACATTTTAGGGATATCACATTTTCAGTGTTAGTGTTGTGTGCCACCATGGGCTATTGTGGTATTTTTGTGGTAATTTCCACTACCTTATATACGGTAGGGAACTATGTCCAGAGAGTCTCTCTTCCCGTTGACTCATGTACCTCCAACAGGCTATGCTACAAACAGTCACTCACAACTGTCCATACTAAATAGAATCATGCACACATCTGCCTTAAAATGACAATTACACTGTTTAAAAATCTCCCCATGTTTAAACCTTTCCCCATGCAAAATGAAAGAGAGAAATAATACACACTAGCTATCTGTTTTCAAATGTTTTTGTATTATAGAAATTTCTTTTAAACACAGTTTAACTTTTTTTACAGAAATAAATGAAATGGTACAACATTATTTGTGATAAAATGAATAGAGAGCTGCGAGAATATATTCAATTGGTAACATTAAATATGCTGATAAGAAACTGAGACTCCCTCGAATACACTGACTGAACAGTTTCGCACACTTTCGCACAGCTCCCACTCGCTTCTGTAATTACCTTATCTGTTCAGCATGAGTTTTCTCCGGCTATTCTCTTTCTGAATTTGGCTCCCTTGAAGATTAACCCCAGTGAAAACAAGCGTCTGCCGTTCTCAAACCAGGGTTATTGCCTGGAACTCTCAGCTTTTGCAGCAGGAATCCCCAGCCAGGAAACAGATCCTTCTCCCAGCTCTGCAAGATCTCGATTGCCTTCCCCCTCTTCTCAAGCTTCTCCAGCAAAGTTCTAATCACAGCCTCTAGCATGATACTTGCTATGACGCTGCTCCAATCAGAATCAATCATGTCATCTCCTCCCTCACTATACAATGGCTCCCTTCTACAATGGCAATTGTAACAAACTGATTTCCTGTTCCTTCGAGCTCTTTGCTTCCTGTAGTTAACTTTCAGAGTAGGCCTAATTCTGCAGTGGAGACACATTTTTATTAGTGGGTTATGTTAAATGAAGTTTTATTAGTCAGGTTAGTTATTAATAAGGTTAGTTATTAATTTTCAAATGTGTCTCTTGCAACATAGGCATTTCAGGTGAAAAATAGTGTGCATTTTAAATGTGCACATGTGTGCTTTTAACTGTAAAAATAGATTTGCATCTTATATGTAAAAATCGTTTTTGACTGAATAGCCTGTCTTTACTTATATGTCCATGTTACTCTGGCAACACATATAGCAATGCACCACACCCATGTGGTGGTGCTGCATCAAAAAATAAATGCTACCTGTGCAGTAGTGCTGTACTCTGTGCTGTAACACGCCAAATATCCTTACATACCCTCCTTTTGTTTTTAGAACTTGGCTACGATCCAAGCCAATTCCTAAAAACAACTTGTTCTTTTTTTTTTTAAAAGTGCATGTGTATTGGGATATCTTTCTTTTCCTGACGTAGCTACTAAAATCAGTAACATTTTCATTTTTACTGATAGCACAATCAACCATCCACCCATGATTAGCACCAGGACAGCCAAACCCACTATTGAGCGTTCCCCCCAGGTTCCCCAATTAAATCTTTCCACTTCTATTATCCCCAGATTACTAATTGTAATATTGTTTTTTCTCAAAATCATTTTTATAAAGTCTTTCTTTGTGATTCAATAAATATTCCACATCCGGATCTATTGGAAAAGTATCCCTTTGAAAAAAATCGATATTTTCCACTTGGCTTTCCCAAATATCATTTGTTACATGAAACAATGTTAACCCCCCAATTGACACAATTGTATCCTTTGGAACCTGTAAATAAAAAACATTATATTTCACCTGTTTAACCATGTATGTTCCATGGTTTAAATGTACTACCGTCATGTTCTTTAAACAGGTGCTGACCAACCATTTACCTCTGACCATCTTAGCCTGTGCCAGTTCTTCACTCCCCATATTGCTAATAATCACTTCACATCCTTCTGATATACTTGGGTCAGATTTCAAACCACAAATAGCATCTGTGGCATCAGGAACAAATGGTTTACCTGGACACATATAATTTTGTTCTTTAAATTTGACACATGTTTCCAGGTTTGGTATTAAATAAACTTCAGGTTCCCATGACTGAAATGCCACCACTTCTGGAGTCTTAATCTTAATAAATTTGTCCTCTTGCCAAAATCCCACATTGTGTACCCACTTCGTTTGATAAATAAGTTCAGGAGCTACATATGGGATGCATAGCAAAAATCTGATCTCTAGTCTTTCCAAGTCCACGTATAACGGCATTGCATTACCCATTTCAAATGCAGTTTTTACCTGTATTATATCAATTTCCCTCCTGGTCAATCTTTCTATCATTTGACGAATAATATCCTGCGAAACAAAACACAAAGGGATATGTCCTTGAATCAATTGTGAAACTGCAGTTTGAACTTCTCTCATATAATTTGTTAATAGTCTATCAACAGGACTCATTATGTTCAATATTTCATTTAAAGTTCTGTCATGCTTAAGTATTATTTTAGTCGCCCGTTGCATCACATCTGCTTGTTCATTTAGAATGATTGCAGTTTCATTTATGAATCTTACTTGTTCATCCAGTCCCCCTCTAATCCCATCTAATGTTTTTTGTATTATTTCTAGGTCAATACTCAGTTGTTGCGCTTTAGTACTCAGTGTTCCTACCGAAATAGAATTGGCTGTTGATATTGTGGTACCTATTATGGCTCCAACTATAGACATTACCAATGATATCGCGAGCATCACCGCACCTCTCTTTCCTCTCCTCTTCTTAATGTCTGCTGAATTCACAAATGTTTTCTCCAACTGCATTAATATATCTCTTATTGACTGCTTAGTGTCCTCTTTTCTTATTTCCAGCCACTCTTTAGTCTGTTCAATCTTAATTCCGGTATTGTTCAAATGTTTTTCAATCAAAATCTCAGGATTCAATGGTATGTAGATATTTTGGAAAATCATCCTTCTATCACTCATGATGAATCCTGGTGCCTCTTCCACCGCGATACCAGATGCTGGTCCAGGTTCAATGACAACCTGTGCTTCTGAATTCTTGAAGATCCCTCCAAATATCATCATCATTAACCATATCATCGGTATCACCTTCAATGCTGATAATTTTGCAGCCTTGGTCTTCACCCCTCTTTGGGGCTTTCCCGGAATCCGTCCACGTGGGCTCCAGGACTCCATTGTCTCCCGTGACCTCCGGTATAAATAGTTAATGTTCTAAACCAAAATAGAAAAGAAACAGATTAAGTATATTGCACAATACTAACTTCATCCTTTTTCCAAAAATAAAACATGCTTGGTAAAAACATTTCGTTTTTTTTTTTTCCTGAAATTAAACACAAGTTAAAAAGAAAACAAGCATATATAAAACAACATTCAATATTTAATACATTTTCTCTCTGCACACCAACCATAAGCTTCCATTATATATATTTATTTATTTATTACATATATTACAGTGTTTGTGTGCCATTATAACAATCAACTTTTTAACTTCTCTGTCACTGCCTCCTGATTGTATCCATTTATTTTCTCTTTTTGTGTTCAAGGGACTTTAAGTTGTATTGTGTGCATCAGTGGGTAGTAGCCCCAGGGCTTTCTGTTTCTATATGCTCAAGCCGCCTGATCTCGTGTCTGGGATGGCATGGTTTGATCTGATTTACATGGACAAACTGCTCTATCGCCGTTTCACCTTCTTTTTTCAAAATTTTATAAACCACAGGAGAGACCTTATCTATAATTCGAAATGGCCCCTGCCAGGCTGCTAGAAATTTAGAATTTTTCTGTACTTTTTCCAAAATGAAACTTGTACACCTGATCCCCTACACTGTATTCCTTTACTGATGTCTTTTTATCATAATAAGACTTTGCACTGTCAGCAGCTCTTTTCAGATTTCTCTGCACAAAAGCAAATGCATGTTGCAAATGCCTCCTCAGTTCATCAATATATTCATGAACTGTGGATGCACTCACAAGTGTTTGCTCATGTGTTCTGTATAGTAGGTGTTGTGGTAACACCATTTTCCTACCTGTCAAGACCTCATGGGGGCTAACACCTGTTGCTTTGGCAGGAGTTGATATGATTGCCATCAAAACCAACGGTAAACGTAAATCCCAGCTGGAACCTGCTTCTGCCACGAATTTCTTTAAAATATCCTCAACAGACCTATTGCTTCGTTCAACTCCACCTGAAGAGGCAGCCCGATATGCAATATGTAGTTTTCTTTTCACACCCAGTATTTGCCATACCTTACTCATTAGAATACTTGTGAAATGACTTCCTCTGTCTGACTCAATTCTTTGTGGCAACCCAAACCTTGAGAACACATGGTTCACCAGCAATGTGGCTGCTGTTTGCGCACTACAATCTGGTGCAGGAATGCATTCAATCCACTTTGACATCAAACATACCACACTTAAAATATAACGGTTTCCTCTGCTCAACCTTTTTAAAGGCCCTACATAGTCTATTTGCAAATCTGACCATGGAAGAGTTAGGCCTCTTTTCATTAATGGGGCTCTATGCATTGGTGAAGCAGGTTTAAATTGGGTGCATACTAGACATCCTCTAGTATATAATTCCACATCTTGGGACATATGTGGCCAGTAAGCATAATCTTTTAGTATTTCTAATGTTTTTTGTGAACCTCTATGGCCTGCAGTTATGACATCATGTGCATGGTGTAGCATTAGCCCTCTGAATGAAAGGGGTACCACCCACTGTATTTGTCCTGTTATGGACTCTCTAATCATGAGTCCATCCTGTAATCTAATTCGTGTTTTGTTCTTTAATAGCACCCTCAACTCTTCTTTTCCCATACAATCATTTTCTGATAAAGGATTTTGTTCAGGATCTATCAAATGATTATAATAGATTCCCAAAATTCGATCATTCTTTTGTGCCTCAATCAAATCTTGGTCTGGCGTGTCATGACTCCACTGTACCACTGGTTGATCTACCTCCTTTGGTGCTTTAGAACGTGTTACTGCATCAATGTGTATTTCACCCATTAAATAATCAATAGGTAGCAATTCTCCCATCACAGCCCCAATCTTAGCCAGGTGGTCTGCCTTATCATTTCCCTCCTTATCCTCTCCTGGTGTTTTTAAATGCCCACGAATTTTTCTCCAGTATATTGTTAAATTATTCTCTGACACCAATTTGTCTATGGCTTGTATCATTTTTCCATGTTTAAGTGGCTTTTTGTTGTATGTAACCATGCCTCTTGCTTTCCAACCAGGCAAATACTCCACAAAGCTATTCCGTGCATAGTCAGAATCAGTCACCAGGACAATTTCACTGAACTTTTTATCAACTGCAGTAGCAATTGCTTTATAAACGGCTGCCAATTCCGCCACCTGACTGCTCCTAGCTCCAATCCTCATCCCTATACTGGGGACGCCTTCACATTTCAACCAGACATTTCCTATTCCTGCCACTAATTGTTTATTACTGTCATTTTCAATGTGAAAAGCACAACCATCCACATATACAGTTGGCAAATCCTTGCATGTTTTTTCATCAAAAGCTTTGTGTGGTGATTGTTCAAATTCCTGCAAACTAGTTTCCACTTCCATTTCATTTGATATTTGTTCAGCTGCGCAGTCATGTAAGTCAGCTAACCCTTGAGCAATTGGGTTCTTTTTATTTTGTCCATATCTCACTTCTACAGGAAAACCTTGTAATGCCAGCGTCCATGAAGTGATTCTGGACTGCGCTAGATTACCTGATCTAATTCTTTTACTCTCTAAAAATTGCAAAGGTTGATGATTTGTTTCAATAATCACCTTTTCTCCCTGAACAATGGGGCGGAAATGTTGTAGCGCCCACACAGTGGTCAATAGGGCCTTTTCACATTCGTTAAATTTCATTTCAACTTGGGAAAATGCCTTACTTGCATAGGCAATGGTTTTGTGATTCAAATCGTGTTTTTGTGATAACACTGCTGACATACAATGTTCAGAAAAACCTATTTCTATAAAGAAATCCCTGTCCTTTATGGGATATGCTAAACATGGTGCCTTTACAAGACATTGCTTTAATTTAGCCACTGCATCAGACTGCTCTTTTTCCCATTTCCAGGGAGTATTCAGTTTAAGCAGTTTAGTCAATGGTTGAGTGATTTCTGCATAATTTTCAATGAACTTTCTGTTATAGCCTGTCATCCCTAATAAACTTTTTACTCCTTTCACATTTTTAGGATCTTTTAATCTTTGTATGGCCTCTATTTTCTTCTTTTGTGGATTTAGCCCATGTTCAGTCACTTCATGCCCTAGAAAGTTCACTTTTTTCTTGCACCATTGTGCTTTCTGCAAAGATACTTTGGCGCCTGCTTTCTGCAATTGGCCAAGCACATGTCTTATTTCATCAAAATGGCTTTTCAGGCTTTCATTTTTTATCAGGACATCGTCCACGTAAACTATTGTTCCTCTTTCCGCTGCATCCGGCATGGCCTTTCTCAAAAATATGCCAAATTCACTCCCACTATTGATGTACCCGAACGGAGCTCTAAGCCAGGCGTATTGAGTCCTGTCAAATGTAAAGGAAAATAAATGTTGTATCTCCTCTGCCAATGGCACGCACCAATATCCAGAGGTGAGATCTAATGTGGTAAATACTTTTGAACCATGTACCTGAGCTAGGCCCTGATCAATGAATGGCAGTGGCCATCTAGATAATGGTACTCTTTTATTTAACTCTCTCAAGTCTGCACATAGCCGCCATTGACCATTTGGCTTTAACGCACCTAAAATAGGTGTATTGGATGTGCTATGAATGGGCCTGATAATTCCCAGCGATTCCAAATTTTTAATAATCTCTGCCAATGATTCTAAACATGCCAGCGGTAGTCTATACTGGCGTACAAACACTGGATCTCTGTTACACCCTTCTGGTAGTGTGGCCACATGTAAATCAGTTAAACCACAATCATAAGCATCTTTTGCAAATACATCCTTAAACTCCATAAATATCTCCCTCAGATTGTCCCTATCCTCATTGCTGTCACACGCATCCGCTAAGGAGATCTGCTCTTCTACCATTTTGGAAAATTCTGGAAAATCTTCTGGTAAGGGAATCTCGGCGCTTTCCTCTAACTGTGTGGCTGTGTCTTTTTGTAAAGCTGCAACTTTTAAATATTTTGGCATATCAGCTTCCACTTCAATGGGCTGATTTTCTGTTTCATTTTCATTTAAATTAAATATTATGCAATCTTCTTGATGGCAGCACACTGTCTCATTTGAATCATAAGGATACACAGAATGAATTTTAAACATTCCTTTGGGCTGAGAGTCCAGGTGTTCTGGCAACTCACCCTTGGCATCTACATACTTTTCAGGGATATTTCCAATCACCATGTAATTTAAATCTGCCGTATAATGTGATTTTTGTATGGCCATTCCTAATGGGGAGTTTTCCTCTAAATGAATATCCTGACAACCTTTATTATTTACCATAATTTTTACAGATCCTTCACCAATATCTACCAATGGAATGTATTCATAATACAGGCCTTGCTGTTTTATGGATTCATTCAGGCATACAAATGCATCAGATTCTTTCATCTGCTGTCCATTTTTGCATTTCAGTGTTATTGCAAACTGTTTTGTAAATGCAGGAATAATAGTATCTTTCCTCATTTGTAATTCGATTGCATAAGGAACCAGTTGTACACAATGATAAGCCCTTCTTTTGTCTTCAAATTCAGGTGCCGGACCACCTAGGCGTGACCATATTTTTTGATTAAGGAAATCTAACACCATACACATTCTGTGCATGATGTCATTGCCCATGTAAAATTCATTTTGTGCTCCACTCACTATCCATATATTATGGTAAATTGTTTTCTGCCCAATGCTAATTTTAAGCATGCATCTGCCTGCAATTCGGTTTTCAAAGTCTGGACTGTCCAACCCAGAAACATATTTGTTTTTAATGCTAAATTTCGGGATTTCTTCCCTCTCCATTATTTTTTGCAACAATTTCTCATTAATGAAACTCCTTTCATGTCCAAGCGCTAAAGTGGCTTTTATTGTTTTAAAATAGTCATTTATACCAACATGAACCCATGGTTGCTCATCTTCCATGTGTATTTCTGCCAGAGTAGTAATGTGTTTTTCTGAATCTGTTTTAGGAGCAATATTCTGTTTGCATGTTTTCTCTTTTAAATAAAAACGTAATGTGTGCTCATCTATGGCAGTCTGCCAATTTTTCCTTGGGTCCAAGTATATTTGTACAGGTAGTTTTTCATTGTCGCTCTGCATTTTGTCTTGACACATTAATATAACAGTGACACTAGGTATGCAACTATTCTGGAGATATACCTCCACAGCATCATTCGTTTTGGCAACGGTGTGACATTCATTTATGTTGCTGTTTTGTGATTTTAGTTTCTTAGGCCTCAATGTTTTTTTTGTTAAGGACCACAGCACTCCATTCACCCCATCTATGAGAGGAGACAATCTTTTCAGGCAATCTGTCCCCATCAGAAATGGAATTTCACAAATAGATGTGATCAATACCTCTTGTTTCATTCTGTGCTTTCCTATTTTTATGTCAACCTCAGTTACACCTATGATGGGCACCTCCTCCCCATTAAAGTTATGCACTGGACCTTGATTTTCCTTCACTGTGATCTGACTCTGTGGGGGTCTCCCTTCATTGATACTCTTTACCAGCTCCTCGGACATAATTGTGGCCTGTGCGCCAGTGTCAATCATAGCAAAGGTGTGGCATTTTTCTTCTACAGTGATGGGTGCATAATATCTGTCCTCAACTTCCTCTAATACACATAAGAAGTGTGAATTCTTACTGATTTCAGGGCTCATGAACATGTGTAACAACATCATTCAGCAATTTGTCATTTTTTAATTCTGTGCATTTGTGATCATTTAGTGTGATACCAGCCCTTTCAGCCTCTTCAAAAATATGTGGCTCAAAGAATTCTTCAGGTGATTGACTTGTACCCTCCTTTTGAGTATTTCCTTTTTCTGCCTGTGTTTGGTCATTGTTTTGCTTGCCCAGGGAAGGAGCTATACATCCCCACTTACTCCCTGTTCACTGGTATTCACCATGCATGAGTCATTTTTCTTAAATCTGTCCCTTTGTTCTTTTGGAATTCCTAATGTTTCTTTTTCATTTGTGCAAATCTTTACTGTTTTATTTAGCTCTAGGTTAAACCGTACCTCTTTTTTAGAAGTAATTGCACTTTCTGTCACAAGTTCATTTACTGGCACTTTCATTTTTAATTCATTAGGCATCTCAGAGTCGTTATGCAAAATTATATCAGAGCAATCTGTCATTTTGGCATTGCAGTTATCATGAGTACTTAGTCACTTTTCGGAAGCCCCCCGGTCATTGCTATGGCCATCAGTCCCCTCTTTGGAAGGTTGTTTTTGCGCTGTATAGAGCTTTCCTATTTGCTCAGCTAACATTTTCACTTGGGCCTCAAGGCACTGGAACCTTTCCATCTCTCTAGAATCCTCTTTCTATGGCCTAGGTCGATATTGGTTGTTTTCCCCCTGATTGGATCTATTCTGATACCTCTCAGGTGATTGATGTCGGTTGGGAGTGTTTCTGAACTCTTGATTCATTTGAGGAGGGGAGCGGGGTGCACCCATCCTTTGATTATAGTCCCCTGGTGGGGAATCATTGTACTGACGTGGATTGTAGTTCATGTTTTGCCTCATATCCTGTCTCTCAGATTGTGGGTACTGTCCCCTATGTTGATTTCCGTTATCAGTAAATCGAACCACATATCGGGGTCTATCCTGATTACCATATATCATGGTGTTGGGATCAAATCTGCTCTGTGTCCCCAATGACTGGTAGGGACCATCATTTCTTTGATCTTGATTTTGTCTCTGGTTATTGTTCATACCTGCCATATCAGGCCGATATCCTACCTGGGGTCTGTCCCCTAAATACCTAGGGCTGCCGTAGCTCTCCCTATTACTAGGATCATGTGATTGGAACATTGGTACAGGAAATGGCGATCTTTGTTGATTACCCCTTCGTTCAGGTGTCACATTATTTTTACCTTGGCTTTGGGCAGACTCAAGGGACATTTTGGCTGAACTGATTTCCATTACTGTGGCTGAGGGTTCTTTAGATTTAGGTCTAGTATCTTTCATTTTATCACTTTCTCTACCCTGACAATAGAGTACCTCATATAGTTTTGTGCTTTGATGTACAATCCATTCAAGGGACTTGTCACGGTCAAATTCACGGACCAATTGGGATATGTCGTCTTTCTGTAGCCCATAGAAGTATGCAGTTTTAAACTCATTGGAATTTGGGTCAAAAGATACATCAAAGCGAGAAAATGCTATTTTTAAGTCTTGTAAAAATTGGTGAGGGGATGTATTAGGTCCAGCAGTGATTGTGTAAGCGGCTTTCTTTGCCTCCTGCAATGACTGAAAAGGAGAAAAATGACGCCTAATTTCTTTTTCAAACTCCACCCAGGTCATATTCTGCTGTTCATTTAATCCCCTTATGATGCTGGCCGTCGGGGCATCTAAAGTTAAATGAAAATATTGTCTGTACTGTTCCTTAGGTATCTGGAGTGCTTTAAAAATGTCATGCACCACTTCTAAGTGATCCTCAATGCAGCATTCACCTCCCTTTTTAAATGGTTTGATCAGGGCTTTAATGGATTTCATTATTTTTATGGGGCTACTTGTTGCAATGCATGGATATGCACTATTTTGTGATTCAATCCTGTTTTCAGGTGTATGAGATTGGTGGCTACCCCCAATGGGAGTATCAAATCATCAAATCCCCCAAGGGCGCTGCAACCAAGTTCAGTCACCGGCCCAGTAACTGGAGCACTAGCTCTTTGGGCAGAACTAGAATTCAACTCCACTCCATTGAATGTGGTACCCTGCCGCCTCTCCTGGGACCTGGGAATGCACATTTGCTGTTCTAAGTCCTTACACTTTTTAAGGAGTCTGTTTGCTTCATTTTGCAAATAGTTGTTTTCATCACTCATATTATTAATCACCTCCTGCATGTCGCACATTTGCATTTGGCATTCATTGAACTCTTTATTTCTCTTGTCTCTTTCTTGAATCATTTTAATCATTTCTTGTTCTGCACTCTGGAGATCGCATTCTTTTTCACAATGTTCTTTTTGTAAAATCTGTATTTCTGAAACAACCTCATCTTTATCCTGTCTAATGTGGTCCACTAAGGCTTTTAAGTGTACCAATTCTTGCTCACTATTCTCAAATTGTTTCTTGCTTTTGGATAACTGAGCATCAAAGTCTCTGCATTTTAATTGCATGTCTTTTTGGCATACATCCAATTCTGCTCTTAACATTTCCTGATTTTTACTTGCCCCATCTAATTCAGTCTTTAACCTGTTAATTAGCTGGGTATCATTTTCCTGCATTTGCAGGGACTTATTCAAAATAAACCATATTTTGCCGCATAGCCGTATTAAACAGTCTTTCTCTGCACTTTTATCGGCTGCATTCAATAATCTTGTAAGGCAGACCTGAATTATGCTGCCTTCTGCAAAAATATTGTCTAGTTTTTTCTTTCTGCACCTCACCCTGAATGCGGTCACGCCATTCTAAGGTGCTGTTCGACGACCACGTCCCATGTGCAAACAACTTTGCCTCTAAATATTGCACTAGGTCTGAAAATGTGGTTTCCCTTTGTGACATTCTGAAATTCGTTTTTAGTGGCACACTGCTATTATAAAATGGGTTCCCTTTAATGTGCAAATGGCAGTGTGAGACACGCTTGCCACGCCCAGTAGGTACTCTATGATCACTTTCCCGGCCTGCAACGCACCATAAATATGTTGGGTATTTTGTGGATATTTAGGGCTTTGCGGTATTTTCTTACCGCCAAAATATCTTTAGCAATAATCACTCTCTGTATTCATATTGGGTCACACATGACAATAATACATTGCATTATTTCAGAATTCAGACCTATTTAGATGGTATGCGCGGTAGTTTGCGTGGTTGGTTGGTATAGTGGTTGGTTTATTTGTGGCCCCAATATCCAACATCCCTTGTTTTTTATCTAGATTGTTCTTGATCACTAGAGAGACCTCCGGCCTACATTTTAGGGATACCACATTTTCAGTGTTAGTGTTGTGTGCCACCATGGGCTATTGTGGTATTTTTGTGGTAATTTCCACTACCTTATATACGGTAGGGAACTATGTCCAGAGAGTCTCTCTTCCTGTTGACTCATGTACCTCCAACAGGCTATGCTACAAACAGTCACTCACAACTGTCCATACTGAATAGAATCATGCACACATCTGCCTTAAAATGACAATTACACTGTTTAAAAATCTCCCCACGTTTAAACCTTTCCCCATGCAAAATGAAAGAGAGAAATAATACACACTAGCTATCTGTTTTCAAATGTTTTTGTATTATAGAAATTTCTTTTAAACACAGTTTAACTTTTTTTACAGAAATAAATGAAATGGTACAACATTATTTGTGATAAAATGAACAGAGAGCTGCGAGAATATATTCAATTGGTAACATTAAATATGCTGATAAGAAACTGAGACTCCCTCGAATACACTGACTGAACAGTTTCGCACACTTTCGCACAGCTCACACTCACTTCTGTAATTACCTTATCTGTTCAGCATGAGTTTTCTCCGGCTATTCTCTTTCTGAATTTGGCTCCCTTGAAGATTAACCCCAGTGAAAACAAGCGTCTGCCGTTCTCAAACCGGGGTTATTGCCTGGAACTCTCAGCTTTTGCAGCAGGAATCCCCAGCCAGGAAACAGATCCTTCTCCCAGCTCTGCAAGATCTCGATTGCCTTCCCCCTCTTCTCAAGCTTCTCCAGCAAAGTTCTAATCACAGCCTCTAGCATGATACTTGCTATGACGCTGCTCCAATCAGAATCAATCATGTCATCTCCTCCCTCACTACACAATGGCTCCCTTCTACAATGGCAATTGTAACAAACTGATTTCCTGTTCCTTCGAGCTCTTTGCTTCCTGTAGTTATGTGGACAGAGCAGCAGAGGAAAAAAAAATTAATGTGCGTTTAAAAGTTCACTTTCAGAGTAGGCCTAATTCTGCAGTGGAGACACATTTTTATTAGTGGGTTATGTTAAATGAAGTTTTATTAGTCAGGTTAGTTATTAATAAGGTTAGTTATTAATTTTCAAATGTGTCTCTTGCAACATAGGCATTTCAGGTGAAAAATAATGTGCATTTTAAATGTGCACATGTGTGCTTTTAACTGTAAAAATAGATTTGCATCTTATATGTAAAAATCGTTTTTGACTGAATAGCCTGTCTTTACTTATATGTCCATGTTACTCTGGCAACACATGTAGCAATGCACCACACCCATGTGGTGTTGCTGCATCAAAAACAAAATGCTACCTGTGCAGTAGTGCTGTACTCTGTGCTGTAACACGCCAAATATCCTTACAGAACTAGTGTTGAGCAGACAAAGCAAAATGACCAGACAAAACATGGTATATGGTAGGCTTTAGTGAAATGATGTGATGCAAAAATAGCTTCTGAATGTATGCTGCCATGTTATGTAAGGAGCCAGAGGATATGTTAAGTCATTAATCATGTTACACCATGTATTATTATAGTATCTACTGATAGATGTGTACTTTATCAAATTGCAATTACAAGTATAAACAACACAAAGACTCCTTTTCCTTTTTACATTTAACATCAACATGGTCACATTATTCTGAACTGAAGAGGTTGTGTTGTGTAGAAGTCAGCTGTTTTGTGAAACAGGCATAACCATATCCATTGTCCATGACTTGGAACAATGAGTATAAAAAGGAATGGGTCCAGTTATATTTTTAAAAGACAAAGTTCAGTTTTCCAAACTCCAAGCAATACACTCAAATGCCAGCATAATGACTACAAACCCCCAAATCCATGCTCTTAAATTGTAAAGCTAGTTTAACAGGCAAGAATTTCAGTGCCTGGTTGATCATTATTTGCAAATTCAAATAAGCAAAAGCCAGGGCAGGTAATCTACCTTTAACCTTGGCAGATCATTAGGCCTCATGAAGAATGTGTCCTTTATGTTAAGCTGCTTATTAAATTGATTCTTTTGTTCAACAGAATGTCTTTCTCAGGAGATGGCCAGTTGGAATTGATTTAGACCTCACACAAATAGAATGAATCTAGAATGTATGGCACAACAGGACTCAAGATAACGTTGCCAGTATCCTGCAGCAAATCTTCTACGATACCGACAAATTGAATTACCTTTACTGGCATTCGGTCTGGTGGTATTACCACCAGATTACAAGTGCCAGTATGCAGCGTTAGTTCCATGGAGTTCTGGCGCCTAAAATACCAGTGATTATTGCAGGTAGGGTAGCAGAATGAATTACTGCCAGCTCTTAGCTGGAGGTAATTCCTCCACCCCCCACAGCAAACTTGCTGTTGGCCATTGCAAAAACGTGCCATTATATGTTAAAATTGGCACGTTATTTCTGCACCAACCAACTTGTGAGGAACTAGATGTTTGGCTATAACTTCAGAAGTCTTGGCCCTATTTGAAAACTGGATGGAGATTCAGATGATCTACTAAAATGCACATTTTATTATTACGTTCCATATTTTAATAACTCTGTTATGCTTGAAGTGACAAGAGTGCAAATGGTATCTCCAGACTGTGAATATTCATATGGGTTTGAATATGTGACATTCAATAATATCACTTTACCATACAAAGAATTATGAGAAAAATGAATATTCAAGTATCATTTGTATTAACCATTCCTGTGTAGAGGGCAGACTCCTAGCTTGCACCCCCAACCCCACTGCCCCCCCCCCCAACATGGTACAGAGAATTGAATTGGCAAGGATGAGGGCCCTGGTAACTGTGAAAAAGTGAAGGGAAACATTTACATGGTCTGTCCAATTCAAACATACTGAAACCAATAATGCTGAATGGGTAAAGTTTGCTTCAAACTGCTAGGAAGAATGAAGGGTTTTGGGAAAACAGTAGTGCAAAGAGCTCATAGGAGAAGAAAATAGCAGATATTGGGCCTCATTCCGAGGGCACCGATAACCACAGTGCCACCGGGACATTACAAGTCCCAGCGGCATGGGAAGGGAGTAGGTGAATTTGGTAACTCCCCATTCCTGTGGAGTCCCATGGGAGTGGGGAGACGGAAGCACCGGCACTGTTGCTAACGGTGCCAGTGCTTCCGCAGTGACTCTACCTACCAGGACCAAAGTGCCTGGCACAGTCAGACCTGCTGGGTGCTATGGCCCCTGTAGGCAGACTCATAGTGTGGAAAGAAGCTTGCTGGTAAGCATACCGGCACCCTTGTTTCCAGACCGCCAAACTCTGAATGAGGCCCATGGACTCCATTTGGAAGTAGCTGAAGAGGGAATTCCAGATGGCACTGGATGCAGGGACATTTTCCAAGAGGCAGGAAAACTTTATATCAGAGGAACCTTGGGACCGCTGCACAGATAGTAATAAAAAAACCGACCTGGTGGAGCTGCCTGAGTGCAGAGGGTGTCCCTACATGTCCTGGGCCTTTGAAAGACAAATAGGAAGTGACTATCGTGATCCTAAATTATTTAGACAGACGTCACAAGAGTTTATCAAATTCCTGACAGCAACGAAAGGTATTTTTGGGAATATTGTTTAAAAACTGTATCAATGAAAGGGGAATGTAGTGGAAGGTGTATTTGCCTTTTTGACGTATAATGAAATTGAAATCCTAGGTTGTATCATCATAATAAGGCTTTTCTCCTGCAATTTGAGAGACTGTGAAAGCAAAAAATGCTTGTCAGACAAGAGAAGGTTGCCTTACAAAAGGTGTTTAAAAAACACAGGAATCACTGGCCTCATGAAAGTGTTGGAGTCTAGCCTGACAAATCTGGTTCAATCTAGGGAACAACAAGTATATTATAAAAACACATATTAATTGAAATGGATATAAATGCAGACTAGGGTATTAAAATTGGTTAAGTGCTGAATCGGTAGTTGCATTTCAGAAACAAATATGATTTTGTGAAAAAGGTGATACTTGCACTCTCCCTGGGATTAACTCCACACTACCCAGACTTTCCCTGATAAATAGAAGTAGCTCTGTTCTATCTGTTCCTAGCCAATCTATCGGTAGTGTCCAATACACCTCCCCCTCCTAAGCATACCCAGAGACACAAGAAGAACTGAGTTATCTGACACGTACAGGAGACTATTGGGACCTTCAGATGTGAGTAGCAGGAATGAGCAACTTAGTATGTCCAAAGAGGACAGGAGAGGAAATAAGGGTTCTCTGATGTAGTGAATTAAGAAATGATTCAAAACGAATTCCAACAATAAAATGTAGGATCCAATGGAGTGACCATGTAGTCTGTATAACCAACATTGAGGAACTAGGAATGCAACAGAGAAAGGGCATTCTAATAACCACTTTCCACACAAGGGACTATGTGGCAAACCCAGAGCCCTCTGGCATATGGGAAAACACTGATTGAACCACCATCATACTCAACTCATTAGAAAGGATTTGGGTCTGTAACCCAGATGAGCAATGTAAAAAGGAGAAAAGAGCAGGCATCTTGTACCTTACACATAGGAAAACCTCTTACAGTTGTTAAGATCATTACAGTAAAACTGTAAACAATGAGAGGGGTTAAATAGTGGTTCTGACTATGATGAGGGATATTTGACTCAAGTGAGAAGGCCTAGATAAAGAAGATCACAATCACATTAAACAGATTACGTTATGAAAATGTGTAGGATCCCCTTATCATATAAATGTGAAATGGTCTGTTTGGGAGCATTTAGGAATATATAAACAGAGAAAGTCATCATTTGGACTGAAAAACAATATGTTGCGTGACTGGACAACAAAATGGCAATTCCCTCATATAAAGGAGCTGTTGTAAAATGTTTTGAAACACATAGAAAAACCCAGGAAGCATGCAACGTGGCCTATAATTTAATGTGTACTGAGGATCAATTTCCTAGGGTGTGTGCTTAAAAACTCAAGTGTGCATTTAACCAAATGTGCATGTCAAAACTGAAAAATGACCATCCTGCATGCCCTTCTGAAATATGTAGTGACTCACTTAGTCAGGGATTTTGATAACTTGAAATTGTTGGAGTAGACTATCATCTAAGACACCAAGATTTATAAGGTACAGGATGCCACAGCTCCGAAAAAATAAAGAAAGGAACCCCAAAGAGATAATTGTGCCAGCGGCCATAGAGGTAGCTGAGGTGAAGATCAACCCTCTGTTGTTAAAGATACTAATAGGCAGAGAATACCCATTGCTGTAGGCCAACCAGCTTGTTCACCACCTGGTCTGCAAATATCAATACAACAGCACCCTTTGACCTATATTAATCCACAGTACTTAAGCTCTAGGCCTATCCTGGGATACAAATATACTCCCTCACTATAGACATAATAGGAAACCAGGATCCCTTTCCCAGGAGAATTACAACCAGAATATTTCCTGGGGAGAAAATCAATCACCTAATAGAACCTCCTAGAACCAAATACCAAGGCAACTTTCTCCTTCGTTCTCCTAATTTGCAGGAAAACATATCCCAATAACGTGGTGAGGCGAGGCTGAGCAACACAAACAACAACAATCAACAGAATGACTGCATTTACTCCCCTCAAATGTTAATTATGTTCCAAGGGAGGAACAGAGATATGAACTAAAGTCAACCTGCAGTCAAGAGGCTAGAGAAAAGATGTCTCAATTGTGGTTGCAGGTCAATCAATTGAGAGGGAACATTGGTAAAATGATGAGATTCCTACAGAGAAACATCTCTCTAAAGTCTGTTTGACTCAAGAAAGAACCTTTACCGGGGGACAATTACAAAAAGATGAGGTGGTTTCCACACGTGCAATATCAGATATATGTGGATCTGTTCTTGTTATTATGAATTCAAAATAACAGTTTACTAGCAGGTGTATTTTGAAGATCACAATTGGAAAACAAAGCAATAAATCATAATTGCTGGATCGCAGAAGATCGCAGCAGATGTTAATTCTGTTTGTTATGTTTATAATGTCATACTACCTCGACCAGCAATTAATGTGGTTATCATAAATAACAAAGGCTGGTCTAGATCTGTTGGAAACCAAATTTATTTTAATGATCTCAACATCATTTGGTACCATATGCTGATGAACTTTATGCAAAAGAAGAAGTTATTATTCCCTTAACTACCCAATGATATACTTTGCCAGTAACAGTCAAAACAGGACATACCTTGTTTAATGAAGAAGTGTCTTGACTTGTGAAACTCTGGAAAGTGAAATAGTATTCTGAGTTACCAGTAATTTTCTCACACTAAGGTATCATCCTTCCAGGCTGGTACCACAGATCTCTCCACCCAGCATCAACATGCTTCAGAAATTATGATTCCAGAATTAATCCCAGGTTTCCATCAGATGGTCGAAGAACAGATCAATCTGGCTGATTCCTGTGAGACTGGCAAGATGCACAAACAGACTCCGCACAGACCGAAGGAGGGCAGGAGCCCATCCTCCTCCACCAGCCAGCAGCTTCAGGAGGAGCGTGGTGCTTCGCCTGACTCCCGAACCAGCAGGAGCAGGGTATGCGTGCTCAGGCTTCAACAAGTGCATGCAATTGCACTACTCGGCTCCACTACCTCATCTTCCTCCATTGATGCCCTGCTATTACATGTAGCCATGATACCCCTGTAGCCATGATATTACATTGCCGCTTCCTACCACAAGGACGGCATATAAGATGGCCGCAGTTGCAGTATGTTGATTTGGTTGCTAAGCAACCGTGCCTGAAGAGCAGGCAGCCGGATTGGCTCCCGCATCTCCGTTGTACAAGCTTGTGCCACCGGAAGGCGTTAGCTGGCCAGCCATCCAAAGGCCTGCCTCCTGAAGCTAGAGCCTGTCTTTTCCTGCCGTGGCCTGGCGGGGCCTTGGGGCCAATCACGCTGCCCCTCCAACCATCGTCAAAAAAGCAACGAGGTAAGGTTCCTACAAACCTGCTTTACCTCCGCACGTCCTCTGGTGAGTTAGAAAATGACCTGCTTGTATCATTATATCTTTAAACACCAGACTGTGATCCTAATAGCACCAAAAGGACTGGTTGCCTTCACCGGCTCAGCGAGACCTGAACACACCCGAACAAATACCGTACTCTGATCATTGGTGTTGCATCTGATTGTACATTTGAATGCATCTTTCATGGCCGTGTCCCCGGGAGGCAGTGTTCCCATACTGTACTACTTCACTATCTGTACTCTTCTGCCTTGGCCCATTGTGTCTACTTTGCCACGTGCCTGCGATGTCCATAGATCCTACCTTAACTACCGTGTTGTGCTCACCACAGATCTACAACCAAATGTACCTTATTTATCCATCTGCCTAGAGAGTCCTTGTCATGTTTGCTTAGATATAGTGCCTTGCGTGCTCGACTTATATTGTCACTGAATGTGCATTGCCTGACCGATATGTCAACCGGCGTTATCAGTACTTCCCATGTTAAAACTCTTTATCATGCGTTCTTCGGCAGTCATGCTAGTGCGCCTACTATTCCTTGCCTAGAAAGACACTGTCACATAAGTCTAAGACGCACAACCTATTCCGGATACTCGATTCTGCTCCTACTCTGTCTGATGTGCTAAATTCTGCATTGTACGATGATATACTTGAGCACAGCAACCAGCATTTATGATACTACATACTGCATGTGATTGTGATTCCTTGTACTGAGTGTAACTCTATGCTGACTTCTCATAGCGCTACACTGCTAATTGCTCCTACATACGTGCTACACTCTGCCAATTATTACAGATACCTTGATGCCGCACTCAACAGTGCACTGCTCACCGATTCTTTATTGCCCTACCCATGTATTATATGTGATTGTATGCAGATCATAGTGCTATGCTGCATACAGATTTTACTCTGCTCCCTTCCACACATTGGAAACCGTCCATCCTGCTCATAGCCTTTCTCATAGCCTTGACTTGCAAATTGGCTTATGCTGCTACGCTTCATGGTAAATGCACCACATGTTGTGAAATAGTAGTACATTGAAAACTAATGTTATCCCATCTATAGCCTTGAATAGCAAAATGTGCTGTTGCTGCTTATAACCAGCTATGAAAAACTGATTGGAGGCTGCCTATAGCCCTGTACTGCTAACTGATTGTTTGCTATACCTGCTGCCCACGGACTGGTCGTCACACTTAGCCCTAACCCAAAGGTGACACCATAATACCGGTGACCCATGCCCTACCTTATTACAGTGACCTCCAGCGCTAGCTCACCGCATGACAGGGACATGCCAGGGTTAAACCTAAAGCAAGTGCTGCCCGTAATCATCTGCTTTACGCTAGTCATGACCAAAGGAATACCTGCGTCCAACACCCCCCGGCCGAATGTATCTCCCCTACAAATATCGCCACCAACTAGCTTCAAGTCTCCTGCATATTACAATAGCTTGATAGCGACAACAGCCCCCACTTATAATTTACCCTCTGGACAATCTACACTCAAGTATAACAACACGATATTAAAACTTTAGTCTCTGCTATCAACCAGAGAAACGACAGACTTAGAGCCAGGACAAAAAATGACCTATCACACCAAAACCATAGGCCAGCATCCTACCTTTTGGGTAATCCAAATCCCACCAACACCATTTTTCTTAATCCATTCGACAAATTTATAAATACCTGCCTGAATCAGACCAAGAAAGATATTCTGTGTAAGCTTAGGGTGAATTGTGCCCCAGTTACAACTAAAACCAAACCCATCAGCGACAAAGTTAGCAACATACCTATACATTTTAAAGGCGCCTTAATCAATGTGAGATCAATTCCAGCACATGCCTTAGACATATCAGACCTCATTACTACCAATGACTTTGACTTTATTGTCACTACGGAAACATGGTTGCACCCTGCAGCAGGCCCGTCAGTAGCCCTTGCCCTACTAGATGGTTACGCAATCATTAGAAAGCGCAGAACCAGCTTGAAGGGAGGCGGCATTGCCTTTATTCTCAACATCAGAGAAATTCTGACCAGAACCTTTACATTAGGCGAACTTCTGTCCACCAAGATCTCCATTTTGCCCATGGCCACACTAAATTTACACCTTATTTATAGACCTCCAGATCCTATCGCCACCTTTGACGAGGACATTGCTGCCCTTCTAACGGCAGATATCAAACCTACGTCCAAATTTATCATCCTTGGAGATTTCCACTTAGGACTTTATGACAGCTCTGACACCTAAATCTCCATTTTAGCTAACACCATCGAAACACAATGTTTCACCCTACAATCCTCTGGACCAATCCATGCTAAAGGTTGCACGCTTGATTGGCTAGCTGACCATAATTGCACCACGCACATATCTAACAATGACTTGCCCATGGTCAGACCATAACTCAATGCTATTCCTAATCAACACCAACACTCCCACTAGCCCATCTATTCCTATGGCACCTATGACCCAAGTAAGGAACATGCGGAATATAACACTGGACAGTATACTCCCCCTGATCCCACAGTTTACCACACATATTGAAAATATAGCTGACTCCTCCTCCTTGGTAACCACCTATAACCAAGCTATGGAAGCAGCCTTAGACGCAGTGGCCCCCTTGGGTAATTGCAAAGCCAAACCTAAAGCACACCTTAATCAATTTTTCACCCCCAAACTCAAAGACCTATGCAGCAAAAAAAGAAACACAGAAAATAACTGGAGGAAAACCCCCTCAATCACTAATAAATAACAGTGCAATTCACCCTGTTAGCATCCAACTACAGAAAAGCCACTCATCAAGCCAAAAGTAACGCATATAATTAGCGCATAGAGAATGCTAACTCCAGCTCGAAAGAGCTCTTCGCAGTCTTAAGAGAATTAGAAGCACCCTCTCAGTCACCAGACCTGTGCACCAAAGACCAAGCCTGGTGTGAAAACATACAAAAGACCCTCATGGACAAAATTACGCCACTCCAACTCAAAATCAATAATTAAAAGTTGAAACTCAACATTCCCCAGCAACCTGCAATCAAACATAATTTACCCAAACCATTTTCAAAGTTCGAGTTTGGCCCTATTACGGTAAACAAGACTTCTAAAATCATAAAAGGACTCAAACATTCACGCTTCCAAGGTGACATCTGTCCAGCGACTCTAATGAAAGACTGTGCGGACAACCTGGCACCTTTCATCACATCACTCATAAATAATTAATTTGCCTCTAACAAAGTACCGGATAACCTCAAGGAAGCTTGGGTATTGCCCATACTAAAAAAAAACACTTTAGACCCTGCCGTACCAACTACTTACTGGCCCATCATAACGGTACCGTTCTTGCTAAAAATTATTGATAGGGTCGCGTATGTACATATACAAAAATACTTAGAAAAGCAGCACCTGTTGGGGTTCCACCAATCAGGTTTCTGAAACGGCCTTGGTAGACCTAAAATCCCAAATGGATCAGATAAGAGACAGAGGTGACCTAGCCATTCTCCTCCTCTTGGACCTTTTGGCGGCATTGGATCTTGTTAATCACAACATCTTATGCCGTCACCTAGCTGGTGATGCCCACTTCCCAAATACCGCAATAGCCTGGATTAAATCCTATCTTTCGAATCGAACGATGAGAGTCTTTTCCGCCACGGCAGCAGATAGCCCTACCCTAGTCAACTGCAGAGTTCCTCAGGGTTCATGCGTATCCCCCCACTATGTATATACATTTAAAAAACCTCTCTTTGATAAATTAGACAAGTTGGGTGTCACATACACAAACTACTCTGACGACATGCAAATACTAATTAATATCACGGCGGACTACAACAGTGACGCTAAAGCAATAAATATGATCTATCACACTATCCAAGATTGGATGGCACAGAATGAGCTATGTCTCAATGACGATAAGACTGAGATCTTAATCCTGGGCAGCCAAACAAAACTTAAGAAACTCTCACTGTCTTACCGATCTTTTGATATAGATGGAAACCTCATCATGACCGCCAATGAAGTGAAGACCTTAGGAGTATATCTTGACTCCTCACTCACCGTCTCGCGGCAATTTAATGCCATCACCTCAGCATCAGTTTACACAGCAGAACTCATCACGGCTTGCAGACCATATCTCACACAAGAGAATCGAATCACTATGGCAAGAGCATTAATTCTTTCAAGGATTGATTATTGCAATGCCATCTTTGCAGGTTCTTCAGTTAAAAACATTAAGAAACTCCAAATTATACAGAACAATGCCATCAGAGCAGCACTTAACATTCCCAAGTCAGAACATATCACCACTTTCAGTAGAAACATCCATTGGCTACCAGTGAGTGACCGAATCAAATTTAAAATACTTACACACACATAAATGCTTATCCAACACTGCCCCTCGCTACTTATCCAGCCTGATAAATAAAAGCCAATCATCCAGACCTACCCGCTCAGATTATCTCGGGCAATTTACCAAGACTAGATAAACAATACTAAGAGCAGGCAGCTCTAGCTTTTCTACCATGGCTGCCACCTACTGGAACGCCCTTCCATTGGAACTTAGGTTAGATCCCTCCCTACTATCCTTTTGCAAAAAACTAAAAATTTAGCTCTTTACACAGGATACCAAGTTATACCCTCACCACACATAAGTAATCTGCCCAGCGGATGGACTCTTAGCTACACTGTACTGTGCAGTACTTAGTCATCTTACTATTAGGCAATATCCCTTGTGGCACGAAACTGCTACTACTGCACATGGCATGGCATAATGGTCTAATGTGTACAGTACTTCTAAGTACAACCTGCAACCATCTTATCAAGTTTGTATGACCAGTAACCATATTCCTAAACCTGCATGATCTGTAACCATATTCGTAAGCCTGTACAACCTGTAACCATATCCATAAGCCTACTTTGCCTGTAACTATTTGCTTAAGCCTGTACAATGTGTAACCAAATTCGTAAGATGTATAACCTGTAACCATGTTCCTAAGCTATGCGCCCAGATGCCTGAGGGTTAGACGTGCTTTACAAATGCAATAATTAAATAAATAAATAAACAATTGAGAGAAGTGTTTCTGCATTTCCAGACATTTTTATCAATCGATTCATGTAACTGTGGATGCAATCTCTACATTGAGCAACACTACCTACTGACCCTGATATGGCATCCGTATTTGTAAGACAGTATAGGTTGTCTCACTAGTCCATGAAATCACTCACAGTGATTATCAAACATTTGGAATGCTGTGATATCATTCACCCAATCCATAGTACCTTCAATAACCCAGTAATAGGAATACAAAAACCCAATGGAAAATGGAAACTCTGCAAAGATCTACCCCTCCCTGAAAGCAGAATAATGAAACGTTCTTACACCATGCCATTTAAAGTGTGAGCATGGAGAGGGTGGTTGGAAAACCTCACCCAAAAGAAAAAGCCAGAGTTGCCAATGCTGGAGGGTTTCAATGAAAAGGATACAATTCCAGAATGTGACTTGACACACCAAGGAAAACATGAAATCAAGAAGAAGAAATAAAATAACCTAGAATTAAGAGACCCAACACAGGCCAATGTCCCATCACCTCCACAGGGAAGATTATTAAAAGGAAAAATAAATACTGGGAAAGTAAAAGTCTAAATTGTATCCTTAGTCCTTGATGATTTTCCCTCATCAGCCTAGGCTGGAGGGATTCTAAAACATTAGTTGATTGAATGAATGTCACTCATTACAATGAAATATGTTATTAATGGAAACCCGATGACAAAACTAAATAAGTAAATAAAACATGATCTATTGTAGGCTTTAATGAAAAAACAAATATGTACTGCAAAGTAGCGTTTGTATTTATGCTGCAATGATGCATAAGGAAAAGAATAGAATGTTAGGTAATTTACCATGTCAGAATATATATCATAGATCACACCATGTCTGTTGATAGATCTATACTTTATCAGATTGCATTAAAAATGACACAAAGAGAACATGTTCTTTTACATGTAACATGAAATTGAGACTTTACATTGACCCAAGAAGTTTGTGTGTGTGTGGGCGTCAACACTTTCTGAAGCAGGAATACCCAGATCCATCAGATCAGCCCGGACCCCTGCTTGGCCACACTGTGATTACATCAACCTACAGGTACTCTCCTGGAACATTCGCTAGCCTGATACAGTTACCAGCTCACCTATATACTATCTTTCTGGTGTATCTCCGGTGCATAGCTCTACTTGTATGTATTTACAGTCCTCATACGATAGTCATACACTCGCTCCCACGTTCATGCGGTCTGACACACCTACAGTTCCTGCCATCGCTGCTGCTACGTAGAGCTAACCTTACTAAACGCATGCATGTTTTTGCCTAATAGTTCAACCTGTACTCCTCCAGGCTATCATACACTGAGTTATCTAAGCTGTTTCCCTTGCTTACGCGTGCCTATGATCCTGCCTGAGGATTTCAATGCACCTTGCACATTCCTTCTCTGTGCTTCCTCTAGTTGCCACCCTATGCATGTTGCTCTAGTGCTATGCCTGTTATTAGAAGTGTATTTTGCCTAGCCCTCACTTGTGCCTCCTCTGGTTGGCACTCTATGCCTTACATCGGTATCCTGCTCGCCAGCCCATCTGGTTGTCGAACACACTATCACACTGTCTAGGCCAACTGCTCCAGGTCTACCTCTGCATCTCTCCAACACTGGCATTGCATCTAAAATGCATTTTGCCTTTGGTACTGTGCTACTCTTCCTATCCTCGTATGCCAGCACAGCACAACACGCTTCACAAACAAAGCAGTTATTTTTATATCTTGCCACGCACGTACTGCTCACTCATCAGGCACTAACACAGTCACCGTTCCTATCAAACATTGACCAGCACCTCATCTTGCCCCCGCCCACAACCGGCTGTTCACCTACACAGCTCACATTGCCTCTCGTTCTCCACATGACAAGTCCTAACCCTTACCTAAACGCGCCGGCCCTCTGGCTCTCACACTTCGCCACCAAACCTCCACCTAATCAGCCATGCCCCACACCTACCAGAAATTCCAGGCTCGACTCGCGCCTACGCCTCCTACCTTACTCCCAATATACAACATTCAACAACACAGTCACTCCAGACTGCCTGCCCAAGATAGACATCCGGAAACCTGCTCTGAGCTCCCTATCCTTGCTATCTCTGGTACCTACCTCTGCCAACAGTCTACCTCTGCCTCATCGCATTACACTGACCGCATCCAATCTCCCCAGTCATCCTTGTGCTATACCAGTCAGAAACCAAAGACTAGCCTCCAGATGTCATCACTGGTCCTACCACCTGAACATCCCCCGCACCCCCCACCGACAAAAGCCTTAACTCTAGCAACAACAAATCCACAGCCTCTGCGGCACCTAACCTAAAATTGACCTGGCCCTTTATGCCCACAACGCCAGCACTGCCGCTATACTCAAAGGTGCGCTCATCAATGCTTGCTCCATTCCCGCGCACACCCTCGATATTGCTGATCTCATCACCACGGAAAACCTTGACTTTCTTGTGAACACGGAAACGTGGCTGCATGCGGCCTCGGGCCCCACCCTGACTTTGGCCATCCCCGATGGCTACACCATCCTCAGGTGCGACAGGGACACCAATCAAACCAAGGGAGGAGGGTTAGCATTCATATTTAAGAGCTCGCTCAATCTCAGAGTGGTCAGCTGCCTGCAGCTGCCCTCTGCAGAACTACTTTCGATCAAACTGCCCATCTCACCGAATCACATCGCCACAGTGCACCTTATCTATAGGCCTCTGGCCCCACATCCTCCTTTGTAGAGGACATGTCATCTATTCTAGCTGCCAGTACCAAGCCTAACTCCCAAATCATTCTACTTGGTGATCTTAACCTAGGCTATGTTGACACGAATGATGCCAAAGCCACTGACTTTGCAAGTGTACTTATTGACTTCGGCCTTACCCAACACATTAAAGAACCTACCCACATCAAGGGTCGCATCCTTGATTGGGTCCCAGACATGAACTGTGCGCTTAACGTAACATCTGTCTCCCCATGCGCCTGGTCCGATCACCACATAATACTATTCTCCATCAACTCCAGCCCACCCATAGATAAACCAAACCTCGCCCCCCACTCCCACTCGTAATAAGAAGGATATTACAGTTGAGAAGCTACTCCCTCTCATCCTCCCTCTAATCAACGTGACGTCCTCCACTTGCCTGGACCCTACTGTCCTAGTAGACACTTACAACCATGCTATGTTAAATGCTCTCAATACCATTGCCTCCCTTAAACTGCGCAAACAAAAACCTTGCTCCCACCTTAATTCTTGGTTCACCCCACACCTACGCGACCTGCGTAAAGAAAAGAGAAATGCTGAGGCTCATTGGAAAAGCTCTCCCTCCCTAGTCAATAAAAATAACCTCACCTCAGCCTCCTTATCTACAAAGAAGCCATCCTAGCCGCAAAAAAGGAAGTTTACAACAAAAGGATCTCACAAGCACAATGTAATACCAAGGAACTATTCAAGATCCTCAAGGAACTTGAGTCTCCTGTTACCCCACGGGATAATTGTACCCCCAATACTGAGTGGTGTACTAACATTCAAAAGGCGCTGTTAGACAAAATTGCCCTGCTCCAAGCCAAAATCAATACCAAAAAAATCCACCTTTCTTACTCTACGGGCAACCCCCCGACCTACATACCCACCTCACCTAAACATTCCTTCAAACCCTTTAGCTTCACACCTCTCACTATCAATGAGGTTGAAAAAATGATCTTGAATCTCAAGCCCTCCAATTGCCAAGGTGACACTTGCCCGGCACCGATCATACAGGAAGCTGCACATGATCTTGCCCCATTCATCACCTCACTCATCAATGCCACCTTCTTATCGGGTACTGTACCTAACAATCTCAAGGATGCGTGGGTCATCCCGTTAATCAAAAAGCCTAATCTTGATCCTAGCAACCCTTCCAACTATAGGCCCATCACAACTGTGCCCTACCTTCTTAAAATCCTGGAACGAGCAGCCTATCTCCAAATACAGGACTACCTTGAGACCAACTATCTACTTGGGCTCAGCAGTCTGGTTTCCACCCCAGACACAGCACTGAAACAGCCCTGATTGATTTGAAAACCCAAATCGAGGACCTGAAAGACAAGGACAAACAGCCGCTCCTGCTCCTCCTTGACCTGTCAGCAGCCTTCGATTTGGTTGATCATCAAATCCTCTGCCACCACCTTAAGACTGTTGCCCACTTCTCTGATGCAGCCACATCCTGTATTAGCTCATTCTTGGTAAACAGAACCATAAGAGTCTTCTCATCCTCAGCCACAGCTGACCCAGCACATGTCCCGTGTGGAGTCCCACAAGGCTCTTGTGTGTCTCCCACTCTCTACAACCTGTTTACTAAACCGCTCTTTGATATACTTGACCTTCTGGGTGTCTCCTACACTAACTATGCGGACGACACCCAGATACTCATCCATATCACTGGCGACTACGTAACTGATGCAAGAGCTCTCAACGCAGTCTACACTGTCATCCAGGCCTGGATGGCACATCACCGGCTCTGCCTCAATGATGAAAAAACGGAGTTACTCATCCTAGACTCCCACTCCAAACTCGCAGAACTTGACCCCAAATACAAATCCTTCACTATCGACAGAAACAATATCAAAGTCTCTAACGTCACAAAAACACTCGGAATCTACCTAGACTCTACCTTGTCTCTCAATAGACAAACCAATTCTGTAGTCTCAGCGTCAGCCTACACTTACAAACTGATCACAGCATGCCGTCCCTTTCTGACAACGGACAACTGCCTGATCCTTGCCAGAAACCTCATCATGTCCAAAATCGATTATTGCAACGCCCTCTAGCTAGGGACAAGTCAAAGAAACCTTGATAAACTCCAGGTCACACAGAACAATGCCATACGGGCGGCTCTTAACATTCCCAGGCGATCTCACATCTCCCACACCAGACGCAACCTGCATTGGCTTCCCATTGCCCATCGCATATCCCTCAAAGCTCTAGTTCTTTCTCACAAGGCCAAGAACAATGCAGCACCTGCATACGTATCTTCGCATTTTACACAACATACAGCATCTAGACCCCTGAGATCTGCTCAGGCTCACACTCTCACCATCCCCAGCTTCAAGCTACAAACTGCAAGAGATTCGAGCTTTCCAGTCCTTGCAGCTAAGCTCTGGACCTCCCTACCCAACACGCTCAGAATTGTTCAACATCTCCACTCTTTCAAACACAAAACCAAACAGTGGCTTCTTGAAAGGGATGCCCAGGCCACCTCCTCACTTTAACTTTACAGCTCCTACTCTTATCATTACGTTTATTATCTTGTAAATATGTGTAAATGGTATATGCTGAAACTGTATAATATAACCTGTAAATTGCACAATGTATATATACTTGTAACTTGTAACTGTCCACAAAACAAGCGCCCAGATGCCCCGGGGCAAGGCGCGCAATACAAATAAACAAAATACAAAAAACAAATACATCACTTTGATATATGCTTAAAAGATGGTTTACCAAACACAAAGGCCCTGCTTCCAAACTCCAAGATGTACATCAAAGGAAACGTATATTGACTCCAAACTCCCAAATCTATGGTCTTGTATTTAAGCTTATTCGAAAGTCAACAATTTCAGTGTCTGGACGACCATTCTTTGCAACTTCAAAAAGCAGATGATGTGGGCAGGCCATCGATGTTTAACCATAGCAGAATGCTATCCCTCATGAAGAATGTGTCTGTTCCAATAAACTGGATCCCTACATCCAACAGAATATGTTTTGCAAAAGATGGTTTATTGGTATTGATTTAGCACACACACAAATGCAACTATTCTAGAATGTGTGGCACTATTTCAGTGTTAAATGTGAAAGACAAAATAACCAGGAGAAGTAGATTTTCTGCTATTGCGTTGGAACCCTTGACCTGAGCCAAAAAACACATATAGATTTTGATTTAGTAGAAAAATACAAATCATATGCATTTAAAAATGATATATTAAAATATAGATTGTATTATTTATTTTAATATTTTATTACATCTGTATGCATTAAGTGACGAGAAAGCAAATGCTATCTCAGAATAATCGTACAACTTTGATTATGTAATCTTAAAATATTTCATATGTCCATGAAGAGACTTATAAGAAAAAGAAAGTCCAATATTGATTCCTCACTCCTGAGCGAGGGCTAAATTAGATGTAGCAAATCTCCTTTTGGCATAGCAAATTGAATGGCTAACAAAAGCAAGGAGGAGGGCTGCAGAGACTGTAAGATATTGACCATATTGAAGGAAACCTATCACTGATCAATTAAAAAATTGTCATGGCCACTTGCCCGAAAACACAGACCCTGCACCATCAGGGGACGAGGGCAAGAGGTAACACAACTTTTAATTGTCCCTTTGGGACAATAAAGCATAGAGGGCCCGGCTGGACTCAGGCTCATGAACAAATGTAATCTGACACACTTTATTTGGAGCAAAAGTACTTTATTTCACCTGCAGGAACTTCCACGTGCATTCATTATGGCGTGGCAGCTGGGAAAGCTGGATTGCACGTGCAGCATCCTTTAGGCGTGGCAGTGTGGGGCCGGTAAACCAAGGCTAATGGGCATGGCCAGAGCTAGACTATATAAATCCGCCCCGCCTTCATGTAAGCGCTTCGTGTTATTCTGCACTGATGTTAGCATAACACTCACCACTGCCTGAGCGCATCTTACCTTTGATTTCAGCTACCAGCTTCAGCACTTACCTTGGTACCTGTTCTTGCCGGCACGCATCGGCGCTGACTCTGGCATTCATCATCCATCTCCAGACCTCCGGAAAGCAGCACTTCAACACCAACATCGCGGCACGGTGAGCAGTTCATCCGAAGACAGCATCTGCAAGAGAAAAAGATAAAGACAAGGCTAGAAATTACAAAGACATTACGTTTAAGGTTGCGCTTTTGACAAATCTTCGCGCTCAACCTTAAACCAACACTCACCTGTTGTCGGAGCATCGTGGGCTCCTTTCTCTTCCATTTTGGCCATGCTTCATGCAGCGCAACTACCGCAGGGCCGCAATTTCACCTGTTGGGAGAAAGCAGAAGAGAGACATCATTCAAAGACACGGACAAAAATAAAAAACTAACATCACAATATTTTAAAGCCATAAGACACTTACCATCAGGAGTGGCTAAGCCAAAGCTGGTCTGGCACGTAGAATGGGCCAGTAAATGAACTCGGTCCATCAAGAAGTGCCCCTGCAGTGAGAAGCAGGATGGTGAGCTCATCATCATTAATCAACAGCTGAGCCTATATAGGTCGGCGCATGCTCACCATACTTTGGGAAGAAGGGTTCGAGAGAGACAACAGTCACATAGCAGCATTCTCACAATCTCTCATATCCACGCAGGAGCAGTGTCACCAATTGCATATGTGCAGGGGAAGAAGCCTGATAAGGGTGATCCACTTCCAAGGAAGGCTGCAACCATGCCCCAACGTCCCCGCAGAGACCAGGTGAGTGTAACAAAAATGCTGTTCAAATGATACTGCATGGGTGGATTTTGCTGTGCATCTAAGCTTGAAGACCAAGGAAGAAACAGAAAACTATAGTGCCAATCTGACAGGAGGATAGCAGATTTGGACTTCAAATGGATTTGCTGTCTTCTTAGTAAGAGGGTATTTTCCAGATGGCACATAATGCAGAGGTCTTTTACTCAAGCAGGACCAGATAACCTGAGATGGATTTTGGAGGCATATGCATAGAATGGATGACATACTTTACCTGGTGGAGCTGCCTGAGGCCAGTCAGTGTCCTTAACTCTCATGGGCCTTTGAAAGACAAATAGGAAGTCAGTACCATGATCCCAAGTTATGTATACAAATGTTCAATTAATTAATTAAATCATGCATCAAAGTATTTCAGGGAAGCTCTACCATGGAAAGGGAAAATAGTATGAAAGGTGTAGCTGTTATGTGATATAATTTATATTTAAACCCTAGGTAGTATTAACATAATAAAGCTTTTCTCCTGCAACTTGAGATCCCTTGAGGCCTTGCAAAGCTTATATTTGAATATGAAATGACAAGTACTTTGATTGGTGTCTGCCAGAGTCAAATGAAATAATTGAAATTGATTCCTTATTGAACACACGGATCTGGAGGAGGGTGGGCTGTGAGGCTCAACCTGATTCTCGCACTCTTTGAGGATAGTGGGCTAGGTGTTGCTAGCCCGAAACTTGGACCAAATAGGTTATCACTGATAGCATACATTTAGGATTTCAATCATTCCAAGAATGGGTGAACTATATTAGAGCAACATGTTTCTCTAATGCCAATACATGTCAATGTTTTTAGAGAAAAATATGGCAACTTCACTGTGAGAACTGATTCACCTGATGTTTTCACAGGGAGGTTCATTTCAGTTAGTGTTAGGAAAGATTTCATATTTGAATGTAATTTTCCCTCCATGTGTCAACCCCCAAACTTTTTGCTGCTGTTTTACACCATTGACTAAACTTTGCCAGAGAAGCTCAGCCCTCAGCTGCACTCCTCTGGGCTTTCGCTCACTTTTTATGGGGAAACTGACATGCCATTAAGACAGTCAGTACTGGGAGACTTTGTTTCCCTTAGTCCTTTCCTCATGTTGCAACTTTTGTGCAACATGTAACAAGTGTGCAACTTACAGTACACTTGGGTCTCTAGTCTTTCCAAAGACCCTAGAAACTCTTGCTGGACTTTTTATGAGCTGTGCAGATGTGTCATGGACAGGACTGGTGGCAGCTATCGTTTTCTTATGTTTTTAACCCTTTCTTGCCATGTTAACCGCATTTACCGCGTTTGACACGAATAGGTGGCCTGGCTCAAAAATGGCCATGCCACAAGGTTCTTTGTCCTGTCCTTTGGCCATCTTGCCCCTTCACCTTCCCCAGGTTGAGCCGACCTGGGTCAGTCCTTGTTTGGTCATGCACTTTCCCGTGAAACCCAATGCTTTCGCCTGCTTCTGCATGCCTTGCATGTGAGCTTCCAAGATGTGGGCTGGGATGATACACATCCTGGGTGCCAGAGAGTCTGGAGTGTCCTGAATGCCTGGGACCACCGTGGTCCATGATTGGTCCGCATATGGAGTGAGTGTTTGTGAGCAGATCTCCCATTGGGTCCTCTCCGTTTTGGCGCAAAGGGAACTTTGGATAAGAGGAGGCTGAAAACACCACTACCATGTCGATCTCCTGAATTCACACGAACAAAGGATAAGGAGCCAAGTATCCTGCAACAAGAAGCCAAGTTGAGGAACCGCTGGTGACCCGCTGGAAGGTTTGCCACCCTGAACCCGCTGTCGTCCCATGGGACCCCTCTGCATCTGATTGTCCTAGAAGGTCTGCGAAGGCGCTTCGACCCACTGGAATAGTGGGATCAACTATTCTCGGCACCCTCAACAAACCCTGCAAGTAAGCCTCTTCGGAAGTGTCCCTGTGCCAACCAGTGGGCTGACCAGCTTACACGGGACGTTTGCTCTGTTACCACCGCTGTTTTTTGAGTAGGCCCTCGAAACTTGGTATACTGGTTGTTCCATGTCCACGGCACCCTCACACCGAATTTCGTACACTTGGCATTCCCAGGTCTGAAGTGAGATGAGTGCGCCCGGACCGGAGTAAACGCGGTTATCGTGTTGCCTTGCTGTGGCAACAACCTGTGCAAGTTTGCTGCATTTGTGACCCCTTTACCCCTGAAGCCTGCTGCAGTGGAATTGGGCTGATTCCCCCACCCGGAGCAGAGAAATCGCCACTGTCCCGTTTGGGAATCCCCGCTGTATCTCAGAAACTACACGGTGTCAAGACGTCCTGATTGTCGCATTCTAGCCTGCCAGCGAAGTGGACTGTACTGACGAAGTTTGGGTCTGCCTGCATCGGGGACTGGTGAGTAGTCCTTACCCCAACCGGTGTCCCCTAGTGCAGGAACCCACTTTTATGCACTAAGTGGCCCCTGATGGCCCCTTTTCTTTCCACAGCTATTGCAAAATAGCGACTCCATCTCGCACTCTCAAACTGCCTCTACCCCCAAGTGGAGGTCATGCTTGAATAGTGGGAACTTGTTCTTCATAGCCTTATCCACCTTCCTGAGCTGCTAGAGACCCTTGAAGAGACCCTATTTTGTCCATTGGCACAGCGCACGCATGTACTATTGAGCATAAGGCTCCTCTCTTCGTAGGGCTTGGAATGCCTCTTAGGTGTATTCTTGATGTGGAACTAGGAATAAAGATAACTTGCACTGCCTGTTTTCCTCCCCATCTAGGTGGTCATATTTCGTGCTTTTAACCCCTTACACTCCATTGGTCTTGTATATATATTGTGTTGATTGCGATGTATTGGTTTACTCTAATGTTACTGTGATTCTTTGCTATGTTCTATGTTACAAAGGCCTTGTAATAAATGTGTCTATATTTTTAATATAACACCTGAGTAATTTGTAAGTGTCCTTGCTTTGTGTGCTCATTGAGGTCTTTCAGTCAGCCTCACCCCTCTTGAGACTTAGTCTTGACCGCCTGCCATAGCTACCCTGATTGGTCTGGCTTGTCCTTACCCTGTTCCAAGAAACTAGGTTGGCCTTCTGAACCTCTGCCCCTCCAGGTCAGAGTTCAGAAATCCTTTTTAACAGACAGATTTATTAATTCTGTAAATTGAAGGCTTCAAAGGAAATTTAAATTAAATGATCAATGCATATTTGCACATTACATTGGAATGCAGTCAAACCTACTGTATAGAATGCCTATGCAAATACATTTTCTATCACCCTTGACATCCCCAAGCATGGTTACTACTCTAGCTAGCTGTTTTAATGAAGCTGAATGTTGTATGCTTAGCAGTTGACTTCAGCCTGACCCCAGTATGGTGAATATTATCCACACAACATTCATAACGAAACTGGGAATGTGTGTACTTTATCTGCATTGTGGCTTTCCCTCATTTCCATTTAGCCTTCTCTCCATTTTTGCTTACAAAATAACGGAAAGTTTTTGCTGGTGTGGTCCTCCAGTTGCTGTGAGTTTGTATTGGTTACTTCAGAGCACATATTCTGTGTCATGAGAGGTGATTGAACTAAAGCTAGTGGTTCAATCCCTGCTCTTGAACGGAGTGAACTTTGCCCTTCTGATGTCACCCCAAAGTGATTTGCTCCAGAGGAAGTGGAAGAGACAGGAAACATAGAGGACAATGAGAATCAAGAAGGTGGAACCCCCCTTCCATTGACCAGAGTCCTCCTGCCTATCATAATCCCACCCCTTCCCCATCGCACTGAGAACAAACGCCTTTAGAAAGGCAGCACCCTGGTGTGAGGCTACTCCTTTTGAATGGATGTGCTCCTTTGATGCAAGAACAGCTGCCTGCTGTGCACCTGTCTCAGGCAGAGGGTGTTACCTGCCCTCACAAAGAGAACAAAGAGGGGGCTCAACCCTCCAGGTTCCTGTTCTGCCTTTTTGCAGTCTACACCCGGCTGACCAGAATACACATCAGAATACCCCTTCCACAGCAGAGCTGACTCACATGAGCTGACAAATGTGCGATCCATTGGAATATTGTGGTTGTGAAAATAACGCACTATGCCTAAACTGAGGCATAGCATTTATTTAGAGTTTACCCTGTCATCAGCATGCGTTATATATGATCATTATAGTTTTGGGTAAAGGGGGGCATACCGTAAATGCCATCCCTGTGCCGCAGGGACTTGGTGGTCTCGGCAGCTGTCAAGTGGGCATCTCTAGACCTTTGAATCTGTTTTGTGCCATGAGTAGAGTAGGCGCTAGGGATCAGGCTACTGAAGTGGCAGGGCAAGAGTGCACAATCCATTTGGCATGTAGTAGACAGAAAAGGGGAATCTGTTTGACATGTGACCTCTTCTGGAGATGGAGTTATCCTCAATCTATTTGTTAATAAAAATCACAAAAGTCACAGCTTTTCGCCCGTGCCAAATGGCAATTCCTCACAATCGCTAAACAGGACCTCCCCAAAACCAGGGAAAAAAATCACTGACTATATTATGTGCAACAAGCATTGACTGCTCTCCACAGTATTGGAACTATAGACAGAGTTTCCACCACGTTTCCACCCAGGGCGACACTGATCAACAACTCCCTCCTGAATGTATGTTACAGCCTTCAGGCTGATGGGATTCCTGCATCAGAAGGGCCAAGCATAGAGTCATGTGAGCCCAATGCAGAGATTACAACCATTAAATGCCACTAATATTAGTATCACTCCCAAGTTGTTTGATGTGTATTAACAGCCCTAATAATGCCTCACATTGGTCGCTGATTATGTGAGAAGGAATAGCTCCGGTACAAAGGCAAGCAGGATTTCATTGTCTGATAAAAACAGGCAAAGATCCAAAGTGCTCAACACACCACATTACACATATTTGAATGTTCACTGATCGATTGCATCCATTGCCCAGTTACTAGTTAGCGTCCTAGCTTACAACGCCACCATTTTACTTGACACTGCACGCCGTGAGTTTACACCTGTATTTTTGTCCATGTCAGGCCACTGATTGTAACTAGTCAGAATAACACACTTAGAACTAGCAATGAGAGTGTTATTCTAGCAGTCGGTGAGTATCAGAGGTTGGAAGCCCCAGTACTGTCTTGGTTGACGCCATTTCTATACTGAACAGCCAGGATAATGAGAACTCACAAGAGTCTGATGGCTAACAAACAAAAAAGACGCTACCCAAAAGGAAGTAGAAGAGGAATAAGGGAAAAACATAATGGAACTAACAATTTGCAACAAGTGGAATTAAAAGAAACTTCACCCAGTTACATATTATTAGTTATTAGTTGACCATAAACAAGAGAGGAAAACAAATAAAGAGGAAATCCAGTAGGGGGAAGCAGAAGAAAAGTAAAGGTATAAGTGGTAACCTGGATAAATGGACATAAGAGAAAGACCTAGGCTAAGTTGCCTTCTGTGTGGGCAGCACACCCATATATCCCGTTGGGATTCTTAAATGATCTCGACATTTTTTTGTAATAAGTATTCAAGTCTTTTTGGATTTGTTGGTAATACTTCGGTTTTAATTTCGTTTTTTAGAATTGGTTTGCTGATGCATTTCATAAGCAAACGTCGAACAATGGCCAATGCATTTCGGACCTAGTGGTCCTTCGTCAGTGCCTTATCTAATCAAAATTCCATCAATATTAAACATCATATAGATACCAATCAAAGCATTGAAATCATGAAATCGTTAACAGGGTACCCACATACATAGAGATAGAACATACAGTTACACAACAAAGAAAAAAAGAGAGAGAGGAGGAAAAGAATTCATAAGCACAGTATTTACAACATGCATCATGTTAACAATTCCAATGTGTTATGCCATCTCCTTATCAAAATCGTGTCAGGGTATTACTTTGTTGGATTCGTGTCTATGCCTGTTAAATAATCACTGAATTGGGTCTAAACGGTACCTTCAGTGTTGCAAAACGGTGGCGTGCTGCTTAGGCAATGGCTGGTCAAAAACAGCGTGACATCTTCACGTTGCATAGGCTGACTTGTGTGTGTATATACTTACTACGTGGTTAATAATTCACCCACAGTGTTGAACTGTGTACCCCGTTGTGAGCATGCATTATGCTTAAGGAGCTGAGTGCATTCTAAAAGAAATCTGACTTGATGGTGTCCGCATCTAGAACGCGGATCGCTACTTTCGTATTCCAAGCATACAGATTGTATGCCGTGGGGCAGCTTAGAGCGTACGTGTCGTGATTCTGCAAAAAATACGGTGCCTGTATTTAAGTAAAATCGATTAAGATCTCAGAACCTTAATTGGTAATGTCTATTCACATGTCTTACCTCCGAACTGCAGAGAGTGCTGACAATCTTGAGCTCATCGCCGCTGCTCAGGAACCTTACTGTCTAAGTAAACGCGAGGCTCTGGTTGTCAAGGTAACGTCCACCAACAACATGGAGGATTGTCCATGTGTTGGCAGACATCTTGGAAGGGGCATTGTGTAAATGCCAAATTTTATCTGTTGCTGGTACCGTAGCTACAAGAATAATTACTGCGGGTATAAAATGTACTGCGCATATTAAAGCATAATGGTTGGTTAGTACCTCTGAAAAGGTGTATGGGTAAAAAGCTGTAGTATTTAATGTGTGTAGTGCACAGTAGACTCTGGACGACCACGAGTCATATTTTGACAGGAGGGTGATCCAAATCAGCCCAATGCTGTAGGGTGGCTGTGGAATATCCTAGAAACTCTTGCTTCAATTGCATAAATGCTGAATTCTATCTGTTGCTGGATAATTGGATCATCAAGGACTCCATAGTACATAACAATAATCCAACAGAGGCAGCGATTTCGCCTAGGGGCCTAATTAAAGCTGATGGCTCAAGGTTGGCTATCAAGCCTGAAGAAGGACTGTCTGATACACTTCCCAGGATTATCCCGGCACACAGTGGACCATATAAAACAAAGGCATCTATTCTACCTATTCTACCTGTGAGGTCTGGGGAAACAGCCATTCCACCCCCACACTCTCCAACCATTTTGTTTCCAGAGGCGATCCCCAATTGTGCCTCTAACCTTACTTCCGTTCATTTGCTGCTTCCAGTGGGAAGTTATGACACGTTGTTCACGGATCAATCAGTACCAGGGATCGCAAGGTACAATCTGCGTCCAAGGAAATAGACTTACGGCACGGTTCGGCTGTGCGCTTGGAAAAGAAGAAAGTCATCAAGGGCTTGCTTTTTGGCCTGATTAATTGTTTGAAAAAAAGGGGATTCTGTTGGCTAGGGTTTGTGGAAGGACTAAGAAGACACTCGGCCTGGAGGTCGCCAGCTAAAAACATTGGTGTTTTTTTCGTTTGAAGACTACAATGCCTGCAACCACTTCCGCTCGTATGGAAAAGGGAAGAGACTGTGTGACCAGCTACGGAAACGAACATTTAACTTTGTGGGCCCCGATAAAACGTACTGCTGCTTTGTGATAATGTTAATTGGTTTTATAATAGTCATTGTTTTGGGCTTCTGGTACCTAGAAGAAGTACATCCGCTTGAGATGTTTTTGCCAACTGAAAATGTACCTACTGTTTCTACTTCTTTCGTGCATCTGCACACTCTGTCTCCTAGAGACTCTCAGCATAGACAGAGATATCATAACAACACATTATTACTCATCATGAATGCTACACATGCCATCTTTAATAAGTCCAACTGTTGGGTCTGCTCACATTTACCGCAGCATGGGGATAAGGGGCTAGGTTGGTAGATTCATCCTTTACCTTTGATAACTGCATGCTATCCTTCTCTTAGAGCACTATTCTTTGGTCGTCGGAACGATATCATCTCAGGGAACTTTGATGGGACTAATTTGAGTCAGTTTGAAAAATGTGTTTTGACTCCCTTGGGATGCTCGCTCTTTGAGAATAGGAGTAAGCCTAATGTTGCTTCTATTAGGCCTTCTGATAGACTGTCTCGTCCTTTTCAATCTTTGATTTCTTTTAAAATGGCTCCTATAGGCAATACGGATGTCACGCCTCCTTTCTAATGTCAATCATAGCCCTGATTCAGTTTCTTTCTGCATACAGAGGAATGGTACGCAGTCAATGGGTGATTTTAAAGGTTGCGCCAATGTTGCACATTTTTGACTGGGGAAGACAGACCTTTGTATGTAGGCAAACCTGTCTACTTTGTTTGCGGTAATGTAGCATTTCCATGGTTACCCAGGGATTGGTAGGGTACTTGTTATTTAGGGATCCTGTTCCCCGGGGTATTCCTAGCCAGTACCATAGAGGCTTCAAAAGCTCGTCCACGGCGGTACGAGGATGGTGACACTTCAGCACAAATTCTGGGCGATGTAGCTAAGTCCTTTGTGCCATTTTCGGGACAAATAAAGAACTCTGAAGATATCAGGAGACTAGCAAGAATGCTGGAGAGAACCGTCAACCGGACCACTGACATACTCTATAATATGATTTTAGAACAGAAAGCAATAAGGTTAGTAGCACTTCAGACCTGATGGCATTAGATGTCATCCTGGCTGAACGTGGAGGGGTATGTAAATTAGTGGGGTCTGCTTGCTGTGTTTTCGTGCCAGATTCCTCCCCAACTATCTTCAAGGCAATACAAAATCTGCATGTCCTAAATTCAGAAGTGCATGTTCCCGAGGGAAACTGGGATCTTAGCGCTTGGTTCTGGGACTTCTTGCGATCTTGGGGTTGGAAGGTACTTTCGGTCTTGCTGATCATTTTGGGAATTCTGCTGTTCCTTTGTTGCTGTATACAATGCCTTCCTGGTATATGTTCGATGTTAGGAGGATGTTGCGAACAGGCAATGGGTACATTAGGACGTAAGGTATACGCCCCAGACAAGAACTCCAATGAATATGTGCTGAAAGGAATTCTGGTAACCAATCTAATGGCAATTGATATCTCCGATGGTGATTCAGGGTGTATGGACATTGAGACGTGGAGTTATTCATAAAATGATTAGAAATAGTTTAGCGCTTGGTATAGGCCAAAAGGAGGGTTTGTCGAACAGGAAATCATATTATACCCTCGAGATCGTATGTATATATATTGGCCTAGGCCAAGTCGCTCTGCGAGGAAATCCGCGTTGCAAGGTCCTGACCTTAGATCTGTGTTAGCCGCCATTTTAGGTTCATCCACCTATTTAGATTCTCACTCTAAAGTCACCCTGTGTTCTAAAATGGTGGACAGTGTCGTTTTGAATGTAACATGGCTGTCTTGACCTCTGTGTACAAGTTAATGTGTAAACTGCCTGCAGGCCAAATGTTAGGGTCATGTACTGAGACCTTGTCCTTCGTTGACCTGTGTATAGAGGATTACCTGTACCAACAAAACTAATCCATGAACATATATTGTGCACAATACTGTTCGAGCATCTAATGTGAACACTTGTTTAACTATATTGTATAAATGTGTACGAAAGGCTCAATATGAAATCCAAAAACACACTGCTGTCATTGTAACTTGGAGAATGTATTAAGGATAATCCGTAAATGTATACATGCATAAATTAGAAGTGAACTCGGCACGACCCCTAGATCCGAGAATCATTAACTTACAAGTGGGTTGGACATCATGTTTTGGATTGTATAAAAGGTGCGACTATTCTGATGTACAGTCCCACTCACTGCCACACCGAACAGGGCTGGTATTCGCTGTGTTGTACTGAGGGCCTGATAGCTATCTGTTGCTTTGTCCTTTGAAACTGTTCAGTTGTAGAATAAAGATCTGTGTATCTTTTGAACCCGCATTTTGTGTATTTCCTTTTGGGGTACTCAGCCTTGATATCTTCTTTTTGCTTTCACACAGCAATGCTATTCATACTTAGCGGCTGGGGGAGTCGGTGGGGGGGGGGGGCTGGGGATTTCCGAGGCCCTGTGCAGCAAAAATCATGCAGACAGCATCATTTGCATTTTTATTGGTCAGAAGTAACTGCTCAGAAAACAACACTACAAGGAGTGTCATCAGACTTTGATACTCAGGGCATAACTGGTAGTGACATTAAAAGACGTTTCCATGTGTAAGCCAAGAGACACAATGACTTTTTGTGGGCTTTCATGCATAGCTGGTTACTATTATTGCACTTGTAGTAACTTTTTTAGTCTAGCAGCACATCAGAGTGAATTTGATTTTTATAAAAGAAGATGCACACTCAATTAATTCCTTGGTCTTCAAGTTTAAATGTTAGCAGCTGAGCTAACACATATTAAGATTAAACATTTGCCCAGGATCACACACTTGGGTTAAGTAGCAAAATCTGGATTTAGGCCCAGTGTGTGATGTACGTATCTTCTCGACTCCAGTTTACAGATGTTTTGGGCAGGCTGTGTAGGGGACTTTGCCGCCAGGTCCAGGGCAAAGAAAAGAAAGCTGCAAAAACAGGGTGAATGAAAAAACTCTTCTTACCTGCTGTGCTTTGCAATTGCAAATCAATCACTGAATCTTCGTTTGGGTGCTTGCAGTCGCAACAACAGGGCTGCAAGCAACTTAGCACTGGCACCGTCGGCAAAAGGCACACTCCTACTCTCACTGTCCATGGGTGAAAGTGAAACTGTCTGCGCAGTGCGCACGTGCCTTGCCCTCGCCTAGAACACTCCAGAAGGTGCCACCCATGCTTGCATGCATGTGGGCAGCAGGTAGCAGTGTCATCATTCACCCCACAAACCCACTATAACGAATTTCATTGGGTGACAAACAGCCAATGAAATATCGTATACTGTAGTATCCAGTCCAGAGAGAAAGCTACAAACTGGCCCGGCCCGCCGCGGAGCTGCACACACAGAAGCAGAAAATAAAACTCAGCCGAGCTGAGTTTTATTTTCTGCTTCTGCGTGGGTCAGCCCACAATGCAGCCCTCTGCCTGCCCTCCTGCCAAAAGATGGGGGGGACAATAAGGCATGATACAAAAGTTGGGGAGGACAAAACCCCCAGTCCCACTCTATAGTTAGGCTCATGGGTGCTATGAAGGCTGCCCTATCCAATACCTCACCAATATCAGCAACATAGGGATTAAAAAGGCAAGGGGCAAAAATGCAACCCTTATGTAGGCCATTTTGAGTTTCCACCCTCCTTGACAACACACCATCACTGATGAGCCTCACTTGAATAGTTGTATTTTTATGCAAATGCGCAGAATCTGCCAATAAACCAGATGGCAAACCCCATCTCTTCAATTTGTTCCTTAAAATAGGGCCGATCCACCAGATCAAACACTGTAGTCAAATCAAAGGATACAGCAAAGGAAGGCATATTATGATCTCCCCATGCTAGTTTTTGTATGCAACCCATCATAAAGCCATTGCAGTCAGTTTCTATGGAGCACTTGAATCCGTTTGATATTTACTGAGTATATGATTGTCCATGACCCATTGTTCAATTGGTTCTGAAAGTAACCCTGTAAATAGCTATGAATCTGCATCTATCAGTGTTATAAGGCGATAGTTCCTTGGAGATAATCTATCACTTTTTTAAAGATTGGGTTTACAAAGGCATTTTTCAATTTTGTTTGTGCTTGCTAACATCCGTTAACAATAAAAACAGTGTTCCAGACCAAAGCATAGGGGACAGTGTAAAAACTGTATTAGACAGGAGGTTGGGGATCCCATCCCGGGACCTCCTTGCACGCATAATAATTCTGTCCACATCTCCAATAGTAAAGCCAAGCCTCCAGCTGACATTACTCATCTCTACACATAGTAGTTGGGCACCCCCTTATTTGCTGTACAATTGTGAAAAGTGCTGCACCCACTCATCTTCTGGGATGGGATTTGTTTGAATCTCTTGCTGATTTGGTTCAAGTGAATTTATAAAGCACCAGAAATGAATGTGCTGTTTAACAATAACTATCTTCAGCATGGCTTCATCATCTTGCTGATACAAACGATGATGATGGGGTTTCCCCCAATTTTTCATTTGTTGTTTTTCCTTTTTAATGAGGGTTACCCTCACCTTTTCATCGGCCACACTTCTTGAATTCTCTGAATACGTTTTCGGCTACACCGTTTTTGGCTTTGTAAAACTTGATCAAAGTGGTGGTGATGGTGCTTCCTTAATTTTATCATTTGGGGAACAAAAAAAATAATTTACAGCACCTGCCATGCTTGATCATTCATGAAACCTACATAAAACAAATGCTTTTTCTGCATAAAAGCTGTTTTCAAATATAATGCATCAATACTTTCATTAAAGCGAACCACTTCATTATCAGTCTAATTCATGGCAGTAAGGACATTATTAATTACTAGTATTTTCCGACCATTCAAACTCCTAACTTCTGTTTTGCTTATAATTTTAAAAGAGGCTATCAACATGATCACTTGTCTTACTTTCACCAATCTGGAAGCCCTCACACATATATCTAGAAGTCTCCTGTTGACAAACATTTAATCAATAGCAGAGTGAGACATTCCCCTATGCCACATCACTTGCTTAGAGACGTCATTATTCAATAGATCTTTTAACGGGTACAACCTGTGTGTTCAAGAGACACCCTTCAATGATGTGCGTGATTGAATTTCCTATACTTTCCAGATTGAGAATACTGTAATTGGGAAAAGAAAGAGTCCACCACAGTTTGAGCTCAAGACCCCTTCAATCAAAATTAAACCGGCCAGGTATTCCATGGACCAATCCTCAATCTCATTTAATATTTTGACAATTATCTCTGTAAAGGTCACCATGCAAGTGTTGCCAATAAATGTTAAGAACCAAGACATAGGTAATCTCTCTATTCGCCTTCCCTTTCAAAACCACTCCCAAAAGCACTTGTGCCCACTTCTTCACAAGATACAATAGTAAAGCGAGAACCATTCTTTATCCCAATAAGGAGTGCACCAGACGGGAAGTCCCTATCCCCTTATGCTGCAGGAAGCAAGACTGTTTGATATCCTTCAAAAATTGGACACTTAACTAATTACACCTCCTGAAACAACAGTAATCTAAGTCCCCTTAAAAAATCGCACAATGCCACATTGCCCAATAACTCAGTGGATTTCCTTGTATTACACGAGGCACATGCAAAGGATCCCAAACTTATTAAAGATTCTGCTTCATATCCTTTTGCTTTGTGCAAAATCCTTAATGGCTAACAATAACCAACTCCAACCACTTCCTTCTGTCTCAAAAGAGCTTTTTGCAGTCTGGACTTCACTCATGCACTAACCACTTTGCATGCCAGGACTGGACCCCCTAGCCCTCTGTGGCACCGTCCAATAGCCTCCAGACAGCCCAACTATGCCAGTCCGGTCTGCTAATCGGAGTCATAAGGTGAGTGATCATAACCGAGTTCCCGCAAATTTGTCACCTTGTTCATAAGGATATCATAAACCAATCTCGAAGGGATAGAAACGGTATGACGATCATCCCGCTGTGGTTCCACAAATTCAACCCCCTCAATGTCACTGCTAGCTATGAGATAGAGGCCCACAGTCTCTGAGAATAACACCAATAACACCAATTTTCCAGGGCTATTTAAAACTCTAGAAGTTCCATCTTCAAACACATTTTCAAGCAGTAGCTTCTGAGGATTACTCTTGTGATTGTCTCATTTGTTTTATGGTGTGCCCCTCCTGCATGGTTTGAGCAGCCACTGAAGACATTAAAACTACAGAGGCGTGTTTTGCCCACACATTGGTTTTTAGTGCCTGTATTGGCCTAAGCAGTTGAGAGGCAGTTTGGCGTATAAGGAGGAGGATTGGAGGATTGAAGTACTTCACCCCTTTATACAACGTTCTCAAGTAACGTGGAAAAAAACAGTTCCAATTAAATTGCTTGCAATGGTTGGGACGGTTTATAAACAAAGGAATAAAGCACAAGGTGAAAGAAGACAGAATGTCTGGTCCTTCAATGTTCTCAGCTAAGAAGGACTGTTTAAGCCTTGCCGTGGCTACCCCGCTTTTGCCATCTCCAGGCCATGTTGGTGAAGACCTCCAGGGAAGGAAGGAGGGAAAGAGGAAAGGGCTACTACTAAATCCAAAATGAATTACCATTCCCCCCCCACCTGTGTAAAGATAAGGAGGTTGTATCATTCTCACAGGGAAGCGTCTTTGGATCATTACCTGCTACCATGGAAAATCTGATTATTGGTGGGACCAATAACATGGTACAAGAGGACATCCAACAGGAAATCGGGGGTTCTCTTTCTTCTCTCAGACCTCCCATGCTGAGCCCCTCATTGCTAAATACTCCCCCTATGTTTGCCGAAGAAGAGAGTGTGGAGGTTGAACACTCGTCCCCTCTACTAGATAAAGATAGTAACAAAGCTGAAAGACATAAACCTACTTGGGTGGATTTACATTGAGTACTGTCTACGGTAGAGAGGCTGTGTGGATGTATTTTTTAAGAACTGAAAAAACACTCCAATCTCTTGAACATCATTGCAACTAGACAGACAAGAATGGAGACTGGTGGAACGGTCACTAGATGTATTCAAACAATGTTTTTAAGGTGGGGGAAGGCTGAGATGATGTTGAAATGGGATGTAAAGGTATAGCTGAGAATGTGAGATCTAAAGGAAATGAGACTAGTAGTATAGCTGCCTGAGTGGTCAATAAACATCTCCCTAAAAAAAGTAAGCAAAAGAAAAATAATAATGGTAGGAAAGGTAATCAGAGACCCAAATCCTCTTGAAAGTGTTTACGCAACCGACAGAAGTCTTTGGTAGAAGATGAGGGGGTGGGGTCTAAAGGGTCAAAAACAAAAGATGAAAGGGTGGCCAGCGCAGCATTGACTGATAGCCCTAAACCTAGTATGAGCAGTAAACTGCTATCTGATGACCATGTCTCTATAATAACAATAGGGAACGAGAGGGGTAGTGATCAGTCGTTTGTGGGTGAAGTGCCCTCTGGTCCTCCATTGCAGGACATTGTTTGTAAGGGGTCAACTGTGAAAGTGTGTGGGGGAATTTAAGGAGTTAACCACAATCGTTTGATATTTTTAGAAAAGCCGCTTCGAAAATGCATCAAAAGATTTGTGAAGGGAGCTAGGACAATTGAGACCATGCAGTGGGGTTCTCAATTAAGAAGAAGAAAAAACAAACAAAATGTCCCAATCAAGCATAAGGTTCTTCCCTGGCACTGCTTCTATGCTTGCAAGGAGGTTTCCGAGCGAATGAAACTAAATGGGAGAAAAGAGAGTAAATGGGGCCGCGGAGGCATGAAAGAGTATAAACAGCTTGGTGAACTTCACTTATTTAACCAGTAGTGTACACCACCACCAACCCCTGTGAACCACAGCAAACCACTTCTGCGTGCTTCCACACTAGACGGGTAGTTTATAGTGGCAGCCCTCCTCTTCCTCTTTCTATTGATCCGAGCTGCTGCCACCAGTTCTTAATTCGGTAGTTACCACTGCTAGGAAAATAAATACATAAATCCTCTGCCGTTGTCAAAAGGCAAATTCCCAGGAAATCCAGAGACCAGACAATAAACGCCAGTGCCACAACACCACAGCAAACCACTCCTGCCCACTTCTGCGCGCTTCCGCGCTGGACAGGGTTTTATAGTGGCAGCCCTTCATGTTCCGATTGGTCCGAGCTGCTATCATCAGTTCTTAAAGCGGCAGTCACCACTGCTACGAAAAAAATAATAAATTATCCCCGGTTGTCAAATGGCAAATCCTCAGGGAATCCGGAGAGCAGTCAATAAACGCCAGTGCCACGGCACCACAGCAAACCTTTTTCACTATCTCATTTTTTTTGGATGTGATGTATATAAATTCTGCACAGAAAAAAACAAATTTTTAATTTTTAATAAATAAATAAATAAAACGAACATTTGTAAGTCTTTCTTCACTTTTGCATGATTGTTACATGTGATCTGAAATGTTAATTTGCCAGTGGACTTCATGATGCATTGATAATGCGATGGAAAATCTTCTACCAGCATATTATTTGAACCACCTCGTTGCAAAGTAGATTACTCACTAATTATTTCAAATGAATCTTTTTAAAACTAGGAATGAATTTTCAGAAGAATGAGCTGTCATCAAAATCTTTAGCAGGCGAAGATTCAAATCGCATTCCTGGATAAAACATCATAACCAGCAAGGTGCCAGGTTGTGGTGGTGAAAGCAGGAAGAATGAATGCTCATAAATAGGGGAAGCTTTTAATCATTTCATACATGTGTGCTTCTTTGGAATCAAAGGCATGTCGGGTTGGCGAGATATTAAATGCTAGGCTTGCTAGAAAGATGGCCATTGCATTATGGTGGTGAGCGAGTTTGGCAAGGATCGTATGCTTTCCCCTGTCAGTGAAATACAACTATGCTCGCAGAGAAAAAGAAAGAAGGCTCTGTCAGCCTTGTTTACCAACACACAGAGCACATTTCAAGGGCTATAATAGAGTAGTTGGCTGGCCCTGCTCGCTTTGCACTATTGTCCCAAGCACATTAGTCGCCGGGAATACGGGAGTGCTTTGGGTCAGGCCGAGCCGTAACCCTGAACCCATGAATCTAACATTAATGAACAAGGAAATGCCACATTCCAGATACTAAGCTCGTTCTTCCAAAACTAAGTAAAATCTGGCTCTTTGGGCTTCTTTTTTTCCCTCTGGCTCAAAGCCAAAATGTAATTAAAACTGCATATCACACTGTATGAAAAACAATTTCTTATTGTGAAGAAGCAGCTGAGGAATCCACGTCCCCTCCAATGCCCGAATGATCGACTTCTGCCACAATAATCTTTCCTTTCTTATTGGCACCACCCCCCCCCCCTCTGCCTAAAAGCGCAGCCCCTGTTTCTCATTATAAAAGGTGCATTTGTGCGAACCGCTTAGCATGCAATGCTAATATCTGAGCAGAAGCACCCTGTTATTAATGGCTATATCACTTGACAGCTTTGCGAATTTTAGCTCCCTTCTGTAACAGCAGTTATTTATGCAAAACGCTGGCATGAAATGCCTGTCAAAGCAAGCTAAAATAAAAAATAAAGACATTCAAAAAAATGTACTGACAACAGGCAGTGAGCTGCAGTGGATCTTAGGTCGTATAAATATGTAATATCAATGTTATATATTCAAGATGATGAAAAATATATATCCTCTGATCCTAAATACTGCCTTGAATTCCAATTTAGCCTTGAATAAACGTATTTTCCCGGAAGACAAAAAGGGTATTTTTTTTTTACTTCCTAGTTATGTGTTGCAGATAAAATATTCAATCATGAAGAATGGCTCTACAGGGCTGGTCAATTATCAGGCAACATTTATGAACATTTCGAAACTATCTTTAAAAGAGTTGAAGATTAGTCAAATATCGCTTATCTTTGCTTGGTTGTTATTTTTAAAATCTCTGATTCCTTTTTTCTGCTGTTAACTTTTCTAATGAACCACAGCCCCATCTCTGTTTTATCACTAAGATCACCAATATATGCGTGATAAGTTGTGCTATGCTTAGTATTCTGGCTGAAGGTGGAATCAATTCTCCTTACACTGTTGGATAAGTGAACCTGGTCAAGAAGGCAAGGACTGCATGTTGCAAGATCTCACTCCTTGGTCAAATCAAACCCTTCATTTCTGCCTCAGACTTCAGATTCGTCGTACATGCCCTGGTGCTCTCCCGCCTGGACGGAGGCAAAACCCTGCCACTACTTTGGAAGAAGAGCATGAACTATGGTCACTTGTACTTGCAAAATACGGACGGACCCATGTTTGCACCCGGGCCTGCAGTCAAAAGCACAGCTACCACTATATCACAGGTTTTTGTCTATTGTACCATCACAACAGGATGGAACTTATGTGTCAAATTTCCTATAATGAGAGTCTCGAGGGTGTAGCAAGATGGGTTTGCAGTTTTTCACAAGTACACTCACCTCACGCTATGAATTGATGTCCAAAAAGCAGCTTTCCATTTTCATTTATGCCATGAAATCTTAAATATTTGTATGGTTAAGGTTCCATATTTTAAAATCCCAATCCCTTATAATGTTGTTGAATAGTAGACGTAGGAAAATGCTAGGCTTGTAGTGAATGCATCACCATCCACCAGCAGTAGTGATAAAGACAATGGCCCTCATTACGACCCTGGCGGAAAGTGACTGACCGGACCGCCACAGCGTAAATAGCGTTTCCGCCATTGCACGAAGGAGCAAAGTGCGGCCCATTCCGACCCATCGGGCACGAGCACCACGGCATGGCGGAAGTGCAAAGTCCGCGATGGCGGAAATGACCCCAAAACGGCCCACACCGCCGCCGTACGGCGCCCTAGGTGCAATACCGCCACCCATCACAGCGGACACCGCAGTGTGCGCCTACCGGAAAGTACGGTGACCGGAAATATACGGAAACGGAAGTTAAAACATGGGCCCGGAACGGGAAACATCCCGCCGTACACCTATAAAACCACTAAAACCACACAACCACTAAAATCACTACCCTGAAACACACCCCAACCCGTCATCCACCCTAGCGAAACCAAGAAAAATGGGAAAAGTAGCGAAGAAAGCGTGCGACCGCAAGCGGCAGGTCCACTTCTCCCGTGAGGAACTCACCGTGCTAACAGAGACCCTCCAGGAGAATGCTGCCGTCGTCTTCTGCACGCAAATGACCAGGACGGCACTTGCAAACAAGAAGGCCATATGGGCTCTGGTAGCACAGCGGGTAAGTGCGGTGGGGACCGCACCCCGCACCCCACAGCAATGCCGTAAGCGATGGGACGACCTGCGGATACGCGTCCGCAGCATACTCTCTGCCAACCGCAACATTGCCACAGCCACCGGGGGAGGACCTGAATCACCCATCAAGTTGACCCCCTGGGAAGAAATCTGTGCCTCCACCATCGGAATGGAGAGCATAGAGGGAGTCGGAGGGATGGAGAAAGGAGTGCAGACATCCGAAGATTCAGGTAGGTGGGCCAAATAAAACAATGCCAAATCCACAAAGTCCATCCATGTGAAGTGCCATGCGTCCACATAGTGCAACAGAAACACATGTCCAGGAGAACGTCCACACACATCGGCCTGATAGCGCACGTTAAAACCCACAATAAATACATAAATAATTAAAAACCCCTAAAACACGCACTACACGTGCAGCAGGCACACCCTAACTGCAGGCTGCCAAACAACTGCACCCTCACTCCACACACAAATGAAAGCACCTCCAAGGCCCCGACCCAAATCACCCTCAGGTACCACCCCAATGCATGTGATACAATGCCATTCCAATTCCCACAGACCCATCAATAACCCTCGCCCTCCTTTACTCCACCACAGGGTCCGATCCAAACGACGAGCTTCAGGACACCCCTACCAGCACACCTGCAAAGAGGGCCAAGACCAACGGCCAAAGACCCTCCACCTCAGCTGCACGCATCAAGACACGGCAGCAGCACAAATCAGGTGGCAGCACAGAGGAGGGAACATCAACAGGCACCCCAGCAGCCAGCATGCCCACACCACCACCACCACAGGTCCCCCCAACGGATGCCACAGAAGGCACTGCCTCTGGTGGCAGCAGCACCATAGGTGACACCCCATTGATGGCAGCATGCTCCGACACAGAAGACGGGGATGTCGAAGTCAGATCCATCCATGACCTGTCCCAATCCCCCTGTCTGTCCCATCCCGTACAACATGAGGATACCACGCAGGGGCACCCACAAGACGACGACTGGCCATCCCCCACAAGCCCTGTGGCAAGGCAACATGAGGACAACAGCCCCTCTGTGACACCCCCGCAAATGGCCATGGCCCAGCAGAGGCAACAGTCCCTCGACCAGTTAATCGTGCAACAGCAGCAACTGGCCACGCTCCTCAAGGACCATGCCGATGAATGTGGGGGCACTAAGGCAGACATAGAAACATCAACTGAGACACTTAGGGCAGAAATGGAGAGAGGTACAGAGACACTAAGGGCACAAATGGAGAGTAGCACCGAGAGCCTGGGAGTCCAAATGGAGAGATGCACCGAGAGCCTGAGGGGGGAACTGCATGCGACGTCCAAGGACGTATGTGCCGAACTTGCCGCAGTGCGCCGTGTGCTCACTGAGCTCTCGCAAACCCTTAGGGACATGCATGGACGTGAGCAGGCAGAGACATCATCCGTTGCAAGTTCCGTCCAGGGCAGCCCCCAACGTAGATCTGGGAGGAACCTGCGCTCCACAGGCAGGGGTGCCCCTGATACCCGCAGAGGGGGCTTGCAATAGCGACTGCCCACTGACAATGAGCATCTTTGGACACTGGTGTTCGGGGGGGAGGTAGGAGGGTGGAGGGGGTGTGTTGGGCTCACTTGGGTGGCGGGTCGATAGGGTGTACAACATGATATCACATATGCCATAAACAGTGCACGATCAACCAATGAGATGTGTGGACATTGATCTTTGTGTACTAGGCCATCATAGGCGTACAGTCCATATTGTGCATGTCCCAGACACACACAGTGCCACGAGTCCCGTGTCCATGTATCAGCCACCAGGCGTGAGTGCTAGAAGCATACATCAATGAGATGCTGACGAATGTCACGGCCCTCCGGTGCCTCGCAGACTCCATGAGGTGCTGCCACATCCCCACCCTCATCATGACCATCATCAGGTGCTTGCAGTTCTGCGTCAGGGGGCATGGGCACATTTCTACGTACGCACATGTTGTGGAGCATGACACATGCCATCACCATCTTTGCAACCTTCTCATGGCGGTACAGGAGTGCCCCGCCAGACCTGCTGAGGCAGCGGAAACGACCCTTCAGTAGGCCGAATGCCTGTTCAATGACTACATGGGTACGTGAGTGGGCATGGTTGTAGTCCTCCTCATGCTGGTCCCGTGGGTTCCGGACTGGTGTGAGGAGCCATCTCTTCAGTGGATATCCAGCATCACCTGTATGTGGACGAGAAACGTATGATGTGGAATGCCATTGCTACGTACGCACACCCCCCCCCCCTTCCTGCCAGGTCATTGCCGAATCACATACCCCACATTATCATGCATGTAATGAGACTCACCGAGTAGCCAGGATCTGTTCCCTGCGTGTCGCTCCATGTAGCGTGGTATTGTAGAGTTCCTCAAGACCATAGAATCATGGGTTGATCCAGGGAATCGGGCACAACAATGTGTAATGATCCTGTTGGAGTCACACACCATTTGTACATTCAGAGAATGAAATTGTTTTCGGTTGCGGTACTGGGCCTCCATGGCATGTGGGACGACCAATTCCACATGGGTGCAGTCGATGGCACCAATGCAACCCGGTATGCCGGCAAGTGCATGGAATCCCACTTTTGTGTTGGTAATTTCCTGCTCCGAGCGTGGTAGGGAGATGTAGTCGTCTGCGTGCTGCAGGAGGGCATCGAGCACTTGCAATAGTGTCCGTGAGAACAGTGGCTGAGAAATGCCATGCAACTGTCCGACTGTGTGCTGGTAGGTGCCTGTGGCCAGGAAGTGGAGTACAGACACCACCTTCAGTAGGGGTGGGATGGCGGTTGGGCTATCTATCATGCTGACAAGGTCAGCCTGTGTCATGTCCACAATGGCGGCTATGGTGTCCCGGTCCAGACGGTAGAGGGTGTGGATCTGCTCATCAGTGAGGTTGAACGGATGTGCTCGGAGGCGTGGGATTGCGGGCTGCCTGCGTGGTGGTAGTGGCTGTGCTGGCGGCCCTTGCTGGCCCTGCCTTGGCCTCCTCCTCCTCCTGCGTCTCCTCCGTGCGGCCGGTTGTAGTTGGTGTTCGTCTTCTTCTTGGAGTTGGAGTACTTGCAGTGCTATCATGTCCCCCAGGGCCAACATCGCGAGTCCTGCCGGTAGCATTTCGGTGTGGTTGTGGGAGGAGACTGGCTGTGCAATTTATGTGTTTTCAGGCTGTATGGCCTCCACCTGTGGTGATTTATTCCACCTGTGCAAACTGCTCTCCCCTTTGGCCGAGCACGTCCCGCGCACAACGCTGCAATTCGGGGAATGGCATCTTGCTATTGCAATCATGTATTTGTACCCGATGGCCGTGTAACATTGGTTGATATGTTCATTCTGCTGTGGTCCCATTGTTTCACATACTATCTGTGCAGTCGCGAACAGACTTGTGAAGGGTCAGTGGAACGTAGTACTCGAGTAACGGTGGGCCCTCATGCATCACTGTACCGAGTTGCAACGACGGGCGGGGCGTCCCATTTGTGGGTGAAGGCAGTTGCCATTTTCACACACAGCCGCACTCGATGGAATAATTAGTGATTTCAAACGGCCACAGATGCCTCTTCGACGTGATGTTGCAAATGAGGAATTCGAAGGGCGGCGCTTTCGGTTTTCAGCTAGCGGCGAGGAAATGCCCACAGGTCTGACTGCAAATATAACGTACTATTGTTCAATGTCCTTGAGACAGGGGCCATGGCGAGGATGCAATGATTGATATGAATGGTTTGGGATGCGCAATGGCGACGTGGGCGATGAGGCCGGACGTTCCCAAATACATGTTACTTCACTACACTGGAATTCCGGGCTGGGGCACTGTGGATTTTGCAGGCTGCATAACGCACAGACTCAATGGATATTTCTAATGTTATGTGAGTAAATATTCAGGCGTTTTAATCCCGGGATGAGGGAATGATGAATGGATGCATGGGCAGGTGATTTGATACAGAGTTTGCCATGTACAGGGCTTCTTGGGATCTATCCGCCTCCCCTACGCTATGTGATGCAGGGCTGCCATAGTGGGACCATCGTCTATCTGGCCTTGTTGAGCCCTCCCTGTCTCGACGCGCCCTCAGACACTTGTGTCCATGCACGTTAACATTCCCATCTGATGGATTCTGTTTTGACAGACGCATGCACAGGTACACTCGTTTGTGATGGTGTTTGCACCTCGATATAGATGGTTATGAGTCGCAAGTGGTTTTGGGGTGGTGATGATCCTTTGGAGTGGGCTAGCATGCATATGGCTGTGGATTTAGTGTGATCATTGAAGTGAGTTGTTCGAATGTAGTTCTGATGGCCATTATGTTCTTTTTCTTTTCTTTTGGTTGACAGGTATCTCCTCCCCTTTTGCCACTGCCATCTGTATGCCACTCCTGCAGATGGGTTTTACTCCCGACACCTGCTGCTTCGTGTTAATCAGTGGAGCAGCATTACGATTTTATGGGACGATCGCCAATGGGCCACATGCCCTTACGCAGTACTGGTGGCTCGGAGCAACATTTCGGCCTTTCAGCTGGACTAGTGCCTCCCCATTGGGACGGCCCTGCGGTTCTGTGCGCTTCCATGTTGCCTTTTCGTACGTGAATGTGGCTCTGTGTACCATGAGGGAACAGGGCGTCACACAAGTAGTGGCTGGTCATTTCTTGCGGATGCAGCCCACAATGGTGAAAAGTGTTTTGGAGTTCATGGCCTGATGGCTGTATGGGCTTGGTGATTTTGATGTGCATTAAATTTCTATTCTGATTTGGCCCGTGTAGCGTTCTTCTTTGCAAGTGATGTGGCATATGCCTATTTGGGGGGCGATGTATTGTGAGGAGATCTGCATTGGGTTCCAGCTTCGGAGTTTAGTTGCGTGGTACTGTACTGGGCGCGTTTGCCTACGAAGCCCGTGAGGTCAGGGATGGGGGCTGCCAATATGACAGTTTGAATGTTGTCATGCTCAGGGGCGGGGGATTGGGTTTTGTGTAACAGATGCCGGTCAGCCAGGTGGACTGGTGGAATGATGTGATTCTCGGAATATTGCTGGTCACAGGTGCCTGTGTTTGCGTGCGTTTCTTGGTGGGGGACTGTGGTCATGTCCATTGGGATGGCTTCTGTATTCGTGCCATCTGTGCCCTGCAGCTCCCATTGGCCCCTGTTGTGTTTCTTTTGTTCGTTGGCATGCATGGGTGACTTGTACATTTCAATGGTTGCATTGTGACTTCATTGCACCTACGGGGAGTTGTACTTTGTGGGCAGGGAGCGGTGTACAGGCACTCAGTGGGGCCGTTTACGGTTGATTCGCGATGCCGTACTTCTCACCATGGCGGAATGGTACATTCCGCCATGCTTGATGGCGTTAGGTACATGTCCGCTAGGGTCGGAATTGGCGTACCCTTGCGCCATGGTGGTGTTTGCGGTTTGGCATGGTGCGCGCGCGCTTGCTTGGTGCAGTTAGCGTTGGCGTTCACTACGGTGTCGCTAATGGCTTCGTACTTTGCGGTGACGGGTCATAGTCGCACCGAGCGCTATTCGATGGCGGTATTGCATTTCCGCCATCGTTTTCCGAATTCCGCCAGGGTCGTAATGAGGGCCAATGTCATGGTTAATTCGGGTTGTTTTCCGTGATGTATTTACCTATTGTTCGTGCATTTGTCACTTGTGGGTGTGATTGGGTAAGAAGGGAGGGCGTAAGCAAGGACAGGAGATGGTGAAAGGAGACCGATTCTTCACAGGCTCAAAGTTGCATTCCCCTGTTTTATGGTGCGGATGAGAGAGTGATAGGAATAAAGTGCAATGCAGGTGGGAGTTGAAGACACTCTGGAGACTTTGGTATGAGCAGTGATGAGAGCCTCTGCTTAGCAGAAGAGATGTTCAACAGTTCTGTAAGGTCTGTTGGTATGTTAGCCCAAATAAAGGTGCACCAGTCATCTCGCCCCTGTTCCTGTTTTCTTGCTGAGGGTGTGGGGTCTCTTTTCAGATGAATGACAGAATTATCAGCAGTTGATTGTGGAACACGTATTTCCCATCATCATACCGGTTTCAGTAATCGGGCAAGTCTGAATATGCTCTAGTAATGGCAGCTTTCCAATGTTCTGTGGCCTTTCACGCAGAGCAGATCATTTGAAAATAAAGAAGAAGGGATTTAAATATGCAGGGGTTTGGATGTTTAGCCAGGAAGGGGAAAATTAAAAGAAAAATCAGTACACTTATTATTTGCATTTCATATGGTCATCATGTAAGTTTATGCTGCGACTCGGATGATCAACAATCATGCTATGTACAGATGTTACCAGTTAGGCGTGTCTTACTAGTCGCAAGATGCATGGATGATTCTTCTTCCGCGGCCAATGACTAGCAATCCTTCACACTTTCCACACATGTTCCTGACTATTTCTCTATTTACTTTCCTTCTTAACCAAGCCACAATTGCATTTCCTAGCCATTCCCAGGAGTGTCTGTTGAAGCTTTTATGATCATTTGGAAAACGCTGTCAAGATGAATCCATGAGACCACCACTTGCCTCAGCCATTTCTGTACAGACGTCTGGACAGACTTAAATCCTGGGAGGGCCAGTATTGGGCATTCATCCTTCCAACCTACACAATTGTATACAATTAAATTGAGTGATAATCATAATTACTGTTATGGCACTTGGAAGTGGGATCCTTTGGCATGAAGCCCTTCATAAGAATGTGAAAGTATTGTTTGAAAGTATGACAGTTCACAGATCAATTATTAGTGAAATCTTTGATTTGGGTTTCAGAACATCTCCCTGTAAACAGTCTGGGCTAAGCATATCTAGAATTTCTCCTTCGGTCTTGAGCTTTTTTACCTTCGGGTCCTGTCATGGATAGAATTTAATTCATAGCTACACCAATTAAGCGGAAAGATTTGCTTTGAGTTGGTTTACAGCATATTGTTAAAACCAGGAGAACTGGAATTGTCAAGGGCGGAACTACGTTTCCTGTATTTGACTGTTTTGGTTCTATGTCATATCATGGACACCTGTTTTTTTTCAACGGGTATTTTTCTGAACAATTTTTGCGAAATAAACAAATAGAAATGTGTTTATTTTAAATTTTTGAGGGGTTCCCCCTAGCATCCCCTCACCGCCACTTTTTTTGACTGTTCCCGACCCCTTAACCCTGTATTTGCCCTTTCTGACCACCCACAAAAAAATGTGATGTGTATTTTCATCAAAAATTGTTCAGAAAAACACCTGTCGAAAAAACGGGTGTCGATTATAGGACGTTGTACCACTGTTTTACCTACGCAACAGTGTTTTTTCCCTGTACTGAGTAAAGATGATTTGTATGCTTAAAATCTAAGCCCATTTTCGGGAAGAAGGATATGATGTAAAACTCCTCTTAAACAAATACATGTTCAGATGCCAGTCGTATTTGTGTCGTTGCTGGTAGGCTCATGGACTGGATGTACGCTCTGAAAAACGTCAATCTGTGAAGACCAGTTTATGTCAGTTTGATTCCCCCTGCTGCTTGCGACTGCACTATATCGTTTGTGGGTCCCACATAGCGTTATAGTAAACAGTTTTTTCATTCTGTTATTGTTAATTTATGTTTGTTTTTCATAGGGGTATAGCAAGAGGAGTCCTATCCAGGCAAAGCACGTGTTTAAAACCAGTAACACCGAGTTGGGCATGGCGCCCAGTACCTGATCCAAAGCGTGTGCTAAAACATACAATATAACACCTATCAGGGTCCTGGTACCAGGGTTTTCCTCATATACATAATGCTAGTTTATATGTTTATTTTGGTACATGTCTGCAAAGACCTAGTTTTACTATCATGCACATTTTTAGTGTCACTGTAAAGCTGAATTTTGGGGAAAGTTCCAGATAATTCAGGGACAATTGCGTTACATGGAGTTACAGTACTGCGTGTTGTGTTCTGCAAGGGTGTCATTCCTTTGCTCTTGAATGTGGAAGACTTTTGATATGGATCTTCGGCTGTGCTTGTTGACATATTTGTACTTCCTAAGAAACAATGGGCACATTTTAACAGCAACTGACCAAACATGGCATAGGAAGCTGTTTCCAGAACTGAGTCGTTGATTGAGGAAGAACCTGTCACTTCTTCATTCCCCTTCCATGTCCAGCTCCCTGAAGTATACATTCCAGCACTATTCACACTGTCCTCGACTGCTCACTGTTCGCCATCATCCAAGCGCCTATCCTCTTCCACTTGACTAACGTCTAGCTTGGCATTCCCTGCATTTCATGCCAACAACCCTACCACCCTCAGAAAACAATGCCAGTCCATCCTCGCCAATGCGCTCTTTATTGATTTACAGTATTTATGTATGTATGATTGCTTTAATGCTGCATCAAAATATGCAAATGAAACATAAAACAAGTTGTATATAAGCACGTGTTTTTGTGTGAGTGTGTGTGTGGTGGGGGGTGCACGCACCAGGTGTTCAGACCTTTATAATTTGCATTTCTGATTTATGGTTTATTGGTTATTATTTGTATTATTATTATGTTTCCTATATATTTTTCCACACATGTTAGTGTGAAGTCAAGCAAGCATGTAGTATAATCTCTCCCTTTAGCCACGCCCCTTGCACCATAATGGTCAACTAAAACACTTCACAGCCAAAAGTCCTGAAATGCCCCCTGCACCATCCCAACAGTGTTCCAAAGAGAGAATGGCATGCAGCATTCTGATACACAATTACGCATGTGTTGCTGGCCTCCTCTGTTCAATAAGTAATGAACAAATACATTGATCATGTATTAAGTTGTATCAGTACAGTTTTCCTCTCCGGAAAATGGCTGTTTATACATCATCGCACATGACACTGTCCCATTCCGTTCAATGATTACTAATAAAACCTTTTTTATCATGGCCAACTGAGCTGAAGTGTGTGGCTTGTTAAAGTACCTGAAAATAACATTGGGTGATGCTAATTATTAGCAGAGCTTTTTTTATGGATTTAGGAATGCACTCAAATATCCGTCGAAGCACACCCATATCTATTCAAGTGGATTTCTGTGAGGAGGCTTCAGGAAACCTGCAGCCAACTAATCTTTTGGATCGTTGTCCAGTATTTCTTTGAATTTTCAGCTCTCCCTGGTGTAAATCCTTTAAGCATGTGGACCAGTACACCACACAATCTGCTGCTTGAGGAAAGCCTTGTGTGTCATGTATCATTTCAAAAGATGACCATTGGGCATAGTCCATTCTGGAGATGCTCCCCACCCATGGACTTTCTCTGGGTACTTCAACCGTGACTGACTAGAGAGATGCGGTCTCTTGTGAAATTCATAATGTTGAACAGTTGTGAATGTGATGGATGTCTCTCTCGTGAACAGCATTTCTTCAATGTCCTTGCTGATCTCAAGCCAAAGTTTCGTGTGTGCCCACTTCTTCCCATTAGCATGACAGATCAATCACAGGTGACAGCCTGGAATGTTCCAAAACAACCTAATAATTGTGCTGTACCTAAACCATGAACATAAACACTGACCAAAAAGTAAGAACAGCACCACTCGCTCACTGCGCGCGCGCACACACACACACACACACACACACTGGTAGGAGGGCTGAGGGGGCAATAGCCTTGTTTGTAGCCCCGGATAGAAGCTCAGGGGCTACAGCCAAAGATCATTTCCAGGCATAGCAACACCGACACACACACACCCTTACTGTATGGTAAACACTTGTGAAACATAGCAGAGAACTGCGCTAACAATATTTTTATCCCTACCAACAGCCAAGGTCAAATGTAAACACACTCATCAAAATCTGCCATTTCCAACCCAAAGCTCTCCAAGAATCGTAGACCATAACTTCTGTGACTTGAATCCTGGTGAAAGAGGACAGAAGTTCTTCCATCTTCCTCCTTAATCAGGGAGTCAATGATCTCATACAAGCGCCTAAATGTACAGGACAGGAAAGGGACTATTATAGCAGTGTTCAGAACCATGCAATAAATATGCTTGTGTTCCCAATCACATGATAAAGCATACACAACCTTGTGTGCAAAAATGGTAGTAATTCAATGAAAAACAATATTGTATTTCTCTGAGAACAAAAAAAAATCAAAATCCAATATGAATAGTACAATGTTGGTCAGTAAATGCAACTACCTCCAGGGGATCCATTTGTATCATCCTGTTACAGCAAGCCCATGCCCAACAAAGCACATAATTGCCATTTCAGTACATCAAGATAACTAATGCAATCTAGGACCAATACGTGTTTCACTACAAATATTTAAAAAGTCAAATTGAGGTGTGTTCTTCAGGATCAAGAAACTTTAAATTATATCATCAGTAATCATCCTAATAAATAAATAAATAAATAGTTAAACTGCATCTATGCTATGATATATGTTGTGATAATATATGAATTTCCAAGCATTACTTAGAATGGTAAGAGAAATCATACTTATGTCAATTTGTTATAGGTGCTCTTGTGCAGCAAATTGTGCACTTCACGCGACTGAAACAATGTTATTAAGAGGACGAGTCAAAAAGTAGCCCAGTCTCAATGCTAAACATTGCGAAGAAAATTCAGAGGAAGTGGAAGACCTGTTTTTTCAAATAGTGTCAATTACAGAGCAGGTGTGAGATCAAGATTGCAAAAGCTCTCCTTCTGTCTCAGCCTCTCAACAAGTAAAGCAATAACCTCGTATTGCTTCACTTTCCTGACCCTTACTTACCCAACTGTCAACTGGGAGTGCGTGAAAACACTGAATTAGAGCAAAGTTCACTGCCGGAAGTGTTTAGCCTGTACCATTCAGTGGGTGGTCTTTGCAATAAAGCATCTTCCCCGCCCTTCTTCCAGCAATAAAAGAACAAAGATCAATTAAGAGTACATTGAAATACACACTGAGTCATTGCCCATGCCCTTCTGTTTATGTGATTGCAGTGAGTGGGATGACATCATAAACCCCTAATAAAGCCTGGGAACACCGGCCTTGGTTGAACGTGTATTTACGCTATTTGCATGAGGAGTTCAAGCCGTACTCATTAGGTGACATCCAGGAGCGTTGAGTACGCGGGTGCTCCGGGGCGCAGGCCTGCCCCAGGAAAGGTCATCTACATACTGGGAAAGGACATCTCCTTAAGAGGACTTTTTTTTTGGGGGGGGGGGGTTGTAGGTGCCCCCCCGGGAAAACCAGAAGTCGGTGCCCCTGGTGAGATCTGACATTCAAAGGCCTGGTTACTGATAGGGATACCACAACATTTCTGTCTGTCAATCAGATAGCAGGAAACACATGCTCAACAAGATACATACTGTGTTAGGCACGATGGTTGGGTGCCAGCATTAAGAAGCGGCACACTAGTTTGGAAACCTTTTCACGTTAAATATATGGAATTCACGTATTAGAACAGCATCAAAAGAATCTTAATTACTGTTACTTTTGTCATTTATTAATTATTACTTAATATATTTTACAGTCAAATAATGAAAAAAGTGGGAGAAAATCTCATTTATGCATGATGTTTGCAAATGGTGAGCTTAAAGCCCAGCACATGTGCAACAAAAACTCCACTAAAAAAACTGTTGAAATACAAAAGTACATATGTTTTGCTTGTGCTTAGTGCTCTTTGTCAATTCATGTCAGTACTGCTCATTATAATGTAGAAAGACAGACAAGAGTGTTCCGTGAACAGTATTTCTTTTAAGACCTCGTTTTAGCTTAAGAGTTAAAGCCCTCAACTACCCTAAAGACAGACAGCAAACACACAATAGCCAGTCAAACATGCATGGGCGCAGATCCACAGCAGCAATCGTCAGTACATTAAGACAGTAGGCACCATTCCAAAATGATGATATATAGACTCCCTTCGGCAGGAATAGCGTGATTCTGATATGAGGAATCATTTTTTTCTCTAAAATCTGGAAGCCTGGTAAGTAAACATTGTGTCGCCAGTGAAGACAACAACTTGCACTAAAATGACAATTTCTAGTCTCTTAATCAGAGCGTACATTTCATTTGGGTAGGCGGAGGCCAAGCTCCACTATTTTTGTAATCATTTCTTTTGGATTTCTATGTGTACTAACACATTTTTAAATGAAAAGTGTGAGAACAGTTTAAAATTGAACTTTACACACGTATGTATAAAAACAACACTTACATCATGCATACTATACATAATACAATAGGTAGTAACATTTTAGTAAATGTCGTACACATTAATTTCATCTTAGTCCCTTACAAATAATTGCAATACAATATTGAATTCCTAAAGATTATAGCACATTTGTTCTAACTTAACGCCACATCAAACATGGACCAAAAGGTCTTCAGCGCTATAACCAAAGATTCCTGGTTAACGGCTGGGCATCGTGTCCAAAATCCATCAGTGTTGATGAAGGAGGGACAGTGCACCAATCCGTATTGATAAATACTCTTTATCTATGCCTCATGCATGTTCCTTCTGCTGCAAAGTCTACATGTTCCGTTTGCTTTTGAAATAAATTCCCAGTCTTGGACCTGGCACTACTAAGCAGGAATAATTGATTAAAACGTACTTTTATAAACAGACGCTGTAATGTTGGACTGTATCATTTTGTTAAGATGCTGCTACATTTTACCCACGAAATATGTTTGAACGATTAGATCATTAGTGGATATTTTTGGTCAGGATCAGTTTCCGGTTGTTGATGTTGTTTCACCTGATAGCTTTAGTTTTTATTTGGCTAGCTAGATGTTCGTAACTCAGATTCCAATCAACTTTCCATTTAATGGTGTCAAAACATTTAACAGCATGTTTACATGTGGTGTCCAGCCATACATAGTTTTCTGTGATCATGACTTACCCTAAAAGGTCCCAAACTGGATGGTAAGAACATTTGCATGGTATTATATCTAATGCAGCCTCTCTTATCATAGCCTGGCTAAATAGAGATCGATTTCCTAACCCTAACCTTATGGTCACAGCCGGTGAACACTGAGGTGAACCAAAAGGTTTCCTCTATATTTTTCCCTTTTATGCAGTTAAATTTACTTCATGGGTGTTCTAATCCTGCGTCCATGCCATATAGAAATGTAGGCACCAGACTGCACCTATAAATTTGCATTATGCCTTTCATGTGAAAAACTCCGTAAGTTAGTGATTTTTCTGACTACAGATAACTCACTTAGGGCTCGATTCATAGAAAAAGTGCAAAGTCCCTGCAAAGTGGTCTGCACGTAAAACAACTTTGTGCCTATGTACACGCAAAAGTATGTTTTGCACGTTCCACGTATTCATGGAATTTTAACCTGAAAGTAACCCTAGGTGCAAAGAAAATAGAGTAGTAGTACCCATATGACACGCCCCCACACAAAAAAAACAGCGACACTTTCCAACCTTTGCATTCACCTTTGCGATTACCCTTACCCTACCATCCTGCACCCTGGCAACACTGCAAGTGGTCCTGAAAGTCCAGGCAGGACCCCGGTGAAACTGCCCCTTATAAGTCAAGGCTGCATCACAGCGAAATTGCGGGCAGTCCCCTGTAAGTCAAAGCTGCACCCTGGCGAAACTGCGCATGTTCACCCCATAAGTCAAGGCTGCACCCTGGTGAAACTACACACGGTCCCCCGTAAGCCAATGCTGCACCCTGGTGAAACTACACACAGTCCCCAGTAAGTCAAGGCTGCACCCTGGCAAAACTGTGCGCAGTCCCCAATAAATTAAGGCTGCTTCTCAGTGAAACTGCGCATGGTACCCCGTATGTCAAGGCTGCACCCTTGGGAAATGACACGCAGTGCTCCATAAGTCAAGGATGCACCCCGGCAAAACTGTGCTCCGTCATCCCTACTCTCAAAGCACCCAAACTGCTGGCCCACACCCCTAGGTCAGAGCAACCCCCAAAAGTCCTGACACCACCCACCAGCCTCCTCACCTCTGCCACTACCCTAGGCAGCCCCAGCAAGTTCAGACACTGCCCACCAGCCCCCCTGACCTCCGCAACTACTCCAGGCAGCCACTTGAATGTACACCCCCTCACCACTCACTATGACATCTGCCAGTACTCCAGACAGCCCCCTTAAGTCCCAATACCACCCACCAGCCCCACTGATCTATGCCGCTAATCCAGGCAGCCTCCTGACAGAAGACCCCCATCCCCACACCCACCTGACCTCCAGCACTGCCCCAGGCAGCCCCCTCAAGTCCCAACAACACCCTCCAGCCCCCCCTGACCTCTGCCACTACCCTAGGAAACCCTCTGACAGTAGACTCCCCGCACCCATCTCATATCCGTCAATACCCCCAGGCAGCCCCCTCAAGCACCAACACCACCCATCAGCCCAGCCTTGCCATTGCCACTACCCCAGGCAGCCCACTGACAGTACACCTCCTCTGCACACCCCCTGACCTCAGCCACTATCCCAGGTTGACCCCTCAAGTCCTGACACCACCCAACAGCCCCCCACCTCTGCCACTACTCCAGACATCCCCTTGGCAGTACATCCCTCTCCCAACCCCCCTGACTTCAGCCCCCACAAGTCCTGAAACCCGCACCCTCACCTCCCCCACTATCTGTCATGGCCACAGGCCCCAGAACACAAAAACCACACCATCTAGTGATGGGGGCAATGGGTCACTTGACTCACTTATGTCCCTTTGGGACCCATAAACACAGGGGCCCTAGCTGGACTCAGTCCTGATGCCTTTGGCGCTAAGCTCATATAGAGATGTGAGCAGGAACACTTTATTTCAGTGCAGGAGTGCTTTTACTTTATTTCAGTGCAGGAGTACTTTTATTTTACAAGAACTTTCAAGGAACTGAACGCCTTTATTCCAGAGAACATCCTCATTGCTGACTCACCGGGTGTGGCTCGCTAGGCCTGGTCTTCACGTGCTGACTCATCAGTTGTGGCAGGCAGGCTGGACCTGGTGGCCGTGGCTTCAGAAGCTCAGCTATATAAGCTGCTCCATCTTTAAGGCCGGTGCTTCACGTTACTGTGCACTCGCGTGCAAAGTGACACTCACCACCGCTTGGACCAGTTTACTTACCATTGAAACCAGGCGTTCTCCTGCATACTCACCTCCAGGAAATGGGTGCTTCATAGATTCATCTGCAGACTCATCTCCTGACATCCAGTGATCATTATCCCGACGCCGCAGCACCGCGCTCCGCATCCACGAACTCGGACCCTGTGGAGTAGAAGAAAGTCAAGGTTAGAACATCCGTCCTAGGGCCGCGACGCATTTGAACCCCACGTGCCCCCTAGTTAACAACTTACCAGCTACTCTACCACAGCCGCTTCGTTCCTCGTTCTCTCTGCTGCCGCCTCGAGCTCCGCAGCTTCTGCCGGGCTGGCAGCATCACCTGCAAGGGAAGAAACCAAAAGAGCAAACATCAAAAGCGGAACAGCAGCAATACAAGACAACAAACTTTACAATACAACAAAAACAGATGAGGAAAGACAAAGGCAAACAGAAACACTTACATGAAGTATAGTGGCTTAGTCGCAGCAGGACTGGACTACCACGTGCAAGGGACCAGTGAAGGAACTTGGTCCAGATCATACAAGCACCCCTGCCAGAAGCAGCAGGACGGAGTGCTCTCCAAAACTAATCAATAGGTAAGTTTTCCAGGGATAGCGCATCCCACGGGTACCACGGTTTAGGAGAAGGGATCTGGAGGGGGATCAGGCGCACAAGCTGGCATACTCACGCCCCCTATTCTCCATGCAGGAGCAATTCTGAGCAGCATCACACATTACCACCAGTCACCACATAAGCGCAGAGGGCGAAGTCGGACCCGAGCGACCTCACCCCCGGGAGGGCTGCAACCATGTCCCAACGCCTCTGCAGAGACCAGGTGAGTGTAACAGAACGCGAAGCCTCTTCGAATCTCTGCCTGGGCGTTATGGAAAGTTCTGAAATGGACCAGTTGGCCCGATTACTGGGAGAGTTACGATCTGAAGTTCATGCCTCAAGGCAGGAAACCAATGCCCTAAGGAGGGATCTAATTGTGAACCGGGAGCGGACAGATGAACTAGCAAGGCAAATGCTCCAGGCACAGGCAGGCTAGGTCCCACTGCCGGGGTATGCCACTCCTGCCGTGCCTCCACAGCCCACGCCAGTACCGGTGGTTCTTCCAAGGGGGGTTCCCCCGCCAGAACGCTTCAAAGACGATCCGAATAAGTACGCAATCTTTATGAATCAATGTCGACTACATATCTTGTGCAGACCTGGGGCATTCCCCAATGATCAAGCGAGAGTGGCATTTGTACTCTCATATTTGGGAGGTGGTGCAGCGGACTGGTCCATACCCTTGGTAAACCAGGATGATCCTTTGCTTTGAGACTTCGGAAGTTTCCAGCGTGAAATGGAGAAACTATTTGCACGGCATACTCAAGGACGGGCTCTGGTAAAGGAACTGTGATCACTACGGCAGGGTAATCAAGACCTACTAATATATACCGCTTCCTTCGATCGTCTGATAGCACAAACTAACTGGCCAGAGGAGAAAAGAACTATGCTCTTTTACCGAGGCTTTCGAGGGGAACTGGATGTATTAGCCCAAGTAGTAAGACCCCACGGAAAGATGTGCTGAATACATCGACCTGACAGTGCAGCTCGATTACAGATTGCAGAATCGGAAGATGGATCGGGCCAAGGCTGAGGGACGGTCGGTCTATGTGCGACCCCGTGAGAATCAAACCAAATCCCATGATCAGTCCCAGTCAATGCAAATCGGAGGCTTGTTTTTGCCCACTCACCAAGGCAGAAAGGGAGAAAAGGAGACAGCAGCACTTTTGTTTGTGCTGTGGTAAGGCAGGTCACTATCTCAGAGAATGCCCAGTGAAACCACCCAGGAAAGCAGTTGGAGCAACTGACAAGGGTGAAGAAGAAGAACAGGCGTCGGGAAACTCCAACGCCCAATAAGCGTAGGGGTCCACATGTTGAGCGGTGAAAAGGAACCTCTGCAGACCTCACATCTAGTCCTACCTGTGCTCCTGGTAAATCACAAGCAACCATCGAAAATACATGCCTTGGAGGCATACATTGACAGTGGGGCTGTGGGAAATTACATGGACCAAGATCTGGCTACCCAGATATGCCTTCCTCTCCGACAGAGCAGGTTTCGGAAGACATCAAAGCAGTTGATGGATCTCAGCTATCATCCGGCCCAGTGACCCATTACACCGAGAAGGTCACGCTTCTGTGTCAGGACAGTCACCAAGAGGACATCACCTTCGATCTTATCGATGCTGCTCAGTTCCAGATGATATTGGGAATGCCCTGGCTGGAGACCCACAATCCCAGGAGTGACTGGCATAAACAAGTTCTGACCTTTCCCCAAGACTGTGCCAACAATAGTCATTAAAAGGTCTTACCAACCCAGGTTCATCGAAGAAAGAAACCATACTGGGCCTCACCAGTTCACTACCACCTGAATACCTGGATTACCAAGATGTCTTTCAAAAAGAGCAAGCTAACACCCCACCTCCGCACAGACGGTACGACTGCCAAATTGATCTGGTACCTGGAGCTCAAGTTCCCTGCAGCCGGATTTACGCCCTAACAGAACAGGAAAACCAACATCTAAAAACCTACCTCAATCAGTATCTGGCAAATGGCTTCATTCACCCGTCCAAGTTCCCTTCTTCATCCTCGCCCCCTTTTTTGTGCCAAAAAAGGAGGGAGACCTGCGAATTTGCATTTACTACAGAGCACTTAACCAGATCACGGTAAAAAACTGGTACCCGTTACTGCTTATCCCGAGCTCTTGGATCAAGTAAAAAATGCTCAGATATATACAAAACTAGACTTACAAGGGGCCTACCATCTAGTAAGAGTCAAAAAAAGGAGACGAGTGGAAGACAGCCTTCCGCACAAAATATGGCCTTTATGAATATCAAGTTATGCCCTTTGGACTATGTAATGCCCCGGCAGCGTTCCAATTTTTCATGAATGACATGCTACGCGAACTGTTGGATGTCTGCGCTCTTGTCTATATTGATGACGTTCTTATCTATTCGACCACCAAGGAGGACCAAGTCAACCATGTCTGGGCATTTTTGGAGAAACTGCGGCAACACCGCCTATATGACAAATTTGAGAAATGCTTCTTTCATGTGACAGAGGTAGAATTCCTCGGCTTTATTCTCATACCACGGGGCATACGCATGAACACACGCAAGGTAGACGCTATCCTTAACTGGCCCTCACCGACATCCATAAAGGGAGTACAGAGTGTACTCGGATTCGCCAATTTTTATCGCTGGTTCATTCCCGGGTTCTCCCAGATCGTCCACCCAATCACCTCTTTACTAAGGAAAAATAAACAATTTAATTGGTCTGCAGAGGCAGAGAAAGCCTTCTAGGAGCTAAAACAAGCATTTACCACAGCACCAATTCTACGGCATCCTCGACCAGAACTACCATACGTGGTTGAAACTGATTCTTCCAACATAGCAATGGGAGCAGTCCTGTCGCAACGAGACAGCAAAACAGGTCATTTGCATCCCCTGGCATTCTGGTCTCGCAGGTTTTCAGCCCCTGAATTGAATGATGCAATCACTGATAAAGAACTGCTAGCAATTAAGGCAGCGTTCAAAGCCAGGAGGTACACAGCAGGCACTCACTCTCAGCAGGCAGCAGCAAATGGCAAGGTGGGAGGCAGTGCAGGGTAGGATGAGACCATTGTAATGGCACTGGAAGAAGGAGAAGGGGTGTTGTGGATTGTCGCATTTGAGGCAGCTGGATACAGAGTAAAGGCCCTTAGCACATAGCTTACGTGATATGCACTGCACACAACATGCCCATGCTGCTTATGCAGTACACAGCAATGATGGTGATATTTAAGGGGTGTGATGCGCATCACTGGTTGCGTGTGCAAAGGTACAAAGATGGATGATTTTCACAGGCACGCATTTGGGCCATTTCCTTCAAGTAACGTGTACCGCATTTTTCCTTTGGAGGGGTTGCCTCTACGCATACGCGCATACGCGCATGTTTATTTGTCCATTTTGAGGCCTATGGTGTATTGTGAATACATGTGTTTGTTTCGGGGTGCTAGTGCGTAGCGCATAATACTTTTTTATTATTTTAGACGCTTTCGGAGTAGCACGCCCAAGGTCATAGTGTGCCTCAGACCACAGCTGACCCAGCACCTGTATGGGGATATGGACAGAAGCTGACAGGTGAACCTGCATCATCAAGGGCTACTAGGTCCAAGAGGGGACACCAAGACCCAACATAGGACAAGGGTCCACAGAGGAAGAAGCACTTCACTGATGAGGAGATTCTGATCCTCATAGACTATGTGACGGCTCACCTTAGTGCATTGGCGACAGGCAACGGGAATCATCAATGTCTGAAGTGTGGAGAGGCGCACTGTTAAAGAGGACTAGAAATGGATGAAAGATCTCACGTGAAGGACCAAGCAGAAGCTGCGTGACAACCTGGCTGCTGCACAGGCCACTGGAGGGGGGCATTAGAGCAGGAGCAGTTGACTCCAATTGAAGAGGCTACAAGTCAACTCTATATCAGTGAGCAGGTGCAAGGTGTGGGAGGCCTGGAGACCTATGAGGACACATCTGGTGAGTGGTATTTGTGTGCATCTTATGTGTGTATAATTATGGTTGACCAACCCATATATGTGTAGTGGTACAGTTAGCTGCAGTAGTCAGCCATCCAAGGCCAATGAGTATTTGCTACTGTGGACACTTCTGTCAAATGGCCTGCATTTGGGGAAGTGGCTTTGTGGTTCCCATGTGTGGCACATGTTTGTGTGACAGTACACATCACTGTCTACTGGGATTCACAGCAGTGCCAGTACTTGTATGCAGGGTTGTCACAAAGCAAATATGAGGCCAGTGAATTTTCATTGTACATTAAGTATATGGGATATATTATTTTGAAACATAGCAGTTGCTGCGGAGGTGCATGGTTGCTCTGTCACCTGCTCCTACACAACACCTTGTCAGGATGCATTTCCAAGCTGCCTGTACTGACGCACTTTGTTGTGACTAGCCTGCCAGGTTTGGAGTGCCCACAGACCACTGCCCTATATTGTAGGAGTTATGTTGCATGGATTTAAATTGTTTATTGCATGGGGCGATACTAGTCAAAACATAGGTTGAACTATCTGATGGTGTGTCATCATTCGAAGATGGACAGTCATGTACTCTCCTATTGAACTGTCTGAAGAAAACCCATGAGAAAGTGTTGGGTATGAATGACACCAATGAATGTACCTGCCTGCTCTGCATGTCATAAATGTGCATGTTGTAATTGACACTTTGATCATGGAGCCCTACATTCAAATCACCAGCTTGACATGAACACATGTATGTGGGGATCAGTGAATACATGACAGCGCCTGTCAGCTAATACCATACATACATGACAAGTCACGATGTGTGAAGCATGTGTGTCCAGCCATTTTGTGTATTTTTGCATTGTAATGCGCATGTGCATGTTTGTCAAGGTACTTATGACTCAAAATGTTGTTGTCTGGCCATCTGCATGTGATGATGCGGTGGATACAGAGAAGGAGTAGGAAGAGGAGAAGGTCGTTCATCAGTCCACCAGTGGAGGCCATTGTGACGTATCCCATGAACATCCACAGGTGCTACAGATGATCATCAGCCATGCTCCTGAGTCTTCAGACTCTGCAAGTGACATTGTAGACTCAGGTGTGTATGACTCATTGTCGACAAGGAAGGTGCCCCAATGGGCAGGTCATATGGGGCCATTGAGTCTGGGGATGTGTAACACACTTCATGGGTAAAGTCAGTGGTGTGCCTCACGTCTTCAGTGGTTACGGTAGGCCAGATCGCATTCCCATGAGTTGGGGTCAGTTTCTGGGACTGATGTGCAACAGATGGTTGCAGAACTGCAAACAACAACAGGGGTCCCACTGCTATGGGCCTGCGCCCCTGCATCTCACCACCATCAGCCATGCACACATGAACTAAATGACAAAGGTTTCAGGTATTCAGGCAATCCAAAGCCAGTTGATACTAGTGCAATTTATTCTAGAAAGCATAGTTTATTTTATGCAAAAAACAGTCAATAGACTCAAATGGAATAAAAAAATACAAAATGTGAAACAGAAATAAATCAAATATATTCACATAATAATATACATATGGTAGTTGCCTACTAATCAAAAGTGAGTATCGGAAAGTATACAGCATACACAGACATGTAAGGTAATTGGTCAAGTACAGAGAAGCATACAGCATACACAGACGTATGAGGTCATTTAGATACACCATGGCTAAATTACCTCATATGTCTATGTATGCTGTATGCTTCTCTGCCCTCATAACTAATTGTCGTTCCCTATGCTGTGTTAGTATATGTATATTATTATGTGAATATATTAGATTTTTTTTCTTCACATTTTGTATTTTTGGATTCCATTTGAGTGTATTGACTGTTTTTTGCATAAAATAAACTCTGCTTTCTTGAATCAATTGCACTAGTATCAATTGGCTTGGGATTGCCTGACTACATGAAACCTTTGTCATTTATTGACACCTATGCATGACCAGGATGCTTAAACACTGGTGATGTGTTCAATTCAAACAGGTCTGTATGGGAACACCCTGATGTGTGTATAGATCTCGATTGTCCAGTTCCCAGTTTACAGTAGGACGTCTCTCCATCCGGTGCTATGCCCTCCGTCTTGAGCCTGACTTTCTTAAGTTCTGGAAACTCCTCACGACCTTATTCTTTTCCTCTTACTTCGCTCTCCCTCTACCCTGCTAACCTAGCTGCCATCTCTCTCCATCTCTCCTCTTCCCTACAGCTTGCTGACTGGCCGCCTGGTTTACCTCAGAGTGTCACAGGTCCCGGCAGCCCTGCGAGCACTCTCTTGCACTTGCCGCAAGGCCTTATATCCACCAACCTTCTTGGCACTTAGAAATAACCCAACAGAGTGGCTCTCTCTGCACTCACCCCAGTCTGGGTGCACTTGGAACCCCCACCCTGTTACCGTCTATGCACTTGCACGATCCAAATGCAACATGCCTGAAGATCGTCTGTCTGTCCTCCACTTTTTGCACTAGTAAAACTGCAGAATTGCCATCAGGCCTATTTGCTGTGTCTCAAATGTTAAATGTATTTTACGCACTTACTCTGCCTCTGCAGATTATTATCATCTCAGAACTTCAAGGGCTCTGAACGACTGTTGTCCCCTTGTTCCCACCCTCCTTGAGTGCTTTGAAACACTTTCTTTTATATATGTGCTATATAAATAAACAATACAATGGAGGGATATATATATATTTATTTTCCATTGGTGTTGGATTTTTTTGTCCACTTATATGGACATGGACACACACCCTCACCCTCACCCCCACCCCTCTTTCCAGTTTAGACATTGTATTCCCCCTGTCCATGATGGACATTTAATTTTTTATTTTGTTCCTGTCCGGGAAGGTCTTTATTATCCCCCACTATTCAGGATGGACACATTGTTCTCATTGTTTATACCCCTGACCAGGATGGATGCATATATTTTTTGGTTAACCCTGTCTGGGATGGACATTTATATTGTTTTTTTTCAAGCTTGAGGAATGTGCTGTTGCTCTCTCAAGGGACTTATGATTGAAGTACTGGACGTGCAGCCCTGCACATTGGTGTCAACTGACATGGTTCAGGTAACAATCAGTAAATAAACTATTAAACATATGTGCAGTCTGCATGATTTGCTCCTATGGGTGGTGAAATGCAATGTCAAATGTTGTTGAATTGATCCTGATTCATCCAGTGACTGCACTCCATGAGAGGTTCACCCAGCACCCTTTCACCTCCCTAGTCCCCATGCTCACTGCCGGGCAATGACCCTCCTATCACAAATGTGGAGGAACAGTTTCCGGTGGAGTTGATGAGGGTATCACATCAGGGCAGCTGTGTCAGCAGGTAAGGTTGAGCACTGTCAATCATGTAAATGTATGTTTCAGTGTGCACCACAAAGCTTTCATGCAGTTTCATACATTGGATTTTCAGCGGGTGATGTCATTTTGCCACAGTGAATGTCAGTGCAGATGTGTGTTTGGCAACATGTTTGTGTGTCTATGTCCCCTTGAACATCTATGCATGAGCATTGGTTTTCATGTTGCACTTCCACAAAGGACAGCAGACTCATGGGAATGTGCAACACTTACCACACTTGAGCCATTGGCAGTATTTGACACATTTTGCAACAACATCCTCATCCACAACATCAATTCTCTGTACATCTGGACTCTGCATTATGATTGTTTGTTCACCTCTTGCCTCACTGACTGTTATGATATTTTCTTACTAACACCCTTCTCCTCCCCGCTCCATGTGTCCTATGGGGTTCTTCTGGTGTATTCCCTGTCCACTCTACTCTTTGAACTATGCCAGAGCCCACTCCATGTCCTTGTCTGCTCACATGACCTGCCCTGCTACAACTATACATCTTACACACACACATCCATTCACAGATCACAAAGACCTCAGCTGCTCCCCTTCATGACCTTGCCTCTGGAAAGGCAGATGTGGCCCTATGTCTGCATGCACTCCACTGAACAGTTTTGGCACACTTGGTGGATCTAGGTTTGTACTGATTTGCACATGTGGACCCCTGACGGTCTTTACCTGTGTTCTCACCTTTCAAGTCACGTTTTGTCCATTGTTGTTTTCTGTTTTTTCTCTCCTCCAAAATGTATTGCATTATTTTTCTTCCATTACTTGTTCTAATCCAGCACTGTGACTGACTGCACAGTATGTGTGTGTATTGTGGGCACATGAATCTGGTACATTGTCCCCTTCCCACAGCTTATGTCCATCTACGCCCCTGTAAGTGTTAGCAGTGCCTCTCCCTCTTGCCCTCTTTCATCATTCACATCAGCTCCCATACTTGTACTTCCACTCAACCAGATTTTCACCTCCTCACTGGGTGTCCCTTTCCCTCCCCTGCATCCATGGGTGACCCAAAGGTACATGCGACACCTGACGATGGGGGCGCACAATGTGTATGCCAGCCATCTAGCTCCTGGGCTACCAACATCCTGCACAGTGAGCCCTTGCCCATGTGGAGCTGCCTGATTGTAGTTCTCAGGCCTGACTTTACAACATGGCCACAAAGCTTCCTCGCCCTGCATTGAACACCACTGGGGATCCAGAAGACAGCCTGATTGGCTGATGGCGTGTTTAAATATGGCTTGGCCCAGGAGCCAACAGGCGACGCCGGCCCCATCAAAGGTCCGCCTTCAAGGGCTGTGGTTTGAGCCTGTCTGGGCTCATTGCGATTTAGCTTCTGTGCTTTCAAAATCCTGCCCAGTGAGCCTTTGCCTGCGTGGTGCTGCCCTGATGATTGTTGATGCTGTGTTTAATTACAACTTGCCCGGGAGCTGGCAGGCGACGCAGGCCCCCTCAAAGGGCCATGTTTCAACACTGTCTGGGCCTGTTCTGGCTTGGATCGGTCCCCACCTCTTGCTTGCGGTACTCATCATTATCTTGTCTTGTGAAGTCGTTTTAGCACTCAGCTTCTAAGCCTCTCCTTCTTCCCTCCTCCCCCCTTACCACCAAACTCTGTCCATGACACTTGTGAGCGTTTCTCTGGACCCCCATTTTTGTTGGTCGGCCTGATTCCCCGGCTAAGTGCTCCCCATTGTTGTGGCCTCTCTCCCTCCATTTGGCAGCTGTGACCCTGTCATGGCCTCCAACACACCCTGTTCCTCGTCTTCTCCTTGCTGCATTGAGTTCCTGAGTTCTACCGACACCATTGGCATTACCTAACTTCGCTCCTTGCGTCCTCTAGGCTCCCTCATACTAGCCATCACTTAACTTTATTGACTTGCTGCTTACTGCAGCTGTTACAGACCATACATACTGGCCTACACTGTTTTTCTTTTACTTCTACCACACTGCTGTACCAGCCCTCTACCCTAAATTGTATCTTAGTTCCTCTGCCTGCACTTCAGCATTCATGATTCACCTTCCTTATACGTAACTTGTTACTGATGCCAACAATTTTGAATCTGCTGTGTATTTGCAATTGCTGTTCTTCTTGCTGCCCTCAGCCCAACCACCTCCTCCTTGAGAGGTTGCCTCCAGTCTCTCATCATTTTTCTCCCCTCTCCTGCCACTCCCCCTTCTGTTATCTCTCTGGCCCCTCTGCCACCTCCGATGGGTGTACTTCATTCCTGTATGTACCCCACCTCGGAAGACTTTCAAAAGTGGCAACCTGCTTCACTTAGCTATCCTCAACTCTCGCTCTGTCGTCAAACTCTCCTCTGACCTCTGCCACCTCCTTGAGAACCTCGATCTAGACGTCCTCGCTCTCACCGAGATGTGGTTCACTGCCAGCTCTGTCACAAGTTGAGGGTTACAAGATCCTCTCCAAACCCATTCTTAACCGACCCGGGGGCGGAGTGGCACTGATCTTCCCGGAGTGGGTCGCTGCTACTATCTTATCCACTCAGGCCTACTCCTCTTTTGAATGCCTTGTCTGCAGACTGGGAGTCTATCCTAGCCTCTCTCTGACTCTGGCCACCATCTACAGGTCCCCTGGCCAGGTCTCCCACTTCCTCCCGGAATGGGCTGGCCTCACCTCTTCTCTCCTGGCCTCCTCCTCCAAGATTCTCCTCCTCAGAGACTTCAATATTCACCTTGACTCCCCTGATGCGGCCTCTGGGCTCTTCCGCAACCTCCATGACTCCCTTTCCCTCTCCTTTCTTCCCTCCGGTCTGAATCACTCAGCCAGATACTCCTTGGATGCTCTCATCTCTTCATACCTCCCCATCTTCAAAACCCTCTCATTCGACCTCTCTCCTGGACTGATTATGCTCTCCTGTCCTCTCATCTGAACCTCATGGGTCCCTCGGCTAAGCCCCCTCCTGCTCTGCCAGCCACCTTTTCCTTCATTCGACCTGAGAAGTGAGTGACAGTTGCCACATTTGCTGCCACCTTCTCCACCCCCCTACTCCTGCCACTGACTCTCACTCTGACACTGTCCTTTCTAATCTTCAACTCTCCATCTCCAACACTCTGGACATCCTTTCCCCTGTCACGAGGATCACAATGAAACCTGCCTTTAAATAAATTCCTTGTAGGATTCCAACCTGGCCGCTCAGAAACACAAGTGCAGGGCTGTGCAGGGCTGCTGGCTGGAAGTGGCAGGCTTTGAGCATATCCTCTGACAAACTGTCCCATTGCCTGCTCCAAAGGCAATGCAGCCTGCATCTCTGCGCTAACATGGCTGAACTCTTCAAAATCTGCAAAGAACTTGCCAGTCCTACTGCAGTCTCCAGCTCTCCCCTGCCTTCCTTTGCCCTCTGCACTTATCTGGCCTCCCACTTTATGTCAAAAACTCAGGTCATCCTCTCCTCAATCTCCTCTACTCGACAACCCTCTCCCATAGCTTCTCTCAGGCCTCCCTTGGCCCTTTCTCCCCTTGCCTCCTACTCCCCTCTTTTTCTCCCACATGAGGTCTGCTCTATGAAAGTCTCATGCAAACAGGTGCTCCCCTGCTCCTCCAGAACAACGAAGGACAACATTGTCATCCTTGCTCCAGCCTTGGCTGATTTCTGCAATCACTCCTTCACCACTGGATCCTCCCCCTCTTCCCTCAAGCACTCCCTTGTGCACCTTCTCCTCAAAAAGCCTAATGCCGACCCCTCCTGTCTGGCAAACTACTGCCCTATCTCCATTATCCCCTTCCTGGGAAAACTCTTGGAGAAGCTTGCCATCTCCCAGCTTATCCACCACACTGAATCTGTTTGTTGTCTCCACGGCTACCAGTGTGGCTTCAGAGCAGCAGCCAGATGCATGGAAACTGCTCTCCTGAACATCATTGAAGACTTGCTCTCTAATCTCGATTCTAGCTCTCCCTCCATTTTCATCCTTCTTGATCTTTCTTCTTCCTTAGATACTTAGTTAAGCATGCCGCCCTGATAATTCAGCTTCATAAAACCCTTGGCATCACAGACCTGGCTCTGGACTGGTTGAAGCTTTCCTCTCAGATTGACCTTCCCAGGTTCAATGTGGCCCTTTTCTCCCCACCATTTCACTCTCCACCTGCAGTGTCCCTGGCTTTTCAATATCTACCTGGCCCCTCTAGCCCACTTGAGCTCCACCTTCTCTAGTAACTTCCAGTGTTATGCTGATGATGCTTTCCTCTCAGATTGATCTTCCCAGGTTCAATGTGGCCCTTTTCTCCCCACCATCTCACCCTCCGCCTGCAGTGTCCCTGGCTTTTCAATATCTACCTGGCCCCGCTAACCCACTTGAGCTCCACCTTCTCTAGTAACTTCCAGTGTTATGCTGATGACACACAGCTCTCCTTCAAGCTACCCTCCTCTGCCTTCTCCTCTTCCTCACTCATTCCTGACTGCCTTTCTGCTATTTAAGGCATGGTGCACTACCAATGATCTCTGCCTTAATGCCAGTAAGACAGAGATCCTTCTCATTGGGAAACCTGCTCCCTCTTTCCCTCCCACACTCTGGCCACCCTCCATGGGTTCCCTCCCCTCACCCTCCGGTGAGATAAAAACCTGGGTGTCATCTTTGACTCTACTCTCTCCATCTCTCCTCACACCACAGACCGTGCCAAGAAGGCCCCCTTTCAGCTGCACCTCCTCAGAAGCATTTTCCCTTTCCTCACCTTCACCCAGCAACTCAATGTCTCCAGAACTCTGGTTCTCTCCAGGCCGGACAACTGCAACAGCTTCTTCCTCAATCTTCCTTACTCCACCCTTCGCTCCCTTCAACTAATCCAGAACAGGACTGTGAGACTTATCCTTGGCCTCATGCCCAGGGACTGCATCTCTCCAGCCCTCAAATCTCTCCACTGGCTCCTGGTTTCACGTCCAATACCCTCTGCATCATCCACAAGGGTTTCTGGAGCCTTTTTGGAGCGTAGGACAACGCTGCAGCCAACTCTCTCTGATCACCCCAGGCCCCTATTCCAGCACTTGCCCTTTGGGCCCACCTGCCTGCACTTCCATGGCTGGGCCTGTACCTATGGGCCATCTCAGCCCTTACCTCGCACTTACTTTGTGGACCCCTTCCCTTGAACTCTCTGCTTTCCCTGGCTTGTTGACTTCTTCTCGCAGGCACCTCTTCCCTGCTCCTGCACTTTCCCCCTGCCCCAAGCACTTCTCGATACTGCACTTGCATGTCTGAATCTCACAACGCCTATTAATATTGTTACTGTTTGTCCTCCTTTTCCCCCCTCCCTCTTGTCTTTTTGCACCTCGAAACACTTGTGTATAGGAACATTATAAATAACCAATACCTAAAACCAATGACCTGACTTGTGCCTGCATCCTGGGGCTGACTGGCACCTGTTTTCAGAGTGCATGTCATGTTGTCGTTGACATTTCTTAGCTTCACTCCCAGTGATTGCTCTGTCAAGGAGTATTGATGTTGTTGGGTTCATTGATTCTCATGCTCTGTGATTTGGTCTTCCGGTCGTTGACACTGGATGAGCATGGCAGTCATGTTACCTTGTTCTATACGGGAGTAGTCAAGGCTGTCCAGTTCATTTACCTTCATGTTATGCATGTCTTTGCAAGCTTATAATATTGTTTCAGGTGGAATGCTGTGGATGCAAGGCAGGTGGGTACCTTGAGCAGGGAAGTTCAAGGCACTATGGGGGGCATGGGTTGTAGTGCCATTGGTGGCAGGGAGGCTTTCACTGTGTCGGGTGTTTTTCATTGCATTGGCCTGAAGTCTGAAGTGAGCAGGTCTGGCTGCATGGGTGTGGGGACACATGGGGTTGGGAGGCTGGAGATTCATTGTTTGCATTTTTTGCATGTCACTCAGGGGGACACATGGTGTGTTGTCATTGGTGGCAGGGAGGCTTTCACTGTGTGGGGTGTTTTACATTGCATTGGCCTGAGGTGGGCAGGTCCGGCTGCATGGGGGTAGGGACACACGGGGTTGGAAGGCTGGCAAGTCATTGCTTGCATTTTTCTATTTGTCATGCATGGTGATTCAGCACTGTGTGGGGTTGCACTACACAGGCAACCCCACACCCAGCACAGCATGGCAGGCCTTGGGAGGGGGGCTGCTATGTTTGTCCAACCACAACAGGTTAGAAGCCCCCCGGACACCAGACACATGGCATAGGCCTGGTATTGTTACCATGGCAATGAATACCATGCACTGTACATCTGCAGCAATTCTGATGCCAGCTGCTCTCAATGCTCCCTTCAGTTCCAAGCTCATAGGTGCCCATTAAGCCCAGTCCCTCTTAGCTCTGCCTTCCCTTCCTCTTGCCTGTTGCCTGCACCATTTTGTGTGCCAGTATCCTTGACCTCGGTTTTTCATTAATTTATCTTGTCTGCTTGTCTATTTTCTGCCTGTTGCCTCAGTGCCTTCCTGTATGACTGCTGCCTGTTTGTCCAGCTGTCTTCTACCAGATCATTTCTTCACTGCAATTGCTGAGAAATGTGCCTACCGTCATCTTCGACATTCCATCATCGGTTCTCCTGCTAGTGATTCCTACACTGTCCTGATGCCTTGTTAATCAGTGGATGCTAAATCGTGGCATTGGGAGGGTTTCCAAGGGGATCCTGGGTCTGATGGAATACAATGATCCCTCACCAGAACAATGGGTAAGTGGAACCTGATCCTTCACAGCATTGCACTCGAGGGGGCAGTCAGTGGAGGTGTAGGTGGTGATGGTGTCACTGGGTGGGGTGTTTTCCATTGCATTGGACTGAGGTGAGCAGATCCAGCTGCATGGGTGTAGGGCTAGCATGGTGATGGTAGGCTGGCGAGTCATTGGTTGCAGTTGTTGCATGTCACAGGGGGGGACAGGGTGCGTGTCATTGGGTGCATGGATGTTTTACATGCTATGACCATCTGTTCTTTTTCTCAACTGAGGCATTCTGCAAGGGCAGATGATTTCTGATATATAAGGGATCAGTTCTGTGCGATGCCTGCACGCAACACCTCAGCAGTATTGGCTGGTTTGGAGACCTACAGAGTGGAGAATGGATTGATTCCTGTGAACAGCTAGTGCATGCAAGGGGAAAGAGGTGATATGTTCATCATTCTTGAAATGAGCTTGCTATTTTCTATATTCATATGACTATTTTGATGTAGATGCCAATTTTGTACATGATTTTTGTCATGCAATGGGGTGGCCAGTCCATCTGAGTATTGTTGTGCCTCACACATAGGGTGGCCAGGGCAGTGCTCACATGTGTTGGTTACAGGTTGCCTTTTGTGCTGTGCCTTCTTGCTTGTGTTGTCATGTGGGTTGTTGAGGGTCTGCGTGGACATTAGTTGTGGGGGTATGTTAACGTTTTAAGGGATTTCAGTGATTGTGTTGTGTGCTTTGTTGTGTGCGAAATGTATACTGTTGTTTCCACTTGCTATGAATGTGTCAGTGGTTAGTGCAGTTGTTTTTTATGACTATGGACACAAACATTTTGCCTCTTCCATACACACATTCTAAAGGTGTTGTTATGGGCACAGTGGATTGGGCCAAGTTCATCATTGAATGGCACCAGGGTTGTGCCTTCACTGTGTGTGCTCTGCAGGGGCTGGTATTCATATGAAGTACGATTAAACAAGCTGACTGCGTGCCACCTCTCCCTTTGGCTGACCTGGGGCATGCGTGGTACCTGTGGATGAGGGAGATATCCCTCCTTCATCTCGACTTGTATGCCACGCTGTGTGGCAAAAGCAACATTGTGCAGGACACAAGCTGCCACAATGATTATGCATACTACTGGTGGGGCATATAGTAATACCCCACCAGATTGGTAAAGGTAGCAAAAACGTGACTTGAACACCCCAAATGTGCACTCATCTGTTCCCTTATTGGCTATATATGCGGCATTGTACCTTACCTCAGCTGGTGTGGCAGGATTCCTGAATGGCGCGAGCAGAAATGGTGAGAGAGGGTAGGCACTGTCCCCTGCAAATGTGTAGATGGTGATTATTGGCATTGATTGTCATGGTCATTTGTTCAGTGTGTCACGTGACAGCATGCATGTGCGTGACAGTTGATATTCACTGATGAGCCAGGTGTTGCCAAAAGTTCCTGTTGCCAGGGCCCGGTAGAGTAGTGACCAGCGTTAGATAAAGCTGGCATGTGTGCTTCGAGGAAAATTGGCATTGACTTGCATGATGACTTCATTTGCTTCACAGATGACCTGTGCATTGATGGAATGCCAATGCTTCCAGTTGTGGCAAATGTGCTCCGTCAATCAGGGTGTGGGGGTGCGTAGCGCAAAATGCATGCAATCAATGACTCCAAATACATGTGGAAAGTATGCTACAACATAGAGTTCCTGTCACACTCTCTGCCGGCATGTATATGTGCCTATGCACGCACGTATGTAATGTGATCCAGGCCAATACCTGGTGTAGACAGTGGGATTGCGTGGCCTGAGATATGCCCCCTACAGTGGCAGTGGTGATCTCAAAGGCTCCTGTGGCTATGAAATGCGCAGTATTTGTACATGGGAGCAGATGGCGGGTGATGCAAGGTCTTCCCCCACTCCCTGACCAGCTTTAGAATGGCATGGGGGAGGGAAGCTGTACCTTGCATACAACTGGTCATCTGGCATCCCAAAGAGTGTGTTACGTGGTAGGAATATCATGTCCCTCGCCAACCTCACCCTCCTCCCTTTATGTCTTTGTACGATGGCTCCAAGTATACCTGCATTCCTCCTGGCTGATTGGTGTTGGAATGGTGTGCAGTGCGTGCTTTATACATGTAGTTTCCATTGCACATTGTACTTTGCATCTACTATCATCTGATGGTGAGATCTCAAGGTTTGCTTCTGACTTTTCCCTATGTGACAACCTGAATTTGGTTGTCTTTGTGATTAAATGGGTGTGTGATTTCTTTGCGTGGCATGTCCCTCAAAACACCCACGTTATTCCTTGTTCTTTCGCATTTTGTGGGGAGAATGGGGTATATGCTTATTCTGCCCCCTATTTATTTCTTTGTGTATGTCCGTTCCATACTTTGCGTGGTGTTTCATGCAAAGCGCTCGACTGCACCCAATGTCGTGACAGACCCATGCATAGCCGCAGAAATACATGCAAAGGTCGATCCATGAATCAGTAAACTGAGTTGTGCATGCTGAAAAGTGTGCAAAGTCACTTTTCAGCATGCAAAGAATTCTATGAATCAGGCCCTTATTGTTTTATTCGCTCTAAATTCCCATGAAGCTTTTTCATTGTGCGTACCATGGAAGAGTGTGCCCAGTAAATACATATATCAACCCGTTCTAACATTGTGTTATTGAAAGACTAACTTTACAAGGGCACTTCTGTTTCCTCGCAAAACACATAATTTTTGTTTTGGACATATACATGATTACATTGTGTTGCTCTAATAGACCAAAAAGGCCTTTAAACATCTGTTTAGCGCCAGTGGTGTATGGTCTAGCAACACAATGTGGTCAGCGTAACCAATCCAACTAATACGTGAATATGCAATCTTGGGCGGAGGGAGGGTTTATTCACTGTATCCAGAAATTCAGGGAGAACAGCAATATATAAGTTATACAATAGCAGGGCAATCAAACATTTCTTCATCAGGCCATGATTAATGTTCATTTTCCTATAGACATTACCATACTTGTTCAGCTTAACCACAAAAGTAGTGTCAGTGTATAATTGCCCTATCATATTAAGCAAACTCTTGGGGATACCCATCTTATCTAACTTTGACCAGAGCATTGTGCGGTTAAGCAAGCAGCTGTGTAGTCAAAGCCACATACAATGGCCTCGTGTGTGGCTTGTATAGAAAAATAATTTGTGAGCAGTGGCATTAACTTTTCTGAAGCCTGCTTGGAAAGAGTGAAGTAACTGCCTATACTCATCCCAGCGTATGAGTTCCCTAAGCAGGATATTAGCAAATACCTGCCTGGAAATTCTAACAGGGCAAAAAGGCAATAGTTAGATGGATCCAAACGGCCTTTCTTTTTATAAATTGTTATCACAAACGATGCTAGCCAGTGATATAATTGTTACCCAAGATGTTGTTCAAAGAAAGAGAGACAAAAAGAATGAAGGAATTTAATATTAGTGGCTTTAATATCCTTCTACATTCTGTTGAATAATGAATATCATGGCCAAGGCGTGCTGGAGGAGGATTAGGAGGGCAGTGTGGGATGCAGGGGGTGTGACCCTGAGAGGGTTTAGTTTCATAGGTTTTTTATGGTTAGTACATGTTTAGAACATAGTGCCCAAGGGGAGGTAGGAGGACTAGGAGGTGTGCAGGGTTGGGGTGCTGTCCGCATTTACCCCCGAAAGGGTCTGGGTTAATTGAGTTTAAGGGTTAATATATGTTTTGCAGATGTTTGGGGAAAATAATTCGCAGCTGGATAGAAGCTGAATTAATGCGGGCCATGTTACATGCATGTACACCAGTAGATTACACTCCGTGATCTAACATTACCCTTATCGTAAATCTGCTACTTTTGATCTCGATGAAGAAGTGCAGTAATCCTTATCTAGCTTGTGTAAACAGGTAAATGCAGATTTCCTCATTGTTTTAAGTCCCGCTGGTCGTTTATTTTTTTGTTGGCATGTTGCCATTTGTATTTCATGAAGGTTTCTAAAAATAAACTATCAGAGTTTCACTCGTCATTTACAGACGATATTTCTCATTCGATATTTTTTATCCTGCCATTTTTTTGTTTACCTATATTCGATATTTCTGTATATTTTTAAACAACATTTATCAAGCAGGCATGACTTTAGTTAAATCCCAGACATGAGTGGCGTTGAAGAAGTGTTCTTCAATATAATTACACCATGTTTCTCATTCAGCACTCTTAACCAAGTGACTGCCTGCAGAGTTATTACATTTATTCATCAGATTCCAGAATTGTCGGTAATGCTGTGTTGCCAATGTTCGTAACATTGATTGCCAGGTAACACTTTTGTTGGAGTACATATACGTTTTGAGCCAATTACGATATTTATTTTTCCTAGATCTAATTAAGGTGGCGTTTTCATTACAGTCAAGGTATGTCACGTCTCAATGGTCTTCTGATAGATGAGATACCCGCATCATAAACAGCCCATTTGCTGTCACTATCAAGCCAGGAGCGGTTGTTGAAATGACCAAAGTGCCCAGTAAACTGCTATAGCCAGGCAGTCCATTCTTCCACGTTTCAGTATTCAAGCATGTGCACTAATGCATAACTCAATCCATTAATGTAATGATGAATTTTCTCAATGTTGGACTTCTCCCATTTGAGGTAACACCACCGATTTGGCCTTCATTTTGAACTTTCACATTCCTGGCAAGCATGAAAGAGACTAAAGCATGATTGCTATCTTAAAATGCATCCTTAGTTCTTTAGTCCTGTGATAATCCTTCCAACTAATAAAGAAATATCCCAGGTATGCGACCACTTAGCATGCATTAGTTATTGCTAGTCATATATTTTTATAAGAATCAGGTGCAGCATTCTTGAAGCATGAGGTGTCCCACTCAGACGGAGACACCGCACATCATAATTGATCCCCTGATTTCGCATCAGGCAACAGCTGATGCTTCCTTGTGCCGCTCACCGCATTTGCATCAGACAAACAGCTGATGCCTCCTGAGCCGCACTACACGATCGCTATGATTCCTTGATTGCCGCACTTCACGCTCATCTGCCCCGTGAGATCTCATCTCACGTGTCTCCTTTGTTGCAGAAACCCACAAAGGTGAGCTTTTACTCCTTAACTGGATTCCTACGACTTGGAATATTAAATCTGATTTGCCCAAGGAACCTTGTCCTCGCCGTGCCTGCTCTCAAGATGGCCGCCATCACCCACAGTGTGGAAAAGAGGCTACTATTTCATTGCTAAGCAACGCCAGCCCTCTTCAACCACAACCCCCACCGGCAGGTGGAAGCCGGCCCTTCGTCGCAAAGGCCTGTAGCGACAAGGCCTGTTCTGTGTCTGTTACGCTCTGGGACGTGTGCCGTGGCCCACCCTCCTTGCAACAAACAGTATGAGGTATGTCCACTGACCAACAAATACATCTCACAAGTTTTCTCATACCCTCACGTACACGCCAAAACCCAGATGTGGTAGCCGCCCCAAAGACTTCAGATCTACATTTGTTCCTATGATTGCCAGCACTGTGTCGCCCTGCCATTGATTGCTACACTGCATTTGTTCCTATGATTGCCACCACTGTGCCGCCACCCCATTGATTGCTACACTGCATTTGTTCCTATGATTGCCAGCACTGTGCCACCCTCCCATTGATTGCTACGCTGCATTTGTTCCTATGATTGCTATCACCGTGCCACCTGCACACACCATGCAGCCCACTGGAAGGCTCCTCTACAAGTTTCTTACTGCTACTATAGTTTTGGCCCTCACACTCACTCTCACTATGCTGTATCCTAATGAAACCCACTCCATCCACACCTGCCCAGCTTCACAGCTCCATACCACCCATACTCCCCACTGATATACCACAGCACCCACCTACACCACCATCCAAGAGCCCCGCTGCTCACACTTAACCAACACTTTTCCTATGCAGAACTCCACCTCCTCCACCAGCAGATGCATCAGACTTAGAGCACGTACTCTCACACTGGAAACCGAATGCCATCCCCCATTCACCACCTTTCGAAATCTCCACCTATGTTCCCGATTTACACACAAATACACTCTGCACCTCAAACACCCTCTCATTCCCACTCACACATCTAGGCCCATCCAAGCACACCGCTTCACCAACACACCCACCACATCCCACACATCCAGCCTCCACACTACCACCAAAACCACAACTGCACCGCCTCCTCACCTCAAATGTGTCCTCCTCAACGCTAGATAACTCACGGCTCACGCCCTAGAAATAAATGATCTCTAAACCCATAACAACATTGACCTACTAGCCACCACCAAAACTTGGCTGCATGAGGCATCAAGCCCTGCCATCGCCCTTGCACTCCCAGAAGGCTACAACATTCTCAGACAAGACAGACCAACTCGCATAGGAGGAAGAGTAGCTCTCATATTCAAAGAAACTCTCCCCCTCAGATCCATTAGCCACCCATGGCAAAGCAACTCTGATATGCTCTCTGTAAAGCTCTCACTGTCCCCTAATAGCACCATCAATATACACACGCTATATTGCCCCCCTGGCCTCCCATCAGACTTCCAGGGATACCGCACCCACCTACTTAGCAACAACATCAAAGGATCTTCTAAGACTCTCCTTCTTGAAGACCTGAACCTAGGACTTAACAACCCCAAGGATAAAGCTGCTGCCACCCTTGCCAAAGAACTCAACGACTTAGGATTCACACAAAGAATCTCCACCCCAACACACAACAAAGGCCGCACCCTCGACTGGGTCGCAGACCATAACTGCCTCACCACTATCACATCTAACATCTACAGTCCCCACCACCCACCTGAGGAGCAGGAGCTCCAAGCCTTGTCGCTGCAGGAGCAGAGGACTAACGAAGGCAACAACCGTTATCCTTGACAAGTGTACCGAATTACGGTAAGCGCTTGTGCACCTGCGATCCTTCCTGCAACAATGCGCATTTCGCCAGCGCTTCCCTGATTGCGAGCATATGAGCAATATTTTATGTGGATGCTTCACACACATTGCATACGCATCGGAAAAGCTACAACAGAGCCCCTCGCCTCCACCGAAACCACAAGGCTTTTTGACATTACAAGATGGTCGCCCTCAACTCCAGTAGCCGCATATGCTGGAGCTAGGCCACCAGCAGCCAGCTGATTGGCTATCGGGCTCATCTCCTGCCCCATTGGCCGCCGGCAGGCGAAGCCAGCCCCCTCCCACCGAGGCCTACGGGAGGCAAGCCCAACTCCAGCTCTGTGCCGGTGCCTGTCCAGCAGTCCCCACCACCCACCTGAGGAGCAGGAGCTCCAAGCCTTGTCCCTGCAGGAGCAGAGGACTAACGAAGGCAACACCCGTTATCCTTGACAAGCGTACCGAATTATGGTAAGCGCTTGTGCACCTGCGATCCTTCCTGCAACAACCCGCATTTCGCCAGCGCTTCCCTGATTGCGAGCATATGAGCAATATTTTATGTGGATGCTTCACCCATATTGCATATGCATCGGAAAAGCTACAATAGAGCCCCTCGCCGCCACCGAAACCATGAGGCTTTTTGCCATTACAAGTAGGCCGCCCTCGACTCCAGCAGCCACACATGCCGGAGCTAGGCCACCAGCAGCCAGCTGATTGGCTACCGGGCTCATCTCCTGCCCCATTGGCCGCCGGCAGGCGAAGCTGGCCCCCTCCCATCACGGCCCACGGGAGACAAGGCCGACACCTGTTCTGTGCCTGTTTGGTGCCATGACTGCCATCTGCCAGACCCCCTGGTCCTCGCACGTATGCCCGATAAGGTAACTTTAATACAGCTTTCACATGAACTACCTACAGCCGACAGGGTCACAAGTGTGCCGCAACTCTGCTGCCATTGATCCCGGCACCTATGCCTCTATACTTGCTTCACCTGTGACTGGCATGTGTGTTAAGCCCACGGAACAGCCAACTGCTAGTATTTTCGTTTCATGCTGCTAATGTTCAATGTATGACCCAGCGCAAATATGTTAATCTAATTCTTGTCACTGCATAACTTGTAACCCAGTGTACTGGCCTCTAATTATCTCTCTAACATATTCCAGAATAATGCTCCAGCATTAAGACCAATTGGCCCATCCGAACTAGGCACTGCCCATCCGTAGATTAGTCTAACATTGTTACGCACCGTACTTAAATGTGTCCTATTACGCCTCGACTCTGCCCACTGCATCAGAACACTATTATGCTGTGCATTTAACCTCTGAACAGTACCCAGGTGCTACCTAGCACATTATTGCCTAACCTTGCTATCTCTTATCTAGATGTTCCATTGCTAGTGCATTACTGCCTAACCTTGCTATCTCATATCTAGATGTTCCATTGCTAGTGCATTACTGCCCAACCTTGCTATCTCATATCTAGATGTTCCATTGCTAGTGCATTACTGCCCAACCTTGCTATCTCATATCTAGATGTTCCATTGCTAGTGCATTACTGCCTAACCTTGATATCTCATATCTAGATGTTCTATTGCTAGTGCATCACTGCCTAACCTTGCTATCTCATATCTAGATGTTCCATTGCCAGTGCATTATTGCCTAACCTTGTTATCTCATATCTAGATGTTCCATTGCTAGTGCATTACTGCCCAACCTTGCAATCTCATATCTAGATGTTCCATTGCTAGTGCATTACTGCCTAACCTTGATATCTCATATCTAGATGTTCTATTGCTAGTGCATCACTGCCTAACCTTGCTATCTCATATCTAGATGTTCCATTGCCAGTGCATTATTGCCTAACCTTGTTATCTCATATCTAGATGTTCCATTGCTGGTGCATTACTGCCTAACCTTGCTATCTGATATCTAGATGTTCCATTGCTAGTGCATTACTGCCTAACCTTGCTATCTCATATGTAGATGTTCCATTGCTAGTGCATTACTGCCTAACCTTGCTATCCCATACTTAGATGTTCCACTGCTAGTGCATATTGGTCCAATCTTGCTATCTCATATTTAGGTGTTACCCCCTGCATCTCAACCTAACTGAGATTGCCTGATCCTAGACGCCACCTTATGCATACCTGCAGTACCTATCTAACAGCCCCTCTCACCTCCCGCTACTCTTCATCCCAACCTACATTGCAGTCACAATTATGCCCACCTGGCTCATCCTCATCATGTTCCCTTTTGTCGTCATGCACAATAACATGCCTTGCAGCAGAAACAGTTATATACCGATTAGAAATGGACTTGCCAAACTCTGTTGCCCGAGACAGCACCCTGTCCCTTTCCCCACACATTTCCTACCTACCCTGCCACCTTTACCACATAGTGCCCATTCACATCATACCGCCACGGCCAGTACCACACCAGTCAACCCTCTACCTAACTCTCCCAACAACTTTAAACATGTCCAAACCAAGACCAACCCCCCCCAAGTATCTAGCATACTGGCCCATAGCCAACCTTAAGCTCACTACCCGCAACAATAGACTAGGCTCCAGACTCCATACTGCACCTAATAAATCACCGGAAACACCTAGGACGAAGCCTACTAACAAGATCACTACCAACGAGATCAACATCGCCCCATTAAAAGGTGCTCTACTTAATGTCAGATCCCTCGTGGCTCACTCCACCGAAATCGCTGACATTATCCTCTCAGCAGATCTCGACTTTCTTGTCACTACAGAAACCTGGCTACACGCTGCAGCAGGTCCCTATCTAACCCTTGCGGTTCCCGACAAATACACCATCCTCATGGCAGACAAACCTAATGCTCGCGGAGGAGGTGTAGCTATGCTATTTAAATCCTCACTTGATATCAGATCCGTCACCTCCATTCCACTTAAGTCATGCGAACACCTCACCAGCAAAATACAAACTACCCCGCAGAGCACTATTACCCTGGAACTAATATATAGACCACCGGGTCCCACAGGTACCTTTGAGGAAGACATCACAGCTCTCATAGCCGAGAACTCCAAGCCTCACTCACAAAACATCATCTTAGGCGATTTCAACTTGGGGTACAACGACCCCAGCGACACACCGGCGTCCTCCCTTGCTACTGCCCTTTCTGAACATGACTTTACGCAACTTATTACTCTACCAACTCATCAGAAAGGCAAAACCATCGCCTGGCTTGTTGCCCGCAATTGCAATATCACCTGCAAAGCCCCCAAACCTCTCCTATGGTCAGACTACTTCCTCATATCATTTGACATTAGCATTAACATCCAAAACCCCAAACAGCGCCCCGTTGCACCAGCCTGCCCAACTAGAAACAAGCGCATCATTACTGCGGAAACACTTATACCACTGGTTCTCCCTACCCAAAATATGATCCCTTCCACCTCAGACATTAACCTACTAGTCAGTACCTATAATGACGCCATGGCCAAAGCCGTTGATGCCATTGCCCCACTAAAGCTACGCAAAGGCAAACCTAGAGCTCATCTGAACTCTTGGTACACACCTGAACTTAAATTACTTAGAAAACAGAAAGCCAAGTTGGAAACCCTATGGAAAACAACTCCATCAGCAGAAAATAAATCCAATCTCATGAACATTTTCTCCCACTACAAAAAGGAGATAATCCGTACCAAGAAGGAAGCCTACAATGTTAGAATAAACAACGCAGCCTCCTGCACCAAAGAATTCTTCACTATCCTAAAGGAGCTAGAAAATCCCAACCCACCGACGGACATGTCTGTGAAAGACAAACCTTGGTGCACAAGTATCCAAAATGCCCTGGCCAACAAAATCACTGGCCTCCAAACGAAAATTGAAGCCAAGAGACTTCAACTCTCCAACAGCAACCCCCCTACCCTGAGGATACCTACCACCTACCACTGGCGTCACCTTCAAAAAGGTAACCATACCAGAAGTCCAAAAAATTATAACATCCCTCAAACCATCTACCTGTAAAGGAGACAGCTGCCCTGCCCAGATCATCAAAGTTGCAGCAAGGGACCTTTCCCCTTTCATCTCCAAGCTAATACACCTATCCTTCTCCACCAACTCAGTAACCAACAACTTGAAACAATCATGGGTTCTCCCTCTCCTAAAAAAACAAACATTAGACCCAGCCATTCCTACTAACTACAGGCCAATCACCACGGTTCCATTCTTGCTAAAAATCCTTGATAGAGTTGCCTACCTGCAAATTCAGGATTACCTAGAGGCCAACCAACTGTTAGGACTGCGCCAATCTGGCTTTCGACCTCAACACGGGACAGAAACTGCCAAAGATAGCAGCCATAACGATAAGAATGTTGATGATAAGCCAGTGTCACAGCCAATTGTTGAAACAACAATCTACACTAAGTGCATTTTGATACAGCAACGATGTGGCTAAAACGCTGTCCAATGAATGGAACATTTGTTCTTTCCATGCTTCTGGTGATACAGCTGCTGAGAAGGATAACCTCAGGGGATGTTGAATGCATAGAGAAGCTAGCCTCCAATTCTCTAACCAGCACTTTTAATCTCTGTGGGTCCGCTCAGATCGCCTCATATAGTATGACCTATGTTACAAAATTCCTAATAATGGGTTATGATTTTTCCTTATTTTATTTATTTATTCACATTTGTTGAATGTGCAGCAGCCGGGGGCATTGTGGTGCTGGTTACAGACATTTCTATTCTTAGTTACAGTTATATTTTTCTTAGTTACAGTTGCGTTACCATTTGCATATTTTTTACTTTGCAGGGTCAGAGATGGGAAGAAGTGATAGAGTGGGACTAGTTGAAGAGGGTAGTTTTGAGTTTTTTCCAGAAAGCGAGGAGGGAGTTTTCAGTTCTGATGTCAGCAGGTAAGGAGTTCAATTACTTGGATGCTATGTAGCGGAAGCCTAACCCTCCAGCACTAGCTTTGTTTATGTGAGGGGTGTGTAGTTGGTTGGCGTAGCAAGTCCTGACTGCTCGTTTGGAGGTGGATTTGGTTATGGTCTCAGATAAATGTGAAGGTGCTGAGTGGGTGATGCATTTGTGGGTGAAAGTGAGGATTTTGAATGTGATGCATTCTTTTACTGGGAGCCAATGTGCTTCTTGTCTGGCATGGGTAATGTGGTCTCTTTTTGGGATGCTGAGAGCTGCTCTTTGTGCATTGTTCTGCATGATTTGGAGTTGGTTCATGTTTTTTGCAGAAGTACCTGCTAGGAGGGCATTACAATGGTCCAATTTAGCACTGATGGTTGCTCTGGCTATAGATAGACAGTTGGGTTTGGAGAGGTATGGCTTTATTGCATTTATAAGTTTGGTGGTGTGTGCTGAGGCGGAGTAGATCGCACTGACCGGCTTTGTCATGGATAAAGTAGAGTCTATGCGAACTCCTAGGGTCTTCACAGATGTAGATACAGGGATGATGGTTTTATCATGGTGAAGTTAGAGTATAGTTTGACGAGTTTGGCTAGAGTTGTTTTTAGACCTAGTATGATGATTTCGGTGTTCTCCCCATTGAGACAGATGCCGTTGGCTGCCATCCAAGGGTGGATGGTGGAATAGATTGTGTAAAGTGCTTTGGCATCTTTGTGGTATACTCCAGAGAGTGGTAGGAGTACCTGGGTATCGTCAGCATAATTGGTGTATGCAATATCCAGGACGTCAAGCTTGTTGAAGAGAGGCTTCATAAACAGGTTGTATAGAGTGGGAACTGTGCAAGAGCCCTGTGGGACTCCACAGTGGATGGTGGTGGGGGCTGCGTTGGCAATGTCGGAGAAGACCTTCATGGCCCTGCCCTCCAGGAAAGAGGTGACCCAGAGCGCTGCTTCTTTGAAGTTTTCTGATTGGGTGAGGTGTGAAGTGAGAGTCATGTGGTCCACCAGATCGAACGCACCCGACAGGTATAGGAGTAAGAGGAGGGCTGGGTTTCCTTTATCCATGATTTGTGTGATCTGGTTTTTTAAATCTACTAGGGCAGTTTCTGTACCATGTCCTTTGCAGAAGCCGGATTGTCTAGTTCCTAGGATGGAGTGGACTTCAAGGAATTGTTGCATTTGGCAATGGGCAGCTTTGTTCAGGATCCTGAGGAGGGAAGGCACAGTGGTTATTGGGCAGTAGTTGTTAGGTTGGGTGGGGTCTAGTGTGGGCTTTTTAAGATGGGGGCGGACCCATGCCTCTTTGAGGCTAGCATGGCTGATGCCGGTTCTGAAAGAGGCATTGATGAAGGCTGTCAGTAGAGGAGCAAGGCTGTCGTTGCAGTCCTTGATGAGCTTCAGAGGACAAATATCTCCTTTGCATGTTGAGGGTTTTAAGTTTTTGAGGATGTTATTGACTTCAAGTTCCGAAATGTCTCTGAAGGAGAAAAAAGGCTTGTTGGGAGGGGGCGTGGATTGTGGCTGATTGACCATTGTATTACGGGGTAGTGCATTTTAGTGGTTCTGAATTTTCATTTGCAGAAGATTAATTTTATTAAGCATGGCCACTTGAATGCTGGCACACCAGGCTTCATCTTTGATGATCTCATTGGGGGACTTAGGGGGAGAGGTAAGTTCCTTAAAAATGGCAAAGATTTCCTTGGATTGTGAGGTAGCATTAGTGATTTGAGTGTTAAAGGCATTTGATTTGGCTTTAGTGATGGCATCTTTATATTGGTGGGAGATTAGGTTGAAACAGTTCTTGGTAATATTGCATGGGTTGATTTGCCAATTTTTTGATGTCTCTCTCTTTCAGGAGCACATAGATTGTAGTTCTTCCGTGAACCAGGAGTTTGAGTGAAGTCTTTTTTCCTTTTTGTTTTCTAGCAGCGCTATTGCATTGATCGCATTGGAGAGGGTATCTTTGTAAATGTCCGCTAGAGTGTTGGGGTCATCCAAGAAGGGGTGGGCAAGTGCTGGGATGTCAAGGTACGGGTGTAGATTGGCCGCAATTCATTTTTTGGAGCTTCTGGATTGTGAGGGGGGGGTGAACATTTTTTGTGGCTCGCTGTGATAGGCAAGTGAATTCAATATAATTGTGGTCGGTCTATGGTAGTGCTGTGTTATTTTGTTTGTTTGTTTGTTTGTTTATTTTATTTATATAGCGCTCCAGACCCGGGAGTGAAAGGGCGCTTAAGGATAGGTTACAGGCACAATAATAGAGATTTCAGTAATACATTTGTCAGAATATGTACAATATATACAGTCAGAGGTGGTTAGATATATAGTTGTGGCATCTATGTACAATATATACATTTTGTGGTGGGCTGAATCAAGCTATGGTAGGTGTTTTGTTTAGTAACCATCCAATGGCGAGTGTCCTGAATAGTTGGAAGGATTTGGCCAGCTTGATGTTCAGAGGCAGAGTGTTCCAAAGTTGAGAGGTGAGGACTGTGAAGATCGAGCTGCCGGCACTTTTAGAGGTGAATCTGGGCACTGTGAGGCAGAGAGTCTTGGAAGATCTGGTGATTCTGGTGGCTGGTTTCAAGGTGAATTTGCTCGTGAGGTAGGGGGGGCTAGGTGGTTTAAGGCTTTGTAGGTAAGGCACAGGGTTTTTAGATCAATTTTTTGTTGAATGGAGAGCCATTTGCATGAGATTCTAGTGGCAGAGATATGCTCGCGCCTAGAGATGTTTAATGCTGCCCGTAGCGCATTATTTTTGAGTACCTGTAGTTTATTGATGATGGATTGGTTGGCACCTAGGTAGAGGCTGTTACAATAGTCTAACTTAGATTGTATGAGAGTTCTAGCCAGCATGAGGCAGCTGGTAGTGGATAAGAAAGGTCTGCAGGCTCTAATTAGTTTCCCGGTGTAGGCGGTGGCTGAGGCGGTCGTGTTTACTTGTTTAGTGAGGTTAGTATTGGCGTCAAGATAAAAGCCGAGAGTTTTCACATTTTTTGCGATTGGGTTAGTATTGCCATCGATAATAATGTTGGTGTAGTCCAGGCTAAGTTTCTGACACACTTTCGATGCTAGTTACTGCTGACACACTTTCGATGCTAGTTACTGCTTCGGGATCGTTTGTTGCAGTACGGATGAGGGGTTCTGCTTCGTCTGTATCGTATGGCACTGGGTGTGGAATTTTCTTGGTGTGCGTCGCATGGATCCAATTTTTCCGGCCTGATACCCGCATCGCCGTCTGTGTGACCAGTAGGACCTGGAAGGGGCCCCGCCAACGAGGTGCAAGGCAAGACGATCGTTCAAAGGATTTTACGAGGACACACTCCCCAGGTCGTATGCTGTGACCGAGGACCTCGTATCGTACAGGTAAAGCCTCTTGCACCTGGTGATAAATCAAATACAAGTTTTTAGTCAACTGGCTACAGTAATCTGAAAGAAGTACATTCTCAACATTTCTCAAAGAACGACATTTTGGAATGTTCCAGATATTAGCAGGCCTCCCCATAACCACCTCAAAGGGAGAAAGCCCAGTCTTAGTTTGAGGGGTTGTATGCATTGATAACAACACGATCGGTAAGGCGTCCGGCCATTTTAGTTTGGTGCCGGCACACGTTTTAGCGAGCTTGTTTTTGATGATGCCGTTGTGTCTTTCCACTAGTCCGGCACTCTGAGCATGTCTGGCCGAATGGAACTGTTTATCGATCTGTAATCCCGCGCATATCTGCAGAATCACAGCAGCGATAAAATGTGGACCATTGTCCGACCAGATGACTCTTGGTAGCCCGAACCTTGGGAAGTACTCTTTTAACATAGTCTTTGGAGTAGTCATGGCTGTAACATCTTTAACAGGAAAAGCCTCAACCCATTTGCTAAAAGCACAAATGACAACTAACACATACTTCAGATTATTACATCGTACCATCTTAATAAAATCAAAGTGTATAACCTCGAAGGGGACAGAAGGTGGACCAAAACTTCCCATAGGAGTTGACGTTCCCTTTCCCACATTATGCTGTAAACAGATCATGCAGTTTTGAACAAAGGGTTCAGCTATCTCAGAGATTTTGTCTTTTACACATACTTTTTCCAACATTTTTGTGATTTTACGGGCACATCTACGTGTGGGACCATGAGCCATAACAACCATCATCATAATGTACGCGTCAGGGAGTAGCCATTTCCCTTCAACTCTGTCAACCCAACACCCATCATCATCGAGTTTCCCCAAGCCCTTATCCCATTTCTTAGACTCTTCTAATGTGGCATCGGCATGGATATCCCTTACGGAATCAATACCCTCATCCATTGTACAGGCATTTGTGGCTTCCCTCGAAGAATACATGTCTGAAGAGAGATCAGCAGCAGTCTGTTTAGCTATCTGATCAGCAAAAGTGTTCCCTTTTCCTACATCATCTACAATCCTTTGATGCGCTCCGCATTTTACGATAGCTAGCTGAGTAGGGAGTGCAAGTGCTGAGAGTAGTCGTACTATCACGGAGCCATGCTGGATCTTTGTACCATGTGAAGTTACGAACCCTCTTTCTGGCCAAAGTCTCCCAAAGTTGTGAACCACCCCAAAGGCATACTGACTGTCAGTGTATATATTCACGGTAAGCCCTTCGGAAAGTTTGCAAGCTCGGGTCAATGCTATAATCTCTGCGGCCTGCGCGGAGTTATGCGTGATTCTCTTGGTTTCCATGATCGTGCTCAATGTAGTGATTGCTTAAGCAGCTGTGGATGTACCATCCAGAAGTTTGAAGCAGGAGCCATCGGAAAACAGCTCCCCTTGTGGACTGTTCAAAGGAGTATCTTTTAGATCAATTCTACCCTTTGTCTCTTGTTCAGTAGTGTAACGGCAATCATGTGACTCTTCGTCACTGCAGGCAGTACCTTGCGGGAAAGGTAAGAGTTCAGCAGGATTAAGAACACAACACCTCTTAATTTGAATGTGTGGTGCAAACAATATCAATTCATATCTCGTCAACCGTGCGGAAGTGAGGTGTTGCGTTTGAGTTCTGTTCAGTAGAAAATCTACAGAGTGAGGTACCATCAGGGTTAAAGCATGGCCTAGGACCATACCCTCACTCTGTTCTACAGACGCAGCAGCAGAAGCGACAGCTCACAAACATCTTGGCAAAGCGCATGCTACAGGATCAAGGGCGGAAGAAAAGTAACCGCACAGCCTATTCTTCCCTCCATGTTCCTGAGTTAATACAGCCAAAGCACATCCATCACATTCATGCACAAACAACACAAATGCCTTTTCGTAATTTGGTGTGCTCAAAACCCGTGCCGAGCACAATGCAGTCTTGAGCAAATCAAATGCATGCTGGTGCTCCATGTTCCATGGCAATGGCGAAGAAATGCCCTTCTTTGTCAGAGCCAACATCGGCTTAATTGTTAACAAAAAGTTGGGGATCCACTGCCTACAGTAAGAAGACATTCCTATGAAGACTCTTTCTGTGTATTTGGGACAGACATGCTAAAAATGGGTTTTATCCATTCAGGTGTCAATCTTCTTCCCTCCTTTGACAGGAGATAGCCTAAATAGGCGACCTCCTGGCAACAATATTGAAATTTTTCAAGCAATGCTTTATGTCCATGTATAGCCAGGTGAATAAGCAACAACACAGTGCCCTCCTTACAAGTGCTTTCTGAATCAGCAGCTAAAATCAGGTCATCAACATATTGAAGCAGTGTACAAGTAGAGGGCAACTCAAGGGTATCGAGCTGTTCTTTCAAAGCCCTACTGTAAATGCTAGGACTTTCCGTGTAACCTTGTGGTGCACGGGTACATGTGAAGGAGCGTCCCCCTAAGGTCAATGCGAACAAGTATATACTGTCCTTGTGTATAGGAATACTAAAAAAAGCATTCTTTAGATCCACAACACTAAAGTGAGTAGCTGAAGCCGGAATCATAGTTAATATTGTCGTCACGTCAGGCACAATTGGAAATTATGGAGCGACAAACTTATTGATGGCACGCAAATCAATTATGAAACGAAAAGGAATTGATTTATCGCCTTTTTTGTACACGGGCAAAATCGGACTATTGCACAAACTACCTGCAATTTCCTCAATCACCTCTCGATGCACAAAATCGGAGACGATGCATTTCAAAGCTTGCTCACCATCGATCGAGATCTTATACTGTGGAATATGTGGCAGCTTTACTCCATGTTTCAAGATGATTTTAACAGGCTCAATTTGCAAAACACCGACATTATTGTCGTCATTGCCCACAAACACTCCAGAACATCACTAAATTCCGGCAGCAAAGGTCTAGTCAAGAATTGAGAGACAGAAAGTTGCTGTGGTGAAATTGTCAAATGCACTCCATCAGCCGAACAATTAATTACCGCATTTAATTCCTTCAACAGATTCAACCCCAGCAAATTCTCTCCACAATTCGAAGTCAAAAGGAATGGACAGTAGTCCATAAAGGGACCCAACGAAATAGGTACCGGGGAAGAAACCGGGCGAACAACTGGTGTGCCAGAAAACCCTACAGAAACATTGGTTTGCCCTGACAGTGGAATGTTTGGAACCCGAGAATGATCAATTGAACACTTCTGTTCCCCTGTATCTATCAAGAATAGATGTTTCCTATTTCCCACTATCATTTCAACGTAGGGACCTTTCTGATTAACGGGAATAGGTGTCGGTTCCAAACCCTGTTTCGGGCAATCCTAACGAAACAGAATGCCGTCAAAAGGAAGTTCTTCAGAGAGGTAAGTGCCAGAAGGATGGTCAAAAATTTTTCTAGTATACACGCTTGGTACCTGATTATCCTGTGAAAAAGGTTGCCGTGAATCTTGTGCAAACTGACCTCTACCAGGGCCCCCTATACCCGGGTGACCTCTGGATCGTCTACCCATATTCCCAAATATGTTATTTGACCTCTGTCCGAGGATCGGGCATTGTGCACGCCAATGACCCTCTTGCCTACAATAGGCACACTGGTTAATGTTTACAGGACTCAAGGGCATATTTCCTTGTGGAACATACTAACCTCTAATTTGTGAATTACCCCCTCTAGGGCCTCTAACAATTTTCTGTAACAATACTTTTGTCTTCAAATCACCTTTTCTCTTTTCGACTCTTTCCTTTTCATTATTGACATGATTCTCATAGTACTGAGCCATGTGTAGTACTTCTGATAGAGACTTCACTTACCAAGCGCTCTCGGAAGACATGATTTGCGACTGGATGTCAGGCAGCAATCCACGCACAAATTTGTCTACAAATAATCCTTTCCCAGACTCTGTGCCCAAATCTTGTCCACTGAAATCCGAGAATACCTGTTCGAACTGATAAAAGAACTCGGTAGCACCCTCAGACTTCGCTTGGACACAGGCAGCAAGCTTGTCCCAAATAATTCTCTTTTCGGGAATTATAATTTTCATTTTCGCAACTATTATGTCAGGCAAAGTTAGTATCACCTGAGGCGGTCTTTCACCAGCTGGCCTTTCTCAATTGAGTCTGATTATGTTAGCCCATGTATCTCCTAACCCTGCTACATCGTCTATTGTTCTAACCTGTTTCCACAAATCTACGGGCAGGAGTACGGGAAATAACAGATCAATATCACTTAAAGTGAATACTGAGGATTGCAAAACAGACTCTATTTCTTTATAGAACCCTGTCCGATTTTTCCTAATGTCGGGAATAGATTGCCTAATGGTGTTCACTTCCTGTCTCGAGAAGGGGACGTGAACAAACTGAGACACATAGCACATAGTGTGCAGGGATTTCCTGAGCAGCTGTACCCACTGCAACATTAGCGGGGATCTCAACCTTCGGGACAAATGTCGGAGGAACCTCTCTCATAGGTAACTGAGAAGTAGGCAACTCCGAACGCTTACTAAGCAACAGAGCTAAATCAGCCAAAAAAGTGTCAATTGAAAAAGCTCTCTTGTAAATACTCAATAACTCTGCGGGACAACAAATCTTTCTTTTTACACACTCATCCTGTAGGTATTCTACCATTACCTGTATCACTTTCCTCTGCATTTCTGGCGTATACTGACTATATGTGCCATATACTTCAACAGGAGTTATCAATGTGTCTGAGATCCATCTAATCGCGTCTTTTGTGCAAATTCGCATTTCCTCAGATATCGATTTACAACAAGGAAGGAACCGTTTCTGCACATACATAATGTCCAAACTATCTCCATCTTCATCCTCATTCTGTAACCTTTCCAACTCCTTTCTATACTCAAATACCCTCTCAACATGCTCTTGTACTCTCTCCGCAGTATCTCTAGAGAACGCTAAGGTGTTCAGATCCCTCAACCCTTGCGGGAGATCTGTATCATTTAACCTGTCCCACATCACACACAAATGAATCCCTAATCCCTCAATAAAAACATTTTTCTCAGGAAAATTGTCCATATTAGAAGGTGTGGCAAAAACATTAGCTTGATTACCCTTCTCTGTACAATGCTTAGCCCATGCAATCAACTCACATTTCTTAAATGGAGGTACAGTATTACGAGTGACAACCCTCGATCCCGCTCCCTGATCAACTACAGGCGGTGCAGGACCACTTCAAGAGGGAGAGTAGGCAAATTCAACAGATGTGTTACCACTGGTGCAACAGGTAAAGGTGGAGGAGGAGGTGGAGGAGCAGTGACAAAAGGAGGACCAACGACTGGAGGAGGAGGAACAGTAGGAGGTACAACAGGAGCAGGAGGAGGTAAAGCAGCAGGAAGAAGGACATACGGAGGTGGCACAGTGGCACCAGGCCTTCGTTCATTTAACAATTTATCGATAAGTTCATCGGAAACATGAAAGTCTTTAGAAGGATAGATTTTCGGGATACCAAGTGAGAAAGCCCTATCCATATTCCTAGCTGACTCAGACTGTTTATCTTGGTCATATAACAACGCTTTGTCGGCGTTCGTCTTATGACGGCGCGCATTTTTTTCTCTACTCTTAAGCTGCTGTAAAGCTTCTTTCTTCCAATTCTGTAACACGTCAAATGCTGCAGGTCTAGCCTTTTCCTTTAATAAAATTGATTCTAAGGATTCAATACGAGGAATTTCAAAACTACCATTGATAGGCCACTGAAGTTCGGAAGCATGTCTAGTTTGTCTGTGCCAAATATTAAACACTATACTACCAATGCCATGCTTACAGTACATAGTACAAGCCGGCGACCCCTCCTGTGGCGCTGGACGGCTAAATTCCAAAGATTGTCTGTCACTGCGGAATAACGCCCTGAAGCAGGCAGACAATTTCCCAGGCATATCAGAATACTGGTGTTACCTGGTCAATAATTGTACTTGCAAGCACAATGCCCCAAAACAAATTATCAGGATACTTAAGAATCGGGTCATGCCTCACCTGATCATGCCTAAAACCGATCGGATTTCAAAGTTTTCTAACAAATTTTACCTTGTGTTTGGTGATTTCGGCAAATCTGCCCGCCTCGATAAGTGGACCCTCGCAAAGATGCCGACTCGGACCGCATGCTCACCGCCCAGGGATCGGGCCGTGCAGCGGTGCTGAGGTGTCACTTCTCATTCAGGAAAGGGGCACCTTTTACACCGTCCGATCCTGGTCCGATAGCCGCGTCAACCTTGAATGAGCTGGCATCAATCTTGAGGGTCCCTATTCGGGCGCCATCTGTGAAAGCAAAAAGAAGATATCGAGGCTGAGTACCCCAAAAGGAAATACACCAAACACAGGTTCAAAAGATACACAGATCTTTATTCTACAAATGAACAGTTTCAAAGGACGAAGCAACAGATAGCTATCAGGCCCTCAGTACAACACAGTGAATACCAGCCCTGTTCGGTGTGTGCAATGAGTGGGACTGTACATCAGAATAGTCGCACCTTTTATATAATCCAAAACATGATGTCCAACCTACTTGTAAGTTAATGAATCTCAGATCTAGGGTTTGTGCCGAGTTCACTTCTAATTTATGCATCTATACATTTAAGGATTTTCCTTAATACATTCTCCAACAATTTACAATAGCAACAGTGTGTTTTTGGATTTCATATTGAGCCTTCGTACACATTTATACAATATAGTTAAACAAGTGTTCACATTAGATGCTCGAACAGTATTGTGCACAATATATGTTCATGGATTAGCTTTGTTGGTACAGGTAATCCTCTATACACAGGTCAACGAAGGACAAGGTCTCAGTACATGACCCTAACATTTGGCCTGCAGGCAGTTTACACATTAACCTGTACACAGAGGTCAAGACAGCCATGTTACATTCAAAATGACACTGTCCACCATCTTAGAACACAGGGTGACTTTAGAGTGAGAATTTAAAATGGCGGATGAACCTAAAATGGCAGCTAACACAGATCTAAGGTCAGGACCTTGCAACGCGGATTTCCTCACAGAGCGACTTGGCCTAGGCCAATATATATACATACGATTTAGAGGGTATAATATGATTTCCCGTTCGACAGCTGGGCCTGCCTTAGATGCCGTAGCTGCTATAAGCTGTCACCCTAATTGCTTTTTGAAGAGCCTTGTGCACTCCCCCTTCAGGCACCCCTAGTTTGAAGACCACTGCACTAGGGGAAAAAGCTAATATGTCAGTGACTTCCATGTATCCATACCAGCCCTACAGCCAGCTTGATCGTTTTTATTTTGCGCAGTTTTTGTATGTTAAAATGCCTTTTGCCACTAATGTTACCATAAAAGGGGATATGGGGGCGGGGGGAAAGAGGGGTGCTAATGGTGCATTATGGATGATGCGCCACACAAACTAGTCTGTTTCCGATGCGCCTCCATGTCTAACATGTCCCAAGAAACCATTTTGTGAAGTTGGCCAACCTGCATCCTGCAACAGCTGACAACGCCAATGTCTGCAGACGCTGCAGCCCCAACTCTCTGTGCGCGCTGCAGCCACACCACACAGCACTTTATATGACACACTGCATCGCCTGCACACACTGAAGCCTTACCACTATGGCCCTTTCTACGCCACACTGCAGCCCCATCTCTATTACACTCTGTACACACTGCATCCATAGCACATAGTCCTTTGAATGACACTGCAGCCATACTCCACAGCCCTTTGCCTGCACACATTGACGCCCTACCACTATAGCCCCTTATACGACACACTGCAGCCCCATCTCTATTACTTTCTGTACACACTGCAGCCATAGCACATAGCCCCTTGTACGACACTGCTGCCATACTGCACACAGCCCTTTGTATGGCACACTGCAGCCCCTGTACACACTGAAGCCACTGGAGATACCTCAGTCCAGAGGCGTTGCTAAGGGGGGGGGGCTAAGGAGGCTATAGCCCCTGATATTTTGGTTGTAGCCCCGGATAGAATCTCAGGAGCTAGAGCCAAAAGGCTAGCTAGCCCCCAGTCCCAACAGTTCCAACATCAGCATAGCCCCGGGTCTTTTCCAGACCTAGCAACACCCCTGCCTCAGTCTCTTCTCCATTGCCCTCCATACACAATGCAGCCCATCAAGTTTTCATTTAACACCTGAGACCCCCCAAATAGTCCTTTGTAGAACACACTGCAGCCCCTCCTCTGTATACATTGCATACATACCTCTATAACCCTTTGTACAACACTACAGACTATTTTCACACTGCAAACCCCTCCACAGTACACATTTGTACAGTGGAGGGGTTGCAGTGTGCTCTAAAAAGGACTATTTGGAGGCCTCAGATGTTAAATGAAAACGTACATTGTACAGTGGAGTGTATGCAAACCCTGTGTACGCATTTCATCCACAGTTATAGCCATTTGTACACACAATGCAACCCGTTTGTTGTCCACTAAAAACCCTGCAGCCCAAGATTGGCAGCGTGAGACTGACATGGTTAGCTTATGCAGATGATTTTATCCTTCTCGACAACAGGCCTATTGGGCTGCAACGCCTCATGAATGCATTTACAAGGTATATGGATGGAAATGGCTTACAAATGAAACCAACAAAGTCTCTGGTAATGAAGATCTGCTGTAAAGAAAAGACATGTTATTTTACATGGCACGTGAATGAAATCAGGTTTGTTTTCAAAGATAATATAAAACAGTTGTGTTTCTATGTTACTGCGTGGCCCAACAAGGCATTTCATAGGGAGATGCTGAAGAAGAAAACTCGGCTTTTGGGTGCTCAAATGTCAAAGGTAACAGCTAAGTCTGCTCACTTCACCATGAAAACGTTTAATTTGGGTAAGGTCATCCCAAAGTTATTGTATGGGTTCGAGTTGTTGCCATTTTGGGTTCTAGGGAAGATGGATCCTTATGAAGCAAATTTATGGAGATACGTGTTATATTATTTGCGAACATGTGTCCCTATTGTGGTGATATGACACAAACTAGTTCTGCAATCCCTTCACAGTCAAATTAGGTGGAAGCACCTACTTTTATTCCGTAAACTTTTAACTTCACCACCTTCTATGCTGTACTCAGATATGGACATCTTAGAGTTCACTATTGCTGGAGCACATCTGAATGATTTTAGAGAACATTGCCTAACCTTCTAAATGGACCTCAACGCCATTCTAGAAACCCTTATTGAAGAGCCCCCAAATGTGAAAACAATGGTCCAATTGTCTAATTGGATAAATACTCAGGAGTCTATTGGGAAATGTTCTCTGTATGGACACCTGGGCAAGGGCCAAAAGAGAAGTGGAGTTCTAGAACCATATATGAGCGATTTTCCTGATAGACGATGGAGAGCCAATTTTATGAGGTTTCGTTAAAACGTTCTGCAGGCAAATGAAATTATATGTATACATATGGGCATTCCTCTTGATGTAGAAGAGTGTAGATATTGTAATGATCTACATGTGAGGTAAAATTTGTTTCACCTGTTGCTTCAATGCACCGCTTTGTTTCAGTTGCAGGTGCTGCATTTCGCTAAATGTGTTAGGTGCTTAGCACATGCTGAAAGCAAGATATTATGGGAGAATATGTCAGGGGTGGGGGGAGTCAATTGCTCTGTCTTTGGCTGGTCTGAGAATTTCAAAGGCCTGCCATTTCCTTTGAGCTATTTTAACAGAATTTTATTAGTAAAGGTTTTAGGGTTTGGCATTTTAATCCGGTTCATGGCAATCTAATGTCATGGGTTATGCGTTAGATCATTTTTGCTGATAGACTTGATATATTTTGAATACATTTCAAAGGGATATGCAAGTGTTTCACTTGTTACGTGAATAGTCTGTTTTTGTTAGATGGTTGATGTTTTGAGTGGTTTTGAAGGAATGTTTTTATTTCTTTTTCTTTTTCTGTTTTTGAAACTGTAAAGGTTTGTTGTAAACCATAAGCAATTACTTACATAAATAAATAAGAAAAGAGGATTCTGACGGCCGCATTGAGCCATACCCAGATTTAGTCAGATTTAGAAACCTTTCAATAAAGACACAGAATGCATTGTTTTATTCCTTGTGAAACAATGTTTAAATGTATTTTGTTTGGGTTTTTTTAATATCTCTTATCTGTACTCATGGCTTTTTACCTATGTAGGCCAAAGAAAGGGAAACAGACAAATTGATAGACAGACAGTATAGTTAATAACACCTGATCTCAGTGGTTAGTATCTCACAGCCATTGGTGTCCACAGGCATTTTTCATAGGGGTGGCCTGATGAGGCCACATGAAATCTTGTCATGGCAAACCAAAATAAACACATAACTGAATTTCAGGAAATCTATTATGTCTATGTAGTATATAGTCCAGTTGAAAACTATGAATGTATGAGAGGTAAGGTATTGCATATTGATATAGTTCAATTTATTATTTAACAGTTAACTAATTAATGTATCTGATGTGCATAGATTAATACCAGTACCACATTCAAGCATGCACACAAGACACTAACCTCTAAAAATCCTTATGCAACAAGCAAAACACTCCACACACATACATCAAAAAATAAACAGAATTATAACAACACTTGGTACCACTAACAGGGAATCCACATTGTTACTCCTCTTGTGTTCATGCACAGTCCATCCAACGACCATAGCGCAAAGACATGTGATATGCCATATGTGCAAGTAGTCATCATGAATTCACTAAACATAATGGAAAAACATACAGATGTTACATGTTGCTACCGCACCAGGAAGAACCCAGCGTAATCTAAGTGGCTACTCAGGTAGATGTACATAGTGTACACGGTAAGTGTGGAGCCACAAGACCCAGCTATAAGAGAATGTTCCACGTGGAGTAAAGATCGTGGCAGAGAACAGCTGAATTATCCTGTTTTGTGGAAAGGGAGATTTGCAGAAAAGTGACACAGAATGGTGAGACTGGGAATAACACATGAAGCCAAGTTCTTGGACAGTCTGGGAGAACCCATTACAGAGTGGGAAGATTTGTTCAAGTTTTATTTACTAGCAATGGGTGGCAACACATTTTTGGATGGACACAAACATACCACATTAATGAACTACTTGGGCAAAGAGGCAGTAAGCATTATTAAGAATACCCCAGATCCACTTCCAGCAGCGCAAGGTATAAAAGTGGTGGTGACTAAGAAGAACAAAGCTCCAAGTGCTCGATGAAGTTCATCAGTAGGAACAAGCTTCAAATGTGCTTGTTTCCGGTATGAAATCATAGGTTACATGTTGTCGGACCCAGATTGTTCAGCAATAAAAGGGGTGTGCTGGAAATATAGCAGGAAAGGACAGTTTGCTAAAGTGTCTGGGTCACATTACTTAGGGAGGAAGCAATCCGGACTGAAAGCTCGAGTGAACATAGTGAACATGGATGAGGCAAGAGAATATTCTATGGTGGTGGTCAGGGGAGTATCCAGCATTGCAAGAGTGGGGGGGGGGCTAGCTGCTAAAAGTCCTGCTACTTTCCTCCCAAATGCAGTGTGCGCAATTCCATATGGTCTCATTGCACCCCCAATCCACCCACATTTGCCCCAATCTACCTTTTTGGTAACATTATTGGCAGATGGCATTTTAACACATAACAAAAAAAGAAAATTGCAGAATCATTACAGATGTAGGGAAACCCATCTATCAGAGCTCCACCCAGGTGCTCTGTGGCAAAATACATGCAAACCTCCAAATGTGCATATGGATTGCACCAACAGAAGGGACTTCACAGAAAAAGGACATTTCAAGGTGTATCATCAGTGTTTGATACTTGGAGGCACCATGGAAATGCCTTTAGAATAAGTTGCCATAAACAAGCACTTGCTACCAAACCAAAACATATCCAAATCATGACAGCTCTGCTGAAATGGAAAGAACTGTACACATGTATTAAGTAAAATGCATATCGTTACAGAAACACTATGTTCTTTCATCTTTAATGCAATCATGAGTAGAATGACTAATCAGAGTCTGTGTCCTTCTTCTGACCTACCACGAGACTTAGTGTCCTAGAATAATTACAACAAATATGGCTCAGTGTGAAGACCAGTAATATGTTTAATGTAGAAAAAACAATGCTAAACGATGGCTACCATGACATCAAGTTGACAGATGGGAGTACTGATCAGTCACTCTACCATCTTTCCACTACCATTAAATAGAATTAAGATGGTGCTATGATGTTGCTGACGTGCAACCGGGTAATATTCCAAACCTGGACCTAATGATTTACTGTTCAAAGTAAAGAGAATAATGTGAATGATTGGATCATACCAGGATTTCAGCAATACTGTTTTATGTTAAGAAATTAATTATATGTTGCAGTAAGGAAGTATATCATTTGTGGAACATTCTGTAAACATCAGCCTGTTTTATCTTACTCAAAAGGATCTAATACTTTAATGATTTCTATAAGTAGAACCTTTGTTAATGGATGAGCAACACATGAATTTGGAAACTATTAATTGCACAGAATTGGAATATAATACTTTGTGCAAATCTTGATAAAAAAAAGTATATGCTCTGATACGGGTCAGTATAGAATTCTAAGCGTAACTATCACTAGTCTGTCAAGAGGGCAGTCAGTTAAACAAGGCTTTCTCTTCAAACACGAACAGATAGAAAGAAAAATGTGAAGTAAGAGGAGATGAATAGAATATCATAAGAAATTGCTTAGTGGTATAATGCACAATACACAAATGAACTGGGTATTGACTGATTTTAGTATAGATTGATTATAACATAAACATGAAATAAAAGGAACATAGGCATAATGTGCTTGTATTGATATTATTATGTCTGTGTTAACCACTGATTTATTTTTGTTCTTTTTGATTTTTTCTCATTTCACTAATTATTATTTCTGTGTATCCTATTATCGTTGATGTTACAAAAAATCATGTTGATGTAATTACTCATTTAAATAGGCCAATGTCTTTCTGATTTATGATATAACTTGTCATATTAATTGATGTAGCTGAGTTAAAGTCAGTTGATTTATGTTGTTTACTATTCCTAACACCACACAATAGTATGCCCTGAAGAAGAGCATGTAGCTTCAAACACATGTTGACATACACTTGGAAAGATTAACATTTTGAAATATAACAGAGCTCTCTTTGGTTGTGACTGGGTGCAGATCTAGCTATCCAAATGTTTTGTGTTGTTTGTTCTATTGAAGAGGTTAGAGATTAAGAGAGGAGTCCCTACCTTTGTCTAGGACTGAGACACAGGGCCTCATTACGACCCTGGCGCTAAGGGGTTAACGGTGCCGTAAAAGGCTGTGGCGCTGTTAACCCCTTAGCGCCTAATTATGAGGTCCCTTTGCGGCTCCCGTCCTTAAAGGTTGGTCTGGACCAGCTGTTAAAGTAGGGACCCGCAAAGGGACCTTGAAGGTAATTACGGTACCACAATTTGCGGCACCGTAATTACCGCCTTCCCCATTCCCATTGAGCCCTATGAGGCAAAAATGGGAATGGGGATGGGCCAATGGTGCATGGGGAATTACCACCCCGCCAACCTTGGAATGGGGTGGTAATTCCCCATTGCACCATGGCAGATTCGTTACAATACCGGCAGCAACCATGGTGCTAATAGCGCCATTGGTTACCACCGGTGTTGTAATGAGGGCCACTGTCTTCATAAAAGGTTTATTATTATCTCAGCATGGCTGTGAGATACTATCCTCTCCTATATTCTGTGATAGACTGTGTGCAAACTGTTTATTTTATTTCTGAATAATTGATTCCACAGTGCATTATGCATACTTTGAAATTATGCCAGTTATCCCTATATTCATCATAAAAGACTGGATAGGATGTGTACTGGAGAGCTGTGATTTATCCAACATGTGAAGTCATTGTGATTAAAGGTCACAAATGATCTCTGTGGATGATCTGCAAGTCAAGACATACACATGAAGGGAAGGTGCAGAAGATGTCAGCCTGAGTAATATTTCTGATCTCACGATGAGATACCATTTTGTGCATAGAGAAAAAATGCAGCCATTTTGCCCCGATGTCCATGGGAGATTTCACAGTGTGGGTACACTAGGGTCAGGATCAGGCATACTCAGTTTCATAAAGGAATTAACTCTCTGTCCATCAGTAAATGTGTTGAGCTTTTGTATCCCTTTGATGAAACTATAAAAGCCTAATATTAAAAAGCAGACGGTTAGCCAAGCCGCACCTGCATGTCTGCAGGTGACCAGAGCAGACTTACCTTGCAAAATGCGACACAGGATGAACCTACCCACGTCATCGCTACTATTTCACGGCATTTGCTAACCATCATTTTGCAGTTTTTTTGCTGCCTTTTGTCAGGTGTGGGGCCGGGTAAGAAAACATATATTTGTATTTTTAGAGTGGGGGTTGTGGAGGATGGATGGAAGGGCATTCGAGAGGACTGTGGATGGCCTGCCAACATAAAACTATGCCACAGAGAATGTAGCAAAATGCCCATTGCGACGAGGTGTACCAGATGCCACACAAGGGGCTTCATTTAGTATAACATTGAGTCATCATGCCAGTCTCTTTCCTCAGCTTACGTTGTAACGTAATATCTCTGCTTAAGGCGTTTACTTTGATTAATGCACCCTTCAGGAGCAATTTAGAGAATACTCCTTCTGATAAACACTGTGTCATTTAAGTTGGAGAGGGGGAGGCCATTCATGAAATAAATTGTAATTTAGGCACAGCAATTCAATGGAGATTGGGAGGGAGACATCTACTGAACTGGTGCACAAGACTCTGATTCAATTGGCGGGGGAATATACAGAGATTGTTCTGATTTTGCGTTCACAGCTCTTTCAAATCACAATCAGTGGACATTCAATCTAAACACTGAATACTAAATAAGCTAATTAGACATTGCAGGAACCGTCCCAGTAATCGGAACCGCACATGTGCATTTGTACATAAGAAGATCATTTTCATATACCTTCATGTTGCATATCAGGGTTTATAGTGAAAAGGTCGAATGAAAAAAAGTTGAATGTCAAAATCTCGAAAAGTCGATTTTTTTTAATGACGTTTTTTATTCGAAATGGGGGGGTTCCCCCCGAACCCCCCTTTTTTTTTACCCATTTTCTTTATTCCCAGACCCCAAAATAAATATATCATTAAAAAAGAGGGAATTAGATTTTTTTTCAAGATTTATTTTTCGAGATTATTGTCATTCGACTTTTTTTTTCGAGATTTTGACTGACCACCGCATATCAGTTAACTAGACGCACATCCCCATCAGTATAGATGTTATGATGATTGCAGTAGACAGTCATGCCACATATGAAGGGCTCAGTGAGACATTCCAGATGCAGCACTTCTTCTGTCAATTGCAAAAGGATGGGCCAGTGTTCTTTAAGAGAGCCTGCTCATGTCTGTCTGCTAGTTTCACTTTTCTCCTACTCGGGTTCAAGGAGACAAGAAACAGGACGGCAAGGACTCACAACTGGCTTTTAAGGGAAGCTTGATTGCTCTCTGCATGGGCTATCGCACAATCTCTGTAGGGCTGTACACAGTCTGATGCCCCTTGTTTCAATGACACATTTTCTAACCAGGATCTAAATTATGGAAATCCCAATCCTCAAAAATGTAAAAGCGAATGGCTGGTGGGGTGAGCTATCTAAGGATATGGTTCTTCCTATAACATTGATCACAGAAGCAGCAGCTGTTACATCCTCAACTCAATCCAATTTGAATGTAGGCCAGGCTAATGCACAGAGTCTTTGACTGTGGATATGTGATTTATTTAGGTGGATATAACAGAACTGTGAGTGAGGTTCTGAGATTCCATTGAGTGAAGAAGTGAGAGATAATCTACAAAGACTTTTACAAAGATTGTGACGAGGATGGAAATAATTAAGCAATAATCCCCTTGCCGGGGGGGGGGGGGGAGGCTTTACTGAGTCAGGTAATACCTTGGGGCACATAGTTACACAAAAGCACTGGGGCATTACCTGACCCAGTAATGCTACCCCGGAGAGGAGATTATTGCTATTAGTACCTGCTCCCATTGAACCTACTAAGTATCTGGATGTACTAAAAAGGACAAAAATGGCCATTGGTGAAGGGAAAACAAAGTCTGTTTTCGTTTTCCATGGCGGCCATTGAAAATAATGAAAAAATAAACAAAGAAAATGGCCACCATGGAAAAGGAGAAGACAGTCCCTTCTCCCTTTCCATGGAGGCCATTCAAAAAATATGAAAAACGTTTTTTTGTAAATGCCTGCCATGGAAAGGAGAAAAGGGACTATGCATAGTCTTGCTTTCCTTGGTGGCTTGTCGCAGATTGGGAGTGGACATGCTGGAAACAGAATTGTTTTCAGCACATTTGCTCTTGAACAAGAGAAAAAAAGAAGGGAAGTGGAGGAAAGGGGAGGGAGCCAGGGAAATCTGTGGAGGGGATGGGGTGACGAGGGAGCTGAGCACTTACCTCAATCCCCGGTGGGGGAAGATGGTGGCCACCAGCCGTGAGGAGGCGCAGATCGGGGGGATTACCATGTGGTAATTTCTCAGTTTGAAGCCTCCTCATTGGCTTGGAGGCTGCCACCCCCACCGGGTACTAATGGACAGTAGTTGGGGCCAATAAAATGCAAAGGTGGTCATGCACAGAAACAGTGACCTCCACCCTGACTATGATTAATTTGATAGTAGGGTACACGGAAAAACTGTCAACAAGGCTTCATGATCATTTTAAAGAGAACAACTAATCACAGTCAGCAACAGCCAAGAAAACAACCTGCACCCTGGCCCTGCTGACATCCATTCAGCGTGCGGCAGATTCACAATGTTATGCCATCTCTCTAAGGTGCTACACTTCCAACCCCTGCAAGCTGTTATAATGTAGTCCTGTCTTATGTCACTGGCCTGGAGTGCTTGATGTTAGAATGTTGATGCATGAATGCAGTTCAGGAGAATATTGAGTGCATGTTCGTGAGTGTCAGTTGGGGGCCTGAACTGGAGAGTGAAGGATGGCCTCTGGGTTTCTGCTCTACAGTTATGTCTTGTCTCCTGTCTACTGTAAATACCTTCAAGAGAAACTGGATGATGTACATTTGTAATTATGTAAATAAAGCTGCCTGGATCAAACACAATGACTCCACAGCAGGCCTGTGTCTCGAGTCCAGCTTTACCACATCAAACAGACTTTATAACACAAGCCTACACTTTCAAGATAACCTGCATCTCCTGAAAGGCAGTAATAACCAAAGCACCTTTGCACTATTCAGAAAACTCTCCACCTCTGGAGGCCTTTGCACCACAAGAAACCTTGACATCACTGGAGAGTAAGAAATACAAGAGAAGAAAGCTAGAAATCAAACTTTTTGATTGTAACTCATCAGTAGAGTAGCATACCAGCACATGACTGGATGAATCCTTCCCACACGCATTTCAGGAAATAACCCAAGATACAATGAACATCTTGGCAGCTGCTGATCACAAGCCTGCCTTTACACACCTATAGTGCCATATCTCCTCAACACTATAGAAAGCACCTTAGAGACATGCAAACTGTTACATTTGTAAATATTGATGTGTACATAGTGATCTATTGAAAGAAGAAATGTGAGCTCTGGAATCTGGTGTGTGAGGTTCCAGAGTGGAAGGTGGTGTGTGGGGAGAATATGTTTGGATTTAGTTGTAGAAGGTGAAGAGAGAGAGAGAGAGAGAGAGAGAGAGAGGTGGCAGGAGGAGGAGGCTGAGAAGGCAGGGCTGCCTTTATGATATAGCATTTACCTAAAGAATAAATGTAGGAAACCTGACATTGGAGTGAGGCATATTCTTAATATTGGTGACAAGGATCCATCTAACAACAGCCCAGCCCCTCTACGAGTGCCTCTGTGGGGCCTAACCTGTTTGCTGAACCCACCAACGTGGACGTGTCTGCCAGCTGCCCGGTGATCTGCGCAGTACGTTGGATATCAGGTACGACTGTGCTGGCTTCCATTGACTTTGGCATTGTCCCACGGCACAGTTGGTAGTGCATACACAAGTCACCCTGGTTTATCAGGGTAGGGGTGCAATGTGTGCACTGCGGGGAGGATGTTGGGCATGCGGGTGTGCACACTGTTGAGAGGACATGAACAAATGTTCATGTATGTGCATCTATGTCCAGGACGTTGGAGGCTTTCGGTCGCCCAGTAACCCATATTGTGCTGACAGTTCGGCCCGTTGATGCATGTATGCTTCAGAGAGCATTCAGCAGCATTCGGTTGCTGGGGAAAAACCACTCCTTGCCCGGTGTGTCAGCCGAAATAAAGCAACACTGTACACTGATGATTCAGTTCAGCAGCAGAGAGCGTTGAGCAGAGAGAAGTGTTTCTTCGTGGGATGGGAAGGGGAACATTTGCTGGTGGTGTTGCCTTTCAGAGGTGGATTATTTAGTTTTGTTGGCAGTACACAAGCAAATATCTCCATGGCAAACCCTCCGGGTCCTCACATATCTCTACCGTCACCTGGAGAGCCTAGTATTAACTGGGATGATTGGAGGGATGGAGTTATGCAATATATGCACAGTGTCTATGGGGCATCATTTGCGGCGGACAGCAAAGACTCCTCGCTCTATCACTGTCTGGGCCATGACGGGCAGAAGGTGTATAAAAGACTGTCAGGTTTGTTGGGGGAAGAAAGCACTGATCTGATGTGTTAACAGAAGCTTGACAAACATTATCAAGTTAAAGAAAATGCAATGTTCGCGCAATATCACTTAGCTACCAGGGAGCAGAAAGGAAATTAATCAACTGAAGAATTTGTTACTGCCTTGCATGGATTGGCTATAAGATGCAGCTTCGAATATTGTAGACAACAATACTTAAGAGACCAGCTCATGATTAAGTGCAATACCTTTAAGATACGTGAAGCACTTTGGAGAGAAGGGGGATATATCATTGGAGAGAGCTATTGAGGTGGAAAAGATTGTGGATCACATGGAAGCCTGTATAAACAAGCTGGATGGTGATCTGCAAAATTGAATTTGACAATGTGAATTTGGTTGACAAGGGTAAAACTGCAAAGGATAGTGGGAAAGCGTTTGTGAAGAGTAAAATGGAAGGGGCAGCAAAGCAAGTGGAAAGTGGATAATAAGGCGAAGCAAGATGGAAAAATGTGCTTATCAAAAGATGCTATTGTGGTGGAAGTACAGAGCATTTAGCCAGTAATAAAGATTGGTTTGCGTATCATGTGGTGTGTAGGGACTGTGGGGGTAAGGGTCACATCGCTAAGTGTTGCAAGCCTTGGTCTGGAGGGGCCAAGACTATACATGAGGTAACCACATCATTAGGAGGGACAATGATTAATGGGAGGGATGAAGACATGGAAGTGAGTGTTGTTAATGCAGTTTATTTACGTTTTTATTTATATATTTTTACATTTATAGAGTGCACAAAATCCAGAGGCATCAAGGTGCTCGTTTCCAATGCAGGGTGGGCGCAGGGAGGGTGGGAGAGGGCAGGGTAGAGAGGGGTGGAGGTAAGCAAGAAGAGGATAGTTATTTACACAGTTCTTTCTCAGGTACAGTGTCAATGGGTAAGGACATTTTCAATTTCTTTCTGTGAGGCCAACGCAATGTCAGTGGAATTAAATGGTTTTCAATTGTTTGTCAATCTAGTGAATCTGAAACACAGATAGTAAGTCTGTGGCTGTAGATTGCTCTAGTAGGTCTAGACGAGTTGTTCTTGGAGATCCTTTGAGAAAGGTAAGGCAGTGAAGAGTTAGAAAGGCAGCGATAAGTGATGGAGAGAAATTTTAAAGTTGAGACGTTCTCTGACAGGTAGTCAATGAGCAGCTTTTCTATGAATTGAGACATGGTCATGGTGGACTGATGGCATTGTACTGGATGGCCTGGAGCTTGTTAAGGTTATGCTCTGATGTGCCAGTAAGGAGGGAGTTTCAGTAGTCAAACTGGGAGCCAATTACTGCTCTGGCTATGGTCAGACGGTTTTATGAGAAGAGGAAGTGTTTGGATGTGTTCAGGAGTTTTGTGGTATGTGCAGCTGAGGACAGAATTGCACTGACATGGTGGGTCATGTATAGGCTAGTGTCCAGATGGACACCTAGCATTCTAAAAGCAGAGGAGACAGGGTTGGTGCAGGCACCAATGGTGAAGGCACAGTTGGCTGGGTCAAGTTTGGCTAGATGTGGGGGGGCTACAATCCAGATCTCCACCTTGTCATCATTAAGAGTTGATGTGTGGCCATCCAGGTTTGAATAGTGTCATCTATTCTGTTGATATGGCTGGAATCTTGTTCATAGTTGTGTGAGAGGAAGATGAGGATCTGGGTATCATCGACATAGTTTGTGTATGAGATACCCAGAGAGTCAAGGTGGTAGAAGAGTGTTTTTGTATAAATATTGTACAAAGTTAATGATACACAGGAGCCACACTAAATGCACATGGTAGGCAAAATAGGCCACACGCAGTGATTAATGTGGATGGTGTCAGAGTAATTGATAGTGGGGCTGATTAAAAACCTATGCATATTGGGACCTGGAAAGACAAAAAGAATGACTGTGTTTTGCAAGAAAATTATATGGCTGCGCATGCATATGGGGGGGGAACAGATAGAAATTGTGGGGGAGTTTGAAGCCACATTTGAGGAAAGGAAGAATATGAGAAATGAAAAAAGGGTGGAGCCTCCTGTCATGGGATGCGCAAGCTGATTTGGGGCTAACACTGGATTTGGAACACTCAAATCAGGTGTTTGCAGTAGATTGTACTCCGGTGGAAGTGGAGAATGCAAGAGATGTTAAGAAGTGCTATCAAGTCAGTAACAGGATGTCTGAAGGGAATTGTGCATAGAATGAGTGTAAGGAAGGCTGCAGTACCGGTGAGAGCAAAGGCTAGAGTGGTACCGTTGGATTTGAGGGCAGAAAAAAAAGAAGGAAGGTATAATAGAAGAGGCAGCATCTGCTGACTGGGTGAATCCAGTGGTTGTTGTAATAAAAACGCAGTGGTGTGGTGAGGTTGTGTGTGGAATTAAAAGCACATAACAAGAATGTGGTTTCAGATAGTTTCCCACTGCCAAAGATGCATGACCTCATTGCATAAATATCGGGGCAAGAATGTTCTTGTTTTTAATCTTGAAATCTGCATATCATCAAGTTACTTGAGGAGTCAGTGGAGTTGACTATGTTTATCACACCATTTGGGTTATATCAGTACAAGTGTATGTCATTTTATTTAATTGTTTTCATGTTAAGTGCTTTTCAGTAGTTGATGGAAAGGTTGTTGGGGGTTTGAGTGGAGTGCACTGTTATCAAGATGATATTTTGGTGTGGGGAAAAGATGAGGGGGAACATGATGGGAGGTTAAATGAAGTCTTGAGAATGTTGTGTGAAGCTGGGCTGACTATATCCATTGAGAAGTGTGAGATTCGAAAAAACAAGGTTCATTATTTGCGATATGAATTGTCTGTGGAAGGAGTGCAGCCAGAATTAGGTGCAGTAGAGGCAGTGAAGAAGATGGAGGTGCCTACAAATGGAGATGAGGTGTCCTCGTTTCTTGGGTTATTGGAATCTTATGGTAAATTCTTCAAGAGTTTGGTTGAAAAAACAAAACATATGAGATATCTTACCAAGAAGAGTGTGAGATTTATGTGTGATGAACAATGTGAAGGGTTTTTTACAATGATCAAGTGGGTGCTGTTGGACGCTCCTGCGTTGAAGTGGGTGATAGCGACAAGAAGGTCTACATTTTTACGGATACAAGTGAGAATGGAGTGGGGCGTGTATTAATGCAACCCACAGGGGATGAGATGAACACGGTGACCTTTGTGTCACAAGCATTGAGGGATGCAGAGAGAAGGTATTCTGTGTTGGAGAGGGAGGCTTTGGCTTGTGTCTGGGCAACCTCTGTGTGGGTAATTGAAAGTTTAGGTTGTTTGATTTGGGAAGGGCCTTCATGATTGTAACATATCATAAGCCTTGTGTGGTGATATTCACTAGGAAGGGTTTGGATAGAGTGGCAAGAAGATTTGTGAGGTGGATTACAGGGTTGCAGGGTTTGGATTTTGAGGTAGAACACATTGATGGGAAGAAAAATGTGGTGACTGTGCGTTGTCAAGGAATATGGGTAGTGAGAGGGATTCTGGAGAACATGAAGGGTGTGGGTATATGGATGAGGAGGTGAGGTGTTTGTGAACTCTGCAGTGATACAAGAAGGAGCATGGAAGGACAATTGTAGTGCGGATGAGGTCTATGGAAAGGTGATTGGGTATGTGTGTGGAGGATGGCCTGTGGGTGAGGTTGAGGATGATGCAAAAAGGTAACACAGAGTGAGGAATGAATTAGAAATGGCGGGTGAATTGTTGGTGAGGGTGTATTGGGTGGTGACTCCTGAGAATATGAGAGAGAAGGTATTGATTGTGGTGCATGAGAGGCATTTGGGACTGGGAAAGACCAAAGCTCTGATTAAGCATGATTACTGGTGGAGGGCGATGGATGAGGGTATAGAAAGAATGCTGCAAGAGTGTCTGGAGTGTAGGGAAAGTGGCATTGTGTTGATTGTGAGGATTCCCTTGATGGTGGTGCCATCAGTGCCAGAGTTGGTGTGGGACGTGGTAGCTGTGGATGTATTAGGGCACTTGGTGATGAGAGGATCTCAGAGTAGTTAAGTGGTGGTAGTAAAGGAAGTGCTGTTTAAATAGCCGGAGTTGTGTGTGTGTTGAAGGAGATTAGCTCAAGGAAGATTATTCTGTTTTTGGAGTCCTTGTTTTGGCATGAGGATTTTTCAGAATATGATATCTGATAACGGGCATCAGTTCTTGGTAGGGAGTTTTAATGGTTTTATTAGAAGAGAATGGTAGTTGACATTCAATGACAGCATTGTATTATCCCAAAGGGAATTTGGTTGTCAAAAAGTTTATTGGGACTGTGATGGATGCTGTGTAGATGTCATTGGTGCCAGGAAGGGAATGGGCACTTGGGGTGATGGAGCATGTGTTTCATTATAGGTTGGCACTGGATGATTCCACAGGAGTGTCACCTTTCGAGTGCTTGAGGAGAAAGAAGCCGAACACCAGGCTCTGTCCCGGGTGGTGGAAGAGATTTAAGGTGGTAAATGTGGATAATGGGAACGTGAGGATGAGGAAGATAGAGAAAGGTCTGAGGGCTAAGGGGAGGTACAATGAGAAATGTAGTGTGAGAGAGGTGCCGATGAAACCGGAAACAGTGATGAAGAAAGATCAAGTGGGGAAGGAATGTGCAGAAAGGGATGTCAAAATATTCCAAGGCCATGGTGATCAGAGAGGACCTGAAGAATATAGTGTGACTTGACAATGGAGAGGTGTGAAGTAAAGAGAAAGTGGCAAAGGTTCCAGTGTAAACATTGGTTTAGACACAAATATGACAAGCGGAGGATCGGAAGTGTGTTACATTTGTAAATATTGATGTGTACATAGTTAGCTAATGGAAGAAGAGATGTGAGGTCTGGAACCTGGTGTGTGAGGTTCCAGAGTGGAAGGTGTAGTGTGGGGGGAGAATGTTTTGATACGGTTAAAGTCGGTTGTAGAGAGAGAGATGTGGCAGGTGGAGGAGGCTGAGAAGGTAGGGCCGCTGTTACGGTATAACATATACCAGCAGAATAAATGCATAAAAATCATTGGAGTGAGGGGTCTTCTTAATACAACAAAACACGCGTTACAACTGAAATCGGAGTCTAAATACCCATGTGCAGTTTGCAAAATCCAGTATGATACATCACTAGGCCCACATATCACTGTAAAAGAACACAGCAAAGCACCACGACAGCAAATTATAAACTAAGCACATGCGCATTTATCAAAGCACACTAACAGTAAAGCACAGGAAATTTGCAATGTAATGTCAGACAGTAATGAAACACAGAATACAACGCATTGAACACACAATACACCTTGCTTTCCAGTGGTTATATTGCTTTGCTCATTAACACATCTGGAATCTTCTGAAATGGCACATCAGCAGAAATATAGAGAAATACAGAAAGTCAGACATCAGCATCAGATAATTTTAAAATACATGCACAACATGAGCAGGTGGTTTTACCCATGCTTGGTGACATCAGCTGGAGAGCTGACTTTGGTGAAGTTGTGTGCTTGTATGTCTAATTCTACCAGCTGTCTGCGACGCTGCACGTGACCAGTGATACATGCTCATGGGATGTAAAATGTGACTGGATTTCTGCACAATCATATCACCTTCAATCCAACAAAGGCTAGGATCTTACTCTAGGATCAGGTCTAACGTCCGTAATGACCACTTTTGTCACCTGACCTGCAGACTACTCACGCTAAAGTATGTATGATTGACTTCGAACTCTCTTCCCCAAGTTCAATGCCCTTTCCAGATGCTATTTTCCCTGCTATGGCTCATCTTTAACTGCCATAATTGTTTTTGTTCCCTCATCGTGTGTTGATGTCCCCATTTCTGGCTATCTGGACCATTTTAAATACCAAATGCCAGCGCCATCCTATAAATACTCAACTTCTCACCTTCTTTTTATGTTTTTACAGTGGTGGGTGATCTCACTAGCTCTTCGATCTTTACTTGTGTTGCCAATTGATAGATTAAGTTGAAGGCCCTTTGTTGAGGCTTTGGGATCTTCATTCACTGGTACCTGTTTTTTATTCCTTTAAAGGTTTCTAAGTACAGCCTGGGGGATACAATTCCTTCCACTTCCAGCTACTTATGTGCTCATGAGAATGTATGACCCCCACCTTTGACCTGCCTGTGTGGCCATGCTCTTTCATTCGGGTTTGGATCAATGTCTACTCAAGACAGAGACTATCAGGGAATCATCGCACTGTCCTGAACGTGGGGGAACACCGGAGTCTCCCAGGTTTCAACATCATTCACTACAGAGTGCAGTGAGTAACACAGGATCGTCAACAGGTGCACCGCGATATGCTATGTTGGCTGCCATGACAAGCATTGCAGCCCTCATTGCATTGTGGCATGACTTCTATGGACATAGCAGAGGAAATGTGGGAATGATCTAAAGAAATGAAGCCAGTCAGCAGAGATCAAAACACTGCTCCCCTCCAACCAGCAAGATGATACCCGCACTGTGCAGGGACCCAGCATGGGCATGCACTGTCTCTCACGCGTCACCCCAATCCAGAATGTGGGCCTCGCTGTTCATTGCTCCCAATAGCCTCTCTATGACAGTTAGCAGGTTATTTTCTTTGGGACGCACACACTCCACTTGAAACCACATTAGTTCAGGGTAGAAATGTAAAGCTGTTCCTCTTCTTTTGAACTGATTTACGTTGCACTTACAAACACTGTTCGGGTGCCCAATGCAGTGCTGCGATGCCTGTATTCAGTTAAAGTTGTACTTTAAATAGCCTGAAGCATAACATGCCAGAGCAAAAAGAACACAGTACAGAACCATGCAAGCGCAATGTACAGCACCTGAACACAGATCAGCAGCAAGCACACAAGCAGCGCAGCACTCATCACTCAGAGTATTTCGCTGGCCCAGTATATAACCGTGCATACACAGGGAACAGCACTCGCTGTGCAACATCATGCCCAGGACAAAAACGGTCGCACACTCAGAATACAGCACCAAACACAGTAGAGTACCAAGGATGCAAACAGCCACAAATACACATAACAATACTAACTAGAGACTGTACTGCACAAAGTCTTCATATTGGAGCATTTACCACAAACCTAGTACAGCACTTACAACATATAGTACAATATAGGGTTCTGAGAGTTCAACATTAAGTACATGTAGTACAGCACCAAACACAGAGCGGCTACTATATAATGCATATTAAGAATATCTGCACAAAACACTTGTCATGTGGAAGGAAATGTTATCCCACTGTCACACATCGATGAATCTTATGGTTAATTCTATCTATCCCTTCTGTAGGGTGGCAAAATCACATCCTACGTCTCCAAATTATCGAATGGGGATTTAGTATTCAGAGTGGCATGCATTGCTACAAGGAATTTGCTCGATGAACAATGTCCAGTCTATATTACACCAGCAAAAAGTACCCGTACTCTGCACAGGTTCAGTAGAAAGATATGATAACACTCTGATCAACTGTTTAAAATCAATGATCCTGTAGGTCACTGTTCCAAGCCGCTTATCACTTGATGTGCTTTGCACTCTGAAGAAAACTTCACTGAGAATGGGCACATGTGGCTGGTTGACATATCCCAGAGCAGACGTGGAGGGGAGGTGTGAGTTGGCGTGCTGCAGGATACTGGGACCTTTTGTGCGCTTTCACCACCTGTGCCTTACCCTGACATAGTACAGTGCATTGTGGTGCAAATATCTCAGAAAAGGTGTATCCTAGGGCCTTAAAACATGGCTTCCATCTGTGTTTTTTTTTTCTCATTTTGAGTTGTGTTCCTCACGTTGAGACACTTACAATAAGCTGTGTCCGGTCCTTCCTTGACCACATTAATGTTTTACGGATTTCAGGCAACCATCTCATATGTAAAAGGGCTGGAACCCGGTGAAAGGGTGGGGTGTCAAAATGTCATGTAGCAAAATGTGGTGCATATTGATGAAACGGTGTGGAATTGAATAAGGAACAAACTAACAGATGTTCTGCTTTATATACAAAGAAGATTGTATGTGTTACGCCTTCAGAAGGAATCAAGACAATCTAGTTAAATTGCGCTTAATGTATTATATGATTATGAGCCCTAATTCACAAAGAACTAGCTCTCCTCTCTCTGTGCATTAAAACACTAAAGTCACTGGTGTGGCTAATGCTTATTTGAATTTTTCAAAAGATAATATTGCACTGTATTCTTTTAACATGTGTAGCGGAAATAAAATACCACCAACTCCCTCTAAACCTTCATTTGAAAGTGCTAAATTTGGTTTTAAAAGGACTGTCAAAACTGAACGATAAATAAGCCAATTAATTTCAGAAGCATAGAGTTTTATTGGAGCCCATTTAAAGCATTTGTAATAACGTTCCTATTATACACACTTTTTATGCCAGACAAAACCTGGAAAAATAACTTGATTTCATTTCTGATGGCCACGGACCACGCTATCTTCAACTTGCTCTCACTAAATACTCACCCTACAGATCTTTAAGCTCCTCCAGCACCAACTCCCTGTGTGTCAAGCGGTTTGCTAAACAACACGCTGCTGGACGACCTCTTTCCTCGGCAGGCTCCCTCCTATTGAACAGCCTCCCCATCCCTCTTCGTTCTGAGCCTCAAATTCCAGAAGCTCGTCAAGACTTTCCTTTTCACTTCCTCCTTCCCTTCATCCCTCCTCTGCTAAACCCCACAGTTGCTGAGATTCGTGGCCTCAGCCCTTATGTGTCCTCTTCGGCCTTGGCCTCCCACACCCAATCGTCTTCAGTCTCTGCCTGCTCCCAGCACTTGCCTCAGCATCCATTGTCCTATGCCACCTCAAGCTTACAATTATTTATTGGCAGCTGAGCACTCACCTGGGAACTTACAGCTGCTCACTCCCTACAACTTCCCTCCTGGTACAACTTGCACTTATCCCCCAACCACTTGTCCTTTCTCTGTTGGGGTGAACTCCCAGGTAAACCAGAGGGATACTAGACATTTGTGGACTTGGAGGGCCCAACACCCTCCCCCAGAATACACAGAGGACTCAGTCAACAGCAAGTTCAAACTGCGGTTTATTACAGCCAAAACCAAAAGGGATCAATACAAGAATTCCAGCATGTCACACAGCAAATGGCAGAGAGGCCACTTTTGTCTAAGAACCATGTCACTGCTCTGTCATTTTTCGGGCCTCTCTCCAAAAACCTATTGCAGCATGGGATTGGTCGTCAGGAGCATAATAACATATATGGGTACATATATGTTATTCTACTTATTCTTCAATGTCTGGTTGCTGGCCTGTTCCATCCGCAATTCACTATCTATAACATTGTTGCAGCGTTGTGTTCTCACCCTTTCCTACCCACCCCTCGGGCACTAAACTGTGAATGGCTAGAGCTAACGTCCCCAGGCCTGGGACCCAAACTTGTTCTCAGCTCATTGTGTACCTTTCCAAGGTAATGAGACTGACTATGTGACTGTTTTGTAACATGTGTGCACCACCTTTGCCATATGAGAATATTCTCCTGTTCGGCGCAATACTTGTTGCAGTCCATGTCTAGCTGCCTGGGATTGGCTCTCCTTTCTCACCACTGATCACTGTCCATTGTCTGCTTCAACTGTATCATGTGTTTGGAGAGCAGAAAATTGAGCTCTGCAGCTCTGAATTATGAGGATTTATTCCCTTTTCCTGCAGCTGGATCCTTTGTCGTCTGGGGATTGAAATGTCATCCGTATCTCTCAATCTTGGCTGCGGGTCCTGTCTCACATGTCTTGCTCTCTGTCCAAACTGAATCAGCTCAGCTTATCTCTTGCTCAGGGGCCTGCCAGCTGTAATTTTCCTAAACCTTACAATATGGTTTCTACATTGTCCACACTATGCTACATGTTGCATAGGTTAGTCACCCTTGGTCCCATAGGTGCTCCTGCAGTTCCATAGGGTTATTCACATTTAAGCATCTGCAAGCTTTGCTCAGGATATTTTGTGCCTTGTGGTTTCTGCATTGCTGCACTTGGCTAATGGCAAAAATAATAAGAGCAATGACAGTATGTATATGTATCTGTCCGCTAACTATAGAACTGTACACTCATGTTCTTCATGTATTCGAGTGTGTCCCGAAGTGTGGATGGCACGTGTGTTTCTTGTCTAACGCTACTATGTTGTGGTGTGTCTAACAAAGTCAGCAACATGGCTTATTGGTGCTTTAGTCCAGGCTGTCCATATAGGTGTCACTGACCATGGCCTGCGGCTTTTCACCCACACATGGAAAGATCTGTACCACACCTGATCTGTATGGCTGGCTGAGGGAAACCGCTCAAGGCATTTGTCAATCATAGGTGCACTTGGGATTCGTCAACAAATAGAATAGATGATTGCAGTGTTTCCTGGCTTTTCGTCTGGTCATAATATTAGTGAGGGGGGTGGTTTTCAGGATCCCGACTTTCTCTTCAGTCCCCCTCCAGTCGACTTGTCGACCACATCCTTATATAATAGTCCTTTTTCTCTTGGCTGCCATATCTTTATTATTCCTCTGAGGTGCTCATAGTAATTTGTATGATCATCGAACGACCAGTTCATGTAACAGCACACTCCTTCAGGGTTGCACCATGCCCACTTTCCTTCATAGTATTTTGCATCGATGGGTTGTCCAACTTCATTGCCCCAAGTGGCAACAGTTGGCATTGTGCAATTATCTCCCTTATCTTGTTCCTTTCTGCCACAATCTCATCCTTTGCTCCTCCTATATTTACATCCATCGGGACTTGCATCCCAATAGCCTTCTCTGTCGTTTTCTTGCACCTTGCCATAAAGATTTTTATCCCACACATTGAAATTGCTGCTAGTATTGATACGCCCATTATCACCTTTGGTCCGTCTGACAGCCATGAATACATCCATAATAAAGTGTATGCTATCCAGCCCTGGTCCTTTCCAGTCCCCTTGGCATCTTACTCCATTTTGGCATGCATCTGCAATAGCTGGAGTTCGCTTCTGACAGCGCACCATTGTCCTTGTCATTTGCAGGATTGAACGTGCAACAGGAACCCCCAATTTTTGTGCAAACTCCTCCTTCCACAGCTGTGAGCAGATCCAGAACCTATCTATTCTGGAGTGCCAACAAGCTTACTGCTCGGAGCTTTTCCTTTATCGTGTTGAACCCATTCACTGTGAAGTTAATTGCCACCATCAGCTCGCAATGGGTAATTTCTAACCATTTTGCATTTGTGTACATCTGTACGGATGGTATTAGTGATGCAAAGAATATCCGTGTGCTGCTGAACAGTCTGTGTCCTGCTGGCACTTCATCTAGTGCTGTTTCTGATGCTTCTGAGAAGTAATTCCCACCTCTCTTTACTCTGCTCAATTCAGCTAGCTTGTCTTTCTTATCTGTTCCTCCTTCAGTGACCTCATGGTTCTTTTGTTGTCGTCCATTTTTGGGAATTCCTTGAGCTTCACATCTTTCTGTGGCACAACCAACAAAGGCATGTTGATGTGTACCAACAAGCAAACACCTCCCCAATCAGGGGGCAGTTTCTCGTATGCCTTCAATCTGCATGCCCAGTAATGATCCATCAGTACTGCTGTTCCTGCCTTCATAGCTGCGTGTTTTTCAATTCTCCTACATCTGACAATCTCACCAACTTCAACTTCACCCATTATTCTTATAACACAGTGCTGGTATCGTTAGGGGTATTATCAGCATTGGTCCAGCCTCATTCTCCCCCATATCAGTAGCGTTGCACTTGCCTCCCATTCCTTCAAGCACTTGTCGTTTTCTTCTTGTACCTTGTTCACGGGTGATTGTGCTAGTGTCAGTCCCTTGCTCCCTACCACTCCATGCTTCCATCCATCTTCCGTGTACACTTGGCCATACACCAGTATCTGCTGTCTTTCCCATCAGCCAGGTTCTCCTCCTGTCTCCTTCACTCTTGTCCATGGACATGGCAATTCCTTCAGGGTGATAGTCTTTGTTTCTCCTTTGTCAGGCCCCTCAGTTATGTACTGCATAGCTTTATCTAGCTGTCAATAATTTTTCATCATGCTTAATGTTTTTATGTAATTATATTCATACAGGAACGTTGCTCTGGACATCCATCTTAATGACGCTGTCTTCCCTTGAAACCTCCCTCTAGTTGTCACCATTGAGGGATACATTAAGTATTGTGCTCTTGCCGCTGGTATTTGAGTTGCTATGAACGTTCTGGAGGCACTCATGGCATAGGGGATTAATGAGCAGACATAACAGCTCTCTGTAGTGCTTTCCTTACCTACGTTTGTCATGTGTTTGTACCACATGTTATTAGACACTCGATCAGTGTCGGTAAGATACATGTCTACCCCTTGCATGTCTGTGACAACACCGCACTTACCTCTCCTTGTCCTATCAGCAGTCTTCTCCTGTCCAACTGACATGGTCATTCCATCTGCTTGGATCGGGGGAATGTTAGTGGCGGGTGCAGCGGTAGCACTAGCAATGGAGGTAATTTACCAAAATACGAACACAATAACACTGCTAGGAATAAGACCAGCAGAACCATTACATTTTTTTAATATGTTTTTCATTTTCACTTACGCTGCTTGATCCTGGCAGCTTGAAGATATCATTGCCTGACTGAAATGTGTAAAGAAATGCATTATTTGGGTCAGTTGTGTAAATACCACCTAAGCCCCGCGTAATCACTTATAGCAAATGCAAATACTTCTTCCCACACCTTTCTTACAGATGTGTCTCAGTGTAGCGAGGATAGGGGGATTTCCATGCTCAAGCTGTGGGTATGTTTGGGTCAAATCCTCTATAAAGGCAAGATAGTATACCCCAAGGGATCGTGTTCTGAATCTACTGGGTCTCCGCACAATATGGACAAATTGGTTTGAGAAAGTATGTGGGTGATGGGCAGAGGGCAACATGAATAATCATCAACAATTACATCGGCTTACTCATTGATTGTGTGGGAAAAGTAAAAAAAAACAAACAGACAGTGGGCCCTCACTCTAAATCGATGAGCAGTTCTGTCCCTAACACTGCTGCCCAAGAGCGCGTGACCATTGGATGTCCTCCCATTGGTCGTGTAAGTTCAGATAGTGTCCTCTCATTACTGGGTCAATCTTCCCACTGTAGCACTCTATTGGCTTTTGTCCCATGCTTGTCCTTTGTGTCAGTAATGCCTTCATCACTACACCGTCAGTCTGTGAGAACAGGAAACATTCCTTTTTGTAGTGTGGGTTCCCTGCACTGATGCTGTGCATATTTCTTCTTTCAGCATGTCAAATACCTCAGACATTTCTGTGGTCCATGCTAGTGTTTTGTTCCCTTTCTACACCTCCTTCAGAGCACCCAGTAGGGGCCTTGTGTATGTGCTGTAGTCAAAGACCCATGCTTTGCATTAGTTGCATAACCCTAAGAACTGTTGTAATTCCCTCACTGTCGTGGGCTTAAGTGTTTTGCGTATTGTCTCTGCTCTCTCTGGGGTGATCTGGCAGCCATTTTGGGATATTGGCCCTCATTATGAGTTGGGCGGTAAGGGATACGGGGCACCGGTAAGGAGACCGGTGCCGGTACACCCTTACAGCCCAATTCCGAGGTCCCTTAGCGGGAACCGCAAAGGACGTGTGGTCTGACCACACGTTCTTTACGGGTCCCGCTAAGGCCCGTAATTAGCGCCTTCCCCATTCCCATTGAGCCCTATGGGGGCTCAGATGGGAATGGGGAATGGTTGGGTTAATGGGGATTTACCAGGTCCGCACAGGTCAGAATGTCCCGGTAAGTCCCCATTCACCCAGACCGGACACGGACCCGGGTTTGGAGGCAGCCATGGCGCAAATAGCGCCATGGCTACCTCCAAACTCGGAATGAAGGCCATTGTCTGTCCAATGTATAGCACCTCCTTTTGACAGTACTGTAACTTGTCCTTGTCCACCTTGTATCCCTTGTCAGCTAACACAGTCACCATTTGTATTGAGTCCTGCCTACACTGATTTTCTGTCTCACTGCAAATCAAAATGTCATCTACGTATTGCAAAACTGTGCTGTCCATCTCTATAATTCTCAAGTCCATATGTATCACTCTGTTAAAGATAGATGGTGACACACAGTACCCCTACAGAAGACTTGTATGTTTCCTCTTCTAGTTTCTATACATAAAACTGCTCAAGTCTTGTGAGTCTGGGTGTAGAGGTACTGACAAGAATGCATTCTTCAAGTCAATGAATGTGAAACCGTCAGCTTCCGCCGGAATGCAGCACACGATTGTCGCTGGGTTTGCAACTAAAGGGTATTTGGCTTCTACAATGTTATTCAGAGGCCTTAAATCCTGTATGAAATGCCAGGACCCCCCCCCTTCGCCTTCCTCACTGGGTACACTGGGGTGCTACATGGGGACTCATCTGCCTACTTAGTTAGGGGGTACTGTTTCAGTCTTGTCAAAATTGCTCCTGGCTTCAGCTTGATCTTTACTCCCGTACGCTCTTTATGTTACGCACATCATAGGGACCTGTGGGGTGCTGGGTAGCTTGGCCATGTCCTCCTCCCAGAATGGGGGTGGCCCCTCCAGTGCCATTGCCATCCTCTGTGGTACTTCCCTGTAATGTATCCTTAGCCAGTAAGTCACACTCATCTCAAACACTATGGGCCTCATTACGAGGTAGGAGGTAGCCATCGTGCTATTAGCACCATGGCTACCCCCTTACCACATTCCGGGTTCGGGTTCCTGAAATAGGGATTTACCGGGTCATTCCAACCTTGGAAGACCCGGTAAGTCCCCATTCCGAGAACAATTCCCCATTCCCATTCGAGCCCCCATAGGGCTCAATGGGAATGGGGATGGAGCTAATAACGGGCCCGCTAATAGCGGGCCCGTTATTAGCTCCCTGGTCCTTTAGCGGCTCCCGCTAAGGGACCTCAGAATAGGGCGGTAACGGTTTATCGGCACCGGTCTCCTTACCGGTGCCTGTTAACCCTTACCGCCCACGTCGTAATGAGGCCCTATCTCTATTTCTAATCTCTCTTCACTGAATAGCTCTTTGTCTGTCACTGTGGTCAACCTGCACCCCTCTTCCACTGTGATCACTGCTTTCCATGTTCGTCATGTGTCATCCATCCCATGCACCGCTGTCCGGTCCTCTCTTGCAACCACTGCCTCTATTTCTATTGACACTGTGGTTCCCTCCTCCTCATCCAATGGTAGTTCAGGCCTGAATAAGTATTCATTTGGAACCCGCCGCACCATCCCTGTAATTCCTGGAAGCTATGCAAGTCAATGGGCCTCATTACACAGAAGGCGGTAAGGGTTAACGGTCACCGGTAATGCTACCAGTGACTGTTAACCCTTACCGCCTTATTACGAGGTCCCTTTGCGGGTTGGTACTTTAACGCCTGCTTTTAGCAGGCATTAAAAAACAAACCCGCAAAGGGACATTGGTGCTAATTATGGTACCGCAATTTGCCCTATGGGGCAAACATGGGAATGGGGAAGGGCCTTGGTGAATGGGGAATTACCGCCCCCGCTCACCTTGGAGTAGGGCGGTAATTCCACCATCCACCAAGGCGGACACGATAAAATACTAGCGGCAACCATGGCGCTAATAGCGCTATGGTTACCGCCTACCGTGTAATGAGGCCCAATGTCAGTTCTATACCAGAATATTTCTGCATCCACTCGCTCCCCCCTATGTACCGTACATCCACAATAGGCTTGAACAATCTGTCTTACATAGAGCATATGTATTCTTGTTGTACAGCACATTATTCCCTTGTCTGTGAATGAAATGGTCATGTTCAGTCTGCTCATAATGTCCCGTCCTGGAATGTTTACAGGTGTCTATTGAGAGTAAAGTAAAGGCAGTGATAGATCGTGATCTCCTATAGATAGTGAAATGGTTTCTGTGAAAGGAACCACTTCCCGAGCCCCAGAAAATCCTTGAGTGTTCATGGCATTGCCTAATAACTTAAATGCTCCTTCCCTAATGCACGACCTAGTTGCCCCTGTGCGAATGAGAAAGGAAAGTAAAGGCAGTGATAGATCATGATCTCCTATAGATAGTGAAATGGTTTCTGTGAAAGGAACCACTTCCCGAGCCCCAGAAAATCCTTGAGTGTTCATGGCATTGCCTAATAACTTAAATGCTCCTTCCCTAATGCGCGACCTAGTTGCCCCTGTGTCAATGACAAAGGAAAAGGTTTTGTCATCTATCGCCACCCCTATGTGAGGTTCCTCCGCAGGGTTGGGTGTGATCGACAGGATGGGATACATCAGGTTTGTCTGTGGGCTGTCCTATTGAGGGTAGAAGGACATCCCATTCCCTGTAAAGGGTTTGTTCCCTACCATAGTTACTCCTCCCAATTGTCTGATGGGAACCGATCCCATTGAGTCCATGTGTGCTGCTGCCTCATTGTTCTATCTGTGCCAATTGCTAGGTGTTCCCTTGAATCTGTGGTGCTTGCAAATATTGTGTTACTGGTGCTTGCATCTGTGGTACCTGCATTTGTGATTGTCGTGCATGTATTTGTGCTTCTGGCATCTGCTGTTGTGTGCCATGCATCTGTCCTTGCTGTTGTTGGTCCTGTGTATAGTAATCATCCTGGTCCCCTTGATAGGGCTGCTGGCACTGTGCTCCCCAATTCTGCTGCATCCCCCTGCTCCTGCACACTCTCGAAACATATCCTAACTACCCACACATCGAACACTGTGGTGACCCTTGCCCTTGGTAACCCCCAAAAAATCCCCTGGGCCCTGCTGCATTTTCTGCCCAAAACCCAAAACACTCCTAGAAAGCACCATTGGTTGTGATACATCCACGGTCAGAACACGCACCCTCTCTGTTGGCCCCCTCTTCCTTGAAACCCTTGCTGTGCGTACCCCTGACCCATGAATCCTCCCCCTGTGGGCGGTGCGAACTGCTGTTGTGGTTGCTGCTGTTATCCCTGTGGGGTGGGGATGGTTAGTACCACTGCTTCGTTCTCGTACTTAGTAATTCGTTTTTTCTACACCAATTTTGCTGTGTTTATCTTCCTGTCCTAAGCCTTTTTCTTAATCTTCTCCTGCCATAGCATAGAATTGTGAACTATCAAGAGCTGTATCTCTGGCCACGCTCTTGCTTCCATTCCTACCAATTTCCGTAAGCTTTTCTGAATTTGCAGCCCATGCACCAGTATGTGATAGAATATTGCTACTGTTTTGGCCCACGGTTCTTGAGTTTCAAGGCACGAAAGCACTTGAATCTCCTGAATATACTGCACAGGGTCTTCATCCTCCCTCATTTTCCGGGAAGTAAATGTCTCAATGTCTGATGTGTCTGGGTTTTGTGTCCTTAGTGCTTGCCATACGGACACCCAGTGGTTTGCAAACAGTGACCCATTGTATGCCGTGTTCTGAGTCATCACCCCTGGGAACCCCGCCCTCTTCCACGTGTCATCAGTGGCATCCCCTAAGATCGACACTAGGAGTCCCTTTATGTACCCCGCTGCTAACCTATTTTGCCCTGTCATTTTCTCCATCTCATAAATCCACTTCCCAGCCCCTGCACTCAATGATGGCAGTCTACACTTCACATTCTCCTTGTCTGCATGCTTTCATGGTATATACTGAGGTTGTACTACTCCCCTCTCCAAAAGGGGCATCTGTGTGAACCCCTCCTCCCCATATGTGTTTCTAGTCAGTCTACCCTGCCTGGCTGCTCTCTCGCTTTCACTGCCTGCGCATACATCTACCGGTTCTGGTATGGGAACTCGGATACTGTCATCATATCTCCTTGTTAACCTTCCCCTTAAACAAGCGAGGGCTGTTTTCCCCTTCCTTTGCCCTGGGAGGTCTCTAAGTCTATTGACATATGTAGAGGTGTCATGTAGGGTGTGCAAGTCATTTGCTAGTTAAGTCTGCTCATTTGAGCTGCATCCTCCTTCTCCTTCTGTATAGAACCTAAATTCCCATGACACCCTCTTGTCTGTCCCTGTTCACGTTGACTGGGGTTGGTACTGCTCCCCTCTCTCATCCCCACTCTTCCTGTCTTCATTGTCTGACCCAGTGTACATGTTACTACAAAAATTGTCTGCAAACTCAGTCTCCTCGATGTCAAGTCTGTGTTAGGTTTCAAATTAACAAGGGGGTCCTGGGTGTCCCTCTGCCAGACATTAGTCCTGGTTACGAGAGACTTACCCAGAGTCTTTAGCTCACTATCTTTCACAGAGAAGAAATATCCCAAACATATCAGTCTTTGTCCTGCCATAGGGCAGTCCAGCACTGAAATGCTAGGTAATTCTCCTCTGAACAAGAGTACCAACAGAAACCCCAGGCACGTGTTTCGGTCTGGTTGGACCTCATCAGTAGGGTGGATCTGTGCCTCTCTAAGAATAGTGAGCAAGGGGTCCACGTCTGGATTCCCCTAGTAAATTAAGGTAAGACCCAAAGTTACTTAAATATGCAAATTAACAAGGGGGTCCTGGGAGTTCCTCTGCCAGACATTAGTTCTGGTTACGAGAGACTTACCCATAGTCTTTAGCTCACTATCTTTCACAGAGAAGAAATATCCCAAACATATCAGTCTTTGTCCAGGATCTGTGCCTCTCTAAAAATAGTGAGCAAGGGGTCCATGTCTGGATTCCCTAGTAACTTACGTGTTACGTGTTAGGTTTCATGCTGAGGTCAATGCCCCTCAAGTCATAACTGCTTCCTACCCCCAACCCTCCAACCACCTAGACCTGCTGCATCTCCAGCCCCATGAGTGTGTGATATATGGTTCTTTCCGTCTGTCCTCCTCAAGTCTGTTGTTTCCCCTGTCTATGGCTCCTTGTGTCTTTCCTGCCCATATTGCTCGCTCGTCCTCCTCCATACGTCCTCGTTCCCTTGCAAGTCTATCCAACTGCAACTTCCTTTGTTCCCTCTCGACCAACTTGTGTTTTTCCTGCTCTGCTACTTCCCTTCGTCTCTTGATCTCTTACACTTCCCTTGTCTTTCTATCCCACTGATCCCATTCCACTCTTTTCATCTCCTTACGATCCCTCTCAAACCTCTCCTTCCTTTCCCTTTCCATGCGCTTCTTCTCCTCCTCCTTCCTTCGTTCCCTATACTCTCTCTCCAACTTCTCTTCTCTGCTCCTCTCCCTGTCTTCTCTTTCCAATTTCTCCTCCCGTTCCTTCTCCCTCCTGTCTGCCTCATCCATTATCTCAGTCCGGTCTGATGCCTTGCAGCTCTACTTCAGACCTTCTATCTCCTTTGTCGCCCTTCTAGCTCCTTGTCTGTTTTCCCTTCTAACTTCAGCAATATCTTCCCTCCTATCTACTCATTTGTGGCTGTGCTCCCGAACTCCTCCTTTGCGCCCTTGTGCTCTTTGCCGCTCGACTCTTGCTTGCTAGCTAGCTGCTCAGACCCTCCTCCTTCGTATATGTTGGTGGCTTATATGTAAAATTTGAATACCCCGCTGCTGCTCTTCTTGCTCATCTTCTGTGTCATCGGATACTACACTTGGGGGGACATGGGTGTGGATGAGACCCTGGCTCTTTCACCTCCTGCTGGCTCAGCATCCAGTGATGCCTTGCTGCATCCTCCTCGCCCTCCTGGAACATGCGCCACAATTCAAACATGGCCATGCATTTTGTTAACTTCTTACCCTATTAGGCGTCCTGTATGTGTGTCAGTAGTGATTGCTGTACGCCGTTGGAGAAAGTTCCACAAGGTGGCCATGGCTTAGTTAATTTTCCCTCAGTACTTAATCAGTTGACTCACCTTCTGCAATCTAAGCCAGCTCCTGCTCTAACCCTTACGGGGACACTGTCATCGATGATAGGGCTAAAATGGCCAAACCACAGGAAATCCACACATTTACATACTTCGGTCATCTGCGCCCTCGAGTCAATAGTCTATGTTATTCACCAGAACTGTTTACCACTAAAACTGAATGAGCCCTAAACATAGAAAATGAACATCTACCTCTGCTCCTGTACCTGCCCATTTTTTACAATACTAAACAATACTTTGACACTACTCAATGATACTACACAATACTACACAATACTCAATACCCTCCCTCACACACACAGTTGCCGTTCGACTGGGTCAATACTTACACTCCATGGTCTGCTTGCGCTGCTCGGCTGCTTACTGTTCCAGAAGATCCTCACTTTCCAGTCCTCGTCTGCCTGGACTCCTCACTGACTTTGGGCAGGATGATTTCCAACTGGCTCCAGACGGCCTTTCCATCGGTATGCATTTCCCGTCTTCTCAAAATATGTGAGGGTCCTGTAGCCTCTCAAGTTCTGCAGTAAGGGAGACAATCTGGTGCCGGGCTGGCATAGCCAACCGTCCACTCTGCTACCAACATGTTGGGGTGAACTCCCAGGTAATCCAGAGGGATAGTAGAAGTTTGCAGACTTGGAAGGCCCAACACCCTCCCTAGAATACACGGAGGACTCAGTCAACGGCAAATTCAAACTCTGGTTTATTAGAGCCAAAACCAACAGGGATCAATACAAGAGCACAAGAAATTCCAGCATGTCACACAGTAAATGGCACACAGGCCATTTTCGTCTAAGAACCATGTGACTGTTCTGTCATTTCTTGGGCCTCGCTCCAAAAACCTATCGCAGCGTGGGATTGGCCATCAGGAGCATAATAACCTATATGGGTACATATATGTTATTCTTCTGGTTCTTCCATGTCAGGTGGCTGGCCTGTTCCATCCCCAATTCACTATCTATAACATTGTTGCAGGGTTGTGGACTTACCATTGGTTCTCACCCATTGCTACCCACTCCTAGGGTACTAAACTCTGATTGGCTATAGCTGACGTCCCGAGGCCTGGGACCCAAAATGGTTCTCAGCTCACTGTGTACCTTTTCAAGGTGATGAGACTGACTAAGTGTCTGATTTGTAACTTGTGTGCACCATCTTTGTCTTATGAGAATATTCTCCTGTTCAGCGCATCACCTATTGCATACTTCTTTCAGTGCTTGTCTGACTGCCTGGGATTGGATCTCCTTTCTCACCACCGATCACTGTCCATTGTCTGCTTCAGCTTTATCACGTGTTTGAAGACCAAGAAATTGAGTTCTTCAGCTCCGAATGATGAGGATTTATTCCCTTTCCCTGTAGCTTGTCTCTTTGTTGTCTGGGAATTGGAATGGTATCCATATCTCTCGACCTTGGCTGCGGTTCCTGTCTCACACATCTTGCTCTCTGTCCAGCCTGAATCAGCTCACCTCGTCTCTTCCTCAGAGGCCTTAGGCCTGCTGTAATTTTCCCAAACCTTATGATACGGTTTCAAAATTGTCCACGCTATACTACATTTTCCATAAGTTAGTGACACTTGCTATGTCAGATCCCAAAGGTGCTCCCGCAGTTCCATACGGTTATTTGCTTTTAAGCATCTGCAAGCATTGCTCAGGATCTCTTGTGCTTTGTGGTTTCTGCATTGCTGCACTTGGCTAATGGAAAAACTAATAAAAGCAATGACAGTATGTATATCTGTCCTCTAACTATAGAACTGTACGTTCATGTTCTTCATGTATTCGAGTGTCTGTGTCCCGAAGTATGGATGGCAAGTGTGCTTCATGTCTAACGCTGCTATTTCATGGTGTATCTAACAATGTCAGCAACATGGCTTCTTGGTGCTTTAGTCCAGGCTGTCCATATAGGTGTATCTGACATGGCCTGTGTCTCTACATCCACACATCGATAGATTTGTACCGCTGGTCTATATGGCTGGCTGAGGGCATATCTCTCTACATATTTGTCAATCATAGGTGCACTTGGGATCTGTCCGAAATAGAATGGATGATTGCAGTGTTTCCTGGATTTTCATCTTGTCACGAATTTAGTGGGGAGGAGGGTGGCCGGATCCCGACTCCCTCTTCATCTCTCTCTGCAATTGCACGTTCTGAATGCTCACAAGGCCTAGTAGATTTGCCTCTATCTTTCATTGTTATATTTGACTTTCATTCCCATGTTCTCTCCTGGTTGCCCTGTGGGTGATTGACTTCCTGTTTAAGTGCCTTACACATTAAAATAAAAAATAAATAAGTTAAAGTCAGCATGTAAATATAATACTACCATATGTAAAGCTTAAGAAGAGAGGGCAAAGGTCATCCAAAATTAGGGTTACAGGGACAAAATATATAAAATGGAAAACAAATGAAAATAAAACAGACAGAAAACACTAACAAAAATCTTCTAGACCACAGAACATAATTTTAAATCTTCAGAAAACTTGTCAACATTTTTCTGTAAACACGCATTTAATTGAAAATGCAAACACTTGGGATTTAAAATGGAAATCTTCAAAACATTAATTTTCCCTTTAAGGTTGTAAAGATTTAAACATATGGGTAATAAGAAAAGAAGAGGGCTCCACATCACAAAATATGATGTCTGTCAAAAGTCACAGAAAGGACAGAAAAGTGAATATTACTTCATGACTTGGTTCTCTCCACAAATGACGATTCTTTAGATTCTACCATTACTTCCATTATGTCAAACCTGCCTAAAAAGATGATGTAAAGACAGAATTGCCAATGGTTGCATCTGGGACAAGAATGGACAGTGTTAGAGATCTCACTTGCCAAAAATTCTGTAACTAAGTCCAGGAATGTTAACTTTCCTGATAAAAAAAATGACTTAATCAAACCTGCAAGTGCTATTTAAGAAGTTCCTGCTTAATAGAAGTAGGATTCTTGCTAAATATATGTAAATTCCTTTGGTGTGTTCTTCAAACCACTGACATTGATTATGTAGAGTTTGTTGGGATCAAACCGGCCTTCATAATAAATCTACATCCTATGAACTTAATGAGAGCTATAATGGTGATGGCTAGTAGGAATCTGTTATGAGTAATTGGATTTGATATCAGTACTGATAATAATGCGAATATCGATAGCACATCACGTTACTTGAATTTGAACAAGGGAGATAGATGTCGAACAATAGGAAGGCAACATTCTCTGGGAGAGACAGATTGAAGAGAAATAAACAATGCAATTGGAACTGGTTTACCGGTTTTTTACAGCGCCAGTTGGTGTTGCATTCCAAATCTAACTTCCACCTTATTATCTATCATGTGCACGAATACCAGTGGCTTCAATCACCTGCTAAATTTGGTAGTGGAATGTTGGCTTTCCATGCCTATATTATTGGGTGGTTACATCACCATCTTAGGACCTGCTAGGAGGAGAAAAAGGCTGTCCTAGCGGTAACCTTTTAATAGGTGTAAATAAATAGATTAAAATAGCGTGTTCCTGCCCTTCTGTCTCCCTTCTTTAATGACTGCCAGCAACTATTGCCATAGGTGATGGGAAAAGACAGATTACTATTATGTCGATCTGTGTTAATACTCCATTCTGATTATAGAGACAAAAAATACTTGTAGATGTTTATCTGATATTTTGGAAGAATGGAACAGTTTTTTAATTCTCAAGGTTTGATTTTTATCACAAGTAAAATCAATGCACTGTATCCCGATTTTGTTAGCAGAAATATGAGACATGGGGCCTCATTCCGACCCAGGCGGTAAGTTACCGCCTGGGTCGTACCTTTACCACCATGGCGTAAACTACGTTTACGCCATGGTGGTTGGCGGACTTACCGCCCCATTCCGAGGTTGGCGGGGCGGTAAGTCCCCAATCCCCATTTACCCTTCCCCATTCCCATTTTTGCCCCATAGGGCATAATGGGAGTGGGGGAGGCGTTAATTACGCCACTGTAAATTACGGTGGCGTAATTAACAACAAGCCCCCTTAGCGCCATGGATTTTAACACCTGCTAAAAGCAGGTGTTAAATCCTCCATGGCGCTAAGGGACCTCGGAATCAGGCGGTAAGGGTCGGTGCTGTTTACACTGCCGTCAACCCCTTACCGCCTGGGTCGGAATGAGGCCCATGATGTTTTACTTCCAGGTGTTGGCTCTACCATTCCCCATCCAAGCTGAGAGGGTGACTGAAATCCTCTGGTGAGAGCTCCCTTGGGCATTTTAACACTTGATCTTGCTGCATGTCTGTTTTGTTTCTTTGTGGGCCTTTCGGCCACTGTTTTTCCCGTTATTCTCCCCCGCTCCCCTTGCACCTTCCGACCTTCCCGCCTCCCAGCCGGCCCACCCATCTGATTGGCTCCTTCGTCCGTGTTTGTGCTACACTCTGGGCAGCTGGTCTCACACTCGCCATTCCTCATCCAGTCTGAGCGGGTGACTGAAATCCTCAGGTGAGAGCCCCCTTGGGCATTTTAACACTTGATCTTGCCGTGTGTCTGTTTCTTTTTGGGCCTTTTCAGCCACTGTTTTCCCAGTTGTTCTCCTCCGCTCCCCTTCCGCCTTCCTACCTACCCACCTCCCGGCCCACCCACCACCCTGATTGGCTCCTTCTTCCGTGTTTGTGCTACACTGTGGGCAGCTGGTCGCCCGCTCGCCATTCCCCATCCAGGCAGAGAAGGTGACTGAAATCCTCTGTGAGAGCCCCCTTGGGCATTTTAATACTTGATCTTGCTGGGTGTCTGTTGTTTGTTTCTTTGTGGGCCTTTTTGGCCACTGTTTTCCACAGTGTTCTCCCCTGCTCCTCTTCCAACTTCCAACCTTCCCGCTCCCGGGCCTCCCACCCCCCCTGATTCGCTCCTTCCTCCTTTTCACTGGGCCTCCCTGGGCAGTCCCTGCCCGGCAGCCCCACGGCTAATGGCCCCTAGGCAAAGGGTGGCTCCCTATTGGCGGCTCCTGGGTGTGTCTGCAAGTGTCCGCAGGGGACACCAGTCCCACTGGGTTCTCTGCTCACCCCCCTTTTCTACCCTGCAGACTCTCATACTCAGATGTGTTGCCACCCCATTGCCTATAATCTGCACTGTATCAGTATTTCAAATTGTATTGTGAAACCTAGGCCTTTCTCCCTCTATTCAGGATTCTCAAACTTAGATATTTGTTTCCCTCCGCTGCCTACAATCTGCACTGTATCAGTATTTAAAATTGTATTGTGAAACCTAGGCCTTTCTCCCTATATTCAGGATTCTCAAACGTAGGTGTTTTTTCCCTCCGCTGCCTACAATCTGCACTGGATCAGTATTTAAAATTGTATTGTGAAACCTAGGTCTTTATCCCTCTATTCAGGATTCTCTAATTTAGGTGATAATTCTTTAATCCAGTGTGTCGTCTTCTTGTCCTATTGCTCAACTGGCTTGCCTCCCACCATCTTGTCTACCTGCACCCTTCCCTAGTGCTTCCCCTTCCCTCTTCCTTCCACCTCTCTCCTCTCCCCACCCACTTTATGGTGCTCTCTGTCTCTCCTACCTTTTCAAACTGTTCTCTATTGACCAACCTGCCCTCCTCACTAAATCTGGTAGGAAGAAGTTTAAAAAGGACATCCTGGTCTTCAAACCAGGCCTCCCTATTGCTGACACCTATACCAGTGCCTCCTCCAAAGAAAGTCTCCTCTCACCGACATCCTCTTTATCGTCCCTTCACCAGACCTATGGACCCTACATATGGTCTCTGTGCTCTCCTTTCTCTTCTTCTCCAAGGTCATCATTAATGTTTACTTGAATGGGACCGTCCTGGTCCAAGGCCCTCAGGCCAATCTTCACCTCTTTGATAGACACTTCCCGCGCCTCATCAATTTCCTTTCTTCTCCTGTTGTCCCCTCCATGGCTTCCTTGCCTCTCCCTGCAGCCTCCTCTTTGGCTACCTTGCCCTCTCCTTCCCTCTCTGCCCCCCCCTCGGACACCCTCTACACCTCTGCAGGGCATACCTCTGATCTGTACCCCTCCCCGTAAGTCCTTCAAGAACGGCAACCTTCTCCACAATGTCACTCTTAATTCTCGCTCAGCTGTCAAACATTCCTCTGACATCTGCCGCTTTCTGGAAGAACTTGACCTCAATATCTTCGATCTCACTGAGACTTGGTTCATGACAAGCACCTCACTGACGGCTACAAAATCTTCTCCGCACCCAGGTCCAAACGCTCCAGAGGGGGTGTAGCCCTGATCTTCCCCGAGTGGATTCCTGCCTTTGTCATCCCTATGCAGGTCTATTCCTCTTTTGAATGCCTCGTCTGCAGGCTCTCTCTCTCCCTCAGCCACTCCCTTATTGTGGCTACCATTTACCGGCCACCTGGTCAGATCTCCTCCTTCCTCTCTGAGTGGGCGGACCTCTCCTCTTCACTCTTGGCCTCAACAACTCAACTCCTCCTTCTTGGAGACTTTAACATCCGCCTGGATGCCCCCTGTCCTCCCTCTGGACTCTTTTGCGACCTCTGTGGCTCTCTTTCACTCACTATTCTCCCCTCTGGCCTCACTCTGCAGGGCACACTCTGGATGTTATTATCTCCTCAGACCTTCCCCTTTCTGTCCCTCTCACCACTCCTCTGTCCTGGAGTGATCACTTGTCCTCTCCTCCCATCTCACCCTCTCTAACCAACAGACCAAGCCAACTCCATCAGTGCCACCCACTTTCTCGGTCATTCGACCCATGAAGCACGTATCAGTTGAGGCTTTCGCCACCACTTTCTCACCCCCTCGTCCCCCTTTGGCTGACTCTCACCCTGACACAGCCCTCTCCACGCTCCACTCTGCTATATCTGATACTCTTGATATCCTTGCCCCTGTCATGAGAATCTGCCTGAAGCCCAAAGCCAAGTGCAACTCCTGGTGCGACTCCGACCTTGCCACCCTTAAACGCAAATGTAGGGTGGCAGAGAGGAAATGGCTTGCTTCATGCACATCCTCTGACAAACTGGCCTGATGCCTGCTCCAAAGGCAATACTGGCTCTCTGTCCTCACCAAGAAGAGAGCTCATATCCAAGCCCGTGTCTCTGCGGCATCTAACAACTTGGCTGAACTCTTTAAAATCTGCAAGGAACTGGCCAATCCTGTCACAGTCTCTACCTCTCCTGTCCGCTCCCAGGCCCTTTGCACGGCCCTGGCTGCTCACTTCATCTCTAAAACTCAGGACATCCTGTCCTCACTCTCCTCCTCTCCCCTCCCTTCCTCTACTCACTGCTCTCCCTCTGGCCCTTCTGCAGCCACTTCTCCTCCCTCCTTCTCTGCCTTTCCCCTGTTCTCCACAGACAAAGTTTCTAGACAAGTCTGATCTATGAATGTCTCGCCAAAACAGGTTCACCCCTGTTCCTCCAAAACCATCAAGGGCCACATCGACTTCCTGGCTCCTGCCCTGGCTGACTTCTGCAACCACTTCTTCGCCACTGGAGTCTTCCCATCCCCCTGAAGCACTCCCTTGTGCACCCTCTTCTCAGGAAACCCTCTACCAACCCCTCCTGCCTGGCTAACTATCGCCCAATCTCCATCACCCCCTTTCTGGGCAAGCTCCTGGAGAAACTGGCCATCTCCCAGCTTAATCTCCACACTGAATCTGTTGGTTGTCTCCATGACCATCAGTCTGGCTTCAGAGCTGTCAGAAGCACGGAAACTGCTCTCCTGAACATCTGTGAAGACCTGCTCTCAAACTTTGACTCTAACATTCCCTGTGTCCTCATCTTGCTTGATCTCTCTTCTGCCTTTAACACTGTCAACCATGCCATCCTGCTACAGTATCTCTGTGATAACCTAGGTATCACTGGTCAGGCCCTGGCATGGCTGACTTCCTTCCTCTCTGATCGACCCTCCCAGGTCTAACTTGGTTCCTTCCTCTCTGCAATCTATTTCTCTACCTGTGGTGTCCCCCAGGGATCTAACCTCTCTCCCTGGCTGTTCAACCAATACCTGGCCTTGCCCATCGCATTGCCACTATCTGCCCAACTTTCAGTGCTATGCGGTTGACACTCAGCTCATTTTCAGACTACCTTCGGCCACCTCTTCCCTGTCCCTCATCTCTGACTGTCTGTCTGCTATCCAGGAGTGGTGTGCCACCAATGACCTCTGCCTTAATGCCAGTAAGACTGAGATTCTCCTCATCGGCACACACACTCCCTCCTTTTATGTAGCTCTCTGTCCAGCCACTCTTGGCCCTCTTCCTGCTCCCACCTGCAAGGCTAAAAACCTGGGGGGCATCTTCGACTCCACACTCTTTTTCTCACCTCACTTCTCTGATGTTTCTAAGAAGTCACACTACCAGCTGCACCTGCACAGAGGTATTTTTCCTTTCCTCTCCTTCCCCCAGAAGCTCACTGTCTCCAGAGCCCTGGTTCTCTCCAGGCTGGGCTATTGCAACAGCCTCTTTCTAAATCTGCCTGCTTCTACTCTACGCCGTCTGCAACTCATCCAGAACTCATCCAGAACAGGACTCCGAGACTTGTGCTTGTCCTCAAGCCCAGGGATCATATCTCTCCAGGACTGAAATCTCTACACTGGCTCCCAGTGGCTGTGAGGATTAAGTTCACGACCCTCTGCATCATCCACAAGGCTTTCTGGGGTCTGCGGCCTCAATACCTTCAACTTTCTCTTCCTAAATATCTTCCCTCTCGAGCTCTTCGCTCATCCACCTCCAACTCCTCTCAGGGTCAGTCGCTTCTCCAAGCAACAAGTTGGTGGTAGATCTCTCTCTTCGGCAGGGGGCTCCCTCTGGAACAGCCTCCCCGCCTCCCTGAAACTTGAGGAGAACCACCTTCGGTTCCGGAAGCACCTAAAAACTTTCCTCTTTGCTTCTGCTTTCTCTCCCCCTCTCCGTTGCTGAAATCCTGGCTGGTAATGACACTGCACGGGTTACCTGGCCACCCATCTGATCTTGTGCCCAAGCCCTGCCAGTTGCACGCTTGTGCTGCCTCCCTGGCAACCCCTGCACCTGGGGGCTGTTTTCTGTATCCCTGCAGTCCCCAAACCAGCACTTATGTCTGCACTCACCCTGCACTCGCCACCAGCTGGCCGTTCTTATTTATTTTATGTTATTATTTGATTATCCCATGTACTGCAATTTCCCTCCCCCCCCCGCAATTTTCTTTTCCCCCTTCCCTTGCACTTGCGCGATCTGAATGACACCTGGCCTAGTAAGATCGTTGTCTGTCTTCCCTCTGTTCACCCTCCCTTGCCTTGTCACGCCTTCAAACACTTGTGTATAGGCGCATATAAATGTCATATCATATCATATCATATCATACAGAATGTGGTGAACAGGGCTGGTATAGTTTGGGCAACTGAATATGCATGATCAATTGTAGAGTAGCCGCATATACCTGTGGTGTTTATACCTGGAAAATCTGCGTGATCTCGATACTCTCACTTTTTTCGATTAATATTTCTTTTAAAAAATATCTCGACAAACCAATGTGATACAGTGATTATATACTGAAGAGTTATTGCTACCTTACCTACTAGCAGAAACAAATTATCCGAACAATCTCTCTTCTGTATAGATAAAAATATCCTCTAGATTTTTTATCAGGCAATTATTCAAAAAGGGTAAACAGAAACATAATTGTTGTGATCAAGGAAAAGCTAAGCAAAACAAGACCTGGTGCTAAATTACTATTGATGGATATAATGAAACACTGTTTTTTCGAAGTAATTTTCTATGAAGAAATGACTTTGAAAAAAGAATTGAAATATATAGGGAGTAAGAGGTTAAAAGTGGAAGGCTAGGGATAATGATATAGAGAAGAGGAGGTTTTGGGGGGGCTACCCAAAATTTAAAACATTAATTCAGTGAGTTTCTTTGAAGTAATTTCTTAGAAGAAAATAACTATGAATAAAAAGGCTTCAGCAAAGGGACATGGAACCCTCTGCACGATGGTAGGAGTCAGCAAGGTCCTTGCATCACAACTTGAAAGATTAGAACACAAGACAACTGCAGTGGAGGGCTCGATGGGCCTGTCTGAAGATAATGAAAGCAATTTGAGAAACCTTGCAATGCAATGAGACATGGCAAAAGTTGGGCAACCATGATAAAGCCATAGATCTCAAAGAAGCATATGAGACAGGGAGAGGGCTGGCAAACTGCTAACGTGTTTTTTCTTTAATCAGAAAACCTTCATACGCCTATTTCCTTGCTATACACAGATGATGGCATAAACACATTTAAATCCTATTATAATACCCTGTACGGCAAACTGGAACAGGCCTCTATGGAGGAAATAAATAACATTTCGGTTCTAATAGACCTACCAGAGATCATGCCAGAACAGGCGGTAATCCTCAATAGACCAGCCGCATTACAAGAATTACAGGTAACACTGAACACATTGTTTTCATGAAAACTATTAGAACCATTACTGCAAACATACCTCTATGCCTACGACATGGGAGAGCTACCTAGAAAAATGAGTGAAGCCTTAATAGTCACCATCTTAAAACCAGGAAAGGTCTCCCTAGACTCTAGCTCCTTTTGGCCTCTGTCGATGTTAAATATGGATACAAAACCGCTGGGGGGGGCCTAATAGCCAACATGCTGAAACCACTCCTTCCACAATTGGTTCATGTAGACCAGGCAGGCTTTATCCCTGGTAGAGACACCACACATAACCTGCACAGACTGCATCACATTATAGGGGAAACCTTTGATAACAACAGTAGGGAAACAGTTCTGTCTCTGGAGGCATTTGACACAGTTGACTGGTCCTGGATGTTCGCGCTACTGAAGCATCTTGACCCAGGGAAACCCATCCTCAGGTGGATATGGTTGCTGAATCAAAGTCCCATTGCAAGAGTGAAAACTAATGATACTATTTCATATGCAGGGCACATCGGCCTGGGCAAGGGCCAGGGCTGCCCGCCTCACGCCTATCCTGTTTGCAGTGGCGGTGGAGTCTATAGCATGTCCGTTTTGTAAACAATGCAATGTTATTGGCATAATGGTATGCAGAGAAACTCACTCAATTTCGATATATGCAGACATATACTGCTATACCTGCACAACCTAGACCACTCCCTCCCCTGTACCTTGAGAATGTCGGGAGGCTCTTGAGAATCTGCATTATATGGAGCAAATCCTGCATCTTCCTTCTTGGTCATGAAACCTGACACAATCAAACATTGGACTCTGAATGACACTTGATTGACATTGGGTCAATGAGAGGAAGCCAGACCTTGCACATCCACCTTTAGGTTCAAGGCCATGGGGAGGCCTACACCTGTTGCCCTTAGTGCCACCAAACCTTATGTATGCCACAGGACCTTTGTCCATAATGCCTTCTGGGGCCGGGGGCCTCAATACTTTTAACTCTGTCTTCCTAATTATCTTCCTTCTCGAGCTCTTCAGTCATCCGCCTCCAACTCCCTCAGGGTCTGTCGCTTCTCCAAGCAACGAGTTGGTGGTAGATCTCTATCTTCAGCTGGGGCCTCTCTCTGGAACAGCCTCCCTGCCTCTCTGAAACTTGAGGAGAACCATCTCTGGTTCCGGAAGCATCTCAAAAACTTTCTCTTTGCTTCTGTTTTTTCTCCTCCTCTCCCCTGCTGAACTCTTGGCTGAAACTGCACTGGTTACCTGGCCACTCTCTGATCTCGGGCCCAGGTCCCTCCCCCACGAGTTGCACACCTGCACTGTCTCCCTGGCAACTCCCACACTTGGGGACTGTTTTCTGTATCCTTACAGTCCCCCACCAGCACTGACATCTGATGTCTGCACTTACCCTTGCCACCAGCTGGAGGTCCTTCTCTAATTGTTTTTATTTAGTCTATTTATCATGTACTGCACTATCCCCACCGCCCCAGAACTTTGCCCCTTCCCCTGCACTTGCACTATCTGCATGACACCTGGCCTAGTAGGATTGTTGTCTGTATTCCCTCTGTTCCCCCTTCCTTGCCGCGTCACGCCTTGAAACACTTGTGAATCGGCGTGTTATAAATGGCATATCATAGGATATCATATCATCTTACTCTACATCCAATGCAATGCAGACATTTCATAGGTGTGCAATACAGGACTTATCATTGGGGTACACCACAGATAAGTGGAACTTTCAGGGTGTGATGCTGGCCCAGATGTACTCTTTAATATTGGCACCATCTGCACCCATTGCCAAATAACACAGTCACACGAAGACATATCCATGATGGCTGCCAAGATTCACTGCTGACGCAATAACTTTCCCCGTTTTCTCTCCCACCCCGTGGTGAATACCAGTGCCCCAATACACCCTCACACACATTACACAAACATGTATACTACACATACACATACGAGTGGCCACATTCAGACATATTCTCTCATGACAACTCCTCAAATGCATGCATTCACAACTTATATATATATGCATACATGCATACATATGCACACACACACAGAGCACAAACATGCACACACACAAACATACAAACATGAAAAGTCTTTCTACTGTTACCTGTTCATATCCTCAACTCACCTCCACCACATATTGAGCCAGATTGCCCACCCAGCTTCTCTGTCATATGGCATAAAACTGTGCGTAAAATGCATACTTTTTGTGCACAGATGATAGGTGGCAAGGACAGATGTCCTACACCAGCCAACCTCTCATGTTTTTAGTGTAAGGCAGGGATCTACAACCTTCGGTTCTTCAGATGTGTTGGACTACAACTCCCATGATCCCTCACCATTGACTATGTTTGCTAGGGCTGAAGGTATGTGTTGTCCAACACATATACAGAGCCAAAGGTTGCAGACCCCTGGTCTAGGACGTCTCTGTTGTGCCATTCAGTCAACATATTATGAAATAAAAAGCTCCCTATGGGGGGACAACATTGCGCAAAGGCAGGCAGGGGGCACATCCACACTAAACGGTGAACTATTGGAGTTTAGAATTGTAATCTAAACTTATATCTCGTTCCAACACGCCAGCAACATCTGCTATTATAACGACACCTGGAAAATATGGCAAAGGCACTTTTCCAATTATGAACACTCAAAATAAAATTACCCAAAGGAATATTCTTTTGAAATACCTTGTCATTTTCACCATGCACAAACTATCCGGCTAGACACATGACTGCAGCCGTCTTTTATAACATACCGTTCATTAACTAACAATTTTGGGGACAAAATTTGAATTTCAGAAAGGGTCAAAAAATCAGTCACACAAAAGCTGTCAATACATCCCTCATTATACTCTGCGCTGACAGTGCAAACGCTCCTTCTATGGAAAAAAAATATCTCATCAAAGTCCAAGTGGAAACAAACTACAAAAATAACAACTGAGTCTGTATTCTTCTGATGGTCCTCTCGTGTGTTGTAATCGAGTGATGTAGCCCCATTTCAATAACGTAAACATAGCGAAGCTCCACACAGGTTCCGCAAGAGAAAATGCCCTTTTAAACCGCATGCATTAAAGGCGTAGTTTCCTATTGAGCCTTGTTTTCTAGACTTCAAATAGGATCTGTTTCCTGTTTGCTCTTTTTACGTCCAGGACATTCAAATATGCATAACTCCCCTAGATGTCAAAACAATTAACTGCACGTAGGGATTCAATTAGAATGCCTACTTCAGCAAGAGTAGACGTGGTTCCCACGAGAGACGATTCATAAGATTCATAATAAAACAGTGTTTTGTTGTAGTCTCCTTTCAAAACATGATAGTTCAGGCAGAGTTCAAGAAGATTTGGGAGGTGAGAGAGAGAGAAAGAAAGCGATAGAGAGGGGGAGAAGGAGGGAGAAATGGAGAGGGCGAGAGAGTGAAAAGCCACGTGGTTTCATTTTATTCCTACTGAAAGAAAAGTTTTTCTGTGAAGTATGTGCCATCTGCACGCAGCCTTATGATTGCACATCTGGAGCCCTCATGTCTGTCTGATAGTAAGGGACATGTGATTACCAGTGGAATGAAACATTTAGCAAAACACTTAATGCCGACTGCACAAAATGTCCTCTCCAAAATTGTGTGTGATCAGTGTTGGCCTGGGTTGTGGACCTGTGACTTCCTCAAACATCACAGACAGGAAGTGCAATTGATTAAGTGGTTTGTCGGAAATTGCCACTGGAGTAAATTGGTTTCCTCTTGTGGAAATTAAAAGATCTGATTTAATGCAGGTACATATTGCGTCTTGTCATAGACATGGCTCAGATGCTTATGGTTGCATTATGGCAGTTGTCATTGTCTTCAGCCTGCCAAGCCATTAAACAAAGGGGAGTGACCAAATGCAAATCAGGTATGTTCCAACACAGAAGGGGCAAACCAGTCTGAAGTGCTTGGTTACATACCATCTGCACAAGACCGCACACAACCCAGGCATATCTCTAGATTGTTAGGAATGTGTTAATGATGCAGGTTACAAAAACATGAACTACAGCCAAATTATGGTCAACACAATGACCATTCCACAGGGGCTAGCTACTTAAAGATCAGAAAGTACAAGAAGATAACATCAGGTTGAAAAAAGACTCAAATGGGAATGTTTGAGATAAATGGTTTCATAACAGGTCTTTGGGTAAACCACTCCCCCATGTGTTAGATACATGTTCCTCTTTGAGTGAAATTCTCCCCACTTTGAGTCCCAAAGCATGTTTGCTGTACTATTGGATTTTTGCACTTATTCTCCTGAGTGAGTGGGAACCTTTTTCCACACTCACTCTTTGTTTTACTCAGACCATAGGAATCTCTGTTACCTCTTTTTAATACTCCATCTTTTCTGGCATGTGCATTCTATTATTGCAATACACAGCAGTTGCTGCGGAGCTCCTTGAGATTCCTTTCTTATTTTACCTGTGTCACACATGTTACCAGGGTAGGGGGACACTTTTTGTCTCACCTGTATTTTATTTAGCGAGATTCACACATCCCACGTTAAGTGGAATGCCGAGGGGAAATATTGTCTCCCTTTTCTCACTTTTCCAGTAACTTTTAGTTACTGTTCCAAGTTCATATGACATGCGGGTGGCAATGTACCTTTTTGCATTGCTTTTTGCGGACCTTTACCTCAGGCTGTCTTCGCATGCTGTGGTAGGGGACACAAGGGACAATATTTGCCAAAAACGGTGGCTCAAGTTTTTTTAAGACCTGTTCTTGATGACTTGCTCTTTCCTGGGTTTTCTTCTACCTGCCTGATTGGGAAATATTTTGATGGGTCTTTTGTCTTTAGCAGGCTTCCCTTGGAAAGCCTGCCAAGACTTTCTGAGTGTCTGGAAGGACAGGAAGTAGGGGAGCTGAACAAAACTCCTGCAGTGTGCCTGCCTGGAACCAGTTTGTGCTGGGAGTCTGGCTGTCCCCATTGGACAATCTCGCTCAAGTTTGAATGAATGCTTGCCTGGAGACTGGTGGGCTCAGCCAGTTTTCTTGAATAAAATAGGAGGGTCATGAAGCCCCAAAGAAGAAGACTTCCTCTGCAATTTCTCAATGCCCGTGGTCCTGGGCCATTATGTGTTGCAACGTCTTCTAAAGCACAGTTTCATTTGAAACTTGGTAGGCATCCACCTGGTCCTCCAGTGACTAGATCCCACTCCTGAACGTCCTCTTAACCAAGATAAGGACTGAGAAAGGGTGTGAAATCCACCGCACAACTATCCTACAACTGATCTTTGAAAGATGCACCAATGAGCCAGTGCTGTGAAGATCTGCTGCTGGATGTCCAACTGCTCGAGTGCAACCACCAGATCCATCGCCAGTTCTTTTCTTCAGTCGCCAAGGCCAAGAATCCTGAACCGGGGTCTGCTGTTGCCTCTATTTGGGGACCGTCCTGCTGATCCAGCTTCTTCGCTTACAAGGTATGATTGAGCCCATAATACCTATTTGGGGCCTGCTTTATTGTCCGTTTGCTTCGAAGGGTTGCAGTTAAGCTGTTTCTTACATCCCATCACAGGACTACATTGAGCTACATTGGTGTGACAACCCTCTGTGCTCATTACCCAAAGAAACCTTACTGATGCTCACCTGTATACTTGAAAAAATCTTCATAGTCTCTACCTTGTCCACTGCTTACCTGCATTTTCTCCCTCTGCCCATAGTCACTGGAATCCCAGTGCCCCCTTGACTTTGTGAGACTCTCCTAGGATAGTGTTGGACTTCCTAAGCAGGATTAACTAAAGTTACACAAGTTGGTCTAAAGTATTCATACTTGTCTCAGAGGTTTCTTCTAATTGTTATGTTACCTTACAAATGTTCTAAAGTATTTTCTATCCTTTCGATATTGCAAGTATTCTGTGTTTATACTACTGTATGATAGTACTTATCTTAATTAAATGATGTAAGCCTTAGTGTATAACACATGAATATGTATTTTTTTTATATAACTGCTAGTGTGTAAGTGTTTCCTTGAACTAAGTGTATGCTCTAAGTTGTGTGTGCCTCACTACAGCCCTCAACCCACCTAGACTAAGCCTGGCTGATCAGCAATTGCTACCAAACCTTTTGTAGATCAGGCTAAACCTAAGGGGTGTAACCCTGTTGCCTAAAGGTGGACGTTCTAAAGTCTTATCCTAGACTGGACTTTACAAAAGCATCCTAACAGGTGTCATGTATAGCTGATTCTATGACAGTGGGAAAGATCATCATCCCTTGGCACATGCATCTCTTACAAACACTCCAAGCCTCTGGAAGGTTTGGACCTCAGTGAAAGGGCATTCTATACATACACCCATGCCTCCCATGCTTTTCCTACTCTCTTTCACCTCCATCTTCCCCTACCATCCCAGGCATTTTCTCGTCCCCTTTCCCCATCTTAAATTATCACACTTTGTGTCATGAAGTGAAATTTGTTTTTGCATATTTTAGCATTAAAATAATAAAAAAGAAGGAAAAAACATGCAAATATGCATTGGTTTATAATCTCTTTTAAATCAAACGGCCCTTGCCTAGTGGTAACCTGAAACAAAAGAATCGAAGTGCTATCTTGGTTTAGTAAGGCTCTGTAGTGAGCACAAGGAGGCAGCCATTTCAGAAATGTTGGCTTAACTCCGGTATGACAGTAGGGAACAATTAAGCTGAATGTTAACTGATATACCGTAGCCCACTTACCACAGGAAAAAGACACCCCATGACCAGGGACTCAAGCAGTGGTCGAAGTGGGCGGGTTCCTATATTTTATTTTGAAAAGATACTGTTCTGGAATGGTTTTGTTTTTAAAAAAAAAAGTCCAGGAAGAAGTTGAAACTTGGACTATCAGTGCACTGCACTGAACATTCCCCTAAACAGCAGGCGCATGTTTTTTGGGGGTTGTATTGTGCGTGAGAGGGGGCGCGGCGATGGGGTTTGTGGGGCACGGTGCAGGCCAGTAGGCAACATAGTTCCACTACTTCTTTTTGTACACTTCGAACACTGGACCCAGATAAGCCTTTTATGGGCAAAATGTCTGCAGCATAACTTGATGCCATACCAAACAGCCCAACAACTGCCTGTCATAACAGCCAGAACCACATGTCACTGGGTACCCTGCTTTGTGTTACCTAAACCCAACACCAGCAAATGCCAAGCAAGGGGAGGTCAGAATGCAGAATTGACATGCAATCACAGGTTGTGCATGCAGAATGGACATGGATTAGCATTTTAGGATGAATTGCTCACTTACGGGCAGGGGCAAGAATGATTTTCATATGGTTAGTCCAATTCTTTAATATCAATGATGTACTATAGTGAGTAAAGGATTGCTACCCAGAGGTATTCCTGCAAGTGTTACATTCATCACATTTTGCATTTATGAAATTAAAATATTGGGCTGCAGTATGTAACAGATTTTATGGCATGGCACACTCCAGCCAGGGTCTCCTTCCACTGACACTGAAGGTGGAGCACTAAAAAATTGTATTTTTATTTTTTTATTTGATTCCTGTATTCTTGGCTTAAATAGGCACCAACCAGTCTCACACCCATCTTAACAAATACCCTGTGTCGCAATGTGCCATGACCCAGGCCGGTGTGTAATAAGGAAATGTTCATTTATTTTTAGAGGTCAAATGAAAAATCAATGCAAAACAAATTTAGGGCAGAATCCACCATGGGGTAGAAATACAATTGCAAAGTTTTATAATACAGTTGATTCAACTTTCTAACATCTTTTACATAAACCTATAACAGAAATGGAAACAAAATCACTTTTCTTCGCTCCCACAGATGGCACCTAGGTTAAGCACTTCCCCTGCAACACTTCCCCAACACCTGCTAACTAAATTCTGTGTGGATTACAAGAAGTGGCAAGGAGTCAGAAAGAAGTGGGAACAATCATTTTTTTTTATTCGACCCTCCACCCCTGAAGGGGAGGGCAAAACGAAAAATGAAAACCCTCAAAATGAGCGAAATGGCATAATCGGATTTCACTGGTTACTCATGGATCAGTTACACTTGCGGTAGAGTAGCTTGGACAGAAATTTGTGTGGCTGCACTAAAGAGACAAGGAAGCAGACAGGCTACTGAGCAGGGCACTAAAGCAACGTGAACACAGGTGAGAAAATTGATTTTGGGTAGGAAAACAATGCAACAAAAATCACATGTGCCAGAATTACAATTTCTTATTTCAAATGGGCTTTAAACTGGCAAACAGCTAAGAAAATGGGCTTAGCGATCAAAAACGGAAATCGGTTATTGGGATGGGAAACAAACACACAGAACAGATAGGATACTGAGTGGAAGAGATGACTCTTTATAGGATGATAGCATGGGTTTTATTATGGGAAATGCCGTCGTATTTCGAAAAAGTCGTATTTTTAAAGGAAAGCAAAATACACAGGTAAAATCGGTTTTGTTAGCGCAATGATTAGTTCTACTAAACTATATGTTGAGGCTATAATTAGTAAAAACACTCGAAAAATTGTTAATTTCGAAGTGCAACAATAATGAACATGAATTTTCAATGGGGAATTAATTAGTTTATTTCAAATGATACTAGGGACTTACATAGGTAACTAAAGGAAATAGAAAAGAAATATGCTAACAGATATAAACTAAATAGATTCTTCTAGGGAAAGGGTGAATAGAGGATACTGCAATTTGGAAAATGTCTAGGGTTTTTATGGGATTTTAATTGGATTTGAACAAGATGCAAGGTAAAAGAGCGGGATATGCAGGTTTTGGGTACTGGTTGATGTGATACTTACAAGGTACACTTGAGTTGGGCAATTTGGACAGCCAGCAAGGTGGATAGTAGGGCCTGGGATCTGGTCATGGGCAGCGTGGTCAAGATATCAGGTTACGGGCGCAGCTGGGCTCTCCTGGATGGGAACGGCTGGGCACGTCTGGTAACTGTGGACAGCGGGATGGGTCAGCTGGGCAAAAGCTCAGGTCACAGGATTCTCCTAAAGGGGATACGTTGCCTTTCCTTCTTTCTCCCTGGGTTATTGGGTATACCTGGGTCTGGATAGGTGGTTCTGCCTGGATCTGGATCTGGAGTCTTGGAATCTTGAAGGGTACATTTTGAATGTTGAATATCCCTGTGTCACCATGGCTACCTTTTATATAGCCAGAATGACATCAGAGAATTTTACAATAGGGGTGGAAGTACCCTGGACTTAACCCCTGAATGGGATAGGCCAGGCTATTCATGTCGCCTCCTCACTCTGGGCTGGTTGGTCCAAGGGAAGTGACCTCACCTTAGGTGGGTACATGTTATGACTCCCTTTGTCTCACAAAACTATTTTTAACAAAAAATAATTTATGCAACAAAAATTCATATTTACAATAGTCGCCATTATAAAAATCAGATAGGAAAATCCCATATTTCACAAGGAATATGCCGGTTCGAATGCCAATTCTGTGCGATGTTGCCTGCGCCTTGGGCACAATTTTGCCGTTTTCAGGAGGAGCACATTATCTAAAATTCTGCAAATGGCTACACATATTCATAATGGTATTTCGCATAGTTTCCCCAAGTTTAATATCTGTGCCATTTAAGCCCCCCCAGAATTGCATTTTTCCTGCTGTTTCAGTTAGCCACGTGCCAGAAAGATGCACCTAGTCTTATTGTGCTTGTCCAAAAATCACATTAAAACTGCCATAATATCACATTACTGCTTATTCATGTTGCGGGGAAAAATGTCTTAAAGTATAAATGTCCTGCATTGTCAATGAGGTGGATTTGCCAAAGATGTGGGCGGTGCTGCCACCCCCACATTCCAAATTGTCTCCCCTTACACAAGGGGTTTCCATGACTCCCCTTTGAAGTCCTCCAGTTTGAATGTGGTGGAAATCTCACCTCTGACGGAAAACTCAGGGCTGCACCCCCATCCATTGTCCTGGGGAGAAAGTCTGCCTGGCAGTCTGGGAGAATCTGTAATTATCACACTGTCAGGTCCATAAGAACAGGGCACATGACCTTGCTTTATCAGTTCACGGGAAGGTGCGACATTGGCCTTGCTGGCAAACTGGTTTGACAGAAATTCCTGGGCCTCAGCCTGGATGATTTGTCTTTTGGGGGGAAAACACAATATACAAATTTCAGCCCCTCTCCCCACATGTACAAGTGTGTTTCTGTGCGAGTTACAGTATTGTTTCACATTTAGCTTTCACAATATCATTTTCTGCTTTGCAAAAGCAGATTTACCCATGTTCTTTTTCTCTCATGTTTATTTAACAAAACATGTTTTTCCCGCACACAGCTTCCTTTGCATTTACTTTCTGAAATACTTTTTATAGATCTGGTCGGTTTCTGTACACAGAGATATGCTTGAAAATGGGTTCTTGGTTTTTGACACGAGGCAAGAGAGAACATCTTTGCTTTGGAGTACTTTGCGTGTGTTGGTTTATTTCAAAAAGTAAATCCAAGCTGTGTGGACTTGAAGCAGAATTCTTTGGCTTTTCAGGGACTTTACTGAAGAAACAATGCCGTTCTGGGAGGGATGGCCTTATAAAAGAATAAGAAAGTGTTGATAACTTTACTGATTGTCTTCATTCATAGAAAGCATTGGTATCTTTCAAGTGTGTATTCCCCCTATGTATATGTTTCATATGCTGTGAGTGAACCCCAAATGAATTACTGTAAGAACATATTTGAAGTATAAGTCTACAACTATAGTACTTTTTGATTTCTTTGTTCCTAAGTATTATTGGCTAAGATATATCACTAAAAGAAAAAAGAAAGAGCCAGAAATGTGATGTCATGAGTGATGTCATCAATGATATTTGTGATGTCATCTTTGATGTCCTGGGTGTTAGTCTTAGCAATGCACAGTGGTGGCGCGAGTTATGGTTGCTTAGCTTACCATAACTGGTGAATTTCAGGGGTTTTTCGGTTTTACTTGGAACCATACCGTCCCTTTAACAAAGTTTTTTTTTACTGAATTTCATAGGTTTTTAGTAGCATAACTTAACCATAACGTCCCTTTATCAAAGTTTTTTTTTTACTGAATATACATATACATACTGTTAATTGGATAGATGTTTACTAGGATTCCCTTACTTTATATACATATAAAATGCTGTACCTCCTGTTAGTGATTTTGATGTCCGCGGACTGTGCATATGTCCGCGGACGGATGCAGACAACATCAAAGGTACCTAAAAACTCAGGGGGTATCTTAGATTGTTCTATCATGCCATATAAACACTGAACAAGTTCAAAAAGCAGCACATAAACACATTATATGTAACAATAAATAAGAAGTGCAACCTATATATGTAACACATCAACCATCCATTTACATACCATGTGTACTAAAATGGAATATACCAAAACAAAAAAGATATGCTTCCAACATAATTACCTCACAGAAACTGCACAGCTAGGAGCAAGAGCAGACCTACACAACAGTAAGAACACAACTTTCCAGAAACTAGTAAGTAAACTTAATTTTTCTTATATATTTCTAAACTTTCTGTATTTGGTACACTAGAAGTAATATGTCCAGTACTTTGGAATGGCTTGAAGAAAATAACCCACGTGAGGAAATGTCTGAAGACAGTGATACTAATGGTAGACACTTCTCTATATAAGAAAATTAATCATCATTACTTTATGTGTACTTAACATATACATTTTCTATTAACAGACCATACAGACATTGAAAATACTTTACAGAGCATGGAACAGAAAATGGATATGCTTATGGAAAATTTCAATCTTTTGAAACATTTTGTAGAGGACCACATAAAAGAAAAAATAAATATCATTGTCCCACATGCACCTGTTCCCCCTCTCCATGTCCAAGTCCCAAACCCTCACTACCAAGAAAAATGTTATGATGAGACTTCCATCCCTCCATCCCCTTGCTTCGATCCTCTCCAAACCCCTAACTCCCCTGTATTTGTGTCAGTTCCTGCGTCCCCCTCTCTTTCATAAATGTTATATTTGTATATAATAATAAAATATTATATGTGTTGTTACTTCATTCCTTTGTATCTTATTTTTTTTTTAAAAAAGGCAGTTAGGGTGTCCGCGGACAGCGCGGGTGTCCGGAATGTCCGCAATTGACCAAAATGGGGGTGTCTTGAGGACACTATACCTGTCTGTACTGTAAGCATGCAAGATGAAACTGTTCTTAGAACACACCAGGTGTCCGGAGTGTCCACAATTAACCAAAATGGAGGTGTCCTAAGGACACTATACCTGGCTGTACTGTCCGCAAGCAAGATGGAACTGTTCTTAGAACATACTTGGTGTCTGGAATGTCCGTAATTAACCAAATGTAGGTGTCCTAAGGACACTATACCTGTCCGTACTGTTCGCAAGCAAGATGGAACTGTTCTTAGAACATACTCGGTGTGTGGAATGTACGCAATTAACCAAAATGGGGGTGTCTTGAGGACACTATACCTGTCTGTACTGTCCACAGGCAAGATGAAACTGTTCTTAGAACACACCAGGTGTCCGGAGTGTCCGCAATTAACCAAAATGGAGGTGTCCTAAGGACACTATACCTGTCCGTACTGTCCGCAAGCAAGATGGAACTGTTCTTAGAACATACTTGGTGACCGGAATGTCTGTAATTGAACAAAATGGAGGTGTCCTAAGGACACTATACCTGTCTGTACTGTTCGCAAGCAAGAGGGTACTGTTCTTAGAACATAAGCGGTGTGCAGAATTTCCGCAGTTAATCAAAATGGCGGTGTCCTAAGGACACTATACCTGTCTGCACTGTTCGCAAGGAAGATGGAATTGTTCTTAGAACACACTCGGTGTCTGGAATATCCGCAATTAACCATAATGGAGGTGTCCTAAGGACACCATACCTGTCCGTACTGTCTGTAGAACATCTACGCACATGTGCACCACACCCATAAGTCCTGCAAACATTGCACCTGTCCGTAACTGTCCGTCTCATATGTGTTACACTTTTAATTAGTTTGAGGACCCGAACACTGCCCGTAGAAAACCCGCACGCATGCGCAGGACCGTTCCTACGCATTTGGTGTCCTGCAGATACCCATCCCATTCGCGGATGTGCTTGCAACATCATCATGTAACCGCACCGACGCTAAGCGTGTGTCCTGATTTGCAGACACTGTCCGGGTCCCCGAACATTTAAAAAGGACTTTTTTAGATAATGAAAATTATTTTACAGTAAAAATTCACCATTGCGCATGTACCAGACAATGACTCTGGCTTTCTACACACTTTTTGGAAGTTTTTGAGCCTTTTTGGGATGTTCGATTTGTCTGCGGATGGCGTGGCTGTCCGCAGAGAGCACACCTACCCCCCTATGAAAGGCCACACCCCAGAGCTAATCCTCATTGTGCTTCTGGCTACCAGACAGAGCATTGTCTATATTAGCTTTTGCTAATCTTCCTGATTTTGCTGCTCTTGCTGCTTCCCATCAGACCTGATGGGATCTATGCTTGCTGCTGCTCCAGCTGGTGCTACTAGTTCCTCACCCCCACCCCCACCCTCTCCACCACCAACACCTCCCCAAGGGCCTGCAGAGGGGAACAGGCATGAGGATGTAGAGGAAGGAGGATGAAGAGAATGAAGAGGATGAGGTAGTGCAAGTCCCTACTACCAGAATTCGCCGTGAGTCTTGGGTGTGGCGGTTGTTTACCATTCATGGTGACGTACCAAAAGCACATGTGAACAAGGTCACTAGCAACCAGTGCAAAATGGGGCTGAGTCGTGGGAGGCCTGGTTCGTACAGCTTTGGTACAGCATCCATGAAGCAACACCTACGGTCGTTCCGCGGTGGGGCCGTTTGCAAGGTTGTACCTTGTGATAAACGCAGTAGGTTGAGTTCCTCTACAACATCCTCCGTTTCCACTCCTGTCACCACAAGAGACACTCCTGTGGGATAGTGCATCCCTCCAGCTGCCTCACAGGCCATCCATGATGCTGTTGATCCTTACCTTTCGAGGGTCCCAATATTGTGTATGTACTGTGACGCAGTACTCTGCAGGGGAGTCAGTCTTCTGAGTGCTTTGAGGCTGTGGTCATGGAGCATGAGAAGGTCTGCCCACTACCTAAATAAGGCCCACCTACATCTTCCTCTCTCCACCTGCCCTTTCTTATCCCCGTGGTTGGTGTCCCTTCCTTACCCTCCTTTCCTTGTGTGTTGTGTAAAAAAAAAAAAAGGCTCTTTTCAGAGCCGCCTTTCAGAGTTAAAAAATAGAAGTGGCAAATAAATGGAGCAGGACCCTGTGCATTTTTTAGAAGTCTGCAGACAGTTCGCAGACATTTAAAATTTTGGGGTGCTGCTCTATCAAAACCATTGCACTGTTCTCTGGAAGGAAGTGGTGGCTCTGAAAAAAGCCTTTTGGTGGTGTTTGTTTGTGTTTGAAAAACTTCAAATGGTCAACACCTACTACAAAATGAATGGCTGTAATTCCAAAAAAGGGTGCAATGCATTTTGTACATTTCTCAGAAAAATCTGATTGCTAGCATAAGATGGACTCCATCTCTGCGAAAAATGTGGGTGCTACGAAACATAATATTTTCATTGTGAAAGGAGGACCTGCCACCATCTCTTAAAAAGGCACAAACAGCCTTATTGACATTGCGTCTTGCTTTCTCCTTTTGTGGACCAAATGAAAAAGAACGCAGCCACAATTGTCTCTGCACAATACGAGAAAAAATTACATGAATTTGGAAACATGTCCATGACCTTCCCTAGTCCTTCTTTCATTGCAAATTGCAAAGAAATTACAGACACATGTCCTAAACTGTTCCCTCCACAATGAATTATAATTATATCTGGATGATGCTGTGTCTCCAATGTAGCACAGAAAGGTACCAGGTCCAGCCACTTCATTCCACGCACTCCATGCCAATGCACTTCCACAGAAGGGAATCCAAAATCTTCAGCTACTCCACAGCGTTCTGCATGCACCTCCAACCAACGTATCCATGAGTCTCCCAAAATCCAGACAATCTGTTTTCTGAAACACACAGCCATAGCTATCTGTTCTTCTCTGATAGAAAATACTTTCTGACAAACTCTCTCCTTACACAACACACCCAGTAAACTTTATTGACCAATCCCTTGCTCTACTCATTCTCATTTGCATGCCTCTCCACCCCAAAATCCCTGTAAGTAAAACACGGTGTCCGCAAAAAAACCGCCATGTCCGCAGACATATCCAAAATCTGAGCGTGGTGAATGAAAATGTTTGCCCCATTTCCCCTTTGAGGTTGGCTCTGAAAAGAGCAGTCTTTTTTTGTTTTTTTCCAGATGCTTGACAGACACCTGTTATTTAGTATTATTTTCTTTTTTTTTTCTTACTTTACTCCTAAAATCTTCACATAACCTTCTCCAAAGCATCCCTTAGATTCCAGAACACCATGGCATTTCCCATAAAAGATAAAGAAATGCCATCTTCTTTAAAATAAACAGCATTACTGGAATCAATGTTCTCATTATTACAGAAGAACATACCAGCTCTAAGCATGAAAGCACACATGCCTCGGTTGATTGCACACCTAGCAATGTTTTGCTGAGGACAAAAAAAAAACTATTGTCCCATATTGCCCTAGGTACTAATACAGAAAAAATAAGTTTGGCATTTGGAAGGATGTTCATAATTGCTTGAACCAAGTGTTCCAAATCTGCCAACAAAGTAGGGGCACTGACATAGCCCAAATGGAAAGCACCACAGTGCAAAACTACCACATGGGGACTGTTCATCCTGCCCATATTGTCACAAACTTGTACAATTCCCTGTACATTGCAATCAGGCACAGTGCTCCACCCACCTCCACTCCTTTAACATCAAAATTGTTTGCCACGTGCCTGCATTGAGCATACTGCTGTAAACCATGCACAAACATATCTCCAAGCACCAACACCCTGACTTTCTCCACCTCTGCCATCCTCACTACACACAGCCTCTTTCAACACAAATCCACAACCTCAACACCTGATTGGCTAATCCCTACAGTCCCCTTTCCATGCTGGATTTGCTGGAAAACCCCAGATGTGGCACGCCCTCTCCGCGAACAGCCATGGTGTCCGTGGACCGTGTAACTCTTGGACAGCCCTTCTACCCTTTCCACTTCACTCTCTGTGCCATTCCCTCATTGGATACAGCTAAGCAGTCACACAACCATCCACCAATCACATCCAAGACCTCTACATCTAACTCCACCATCAGAGTTCAGCACTTCAGATGTACTGTTGATAAATGAGTACAAGTCTCATATTACTGGAAAGCACCTACTACACAAACTACTGTACAAGTCTCCAAGATTTCTACTTGCAGCTGCATGCATATCCACATGCATGAATACAAAACACAGGTATGCATATGTTATGCAGGTTACATGTACAACCCTTATCAATGCATACGAACAGAGAAACTGCCACTTAACCTGTATAACCTATAAAATGAACATACTATTATTTTTCCCATCTGCTATAATCAACTGTCACTTCCAAACATGTCTGCTATCTAAATTCTTTTTTTACACACACAGCTATCTAAACAATTATAATATTAAAAGATGGGATAAATAACAGTATAATTGTAGAAAAACACTTAGTAGTGTATTATAAAATTACACACAGCCAGGATAAGTTCATGCATCTTTGTACACTCACACATATAGACACTATCATTGAAAAGCTCACAGTTGAAATAACACCAGTGCCTCTACATCACATCCTTCTGCTTTATTACCCACATCTTCACAAACGCATACATTGTATGCTTTTCTATACAGTTTCTGCTATTTATCTTACAAAAATTGCACAAGTACATCATTATTTCTTCTATCTCCTAACATGCAAAAACACAGCCCTAAGAAACCAAGTGAGTTTCATATACTTAGTATTCTACTCATTGCAAAGCATATTGTAAGTAAACTATAAAGGCTGCACATAGTCAAAGGAAACTGCATGCACACACTATGTTCAGTTATCAAACAAGAATACTACTACAAAAACATAAAAATAAATGTCTACATTAACATCAGTGCTTTAAACACACAAAATTACTAACTTCTTTCTTTTACAATTGCAGTGAAGACCACTCTCCTGAAAAGCAGCAGCATCTGAAGTACAAACAACAACTCAGAAAAACCTGCTCATTCCAAACAAAAAAAGTAAGCACAATACTACCATAATATTCTTACTGTTACTGAAACACACTGTGGGGTTGATTCATGGAATTTGTGCACCAAAAAACAGAGATTTGTGCACCATCCCGCCCACAAATCCCCTTTTGTTAAACAGGGATTTGCAGGCACAATGGCGTACAAATCCCTGTTTTTCGGCACACAAATGACACATCTCAGCCCCTAGAATGTTAGTGTTGCAGAACAAAGAACTGTTTTAATTCTATACCATTAGATTTACTATTAGTGCTTCTCCTCACCACTAATTTACTTTCTGCTGTCATCTGATCCTCAGTACACTAACACTGAAATACAAGAATAGCCTTACCAACTAGTTGCAGCTGTCCAATACACAATGACACACCAACACATACACCCTTAACATCATACTCAGACACTCATGCACACAGCACACATACATTGCAGAACAGCCCAACACATAGCTTCTTTTTTTTCAACAGGTCCCAAAGAATGCCGACCAAAAACCAAGTCGGTAGAAAGCAACGAAGAAGTGGAGCAAATGAAAATAAAAGTGCCCAAAATAAGCATCCATCTCTAGCAGAATTTGTACAAAAAGTTCAAACAAAAGATACAATAGAGTCATTAAGCGAACCAAAAACAAGCTTCCAGTACAAAAAATGTTCCCTCCTCTTTCAAAATGTAAAACAAAACAGAAAGTGATTAACAAGAATTCAGCTACCACTACTGCTAACACTGCTGCTATAAATCTTGATGTAGTGTCAAGTAACCATACCAAAAAAAGACGTATTTTAGAAGAAAATGTTCCACCACAGAGTCCTTCAGCATCTTATAAAAACAGGAGAGAAATTATGCACAACCCTTAAAACCTACAGTAGAAAATGAATCTTAGAAGCTCTCATAGACAGTGCAATCCTTCCCTCAAAAGGAAGTTATTTCTTTTAGTGTTAAACATAATGAAACCACTAACAAAACTAACTACTAAATTACAAAAAAGACTTCTCAATAAACGGAATGTCAACAAAAATAACTTCTTAAATATCTGGGGAGGTGAATGGAGTCACACCACGAGCACAGAACCATATTTCAATGAAGAAGCATACAAACAAAAGCAAACAAACACAATTGCCATATATAGCAGTGGATGTGGGTATAAAAAACATAATAATACCATAATGTAACAAGAAATACTGCTTACAAAAATATCCCCAGAAAACTCAGTATCACCTCTCCATTCGACTGAACCAGAACATCCAGTATACAAATGGCCATGCACGTCAATGTGTAACATTGCCAAAAAATCTTTCAAATCTTTATGCCAGTTCCTCAATCAGTACGTGAAAGGCAAAGACAAAATCAAAATGAAACTACTACAAAATATAGAAACCTGTCGAGTGCGCAAATACACAGGACTACAAGGACATTCATTAGCCTGCATTTCAGGACCTATTTGCAAAAGCACCTTCCATCATATCAAAATGATATCAACACATCATTCAACTATAAGAAATGTAGTCTATAAACTGTACAATGCTAAAAGTCCTGCTTTAGCACTAGCCAATTTAAATAACAATCTTCTACATGGTACAGCCAGAGACCTACTCGAGGAAATAGAGCATATCCAGAGAAAACATTTTGGAAGTGACAGCCACTTACAAAATTCAATAGCTTTACAACAGACTAGCAACAATTGTACAGATGGCAACCTTCTACTACACACATACAAAAAAGAAATACTAAAATGTAAAAGAACATCCGCTGAAGTACCAAACCATGTGTGTGTGTGTTGCCGCAGAATTCTTTATAAAAGTAACACAAAAACTGTATACATAACATACAAAATAGAAGACAATGAAGATTCCAAATGGTTTGAATGAGCTCTCTACCTTATAACAGAAAACAAATACGAAATAACTGACCCCTTAATACTTTACTGCACTATAAAACTTAACAACAACCAAGCTCCTTCACGTGCTATCACAAATAACTTGGAATTATTCCCAATACCAAAACCCCTTCAACAGCTCAATTCATAGGAGAGCATCATAATTCAAACAGTGCACCCATTTCAAGCAATAATACGCCTTTGACCAAAAACAGCAACATTACCTCCCTCTGAATTAGTGAAAGGCATTCGTGGCAAAGACGTTTAGTTACCATTAGATCTGAAAGAAAATGTACACACTCTGGGAGTGCAACGTCCAATAGAGCAATCTTTGTCTTAGTAAATGGTGTACCTACAAAAGACAAAAGAATTTGGCAACAACTCGTAGACTTACATAAAGTTAGACAAGCCTTGCAATAACTAAAAGACAGTAATAAATACTACAAAGAAATGAATATTGAAGAAAACTTGAGGGAAACCACTGAAATAATTCAAGAGTCACCAGAAACTGGTCAATTTGAACTTCTAGATCCTGCTACAGTATCCAATATTTTGTACCGAATGCGACAAACCAAAGGATCACCAATCAGCATATGGGAAAAAAGTATAGAAGCACATGCTTTTCCTCTACTCTTTCCTACTGGGAAAGGAGGAAGTTACGATGATAGACCCATTCAGATAACAGCATCGGAATACTGCTCATTACGAATATATTCTGAAGATCCCAGATTTAGACAAAATGTGAAATACATATTCCACCTACTCTTTGAAAGTGAACTAGCAACTCTATGCTACGGAGTTGCACACACATTGAAATCAGGTACCCACTTTCAAAATATGTCAGCTATGCAATTACTACAAAAAGTGCAAGAAAAAGACGAAGTTTTACAATCAAGCATTACAAATCTGTTAGCAAACATGTGTGGTACTAAAGAGTACTGGTTCTGATGTCACAGAGATGTACGTTATATGATATGAAACCTTGGCCCGCCCACTTGGTTTGTTACATTAAGTTGTGCAGAATATGCATGGGAAGATTTACATGATTTAATATGCATATCAAACAAAAACTAAACAAACATAGTTATACTAGCACCAGGAGAACTTTGATCTCTCGATCCTGTAAATGTTTCAAGATATTTCCATCATCGCTTTATTGCTATGCTACACTTTATTTGTAATAAAACTCTTCCTCCCCTTGGAGAATTGCAACACTTCTTTTGGAGAAAAGAATACCAAGCCAGAGGAGCACCACATATCCACATGCTTTTATGGATTAAAGATGCTCCTAAATTTGGTCAAGACAGTGATGCCACTGTTTTACAGTTTACCGAAAAATATGTCACTTGTGAAATTCCATCAGAAGCATCAAACAGTGATCATCATGCACAAAGTGTACAATTTCAAAGACACAAATGTGGGAAATATTGTCATCGCAAATACAAAAACAAAGGGATATACTACACAAAATGCTGCTTTGGTTTCCCTTTACCATTTACAGAAACAGGTGAAGTGAACAACTTCATGTCTTCAGTTAGACATAGTGTTAAAGCTAAATCACCTAGGAACACATATTACATAAAAAGAACAGAAGAAGCTACATATATCAATGATTACAATGTAATCATTGCCCTCTTATGGAATGCAAACATAGATGTGCAGTACATTGCAGACAATACCACTGCAGTTGCACGATATGTTACAGCCTACTTAACCAAAGCAAAAAAAACAGAGCTTCAAGACCTCTGGGATGACTTATCATTGGACAAAACACTGTCTCAGAAATTGTACAGCTTAGGCATCAAAATGCTCTCTCATAGAGAATGTGGCTGCTATGAAGCTGCAGATCATTTAACCGGTACTGCTTTGTGTGGAAAATCTGAAAATATAGTATGGCTAAGTCTTGGTCCTGCTAAATCTAGAAAAAGAGTTCTCAGATCATACAACAACATAGAAACAATAGCCAAAAATGATCCTAACAGCCAAAACATTTTCAAAAATGATTTACTGGACAAATACTACCCAAACAGGAGTACCACTTTGGAAACCATGTGTCTATACCACATAGGCCAAAACTTCACATACAAAAATAATATAAAACCTGATTAAAATAAAGGTAGATACCGAGTGACAAATTGTGAAGGCAGCTTAGTGAAAGTTACCAAACGAAGCTTAATTAATCATATCAAATTGTCATTAAAAACTCCTCAACATAAAGAACTATATTAAATGTCCCTGCTACAACTTTTTAAACCATGGAGAAAAGAAGAAGAGTTACTAGATATCTATGACTCCTATGAAGACACTTTCAAAGCAAATGAAAGCACTATAACCGATGTAAACATTACACAGTACAAAACAATGTTGCACAATGAACAGCAACACGAAGAAGAACTCCAGGCCCAACTAGATAAGGACACTCCCGACAGTAGTCAACCTTCTGTAACAGGAAGCCAAGAACCAATGGGACAGCCACTAATAGCAAATGAGGCAGAATTAGCTATGGCACAAGTAGAAAACACCATGTCTCACTATGAAGAAGATACAGAAGACTTAACTGTACTGCAATCAAAACTGAGCAATGAGCAGCCTAGCATTTTTCAAGAAGTAACAAAAGAAATTGCACATGGTGTATAACATGAAAATAAAAACTGTACCTGCCAAAATTACAAACCTATACTACTATACCTCCGTGGTAAAGCTGGTTCAGGCAAAACATTCTTAATCAAAATCATCAGCAAGTTCCTTCAACAATTAACAAACAATAAACTGTCAGCTTTTGTAACTGCCACCACATGTTTAGCTGCCTACAACATAGGTGGTGTCACTTTACACCGATTATCACTCCTTCCAGTAGAACACCAAAACAAATTAGAATATTACAAACTTTCTACAGAAGCGGCAATGGAACTAAAACAAATGAAAATGCTACTAATAGATGAAGTGAGCATGGTCTCCAACCTAATGTTGGCTTTGATTCACCTCAGATTACAAGAAGTACTCAAAACAAACTACGATCAGCTCTTTGGAGGAAAACACATTTCCGAGATCTTCTTCAATTGACACCAGTGAAAGGTGAACCTGTTTGTAAAACCTTAGGCCACACTCTGCCGTAAAACTGTTGGCAGCATTGGAAATGTTAACCTTTGGCAACATTTCCAATACAGAGAATTAACAGAAAACATGCGCCAGTCTGCAGACCTCACCTACACCAACATTTTAAAAAGTATTAGAGTTGGTGTACTATCTCAAGAAGCACAAGCAATATTGAAAACCCGGTACATCCATGCACTTTGTGGCCATAACTCATGCGCTACTGATGTCATGGAACAATTAGCACACACAAATGTCAATTGCATGTCCTTGATGCCAACTCTTGCAAGCTGATCCAAATTCAATGAAACAATGTTGAAAAAAGAAATGCAACCAATAATTGAAATTTGCTCCACAGACAAACTGGACGTACGTGGTATGACACTACCCATGTGTCAACAAGCCACAACAAGACTAAATACCTTAGAAAAAGCTATCTGCAACGCAGCTGGTTTGGAGAAAATATTAAAATTATCTTCAAACTGTAGAGTAATGCTTAAACGTAATCTTGACGTGGAGCAAGGACTGGTTAATGGAGCACTTGGTACAGTTGTTGGCTTTCAAACATACCCACGTGACAACAACATATTCTCTTTGACAAACTATCAGAAGTAAAAAGGATAGGACGGTCATCAGCTCATTTCCTTCTTTTCAAAGACATGTATGTACGCAGAGAACAATTTTCTCTAACTCTAGCAAACGCAGTCACCATTCACAAATCCCAAGGTCTTACCCTAGATAAAGCATTGATAGATATTGGGAACACAGTCTTTAAAATATAAAGAAGGCATGAGCTACGTATACAATATATATCCCACTCTGAATACTTTTGCAAAGTTTGTTGAGGATTCGTCCAGGGGCAGAAAAGTTATAGGGGGGGTCCCAAAACTTTTTTTTCCCCATAGTTGAATGGGAAAAAATGTTTGCTCGTGCCTACAGCCCAAACCGCTGGACGGATTTTCACCAAATTTGGACCAGGAGCAGCGGTTTGGTCCCGAAAGCGTGCTTTTGCAAATTTGGTGAAAATCCCTCCAGTAGTTGTTTTAAAATGACCAAAAAGTAGGTACAAAAAAAATTAGTGATTTCTGTGTTCGCTTCGTGGACACACTTCCCTGTTCGATCCGCGGAAAGTATCCTGATTGGCCAGTCGGCTCGCATGATGTCCGCGGACATGCGACATGTTCGCTGATTGGACGGTGTTAAGCGTGAAGCGCGTCAGATTTTCGGTAGCGACCCGGCATCTTGGATTCGCGGACATCCGCGGACGGCGCAGTGAAAGTTTGTTCTAAATGTGTATTTAGTATGGTGTGTTGGTGTGTAGGAGTGTTTGGGGAGGATGGAAGGGGATGAGCTAGGTGAAATGTTGTGCTTTTTTATGTGGTAGACGTTCTTTTTGTGTTTGATTTGTCTGCGGACATCACGGGTGTTCTGAAATGTTCTAAATAAACTGAATGGGGGGTGTTCTGAGGACTCAATATGTGTCCGTTTTGTTCGCAAGTAAGATGAAAGTGTTCTAAGAACACTCGCAGTGTTCTGAAATGTTCGCAAATAAACAAAATGGGGATGTTCTGGGGACGCTGTCCGTATTGTTCTGTGGCAAGTTGAATGTGTTCTAAGAACACTGGGGTGTCCTGAAATGTTCGCAAATAATCAAAATGGCGGTGTTCTGGGGACGCTGTCCGTATTGTTTTGTGTCAAGTTGAATGTGTTCTAAGAACACTCGGGGTGTCATGAAATGTTCGCAAATAAACAAAATGGGGGTGTTCTGATGATGCTGTCCGTATGGTTTGTTGTCAAGTTGAAAGTGTTCTAAGAACTCTCGCGTTGTCCTGAAATGTTCGTAGGGGGTGTCCTGAAGACGCTCTCCGTATTGTTCGAAGGCAAGTTGAAAGTGTTCTAAGAACAGTCTCGGTGTCCTGAAATGTTCGCAGGGGGTGTCCTGAAGACACGGTCGGTATTGTTCGATGGCAAGTTGAAAGTGTTCTAAGAACACTCGGGGTGTCCTGAAATGTTCGCAAATAAACAAAATGGGGGTGTTCTGAGGACGCTATCCGTATTGTTCGTTGTGAAGTTGAAAGTGTTCTAAGAACTCTTGCGTTGTCCTGAAATGTTCGTACATAAACAAAATGGGGGTGTGTTCTAAGAACACACCCGTTGTCCTGATGTGTTCTAAGAACTCTCGCGGTGTCCTGAAATGTTCATAGGGGGTGTCCTGAAGACGCTGTCCGTATTGTTCAATGGCAAGTTGAAAGTGTTCTAAGAACTGTCTCAGTGTCCTGAAATGTTCGTAAATAAACAAAATGGGGGTATGTTCTAAGAACTCATGCGTCGTCCTGAAATGTTCGTAGGGGTTGTCCTGAAGATGCTGTCCGTATTGTTCAATGTCAAGTTGAAAGTGTTCTAAGAACACTCGAGGTGTCCTGAAATGTTCGCAAATAAACAAAATGGGGGTGTTCTGAGGACGCTGTCCGTATTGTTCGTTGTGAAGTTGAAAGTGTTCTAAGAACTCTCGCATTGTTCTGAAATGTTCGCACATAAACAAAATGGGGGTGTGTTCTAAGAACACACGCGTTGTCCTGAAATGTTCGTAGGGGGTGTCCTGAGGACGGGAAGTGTTCTAAGAACTCTCGCGGTGTCCTGAAATGTTCGTAGGGGGTGTCCTGAAGACGCTGTCCGTATTGTTCAATGGCAAGTTGAAAGTGTTCTAAGAACTGTCTCGGTGTCCTGAAATGTTCATAAATAAACAAAATGGGGGTGTGTTCTAAGAACTCACGCATTGTCCTGAAATGTTCGTAGGGGTTGTCCTGAAGACGCTGTCCGTATTGTTCGATGACAAGGTGAAAGTGTTCTAAGAACACTCGAGGTGTCCTGAAATGTTCGCAAATAAACAACATGGGGGTGTTCTGAGGACGCTGTCCGTATTGTTCGTTGTGAAGTTGAAAGTGTTCTAAGAACTCTTGCATTGTTCTGAAATGTTCGCACATAAACAAAATGGGGGTGTGTTCTAAAAACACATGCATTGTCCTGAAATGTTCCTAGGGGGTGTTCTGAAGACGCTCTCCGTATTGTTCGCTGGCAAATTGAAAGTGTTCTCAGAACACTGGTAATGTCCGCGGACATTAAAAGTTTCCATAGGCCATAGTTGAAATGTTTTACTCTATGGGTGTGATATGCTGCGGTGGTTGTGGCCAGGGCATAGAGTGTTGGGTGCATGGCCATGCACCCAACACTCTATGCCCTGGCCACAACCACCACAGCATATCACATTTATAGTTGCTTATAACTTTGGGTCAAAAACAAATTTATAAGGAACAAAGTTATAAGATACTATGGGTGTGATATGCTGTGATGGTTGTGGCCAGGGCATAGAGTGTATAATATACTTACTGTTTGGTTTAGTAACTTGAGTACATGTATTTCTTGTTAATTTCTGTGATAAAAGAAAATAGCATGTTAGTATTAGTATTTTGTAATGACTTTTCACATTGTATAATCAACATTTTTTTTTTTTGGACCCTCATATTTAGTAGGTTACAAACCAGAGTACTGTGCAATTTGCTTAATTTCTGTGTTCGTTGCTAAAATCATTGGGTCTGTGGGAGGAAAAAAAATCCATGTTGGATTAAAAAAAAAACTTTTTCTGTTATGCTACAGTTTATTTGTTTGTTTGTTTTCAGTGTTCATTTGTTGTTTCTGGCTAATGCTTTATACATTGGGTTGTTGCATTTTATTTGGAGCAGTAATTTATCATTTATTTGTTTGGATATTATGAAATTTTGGAGCAGTTAGATACCAGTAGGCGCATTCTTACTGTCTATTTTTTGATATATTTTAGTGGTATTGATTTATCTGTTTGGATATTGTTAAATTTTGGGACAGTTAGATACCAATTGGCGTATTCTAACTGTCTATTTAGTGATATATTTTAGTGGTATTGATTTATCTGTTTGGATATTGTTACATTTAGTCTATTTTTTGCTCTAATTTAGTGGTATTCATTTATGTGATTAATGGTTGTAGAATCTTTGGGCAGTTAGACACCTTTTGGAATATTCTAACAGTTTATATGTTTTACTACAAGTTTACTTGAGGTTTAAGTACAGTTTAGTTATCAAATTTTGGTTTAAGAACATTAAATAAGCGTTTGTAAGATTTGCTGGTAATCTCTGCTTTAGAGTAATGGTACTATCATTACATTGAAACCATCCACATTTCTTTTTTATATATGCAGTGTAGTGCCCTGAATTGGTTGTGGCTCCTGCGTGGTAGATTATACCTATTGTTGTGAAGGTTTTCTTACCAAGTGATATTTGACCATGTGTGAATCCAGTCAGCTTGCAGTTGTTTTTGGTACCATCTGCATTGTAACGTAGAAGCATTAGTATTACGTATTTACTATGTGTTTGTATTATTAACGTGGAGCGATTATCTGAATTTGCAGGTAGAACATAATCTACCATGGTTTGCATTTTGTACAAGTTGCTGAAATGGAATGGATTCACAATTAGGTATTGATATATATATGAAGCATTCATTGGGATTTCTTCTTGTGTCACATTGTTCCAGAGAGTGCATTTATGTTTCCACATGTATGAAATCTTCCAGATTTCATTTATAGGTATGTTTTTGTTTTCCAGTACTTGTAGTAAGTACATTAAAAATTCTTGTGGATACTCCTGTGAGTTTATAGTGAATTTCACCATTCCAGCACAGTCGTCCAATTGTTGTCTTATTCCATAAACACTATACGTGTTGTCATGATTGTTTGCTGCATTTCTGTGAAGTACTAACATTTGCAAACACAATGGGTATGTACTGTGTAAGTAAATGTTCTCAACAATTGGTGGTAATTGAAATAGAATATTCATTGCTATGTTTGCGTAGCAACTTATACCAACTATATTTGAGAGTTTAAATGGACCAGGTAGTTCTGTATCTGACTGCTTATTTTGGAGTTTGTCTTCCTACTTTGAAGAAGTACCTAGTTTACTTTCCCTAAATGATTCTTTTTTGATTGTGGTACTTGATGAAGTATTATTTCCTTTTACTCTCTTTGGAGCATTTGCAGTGACATCCTGTTGCTTTTCTGTTTGATTTATTTTTCTTTCATAATGTTTTACTTTTTGTGGAACAGAATATGTGTTTAGATGGGGAGTGTATAGTGAGCAAAGTCTATTGTATTCTAAAATGCAAGGAATATCAGCGTTTATTTTACTTGCATCAAAGTTGATTAGAAATAGACCGTCAAGTGTACGTAAGCGTGATAGTGCTACGTAGCTCATGCCTTCCTTAAAGACTGTGTTACCAATATCTATCATTGCTTTGTCTAGGGTAAGACCTTGTGATTTATGAATCGTGACTGCGTATGCAAGTGTTAGAGAAAATTGTTCTCTGCGTACATACATGTCTTTGAAGAGAAGGAATCGAGCTGTTGAGCGTCCTATCCTTTTAACTTCTGAAAGTTTGTCAAAGAGTATATTGACAAACTGAATTTTGTTGTCACGTGGGTATGTTTGAAAGCCAACAACTGTACCCAGTTCTCCAATAACTAGTCCTTGGGCCACGTCAAGGTTACGTTTAAGCATTACTCTGCAATTTAAGGATAATTTTAATATCTTTTCTAAGCCTGCTGTGTTTGAGATAGATTTTTCTAAACTATTTAGTCTTGTTGTGGCTTCGTCACACATAGGTAGTGTCATACCATGTACCATGATATGCAAATGGGTATTTCCCATCTGTGAAGGTACAGTGAGCAAAAAGCAACGGCTGCGAACTCTCAATGTGGTTAATAACCACTGAACAGGTTATCATGCCTTGTTCTTTCGAGAGAGGGGCGCCTACTACCTTTTTTGTACCATGTACATATAGTTTGTCTGTGGTGCTAATTTCCATTACTGGTTGCATTTCTTTACTTAACATTATTTCATTGAATTTGAAACAGCTTAGCATTAAGGCCATACAAATGACATTTTTGTGGGCTAATTGTTCCATAACATCTGTAGCACATGCATTATCACCATAAAGTGCATTAATTTGACGGGTTTTCAATATTGTTTCTGCTTCTTTAGAGAGTATACCAACTCTGATACTTTTTAAGATGTTGGCATAAGTGAGATCTGCAGATTGCCGCATGCTTTCTGTTAATTCTCTGTATTGGAAATGTTGCCAAAGGTTGACATTTCCAATGCTGCCAACATTTTTATGGCAGAATTTGTGCCCTAATGTTTTAAAAATAGGCTCACCTTTTACTGGTGTCAATTGAAGAATATCTCTGAAAACAATAATGTGTTTTCCTGCAAAGAGCTCTTCATAGTTTGTTTTCAGTACTTCTTGTAATCTGAGGTAAATCAAAGCCAACATTAGGTTGGAGACCATGCTCACTTCATCTATTAGTAGCATTTTCATTTGTTTTAATACTCGGCGTAGTTCCATTGCAGCTTCTGCAGAAAGTTTGTAATAGTCTAATTTGTTCTGGTGTTCTACTGGCAATAGTAGTAATCGGTGTAACGTGACACCACCTATGTTGTAGGCAGCTAAACCTGTGGGGGCAGTGACAACAGCTGACAGTTTGTTGTTTGTCAATTGTTGAAGGAATTTACTGCTGATTTTGATTAGGAATGTTTTGACAGAACCAGCTTCACCACTGACGTACAGTAGTATAGGTTTATAATTATGGCAGGAACATTCTTTATTTTCATGTTGTACACCATGTGCAATTTGTTTTGTTACTTCTTCAAAAATGCTACGTTGTTCGTTGTTTAGTTTTGATTGTAGTATAGTTAAGTCTTCTTTATCTTCATACTGGCACATGGTGTTTTCTACTTCTATCATAGCTAATTCTGCCTCATTTATTATTAGTGGTTCTCCCAGTGGTTCTTGGCTTCCTGTTACAGAAGGTTGACTACTGTCAGGAGTGTCTTTATCTAGTTGGGCCTGGAGTTCTTCTTCTTGTTGCTGTTCATTGTGCAACAATGTTTTGTATTGTGTAAAGTTTACATCAGTTATAGTGCTTTCATTTGCTTTGAAAGCATCTTCATATGAGTCATAGTGTTCTAGTATTTATTCTTCTTTTTTCCATGGTTTAAAGAGTTGTAGCAGGGACATGTAATATATTTCTTTATGTTGAGGAGTCTTCAATGACAATTTGATATGATTAATTAAATTTGGTTTAGTGAGTTTAACTAAGCTGCCTTCACAGTTTGTCACTCTGTATTTACCTTTTTTTTCATCAGGTTTTATATTATTTTTGTATGTGTAGTTTTGGGCTATGTGGTATAGACACATGGTTTCCAAAGTATTACTTCTGTTTGTTTAGTATGTATCCAATAAATTGTTTCTTGGGTGTTGGGATCATGTTTGGCTATTGCTTCTATATCTTTGTATGTTTTTAGAACTCTTTTTCTAGATTTAGCTGGACCAAGACTTAGCCATACTATATTTTCAGATTTACCATACAATGCAGTACCAGTTAAACCATCAGCTGCTTCATATGGTCCACATTCTCTATGAGAGAGAACGTTTATGCCCAAGCTGTATAATTTCTGAGACACTGTTTTATCTGATGACAGGTCATTCCAGAGGTCTTGGAGCTCTGTCTTTTCTGCTTTGGTTAAGTATGCTGTGACATATCGTGCAACTGCAGTAGAATTGTCTGCAATGTACTGCACATCTATGTTTGCATTCCATAAGTGGGCAATGATTGCATTATAATCATTGATATATTTTTCTTCTTCTTTTCTTTTTATGTAATATGTATTTTTAGGTGACTTACACCAAATCGGCATTTGGTGTAATATTTCCCTTTGTTTTTGTATTTGCGATGACAATATTTGCCACATTTATGTCTTTGAAATTGTAAAATGTGTTGATGAAGATCACTATTTGTGGATTCTGATGGAATTTCACAAGTGACATATTTTTCAATAAAATGTAAAACAGTGGCATCACTGTCTTGACCAAATTTAGGAGCATCTTTAATACATAAAAGCATGTGGATATGTGGTGCTCCTCTGGCTTGGTATTCTTTTCTCCAATAGAAGTGTTGCACTTCTCCAAGGGGAGGAACAGTTTTATTACAAATAAAATGTAGCATAGCAATGAAGCGATGGTGAAAATATCTTGAAACATTAAGAGGATCCAAAGAACAAAGTTCTCCTGGTGTTAGTATATCTATGTTTGTTTTGTTTTTATTTGATATGCGTAGGAAATCATGTAAATCTTCCCATGCATATTCTGCACAACTTAATGTAACAAACCAAGTGGGTGGGCCAAGGTTTCTGATCATACAAAGTACATCTCTGTGACGTCGAAACCTTTACTCTTTAGTAACATGCATATTTGCTAATAGATTTGTAATATTTGATTGTAAAACCTCATCCTTTTGTTGCACTTTTTGTAATAATTGTGTAGCTGTCATATTTTGAAAGTGGGATCCTGATTTTAATATGTGTGCAACTCTGTAACATAAAGTTGCTAGTTCACTTTCAAAGAGTAGGTGGAATATGTGTTCCACAGTTTGTCTAAATCTGGGATCTTCAGAATACATCAGTAATGAGCGGTATTCTGAAGCTGATATTTGAATAGGTCTACCATCATACCTTCCTCCTTTGCCAGTAGGAAAGAGTAGAGGAAAGGCACGTGCTTGTATACTTTTTCCCATATGCTGATTGGTGATCCTTTTGTTTGACGCATTTGGTTTGTTTCCAGTGCATCTTCTATGTTGTCATTAGAGTGCAAAGGATGAATTGTATAATGGTCTATTTGATATTGTAGCAGGATCTAGTTGCTCAAATTGACCAGCTTCTTGTGTTTCTTGAATTATTTCAGTTGTATCTTTCAAGTGTTCTTCAATATTAATTTCTTTGTAATATTCATTATTCTCTTTAAGATATTGTAAGGCTTGTCTAACTTTATGTAAATCTACCAGCTGTTGCCATATTTTTTGTCTTTTGTAGGTACTCCATTTACTAAGATAATTAAAGATTGCTGCATTGGACGTTGCACTCCTAGACTATGCACATTTTCTTTTAGATCTAATGGTAAATAAACTACTTTTCCACGAATGCCTTTTACCAATTCAGAGGGAGGTAATTTTACTGTTTTTGGTTAAAGGCGTATTATTGCTTGAAATGGTTGTACTGTTTGAATTATGATGCTCTCATATAAATTAAGTTGTTGTAGGGATTTTGGTAGTGGGTATAATTCCAAATTATTTGTGATAGCACGTGAAGGAGTTTGGTTGTTGTCAAGTTTTTTAGTGCAGTAACTGCAAAGTATTAAGGGGTCACTTATTTCCTATTTGTTTTCTGCTACAAGGTAGAGAGCTAATTCAAACCATTTAGAATCTTCATTGTCTTCTATTTTATATGAGAGGTCTACAGTTTTCGTGTTACGTTTATAAAAAGTTCTGCAGCAACATACACATACATGGTTTGGTACTTCAGCTGATGCACTTTTAAATTTTAGTATTTCTTTTTTTTATGTGTTTAGCAAAAGGTTGCCATGTATAGAATTGTTGCTAATTTGGTTTAAAGCTATTTCATTCTGTAAATGGCTTTCACTTCCAAAATATTTTTTCTGGATATAGTCAATTTCTTGAAGTAGGTCTTTTGTTGTACCATGTTGAAGAATGTTATTTAAATTTGCCAGTGCTAAAGCAGGACCTTTAGCATAGTACACTTTATCGACTAGATTTCTTATAGTTGAATGATGTATTGATATTCTTTGATATCATGGAAGGTGGTTTTACAAGTAGGTCCTGTAATGCAGGCCAATGAATGTCCTTGTAGTCCTGTGTATTTGCGCACTGGACAGGTATCCATATTTTGCAGTAGTTTAATTTTGATTTTATCTTTGCTTTTTACATATTGATTGAGGAATTGGCGTAAAGACTTGAAAAATTGTTTAGGAATGTTACATATTGACGTGCATGGCCATTTGTACACTAGACGTTCTGATTCAGTTGAATGGAAGGGTCATTCTAAGTTTTCAGGGCATATTTTTGTAAGGAGTAGCTATTGTTCCATTATGGTATATTAACTTTTTCATAACCTCGACCACTGCTATGTATGGCAATTGTATTTGTTTGTTTTTGTTTGTACGCTTCTTCATTAAAGTATGCTTCTGTGCTCGCAGTGTGACTCCATTCACCTCCGTAGATACTTAAGAAGTTCTTTCTGTTGACATTTCGTTTATTGAGATGTCTTTTTTGTAATTTAGTTATTAGTTTTGTTAGTGGTTTCTTTTTGTTTAACACTAAAATAAATAACTTTCGTTTGAGAAGAATTGCACTATCTATCAACGCTTCTAAAATTAATTTCCCACGATCGGTTTTAAGCATTGAACCTGATTTCTCTCCTCTTTTTATAAGATTTTGAAGGACTTTGTGACAGAACATTTTGGCTAAAATACTTTTCTTGGTATGCTTACTTTGCACTATATTAAAATTTAAAGAAGTAGTTTTATCTGTAGTAATAGCTGATTTTTTGTTAATTGTTTTTTGGTTTGATTTACATTTTGATAGAGAAGGCAAAGTTTGTATACTTGAAACTTCTTGTGTTTCACTAAATGACTGTATTAGCTGTTTTGTTTGAACTTTTTTTACAAATTCTGCTAGAGATGGATGCTTATGTTGGACACTTTTATTTTCATTTGCTCTACTTCTGTGTTGCTTTCTACAGACTTGACTTTTGGTAGGCATTCTTTATGGTCTGTTGAAAAAAATAAAGAAGGTATGGGTTGGGTTGTTCTGCAATGTATGTGTGCTGTGTGCATGAGTGTTTGAGTAAGATGATGTATGTAATGGTGTCTGTGCTTTGGGAACTACAATTAGTAGGGATGTGTATTCTTCAATTAATATGTTACTAAACTCAGGTTCAAATGACAGAAAAAAATAAGCTAGTGGTGTGGAGAAGTGCAAATAGTAAATCTAATGTATACAATAAAAACAGTTGTTTGTTCTATAATATGAAAATTCTAGCGGTTGAGTTGTGTAATTTGCGTGTCCAAAAGTAGGAATTTGTGCGCCATTCTGGCTGTAAATCGCTGTTTAAGACATGGGGATTTTTGGACAGAATGGTGCACAATCTCTATTTTTAGGCACAGAAATAGCATGAATTAACTTTACAGTATGTTTGAGTAATAATACAAATATTATGGTGATATTCTACTTACTTTTTTTCTAAAATGAGCTGTTTAATTCTTAGTTCTTCTTTGTTCTTGAAATTCGGCTGCTTCTTTTCAGGAGAAAGGTCTTCACTGCAATTGTAAAAGAAACAAATTAGTAATTTTGTTTGTATATAGCATTGTTTAGATATTGATTTTTTTAATTGAAATCCTCAGCGCCTTCATTAAAACCATGAAAACTATCTTAATCACATAAGATACGTCGCACCAGTTCAATACATATGATATGTTCTTAATGAACAAATTGTATTGCAATGATTAACTGAAACAAACAACATATCTTTAGTATGTCTTGAGAAATTCATAATGTACCACTGAATACCACCATTTCTGTAACTAAGCTGTTCTAGGTAATAGTGCCTTAATGTTATGCTTAAATAAAAAGTAATCAAATAAATAAATAAATAAATAAATGTAATTGTATAAGTATTATTTTTTGAGATCGGAACATAGAGTGTGCATGCATGCAATTTTGTTTCAATATACGTAGTATATAAATTTCATTTCAAAAATGTTAGTTTAACATGATTTGATAGTGTGTGTATTAAGAAAGTGAACAGTATAAAGGTTTATAAGTGATAGTTGATTTTAGGAAATTGGAAAAAAGACAGTACATTCATTTTACAGATTACACAAGCTAAAAGTCAGTTTGAAAATGTGTTCATGTACTGTACAGAAAATATGCATACCTGTAGTTTGTGCTCATGCATATGGATATGCATGGAGCTGCAAGAAGAAATCTTGGAGACTTGTACAGTATTTCTTGTAGATGGTGCTTGCCAATGATATGACACTTGTAGAGGTCTTGAATGTGATTGGTGCAGGGTCATGTGATTTCTTAGCTACATCCAATGAGGGAATGGCACAGAGAGTGAAGTGGAAATGGTAGAAGGGCTGTTCATGTTACGATATGTTCACGGACATAGCGGTAGTTCGCAGACATCAGGAGTTACAACCGGAGATTTTTGGGTTCAGACGTCATGCAAATGAGAATGAGCGGTGTAAGGGATTGGTCAGGAAAGTTTAGTGGATGTGTTGTGCCAGGAGAGAGTTTCTCAGATACTCTTTTTGCTGAGAGAACAACAGATAGCTATGCTGTGTGTTTCAGAAAACAGATTGTTTGGATTTTGGGAGATTCGTGGATACATTGGTTGAAGGTGCATGCACAAAGCTGTGGAGTAGCTGTAGATCTTGGATTTCCACATGTGGAAGTACACTGGCATGGAGTACGTGGAATGAAGTGGTTGGACTTGCTACCTCTCTGTGCTACTTTGGAAACAAAGCAACATCCAGACATAATTGTAATTCATTGTGGAGGGAACAGTTTAGGACATGTGTCTGGAATTTCTTTGCAATTTGCTATGAAAGAAGGACTTGGGAAAGTCATGGACATGTTTCCTAATTCTCAAATAATAATTGCACGGATTGCGCAGAGACAAATGTGGCTTCGTTCTTCTTCATTTGGTCCACAAATGGAAAAAGCAAGGCGCAATGTTAATAAGGCTGTTTGTGCATTTCTAAGAGATTTTGGCATGTCCTCTTTTCACAATGAAAATATTATGGTTCGTAGTACATACATTTTTCGCAGAGATGGAGTCCATCTTACTTATGCTGGCAATCAGATTTTTCTGAGGAATGTACAAAATGCACTGCGACCTTTTTTAGAAATACAGCATCCATTTTGAAGTAGGTGTTAAGTATTTATAATTTTTGACAGACAAACACCTCCCAAAGGCTCTTTTAAGAGCCACCACTTCCTCCCAGAGAAAAATGCAATGGTAACAATAGGGTAACACCCCAATTTTTTTAATGTTTGCGAACTGTCCGCAGACTTTTAAGAAATACAAAGGGCCCTGCTTTATTTATCTTCACTTCTATTTTTTAACTGTGAAAGGCGGCTCTGAAAAGAGCCTTATTTTTTTGTGATTTTTGTAATTTTATATTTATTTTGGTTTTTTAGACACGACACACTAGGAGAGGAAGGGAAAGGAGGGGAAACGGGGGACACCAACCACAGGGATAAGAAAGGGCGAGCTGAGAGAGGAAGATGTAGAGTGGGTTTTATTTGGGTAGTGAGCAGGTCACCTCGTGCTCTGAGACGATAGTCTCAAAAGCACTCCGAAGTCGCTCCCCCCTGCAGAGTACTGTGTCACAGTACATACATACAACTGTGACCCTCGAAAGGTAAGGGTCATCAGAATTCTGTATGGCCTGTGAGGCAGCTTGAGGAAGACGCTGTCCCACAGAGGTGGTCCTTGTGGTGACAGGATCAGAAACAGAGGATGAAGTAGAGGAAATCAACCTACTACGTTCTTCGCAAGGTACAACCTTGCGAATAGCCCCAGAGTGAAATGACCTCAGGTGCCGCTTCATGGTCGTGGTCCCAAAGCTGTACGAACAGTGCTTCCCGCGACTGAGTATCATTTTGCACTCATTGCAGATAACATAGTTCACACAAGCCTTAGGACCATTCCCATAAATGGAAAATAACCGCCACACCCAAGACTCACGTCTAGTGCGGGTAATAGGGATTTCCTCTACCTCATTCTCATCATCCTCTTCTTCCTCCTCTGCATCATCACTCCTGTTCCCCCTCTTCAGGCCCTTGGGAAGGTGGTGGTGGTGGAGGGGGTGAAGCAGGTGCGGACCCAGGTGGCAGTTCTGCAGCCAGCGATGCCATCTCAATGGTGGAATCAGCAAGTTGCTGGAGAAATAGCTGTGCTCGGAAAAATAGCCAGAAACACAATGGCCCTCATTACGACCCTTGCGGAAATCGACTGACCGGAGCGCCACAGCGTAAATAGCGTTTCCGCCATTGCACGAAGGAGCAAAGTGCGGCCCATTCCGACCCATCGGGCACGAGCACCACGGCATGGCGGAAGTGCAAAGTCCGCAATGGCGGAAAAGACCCCAAAACGGCCCACACCGCCGCCGTACGGGGCCCCAGGTGCAATACCGCCACCCCTCTTAGCGGTCACCGCAGTGTGCGCCTACCGGAAAGTACGGTCGCCGGAAATATACGGAAACGGAAGTTAAAACACGGGCCCGGAACGGGAAACATCCCGGCGTACACCTATAAATACACTAAAACCACACAACCACTAAAAACACTACCCTGAGACACACCCCACCCCGTCAACCACCCTAGCGAAACCAAGAAAAATGGGAAAAGCAGCGAAGAAAGCGTGCGACCGCAAGCGGCAGGTCCACTTCTCCCGTGAGGAACTCACCGTGCTAACAGAGACCCTCCAGGAGAATGCTGCCGTGGTCTTCTCCACGCAAATGACCAGGACGGCACTTGCAAACAAGAAGGCCATATGGGCTCTGGTGGCACAGCGGGTAAGTGCGGTGGGGACCGCACCCCGCACCCCACAGCAATGCCGCAAGCGATGGGACGACCTGCGGATACGCGTCCGCAGCATACTCTCTGCCAACCGCAACATTGCCACAGCCACCGGGGGAGGTCCTGAATCACCCATCAAGTTGACCCCCTGGGAAGAAATCTGTGCCTCCACCATCGGAATGGAGAGCATTGAGGGAGTCGGAGGGATGGAGAAAGGAGTGCAGACATCCGAAGATTCAGGTAGGTGGGCCAGATATAACAAGCCACACAGTCCATCCATGTGAAGCACCATGCGTCCACATAGTGCAACAGAAACACATGTCCAGGATAACGTCCACACACATCGGCCTGATAGCGCACGTTAAAACCCACAATAAATACATAAATAATTAAAAACCCCTAATACACGCACTACACGTGCAGCAGGCACACCCAAACTGCAGGCTGCCAAACAACTGCACCCTCACTCCACACACAAATCAAAGCACCTCCAAGGCCCCGACCCAAATCACCCTCAGGTACCACCCCAAAGCATGTGATACAATGCCATTCCAATTCCCACAGACCCATCAATAACCCTCGCCCTCCTTTACTCCACCACAGGGTCCGATCCAAACGACGAGCCACAGGACACCCCTACCAGCACACCTGCAAAGAGGGCCAAGACCAACGGCCAGAGACCCTCCACCTCAGCTGCACGCATCAAGACACGGCAGCAGCACAAATCAGGTGGTAGCACAGAGGAGGGAACATCAACAGGCACCCCAGCAGCCAGCATGGCCACAACACCACCACCACAGGTCCCCCCAATGGATGCCACAGAAGGCACTGCCTCTGGTGGCAGCAGCACCATAGGTGACACCCCATTGATGGCAGCATGCTCGGACACAGAAGACGGGGATGTCGAGGTCAGATCCATCCATGACCTGTCCAAATCCCCCTGTCTGTCCCATCCCGTACAACATGAGGATACCACGCAGGTGCAGCCACAAGACGACGACTGGCCATCCCCCCCAAGCCCTGTGGCAAGGCAACATGAGGACAACAGCCCCTCTGTGACACCCCCGCAAATGGGCATGGCCCAGCAGAGGCAACAGTCCCTCGACAAGTTAATCGTCCAACAGCAGCAAATGGCCACACTCCTCAAGGACCATGCCGATGAATGTGGGGGCACCAAGGCAGACATAGAAACATCAACAGAGACACTTAGGGCAGAAATGGAGAGATGTACAGAGACGCTAAGGGCACAAATTGAGAGTAGCACCGAGAGCCTGAGAGTCCAAATGGAGAGTAGCACCGAGAGCCTGAGAGTCCAAATGGAGAGAAGCACCGAGAGCCTGAGGGGGGAACTGCATGCGACGTCCAAAGACGTATGTGCCGAACTTGCCGCAGTGCGCCGTGTGCTCACTGAGCTCTCGCAAACCCTTAGGGACATGCATGGACGTGAGCAGCCAGACACATCATCCGTTGCAAGTTCCGTCCAGGGCAGCCCCCAACGTAGATCAGGGAGGAACCTGCGCTCCACAGGCAGGGGTGCCCCTGATACCCGCAGAGGGGGCTTGCAATAGCGACAGGCCACTGACAATGAGCATCTTTGGACACTGGTGTTCGGGTGGGAGGTAGGAGGGTGGAGGGGGTGTGTTGGGCTCACTTGGGTGGCGGGTCGATAGGGTGTTCAACATGATATCACATATGCCATAAAAAGTGCACGATCACCCAATGAGATGTGTGGACATTGATCTTTGTGTACTAGGCCATCATAGGCGTACAGTCCATATTGTGCATGTCCCAGACACACGCAGTGCCACGAGTCCCGTGTCCATGTATCAGCCCCCAGGCGTGAGTGCTAGAAGCATACATCAATGAGATGCTGACGGATGTCACGGCCCTCCGGTGCCTCGCAGACTCCTTGAGGTGCTGCCACATCCCCACCCTCATCATGACCATCATCCGGTGCTTGCAGTTCAGCGTCAGGGGGCATGGGCACATTTCTACGTACGCACATGTTGTGGAGCATGACACATGCCATGACCATCTTTGCAACCTTCTCATGGCGGTACAGGAGTGCCCCGCCAGACCTGCTGAGGCAGCGGAAACGAGTCTTCAGTAGGCCGAATGCCTGTTCTATGACTACACGGGTACGTGAGTGGGCATGGTTGTAGTCCTCCTCATGCTGGTCCCGTGGGTTCCGGACTGGTGTGAGGAGCCATCTCTTCAGTGGATATCCAGCATCACCTGTATGTGGACGATAAACGTAGGATGTGGAATGCCATTGATACGTACGCACACCCCCCCCTTCCTGCCAGTACATTGCCAAATCACATACCCCACATCATCATGCATGCAATGAGACTCACCGAGTAGCCAGGATCTGTTCCCTGCGTGTCGCTCCATGTAGCGTGGTATGGTAGAGTTCCTCAAGACCATGGAATCATGGGTTGATCCAGGGAATCGGGCACAACAATGCGTAATGATCCTGTTGGAGTCACACACCATTTGTACATTCAGGGAATGAAATTGTTTTCGGTTGCGGTACTGGGCCTCCATGGCATGTGGGACGACCAATTCAACATGGGTGCAGTCGATGGCACCAATGCAACCCGGTATGCCGGCAAGTGCATGGAATCCCACTTTTGTGTTCGTAATTTCCTGCTCCGAGCGTGGTAGGGAGATGTAGTCGTCTGCGTGCTGCAGGAGGGCATCGAGCACTTGGAATAGTGTCCGTGAAAACAGTGGCTGTGATATGCCATGCAACTGTCCGACTGTGTGCTGGTAGGTGCCTGTGGCCAGGAAGTGGAGTACAGACACCACCTTCAGTAGGGGTGGGATTGCGGTTGGGCTATCTATCATGCTGACTAGGTCAGCCTGTGTCATGTCCACAATGGCGGCTATGGTGTCCCGGTCCAGACGGTAGAGGGTGTGGATCTGCTCATCAGTGAGGTTGAACGGATGTGCTCGGAGGCGTGGGATTGCGGGCTGCCTGCGTGGTGGTAGTGGCTGTGCTGCTGGGCCTTGCTGGCCCTGCCTTGGCCTCCTCCTCCTCCTGCGTCTCCTCCGTGCGGCTGGTTGTAGTTGTTGTTCGTCTTCTTCTTGGAGTCGGAGTAGTTGCAGTGCTATCAGGTCCCCCAGGGCCAACATCGCGAGTCCTGCCGGTAGCATTTCGCTGTGGTTGTGGGAGGAGACTGGCTGTGCAATTTATGTGTTTTCAGGCTGTATGGCCTCCACCTGTGGTGATTGATTCCACCTGTGCAAACGGCTCTCCCCTTTGGCCGAGCACGTCCCGCGCACTACGCTGCAATTCGGGTAATGGTATCTTGCTATTGCAATCATGTATTTGTACCCGATGGGCGTGTAAGATTGGTTGATATGTTCATTCTGCTGTGGTCCCATTGTTTCCCATACTATCTGTGCAGTCGCGAACGGACTTGTGAAGGGTCAGTGGAACGTAGTACTCGAGTAACGGTGGGCCCTCATGCATCACTGTACCGAGTTGCAACGACGGGCGGGGCGTCCCATTTGTGGGTGAAGGCAGTTGCCATTTTCACACACAGCCGCACTCGATGGAATAATTAGTGATTTCAAACGGCCAGAGATGCCTTTTCGACGTGATGTTGCAAATGAGGAATTCGAAGGGCGGCGCTTTCGGTTTCCAGCTAGCGGCGAGGAGATGCCCACAGGTCTGACTGCAAATATAACGTTCTATTGTTCTATGTCCTTGAGACAGGGCCCATGGCGAGGGAGCAAGGATTGATATGAATAGTTTGGGATGCGCAATAGCTACGTGGGCGATGAGGCCGGCCATTCCCAAATACATGTTACTTCACAACACTGGATTTACGGGCTGGGGCACTGTGGATGTAGCAGGCTGCATTACGCACAGACTCAATGGACGTTTCTAATGTCATGTGAGTAATTATTCAGGCGTTTTGATCCCGGGATGAGGGAATGATGAATGGATGCATGGGCAGGTGATTTGATGCAGGGTTAGCCATGTACAGGGCTTCTTGGGATCTATCCGCCTCCCCTACGCTATGTGATGCAGGGCTGCCATAGTGGGACCATCGTCTATCTGGCCTTGTTGAGCCCTCCCTGTCTCGACGCGCCCTCAGACACTTGTGTCCATGCACGTTAACATTCCCATCTGATGGATTCTGTTTTGGCAGACGCATGCACAGGTACACTCGTTCGTGATGGTGTTTACAACTAGGTATAGATGGTTATGAGTCGCAAGTGGCTTTGGGGTGTTGATGATCCTTTGGAGTGGGCTGGCATGCATATGGCTGTGGATTTCGTGTGCTCATTGAAGTGAGTTGTTCGAATGTAGTTCTGATGGCCATTCTGTTCTTGTTCTTTTCTTTTGGTTGACAGGTATCTCCTCCCCTTTTGCCACTGCCATCTGTATGCCACTCCTGCAGATGGATTTTACTCCCGACACCTGCTGCTTCGTGTTAATCGGTGGAGCAGCATTACGATCTTATGGGACGATCGCCAGTGGCCCACATGCCCTTACGCAGTACTGGTGGCTCGGAGCAACATTTCGGCCTTTCAGCTGGACTAGTGCCTCACCATTGGGACGGCCCTGCGGTTGTGTGCGCTTCCTTTTTGCCTTTTCGTACGTGATTGTGGCTCTGTGTACCATGATGGGACAGGGCGTCACACAAGTAGTGGCTGGTCATTTCTTGCGGATGCAGCCCACAATGGTGAAATGTGTTTTGGAGTTCATGGCCTGATGGCTGTATGGGCTTGGTGATTTTGTTGTGCATTAAATTTCTATTCTGATTTGGGCCGTGTAGCGTTTTTCTTTGCAAGTGATGTGGCATGTGCCTATATGTGGGGCGATGTATTGTGAGGAGATCTGCATTGGGTTCCTGCTTCGGGGTTTAGTTGCGTGGTACTGTGCTGGGCGCGTTTGCCTACTGAGCCCGTGAGGTCAGGGATGGGGGCTGCCTATATGACAGTTTGGATGTTGTCATGCTCAGGGGCGGGGGATTGGGTTTTGTGTGACAGATGGCGGTCAGCCAGGTGGACTGGTGGAATGATGTGATTTTCGGAATGTTGCTGGTCACAGGTGCCTGTGTTTGCGTGCGTTTCGGGGGGGGGGACTGTGGTCATGTCCATTGGGATGGCTTCTGTATTCGTGCCATCTGTGCCCTGCAGCTCCCATTGGCCCCTCTTGTGTTTCTTTTGTTCGTTGGCATGCATGGGTGCTTTGTACATTTCGATGGTTGCATTGTGACTTCATTGCACCTACAGGGTGTTGTACTTTGTGGGCAGGGAGCGGTGTACAGGCACTCAGTGGGGCCGTTTACGGTTGATTCGCGATGCCGTACTTCTCGCCATGGCGGAATGGTCCATTCCGCCATGCCTGATGGCGTTAGGTACATGTCCGCTAGGGTCGGAATTGGCGTACCGTTGCACCATGGTGGTGTTTGCGGTTTGGCATGGCGCGCGCGCGCGTGCTTAGTGCAGTTAGCGTTGGCGTTCACTACGGTGTCGCTAATGGCTTCGTACTTTGCGGTGACGGGTCATAGTCGCACCGAGCGCTATTCGATGGCGGTATTGCATTTCCGCCATCGTTTTCCCCTTTCCGCCAGGGTCGTAATGAGGGCCAATGAGAATAAGCTCTAGGGCGTGGTCTTTTATAGGTGTGCTTGTACGCGGTTCGCGGACATGCGCGCTGTCCGCGGACAGATCGAACACAAAAAAGGGTTCACAATGTTTCAAAAGATATGTAGAAACTCAGAATTAATATGTGGGACTTGTGCCATGATGAGTTTTTATGGAAAAATATTGTGGATTACTCGAAAATGTACTTTTAAATTGTTCGGGGACACAAACAGTGTCCGCATTCAGAACACGCAATCAGCTTGGGCGCGGTCACATGATCACTTAGCGAACAGGTCCGCGAAGGAAACTCCTGTCCGCAGGACACCAAATGCACGGACATTGGTTTGCGCATGCGCGTTGATGTTCTACGGACAGTGTTCGGGTCCTGAATTAATTAAAAGTGCGTCACACATCAAATGAACATTTCTGGACAACGCGTATGTTCTAGAACAGTTTAAACTTGCTAGCGAACACTACGGACAGATAGAGTGTTCTTTAGGACACTTCCATTTTCATTTGATTACAAACTTTTTAGGACATCAAGTGTGTTCTTAGAACATTTAACTTGCTAGCGAACATTTCGGACAGGAATAGTGTTCTTTAGGACACCTCCATTTTCGTTTAATTACGAACATTTCAGGACACCAACTGGGTTCTTAGAACAGTTTGAACTTGCTAGCGAACAGTATGGACAGGTATAGTGTTCTTTAGGACACCTCCATTTTCGTTTAAATACGAACATTTCAGGACACCGCTTGTGTTCTTTGAACAGTTTCAACTTGGTAGCGAACAGTACGGACAGGTATAGTGTTCTTTATTAGGACACCTCCATTTTCGTTTAATTACGAACATTTCAGGACACCGCTTGTGTTCTTAGAACAGTTTCAACTTGGTAGCGAAAAGTACGGACAGGTATAGTGTTCTGTATTAGGACACCTCTATTTTCGTTTAATTACGAACATTTCAGGACACCAATTGGGTTCTTAGAACAGTTTCAACTTGCTAGCGAACAATACGGACAGGTATATTGTTCTTCAGGACACCTCCATTTTCGTTTATTTACAAACATTTCAGAACACCCGCTCTGTCCGCGGACATCTACATTGTTTTTAAAAAAATAAAAAATGGGAAGTAATTACAACACAATATAAACATTTTACTTTATTTCACATATATTAATAATTTATGACAGAGAAGGTGAGGTAGAAACAGAAACAAAAACAGGAGAATTAGGGGTTTCAACATGATTGATATCAGGTGAAGAAGGGATGGAAGTCTCATCAAAACGTTTTGGATTATGGAGAGGGTTTGGGGATAATTGACTGGGATATGGTGAGGGGGGACAAGTACATGTGGGACAATGGTATGAGGTTTTTGATTTAAAATGATCCTCAACAAAAATTATTAAAATTGCTCAATAATAAATCAATTTTTTCTTTTAAGCTGTCAAGCGTGTTTTCCATAACAGTATCTTCAGATATGTTTTCTATTTTGGTATGCTCTGTACAAAAAGAAATATATATGTTAAATATATATAAAATAATAACACTTAAATGGTTTATATTGTAAAGTGTGCACCATAAGCTTCACTATTTTCTGACATTTCGTCATGTAGGAAGTGCTTCTCTAGCCATTCCAGAGTACTAGACATTTCTGTGAGAAAAAAAAAAAATTTAAATCTAATCCAGAAAGTTTATAAAGATATGAGTAAAATGATGTACACTTACTATTTCAGGTAAGATATGTGCTGAGTAGTCTGTAGGTCTGGTCTTGGTCTTAGTTGTGGAGTGTCTGTGAGGTAATTATGTTGAAAGCCAATTTATCTTCTCTCGGTATATTCCATTTTAGAATATATTGTATTTAAATGAATGGTTAGTGTGGTATATATATATGGATTACATTTCCTATGTATTACTACATATAATATGTATGTGTACATAAAGTCAAAGTTACTATTGTTAAGCTTTGCTACTAAAAATCTATGAAATTCAGTTAAAAACTTTGTTAAAGGGACATTATGGTTAAGTTGTGCTACTAAAAACCTATGAAATTCAGTGAAAAAACATTGTTAAAGGGGCGTTATGGTTAAGTTGCGCTACTAAAAACCTATGAAATTCAGTGAAAAAACTTTGTTAAAGGGACGTTATGGTTAAGTTTTGTTACTAAAAACCTATGAAATTCAGTGAAAAAACTTTGTTAAAGGGACGTTATGGTTCCAAGTAAAACCGAAAAACCCTTGAAATTCGCCAGTTATGGTAAGCTAAGCAACCATAACTCGCGCCACCACCGTGCACTGCTAAGCCTAACACCCAGGACATCAAAGATGATATCACAAATGTCATTGATGACATCACTGATGACATCACATGTGCATTTACCTTTCATGAAAAGTCTGTACAAGGGATTCTTAGTGTAATGTTAATAAAAAAAGTGTCAAAGATTATTGGAATAATATCAAGTGCTAATCAGTGCATTAAGCTATGCATTGATATAAATAGCATTCTATTATTAACTTCAATCCAGTATACTAAGGTACTCATGTAGAAACATAGGCATTGTGTGCAGCATACATGATGGAGGCGCAATATTCATAAGCTTGCCATGTTGAATAGTGAAATGATAACTGTTTTCATATTAGAGTTTTGCGTAGGGTGAAACTTGTGATAAGTAGGTAATAAAACCCACTTACTACATAATTGCATTATTATAGACAAACCACAAAGAGACAACACCACATACAAATATGAATATATACAAGGGAATTGAAGTAAGAAAAAAAACAGCAATAGTAGCAGAAAGTGTTCATAACCTAACTGATTACCTTTATGCAGAGAAAAGATTGCTCTGTTTCAAAGCTGTTACTTACCCTATCTATATATATCACATGATGTGTCTGGACCCCAATGAAAATAATGTGAGTACAACTGATAAAAATATGAGCATATACAGGGAAAATACAGTAATAAAAAAACATCAAAACTATCAGAAAGTGCTGATAACTCTACTGATAATTTTAATGCACAAAAAGGATTGCTGTCTTTCAAGGTTGTGTCTTCCCCTATGTATATGTTTCATATGATATGACTGGACCATAAGGGAATTATTGTAAGAACATACTTGAAGGATAAGTCTACAAATATAGTACATTTACAATTTTTAGTTCCTGACTGTTACTGAAGAAAATCATGTGGACTAGATATGTCAGGAAAGGAAAAAAGGGGGCGTCAGACATGTGATGTAATCAGTGATGTCATCAATGACATTTGTGATGTCATCTTTGATGTCCTGGGTTTTAGGCTTAGCAGTGCGCGGTGGTGGCGCGAGTTATGGTTGCTTAGCTTACCATAACTGGCAAATTTCAAGGGTTTTTCGGTTTTACTTGGAACCATAACGTCCCTCTAACAAAGTTTTTTCACGGAATTTCATAGGTTTTTAGTAGCAAAACTTAACCATAACGTCCCTTTAACAAAGTTTTTTCACTGAATTTCATAGGTTTTTAGTAGCACAACTTAACCATAACATCCCTTTAACAAAGTTTTTTCACTGAATATATATATATATATCTATATATATATATATATATGTGTATATGTTTGCATTTATTTACATCTAGGCGCTAGTTTCATTGCAGGTTATTTATAACGCACTTGTTTTTATTTTATTTTTTCAAGCTGGGTCCAGGGTTTGAACCTGCGTTTGCTCAGCATGTTATTGCTTCCAAGACCCACAAATTGCCATGAGCTATCCTCCCGTCCCTGAGAAACAACTGATTGAGATATGAAACCCAAGCACCCCTTTCAATTTCCTTAGCATGTAGATTGGCAGACTGAGCGCTGTCTCTAACCTCTTTCCAACCGGCTCAGGTGCAATGCTCAGTGTGTAGCTGAGACCTTTGCCTGTTAGGACAAAGACATATGGGGCATAGTAAAGCATTGGTCAGGTGTTTGTCAGCGGATTCAGGGGGGTCCCCCATTTCTCAAACAGGCCTCAAAGCTCCTCTCAAACACTTAACACATCCCCAGGCCATAATGGAATTATTCCCACCTACAACCCCTCACTTGTTTTTGCAGCAGTTCCATAACTTAACTTTGAGAATGATTCTGAAAGCCTGACAGCATGTTTTCATGGTGAAATGGTGAACAGGAAAGTAAAATGAGAAATCCAGATTCCTCAAAGTGCCCCAATAAGCTGGGTGCCCCATACCACCAGCCTAAATGGGTTTTGCAGCTGCAGGAAGGTTTAAGAGTAGCATAATGTAAGAGAAAGAGAGGACTGGGCAGTGTCATATGATGCATGGACGAGTAACACAGCAACTTCGAATTTGCAGTTTCTCCTGTTCCTTACAAGTTACTGTTCTGTGCCAGAAATAACTACAGATACCAGGGCAGAAGCAGGTCACAATACTGGCTCAATATCACACATCTGTTTGAAGCATGTATTGTCACTGATCATCGATAGAACAAAAACTGTAAAAGATACAACAATCCTGGTTAACAGTTAGATACGAGGAATTAATTTCCAAATTGGTGAAAAACCATCTAAAGTGGCGCTCAGAAAATCTCACCTGTAAGTCCATCTTTGAATATTTTGGAATCCCTGACCGCCGCGTGATCACACTGTATCCAAGGCAACGAGAATCAACAGCGGGAAGACACCAAAGACAACAATCCCGCGGTGGACCTACTCCAAGTAAGATTTTGTTTCAACATTATTAGTCCATACAATGGATTAGGAAGTACACGGGAAACACAAGGTACAAGAGAATACTTTCTCATTGCAGACTGCAGAAAACGGGAATGTGGATGAGGCACTAATTACAGCTAACACGTAGTGAGACTGCGAACATAAGGATAGAGCACAGATCGTAATATATAAAGAACGCAATACCACTCAAGCAGATGAAATGGTATGAACTTCTTTGTCATACAACTAGCAACATAAACCACAGGATACCACAACAGAATAGGACCTAAACAGAGATTGTTTTTCCTATGTCAGTTTAACTGCCTGAACATCTGATACTGCAGAAGACCACAGACCCGCACAGGGCAGTAGATACAAAATTCGGGAGAGCATCAACAATGTTGCTTGAATCAAAATTAACAACATGAGGTGAGCACACCAATGCCAGAGATAACGTCTGTGCTAATTGCTATAAAAACTGGGGGCACAGCGCTATTATGTAGCGACTGGTCCCGATTACAGCCCAACTCTCATGATCAAACTCATGGAGGACTTTATTTTATTTCACTTCACAGATTCAGGTCCACGAACAAGAGGAGACTGACACGTGTGTTAACATAAACTGTTCTGGAAATAGTAGCGAGAACACACTTTTAGCACTTCAAGGTTAGTAGGTTTTCAATCCCAGCAGGGGATTTCAAAGCTCGAATTTGTCCTATGAAACTTCCAAAAAACTCATATTGAATCATTCTTTATTTAACTTGTAGGAATATTGAAAAACCTCTTTAAAATATTCCGCACCTGATAAAGGGAAATCCTGCCAAAAATGCATTGTGCATAGAGATATGATACACAACCAACAGCATGTATATCAGAACATATCTTGAAAATTGAATTTACATCACTTCTTTCGTTTGAACGTTCTTTACACTGTGAATCGAAACAGTACCTTAGCATATGTGTATTGATGTAAAACATAGGTTGTCTTCAGACAAATTTGTAAAACATTGTATAATTTTGTGATATTCCACACACATGGTAGTGTGAATTAAATGTATGAGCAATGTGAATACTTTCATTATAAAATCAATGTGTTTATTTGACATTTATTGAAATTACCATTAGATATTGTGTATATATTTTTACTCATCCTAAAGGTTTTAGCATTTCTTTTTGCTACAAAAGTGTGCACAGTATTATAGCTCTGTTAAGGATTTCAATCAGGGGACGCACACCTTAGTCTCGGCCCAGTCTGCAGCGTGTGACTGAAATGCTTATGTTTTATGTTAAATTCAATATTGAGATGCTACACCACTCATATCACACCCCCTTTTCAAATACCCTGGGTCGCAATGGACCATGAACCAGGCTGGTTGATAAAATGTAATATTTATTTATGTATTTTAAAATTCAAAAGAAATCATACCATTTTTAATATGGGGCAGCAATCACCAATGGGGTATTTGTATAGAAATTGTTAGTCTATCTCTTATCTTATCCCAGTTAGATAGGCGTTACACCACCGCAACCTAGCTTAGATATGAGATTAGGTAGTGATAGTTAGAACTTTGTTCTATCCTTTCTGTCTTCCTTCACAGCCTTGCTGCTTAAAATAATAAATAGTAAAATCTTTGTCCTTACTACTTGGGTTTTTCTCAATCTGGAGCTGTTTCTGGATCGATATTGGCTGCTAACTAAAAACAATACAGATATATTGAGTAAGGGCAATACCCTGTAAATTTGATTGATTTTGCCCCTTTGTTTGGTCACAACCTTTCTAACGGTGACAGCCGTGGGCCTCCCTTCCCCCCAAACTATGTGGGGGTTTTGCATTGGTTTTCAAATTAACTGCTGTGTAGTAATAACATGCAAATATAATACAACACTACTCTGTTCTATACACCACATTTCCCTGCACACTGTTTGCATCACCTTTGAGTGATTCACTGAAACACACTGTGCGTACACAGATTTGACCATCTGCCTCTAATTCAGCATAAATGGCGGATGGCAGCATTAATATGATGATGGAGTCAAATTTCCTTGCCTTTGCAGAAGATCTAGTTGAGCCTATTTTAGCAGTTCCATCTCTAATATGAGGAGTACCTGTGCCACAGCTAACTGCGAACAATGACTCCTGGAATGAACTAGAAGGCTTGAAAAAGAAGCTCATTAGGACAGAACTTCATGGTCTGATCATGACAGAATATTTAAGTGCACAGACAGCACCACATAGTCGAATCATTTGGATAGAACCAAGAATCTTTTTGGACCAGATCCAATTTCATAAAGTTTGGAGTTACATAGCCAAAAAGTGCACAAGAGACTGGCTGATTTTCATAACCAATACAGCCAAAACAGTCTCCAACAAACTGATGACAGAAATCTAATTAAAAAAGTGATCTATCAAAATCATCAGAAATTCTTGAGAGTTTCAAAAAGAAATTAGAAGATCTAGACACCTTAATTAACGAATTTAAAGAACTGAATCTAAACAAAAAAATGCTCAACCTTAAGAAAGACATCTCAGTATTTTCTTATGCAAAAATCTACCCTTATGTGGTAGGTAGCTATTATGATGACCCACAGCCTGCAATGGCACAAAAAATGCCCTACCCGAATAAGAGAGGTTGGCAACCAAGACAAAATAATAACAAAAATAGAAAATGGAACACACCGGCACAGTGGAACTTTTTTGAGAGGCAGCTCAGATGAGGACAGTAGACCCAATACCTCAAGAGAGCACGTGCGAAGCAACTCAAACAATCGCGATCAATCAGGCGACAGGAGGGTCCAATTCCAGGACAACACCAACCAAAGGGGTCATAATGCCAACAGAAAGGCTTTAATATACCAAGGCCACAGAGGAGGAAGCTGTGGGAGATGGCAAGACCTAGGCTCCCCCAGGGTCATGAGGAGCAGAGACAGGGGACTCCAACAACCCCAGAACTATTAGTAATAAACCTCTCCAACCAGGAGCTGACCAGTATCGAAACACAGGTGTTACAAAAAGGTCTGAGCTTATTACTGACAGCTGCACATGATGCCTTCCAAACTCACATTGAGTTTTCTAAACTGATGAGAAACATTATACTTCATCATCACTTTGGGATGATGGATCCAAATCCCGAGGATGGGAAGGAGACAGATGTCACTGGACTACATCCACAATCTACATTTTATCCTCAGAATGTCTCTGCAGAGTCTTTAACTTTTGAAAAGGCAATTCTGAAAAAATTGGATGATATTGAAAAGGAGGAAAAAGCCACCTTGCATAATATCATGAAGAAAGAACGGAATGCCCTTTGTGGCCTTAGCAACAACAAAGCCATAACAATCAAACAGGCAGATAAGTGTGGGCAACTGTGATGAACTCAGGTGACTATGATCGGATGGTGACATCACTCCTAGGGAATGGTGAGCATTACAAAGTCCTAGTGGGAGACCCCACAGATCTTCTCCGTAAAACCATCACGAGCATCCTAGAAGAGGCAGCATGCGAGGGATACATTAGCACTAACAAAGCTGCTTTTTTAAATCCTAAATTTCCAAAAATACCTGTCTTCTATGCATTGCCCAAAGTGCACAAGGGGACATTGCCCCCTCCAGGACGACCGATAGTGGCTGGGATTGAATCCATCTTGGAACCACTCTCACAATTTGTATACTTATTTCTGAGATCCCTAGATCCCAAAGATGCGATCATGTGTAAAGGACACAATGAGCATTCTAAATATGCTCAATAATGTCATGTTTGATCCGACTACTCAGTTCTTGGTGACGTTAGATATAGAAACTCTATACACAAACATTCCCCAGGCAGCTACACTAGAAATCATAGAAAAGGTGCTTTTTGACCTGGTTATTCCACCAGAGATCCCAATAGAGTTTATCGTAGAACTAGCTGAGATAGCATTAACAAAGAATTTCTTTCTGTACAAAGACATGTTCCATCAGCAGTGCTCTGGAACAGTGATGGGAGCCACTTTTGCTCCACTCTTGGTGAATCTGTATGTCGCCGAATTTGAAGAGCCACATATATACCAAGCATCGAATCCATTCAGATCCCAGGTGACCCTCTGGACTCGGTATATTGGCGACGTTTTGGCAATCTTTACAGGAACCGAATCAGCATTTAAAGAATTCCTGATTTGGCTAAACTCGAGGAATAGGTATCTGAAATTTACACATTGTATATCTAAAGATATTATACACTTCCTCAACATGGAAATAACAGCCACTCTCGGTAAACTGGCAACCACGTTTTTTTGTAAACCGACGGATCACAACTCTCTACTAGAATACTCTAGCTTTCATCCTAGAAGTCTCTGAGAAAACTTGCCGTTTGGCCAGTTCCTGCGCTATAGGAGAAATTGCTCCAGTTTACAGGAATGTGGCATACAATCAAGAGTGTTGTCAGACCACCTCCTGGAATGCAGATACCCCAAAAAAACTATAAAAATTGCAAGAAAACGTGCAAGGAATGTACCACGTGACATCACCTTGCAACAAAAAGAGCGTCCAGTTGGAGAGAGAACTATCACTGCAGTCTTCAGCTATTCTAATAAGATTAACCAAATCAATGTCATTTACATGATAAAATGCCCATGTGACAAAAAATATATTGGCATGACTACCAGGCCAGTAAAACGTATACAGGAGCATATGTCATGTATTAGGACCCAACGGGAAAATGCTCCACTGGTTGATCATTTTACCATGCTTAAACATCAGGCAAAATAACTAGAATGGACAAATTTAGAAAAGGTGAAGTGTCCAAGAAGAGGAGGCGATGTGATCCACCTTCTATTAAAACGAGAGCAAAAATGGGTGTTTCATTTGAAAACAGTCCAATTTGGCCTGAACGAAAGCATATCATGGCATTCATTAGCCATGATTACATAGATAAGACATTGACCAAACTGTGTTCAATATATTGATGCCAATTAATATCGAGCATCTTTATAGATAATTGTCACCTTACCCTGTCTGACCTTGAGTCAGAGGACAACTGGGCACTGAAGAAAAATGTACCCTGTTCCCCAGATTAAGCCTGCATGCATTTTGACATGGAAGCTTTACACACCTTGATGGGAAGGAATATAAGACACATCTCCCATTCCAAAGTAGGAAAAAATCTGGGACCAATGCGGTTAACCCAGAGCTTAGAACAAAATACAAAATATTTATTGATTGTCTATGATATACTGTGGAGGAAGGACTGCACCGTGCCTGACTTTGTCTAAGTGAAATCCATGTTCCTTTTTGTAATTCAGCCTGACTTCGGGATGAAGTCCTAACGTGCAGAGATATGCTCAAGTGACACATGATCTTTTATCACGTGACACGGAAGTAGATCCCATAATAGGACTCCGGAAAACAAACCACGAGGAAGCGTTTCTTTGCCGGCCGTAATTGCATACGGATTATGGCACTGTAGGAACGACATACAAGTAAGTGTTGGATTCTAATTCAGATCTAACACTGTGATATATATAAAACACTCGGGAGAGTAAATAATGCGTCTTCGCCCCGTTGTGGAATGTTAGGCTATACACCCAGTCCATGCCAGAGCAGCTCGCATTAGAAAGCATGCTGCAAATTTCTATGCGGCGCTCAAACATCATATCATTTATATCTGTTACAGGCAAAGAGTGTGTGGACTGGACATTAGCATAACGCTTAAGTATGAAGAGTACATTCAACTACTAGACCACAAGGGGATACACTATACAAGGTGAGTTTAACCCATCCCCTTTTCCCGAAAGGGGGTTCTCACTATAATGGGGTCCTTGCACGTAACATAGATACTTGTGTGAGATATGTTAAGACAGTGCTAACCTAGCAAGAAAGAACAGGGCACAAGCTTTGGCCGAGAATGAAAAAAATAACCAGTCACCTAATTGGTTATTTAGCTGAATATGGTATCTTTCTCAGCAATTGTTTTACGTATGAACTGCATGAAGTAATGTGTTGATTCATAACCATGTTGTTGGAAGATAGCAGCCTTGAAGTGACCATGGTGCATATTCCTTTTTTTGGCCATAGGTTCCCTCCTAGACCGATCCGGTCCAATTACACTTACGGTGAGGTGGTAAAGTATTAATCCATCTGCCCGATACTGTTTCTCCAGTCTGGTCTACATTTGTGTGACAATACTAGTTCGGAGAGACTGAAGACTGTCCTGACGAAAGTGGCTCTATCTAGGTTTATGCCACTGAAACCAGTCGACGGTGTTTGCTGCACTTTAAAGGCGTAAAATTGGCCTATTTTTTGGAGTTTGAGCAAACTTTTTACCTATCCCCACTCACCGCCAGTTTATTATATCCACAGACGGAGAGTGGCGATTGTAATGTTTTCTTGTTCTATGACCAAAAATGATTTTTTGTTCTCTTTTTTCTTTTGTTTGTGTCTTTTTAACCCTAGCTTCCCAGGGCCAGTGAGACAATCTATGGGTTATTAAAGTAGATATTACCCTAATAGATGCCGCACGTATAGGTTCCCTGGTGCGCCTTTTTACTATCTTTCTTTTACAACACACACACTTAGTGGAAGAGAGTGGTATAGGACCAACAAGGCTGAATGTATTACAATCAATAGAAATTGTTAGTCTATTTCTTATCCTATCCCTGTTAGATAGGCGTTACACCACCGCAACCTAGCTTAGATATGAGATTAGGTAGGGATAGTTACAACTTCGTTCTATCCATTCTGTCTTCCTTCACAGCCTTGTTCCTTAAAATAATAAATAGTAACATCTTTGTCCTTACCACTGGGGTTTTTCTCAATCTGGAGCTGTTTCTGGATCGATATTGGCTGCTAACTAAAAACAATACAGATGTGTTTTTGCCTGTTCTTTTGTGTTAAAATACTAAAAATGACACTCAGAACCAGATGAATAAAACAATGAATGTGTGCAAAACTCTTGAAACAAAAACAATTCTTTACTGGAGCAACACTGGAAAGATATTAGCAATCACAAGCAATGGATTGAGCAAAAGCCTACAATTCGAAATTGAATGGAAGATTTAAAACAGCTTATAATCAAAATGACACGTTGGAAATTTAGCAAACTTTTGCAATTCCCACCTGAATTTACCAAAATGTGTTTTAATAAAAGCGGGTATAATATTGGATCCTAGGTACAGTATGGAAGTGAAATTACGTCTCTAGCTGGAAAATTGAGTGAGTTATGCAAGATCTAGTGAGGTGCGTTTTGAGAAAATGAAGGCGGCGAACAAGGAAAAGAAATCAATTTTGACAAGAACAGTTTTACTCTACACTTCAGCATTCAGGCTAGACTACCAGATTGAGACACAGTAAGCTCGAGGGTTGACTCGCGAGTTTAACCCTAGCACCTCTGCGCCCGTCCTTGTGGACCAGTCCGATCACTCGAAAGAAGACCAATGGCTGGTAAGTATTTAACGAGACAAAATTATTAAAGAAGTGGGCGCTAGCACAAGAAATGAAAAGCAGGGTTTCAAGAATGATTTTTGACAATATTGCAAGTTATCAGGATAAGGATAGGATGCCTCAGAGTGTGGAACTAAGGACAAGGCAAGGTATGCTATGGTTTTCTATGGTTCCTATTGATACTCACAGTCCACTTTTTAGTTTGGATTTTGGAAAGTCAGCGGTTCTGGTCACCACTCAGATCTGGTCTAGCAAAGGACAGCCGGACAAAATCAGCGGGACAGGATCAGCTGGGCATGGACTGGATACCAAAGGATATTTCTTTAGGCAATTCTGGTTACTGGATACTATAGGTCAACAAGGTAGCAGGACAACAGCAGCATGCAGTGAGTGGTGTCAAGCCAAGCTGGATTAGGATGCCAAAAGTACCAGTTTCTCTGGATTACTGGGAGATTAGTGGGTTTCAATATTGTAGGATAGGCCTTGCTGGAAAAGGATCTGCAATGCTTGGGTTTTGCAATGGGCCCTTGAATAGGATCAGCAATGTTTGACCTTGTTGGTGGGATCTGCAGTCTAAAAGATGAAACTGGAACAGGAACGCAGCGCAGGAAATCAGGAAGAGTGTCTCTGCCCAGGGTCTTTTCAGGGACCCATATTGATAATGCAAAATGACATCATCAAGGTAGAGGCTGGGCAGGGTAAACTACGCACGCCCCTAAACTACTTGGATTGGGCAGGGGAGCTAGTCTCCGCCTCGCTCTTAGTTGGTTGGACTTCGAAGGGAATGATGTCAGATTTATGAGGTGAGGTTTACAATGTCCAAACACTCCCACATTTACTTTACGTAAAATCCAATTCTGCCAAAAACATACATTTCTTTACTTGTAATCTCCTGGCAAATTATACACACAGGTTACATATTGTGTGCATCACATTTCAGTTCAATCCTCAGGTCTGTGCGACCTTGTTTCGCCTTTCTGATACATTTTGGTAATTTTACACATTAAAGATTTCGCCTAAAATTCTACAATTTTATACACAAATGTGTCCCCTGGGATGTATGTACCAAATTTTATGTTTGCCACATTAATACTTTCCTTGGAATCTGTGATATTTCATAACTTCTGGTCCCCACAGGAATGAGTTCTTCCAAGTTTTAAAAGACAGCCCCCAAAATTACATTTAAAGCTGTGAATTTTATAATTTCTTATAATTCTTGCTACAGAAATAAAAGTATTTAAAGTTTCTTTATAACATAGTCTTGGTAACCAAAAGGCAGTCCCTTTGTTACTAGATCAGCAGCTGTCATTTCCTTCCAGGAAAGGGGGTTTCCAGTCTTAATTGAAGGTTTTATTGCCCCTTCACACTTGACAGGTGAGTGTCCCAGGACTGCTATTGTCCCAGCCTGGAGAGCACAGACCGGTTCACTTTATTCCATATTTATGTCTCAGAACACACTGGCATAATTTTTCAGTGTGTCCCCTCGTTCCATCTTGCATGAAGTGTGCTAGGCAGGCTGTTGCAGCCATTTCTTTGTTACTGCCAAAATGCAGTTTTGGAGTCCTGGTGTGCACAGAAGCCACCGCAGCCAGGTTGCTGTTTCTTGCGCAAATGCAGCTTAGTGATGTGAGGCAATGCTGTTGAGTCATTTTCTAACCTAAGTTACTTTTACAGGGCATGGCTTCATAAAACATGATCAGTGGTTGCAGGTAAATTTCATTTACGGCATAGGGCTGTACATGTCATTGATGGTGGTTGCTACAAATAGGAGGCCAAATTTTGCCTATCTCCATTTTGAGCGACCTGCAACTCTTCACACTCCCTGTTAAGAAACAGTATTTGAGAACAGAGAGTGAGGAGTGTTTTGTCATCTTGTATCTCCCAATAGGTGTTGCTAATTCTAAGTAACATTCTCTCATATTGGGCTTCATCTTTTAACCCTAAGTTACCCTAAGTTCACTCAGTAAGTCTACGGGATAATAAACTGCTATGTACCCATAATATATTTCTGATTAGATGCCATAGGTGTTCTTTTTTTACTTTTTTTTCTTGCATGTATTCATGTACATGTGAGACAGTGGCCTATGTTGGACCAGGTTGAATACTTCCCTAGAGCTTTGACCATCTGGTAAAGCAGTGGACAATTTGTTGTTATGAAGATCTCTTTCTTTTCTCCGCTTTCTAGTATTAGTCACCAATTAGGCAGTTTTATTAAGAAAATCACTCTATCCTTGTGTCTTTCTGATAACCTATACCTCCGAAGGCCACTGTATTACTGAGAAGCTTTGTTGCAGAAAAATTTAACACAGATGTGTTTTGCCTATTTTTGTGTTAAACCACTGATGTGTTAGGGCAAAATCATGTTCATTCAAAGCCTGTGCCCTTCAGTTTATTAGTATTATGAGATGTTGTCAAATCTTACAGGTAAGTTACATTTACATTGCAGAGCTGACAAGTCATATTTGGGGTTACCGGTAAATTACATTTACAGTGCAGGCCCGCACAGGTCATAATCAGTGGTTGCAGGTAAGTTACCTTTACAGCGCAGGTCTTCACAAGCCATAATCAGTGGTTGCAGGTAAATTCCATTTACGGGATAGGGCTGCACACGTCATAATCAGTGGTTGCAGGCAGGTTTCATTTACAGCGCAGGGCTGCACAGGTCAGTGGTTAGCGGTAAGTTACATTTATTTTTATTTATTTATGTATTTATTTATTTATAATGTGCCTGCAGGCATCAGGGCGCAACAAAAACACACAATGACAACGATTGGATGGGACAATGTGAAGCAGATACACTGGCTGGGAAAATAAACAGGGATCACTGAACATAAAAAGCCTGAAGTTTACCTGAGAAGATGGGTTTTCAGTGATTTTCTGAAAAGCCGTAGATTAGACATAACTCTAACAGTGAAATGTAGGGTATTCCAGAAAGAGGATGCAATAGCTGGAAAAGATCTACCAAGACCCTTGGATGTTGTGAACCTAACCCCCTGCAGCTGCACAAGAGAGGAAGATTTCAGATTCCTGGTAGGTTGGTTAGGTAGAACCAGAGCTTTAAGATGTTCTGGGGCTTTTCTGTAAAGAGAATGATGAACTAACGTGCCAATTTTAAACTGGATACAGTCCTGCACTGGGAGCCCGTGTAGCTCTTTCCTAAAATTGATATGTGTGACTTTCTGGATATGTTCAAAGCCACATGGACTGCTTCCTTCTGGATAACCTGGCAAGCCTGCATGTTGGATTTCGAGGCTCTGCAGAATAGGGTGTTACAATAATCTAACCTTGACAAGATGGTTGCTCGATCTATGGTCATAGAGTTGTTTTTGTTAAGAAAAGTTTGGATGGTCTAGTAAAGCCTAAGATGGTAATTGCAGGTCCAATGAAGATATTGAACCTGGGAGTCTAAGTTCAGCAAGGCCTCCAAGTAAACCCCAAGGGTTTTGACCTTCGAGTGGGTCTTGATATTGTTGCCTTGAGTCAAGAAGTTATCATACAAGCAGTCCAGTTTGGAATGAGGTTTTAAGTAATGGGTAATCCCTATTTTTTGTTGACGGGGGGTCTCATCTGGAGGAAGGGACAATCTATAAGGGAGAAAAGTGAAAAACAGATGGACTACCCCTCTCTTTTAGTCTTGTATGGATCTTACGTGAGCGTTAAAGGCAACCTAACTATGTCATTAGTTAGGAAGTCGCAGGCGGAGAAAAATTGAACTAATCACTCCAACTTGTAACAAAGGTACTGTCTCTTTAATAGTTGTAAAACATCTTTAAAAAGCATTTTTAAATTGATACTCAATCATATCACTCATTCTACATACATCTCATCTAACAGGGGAGTTCTAAAGAGAATATAAATCTTTGTAGGCATAACATTTCAGTTTGAATATGCATTTTTGACATGGGAAAAAAAACATTTGATTTTCCTTAAACAGTCGACATATGTTTCGGCCCGTTATGATATACCACTTTTGTCAGCAGTGGTCACCAGACTAAGTATAAGGCCATCTTCAGGACACCAATTGCTTTGTAGTTGATCAATCTTGATCCCCTTTTAGTACATACACACGTATGTCCACATCTTGTATTTATGTGACTAGAATTCTGCGGTTTATCTCGCTGTCTGAGCTTGTTGTACTCAAAAATTCTCGCGAAGGTAACTTAAGTTGCGCTCTGTGATGTTGGTGCCTCTTAGATGATATGAGGAGAAATAATGACTTTCAGTTTGGCATCAGCTGTTTTTCCATAAATGCCTTCTGGTGATTTAGGATGGACTGAAAGGCCGTGAATGGATGCCGAAGACAAGTCAGCTTTCTAGCGCATGCCCTTTGCGGATTAAAAGGAAACAAATCCATTCACGGCCTTTCAGTCCATCCTAAATCACCAGAAGGCACCTGGCAATATTCAATCAAGGCATTAATGACCATTTATGGAAAAACAGCTGATGCCAAACTGAAAGTCATTATTTCTCCTCATATCATCTAAGAGGCACCAACATCACAGAGCGCAACTTAAGTTACCTTCGCGAGAATTTTTGAGTACAACAAGCTCAGACAGCGAGATAAACCGCAGAATTCCAGTTTGGAATGAGCCTGAGGAGAGTCAAAGACAAGAAGATCACTTTTGTTGCCATTAAGACAATGCCAGTTTGCAGACATTCATCTCTCGATGAAGTTATAGATGTTGTTTAGTGTCAATGAATCCTGGGCGTAATCCCCAGACCAGTCAATGACCAGCTGTGTGTCATTGACGTAGTTGGTAAAAAATACTCCCAGGTTTCCCAAAAGTGTACCGAAAGAACGCAGATAAAGATTGAAGAGAAGAAGAGAAATGGATGCTTCCTGAGGGACAACGTACTCAATAAGTGTGGTAGAGGAGGAAGCTGAGCCCCATTGAATCTTAGACTTACGATTAGTCAAAAAAGAATTAACCCATTTCACTGCATCAGGAGAGCAAGTGCCCTGGTGCTGTAGGCACAGAAGCATGCGTTTGTGGTCGACAAGGTTGAAAGCAGCGGACAGGTCTAAAAGGTTCAGCATCCCGGCTTTCCCTTTCTCCAAGATTTTCAATAGGTGGGATTGGAGTTCCACAAGAGCAGTTTATGTGCTAAAAGAAGGGTGAAACACTGATTGTCGGCTATGGGGGTTGTTGTTGAGTTCTGAAATGGCTTGCAATTGGGTGGTAGCAACCTTAACCAAATTTTCAGGTGAAATTGGCAGTTGGTAATAGGCCTGAGGATGCTGGGGTCAGTAAAGTCCAGTTTCGGTTTATTTGGGATCAGAGTAATATTGACTTTCTTAAAATCCTTGGGGACTTGACTGTCTCTAAAAGAGGCATTAACAAATTTTGTAAGGAAAGGTGCAAACAGGTCTTTGTGCTCCAGGATGATTTTAGGGGACAGTAGGCTGAACTGACAGGAAGTCAGATGCATGGACGAGAGCATGGTGGTCACATATACAAGTTAGATTGGTGGGAAAGAAAAGCCAGGGCTATCCACACCCTTTTCTATCATGTAAGTAGATACTCCTGATATTGAGCTGTCTTGGCCCTGGGCAGGTAGAATTCTGTCCCTGGCAGTGGAGGTTTTCTTCTTAAAGGCTGCAGCTGTTTGAGAGCAATCTCAGTCTGAGGCTATAAAAGGGGAATCAGGGGCGTTATGTTTTTCGAAGGATTTTAGTATATCAAAGAGTTGATTGATTGAATTTGATTATTGTTGTATCTGAGAGTTGAAGAAATTGGTCTTCGTCTCAACTATTAGAGTTTTATATTATAGAATTTGTCCCATTGTTTCCACTCCCACTGGGTGGAATCAGAGGGATGTTTTAACCAAAGTTGTTCCAGCACCTGTTTTTTTCTTTTTTAAGGTCTCTAGCTCTGGTGTGAACCAGTTTTGGTGCCTTAGATTATCTCTAACCAATTTTGTTTTAACTGGAGCGATAATATCAAGCATTTTACTTAAAGTGTCGTAAAAGCAGGCTACAATTGGTCCACATGATCAACAGTGAATGAGTCAGACATGATGGACTGTAAACAGAGCTGAAGATCTGAGCAGTGTACCTTTTTAAAGCTCTGCCCGGTAACCGATTTCAAGGTGTTAGTAGGCCTGACAAGGGTTTTGGGAGATCCAGTGTGAAAATGATGGTAGAGTGATATGACCAAATTCAAGGGGTGGTGACAACATTTTCAGATTTGAGTTTCCTAGTCACGATGCAGTCAAGGGTGTGTTTGTTGGCCATAGTAGGATCAGAGTTAATAACTTTGTGATCACTATCTGATAGAGCTGCTTCTAGATCAACCGCCTCCTTGTCACGGTAATCACTTCTCCAGCTTTTAAGATCCCCCAAAAATAGGGTAGCAGAGTTTGGGCATAGTACGGGGGAACGATAGATGAGAATTATAGATAATTCCCATAATTATTAACATACATACTTTTGAGTAGAAATATCGTGGGATATATAATGTTCTCAATGCACAAGCTATTAAGAGAACAGTCTCTCTAAAGGGTAGCCAACACGCTTCTGCTGAGATAGCCGGCATCGGATGTCAGTAAGATCTACCCCTGGAAAGGATGTAGGCAATTTTGTGTACAGAATGATGCCCCAATCAATATTCAGGGCAGGTTATATGATGTGTGAGGGCCTGTATGCCAAAAGACTTGCAAGGGGCCCTAATTTGCATATGCATTGACATCAGTGTAAATCAAAAGAAAACTAGGCTCCAGGAAGTGACATGAGGTTTGTTTATTGATGGTATCATGATATAATGGAAAGCAGCATTACAAGAAATTGTCATGAGTAGACCAAAAAAAAGCAGAATGTGTGATGTGCAATCTATGTTATGGTATTTTGATTTATACTGTGTACTAATGATCACTGTTAACAATTATGGAGCAATCAAATGAGTGGAACTTTTGGATGTTGACAGAATCAGTTCTAATGACATCTACTTTTCATGGATGAGTGACAGTGAGACAACATGATTTGCCTAAAATCACACACTTCAGTTAAGTGGTGATGCAGGGATTTGAGCACAGTCTGAAGCGTAGAATTTTGACCACATGCTTCTTCCAGGCACTGGTTGGTTGGAAGATGTGTTTTTGTCTTTCAAGAATACTCTATACAAAAATCATAATAAACCACTCTGACAAACATATACATCCATGAAGAAATTAGTTAAGCAAAACGAGGATAATTGTAGCTTTGTTTTCACTATCTTGAACAGAAGCAAGAATGTATCAGAATGAACACCACCATGAGAATAAATAATACCTTTTGAGTTTTGTAAATGTACTCTAACAACGACTTAGGTGCAACACAATATGTTGATGTGGTCACGTGGTTGGACTGAACTGAGATGGTCGCTTTCATTGGGCATGCCTTTCTGTGTTTCTAATGTAGTTCCCAAGTCTACAGAAATACCTGGACTGGAGATAAATGAAAACAAGGACTGTGCAAAGGAAGATACAAAAGGAACATAACAGTGTTCTCCACTCATTTGTGCACATAAAGGGAGAAACATGGACGGTGCAATAGTTAAACTATAGAGCAATAAAACCAGAAATGTATTTGCAGCATTAACTCAATACATTTTCATGGCACATCACTGACAAATATATGATGTGTTCATGCCTTCCCCCAGGACAAAGAATCGAAAATAGCAAAACACAAGTTATCTCTAGGCTAATAATTGTTAAAGGCCAAACCAATCAATATAAAGAACTGTGACTGGCGCTTTTATGTGTGAAAGTGAATCAGAGCAATGGTCTATTAGCTTAGAATCCATGGACCAAAACCCAATACAAATCATGTGTAGCAACAGAATTCAATGTAGCGTGCAGAGTAAAAAGGTCAGATTTATAGAAGAGCATCAACATGTGACTGTTTGAAGCGGCTGTATACCCATTACCTTTGTTCCAACTTGTTTCTCAGGAAGATTTATAGTGGAGTAGTTCAACCATTTAAATAGGATAAACCAGTTAAGGAATTATCCTATAAAGACGTCCTTTACATTCATACGTGAGTACTTGATTTAGGCATCACGAGATTTTGAAGACAAGAGACAGAATCCACGTTCCAATGTTCAGGAGTCAATGAGCATTTTACCTAAATCACCAGAAACAAATATGTTAAATGTAAGCATTTTAGACATACCAACAGTATCCTCTCATATCATGTCCACACACGTCAGCATAAGCTACACTGCACCCCATGTACTGCTATTGAAAGCATTGCTCACAGTGATGAAGTGGCCTGTGCCCATGGTGAGGACAGATCCCTTGGTTCATGGAGAGAGAGCACAGAGCATCGTGTTCAGCCCCACACCATTACTCACACTTAGTTCATGTGTTGTACTGGAATTCACTCTTAATGGTGCATTGGAAATGACTTAAAGCACAATGCTGGCTTGCACCATCTGCACTTCTCACGCGGCACCATGGCAAAATAGTCATAGAGGCAAAGGTGAACTATTTAGACTTAAATAGACCATTCACAACTCTTCCATGACGAGCTCCTTGACTTTGCATTGGAAAAGCTACAGAGGGTACTGAATGTTCCTAACAGGCTCATCTGTAGCCTCTCTAAGCAATGACATATAGTGGTGGCTTGACAATCTCTTACCCAGCTGGATGTACAGAACTAAATACATTTTTCTATTGCCTGCCTTGCCTCAAAATGTGTCAACAACTCAGCTCCCTAGCCACTTAGAATGAGACACAATTGATATAACCGTTCTCTATCATTGAGAAGTTCCAGTCCGGCGTTTTTATGTGTACCCCCATATCAGATCTCCTCAAAAGAGGGCAGGGGCCCATTGCTTTGCAATGCAGGGAGCCCGACAATAGAACGTGCTGCCCATAAAATGGCACACCCTTACGTCATTCACAGCATTCGGGTCCCCATTAAAATCCCCCCTGTTTCTCTAGCAGTGGGATGCCTAACACCTGGAGACCTATCAAGATGCAGGTGCACAAATTAAGTGTTGTCAATCAAAAATGTGTGCAGCATTCTCTGAATTCAGAAAGTTCTGAATTGTGGCATGGATACTCCAGGTTCTAATATCAAGCTCCGTTCCCATGCCACGTTATCACAAAATCAAGCTTCTCTAGGTGGGGGGATTGAGGGTTCCAAAAATAGATGTGCAAGAACCGTTGGGAGTTGGGACACTGGAAGCTGTAGCAGCCGCTTCCCTTGCTGGCTCCTCCAAGAGGCAAGGACTGATTCTGATCCAAGGCGTGGGCCAAGTTCTCCTTTCCTCATATTCCTTTAATCTGCAAAGATAAACACACCCATCTGGGATTGTTATCCTACAAGATCTTGGATTTAATCCCCTGTATCCCATCTGAACCTAGCTCCTTTTTGACCATTGAAATGATCACTTTGTCCACTGGAAGCCACTCTTGCTCTCTCTCTCTCTTCTGACTAAACCCTCCCTCCTTCTCCTAGTTCCTCCCCTTTCCTCTTACTATGCTTCTCTATCTTCCTTACCTTTCGCTACGTATCCTGTTCTTATTCCCTCCTTTATGTCTCCTCTCCTTGCTCTCCCGTCACACTCCCCCGCTCCCTGTTCTCTCTCTCTCCCACTCCTCCTACTACCATCACCCCCTCTTGGACTTATCCAAATTTGTAAAACTCTCTAGCAAATACAATACCTCACATGTACTCTTCTAGAACACTGCCATATTCTCCTCAGCACTCCTCTCCACATTCTGATCTCCACCACCGGGTCTCTTGGCCTGCTCATTGCCCTCCTGACCTCACCCTAACATGTTTTATTCATCTTTGGGAGAATGGGGCTTTTCTACCGATGCTATCCTGCTCTGACCTTCCCCATTGGTTTCAGCCATCACAAGTTCTTTCGGGAAAATCTTGTCTTGCTCTTTCCCCCAGGTTGTGGGATTTCGGAAAAGAGGCTTTAAATTGCCCCTTTTTTTGTTATCCAGCATGGTTGTTGTGGCGAGAAGCAATTCAATTTCCTCAGACCTGCTTGCCATCCCAGTTAAGGTTATTCTATTTTCTTTGCAGATGATCCTTTTGGCACTGATGGCATGGGACTCGAGGTTGTCATTTTTATTCCAAGGCGAATTCGGTGTCGTTACTCTGGTGCGGTCATTCTTGTCAAGGGCTGGACGTTTCTGGGAGGTGTAGCCCTGAACATTTTTTAAAGGGACCTGGCTAGAAAACAGCCTGCCAGGCACAGTACCAATGGTTTCATGAAACATTAAACACTGTGGAGAGTCATGGGCTGAAATCCCTCTAAACTTGCTCACCCCAAAAGTCGGGTAAGTCAGGCTCTGGCAAGTGAACTGGTAGTCCACCTAACTCAGGTTAAGAGGGATCCCCACTCTTCTCTGACAGGGTCATGACGCTGAACATGCTACAGTGGGAAAGGCCCATTGAGTGTAAGGTTTCATTTCTTTCTTGTACATTTATTTTAATGAAATGTTGCTGTGTGTGATAGGAATGTGAATGTTTCCTATAGAGAAGAGTGTAACATTCAGCCGCCCTCCATAGAATGTGCTTACAGTAGAGACCTGGTGATGTGTAAAATTGCCATATTGTTAAGGACCTGCGCCAATTAGTTGGCACATTCTTAGCAGAAAGGATTAAAGGAGGCCTCTCATGTGTTTGAATAGCTGGTTGAGTATTGACTTTGGAAGATGAGCAAAGGGACAAGTACTGTTTTCCCTGTTGTTCTTGAATAGTTTCTAAATTGAAGGGGACAGACAGAATGAGAAGGGTTTATTTTGAAAAGTGTGGCATTCACGCTCGGATCCAAATTCTCCAAGCAGGTTTTGTCCCAGGTGAAGGAATGCCCTATCGGATCCCCGTCATGTGCAGCAAGAATAATGTGCACAATGCACAAAGTGCGTCTGAATGTGGGACGCAAAGATGTACATATTCCTCTGCCCTTTTCCCTACTAATGACAATAGCACAAACGAGTGGGCCGCAGGGGAACGGGGGGGGGGGGGGCTTTCTGAATGCACTGCAAATTAAAGTGGCTGTTAGAACATGTGCCAGGGAATGCCCAATAAATAAATAGTTAATATCTAATCCTTTCATGCATTTTTCTTAGGTGAGACAACGATCACTGCTGACCCACTTGCATTTTTTCAGCCTTAAATCAGCGATAGACATGTTTTTTTTCTTCTCTTTTAAAATGTACAAATGACCGTCCCTTTAAGGCGTGGCAGTGTGGTCATGAATAGGTTTCTTTTTTGAATAACGTGCCTGGCAGAAGTGCAAAAATGATTCAAGTAAAGAAATCTTATATAGTTCGCAGTGTCCCAAATACTTCCACCATCTTCCATTCCAGAATGTATTTGTAATTGTGTGTTCTGAAATGCCCATTCATGATTTACACACTCATTTCCTTAATGGTATGTCATGTGCTGGAAAGGTTTTCACCAGTTGGTGTGCCTGTTCTGCTGTGGGTAATGCTTTACTGGTGCATGTTCATCCTTATATGGTAGCTTACCCCATTTTGTTAATATAGAAAATGCTCCTTGAAATGTGCTATGTACAATCAGATTCACAACCTTAGTGGATATGTAGGGTAAAACAATGTATATTGAACATAGGGGCCACATTATAGAAAGTGTGCATTGGTTCATGAGCAACTAGGAGTGGGCAACAATTTCCCAATGCAACGAACATAGGCCCTATTACGGGTTTGCTGGTAGGCACCGGGAAGCGCGAGAAAGCACTGTTTGCTGGCCATTTCATCTTGTGCAGAGCTCGTGAGGATTATGTTAAGAAACGGCCTGGAGGACGTCTTTAGCAGCTACACCACGCTGCCTTTTTCTTTCTACTAATTCCCATAGTGCAGCGCACTCGCGCGAGCGCCGGGAAGCACGAGAAAGCACTGTTTGCTGGCCGTTTTATCTTGTGCAGAGCTGGTGAGGACGGCCTGGAGGACATCTTTAGCAGCTACACCAAGCTGCCTGGAGGTGAATCAGCATGTGTGTTGTGGCTGTCTTCTAACTTCCTTTGGACTTGTTTTTTCATTACTGGACTTTGCTTATATGGACTTTGTTACACATATGGACTTTGTTTTCAGCTTTAGAAGCAACAGAGTATCTTACAGCCTTTCTTTTTATTCTTTTTCAGTGTACGCCTGTGGCTCCGCCCATTAGGTGCCTGGGACACTTTTTTTTCTTTCTACTAATTCCCATAGTGCAGCGCACTCATGCGTGCACCGGGAAGCACGAGAAAGCACTGTTTGCTGTTCGCTGTGTGCAGTGTGTGGTGTGTTTTGAATCCTCATTTTTGCAATTGTTCATATCGCACCCAAGGGGACAAAGTGGCTGGCTAATTGGCTGTTTGGGTGTCGGGTGTTGGGTGCGGGTGCTGAATATTGTTCTATTTGTATACCTTATGGGCTGGTAAGGAGACTGGGTTAGTCTGCTGGGGAGTGGTGTTTTGGCTTGGTTTGGGCAATTCAACGAAGTTCAGGGTTGCTCTAGGCTACGAAGGCAATATGGGTAAAATTGTTAAATCATTAACGATGATGAAAGACCCGTGCGTGGATTTTTTCTCAGCAGTAACAACGCGCAGGGCTAGTTTGGCGTGTGCGGCGGCGGTACCTCTGCCGCCTCCTTGTATTGAGGAAGATGAATTACTTGATTGCGCTCAAGCTTGCTCTAACGAACTTAAATGAAATGCTGAGCCTCTTACTAACTTGACTGAATTTACAGACTCTTCCCAATCTCTGTTTGTGGAAGAATATTCAGTCCCTATGGGGAAGGAGAGTCTAAAACATCAGTGGGGGGTGGCTTCTGAGAAATTGCTCAATAGTAACTCTAATAATGATTCCTTTTGTGATACTCCTAGCGACTTTCTGACTGCTGACCTAGAACTTTTAGACAATCAAACGACCCATGACACTCCCCTGATTGAGGGAGTTGAGGTGACCAATAACAAGGATATTGATACGATGTTAGGAATCTTTAATAGACTAATTTTGTATGAACTTAGGAGACAGACCAAAGTTTTGGGTCAGATCAATTTGGCAATAGAACTGATCCCCTCGAGAGTGAATGACCTACTTTCTAATTCACAGAGTGCTATAAAGTCAGCTTTGTCGTGTTCAATAACAGACTTGCCTGTCCAGGATCCTGGGGGTGTTCAATCCTCAGTCATCTCTCAAGATATTATTGAAGTAATCGTTGTACCTGATACACAGGGCAATAAGAGTGTGACAGACTCGGTTAAAACTGTCTTGGTAGCTGCTTTGGAGAAGGCAGATACTCCAGATGTTCCTGTTATGGAAAGTGTTTTGGCTGACAATTCCAAAAACACAGCCGTTTTAAACAACAAAAAGGAAGAAAAAAAAAGCACGACAGACCAAACTGATGCGTGCAAACAACATGGCGAAAACATCTCGTAAATTCCTGAGAGACTTGACCTTCAACAATTCGATCTTAGAGGCCAGGGAGGTCTTGGAGGGTGACTATGAGAACCAACCCCCTGTGGAAGAGGGGGTTGAGGTCCAGTCTCTGCCTGGGGTTTCGAAGGAGGCCTGCCAATCCTCCATGGGAGCGTACTTTGAGGTTAGCAACTCAATTTCTGATGCAATGAAGAATAAAAAAAGAGAGGCGAGTGAGATTGCCTCACAGTTATCATCTCTAAAAACAGGTTTACAGGACATTTTTGAAATATTTAAAACTAACTCTTTGAACGCTAATAGCTCTCTTGCTCCAATTAACATAGGGTCCAAAGTGACTAATCATGCAAGTGGGCTGTTTGCTGCGTTGAACTCACGTGATAATAATGAGGGTAAGGACTCACTCCCGAAGGTTGGTGCCCCAATTGAAGACAAGGGTCAGCTGTCGTGTTCAGTTAACACGGGCCAGGCTCCAGTGAACGACACTATAAGGAGAACATGGTCGGTGCTACATCTGTACAGACCGGATGTGTTGCCCTGGCACTCGCGGGTTTAGCACCTGCCATTCCAAACAAGCCAACACCTACTGTCTCTGTACCTATCCCTGTAACCATGTCTGAGTTGCTGCAAACATCTGAATCTACTGAGCCTCTTTCCGATTTGATCACAGACTTGAATAATTCGGTTGTGTCATTGTCTAAGTCTGCTACTCATCCAGTCAGTAAAGAGGAGGAAATTACATCTATGGTGAAGAAAATCTTAGAGGACACATTTGTATCGAATAACAATGGGTGGTATTTGCCACGCAATAATATGAGAGAACCCACAAGGGTCAATATGTATGGCACAAACAAACAAAACCTTGAAAAATCAATCAACGATCTTGATCTAAGAAAACCTGCTTTGAGCGACCTTTCCAGTCTCATATTGACAACTCTGTTTTGGGAGGGTAACCTTTAAACCGTTCCTACATACTCTCATTGTTTGCGGCAATTCCAGAACTAGCACTAATTTCATCAGCTGATATAGTTCTGGTGGACTTCATTCATAGACAGAGATTTGACTATGTGCGTCTTGTAATACCATCCCCTTTAGTAAGGAACCTCTTGCTAAAGGAGGCTGAATCCCTACAACGTAGGGGTTTTGACCTCTTCCAATATGAGCACACCCTCCCCCCAACAAATGGCAATTCTCAACTCAAAAATGGTGTGGAAGGTGGAGTAGGGGTGGAACCTCAGGCGGGGATTAACAATCTTTCAATGGGCAATGAAGACAAGCAAGAGTGGAGATGGTTGGCTTTTTCCCTCAGATAATCCATTAATTCTCTGAGTGAAATGGGAAAACCACTCTAGCAAGCCTAGAAAAATAACTTTGGCAAGTTGGAATGGAAGAGGACATTTACACTTGATCCATAATAGTGAGGTTACCAATGTTTTACAATCTTATGATTTGCTACTTCTGCAAGAAACTTGGGCTACCAGTGATCTCTTATGGGAAGGTTTTGATATAGCTCAAATTAAGGCTGCAAAGGGGATGAAAGGTCGGCCTATGGCTGGACTCCTAATTGCCTGCAAACAAACTCTAGGGGCAACATAAATGAGCGAATGGTCCAGTTCCAATTCATTTCTAAACGTGACCTACGAAATCAAAATTGGCATGATTAATATCCAATTTTGTATCACCAATGTATATTGGAACCCGCTAAAATATTCTGACTCCCAATTGGTAAAAGAAATTAACAATTTGACCGCAAAAATTGATTCATGGAGAGTGGCCAATGTGAATGGTTTCATAATCTTAGCAGGGGATCTGAATTCAGATTGTAATATTGACTCTACAGTGGCGGATGCCTTATTGTCCGAAAACAAGCTGTTTAACTGTAATGCCAAGGTTACGGCAGAGAACCCCAAGTTTCGGGGAGCTCTATGGTATAATTTTGTGGAAATTATGGAATTAACGATGATGGACAACAAATGCCATACTTGGAATGCTAGAGGCTGTAGCTCTATTTTGGATTATATTTTCATGTCTATTGAGTTTGATAAAGTTATTTCCAAATTTACTGTGGTTAAGATGCCTACTAGTGATCACAATTTATTACATATTAACTTTCCTCATCCTATACCAACTGGACCATTATCATGCTATACTCAGGGCCTGATAGTAAATCAAAAAGGTAACAGAGTGAGGTGGTCATTTGCTAAAACTAAGAAATTTTCCTCTGTTATGGTTAAGAATTTCGAACAGATGCATTTTGAAGACCGGATCTGTAATTTGTCTGTGACCAGGTTTACAACACATGTTAAAGATCTTATTTTGAATTCAGCAGTAAATATGATACCTGGTGGTAATGCTAGAAGGAATCACTCACACTGCTTCAATATGGAGGTTCATAACCATAGAAAATTAATGAGAAGTGAAATTCGTTCAGTTAACAAAACTGGCCATACCGCTGACCATGCACTTACGCTGATTAAAACAATTAAGCAACAATACAAAAATTGGCTAATAAGCTTTAAGGGCATGCGAGCTCAATCGGATGGGGAATATATGCTTAATGCACTGAAAGGTAACAACATCTCTAACTTTTGGCAAATCATTAATAAGGTTGAAGTATCCCAAGAGGAAATGCTATTTACTCAAATCAGTGAGAGAAGGTGGGTTGACTACTTCTTGAAAATGTATGGCGGCGATTTAGCCAATTTTGTAGGTTGTGTTAATAAGACTGCGATATGGGAACTGAACATCTCAGTCTCCAATATTTCTCACCTTATTATTAAATCAAAAAACTCGGCGGCCCCAGGGCCGAACAATCTATCAAATAAGATCTTAAAAACGGATACTGATGTGTGGGCCAAGGTTCTGCATATCCTATATAAGGATATTCTGAGCACTAAAACTATACCTGAATCCTGGAGATTAGCTCTTGTACTTCCGATCTATAAAAAGGGATCCAGATTTGCTCCGGAAAGCTATCGACCCATAGCTATCTCGGACCCGGAGTCTAAAATATTTGCCTCCATTGGACTGGAAGAAATGCAAGACTGGATTAAGAGCAACAACATATTGGATGTCAAACAAATTGGCTTAAAAAAAACATAGGCACGGACTGTGGGGGGCTTATACTTAAAAGTTTACAATCCAAAGCCCTAATGAAAAATGGAGTCTCAATTTTTGTTGCCTCTATAGATCTCAGTCGAGCATTCGACATGGTTGATCGCCCATCCCTATGGTCCATTCTCAGAGACTTGAATATCCCTAAACATCTCCTGGAGATAATAATAGAATTGTATTCAGAGACTAAAATTAAAGTGAGGTTAAACTCGGAAGGTCATCTTACCTCTGAAATTTGCACTCCTAATGGTCTCCGACAAGGCTGCATGCTCGCTCCAATGCTGTTTAATTTATATGTCTGTGGAGCTAACAAAGCGTTAAAGAACAAAGGGCTGGTGGCACCAAAACTGGGAAACAAAAGGATTGAATGGTTAGCTTACGCTGATGATTTTTTGCTTTTGGATTGCACCAAAGTGGGTTTACAACGATTGATAAACGCTTTTGTAATATTCGTGTCTAAATTACACTTAAAAATAAATGCAACCAAGACGACCATTGTATGTCTTGGCAAATGTAGGAACAATTTACTCGGTCACTCATGGTACTGTGAGGGCAAACGTATTAAGTGTCAGTCTGCCTTCAAGTATTTGGGTTATAATGTAATTGGTTCAGGTTCCACAACCATAATAAAAACTCAATTGAGGACTAAGGTAGAGATGGTCCTAAGGCAAATGCGTAAACTAGAAACCAAATATTGCAAATTCACCATGGTACCGTTAAGAACCTTTTACATTATGAAAGCAATTCCAAGGTTTGTGTATGGTACGGAATTTTTTGATTTTGAAAAAACGGACTGGTTGAAGTCTCTGGAAAGTCTTATATGGAAAGGAATCTTATACTTTATACCTAAAAGTGTTCCGATGGAAATGATAAGATATGAGTTGGGCCTACATTCTTTGCAATCGTTTATCATGTGGAAAAAGATCTTGCTATGGAGAAAGTGTTTAGTAAATCCATCTGATAACCTTTATACTATAGCAGGTATGGACACCCATAACTTGTTTATCAACCAGTTAAAATCTAAGGTTGAGGTTTGTCTTACCAATTTGGGTGTTTCAATTGAAATGTTACAATCTAACCCGCAAAAAGTAAAAAGTATCCTAAAAAGTGATGACTGGTCACAGACTGTAAGTGCAGTATCGCAGTCAAGGAATTTCAATCAAGCATATTCTTTCTGGAAGTTTTTTCCTGGTATGGAAGCCTATTTAGAAAAATACCCTTGCAGAAGTTTACGAAATGGCTTCATGCGATTTAGATTAAATGTGATGAGAACCAATAGCACTCTGAAGGGCTGGAAGTTGTTGACTGACCCTTGGATCTGGTGCAGATTCTGTAGGAAAGAGGGTATTGAGGAAACACTGCATCATATTCTACGTATTTGCCCAGCTCTGCTCCAATACCGAATCTCATATTTTGCTCAATTTGTACTGCATCTACATTGTGTCAATAGAGAACTATTGTGGTATCAAATGAGACATGGTCAAAACACTGTACTCAGGATTAGATTGATTGCTTTTTTAAAAGTTGTTTGTGACTTATCTTAAATGTTTTTTAGAATCTGTTAAATGTAGGTGAATTTGATCTGCTGATTTTGATAATGAAATACTTTCTTTGAATTGTTGTATGTTGATTGGAATTATGTTTAGTTAGTATCTAATATTGTTTTACCTTGGAAATGTATTTTTTTTTATTCTGTTCTTATAAAGTGTATTTTGTAAAAGTTTAAATAAACCATATACAATAAAAAAAAAAAATCACCGGCAAATCCACTGAAGAACTGGTGAAGTTATTGGGGCCCATTACAATACTGGCTGTAGCTGTGCCAGTATAACAGACACGGCTGTTGCCCGTATCGTTTTTTTCCAGCACCCACGCATGGGCAATGACCGGGTTAGTAGGGCCCCGCTGGACCCGGTAATTGTCCATTCACGGGCGCAGAAAAAAAATGCTTCCCATTCCCATTTGAGCCACATATGGCTCAATGGGAATGGGGAGGTCGGATGCACCGGCACCAATCAGAATGGTGCCGGAGCATCCGACACGCTCTGCTCGCGGGTGCTGGTATGCCCGCCTGGTCAGACTTGGCGGGCGGGAAGGCCCTCATGAGCAGAACTCGTAGTTTGCCGGTCCGGTAACAACGGTACCGGCAAGCTTACCGGTACTGTTGTTACCGGACCGGCAAACTTATAATGAGGACCCTTTTCCGTTAACAACACTCTGCCCCACGGGCCTCCCACAGAATTAAGAGTGGTGGAAGGGTGGTGGGGGTTTGGTGAAAAATCAGTGAGTAGTATTTCTGCTGCTGTAATAATGGCATTTATTTTTAAGAAAGTGAAGAATCTACCTCCAGTTTTTTGCTGGAGCTGAATCCTCCAGTTTTCCTCCAAACTCGAAATTCTGTGGTGCGGTAAAGAAGGCGTCAATTCCGTTACATCCCAAAAAAGTGGTTGCAACGGAATGACCTCGTGTTTACAAGATAAGGTATTGACTCTCATTTGTCTTGTTTAGCAGCATTTTGATGTGCCATGATGTTACTTGGTTCACATGAGGTTCTTTTAACAATTAATCCCTCCCCAGGGTGCAAACTATCCCTTTACAAACACTCTTTGTTGGAACAAAGCTACTCGTTGCATATGGTTGGCTATATTTTACATAGTATCATTTTACACTGATGCTCTTTGCTATTTTTTTTTTCTAATAGTCTATTTGGTTCAAATAATTGCTTCTATGTAATGCCGGTATGTACAGTATTTATGTTTCGAACCAGAAAATAGTTAAATAATGTACTCAGTTTATACATCCATTGATAATTTTGTATTATTTATGTAGGATGGACATGCGGTCCGAAATTCTTTGTCAACACTCTCTGTCCTCGAAGCACTTCATACAAAGCCTTTCATATGCAATACAATGTATTTTAATGAAGAAATGATGTTGTAATGGTTTATGTTACATGGAAACTATAGATTACATGTTCGGTGGTGTGTATGACTAGGGTGCAGCCATACACTAGAGGGACCCCCCCCAGTATTTGCGTGTACATTTGCTTACCTGGAAAAGTGCCATTCAGGTTGTTTGGCCAGTACCAAATACTATATCAACACAGAAAATACGTTTTGAGTACTGAGAATAAGCCTAGGTGGTGCCCGCTTTCCTTTGGTCTTTGGGCAACGGAATGAGTGCCATTCTTTTACTGCACTGGTGAACTCGGAATAAGGACTATAGTATTTTAATTCATTTTTATACCAGGGTAAATGAGTAGAACTAGGGAAAACATTACCCTGCTTCAGGAATGCATTGAACAGGCATGTTTTGTGCACTAGGGCGATTGTCAGTATTAGTGCAATGCTTCTATAATACCGACCTTTGGCTGCTTTTTATTTTTTTTGATTTTGCCCATTGATATCATGTATGTGCATTTTCTACAATATGTTTTCGGTATTTTTTGCCACCTCGTCCGTTACTTGGTTTCTAAATTCACTTTTGATGTACATTATTTGTTTGCAATTGTTACTTTATTTGAAGGTTAGCAGTGGGGTTTTCTAGAATGCTTCCTGGAGAATTGGCAGATATCTTGTGCAGGACTTCTGGTTTATGTTGGTAGGTAATAACAGAGAGATATGGTTATTCCTCATTTCTGTTTGTATGGAGGGCATTCATTTCCATTCATTATTGTTCATATGTCACTCTGATCAGTCGCCAGCCTGCAGTTCTAGCCACTGTTTATGAGATCCATCCGAAGGACACTGGGCCTCATTCCGACCCTGGCGTTAACCAAGGCGCTATTAGCGCCTTGGTTGACGCCGTTATTTTTCCGACTCCCCCATGGTGAATGGCGGAATTACCGCCCCATTCCAAGGTTGGCGGGGTCGGTAATTCCCCATTCACCAAGGGCCCTTCCCCATTCCCATTTTTGCCCCATAGGGCTCAATGGGAATGGGGAAGGCGCTAATTACGGCACCGTAAATTACGGTGCCGTAATTAGCTCCTGGGTCCCTTTGCGGGTTGGTTTTTTAACGCCTGCAAAAAGCAGGTGTTAAGTACCAACCCGCAAAGGGAACTCGGAATAGGGCGGTAAGGGTTTAACGGCACCGGTCTCGTTAACGGTGACCGTTAACCCTTACCGCCCTACTCGGAATGACCCCCACTATCTTCTTACCGCCTCTAAATTTTCTCACGTACATGTATAATTAAATCATATTATTTTTTGCCAACGTTAATAACTCTCTTTGCCTAAATATAGAAGATATAAAGGTTCATGTTTTGTGGAGACGCTTTCCGCGGTTTAGAGACAAGCATGCAGGACAACAACATCCAAACATGTAAAAAGCTCGACTACAAGCGAGTTCTCACTGACCCAGATTTGCTTCACTTAACTGGTTAAGCAATTAGGGATAAGTATGTTCCTCTTGTTCTGCTTACTCCTGTATGTGAGATTCACCAACAAATATAATACACTGGAAAAATGTGGTTCACATTTACATTTGTCAACCGTATTGCTGGAAAGAGTGAATAGTTGTCAAACACAGTCCTGTTTTATTGAAATAAAATCGAGTCATAGAGCAATGAATACATCGCCAAATAGATGTCCAGCCTGATTGGGTTGCACAGAAAAGAAAAGTAAACAGCTCATGGACTACTGCATGTTTATCTTACAGTGCCTGAACAGTGCAGCACCTGGTTATGCTTACCGTTTGTAGATGAATGGAGACCTTTTTTTTTCTTAATTACAGGGCAACAAGATTAGTACACCATGAAAGAGGGCTTTGTTTTGTACATGGAGCTGAGCTCATGAATGTGGTTCCCAGGAAGGTGATCACACTCTTTAGTAATGCTTAGATTTACATTTTAAAATATATGAACCTTGAAACCGGAATGCTTTTATGAGAATCACTACAGTCAGCTAGATCATGGTGTTGTTGGTCTCCAAAAACTGGGTACGTAATTCATCCACTGTGATCAACAGTGTGAATGTAGCCTTATACTGGCATCCCTAAAACATTTATGACAAAACTCACTCTTCTTTAGCCAAGAGATTAAGAGGGTAATTCATAGAATTTAGCGCAGAAGTGACCCATTTTGATGCACAGCGTATTCATGGATACTAACATCCATAACCAGCCGTGAGGCAGAGTGGCGCAGCTATCCCTGTGGCAGCACCAGTTACGTCCCCAACCCCGCCCGTGCGCCAAAAACATTGCACAAATCCCGTACATGGCGCAAAGGCCAGTGGACCAGCATATAGCCCCACAACCACGAAAACGCACTTAAAACGCCACACAGCCCTCACGCGCCAGTGAAATCACATGTAGAACTCCCTGCGCACCCCTCGGATTACGCGTACCCCACTCATGCCAGTGAAATTGCGTGTAAACTCCCCGTGCACCCCTCGGAATACGCATACCCTGCTCGCGCCAGCAAAATCGCATTGAAAATGCCCCGCACACCCCTCAGAATATGCGTACCCCGCTCACGCCAGCAAAATCGCGTGTAAAACTCCCTGTGCACCCATCTGAATATGCGTACCCCGCTCGCGCTAGCGAAATCACGTGTAAAACTCCCCACGAACCCCTCGGAATACGCATACCCTGCTCGAGCCAGCAAAATTGCTTGTAAAACTCCCTGCGCACCCGTCGGAAGACGTGTACCCCACTCGCGCCAGCGAAATCGCTTGTAAAACTCCCCACGCACCCCTCTGAATATGCGTAACCTACTCGTGCCAGCAAAAATGCGTGTAAATCTCCCCGCGCACCCCTAGGATTACAGGTACCCCGCACAAGCCAGCAGACACAGACACATGCCCATACCACCCACCCCCCATTGACGGGCACCTGCCAGCAGGCCCTGACTCATGCCCCTCCACCCCCTATTGATGGGCACCTACCAGCAGGCCCCGACTCATGCGCCCCCTATCCCACATTGATGGGAACCTGCGAGCAGACCCTGACTCATGCCCTCCCCACCCCCCATTGACAGGCACCTGTCAGCAGGACCCGGCACATGGCCCACCAAACACCATGTCATAACAAAACAGACCCATGGCCCTAATGGCAACCCAAATCCCCATTACCCCCAGTACAAGCACGCAACCATCCACTGCACCCACTCATGTCCCCCCCACCCACCATCCATTGACAGGCACCTGCCAGGAGGCCCCCACTCATGCCCACCCACCCACCACCCATTGATGGGCACCTGCCAGCAGGCCCCGACTCATGCCCTCCGACCCCCCATTGACAGGCACCTGCCAGCAGGCCTGATTCATGAACCCTCACCCACCCCCATTGACGGGCACCTGCCAGCAGGCCTGACTCATGTCCACCCACCCCCAATTGATGGACGCCTGCCAGCAGGCCCAAATTCATGCCCCCAACCCACCCCACATTGACGTGCACCTGTCAGCAGGCCCCGATTCATACCCCCACCCACCCTCCATTGACGGGCACCTGCCAGCAGGCCCCGACTCATGCCCCCCACCCACCACCCATTGACAGGCACCTGCCAGCCATCCCTGACTCATGCACCCCCACCCACCACCCATTGACGGGCACCTGCCAGCAGGCCCCGACTCATGCCCCTCCACCCCCCATTGATGGGCACCTACCAGCAGGCCCCGACTCATGCGCCCCCTATCCCACATTGATGGGAACCTGCGAGCAGACCCTGACTCATGCCCTCCCCACCCCCCATTGACAGGCACCTGTCAGCAGGACCCGGCACATGGCCCACCAAACACCATGTCATAATAAAACAGACCCATGGCCCTAATGGCAACCCAAATCCCCATTACCCCCAGTACAAGCACGCAACCATCCACTGCACCCACTCCCAAATTACCCATGCCATGAGAGTCTGAAAAGAACCAGCATGGCCATGAATAAATGTACAACAGAGCCACACAGTGGCAACACATGACTGAGGCAATGCTCATAGAGACATGCACAAAACTAATGAGAGTACACAACAGCAATAATGAAGATATATGAAATGTATTAAAAAACATAATAAATTACATAATGAAAATCACACTTGTAAATGAAAAAATAATGAAAGCAATACCAAAAGAATTGTAAAATCCAATGAAAACAAAAATCCACGACATGAAAACTGAAAAGTGGTCCATCGCCCAAGTCCATATAAAGTAAACAAAAACCAAAAGCACAAAAAACCATTGATACATTGTATGATGAAATAACAAAAGTATGTACAACTATTGTTTACTGGACCTATTTACACTGCAAGTCAGAAGGGTCCATGATCCCCAAAAAAAAGGAAACCTACCAAAAATTCTATAAAAAACACAACTATATACAAAAAGTTGAGCAAAGTCCATGAACTCCAAAAAAAATATAAAACAAATGAAACCTAAGCCAAAATAACTATGTACAAAGGCGGCGGTCTAGTCCGACAGCTCACTTTTTGATGTTCCGGGCCAGGGCATCATCGAAGTCCACGTCGATGTTCCAGAGACGGGCCTCTTCCCTGGCATCCTGGTCTTGCAGGGATGCAGACATGGCCTCCTCCAAATCCCTGCGAGTTGCCTCCAGGCACTCAGCCCGCCTCAATGCCCTGTGCATGGAGTTCACCACCCTGACCATTGTGAGCCGTGCCCTCTGCGCCCGCCGCCACTCTGCACCTATCTTCTGGCCCAACCGCTGCCACACGGAAGACACTTCCAATCCTGGGTCCTCCTGCCCGCCGGCCGATGCCGGCCCCAATGAAGTTGATGGCCCCGAGGCTACATTCCTCCTACGCCGAGCCTGCCGACCTCTCTGCTGCCTGCCGCCGCCACTACGACTGCCTCCAGGTAGATGGCAACACCCTGGGCCGTCGTGCAGGTGCCCTACTTGAATATGCCTGCACATTGTCCGTTGCGAGGGGTCCAGTTGCTGGGGTGACCACCTGTGCTGTAGCTCCGACTCCCGACTGTGGCAGGGATGGGTTCTCCACCAGCCTGGCTGCGTTGGTTGGGGCAGGTCCACAGGGGGCCCTGGTGGCATCTGTGCCGGAAGACGGCATGGAGAACGACTGGCGTATATTGTACACAGAGGAGGAGAGGGCCGCAAGACAGAGCGACACATGGAGGAAAACCCTGACCATGAGCCCTCTCAAATGGGCCACGTTGGAACACGTCTCTTCGTGATGATGTGCGTGGTCCCCCCAGGAAGCACGCACGTCATTACAAATTACACGTGTGCGCAATGCGACACCAATGAGGACGGACTCGATCCTATCACGGGTCCCCACGTCCGGAGGTAGAGGAGTGCCAGATGACGTGGAGCTCCCCCCTACCTGCGGACGGACCTGGGGCGGGGCATCTTTGCTGGTGCATGGTGATGCAGTCACAGTGTCAGGGACAGTGACATGCGCAGGCCCCTCTGTGGTGACCTGTGCTGCCTCCTGCCCCTGGACTGCACCACTTGCACCAGTGGTACCACCCCCACATGGCCCCATGTACACCTTGGATGCAGCCTCCTCCTCCTCCGTACACACCACCAACCTGAATGGCTCAGCACCGTCTTCCGCCATTGCAAGCCCCTGTGGGGGCTCACCCGCCCCTTCCACTGCAGCCATAGTGGTAGATGCTGCACCAGTGCCCTTGCTCCCGGATGATAGAATTTCCTGGGAGGGTGACTGGGCCTTGCGTCGCCGGCCAGTGGAGGTATCCATGCCGCTTTGCTCCACAGTGCCGTCTCCGCCCTCTTCTTCACTCACCGCTATGTAAAGGGAATCGTAGAACACAAGTGTCAGGGTACTGTACAATAGTCCCCTAGACACAAAGCAATAGCACAAGAGTGGCACTGTCAAACGTCACTTCCATCAGGTCCCTCCCCAATACATGAGTCAGTGCAGGCAAAATACATGCAGAAACAGGCATGGCACATGCAACAAACATTTGCAGCCATGCCCAAGGCATGGTAGAAACATCCAATGGTGGGTTGAAACTCACATGCATCATGGGACATGCTGATCACGTGCACACACATCACCAGAGGGTCGTGCATCTGGCCTTGTATACCCCCAGACACAGTGGATAAAAGGATGACTGGGCTGTATCAGTGAATCAACACATCGTCATGAACATGTGTCATGCATCCATGGCGTTTACCAGTCACACACATACTACTCAGACATACGGACATCCATGACAGCAGCACCCATCTCTCACACCCCAAACATGTCCAAGTACAGAGACAGGCAGGCATACATGTGTGCATTCCGCATGCTGCTCAGCATGTTGCATTGTAACACATACACCATCCATGTGGTTCATGCCTGACTGGACACACATGCAGCAACATCATGTCCCTGACCACACACATCCATACATGACCCATGTCACACATAGAGCCAAGTAGCTAACTACCACCACCCTGCAACATCCACAGCATCCAGCAACTCCAGACGGGCCTGCATCCTGAGGATCTGGTGGTGAAGTACTGGGCAAATGTGCTCCAGGACCCTCATCTGTTGGTTGGTAAGCTGGCCCCACTGCATCCACTGCATCTAAGAGGCGCCGGGCCTTCTTGAGGGTCCTGGACTTGTAGTCCTCCCAGCGCTTCTGGACGTGTTTGATGTTGTTGGGTGCCACCCGCTCCACATTGATGGCAACCACTATGTCCATCCAGATCCTCCTCTGTCCTTACTTGTCGGCGCGTGATGGTGAGAAGAGGGCATCATAATGCCCCAGGACTTGCTCCACCAGGATGCCAACTTCATTGGCTTTGAAGCTGGCAGCCCTCTGCCTCTCTGCTGGGGGCTGCCAGTGGTGTCAGATGGAGTTGGTTCAGACATGGCAACCCCCGAGGCAGGGAAGGGTGGGCAACTGGGTCCTGGGGCTGGGCTGTGGAGCGATGGAAACGAGTCGGGAGACTTCTGTTCCAGCAGGGGTGGTCACAGCAACTGGACTCCTGCAGATGGCCTATGTGCAGGCACCAAATGGCAGGGCACTGTTGGCAGCAGGCAGGCAGGCAGGCAGCAGCAGATGGCTTGTAGGAGGGACCCCGGGGATATGGGGGGCAGGTAAATGGCCTTCTGGGCAGGAGAGTGGTCTTCCGTGTGCTGTTGCATGGCCAACTTGATGCAGAGTGAATAGGCACGTGAAAAAACAGCATGTCAGCGTGTAATTCAAGGAAAGGGGGCCTTAGCGTAAGCGCATATGTGACGTAACACGCACAGGCATTTCCCTCGGCACGGATGCATAGTGATTCAGCACATGAAAAAACAGCACATGCACGTATAAATGCATGTAATTCGAGGAAAGGGCCTATCGCGTAAGTGACGTGATGCGCGCGGGCCTTACCCTCAGCACGGGTTAAAGGTGAGCGGGGCCAGTAGTTCGCTGTATGTGCTTTTTGTGGAAACAGAGCCGTGTGTTGCTACTTCTTTCACGCGCCATCACTACTTCACAGCGGATCAAGAACGTATCTCTTCTTTTGGCAGGGGTATTGGCTTTGCGTGTTTTTCATTACCACGTTGGTCAGACGGTGAGTCGTGCACCCTATTTGTCCCACTGAGGGTCCCCCTGTGTATTGCGTACCCGTTTTCGAGGTTATAGTAGCCTGCATGTCCCACGTGTACATGTTTTTCGTGTCCCTGGGTGCCACCGCGTACTGCAGGAGGATAATTCCACACACGTGTGCTACCGGGGGTTGCGTGCATGGTTTTATTGCAGTTTTGGGGTGCCTGAGCAGTTCGTAACCCGTCACTTTATCACCGGGTCACATACAGACTTGCAGGCGCACGGGGTGCTGTTAACATCTAGTGCCCCACCCCCTTCACCCTAATTGCCCAGGCCAATTGTCATGTACACCTCCCATTGGCACTACTACATCTGTGCCAGCACTACTACATCTGTGCCATGGTTGGGAGGCCATGAAAGGTGAGGGGTGCCTCAGCTGGGCGTCCTCCACGTGGCGGGCATGGTCAAGGACGTGGCCGGGGTGAGCAGGGAGTAGGGGGACTCCAGGGTGTCCAGGGTGGCTGCAGAGGGGAAAGAGACAGGGGTGCGCCACTTCGGCAGGATGTTCTGCCACGTGTTGGTGCAGTCATGCCACCACCTCCTGTGGTTCCGGGAGATGCAGCTCTTGCATCTGGCACTGGTACCCATGTGACCCGGCAGTCCGTTTCATCGACTGCCACAGGCCCAAGGGTAGTGGTAGCTGCAGGTGCAGCTGTGGCCACCACCACGCAGACTCAGGTTCTGCCAGTGCATGCTGCTTTGGCACCTGAAGAATCCCAGGATGATTTCCAGGTGTTCAGGGGGCATGTGGTAAGTGCACGCAGGGCTGCTCTGACCGAGGCACATGTCCCTGGGGCAGTGTTGTCATCTGCTGCCCCAAGCTGCCGGGTGTTGGCAACTGCATGGGCAGATGCCGCCGACACCACTCCGGCTGTGAGTCTGCCAGCCAGGACCGTCTCGGTCAATGACCTTGGCACAGCGGCTGTAGCTGTGCAGGGTCCAGTCAAGAGCACCCAGCAGCCACTGACACAAGTCAGGGCTTCCGTCCTAGTTCCACCTGCCACTCCCTTGGTTCAATCCACCAGCGCCACTGCCCCGACTGATCAGGGCGGCATTTGCCAGTCAGGGTCCGGATCACTCCCCAAGAGGAGGAAGGTTGCACCTGCACAAGAGGCTGGGACCCCAGACATGGCTACAGCTTCTGGCACGTCGAGGAAGAAGCCTTTCTGCAAGCAGGAACTGGACTTCCTTGTGGGCTACTTGTCGGAACACGACTGTGATATGCTAGTGGGCCCAAATTGTCCCACTACGCCTGCCCAGCATTCGGACCACAGAAGCATGTTGCGGAGGGTGTTTGTTAATTCGGACATGAGGTGCGCACAGCTCAGGAGTGCAAAAAGCGTTGGGATAACCTCCGACGCTGCGCTAAGCTAAAGCGTGCCTCCAATTATGCCATGACTCGGGTGACTGGCAGTGGGCCACCACCTGAGGAGGAAGAACTCACTCCACACGAGGTTATCGCTGCTGAGTTCATGCCGGCAGAATTGGTCGAAGGAGTGGGAGAGATGCTGGATTTTGACGCTCCGTCCAGTGAGTGTTTTTGCGTGTTTGTCCAGGCCATGTGTGGTTTGCTTGTGTGATGTGTTGTGCTTGACTACCAATACATACTATGTGTACATGGTTCTCATGTGCGAGTCATGCAATGCTTCACTAATGTGTGCCTACTGTGCAGCATGCTGGACATGTTATGCAGACAGGGACTGTCCTCATCACCACACTCATCACCACACTTGCACCCTACTCACATGCTAGTCACCCGGCTGCCCCTCCGGTCCATGTTCCATCCATGTTCCAGCTCACTTGTCCTTCTGCAGGATGTCTTTCCACTTAGCACTCGGACTATGCAATCGCATGACTGACATGCATGGGTGTTCTGCCTGCATGTGGGTACTCCACGTAGGCATGCTCCCTTGCCCTTCCACCCCCCTGCACCACTATTACACCATTGCACTTGTGGGTAACATGTTGGCCTACTGCAATGGCCTGTTCAACACTCCTGTGTACATACACACTTCCCCTGCCAACCTGCCAGACACATACTGTGGGGTACATCCTTTGCCCTTGATGCAGAGTGTCTCACTCGGACTGTGCAGATGGCAGATGCTCCGCAGGGACATGAGTGTCCATTCATGCTCCATGTGTATTCCATGCATGCCCCTATGTGTCCTTGGCAGGATGATCATTGTAGTACGTGTCCAGGATTACATACATTTAATGGCATTTGATCATCCATTCCATGCTCACTCCTGCATCACGCACATGTTTAGGGTGTCATAGTCTGTATGGGGCACAGGCCTCCGCCTGTTTCATGCCCCCCGACACTGTTCAACTGGTGTAGTGCCTTCTGCACAAATGGGTCTACTGCTTACTGTCCCATTCTCATCTGCTGTGTTGTCAGTCGACTCAGATGATGCAATTGATGCTACTCAACACTGTCTGCCAATACACAGTTCTCTGGTAAACCTTTCACTGCCATGTTATGCCTCCCTGCATTTCTGCATTTTCACAAAGGGGGCAGGGGGTTGCCTGCAGCCATGCAACCCATTGCATGCACATAGCACGTGATGCCTGCCCTTGCCCTAACACTGCCTTCTTGTTTATTGATTGACATCATAATTTACTTGTTGATGTAGATAGTCAGTAACGTACACATGTTCTGCACTGCACCAACCCACTTCAGAGCCATGTTACACCATTCTACATGCCGACTCACTGCTGCAATGTCAAAGTGAGCTGGCATGCATGGTCAGATTGTCATCCCTTCACTGTCATGAAAGGCACGGGCACAGGTGCATCCTGTGACACATGTACTCAGTATAGGAACACTCTAGCGGGTGTTTAGCAAAGTTGATTGGTCAATCTGTGGCCTATACTAACTGGTATAGGCTGCAGATTGAGTATAGCTTGGCAATCGGGTTGTAATGACTATGGAGCTGCCTGCTGCCTGCATGTGTACACTTTCACATACATCAAGGCAAGTAGCGTTCTATTTGCTTGCTTTGCTGTTTAGGATGCTGTTCATAATCACCATAAGGGTGTATATGGACCCAGGTGTTTTTGAACACTTTCACATGTACATATGCAAGCAGCTTCAACGTTGTGTAGTGCAACATTGCGGCTACTCACTTATGTGTGTGTATGTGTGTGTGACAGTGTGTACTCGGCAGCTTTTTTGTTGAATGACTCATATGTAGTTGATCAACATTGTAGTGGGACATTAATGCTGCTGAGATTTCTGCAATGCGCCCATTATATTCAACTACCACAATCCTGAAGGTGTATGGCCAGGCCCACTAAGCTATTCTGGTGGGGCCTGGCCGTGATGATTTGACACACTGAATAATGGTTTAGAGCACAATCAATGCACAATATGCTCAATCAGGCACTGAGGGGTGTCCTGGAGGCTTCGTGGCCGGCAGCTCGGACTGTACTGGGCATAATGGTCCCTCATGCCTGGGTGCAGGCCCTTGCTTTGCTCGGGACATTCACTATGTCTACATGGTCAATGACGACCGGTACGGGCCGAGCTTCAGATGGGTGCACCCATACTGGTGATGATGATTTAGTGATGCATGTGTACATGCATATTACATGTGTCTGAGTGTGTTTGGATTCACTAGCAGCTGTGGCCATTTGGGAGTTCAGACATGCTTATGGTATGTGCAATCTCTTTGTTGCCATCTGTCATTTCTGCCTGTGACATGTGCCTGACAGAGATGGTGTGTGATGGAGGTGATTTACTACATTCAGTACATGTGTAGTGTCCGTTATTTACACACATCCATTTCTGCATTTGGGATGTGTTTGCATATCAATGCCACTGGATGCATGCCGAAATTTCATTTGTGTGTGACATGTCTGCTTCATGTGCAGGCTGCCAATGTCATGTCTATGTGTGTGTGGGTTATGTGTTTCTGACATGTGTACTCATGTTTGCTTTTTCCACAACAGATGATGACGCAATGGAGCCAGAGGATTGTGATGTCAGTCATGACACAGGGTTGGTATCACATCAGCAAGCTGGCACAAGTGGGGGTCATGGGGTGGTAGGCCATGAGAACCCACTTGTGCTCCAGACCATCGTGTCCAGGGCTGGCAATCAATCTAGCTCGGATGATCACTCTGACAACGATGTTGAGTTGGATGCGCATCATGTCCATTCATCGACGGTGAGTGATTCTGATGTGGACAACCTTCTGTCTGCGACACCTGCACTGAGGGGTCAGACGGTGTTGAAACCTCCGCCTGTGGTGGATTGGACTGCACGGTCACACTCCACACCAGTTGCTGATGTGCCTGGGGCATCACGTCAATGGAGGGATGTAGTCCTGCAGCCACTGGTGGTGCCAATCCAGGGAGGACCACGGCTCCTTGGGCCTCGCGGGGGTCGAGTCCGGCAACGCGGTGGCCATGCGCCACTGTGGTATACTGAATGAGAGCAATCCATGTATGGTAATTCTGAACAACAGGGGGCAGCTATTGATAAGATCGCTCAGAGCATGGAACGTGTGGCCCAATCCATGCTCCCCCCTGCTAGGCAGATGGCTCTCCAGCAGCGGGCAGCACAGTCCACGGGCCGCTTGCTCAGGCTGGGCATGGTGGCCTCAGACAGGGCGTACCGGGCTGAAATGGTCTCTCTGCATCAAGCACTTGCTGCTCACGCAGAGACACACAGGGAGGCCCTGAGGGTTGACCATCAATCACCGGATCTACTATGGGTGTGCACAACATGTCCCAGAGGAAGCAGTCAGAGGAGAGGTTGGAGCAACTTCAGAATACCATCTCGGCTGAGCTACGTGCATGCCGGGAGGTGCTCCGGATGTCATGCGAGGCCATGAAGGAAGAACTCCGTGCTACATGTGCTACCTTGAAAGAGGAAGCACATGTATCACGTGAAGTGCTGCATGCTGACTTACGTGTCATCGCCGCACAGGACCAGGTTTACCAGTCCCGCAGACTTGCTGCCGACGAGGGGCAAGCTGTGCATAGGTGTGGTCAGGGTACTGTGCCACGTACACCTTCCGTTTTCAATCCAGAGGGTGACTCGGACGACAACTTATCTCCCAAACCGGTCGGGCCGTGCAGGCGTTGAGCCCATGGAGTTTTTTTTTGTTGATCTCAAAATCATCCCATGTGGGTGTTGAGGTGCACCCTGAACCTCCCCCCTCCTGGGTGCCTTCCCCCCGGGTCGTATGTGGCCATTTTTTATTTTATTAGTTAGTGTCATTAGTTAACATAGTTTAACATTGTTTATCTATTGTGCATTCATGTGACAGTGTGGTGATTTGTGGCTTTTGAAAGCATCCACTGTCTGTTCAAGCTGGGCCCATTCAAGCTTGTCTCGTGTATGTGTTTACGACTTGGGGTCCTGACACATATGCCACTCCTGCTTCCCCTATCCATGGGCTCGCAAGGATGGTTCAGTTGACAACCATTTACACAAAGGCAATGGACTTTCGCAATATCTGTAGCCTGACTGCTGCTGTACTACTTGTGTAGTGGGGATTATGGATGTTTTCTCCACGGCATGTCTGCTATCAATTTTGCTGATTACATCATTGAACTGTCCATTTATTGATGTTGATTGTGATGTATGTTCATTTCTTGCCTATTTACGTGCTTGATGCACTTCATGCTGTAGATGGCAGCCTACACCCTTTAGCTGTGAAAGTCACACTGATGGTGGGAGGGGGCCGGGTGGTGACAATGTCAAGTTGGTACGTGTTGAGTTCAGCCCCTGGGGATTGTGGAAAAGGAGGATACATTAGGAATGTGACCCAAGAGGCACAACTCACGGTCCAGTCCTCACCTGAGATGTCTGCATATATTATTACTATGCTCTGTTCCGTTTGGACAGCACGTTGTGTATGTCTTCCCTCTTGGACTTTGATGCTGCCTGACGGCACAGTTTTCCTACTGGACTACGGCTCTTTTACTTGCTTTTCACACTCTGGTGCCTTTAGTCCCTGTTCTTCTTCGTGCTACTGTCCTTGTTGCAGATCTGTCCGCCCGTCTCTCGGGCAGTTATCTCCACGTACTCTTACACTGCCTCGGTTTGCCTCAGTACACTTCTGTTCAACAGCATCTCTCTGTCACTCCTCCTGTCTTTCATCTATTACATCCATGCCTTTATGTGGACTGTTGGCTTTTACCAATGCTATTCAACTGTTGTGGCTCTTAACTTGCTGTCAGCTGTTTCTGGCTATCTTGCATTCTCTGTGCCTTTCCAGACTTGTGCTGTCTCTGCCTTTCTTTGTTCATGCTATCAAGGATTGATTGGGTTTCCGCTCAACCATCCAGTTGTGCCAGCCTCCTTGGTTATTTTCTACTCAAGTTCCAGCTACACCTGTCAGGGTACAGAACATGGGGTTGTGTTGGAGGAGGTCAGATGTAGATCTCAGAAATGGCCCAGTAACAAGCAGCATAAAGACACACACACACAAACCTTTCCAGACGTATTAAAGGCTTTTATGCCCTTTCTGCAGGAAAAGGAGCCTCCAGACTACCTTTTGCAGCAGACACTGGGCCAAGAACTATACAACTCTTACCACATTGGGTGGGGCACACGTGTGGATGCACGCGCGGACAGACGCACGGGGCTAGTGCTCAGGTGTCCGACATAAGCAGATGTGTTTCCAAGAGCTCCGAGCAAGGTGAGCAGCACCAGGGGCCATGCCTCAGCCGACCTTCCTCCACGCCCCTCGCACATGCAAGCTAAGTAGCGCCAGTGCTGGGGAGCTTAGCCAGGCATTGGGGAAGATGCACACAGTACAGCTAAGCCACGCTGAGGAGCAAATGCCAAGAATCTTTCCAAGTTGTCAGGGGCACACGCAGGGGTCGTCGCTCATATCCTTGAGTCCCCCCTGCTCCATAGAAGCTAAGCTATTAGTGCAGTAGCGTTCCTAGCCACAAAGTTATACAGCGCAAGGGGGGGGAACCCAGCGACGCACAAACTCGAGTGCAGTGCATATCATTAGCATATGCAATTAGCCACGTGTGCTGCCTATAGAAAGCCGTGGCTGGCTGAACACAACTTGTACTGAAGTCACACCTCGCCACACACGTCTTGTAGCAGATCCACGGCACATTCTATCATGTGTGATTCTTAACACATGGTCTTCCTTTTAACGCTGAGCCACCTGTGGTTATGTTACCACATTAACAGTGTATAAACCATCACGGGGGCAAGCAAAACTATACGAACAAAGCAGCAGATTGCTTGTTTGGGGACGAGTCACTAAGTCTGAGGCATGAATGGTGTTAGTGTTGGGAAAACACACACAGAATAGTAACTCACACTCTCTTTGCAGCATTGAAATGCTCCTGTTACTGGACCTGAGAGTGCGCAGGCAGGAGGCCAGCACTCACCCCAGAGATAAGTCTCTCTTTTGCTCACCTTTGAGCCATTTTGTACAATGTGCATGAATTACATGGTTTCTCTGATTGAGTATGTGTAATTATCAATAGTTGTATTTTGTATTTTCACTACTTTCCCTTGCCCATCCACCTCCCCTCTCCTGACCCTCTTTCCGGTTATCCTGAATACTGATGCCTATCCAACCAATGAATCCCTAACCCTCTTTCCCCGCCGGGGTCTAGGAGGCCTGTGTAAGTTTTACCTTGAAGGCACCCAGACTGCGGAGGGGATGGTTGGTTCGTGCCACTCCTGCGCCTGGAGACCGGAGCTGTGACACTACCCATCAGTTGTTGCATCCTCATTGATTATTGGGTACTGAAATTGCTACCCATCCTGTTGAACCATTGATCAACTGTGCTACCTTGGTAGTTATTTTATCATTCTGCTTGGACATGTGCTTGGCCATATTCAGCGACTTCAAGTCATCTACTGGAGACTCTTCCAGGGTTTTTTGGTGGCTACATGCTTTTTCCCTGGTTTGGGGGTTTGGCTCCTTGGAGTTCTCTGCGATTTGGTATTTTTACCAGTCAAGGTGGCCTCTAAGGGGGCTGGACCCTATTTACATGAAAGGTAGAACAAGGAAACCAAGGGGTAGAGGGATCCTGAAGCCAGGTAGACTAGAAGGAAGAAGCCAACAGACCCCAGACGCAGTTCTTCTGAAGGTCATGGTGATGAGTAAATGTTGTCAGACAGTACGCTTGGGCTACAGTGTTTGTGCACTCACTGACATTCTCATTGTGGGGTACTATGTACATGATGTGTTCTGCTGGTCAATGGCTGTTCCTGTGTTGAGTTTACTTTTCATGTGTCAGGGGATTGTTGTATACTGTGGTGTACACATGGCCAATGTTCACATGTGATGTGTACAGGACACTGAGGGTCACTTGATTTCACATGCATGTATTGAGTGCATGTCCCTACTGACACACACACTTACACAATGCTCCACCACACATACAACCACCCTTCCATGCCCACACGTGCACACAGATTGGCTTCTCTGGCATGCTGTGTCCCTGCAGCGCATGATCACTTATCATTTGGGGATCGTGTACATGCATCATTAGGTTCTTTTTGTTGCTTGTGCTTCTTATATGATGCTCAAGGTGTATCCCCAACACAATGGCTGCTCACTGTGCTGTATGCTGAACGGTGTGTTGCAGGAGACACACACAGCACACAGGTTTGGGATTTGCGGATTTGGATTGGCCAATGTGCATGCCAACAGGCATTCTGTCTTTTGTTGATGGTACTGCTGGTGGCATGCATTTGTGTATGACTTTGTATGTGTGGGAGGTTGTTGGTCAGTCATTTCATCTGATTCCATGTCAGGTGTGATTGTCTCAGGCCTCTTTCCATTTATCACATGTCAATTTGTATCTAATTGGTCATGTGTTGTGCTTTTGGTTTGCTCTTTTGCTGTTGCATGCCATGTCATGGTGTGGCTGACAAGGGTGATGTGGGTTGTGAGACTTTGGGTGACATACCACTGATTGTCATGGCTTGTTTTGCAGGGGGGTGTGATATACACCATGCATGTGTTCCTTTTTGTCACACAGGGTTTGTTATGTTTAAGTAGCTAGGGATGCACACAATGTAGCACTTCTGTGGCAACATTCACAGGGTGGTAAGGTTGTGACAGTTGACTGTCTCTTTGTCATCATCGATTGTCCCTGGTATGTGCCAGGCCTGTGTGTACTCCACAGGGGTGGTAGTTTAGGTGGAAAATGTGGCCACAAGCTGGGTCCGGGCTGCTTCGCACACGTGCCCTTTCCCTTCCCATGAGCAGTGCCTGTGCCTGTGGTTGGGGATGTGGGGGCACCACCATGTCCACCGGTAAACCCTGCCATGTTGCAACATTGTGCTGGACACATGCTGCCACAATGATCCTGCACACTATTGGGGGTGCATATAGTAGCTGCCTGCCAGAGCAGTCAAGGGAGCAGAAGCGTGACTTGAGCACTCCGAATGTGCGCTCCACTATGCCCCTGGTTGCAATATGGGCAGCGTTGTATCTTACCTGGGGTGGTGTGGTGGGGTTCTGTACTGGCATCATCATGTGGTTGCTCAGAGGGTAGGCACTGTCCCCTGGGGAGGTGAGGATGGTTGTCATTAGTTGGGTTTGTGTATTTGTCTGTGTGTGACATGCATGCATGTGCACAGACATTTGTACTCACCAATGAGCCATGTGTAACCATGCTTCCCAGCTTCCACGTCCTGGCTCAGGGCAGACATTCTGTATATGCAACTGTCATGGGTAGACCGAGGATAGTTTGCATAGACAGAGGTGATGATTCCATGGGCATAGCATACAACCTGTATGTTAATGAAATTCCAGTGCTTGCGGTTTTGATAGATGTGCTCAGTGGCCCTAGGTGGACTTAGGGCCACATGGGTGCAATCTATGGCACAGAGCACTTTGGAGAAGTGTGCCACCCTGTAAAAGTCCTGCCTTTCTGCAGGTGTTCTGGGCATGTATATGTGCCTGCGGACTGAGGGGCGCGCAGTCATGATTGCCAACACCTGGTGTAGACAGCGTTGCCAAAAAGAAATACAGATTTTAGTTGTGTTTTTGATCCCACAGATTTTAAGGCTAAGAAAGTAATGTATTTATGTTTGATGCAACACATTTGGTTTTGCTGGATTTAAGAAGTTAATTAGCCTGGCTGAGCTGCAAGAACTGGAAAAGAAGGCTTCTCCCAGAAGGAGGGCCTTCCTCTCAGCAGAAACATACTGGGAGATTTTAATTGCGGGGTGGAACAGACTCTTGTCTACAGAAAGAGAAGGAACAATGACAAGTCTTTCAGCCCAGGAAGTGGAGGTGTAAAGGTGGTCGTAAACTCTCCTGGAAGGGGCTTCTCCCAAGGAGGGGGAGGCAATGGACTCCCAGGAGAGACAAAGGGGTGGAGCCAAGCGACCATCTGCTGTTAAGAATGAACAATGAACAATTTTTAAAAGTCTCATAACTTGTTATTCAAAGTGGTGAAAAATATAAAAAGGACAGAGTTTTTAATCTATTTATTGGCTGCAAGTGTGAAGAGGCGGTAGAACTGTGTGACATGTTCTGGACAGGCATGGCAACAAATGTGGTTTTATGCAAAATGTATTCATGTTAGAATTGTGAAAATTGACACACACATCCCTATGTTAAACACACACATTTGTGGAAATTTGCATAAAATTTGGAAATTGTGTTCATAGCGAAAAGGACAAAATTCAGTAGAAAGTTGAGACAAGATCCCACCACTGCGGGGTTTGGAGGAATAGCTGTTACATATAATATAGCATCTTTGTGTGTGATTTGTATAAAGGTGACCAATGTAGAAATGTACATTTAGTATTAAATCCAATTTTGAGACCAGTGGCTAAAGGGAGGTCTATGAGGACTGTAAAGCAAACCATAAAATGTGACATCATCCGGCCTTGATCCAATCACTCAAATTGCAAGGCGGAGATTAATTTTGATCCTATCCCCGCTCACAGGGGCTAGCTTAGCTAAGCCGGCCCATACACCCACTTTGTGATGTCATTTTAAAGCATAAATAGAGACAGCTGACAACGCATAGGGACTCACAGATCCACTCACTCTCCTGATTCTGATGAAGCACTCTGATCCAGCATTCTAGATCCAGCTTTAATATCCTTCCAGATCCAGATGCCAAGACACTTGCCAGCAATAGAGAGCTATTAATTTCTGCAAGGCCTAATGCTCAAACTTATTCCCAAACCCCCAGAGAAGCGCTGTGGGACAAGAAGGCCTTGTGAACCGTTATCCTGAAATTCTCTGGCTTGCCACTACTAGGCTTGCCTGAGGAACTAACTATCCAGCTGATTAAAATACAGACTAGGAGGGCAGATCCTGTGCAAATCCCGCGACAGGCCTAGCTGATCCATTCCCGTGCCTGATGTGCTGTTTTTCCTAAACCAGATCCAATCCATGATCAGAACTGACGGTCCAATTTAATAACTTATTTTGTGAGTATTAATAGGAAGAAAAGTGACCTCTAGTATTTTTGCATTCCCTTATCCCAATCTCAACCCATCCTATTTTTTAATTCAGAATCACAGTCTTGTCAGAACCTTTCCTGCACTGATTTTTCTCATTTGTTTTATAAAATCATAAGTCATTAGTGGTTTTGAGTAAGAAAAGTAAATCCCAGAACGGAAACTAGAGTATCACACATGAATCTGACATTCTATTTTTCATAGCCATAATATAGTGTAAGCAAACCCACCTTTCATTTTCAAAGTGCTTTTCTGTTTTCCATCCTTGCGTCTATTTTACAAAAACAACCTTTTCTAAAACCTCTATAACTACCTCGGTTTTTGTGATATAAACGAAATTTCAATTCCCACTTGTACCTAACGCCCATAGCTATCCATATCACCCATAAAAAACAGTGTGATTCTCCTGTTATCGCGAATATAGCGCAAGGAAATGTTTGCCATGAATTACAATTCTGAAAGATTTCTACACGTGTGAAATAGCTTTAAATAGTTTCTTACTTGGACTTTGAGATTTCAAATGCTTTCTTTGGACTAAATCATTGTTGTGACTGTGTGCAACTGTTCAAAGCTGCTCTATAGGAATTTATAACAATTTAAGTATTTTTGACCATATTTGGTGTTTTTGCCCAGTCAATTCTAAAGACAATTTTAAAGCCATGCTGACAGCTGAAAAGTCAATTCCGTTTTTCTCTTGTGTTTGAAGGGGGAAGGTGGGACTGATATTCTGTTTGATTTGTGCTATTCCTGAATACCTGCTCTCTCCCCACATCTATTTCACTGCCTATTGAGGGGTTGAGGGGTGTTGCAGGGGGAACCTCTAACCATAGTGCCATCTGTCCACACCAACACCAAAGTATTCTTTTCTGTGCTGCATATGTTTTGGGTGCTCATTACTTGATTCCTAGTTTATTAAAATATATTATTGTGTGTTCTGTCACCCCTTTGGTGATTGTTGTTTACCTATTAAAATATACCGTGATTAAATCTTCAATACACAAATAAATATTTACCTTTGCAAACCAGCCTGATTCCTGGTTCAGTGTAATCGGGGGTCTCAGGAGAAGGGTGTGATATGAGTGGTATATCATTCAGAATATTGAATTTATAGACAAAAATAAATAAGGGTTTCAGTTGTGCACTACATGCTGGGCTTGACTTGGGTGTGTGCCGGATTGAAATCACTCACAAACCAGAGATGCCAACTGACCCTTGAATGGGTTTGACCTGCTAAAAAACATCAAACAACCAACTCTTAAGATTGCAAACATGTCTGAAAATGTGCCAGCAGGGCAGGTTGAGAAAAACAGTCATCACTTATTAAATTGATGACCCTTTTACATGCAAAGTAAACCTTTCATCTCCGTACAATGGCTTTACTGAGGTCTGCCTCTACTAGTTACAGAGCTTTGACCTCCTGTGATCTCCTAATGTTGGCCGATTTCAAAGCCCAGAAGTCTATAGTCTTGCTTTCACATCTGCCAAAAAAAAAAAAAAAAAAAGTAAGGGAGTCAGGCACACAAGTTATTGGTGGGTCTGGGTTGAAACAAATGCTACATTCTGAAAGTAAATCACGCACTCAATACAATTGTTTTCAATTGGGTTAATTCTAAGTCCAGGTTATTGTGTTTGCCCCACCACTGCATATATACATTACTGATGTTTTATTTGAACAATACAGTCACTGAGAGTAAACACACATTCACTGAACGGTTTTACCAAACATCACAGGGCATTCCAGTTTAGTTCAATCACTTCTAATTACCTATTAAAGGGTAACTAAAAGTACAATGTGGTGCACACTTTAGCTGAGTCATGAAAATAAGATGATATACTTGTCTTTCCAGCTATTCACAAATCACATCGAACTGTCAGGGCTGTTGGGGAAAATACACATATCTATGCTATAAATCATTATTACAAAAAGGAACATAAATGGGAACTATGCTTGTTAATAATTCCTATGGAATTTTTCTCAATGTCATGGATTCACAGTTCATTTTGTCCTTTTAGTGAAGCTGTCATACATATAAAATTATACACATTTGTGGGGTGCAGGCCATAGGAGTGTGAGCACCTTGAAGCACCATTTGCTGTTTAGGCACTTTATAAATATTCAATGAATAAAAATAAAATAAACACATAAGTTACCCTTGAGCACACTATGAAAGGTTGTCATATATGATAATTGCCATGTTTACTTTACCTGTGATGCACAGTAACTGTCTGCCCCTCTTAACATTCCGTAAGCTCCCATGTGTGTCCCCCTTTCTCCCAACAGCCGATTCTTACCATCACCACACATCGGCAACCACGCTGCACACCAGCAACATCATGGACACTGCATCACAGCAACCTCACCCGTGTCACCAGCCAGTATGTGCTCATCAATCAACCATGCAGCTGACATCACCGCCCTCATTACCACACATGACTTGGATGCCATCTTCTGAGACCTAGATGACATCCACCTCTACCCAGATCCTAGATGTCCTCACTCCCAGCAGCTACAGAGTTCTACAAGGTATTCCAAACAAGATTGGCAGAGGCCTCAGCATCATTCACAAGGCACAATTGCCATGCACCCAACGGGATGTCGCCATCATTGGCTCTTTCGAAAACCTCTCCTGCCACTCCCCACTCTCAACAATGGACACAGTCACTTTTCATCCCATTTACAGACCACCCAAGCCCGACACCTTGTTCACTGAAGACTTCCCAGACTTAGAAACACCATGTCTCCCACACATGCCAACAAGATCTTCCTCAGTGACTTCAGCATCCCTGGCAACCAAGCAACCAAGTCAGTGAAAGAAGATCTTCACTGCCTGCTCAATACACCAAACTTCACACAGCACAAGAAAGAACCAACTCACAGGAAAGATAATATCCTCAACCTCATCATCACTGTACAGCCCACCCTCCATCACAGCTCTCCTATTCTGATCAACTGGTCAGACCATCTGGCAATCCCCTTTGAGATTAGTCACACTACACCTCTCAAGCAAACCCAATGCAAACAAAGCAATCAAGCCTTCGGATCCATCAATAAATTCCCAATGGAGGCTCACACAGAAGACCTCACTGTACTCCACACGAGCAAACAACATCAACTACCATGCCACAGTGAAATTGCACAAACTGAACCCTAAACCTTCAGCATCCTGGTACACTCAATAACTCAACCTGCTCTGGTTGTCTTGCCTCCAAGATAAATGCAATGCCCATGAGCTATCCTCCTGCCCCTATGGTAATAGGCTTGTAAGATGCTTGTGTTTCTTGATTTTCATTGAAAGCCTTGCCGCAGTGTTTTCTACTCTTTGAAACCTGGAAACCAAATAATTAGGCAAAATAGCATGATTTTATTAAAGTTGTCAATTGAGAGTTCAAAGTAACTTATTTTCTAGGACATGTGATGATTCATGGGATCACGTCACTTCTCCCCAGGGAGGAGCCCTTCCATGTGACGTTAGGGAAGTGAGCCTGCTGCACAACATTCCCCCCTGGGGTGGCAGAAAGCGGGACCTCACAGGGAGAGAGTCTCATGGGATAACGACTCGCCCTTGAGTCCATGAAACCCATAAGGTCAATTGAGAAAAAATCTGAAAGCGCTACTGTGTGTTATTGCAATACTCCTTGCTTTCTTTCTGTAATAGTTGATAACACCAAGACACGGAAGTCTAAAAAAATATACAGTCCGATCTCAAACTATCTTCAAAGAATACTGTGAAGAAGAAGATTGATGGAGTTATACAAACTACTCCTTTGCCAAGTACAGAAGGTACTGGGAAGAAGTGACCCAGAGAAGGCATGAAGAATGCAAAATGGACACAAACAAAGGTCTATGACTATGGGGGACGCAGCTGTATGACAGAAAAAAGGACAAAGGACCCAATGCAAAGCGAAGTAGACATGAAGCCTAGCAGACCTGGGAAGTTCGAACCTGGAAGCAAGAATCTAAGGCGGGGAAGCAAACCTCCAGTAGGGCGGACGCTGGTAGCTGGTTGCAGGAGTCTTTTACAGGTCAACGCAGAGTAGGCTTGACTGGAAACTGGACACCGACCGACGGTTGTGTAACCTCAAGTCGGTGGATCGAGTGGTCCATTAACTGTGCTGACACTGTCTGGCCAGAGATCTCGTGGATTCAAAGCACAGCAGCGGGTAGCAGAAAGAGAAGCAAGGAGAGCATTTGTCAGGAATGCAGTGACTCAACACCCCAGGTAGATCCATGACATGTCCCCACTCGAGAAGAGGTAATGGGAGTCATGGGAGTCCCGGAAGGGTATTGGGCAAGGGTGCAGAATATAAAGAAGACATCAGGAGTAATCTACCTCAACCCAGTACTTGTGTCGAAAGTACTGAATGTAAAAAAGGCCTTGGGAGTGATCTCTCTCATCTCAATAATTGTGCCAAAATTACCAAATTTAAAGACGATATAGGGACTAATCTTTCTTGTTTCAGTCTTTATGCCAGAAGTACCAAATGTACAGAAGGCATCAGGAGTGATCTCCCTTATCTCAGTAGTTGTGTGAAGAGTATCGAATGGAAAGAAAACCATCAGAGAAATCTCCCTCATCCCAGTAGTTGCGTCAAAAGAACTGAATGTAAAGGAGGCATCGGGAGTGATCTCCCTCTTCTCAGTAGTTCTGTCAAGAGTATCGAATGGAAAGAAAGCCTTGGGAGTAATCTCCCATGGCTCAGTACTTGTGTCAAAAATACTGAATGTAGATAAGGCATCAGGAGTGATCTCCCTTATTTCAGTCTTTGTCCCAGAAGTACTGAATGCATTGGGAGTAATCTCCCTCATCTCAGTAGTTTTTCAAGAGTATTAAATGGAAAGAAAGCCTCAGGATTAATCTAACTCATCTCCAGAGTTTGTGATAAAAGTATCAGGTATGGAGATTACATCACAAGTGATCTTCCTCATCTCAGTTGTCTTGTCAAAGAGACTATAAGAGAAGAACATATAGAGAGTAGTCTCCCTCAACCCTCTTTTCTCAAGAGGGACTCTAAGACTAGAGAGTGACATGAAAACAGTCTCCTTTGTCAGAGTGTTAGAAGAAACCAAGGATACTATGGGAACAGTTCCCCTTGTTCTTTCCAACAAGAATAACGTTAGGAAAGACAAGGAATAGCTGTCTATTGGAAACCAAAGGAGTGTATAACCTTTAAGCAAGCCCTAAGAGAAGCCTGGGAAGAATTGCAAAGGTTGCAGAAAGTTATCCAAAGATAGCCAGAGGATGAACCAACTAAACCAGGAGAAGGTAGTCATTTTCCTGGTCTTCTGCAAAATTGTTGAATAAAAACTAAAGCAAAGGTTACCAAACAGCAGCCAGGACACTGACCAAGTTAATAAGGAGAAGGTTGCAGTTGCTGAACTGTTGGACCAGGAGGAGGGAGTCATTCTCCTGGTATTCTCCACAAATGCAGATGTTTACCTATTACCATAGATTCATAGAAATAGACCCATAGGGCTGATCCCAATGAACAAGATGAGGTGAGTACTTCTCCTGGAGAAGAAGGTGAACATTTACCAGAGACTAATAGAAATACACCCATACGGCTGATCCCATTGAACCAGGAGAAGGAAGTCATTCTCCTGGAGCTATGTATGTTATGTCTTTTGTTAGTGGCAGGGCTAGAGTAGGTTAATTTGGACAGAGGACAGACACTTTGAGTTTGAAAACCACCATGATGACTAGCACACAAGTTATTCTTTAGTTAGGAGGAAAATCCCTTTAGGGATAGGGAACGATAGGCTTCTTTCAATATTATTTGAATGAAGATCACATTGGAAATGTCACCCCATGTGTCCAACCCCTTGCTTCACCATGCCTCAGACAACACCAAGATTATTGGCCTCAGACCTTGATCTAGGACAGTGGCCAAAAGAGTCAGGCCAGCAGGATGGTGTCCATGTATTAAACTTTTCATTTATGATAAGAATGGTTGTTCTATTCAGATTCATTTTTAATTTTCAAAGAATTCATATCCATCCAAACCTTCACTGTCAGTAGACAGTTCCTAATCTTACCTGACAATACATAATCTTTTTCTTTAAGACCCACCTGTATCTGAGCGTAATAAGCATAGTTGAAGAACAATACTCTGGTATGGTGAAGGATATCCATACAAATTTGAGATACAAATTGAAAGATTCCATAATGGTAATAGGTGAACGTTCATTATGGCCTAAATCAATTGTAGGGAGCTTTTGGTAAGATTAATGTGAGTTAGCTCAGCTTTGGTTTTGTCTACCTTACCAGTAAAGTCTGTAGCTAATTTCTCCATGAGGTTTTGAGTAGGAGAAATAGTAGAGGGATTTGGCTCATTAAGTGATCATTTACTACAAAGATCTGCTCAGAGCGATTGGGAGCAGTGCCAATTTTTTGACTAAAAAAATACTTTTTTGCTTTTATTCTTTTTTTATTTTATAGGCTGAATGGAGCTGCTTAAGAGCCCGGACAGTATCCCCTGTTCTTGGAGAAATGCTATCTCCTCTCTAGATTTCTAACTTTCCGACATTGAGAATTCAAGTTGGAGGGAAACCATTTTTGTTTCTGAGCAAGAGTCAGGTGTGTTCTAGAAGGAACAAAAGGGGGCAATTTGTTAATTGTGTCATTAGTTGGAGTGTCAAGAATATCAAATAAGGTATTTGGGTCATTGTTCACTTTTAGATGTGTCGAGTCCGATTAGGGGGGTGAGTAGGCCCAAGACATGCAATGCTACAGTTAGCAAATGTTTCTCTGGCTGCACAAGTGCCTCCGCCCACCATGTAAGAACATTCATCATGTTGACGTTACCCTTAACGTCAGTAAAACATGCAGTGACACAGTAAGAAAACACTTACTGACTGAAAAAGTGCTGCCCCACTCTCCCCATGTAAGAACACACATCATATTGGTCTTGCCCATTATGTGAGTAAAACATGGCATGCCACAGAAAGTAAATGTCCAGTATGCCTGCCCCCTTATGATATAAACCGCCAACCCCAAACGCTCCTCCGTGAAATTACATTAATCAAGTTGGCTTTGCCCAAAAAAGTCACAAAAGCATGTAAGAACATGTCAATTCTCCAAAGACCCTTGCCTGGGCCCAGCCCTGAACACAACAATTCATACCTATTCACCCACCAGTCACTCACCCAGTGATAATAGAAGCAGAGTAAACATTTCCCAAAATATGCCAGAGCAACCCATTGTGACTAGGGATCAGCCACTAGACATAGCTGGTATCCACAGATGCAATAGCTCCTGTTAAAAGCTATGTTGAAGAAACATCCTGCTCAGCCTGTCTGCAGAATGTGTATTCTTCCCAGGCTCTGGCAATGCTAGCTCACACACACAGAATTCCTCCTGCTTTGAGATGACAATTCAACCAGAGTACACACAAATTCTATTTCACCTCATGGAACTTTCACCAGGATATGAAGCTAGCATGTGAAAAAGAGTGTTCATGTCAGAAAATGATGCCTCTGAAGATGATGGACTCTGGAAACGCTCCCCCACTGATGTTGCTTGACCTGTCCACGGGTTTGGTTCAGGTGAATCATAAGCTATTGTCAGACAGACTCATAAGCTGCACCCATGTTTCACCAGAGGTTGCTGTGTGGATCAATTATTTTTGGACCGTCACATTGCCAGGGTTTCTTCTGAGGGTGACTAAAAAAAAAAGAGGTCATAGCTGGAAGGTTTAGAATGAATCTTATCCTCTGGCATTGTTCAGGACAACCCCCCAGACCATTGTTCTTCACCTGCCAAGCCATTAGAAAAGGGAAACAACCATATGCAAATCAGGCTTGGTCCCACCCCAAAAGGGGTAGTCCAGTCCAAACTGCTTGGTCACATTCCTTATGCACAAGACCACAAGCATAGCCAAACATGTTTCAGCCAGTGGGGCCTCATCAGTGAGGAGTAGCTTGGGTCTCTAGGCCCGGCAGGCATGGGACCCACGTCTGGGCAGACCCATCCCACTCGGGGTGACTACAGCAAACCAAAAGAGGTGATGGCTGGAAGGTTTAGAATTAATCTTAACCTCTGCCATTGCTCTGGGGAAGCCTCTAGACCATCCATCTTTCTTTACCTGCCAAACCATTACAAAATGGGAAAGACCATATGAAAATCAGGCTTGGCACCTTCCATAAGGGGCCCTCCAGCCTGAACTGCTTCGTCACATCCCTTCTGCACGAGACCATAAGCATCCTCAAACTTGCCTTTGACCACATGGCACCAATGCTTTCGAATTCACTTTCACCTGATTTGAGATCAACCAAAGCTATCTTGCCTTTCAAATGTGCCCTTATTTGCTTGTTTGTTTGTTTATTGAATTTATAAAGCGCACCAGACCCGGGAGTAACAGGGTGCAGCCAGGTTATGCAAGGCTTACACGGTTACATAGTGTACAAAATACAATATACAAACAGTCAAAATTCACAAAAGATATTACAATATAAAATATACAAGTAGTCAAATTTCACAGAAGGACAGAGTTATTTACATCATAGTGTGCAAGCGTATGCAAAAATGTACAATCTAAGAGGCAGACAGTACTAGAGTGCAATAGTTTCAGTGGAAACTAGTTCTCGGTCAGATTGAGGTGGGTAATGAGGTTCTTTCTGAAGTGAGGGTAGGGTAGGTCAGCTCTCAGCTCATCTTTTTGAGTGATCGTTTTTTTTCTGCTTCCAGATTTTTTGATTGATGTATCAGATGGTTTGGGGGGTGTTTGATCATCTGAGAATGTATTGCAGCAAACTGTTAAAAAAAACAGCCTGCATCCGATCAATTCTCAGATGATCAAACAAGCTCACACCAAGACAACCCACACAGCCCCCCCCCACACCGTCCCCCTTCCCTATTTACCTCTATGCCCACTGCATGGTCCACTTCTGCCCTGCAGCGTCAGATCCGTTCCTCTAACACGGTTCGGATCCGAACCCGCATGGTCCCTTTTCCTTCTTCTTTTTTCTTCTTTTTTTCAGTCCCCGCCTCCAATAATGAGGAAGCGAAGGACTGCCCCACCACCTCCTCCCCAAGGCTAATACATACTGAACTTAGGGAGCAGGGGACAACCCCGCTGCCCCCGCACCACATGTTCTGTATGTATTAGCCTAATTGCTTGTTTTTATTCGATCAAATGTTACTGGCCAAATTAGGTCAAATGTAACATTCAGTTAAATAAAAATGAACAAATATGCTAATACTGTATCAGATAACTCTCTTGTGATTTATATGTGTCGTGTCCAGTTTGATTTGTTGGTGCTGTGCTTTCTTGATGTTAAATGGTATGTACCCTGATGCCTAAGGGTTTGTTTGCGCTTTATACATAAATAAATAAATACAAATAAAAATTAATTAAAAAAGAATTCAAAGAACTGTCAGCTAGGAGATACAATCTGTTTCAATTACCATTGTAATCATCGTCAGCATCTGTAGGTGTTCTCTAGGAGACAAAATCTTTTTGCTTTAAGCACATCGCCAAGGTTATTGCTACGGATAAGAGAGAGAGTAAAAGAGTGCCCGAAATCGGACTTTGTGGTTGTCTTGGCAACTGAAAATGCTGTGGCATATTTAGCCAGCACACTAAATGTTATTTTTATATCCATTACGCTAATATAATACAATAGTAGCTTGTTTTACTAAGTTTCTCCCAATCAGAAGTTTCACTTTCAAAGCTGGTATGGTGGTGTGATTTCAAACCAGAAGGATCTGGGCTATATTTGGGTTACATTCCTGGCCCCTTTGGTCTAGATGTAGGTTTCAGTTCTGGACACTGTTACCATACAAAAGATTATATTTTGGAGAGGTGCAGTACCTCTGACAACATACAGATATCCTCATAAGAAATCTGAGCTGTCCCACCTCGGGATATTTGAAAAACGGGTGTTATATGAGTAGTGTATCTCTCAAATATTGAACCTACATATATAACAAAATAAGCATTTCAGTTGTGCGCAGCATGCTAGGCTGAGAACAGGGTTTATCGCCAGATTGAAATACTTAACAGGTTTGGGGGCTCGTGCCGAGATGTTGAGTTGGTTAGCACCCGTGACAGTCTAGCACAGCAGACTAACCTGCAGGGTAGTGATAGTCTGCATGGATGGAATACTGTGGTAGACTGTACAAGTGCCTCCTAAAACAAATACTCCAAGACCAGGCCTATCTGTAAAAGTAAAATTAAATCAGCCCCGAAATAACTAATAAAGAAAGAACATTTCCGAAATGGCTATTCCAGTGGAAATCAGTATGGCTAGGGAGCACCTCATGCACAAGTCTTTTGTCTGCAGTGAGTAGCAAGACAAGGATGAACATGTCTGGCTACAGGAAATCACACAACAAGTCACTGCCATGGACATGGATACATGGCAGGACAATGTCCCATTACACCAAACTCTTAGTGAATTGGACATGGCCTCAAAAATTAAAGAGGATCAAAGCAAAATTGCCAGAATTTCAGCCTACCTATACCTCCACATAGGAGCTATACAGGAAAAGCATGCTGAAAACAAGGTTCTGGCACAGAAACAAATTGAATTATTAGAGAAAATCCAGACTGATTTAGACTCAGCAGAACAAAGGCTACGGGAGAGCCAAGAATTCGAGGTAGAATCTAGGGATTATGGCACAAGATTAAAAGAGTCAACACAAGCTGGCGCAACAATTACAGTTTAATAGAGCTTGTGCAGAGCAGATGGTTATCCTACAAGACCAAATAGACAAATTGAAAGAGGAAAATAATAAATTAATTGTGAAAGACCTCCACTCTCAAGAGGAATTTGATCAGGAGTGCCAGAAATCCCATACTATAAAAAAACAAAGAGATGACCTGCGGAGCAGCGGGCACCCTAAATCAAGAGAAAGACGCCCTAGGCCAGAAAATAAGCAAACTAAAAACCAAGTTACAGGAATGTAAGTTGGCCTTCCAGGAGTTAAAGGAACTAAGAACTGAGCATGGGTAGCTAATGGAGCCCACCAGACAGGTAGAAGGTGCTCTGAAAGAGAACACCCAAGCCAAAGACACACAAACCTAGGAGATGAATCACTTGCAACAGAGAATGTCCAAGTACTCCCAAAACATGCAGGACACACAGAGGGACAATGAGGCCCTCTGTGAAAAGATTGATGGATTCAACCAAAAAGTAGCAGTGCAAGAGCAAATCATTGAGACCAGTAAGGCCTTGATAGATGAACAAAACACCCAGATGTTTGCTTATCACCAGAAAATAGAGGCTGAAAAAGAAAAGGTAGCAAGATTAGAGAAAGAGGGTGCCAGACTAAATTGTAACTGGAGGGACCTTGAACAGATAGAGAAGGAGAGGGCAACCCCTGATCATAACATATGGACCAATGTACTCAGGGACTCAATCCCCTTCAATCCCATGAACACTGCCAGCTTCATGTCTACTGGCTCATATGAACCACGGGCCATGGGGATGGCAGAATTCAATAAGGTTGGTAAGATGGGAATGACAGATCAGTGCCCCCCAGACATTGATGGGCGGGCGTCCCTGTACAGATACCCAAATGTTAGGGCTGGTATCTCTGACAAGGAAGACTCCTATAAGGGGAGGGTCAGGGAATTAGATCCACTAAAATACCGACTTCCAAGGGATCAGTTTGTGAAATTTGGTGGGGAACTCAAGGAAATAAAGCCCAAAAAGCGTATCCTGAAGACCTCTACCCAGTTAGGGCAGTGGGAGGATACTCTGCCAATCCTGGGAGCAGGGAAGAGTCGGAAGACTCTTCCGAGCACCACAGGAAAAGAGAAACTAGGCCAAAACATTCCTCTTTCTGCTTGATCTTTCCGTCCTTATGTCGTGGAGGCTTCTCTTTTTTCTTGTGAAGATAAGGACGCCCTCGATAGGATGCCACCGTGCCACTAAGATAGGGGCAACGGGGGTTATCCTACCGAGAGCGCCTCACAGGGGGAAAAAAGCCGGAAGGCACAAAAAACCCCTAGAAGTAGTATTTCAGATGGATGATCGCAGAAGGTAGGTTCGCTGATGGAAGAGCAATCCGATAAGCAGGCACAGGTCGGGCAGGCAGAGGTTCCAAAATAGGTACAAGGGATTGAGCGCAGGCAGTCCGATAAGCAGGCACGGGTCTGGTAGATGGAAGTTACAAATAAGTACAAGGGATTGAACACAGGTAGTCCGGTAAGCAGGCACAGGTCTGGTGGACAGAAGTTCCAAATAGGTACAAGGGATTGAACACAGGCAGTCCGGTAAGCAGGCACAGGTCTGGTAGACGGAAGTTCCAAATAGGTACAAGGGATAGGAAAGAAGGACAAAACTGGGAAGGAAGGGGAAAAAATGGGGTAAAGGAAGAGGTAAGAAGAGGTAAAAAAAAGAAAGGGGAAAAGGAGAAAGGAAGGCTAAACAAGGACGAGGCAATGCACAAGGCAGAGAAACAAGGGTGGAACACAGCTGCGTGGAAACAGCGAAACGAAAGGCAGGAAGGCAGGAAATTTACCAGTAACGGGAGCGGCAGCAACACAGGAGGGAACCCGGAAACGTTGCAATGCGTATGTGACCCAGAAGTGAAGTGCTTTATACTTCCGGGTCACGATCGCGTACAACGACTAGAGCGGTACGCGGAAAAGACGAGGAGTGAAATGCTACGGCGGACAGAACCGCCAGCGATTCCACACCCGCCATCCCCGCCGCGGCATGACAGCCACCTCCAGTAGCAGCGCCTCTAGTCTGAGGACGAGTGGACTCGGGTGACTAAAACAAAGAAGGCAAACAAACGTAAGAGAGCCATGAACAAAGATCCCATTAGGCAGATCAAGGTCATTAGAAGTGTGATAACTCAATATCATAAAAATGCAAAGTATTCTGTCTGGGAACACCTAGAATTATATGTGCAAATGATGGATACTTTTCATATGAAGGACAGCCAGAATCGCATAGAGTATGTGAAATGGACATTCTCCCATGAATACTCCAGTTTCTTTGTGGGATTGGAGGACAAGGAGCACTCAATATGGTCCACATACAGGGCGGCTATCTTGAAACATTTCTCTGCACGCAGAAACCCCCAAGAGGCATGCAAGGCGGCCTACAATCTGCAGTGCGGGAAAGATCAGGCCCCATAAGAATTTGGCACAGGAGCTCAAACGTGCATTTGCACAGACCACCAGGAGGGTGCACACAGATAATCGGGAGTTCATCACCACCTTCTTTCATGCCCTTCCAAAATATATAATGACCCAGCTGGTGAGGGACTTTCACGAGAAAAGATCACTGCACTGGGTCATAGAACAGGTGACCCGCATTTATGAGGTACAAAAAACAGCGGATAATAAAAATCCAAACAAAAACCCTAAACCAGCCAACACCCCTGCTGCTGCTAACCCTCAGATGAACATGGCGGCTCAGAACCCCACCAACCAAGGGTTTGGTACTCCAGAACAATGATGGGAAGAGCACCCCAACAAATCACCGGTTCCAGAGGAGGAGGCTCGGGGGAAGGGAGGTGTAAAGCCCTAGAGGAGGCTTCCTTCCTCACCCGTGCAAAGCCCCTGCACACACAGGAACCTGAACAAAAATCTCTTGCCCTTGAAAGTCTGCAACCCAGGGAACAGAGGGTGGGTAGGAGAAAGAAAAAGAATCCAAAAAGGCCCATTTTGTGGATGAAGTCAGTGTCCTCCAATTTGAAGGGGAAGAATCCTTAGAGGATTCTGGGAAAAAGATCTTCTCCTTCAGGGACGGGGGAACTCCTCCCAAAGAAAAATGGCTCCCAAGAGATCCAAATGAAGACTGGGTAAATGTGGGGAGTGAGTCAGAATCGCCCATAATTAAACCCCAGAATGAGCATCAAAGAAACCACACTGTCCAAACCAAGTCTGGGGACTGCCTCCAAAAAGGGGGCTTGGCGGCCCAGAACCAGAAGGTCCCGACCAGGGGGTAATCCCATGGACTTTGATGATTCAGAAAAAGCATTTTGGGCAGCCGAATTGCTGCCGTATGCAGTTGAAGTTCAAACTGGAGAGGATGTCACCATCCCAGGATGGACACGACTATTCCCACTTGAATTAAAAATTAAGAGGACAGAAACTGCAAAATCCTGACGCATATGTACACCTCAATGCCCATCTCCAACAGCAGGGGTTGGGGTTAAACCCAACACCATTAGTCAATATAGAACACAACACCATTCCAATACTGACGGATAACAGCGACCTTAGGAGTATCACTCCATTATTGGATTGGCGGTTGATGACCGACATTTTTCCTTAGATCTAGGTAATGAACTGATAGGACCAATCCCAATGACTGTTCTGACAGTGATAGTGACAATGACATAACACCAGAAAGGATCTTCACTCTGCAAGGGGGAAATTTCCTGGTGTACTCTTCCTGCCCTTACGGTGAGGAAGAGGCGACCTGTGACATGAGGCGGGATGAAGTGATCTTCCATGTCCACAAGGACTGCCTCCCTTGCCTGAAACACTCTGTCCAAGTCAATACTTTGACCAAGGACATCTCCACTCAGCTGGAGGAGGCTGCTGAAATAGCCAAACAGGAAGTCTTCAGAGGCTTCAGGCAAATGGTTGAAGAGCAAGTCAACCTAGCTGATGCCTGTGAGACTCCAGAGCAAAAGCAAAAGTTGAAACAAGTTTTCTTAGATTTTCAAGATCTCTTTATGGTGGACTCATATGACTGTGGTCGGACCGGAATCCATACAACAACAATTCCCACGGACCCTAGTATGATTCCTGTGTTTGTGAAGCAATACCGCTTGCCTCTCGCATCCATGGAGTCCCTGACGGAAATTATCAAAAACCTTTTCCTGTGGGATAATTTGTCCACTCCACAGCACCTTTAATAATCTGGTGCTGGGGATTTTAAAACCTAACGGCCAGTGGAGACTCTGTGCTGACCTGAAGGAGCTGAATAAACGGGTCCAACTGTCCCGATGACCTCTCCCTTACATTGACCACGGCTGGCCCAGATCCAGGGGTCAAAGGTATACACTGACATTGACCTGACCAATTGGTACTGGGCCATGCCTGTCAGTAGGGAGGACCAATACAAGCTGGCTTTACCTTCGGGGCAGCAGTACACATGGAACCGGACTCCCTTCAGATACATCAACTCCGGCAACAAATTTAACATCTTCTTGCATAAGGCTATGCCCGACTTCGGTGAAAGGGGTAACCTGGCCTATGTAGATGATGTCCTGATCAAAAGCTCAACTCTGGAGGAACACATAGCGGAAATCCATTATGTTCTGACACAGTTGAGGGTTGCCAGAGCATATCTCTCCTTTCAAAAGGCACTGTGCTGCAGGACCCATGTCAATTTCCTGGGGCATGAGATAACTCCTGGGGGTCTCTGTCCCCAGGAAAAGAAAGTGGAAGCACTCCTAAAACTCAAAGACCCCACAACTCTGCATGAGCTAAGGAGCCTCCTTGGACTAACTACTTACAGTAGGATGTTCATTGAGGATTACGCAGAGATCACAAGACACCTGATCCATCTGTTGAAGGGGGGTCAAGTGGGAGTGGGGTCCGGAACAAGCCAAGGCAGTAAAGCAACTCAAAAGAAGCCTCTCACAAGCGCCTTGTCTAGCTTACCTTGTCAAAAACACGGAGTTCTTCTTGGAGACATGGTTCTCAAATACATGCTAGACAGTAGTATTATATCAAAAGCATGACAAGGTCAATAAAGTCATCTCCTATGCAAGTAAGACTTTATCCTCTGTGGAGGAAAAATTCAACGATTGTGAGAAAACACTCCTGGCAATGGTGTGGGCATTGAAAAATGACTGCCCGTTCATCCAGGGGGAACACATCATACTGGAGGCTCCACACCAGCCTTTGCAATATCTCCAAAGTGACAGAATCCGGCCAGGAAATGTCAGTAATTCCAGAATTACTTCCTGGATTCTGTCAATGCAAGGCTTTCCTGTGGAGGTCAGATATGGCCAAAACAAGAAGAGTCTCCTCGCGCATGGTCTGGCTGACTTGCATGATTGTGCCAGAGAAAACTGTCTCGAGGACGAAAGTCTTAAAACCCAGGATAACATGGAGGCATACCTGAATTCCCTGCATAAAGTCTATGAAGAAGACAAGTGCGAGGGAATGTCCACAGTCTATGGGGACAGGTACTCCTACCATGTTGACAACAACAGGGAAAAGGAACTAGTGGCCGGCGTTGGGAATGCTTGGGTAAATGATGCCCCACAATCCTCCGCTGGGTACAAAATCGGTCCCCGTAGTAGTGAGTTGGCAGAGTTGATGGCAGTTTATCAAGCCATCCTCACTGCTGTCCAACACCAACTCCACACACTGGTCATAATCACCTATTCAGATGATGTCCAGAACGGGTTCGTGGAGCACCTGGTTAATTGGAAAACCAGAGGCATGCTATCTGCTAATAATAAACCTCTCAAACATGGCAAGCTAATCCAAAATATTGATGATCTGGTCACCTCTAGCGGGATGCCCATCTATGGGAAGAAGATCAAGGGTCATTCCAGAATAGAGGGAAATGACCTAGCTGGATGTCCTTGATATCGAGTCCCTGTTGGGGGAAATCCAGGTCATTCCTATCACTAGATCCCAGACAAATGCTCACAATGAACTCTCAACTGCCCAGTGGAGTAAGAAGACCCCAGATGCTGATTTAATCACAGCACAAAAAGGAAATCCAATCAGTGATAAGTTTTATCAACATATTGAGGACCCTGAGAACTTTCCCCTGAAGGATACAGATTGCATTGGGAAAGAGGATCTCAGGCTGTTGATGAAATGTCCAAAAATGTTCCGAATCCATGACATTTTGTTGATAATGAGATTCATCTCTGGCTGTGACCAGTAGTAGGTGGTCCCTACCTCATTCCGAAGCCTGATGCTAAGTCACACCCATGATGCGGCCACAGCCGGTCATCGGGGGTTTCACACTACATTAGAAATCTTGTGAGAGGTTGCATACTGGCCACACATGGGGCAGGACCTCGACCAATAATTGAAGTAGTGTCTTGTGTCTGCAGAATTTCAGCCAAAAGCACTCACACACCGAGCTCCCCTCCAGAAGAGGGGGATGACAATGCCTTGGTCAGATTTGCAAGTAGATTTCATCTGGCCCGTGATTCGCTCCTCTAGGGGGAACAAGTACATGTTACCCGTAACATGCTTGTTTACTAAATGGGTGGAATGTCTCCCAGCCTCAAATTGCAAGGCAGAAACAGTAGCTGCCCTGATGATCAATCACATCTTCTCGACTTTTTGGACTACCCCAAAGGATTGAGGAAGACTGAGGTAGTCACTTCACCAGCGAAGTGATGACAAAGATGTGGGAGATACTTGGGGTATAAAGGAAACTACACATTGCCTACCAGTGTCCTCTAGTGGTGGAGTTGAGAGGTACAATAAAACCATTGTGAGCATACTAAAAAGGTTTGTGGCAGACTCTGGGCCAAGTTGGGACATCTGATTACCACTTGTCCTGATGGCCATCAGATCTACCCCTTCTTCTGTAACTAAGATGTCTCCATTTGAGCTGATGACTGGACGAAGGATGGTGTTACCCCAGCATCTGCTCTATAGAACACAAGAGCAGACACTGATCAATGTCTCCACAACTTCTGAGTTTGTAGAGAATTTAAGAAAACACCTTCAACATGCTTTTGCGTATGCTCAGCGGAATCTAGAAAGATCTGCAGAGTGCATAAAGACTCAGTATGATCTAAAAACAACCAAAAAGGAATACCAAGTAGGATGCAGGGTCGACTGTACAATGTCCAAAGGAACCAGACCAAAGAGCGCACATTTTTGCCTACCTGTCGAGGACCTTTTGAAATTGTAGACAAAATCTCACTAGTAAACTACAGAATCTGAATCCCCAAAGGTGACTTGACAGAAGAGAAAGGGGTCCACATTAATCAACTAAAGAGCTGTCACCCTAGGCACACTTTGCAATAAATTGAAGAGCCCAGAGAGAATCAAACAGAGGAGACATTGGAAACATGAGAATGAGGAAAGGAAGAGCCAGAAGGGAGCCGATAGGATTTACAGATCTGATTATGTAACAGGTAGTATTTTCTCCATTATCAATTGTTATTATTAAATGCCTGTGTATCCCACTGCTGTCAACCCAGTTGGTGGGCAGTTAGTGGGAAATTGTTGTAATTGGTTTGTGTTCTCTGCCATAGATTCATACTGGTTGCACCTATATCACAACAAAGGAAGACCGCCCGGCAGCCTGGAAGGGAGAAACCAAAGGAGATCCCGGAGTGTCACTCCACTCCATGAAAAGAAGATCTCAGGGAAAGCAGGGAGTGTCGTTCAACATTCTGTCCAGAGACAACAGGAGGAGCAGGACACACCGTTCTCTGATGGAAGAGGGACTCAGCCCTGCCGGACCCTGCTGTGACCCATGGAGAAATCCTACTTGCCCGACTCCCCCTCGACTTGGAAAGCCCAGGAGAAGTCAGGGGGATGTGTGGGATATATTGACCAACTCAACGCATTGACCCACTCAACGCATTGCCCCACATCACTGTGCTGCATTGGTGCAAGAAACAGCAAAATGGCTGCATTGACTCCTATTCGTGCCAGGATCTCAAAATTGCGTTTCTACGACCACCAGAAAAATGGTTGCACCACCATGCCACACACATTTCAGGTGGGTGGGAAAGAGTACCCACTGCAGGAATGTGCCAGTGTGCTCTGCACATTTTAACATGGAATTAAGTAAATAGACAGCATTGCCTTGCTGTAAAACCCCATAATTCCCTTTTAAAATTAAACGTTTCACTCTTTGCAAAAGCTGCGTTGACGCTAATTCCATCCATTCATTTTGAAACCACTGTGATTAAAAAGGCCATGCAATGCCCAGGATCATCCATTGTGTCTCAGCAAAACCAGGCCTAATTCCTGAATGACAGCCCCTGTCAAAAGTAAATATAAAAAAGTAACCAAGAACTCTGCTTTTACTCACACGGAAAGCACACGTATTTCTCCACAATGTATCAAATACCAGCTGTCTTTAACAGAACTTTAACTATCTGAGCCTGGTCAGTTTCATATACCAGTATCAAGATAAAACTCATGCTTCCAGGAAAATGGCTTTGGCTGCAAGGCAGTATTGTGAAAGGCAGATAGATCTGCCAAACCAAATTTAATGCAAGAAATGTTAGCAGTTTTTAACACATGTGGTCAAATGGGTTTTGCTGACTGAAGAAAAAAATGCTAATTTCAAAGTAACTTGTTAATGAAAGCCTGCTTACTTAGCAATGTAAAAGGATTATGTGGCTGGTGATAATATACACATAGGCTATTTTTATTCCACAGGTGTGTTACATCAAGACTCAGAAATCAGGAAATAAAGACTTTTAAATCAACTGGGTTGAGTTGGCAATCTCTAAAAACCTGTTCTGCCAGTTGTTAGACCTGTAACTTCCTTTAGAATTGCCGGCACACCATAAACTTCCAGCACAGGAAAGCGCTAATTGCCAGCTTCAAAAACTTTGAATGGGCAGGGACAAAGGGAGTTCACAAGCTCATCAGATATTCGTCTGTGATCCAGGCTGGAACAATAGCGTGAAGGGACAATAAAACCTTCAATTAAGACTGGAAACCCTCTTGCCTGGAAAAAATTGACAGTTGGTGTCAGTTGGAGGAAAGGAAAAAAAATGATCAAGTGACAATGGACTTGAGGACTGGCCTGATTTGTGCAGTACATAATATGTAACCTGTGTGTTTAATTTGCCAATAGACTGAAATTGAAGAAATGCATGTTTTTGGCAAAATCGGATTTTCAGTAAAGTAAATGTGGGATTTTTCTAGATACTGTAAAAATCACCTCATAAACATGACATCCTTTTCCTTAAATACAATCAGCGAAGAGCTAGGCAGATACTTCTACCCTTGCCCAATCCTGTTATTAAAGGTGGTTTTAGTGAATCCTGCCCCTGTCATATACTGTGATGATGTCACCTGGCATTATAAATACAAGCCCCTGACAACACACAGGAACACACTGATTCCTGACTGATTCATGATTTCCTGCCCGGCATCCTGTTTGTTCCTATCTTCTTGCAATTATCCATCTAGAAACCAGATCCCAACCACAAGGACAAACCTTGCTGATCCTGCTTCAGCTAGGCCTCCATTTTCTATTATCCCAATAACCAAAGGGAAACTGGTGTTTTGGGAAAGCATCCTGAATTTCACCTGGCTTGCTGCTCACTAAATACAAACCTACCATCCAGCTGATCTGTAGTATCCAGTAACCAGAAGTGCTACCCGGTATCCAGTCCATGCCTGCTGATTTTGTCCGGGTGTCCTGTGTTAAACCAGATCCGCGTGGTGATCCAGAACGCTGACTGTCCAAAATCCAAACTAAAAGTGGACTGTGAGTATCAATAGGAACCATAGAAAACCATACCGTACCTTGCCTTGCCTTGACCTATGTCAATCTCTAAACCATCCTATCCTTACCTTAATAACTTGTAACATTGTCAGTATCCTTATTGCAACCATGTCATTGATTTCTAGGGCAAGCGCCATCTATTTAGTAATTCTTGTAAGTTAATTCCTAAACTATCAATCCTATTTCGAGTGATCGGACTGGTTCTGCTGGGGTGGGCGCTGGGGAACTAGGGTTGAACTCATGAATTAACCCTGGAGCTTACTGTGTCCCTCTTTGGTATTCTAGCCTGAATGCTCTAGTATAGAGTAAAACTATTCTTGTCCAAATTGATTTTCTTTTCTGTTTTCACTACCAAATTTTTCTAAAAACGTACCTCATACTTCCGTGATATCTCCCTCAGTTTAATAGCTAGAGACTTCATTTCACCTCCTGTATTTCACCCATTTTTATCAAAAACCGTTTGGTTAATTTCAGGCGGGAATGAGCATTTTTCCAAAGTTTTACACGTGTTATTTTTACTATCAATTGTTTTAAACCTTCCATTCATTTTCGAATTGTATGCTTTTGCTCAATGTATTGCTTATGATTGCTTGTAACTTTCCAGTGTTGCTCCCGTAGAGAATTGTACTTTTTAAAGGATTTTTGCACACATTCATTGTTTTATTCAGCCATTTCCGAGTGTCATTTTAACATTGCAAGGGTTTCAAATCTGTTTTTCTCTCTTGTTTGGGGAGGGAAGGTTGGCTTCGAATTTTGTTTCTGATTCCTCATTCCCGATGACCTGCTGCTTCCTTATATCTATTTAGAATTGATTATTTGTGGGTTGAGGACTATTGCAGAGGGAAATCCTAACTTGAGTGCTATCTTTCTAAAAATTCAAAAGTGCCTCTGTTTTCTGATGTTTTCTATCTGTGTTGCTAAATGGTTAATTTAAGTGCATTGCCTACATTCTTATTTTTATTGCCATCACATTGGTGATTGCTGCCCTATATATTAAAAAGTGTATGATTTTCTTGAATTTTAAATAAATAAATACATTTTGCCTTTTCCAACCAGTCTGTTTCCTGATCCACCATGACCTGGGGTATTTGTAAAAGGGGTGTGATATGAGTAGTGTATCTCTCAAATATTGAACCTACATATATAACAAAATAAGCATTTCAGTTGTGCGCTGCACACTAGGCTCAGACCAGGGTGTATCGCCGGATTGAAATACTTAACAAACTGTTCCTTGTTGGGTGTTGTGGGATGTATTTACCCATGCATCCGAGCCCTACCTCAAAACTGTGCAGTACTGACATGAAAACATCATGATGGCCAGAGCTTCCCAGAAAATGCACAGGGAAATGCATGAAGAATAGGCTGCCACTCATTTTTGCCGATGTTATGGGCACAGAAGGACACTGCCTAAAACCACCATTGGACTACCCACACAGTAGTCTGAAACCATTGGGAATGGCAATGCTGATTGCCAAAAGCAAACCCATAACTGTTGGGAATTCATTTTCTTAAATCCCAAAAAGGGGTGCAGTACCAGTACTCACCACTATCGAAAGCCGGCGTTTTAAAACCACCAGATTTTACTTTTTTGTAGAAAACTGAATAAATGAACCCAAAACAGGCCAAAGAAAGACTTACTGAGAGGTGGATACAATGTAAAGTTATATTCTGAAGTGACTTGAAGGTTTATAACAAGACTGGCTGAGCTGTGGATTTCAGCGGTTTAAGTAAATTTGGACTGAAAGACACTAAAAAAATCTAAATGTTTAAATTGACTGAGTGACCTACTTTTGAGTGTCACATAGGTTGCAATTGTTTAAATGTCATAGTTTTGAACTTAGAATCAGCATTCTAGCTGCATATGTAAAAATGTTTAGTTTTATTTGAATGCAGAAAACTGGGGAACAGAAATGACATGTAGCTAAAAACTGGCTTAAAGAGATTCCAATTTGCCTGGCAACTACCCCCATCAGGAGTGAAACTTGAGTCACAGCTGTGTTCCCAGGCCTAGCTGCCCTTTTGCTGCTCACACCAAAAGGGATATGACACTTCCCTGATTGAATTACCTGGGCTCTGCAGGAAATTGAACAAAGCCCTGTCTTGACTCAGGCAAATGTTTTATGGCGGGAGTCGTAAATGGAGATTTCTCCTGGAAGCACAGGGGAGGAGCACTGCCTGTGAGAGCAAGCTGGCTTGGCAGAACTGGAAAAACCAGAAATTCAACCTTGTGCTGGAGGAAAACCACACCCCTTTGGGGCCAGAACATAACTCTAAAAAGATGAATAACTCATAGAGCGGACATGTGAAAATTGTATAAATGACACCATAATTCTTGTGATTTTTCTGCCCACATTTTAAGAGGTTTTTAGAACCGGTGGCATGTTCAGGGGGGTTTTAGCGGAAAAGAGGATATTACTCAAAATGTGTGCATGTGAAAAATCTGACACTTCATCAACTAATGTCCATACTCCTTGCGCACATGTGTGTAAATTTGGGGTAATGTCCGGTATCGCAAACCAGTTAAAAAGTGCAAAATATTTCCATTTCTGAATGCAAGCTCCCAGGAAGAGCAGAGTTTGAACAGGAGATACCTCCTGTGATATGTGAGGGGTGCAGATGACTTTAAAACAATACGTACCTCTGCAAATATGTATTTGGTTCAAATCTAGATTTGTGTGTAAGTTGACAGGAGGAGTGGACTTTCTGCAGGCTGTAAAATGACATCACTCTGACACAACTTAGCTCCCCCAATCAGGGGAGAAATGAAAGCTTGGCCAATGATAAGTGGAGAGGGGCTGGCTAGTGATGCTGCTCACACACACCCATTTTCAAAACACATAAAAGCAGAGAGATAGGACAGATAGGGACTTTCAAATCCATTTGCAGCTGGAAGCTCTGCCGGGAAAATCCATACTTTACCTCCATCAATCTCCAGAGAAAGCTGTGCAGAAAGATCCAGACTTTAAATCCCTCAATCTTCAGAATCCAGAGAGAGAGCAGACCCAGATCACTGTGAAGTGCAGAGACCAGAGTGCAGTCCAAAACCTGACCAGATCCGTGGGAGGGCATATTTCTAAATATAGTGTGAGTACCTAGAAAACTGTGCAGAACCAATCTCTTAGTTAAAATAATATAATTCAATCTATTTTAATCTAAGTAGAACTGTCTCCTAACTGTCACCTGTCATTTGCAAAGCTGTCACCTGTCATTTTCTAGTTGCAAGCTGCACTTGTCTTTTTGAACTTTAAAATTTAAAATCTGAAAAACGACCTTTATTTAATCGCTCATGTCTCCGTGACCGTTTGTGCTAGAGACTTTCATCTGGAAGCTGAGATCCTAGGCTTTCCTAGGACCCCAAAACGATATTGCTAGCCCTTGTAGTTCCTCTGTAATCGCACCAGACGCATTCGCGAATTTTACCGCGATTTGCAAATTTCTCCACTTGCAAAAAGATAGCTGCTTTTGCTTTCCTCTGAAAGAAATTCGTTTGCCTCATAAAAACCATCCCTGCATCATTGCTAGTGTGAGCCTGGACTAATATTAACTAGATACCACTCACCCTGAACCTCTAGAGGGAATTAAAAGCATTTTAACATATTTTCACTCCATTGCCAGCACATATCAAAGCATTTGGGCCTGTGTTTTCAACTTCTGTAGTCTAAGTTGCTGGGGTGAACTGAATTACATTTGAATTGCATTTCTGAGAATTGTGTGCTTTCCTTCCATTCCCCTGCATTGCATAAAAGGGGGGGTGAATTGTACAAGAAAGTGATTACATTGTTTTTGCTGAAATCCTATCAAGTTATTTTCTGTACTGCATTTCATTCCACATTGCATCCATTTGAAACCATAAAAGTATTGTTGCTATCTTATCCATTTCATGTCAACTCCTTAGTGATTATCAAAAAGTGTGCTAGTGCCAGATTCTCCGTTGTTAATCTTTATCATACCAGATTAAGTGTGATATCCAATTATTAATTTATTATAAAGCGTGATATAATATATATTGTTTAAGTTATCAAATAAACCTTTAAACTTGCAAAACAGAACTACTTCTTGGCTCAGTGGGGTCAGGGGGATTCCAACAGAGGGGTGTTATATAGGGGTAGTCATCCAGAATGCATGAACTGGACATAAAGATATATCAATAAGGGTTTTCATTCAGTATTATAGACTAGGCGTTGACTTAGCTGTAGTGTTGAATTGAATCCTCTTACAAATTGGGACGTTTGGGTTAGATCTACCATTTGTGCAGATTAATACAGTGTGCCAGCTGACCAGATACACATATCCGGTCGGATCACCACGCTGTGTTACGCTGTAAAGCACTCCTCAAAGCAACGCTCTAAGGAAAAGGTCTGTTTTGCAAAAATAAAATACAAACTTCTGTAAGTCAGGACAGAGACCAATCTCTAGAATGACGACCTTAGTAGACATGAAAATAGCCAGAGAGCACCTCTTACATAAGCTATTTGTGAGAGGTGAATGGACCGAACAGGGCCAGGAGGCGTGGTTGCAGGCAATCACACAACAGGTCACTGAAACAGGGTCAGATATATATAGAGATCAGGGTCCCTTACATGTGGCCCTGAGTGAACTATATATGTCCTCTAAGGCCAAGGATGAGCACAACAAGATTGCCAGGGTAGCGGCATATTTATATTTACATATGGGAGCCATGCAGGACAAATGTGCTGAAGGCCAAGATCTGGCGAGTAGACAACTGCTGGCATTACAGAAGGCCCAATCTGAGCTGGACTCTTCTGAGCAGAGGCTGCTCAGGAGCCAGGAGTCAGAAAATGACAGTAGGCAGTATATCAGTAAAATAAAGGAGGACATGGATATACTGCAACAGGAAAAGGCTGACCAGGATACTAGATTTCTGGCCCTGCAGAAGGAGCACCAAGACAGTTTGGACTCCTTACTGCAGAGCCAGAAAAAGTTGGAGCAACAATTAGACTTTAACAGGGCATGCACGGAGCAGGTAGCCACCCTGCAAAGTCATCTAGATAGAGTGAAGGCAGAGAGCAACAAGCTGATTTTGAAAGACCTGGATACCCAGGCAGAGTTTGATGAAGAACGCCAGAAAGCTGGTGCCTTTCAAAGGCAGAGGGACGACCTGGCGGCACAGATGCAGGCTCTTAGTCAGGAAAGAGACGCCTTAGGCCAGGAAGTCTGCCATTTAAAAAGAAAAATGGAAGAAAATCACCTGGCCCACCAGGGACTGGGTGACCTCCAAAAAGAACACCATAACTTGTTAGAGCACACCAGGAAGGTGGAGGATGCTCTGGCAAGAAAGGAGCAGGCCAATAGGGACACAGCTCAGGAGGTAACCCTCCTGCAGCAAAGACTGGCCCAGTGCTCCAGGACCAATCAGGAAACGCAGAGAGAGAATGAGGCTCTCTGCCAGCACAATGATAGGCTCTAGCAACAGGTAGCGATGCAGGAGAGACTGATAGAGTCTAGTAAGGCCTTGACTGAGGAACTGAAAGCACAAATGCAGGCTCTTGCATTGCAACAGGGAGCAGGGGCGGATAGAGATGAGGTCCGCTGGGAAAGAGAGACTCCTGACCATAACCTCAGGAGCCCTAACACCAGGGGCCTTCATCTCTCCCAGTCCCTGGACTCTACCACCCCCATGTCCCCTGGCGCACATGAGCACAGGGCCACAGGGATGGCAGATTACTATCCAGCTAAAAGTATGGGGCTCATAGGCCAGTACCACTCAGGAATGGAGGGGTGGGCATCCGGGTATGGGCACCCAAGTACAGTACAGTTCAGTGCGGAACCCCAGGAGAGTAGGCCCCTTAAGGGCATCCTGAAAACCTCTGCCCAGTTAGGTCAGTGGGGGGGGTACCCAGCAAATCCTGGCAGCAAGGAGGAATCTGAAGACTCCTCTGAACTGCGCAGGACACAGGAGACCAGGTCCCCACATTCTGCTAGCCATTCCCAGGCTCGCAGAATCCGGGAAAACCTGGAAGAGCAGACAGGAACCTCTGGGAGCAGTGCCTCTGAGTCAGAGGATGAATGGACAAGGGTTACCCGAACCAAAAAGGCCAATAAGGCAAAAAGGGCCTTGCTTAAGGACCCCTTAAAGCAGATTAAGGCGATCAGGAGCGTCATCACGCCTTACCATAAGAACGCTAAGTATTCTGTTTGGGAGCACTTAGAGTTGTTTGAGCAAATGATGGAGACTTTCCATTTGAAGGACAGCCAAAGCTGTATTCAATATGTAAAGTGGACCTTCTCCCCGGAATACTCCAGTTTCTTTGCGGGGCTGGAGGACCAAAATCATTTAAGATGGTCCACCTATAAGGCGGCCATCTTGAAACATTTTTCTGTTCACAGAAATCCTCAAGAGGCTCGCAAGGCAGCCTACAATTTGCAATGTGGGGAGGATCAGGCCCCACAAGAATTTGTGCAAGAACTGAAATGTGCTTTTGCGCAGACCACCAGAAGGGTGCGCACAGACAGTAGAGAATTCATCAATACATTTTTTCATGCCTTGCCCAAATACATAATGACCCAGCTCGTGAGGGATTTTCACGAGAAAAGATCTTTAGACTGGGTCATTGAACAGGCTACCCGGATCTATGAGGTGCAGAAACCGGTAGATAGCAAAAGTAATGCCCAGAAAAACCCCAAAGCCAACAGCACCCCTGCTGCTGCCAAGGTGGCAGAGGTAAAGGTCACCCCTGTTTTGGATTTGGAGATGGGGGGCCTAAAAACCTACCTGCACCTAATAATGCTAGGCCCAGAAGGTCCTCGGGCCAGTCACAGACAGGGAGCCAGGGAGGCAGCCCCACAAATGGGGTCCCTCGCTCTCCAGATTATGTAAGCCCCCGTTACAAGGGAAATCGACCCATCCTGGGTTATGTGTGGACTCCCCCAGCCCAAGGGGGGGGGATCCAACCGAGCACCGAACCCAGGGAACTTCCCTCCAAACTTTCCACAGGAGGGCAGAAATTTACCAAACCCTGGGCAGAACTTTTTCCCCAGATATCCACCCGACTTTCAGCCCCAAAACCATCCATCCTTCTTTCCCCAATTCCCTGAGCCCAGACAACCTAATCCGGGAGAGGGGAGGCCAAGGGTGGAGGGGTACCCAAATCTTCCCAACCAAGGGTACTACCAAAGAAGGGATAGCTACCCTTCCCGGGATCAGCCCAGGGGAGAAAACAGGGCCCCGTATCAGCCTGAGCGGGTTTCCCAGTTAGAGCGCCAGATTCAAAACATGGCGCGGGATCTGGGTCACATACTGAGGGCTCAGCAGAACCCTCAGATCGGCATGCCGGCGCAGAACGCACCCAACTCTGGACCTGGTGCCCCAGAACAATGACGGGGGCAGCACCCCGATAACTCACCGGTTCCCAGGGAGGAGGCACAAAGGGAAGGGGGGTGTAAAGCCTTGGAGGAAGCTTCCTTCCTCACTTGTAAACAGCCCCTGGAAACCCAGGAACCGGAAACAAAATCTCTTGCCCCTGAAAGTCTGCCTCCTAAGGAGCAGAGGGGGGGTAGGAGAAACAAAAGACCCAAACAGACTCAGTTTGAGGAGGAGGTACAGGTCTTCCAATTTGAGGGAGAGGGATCCTCAGAGGATCCTGGGAAAAGGATCTTCTCCTTCAGAGAGGGGGGAACTCCTCCCAAAGAAAAATGGGTCCCTAGGGATGCAAATCCAGACTGGGGAGATGTGGAGAATGAGCTACCGCCGCCCACCATCTCATCCCAGAACCAACAGCAAGAAAATCCCCTGGTTCAAACCCATCCTGGTGACTGCCTCCATAAAAGGGGGGGCGGCCCGGAACCGGAGCCAGGGGAACCCACAATGGCTCTGATCTCCAGTTGCCAACTTTTTCTTTCAGATTCCCAAGGCTCTCCACAGAATTCTGCCCAAATTTCTTCTCTTGCAATGTCCAAAACCAGAAAATTAGCCCACCAGTTGTCCAAAAATGTGCATTATCTGTGCCCCTTTGAGGAGAAGGAGGGAAGATATTATGCCCCGGTACAAGTACAGGGGCAGGGTACAATTTTGGCACTGGTGGACACTGGATCTCAAGCTACCCTTCTGTCCAGAAGGGCCTTTGACGAACTGAATGCAGGAAGGGGAGGGAATTACCAAATTCCTCTCACCTCTCTTCCTGGGCAACTCCAGAACTTTGACGGGAAGGAAATTCCCGTCGAGGGGACGGCAGATTTGGACATTAAAATTGGGCGACACAAGTTGAAACACCCAGTCATAGTTGTGACTCCAGAGGGCACCCCTTGTTTACTAGGGAATGACCTCCTGGGAAGGTTGTCACCCCTAATAGATTGCGTAAACAAGGTTCTCTGGACCCAGACTAGCCGACCAATAAAATTAAAACGGAGTGTCAACCATGTTAGTTTAAACGGCACCTGCCACATGGTTGAACAAAAATCTTGCCAGGTAGAATTTCACTTCCAGAATAGCCAAATTCCAGACGTGACAGTAATAGCAGTAGGACAACAGACTAGTGATGGGGGGTCCTCTCTATTTCTGAAAATCAACCTTCCTTCCAGTCTAAAGTGGTACTCCACGCTGGAAGGAAACACTCTGAGATTCTATACTAATCCACAATCAGAAACTCCCACTCCAATAGTCCAGAAAGATGTGAAATCAGCTCAATGCCTGGCTGATATTCAGCAAATTGGAGAGCAGTGGTTCATCCCTGTTCAGTTAAATGATGGGAAGGACTCTGTTCTCGCTCGAGTGTGTGTGAACAACGGTAAGAGCTTCATCAGCGAAGCCATGTTCCGCCAACTCCCAAAAGATCCAGCCATTCCCACATTCAAACTGATAGACAAATGGGAAATGGACCTGGAAGCGCCTAATTCCAAACATCTCCTGCCAAGCAGGTGTATGCTCAAAATCTCCATTGGCAACAAGAGCATAGTCCACAATTGTTGGGTCGTGCGAGACGTCCCTGCCGCCTTTTACTTAGGCAGTGACATTCTCAATCGCTTTGCCATTAGTTTGGACCTAATAAACTTCAAAGCTTGGTCCCGATTAGCGGATAATCCCATGGGCTCTGATGATCCAGACAAAGCATTTAGGTCAGCTCAATTGCTACCTTATGCAGTTGAAATTCAGATTAAAGGGGAAGTCACCATCCCAGAAAGGACCCGACAATTCTTCCTGGAAGTGAAAGTTAAAAGGGGACAAGAGTTGAAAAACCCTGATGCTTACATACATCTAAACGCTTCTCTCCAACAGCAAGGGTTGGGGGTAAACCCAACTCCATTAGTCAACATAGAACATGACACCATTCTAATAGAGGTGGATAACAGCGACTTAAAGAGTATTACTCTAGCCGCAGGCACCATTATTGGAATGGCGGTTGATGACCGACATTTTTTCATCGACTTAGTAAATGAACTGTTAGGACCAATCCCCAAGGACTGTTTTGACAGTGACAATGATGACAATACAACACCAGACAGGATTTTTACCCGGCATGGGGGGAACTTCCTGGTGTACACTTCCTGCCTCTATGGTAAGGAAGATGTGACTTGTGACTTCAGGAGGGATGAGGTGATTTTCCAAGTCCATGAGGGCTGCCTTTCCCACCTGAAGCCTCCAGTCCAAATCAGCACTCTGACCAGGGACTTCTCCGCCCAGCTGGAGGAGGCCGCTGAAATAGCCAAACCAGAAGTCTTTCCAGGCTTCAGGCAGATGGTGGCAGAGAGAGTCAACCTAGCTGATGCCTGTGTGACTCCGGAACAAAAGCAAAAGTTGAAACAAGTTTTCTTGGATTTCCAAGATCTCTTTGCGGTAGACTCATATGACTGTGGTCGCACCGACATCCACACCACCACAATCCCCACGGACCCTGGCATGACTCCTGTGTTTGTGAAGCAATATTGCTTGCCTCTCGCATCAATGGAGTCCCTTACTGAAATAATTCAGAACCTTGAGTCCTGGGGAATAATCCGTCCAGTCCACAGCACTTTCAATAATCCGGTGCTGGGAATATTGAAGCCAAACGGCCAGTGGAGACTCTGTGCTGACCTTAGGGAGCTCAACAAACGGGTCCATACTTCCCGATGGCCTCTGCCCTACATTGACCAAGGGCTGGCCCAGATCCAGGGGTCACAGGTATTCACTGCAATAGACCTGACCAATGGATACTGGACTGTGCCTGTCAGCAGGGAGGACCAATACAAACTGGCTTTTACCTTTGGGGGCCAGCAGTACACATGGACCCGGACTCCCTTCGGATACCTTAACTCCGGTAATGAGTTCAATATTTTCCTACATAAGGCCATGCCAGACCTGGGTGCGAGGGGTAACCTGGCTTATGTAGATGATGTCCTCATCAAAAGTTCATCTGTGGAGGAACACATAGCGGAGATCCGTTATGTTCTGACGCAGTTGAGGGCCGCCGGAGCAAAACTTTCCTTTCAGAAAGCACAGTGGTGTAGAACCCGTGTTAATTTCTTGGGGCATGAGATTACTCCTCAGAGCCTCTGTCCCCAGGAAAAGAAAGTGGAAGCACTTCAGAAACTGAAAGACCCCACAACTCTGCGAGAACTAAGGAGCCTCCTTGGACTGACTAATTACAGCAGAAAGTTCATTGAGGGCTACGCAGAGATCACCAGACCCCTGATTCATCTCCTGAAGGGGGGGGTCAAGTGGGAATGGGGTCCAGAACAAGCCGAGGCAGTAAGACAACTCAAAAGAAGCCTCTCACAAGCGCCTTGCCTAGCTTACCCTGTCAGAAACAAGGAGTTCTTCCTGGAGACGGGGTTCTCTAATACGTGCTTGATGGCAGTATTATACCAAAAGCATGGCAAGGTCAATAAAGTAATCTCCTATGCGAGCAAAACTTTATCCTCTGTGGAGGAAAAATTCAACGATTGTGAGAAGGCACTCCTGGCGACGGTGTGGGCATTGAAGAATTACCGCCCATTTATCCAGGGGGAACACATCATAGTGGAGACTCCACACCAGCCTCTGCAATATCTCCAAAGTGACAGAATCCGGGCCGGAAATGTGAGTAATTCCCGAATTACTTCCTGGATTCTGTCAATGCAAGGCTTTCCTGTGGAGGTCAGATATGGCCAAAACAAGAAGAGTCTCCTCACGCAAGGTCTGGCTGACTTGCATGATTGTGCCAGAGAAAACTGTCTCGAGGACGAAAGTATAAAAATCAAGGACAACACGGAGGCATACCTTAATTCCCCACACAAAGTCTTTGAAGAGGACAAGTGTGAGGGAATGCCCACTGTCTATGTGGATGGATGCTCTTACCATGTTGACAACGACGGGGAGAAAGAACTGGTGGCTGGCGTAGGGAATGCATGGGTGAATGAGTCCCCAGAACCCTCCGCTGGATACAAAATTGGTCCCCGAAGTAGTCAGGTGGCAGAATTGATGGCTGTGCATCAGGCCATCCTCACTGCTGTCCAGCATCAACTCCACGAACTGGTCATAATCACAGATTCGGATTATGTACGGAACAGGTTCGTGGAGCACCTGGTTAATTGGAAAACCAGAGGCATGTTATGTGCTAACAACAAACCCTTGAAACATGGGAAGTTGATCCAAGACATTGATGATCTGGTCACCTCGAAAGGAATGACCATCTATTGGAAGAAGATCAAGGGTCATTCCAAAGTAGAGGGACCAGACAAAACTGGAAATGCCTTAGCTGATCAGCTGGCCAAAACCGGGGCCATCCAAGGGGATCTAATTGAGATTGAGTCCCTGTTGGGGGAAATCCAGGTCACTGCTATCACTAGGTCCCAGACAAATGCTCACAATGACCTTTCAATTGCACAATGGAGTAAGGAGACCCCTGATGCTGATTTGATTACCGCTCAGAAGGGGGATCCAATTATTGGTAAATTTTACCAGCACCTTGAGGACCCTGAGAACTTTCCCCTGACGGATACCGATTACATTGGGAAAGAGGACCTAAGAGTGTTGATGAAATGTCCAAAAATGTTCCGAATCCAAGACGGTTTGCTGGTAAGGAAATCCAAAGCTGGCCACGATCAGTGGGTGGTTCCTACCTCATTCCGAAGCCTGATGTTAAGTCACGCCCATGATGCGGCCACCGCCGGTCATAGGGGGTTTCACACAACATTGGAAATCTTAAGAGAGGTTGCATACTGGCCACACATGGGGCAGGACCTCGACCAATACTTGAAGGGGTGTCTTGTGTGTGCACAATTTCAGCCATCATCCCTCACGCACCGCGCGCCTCTCCAAAAGCGGGGGATGACACTGCCATGGTCAGATTTACAAATCGACTTTGTAGGCCCCGTGATTCACTCTGCTAGGGGGAATAAGTACATGTTGACTGTGACATGCTTGTTTACCAAGTGGGTGGAATGTCTCCCAGCCCCAAATTGCAAGGCAGAAACGGCAGCTGCCTTGATGATTAACCACATCTTTTCCCGTTTTGGTCTACCTCAAAGGATTGAGTCAGACAGAGGTAGCCACTTCACCAGTGAAGTAATGACAAAGATGTTGGAGATACTGGGGGTCAAAAGGAAGTTGCATATTGCTTACCGGCCAGCTTCTTCTGGGGCAGTAGAGAGATATAACCGGACAATTGTGAGCATCTTAAAAAAGTTTGTGGCAGATTCTGGGCCAAGTTGGGATATCCGATTACCTCTGGTCCTAATGGCCATCAGATCTACCCCTTCATCTGCAACCAAAATGTCACCATTTGAATTGATGACTGGGCGCAAGATGGTGCTTCCTCAGCATTTGCTCTACAGGACCCAAGAGCAGACACTAATAAATGCCTCCACCACTCATGAGTATGTGGCGAATTTAAGGAAACACCTCCAACATGCTTTTGCTTACGCTCAGCGGAATCTAGAAAGATCGGCTGATAGCATGAAGACCCACTATGACCTGAAGACTTCCAGGAAGGAATATCAGGTGGGGGACCGGGTCTATCTATACAACTTCCAAAGAAACCAGGCAAAACAGCGGAAATTTTTGCCTACGTGGAAGGGACCCTTTGAGATCATCGACAAGATCTCCCCTGTGGCCTACAAAATACACATCCCCAAAGGTCCTTTGGCAGCGGGGGAAGACAAGTGGGTCCACATAAACCAGTTGAAATGTTGCCATCCCAGGCACACTCTGCAACAACTGGAGGAATCCTCTGGAATCCTAGCGGGTACTGTCTCAGACTAATTCAGTTCCAACCATAAAACATACCACATCTAGTCTCTAAAATATTGTGATTTGCATGAAACTGTCTCTTAGTTATACTGTTTTTTTTTTCAAAATAAGAATGTAATGTTTCGTTATGATGAAATGCATATGCTGCCCCACTATCTCAACAGTGGGGGAAGAAATGTCTATGAGTAGGTATTGCCGCTCTTCCTTTGTCGTCCTAGGAGAAAGAAAACCTGGAGATGGGCCAAGGAGAACGATCCGGAGACCGGGAGCAGAGACGCAATGGGCCCGGGGTACCGCCCAATATTCCCATCAGGACCGGCGAGGAGAACCGATCGATCAGTACCGGATGGAGGAAAAGATGCTGAACTGTGCCATCTACCGGAAGAAGATGAGAACTACATCCCAGATCTTGCGGGTCCCACCAGTGAAGGATCAGATGGCCACCGCAAGAAGGGGGGCTTGTGGGATGTATTTACCCATGCATCCGAGCCCTACCTCAAAACTGTGCAGTACTGACATGAAAACATCATGATGGCCAGAGCTTCCCAGAAAATGCACAGGGAAATGCATGAAGAATAGGCTGCCACTCATTTTTGCCGATGTTATGGGCACAGAAGGACACTGCCTAAAACCACCATTGGACTACCCACACAGTAGTCTGAAACCATTGGGAATGGCAATGCTGATTGCCAAAAGCAAACCCATAACTGTTGGGAATTCATTTTCTTAAATCCCAAAAAGGGGTGCAGTACCAGTACTCACCACTATCAGAAAGCCGGCGTTTTAAAACCACCAGATTTTACTTTTTTGTAGAAAACTGAATAAATGAACCCAAAACAGGCCAAAGAAAGACTTACTGAGAGGTGGATACAATGTAAAGTTATATTCTGAAGTGACTTGAAGGTTTATAACAAGTCTGGCTGAGCTGTGGATTTCAGCAGTTTAAGTAAATTTGGACTGAAAGACACTAAAAAAATCTAAATGTTTAAATTGACTGAGTGACCTACTTTTGAGTGTCACATAGGTTGCAATTGTTTAAATGTCATAGTTTTGAACTTAGAATCAGCATTCTAGCTGCATATGTAAAAATGTTTAGTTTTATTTGAATGCAGAAAACTGGGGAACAGAAATGACATGTAGCTAAAAACTGGCTTAAAGAGATTCCAATTTGCCTGGCAACTACCCCCATCAGGAGTGAAACTTGAGTCACAGCTGTGTTCCCAGGCCTAGCTGCCCTTTTGCTGCTCACACCAAAAGGGATATGACACTTCCCTGATTGAATTACCTGGGCTCTGCAGGAAATTGAACAAAGCCCTGTCTTGACTCAGGCAAATGTTTTATGGCGGGAGTCGTAAATGGAGATTTCTCCTGGAAGCACAGGGGAGGGGCACTGCCTGTGAGAGCAAGCTGGCTTGGCAGAACTGGAAAAACCAGAAATTCAACCTTGTGCTGAAGGAAAACCACACCCCTTTGGGGCCAGAACATAACTCTAAAAAGATGAATAACTCATAGAGCGGACATGTGAAAATTGTATAAATGACACCATAATTCTTGTGATTTTTCTGCCCACATTTTAAGAGGTTTTTAGAACCGGTGGCATGTTCAGGGGGGTTTTAGCGGAAAAGAGGATATTACTCAAAATGTGTGCATGTGAAAAATCTGACACTTCATCAACTAATGTCCTGCTCCTTGCGCACATGTGTGTAAATTTGGGGTAATGTCCGGTATCGCAAACCAGTTAAAAAGTGCAAAATATTGCCATTTCTGAATGCAAGCTCCCAGGAAGAGCAGAGTTTGAACAGGAGATACCTCCTGTGATATGTGAGGCGTGCAGATGATTTTAAAACAATATGTACCTCTGCAAATATGTATTTGGTTCAAATCTAGATTTGTGTGTAAGTTGACAGGAGGAGTGGACTTTCTGCAGGCTGTAAAATGACATCACTCTGACACAACTTAGCTCCCCCAATCAGGGGAGAAATGAAAGCTTGGCCAATGATAAGTGGAGAGGGGCTGGCTAGTGATGCTGCTCACACACACCCATTTTCAAAACACATAAAAGCAGAGAGACAGGACAGATAGGGACTTTCAAATCCATTTGCAGCTGGAAGCTCTGCCGGGAAAATCCATACTTTACCTCCATCAATCTCCAGAGAAAGCTGTGCAGAAAGATCCAGACTTTAAATCCCTCAATCTTCAGAATCCAGAGAGAGAGCAGACCCAGATCACTGTGAAGTGCAGAGACCAGAGTGCAGTCCAAAACCTGACCAGATCCGTGGGAGGGCATATTTCTAAATATAGTGTGAGTACCTAGAAAACTGTGCAGAACCAATCTCTTAGTTAAAATAATATAATTCAATCTATTTTAATCTAAGTAGAACTGTCTCCTAACTGTCACCTGTCATTTGCAAAGCTGTCACCTGTCATTTTCTAGTTGCAAGCTGCACTTGTCTTTTTGAACTTTAAAATTTCAAATCTGAAAAACGACCTTTATTTAATCGCTCATGTCTCCGTGACCGTTTGTGCTAGAGACTTTCATCTGGAAGCTGAGATCCTAGGCTTTCCTAGGACCCCAAAACGATATTGCTAGCCCTTGTAGTTCCTCTGTAATCGCACCAGACGCATTCGCGAATTTTACCGCGATTTGCAAATTTCTCCACTTGCAAAAAGATAGCTGCTTTTGCTTTCCTCTGAAAGAAATTTGTTTGCCTCATAAAAACCATCCCTGCATCATTGCTAGTGTGAGCCTGGACTAATATTAACTAGATACCACTCACCCTGAACCTCTAGAGGGAATTAAAAGCATTTTAACATATTTTCACTCCATTGCCAGCACATATCAAAGCATTTGGGCCTGTGTTTTCAACTTCTGTAGTCTAAGTTGCTGGGGTGAACTGAATTACATTTGAATTGCATTTCTGAGAATTGTGTGCTTTCCTTCCATTCCCCTGCATTGCATAAAAGGGGGGGTGAATTGTACAAGAAAGTGATTACATTGTTTTTGCTGAAATCCTATCAAGTTATTTTCTGTACTGCATTTCATTCCACATTGCATCCATTTGAAACCATAAAAGTATTGTTGTTATCTTATCCATTTCATGTCAACTCCTTAGTGATTATCAAAAAGTGTGCTAGTGCCAGATTCTCCGTTGTTAATCTTTATCATACCAGATTAAGTGTGATATCCAATTATTAATTTATTATAAAGCGTGATATAATATATATTGTTTAAGTTATCAAATAAACGTTTAAACTTGCAAAACAGAACTACTTCTTGGCTCAGTGGGGTCAGGGGGATTCCAACAGAGGGGTGTTATATAGGGGTAGTCATCCAGAACGCATGAACTGGACATAAAGATATATCAATAAGGGTTTTCATTCAGTATTATAGACTAGGCGTTGACTTAGCTGTAGTGTTGAATTGAATCCTCTTACAGTGTCCTGACCCATGTTTCGACTATTATGCTGCAACATTTGGTGCTGTGGGCTTAGGAAATCCAAGAGGGCGGAAAAGCCCACATTTGTGCCAGAATCCTGGAGAACCGTGCAGTTTTGCGCACAGCAAAATGGTCCCCTGACTTGCCACCCACCAGTGCAAAGAAAGATGGTTCTGTTCAAAACCCGTTTTTATTAATGTCAAAAATTGCTAAGATCATGGGCCCGGAACCACCAAACAAAAATCCAACTATGGTTGAGTGTTTTACTTTACTCTACTACAGATCCACATCAATGCCATGTCAAGCAAGGATCATATACTATCAAGTAAAATCCTTTCCTTTTGAAATGTATTAATTCAAGACAGCTGTCAAAAATAGGTGCAGTACCGGTATTGGACACTGACCGGCACTGGCGCTCTATAAATCCTGACAGGAGAGCTGTCTTGCCGGAGCAGGACGATTAGGCGCTGCCAGTTCGGCGCGGGCCGATTCGCCGCGACCGATTCGGCGCAGGAGACAATTGGGCGCGCCCAATTTGGCGCGCCCAGTTCGGCGCTGCGACATTTGGGCGCGGGGATGTTTTGGCGCAGGGGGTGGTGGGGGGGTGGGAATTGTCATTGTTTTGCGTCGTTCAGTATTTTTTATTGTGAATTGCCCAAAAAAAATAATACAGCATTTGATATATGATAGTTTATTTATATAGCGCCATGAAACACATTGTGTATAGGCGCTATATAAATAAACTATCATATCATATCAAATGCTTTATTATTATTGTTGTTTTTCTTAGACTGTTCAATCATGGGAGTTAAATATGTAACTTTTGCTGCCCCAGGCACAAGGCCAGTTTGGTCTTGTGGTTAAGTTCCAAGCCTCACAATCTTGCAGGCCATGGTTCGTGGCTGGGCTAAAGCTTTTAATTGTATTCTATTTGCAAAATATCACATTATTTTTTTTTTTCAAATAGAATAACATTTAAAGCTTTATCCCAGCCACGAACCATGGCCTGCAAGATTGTGAGGCTTGGAACTTAACCACAAGACCGAACTGGCCTTGTGCCTGAGGCAGCAAAAGTTGCATATTTAACTCACATAATTGAACAGTCAAATAAAAAAAAAATAGTAATAAAGCATTTGGGAAAATCACAATAAAAAATACTACACTTCACGCCAGTCACTTGACCCCAAATTATTTTCAAATGCAACAAGTTGTCAGGCACAGTTCCTGTCAACGTGCTGCATTTGAAAATAATTATGGTTTTAAATTTGGCGTGAGGGAGTTTAGATGTGGCTGCAATGTCAGCCACGTCCAAACGTCCCTCGCGCCAAATCGGCGGCGCCAGAAAGGCTCCCGCGCCGAAATGGGCGCGGCGAACTGGCCGCTGCGGCGAACTGGCCGCGCCGAACCGGCCCGCGGCGAAACGGCTGCGCCAAAAGGGGGTGTACCCCTGTCTTGCAGAACTGTGCAGTGAACAGAAGGGGGTCTTATGTAATTAAAAGTTCAAAAGACATGCCTTTCCTGAGAACTCTTAACACCCCAGAGACCCACACAGGATATCACAGTGCCCTGTTAATTGAGAGGGAGGGGTTTCTCCTCCAGCCTGCAGGACCCAACACAATATTCTCTTTCAATTGAATGGGATATGCTGATTTGGCTGTGGACTGTAAACAGAGCTCTGCCTGGAAGAAGAGACATGTGATCCCTGACTCACCCAGTTCCTAGGGGCGGGCCAGACACTTTTTGTGAATTGAATTGAAGGCAAGGATATGTTTTATAAAAACACTGATAACTAATTGTAACCAGATGACAGGAATGTACAATTTGGAGATCCTTAAAATGGAAAATGTACCTACAATTTGAGTCTAAACTCAATTACGTACGATGTTCTGGGACCGAACCCCACAATTTATTCATGTTGCAGACACTGGGTTTAAGCTAGAGACATGGACATTTACTGGAATATGTGTAGAGAGACAGGGTACCTCTGTGTAAATTTGGGTAAAAGTCCAATATTGGGAAACCAACCAAAAAGCGCAAAATGTTGTAATTTCTTAATCCAAGCAACAACAGAGACTACCTTATGTGATATATGATGTGTATATGTAATGTCAACCAATTGTGTATCTGGGAAATATGTTTAGTTATGAAAAGGATTTTCTAAGGTAAAAGCAAAGGGGCGTTTCTTCAATAGACTGTAAGCCTCTGACTCACTCTGACTCACTGCTCCCTTCTCAAATCAGGTCAAAGAGAAATCCTTGACCTATCAAATCGTGAGTGGGTTGGGCAAAGAAAGTTAGCATCCACACCCATTTTCAAAAGACATGAAAGGAGCCACTGGAAGCCAGACAGGGACATTCATTTTCCAACCTTCAACTGAATTCCTGCGCAGCACGCTGACGGAGAACTCCAGAACCAGTACCCAGAAAGCAGTGCTGTATCCAGAGAGGCCAGACCAGATCGCTGTGAGCTGAAACAGAGAGCTCTGACTTCAGAACCACCCGCCCGGAGTCCAGTCCAACCTGCTGACCAGACCCTGATGGCCTATTTCAAATTCATAGTGTGAGTACTTAGCCAGAACTGTGCAAAACCAATCTCTTAGCTTAAAACAATCTGATTCAAAACATTTGAACCTGTCCAGAACTGCATCATAGAATCGTGTGTCCCTTCTCCGATTTTAAACCTGTAAAAGTGTCATTTTGCCATTTTGAATCATTATTTCATTTCTGAAAAACTACCTTCACAAACTTTTCGGTATCTCTTGAACCGTTTGTGCTAGGAGCGAGTTTCAACTTTCATTTTAAAGCTGAGATTCTAAGCTTTCCAACAAGCTCTCCTTATAGTTCCTCTGTAATTGCGCCCGACGCACTCGGAAAAAGTGCTGTGATTTGTGATTTGGCTCAAATTTCCTCACTTGTCAAAATAGCAGCTTCTTGCTTTCCTTTGTTGAAATTCGTTTGTAAGCCTGTTGTATAGTTGTATTTGTAAACTTTGTAGTTTTAATAGAAGGACACATGTTGCTTTGCTCTAGATACGACCAGATACCCTTCTTCATAACCCTTCCAATGTAAATAGTTCCAGGTTTCCTCTCTTAATATTAGTGTAAGTGTTATTTTGTGTGCAGTGATTGTGGAGGGATTCGTTTATGTGTGCCAATAAGGGAATTCATACCAGTAAGCCAAACTCTGGAATTCGTTGCTGTAATCAGTCACAGCTGCATCCCAGTTCTTGAAAATTCACGGATTGAGACCTGACAGCATTAATAGGAATTTGGCTAACAGCAAGATGTTGCTGCACCAAATCTACTCAGGGCCTGATTCTGAGGTGCATGCAAAAATTAGAAAAGTGTTCTTCCGTGGAAGAGCAACACTTTTCCTAAATGCACCATATTCTGTTAAAGTGAGAATGTGCTGGCCTGGCATCACAGCCTTGACTTTTGCACGTGCCTCTTTAATGGCCTGAGTAAAGCCCTAGCAACTGTAATTTACACAGGACAGTCATTGCATGTCAAATAAATGGAGTAACACTACTGCATCTATAAGGTGTCATTAACATCTACTGCATGCGTCTGTCCTTTATAAGAAAGGCATTTCCCAGATGGCAGCATCACTTTTCTAATTTACAGAAAGTATAAGGAGACTTTCATAAATCAGAAAAGTAGGAACCTTTCAGAAATCCTCACAGTGACATGGGTGCATTCGCTGCCCCCACAGCCATAGACTTCAGCGGCTTGTGCAGCTGAAAAGCACAACAGCTCCCCTCCAATCCTTACACCGACCTCCGAATTGTGGTGCTGGAGACTGGAGGAGAGAATGTCGCCGTTCCACACGACTTTTCCCCACAAGCCCAGAATCTCGCTCTCAGGACCTGATGCTGAGCTTGTGAGAAAAGTGTGTCTAGCGTGTGCATCTAAAATGTCAGGGCTTGAAGGGTGTGCTTCATTTATAGAAACATTGTGCCGTTCAACATTGTGCCGTTCAACATTCCATCTATAATTCTTTTTTCACATACACACTTTATAGTATTCACACCTTCCTCGCCACAACATTTAAAACGTACTCGTTCTGTAAGCAGTGGCATACAATGCGACTATTGACAAGCTCTTTTGGGTTAACCCCCAGAAACAGCTCTACTGAATACTTCACGATTAATGCCAACCCAGCTGGGATGCCCTGTGGGTTCTTGTCCTCTACTCTGTTGCCAGAGTCACCTGAACTACTTGCAGTGCCAACTCCACTGTTGCCATCATTCACTGTGGTCCGCTCAGTGAATTTGACGCCTTTCCAGCCTTATTAAAGCATAGATGAGAAACAGATAGGCACCCCTCCCCCCATCGAAGTGATTGAAGGTCAAACAAAATGTGAGGCATATAGTGCGGTTCAATCACCCATTAGTGATCCAAGGAGTGTGCTTACAGGTTGAAGAACACGTTCACCTACAAAACAATCCTAGAGTCTTCCAAAGCGGCACTTTCTGATGTCTCCCCAAGTCTGTGGATTCCTTGCATTGTCCTTGCATTAGGTCATACGTTATGATGAGTGGACCTGGTTGCCTGCTGATTGACAAGGAGCACTTTGTATGCAGACATGTGATATGTCTATGACTTGGGCTTCTTCAGATGTACTAGGGTTGCATGAATCAAGTCCAGGGACAGACTAACCGCCTGCAACATGATTCAACCATTAGGCATCATGGAGCTCATTAACCAAGTCCCTGGACTGTAAATACTGGTGCTAAACACAGGCATACACGTGCTACGGCTGCCACGACACCTTTTTGGAAGCTCTGCGACATTTCAGTGGCCTTTTGGAGGCAGAGGTTAGACATGGAACAGGGGTTATGTTGTTGCCTCCCTTTTCCTCTCCTCCAACCAATGGATTCTGCGGGACGTGCTGCATAAAACGCAAATCGTGTCACAAGACATGCAGACAGACGTGGCCAAAAGAATATCTCTGGGCAGCTGTGCCAAACAAATATCTGCATTACATTCTTAAAATTAAAAAAAACAATATGTGCTCTGGTGAGTTTAGCAATAATATGAGACCGGCTTTTCAAACCCATGGATTGCCATTACACGTCACTTCTTTTACAGTCGGCGATGTTTACAAGTAAAAGTTATTTAGTGGCTTTTCTGATGACCTGCCCTAGACATTCTTGATACTGTTTAATATCTACGAGAATATGCTTGTTTCCACTTGTGAAGCGAGCAATGAAATCGCCCCTAATTACCAATAAAATACACGATCACGTCGTGTAAAGTATAGTTCTTGGTGTACGTTGGTTCTTGTATGTTAAAAGGACCCCTCAATAGGGATACACGAGCAATGGTATTTGACTCATCTCATCTAAAAACAGACTCTGCACTTGCATACACTTGTTCAGTAGCGACCGCGCTCACTTTTATTTGCATTCGCCGAAGCGCTCTTCGTGCCGTCTCCATGAAATATGCTTAGGTTGCTATTTATTTTTTACCCACACGCCCACATTGCTCTGCTGTCTCACTGGTTCTTCTGAAACAATGGCCGCGTTATCTGCGCGGAGCCGTGCAAACGTGCGAGCCCTTTCCCACAGCCAGTCATGCAAATGGAATGTTCCAACACACCCACTTGTTGGGGCTTTTATTTTTAAAGTTTGTGATCTCATTTCTTCTTTAGGGAACAGCCCAAACAAAGAAATATGTATTTGAAAGCCTCGGTATGCCCGGCCCACCGCGACACCATAATTAGACTTTGGGCAGATTCGCTTCCCATGAACTGATTCACTTCCCCCTCTTTGTGTGCTGTGTTAGAGCCGTGCTTGAACTGGTGTCGCACCCAAGAAGATGAGGCGTCGCAGCAATGGCGGGCGGGGTTTTAATCTACTGTGTTCAAATGCAGTTTAAAGGCAAAGCAAACCATTCGAAAGGGCTGCAAACGGGGGCCTGGTGAGACGTGTTTCGTTCGCTACTGCTATACTTTGCAATACTTTAAACATCAAATTGACATTTTTGTCACTGTGCCATCAGTGTCCTGGTTGGAAAATCCGTACGCTTCGAAATGTGTCTTTTTTTTAGAAGTACTTTATTCATTTTACCAACATACAAATATAATACGAAATAACTTTAACACATACGACCTCCATACTAAATGCAATAAGTATAAAAATATATACAGCCCCCCATGACAACCAGACATTCAAAAGTCAAAGAAATGTGTTTTTCATGCGCTTACACTTACATTATTTTCAATAATCAGACATTCTTCAAAAATGTATTTATTATTCTGCCACGATAGCGACAATATCGTTGGGGGTCACATAGAGCTTTGCATAGAAAATGCAAAAATGCTTTCCCATGTACCTTTTGTTCCCATCCAGGAAGGTTCTCCAAATTTGGCATGAGTGGTCAGCCACATGTATGTATTTATTTATAATCACTAACACAATTCACGCCTCAAAAATACATTGCTAAGAGGCGCTTTGGTGATCAGACTGGGAGAAGAACTAAAGGAGACCAGAGGGGCGAAAAGTAATGGGGACAGGGAGGGTACAATATTTAACTGGAAGCAAATGAGGGTGTGGGGGGTAAGGAAAAGGTGGAGCAGAAGAAAGTGGTTCAATATTGATGAACTGGAGAAAAGCCAGGTTTTCTATGTCTTCCTGAACAGGAAGATGGAGTTGGCCTGGCAGATCTGCAGAGGGAGGCTGTTGCAGAGGGTGGGGGCAGCAACCGAAAACCATCTGTCCACACTACTGAAGTGCTTGGCGGATGGCACTTTCAGGAGAAGATGGCCTCTCCTGAACATAGGCCTTTTAGCGGGGTGTAAGTTAGGATCTTTTCTTGCAGATAAGATGGGACTGAGTTGTGAAGACACATAGGTTAAACAAAGGATTTGGAAAGGAATGCACTTCTTTACAGGTGGCCAAAGGTGTTCCTTAAGAAAAGTGGCCATAGGCAGATGTTTGTGAGTAGCTTCAATGAGTCCATGGTCAGCATTCTTTTTACAGTCTCTGCTTTTGAAAGTGAGGGAGGTTGACATAAAGTGAATTGTCATAATCAAGATGGCAATTTATTAGGGCTTTGACCACCATGGCATAGTGGCTTTAGATGAAAAAAAGCCATGATTCTTTTGAGTGACTTGGGATGGAATCATTTTGATTTGAACATATCACCAATTTGAGTGCTTATACTGAGGTCCATGCCTCAACGGATGGCAAGAGTTTGAGTTTAGAGGCAATTCTGATTTGTGAGTCAAACAAGCAGATTGCTGGGAGAGAGGTAAAGGTATTTTATCGATGGAGTGTGGGACTAACAGGAGAATTTCCGTTTTACAAAGCCTGCCTGGAATTTATCCTGAAGGGCGTTGGTTTGCAATCACGTCGAGGAGAGCTAACAGTCTATAGTTTGCCTGTTCTGATCTAAGATTATTTTTGAATATCAGGATTATGTGTGCGGTCTTCAAAGACATCGGAATCCGTTTTTTACTGACAATGTTTTGGATTATAGTGTCCAGCAAGTTTGCCCATTGTGCTGGGTTTTCTTTCAGCATCTGGTTTAATATCCCATCTGGGCCTGGAGATCTTGATGGACTCAGTCTTTGTATTGTGATAATCAGATCTTCTTGATCATTTAAGATATGCCATGACTCGGTTGACTTCTCCTTTAGTGGTGGTTTCAGATCAGGTTCTCCAAAGAGCTTGGTGTAGAAGGTTATCCATTCTACTTCTGTCACTGCCACTATTTGAAGCTGGTTCTGGGTGCTCCTTAGCAGGGATGTCATTTCACCAAAATGGCAGAGGGTAGAGGAAGGGACATTACACAACCCTTGACTTCAGATGACATCACAGGAAGTGATGTGATGTGACCCCACCCCGAAGTGATATTGTGGGAAGTGATGGAACATACAACAATGGATTATCATGTGTATTGTTAAGATCGGTGTGAATAGGCCTATATTACTAAATTACTGTGATTGCAAGCAGACATCCCTGGCCAAATGATAATGATGTGTTATTATATAGCACTTATGCTTAAGCGTTTTTATTGTATAGAATTCCAGAAAGACACATTATTTAGTACTCCTATTTATTCTTATTTAGGGTTACAGCTGAAAGTGTTAGACTTGTAGAACCCCTGTCCTTTTTCATGTTTTTCTTTCTTTTTCTTTTTCTTTTTTTTTTTTTTAGATGCTGGAACAAGAAATCCAGCCACTCCAGAAGCAAAGAGCCGCATGGTGCTGGCCACAGCCCAGGAGCTTGCATTAAAAATAAAAACATTAGAATAGAGGGTTTTTGCCCAACATTTTCTTCTAAGAATAGCAAGGGGGACCACAGGGATAGCAAGGGAGAGCACAGGGGTCGCAGTTGTGACCTCTGGTGACCCCTAAATGATGTCCCTGCTCTTTAGCAATCTAATTAGGGACCACACCAGAGCCGTCGATTTTCCTTGTATGGCGGTCAACATTACTTCTGCGTCCTTTTAGAATAGGGCGTGTCTGCGGTGGATAAACCAGGATATGTAACATGATTTGACCCGTTTAACGTTGGCTTCCTGAGAAGTCGTCATAGACTTCCTGAGAGGTTTTATGGTTTGTCTTAGGTCTTGGTGTTTTTGAACAAGTTCAGAGTCGAAGGTATGAAGATGGTCAGACTTTTGGTTGCCATTCATGTTGTTCCTCTTGCTCCGGTAAATTGCCAACAGATTAGTGTAATCCACCTTGGTTTCATTAGTGTCCAGTGTTATATATTTCGATTGCCACTTGCTCGATTCTCTCAGCGTTCATTTTCAGTTGGTTTCCTGTGCGGATCACTTCCACTGGAACTAGAAATGTAAATGTACGTATGGCCTCAAGGCTATTACTGTCCAAGTTAGTTTTAACCAACTATGGTCACTTTTCATCGATGGTATAGCTTCCAGACACTTAATACTAGGGATCAGATCTCTGGAAACAAAGATGTAATCTGTTACGGAGGCAGATGCATTTCGTTTCCAAGTTGCGTGACAAATTGAGTCATGCTCAAAGTGTCCATTTGTTAAGTGCATATCACGGCTGTGCATTAATTCACAAAAAAGACATTTCTTGTTCACAGATCAGATACGTTGAAATGTTATGTTCAATAGTAGTACAATAAGGCATATTGAAATCACCACATAAGATGACTGATGAGTTGTCGTAGTTATAGCCCCTGTCAATGGCTGCTGCTATTTGATCTCTCATCGTGTTAGGGTTCCAATTCATTACACTCCAGTAAATGTTAATAAGAGATAGGTGTCTTGGAAACTCAGGGCCTTTCATTGCTAATTTATAGGGCTTTTGGTGTATGGTATGTTGTAAATAAGGACTCCTGTTATAATATTCAACAATGCCATAACTGGATTGCATACACATTAGAGTAATGAGCCCCGCTATTGGCAGTCCTTTGGCTCCTCTTAAGGCTGCATTTACCACAGCTGTGAAACCATCAATTACTGGTTCCTCTTTCAACCAAGTCTCCTGGAGGCAAATAAAATCCAGCTCGTTCCAAGCTAAGGCTTTTTTCTGAGTTAAATGGAAGAACCCCCTTGTATTCCATGAGACGAGAATGAAATCCTTTACGTCATCTTTTGATGCAGTGCTTTGCTAAGCTTTCTCCTTCCTGGCTGAAGCTACAGGTAGCCAAGACCAGTCTTCTTTGCTTGATTTCGGAATCAGCTATAGATGTTTCATTTGACTCATCTGCAGGATTGAAAGAAGCTGCCTCTCGGATTATCATTCAAGTAAAGTTACGGTTGCTCCTCTTATATGATGTGTCCACTCGCGTTGTTCGTCTTTTTGAGTATCTTTTGCCTTTGATGCAGCCTCTTCTGTTCCATTGGTCACTACGGTAGCAGGGCATTGCTCATCATCTATGACCTGTTTAGGCTTATGCTCTTCACGTTGGGTCGCTCTCTTCTTTACCGTTTGTATAGTTGGTTTAATGTTTGGAAGCTCTGTTAAGTCAAAGCCCATAGACAAAAAGTTTGAAGCAGCTGACAGTAGCAAGTTTATAACAGCTAATGATTTTGAGTGTATATGAATCAGATCCGCTCCCTCTTCCCATCTAAATTCAATTATTGCAAAGTCTTCAGAGGAAATGTGTTTCAGAGTTGTTGTACAATGACAAGGTTACACCACATTCCGGCTGTTTAAATAAGAATGCTCCTTTGTCAATTACTTTTTCTAATCTTACACAGCGTGACTGACCTTTCCTTGGGATCTCGTTGTGTATACTTGAGATAGGTTTTTATAATTTCCTTCTCATATCGTACGTGGTCTTTCTGTGACCTAGAGGTTCATGATTTAGGGTACCTACCATGATAGATGTATTTTCCAATTTTAATGTGTTCCTTAGTATTAGATGTTCGGTCTTCTTTCTTCGAAGCTCACACGAGTTCAAAGATACTGTATGGTAACGATTTAGGCTTTTTGGTAGAGCCCCTTGATTGGAGACAGGACCTTCATTTTTAGACCATCCCTTGGTTGAAATTTGCTGATTAGACTTTCTTGCATTTGTTAAAAATTTAAACAAGTGGAGACCTGGGAGGATTAAGCTGAGTCAAGCCCTCTTCATTGTGTGGAGGAGTGTCGTGGGGTAGTTGATGAGTGTCACGACCCATTTCCTGAAACCCCCCCGGCAGGCCCATGGGCCAGGAGGGGTCTCGGCTTGTGCCCCCAACAAGCTTAGGCATCCTTTGCCTAGGCCCTCTTGTGGCCAGTCCTGGCACCTTTGGCGCCAGGCTCATACTTAATGAAGACTTGTGCTTGGGAACTACTTTATTTCAATGCCAGTCAACATGGAGACAGCCACATAGCTTGGCTCCTTGGAACCAATCTATGCGGTATAGTGTTTTGGGTGTGGTAGCCTAGGGACTATTTTACCTGGACTACTTTCTTGATGTTCTTCGCGTTACTTTGCAATCCTGCAACGTGACGCTCATCGCGTTCAGCAGCATCTGCGAACCTCAGAAGAACAGCACCTGAAAAACAAAAGGCGCATCGTTATTAGCAGCAGCTTACCTGTGTTTCCACCGCTAGCTGCCCTCTGCTCCTGCAAACAGCATCCAAGGAACAGCGAGCCTCCCGGACTGTCGGATCTGCAAAAGGAGAGAAACAAGACATTAGACATTTACAATTGGGCCGGCAGCTTACCTATCAAGTCGCCCATCGACCAGCACCACCTTGGGATCTCTTGCTCCGGGTGAGCACAGCAACCTACGGGAACAAAAGACAACAGGTTAGCAAAGGCAAGTCATCACAGCGCTGCGCATATTGCCTACTTACCGCATCAAGGCGCTCTCGAAACACCATCACCTGCCGGTCAGTCCAAATTCAGCCAACGTTCCACAGCGAACCTCTGCGCACCTAAGGAGACAGAAAATACATTATTGAATCCAAGAAAGGCTTACAGTATAACAGTAATAAGACCTACCTGAAAGGCTCTAAAGGGCAGCATCAGTGAAGTAACTGGATTGCACTTGCCCACAAAGGACAACGCGCCCCTGCCAAGAAGGCAGGACGGAGAGCACGCCAAAATCCATAACAAGGTGAGGAAATGTCCGGGGAGGTGCTGCGGGCATACAGGGTGTTGGGAGGCTCTTACCCCAGTTGCCCAGTCTTGAACATTGCCCACCTGTTTTCCAGGTAGAACTTCCCCGCTGATTATACCAGGGAGCGACTGAGAAGGGCACCAGAGTCCCCGCAGCTGGGTGGCGTCCCCGTGGATACCAGGTGAGCATAACAGAACGCAAAGCCTGCCAAACCAATCCACCTGGGCGCCATGGAAACATCAGAATTAGACCAATTGGTCCAATTGTTGGGAGAACTTCGTGCCAAGGTTCATTCTGCCAGACAGGAGACTAACGCTCTCCGGAGAGATTTTTTTGTGACTAAAGAGTGTATCAAAGATATCAGCAGGCAAGTCTTGCAATCACAAGTGGGTCAGACGCCTCTACCCGGGAACAACCCACTGATGCAAACTCCTAGCATGTCATCCACTGTCTCTACTCCGGTACAAGTTGTGTTACCAGGTACAGTTCCTTTGGCACCACCGGAGAGGTTTGCTGGTGATCCACGAAAATACGCAGCTTTCATGAATCAGTGTCGCCTTCATTTTCTTTGCAGGCCGGGAGCATTCCCAAATGACCAAGCCCGGGTACCTTTGTTTTATCATACTTAAGTGGCAGCGCCTCAGATTGGTCGGTACCATTGGTGTCCCATGATGACCCTTTATTAAATAACTTTGGAGACTTTCAGAGGGAAATGGAAAAACTCTTTGCTCGCCATATCCGAGAACAAGCTGTGGACAATGAACTCCTTTCCCTCTGACAGGGGAATCAGGATTTATTAACGTACATCGCTACTTTCAACCGATTGGTTGCTGAGACTAGGTGGCCTGAAAACAAAAGAACCAAGTTTTTTCATTGGAGCTTACGAAGCGAATTAAAAGACGTTCTAGCTCAAGTGGTTAATCCTTCCAGAGATTGTTCTGAATTCATAGACTTGGTTGTGCAACTGGACCACCGGTTGCAAGACCGAAAAGCAGACCGTTCTAAAATGGACCCTCGGCCAGTGTACATTCGGCCTAGAGACAATGAAACACGAGTGCAAGAAAATACTGTGGAGCCCATGCAAATTGGAGGGGTACGACCCCCACTAACAAAACAAGAGCGAGATAAAAGGAGACAACAACAACTATGCCTGTACTGCGGAAAGTCAGGGCATTTCCTGAAGGACTGCCCAGTGAAACCTCCGAGGAAGATCGTTGGAGTCACGGAAAAAGATGAAGAGAAGGAGTGTCAGTCGGGAAACTGCCCAGCTCGGCAAACGTAGAGGTCAGTTTGTCGGGTTAGGGAAAAGAGCCACCGACCTCACACTTTGCAATTCCGGTGATCTTAATTAATAACCAACGGTCGTCAAGAATGCATGCCATTAAAGCATACATCAACAGCGGAGCAGTTGGGAATTATATAGATCAGGACCTAGCTGCAGAGATGGAGCTTCCCCTGTGTTCCAAGCCGACTAGAGACAAGGTAACCACGGTGGATGGGACAGAAATCGCTTCCGGACCCGTAACCCAGCGCACAGCCGAGATAACCTTGCTGTGCGAGGACGGACATCGGGAACTTATTTCGTTCGATCTCATCAAGGCACATCAATTCCGGCTCATTCTAGGGATGCCATGGTTAGTTGCTCATAACCCTTTGCTTGACTGGTGGGCAAGAAAATTAACCTTTCCCAGCGACTGCTCTCCAGCCTGTTATTACCAAGAACAGAAACCTGCTTTCAGTATCTCTACGACTCCTGAAGTGGCAACTTTGGGAGTGACTAGTACCTTGCCTGAGGAATACCAAGATTTCCAGGATGTATCCCAGAAGGCCCAAGCAAACACGCTGCCACCGCACAGGCCCTATGACTGCCAGATCGACCATGTTCCCGGTGCTCAGGTTCCTTGCGGCAGAATCTATGCTCTCACGGAACCCGAAAACCTTCATCTGAAGGCTTAATTAGACCAGTACCTCGCAAATGGATTCATCCGCCCATCCAAGTCCCCTGCAGCTAGTCCTTTGTTCTTTGTACCAAAAAGAGAAGGGGACCTAAGAACCTGTATTGACTACCGCGCATTAAACCAGATCACTGTAAAGAGCCGTTACCCCTTGCCGCTCATCCCAGAAATGCTGGACCAGGTCAAAAATTCCCAAATTTATACCAAACTGGACCTTCGAGAAGCATACCACCTGGTGCGGGTCAGAAGCGGAGACGAATGGAAAACTGCTTTCCGCACCAAATATGGTTTGTTCGAATATCAAGTCATGCCCTTTGGGTTATGCAACGCTCCTGCAGCGTTTCAGTATTTTATGAATGACGTTTTGAGAGAGTTAATTGATGTCTGCGCCCTAGTGTACATAGATGATATCTTAGTGTACTCAACTTCAAAACAGGATCACATCAAGCACGTCCGTTCAGTCCTCTCCAAGCTCCGGGAACATAGTTTATATGCAAAGCTGGAGAAGTGCTTTTTTCACGTCACCGAAGTTGAGTTTCTGGGTTTTATTCTTACTCCAGGAGGCATCAGAATGGACCTGCATAAAGTGGATGCCGTTTTTGAAATGGCCATCACCAACATCACTAAAAGGGGTACAGAGCATGTTTGGCTTTGCAAACTTCTATCGCCGGTTCATACCAGACTTCTCACAGGTCGTACACCCGATCACCATATTGCTAAGAAAAAATGACAAGACATTTGCCTGGACTGAAGAAGCAGAGAAGGCTTTTCTGGAACTCAAGAAAAAGTTCACCTCCGTGCCAATCCTGCGACATCCTCGCCCCGATCTTCCTTATATCTTGGAAACAGACGCTTCCAGCATAGCGATAGGAGCTGTCCTCTCGCAAAGAGATCCAGTAACAGGCCAACTACATCTTGTGGCCTTTTGGTCGAAGAAACTTTCTCCCCCGGAGATGAATTATGCCATCACGGACAAAGAACTCTTACCGATCAAATCCTCCTTTAAGGCCTGGCGGAACTACCTTCTGGGGGCCAGACACACCATTACAGTTATCACAGACCACCGAAACCTGCAATATCTTAAGACAGCTAAAGCCCAGTCTTCACGCCAATTGTGGTGGGCCCTTTTCTTCGCCGAATACGACTATGTCATCACTTTTCGACCAGGTGTCAAGAATGGAAAAGCTGATGCACTCTCTCATACAGGCACTGATGACTTGGTATATACGCCCCCAGATCCAGTCCCCATCATACCGGAAGACAAGCTCTTGGGCCTCACTACGGCCTTAACGCAAGTTGAACTGAGAGAGAAGATTCAACGAACCATGAACCCAGATGCCTTCCTCGCATGGCAAGCACAAGGAGAACAATATTCCATTAAAGATCACTTACTCTTTTTTAAGGAACAGTTGTATGTACCCACAAAGACTTACAACAACAAATTGTTGCTAGTTATCATGATTCCCTGATCAAAGGGCACCCAGGAATCACCAAGACTCTAGCCAAGGTAAAAAAGAACTTCTGGTGGCCTGCCTGGCATAAGGATGTCATCCAATATGTTCAGTCCTGCAGAGTCTGCGCAAAACAAGTTGCAAAAACAAAAAACATCCGGTCTTCTGCAAACTTTAGACATTCCTCCCACTCCCTGGCACACTCTTTCCCTCAACTTCATCACTGACCTACCTCCCAGTCAAGGGTTTAACACCATACTGGTTGTCGTGGACTTGTTCTCATGGATGGCGCACATTTTTCCACTCAAAGGCCTCCCTGACGCACCCACTCTAGCCAAAGTGTTCCTGGATGGTATTGTAAAACTACATGGCTTCCCATCAGTCCTGATCTCCGATCGAGGTAGCCAGTTCATGTCCAACTTCTGGAAAAAATGTTGTGCAATGGCACAAATTGACATCAGGCTATCCACTAGCCATCACCCCCAAACGGACGGTCAGACCGAGAGGACCAACCAGACCCTCGAACAATACCTATGGTGCATGTTACACCATGAACTAAGAGACTGGAAAGATTTGTTATGGATAGCCGAGTACGCATATAACAATGCCTTGCCCTCCAGTACTGGACAAACACCCTTTTATACCCTTTATGGTAGATACCCATGTTTCTCAGAACTAGATGTCCCAACAAATTTGGAAATGCCAGCAATAAAAACTCTTCACACCAACATCACTCAGGCTTTCAAAAAGGCCAAAGAACATCTTATTTTCGCCAAAGAAAAACAAAAGCAATTTGCTGACCAACACCGGAAAAAGGCCCCAGACTATCAGGTAGGAGAAAAGGTTTGGCTGGCTGCCAAGTTTGTACCCATCAAGGGAACCCAGACTTTTCAACCCAGGTACTTAGGACCTTACACCATCAAGGCAATTATCAATCCAGCGGCCGTCAAACGGGACTTACCACCTAACCTACAGATTCCCCCAGTATTTCATGTGTCCCTATTAATACCGATGCAGCCCAGTACACGGATTGGGACACCACCAAAACCAATACTTATTGACGGACAACCAGAATTCGAAGTCAGAAGCATCTTGGATTCCAAGTATTTGAGGGGAAGGTTATACTACCTAGTCGATTGGAAAGGATTTGGACCCCAAGACAGATCCTGGGAACCCTGTGAAAACATTCATGGACCACGTCTGATCAGAACATATCATCGCAACTTTCCAACTAAACCAGGGCTGGACAGAAGGAACACCTTGAAAGGGGCCTTGGGGGGGAGTACTGTCACGACCCACTTCCTGAAACCCCCCCGGCAGGCCCATGGGCCAGGAGGGGTCTCGGCTCAGGCCCCCAACACGCTTAGGCATCCTTTGCCTAGGCCCTTTTGGGGCCAGGCTCATACTTAATGAAGACTTGTGCTTGGGAACTACTTTATTTCAATGCCAGTCAACATGGAGGCATCCACATAGCTTGGCTCGTTGGAACCAAGCTATGCGGTATAGTGTTTTGGGTATGTTAGCCTAGGGACTATTTTACCTGGACTACTTTTTTGATGCTATTTAAACCACACCCGACTTGGAGAACATTCTTTGCGTTACTTTGCAATCCTGCAACGTGACGCTCAACATGTTCAGCAGCATCTGCGAACCTCGGAAGAACAGCACCTGAAAAACAAAAGGGACATCGTTATTAGAAGCAGCTTACCTGTGATTCCACCGCTAGCTGCCCTCTGTTCCTGCAAACAGCATCCAAGGAACAGCGAGCCTCCCGGACCGTCGGATCTGCAAAAGGAGAGAAACAAGACATTAGACATTTACAATTGTTCCGGCAGCTTACCTATCAAGTCGCCCATTGACCAGCACCGCCTTGGGATTTCTTGCTCCGGGTGAGCACCGCAACCTACGGGAACAAAAGACAACAGGTTAGGAAGGGCAAGGCATCATAGCGCTGTGCATAGTGCCTACTTACTGCATCAAGGCACTCTCGAAACACCATCACCTGCCAGTGAGTCCACATTCAGCCAACGTTCCACAGCGAACTTCCGCGCACCTAAGGAGAGAGAAAAGACATTATTGAATCCATGAAAGGCTTACAGTATAACAGTAATAAGACCTACCTGAAAGACTCTAAAGGGCAGCATCAGTGAAGTAACTAGATCGCACTCGCCCACAAAGGACAACGCGCCCCTGCCAAGAAGGCATGACGGAGAGCACGCCAAAATCCATAACAAGGTGAGGAAAGGTCCGGGGAGGGGCTGTGGGGCTACGGGTGTTGGGAGGCTCTTACCCCAGTTTCCCAGTCTTGAACATTGCCCACCTGTTTTCCAGGAAGAACTTCCCCACTGATTATACCAGGGAGCAGCTGAGAAGGGCACCAGAGTCCATGCAGCTGGGTGGCGTCCCCGTGGATACCAGGTGAGCGTGACAATGAGGGTGCGAGTCACTTAAAATATATGTTGGTGCATCCACCACCTTTTGGGGGAATATCCTCTTCTTCCTCCTCAAATGAATCCATCAGGTTGTTGATCTACTTTTGTTGTGTATTTTGTTGTGTAGGAGTTTTATCTTCATTTCCACCTGTGGAGGTTTTCCCTCTTTGAGTGAGCTTGGGAAGATTATGCTTGCTATTTGGGGTCTGTCGCTTAGCCTCTCTGGTGGGTAGTCGGATGCTTTTTATAAAATTTCTTGTCTTATTTACGAAACGCTGTCGGGAGGAATTTTTCAGTTGTGATTTTGGTGGATTTTGATTTTGACCAAAAACAGTGTAAATCTGCTCTGTATTATTACAACCCCTCGACTGGAAAGTTCTTGTCTGGTCCACCGCCTGGTTATCTGTGATAGGAGCATCCTGCTGGCACACTGGTAGCTGAGCGTTATGGTCAGGCTCCTGGGGTTCACTCAGGTTCTTTGTTTCTATTGCCTTAGTTAAATGCACTGCTGCAGTGGACGATCCTGCCAATAAGGTTACTTGGTCGGTTACTAAAGTAGCCGTTGTGCAGTTAGAGTTACCTCCAGCTTCAGACAGGGATTTTAAATTGAGCAGTTTGCCAGGCTACTCCAGAGGGTTCTTACTTCCCTCATACCTAGCCCGTCTTTTGCGGTAATATACGCTTCCACAAAAATAATTTTGCTGTGCAACATTGCCAGCAAGGTCGTGTGGTCTGTGAGGGTTTCGTCCAAGGCATCGTAAAATTTCATAAATGGGGCCATGGCAATCGTAAATATGGACATCTGGGTGAGCAGATCTTGTTTTGCCGGCTTCCCTAACTTTGGGTCGGGTTGGCAGTTTTGGGGTGGAAATTCCATAGTTTTATCTGGAGCATTGATAACGCCCCTGTCCTGCACATACGTGATGCCAGACATGTGACGTCCTTGTTCCCTGGTTAGATTGAGCACATTTGAAGGCATGCTACTTTTTTCCCTGATGTTAACTTTATCAAAGCACAACACAGTTGCAAGTAGAGTTTCATTGGAGGATTTACTCTGGATTTTCTAAGGCACTTGATCACACTCAGACAAAAATTCCCTGTAAACCAACTCTTCACAGGGTGACAAAAGCTTCCTCCCCTTCCTGAGTCCATCTACTGGGACACCGTTTGATGTACCACGTTGGGGGACTGAGGGGAACTGAGGATATAAATATGCTAGGGCTCTTACTGCTCACTACTTCTAGCCGAGCTGGGGAGGTGCTGAGACCCAGAGTCCCTCGCAGCAAATCACTACCACATCTAGGGCATTTCCTTGCAGGGGGAGTTCCACCATCTGTTCCGTTCTTGAGTCGGTTACCCAGTCATTTTGGGCTGTAGTGTTGGATTCTCCCAACACCTGTGGGAGATTTTCAAAATCGTCCATTAAGCCCTCTAAAAGTTCACCCTCTGTGGGATCAACTCTTGGGAAGGATCTTGAGGAAGCCTTTTCACCATTTATTGACCCCTCTTTGTTGGTTAGGGCCATCCTAGTGTCCGGGCGGTTGGGGCTCTGAACTCTATCTGCGTTTTTTAAGTTGGGCATTGTGTCCCCCATTGGTTTTGATGCTTCAGGCCGTCTCCACTTCCATTTGAGGTGAGACGGCCGGCTAGACAGGCTGAAAGGTAGGCTCAGTTGTTCATCATTTTCTTGGTGTTTGTTGTACAAACTAAATGTACCCACTTCCATCGGTCGACATGTGATCACCTCTTCTCTTTGATGTACATATTCACCTTGAGTCATGGTATTTGTATTTGCTTCCACTTCTATCTCTGTTTCTGTCAATACTGAGACAGTAGGAGTTGTCCCGGAGGCAGGTTTGATCAAGTGGGATGTTCGATAGATGACCTGCAGATCGGGTTGCATGGCCTGTCAGGGAGTCAGCTGGGGGAGCAAAGCAATTCCTCCCCCGTCCACTTGTTGATTTCGAGAAGGCAGAGCGCGAGATAGCCCCCTTGGGCTCTCAATATGGTTGGGTGTTATGGATGAAACGTAATCTATCTCTGGCTTGGGCATGCTATGACTTGCTGTGGGCAGCCTATCTATCCCCTTTGGCTGCAACAACTTCTGGCGTCGGTGGAATGGAGATGCTGATCTCTGAGTGCTTACCTATAGTATCACTCGTAGGGTTGGTACACTGCTGTGGGTCTGTCTTTTCCTTGGGTGAGCAGCAGTTGGGTGGCCAGATGAGCAGCAGTTGGGTGACGAGAGCAGGTCTGCGAAAACTACACCGTCTAGCTGCTCGGCCCACTGGAGTGAAATATCCCGCCTGGTTTTTTTTCCTAGCTTCTTATCCATGACAGCACGAGGGTGCCCCGCATTCGGTCCTGCCACTCGTTGACAGTTGGTTGACTGGCGAGTGACTGTAATCGATGCCAGACTCAGCGCAGGCACCCTGCACCTGATCCAAAGGATAAATACTGTTGGGTGTTTCCTTATAAAGTGATGGAAACCACTTTAACCAGCAACAGCAGCATGTTGCTCGGTATACTGCAGCAGTCAGTTTTCCAGGATACAAACAAGCGCGGACAGTCCGGTGTGCGGTCCATATAACGAGTGGCTGGACTCGACGCCAGAATCTGTGCAGGCGCTCTGATCCAAAGGATAAATACGGTTGGGTGTTCCTTAAAGTAAAGGAGACCACTTTAACCAGCAACTGCAATAGCAGCACATAGCTCGGTCAACTGCAGCAGTCATTTATCCAGTATACAAACAAGCTGTTATCATAGATAGGCTGTGGCACCTCCCGCTTTTCCGGAAGCCCTATATCTGCCACTGGCCAAGGGCATCGGCGCACATGCATCAAGACATGCACCGGAAGTGTACCGTTCGCTGGTTGAGCGGTGATGGCCAGAACGTCTAGTTGTCCCCCGATTCTATGGTGCAGATTTTACAATACGAGATATGGTGAACTGTGGCCCGCAGGTAGCCTATATTTGAAAGCAGGAAGTAGTGATATTTGTTCAACAAGTACGTATGACCCCTAGTCACCCCTAACACTGAGACCTATATACTGAACTGAATTTTAGCCCCTCTGTGTAAAAGTGTTTTCAGCATACATTGATTACAGTTTCCTTGACTTGCGTCATCTCTCTTTCTTCCCCCCTTTCCCCCTCCCTCTCCTTTCCCCTTGTGTCTATCGGGCCTTGCGGAAATAGGCTGCTTAATTCAATTTATTAATATATTTACAGCCGAAAAATCTTTGTACATACAACACAAAACACGAAATAGACAAAACACCAGGCTGCTTAAACTGCACCCTATTACCGGCGTCCTGCCATACTATTGATCACTATGACAGAACTGGATATGAATATGTATATGAATATGGAGCCTGCTGAGAACACTATGGCCATTGGAGTAGGTGAAAGTCATGCAGAATTAGGTGTGCCACAAACTAAAACTAAAGTTATAGCACCAACGACTGTGGGTGTTCCAGTATGCGGGTACCCTTTGCGACCACGCAGGACACGCACACATAAAACCACTGTCTCTAACATAAATCAAAGTGACACTAATTCGACACTAATAACCAAATTGTATTCTAAACGCACAAGTGTATGTACCCCACCACTGGAGTTGCCATGCTTAGAAGCAAATGAGGAAGAACTTGCCGTGCAAGAGATTGTGGCAGCCTTGAATGAATCGCTTCAATGTGTGGGCACTAAGGTCTTAGAAAAGGTTTTCAGCCCTATGGGCAGTAGTACTACTACGGTCGAAACTGAGCTTAGTGTCCCTGATCTGAGCCCAAATCGTGAGCTGATACTAGCAAATGTTGAGTCATCCCATATTCCAAAGCTGAATTCTATTAACCATAACACGCATGATGTGATCCCCCAGACAAGCACGCCAGTGATTGGAGAATGCAATCTAATCCATTCAACTAATATTATGCCATTAAGTTATATAAGCGAAAAGCCCTATACAATTGCTACATTATTAGAGAACCCTGAGCCATACTACCCAGCAAACTCCACTCCATATTTGGTCCTGGGTGATCAAATAGAATTAAATGTGAGGGAATTCCCAGCTGAAGCTGTATTAGAAGACTATACTAAGTCCACACATCAGGAACATGCTGCTCAAGTTTGTAACCTGACCACAGTTTATGAAGCAGATATCAGTATAGGGAGTAATGCGAGTATTACCTTGATGGCCATGTTTGCCATGTTTAAAAACGTGCTAACCACAGTGGTTGAATGGTGCGTGAGACTTTAAAAAAATTGACGTACAGTCTATATTATTGCACAATTAACAAGGGAAGGAAAACACTTAGAGACCTGGGGACTGAAACCCTTAAAGACGATACTGAAATAGATATGTGCCAGCTGGAGTTAATTGATCGAGGTATGTGTGCATCCTTGGCACCCTCAGGTGTAGCTGATATTGGTACCGCCCCACCTGGTGGAGCTGCTGAATGTGCAGCGAGTGTAATACTCCAGCCCCACAAAAAAGGTGGTGCAGTATCACAGCTGAACATTTTTTCAGTTAAACAGTGCCTTAAGACTTAAAGGAAAAAACAATATGTCAAGCTATGTTGTACACCAACAAGGCACCAAGAACTAAACAAAATGCATGTGTTGTGAATGAAAGCGGATTGGGTATGCCAATTCCTGAACTTGATTATGTGAGTAGTGAACTAAATCCTATCCATAGGAAAATAAGGACAGAAAAAAATAAAAATAGTGGTTCAAAACATAGATCAACGATAGACATACTACCGAAAGTTGTGTTAGTGTTGAGTGATCCCCAACCTACGAATGACATGCAAAACTATATGGTCATGCCTGTTCAAGATGGCAAGAAAGTAAGTGAGATTGGAAACACACCCAATGTAGTAGCAGTCCGTAAAGTTCGGAAAACATGAAAGCAAAGGTTGAGTGCAGAACTTAAGGATGTTGTTCTGGAAGATGTAAAGTGTCTGTTTAAGGGAATAACTGAAGTATCAAAAACCTTGTGTACACAGATATAAGGTGGGGATGCTTGTCACTGATAATATTCGTCCTCGTTGTCAATCTGACAATAAGTCCACTGATATGCAAGGAGAAAGAGTTAAAGTGAAACAACTTCAATATATCAGCGACCAAGACAGGCACCCTCCCCTCAATAGAGCGGCTGTGCTGAGAGTGTTACACATTGTTGTCCCACTCAGAGGTATAACAACCAATGATATATTGATACTAGACCAGTTAGTTTTACTAAATAAAACTATAACTAATATTTGGTTTGCATCTGATAATACTCTCGCCTATACCCTGAAATATGATGCTGAACAGTTTTAATAAGGGTATAAATGTGGGACCTCATACATGAATACTATAAAATATAGTGTGGAGACTAAACAGATGCCCAATGAGAGTAATATGCGTCAAATGCCATATCAGAGACCAGGTAAGAAACAGATGATATGCGCCGATCCTAGACCGGTCTACCCCAGGAGGGCCACAGAACAAAAAGAAATTGTAACCCATAATGATGGTGTGAAGTCTGACGGTTATTGGCAATGGATGCCCTCTGTTTTTAAAGCCCACTTTGTGCAACCTTGTGGGTAACAATAACTTGTTGTGTTTGTGGAACACTTGACAGTCCTACCACCTGTTGCCCCCTGAAGGACTATGCCACCAAGGCAAATATACACTTGTTTGCCTTGATGGCGCTCCAAGAAATGTGGATGATATAGTTATGTGAGATAGACGACAGAAGCACAGCCCAGGTCTTAGCAACAAAAGGACCCATAGGAAGACCTAAAGGATGCCTTTTAGTATCTGTCTGGCATCCATGGCGTATAACAGAATCTAGCAGGATATCTCCCATGATTCAAGTGGTAAAAACTTCATGTGATGTTCTAGGATGTAGTGAGATGGTACTTATCAACATTTACAACACACCCAATTCAGTATCAACTAAAAGTAATGTTGTAATATTAAACAGACAGATGGGCAGAAATGTTATACACGTACTCTCTAAAAATGCTTAATGGATATTGTGGGGGAGACGCACAAAAAGCCTACACTAGGATAAGCGGTAAGTGAGCATCAACGTTAGGCTATGCTTTTGTTAATCCTGAAGCTATGAGAATAGTGGAAGATATGTCCATTCTGATAAGACACAAGAGTGATCATATGCCAATTTGTGTCAGATTTATAAATACAGCAAGAAATTATCAATATGACACCAATGGAGACATATATCTTAATCAAGGTGAAAACCGTATCCAGTGGAATACAATCAATCTAGACAGGGCAATACTAGAAACTGAAAGGGAACTAGAATATTATGGAGCTAAATGAGAGTCAAACCAGAGAGAGGCTGGATCTGATCCGTTAATTGATTTTATAGCCCTGATATTTAGGATAAAAGATACGACAAAACTAAAATGCCACTTTAAGAGTCAGAGTGAAAGATGGAATGCAAATAATACTGAGAGCCAATTCTATGATAAGAGAATACAAACAGCAAAAAGGTGTCTTCAACAAGACATAGCTTGAACTCTTGCAAATGCCAGCGCAGAAGGTGTTGATATGGATGTACCCAATAAAATTAAATTGCTAAAAATAGCCTATCGGAGAAGGCTGAGATCACATAGGATGAGATATGAACAGGAACTATGGATGCAACTTACACACAATGCCCAAAACAATAATAACACCAGCATATGGTTGGTCATAAGGGGGACAGAAAAAAAACCTCCCCATGACTAACGTACCTGAGCAGCACTGGGAGACCCATATAGGATGTGCAATTCTGACAGATGTAGATGATTTGCACATAAAAGAAACATGGAAAAGCAAATCCTCAGTTAGGGACATTATGAAGATCATTGAGAAATTGCATTCCTCGTGAGCCACAGGTCCCGATGGCGCTGCAATTGTCTGGTCAGAATGTTTCTGAGTCTCTGGGCTAAAGTGCTATACATTATATCTCACCACATCACAAGATTTGGGAAAGTCCCTCTCACGTGGAGAGAAAGTAACATTCTCCCTGTATACGAGAAAGAAGTAGAACAGATCCTAGCAACTACCAAACATTGGTGATGCTGGATATATCAGCAAAAATGTTTGCTATAGGTTTGCTTGACGAATTAAACCAATTGATTAATGTAAACCAGATCCAAATCAATTGAGGTTCAGAGCTCTCTCGAGCACAGTTCATAATCTGATAATATTAGTATCAGCTGTTGAATACTCATGGTCCAGACGTCAACTACCGGTCTACAGAGCATATATAGATGTTAGTGCTGCCTTTGACACGGTCATGAGGAATAGACTCTGGACCAAACCAGTCACCTGGAAGATTCCTCATGGCTGGTTAACAGTGTTCATGCAGCTACATTGCAAAACATCTGTGAGAATTCGATTGAATGGAGATGGAAGACTCACTAGCCCTTTTCACACCATCAGAGGGGTAAAACAAGATTGCATAGTGGTGCTGACTTTATTCAATCTCTATTTAGCCAATTTAGCTGAAGTGTTATCTGTATGTGTATTGTCTCCAGTGAAAGTAGAATCATTGAGAATTGTCTGGCTGGGCTATTCGGACGATCTGTTACTTTTGGATCACACACCCTGTGGCCTGCAACGTATGCTAGATGCACTGAGCCAATTTGCAAAGATAAATGGTCCTCGTATTAATATTAGTAAAACTAAAACCATGATGTTCATGGGCAAGAAAAAACACTGTGTAAAAAAAGTCTGGCATGTTGATAATCAGCCATTAGATTCGGTCTTCACCTACAAATATCTGAGTGTAGTCATTGATGACAAGTTAAATTGGGCTGCCCATTGGAAAGAAACGCATGACAATTGCATGCAAACCGTTCATGTCTTAAGTAAATTAATCGGTAGGCAGGCTGGTTGCTCTATCAAAATGATTATGTTGCTTGATTCCGAAAAATAGTGCCATGTATGCTGTGTGCTGCTGAGGTGTGGGGTGAAAAGTACTGGAACGATAAGAAAAAACATGAAGGAACATTTTCAAGAATGCTATTTAGGATGCCTAAGTCGATGCCAATCGAATATATATGTCTGGAGTTTGAGCACACTACTGTGATGGCAGTATTAGAATAAACAGTGTACATGTGTTATGCAAAATTACTCTGTCTCAGCAATCAAACAAACATGAGCGATTGGGGATTTTGGGGAAGTTGGGGTCCTGCTATAGAAAGTGGATAAGGTAGCCGAAAGCAGAGATAAAACTACGATCCTGATACAAAAGAAAAGAATTAGATGTTTCCTAGAAGAATATAGCAAAGAGTTTGATATGGTTTGTCTTACCTCCAATATTAATAATGGTCTCTACCTACGTTACAGGATGGGCCGCAGCCAGGTCACTATGTATATTGATGCTTACCCAAATAGCTCTTTAATTTTAATGCCTCTACAGTGCCTGAAATTAAAGGTGCTAAAATTGGAATTGAACGCCATAACCAACTGTGTAGACTACGTGGCAAATTAGAAATCGAATCATCTGAGCATGTTATCATGCAATGCCAAAGTCTGTGTTCTCTTAGGAATCATGCCATTAAATCTTACAAGAACATGTTCCCTGTTGAGAGTACATATCGATTGTGGAACACCTTAATGGAAGGCAATGACATGAACTGTATTTATCACTTGATCACATTTTATGAGAAAATATTAGATCAATTGTTTTAACTTGTGTGTATTTTCCTTTAATTGTATTACAGTTTTTATCTTTTATGAAATTTACCTAAGATGAATTTTAATTATGTATAGGAACTTAAGATCTTAAACATAGTAACCATTTGGTATTTCTTATTATTACGGCAATTGAAGTTTTGAGACATGCAATAGTAAACATGGAGTGTACTTCACCATGTGCTATAATCCAATGATGTGGTGCGATAGCTAGTAGTCTTTTTTAACATTGTGTTTGATTGGTGTGTGTCTATATTGTAATTTGTCAACTGAGACAGTGATTCCTGCCTTTTATGTATACAAAGTAATTTCTGGCTATATATATCAATACATAAATTACAAATTATATACACTAACCTGCCACTAGCCATGGTCTTCAACACAATACTAGCCAGTGGCCATGGCCTTTGGCAGTGCAGACTGTATATTCTAACATAATGGACACTACCTATGGCCTTTAGCCATGGCCACTGAGTACAGCTTGCAACGTTGCTCACTGTATATTTTAAAAAAGTGATGGGCTGCTAGGCATGGCTTTAAACCATGCACATTGGTATTCTTTAACACTAACTGACCACTAGCTATGGCCTTTACTGCTGGCCAGTGACCCCCGCCTTTGTCATGGCCAACTCCATGGCCTAAATTGTTATTAAGGTAATCAAACATTTCATGAGCTATCTCATAAATTATGTTGTCTTATTCCATCATTGATGTAATCAGTTATATTCAATGTAATTAGTGCTGTCACAAGTGATTTCATCAGTGATATGATCTGTGATGTCATCATTGTGGTCATAGGCTCAGCAGTGGCGCAAAATTAATGCAGCTTTAGCTGAATTTCAGGGGTTTTGTTGCGTTAAATTCTCACGTTAATGTCCCTGCAACTAAAATGTTTTCCTTGAAGTTCAAAGGTTTTGTTACAATGAATTTCTCACCTTAATGGCCCTGCAAATAAAGATTGTTTCCTTGAATTTCAAGTTTTTCTTTATTCCATAGATTTGGAGAACGCTTCCAGACAACTAGCATGGTTTTTGGCCATGGTCAGTGGGCACAGTATTTGGCCGTGCCTATTGTCCATTTTACAATGCTACCAGACCACTGGTCATGGCCTTCGAATTGCAGGCTTTGAGAACGCACAATGTTTTTGGGCAATGTGCAGTGAGACAAGATTATTTGCCATGGACCACACACTTTGGTTAAGCAGCGTGCTCCAAGTTTGACCCCCCTTTTCGGCGCCCTCATTTTGCCACGCCCATTCTGCTGCGGCACACATTGTGGTGCACCCTTTTTGGCACAAAAGCCATTCTGGTGCCATTATTTTGACACGAGGGATGTTTGGACGTTGCTGGCATTGTAGCCACGTATAAATGCCCTCATGCCAAACAAGATCACAGGACTGCACTGCAACAAACCTCGACACCTGCCAGTTGTGTTGCTTTACTTTTAATAATGGCTTGCTGCTTCACAGGACATACATTTCATACTTAGCCTATCATTTAATATGCTGAATGATATAAGGATAGGTACGAAACCTGTGAGAATCCAAATAATTACATCATTGTATCATAATGGTCGAGTGCTGCATCTTGAACGGCCAGGGTTCTGTAATGGCAGTGTTCCCCGTAAATGTGATTTGTTTTTATTTAATTTCTTTCTGTTTATAATTTTGCCTAGAGATGTGTGTAGCCCTCTTTTTCAATATATGTGCAGTGTAAGGGGGAATGTGTGGTGTGAGGGTGTGCATGTCATCTGAGATTTGTTTGTTTTATTATTTCTAATGTGCACCAGACCCAAAGGTATCAGGACGCAAAGGCATCAAGAGGGTTGTTAAGCTTAGGTTACATTACTGCGCAAAGCTTTAGTACAGCTTTGGTTACAATGCTGTGCACATCATCATCATTGAACAAAATAGCATTAGATATATACAAAAAGTGGGTGTACACTATATACAAAGAACAAGCAGTAGAGGGATAAATTATGCTCTATGGAATAAACACTGTAAAACAGAATATATCCAATATGTCGTGCTGTAGTGCAATAAGAATGGTATGTGTATAGGGAAGGTCTAGTAATTAGCGTGTAGTACAATGTCAGATGTCGTGCTCCTTGATTCAGTGGATAAGGTTGGAACTGAATTGTAGGTATGGTAGGTCTTCCCTTAGGGTGGGGGGAGGAGTTCCAGTATTGTGCTGCTTTGACAGGAAAGCTGCTTCTACCAGTCTTAGTGCATTTAAATCTGGGCACTTGTAGGAGGTTGGAATTGTCCTTTCTCGAAGGACGGTTGGATGATTGTCTCGTAAATCTAGCTGTAAAATAGTGTGGGGCAGATTGGTGAAGACATTTACGAGTCAAGGAGTCTGTTTTGAGGAGAATCTTATCTTTCGTAGATAGCCAATTGACGGATCTTCTGAGGTCTGAAATGTGGGCTTTCTTTGGAAGACTTGAGGCTGCTCTTAAGGCGTTATTTTGTAGGATCTGAATCTTGTTCGTAATATATTTGTTGCTACCTACATATAGGGCATTACAATAGTCCAGCTTGGACAGGACAAAGGCTCTCGCTAGTGTAATATAAGTGTTGGATGAGAGGAAGGGCTTGGCTGCTTGGATTAATTTGCAAGTGGAGTCTAGATAGAAGCCATGGGTTTTGACCTCCTTGGCCACAGTGATGTTATTATTGTCAATTTTGAAGATGGAATAGTTCTGACCTAGTTTGTTGAGGTTAGAGGTGCATGCAATGTGTCTGTGTTTGATGTGAGCGTGTGTGTGTGTGTACATGTGTGAAGGTGTGTGTGAGGGATTGTGCATGCAGTGTGCATTTGCTCCGTGATGGGGAGTGTAAGTGTGTGTGCACGAGTGTGCACCCGTGTGTGAGCATTATGACACGTCGAGTGTGACTTTTCAGTGTCAGTGTTTGTGTGTGTGCATGTGGGTGTGTGTGTTTGTGCAAGTTTCCCCGCAATTCGGAATATCCCCATCCAGGTCTTAGTTCTTTTTTGCATTTTGTGACTTGTAGTTTTGTTTTGTCCATCAAGTGTCTTGTACTACACGTCCCAAATGCAAACTTAAAGGAAATCTGAATGATCATCTTCCAAATAACAAGGGATGTGTGGCACATACAATATATACAAGACATGTAACTTGGTTAGGCTGCAAGAATAACATATGCAACCATAGCGAAAATCAAAAGCTGGCACCTATGAATATGCGCGTATTACTGCTTAGCTTCAAAGTGAGTAAGAGGCCAGCACCCTCAGGCCACGTTGCTCTAAGTGGTCTTGTAATTTTGCCTCACTTATTAGGCTCCATAGCCTGATGGGGCTTGCCTTTTTTTCTCACTTTGAAGCAAACCAGGGTTAGTCCTAGTTACTGCATGGAAGGGAGCCAAGGTCACCAGTGATTTGTCACCCCAATGTCACTGTAGCTGTAAAAACATCTATTTTTTTAATCATGCAGAAAACGTTGCAGGCTTTGAGAACTCCCAATGTTTTTAGTTAATGCCCTGTGCGATTCAATTATTTGCAGAGGATCACACACTTTGGTCAAGCTGCATGCTACAAGCCCCTTTTTTATGACCAGTCTCTTGGTGACTGTTGTGATACAATTCACAACCCCAACTAACCGCATTTAAGTAGCACGTAAAAGGGAAAAAAATAACCAGCTGCAAGAATAACATATGCCCAGCATCAAAGCGAGGAACGATCCGGCCCCCTCAGGATATGCTGCTCTAAGTGGTCTTCTAAGGGAGGCTCATTTATTAGTAGCCCCTTCCTCACTTTAAAGTTAAGCAGTGTAGATCCCAGTTACTGCATGGATGGGAAACCACAGTAGCTGTAAACATGTCTATTTTATTTTCTTACGTATAAAAGATTGCAGGCTTTGAGAACTCACAATGTTTTTAGTCAATGCGCAGTGAGATTACATTTTTGAAAAGGATCAGACACTCAGATTGAACAGTGTCCTTGTTTTATGGCTGGTCTCTTTGTGACTGTTGTGATACATCTCAGGACCCCAACTAACTGCATTTAAGCAGCATGGAAAAGGGTAAAAAATGATCAGCTGCAAGAATAAAATATGCCCAGGTACCTTTGTCCCCATAGCAAATATCAAAAGCTGGCACCCATGAATATATACGCACAGTAAGTGGCCATGGGTCTCATTACACGGTAGGCGGTAAGGGTTAACGGTGACCGGTAAGGGTACCGGTGACCGTTAACCCTTACCACCTTATTATGACCAGGGTGCTAATTATGGTACCGCAATTTGCACCTTCCCCATTCCCATTATGCCCTATTGGGCAAAAATGGGGAAGGGCAATGGAGGAAGAGGGAATTACCGCCCTGCCAACCTTGGAATAGGGCGGTAATTCCCCTTTCCTCCATGGTGGAACCAGTAATTTACCGGCATGGACCAGGGTGCTAATAGCACCTTGGTTTACCGCCTTCCGTGTAATGAGGCCCCATATATTTTAAAATGAAATATACAAATGTAGTTCAATTGACCATCTCCGGAGAAGAAAGTGCGCATGACAAAGTAGCATTGGACTTATAATAAGTAATGAACACCAGGAAAATAACCCTAGAGAGGAAACCTTCCAATAAATATGCTGGCAAAGTATAAAAGGTGCTCACCTTTTAAACCCAGCAATCTGTAGTGAAATATTCCATGAAAACCAAAATTCCAATACGAAACAAGTGCTTGTGGTCTTGTGGGTAAGTGTCTGCACTGGAAATATGACAACGTGAGAAAAATCTTGGTATCCAAATACTCGAGCAACTTACCAACCTGAAAAAAACCAAGGTGTAGCATCCGCCCTATGAAGAAAAAGTTACGCTGCCCACCCACATGTGCATTTTACTGGTGCCATAAAAAGCATCCACATTTAGTGGAAAATATCTGCACCAGTGTCCAGGATTACAAACTCTCTTGCAACTTTGTGGGGAATTACTCAAGGCTTACTTGCCATTTCATCATTTCCCCTCTTCACCCTCATGTCTAGCTTTCAACAATACTCTGCTTTATAAAGATAACTTGAAAAGTACACATTCCATAGTGTCACTCTAAAATATAAATCCTTATTGAAGTAGGTTAGGCAGAACATGCACAATTGTGCCATTATCCCCCCTCTTGACTGGCAGACTACAAATACCAGAATGCAAATCAGCAAAAGGCAAAAACATGGTCTTTGAGTGCAATACTTTCAAGGACTATCACAGTTCATGCCCTGTGTTATAAGATATTTAAAACTTAGAAAACACACAACATTCAGTCCATGGTCAGTGATACTTTCTGGATTCTTTGGAGACAATATTGTGGCTGTATGTTGCCAGACTTTCTTACATGTCAGACTGTGGAGAAAAAAAGCAGACAACTGTAAAAAGAAGTAAGTACAAAAAGGAGCCACCCTCCTCTAGTTTTAGATGTCCCAGTCACTGTATTTTAGTATGTTTTCTTTTTTACAAATAGCAGGATATTATTGTATCTTCCCTTTTCTATATGTTGTGAATATTTTCATTGCTTCTCTCCCACCTCTTCGTTCTCCTTTACTTTATATATCTATATGTAGTTGAAATTGTGTTTAACATAGATCCATAACCACGGCTACCGTATCGCCAAATCAGGATTGAATTTGGAACGCGTGTTCAACCTCAGCAAAGACTGGTGATCATAGACATGGGTTCACTGGACTTTACCTGCAGCTATAGGTCTCAATGTACTGAAAAGAACACTTTTGTACCCATCCATTTTAAGAACTATTCCATAAATATGTATATATGTATAAAAACCTGTGTGACTTGTTCCCTTAAGTATCATGTTGAAAAATGTTTTGGGTACAATGGAAACTTTTCAAAAATACATTTCAATAATACAAACTGCATAAAATAGATCACCTAAGATTTTGTGCTCTTTTGGTGCAGGTTGTGTTGTGGATTTCATCAGAAGGTGTGGTTGTAGCTGCAGGTAAAGCTGTGGCTATGAGCAAGGAGTTCTTTTTAAAAATGTTTGGGGATGTTATTTCATTGTATTTGTGTATTTATATGTGATAAGTAATCCTTAAACTGACTGTTCTGGGGTACACTGAGTGTAGTATTTGAGCACATTTGGAGTACTGCTTTGATGTTATGAAGAAAAACTGCATTACCTTCATCGGTTAGGTATACTCTGTCATGTCTATGCAAATTGGTCATGTAGAAATGGATGTTGTTGTTTGAAATCCATAATTGGTTGTGGTCTCTCATGAATGCTGAAACTTGATTAAGTCATATTTCTCTGTGAATTTTCAATTTGACCATTAAATCTGTTGGTCCATCTCCATCTTTGCCTCTGAGTCAGATTGGAAACGATAAAGACGGTGTGAGGAAAAGGTTTCATTAACTTTTTTCAAGTCTTGTTTCATCATTAAAGTAAGGGACACACCTTATCCAAATCATTGCCTCCACAATGAATTAGTATGAAGTCTGGCTGCCCTGGACTTCTCAGACAGAACAATTTTGGAAATATTTGGTACCAACCCATCCCCCGCAATCCAAATAATTTAATTGTACAATCACTCAATCTTTGGTTTATGCTAACATTTAATCTGTTACATGAAGCCAGTAACCAAAATAGCCAACTGTCTCTGATCATTCACACAGTTTTAAAACCAGCCATGATATCTTCATCTTTCTCTGTTTCCAGGAAAATGACTCCTAGTTTGAATTTCTAGTAATTTGTAAGAGTAGGGTGTTTGTTTCGTGTTTGTAATTAGATGATGTTACTGTTGTAATTCTGCACTTGTCTGTGATAGGTTACAGACAAAATGTGTCAGGCATTTTAGTATTTGTTTTTGTAAATATTGTCCTCTTTTGGAGGTTCTGATTTTGGAAAGTATAAAAGCCACCATTATGTGCAGTTATGTCATTTTGATTGTAGAACTCACTATGCCCCACACTTTCATTCTTTGTGTCCAACCCATCCTTTCCCTGTTTTTGAACCTCAGCCACCCTACTCTAGTTTTAGATGCCCTAACCACTGTATTTTAGACTGTGTATTCTCACCCATGCTACTATATCTTGTGTAATTGTACCCATTAAATGTATCCTCACCTAGTCTATGGCCATGTATACTCTGCTCTTTTTATCATCATTAACCTTACATAACTCCATGAGCTGTCATTTATTGTATTTACCTTTTAACAACCACTTCCTCACTACTGACTCTTTCGTTATTCATATTCCATACTCATATATATATATTTTTTAAATCTTGTAACCAAGGCTATACCAAAACCGTGTGATTGTGTATTGAGGATCAAGCCCAGGAACAGCAACGAGGGGGGTGTTTAAACATGGCTACCCCAAACCCACCATGGGTGTGGCATTGTTACCCATGGGTATATGGGGCACTCTATGCAGCCAAGGCTAATAAGCAGCCACTGGCATAGCGTGCGCTGTGTAGCCGCAGCTAGGCAACATTTCTTAAAATATATATATACATATACACTAACAAAAAACGTTGTTAAAGGGACTTTATAGTTAAGTTGCACTAGTAAAAACCTATGAAATTCAATGGAAAAACGTTGTTACAGGGGTGTTATGGTTACAGGTAAAACCAGAAAAAAAACTGAATTCGCCAGTTATGGTAAGCTAAGCAACCCTAACTCGCGCCACCAGTGTGCACTTCAAGGACTAACACCCATGACATCAAAGATGCCATCACAAATTTCATTGATAGCCAAATCTCCCAGTAGCCATTGCAATAGTTAAGTGCGCACTGCACACTAAGAGAACTGACTTTAGTCACGCAGAAACCGTGCCACAGATGATGAGATCAAAAGAGTTGCATATACTTCAGATATTTTTAGTTTTGATACTCCTGATATAAAAGAGAAAATGGTAGTGATAATGGTTGTGAATGAAAGCTTTAATCATTTTTCACAAACGCAGTTAATGGAAGCTCAAGGTGAAGCTCCGCAGGAAGAGAAGGACCTGTGTACACTGAGGGGGTGTTCTTTATCCCCTTCCAAAGCACTGTGGTGACAAGACAGCACTGGTAAACCTGTGATGCCTGTAGCCTTATTAAGGGTGATGTTAGAACAGCTACACTACCATGCGCATGTCACCATTTCAAAGGACTAGTTCGTACGAAACCTGTTAGAACACGTTGCTTTTTATGTAGTAAATTGCATCATATCGCGAAAGTTTACTGCTGTGCACATGCTGCAAACAGTCAGAGGAGTAATTCCTCGACCAAATGGTCCTTTTGAGCATTTACATATTGATTATGTTAATATGCTGCAGGTCTGTAATGGATATAGGTATATGATATCGATAGTGTGCCCTTTCTCAAGGTGGATTGAAGCTGGTCCATGCACACGTCCTAATGCCACTTGTGCTGCAAAGTTCTAAGTCTGAGAAGTATTCCCTAGATGGAGAGTATGTGAGGTTCTGAGATCAGATAATGGCCCCCATTTTGTGAATGAGGTATTTAGCCTATTGCTTTGTGTTACACACAAGTTTTCTTCTGCTTATCACCCGCAAGCGAATGGAATATGTGAAAGACTCAATGGTCTGCTCAAGGAGAGAATAGCTAAGTTAAAACTGACACTGAAAAAAGGGTGGCTGCATTGCATGCCCCTTGCATTATATGCATTGAGAAATCAGTCTGGCTCTCACCACCACCTCTCAAACCTCAAACTAGTCACAGGGAGGCAAATGAGAACGCCTATAAATCCTCCATCGAGGACTAAGAGTGATGCCCAGACAACTGCAGAATTGTTAGCAGATGAGTTACGTGTGTACTTAACATGTATGACCACTAGCATCTCTGTCATTTCAGATCAAGTCAAGTGGACGGTGTGTCGGTCTCAGAACACAGATGAAAACCATATAGCAACCGGACCTGAAGGACTATGTGTACTGAAACATTTTGTTGGAGATAAGGTGTTAATCAGGACTTTCACAAGAAAGTGGCACGAGCCTCGTTTTAGCGGCCCTTTCATTGTGGAGGATATTACAGCATCAGCAGTCAAAGTCCTGGGGAGACAAGCTTGTATACACCTAGGAGACGTAAAAGTCTATGCTGGAGAGGCTGACGAACCCCCAACCCATTCGGAAGCAAGTCAAGCAGAAGAAGTTCAGCATGTGCAGACTTGATCGATGATGAGGAAGAAGCACGCAAACACTGTCCAGTAGACAGATGAAAGTGTACATTTTGGACTGTGACTCCCCTGAAACACTCTTTGTAGCTGCTAAACAAGGAGTGAGCAAGTTACTGTTCTTGAGCCACAGGAGTTTGCTGACATTGAACTGTGGAGTGCGGAAATAAACAAAAAATAAATGCCAGAATTGTACTTTCTGTTTGACGATTGGAAGAGGGGGCAGTTCCCCAACTCGTTTCGCACTGAGTTTTTCTTTATAGGTACATATGGTGTTATCAGATGTTGACATACACAGACTACTTCTTGCTGGCTTCATATTTATACTCAGAGCATACCCTGCTCTTGTTGGGAGGAGCACTGACACACGTACTTTTATACAGAATCCTAAGAATGGCCCACCGATTAGACGTTTATTGGAAGCAATTATACAGCAGATCAGACTATTACCTGAACATCTTTTTGGACGCACAGATGGTCCTATCTGACGACGATGTCCACAAACTCCTTGTCATGATCTTTTACTATTTGCTTCAAGAACACCTTTATCTTAGCTGGTGAAACACTAACACTTATGTGTTTATGCAAGATCCTATAAACCGTCCATCAATTAGCCGATTACTTGTGGAGCTCATAGAGCAAATTCCACACTTACCAGAGAAAGTGATGTGTTTGCATAAATAAAACAAGTTTTTCCTTCCTTAAAAATAATTACAGGCAATCATGTGGTCTATAGAGCATCTTGCAGTTCCAGACAGTGAGCAAGGTCAACGGTGTGTGGAAAGCCATCAATGGCGGAGCCTCATGTATTGGTGCATAATATATGCCTGTTCTACATTTATCATTGTTTTTCTGATTCTGATAATCCACACTGTGTATTTTATTGGTCCCAAAAAAGCAGTGGTCCCTTTGATCCTTCCCACTCCAGTCACCTTCGCATAACTAGACATTGTGAGAAGGCTGAGGCCTTATGTGATTGTCCCTGCTCCAGTAGCTCACGTAGAGGTACCTATGTATGTGAAAAGTGACCCTAAGCTTCCCTTTGGCAGAAGGTCTGTTTTTTAATTACTTTATGGTCATTACAGACAGAATCATTTGTCAAAAAGAGAGACCTAAGAGAATACAAGGGAGGATGGTCATGAATTAAACAATTATTTAGAGAGTACAGCACATTTGGGGAACAACATGTGGTATCTGCACATGAAAGAAGTGGGAAAGAGGCTTCTGAGGAGGATTGATATGCATGCGCACTCCCGCCTTATGCTATGGGAAAGTCTAAAATATTCATAGCCATTGAAATAGATGTGCAGACAGCTCATTGTCTGATTCACATTGCACTCTGCCATAGAAGAGGTCAGTCCCAGTGTTGAACGGCATCCTTGATATGGGTGACAGAATGGACAGCACCAGATGAAGATGATTATATTCAAGTTTTGAAGAAAAGAGCGAGGCCACACACCAGAAATCATGTGATTAGATATGAACAGCCTAGTATGAAGGGAGCAGGAATCAGATGGGAAGTAAACAGAAGACTTAATTGTCAAGGGAAGACTGAAGAAGAAATTTGAAGCTGCAAAGAAAGAGGCCAGATGCATCTGGGGAACAGTGCTTTCTCCAGATGAATGAAAGAAGGTGTAGTAATATGCAGAACTCTGGCAGAAACTGGTCATCTCAAATCAGTTATCGAATGAGTGGAAAATGGATGCAAACCTCTATGAGCAAGGCTTGCAAAAACTGTGACGTGGTTCGAAGATAAAAGAGTTCCATTGCAGATAGTGCCTCTGTCTAGTGCAGAGCTATGCTTCAGAAACAATCACACGAGAAAAGTTGGAGAGAACCAAAAGTGCGGACGAATCTTTGATGGGCCAGGAATGAAATACGGACAGTAGTGATAATCGATCACTTCTGGGCCGTTGAATCCAGAGCATACTTGAAGCTGCCCAGAGACTGGGGAGGACTATATTCCATCATAATTGTTCATGTTCCAACATTGGTGATTTCTAAAAGTGACTTGAACATTGGCAAGTTTGCAAAAGCAGATGCGCACCTGAGGAAGAAGAGATCTTCTGAGCTCTTGAATCGAATGAAGAGAGAGAACTATTTTTCAGTTACATCGATATAAGCTTTTGATGCCATTCCATATGAACATAGATTGTTCAGTCAGACCTCAACAATATTCATGACACTCTTTATGCCCAGGATCCAGGTGATGATGAATGCCAAATGGTTACAAATACCCAGACGGGAGTTTCTGCAGATGATCAACACCACCATAAAGCGATTCAATGCAATCAAGGAAGAGCTGAGAGCCATAAGACTGATGACACTTCAGAACAGATATGTCTTGGACATGATCGCAGCTATGGATGGAGGTGTTTGTGCCAACATCAGAGAATCATCTTGCACATTCATACCATCTCATGACGACGAGAATGGCACCTTGATGGAGGGCATAACGATGCTGACAAACCTACAGGTCAAGATGGAAGACGAAGTGGAAGATATTGCTGATGACAGCTGGTTTGCATCAATTTTCTCATGGGTTCCACAGTAGATGGTGAACATTTTCAAACTTCTTGGAGCCCTGTTTGTGATGATCAAGTTTGGATTCTGTGTAATCAAGATAATAATCACACAATGCAAGAAGACTGCAAAGAAAGCAATATGAATGAAGATTGTGGTTGATGTTCAATCAGGATTTGAACGTAAATAGCTGACAGATGAAGACATCAGAGACTACGTGAAGGCCAATATTCATACATCTGAGGGAACAAAGTTCCTGTACCTGAAGAACCACAAGAAGTATGTGGGGAGATGGATTTACTGTAGTGCCAATGGGCAATGCATGCATATGACCTGGAGTGTTGATGGGCATGTGAGATCAGCAGGATGATTGAAGGGAATCATATAGATATGGGTCCCAAAGAAGCAGGGGTGGTCACAGCAACTGGACCCCTGCAGATGGCAGATGTGCAGGCACCAAATGGCAGGGCACGGTGGTAGCAGGCAGGCAGGCAGCAGCAGATGGCTTGTGGGAGGCTGCTCGGGGCTCTGGGGGGCAGTAATTCAGCCTGCTGGGCAGGCGGGTTGTCTTCCATGTGTTGTCGCGTGGCCAGATTTATACAGAGTGATTTGCCACGTGAAAAACAGCACATTTGCATGAATTCTGAGGAAAGGCCCTTAGCGCGTAAGCGCGTAGGTGACGTAACGTGCGCCCGGGACGTTTCCCTCGGCACGAGTTGAAGGTCCCATGTGGGTTTCCATCGCTCTGTATGTGCTTTTTGTGGAAACCGGTTCTTCTTCTACACGCAAGCAGAGGGTGAGTCACACATGCTATTTTTCCTACTGCCGGTGTCCCTATTAGTCACATACCCCTTTTTTTTGGGCATACTGGCCTGCGTGTTGATCACGCATGCATTTTTTGTGTTAGTGGCTGCCACAGCGTACTGCGTGTGTTTTTTTACATGCACATTGGCTACATGGGTCGCTTATCTCTTTTTCTTGCTTTTGTGGGATGCCTGAGCATTGCGTGACACGTCATTTTTCCTAAAGGACCACAGAATGGGACATTCATCGTAGCTGTATATACTTGTTATTTGTTTGTGCACCCTTTTATACTGCGCATGGACGCTTCCGTCTGCCTTCGTGTGGTGGATGTTTTTAGGCCTGTGTGTGTCTTTTGGCGTGCGTATGTTTCCCCTATTCCATTCCATGAATACGTGTAGTTCGCGTGCGTGTGGGTGTTCCGTGCATTTCCCAGCAGTACTTTCCCAGTTACGCCCTTAGTTTCACACGTTGTTCCCCATTCTGCGTGTTACGCCCTGTGTTCCCCCCTCTTTTTGGTGTGTGCACTAATGTTGTGACCTTTCGCTGTGCGTGTCGCGCACAGCGTTTGGGATGTTGCAGTGACTTGATCGCACGTGGGCACCGGCTTTTTCACGCTTGTGCCAGCTTGCGCAACAAATTTCGGCGCACATTTATTCCATGAATTACCCCCAATGTTTCAACCTCAGGTCATTAAGCAAATGTGTTGTAGTTGACTGATTCCCCCCTTCAAACACTGGGGAATTAGTTATCCTTACTGCGGGTGCCAAAGTCTTTTCTACTCTTGACCTACCGTCAGCATAACACCAAATTAAGTTATACCCAGATTCAAGAAACCTCACCACCTTTATTACTCAAGATGGCAAGATGACACTTTCCACTTTAAGAGAATGCCCTTTGGACTAATACCTGCAGCATCTTTCTTTCAAAGAATGATGAAAGAATTGGTTGGTGATATCCCAGGTATATTTTATTATCAAGACAATATTCTCCTAATGGCTACATCTAACATGGATCATAATGACCAGTTAAAAATAGTTCTTATTGGACTGTGTGAGGCAGGACATACCCTGCAAAAATCCAAATGCTGCATAAGGATCTCTCGCATCTACCACCTGGGGCACTGCTTATCTGATAAAGACATCTCACCTAGAGAAGGACTGGTTTCTTTCATTACACATGCCACACCACCCAAGAATAAGCAAGAAGTAATGTCATTTTTTGGACTGGTTTTGTATTATTCAAGATTTGTAAGGAATGTTTCCAATAAATGCAGAAACATTAGAAATGTATGCAAACATTTTAAAGCTTTGAATGGGACAGTGAGTGTGAAGCTGCGTTCAATTAAATAAAACAGGCCATTGTCAATGCAGCCATTCTCTCACCTTTTGACACTGAAAATGACACTTACCTCATGACTGATGCCAGTGGCATTGGATTTGGTGCAGTTCTGATGCAAGCATGAGGCCATGGTGAAAATATTATAACTTTTGCTTCTCAAATCCTGATGGAGATAGAATTGAGAAAGAAGCCCTATTTGTAGCATGGGCAGTGAGAAAATTGATGACATTTCTGTGGGGCAGAAAATGTGCCATACTGACAGATCACAAACCACTTGTAGCAGTGTTTATGTCCAAGGGGTTAGAAGGTGTCTCAAAGCATATTATGAATTGCGTAACATCCATTCAAGGACATGATTTCTCCATTAAGCATGTTTCAGACAAAGACAACATCATAGCAGACTATGGGGGTCATTACGACTTTGGCGGTAGCCATGGTGCTATTAACACCATGGCTGCCTCCAAAGTCGTGTCGGGGTCCGGGTTCTCAGAATGGGGACTTACCGGGTCATTCCAACCTTGGAGGACCCGGTAAGTCCTCATTCAGAAAAGCATTCCCCTTTCCCATTTGAGCCCCCATAGGGCTCAATGGGAATGGGGAGGGAGCTAATAACGGGCCTGTAACCTACGGGCCCGTTATTAGCTCCTTGGTCCCTTAGCGGCTCCTGCTAAGGATGGCTGGTTTTACCAGCCGGCCTTAGTGGGACCCACTAAGGGACCTCGGAATGCGGTGGTAGATGGTTAATGGCACCGGCATCCTTACCAGTGCCGTTAACCCCCTACCGCCGTACTCGTAATGACCCCCTATGTGTCCAGGTTTCCTATTGACTTGATTTATTTGATTTGACAATTTCTAATGCGCACCAAACAAAATCAACTATATACGGGCGCTGATGTAAACTAATGGGTGGACTTTCAGAGTATCAGTTCAATATGCACTTTGTATAATGAAAGTAGCCTATCTGAAAAGAAAAGTTTGCAGGCTCTTCCTAAAAAGTATTAGGGATTCAGAGGATCTAATCTCTAATGGAAGTTGGTTCCACAATTTCGGACCAAACACACTGGGCCTCATTCCGAGATTGGAGGCAGCCATGGCGCTATTAGCCCCATGGCTTCCTCCAATACCGGGTCCGGGTCCGGTCTGGTTGAATGGGGACTTACCGGGTTATTCCGACCCTGGAGGACCCGGTAAATCCCCATTCAACCAACCATTCCCAATTCCCATTTGAGCCCCCCCTAGGACTCAATGGGAATGGGGAAGGCGCTAATAACGGGCCCGCGAATAGCAGGCCGTTATTATTGCCCTGGTCCCTTAGCGGGACCCGTAAAGGACGTGTGGTCAGACCACATGTTCTTTGCGGCTCCCGCTAAGGGACCTCGGAATTGGGCGGTAAGAGTTTACCGGCACCGGTCTCCTTACCGGTGCCCGGTATCCCTTACCGGCCAACTCAGAATGACCCCCACTGAATCTTCTGTCTCCCCCAGAGATCAGGTTAGACCTTGGCACCGACATCAAGAGCTGATCTCTAGACCGGCAATCTCAAAGGGACAGTAGCGAATGATCTTATTGGCAAGGTATCCCGGGGCAAATCCATTCAAACATTTATATACAAGGCATGCCATTTTAAATTTGATTCTGTCCTCTACCTTAAGCCAATGTAGGGCTCTCTGGAAAGCAGATACATGATCACTTTTATTCAGCTGTCCGACTAACCTAACTGCTGCATTAGGGGCTCTCTGTAGCCTGGCTGCAACTCCTGCCACACGACTATTGCAGTAGTCCAGGTGGTGGCTAGTCATGTCACCCACCAATACTGCATGGTCTTCAGCTGGGATGAAATGGAGTACTTTACACAGCACCCGAATTTCATCGGAAACTGCTTTAACTTTAGCCCCCACCTGGGCCTCACTGCTGAGGTTCAATTGCCACACACATTCAAGGTTCTTGGCCTTGGTGGTATATTGTAATTGTTGTCCCAGGATCAACAGGGGTCATTTATGTCTCTCCGTTCAAATTTTCCCTTTTGGACTAAACAGTATCAGTTCAGTCTTGGCGGCATTGAGCTGGAGCTGATTATCTGCCATCCACTCACTAAGCTCATTTATACATGGGTTAATCTTCTCAACATCTTCCTCCATATTTTTTATTTCGATGTAGACCTGCCTGTCATCAGCATAAGAGTGGAATTGAAGACCATACTTCTGAAATATCTGAGACACTGGACGAAAATATAGATTAAAAATCAGCGGGGACAGGGTTGACCCTTGGGGTACTCCAGAGATCCAATTCGAGCTAAAACCTTTCAGCACTACTCTTTGCATCCTGTCCTTTAAAGAGGAACCAAACCATTCTTTCACTAGCATCGATGCCTTTCCTATCTTCATAATCCATTGTGTCATAATGTGATGATCCACTGTGTCAAAGGCCGCAGACCAGTCCAGCATTAATAAAACCGTAGATGCTCCCATGTCCGCGGCCTCCAACAGATCATTGTGTACTGCCAATAGTGCAGACTCTGTCCCATGATTGGTGCAGAATCCAGATTGAAGTTTATCTAACCATTTTTCTTTATCCACAAACGTTTGGAACTATGTGCAGACTACTTTTTCCAAAATCTTCCTATTAATGCATGTGAGGAAGAAATGGAAGCACCATTAGATGAGGTCTTCTAGGTATGTAATGATTCAGTTGCCAAAGATGCATGGGAAAATAGCATGGAGGATTACACTGAACTCAAAAATGTAAAAGGGTTTGTGCTAAATAAGTGGGCACAGTGTAAACCTGATAAGGGATTAGGAGAGTTTCACAGAGTTAGAAATTAAATTAACTAAGTATTGAAGGTATCCATGTATTGAGGGCAGGATGGATTATTTCCCCCATTTGTGTTAGGAAGAAATTACGACAATTGGCTCACAACAGTAACATGGGGATTTCTAGAACTAAAGGGATAATCCGTTCAGATTATTGGTGGCCATGATTGGACTCTGAGGTTGAAATAATGATAAGGGATTGTACTATGTATTCCACTTCTGATAAAGTTCGTAGAACACACATTCAACCATTGAAGTCTATACAAGTTTCCAATATTCCTTGGGAATACATTGTCTTGGACATTTTGGGCCCAGTACCACCAGAGAGGGTAAAAAGAAACAGGTTATTGTAATTACTGACTTACACTCCAAGTGGGCTGAGATTCGAACAGTGATGGAAGCTGAATCGAAAGCTCTAGTAAAATGTATGGATGACATATTTCAGAGAGAAGGCATACCAAGAATAATTCTTACAGACAATGGGTTGCAATTCACCTCCAGGTTGATGAAAAGATTTTTGCAGAAGATGGGGGTTGAACATCACAAGTCATCGGTATTCCATCCTTCTACCAATGGTCTGGTTGAGAGATTTAATAAGACATTAATGCAAAATATTCAAATTTCCATACAGGCAGGTCAAGACTGGGTGCAAGAAATTGAGAACATTTTTTGATATACAGATTAACACCACCTGCTACCACAGGAGTAACTCATTTTGAAATACTGAGAAGAAGAAAGGCAATCTCACATGTTTTCCCCCATGGTTGGGGAGAGTGACATGTATTGATTTGGACAAAGTTTCATTGAGAGAGTGAGAAAGAAGAATGAGGTTGCAAAGAGTGGTATACAATCTTTATAATGAAACTTTTAAGTAGACATACACATATAACGAAACATTTATAACAACAAATATAACGCAAATGTGTGTGAGGTGGGGTAAAGGGTTAAACCTTGTGGGGAAATGGTTGGGGTGGGTTCTTATGGGTAGGACATAGAGATTTGGGGGGTACCCCACCCAAATAAAAAAAATAAAAAATATTAGTTATCTTTTTCGTTGTAAAATGTTCGTTATAAGTGCATTCTTCATAAAATGTGTAGTTATAAAGACATGTAACCCAAAGAGTTTATATGATAAAAAGTTCCACTCCAGGTGGACAAGAGTAGAGTAAATTGACAAGGTGTGGGTTTGATGACCGGTAATAGTGCTCATAGATGAAAGTAGGTTTTGTGGTGCATTTAAGGTGTACAACATGTTAGATGATGCAGTGAATGATGGTCGAATATGAAACAAAAGCAGGATGGCTATCCGCTAACCTCCATTTATTTGGATAAAAGAAGGGAAGTGTGTTATATCTTTTTTTATTAGAATAAAATATTCAATATATATTTCCTTATAATACTCATGTTTCAGTTATGTTTCAATTTTTTCAATAAAGATGATTCAGATCAATACACTTCAATCAAAACATGTTATGGTTAACAATACCTTATAAGGTCATACATAAAAGGAGCAACTGCTATAAACAACCAAGTTATATTCCTTTCATAACTTTCATAACTGTAAATATAAACATGCTGTTGATTCATGTTACCTTTTAAAGTTGTATATGTTACTGTTGTCATTCTGTTAACAACTCACAATAAACATGTTATTAGGTTTCCCTGGAGACATGGAACCTCCACAGGTTTCCACAGTACTGTATACATACACGGACACCCAGCCTTCCGCTGGTTCTATGAACTAACAAGCGGACTTTCACTTTATATAATATGATATGATATTTTAATTGCATCGCGCTCATACACAGGTGTTTCAGAGCGTGACAATGCAAGGGGGGGAAACAAGGGAGGAAAAAACAACCATCTTTCTAGGCCCAGTGACATTGAAGTGCAGTGCAGGGGAGGGGGAGGGGAAAGGTGTGAGGGGCAGGGGGAGTGGAAAGTGCTGAACATGTGATAGAACAAGAACAGGTAGTGCGGCCGCAGGAGGTAAGTGTGAGATTAAGGGCTAGACAACAGGTGTCTGATAAGTACTGGAAGGGGAATGTAAGGTTTCAGATACAGACCCAAGTGCAGGGGTGCCAGGAGGCAGTGTGGGTGTGTGGCTGGGAGAGCTGGGATATGGGCCCGAAATCAGAGGGTAACCAGGTGCCTGGAACCAAAGCAAACAGATTTTATGGAAGACTAAAGGCAGAAGCAAAGAGGAAGGTCTTGAGGTGCCTGCGGAATCGAAGATGGTTCTCCTCAAGTTTCAGAGAAGCAGGCAGGCTGCTCCAGAGAGAGGCCGCAGGTGAGGAAAGGGATCTACACCCAACTCGTTGCTTGGAGAAGCAACTGACCCTGAGGGAGTTGGAGGTGATGGAACAAAGAGCTTGAGTATGAATGTATTTACAGAGAGAGAGTTGAAGGTATTGTAGACCCAGGCTCCAGAAAGCCCTGTGGACAATACAAAGGGTCTTACATTTAATCCTTGCAGCCACTGGGAGCCAATGAAGAGATTTCAGGGCTGGAGAGATACTATCTCAGTGCTTGAGGCCAAGGACAAGTCTGTCAGGCCTGTTCTGGATGAGCTGTAGAGGACGCAGAGTGATTGAAGGCAGATTTAGAAAGAGGCTGTTGCAATAGTCTAGTCCAGAGAGAACCACAGCTCTGGAGACAGTGAGCTTCTGGGGAAGGTGAGGAAAGGAAGAATACCTCTGAGGAGGTACAGTTGGTAGTTAGATTTTTTGAGACGTCAGAGATGTGAGGAGAAAAGGAAATCACGGAGTCAAAGATGACCCTGAGGTTCTTAGCCTCGCTAGTGGGAGTAGGGAGAGGGCCAAGGGAGGCCAGCCAGAGATTGACAGGAAAGGAAGGTACAGATGTGCCAATGAGGAGGATCTCTGTATTACTGGCATTAAGCCAGAGGTCTTTGGTGGTGCACCACTCCTGGATTGCAGACAGACAGTCAGAGATGAGAGAGGGAGAAGAGATGGCAGAGGGGAGCCTGAAAGTTCAGTGTCATCCGCATAGCATTGAAGGTTTGACCAGAGAGCAGCAATGCAGTGGGCAAGAGGTACCAGGTATTGGTTGAAGAGCCAGGTTAGACCCCTGGGGGACACCACAGGTAGAAAGTGACATAGAGGAAAGGAAGGACCCAAGTTGGACCTGGGAGGGTGGGTTTGCAAGGAAGAAGGTCAGCCAGGCCAGGGCCTGATCAGTGATACTCAGATTATTATGGCGGTGATTGAGCAGGTTGACATGGTTGACAGTGTCAAAGGTAGAAGAACGATCAAGTAGGTTGAGGACAGATGAGGACAGATGCGATATTAGAATCAAGGTTGGAGAGCAGGTCTTCACGGATTTTCAGGAGAGCATTTTCTGTGCTTCTGCCAGCTCTGAAGCCAGACTGATGGTCGTGGAGACAACCAACAGAATCTGTGTGAAGATTAAGCTAGGAGATGGCTAGCTTTTCCAGGAGATTGCCCAGGAAAGGAGTAATGGAGATCGGGTGATAGTTAGCTGGGCAAGAGGGGTCAGCTATGGGTTTGTTGAGAAGAGGGTGTACAAGAGAGTGCTTCAGAGGGGAGGGAAAGGCTCCAGAGGCAAAAGAGTGGTTGCAGAAGTCATCCACAGCAGGAGCAATGGTGCCAATGTGGTCCTTGATGGTTTTGGAAGAACAGGGAAGAACCTGTTTTGACAAGACTTTCATAAATCGGACTTGTCTGGAAATCTCATCAGGGGAGAACTAGGAAAAAGATGTGAAAGAGGGAGGAGATGCGGCAGCAGGGGAGCCAGAGGTATCAGAAAGTGAAGGGGGAGGAGGGGTGAGGATGAGAGGGTGGACAGGATATCCTGGGTATTTTAGATGCAATGAGAGGCAAGCACCGTGCAGACGGCCTGGGAGGCAACAGGAGATGTAGAGACTGCAGCAGGGTTGACAACTCCTTGCAGATTCTAAAGAGTTCGACCAAGTTGTTAGATGCCGCTGAGATGCAGGCTTGGACATGAGCTCTCTTCTTAATGCGAACAAGGATCCAGTATTGCCTTTGGAGCAGGAGTTTGTCAGAGGATGCGAAAGAAGCCCACCATTTCTTCTCAGCCACCCTACACTTGTGTTTAAGGGTTACTAGGTCAGAGTTGCACTTGGCTTTGGGCTTCAAGCGGATCCTCGTGACAGGGGCAAAATTATCAAGAGTATCAGAGATAGAATAGTAGAGCATGGAAAGGGCTGTGTCAGGATGTGAGTCAGCCAGAGGTGGAAGAGCTGGAGAGAAAGTGGTAGCGAAAGCCTCAACTGACACACGCTTCATGGGTCGGATAACTGAGAAGGTAGGTGGCAGTGTTGGAGTTGGCTTGGCCTGAGGTGTAGAGAGGGAGAGATGGGAGGAAAGGAGGGAGTGATCATTCCAGGAGAGAGGAGTGGTGGGAGGTCACAAAAGAGTCCAGAGGATGGACACAACGCATCCAGATGGATGTTGAAGTCTCCAAAAAGGAGGAGTTGAGTGGTCGAGGCCAGGAGGGAGGAGGAGAGGCGTGCCCACTCATAGAGGAAGGAGGAGATCTGACCAGGTGGCCGATAGATAGCAGCCATGGTAACAGAGAGGCATTCAAAAGAGGAGTAGGCCTACATAGGAATGACAGAAGCAGGAATTCACTCCAGGAAGATCAAGGCTATGCCACCTCCAGAATGGTTGGGTCTGGATGCAGAAAGGATCTTGTAGCCATCAGGGAGGAGAGTGTCAAAGCTCATAACAGAGCTGGCTGTGAACCATGTCTCTGTGAGACCCAGGACATCAAGGTCGAGTTCTTCCAGGAGGCAGCAGATGTCAGAGGACTGTTTGACAGCTGAGCGAGAGTTGAGAGTGGCAATATGGAGAAGGTTGCCATCCTTAAAGGACTTCCGGGGAGGGGTACAAATCAGAAGTACACTCTGCAGAGGTTTAGAAGGAGCCTGAGGGAGGCAGAAGAGGAAGGAGAAAAGGGTAAGGTGTCCAAGGAAGCGTCAGAGGGGGGAGGTAAGGAGGCTGAAGGAGGGAGAAATGGGACAGCAGTAGAAGAAAGGAAACTAATGAGGCTTGGGAAGCATCTGTACAAGAGGAGAAGGTTGGCTTGAGGGCCTTGGACCATGACAGTGCCGTTAAAGTACACATTAATGATTACCTTAGAGGAGTGGAATGAGTCCAGGAGTGCCTCCCCCTGGGTGCCACCATTGATAGGTGAGGAACAGAAGGGAGAGAGCACAGAGACCATATGAGGAGTCCAAAGGTTGGCTTGAGGGCCTTGGACCATGACAGTGCCGTTAAAGTACACATTAATGATTACCTTAGAGGAGTGGAATGAGTCCAGGAGTGCCTCCCCCTGGGTGCCACCATTGATAGGTGAGGAACAGAAGGGAGAGAGCACAGAGACCATATGAGGAGTCCAAAGGTGCGGCAAAGGAATGACAAAGAGGATGTCGGTGAGGGTATGTCTGGAGGAAGCGCTGGAGTAGGTGCCAGTGATAGGGAGACCAGGGTTAGAGGCCAAGATATCCTTTTTGTACTTCTTCCTACCAGACTTAGTGAGAAAGGTAGGATAGTCAATGGAGAAACAGTTAGAAAAAATAGGAGAGACAGAGGGCCTCATTACGCGGCTGGAGGTAGCCATGGTGTTATTGGAGCAGCACGCAACCATGAAAGAAATGGAGGTGGTGATCCGAAGTCAAATTTATAAGCATTGTTTTTTTCGTAATATTTGCAATGAGAAAGCGGAGACGCTGCTGCAGATTTCCTGGATGTTTTCCTACCTTGATGCAGGGAAAGAACATTGCCAGTGGCACAGCTTCCGGGCGTGCACTCGAGCTGGAGAGGGAGCAGGTGTTCCGAGCTATGGTGATCAGGGAAGACACAGCAGTGAATGGAGCACAGGAAGTGGGCCTTTGGTGGAGGCGCCGGCTAAAGGCTGCCGGTCCCCAATAGGATGCTTTGTGTGGTTTAGTAGCAAATGCGTGAGCACTTAAGGCAAGGCACACATAGGTTAAATACATGAGGTGGCCATCTTGGAATAGCTGTAAGACGTCCTGAAAAAGGCACACACAGTCCAGGGCAAGTTGCCTCAAGGCCCTAGAGAGGCTTAAGGGCTGAGAGACGATTTGAGAAGCATGCGAGTGTGCAAGAAATAGAGATGGTGATCCGAAGTCAAATTTAAAAGCATTGTTTTTTTCAGGTAATATTTGCAACAAGAAAGACGAGATGCTGCGGCAGATTGCCTGGATGTTTTCCTACCTTGATGCATGGAAAAACCGTTGCCGGTGGCACAGCCTCCAGGTATGCACTCGAGCTGGAGAGGGAGCAGGTGTTCTGGGCTCTGGTGATTAGGGAAAACGCAGCAGTGAGACACACTAAGAATAAATACTTACCAAAAATATGACCTTGTCCTAGGAGTTCCTCACTTCACTGGCATACTGTACCCATAACCTCAGTGTACAATTTCCAAACCACTTTGCAAGAGAAGAAATGTTCACTGAGAACTTGTCAGTGGTGATTAACTTTTCCTGTAAACTGGCAGAATCCAGGAATATACACAAATAAGCAAAACAACATTTGCCAACATCATAAACAAGTTGGCATTGATTAGATGCAGTCCATCAGGGGAATTGTCATATTTAAGACCAGACCCAAACACTTCTAGAACTTTGACACAATGGGAAGTCACTAACATAGGTTAGAGGACAGAGCTTAATATTCAACTATGAAGCACATACACAGCTGAAATATTTTTCAAGGGTAAAGGTATGCTTCTTGTTTGATGGTAGGAGTTGCTATGCACCCCCATTCATTTGACTTCTTCCTGTGTCTGTGCATTATGTAACAACATATGTGATAACATAGTACGCTACCAAAGTGGGTCCCTGCCCTTCCAAAGCACACCATTTTGGAGAAGATTATAAAAATGGCAGATATGGTTGCTGTTTATTCCTTATGAATTACTAGGAACATTTTGCTGTGTCTAGCACACAGGTTGGGCTCATGTGCATGCATATCCACATACCTACATAAACATGACAGGGATACCCTGATGCCTTGTAGGCGACGCTTCCTGCGGCAGACCTTTAAATGACACTGAATTTCCTTCACAATTTTAAACAGACCGTGGACAGATGCCTTCTGGGTCTGAAAGCCTTTTTTCATACACTTTTTTCATACTTTACTTTCATTATACTTTCCGGTACCTACAGCTAGACTGCCATTCTTTATGGGTCTTCTTTGGGTTTACTTTTTTAGTTACCGAAGCGACCGCACTCTACCCTCGCCCTGCTCTTACCCTTTAGACTGGGCTATTGATTGGACTCCCTGTTCTTGTATTAGCAAGGTTAGTGATTTTTACGTTTTCTACTTTGTTAGTGGATTTTAAAAACCAAGAAGTTTCACTGAAAAGCTCTTTTTCTCTATTACCCTACAGAGTCCCTATAATGAACATTTTTTGTGAATATGAACAATGAAGTCTATACCCTGAAGACACGTTGGTCATTTAGTGAGACCTAATAAGGGACTTCAATTGGAAGTTTATGATTGATTGAACCTATGTATTATAGTTCTGTGAAGTGATAACTGTATGTAGATTTGCAACTGATTTGCACAACATTAGTGGTTACATGCTACTACTTATTTTCCCAAAGTTTTGGGTACTGTCTGTAACATTGATTAATAGAGAAAGAGAAAAACCCAGGCTGACTACCCCTCGCTCTTTGGTCTGTCAAAGAACACAGGGAAGGGATGCACTAAAACCTGCTTAATAATAGAGCAGAAAACTACACCTGTTGGGCGAAAAATTATTTAAGACTGGATACTTAATTACAAAAGTAGACATTTCTTTTAATATTTTCATTGTTTAAAAATTGTTAAAAAACAGACAGTTACAAATTACAACATGCATTCATCAACAGTTACATATCAATCCATAAATTGTATGAGTCCAGGGTGCTAGAGTTAACATGTATTTTAAGCATAGTTGTCAATTTCAATATGCGAGACACCAGAAAAAACACAATTAGGTTTTCCTATAGTCGACATATGTTTCGGCCTTTTTGAAATACCAACGTGGTGAGCGTTGGTCAATGAAATAATTATACGGCCATCTTCAGGACGGTCTTGCTTATTGAGAAACTTAGTTTATTGCCCCTTGATCATGTGGAGTATCACATCTGAAAATACAAATGTACAGAAAAATACAATTAGAGCCAGTCTACCTCAACCAGACTAATCCCAGGGTGATGGCCGGCTATACTAATATGCTGCGCCTAGAATAATGCACCCACCTGTGGTCGACAATGATGATTGAAGACCATGGAGTGGGGGCTTCTGGAACGGTTATTTGGATGCCAGGAGCCGGAACCCTATTTACAGGGAACACAGAAGAGACACTAAATCGTCTGAAACACCATTAAGATGTTAGAAAAAAGGAATGTAGGTCAAAGCTGTTAGACACTTACGGGTAGCACGTCTATGTAGGTGGGGGCCTCAATGAAGCAATTATTTCAGAAGAGGAAGTGAACTTGGATAGCTATATGTATTCAAGCTTTGTCCTGTGGTATTCATCTGTGGTAATGCCTATAGAATAGGACAAAACAGATGGATAAGGTAATATTAAATTCAATATCTCATTTAGGCACAGCTTTAATTACAGCACTCAGCGATCTTCAAGGCTGCAGGTAACTGTCAGCAACGTTAGTTAAAACATTTTCTAACCTCCGTGCAACGCCATGCACTTGGGGTTAAAAAGTAACCATATGTGCTTTATCTATAGCGGCACAGTTTCTACACATCTGATGTTCTGTATGTGCTGGTTTGTATCTACAGATTTCTATTAAACAGGGGGAAACTGGACTTACCAAACATCTCATGTCTGTTGGTATAGGCAGTATGTTCCGCGTTGGAGTTGCTCGGTCCGCACTGTAAACGCTGAAAACACTGAGAGGAGGGGCATGGCCATTATTTATGTGTCAGGTGATTTTTGAAAGCGGAGCCGTGAAAAACATGTGACCGCTAATCTGCCGTACGTCTGGAAGGAAGAAAAACATCCGTTTTAGGGACGTAAAAACCATGTGTTGCTAATACCAGGGTGTTAACGATCTTTACTAGGATCGTTTAACACAGATGGCGCAATTGACTTTGATCGGTCATGTATATTGGATAGTCATTCCGGGGCTTACATCGACGTTGCTGAGTCTGTTTAAAGCCAATATGCTTTGTAGCAATTGTCACATAAAAAACAAAAATGATTATGTTGCATCAATATTCTCGAACATAGTCAAATAAAAGACGACATACACATGTGTTGTCTTGGTTCTGAAAATAATACAGCCCCATTATTACAAGTGGAAATTAATTAACCTATGAACGATCTCTATAAATCGGAAAGGGAAAACCCAAAGAGACTGTTGCATAATGGTGTCTGGACAGAGTAAGAGACCATTGACAGCGACTAGATTGTAAGGTTGTAGGAGCGAGTGCTTATCTTTAAAGGAATGAGCTCCATTCTACGGCTATATTTAGCCCATATTTCACTGTCTGCATATTGTATATCCATTTTTGCTCGCATCTTGTCAATGTTTGATCTCGGTTCCTTTTTCTGGGGGATGGTTTGATAACTTGAATGACGCACCATACTAGGTCGGTGCACTTGTGTTTTTTTTGCGAAAAGTGGGCTACCAGGGGTTTATTTTCAACTTGGTTGCGAATGCAAGATTTGTGCTCGCAGATTCGTTGGTGTACAGGTCTACTGGTTTTACCGATATAGACCAAGTTACATGGACACTTGATTGCATATACTACCCATGAAGTGAGATAGTTGGTAAAGTCTTTTAAACGAATAACGGTATCGCCCAAGGTAATTTCTTTCATGGTTGCTGTTTGTGCACAGACAGAACAGTCCACATCGATGGTGACCCACTACAGGGGGAAGCCCCCAAAGAGGTGGCTGTAGATTCTTAGCCTGTTTGTTTTGCTGATAAGTGTGTACTAGATTGTCTTTGATGTTTTGCTGTCGTTTAAAAGCAAATCTGGGAATTGATGGACTAAAGTCTTCAGTATATAGCATTTTCCAATTCTTACGGATAATTTTCCTTAGATTATTACTGATTGGACTGTATGTGCTTACACATGTGATTTTATCATCATCTTGATGACGCTGAGTTGGTTCTAAGGTGAGAGCCCGATTCATGTGTAGCGCTCGTTTGTATGCCCTATGTATTGTTGTTTTTGGGTAGCCTCTCTCTTTTAATCGACTTTTCAAATTAGTGCCATGCTGTTTATACATTTCAACATCTGTACAATTTCTCCGAATGCAGAGGAATTGACCATATGGAAGGCCTTCCTTAAGACTTAGAGGGTGAAAACTCTCGTAGTTCAAAAGTGTGTTTCTGTCCATGGGTTTTCTGTAGAGCACAGTTTCTATGTCACCACTTCTGGTTTTCTGTATTTCTAAATCTAGAAAAGGAATGTTTTGATCAGTGTGCATCGTGAATTGAATGTGAGGGTTTTGAAGATTCAACCAACTGTGGAAATCCGTTAACTGATCGAAGGTACCACTCCATATTAGGCAGATATCATCTATATACCGTAACCACTTTTTGATGAAAGCGACATGGGGGTTTAGTGGACTACATATGAATTGTTGTTCTATGTCAATTAATATGTGCTCTATGTGCCAATAGAGGACACTGTGTGAATTTGATTTGTTTCCTTCCTATAACTTGTTGGACCTGTGAGATTAAAATCCAAAAGTTATCTCTATAATCTGGGCTCTGATCTATCTATACATTTTACATTGATGTTTGAAGTCTGATTTTTATTGACATTGTTAAATTGCCTAATGACTGTTTGAGTTAAATAGAGAAATCTATGATGTTCAGTTGCACCTAAATTCTCGCCTTAACGGCGTCAAATGTTTAATGAATGAGTTATTTGAGTCTAGGGATTATTTTCCCTTGGGAGTGCATTTGGGCTTGCTGTGTAGCAATACACAGCTCTGGTTCTGCCTGATAATTATACTACCCACAGTGTTCTGGATGCAAAGCATTGCTGCTCTATACTTTTAATCTGTGACGGAAATGCTAAACTCAATTTCACATATATTGTTGGTGAGGAAACTGTACATAGCTGAGGTACATAATACAATGATTAGATTAGAGAGCAAGTGCTGCAGTGTTTAAAATGCCCCATGTAAAGCTCTGCTCTGAGCCCTGGTGTAATCTGGGATGGTATTGGGCTAGCTCACATAGCTTAAATAAGATGAGCAAAGTAGCGTTTGAATGGGTGTCTACTGAGTTTGTCAGTAATGCATCTCTGGTTGGCACAGTACATGTTTGGGATGCTGAGCTTGAATGATAAATGAGCTAATTTTATACACCACAGTGAATATTTCTTTCAAACCTAAGCATACATGATAAAGCAAGCACATATGAGGTGAAAGATATACACAAGCCATGGGACTTGCAAAGTCCTACCTATACAAAAAGAGGCAAGGATATTTGATGGATTACTGCAGAAAGGCTGAAATGCAAACTATGAAGCCTTCACCACTGTGCTTTCACATCCTTCACTTTGCTTCACATTTTCTCAGAAACCATTTACCCAGTGCATTTGGCTTGAAACCCCAAAAGACTTTTGTAGTACCTGTCATAATGTTACCATAGTTTCAGTGCATGATTCTCGAACCACTTTGAAAGAGAAGAAATAGTTACTGGGAACTTTTCAGTGATGATTAACTTTCCCTGTAAACTGATAGAATCCAGGAATATCCACAAATAAGCACAATAACATTTGCCAACATCATAACCAAGTTAGCATTGATCAGAAAAGTTTTATTGTACTTGTCACTGGGAAAAGGAACGGTGTAGAAGTGAAAGAGAGGCACATGGCAGTTGCTTTCTTAGAAACGGCATTGTGCATAACATTTTCCTGAATACTGGAATTATCACAAAAACAAACTACTTGTCAAAGGTTCTCAAACTGTTGAATACATTGCAGCTACCAATCATGTTTCTCAGGGTCTATTAAAGGGCGCAGGAATCCCTTAAGCAACATGGGTTCTCCCTCAGGGCCCAATTACCTGTAAAGGTTCTTCAGTTCTTCCACAAGGTTCAGCCACTCATTACATTTGTTGAGTTCTACCGCAGGGAATGTCGCCCATTTAGATTTGTGGCTTCTCCCACAGCACCCAGCGACGTATTCAATTTCTCATATTTTATGTATGTAGAAATGGGCATAGTAGTTAAATATGCACACATAACCAGCTTTAGAATGCTCTCAGTAGTGATGTTTCAGAATTTTTAAGAGTCCACAAATTATTTTGTGAGAATTTGTCAAAAAACAGGTACACTATGTGTATCAGGATTACATTGTAGTGCACATTTAAAAGTTTTTGTATTTTATACGACTAGGTGTGTGTAGAGTAATTATATTTTTTTGTTTACTGCTTTTTTCTAAGATGCCTACAACAAAACGACTCAACGTGCTAGAAGAAAGGGTTGTTTGAAGGGAAGTATCATTTCACAATATAATATTTTTAAAAACAGTGTTCTCAAATCTATACATATAAAGAGTGCAGATAATACACCAATATCTGTCGTTAATAATCATTTTGAAAATGTGCAATTCCATATAGGAGATGTGTCAACTGAACAAGTTAATGGAACCCAGAATATTTGTAGGGAATCTAATGAAAGAAAAAATGGATTGAATCTGGTAGTAGCTAGTAAAAAAACAACAATTTTCAGAAGAAAAGATAGCAAATGTGCTATCAATTTGAAACAAAGGAATATAGATACATATAGGAAAATGTCCCACTCTCCAGTTTGTACACATCTTTGGAGAAATGTGAAACCAAAATCTAGATATGTTGTAATGTGTTTTTTGGAAAAGAAAAAAGTAGAAGTAAAAATTAAAAAAGCTTTTCATATGTAAATAAATGTGTTAATTTTTGTATTGAATAGACTTAAGAAATTACTTAAGGTGACTACACCGCTCTATAGAAATATAGAAACAGTTCATGTACTTACATGTGGCAACATTTGTGAGGTGTTCGTCACAGAGCGGAAACACACTTCTCATACAGAAAGAATGTTCTCCTTGCTATTGATGAGTGTGGACATAGCGATGAATTCCAAAATGGTGTGATTTCTAAGAAATCTTAAGGTCTGATAATACAGAAATTGAAGTTTAGGTCTGTCTAGAATAAAACCTAAAAAGCAAAGTGAGGTATGGACGTGCAATTCTTTGTGCAATTTTGATACATTTTCTTATAATGTCCTATAAAGTCTTAAAGAGATTTTTGCAAGTTTAGCACAAAAATAATAATGTTCAAAGACAGATCAAAAAGCTACATAGAATAGATGACTGTGAAAAACAGGACTTCTGGGTCACTATGTAGCTTGTCTTCATAAAAGTAGATGTAAGAGTCAGTTTCATTATATACGGATGCTGGCAGCACATCATACTGAAATGAGATACCTTCTAGCTAAACTATATGAGTGCAAAACATCATGAGTTGGACCTTAGCCCCTAAATGCGGCAGTAATGCTATTACCACTGCATTTAAGGGTTGGCCCAATCATTAGTCGGGCAGTAAGTGGGAGTTTTACCACCAGTTTTTGCTGGAGATAAAAATGTCCCTAATAGCCCATTTGTGTCAATTTTCAGGGCTATCAGTGCTATTAGAGTCAGCACAATCACCATCAGTGGTAATAGCGTCCCCATGGTCCAATGGACGCAATGGGGAATGGGAACTTACTGCTGTACCGCTACTCATGATCTGGCACTAATAGAGCTGAACCGAGTAGGGCAAATTCTATTTGCACTGGCAGTATCCCAGCGTTACGACTGATGAGGCTCCAGGTACGTCTCTTGCACTTTTAAATCAAACACCTCTGACTGCAACTGTAGAAAGTTTAGTTTATACACTGCAAACATTTAAATATAATGCATTTAAAGGATTATGTGTACATAGATGAAACACTTACAAGAATTGGAAATGATGATCCTATGCTTTCAAAGGATCTGATTTTTCAACAGTATAAAAAAAGCATTGCAATGTTTGAGTTTTCATCTACTGAAAAACTTGGCATTGTTTGTGTATCTTGTCAACGCTCTTTTTTATAAGTCTCAGGTGCATCTAGTGTACATTGAGGAGAAAAACACAGTGTAGAAGATGTTTGGAACAATTTGACACAAGTGAGGTACTTTATGTTAGTAGACAATGGGACCTGATAAACAAAAGTGTTTTATAATGGCACAATCCCATAGGAAAACACTCTGTGAACCAGGTCCTGTGTTGGGTTGTATAATAAAACAAGTATTCCTCCAAGAAGTGTCTTGAAAGACATGCTAGTGCCTGATATCCCTGTTGTGCTTCAAAAATCGAACATATTTGAAGTGATTGCATTACCAACTGTTCATCCTTTCCAAGCTATTGTTAGATTGCAAACAAAGATTTCAAACCTTCCTAAAAACATTAGCGCAAGGTGTGAGAGGCAAAGATGTGTATTTTCCTCTCAATTTCGAACAAAATGTCAACACTCTAGGAGTAAAGCCTAACATTGCAGATTCTTTGTTTTAGTAAATGGTGTTGACACAAAAGATAAGAACATTTGGCAACATCTTTTAGAAATTGGAAAGGTGAAAAACACATTGGTGTTTCTATTGGAGCACAAACATTTATACAAAGGGAATCTGACTGTACCAGACTTTTCTATGCATGATGTTGAATCAACACACAAAAGCAGGGAAGGTCAGTTCCAATGTCTATCTGTTGGAGAAGGGAATAGTTTGTATGAATATTACACTATTCATCCTCTACACTCATGGGTGACAGATTAGAATTGTATCAAATGAAAGCAACAAAAGGTGCACCAATCAGTATCTGGGAAAAGACATTGTGGACCTCATTACTACCCTGGCCCTGACAGAATTAAGGGGCCTGGTACGGGACTGGCCCCCTTCATTCCGTCAAGGCCGATTACGAGGTTCCCTTTGCGGGACCCGGATCAGACGTCTGGTAAAACCAGACGTCTTTTCCGGGTCCCGCGAGGGGAAGAGGGAGGTAACAACAGGACACTTGGGGGCTCAAATGGGAATGGGGAATGGTTCCTGCAAGGAGGAATTACCGGGTCCTCCTATGTCGGAATGACCCAGTTATTCCTCATTGCAGGAACCCGGTAATGGAGCCCGGTTTGGAGGCAGCCATGGAGCTAAGAGCTCCATGGCTGCCTCCAAACTCATAATGAGGCCCAGTATCTCTATGTTTTTTCCTACTGGAAGAGGAGGCAGATTGGAGGATCGGAAGGTTCCAATTTCTTCTTCAGAATATCGTTGTACAAGAATGTATTCTTAAGAGTCCCGATTCTGCACCAATGTTGAATATATTTTTCACTTATTGAATGAAAGTGAATTTCAACATTATGCTATGCTATTGCTCATACACTTCAAACCAGAACTAGATGTCAAACTATTTCTGCATGTGAGATGCTGCAACAGGTAAAAGAAAATAATTAAGTTTTATAGAGTATACTTATCAATATTCTTGCCAGAATGAGAGGCACCAAGGAATCTTGGTATAGGCGACACTCAGGGGTTAGTTGCATGTTCAGAAACATGGCCCTTCCAACTTGGTTTGTGACTTTAAGTTGTGCTGAGTATGGTTGGGATGATCTTGCCGAGTGGGTTTGTGAAAGTAATCCACAGAAAGAAGACATAGAACACATGACACCAGGAGATTTGTGTTTCATGGACCCTGTGGGTTTTTCACAGCGATTTCATCACAGACTTTTACCCATGTTATACTTTATATGTAATAAAGAAAATGGTCCAATAGGAACTGTTCAATATTTATTTTGAAGGACAGAGTACCAGACATGCGGTGCTCAACATACATAGCTGTGTGATGGAGTTTATAGAAAATATGCTACTAGTTTCCTTCCTGCTCAGCATGTGGATTCTGATTTACATAACAATTTTGAAACGATTTCAAAGACACTCATGTGGTGAGTACTGTCAGAGAAAATACAAAAGTAAAGACAAGTTTTACACTCAGTGCAGATATGGCTTTCCAGTAGGTCCAGTATATAGATTAATGTCATCTGTTCATCACCATGTTACTGGTAAGTCACTGAGAAATACCTATAATTTAAAAGGAGATAAGGAATGCCAATTCATTAATGATTACAATACTGTCATTGCTCAGATTTGGAATGCAAATACTGATGTTCAGTATATTGCTGATGATACAACAGCTGTTGCTCATTATATTACAGCATACATGACAAAAGCTGACAAGAGCAATGAAGCTGGAATATGGGCAGACTTATCAGCAGATAGAAGTCTTATTCAGAAACCTCTATGCTTTGGTCTGAAGATGTTCTCACAGAGATAGTGTGGTAGCTACGAAGCTGCAGACCGGCCAACTAGTTTGCCACTGTATGGACGTAGCATTAATGTACTCTGGTTAAGTCTTGGCCCAGATAGTACTACAAATCAGATACTGAAGACTTTAAGTGAAATTCAGCAGTTTGCTGAAACAGTACCTGACAGTACAGAGATTCGGAGAACTTGATTGATACATATTATCCAAATCAAACTGTAGATTTGGAGAATCTTTTTTTATATGAAGTAGAAGAATGCTACTCATATTGAAATATTGAAGCAAACAGTGACAGATGACAGTTTAAAGTACATGGATGAGACATGAGAAGGCTAGTCTCATCAACTACTTGAAACTGTCTTGCCAAACTGCAGAGAAATAGGAATTATGCCTATCGTTATATTTGCAGTTGTTCTTCCCATGGCGTGAAGAGCGTGATTTGTTTGGACGTTTTTAAACTTTTGAAGAATCTTTTTTTGCTAAAAGAAATGCCTAATTACATATCCGAAATTTGAGCAGTACTTGGAGTTAGTGGAGAAAGACCTACAGCAGCTGAATTGACAATAGAGACTCAAAATATGTTGGGTGAGCCACTTATTACAACTGATGTTGAGCTTGCCATGGAAGAAGTAGAAAGTGCAATGCAACAGACTAAAGTTGAAGATGCAAATTATGATGACACAGTTAGTAAACGTAATATAGAGCAAAACAAAGTTTATTATAAAATCAAAGATTGCTTCTTGCATGGTTTACAGCATGACAAGCATGAATGTTCTTGTATCAAATACAAACCTCTATCGATATATGTTAGTGGACAAGCAGGAACAGGTACATCTTTTTTTAATTCATGCAATACAATAAGAGCTATGATCCAAAATCTAACTGATTGCTCTTTGTCATGTATTGTAACTGCTCCAACTCGTTTAGCAGCATTCCTTATAGACAGTGTGACTTTACATCGACTTTTGATGCTACCAGTGGAGCATGACAACAAACTAGAGTAGCGAAAACTTGTATCAATTGCAGCACAAAAAGTAGGAAAGATTCTATGAAAATCAAATACCTTGATTGTAGATGAAGTAATCATGGTGTCTAACTTGATGATAGCTTTCATCCACTTGTGAATGCAAGAAGTTTTGAAGACTGACTATGATGTTTTGTTTTCCGGTAAACATGCACTTGTTTTTGGAGACTTGTTACAATTACCTCGTGTAAAAGGGCAACCGGTTTTCAAGATGCAGCAATTTAAGGATAGTCAAAAAATCTATAGGGAGTATTGCTAATTGTTTTGAATTCCAGGAACACACCATTAATATGAGGCAATCTGCAGACTTAGAGTATGCAGACATGCTTAATACGATTTGTCTAGGTATTCTTAAGGAGAATGTGAAAGCAGTCTTAAAGGGAAGACTGATTTCTAACATGTTTCATGTAGATTGCTATGCATCTGATGTCATGTTGACACTTCAAGAAAGAAAAATGTCTTGTGTTTCTTTGATGTGTACACTTGCAGAGTGTAACAAGTTCAACTCTACAATGCTGCAGTCAGAGAAGCAAAATATTGTGAAGATACAATCATGTGATATTTTAGATGGTTATGTTATGCCATTAGAATTGCGTAAAAGAGCAAAAACTGGATTGGTTCAACTAGAGAAAACAATTTCTAAAACAGCAGGTCTATAAGCAGTTTTAAAACTGTGCACTAATGCATGAGTAATGTGAAAGAGGAACTTGAATTTAGAAAATGGTCTAGTCAATGGGGCGATGGGAAGTGTGAATGCGTTCACACTTTTCCTCAGAGTACAATAGAACATGTTGATGTAAAGTTTGATTGTGTAGAAGAAACTCATTTGAATTCTCGGACCTCTGCATGTTTCATGCTTATTAAGGATACCTTTGTGGAAATAGCCCAATTTCCATTGTGATCTGCATATGCAATTCATAAATCACAAGGGTTGATTTTACAAGCAGAACTTATTGACATTGGTAATACAGTGTACAAAGAAGGAATGTCATATGTAGCTCTGTCTCGTGAAAAATATTGAAAGTTTATTTTTAATACATTTTGATGAAAGAAAAGTGACAGCTGACATCTCTTGCATTGAAGAATATAATAGGTTATGCATACTGTATGCTCCTCACCTTGACCTTATACCTGTAACTGCTAAGCACTTAGCCAGGAAGCATAAGGAACCAGTGAATCTATATTCCGATAAAATCATCCCTCTTAAAACTAAAAAAACAAGTTGGAAATTCATTTAACTATGACATACTTCCATTGTAGATATATTAATGAAACAGGTGTTGAATGCTATTCTAATGCAGCGTTGTGTATGTTCTTTTAAATGACACCATTGATGCAACAAATAGCTTTGATAGCGGAAAAGCAGCTATGTGTGGACCTTTCATTTCTTAAAATAACTGTAGATGAAAGACCACACAATACACATTAGGCAGTGTCAATCCGAAATGTAGTAGCTGTTGCCAGTAGAAATCCACAATTTTCTCAAAATACACAGGAAGATAGTCAAGAATGTTTACTGACTGTCTTCTATTTTTTAATGCAGGAAACTGTTAGTGTAGATACATATGTAGGAATTAGTTATGAGTCGAACCCATGTGTCCACAATTTAAGAAATATTACACTACTCTGGATATTTCTGAAAGATTTTTATATGTTCCCATTCCTGATCAGAAAAGTGTAAATTTTTCTGGTCTTTTAACTAAAGCATTCCATAGCATGCGATGTAGTGACTGTGCTTGTAATTTACAATCTACACTGCAAAATCTAGTTTTTAATAAGTATGTATTAATTGTGTTTAAAAGATACAGTGTAGACAGCAGAAAAATGAAAACGTCAGTGATTAATTTTGTATATAGTCAAGTTTCTGTTAGTAAGAACACTTTTAAGACATGTGCAATTATTTTTCATAAGGGGTCATACATTCACTGTGGACATTTCACAACATGGGTGCATACAGAAGTAGATTGGCTTGTATGTAATTACTCTATAGTCACACATCAAGCTAGATTGCCAAAGGGTTTAAATAATGCTTACTTAATCTTGCTAGAACCAAAGTTTCAAAATATATGTGTTATATTCTTTGTGAATAAAAACATGCAAAATAAAAGTTGGAAATGGAATTACAGGCTAATAAGTGTTTTATGTAAAGTAGAAGATACATTGTTACTAGGATGTATTTTAAAATCAGTATGAAAAAAGTAGAGCTAACATTTTGAAGATTACATAAATTAGAACAGAAAACAGCATTCTGCAATCTTCTACTTCTACTTAATAATATAAAACAGTGTATGTTTTAATATGTACACCTGTTCCCTATCAGTTTTAGGTTACATATGTAGTTCCATGTGCATTATTGTGTGTTAGGGGGTTTAGAAGGTCATGACTGTTTACATCTGAAACAAGTAAACAGTAGGATGTAGATAGAAAACAAATAAAGTACAATGTTTCTAAAATAAATAATATTTAACTATTAATGAAGGGTCATTTAAAGGGTCATTGCCTGGATGTGTTACTGGCCAGGATCAACCGCATATTAATGAAGGGGATTAGCCCTATTCAATGGTCTGATCATTTTGCCCAATTCTTTTCCTTGATTATCTTCGGGGGGAGAGAGGAGTTATAAAGGATTGACCACGTATATTGGCCCAGAAAGTTAGAGACTTGCCTAATATCCCAGGAGAGAAAGTGAAAGAAAATGTAGCCATTGTTGATACTACTCTCTCTAGTGAAGAATATTTCTCTATATTTATCACAACTCTCGATATTATATGCTCCAAATGTGCCCCTCCAAAATTTAAGAATAAAAAGATTTCTAAATCATGGTTTACCCAAAACCTCACCCCCCTTTGTAAGCAGGCTCGTCTACCAGATACAAAATGGAGGGAAAATAGATTTCCTGAGGACGCTAAGAGGGCTGAAATAGCATTGAAAATCTACAAACAAGCCATTTTTAAGGTCATGACTTCTTAAGGCCCTATACTTTTAAAGGTTTTCTAAGGTTAAGAAGGATTACCTTCACAATGACATTTGCACTTCAAGCAATCAGCCAAGAGTATTATTCTCAGTGATAACCAGGTTTTGTCAGCCAAGTTCTAGTGTGTCATCACTTGAACCTTCACTTATTCAGGCCAATATTTTAAATGTATTTTTTTTTTTTTTAAATTCAAGATTTATTGATTTTGTACAAGTTCAACAGTCACTTACATCCAAAATCTTATATAAGGCAAGTACCATCTTCACATATCATGTGGAGTAGTTCCTGAACATTAAACATTATAATGGATGAGATCAACAAAACCCAGTTTCACCCCCCCTCCCCCCCTCTCTTTATTATCTCCAAGTACGTGATTGAGAAACACCGTTAAACAATGAGACAACACCAAAAGGTTTCTAATATTAATATGATATCCGACTAGGACACATAGCATGATCCAAGGGTCCGCCACAACAAGAATCTTCGTTTGTTATCGTTATTGGCACGAATCGCAACAATATACTGCACACATTATCTTCACAAGGCGTGTTTGGCTCTGAACTCGGACCAGGCACCTTCGACAACAGTAAGATCTCCGCGTATAGCAGCGGTTAGGTAGTCCATCCTATAGAGAGTCTGGGCAACCGCAAGCCATTCAGTTTTAGTAGGGAGCTTGGCCCTCTTCCACACCATAGTGAGGCAGGCTCGTGCAGCCATCAGCAGACCTTGTACCATCCTAGGTGCTTTTACAACTTTGTCCCCTGTTTCGATCAGACCAAACAAGATAAACATTGGTTGCTGCACCCTTTCTTCATCGTCCAGATCCCTGATCCAGCTAAGAACTTCTGACCAGTAGGTCTGGACCATGGTACACCCCCACCACATATGCCAGTAACCTGCCCGCTTCCCACAGCCCCTCCAACAATATGGGCTAACCCCCTGGTACATTTTGGCAAGCCTGATCGGGTCGTACTGCCATCTATACAAAAGTTTTATGGCATGCAGTTTGTACTGGCAGGATATTGAGGATTTCGCAGTGCGTCTGCAGATATTTAGCCACAGCTTTTCAGAGATTTGTCTGCCCATGTCTGCTTCCCATCTGCCCTTAAGCACCAGTGAGGGGGAGATATCAGTCTCAATCAGGGCCGAATACATAGCGCTTATCAGACCACTGGAGCCCGTACATCGATCAAGAATCATTTCAAATGGGGTAAGATCCCTCTGCAGCTGGTCCTTCCAGATTGACATTGTCATTACCCCTTTGAGCCTCAGATACAGGAAGACTGAAAGCGCGCCTATGCCAAGCGCCTCTTGGAGCTCCTGTACGGTTACAAAGGTCCCGTCGCGCCATAATTGGCCCGCTCTTTCCAGCCCCGCTTGGTACCACGTTTCGTAGCTTCCTGGTTCTGGGATTGCGTCTCGGATCCCTGGTGACCAAAGGTGACCCAGGGGAGCTGGCCACGTCGTGACTCCCATCATTTTCCTGCCTGGTTTCCAAATTGCCCACAACGTACCCAAGATGGGGTGGGATCTGACTTTTTCACGCAACTGGGATCTGGGGACCCATAACCATTCGGGCACAATAAAGGGACGAAGGTGATAATTATCCAGCGCTATCCACTGGGGTTCCGAACGTTGTCTAAAGTGTGGGACAAGAATTCTAAGTTGCGCCGCCCTGTAATACGTTTCCATGTCCGGGAGGCCCACTCCCGCGTTGTCTTTGCGGAGCTGGAGTAGGGGTCTTGGAATTCTAGGTCTCTGGCCCTGCCACAGGAAGGACAAAAACATTTTTCGCACATCGATGAAGAATTCCGGGGGCATCCTAATGGGGAGCATCTGGAACAAGTATAATATCTTAGGGAGAAAGACCATCTTTATGGCATTTAAACGGCCCATCCAGGAGATTGTGAGCTTGGACCACCGTTGGCTATCTTTCTGTAAAGCATGTGACAGTGGTGGGAAGTTAGCTTCATATAAGGAGTCAAGGTCGCGGGTAACATTAATGCCCAAGTAGCGAAGAGTAGTAAGGCTGACTTGGACTCCTAGCGGGGCAAAGCGTGCGATTTCGGAATCCCTACTCTTGTCAATCGGGAGGAGGACTGACTTCCTTGTGTTAATCTTTAGGCCAGCCAGTGCACCGTATTCCTCAATTATATCAAGCGCAGCTGGGATCGAGTCTAAGGGGTCGGTCAGGTGAAGCAAAATATCATCCGCGTATAGCCCTAGTTTGTACTCCCTGTCTCCCACCGTGATGCCCTTAACTCTACCGTCACTTCTTAGTTTCTGCGCCAATGGTTCAAGGGACATCACAAACAATATTGCTGACAATGGGCAACCCTGTCTCGTACCTCTTTCAAGGGGAAACCAGCGTGAATATCCTCCATTCACCGCCACCGATGTCATGTCATGGGGGAGGTGTACAAAGCTTTAATGGCGCGGCAGAGTTTCGGTCCCAACCCATATGATACCAACACTCTTTCTAAAAAGTCCCAGGACACTCTATCAAAAGCCTTCTCAGCATCCAACGATAAGAGAGATGGGTCCCCCTTCATTCCCTGTGCCTCGTGTAGTAAGTGGAGTGTTTTCCGCATGGTGTCTGCCCCCTGCCTACCAAGAACAAAGCCAACTTGGTCAGAGTGTACCAATCTAGGAAGATATGTTTCGAGTCGAGCCGCAATGACTCTAGCATACACCTTAGCGTCAATATTGAGAAGCAAGATGGGTCGATAAGAACTACAGTATTTGGGGTCTCGACCTTCCTTAGGGATTACAGCCAGGAGGGCTTGAGAGAAGGATGGGGGGGCCTGACCCGTATTGAAAATATGGTTGAACAAGGATGCTAGGAAGGGGGCAAGGAGGGTAGAAAATGCTTTATAGAAACCCGGTGTAAATCCATCATCCCCTGGGGCCCTCCCTATTTTTAGCCTCTTAATGGCGCTCTCCACTTCTTCCTCAGTGACCGGAGTATCTAGGGATTCGGCCTCTGCACCTGTGAGGGTGGGAAGACGCGCTCCCTCAAGATATTCGTCTACGCTTCCTACAGGGGGAGGGGGGTCACACATATATAGATCTTCGTAGAAGTAGGCAAATGCCTCCTGTATGTCCTTCGGGGACGTGACCGTCGTATCTATTAGGGTGCCGTCAGTCCTCTCAATTCGATCGACCCATCTCTCCGCTCTCTGCGCACGGAGGCGAGCTGCTAACAGAGCATCTGCTTTGTCCCCCTTCTCGTAATATTTTTGCTTCAGGCACTGTAAGGTCTGGGCTGTTTTGCCAGCGATAAGAATCCTCAATTCTTCTCTGAGTTGTTTAGCTTCAGTTAAATACCTTGGTCTGTCAGACGGGGTGGTCTGCGCCAAGTTCTGAGCCACAGCAAGTTTCTCCCTAATGCCCCTTTCTATCAGGGCACGTTCCCTTTTCCTTCGGGCCCCTTCCCTTATAAGGATTCCCCTCCAGGTCGCCTTAGCTGCTTCCCACACAGCTACCTTCCCTACTTCCCCTGTATCGTTAGTGGGAAAGAATTGCTCGATCTCGTTTTCAAAGGTCTCCTTAAAGACCGGGTCAGCCCAAAGGGATTCGTTACACCTCCATTTGGTATTGCGGGGTGACAGCTCATCCCAAAATATATCAATTGCGACCATGTCATGGTCTGACCATGCGGAGGGGTATATAGTGGCAGCTTGCAGTACACGTAGAAGATCGTTGGAGAGAAAGATGTAGTCAATGCGTGTAAGTGTGTCGTGGGGGAGGGAGTGAAAGGTGAAACCTCTGTCCGACGGGTGTAGATGTCGCCAGCTATCTACAAGGCCATAAAGATGAAGGGTAGACTTGATTTCAGCCTCAGTTCGAGTGTTGGGCGGGTCTAATGCGTCGGCCCTAGTTTGCCTGTCAATAGAGCTGTCCATCCATGTGTTAAAGTCCCCGCCCAGGACCGTGTGACCCTTAGCCATGTTAAAAACCTTTTCCGAGATTTTGTGAAGAAAACGATTCTGCCCTTGATTGGGTGCGTAGAGCGTGGCCAGAGTGATTGTTATGCCCCCTATATTACCCACAACCGTGATCGCCCTACCCTCAGTGTCCGTCCATGTGTCAAGAATTGTCATTCGGAGGGATTTGCGAACCAGAATTCCCACCCCTGCCTTTTTTAATATACCCGAGCTCCAGTAGGCGAGGCCAATCTCCCGTGACGGGATGGCTCTCTCCTCACCCCTCCGGTATCTTGTTTCTTGAAGGAACAAGATGTCTATGTTCGATCTTCTGAATTCCCTGGCCACCATTGATCGTTTTGTGGGAGAGTTCAAGCCTTTGACGTTGAGTGTGCAAATGCGTAATGTGTCCCTACGGGGTGCGAGTTCCATCGTAGGTGTAATTAGTGATCGTGGGCGGCCATTCCATCTGTGCCACGGCACATGTCCTGTCGGCCATCGTTATGCATGATTCGTCATTATAAGAGTAGATCCCAAAAAATCCCACGGAGGCCGACGACCAATTCGTCCAGTGCCTACCATAGACCTCAGTGTGGCCAAGGTGCGTCTGTATATCTTTTGGATCACGATTGTTGCAAAGTGTGTGTTCCTCAACCTCCCCCTCCCCCACCCACCACCCCCTCCCCAACACATTTGGCGCCCGATTCGCCCAGGTTAACATCACCCAGCCGAACTCGGACCACCAGTGGAGACCGCAGAACAGGCGGTCCTACCATAGTAAAGTCACATATATCAGTGAGCCCCCAACTTTTGTGTGCATCTAACAATAACATTAATCCAATAACAGAGTCATCAACCATCCCCCAGGAGCTGGCACAGTGAGTATTACGCCATATCACATACCGAGCGTCTGAGACACACAGAGCTAAAGATACCTCACACTTGGAAAAAAGTGACATTACACATCTATGGAAGTCTCATAGCAGGAGGTTGATTCTTATGCATGAGTTCGTGACCCCCCTCAGCAGAGTAATTTGCCCAGCTTACTTTGTACCCAAGGGCATGCCAAAGCGCCTCAGGCACCTTGTCAGTGTTCCATGTCTTGGGAGGTGTTCATCTTTCTGAATTTCCTGGAACCTGGGATCTTCCTCCGCCGTGAGGCCTTGATTTTCCACTCACCACCAGATGTTCCTCGATCCTCGTGAGAGGGGGCACCCTCCGGCGAGCCTATCAGGTCCGAAGCACAATCAGCAATGTCCTTCTCCGTGACAAGTCTCAATGTCGAGCCTTCCCAATCGAAGGTGAGGGAGAATGGGTACCCCCATCGGTACTTGATGCCCTTGTCTTTCAACATTTTCGTGATCGGAGAGCACTTTTTTCTCATTGCTAGAGTGAGAGATGACAAGTCCTGGTAAAGAGAAATGGCGGAGTTCTCCAAGGACAATTGTGGGGCGGTTCTGGCCTTTTCCAAGATTCGTGCTCTGTCCGCGTAGTTGTGGAATCGAGCCAGGACCGATCTCGGGGCCCCCGGTCTACCTCCAGCCCTATGGATTCGGTCAATTTTAGGTGCGTCAATTGAGTCATCGTTGTAGAGGAGCTTCAGGATAGTGTGTAACGATTGCTTCAGGTCTAATTCGGTTTCACCTTCTTTCTCAGGAAGGCCAAAGACTCGAATATTGTTACGACGCTCCCTATTTTCGAGGTCGTCGACCTTAAGGCGCAATTCGTCTTCTCTGTTCGATATGTCGGCGATGCGGTGGTCCATCTGTGCTTCCAGTACGTTCAGAGATGTTTGGTTGTGCTCCACCTGCTCGAGCCTGTCGTCCATTTTGTCCATCCTCTGGGTGATCTTATCTATCCTGTTACCAATGTCTGCTCGCATACCCCTCAGTTCGGCAAGCAAATCAGCTACATCCGCCTTGGTCGCGGCAGCCTCGGATCCTGCTGTCGACATTGTAGGAATCGAGGTGGGCCCTGGGGGTCTGGCAATTGGTGAAAACGTGTATTTCGCCAACTTGGTTTTAGGGTCCATGAAGGGCAGCACCCGAAAGCGGGGTGAAAAATGTCCTGGTGGTCTCCTATCGATGTAACGTTAGCACCCGCGGTCGCGGGACAGCGTGAAGGGCCAGCTCTTGATACGGACACTATGCCACCAGGGCCTCTCGAGTTTTGTTTCCGCAGCACCGGAGCGGTGGGTAGGGGGGAGGATGAGCCGAGGGCAGGCCGGCAAAGATCAGCAGTGGATAGCCGCCCCGCGATGCAGGGGGGGACGAAGGATCTGCTTACCGTGCCGCGGCGGGGGTGTCAGCGAGCCCCAAGAGGGGGCTCCCAGCCGCACTGAACAGTAGCTCCAAGAAAAGCGCAGGGTTAATCACAGAAGGCGGCTCTTCCCGCGTATACGCGGGCCTGGACTGGAAGTTCCGCAGGACACACGCCGCGCCGAAGGCCTCAGATCGCCGGTGTTGATTTCACCACGATGCCGCCTCCGATTTTCTCCGGGTTTTCTCTCATCCGGGGGGGGCACCTTCCCACGTCTCTCGCTCAAAAACCAACTCTGGGGGGGGTCTCGAAGTGGGGGCTCACTGCCACTTTTCGGACCCTGTGTTGAGCGCTCACACGGAGAGGCGACTCATCCGTGCGCCCCCTAGTGGCCAATAGTTCCTTAAATGTATTTTTAAAAGATATAATACAATTGATTCAAGAGAGTATTGTGTCTAAGGTTCAAGAGGGTCCTGTGCTTGCCTACACCCCAGGTGGTTTGGGGTTGAATTATCTACCAGGTGTTCTGAGAGCTGAGATTAAAAAGTACGGTGCTCGATTTGATTTCCAACTGGTTACAGAGAACCAAGTATAATCACTTATTTTATATCTGAAACATACTAATGACTCCCTGTTTACCCTACCTGTCTGTACAGCTAGATGTTTAGCAAACAATCTTACCCCCTTTATGATTTCTTCTTGATTTTCTTTTATAAATAAATTGTTAACTCAGATGATTGTCCCATTATTACACCACTATTGAAAAAACCTAATTTGGATCCCGTGAATTTGAAGAATTATCACTGTATTTCTGATCTCCCGTGGCCAGGGAAAATGGAGAAGGTGGTTGCCATCCAGATACATTTGTAGAAAAAGAGTCTTTGCTGGAAGGATTTTAATCAAGATTTCAGGCCAAGTTTGGGACCGAGACAGCTTTGTTATCGATATATGATGAGTTGCTGGAGGTCACAGATAAAGGGGATCTATCACTGTTAGTGTTGCTGGATCTGTCTGCGGCCTTCGACACAGTCAACCATGATATGCTGCTTGACCGTTTCAGAGTAATAGGTAATGTCTCTGAACAGGCCATTACATGGTTTGGATCATTCCTGGCCTGTAGACATCAACAGGTTAGATTTGGAGGTTATACCTCTGATCCCATTATGATGGGGTGTGGAGTTCCACAAGGATCCTCCTTATCACCCTTGCTCTTCAATCTATATATGCGACCTTTGATGAATATCGTGAGAAGTCATAGATTGAGCTATCACTCCTATGCCAACATCACACAGATATACATTAAAAGTGGCAACATTGAAGATGCTTTCCTCAAGATTAATCAGTGTCTTGTAAATATGAATGAGTGGATGGCCAAACACCAGCTCCAGATGAATGCCTTAAAAACAGGGTATACTGTTTGGCCACAAACAGCTTGTTCTGGCTGCTAAAGAATCATTTGTTCTGAGTATTCTTTGTGAAATGCTACAATTTGATTCCCTGATTAAAAATTAAAAATGTAGGTTGCATTTGGCAAGATAATCTTGGAAGTGAGGCGCAAGGTAGCGCACAACCCTACAAATGCCCACTTAGACTATTGCAATAGCCTTTTGATGGGTAGCCCTGCCAAACAAATGCATAGGCTTCAAAAAGCCAAAAATACAGCCATAAAACTGGTCGTTCATCTTTTCAAATCGGCGCAGGTCTTGCCTCATCATTGAACATTGCACTGGTTGACAGAGGAAGGCTGCATCAAATTCAAAGTGGCACATTTACATTTTATATGTCTGAATGGTTTGTCCCCAGTTTACTTGAGTAATAAAAATGTGTTACTCTACCAATGAACTAGGTTGCTTTGATCAAATGACCAGCTGTTGCTAAGTGTTCCTAGATCAGTGTGTGTTTCTAGAAGAGACCGATTTGCAGTCTTTGGCCCTAGACTCTGGAATAGTATCTCAATAGAGATCAGAGTCTGTGAAACACATTTGCAGTTTCGCAAGGCTCTCAAGACCTTCCTGCTTAAATAGTAGATGTGTGGTCCTTAGGTGGACTTTTGTCCCCCTTTTTTTCTCAAATAATTTTTTGGGTGTGTTTCTTTTTATGCTACTTGGTTAATGGTTCTTGGGTTCCAGCTGCACCTTTATATTGTTAAGTCTGTCCTGAGTATGTTAGAAGTACTAAAAATCTAATCAAATTAATAAGGGTTTTAGGGAAGGATTTAGATATATTGGGCCTCATTACGAGTATGGAGGCAGCCGTGCCCCGTGCCCTTAATAAGGGTACGGCTGCCTCCATACCGGGTTCCTGCAATGAAGACTTACTGGGTTTTTCTAACCTAGGAGGACCCGGTAAGTCCTCACTGGAAAAACCCATTCCCATTCCCATTTGAGCCCCCATAGGGCTCAATGGGAATGGGGAGGGAGCTAATAATGGGCCCATTAATAACAGGCCCGTTATTAGCTCCCCGGATCCTCGCGGGACCCGCTAAGGACGCCTGGTTTTACCAGGCGTCCTTACCGGGTCCCGCAAAGGGAACCTCGTAATAGGGCGTCCCATAATGGAGGGTCCCAGTCCCGTACCGGCACCCTTCATTACGGGAGTGCCTGCATCGTAATGAGGTACGTTGTGTCTTACTTGTTATGTGTTTAAGTGGGCAAATAAGGACACACAGAACGTTTTAAAAAAGTATTCCAATTCAATTAACATATGAAAATAGCCTAGTTAAAGTGTTAGTTTGTTCAGTGTTTAAAGATCTGGTATTTCCAGTGTGGAAGTTTTCAGAAATATTGTGCAGTGTGTTTTGTCATTAGGCCATGGACGTTTTTTTATTTTATTTTATACAACATTGTCATTAGCTTCTTAAGTGTAGTCAAAAAAAGGATGCACACCAATTTGAAAAGAAGTATTTGAATGGCAATGTAGAGGTAATTATTATATTTTAAAATTAACTTCGATTTCATGAAAAAGTATTACACACTGCACACAACTATCTATAAGTTTAAATAACAATTCCCATTTTCAGAAATGTTGAATATGATGTGTACATTTTGAAATGTCATTATTAACTTCTTATGTGTGTATGTGGCCAAACAAAGGACGAACACAGATTTCACAAGAAGTATGGAATTGACATTTGATCAGTTCTTAATGTAGCTTGTGGTGAATGTTACTAAATTTACAAACACAAATGTTTTTATTGTCTACCTATTATTTGAAATATTGGCATGACTACACTTTGAAAAGATGTACACTTTAAATAATTTTACAATGCTGGCATGACTTCATACATTTATTTGTACAACTGAAGACATACTGAAGTTATATGTCCTGGTTTCCTGGTTAGGTTTGCATACATTAATCTGCACATTTGTCATCATTTAATATTAAATATTAAATAATGTTTGTGCAGAATATAAACAAATCTTCATTGTAGTAAAATGCCTTTAAAGGTGCAGCAGCTATTGACATTGTGGGCAATTCTATTTAGCATATACTGATGCAAAACCAAAAATGGTTAGTGTAATTGAGGTAATCATACAGCATTTATTTTATCTATACTGCGCTCTAGATACCCCTTCTCTTTGAAACTGTTATACATTTCAGATGTTTTCAACATAATGTTCATGTATACAATTGTTAACATTTTTATAAAACCTGTCATATACAGATATTTGTAGAAAGTGAGATAATATATAATTTGTGTAATACACGGCCTGCGTTGCTCAACTCCTAGGAAGAGCACACTTTTTGGACGGCTTATAAGTTTGCTCCACCTGGACGAATCCTTACCAAACATTGTAAGTATATGGCCCGGTCTGAATTCTTTTGGCAAGTTTGGTAAGATTTCATCATGGGGGGGGGGCAAAGTTATAAGGGGGGTCCCACATTTCTTTTTTCCATAGACATAATGGAATTTCGTTTTTGCTCACGCCTACTGCCCAAACCGCTGGACGGATTTTCACCAAATTTGGCCAGGAGAGGCAGTCTGAAAGCGTGCTTTGTAAATTTGGTGTAAATCTGCACAGTAGTTCTTTTTAAAATGACCAAAAAGTAGGTCCCAAAACATTAGTGATATCTGGGTTAGGTCCCATATCCCTGTTCGGTCCACCGACAGGCATCTAATTGGCCTAGAGGGTGCTGTGATGTTCACGTACATCGGACTCACTCATTGATTGGATGGTGAAAAGCGTGAAGTGAGTTTTGGAAACGTCCGCCATGTTCGATTCGCAGACATCCGCCAGTGTCCGTGGACACCGCAGTAGAAACATATGAAAAAACACAACATTGTACTCGTCAAACTTATCAAACAATCTCTGGGAAGGTGAGGGGCGATGAGGATGGAGTGGGATATGGTCATAGGAAGCCAAAAAATTTATGTTTTTCACCTCCAAAGTCCACAAACAGTTCGGATGTTCAGGGCAGTCCTATGATGTTTGCGAACACTTCAGATGTCCGGGGGCATCTATGCCTATTTCTACATTAAAGGGTTGGTGGAAAGCAGTTCTTGAATGGCTTATAACATTGGCACCACTCAATGAAACTGCATGTAATTTTTGAATTTTATTCTAGACTTGATTCTGAATGGTTTTGGAATGGAGCTGTTTTTTTCAAGAGGGAACAAATTTAGAGATGTGTCCCAAAATATTATAAAGGCTTATAAATGTCGTGCCTTTTGATGAATCTGCACAAATGTTTGCAAAACAATTTTAAATCTATAAATAAATGTTTTTGTAATGTTTGGTGGGATTTTCTCAAGAGGGGGCGGAATTAGAGGGGGGTCTCAACATATTTAGATGGCTTATAACTTTGTTGCCGTTTGACAGATGTGGACAAAGGTTTTCAGAAAGATTATAGACCCAACCTTCAATGTTTGTGTAAAGACTGAATGCATTCTGTCAAGTGGGGGCTAAATTATATGACTATTGGATGTATATATATTTTGACCCTTTGAAAAAATAAAACATGGGCGGATTTCATGCAAACTCGTGTAAGGAGCATTGGCAAGGACTTTAAAGCATGTTTTTGCAAATGTGCCTGTCTTTTATTTTTTGGCAAGCGTCATAATGTAGGTACAAAAAATAGTGATATACCTTTGGTGACTGAGGTATAGCCTGTGGCCATGGGCAGTGGCCTGATTGTCCGGGTCATGGTGTAAGGTCATGATCCCGACAATCTGGCTACTGCCCATGACTGCGAGGGATGAAAAATGGTGTTAAAGTGGCCATGTCCACCTGGGGCCAACTATGTGTTTGTTTGTTTGTTTGTTTGTGTGTTTGTTTGTTTGTTTTATTCACTTTTTATGCGCGCCAGACCCAGGGGTAGCAGGGCGCAGTGGCAAGAAAATTCAAAACTTACATGGTTAAAACATAGCATAGCATACAGTATAAATACAATAAAGTCATTAGAACACCAGTAATTACAAAAAGTACAATGTTCCGGAAAGGTCAATCAGAGTTACAGATGTAAAGAAGTGATCCGAGTAAGTACTAGGGCGGTGGGTGACACAAGTCAGCTGAGGTCAGTTGAAGTGAGCAGTTGAATGACATTTTGTCTGAAGCGAGGGTAGGGCAAGTCCATTCTCAAGTCTTGTGGCAGTGAATTCCAATTTTTTGCAGCCTTTACTGGGAAGCTTTTTCCACCGATTGTGGTAAGTCTAAAGTTCGGTATTGTCAAGCGAATAGAGTTGACAGTTCTAGTCAGTCTCCTGTGTAATTTGTCAATCAGGCATCTGGGGGCGGAATTAGTAAGGGCCTTGTGGGTCAGGGATAACATTTTGAGTTTTATTTTGTTGTCCGTGTTCAGCCAATTGTGATGGCGTCTGGCGGCGGATATATGGGATCATTTGTTTATGCCTAGAGCTGCTCTCAGGGCATTATTTTGTAATATTTGAAGTCTTTGAATTATTGTTTTATTAGCTCCCGAGTATAGTGTGGTGCAGTGATAAATTCTGGATAGTATTGAGGCTCTAGCCAGGATTAAGCAACTCTTATTGGAGAGGAATGGTTTACCGGCTCTTATCAGTTTGCACATGTAGGCCGTGGAGGAGGCAAGGAATTTTATCTGTTTATCAAGTGAAAAGTTACTCGAAAGTAGGATAAGTTTAAAAGGGAAAATAAATGTGCTCATGGTAATATGGTCATAGGGTTCTGACTTTGCCTTCTGCAGGCTGCCATGGAAGGGGATGAGTGGTTCGGTATGGATGCCTGCCTTCTCTTTCCGTGGTGGCCATCTTGGGAAATGATTTTCCTTCTGACAGTGCCTGCTCAGGGAACCAGGGGTTCTAATGGTCTTTATCCCCACATTGCAGGGGCTGCAATGGAGGATAATAGTTTGGAGCCCTTGTTATTTATTTCTTTATTTTTAACATGCTGAAGCCTGCAGGCATCAGGGCGCACACAGACACATTTCACTTGGGTCGATAACTTGGGTTGCCTGGCCGCTATCCCCCGTTCCGGTCCCTGAAACGGGGCATGAACGTCACATTCTTCTCATTAGCATAACACAAAATGCTAATGGAAATGTTGAGAAGTGTCAAGTAGATGGAATCTATAAGATTATTTTTTGTTTGATTTTTTAACTGTGAAAGGTGCTTCCCAAAGGAACCTTTCTTTTGTTGTTTTAAAATAAAACATGTTTGCAGGAGAGGTTAGAACGTAAGATGAATAGGGAAATGAGGAAAGAGGCACCAATCACTATTATGGAGGGGCAGGTGGACAGGGGACGATGTTGCGTGTGTGTTACTTCTAAGGTAGAGGCAGTGTTTTTCATGCACCTTGATTACAGCTTCAAACACACATCGAAATTGCCTCCCCCTGCAGAGTGATGTGTTGCAGTATATACACAGGAGTGTTGTCTTCCAAAGATATGGGTCAACAGCTTATTTTATTGCTTGCAAGGTAGCTGGTGGGATTTTGTGTCCCCCTGAAGTAGGCTCTGTGGTTACAGTATTGGTTGAGGAAGATAATGTCGAGGAAGGCAGCCTACTACATCCTTAAAAAAGGAACAATCTTTCAGAGAGCATTGCGGTACTTGGATTTGGTGTGCTGGCGCATGGAGGTAGTCCCATAGGAATAATGCCCAGGTAGTCAGCGACTGCACTCAGTGCATTTCCTTTTTGTAGCGTTAGCCTTTGGTACATTGCCAACAGTGGTAAAGAACTGCCACACCTATGATTTTCTCTGGGTGCTAGAGGTAGGCACTTCCCCTACCTTGTCTTCTTGGTCCTCTTCATTGTCTTTGAAAATACTGCACTTTTTTGTTTTGTGGGTCCTCCAGCTGGTGTTGGTGGTGGTTCTTGGGGAGGAGGGATGGCAATAGCTGATGCCATTTTTAAGATAAATAGCAGTGTTGTTACTATTCTTCCAACTATGTGCTTTGTACTAGATTGTGAATGGATAATGAATAAGAATAGGTGTAGGAGCTGTGCAAGGATACATTTTCAGCTTGAAAGTTCCTAGATAAGTAGAAAATGCAGTTCCAAACTGTCCTAATAGCAAGGACCCGAACGTGAAGTGCACACGCGTTCATGGACACGTCATCAAGCCACACGCAAGCGCATAGTCACGTATCACTGTCTGGAAAGTCCACAATGACGTTCAGATGTTCACGGATGTCGACGGAAGCAAAAACATTTGAAAAAGTATAGAAATGTTAAAAATTATGCTGGAAGGTGGGAAATGGCAGAGTTTTAGGGGGAACATTGTAAATTGGAGCAACACTTTGCTATATTGGGGTAAGTATGATATTAGTAAGTTGTAGGAAAATAGCATGCACTGGTAAAAACCAATGGACTTCTCTGAAAAAATCTTTTTGATAAAGAGACGTTATGGTTAAGTTGCACCAATAAAAACCTATGAAATTCAATGAAAAAACGTTGTTAAAGAAACGTTATGCTTAAGTTGCACTAATAAAAACCTATCAAATTCACTGAAAACACTTTGTTAAAGGGACATTATGGTTAAGTTGCACTAATAAAATCCTATGAAATTCAATGATAAAACCTGTTTAAGGGACGGTGCACAGTGGTGGCGTGAGTTACGGTTGCTTATCTTACCAAAACTGGCGAATTTCTGAGGTTTTCGGTTTTACTTGTAACCATAATGTCCCTTTAACAACAAATGTTGTGACCCCCACTCTAATTTAGCCCCCTCTTGAGAAAATCCCACCAAACTTTACAAAAAATATTTACATCTAGATTGAAAATTGTTTTGCACATTTTTGTGCAGATTCGTCAAATGACACCACATTTATATGCCTTTACAATATTTTGGGACACCACCTCTATATTTGTTCCTCTTGACAAAACAGCTGCACACTTTCCAAAACCATTTAGAATCAAGTCTAGAATAACATTCCAAAATTTCATGCTGTTTCATTGAGTGGCGCCAAAGTTATAAGCCATCCAATAACTGCTTTTCACCAACCCTCTAATGCAGAAATAGACATAGATGCCCCCAAACATTCGAAGTGTTCGCGAACATCACAGGACTGTCCCCGAACATCCGGACTTCAGGGGTGAAAGACAACCACTCTTCGGCTTCTTACGGCCATATCACATCCCATCCTCATCACCCCTCAACTCCCCAGAGATTGTTTGATAAGTTTGACAAGTGCAATGTTGTCTTTTTTAATATGTTTCTACTGCATTGTCCACGGACACCAGCAGATGTCCGCGAATCCAACATGGCAGGTGTTTCCAAAAATCGGACACACTTCATGCTTTTCACCATCCAATGAGTGGGCGCATCTGCAAATCAGGTGCATGTCAGCGGACCGAACAGGGAAAGGGGTTGGCCGACCGAACCCAGATATCACACATTTTGTTTAACCTACTTTTTTTTTTTTACTTTATTTTTCTTGCACACAGGTAACATGGATACATACATATATTGCACGTTGCTTCATAACATTATACAGATTCAATTACTTTCCGATCCTGAGTGGTCGCACTCAGCCTTATCAATCAGGTATTGTTTGTACATATCCCATATATTCCTTGGTCTGGATTGGGGTTACACCGAGTCGATGTAAAGTTCCGCTGTATCGTTAGTTCATACCATGTCTCTGTCCCAATCACCCTTAGTTGGGGGGTATGCACTCTTCCATTTCATCAAAATCGCTCTCTTGGCTATTAGTAGGCTCAAGTTCAATAGTTTACGCCAGGTCGGATTCATTTTCTCAACTGCCCCCAACAAGCATATCCGGGGTGACCATTCCACTGGCTGATCTGCCATCTCATCTAGAGAAGCACAGACTTCCTCCCAGTAGCCCCTTAACTTTATACATGCCCATAACATATGATAAATGTTTGCATCTTCTGTCTGACATCTAGGGCAGGTCCCGGGCATGCTGGGATATATTTGTTTGAGTTTTACAGTGGTGTAATGTGTCCTATGCACTATTTTGGTCATTTAAAAAAAGAAACTACTGGATGGATTTACACCAAATTACAAAAGCTCACTTTCGGGACTAAACCATTGCTCCTACCGCAAATTTGGTGAACATCTGTCCAGCGGTTTGGGCTGTAGGCGTGAGCAAAATTTTTTTATGGTTCCATTTTATTGTTGTGGTTGTGGGCAGTGGCCAGATTCTTGTTTGTGTATAGCAATTAAAGGTATTCTAATGGGATTATACAGTGTTTGTAATATTTTGGAACATTATAATTCAAGTGTATATGGTATTTATAATTGTCCCACAAGTGAGGGTACTGCTTATAGAATCTGTGATTGTTTATTTGTGAAGAAACAAAACGTATAATAATGGGTATGGCTACTTAGTTGCCTATGGTAATAAGGCTGGCATCTCTCATATTTTCCCTGTGAAATAAACAGTATAATGCGTTAAACACGATACTTTAAACCCTTTAATTTGTTAAATCTTTAAAACCTTTAATTGCATATACTTGTTAATAACATTTTTTTCCCCTCATAAATAGCACATTGTATGTACTTATTTCCGTACAACATGTGTGCCTGGTACATTGTTGTTGTATTAACATGAAATAATCATTGGGTCACTGGGAAAGAAATATCCATGGTGGATTAAAAAAACCCTACTGTGTTTACATACAGTTTTTGGCATGTGCATGGTTTTAAATAATATACATGTTACAGAATACATGTGTGATGTAGGACGTTTAAAGTGTTCTATTATGCAGGGTATGGATAAAGTAGTTAGATACCCATTCACATATTCTTACTCTATTGGATCTTACAAGTAATACTGTAGTATTATGGATGTACAGTGCAAGAACAACTGTGAAGGCAGATTTTAAGTGTAATATAATGAAGGGTATTTTTAAAGTAGGTAGACACCTGTTGGTGTAGTCTGTGTATTATACTATGTTTTAGTGAGTACATTTGGGTTGCAAGAATATTAGGCACACATTTATTAGATCTGCTGGTAACCTATGTTTTGGAGTAACAGAAGTGTTGTTACATTCAAACCAACAACTTCTTTTTTTTGACATATGCAGCATTGTGACCTGTAGTCGTTGTGGCACCAGTGTGGTAGATTATGCCTACTGTTGTGAAGATTTTCTTGCCAAGAAATGCCTGGCCATGTGTAAAGCTAGAGAGTTTACAGTTATTTTTGGTACCACCTGCATTGTACCTTTGAAACATTAGTATGACATATTGGCCTTGTAAGTTTATTTGCATGCTGGAACGATTGTCTGAATTGCAAAAAGGGCATACTATGCTATGGATTGCATTCTGCAGAAGCTGGTGAAATGGAATGGATTCAGAATTTGGTATCAATGCAAGGACAAATCGTTCATTAGGAATGTGCTCTTTAGAAACATGGTTGGAGAGAGTGCATGTTTGTTTCCAGCTGTATGAAATCTGGAATATTTCACATATAGGGATGTTTTGGTTTCTAGTACTTGTAGTATGTAAATTAGGAATTCCTGTGGATCTTCCTGTGTGTTTTTGGTGAATTATACCATTCCTGCACAGTAGTTCAATTCTTGCCTTATACCTGAGACACTGTAGGTGCTGTCAGGATTATTTGAGTCATTTCTAAGAAGGACAAGCATTTGCAAACACAACTGGTCCAAGCTGTTTAAGTAAATGTTTTCAACAATTAGAGGCAATTGGAAGAGAAGATTGATTGCTACATTTGCATGGAAATGTACTCCAGTTGTGTTGCTGAATTTAAATGGACCAAAGAGTTGTGCCTCTGTATCCTTTAATGGGCCTGCAGTTGTTTTTTGAGAAGAGACATTTGTCTTTTGATGGACATGCAGTTGTTCTTGTACTAGAGAGTGTTGTGCGTGTAATATTTGATGGAGCAGCAGTTGTTTTTTTTTTATGGTATTCCAGGGAGATCTGGTATAGTTTCAGTTGCTATTAGTTTTCTTTTGAATGTTTTTGGTTGTTGATCGATGGGGGTGTACAGTGCACAAAGCCTGTTGTATTCTAGGATGCAAGGAATGTCAGCATTGACTTTGTTCGCATCAAAGTTAACTAGGAATAGACCATTGAGTGTACAGAGTCAATGAGTGCGGGATCTAGAGTTAGATCTTGTGATTTTTGTGAATAATGACAGCATATGCAAGAGATAGAGAAAAATGTTTTCTGTGGTCATACATGTCTTTGACAATAAGGAAACATACTTTTGTGCAGCCTATTCTTTCAACTTCTGCAAGTTTGTCAAAGCAGATGTTGAAAAACTTAATATTGTTGTCATGTGGATATGTTTGGAATCCAACAACTGTTCCAATTGCTCCATTGACTATACCTTTTTCTACGTCAAGGTTACATTTTAGAATTACTCTTCAGTTTAGACACAGAGTTATTCATTTTCTAATCCAGCTTTGTTGGAGATACATTTTTCTAAGCTATTTAGTCGTGTTGGTGCTTGCTGACACATACGTAGTGTCAAGCCATGCACTTCTAGGCTGTCTGTGCAGCTGTTATGCACTATGGGTTGCATTTCCTTTTTCAACATTGTATCATTGAATTGGCTACAGCTTGCAAGGGTTGGAGTTAAGCACATGCATTTTATATTTTGTTGTGTTAATTTTTCCACAACATCAGAGATAGATGTGTTTTGTCCATATAGCTCATGGATTACTTTAGTTTTTAAGATGGATTTTGCATCTTTCGTATGCAGACCAGTCGTAATGCTTTTTAAAATGTTAGCATAGGTTAGATCTGTGGACTGACAAGTTTTAAGTTAGTTCTCTGTAGCAAAAATGTTGCCAGAGATTTACATTTCCAATGCTGCCGAGTGTATCACGGCATTGTTTTTGTCCTAATTTTTTGAAATTACTAGTGTTAACTGTAGGAGGTCTCCGAAAACAATAACATGTTTTCCTCTATACACTTCTTCGTAGTCGTCTTTTAGGACTTCTTGCATTCTTGAATGAATTAAAGCCAGCAAGAGTTTGGGAACCATGCTTACTTCATCATTCAGGAGGACTTTCATTTGTTTGAGAATTCTTCTAACTTCAGTAGCTGTTTCTACTGATGATTTGCACTATTCTAATTCGTTTTTGGTGTTATACTGTGGGTAGAATTAGTCAGTGTAAAGTTCCACCTCCTATGTTGTTGACAGTTAGACCTGTGGGTGCTGTTACACAGTTGTTGTTTGCTAAGTCTTGTAGAAATGTGCTGATTATTTTAATTGAGAATTATTTTGCTGGAACTAGCTTCACCACTTACATGCAGTAGCAGAGGTTTATAATTTGTACAGCTACAGGTTTTAGTTTCATGTTCAAAACCATGTTCAATTTCTTCAGTGATAAATGGTGAATTGTTCATCATTTAGCTGTGATTTGATTCAGGTTCTTGACTTCCAGTTATAGAAGGTTGACTGCCTTCAGGAGTATCTTTATCTAGTAGAAATTCAATTTCTTCCTCTGGTTGGCGTTCATTGTCCAACATGTGTTTCTTAGTTTAAAATTGACATTTTTTTATACTGCTTTCATTTGCTTTGAATGCAGCTGCAAATGGGTCATGGTCACGTAATAATTATTTTCCTTTTCTCCAAGGTTTGAAAGGTTGTAGTAGGGCCATATAATAATGCTCTCTATGTTACAAAGATTTAAATGATAACTTTATTTGATTAATTAGGCTTGGATTGGCAAGTTTTACTGGGCTTCCTTCACAAGTTCAAACTGAATATTTGCCAGTTGTCTCATCTGACGTGTCATTGTTTTTGTATGAGTTGATTTGGGCTATGCCATACAGGCACATGTTTACCAAAGAAGTACTTCTGTCTGGGTAGTGTCAATGAAATCGTTTTTTTCAAAATGTCCTGTCTGTGGGTATCCATTGCGGCTATTGTTTCTATCTCTTGGTAGAGTTTTAGCACTCTTTTCCAGGATGAAGCTGGAACAAGGTTTAGTCAGAAAATGTTTTTAGATTTCCCATACAAGGGTGTACCTGTTAAATGGTCTTCAGCTTCGTAACACCTGCATTCTCTATGGGAGAGCATTTATATACCAAAGTTGTACACTTTTTGTGACAGGGTTTTGTCAGATGATATGTCATCCCAATGATCTTATACATATGTCTTCTCAGCTTTGGTGAGATAGGCTCCGACATATCCTGCAACTGCAGAGGAATTGTCTGCGGACCGCAGTGAGTATTGTGCAGTTTAGACCCTCTGGGTCTCCATTTTGCATATTCCCCAATTGACTTGTGTGCCCCCAGGCCTGCTTTCGCTCCCTGTAACCTCTCTCCTTCAGCCCACTCCCCATTCTGTATTGTCCCTCCACCTCCCACCTCCCAGACTGCCCTCTCTCGCTGATTGGCACTTTGCAAAAAAGCAGCTGAGCCACCGGCCAACATTGCACACACTCTCCCCATTTTCCATCTGCGAACTGCAATGTGTTTTGTGCAGCTTAGACCCTCAGGGCCTCCATTTTCCATATTCCCAACTTGACAAGTGTGCCCCCAGGTCTGCTTTTGCGCCCGTAGCCTCCCTCTCTCAGACCACTCACCCTTCCGTATTCTCCCTCCACCTCCCGTCTTATAGCCCACCCTCTGTCCCTGATTGGCCCTTTGCACGAAAGCAGCGGAGCCACCGGCCTGCATTGCATGCATTCTCCCCATTTTCCACCTGCGGACTGCAGTGAGTTTTGTGCAGCTTACTTAGACCATCTGGTCCTCCATTTTCCATATACCCCACTTGACCTGTGTGCCCCCAGGCCTGCTTTCGCTCCCCTTAGCCTCCCTGCCTCAGCCCACTCCCCCTTCCGTATTCTCCCTCCACCTCCCGCCTCCCAGCATGCCCTCTGTCCCTGACTTGTCCTCCATCTAGGTCATAACTGACCCTCGTAGGGCAGTCCTCTGCCCGGCAGCCCCTGCGGCTAAGGTCCCAGAGGCAAAGGGTGGCTCAAACAGAGGCGGCTCCAGAGGGTGTCTGCAGGTGTCAGCAGGGGAAGCCAGTCGCCAGCCATCAACCAGCAGTGACAAACAAGGTAGGGGTGGCCAGGGTGGAGGAGTAGAGCAAACACTCTACTCTGGAATCCCTGCCACATAACATACCTACTTATAGTGTGATACTACTGTGATTATTAGCTTGCACCTTTTAGGATAGTACTGTGATTATTAGCTTGTTCCTTAGGATAATAATGTGATTGTTAGACTGCGCCCAACAGTTTAGTACACACTGACCTGATTCACATCTAGAAAGCACCTCTATAGGATAGCACTGTGATTTTCAGCTTGTGCCCTCTAGGATACCTCTGTGATTATTAGCTTGTGCCCTCTGGGCTAGTACTGTGATTATTAGCTTGTGCCCTCTAGGCTAGTACTGTGATTATTAGCTTGTGCCCTCTAGGCTAGTACTGTGATTATTAGCTTGTACCGTCTAGGCTAGCACTGTGGTGGTCAGCTTGTGTCCTCTAGGATACCTCTGTGATTATTAGCTTGCACCTCCGAGGATAGTACTGTGATTATTAGCTTGTGCCCTCTAGGACAATACTGTGATCATTAGCTTGAGACCTCTAAAACAGCACTGTGATTATTAGCTTGCACCTCTAGGATAGTACTGTGATTATTAGCTTGTTCCTTAGGATAATTCACATCTAGAAAGCACATCTGAATCACATCTAGAAAGCACCACTACAGAATAACACTGCAACTTCTCAGCTGGTGCCCTCAATGATACGTCTGTGATTATTAGCTTGTGCCCTCAAGCCTAGTATTGTGATTATTAGCTTGTGACCTCTAGGCTAGTACTATGATTATTAGCTTGTGCCCTCTAGGACAGCGCAGTGATTATTAGCATGTGCTCTCTAGACTAGTACTGCGATTATTAGCTTGTGCCCTCTAGGACAGTACTGTAATTATTCATTTGCAAGGGGTTTGGAGTTTTGTGTCAGGACAAACTGGTACCCTGCACAACCGTTCATCTGGGCGAGGGGTTTAGCCTGCAGCCTGGTATATGGTTTGTCTGGGAACCAAACTCCAGGGTTCCCGGGAGGTTGAAGTTCTAGGTGGGGTGACAAATCCTTGTTAGTTGTGGGCGCTGGCAGTAAGTTGGTGATCCAGTACTTTCCATAGTTAATCACAATTCAGTCTTGAGTTGTTGTTGTACATTGTTTTTTATTTGGTCAGATACAATATAAAACTTGAGGCACTTGTGTCAGAGTGGTGAAACAGAAAAAGTTGGCGTGCGTTTTGACTGTAGTCTTTATCAAGGCTGTGTGGGGTGAGGGTTTAGGAGTGATAGGTGGTGTTGGAGAGTGAGCGGTGTAGTGGCATATTCCGTATTGGGAACATTGTTGGAGACAACATATTAAAATCCATCATGGTTGGTCACAGTAAAGCATGGGTGATAGTAGGTTAATACGAGAGTTGAACAGCATGATATGTGAATTGGGACATGTGGTGAGTGGTAGGTGGTGGTGATTGGTAAGGAGCAGGAAGGCATGTTAATAACATGGTTCATCATTAGTGATACATATAAAGGCATAAGCATTTAGACATTGATCAATTCAAGCAGACACAGTACCAAGGAGAAAAGAACGGGGGGAAGGTAAAGGAAATGAAAGGGAGAGTTAATGCAGGGTTGAGGCCCATGGAGTTAGTGCAGGAAAGATCACAAATTGGGGGCTTGGGGGCCAGTGCCTACCAAAAAGTGGCAGAGCAGGCTCGTGTTGGAGCACGTAGGAGAAACACCCTAGTTAGGGTGATGGAATGTGGCTTAGTAGCCCATCTGGAAGAAAAATGATGATGAGGCTGTGGTTAGGCAGGTGCCATTTGCCTCTAGATGGGGTGGCGTCTGGCAGTTGTGGAGCAATGTGTAGGGGCAGGCAGGGCTGAGGTCGGGCGCGCTTGTGGGCAGTGAAGGCTGGAGCAGGGGGTGTAGCCTGTATAGATGAAGTCGAGTTGCCAGCTGGGTCCTTGAGTAGTTGAAAATGCGGAGTGAAGGCGGTGGTCCGCCCACGAGGGGTGTCCCGAGGGGGCCAAGTATGGATGCCCCTGTGGTGATGAGCGGCATGCTGAGGGGAAAGGTGTAATCCTAGTCCCCTAGGGGGTTTAGCCTGTATAGATATTGGCAAATTACCGCCTGGGTCAGAGAATAGTTGAAAGTGTGGAGTGAAGATGGTGGTCCGCCAGTGAGAGGTGCCCCGGGGGGCCCATTTGTGGATGACCCTGTGCTGATGAGCGGCGTGCTGAGGGGAAAGGTGTAAACCAAGTCCAGTGCATGCAGGTGGCCCCGTGTTGGGGGTTAGATCATGGTGGAAAGCAAGATCGGGGGTTCCAGGGGGAAGCTGAGGTGGTGTCCCTGTTGGGAAGTACGGTGAGGCAGTGCTGATGGAGTCAGCTTACCCTTCCCAGAGTGGGGGTGCCAGTTTACTCGAGATACAGTTTTTATGCAGCACAGGATAACTGCTGGCATGGCAAGGGGAGTGGGGCTAGCAGGGGCGAATTAGCATGATGCCAGTGTGGTGGTCGTGTGGTGGGGCTGTGCAGCGGATGGGACTGGGTCGTGCATGGAGAGTCATTGGCCCCGTGATGAGATCGCTGTGCTGGTGGGAGTATGAGAGCATGGAGCCATGAGGCAAGGGTGGCGTGCCTGTGTGCCAGCTTAGCAGACCGGTGGCTGGGCTGGATAGAGAGAATGAGGGAGGCTTACCTGAGACAGGATGTCAGCGTCCACACCGAATGGTTCCAGTCAGGAAGTGGGTTTTCCCATCCGGATTAAGACACATACTTCCTGATTGGAAAGAGGAAACAGAGATCTGATTGGTTGGAGGCCCGTGATACATGAGCTGACATATTGTGGTCTGATTGGTGGTCTGAGGTATCAGTCAGGGGGGGGGGGCCTTTCCGCCGTTGTTTGAGCAACATCATTTATTGATAGTAAGAGCGGCCCAGAGTGGCAAGAGGAGGGAAGGGAAATGTGGGAAAGTAACACGTTATATGATATATAGAAGGTCCATGTGAAGCCATGCCACGGTTTCTAGAATGGTTTGCTAAAGGGGAGAGGGACACGAAAAATGTATTTTTTTGTTACATATCCATTGAATGGGGGGAATCTGAGGATACATGGCAGAGCGATGGTACTTGTTTGAGTGGAGAGTTCTAGTGCACATTTGGCTAGGTGTCCATGGTAAATGGAGGGACCATGGGAGTGCGCTAGGACTGATTGGAATTGAAAAGTCTAGTGGACTTTGGATATGGGGGCCCTGGTGGGTTAATTAATGGTCACAAAGTAGGTGCCAAGGGGGCAATAGTGGACCGAGGTGGGGAGAAGAGTTGACAAAGTTTGTCACATCTGCTGGTGACAATAATTGTAGTGGGTTGTGCATGGGTGGAACAACGACAATTGTTGAACGGAAGGCTGTGGAGCCCCCTGGGCGTTGTTACTGACATGGAGTTTGTCAGAGGGTGGTAAAGGAGCCAGCTAGGTCTGGGTAATGAGACAAACATATATAAGCGTGTGGAGTCTCATGGTAGTTTGAAGTTGAAGGGTGGAGGGGTCTGGTAATAGTGCCACCAGTAGGAGAGGGGTGGTTGGTCAGATATTGCACAGAGGACCAAGGTAAAATGAAAAATGTGAAGGTTAAGTGTCTAGCACTTGGGGCTGGAGGGCCAGAATTAATTAGTTCCCGATCGGGTGGTACAGATACAGGAGAGTTAAATCATGAATGAGTGACCAAAAAGGAAAATGTTTGTCTCATAAGAATTGTGAATAACTATCGAAAGTACTGGATCACCAACTTAATGCCAGCACCCACAACTAACAAGGATTTGTCACCCCACCTACTGTGACTATTAGCTTGCACCTTCTAGAATAGTACTTGGATCATTAACTTGTTCCTTAGGATAATACTGTGATTATTAGACTGCTCAGACCCTTAGAGTTTAGCACACATTGGGCCTCATCACGAGTTGGGTTGTAGCCCTTAAATGCGGTGGTAATGGTATTACAGCCGCATTTAAGGGCTGGCCCTATCACGAGTTGGGCGCTAATTGGACTGTTTTACCTCCAGCCTTTCTCTGGAGGTGAAAATCCCCTGTTTTCGGCTGTATTACCGCCGGCTGTATTAGCCTGCATAATTAGCGCTGAAAATACCCCATTGAATCCAATGGACCCAATTGGGAATGGGGATTTACCGTTAACACCCAACTCGTGATCTGGTGGTAATACAGCCAGACCAGTCGGTGCTAGGGCTATTACAGTCGGCGGTATTACAGCCGGGAATACAGCCCAACTCGTGGTGAGGCCCATTGACCTGATTCATATCTGGAAAGCATAACTACAGAATAGCACTGTGATTGTCAGCCTGTGACCTCTAGGATACCTATGTGCTTATTAGCTTGCACCTCCTAGGATTGTGCCATGATTATTAGCTTGTGCCCTCTAGGATAGTACTGTGATTATTAGCTTGAGAACTCTAAAATAGTACTGTGATTATTGGACCATTCCTTAGGATAATACTGTGATTGACTGTTAGACTGTACCCTACCATTTTGGAAATTAGCACACATCGACCTGATTTCACATCTAGAAAGCAACACTACAGAATAGCACAGTGATTATTAGCCATGCCCTCTAGGATAGTACTGTGATTATTAGCTTGTGCCCTCTAGGATAGTACTGTGATAATTAGCTTGTTTCCTTTAGGATAGTACTGTGATTATTAGCGTGCACCTTATATCATAGTACAATGATTATTGGCCTATTCCTGAGGATAATACTGTGATTGATTGTTAGACAGTGCCCTACCCTTAGAGATTAGCACACACTGACCTGATTCACACCTAGAAAGAACCACTACAGAATAGCACTGTGATTATTAGCCTGTGTAATTTAGGATAGTACTGTGATTATTAGCTTGCACCTTCTAGGATAGCACCGTGATTATCACTTTATGCCCTCTAGGATAATACTGTGGTTATTAGCTGTACCCTGCTTCACACCTCTGAGATGTGTTGTATTGCTCTAAGTCTCTTCCAGGGAATACCACATTAGGGACAGCCACTGGAACACCCTGCTGATATAACCCTAGTAGACCTCCCCAACTGGACAACCCTAACTCGATACAGCGACTGAACTACCCTAGAGATATCACCTGACTAGACCACCCCAACAGACAGAGTTCAAGCTTGTATGGGACAATCCCCCACACCCAACTCAACACCACAAGACAGCTAGACCAAAAGCACACAGACCAACTCTGCAACAGCGCCCGGAAAAAAACCCCAAAAAACACTCAAGCTCAAAATGCTGCGCAAACAAATTGGACCAATGGAAAGACAAAGAGCAGAAAGTACAAACCCAACTGAACATCACTGAAGACTCACAACTGCACAAAACACTCCCACAGACAAGCATGACAACATAACCAGCGCAGAGAGAAGAGAAAAATCCATTTACCTAACTCCATACCTCGCAAATATCCACTCACCAGAATTAGCCAACCCAACATACAAATCAAGAACGACCAACAACCAAACACAACCACGCAGAAGAAGAACGGACAAAGCTAGAAATAACAACAACATAATCGATGCCCTAACCCCTTACATCACCAGAACAAGAGGACCCTCTGCTTAACAGCCACACAATTTAGAAGAGGAGCCTGATGAAAACAAAAACCCAAGACTGAACCTAGAAGAGCTTCTCCATGACACATACACAACTGTACCAACACCTCAACTAGAGATTGACCTGGAAGGAATCATTAACACCAGTCAGAAGACAACGCCAAAAATAATGCAAAAAAACGAATTAAACCTTTAAAATCCAATGCAACCCAATAAACTCAAGATCCATGTCAAAACACTCAACAAAGATCTTTGACCTTTTCTGCAACAACAGCATCAACAGCCTATTCATCACAGAAACATGGCTTGATGACAACTACAAAATCACACTCCAAAGCTGCCTCCCCACCAACTTCAAATGACACAGGAAAAATAAAAAAGGAGGAGGCCTCGCAATAGCATTCAAAGAACACTGTAAAAACAGACACACCTCTTAACATCAACAACTGTGAAACCATGGTCATACACCTATCGGTGAATCCAAAATCAAACATCAAATTCATACCAGTCTACCTTTGACGACAACTTCATAGAAGCCATGACAATAATCCTGGGAGACTTCAACATTTGGTTCGAAAAAAAACATGCCAACTCTCAAAAATCACTAATTGGACAGCTAACAACCATGAAATTACAACAGTTTATCAAAGGGGCAACACACTTGGCAGGACACACCCTCGAAGCAATCTTCGCCAGAAAAACATTTATCACCACTGCACCACTGATCAAATACTTTGGAGCGACCATCTCATCATTCCATTTGTGATTACACTACCAACTCAAGTCAGGATCCATCCCTTCAATCTCACAACCACCACAAAAAACTGGAAAACCGTCAAAGCAAGCAACCTAATGGAACAACTGGAGATGACCAAACCTTCAGCAGCAGAACTGGAGAAGGCAGACCTAGAAAGGAAAGTGGAGCTACTCCACAAATGGATTGCTTATACAAGTGAAAATATCACCCCGGAAAAAACTTTTACCCCCTCAAGAAAAAGAGCAATGGCAAAATGGTTCACCCCACACCTAAGCACTGTGAAAAAGAACAACAAGAAGCTAGAATTGCTCTCCAAATACAGACCGATTTTAAACATTCCATAAGCGGCAAAACTCCTAGGAACCTATGTATACAAATTAACCCAAGAACATGTAGAAAAACACCACTTGCTAGACCAAGCACAAGTCAGCTTCAGACCCGCAAGAGGAACACAATCGGCATTACTATCCCTCTGAGACGACCTAAAAATGAACGCAGACTCCAACACAACCTCGGCTCTGATACTGCTCGACCTCTCCATAGCCTGCGACACAGTAAGCCATGACACCCTAACTAAAAGATTGGAAGATATAGGTATAACGGACATGGCACTACTCTGGTTGAAATAATTCCTAGCAGACAGAACAGAAACTGTATGGATAAAACCCTTCAAATCTACTCCATGAGTTAACAACTCTGGGGTATCACAAGGATCCTCACAATCACCACTATATTTCAACATCTACCAGACTCCAGTGATCTTCAAAAAATACAACATTACATGCTATAACTATGCTGACGATACTCAGATCATCTACAAAATTGAAGATAATCAAGCCGATCACTCAACCCTAATAGAATGTCTAAACAAAGTCTTTGACTGGATGAACGCCAACAACTTCAACCCAGGAAAGACAGAAATCATGATCATATCCAAAAACCAAGAGAACAACACCTACATTTTCTGGCTGACAGAAATGGGTACCGCACCCACATCATCTAAAGTAGTCAAAAATCTGGGAGTCCTAATGGACAATGCCCTAACCTTAGAACCACAAGTAAACACAATTATTAAAAAATGCTTGTTCCTACTTCATACAACAACAAGAATCCTACCTTTCCTCTCCTTCACCCACAAAACACTGACAATCATCGCCCTCATCAAGTCAAGAATGGACTACGCAAACAGCCTCTACCTCGGGATGCCAGAATACCTCCTGAAGAAATTACATCACCTCCAAAATCCAGCAGCTAGACTACTCCTCAAACTATCCAGAAGGGACCACATCATTCCAGCACTAAAAATACTACATAGGTTCCCAATCAAACATTGTACCACATTCACAACAATGTGCATAACACACAGGGCAATCAGCTGACAGGGAGCAGAATTCCTACAAAAGAAAATAACAATCTACAAGCCTACAAGACTCCTCAGATCAAGCAATGAAATCGCTTGGAACAAAAACCATACATCAATAAAAAACTACGGGGCTCATCTTTCTCCTACCTGGCTGCAAAATCCTGGAGCAACCTCTCAAAAGAAATAAGAAACACCAAATACCACCTAAAATTTAGAAAACTTCTAAAAACCTGGCTCTTCAACACGTCGGAACCAAATTGAAACAACTAAACAATCAGACAGAAAACACAAAGAACAGATTGACAGAATACATGATGGCACAGACAACACCCAGAACCTACTAAGGGAAACTCCTACAAGAACAAGAGAGACAACGCTGGGTGGAAATAGAACACAAGCGACAACCACATGAGGACAGAAATTAGCATACATGCCCAACACTACCAATAACCTTACACACTCAGAAAGGACATTGAGCAAAGGGGTAGCTCGCAAGTAAATCAATCCAAGAACTAGGTTACAGCAAAGACACACTGGGATAAAGGGGCTGACTGAATACAAAGATGGAAACATGAAAGTAGCTAACTTAGCACAATGTCAGAGAGATGAGACAGCCTTATCGCGCTGAAACTTAAATCACCGAAAGGAAACAACCCTCTCTAACCCATGAAGGAACACAATAGAAATATGCTTCTCTCCTAACAGCAAGGATACTAACCAACCCAACAAAAAAAAACTCTCCATTCCTCACACACCTCTCACACTCTAACCAAACACAACCAAATTTCTTAAAGCAGCAGCAATCTGCATGCACTTCACCACACCGCAACAACAACAACTCCACACAGACTCGCCAAATAACAGCACATGACGGACTCAGAACCGAATACCACACCAATATGCTCGGCAAATGTGTTAACTGAATTGAAGGTGCCAACAGTACTTCACAGCTCCCTTGCTCTTCTCCAAACTTTGTCCTACTAACACGTCTAACCTACCCCGCTTTATTTCAGATCTACCTGAGTGCCAGGGTACCACTCCAGTGGTGATAGTGCATGGTACAAATATGCTTTTACATTAACATTAACATGTCTACATTTGCATTCCACAAGAAGGCAATGATGGCATTGTAATCATCGATGTACTTCGATGCCTCGTCCCTTTTAATGTTGTATGTTTTTTTTTAGGGAATTCCCCTTTTACACTGTGTCTAACATAAGATATCAAGCGGTTTACTTGTCCTTTTGTGCAATAGTATGTACCTTTGTTTTTGTATTAAGGTCAGCAGTATTTGCCACACTTATGCTTTTGGAAGCGTAAGATGTGTATACATAGGTCACTATGTGTGGTTTCTGAAGAGATGTCACAGGTAATGTATGTTTCAATACATTGGAAAACAGTGGCATTACTGTCATGGGCACATTTGGGAGCATCTTTTCTCCACAAATGCATGTGTAAGTGTGGTGCCCCTCTGAATTGGTATTCCTTTCTCCAAAAGAAGTGTTCTACTTCTCTGAGTGGAGTAATAGTTTCATTGCAGATGAAGTACAGCATGGCAATGAAGCAATGGTGAAAGTACCTTGAAACATCGACAGGTCAAGAGAACAGTGTTCGCCTGGTGTTTTTATAACTATGAACTCTTTATTTTGGTTTGCAGTGCATAAGAAGTGATGCAAGTGATCCTATGCATATTCTGAACAAATTAAAGTAACAACCCATATGAGTTTTACTAGGTTCCTTGGTATACAACGTACATCAGCATGACCATTATTTTTTCTTTACCAAGTTAGCCATGAGATTTCTGCTTGACTGCAACACTTCATCATTTTTTAATGTGTGTGCAACTTCATAACACAGAGTTGCTAGTTTGCTTTAAAACAGGAGATGAACAATGTATTCTATATTTTGTCTGAATCTTGAGTCTTCAGAATACATTTGTAACAAGCTATATTCTGATGCACTAATTTGTGTGGATGTTTCATCATAGGTATGTTATTGTTATTGTTGCTGGGGAGCTTGCTGGATGCCCGGTCACATTGGTGAATGTGTACGGGCCAAATGTGTGAAGATTCTGGTATCTTTGCAGCCTTGTGGGTTAAATGCATGAAGTATTTGCATACGCACTTAGTTGTAGCAGGGGACCTGAATGCAGACTGCACGGTCACTAAAGCTCTTTAGGGGGGATGTTGAAGTGATGTCTGGAGGGCTTTACATCTGGAAGAGAGGGGCTATTCCTTTTGTTCCTCAGTGCATGACACAAGATCACTCCTCGATTATATCCTAGCCAGGTCAGAGCTGATTCGAGGCAGTGTATCTTGCACAATGACACAATGCACACTGTCAGAACAATCCCCTATGGTATGGCAGTTCCAATTGGCTGGCTTGTCATTAGTGTGGCCTTGTCATTAGTGTGGCCTCACTACTACTTGGTGGCACAGGTCTCGTTTGTCTCCTATTGGACGCCGACCTCTGGTCAATCCCCACATGTTAAATTGGAAAGGAGGGCAGCATTCCCATCCTCGTTACAGAGCTCCCTGCTCTCATTTAAGATAAATGACAAGTACCCATTCGATCCAGCGGTGTGTACAGTACATGCATGGGTGCGACTATGCCGCAGGTTGCAGATCCCATTTCTGTACACTCCAGAACTTAACGTCTGGAATATTTAGGCCCTAACCCCAACATGTGACAAAAAAATAAGTATGGATCGGTCGAGGTATGGTGTGCAAATCTTGGCGGACTTCTATCCACGGGGATCATTTGTTTTATGGGAACAGGTTCAGGAGAAGCTTGGGGATACATTTGGGTTAGCGTTCCAATTCCACAGGCTCTTGAAGGTATTCAGAGTGTGGTCACCTTCATTCCCATCAGAGCCCGGAACAGTCCCCCTGATGACATATATAGTAAATTTGGCAAATTGCAGGAGGATAGTGGCTACAATATATGCCATGGCCCAAAATAATACACCTGGGGAAGTAATGACTAGCAGGGCGAAATGGGAAAGGGATATTGGTGAGGAAGTGGGGATACTAGGTGGACATCTATGTGCAAGCAGTCTAAAAAAGTGGTAATTAACACTTGGTTTATGCTGATAAAACTTAAAATCCTCCAACGAGTTTATCTGACACCAGCGGTACTGGCAATATTTGACAGTAGGTGCGATGGTAGATGCCTCTGGTGCAGTAAAGATAATGGTGATTTTATACATGTGCTGTGGAACTATCTGCATTTAGTCATCTTTTGGACGAAATGTGAAAGAGGGCATGGTTAACTGCAAGGTCCTGTAGAATATTTAAAGCTGCATGTTTGGGTTGGTACAGGGCATCTCGAAGAGTGGGAAGAAATGACTACCAATATGTATGATACTGGCGAAAAGATGACAGCGATATGTAATTCAAAGTTATGGACATATATTTCAAATTGGCAGTGCATCAGATTTCTGTGGCTGTAAATACGAACCTACTTAAATAAAGTTTTCTTTTAAAAGAATGTTGGTAGGAGTAGGGAAGTGGCAAAGTTTTCATATGCGGACTATAAATTGGAGTTTAAATAGTTTTTTTGATTGATACAATAATATACAAGATTTCATAGAATAAACAATAACTTAATTTACGAAGGGTGGGGTATCGGAATAGGAAACTTAAATGGGAGTATGTGGAGTTTCTATAAAGTCATCATCAGGGGGAGGGAGAGACGTTTAATCAAACCGTCTTTCATTTATGTTTTCTGGATTTGATTGGGTTGCTTGCTGGAGGGAGGGGGAACAGGTATAAGTAGGGCAGTGATAATCAAGATTACTAATGACATGAGTTTTAACATAAATTACAAGTTCTTGATATTCATTTCTATATTCATCTGATTTAGGACAGTGATAATCAAGATTTCTAATGACATGATTTTAACATAAATTAAATGTTCTTTATAGTCATTGCTAAGTTCATCTAATTTTGATTCTGTACAGTTGGGGTTTGCCTTTCTGTCATTCTGCGATGTGGTTTCTTCATGTAAAGTATGTACCATAAGAAAATAAGAAATTATTATTTCAATAAACTCTGTATAAATTACATTATTTGTTTGCATTGAAAGATATATCGTTTACCGTTAGAGATTTCATCATCACTCATTTCTTCTTTGGGACTGTTTTCTTCTAGCCACTCATGTGTGTTTGCCATTTCTCCCAAAACAAAGAATGGTGATATGTTGGTACCGTTATTTCATTCAAGGGTTGCCCCACCTTATGGTGATAATCCCTCCTACCAAGTGAGGATATAATATATCTATTTAACCAAAAAGAAGGGCCACGTACATAATCAATCAACATCACACGTTACCCTCAGTATTAGAAACACTACCAGCAGCCACCTAGCAAATATGGGCTGTGTATAATCTAATGAGACAATTACTCCCACTTCTCTAAAAAGTCAAGTTTTAATTCATAGCACGCGTATCAAAAGCAACAAATATACACCACATAAAAGTATACAATGCTAAAAAGTAGTTTTTCCACCACACAGAATCAAGTTCTTCAATACTTGAAACATAAACGTAGTAGCAACTTAATTTACTCTTGCTCCCTACTACGTGAAAATAGCCCAATTTATATAAGTTTCTGTCCTTGATGTTGTAAATATCTGGACATTCTTCAGGGGCAGGTTTGTCTTGTGCTTTCTGTAGGATTCTCTGTTCTTTCCTTTACAATTAGTTGAGGGTACATACAAACATATACACATTACTACATGGGCATTGTTGGTGCATTTGCTAAACCTAGCCATCCCTAATCACCCCTAGGGTGTAACAAGTATACAATTCATAATATACCTGTTACGAAAACTTTTAGTCCTAACTGTTTACAAGTTCATTAACAATTACAACTATTGTTATACACCTACCAAATGGTAAGGAGACTTTGCCTATACCCAAACACACCTCCTAGGAACTCGCAAGTCCCTCATACCGACACATGGACGGTATTACCATGAGTCTCATTAGAAACTACCAAGGGGGAAAGCATAAATATGCGGTTTCAAACCTCACCTTGGTCACAAAGACTTGTCACTTCTCTCTCGAGGAAGACTATAATTTTTCTTTCTTTTTCTACCCACAAATTACAAATCTAATGAAAGGGAAAATCCTAACTTTAGTTCTTTCTACTTTTTCAGCATCAAGATAGCGAATATAATGTACAATCATTAATATTACCATCCTCCAACAAAGACTAAAAAGGTGAGGGTAGCTATGGAAATACAAACACATATTACATAATCCCTCCAGTTCAATTTTTAAACATTGAGCAAGAAAACTATACATCCTATATTTAATAATAGTGGAGATTAAACAAATTACATTTGGAAAAGGGAGGAGTGTGCAGAGGATGCTTTACAGACAAAAATCACTACATCAGTACAACAGCTGCACTAAGCACTTATTAAACTATGAACCTGGTTTCGCATCAGCAAATTCGAAATAGTTTGATTTGTTTTCGGTATGGGTGTATGTACTAAACTGCCCGCAAGGTCTATAGTTTGTGCACCTGTAGAGTTGTTTATGCAACCTTCACCAGGAAACCGAGACAAATAACCTATGTCTTCAGTTTTTATGTCTTCAGTTTTACAAATAAAAATATGAATACATGCCAACCTTGTACCTTTATTTTCAGTGTAAATCGTTTTAAAGTCTAGTCATACCATTATTTGAAATAATAGATAGACAAGAAAAAGTTACCTGTGTGTAAGTACATAAACCTCGTTATAAGCTACAGTAAGAATCTTAGAAATGGCATTTCAATACTTTTTGTAAAATCTGTGTGTGTCCAAGTTTGGCCACTTACACCCATGAGAAATGAATATTGGCATTTCATACTTTATATATAATCTTTGAATTTTCGTTAAAAATTATTATTGTTACGTAATACTCCTATTTGCACAGAAATGTGTTTGCAGTGTGGAATCCCTTTTTCAATTAAACAAAATATGCTAATTAGCTTTTCAAATCTGTGTGTGTCCTTTTTTTGGCCACCTACACACATATGAAGTTAATAACGATTTTTTTCAATGTAGTCTATAAAAGTTAGTTGATGTTTTCTTTTAAAAAAAACAATGATATCACATTTTATATCCACAGTGCAATGACAGAACACATCCCTGGACTTTTGTGGAAACCACCACACTTGAAATATAAGTACTTTACAGATTCCATCAACTAGTACTTCAAGTAGGCTGTTTTCCTTTTTAATTGGAATATAATACTTTGTGTAAACTTTATGTGCGTCTTTATTTTGGCCACAAACACACTTAAGACGTAAAAGACAATGGGGCTTGTTACGAGTCCGGTGGTAGCCGTGCCGGTAAAACCGGCAGGCTGCCGCTGGACTATAGTGATTTATTGGCACCGGACTTGCCGGATTTACTGGGGCATTACAGCCCCCGTGGTCCAGTAAATCCGGTGCCGGCATTTCTGTTAATCCCCATTCCCATGGAGTGCCATAGGACTCCACTGGTATGGGGACCACGGAAGCACTGACACCATTTGCAACAGTGCCAGTTCTTCCGTGAAACTGTGCGGGCGGGTGCCGCCCCGCTCACCAGGTCTGACATGCAGGTGGTACGGCACCCACCCGCAGAACTCGTAGTTTGCCGGTCTGGAAACAACAGTGCCAGCAAGCTTACCGGCAAGGTTGTTTCCAGACCAGCAAACTCGTAAAGCGGGCCAATATACCTAAATCCTACCATAAAATTCTAATTAGTGGTCAGATCTAATTTCTTTTCAAAATTGTGTACTTTTCTTTGTTTTGTATCTTCCTCCTATTGTTTACTTGTTTCAGATGTAAACAGTTATGAACATCTATACTCCTTAGCACTCCAAATAATGTACATGGAACCACTTATGAAACCCAGTACCTATAGGGAACACTTGAACATATTACAGTATACAGCGTTTTATACAATAAAACAGAAGTACAATATTGCAGAATGTTTTTTTTGTCATTTATATAATCTTGGCATTCTTATATATACATTTATTTTGTAGAGATTTCATATTGCAACATACTAACATAAAACATTTATTACCCTATTCTCCCATTTCTATCATCCATTTTGAATGTTTATAATCACAAAGAATATAAAACATATTCTAAAACTTTGCTTCTAGTAACATTAAGTAAGCATTCTTTAAAACCTTTGGCAATCTAGCTTGGTGGGTGACTATAGACTCATTGCAGACAAGCCAATCTTCTTCTGTACGCATGCATGTTTTTAAATGTCCAGATTGAATGGATACTCCATCATGAAAAATAATTGCACATGGTTTAAAAGTGTTCTTACTAATTGAAACTTGACTATTTACAAAATGACTTACTGACGTGCTAGTTTTACTACCATGCACACCATATCTTTGAAACATAATTAAGAGGTCCTTATTAAAAAGTTGATTTTGCAGTGTAGACTGTAAATTACAACCACAGTCATTGCAATATCTAACACTTTTTGGATCAGGAAGAGAAAGATATAAACACCTTACTGAAACATCCTGAGTATGACGGTCTTGCTTGCATTGTGGGCACTCATGCTTCCGCTCAGATGACATACCTGCAAATATATCTACACTAACTGTTTCCTGTGCTACTTCTTCAAAAATACTCATTACAAATTTCTCTTCCACTCGCAACAGCTACTACATTTCAGACTGCATGTGCATTGTGTGGTCTTTCATCGACAGATGCTGTAAGAATTGAAAGTTCCACACATAGCTGTTTGTCTACTGTTGGAGCTATTTCTTTCATCAGTGGTGTTATTTGAAAACACCATGCATAAAGCTGCATTTGAATAGCATTCAACTACTGTTTCATTACTACATCTACAATGGGAGTATTTCATAGTTGTATGACTTTCCAACGCCGTTATATTTTCTTGTTTTGTACTCTTAAGAGAAACCACTTTATTTTAACGTAGTTTCACTGGTTTCTTATTTTTCCTTGCTAAGTGATTAGCAGGTAGAGTTATTAGGCCATAGCAACGAGTATAGTCATTGTGGGGAGGATATAGTACATGTAATCTATTATATTCTTCAATGCAGGTAATGTCAGCTGTCAATTTTGTATCATCAAAGTTTATTAAATATAAACCGTCATTTTTTCTTATATGTGACAGAGCTAAATATGGCATTCCTACCTTGCACACTGTATGACAAATGCCAATTAGTGCTGCTGCTAAAGTCAACCCTAGTGATGTATTAATAGTAATTGCATATGCAGAGCAAAAGACAAATGTGCTCTTTTCACAAAAGTAGCCTTAAAAAGCATTAAGCGTGCAGAGGTCTGAAAAATGTAATGAGGTTCCTCTAAACTATACAACTTTACTTGAATATGTTCAATATTTGTACTGTGAGGAAAAGCAACCACTCTTCCCATTGCTTCATTGACTAGACCCATGCATATATTCAAGTTCCTCTTTAACATTACTGGTGCAATGATGCACAGTATAAAGGCAATTCTTGACCTGCTGTTTTAGAAATTGAACTGTCAAATTGAATTAATCAAGCCTTTGCTCTTTTATCTAACTCTAATGGCATAAAATGACCATCTAAAAGATCACACAATTTTATCTCTACAATTTCTTGCTTCTCAGAGAGCACCATTGTAGATTTGAACTTGTCACACTCTCCACGTATACACATCAAAGAAACACAAGAAAATTGTATTTTCTTGAAGAGTCAACATGACATCAGGCACAGTGCAACTTGCATGAAATATGTTATAAATCAGTCTCCCCTTTAAGACTGTATTCATATTCTCCTCAAGGATAGCTATATGAGTCTTAGTAAGCATTTCTGCATACTCTAAGTCTGCAGGTTGCCTAATATTAATGGTAAATTCCTGGAATTAAAAATTCCATACGTTAAAATGACCAATACTACATGCAGTATTTTGACTATCCTTTCATTGCAGCATCTTCAAAATTGGTTGACCTTTCACAGGAGTTAATTGTAACCAATCTCTGAATCAAGGACATGTTTACCTCTGAACAAAACATCTAAATCAGTCTTCAAGACCTCTTGCATTTGCATGTGAATGAAAGCTAGCATCAAGTTAGACACCATGCTTACTTCATCTACAATCAAGGTATTTCATTTTCTTAGAACCTTTCCTACTTCTTGTGCTGCACTTGATATAAGTTTTCGATACTATAGTTTATTGCCATGTTCCACGGGTAGCATAAACAATCAATGTACTTTTTTGTTGTGTAGGTCCTCCTGCTGGTGCTGGTAATGTTGTCTCTTGTGGAAGAGGGATGGCAATAGCTGATGCAATTTCTAAGATAAATAGCAGTTTTTCTAATATTCTCCCAAGTATGTGCTCTGTACTAGATTGTTAATGGATAATGAGTAAGTATTGCTGTAGGAGCTGTGCAAGAGTTAATTTTGAGTTTAAAAGTTCGCAGATCAGCAGAAAATGCAGTTTCCGAACCGTCAACGAAGCAGGGACCCACTTAGGATGTGCGGACGCCTTCACGAACACGTCATCATTACATTTGTGATGTCATCTTAGATGTCCTGGGTGCTAGTCTTAGAGCACAATGGTGGTGTGTTATGCTTGGCTTACCATAACTGGCAAATTTATGAGGTTTTAATTGTAACCATAATGTCCCTTTAACAAAGTTTTTTCATTGAATTTCATAGGTTTTCATTAGTGCAACGTAACCATAATGTCCCTTTAACAACTTTCTTTTAATATATATAGATATATATTACATGGCCACGGTAGTGGCCATGTAGTTATGGTTAAGTTGGTGTTTCCATAGGAAGAGCACTTTTTGGGCGGCTTATAACTTCGCTCTCCCTGAATGAATCCTCACCAAACTTTGCAAAAAAAAATATTTGGGTCACTCTGAATTGCAAAGTTTGGTGAGGATTCGTCCAGGGGTGGCAAAGTTATAGGGGGGGTCCCAAAACTTTTTTTTCCCATAGACTGAATGGGAAAAGAATTTTGCTTGCTTCTACAGCCCAAACAGCTGGACGGATTTTCACCAAATTTGGACCAGGAGCAGCGGCTTGGTCCCGAAAGCGTGCTTTTGCAAATTTGGTGAAAATCCATCCAGTAGTTTTTTTTTTAAATGACCAAAAAGTAGGTAAAAAAAAAGTTAGTGGTATCTGTGTTCAGTCCGCGGACACACTTCCCTGTTCGCTCCGCGGACAGTGTCCTGATTGGCCAATCGGCTTGCGTGATGTCTGCGGACATGCGACGTGTTCGCTGATTGGACAGCTTGGAGCGTGAAGCGCGTCAGATTTTCAGTAGCGCCCGCCATCTTAGATTCGCGGACGTCCGCGGACAGCGCGGTGAAACTTTGTTCAAAATTTGTATTTAGTAGAGTGTGTTGGTGTGTAGGAGTGTTTGGGGAGGGTGGGAGTGTATGAGATAGGATGAAAGTTGTGTTTTTTTATGTGTTAGACGTTCTTTTTGTGTTCGATTTGTCTGCGGACATCACGGGTGTTCTGAAATGGTCTAAATAAACTGAATGGGAGGTGTTCTGAGGACTCAATATTTGTCCGTTTTGTTTGCAAGCAAGCTGAAACTGTTCTAAGAACACTCGCGGTGTCCTGAAATGTTCGCAAATAAACGAAATGGGGGTGTCCTGAGGACGCTGTCCGTATTGTTAGTTGTCAAGTTGAATGTGTTCTAAGAACACTCCCGGTGTCTTGAAATGTTCGCAAATACACAAAATGGGGGTGTTCTGAAGACATTGTCGAACACTCGCTGTGTCCTGAAATGTTCGCAAATATGAATGGGGGGTTGTGGCTGGCAAGTTGAATGTGTCTAAGAACACTCGCGGTGTCCTGAAATGTTCGCAAATAAACAAAATGGGGGTGTCCTGAGGACGCTGTCCGTATTGTTCTGTGTCAAGTTGAAAGTGTTCTAAGAACACTCGCGGTGTCCTGAAATGTTCGCAAATAAACAAGATGGTGGTGTTCTGAAGACGCTTCTAAGAACACTCGCGGTGTCCTGAAATGTTCGCAAATAAACAAAATGGGGGTGTCCTGAGGACGCTGTCCGTATTGTTCTCTGTCAAGTAGAATGTGTTCTAAGAACACTTGCGGTGTCCTGAAATGTTCGCAAATATACAAAATGGGGGTGTTCTGAAGACGTTGTTGAATATTCGCTGTGTACTGAAATGTTCGCAATTATGAATAGGGTTTGTGGCTGGCAAGTTGAATGTGTTCTAAGAACACTTGGAGTGTCCTGAAATGTTCGCAAATAAACAAAATGGGGGTGTTCTGAAGACGTTTCTAAGAACACTTGCGATGTCCGGGGAATGTTCGTAGGGGGTGTCCTGAGGACGCTGTCCGTATTGTTCTCTGTAAAGTTGAATGTGTTCTAAGAACACTCGCGGTGTCCTGAAATGTTCGCAAATACACAAAATGGGGGTGTTCTGAAGACGTTGTCGAACACTCGTTGTGTCCTGAAATGTTCGCAAATATGAATGGGGGTCGTAGCTGGCAAGTTGAATGTGTTCTAAGAACACTTGTGGTGTCCTGAAATGTTCGCAAATAAAGAAAATGGGGGTGTCCTGAGGACGCTGTCCGTATTGTTCTCTGTCAAGTTGAATGTGTTCTAAGAACACTCGCGGTGTCCTGAAATGTTCGCAAATAAACAAGATAGTGGTGTTCTGAAGACGCTTCTAAGAACACTTGCAGTGTCCTGAAATGTTCGCAAATAAACAAAATGGGGGTGTCCTGAGGACGCTGTCCGTATTGTTCTCTGTCAAGTTGAATGTCTTCTAAGAACACTCGCGGTGTACTGAAATGTTCGCAAATAAACAAAATGGGTATGTTCTGAAGACATTTCTAAGAACACTCGCTGTGTCCTGGAGTGTTCGTAGAGGGTGTCCTGAAGGCGTAGTCCGTATTGTTCACTGGCAAGTTGAATATGTTCTAAGAACACTCGCGGTGTCCTGAAATGTTCGAAATAAACAAAATGGGGGTGTCCTGAGGACGCTGTCCGTGTTGTTCTTTGTCAAGTTGAATGTGTTCTAAGAACTCTCGCGTTGTTCTGAAATGTTCATAGGGGGTGTCCTGAAGATGCTGTTCGTATTGTTCGATGGCAAGTTGAATGTGTTCTTAGAACACTCAGGGTGTCCTGAAATGTTCGCAAATAAATGAAATGGGGGTGTTCTGAGGACACTGTCGGTATTGTTCGTTGTCAAGTTGAAAGTGTTCTAAGAACTATCACGTTGTTCTGAAATTTATGTAGGGGGTGTCCTGAAAACGCTGTCCGTATTGTTCGCTGGCATGTTGAAAGTGTTCTAAGAACACTCATAATGTCCGCGGACATTAAAAGTTTCCATAGACCATAGCTGAAATGTTTGACTCTGTGGATGTGATATGCTGCGGTGGTTGTGGCCAGGGCATAGAGTCTTGGGTGCATGGCCATATTCATATTTGCTTATAACTTTGGGTGAAAAACAAATGTATAAGGAACAAAGGTATTAGATACTATGGATGTGATATGCTGCGATGGTTCTCCTTATTATTGTATACTTACTGTTTGGTCTAGTAACCGGAGTACATGTATTTCTTGTTAATTTCTGTGATAAAAGAAAATAGCATGTTAGTAGTACTATTTTGTAATGACTTATTACATTGTATAATCAACAAACTTTTTTTTTGGACCCTCATATTCAGTAGATTACAAAGCAGAGTACTGTGCAATTTGCTCAGTTTCTGTATTTGTTGCTAAAATCATTGGGTCTGTGGGAGAAAAAAAGAACATGTTGGATTAAAAAAAAACCTTTTTTGTTATGTTAGAGTTTATTTGTTTGTTTGTTTTCAGTGTTCACTTGTTGTTTCTGGCTAATGCTTCATACTTTGGCTTGTTGCATTTTTTTGGAGCAGTAACATATTATTTATTTGTTTGGATATTATAACATTTTAGAGCAGTTAGATACCAATTGGCATATTCTAACTGTCTATTTTTCTGATATATTTTAGTAGTATTGATTTATCTATTTGGATATTGTTAAATTTCGGGACAGTTAGATACCAAATGGCGTATTCTAACTGTGTATATTTTGGTCTAATTTAGTGGTATTCATTTATCTGATTAGTTGTTGTAGAATCTTTGAGCAGTTAGATAGCTTTTGGAGTATTCTAACAGTTTATATTTTTTAACACAAGTTTACTTAGGGTTTAAATACAGTTTAGTTATCAAATTTTGGTTTTAAGAACATTAAATAAGCGTTTGTAAGATTTGCTAGTAATCTCTGCTTTAGAGTAATGGTACTATCATTACATTCAAACCATCCACATTTCTTTTTTATATATGCAGTGTAGTGCCCTGAATTGATTGTGGCTCCTGCGTGGTAGATTATACCTATTGTTTTCTTACCAAGTGGTATTTGACCATGTGTGAATCCAGTCAGCTTGCAATTGTTTTTGGTACCATCTGCATTGTAACGTAGAAGCATTGGTATTATGTATTTACTATGTGTTTCTATTACTAACGTGGAGCGATTATCTGAATTGCAGGTAGAGCATAATCTACCATGGTTTGCATCTTGTACAAGTCGCTGAAATGGAATGGATTCACAATTTGGTATTGATATATATATGAAGCGTTCATTGGGGATTTCTTCTTGTGTCACATTGTTGCAGAGAGCGCATGTATGTTTCCACATGTATGAAATCTGAAAGATTTTATTTATAGGTATGTTTTTGTTTTCCAGTACTTGTAGTAAGTACATTAGAAATTCTTGTGGATCTTCCTGTGAGTTTATAGTGAATTTCACCATTCCAGCACAGTAGTCCAATTGTTGTCTTATTCCATAAACACTATACGTGTTGTCAGGATTGTTTGCTGCATTTTTGTGAAGTACTAACATTTGCAAACACAATGGGTCTGTACTGTGTAAGTAAATGTTGTCAACAATTGGGGGTAATTGAAATAGAATATTATTGCTACATTTGCCTAGCAACTTACACCAACTATATTTGAGAATTTAAATGGTCCAGGTAGTTCTGTATCAAACTGCTTTTTTTGGAGTTTGTCTTCCTTCTTTAAAGAAGTACCTGGTTTACTTTCCCTAATTGATACATACATATCTTTGAAGAGAAGGAATCTAGCTGTTGAGCGTCCTATCCTTTTTACTTCTGAAAGTTTGTCAAAGAGTATATTGACAAACTGAATTTTGTTGTTGTGTGGGTATGTTTGAAAGCCAACAACTGTACCCAGTGCTCCATTAACTAGTCCTTGGTCCACGTCAAGGTTATGTTTAAGCATTACTCTGCAATTTAAGGATCATTTTAATATCTTTTCTAAGCCTGCTGTGTTTGAGATTGATTTTTCTAAACTATTTAGTCTTGTTGTGGGTTGGTCATGGTAGTGTCATACCATGTACATCTAGTTTGTCTGTGGCGCTAATTTCCAGGATTGGTTGCATTACTTTACTTAGCATGATTTCATTGAATTTGAAACAGCTTGCAAGAGTTGGCATTAAGGCCATACAATTGACATTTTTGTGGGCTAATTGTTCCATAACATCTGTAGCACATGCATTATCGCCATAAAGTGCATTAATGTGCCGGTTTTCAATATTGCTTCTGCTTCTTTAGAAAGTATACCAACTCTGATACTTTTTAAAATGTTGGCATAAGTGAGATCTGCAGATTGCTGCATGTTTTCTGTTAATTCTCTGTATTGGAAATGTTGCCAAAGGTTGACATTTCCAATGCTGCCAACAGTTTTACGGCAGAGTTTGTGTCCTAATGTTTTACTCGTGTTAATTGAAGCAGATCTCCAAAAACAATGTGTTTTCCTGCAAAGAGCTCTTCATAGTCTGTTTTGAGAACTTGTAATCTGAGGTGAATCAAAGCTAACATCAGGTTGGAGACCATGCTCACTTCATCTATTAGTAGCATTTTCATTTGTTTCAATACTCTGCGTAGTTCCATTGCAGCTTCTGCAGAAAGTTTGTAATAGTCTAATTTGTTCTGGTGTTCCACTGGTAATAGTAGTAATCGGTGTAATGTAACACCACCCATGTGGTAGGCAGCTAAACCTGTGGGGGCAGTGACAACAGCTGGCAGTTTGTTGTTTGTCAATTGTTGAAGGAACTTACTAATGATTTTGATTAGGAATGTTTTGCCAGAACCAGCTTCACCACTGACGTACAGTAGTATAGGTTTATAATTATGGCAGGAACATTCTTTATTTGCATGTTTTACACCATGTGCAATTTGTTTTGTTACTTCTTGAAAAATGTTACGTTGCTCATTTGAAGTGGGAGAATGGAAGACCAGGCTCCCGCCCTTCCCCCCTCGCGCTTGGCCTAGAGGATCACGGCCTAGACACCCGCCACGAGAGGAGTTTGCCTATCTACCAGACGACCAAATACCCTGGTACAGGAACATACGGATGTGCCCATCTACCTGCCCAGCAGCCCGCCCTGTCCATGCCGACACCTGCGGCACGGATCAACTCGACTAAACCTACACGTCGTTAGAGATGCCATGACGACCTAGCCAACGGTCAGCACTCCTGTGCAAATATACACACTGGACACTCCCACACCAATCCACACGAAGAATATACTCAGTGCTATGACGTAGGCGACAGACATACTCACGGACGTGCATCTTTATTATTTTCCACATAGGCTCTCAAAATGCAGAAACGCAAGACGCATCATGAACTTATTTAAAAAGGCTTGCTCACGCTTCTTCTAAGAGCCATGTACCATAATGAAGAATATAACAGGGACACAATACTGAGGATAAAGCAATATGATTCCGTAACCTAAAGTGCTCTGCATCAAACGGTTCCACCTATGCACCAGGCCCAAGTAGGCCGCAAGCAAAAGCTTCCATGAACATTGAATGAGCAAGAACTGGGTTGCTGACCCTGCAAAATGAGCCCGGCGAAAGCACAACGCCAAGGGCACGATGTTGCAATCTCGCACGCTGCAAGCCAACACCAAGGTCGCACCTGCAAGATAAACCAGGCACACAGTAGGAAAAACAATATTAATTATGTTGAATTTTGCCTCAAACACGGTCCCACCTCACGTGACAAAGCCAAACCTGACAAGGTGCCAAGCCCAGGAGGAAGGAGACGCCTGAATCCCACGTTTCAAGACACAGGCAGATACAATTAAAAGACTCATTGGACATCTGCAGCAGTGGGAGTAGTCGACCTCCCAACATATGAATAAATCCACACATTGTTTACACCTACCCTTATTAAAACATTGTTGCAAATGACAGGTGCACCGCGAGCTGGGAACAGCGATAGTCCCAGACTGGGAGGCTCGCGAGCGGACCAATCAGAACATGGGGCTCTTATCACTGACGCCATTAACATTGACCAATCCTCAGAGGTCTTCATGTAACAATTTTCATGTATCAAATTGAAGGGACAGCCCAGGTATACCACCTGACTAACCCTCAACCACTGACACCGTTCTCTATATGTGTGCTATACTAACCCTACCACTCGAGTAACCAATCCAGAGTGGAAATAGGTTTTTTACTAAACTTTGTAAAATGACGCAAGTAGCGCGTCATACTAAGGTAAAAAGGGCCTGCGAGCCCCACGATTGTGTGTGTGTGTCAGGACGGACGCGTACGCTCCTTGACCCATCCCTGCCGTTTTGTCTAATAAACAGCAGAGTCACCTTGCTTCTTGCGTGTGACTCATACTCTATCTCTTTTGGGATATACGGGAGGAGTTGGGGCCTCCCTGCCCGGAGGTCTGCGGACGGTCCGGCCGACCCCGGCAGAATTTCCCCCCGACAAGTTGGAGGCACTGCTGAGATCTGTTTAAGATCTGCTTTTATTTTTACTTGTTCCAGTTACTACTGTTGCGAGTAGGCCCGGCGGCGCGGCCCCCTCTGCCGTTGCCCCCTTCTGAGGACTACAGGACCATCGCGGAACTGCGAGAAGACCGGACAGCGCAATCCGGATATTGGCCTTCGGGAGCCGGTTGAGAAGTATCCCGCCTGCGGTTGGCGAGTGTCCAGACGTGGTCCAGACGAGGGGAGGTGGCGAGCCGCTTGGAGGGGTGCACGCAGTCGAGTGGCCCCGCATCAAGAGAACTTGGTGAGCATGCCACGCACAACAAGCAATGTGAAATTGTGAGGGAGGGGGGAGGAATTAAATACGGGAGGTGGGAGGTGTTGCACAGGTGCGCGGCGAAGGTTTTGACAATTTAGTGTTGGCAATGAAATGAATGGTAGCCGAAAGAGTGCGAGAGCAGTCGGGTACGTTACGCGAGAGAGGGGGGCGGAGCACGAAAACATCACGTGCGGCCGCTCGTAGACACTGATTGGCCTAGGTCGCGACTACATGTAAGGGTGTGTGTGTGTGTGGTTTCCTACGATTTGGCATTTATTGATCAATGAGTAGATGAGGATCCCTATTGTTCGAGTAAGAAACTCGATAGGTAGATGACGTTTCCCTGTAGGCGGTAGCTAGTCAGTTGCCCAATACGGAAGATAATTGGCTGGTTAAGCCCTCCTGTCGAGGGGCGTATCACACGCGAGGCGACGCAGTGTGCGCAGTCCAATTATATTATTGATTACCTTGTTCCAGGAGTGACAGGAAGACAGCTGTGAGGTTAACGGGGGTAGATTGCAAGTGTATTTTGAACTTAAAGAATATATGAAAAACTTACCAGTAGCTCGAAGAGATCGGTGACGTCACCAATAGGGCTTTCATAGGATATCCCGAACACAAGGCATCTTTCCTTCTGAGAGTGGTGGGGAAGAGAACTGTGATAAGGGAGTGGGAACGGAGATAAACGGTCATGAATTGATCAAGGAAAGGCGAAACGCAGGACGTGGCTGCGCACGGAGAACGCCGGCCACGGCAAGTGTAGAAGAAGGAGGAGGAGCAAGTGAAAATAGGGCGACTGTATAAGAACGTCACAAGGGGTGCGCAGCCGCAGGGGGCTACGTGCGCCTCGGCCGCAGGGGGCCGTAAGGGTGTTGTGTAAAGGAAGAAAGAAAGAAGAAAATATACAAATGTAAATACTATATTTTAATAATTTTCCTTAAGCGGACTATCGCAAGTCCCCAAACTTACGGGGCCAGGTAACGATATAAGGCTGTATATTGTAAACTGCTAGTGAGATAACCGCTACCAAATAGGGGAAGGGTAACAAGTGGAGCGCTACTATGTCATACGGGACAGGATCGGGAGGGTGGGGGAACACCCTCACTACCCCACTACAACACATATGTACCACACTGTCACCCCATAGGGAGAAACTGATTAAGTATAGCATAGAATGGACCCAGGGGACGGACAACAAAATGATAACACCGTGGCCGCCTAATGGTAGCTTCGATCCATATGCCCAACATTCACTACTAAACCATCTGCATAATACATACAAAGGGAAGAAGTTGGCAAACCACGTGGAGGTGTTTAACTTATGGAGGATGTTCCAAGGGTCCCGACCAGGACCAAATGGAATGTTCACTGTGGGGGAAATACCGGAAGAAAAAGAGATTAAGGAGGAAGGAGAGGATGGGAAAAAGGAGAGTGAAGACCCAAAGAACACGGGGAACGGACAAGAGGGAAGAGAAAAGAATAATAAATCAAATGAAATAAAAAAGGAACCGAGCAACGATATACCCCTAGCAAAGGGAGTAAAAACAGAGGGAGGGGGGTTGTACCCTTTAAGAGAGTTAGGAGAAATAGAAAGAGGTCAGTTAAGGGCGGCTGAGGGGTACTCGAACCCGGCATACAGCCCTCCACCATATGTGGCTCATAGGAAGATGCCAGCAGGGGAGGGGAGGACTGGAGAAGAACAAACTGTGGAAATAGGAAATGATGAGTGGGTAGCTGCACAGATACTATTAAAATTACGAGGTTCATTAACAGGAGAAGAGAAGGAGTTAGTAAGGAAAACAGACGAGGATAATACCAGGGAGAGTGGAATGAGAGGGGAAGAGCTGTTACGGCAAAAGGAAGAGATTTTGGAGGAACGACTAGCAGAGTTAAGGGATGAGCAGAACGAACTGATCAAACAGCTCGAGAGGGAGGAAAGAGAGAGAGCGAGGAAAAGGAAAGAAGGTAAGAACGAATTGGAAAAAATAAGGGAACGAACTGAGGAGCAAAGGAGAGAAGCTGAACGGGTAAAAGCAGCAGCAGAAAGGGTATCAAGAGCAGTGCTGCGAGAAAAGAAAAGGGAAGAAGAAGAGAAAGAAAAAGAAATGGCAATGTGGAAGAGGAGGTTGCTATCAGAAACGACTAAGAAATACGAAGAAGGGAGGGTGATAGAGAGTATATTAGAAAGGGAAAGGGTGAAATGGGAAAGGAAGAAAGAGGATGAAAGAATATTGGAAGAGGTGAGTAGTGAAGTAATGGAACTAAAAAGGAAAAGGGAGGAAAATGGTAGGGAGATGGAGGAGAGAAATGAAGGAGAAAGAGAAGATAGGAGAAGGGAGAGTGAAGTGTGGGGGGATGTATATAGGAACACAGAGGTAGCAACAATATCAGCGCAAAGGGGAGCGGTTGATAAAGGAGAAAAAGGAGGACTGGACCTAATAGACTTAAAAACAGTAACAATCAAGGGGAAAAAGACCGAGTGGGGGTTACCGTTTATGACTGACTTTTGTAGTGAAGAAGAGGAAGGAGTGGGGAAGGAAGGAAGAAACAGTGAAAGGGAAAGCCTAGATAAACTATACATCACCCGGACCAACACAGACTCACCATGGATCCGTAGGAGAAAGGATGAACTGGAGAGAAGTGAGGAGGAAGAGCAAGGAATAGTGGAAAGACAGACACATGAGGCCACACCGTCCCCATCACGCCCTCTCCCGTCCCACCCTACATGCTCAACCACCTCACGCTCGTTACGTACAATAAAACTTGCGCCGTTTACAGACGAACTGACACCCTATGCATGTCGGCTTAGAGACCTCCCTAGACGCAGGCAGGAAGGACGAATACACATGCCCATATTAAATACAGGAAGTGATGGAAGAAAGGGAAAAGATGGAGAAGAAAGAGTTACGAGCAGGGGAAATACAGACGAAATTGACGATGTAGAAGAGAGGGAAGAAGAGGAAGGGTGTGAGGACTCGATTTTATGGAACACAAAGGGTAAAACGAGACATAACTTAATGCCACTTCTGGAGAGGGGAGGGGTTAGACCACAGTACGTCCCTTGGAAGCATACAGACAAAGAAAATATAAAGTGCAGGCTCCCATCATTAAGTGGAGGTGCGGGTAAATGGATATATGAAATGGAAAAACACACCACAGGACAGAAACTGGCATTGGGAGATGTAAAGGGCCTTCTAATATCGATATTAGGGGATGCAGCGGATGACATTTGGAAGAGAGCGGGATTCCCTGGGGTAACAATAACAAACACATCGCATGATGGGGCACCATTCGCAAACTGCAGACTGCACTATGGCAGGCACTGAGGGTACAGTACCCAGACACATCAGACATAGGAGCAATTACCTCACGCAAGATGCGTGAGAACGAAGATCCTGTTGATTATATCCAGGAAATCCAAGAGAAGTGGCGCATGGAAACTAGAGAACAATGGGATAAAACACCAGCAATATTTTATCATATACTAGTACAAGGGCTCCCGGAAGGAGTTCAGAAACAACTGAAGAAAGTAGTGGGAATGGAAGCAAAAGCATGGCCAGAAATACAACTGACTATAGTGCATCATTGCAGGACATGGCAAGGAAAAATGAAACAAAAGGAAGAGGACAGGAAAACAGAAGAGGCTAAACTAGTACAGAAAAAGCTTACTAAATACACAATGGAAGGGGCACTAATAACTACGCCTACAACAATGACCCAAAGCCCCACACAAGTAGTGGCTGCACAAGATCCCTCCCAAATACCACCTTCACAGACTATAACACAACAGGTGCCGCAACTCCAACCATACACGACCAACATGGGAGGAGGATACCCAATGCCAGGAGCTGGGTATTATAATTACAACAGGGGGAGAGGAGGAATTATGAGAGGGAGAGGATATGGATATAATACCCAACAGCAGGTGGGAGGACTTAGAAATTCCTACCCCACAGGGCAACCAGTATACCAGGACAACACAGGGAACTTTCCATGGCAGAGTAGGGAACCACCGGTGTGTTGGAGTTGTGGATTATTAGGGCACATGTCACGCACGTGTAGAGTAAGACCAGGAACACCATCATGGAGTGATTAGGGACAACCAAGGCCCACACAGGAACAGCAGGGCATACAGCAACAGCAGACGTTGCAACAGGGAAATGAACAGCAACAACTAATAACACAACAACAGCTACAGACACATTCACTGCCACAACAACAGGTAGCGATAACACAACAACCCCAAGTACAACAAACACAACTGGGTAGGGTGACGGTCCTGGGACACAACCCTTACACAGGAAATGGTCAATCGTTGTACCCTCAATAGGACAGCCCACAGACGGCCTTGGTGTGTCCCATCCTGTCAGTAACACCTAATAGTGCGGAGGAACCACGCATAGAGGTAACGATAGGTGACAAAAAGTTATCATTCCTTGTTGACACCGGGGCGACCCAGTCTTGCATAAGGGAAGGTAAATTTAAGATGTCAGGCGAAGCCATGAACACCCAAGGATTCTCTGGGGCTAGAGGGTTGGTTCCTTTTACTGATAACATTCCCTTATCTATAGGAGATTATGACCTGTCAGTCCCACTTCTATATTATAGTGCCTCACCAGTAAATATACTGGGGAGAGACATAATGAACAGGTTGAATATGATGATCTCATTTACTGAGGACGGCATAATTTGCTCCACTCCAGGGATTAACATGCTCACAGCACGACAGATTATGCAAGCATACTGCGGACAGACAGCGATTAGGGCGGAGCCAGTAGATGGCGAACTCTTCCAGTACGGGACAGACATGGCATTTGCATGGATGCCAGGGATAGAGGGAAAAATCTGGAGGAGGCCAGCAGCCTATCTGTTCAGACCAGAAACACCAGTCAATGAACCAGAAGGAAAGGTGGTTCCAGTGGACATTGAGAGCATTATAGCAACAGCTGATTACATTGCTGTACATGCCCAAGACAGAGAAGGAAGGGCATGGAGGGCAGTGATAGCACTAGCAGAAGGATGTAGACTCACCCAGGTGTCAGATGAGGAGCTGTTCTCAGAAGAAAAGGAGGAAGGTGAAATGGCGTTTATGATGAGTGTGGAAATATGGCTAAGAGTGGCGTACAAACAAGTAGCACAGAAAATTGCAATGGCACTTGAGGCACCCGCATGCACCCCAGCCCCCTTCTTTAAGGAGGATATGACAAAGGTACCCACATCACTGTGGATTACTAGCCCCTATGACGTGGGGTGCATAAAAAGTATAGGGGGAGTAAGGATAAAATTGAAAAAAGGTGCAATACTCCCCAGAGTGAAACAGTACCCACTATCAAAAGAGGCAGATGAGGGCATATATGAAACCATAACGGCCCTTATAAATAATGGCATATTGGTCCCCTCAGAATCACCATGTAACACGGCTGTATACCCAGTGCGCAAGGCTAAAGGGGGTTCTTGGCGCTTCATACAGGATCTCAGGCCCTTGAACAACATAGTAGAAGCAGAATACCCCATAGCAGCAAACCCGGCCACCATATTGTGTGGCATTCCAGCAGAAGCATCACGATTTACAGTGATCGACCTTAAAAATGCATTCTTCTCAATACCATTGCACCCAGACTCACAAGATCTGACAAGCTTCACTTACAGAAACACAAAGTGGAAACACACCAGATTGCCACAAGGGTATTGTGAATCACCCTCAATTTTCAACAGAGTAATACAGATGGATTTGGGTAACATTGAAGTGGAAAGCACAGTGTTGCAGTATGTCGATGACATAATAATTTGCAGTACAAACGAAAGAACATGCAGAGAGGACTCATTAAAGATGTTGACAATATTGGCTGAGAAAGGTTACAAGGTAGACATGGAAAAGTTACAGTACTGTCAAGGACAGGTACTTTACATTGGTCAGCTCATATCCCAACATGGAAGAAAGATTGCACCACAAAGAGCACAGGCCATTTCAAACACACCAGTGCCACAAACAGTGAGGGAACTGCAGCAGTTCCTGGGTCTGTGCAACTACTGTAGAGCATGGGTATTTGATTACAGTTCATACATAGGGCCCCTGCTTGAGGTGTTAAAGGAAGCTAATAAAGGGGAGAAAAAGCTGGGGTGGACAATGGAAATGAAAGAGGCTTTTGATGAGTTGAAAGATGCGATATCAACTGCTCCGGTACTGGCATCCCCAGACTATGAGCGACAATTTTTTATATTTTCACATTGCGACTCAGCAGTAATGAAAGCAGTGTTGGCCCAAAAAACAAGCATGGGCTACAAACCAGTAGCATTTTACAGCGGCCACTTAGATCCTGTGATGCTAGGTCATTTCCCTTGCGAACAAGGTCTCGCCGCAGCTGCTTTTGCGGTAGAGAAAGCATCAGCAATCACCATGGGGTGCCCAACTACACTGTTTGTGGAACATGCACTATTTGCCATATTGAATAAACCTAAGTCCACCCTAACCACGCAAAGGGCATCAGGTTATGAGATCATCTTATCCAGAGCTGAACTATCAATTGTTAGATGTAGCACGGTCAACCCTGCAAGGTTCCTAGCAGAAGTAATTGAGGAGGGAGATTATGCCCACGACTGTACGCAAATAACTGAAATGTACCCATGTACTAGAAAGGTTGAAGAAAACGCACTAGAGGGAGGTGAGCTCTTGTTCATTGATGGGTCATCAACTATCGACCAAAGGGATGGTATAAGGAGGACTGGGGCAGCAGTGGTAAAAATGATGGCGGTACCGGTGTGTGTGGCAATGAAATGTGTACAATTACCACAGCATTACTCCGCTCAAGCAGCGGAATTAGTTGCACTGATCTTGGCGTTGAAGGAAAGCTTTGACAAACGAGTGACCATATATTCCGACAGCGCATATGTTACATCCACTGTCCACTCAGGGCTTTCGAAATGGAGAAAAGAAGAGGGTTTAGGAGAGCTGATGGCACTCCAGTGCAACATGCCCTCCTATTGGCTGAACTAATTGAAGCAATAAATGACCCCCAAGAATTAGCTTTGGTCAAATGCACCGCACACACCAATGGTGAAGACCACATCTCAAAAGGGAATGTAGCAGCAGACGCACATGCGAAGTATGCTGCATACTTTGGTGAGATATGGAACCCCCCAGAGTCACAGAGAGGGAGAGGGAGGGGAATGGCTAAGGAGATGTTGATAAGAGAAGGATACACCCATCTCCCAGCCACACAGATTATGGAGCTACAAGCGGCTGCACCAATGGCCGAAAAAGAAATATGGTTAAAAAGAGGATGCGCAATGTCACCAACCGACGCACTATGGCGCCAGGGTGACACTGGAAAGATTGTAATACCACTGGCACTATTGAACACCGCCCTGAGCCAACTACACTACCCAGCCCACACAGGCAAGGAAGTAATTGCAGCATGAATTAGGGAAGACTGGTTCTGCCCCGAGTTAAATTCTCATGTGTCAAATTTTATCAGCAATTGTCTCACATGTCAACAGTTTACGGCCGGTCATACTCTGAAGGTGATAAGAGGTACTATACCCCGGCCAGAGGGACCTTTCTGGCATCTCCATATTGACTATGTAGATATGATCAACTTATGTCAAGGAAATAGGTATATGATTGTAGTAGTATGCCCATTCTCGAGGTGGATTGAAGCAGGGCCCTGTTCACACCCAGATGCATTTAGAGCAGCTAAATTCCTAGTGAGGGAGGTCTTCCCCAGGTGGGGAGTGTGCGAGGTACTGAGGTCAGACAATGGCCCACATTTCGCAAACGAAATGTTCCAGCACATCACATCCTTGCTGAACATCAAGCATAAATTTGCATGTGCATACCAAACACCCACCCACCTGAATGGCCTATTAAAGGAGGCAATTGCAAAGATACAGCAAACAACAAAGAAGAGTTGGTTATATTGCCTTCCATTAGCCCTATTTGAGCTAAGGAATAGACCAGGGTCCGACCACCACCTCACCCCTCACGAGGTGGTTACCGGACGTCAAATGCGCCTTCCCCTAACGCCAACATCAAGAGCATTTACTGACCACGAGAGTACTGCGAGTGTTCTTGGTGATGAAATGTACCAATATGTGTCTTCTTTGATTACTAGTGTAGTGTTTGTGTCTCAACAGCTCGAGCGCACGCGGGGCGGGTCCAACAGCGATCAGCAAGAAGACGTGGATAAAGAATTGGAAAAGGAAAGACTGTGCAAAGTTGCTAAAGGTGACCACGTACTACTTCGCAATTTCAACAGAAAGTGGAACAGTCCACGATTCACTGGCCCCCATCTGGTAGAGGAGGTATCAACGAGAGCAGTAAAGTTACAGGACAAACGTGCTTGGAACCACTTACACGACATAAAGATCTACAAACTCCAGACCCGCCCCAGCGCCACCGACAGGGCCACTGGAAGAACAACAACAGCGTCACCAACGGAGGAAGAGACTTCTACCACAACTAACAGCCTAAGTGTCCCCATACCCTGCCACCCCCCAGATTCCCCAGAGACAACTATTAGAAAAGAAAGGGGTGATCCCCATACCGCCCACCCCATGGTTACACGATCAAAGGGTAAGGAGACTTCCGCCAGTTGAGCCCAAACCCTCTGCCCATTGACCCCCTGCCCACTGTAGTAACAATTGTACTGAAGGACATTGTTTTGCACATATACACATGTAAACACCTGAATGTTCTCTTTCTTTTCTCTCGCACATGCAGGTACAGCGTATTATTGTACTGTTAAGAAAGTAGATAACTAACCAATTCACTGCCCAGGAGTAGATGGTACCCTCAGACGATAATTACCTGGAAGAATTGTCACACCAATTTTTATATGAAGTAAAAAGGCCAATGTACCTGAAAAGAAGGAGGGTATGTGTCTACTACACAGCATTCCTCTTGGCCATAGAACATTCAATGCCCCACCTCCAACCATACTTGCCTGCCCTGAGAGATAGATCGCTTAGATTGGCGTGGGAACAGCTCTTCGCCTGGGCACTGAATGACTACTTGATAGGGAGAGCTTAATAACAATAACTAACCTTAATAACGAGCATATTAAGAATTTTCAGGCGGGCAACTGTAACGTCGCAAGAATAAGCTGCCGGACTGCAGCAAGGTAAGAGCAAAATGCTGGTGAAATTAGCATTTGTAATAAAATTGATAGGGATTTTAATGATCACCGGGTTCTTGGCTGCCTCTGTATGGCAGTACAGCTATGCTATCAATATTATTGCTGTACCCAAACCTAATACACCCCCACCCCCAGCTGCAACAGGTGTTATGTCAGGTGGTACTAGTAAAATCCCACCCAAGGAAAATAGAGTTAAACGCAGCACATACTCAGATAATAAAGGCATTGACAACTACGTACAAGATTCAGCGCACATCTCAAACAACATATGGTATCAACATATGACCCACATAGGTAAGCAGACAACAGAAGACAGCTGCTACGTTTGCTCATTGATCCCATACGCCATGAGCGTTTCTCGAACATTTGTTGCCACGGAGATAGATGGAAAAATAGCACGATGTATAATATACCTGGCACTGTTCCAGACAAAAGGAAGATTTCAAGGGACAGTGGTGCATCTGGTGTGGAAAACACGAGATACTTATCCATATGAAAACAACTTCCTCAAGACTTATTTGAGTTACCACAAGAGCAGTTTACATGCTGAAGGATTCAAATATATAACAAGTGGTCCTGAAAAAGGAGAAACAAAGAAGGTAACACTGCAGTACCTACCATGTGATTGGTACGCCACTGAAGTCCCTGGTAAAAACGGATGTTGGGAAAGACCACTGATGATAATAACAGGGAAGGTGTACATGGACAACAAATGGGACATAGGAGTGGTTGGCAGTAACATGGTAACAAGAGAAAACATTTCAACTATTGATGGACATAACCATAGATGTTGGATGACTTGGATCAAGTACGTACCCATGCTCACATGGATGGAGAAGGATGAAGACCCAATAACAATATTGCCGCTAACTGCGCCTAAGGTATGCTACCAACATAAAGGAGAGGTGGATGTAGGATACAATACCAACTGTGAAAGCGTGATGGAGTTACCTGAGGGGGGAGCAGGAACAGCAGTAGTAATGGACCATTACTGGGCCTGTGGAGACAAGGCGTATCACACACTGCCCCCTTTGTGGAATGGTGTATGCACTATAGTACACGTTAATGTACCATCACTGGTGGTACCCCAGAAGCATGTAAATATGGCGAATTTCCCCAAGATGTATGAAGGGAACAAAAGGAAGAAGAGATCTGCACAGCCTCGGAAAGGGCCAGAAAACAGACGCAACGGCAACAACACTGTCCACAACAGAAGGAAAAGACAAGGAGAACCTCTGACAGGAAATTACCTGTGGGGAAGGTCGGAAACAGCACTGACCTCAATTCCGCCGGAACATAGACTATTCAGCAGAGCAGCTATGTTCTTCTCCTCAATAATACATCCTGGACTGCAGGCCTATGCAAACGCGAAATGGCTCCAGATAACTAGGTGGGAACTAATGATGACAATTAACTCTACAGTAAATGGATTCAACGCAATAAAAGAGGAATTGCGAGCAGTAAGAATGGTTGCACTACAGAACAGATATGTACTGGACCTCCTCACAGCAATGGAAGGAGGAGTTTGCGCAAAGATAGGACAATCATGCTGCACATTCATTCCTGCTAACGATGCTGACAATGGTACACTCACGGAAGGTGTATCGCAATTGGCCCAGATGCACTCAAAAATGATGGATGAAAGTAAAGGTGTGAAAAAGGATGAGAGTTGGTTTTCAATATTATGGTCATGGATGCCATCTTGGCTGTCAGATGGACTGAAGATTATGGTTGGATGTACTATTTTGGCTGGAGCTACACTGATCATAATAAGATTTTGGAAAGCCCTGAAGGCACGCACCACAGACGAGATGATCGAAATGGTTGGTATACACCTCTTGATGCCAGCAGATGACGGCCAACACACAGGCACAATCATAAAAGAGAGAGAGAAGTTGCGCAACCAGATCATCACCAACCAGCTGGACCCACCATCTGTCAAGCTCGAAAACCCAAGAAACCCAAGGAGCTACATAGGGAAATGGGTATACTGCACTCCTGGAGGAACCTGTGAATATATGTATTGGTCATTTGAAGACCATGTTAACCACTATGGACATTTGGGAGGAATAACTAAAATATGGAGAGTAAGAGGAGATAAAGAAAAGGATATGTTTGTGGTCGACAAGTCGACCAGAGGGGGGACTGAAGTGGGAGAATGGAAGACCAGGCTCCCGCCCTTCCCCCCTCGCGCTTGGCCTAGAGGATCACGGCCTAGACACCCGCCACGAGAGGAGTTTGCCTATCTACCAGACGACCAAATACCCTGGTACAGGAACATACGGATGTGCCCATCTACCTGCCCAGCAGCCCGCCCTGTCCATGCCGACACCTGCGGCACGGATCAACTCGACTAAACCTACACGTCGTTAGAGATGCCATGACGACCTAGCCAACGGTCAGCATTCCTGTGCAAATATACACACTGGACACTCCCACACCAATCCACACGAAGAATATACTCAGTGCTATGACGTAGGTGACAGACATACTCACGGACGTGCATCTTTATTATTTTCCACATAGGCTCTCAAAATGCAGAAATGCAAGACGCATCATGAACTTATTTAAAAAGGCTTGCTCACGCTTCTTCTAAGAGCCATGTACCATAATGATGAATATAACGGGGACACGATACTGAGGATAAAGCAATATGATTCCGTAACCTAAAGCGCTCTGCATCAAACGGTTCCACCTATGCACCAGGCCCAAGTAGGCCGCAAGCAAAAGCTTCCATGAACATTGAATGAGCAAGAACTGGGTTGCTGACCCTGCAAAATGAGCCCGGCGAAAGCACAACGCCAAGGGCACGATGTTGCAATCTCGCACGCTGCAAGCCAACGCCAAGGTCGCACCTGCAAGATAAACCAGGCACACAGTAGGAAAAACAATATTAATTATGTTGAATTTTGCCTCAAACACGGTCCCACCTCATGTGACAAAGCCAAACCTGACAAGATGCCAAGCCCAGGAGGAAGGAGACGCCTGAATCCCACGTTTCAAGACACAGGCAGATACAATTAAAAGACTCATTGGACATCTGCAGCAGTGGGAGTAGTCGACCTCCCAACATATGAATAAATCCTCACATTGTTTACACCTACCCATATTAAAACATTGTTGCAAATGACAGGTGCACCGCGAGCTGGGAACAGCGATAGTCCCAGACTGGGAGGCTCGCGAGCGGACCAATCAGAACATGGGGCTCTTATCACTGACGCCATTAACATTGACCAATCCTCAGAGGTCTTCATGTAACAATTTTCATGTATCAAATTGAAGGGAAAGCCCAGGTATACCACCTGACTAACCCTCAGCCACTGACACCGTTCTCTATATGTGTGCTATACTAACCCTACCACTCGAGTAACCAATCCAGAGTGGAAATAGGTTTTTTACTAAACTTTGTAAGATGACGCAAGTAGCGCGTCATACTAAGGTAAAAAGGGCCTGCGAGCCCCACGATTGTGTGTGTGTCAGGACGGACGCGTACGCTCCTTGACCCATCCCTGCCGTTTTGTCTAATAAACAGCAGAGTCACCTTGCTTCTTGCGTGTGTCTCATACTCTATCTCTTTTGGGATATACGGGAGGAGTTGGGGCCTCCCTGCCCGGAGGTCTGCGGACGGTCCGGCCGACCCCGGCAGAATTTCCCCCGACACATTGTTTAGTTTTGATTGTAGTATAGTTAAGTCTTCTTTATCTTCATAATGACACTTACAGGCCGATTCATGGAATAATTAGCGCGGCGCAAGTGGGCAAAAACGTGCGAATCGCAGTGGAATAGCGAAAATCGCAGTGCAAGTGCGAAAATCGCACGAAAAGCAGCGCACGTCGATTCATGGAAGGCCTTGCGCGAGAAAACCAGCGGATGTGCGATAAAAAAGTGTGCGGCGCACGTTGGCGCACAGGCCATCTAACAGCGTGCGCCAGGTCACAGCGAAAATCGCACAGGCCACAGCGAAATTCGCACATAGCGCGGCGCACGCAACAAAAGTAGGCGGAACACGGGCGTAACACTCGGAATGGGGAACAACTTGCCAAAACGTGGGCGTCACTGGGGAAGTACAGGGCACAAGTGCGCGGAACGCCCACACGCTCGCCTACAACACGTATTCATGGAATAGAATAGGGCAAAAAAGTGCACGCTCAAACCAGCGCACAGGCACAAACACGACCGCCACAAGAAAGCAGGCGGTAGCGTCTCTGCAGCTGTAAGAAATTTGCGCCAAAAGGTGCGCCAACAAATAGCACCTATATACTGCCATGATGAATGTCCCATACTGTGGCCCTCCAGGAAAAATGACGTGCAAAGGGGTACCCACAAACACGGACACCCACTGACAAAAAATACGTGTGCGTGTATACCGGGGTGCGCGGGAAGTCTCACACGCGATTTCAGCAGGGTACGTGCATCACAGGGGTTCGCGTGAAGTCATTCACGCGATCGGGCCTGGGGGAGCGGGCTACGTGTATTTCAGGGGTTCGCGTGAAGTTTCACACGCGACCGGGCCTGGGGGAGCGGGCTACGTGTATTACAGGGGTTCGCGTGAAGTTCCTCACGCGATCGGGCCTGGGGGAGCAGGCTACGTGTATTCCAGGGGTGCGTGAGAAGTTCCACATGCGAATAGCCTGGGCGCATGTATTTCAGGGGTGCGCGGGAAGTTCCACACGCGAATAGCCTGGGCGCCTGTATTTGAGGGGTGCGCGGGAAGTTCCACACGCGAATAGCCTGGGCGCGTGTATTTGAGGGGTGCGCGGGAAGTTCCACATGCGAATAGCCTGGGCGCGTGTATTTCAGGGGTGCGCGTGAAGTCATTCACGCGATCGGGCCTGGGGGAGCGGGCTACGTGTATTTCAGGGGTTCGCGTGAAGTTTCTCACGCGATCGGGCCTGGGTGAGCGTGCTACGTGTATTTCAGGGGTTCGCGTGAAGTCATTCACGCGATCGGGCCTGGGGGAGCGGGCTACGTGTATTTCAGGGGTTCGCGTGAAGTTTCACACACGACCGGGCCTGGGGGAGCGGGCTACGTGTATTACAGGGGTTCGCGTGAAGTTCCTCACGCGATCGGGCCTGGGGGAGCAGGCTACGTGTATTCCAGGGGTGCGTGAGAAGTTCCACATGCGAATAGCCTGGGCGCATGTATTTCAGGGGTGCGCGGGAAGTTCCACACGCGAATAGCCTGGGCGCCTGTATTTGAGGGGTGCGCGGGAAGTTCCACGCGCAAATAGCCTGGGCGCGTGTATTTCAGGGGTGCGCGGGAAGTTCCACACGCGAATAGCCTGGGCGCCTGTATTTGAGGGGTGCGCGGGAAGTTCCACACGCAAATATCCTGGGCGCGTGTATTTGAGGGGTGCGCGGGAAGTTCCACATGCGAATAGCCTGGGCGCGTGTATTTCAGGGGTGCGCGTGAAGTCATTCACGCGATCGGGCCTGGGGGAGCGGGCTACGTGTATTTCAGGGGTTCGCGTGAAGTTTCTCACGCGATCGGGCCTGGGTGAGCGTGCTATGTGTATTTCAGGGGTTCGCGTGAAGATTCACACGCGATCGGGCCTGGGGGAGCGGGCTACGTGTATTTCAGGGGTGCGCGGGAAGTTCCACACGCGAATAGTCTGGGCGCGTGTATTTCAGGGGTGCGCGTGAAGTCATTCACGCGATCGGGCCTGGGGGAGCGGGCTACGTGTATTTCAGGGGTTCGCGTGAAGTTTCTCACGCGATCGGGCCTGGGTGAGCGTGCTACGTGTATTTCAGGGGTTCGCGGGAAGTTCCACACGCGAATAGCCTGGGCGCGTGTATTTCAGGGGTGCGCGTGAAGTCATTCACGCGATCGGGCCTGGGGGAGCGGGCTACGTGTATTTCAGGGGTGCGCGGGAAGTTCCACACGCGAATAGCCTGTGCGCGTGTATTTCAGGGGTGCGCGGGAAGTTTTACACGCGAATAGCCTGGGCGCGTGTATTTCAGGGGTGCGCGGGAAGTTCCACACGCGAATAGCCTGTGCGCGTGTATTTCAGGGGTGCGCAGGAAGTTTTACACGCGATTTCTGCACGGTACGTGTATTTCAGGGGTGCCGGGGAGTCCCACATGTGATTTGACAGTGTGGGTCCTCCCAGGTGTACCCTGTACACCCTCCACGGCCCCTGCAGGCAGCCCACACCACAGGGGACTACCCTGCATCCCTGGTCATGTCCCGCAGGCAGCCCACCCAACATGGGCATGCCCCCCAGCAAAGGCACATGAACTAATGAACACCAACTCATGTCCCCTTGCACCCCCACCCCCCAGCACTGTGGGGCACCTGCCAGCAGGCCCCCACCCATGTCCAACTCATGTCCCCCACCACCCCCACCCCCCAGCACTGTGGGGCACCTGTCAGCAGGCCCCCACCCATGTCCAACTCATGTCTCCCACCACCCCCACCCCCCAGCCACCAGGGTCACCCCTCCACCAGGCCCCCACCCATGACACCCACCACCCCCACCCCCCAGCAGTGCAGGGGCACCCTCCACCAGGCCCCCACTCATGTCTCCCACCACCCCCACACCCCAGCAGTGCAGGGGCAGCCTCCACCAGGCACCCACCCATGTCTCCCACCACCCCCACACCCCAGCAGTGCAGGGGCACCCTCCACCAGGCACCCACCCATGTCTCCCACCACCCCCACCCCCCTGCCACCATGGGCAGCCCCCACCAGGCCCCCACTCATGTATCCCACCACCCCCACCCCCCTGCCACCATGGGCAGCCCCCACCAGGCCCCCACTCATGTCACCCACCACCCCACCCCCCAGCCACCATGGGCAGCCCCCACCAGGCCCCCACTCATGTCTCCCACCACCCCCACCCCCCTGCCACCATGGGCAGCCCCCACCAGGCCCCCACTCATGTCACCCACCACCCCCACCCCCCAGCCACCAGGGTCACCCTCCACCAGGCCCCCTCTCATGTCTCCCACCACCCCCACACCCCAGCAGTGCAGGGGCACCCTCCACCAGGCCCCCACTCATGTCTCCCACCACCCCCACACCCCAGCAGTGCAGGGGCAGCCTCCACCAGGCCCCCACTCATGTCACCCACCACCCCCACCCCCCAGCCACCAGGGTCACCCTCCACCAGGCCCCCACTCATGTCACCCACCACCCCCACACCCCAGCAGTGCAGGGGCACCCTCCACCAGGCACCCACCCATGTCTCCCACCACCCCCACACCCCAGCAGTGCAGGGGCACCCTCCACCAGGCACCCACCCATGTCTCCCACCACCCCCACCCCCCTGCCACCATGGGCAGCCCCCACCAGGCCCCCACTCATGTCTCCCACCACCCCCACACCCCTGCCACCATGGGCAGCCCCCACCAGGCCCCCACTCATGTCACCCACCACCCCCACACCCCAGCAGTGCAGGGGCAGCCTCCACCAGGCCCCCACTCATGTCACCCACCACCCCCACCCCCCAGCCACCAGGGTCACCCTCCACCAGGCCCCCACTCATGTCTCCCACCACCCCCACACCCCAGCAGTGCAGGGGCAGCCTCCACCAGGCCCCCAATCATGTCTCCCACCACCCCCACACCCCAGCAGTGCAGGGGCAGCCTCCACCAGGCCCCCACTCATGTCACCCACCACCCCCACCCCCCAGCCACCAGGGGCAGCCTCCACCAGGCCCCCACTCATGTCACCCACCACACCCACCCCCCAGCCACCAGGGTCACCCTCCACCAGGCCCCCACTCATGTCACCCACCACCCCCACACCCCAGCCACCAGGGTCACCCTCCACCAGGCCCCCACTCATGTCTCCCACCACCCCCACACCCCAGCAGTGCAGGGGCAGCCTCCACCAGGCCCCCACTCATGTCTCCCACCACCCCCGCACCCCAGCAGTGCAGGGGCAGCCTCCACCAGGCCCCCACTCATGTCACCCACCACCCCCACCCCCCAGCCACCAGGGTCACCCTCCACCAGGCCCCCCACTCATGTCTCCCACCACCCCCCACACCCCAGCAGTGCAGGGGCACCCTCCACCAGGCACCCACACATGTCCCCCTGCCCCCAGGTCCTGACGATACTCAATCATGGCAGTAATGGCCAGCATACCCAGCACAAACACCCAGGCAAGGATTGCATCCACCCACATAGTGAATGCAATTACATGATACAACCCCAATGGCAAGTCTGTAAATGAACACATGTCCGTCACACACACATACACAATGGGTGCAAGTGAATGTCAAAACCCATATCATGACATGTATGAAACCAATGAGAAAATACCACAAGTGAAAGTTAAAAAAACATGTATTAAAGATGAAAAATAAGTTAAAAAATCAAACATACAACAATGGGGATAACAAAATAAATGGTCCATGTCCGAGAACAAATGTAAAAAAAAATTAAAACAAAGTAATCCAAAAACAAATTTTGTCCAAAGCAAAATCATGTGGAAGTAAAATAATGAAAAACCATTTCCTCATGGTGAACACAATAATTAATAAAAAAAATGTTTCTTCAATAAGCAAACTATATACACGAAAATTCAAGGGTCCATGAGCCCAACACCATAAATGAAACCTACTACTACCTAATGAAAATAATATATACAAAGAAGTGGCCATTGTCCTAGCGGTCCAAAAATAAAAAAATTAATAAAGGAAACCTAACACTAACTAACTAAATAACTATATACAAAGGCAGCGGGCAAGTCCTGCGGCTCACTCGGTGATGTTGCTGGCCAGGGCATCATCGAACTCCATGTCGATGTCCTGGAGGCGGGACTCTGTCCTGGCCCCGAGGTCTCGCAGGGATAACCCCATGTCCAGCTCAAACTCCCTGCGAGCTTTCTCGAGGCACTCAGCCCGCCTCAACGCCCGACGCATGGAGAACTCCGCCCTGACCATGGTGAGCCGCTCCTCTTCCGCCCGCTGCCGCTCCGCACCTATCCGCTGGACCAACTGCTCCCACACGGAAGACACCACCATCCCAGGGTTGCCCTGCCCTCCGGCCGATGCCTGCCCCTCTGATCTTGAAGGCCCCGAGCCATGATGCCTCCCACGTCGAGCCTGCTGCTGCCTCCGACGCCACTGCCTCAGCCAGCACGACGGCATCCAGGCTGATGGAAACCACCGACGCCGTCGTGCACGTGCCCTGCCCGATGATGCTGTCACATCTTCCATCTGCTGGGGTCCAGTTGCTGTGTTGTCCACCCCTGCTGGACCTCCGACTCCCAACTGTGGCAGGGATTGGATCCCCACCGAGCTGGCTGCATTGGTCGGGGCAGGTCCACAGGGGGCCCTGGTGGCATCTGCGCCGGAAGACGGCAAGGAGAACGACTGGTGTATAGCCTGCACAGAGGAGGAGAGGTCCGCCAGATTGGACAACACATGCAGGAAACCCCCGAACATGGCCGATCCCAATTGGGCCACGTCGGCACGGTGCACTTCGTGATGACGTGCGTCCTCCTCCCGGGAAGCACGCACGGCATCACGAATCACAGCCGTGCGCATCGCGACCCCAATCAGGACCTTCTCCACACGGCCAGGGGTTCCCACGTCCGCAGGTGGAGTGGAGTCAGGTGACATGGACATCCCCTCTACCTGCGGACGGGCCTGGGACGGGGCATCCCTGCTGGTGCATGGTGGTGCACTCACAGGGTCAGGGACAGCGACATGCACAGGCCCCTCCACGGTGACCTGTGCTGCCTCCTGCCCCTGGCCCTGGACTGCACCACTTGCACCAGCAGGGATGCCCCCACCAGGCCCCATGTGTGCCCCAGTGGCGGCCTCCTCCTCCTCTGTGCAAACCACCAACCTGGATGGCTCCTCACCGTGTCCCACCGTTGCAGGCCCCTGTGGGGGCTCACCCACCCCTTCCGCTGCAGCCGTGGGGGCACCCCCGCCGCCTTGCTCCACAGCGCCGTCTCCGCCCTCTTCTTCACTAGCCGCTGCGTAGAGGGAGACAAAGAACACAAGCATCAGGGCACTGTACAATGGTCCCCTAGACAGGAAGCAATAGCAGATGAGCACCACTGTCAAAGTACACTTCCATCATGTCCCTCCACAACACATGGGTCAGTCCAGGCAAAACACACACAGTAACAGGCATGGTGCATGCCATGGACATTTCCATGCATGTCCAATGGACTCTTGAAACATTCAATGATATGTAACTCACATGCATCATGGCTCATGCCTATCACATGCACACACTTCACCTCAGTCACATCCATCTGGCCCCAAACACACCAAACACAGCGGATACAAGGGTAATTTGGCTGCTTCACTGAATCTGTGCATTGTCACACACATGTGTCATGCATCCATGGCATGCACAAGTCACAGACACGCAGGTCAGGCACACAGACATGGCTACCATATATGTACCTGGCATCAGCACCCATCCCTCACCCCCACCCATGTCCAGGTACAGAGACTGGCATGCTCTCATGTTCAAAATCTGCATAGGGCTCCCCATGCGGCATTTGAACACATGCAACAACCATGTGGGTCACACATCACTGGTCGCACATGCATTACCATGATGTCCCTGCACACATACATGCATACATGGCCTATGGCACACATACAGGCAAGTATCATAGAACCAGCACACCGCAACATGCCCTGTCTCACACAGTAATGCTTGGACACTTACCGCTCAACTCCAGACGGGCCTCCCTCTCAAGGATCTGGGCGTGGAGCGCTGGGCGTACGCGTTCCAGGACCCTCATCTGGATGGAACTCATGCGGCCCGGCCCCCCTCCACGAGGCGCCGGCCCTTCACAAGGGTCCTGGACCTCAAGTCCTCCCAGCGCTTCTTGATCTTCAGGACGTTGCGGGTTGCCACCCCCTCCGCGTTGATGGCAACCACACAGTCGGCCCAGATCCTCTCCCGTCCTTCCTTGCTGGCGCGGGACGATCCAAAGAGGGCATCATACTGCCCCAGGACATGCTCCACCAGGACACCAACTTCGTTGTCAGTGAAGCTGGTGCCCCTCTGCCCCTCTGGCCTGGGGTTGCCACTGGTGCCAGATGTGGAAGTGCCCGACATGGCAACCCCAGAGGCAGGTGTGGGTGGGCAACTGGGTCCTGGGGCCGGACTGTGTAGCCGTGTCTGGGGCATCAGCCAGTGCCGGACGAGCACTCTTCCTCTTCCGCTTGGAAGGTGGTGGTGATCCTGAGTGTCCTGCGCCGCTCTGGACACTAGGGGCAGAAGCCCTGGTGGACTCTGTATCAGGAGTGTGGGATTGCACACTCAGCATGGGAGTTGGTGCAGGCATTGGCTCTAGTGTGATCGTGTCAGAGGGGAATTTCAGCATCATGGACTAGGACCGACACTGTCCTGGCTGGGTGTGTGAGGGCTGGGGTGGATGGAGCCGCAGCTGCCCCTGCAGCCTCTCCGCCCTGCCTCCTTGGTGCAGCAGATGACCTTGCTGGCCCAGATGCACGTGGCATGGTGACATCAACGTGCACCAGCGCACGTGTCATAGGCCTGCTGACCTGGAAGTCAGCCATGGAGTCAGCCAGATCTGGTGCCACAATGGGCTGGTCCAACAAGGGCTGAGCATGGATGGTGTCAGCCACATCAGCCTCAACGGGGGGGGGATTATGGGTGCCCTTGACTGGTCCTCCACACATGGGGGGACAGGCTCACCCTGCAAGTAACGACCACGTCCCCTACCGGATCCACCACGGCCACGACTTGTGGCTCTTCCACCTTTGCCACCCTTACGGAATCCTCGCCTCCCAGCCATGGCACTGATGTAAATGTGCGTATGGGAGTGGCTGGAAACTATTGTCCTGGGCAATAGGGGGTCAAAGGGGTTGGGTACCAGATGGTAATTGTACCCTAGTGCTCTTGCAAGGCTGATTGTAACCCCTGGGGAAAGTTGAGGGGTCACCCTACGCACAGGAGCCCCAAAAAAGGGAGATGACGTGCACGCAACCCCTCCTAGACCACGTGTGCAGAAAGTAAAACCTGCACTACGCTGTGGCACCCAGTAACACAAGAATGAACGTATGCGTGTCACACGCAGCCTAGAATGACCTCTGAAGGGGTAGGCTACACACGGGGCAAGCACAGATGTTAGATACGTGCGTGACTCACCGTGTGCCTGGTAAACGAGCGTGTAAAAGGAGCACGTTTGGTTGGCAACACCCCCGCCAAAAGATTTGTACGCTGTCTGAGGAGACAGGACAACAGTAGAAGGGAACACTGTTTGAGGGAACAGGCCCAGGTAAACCAGTAAAAGCGAAAAAAGAGAAAAAGCTGTCAGAGGTAACAGGGAATACGAACTTGAAACGCCGTGAAGTAAATCGCGTGTGAAACGACAAGAAGTACAGAATTCACCCACTCGCTCTCCACGAAAAGCACGTACAAGGAAAACGTGTTCTACACATACCTTTTATACAGGGCCACACGTCCAGCGTCACTTACGCGGCGTGTACGCGCTAGGGCCATTTCCACCAATTACACGCTTTGTCACTTCTGCGTGTAGGGCCATTTCCACCAATTACACGCTTTGTCACTTCTGCGTGTAGGGCCATTTCCACCAATCACACGCGATGAGACTCTGACGTGCAGTCTTTCCACGTGTGCTCTGTCATCACGTGCTGTGTGGGAAACAACCGTGCGGGTCACGTCACATACGCGCTTACGCGCTGAGGGCCTTTGGTCCAATAGAATCGCGTATGCGTGCTGACACGCTTACGCGCTAAGGGCCTTTCCTCGATTTTCACGCTGACGTGCAGGATTTTCACGTGCCAAATCACTCTGTACCAAGCTGGCCACGCGTAAGCACACGGAAGACCACGCTCCTGCCCAGAAGGCCGAACTACTGCCCCCCAGAGCCCCGAGCACGCTCCCACCTACCATCTGCTGCTGCCTGACTGCCTGCTGCCCACGTGCACTGCCATTTGCTGCCTGCACATCAGCCAGGGGTGCTGTTGCTGTGACCACCCCTGCTGGAACCGAAGACTCCCGACTGGGATTCCATCGCTCCACAGCCCAGCCCCAGGACCCAGTTGCCCACCCACTCCTGCCTCTGGGGTTGTCATGTCGGGGCAAACACCATCTGGGACCACTGACAACCCCCGGCCAGAGAGGCAGAGGGGCACCAGCTTCAGTGCCACCGAAGTTGGTGTCCTGGTGGAGCAAGTCCTGGGGCAGTATGATGCCCTCTTCGGAAGTTCCCGCGCCAACAAGGAAGGACGGACTCGGATCTGGACTGACATTGTGACTGCCATCAACGCGGAGGGGGTGGCAGTCCGGGACTTACAACATGTCAGGAAGCGCTGGGAGGACTTCAGGTCCAGGACCCTGAACAAGGCCCGGCGCCTCTTGAAGGCAGCGGATGCCAAGGGGCGCCGGGGCCACTTGTCGGAAGAACAGATGGGGGTCCTGGAACGCATATCCCCAGCGCTCCACGTCCAGGTCCTGGAGAAGCAGACCCGTCTGGAGTCGAGCGGTGAGTGTACATGCATCCTGATTGTGAGCAGTGCGTGTGGTGATTATTCGGTATTGTGCAGGTTGCACATCTGTTTGTATGGGGTCGAGTATGGGTGGGGGTGTACATGGCCGTGGGGCTGACACATGCGAGGGCTGTAATGTGTGAGACATGGATGGTGCTTGTGTGTGTAGGCTTGCATGGCAAATGCAGTTGTGCGTGCACACATGTTTGTATGTATGTGTATGTAAGTAGACATGTCCGTGATGTCACGCATGTATGTTGTTTTGGGCTGCATGTATGAGCACTGTGTACATGTGCATGTGTGTGTATTTGACAAGGGTGCAACAGTGATGCAACATGGATGCATGTGACTGCGGTATGTGTAAACCTGATTGGCAGATGTGACATGGATGCCCGTCTGAACAGTGCGACACTTGGCAGAGGTGTACACATGCATGCAAGTGTGGTGGTGTGTGTACATGTGTGGTGCACTTCCTGTGTTGCATGTGATGTCTGGGTCACCTTTGGCTGCTCATGCTGTTGTATGTGTATGGATGGTGGTGGCAGTTGCGATATGGCTGTGATATGGCTCATGTGTGCGAGTTGCAATGACATGTGTGTTGGGGATTGTGATGACATGTCTGAGGTTTGCCAATGCCACTCATGTGCAACTGTCATGTGTGTATGTGTCCATTGTACAGTGCCCTGATGCCTGTGTTTTGTTTCTCCCTGTCTGCAGGGTCAACTGATGAAGAGGGCGGAGAAGGTGCTGTGGAGCACAGCGGTGGGGATCCGACCGCCAGCCGGAGACGCAAGGCCCGGCTCCCCTCCCGTGTTGTCATCTCGTCGGGGAGTGAGGAGTCCGGTGCCGCGTCCCAGGCCGCAGCTGCCGGGGGGAGGTCCAAGAGGCGGAGGTTGGAGTTGGACTCCTCGGCAGCAGAAGGGGCAGCTGGGACCCCACAGGGCCCAACGGGGGAAGATGGCACGGAGTCATCCAGGTTGGTGGGGGTCTGCTGGAGGAGGAGGCCGTGCAAGCACCAGAGACGGGGTCTGGAGGTGGGAATCCCACTGGTGCTAGTGGTGCAGTCCAGGACCAGGGACAGGAGGCAGCACAGGCCGCCGCGGAGGTGCCTGTGTGCAATCCTGTCCCCGATCCTGTCCCTGCATCATCTTGCACCAGCAGGGATGCCTACGTCCAGACCCGTTTCCAGGCAGGGGATGACCTGACGTCAACTGGCCTTCCTCTGCCTGCGGACGTGGCTATCCAGTTCCGGGTTGAGCCTGTCCTGGCTGGTGTGGCGTTGCGTCAACGGGCCATGCGAGGTGACCTGCAGTGTTTTCATGGAGAGACTGCACGTCATCTCGAATGGCTCGTTGACCACGTCAGCCTGCTGGGACAGGTCACCCAGACCGGATTCCTCCGTCTGATGGGGCTTGTTCCGACCCCCTCCTCAACTGGACCCCCTACGCGCCAGTCGTCCTCTTTGCCATCTTCCCACCCATCAGTCACCTGGGTGCCCTGTGGAGCTGCCTCTGACAGTGCGGCCAGGCTGGTGGAGGAGGCATCCCTGCCACAGTCGGGAGTCGGACGTCCAGCAGGGGTGGCCACATCAACAACTCCACCCCAGCCGGCGGAGGATGTGCAGGCAGCAGGAGGCAGTGCACGGGCAGAGGCAGAGCAGCAGCAGCAACATGGTGGGAGCCATGAAGGCTCGGGGCCTTCGACATCTGTGGGGCAGGCATCGGCCGGAGGGCAGGAGGACCCAGGACAGAGAGTGTCTTCCGTGTGGCAGCGGTTGGGCCACGCCATAGGCGCGGAGTTGCGGCGGGCGGAAGAGGCGCGGCTCACAATGGTCAGGGCGGAGAACTCCATGCGGAGGGCCCTGAGGCGGGCCGAGTGCCTCGAGGCAATCCGCAGGGGGTTGGAGGAGGACACGGCGTCGTCCCTGCGGACCCTCGGGGCCATGGAACTGGACCGCCTCCGGGACATCGAACAGGAGTTCGATGATGCCCTGGCCCGGAACACCACGGAGTGAGCCGCTGGACTTGCCCGCCGCCTTTGTATATAGTTCTTTAGTTTTAGGTTTCCTTTGTTTTTTCTTATGATTTGGAGTCGACGGACACTGCTCCACTTTTTGTATATAGTTGATATTTAGGTAGGTTTTTTAGGAGGTTTCCTTAGTTCAGTTGTGATGATGGACCCTTGTTATTTTTGTACATAGTTCTTTGTTGCATGGAGAGTTTTTACATTTCACTTTGGACAAAATTTTTTGGATTTGATTTTCTACTTTTGTGTTTTTATGCGGACATGCAGCTTATTTTTTCACATTTACATTGTAGTTAGTTTTCTTTCTTTAGCATTCGTATTTTTGTCCAATACATTTTTTTTTCCATTGTTCACTGTGTGGTTTCATCTCATTGGTTTCATGCATGTCATGTTGTGTGTTTTCCCATTCAATTGGAAAATATGTGTGTGACGGACATGGGTTCATTTGCTTCATGAACATTGGGGGTGTAACATGTGTTTTCATTTCCATGTGGGTGAATGGGTTACTTGGTAGGGCTTTTTGCCTGTGGAGGCTGACCATTACGCACATGATTGGGGATTGTGAGGACCTGGTGGGGGCTGCACATGGTGGCAGGGGGGTGGGGGTGGTGGGAGACATGAGTGGGGGCCTGGTGGAGGGTGACCCTGCACTGCTGGGGGGTGGGGGTGGTGGGAGACATGAGTGGGGGCCTGGTGGGGGCTGCCCATGGTGGCAGGGGGGTGGGAGACATGAGTGGGGGCCTGGTGGAGGGTGCCCCTGCACTGCTGGGGGGTGGGGGTGGTGGGAGACATGGGTGGGTGCCTGGTGGAGGGTGCCCCTGGTGGTGGGGGGGTGGGGGTGATAGGGGACATGAGTGGGGGCCTGGTGGAGGCTGCCCCTGCACTGCTGGGGGTGGGGGTGGTGGGAGACATGGGTGGGGGCCTGGTGGAGGCTGCCCCTGCACTGCTGGGGGGTGGGGGTGGTGGGAGACATGGGTGGGGGCCTGGTGGAGGCTGCCCCTGCACTGCTGGGGGGTGGGGGTGGTGGGAGACATGGATGGGGGCCTGGTGGAGGGTGCCCCTGGTGGCGGGGGGGTGGGGGTGATAGGGGACATGAGTGGGGGCCTGGTGGAGGCTGCCCCTGCACTGCGGGGGGGTGGGGGTGGTGGGAGACATGGGTGGGGGGTTGGTGGAGGCTGCCCCTGCACTGCTGGGGGGTGGGGGTGGTGGGAGACATGAGTGGGGGCCTGGTGGGGGCTGCACATGGTGGCAGGGGGTGGGGGTGGTGGGAGACATGAGTGGGGGCCTGGTGGAGGGTGCCCCTGCACTGCTGGGGGGTGGGGGAGGTGGGAGACATGGATGGGGGCCTGGTGGAGGGTGCACCTGGTGGCGGGGGGTGGGGGTGATAGGGGACATGAGTGGGGGCCTGGTGGAGGCTGCCCCTGCACTGCTGGGGGGTGGGGGTGGTGGGAGACATGAGTTGGGGCCTGGTGGAGGGTGCCCCTGGTGGCGGGGGGGTGGGGGTGATAGGGGACATGGGTGGGTGCCTGGTGGAGGGTGCCCCTGCACTGCTGGGGGGTGGGGGTGGTGGGAGACATGAGTGGGGGCCTGGTGGAGGCTGCCCCTGCACTGCTGGGGGGTGGGGGTGGTGGGAGACATGAGTGGGGGCCTGGTGGAGGGTGCCCCTGGTGGCGGGGGGGTGGGGGAGATAGGGGACATGAGTGGGGGCCTGGTGGAGGCTGCCCCTGCACTGCTGGGGGGTGGGGGTGGTGGGAGACATGGGTGGGGGCCTGGTGGAGGCTGCCCCTGCACTGCTGGGGGGTGGGGGTGGTGGTAGACATGAGTGGGGGCCTGGTGGAGGCTGCCCCTGCACTGCTGGGGGGTGGTGGGAGACATGAGTGGGGGCCTGGTGGAGGGTGCCCCTGGTGGCGGGGGGGTGGGGGTGATAGGGGACATGAGTGGGGGCCTGGTGGAGGCTGCCCCTGCACTGCTGGGGGGTGGGGGTGGTGGGAGACATGAGTGGGGGCCTGGTGGAGGGTGACCCTGCACTGCTGGGGGGTGGGGGTGGTGGGAGACATGAGTGGGGGCCTGGTGGAGGGTGCCCCTGGTGGCGGGGGGGTGGGGGTGATAGGGGACATGAGTGGGGGCCTGGTGGAGGGTGCCCCTGCACTGCTGGGGGGTGGGGGTGGTGGGAGACATGGGTGGGTGCCTGGTGGAGGGTGCCCCTGCACTGCTGGGGGGTGGGGGTGGTGGGAGACATGAGTGGGGGCCTGGTGGAGGCTGCCCCTGCACTGCTGGGGGGTGGGGGTGGTGGGAGACATGAGTGGGGGCCTGGTGGAGGGTGCCCCTGGTGGCGGGGGGGTGGGGGTGGTGGGAGACATGAGTGGGGGCCTGGTGGAGGGTGCCCCTGGTGGCGGGGGGGTGGGGGTGATAGGGGACATGAGTGGGGGCCTGGTGGAGGCTGCCCCTGCACTGCTGGGGGGTGGGGGTGGTGGGAGACATGGAAGGGGGCCTGGTGGAGGGTGCCCCTGGTGGCGGGGGGGTGGGGGTGATAGGGGACATGAGTGGGGGCCTGGTGGAGACTGCCCCTGCACTGCTGGGGGGTGGGGGTGGTGGGAGACATGGGTGGGGGCCTGGTGGAGGGTGCCCCTGGTGGCGGGGGGGTGGGGGTGATAGGGGACATGAGTGGGGGCCTGGTGGAGGCTGCCCCTGCACTGCTGGGGGGTGGGGGTGGTGGGAGACATGGGTGGGGGCCTGGTGGAGGCTGCCCCTGCACTGCTGGGGGGTGGGGATGGTGGGAGACATGGATGGGGGCCTGGTGGAGGGTGCCCCTGGTGGCGGGGGGGTGGGGGTGATAGGGGACATGAGTGGGGGCCTGGTGGAGACTGCCCCTGCACTGCTGGGGGTTGGGGGTGGTGGGAGACATGGGTGGGGGCCTGGTGGAGGGTGCCCCTGCACTGCTGGGGGGTGGGGGTTGTGGGTGACATGGGTGGGTGCCTGGTGGAGGGTGCCCCTGCACTGCTGGGGGGTGGGGGTGGTGGGAGACATGAGTGGGGGCCTGGTGGAGGCTGCCCCTGCACTGCTGGGGGTGGGGGTGGTGGGAGACATGAGTGGGGGCCTGGTGGAGGGTGCCCCTGGTGGCGGGGGGGTGGGGGTGATAGGGGACATGAGTGGGGGCCTGGTGGAGGCTGCCCCTGCACTGCTGGGGGGTGGGGGTGGTGGGAGACATGAGTGGGGGCCTGGTGGAGGGTGCCCCTGGTGGCGGGGGGGTGGGGGTGATAGGGGACATGGGTGGGTGCCTGGTGGAGGGTGCCCCTGCACTGCTGGGGGGTGGGGGTGGTGGGAGACATGAGTGGGGGCCTGGTGGAGGCTGCCCCTGCACTGCTGGGGGGTGGGGGTGGTGGGAGACATGAGTGGGGGCCTGGTGGAGGGTGCCCCTGGTGGCGGGGGGGTGGGGGTGATAGGGGACATGAGTGGGGGCCTGGTGGAGGCTGCCCCTGCACTGCTGGGGGGTGGGGGTGGTGGGAGACATGGGTGGGGGCCTGGTGGAGGCTGCCCCTGCACTGCTGGGGGGTGGGGGTGGTGGGAGACATGAGTGGGGGCCTGGTGGAGGGTGCCCCTGGTGGCGGGGGGGTGGGGGTGATAGGGGACATGAGTGGGGGCCTGGTGGAGGGTGCCCCTGCACTGCTGGGGGGTGGGGGTGGTGGGAGACATGGGTGGGTGCCTGGTGGAGGGTGCCCCTGCACTGCTGGGGGGTGGGGGTGGTGGGAGACATGAGTGGGGGCCTGGTGGAGGCTGCCCCTGCACTGCTGGGGGGTGGGGGTGGTGGGAGACATGAGTGGGGGCCTGGTGGAGGGTGCCCCTGGTGGCGGGGGGGTGGGGGTGATAGGGGACATGAGTGGGGGCCTGGTGGAGGCTGCCCCTGCACTGCTGGGGGGTGGGGGTGGTGGGAGACATGGGTGGGGGCCTGGTGGAGGCTGCCCCTGCACTGCTGGGGGGTGGGGTGCAGGGGGACATGAGCAGGTGTGCAGGGTAGTCCCCTGTTTTGTGGGCTGCCTGCAGGGGCCGTGGAGGGTGTACAGGGAACACCTGTGAGGACCCACCCAGCCTAATTGCGTGTGATAATTCCCACACACCCCTGTAATACACGTACCTGGCCAAATCGCATGTGAGAATTCCCGCGCACCCCTGTAATACACGTACCCAGCCGAATCGCGTGTAGAACTTCCCGTGTACCCCTGTTATACACGTACCCAGCCAAATCGCGTGTGATAATTCCCACGTACCCCTGTAATACACGTACCCTGGCCAATCGCGTGTAGAACTTCCCACGTACCCCTGTAATACACGTACCAAGCCAAATCGCGTCTGATAATTCCCGCGCACCCCTGTAATACACATACCTGGCCAAATCGCATGTGAGAATTCCCGCGCACCCCTGTAATACACGTACCCAGCCGAATCGCATGTAGAACTTCCCGTGTACCCCTGTAATACACCTACCCAGCCAAATCGCGTGTGATAATTCCCGCGCACCCCTGTAATACACGTACCCAGCCAAATCGCGTGTGATAATTCCTGCGTACCCCTGTGATACACGTGCCCTGGCTAATCGCGTGTAAAACTTCACGCGTACCCCTGTAATACACGTACCCTGGCTAATCGCGTGTATAACTTCACGCGTACCCCTGATATGCACGTTACCCGCTTTGCGTTCCTTGTTTGGCAGCCTTGTGGACTGGTCCAGGGTTAGCGCTGCCCTTTGCGATGATTTAGCGATTTTGATGGCTTTTCCTTGCGCGAGGGCGTTCTTGGGGGCGTTACTGGCGCTGCTGCAGGTTCGCTGCGATACTCTGCGCCACGGCTGGTTTGGGAGCCTATAATCCATGAATACGCTGTGCGCGGAAATCGGTTTTAGCGCACGTGCCTGGCGCAGACAATCGCACGCGGACACTCTGCGCCAGCCGCTTGCGACACTTTTCTGCGAAATTCTATGAATTACCCTGATGGTGTTTTCTACTTCTATCATAGCTAATTCTGCCCCATTTATTATTAGTGGTTCTCCCAATGGTTCTTGGCTTCCTGTTACAGAAGGTTGACTACTGTCAGGAGTGTCCTTATCTAGTTGGGCTTGGAGTTCTTCTTCGTGTTGCTGTTCATTGTGCAACATTGTTTTGTACTGTGTAAAGTTTACATCAGTTATAGTGCTTTCATTTGCTTTGAAAGCATCCTCATATGAGTCATTGTTATCTAGTATTTGTTCTTCTTTTCTCCATGGTTTGAAGAGTTGTAGCACGGACATGTAATATACTTCTTTATGTTGAAGAGTCTTTAATGACAATTTGATATGATTAATTAAATTTGGTTTAGTGAGTTTAACTAAGCTGCCTTCACAGTTTGTCACTCTATATTTACCTTTTTTTCATCAGGTTTCATATTATTTTTGTGTGTGTAGTTTTGGGCTATGTGGTATAGATACATGTTTTCCAAAGTATTACTTCTGTTTGGGTAGTATGTGTTCAATAAATTGTTTTTTAAAATGTCTTGACTGTTGGGATCACATTTGGCTATAGTTTCTATATCCTCATATGATTTTAGAACTCGTTTTCTAGATTTAGCTGGACCAAGACTTAGCCATACTATATTTTCAGATTTACCATACAATGCAGTACCAGTTAAACGATCAGCTGCTTCATATGATCCACATTCTCTATGGGTGAGCATTTTTATGCCCAAGCTGTATAATTTCTGAGACACTGTTTTATTTGATGACAGGTCATTCCAGAGGTCTTGGAGCTCTGTCTTTTCTGCTTTAGTTAAGTATGCTGTGACATATCGTGCAACTGCAGTAGAATTGTCTGCAATGTACTGCACATCTATGTTTGCATTCCATAAGTATTGATATATTTTTCTTCTTCTTTTCTTTTTATGTAATATGTATTTTTAGGTGACTTACCTTTAACACTATGTCTAACTGAAAACATGAGGTTGTTCACTTGACCTGTATTTGTAACTGGTCTAGGGAAACCAAATCGGCATTTGGTGTAGTATTTCCCTTTGTTTTTGTATTTGCAAAGCAATATTTTCCACATTTGTGTCTTTGAAATTGTACAATTTGTGCATGAAGATCACTATTTGTGGCTTCTGATGGAATTTCACAAGTGACATATTTTTCAATAAACTGTAAAACAGTGGCATCACTGTCTTGACCAAATTTAGGAGCATCTTTAATCCATAAAAGCATGTGGATATGTGGTGCTCCTCTGGCTTGGTATTCTTTTCTCCAAAAGAAGTGTTGCACTTCTCCAAGAGGAGGAAGAGTTTTATTACAAATAAAATGTAGCATAGCAATGAAGCGACGGTGAAAATATTTGAAACATTAACAGGATCCAAAGAACAAAGTTCTCCAGGTGTTAGTATATCTATGTTTGTTTTGTTTTTATTTGATATGCGTAGGAAATCATGTAAATCTTCCCATGCATATTCTGCACAACTTAATGTAACAAACCAAGTGGGTGGGCCAAGGTTTCGGATCATACAACGTACATCTCCATGACGTCGAAACCAGTACTCTTTAGTAACAAGTATATTTGCTAATAGATTTGTAATATTTGATTGTAAAACCTCATCCTTTTGTTGCACTTTTTCTAATAATTGTGTAGCTGTCATATTTTGAAAGTGTGATCCTGATTTTAATATGTGTGCAACTCCGTAACATAAAGTTGCTAGTTCACTTTCAAAGAGTAGGTGGAATATGTATTCCACATTTTGTCTAAATCTGGGATCTTCAGAATACATCCGTAATGAGCGGTATTCTGAAGCTGATATTTGAATAGGTCTATCATCATACCTTCCTCCTTTGCCAGTAGGAAAGAGTAGAGGAAAAGCATGTGCTTCTATACTTTTTTCGCCTTTGCTGATTGGCGATCCTTTTGTTTGATGCATTTGGTACGTTTCCAGTACATCTTCTATGGTGTCATTAGAGTGCAAAGGATGAATTGTATAATGGTCTAAAGTATTTGATATTGTAGCAGGATCTAGTAGCTCAAATTGACCAGCTTCTTGTGTTTCTTGAATTATTTCAGTTGTATCTTTCAAGTTTTCTTCTATATTAATTTCTTTGTAATATTCATTATTCTCTTTAATATATTGGAAGTCTTGTCTAACTTTATGTAAATCTACCAGCTGTTGCCATATTTTTTTGACTTTTGTAGGTACTCCATTTACTAAGATAATTAAAGATTGCTGCATTGGACGTTGCACTCCTAGAGTATGCACATTTTCTTTGAGATCTAATGGTAAATAAACTACTTTTCCACAAATGCCTTTTACCAATTCAGAGGGAGGTAATTTTGCTGTTTTTGGTTGAAGGCCTATTATTGCTTGAAATGGGTGTACTGTTTGATTTATGATGCTCTCATATAAATTAAGTTGTTGTAGGGGTTTTGGTACTGGGTATAATTCCAAATTATTTGTGATAGCACATGAAGGAGTTTGGTTGTTGTCAAGTTTTGTAGTGCAGTAACTGCAAAGTATTTGTTTTCGTATTTGTTTTCTGCTACAAGAGAGCTAATTCAAACCATTTAGAATCTTCATTGTCTTCTATTTTGTATGATAGGTCTACAGTTTTTGTGTTCCTTTTATAAAAACTTCTATGGCAACATACACATACATGGTTTGGTACTTCAGCCGATGTACTTTTAAATTTTAGTATTCCTTTTTTGTATGTGTTTAGCAAAAGGTTGCCATGTGTAGAATTGTTGCTTAATTGGTTAATAGCTATTTCATTCTGTAAATGGCTTTCACTTCCAAAATATTTTTTCTGGATATAGTCAATTTCTTCAAGTAGGACTTTTGCTGTACCATGTAGACGGATGTTATTTAAATTTGCTAGTGCTAAAGCATAGTACAGTTTATAGACTAGATTTCTTATAGTTGAATGATGTGTTCATATTCTTTTGATATTATGGAAAGTGGTTTTACAAGTAGGTCCTGTAGTGTAGGCCAATGAATGTCCTTGTAGTCCTGTGTACTTGCGCACTGGACAGGTATCCATATTTTGCAGTAATTTAATTTTGATTTTGTCTTTGCTTTTTACATATTTATTGAAGAATTGGCGTAAAGATTTGAAACATTGTTTGGGAATGTTACACATTGACGTGCATGGCCATTTGTACACTAGACGTTCTGATTCAGTTGAATGGAGGGGTAATTCTAAGTTTTCAGGGCATATTTTTGTAAGGAGTACTTCTTGTTCCATTATGGTATTATTCACTTTTTCATAACCTCGACCATTGCTATGTATGGCAATTGTATTTGTTTGCTTTTGTTTGTGCGCTTCTTCATTAAAATATGGTTCTGTGCTCGTAGTGTGATTCCATTCACCTCCGCAGATACTTAAGAAGTTCTTTCTGTTGACATTTCGCTTATTGAGAAGTCTTTTTTGTAATTTAGTTATTAGTTTTGTTAGTGGTTTCATTTTGTTTAACAGTAATATAAATAACTTTCTTTTGAGAAGAATTGCACTGTCCATCAACGCTTCTAAGATTAATTTCCTACGATAGGTTTTAGGCATTGAAACTGATTTCTCTCATATTTTTATAAGATTGTGAAGGACTTTGTGACGGTGCATTTTGGCTAAAATACTTTTCTTGGTATGCTTACTTTGCACTATATTAAAATTTAAAGAAGTAGTTTTATCTGTAGTGATAGCTGATTTTCTGTTAATTGTTTTTTGGTTTGTTTTACATTTTGATAGAGGAGGCAAAGTTTTTGTACTTGAAACTTCTTGTGTTTCATTAAATGACTGTATTAGCTGTTTTCTTTCAACTTTTTTTTACAAATTCTGCTAGAGATGGATGCTTATGTTGGACACTTTTATTTTCATTTGCTCTACTTCTGCGTTGCTTTCTACGGACTTGACTTTTGGTAGGCATTCTTTAGGGTCTGTTGAGAAAAATAAAGAAGGTATGGGTTGGGGTGTTCTGCAATGTATGTGTGCTTTGTGCATGAGTGTTTGAGTAAGATTATAAAGATGTATGTAATGGTGTGTGATTGTGCATTGGGAACTACAACTAGTAGGGATAGGTATTGTTGAATTTATGTGTTACTAAACTGGGGTTCAGATGACAAAAAAAACGTAAGCTAGTGGTGTGGAAAAGTACAAATAGTAAATCTAATGTATACAATTAAAACAGTTGTTTGTTCTATAATATGAAAATTGTAGCAATTCAGTTGGGTAATTTGTGTGTCCAACAATAGGAATTTGTGGGCCATTCTGGCTTTAAATTGCTGTTTAAGACATGGAGATTTTTTGACAAAATGGTACACAATCTCTATTTTTAGGCACAGAAATAGCTTGTATTAACTTTACAGTATGGTTGATTAATAATACAAATATTATTGTGATATTCTACTTACTTTTTTTCTTAAATTAACAGGTAACTTCTTAGTTCTTCTTTGTTCTTCAAATTCGGCTGCTTGTTTTCAGGAGACTGGTCTTCACTGCAATTGTAAAAGATTCAAATTAGTAACTTTGTTTGTATATAGCGCTGTTTTTAATTTAGATATTGATTTTTTAAATTGAAATCCTCAGCGCCTTCTTCAAAACCATTAAACTAATTTATTTACATAAGATACATTGCATCAGTTCAGTACATATGATATGTTCTTAATGAACACATTGTATTGAATGACTAACTGTGGCAAAAAAATAGCTTTACAATGTCTTGTGAAATTTATAATATACCAGTGAATACCACTATTTCTGTAACTAAGCTGTTCTAGGTAATAGTGCCTCAATGTCATGTCTAAATTAAAGTAATTAAGTAAATAAATAAATAAAAACAAAAAAATCTGAAATTGTATAAGTATTTTTTTTAAAGATTTAAACATAGATTGTGCTTGCATGCAATTTTGTTTGAATATATGTAGTCTATATATTTCATTTAAAAAATGTTAGTTTAACATGATTTGAGTGTGTGTGTATAAAGAAAGTAAATAGTATAAAGGTTTATAAGTGATAGTTGATTTTAGGAAATTGAAAAAAATACAGTAAATTCATTTTACATATTACACACGCTAAAAGTCTGTTTGAAAATGTGTTAATCTACTGTACAGAAAATATGCATACCTGAAGTTTGTGTTCATACATATGGATATGCATGGAGCTGCAAGTAGAAATCTTGGAGACTTGTGCAGTATTTCTGGTAGATGGTGCTTGCCAATGATATGACACTTGTACTCAGAGAGCTTCACAGTACATTTGGAGTGCTGATCTATGATGATGCAGTTAGATGTAGAGGTCTTGAATGTGATTGGTGCATGGTCATGTGACTTCTTAGCTACATCCAATGAGGGAATGGCAGAGAGAGTGAAGTGGAGATGGTAGAAGGGCTGTTCATGTTACGATATGTCCGCGGACATGGCGGTAGTTCGTGGACATCGGGAGTTACATCCCGGGATTTTTGGGTTCAGAAGTCATGCAAATGAGAATGAGTACTGAAAGGGATTGGTCAGGAAAGTTCAGTGGGTGTGTTGTGCCAGAAGAGAGTTTCTCATATACTGTTTTTGCTGAGAGAACAACAGATAGCTATGTCTGTTTGTTTTAGGAAAAAGATTGTATGGATTTTGGGAGATTCATGGATATATTGGTTGAAGGTGCAGGCAGGAAGCTGTGGAGTAGCTGTAGATCTTGGATTCCCACATGTGAAAGTACACTGGCATGAAGTACGTGGAATGAAGTGGTTGGACTTGCTACCTCTCTGTGCTACTTTGGAGACAGAGCAACATCCAGACATAATTGTAATTCATTGTGGAGGGAACAGTTTAGGACATGAGACTGGAATTTTTTTGCAATTTGCTACGAAAGAAGGACTTGGGAAGGTTATGGACATGTTTCCTAATTCTCAAGAGATATTTTCACGGATTGCGCAGAGACAAATGTGGCTTTGTTCTTCTTCATTTGGTCCACAAATGGAAAAAGCAAGGCGCAATGTTAATAAAACTGTTTGTGCCTTTCTAAAAGATTTTGGCATGTCTTCTTTTCACAATGAAAATATTCTGTTTCGTAGTACAAACATTTTCCACAGAGATGGAGTCCATCTTACTTATGGTGGCAATCAGATTTTTCTGAGAAATTTACAAAATGCATTGCGACCTTTTTTGGAATTACAACATCCATTTTGAAGTAGGTGTTAAGCATTTATAATTTTTGACTTACAAACACCTCCCAAAGGCTCTTTTCAGTGCCACCACTTCCTCCCAGAGAAAATTGCAATGTTTGTGATAGGATAGCAACCCAATTTTTTAAATGTTCTCGAACTGTCCGCGGACTTCTAAAAAATACAAAGGGCCCTGCTTCATTTGTTTTCACTTCTATTTTTTAACTGTGAAAGGCGGTTCTGTAAAGAGCCTTATTTTTTTTTTAATTTTTGATATTTTGTATTTTCTTTGGTATCTTATACACGACACACTAGGAGAGGAGAGGAAAGGAAGGTAAAGGGGGGACACCAACCACAGGGATAAGAAAGGCAAGCTGAGAGAGGAAGATGTAGAGTGGGTTTTATTTGGGTAGTGAGCAGATCTTCTCGTGCTCTGAGACGATAGTCTCAAAAGCACTATGAAGTCGCTCCCTCCTACAGAGTACTGTGTCACAGTACATACATACAACTGTGAACCTCGAAAGGTAAGGGTCATCAGCATTCTGTATGGCCTGTAAGGCAGCTTGAGGAAGAGGCTGTCCCACAGAGGTGGTCCTTGTGGTGACAGGATCAGAAACAGAGGATGAAGTAGAGGAAATCAACCTGCAACATTCTTCGCAAGGTACAACCCTGCGAATAGCCCCAGAGTGAAATTACCTCAGGTGTCGCTTCATAGTAGTGATCCCAAAGCTGTACTTACCGCGCTTCCCGTGACTGAGTATCATTTTGCACTCACTGCAGGTAACACGGTTCGCACGAGCCTTAGGACCATTCCCATGAATGGTAAATAACCGCCACACCCAAGACTCACGCCTAGTGCGGGTAGTAGGGATTTCCTCTACCTAATTCTCATTATCCTCTTCTTCCTCCTCTGCATCCTCACTCCTGTTCCCCTCTTCAGGCCCTTGGGGAGGTGGTGGTGGTGGAGGGGGTGGGGGTGGTGCTGAAGCAGGTGCAGCACCAGGTGGCAGTAGTTCAGCCATGGATGCCATCTCGATGATGGTGTAATCTGCAGGTGGCAGCAAAAATCACTGTGTTCTGAAGAATAGCCAGAAACACAATGAGAATAAGCTCTAGGGCGTGGTTTTTTATAGGGGTGCTTGTGCGTGGTCCGCGGACATGCGCGCTGTCCGCGGACAGATCGAACACAAAAAAAAGTTTGAAAAGTTTCAAAAGGTATGTAGAAACTTAGGATTACTATGTGGGACTTGTGCCATGGTGAGATTTTATTGAAAATATAATGGATTAATTGAAAATGTACTTTTAAATTGTTTGGGGACACGAACAGTGTCCACATTCAGAACACGCGATCAGCGTGGGCGCGGTCATATGATCCGTTCACGAACAAGTCCACGAAGGAAGCGCATGTCCGCAGGACACCAAATGCACAGAGATTGGTTAGCGCATGCGCGTTGATGTTCTACGGACACTGTTCGGGTCCTGAAGTAATTAAAAATGCATCACACGTGAAACAAACATTTCAGGACACTGGGTGTGTTCTTAGAACAGTTTAAACTTGCTAGCGAACAGTAAGGACAGATATAGTGTTCTTCAGGACACGTCCAATTTCATTTATGTACGAACATTTCAGAACACCAATTGTGTTCTTAGAACAGTTTAAACTTGCTAGCGAACAGCACGGACAGGTATAGTGTTCTTTAAGACACCTCCATTTTTGTTTAATTACGAACAATTCAGGTCACCGCGTGTGTTCTTAGAACAGTTTGAACTTGCTAGCGAACACTATTAACAGATATAGTGTTCTTCAGGACAACTCCATTTTCGTTTACGTGTGAACATTTCAGGACACCAATTGTGTTCTTAGAACAGTTTAAACTTGATAGCGAACACTACGGACAGATATAGTGTTCTTTAGGACACTTTAATTTCTTTTTTTACAAACATTTCAGGACACCGTGTGTGTTCTTAGAATAGTTTCATCTTGCTAGCGAACACTACGAACAGGTATAGTGTTCTTCAGGAGACCTCCATTTTCATTTACGTACGAACATTTCAGGACACCAATTTTGTTCCTAGAACAGTTTAAACTTGATTACGAACACTACGGACAGATTTAGTGTTCTTTAGGACACTTTAATTTTCTTTTTTTACGAACATTTCAGGACACCGCGTGTGTTCTTAGAACAGTTTGAACTTGCTAGCGAACAGTACGAACAGGTATAGTGTTCTTCAGGACACTTCCATTTTCGTTTATTTAAGAACATTTCAGAACACCTGTACTGTCCGCGGACACCTACATTGTTTAAAAAAAAAAAATGAAACTATTTACAAAACAAAATATACAAATTAAACTTTATTTAACATATATTAATAATTTATGACAGAGAAGGTGAAGCAAAAACAGAAACAAAAACAGGAGAATTAGGGGTTTCAACATGATTGTTATTAGGTGAAGAAGGGATGGAAGTCTCATCAAAACGTTTTGGGTTATGGAGAGGGTTTGGGGATAATTGACTGGGATATGGTGAGGAGGGACAAGTACATGTGGGGCAATGGTACGAGGTTTTTGGTTTAAAATGATCTTCCACAAAAGATTTCATATTATTAAAATTAGTCAACAATAAATACATTTTTTCTTCTATACTGTGAAAAGTGTTACCCATAACAGGTTTTTCTGAAGTATTTTCTATTTTGGTATGCTCTGTACAAAAAAAAATATATATATATGTTAAATGTATACAAAATAATAATACTTAAATGGTTTATATTATAAAGTGTTTACCATTAGTTTCACTATCTTGTGACATTTCTTCATGTGGGAAATGTTCCTCTAGCCATTCCAGAGTACTATACATTTCTGTGAGAAAAAAAAAAAGATAATATTGTTTTATCTAATACAGAAAGTTTATAAATATATGAATAATATTAAGTACACTTACTATTTCAGGTAAGATATGTCCTGTGTACTCAGTGGGTCTGCTCTTGTTCTCAGTTCTGTCGTGTTTGTGAGGTAATTATGTTGGAAGCCAATTTATCTTCTTGTGGTATATTCCATTTTAGAACATAGTGCATTAAAATGAATGGTTAGTGTGTTGTATATATGGGTTACATTTCTTATGTATTAGTACATATAATGTGTTTGTGTGCTCCTTTTTGAATTTGTTAAATGTTCCTATGTTATGATATAACAATCAAACATACCCCCCCAGAGTTTTTAGGTAGTGATACTGTTCTTCGAACATGTCCGCGAACATTAAATGAGTTCACGTACATCAAGTACAGTAGAAGAGATTCAGTCAGTTCCATATGACATGTATATAAAGTCAATTTCATTATTGTTAAGTTGCACTACTAAAAACCTATGAAATTCAGTGAAAAAACTTTGTTAAAGGGACGTTATGGTTAAGTTGCACTACTAAAAACCTGAGAAATTCAGTGAAAAAACTTTGTTAAAGGGACGTTATGGTTAAGTTGCGCTGCTAAAAACCTATGAAATTCAGTGAAAAAACTTTGTTAAAAGGACGTTATGGTTAAGTTGCGCTGCTAAAAACCTTTCAAAAAGTGCTAATAAATTTACTGGTAATTTTAATGCACAAAAAGGATTGCTGTCTTTCAAGGTTGTGTCTTCCCCTATGTATATGTTTCATATGATATGACTGGACCATAAGGGAATTATTGTAAAAACATACTTGAAGGGTAAGTCTACGAATATAGTACATTTACAATTTTTAGTTCCTGACTGTTACTGAAGAAAATCATGTGGCCTAGATATGTCAGGAAAGGAAAAAGGGGGGAGTCAGACATGTGATGACATCAGTGATGTCATCAATGACATTTGTGATGTCATCTTTGGTGTCCTGGATGTTAGGCTTAGCAGTGCACGGTGGTGGTGCGAGTTATGGTTGCTTAGCTTACCATAACTGGCGAATTTCAAGGGTTTTTCGTTTTTAATTGGAACCATAACGTCCCTTTAACAAAGTTTTTTCACTGAATTTGAAAGGTTTTTAGCAGCGCAATTTAACCATAACGTCCCTTTAACAATGTTTTTTCACTGAATATATGTATATATATATATACATATATATATATATAACTGGAGGTGAGAGGGGGATCTCTGCAGAACTCCAAAAGGGATGCATGAATAAGGTGTTGAAAATCTTCTGAGTTGCTGTTAACGATTTGTCAAAAAATGATGAAACCATTGCAGGGTAGAGCTGGAGACACCAGTGATCTGTTTCAGACATTACAGGAGGGTTGGGTGGCTGAAAGCAGCCACTTGATCAAATAGGAGGACTGTGGTAAAGTCACTTTTCTCTGCACAAGCTAATACCTCACCCCAGACATTAAGCAGTGCAGTTCTATGCTGTAGTTTGACATGAACTTGTACTTGCAGTTGTCTGAGAGCTTGTTGCATTTGACGTGGGCCTGTAAATCCTTAGGGATGACTTGCTTCATCAATATAAGGGAGGGCAGTGATAGGTCAATAGGTGGAGAGGGCCATGGAACCCAGATTAGTTTATTTTTTTTAGATGGGGATCTTTTTGTAGAAAGAGCTCTTCAGTGTGTCATACACCAGTCCCTGGGTTTAAGGATACGTTAATGGAGATGGTGGTAGGGTTGGTGAGAATGACTGCAAATTCAGCTGCCAAGAGATCTAAGCAAATATCATTAGATCTCAAGGGGGAGTCAAGCCTTTTGATTAGCAATAGGACATCCTCCTGGGAGTGGTCTTAAAGGAGAAAGAAGGGCCAGTAAGTTGCTGTGGCACCTGGATAAAATCAGAGTTGTTTGGGTAGGGAGAAGATTTCTCTTGCCACATGTTGCCTTTCGTATTGTAGTAGAAGACATTTAGGTTATTTTAAAGATTCTGGGACTGAGGAATCTTGCTATTAAGGCAGGACGATGAAGTAAGAAGGAAAATGGCGCTGAATATTCCTTTGGATCTTTTGATGGAGAAGAGCATTTTTACCGAGAAGAAAGATTCTTTAGCATCAAAGATTGCTTTGAAATGAAGTTTTCTAGTTTGTTTGTATGCAAATAAATTGTCCTAAGTATGTTTTTGCCCCATTTGGTCCTGATTATTCTCACTTCAGTTTCGTTGGATGCATGGTTTTCATTAAACCAGCTAGCTTGAGATGTCCTGGAATTAGTAGATTTGATTGGGGTGGTGAAGTCTAAGACTGCCAGGAATTTGAGCTGGTTAAAGAAGCTGAAAGTAGATGAGTCCTTTGACAGATCAAGGAGTGCAGATTTACCAACATTCTATAGTTCTACTAAGAATATTTGTTTCCTTCAGAATGTGAGTGAAAAGTACTTTTGTAGTGTTTAAGGATAGTGGAGTCAAAGAATGAAGGAAGTGATCAGGCCAAGCAAGTTGGTGTATCAGGAGGTTTTCTAGAAGAGTGCCATGACCTAGAAGTAAGTTGAGGCAGTGCACTTTGTTGTGGTTGTGTTAAACATTTTCGATGTTGAAATCAAGTGAGTTAAGTAGATTCTAGACATTTTGGATGGTTAATCAATTCAGACGAAACGAAACGAAAACAAAAAATGGTGTAATTTCAATGTTTGAGATTTTTGTTACAATCCTCTTTCGGCTATAGGCTGCAGTAGTGCATGTTGCAAAAATTGTGAAACTCACATTAGCCAACCTAAAATAAATTGCTTTTAAGGCCAACAATATATTGATCTGTCTGGACATTCAGATGAGGTGGATCCAAATGAAATTAGCTTTATAATAACCAAGCAACAGAAACCTATTCAATGAGTATACCACTCACAGAGCATATGTGTTGTCAGGTGGTTTAGACAAATGTAATTGAGGGCTAAACTGCAAAGCACATACACCCATCCATCTCACTCAACAAACATAAGAAACCAAACATTTAATAAGAACTCACCTACATATACAACACACACACCAAAGAAAATCATCCCCTAGATATGCAGAACCACTTACATAAGAACATTATGTGTGTGTGTGTGTCTGTGTGTGTGTCTGTCAGTCTGCCTGTTGTCTAGGTATCTTTCTCTGTAACTCTTTCAGGTTTTGATGGATTTTACATCTATATATCTTTCTCTGTGGGGGAGTAGATGAATGTCTGCCTGGAGTTGCGTATAGCTTGGCTTCCTGGCACATCTACTTCTGAACATAATGCAGAGCACAACTTCACAAATGCTACTACGACTAGAAAGGAGAGCACATAGTGTACTAATGCTTCAGTGGTTATCAGTGAAGAAAAGAATAGACTTTAGATCACATGTACTATCAAACAGGGCTATGAAACTGAATTTATCCAAGGAAAAGTAAACCCACACGACTTGAGTAGACCACTAAGATCAAGCAATAATGTAATCCTAACAACTCCATTAAATATTAAGAAGTGGATTGGAAGCTCCACTTTTTCAAACATATCATAAAAACATTGGAACCTTATGCTTATAAGAAGTCACACTTCTCAAGATCACTTAAACGTCCAGAAAACATTAAAGACCTGGCTAGTTACTCAACCATAACAACACAATGCCTTTGCCACACAGATCTGCCCAAATCTGGACAGAGCTGCCCCCACCAAAAGCAACCCATTGACATAAACACTTGGATTAATGTTAATAATGCATACATAAGGATGGAAGACAAAACCATGGGATTCAGGATTTTAGATTTTAGGATAGGACTGCACTGGGCAACTCAACCACTGAGAATCTTACCAAATAACTATCCCTACACCATGCACTGTATTCCCCCACACCACTGACTGTGTGGGAATCACTAGGACATTTTCCCCAGGGGTTGATCCTGACTTTAGCACTGTATCTGCTCCCAGGGTCTACTTTATTATTTGCATAGTGATGGGCTACTCCTTAGTGTCCAATTGTAATGTTGGGAATATAACAACTGCCCTTGTAGGTGGCACACTCTGATATTTTCTCCGGGATGGTCCATTGGGATATGTCCACTGGGGTCCAGGAGAAGCTGAGAGGGATCCTATTTCCCATTATTTGCACATAGATGTTTGCTCCAGGGTGGTGCCACTGGTGCTGTGTGCCCCTGCAGGATCCATTGTAATATGTTATGTGTGATGCCTACACAGTGGCGTTGGCTGTGATGCTTTAAGTGTTCATTGGAGTTTTAACTATCCGTACCCCTTTCTAAACTACTCAGAGGCCTACTTTCAATCATATATTATGCACATGGGCTAAGCAACCCACACATAGCAACTTTTACCCCCCAGAAACACACTACAACTACCAGAGGTAGACCACCATCCTTGAATTATAGCCATGCAAAGCTCTCTCTGAATATAGATAAAGCAATCCTGCATGTTTCTTCTTTCTCTAGTAACAAAAACCAACCTTCTTTACTTGTAAATCTCACAGGGCCAACAAACCATGCACGTGGCTTCAATGTGTGGTATAAACCCCAATAATAGAACATGACACACTCCAACGCACATACAAAAAGCCACAAAAAGAAAATGTGTGTGTAAGTGTGTGTGTGATTGCGTGCTAGAGAGAGAGAGAGAGAGAGAGAGAGGAAGAGATTGCATGCACATTTTAGCCTTTGAGCGAGCAGAATTGGGAAAACATATGCCTTCATTTGCCGTAAACGTGGTGTGTTCCTGCACAAACGCACGTTCAAATTCTCTGTGTCACAAAGACAATTCAGATATGAATGCAGACGCATTTTGAGTGTCTGCTTAATGTTTTTCCCAGCTCTAGTGGGCGAGCAATCCTATATTGCGCATTCTATAAAGTATGGTGACTGATTTACAAAGCCTTTTTACAAAGCGTTTTTCAGTGGGATTACCCTATTGAAAAAATGCTTTTGTAAATAAGACCCCATGTTTATTTTAGAAACTTTCGGACAAACTGGTGGGTAAGATATGTTCGGGGAGAAGATATACATATATTATTATTACTCGGTTTCACAGTGAATTCTCAGACCACTGAAGTGTATGAAATATACTGACGTGTTAATTTAAACCACAACACACATTTCTTTCTGTTTTCATTGTATAATGGTTATTGTGATATAAAAATGTTTGAGAAACACCGTAACACTCCGTGCTTACTCTCTGCTAGCATGAAGAAATACCGCAAACATGTCAATCCTCTGTTTCTAATCCTCCTTTTTATTCCAAACCTCTCTATGCCCTCTGGCACTTTCAGGCTTCAGCAGGCAGGGAGCTGCATTTGGCAGGATATTTTCATTCTACTGTGCCAATCCTCGGATTGACAGCTACTGTAGTTTTTCATTGCCAGAAACAGCTACAGCTCATTTCCAGCTTGAAGTGATATATACAAAGACGTGTTTGCATTTGGCAACTGAAATGTTCTACGTACTGGTGCTACAGTGTGCGCAAGTTTCCTCTCGTCTGCCATGAATAACACAACACGAATAAGTCAGCAGTTCTTGGGTATGAAAGAATAACACATTAAAATGCATGCCTTTGCTCAAAAACAAACGGGAAGTGTTGTGTTGTTAAAAAAAGTTGAATATTTCATGTGGAGACACAGTATGTTACGTTATTTATATTTTGATATAACGTGCAGTGGAGAAGACGTTCCACTTCCATGGTTTAGTCAGTTCATGATCAGTTCGGATCGGAATCGGAATAAAAAAAAAAAGAAAACAATATTTCGAACGATAGAGAAGCTTGAAACGAACCTTATTTCAATTTCACATTGAATGGTATCATTTAGCGGTGTTTATGATACAAAGAAGTGCCTCTCCTTTCACTGAAGTTGCTCTTCCTGGGATTTTGAACATACACTTGAATTTAGCACTGAAATACAGAGCGTTGTTCAAAGGGATTGCGCCATTGTAGAATGCTTTTTTTGTAAATCAGACCCTGTCTATTTAATGGAATCTTCATTTAGAACCGTTTTGAGATTTGAGTTTCTTATCACCTATGGACCAAGAGCATAATACACTATGCATGAATAATACCTGCAGGAAGACATATGCACTTTATCAAATACATGACAGTTTACTTGTAATGTTTTTTCTGCAACAAGCCCAACAATATCATTTGTAACAAAAGAGCAGGCTACCCTCAGAGGCATTTGCTGGTTACAGGTATGGTGGTCCCCTAGCCTCTTAAATCTTTTTGAAGCAATTGAGGGGGCTGGGAGTATTCCAACCAGGTGGCGGGGTGGGATCATAGTCCCGTTCTTTAAGAAGGTGGTAAAGATGACCCCAATTGCTACCGCCCTATATCCCTACTGGATATCTCAGCAAAGACCTATGCTAAATACATTTTGGGCAGACTAGAAGACAGACTGGGTATCGAAGAAAAACATCCTGGGTCACCTCCAGGTGTGTTTCAGGAGTAATGTTTCTACATACACTGTTTTATCCATAATTATTGACAAATATTGTAAGCTTTGTGGAGGGGTTGTGTATGCTACTTCTTTAAATCTGGAAAAGGCTTTTGATGGGATTGACAGTGGTACATTGTGGTATTGGGAATACCCGCAAACCTATTGCGACTCGTACAATTATGATACGAACAAACTAGGATTTCAGTCAGGCACGGGGGAACAGGGGACAACTCAGAACGGTTTGATTCAAACAGGGAGTTAAAACAAGGCTGCCCCTTGGCACCGCTGCTTTTCATACTTTTCCTGGCAGGTTTTGACCCTGTGAATGATAACAGCGGGGTGTGTCCACCCAGGCTGGGAGACAAGGAATTCAGGGCCTTACTGTACGCTGATGACACTGTCATCCTGGCCCTTACGCCAGCAGGTCTGAATCATGGGCTTAATGGTATGGAGTTCTTAGAGGATAACAAATTAAAACTAAACAAGGATAAAAAGTAAGATTGTGATGTTTGGGGTCTGAAAGGGGCCCAGGGTGAGGTAGTAGAATCGTATATACACTTAGGCATGACATTTTCGAAAAATTGTAAATGGTCATCACACAATTAAAATCATGCAGACAGGGAGAGAATTGGCCATCAGGATCTACAAAGGTTCTATTTCAGATATGGTGCCTGAAGATGGATAAATGTATGGAGGTTTTCAAATGCAAAGTTTTAACTCAAGTGCTTTACGGCAGTCACTTGTGGAGCTACTGTTCTTGTGAACCCCTTGAGGTTGTACAGTTCCAATTTTGGCATCCAGCTTGGGGGTTTTCACCTGGCTGTCCAAACAGTGCATTGAAAATTGAGCTAGGGATCCAGAGTATTACCTCCCTGGCACAAGCTAGACAAGCAGCCTATTTCATCAAAACAAAATTAAATGTAACCACAAACCCGATTCTCCAGTTGTGATTTACAGTTATGGAAAGTTGCCCAGAGGTATACAAGCGGGTCCGGTATGAAACTGGAAGCAGGCTCTGGCTAAGGTTCCTGTCTGGCAAAGGAAGAGTCAATTATGACCAAGTCAAACCAGAAATCAAAAATTGGTCCAGAGAAAACTTGCAGCGGGTGGATGGGGAAATCTGTACTCTACCCTCCATGGCAGCATATGCACAGTATAAGGAGAGCCTGTGAGCCCCAGGGACAATATTAGATTTAGATTCCTCAGAGAGATGAAGACTTCTACTCAAAGCCATGGTAACCCTGCTTCCACTGGTGAAAAAAACTTCCTAGTTACAGGCTTCAACAACATGCAACTATGATATGGGTGCGGATGAAGATTTGGTCCACTTCTTTAGGCTGTGCCCATTTTATAAAAGGGAGAGGATGAGATGGCTGGGATCTTATTTTTTAGATTTAAATATTAGGTCTTGTAAGGAGGTGATGCTTTTAATTTTTAACTGTACTAACTCACAATTTCTCTACGACCCGATGAACTATTTAGGTCATTCTCTAAAGAAGAGGTGTTTGCAAAACAAATTTTAGTGCGGGTTGAGGAAAGGTCTGGTGGTGATATTAAAAACGGCAAAGGAAACATTTAACTGATATTTATATCCGGTCTTGCTTTTTTAAAGGTAATTTGATGTGATTTCATGTTTTATTATGTTAATGGAGAAATCTGAATAAAATATTATGATGATGACGTAACGAAAGAGCATAGAGGGGCTCCTTTCTTCACATATACACTTCAGGAAACACCAGTTAATTTAATGATAACTGCTGAATATTGAAGTGCATTCTTCACTCAACCATGCAGAAATCCTATGCTATCATGGAAACACTACTTTCATTCTAGAACCATTGGGGGTCATTACGACTTTGGAGGCAGCCATGGTGCTGATAGCACCATGGCTGCCTCCAAAGTCGTGTCCGGGTCCGGGTAGTCGGAATGGGGATTTACCGGGTCATTCCAACCTTGGAGGACCCGGTAAGTCCCCATTCTGAAAACCATTCCCCCTTCCCATTCAAGCCCCCATAGGGCTTGATGGGAATTGAATTCACTTATAATAATGCCGAATGTAAAACACAGGAAAAAGACAGTTTTGGTTTGTGAACATATAGCGTTTAGGTTAATATTTCCCCCTGCAAGTACTGCAAAGTACTGCAAAGTACTGAAGGTACAAATGAGCAATCCTACACAGATGTCAGTAATCAGCAGGTATTCAGTAATGAAAGACAATGGGCCTCATAACGACCTTGGTGGCAGCCATGCCGCTATTGGTGGCATGGCTACCGCCGAAATCGCGTCCCGGTCCGGGTTCCCAGAATGGGGAATTACCGGGCCATTCTGAGTTTGGAGGGCCTGGTAATTCCTCCCTCCAGGAACCTGGGCCCGGACCTTCCCCATTCCCATTTCAGCCCCCGTATGACTGAATGGGAATGTGAGAGGGAGCAAACAATGGGCCGATTACGAGTGGCCCGTTGTTTGCTCCCTCTTCCACTCGGGTTTTACCAGGCGTCCTTACCGGGTCCCGCGAAGGAACCTCGTAATGTGGCGGAACGGGTTTAACGGGTCTGCCTCCTTTTGCGAAGCCCGTTAATCTGTTCCGCCAGGGTCGTAATGAGGCTGAATGTCTAGAGTTTAAATGCAATCTTCCCTGCCCAAACAAGAGAAAAACCCATTTTTGATATTGACACTTTTAAAATGACAGGTGAAAATGGCTGTGTGAAAAAATGCAAAAGGTTGCAAAAATGCTTAAATGGAGAAAGATTCTTAGGAAATAAACACTAAACAGGTCCTAAAACACCTGAGCTACAAGATAAACAACAGTACACACCTTAGATCAGGATGGGATTTTGAAGAAACACTTTGAATGGGAAAAAGACATGTGTAAGCTTTTGAAAACTGCAAATTCGCAGCAAAATTTCACTATGCGAGTTTTGATAAAAATGGGTCAAATACATGATTGTGGGTGTAGCTAAGGGTCTTAGGTATCAACAAGAGTTGAAGATTTGTTTCTATCTTTAAAATTGAAGAAGTTATGGAGGTTTTAGTGAGAGACGTTTTTGCAAAATAGGCGCAAAAATGAAAACAGAAATTCGGTTTTATAAATGACAGATTGGTTTATTACACTATATTACTGACTATGAAAAAGAGGATGCCACCTGGGAATCTTCACAGTTACGTGCCCAGCGTAACCCTTCACGTGGTGGATACTCGATTTCTTTCTGGGACTTACTTTAGTTACTCAAAATCACTAATGACTTATGGTTTTGTAAAACAAATGAGAAAAATCAGCGCAAGAATGGTTTTGGCAGTACTAGGGTTCTGAAGTTAAAGATGGGATGGGTTGAGATTGGAATGAGACAATGCAAATATACTATAGGTCATTGTTCTTCCTATTAATACTTGCAGTCCCTTGTGATTAAAATGGAACGTCAAGGTTCTGGTTATGGATCGGGTAAGGTCTACCAGCAGCAGGGCACTTCTGGAGGGATTGGATCAGCGGCGCAGATCTGGTCAATTTTAGACTGCACCTCAGACTGGATTTGGATGGGCCCTTCTGGTCACTGGATAGCAGGATGCAAGTTACAGCGGGCAAGCCTTAATGGTAACAAGCCAGACTGAATCAGAATTATTCTTTTAAGTTTTGGGATGGTTGAATTTGGGCCTAGCTAAAAAGAGTTCAGCACTGCTAAGGCCTGCATTCTGCAAAGAAATCTGGAATCATCTGCAAGGTGAAGAGTTCTGGACAAGATGAAGAAGTCAGGAACAAGATGCTGCGCGGAAATCTGGATGTGTTCTGGAAGCAGTGTGTCTATGTGGGGGGGAAGCTCCTATATTTATCCTACCAAATGACATTACCAAGTTTATGGTGTGAGCAGAATTTCAAAATACACCCCCTGGCTGTGAGTGGCCACAGGCACTTGCCTTGTCCTGGTTGGCAGTCAGAACAGAGCTGTCATCTTTATGATGCGATTTAGGAACTCACACATTGATTTTGACTTAACTTTTGCACAATTGTACATTTTTAAAATGATGTCTCCTAATAAAATCGGACACATACCTTTCATATTTGATGGGCTATATTCCCCTTCAATCCCCATCTTTGTGACAGCTGTCTTTCTCATTCTATAGGATTTTATCAATTTTAATCATAACAGTCTGGAATAATAATTTCAAATTCAGTGCATCTCTGGGCAATTATCACTGGAGCACAAATATACAATCCTAGGCTTGCAACATTAATATATATGCTGCAATGAGGGTTTCCCTGTAACTTTGGTTCCTTCAGTGATACAGGTTTAATCAATGTCTTCAAAGCAAAAGCCTAAAATTATGTTAACATCTACCAATTTTCAGACTTATCCTTCTTCCGGTTGCACAGTTAAAGAGTTTCAAACCTAACCACAAATAAGGATTTAAACATCAAAGTTCTCTTTCATAACTTCCCCTTCCCAGGCAGCAGCTCTCATTCATTTGATCAGGGAGGTGTGTCCTCTTCCTGGAGAGGGAAGCTCCCCTGTAGAGATCAGTTGGGCAGCTTGCCATTGTTCTTGGCTCAGCCCCAGACAAATGTCCAATGAGGTCTCATTGTGCTCCTTGTTGTCAATATGCGGGAACCATTAAGACTTCCTGTATCAAAGGAGTGTCAAACTGAGATGTCAAACATTCTCAGGCTGGTCACTGTCCAATCAGAATTAAGCAATTACTGAACTCCAATACTGGGTTGCTTTAAAATTCACAATAAATTATTTTCTTTAAGACCTATAAAATATGCATAGTTTATAAGGGATTTGGACATTTAAAAGAATTAAGCCCTTCACAAACATGCTTTAAATAGGCACATTTTGCAATTTCTTCAGGAAAAAGAAACACTTTTAAACTGAGTTTGACAGCTAATCTTCTTATGCAGCTGTCAGTCAGTGAGGTCCGGTCTTCTCTGAGCCACCTGGAGAATCTATGATTTCAACACTTTTCCTTTCAATAATTCACTGGGAAAATGACTGAATTTAGCACCAAAACAGCACTTTGAAGGTTGCCATTGATTAGGAAAGCTGGGTTTTAAAGTAATTTTTGGAATTTAGCCCACTTCGGTGGCCTTGCTTCATGTGACAGCACCCGATGGCATTCTCCTGCAGGGAGTTCTGTTTTGACATCAACTTTGCCTGTGTGTGTGGCAGGGTTTGCAGCCTTTGGTGATTTATGAACCATGCACAGTTTTGCAGATTTGGCACGTACATGGGTTATCGTGTCCATTATTGACAGTTTCTTTCCCCCGTTGGCAATGGGGTGTAGTAGGGTGCATTGGCATGGATTGAAATAGTCCACACATCCCCCCGGACTTCAGCATGACATCCAGTCGTAGGGGAGTTGGGCATGTGGGATTATTTTTTTCTTCAATCCATGTGAAGAAATCCGGTTACTTCTCCCATCAGCGATTGATGCGACACACTCTCCTTGCTGGTTCTGGTTGGAAGTGTGGAGCGACACTCCGGAACTCTTGGGTTTTTTCCACCCGGTCCCCGAGGAGGTCCTCCTTGGTGCTTAGGAGGATTTAGTTCCAGTACTAGAAAACAGAACATAGTACAGTTATGGGAATGTCCACACTATTGTTTCCCGAGAGGTGTAGTGGGGTGGATGCATGCATTTAATAACAATTGACAGAATTCCCCCGCCTATATTCAGTGATAGTATTAACACTTTCCTCACCCGTAATTAATGAATCTTTAACACACTTGTCTTCCCCTTCTGTTAAATTTCCCTGGGGATGCGGATTCTGTAGGTGACTGGTGAGATTCTGTCAACAATTTCAAAAGGACGCTGCCAACTTTGGAGAAATTTGCGCTCCTTGGCTTGGTTCCTTTGGAAATTGTACAAGTATACCCTGTCTCCTACTTGATATTCCTTTTTAGTTGTCTTAAGGTCATAGTGGATCTTCATACTGTCTGCAGATCTTTCTAGATTCCGCTGAGAAGAGAACACGCAAAAGCATGTTGAAGCTGTTTTCTCAGATTCTCAACATATTCATGAGTTGTGGAGGCATTTATCAAGGTCTGCTCTTGGGTTCTTTAAAGCAAATGCTGGGGTAGCACCATCCTTCGTCCAGTCATCAGGTCAAATGGAGACATTTTTGTTGCAGAAGAAGGGGTAGATTTGATGGCCATCAGGACAAAGGGTAATCAAATATCCCAACTTGGCCCAGAATCTGCCACACACTTTTTTAATATGCTCACAATGGATTTATTGTACCTCGCAACCCCACCACTAGAGGACACTGGTAGGCATTGTGTAATTTCCTTTTTACCCCAAGTATCTCCCACATCGTAGTTATCACTTTGTTGGTGAAGTGACTACCTCTGTCCGACTCAATCCTTTGGGGTAGTCCAAAACGTGAGACGATGTGATTGATCATCAGGGCAGCTGCTGTTTCTGCCTTGCAATTTGGGGCTTGGAGACATTCCACCCACTTAGTAAACAAGCATGTTACGGTTAACATGTACTTATTTCCCCTAGACGAGCGAATCACGGACCCGATGAAATCGACTTGCAAATCTGACCAAGGCAGTGTCATCCCCCTCTTTTGGAGGGTAGCATGGTGGGTGTGTGAGTGATGTGGCTGAAATTGTGCACACACAAGACACCCCTTCAAGTATTGGTTGAGGTCCTGCCCCATTTGTGGCCAGTATGCAACCTCTTGCAAGATTTCAAATGTTGTATGAAACCCCAGTGGCCGCATCATGGGCGTGACTTAGCATCAGGCTTCGGAATGGGGTAGGGACCACCCACTGGTCACAGCCAGATATGGATCTCCTCACCAACAAACCGTCTTGGATTCGGAACATTTTTGGACATTTCATCAACACTCTGAGGTCCTCTTTCCCAATGCAATTGGTATCCATCAGGCGAAAGTTTTCAGGGTCATCAATGTGTTGACAAAATTTACCAATTATTGGAGCCCCTTTTTGAGCCGTAATCAAATCAACATCTGGGGTCTCCTTACTCCACTGGGCAGTTGAGAGCTCATTGTGAGCATTTATCTGGGACCTAGTAATAGCAGTGGCGTGGATTTCCACCAACAGGGGCTCGATCTCAAGTAGATCCCCTTGGATGGCTCTGGTTTTGGCCATCTGACCAGCTAGGTCATTTCCTGTTTTGTCTGATCCCTCTACTTTAGCATGACCCTTGATCTTTTTCCAATAGATGGTCATCCCATTCGAGGTGACCAGATCATCAATATTCTGTATCCATTTTTCATATTTTAGTGGTTTATTGTGAGCACATAGCATGCCTCTGGTTTTCCAATTAACCAGGTGCTCCACAAACCCGTTCCGGACATAATCTGAATCAGTGATTATAACCAGTTTGTGCAGTTGGTGTTGGACAGCAGTCAGGATGGCTTGATGCACAGCCATCAGCTCTGCCACTTGACTACTACGGGGACCGATTTTGTACCCAGCAGAGGGTTCTGGGTCATCATTCACCCAGGCATTCCCCACACCGGCCACAAGTTCCTTTTCCCCGTTGTTGTCAACATGGTAGGAGCACCCATCCACACAGACAGTGTGCATTCCCTCACACTTGTCTTCTTCATAGACTTTGTGTGGGGAATTGAGGTATGCCTCCATGTTGTCTTGATGTTAAGACTTTCATCCTCGAGACAGTTTTCTCTGCACAATCATGCAAGTCAGCCAGACCTTGCACAAGGGGACTCTTCTTGGTGTGGCCATATCTGGCCTCCACAGGAAAGCCTTGCATTGACAGAATCCAGGAGGTAATTCAGCAATTACTCACATTTCGGGCCCAGATTCTGTCACTTTGAAGATATTGCAGAGGCTGGTGTGGCGTCTCCACTATTATGTTTTCCCCCTGGATGAACTGGCGGTAATCTTCAATGCCCACACTGTTGCCAGGAGTGCCTTCTCACAATCGTTGAATTTCTTCTCCACAGAGGATAAAGTCTTACTCGCGTAGGAGATTACTTCATTGACCTTGGTATGCTTTTGGTATAATACTGCAGTCAAGCACGTATTTGAGAACCCTGTCCCCAAGAAGGACTCCTTGTTTTTGACAGGGTAAGCTAGACAAGGCGCTTGTGAGAGGATTCTTTTGATTTGACTTACTGCCTCGGCTTGTTCTGAACCCCACTCCCACTTGACCCCCCCTTCAACAGAGGGATCAGGGGTCTTGTGATCTCTGCGTAATCCTCAATGAACTTCCTGCTGTAATTAGTCAGTCCAAGGAGGCTCCTTAGCTCATGCAGAGTTGTGGGGTCTTTTAGTTTCTGGAGATATTCTACTTTCTTTTCATGGGGACAGAGACCCTCAGGAGTTATCTCATGCCCCAAGAAATTGACACAGGTCCTGCACCACTGTGCCTTTTGGAAAGATAGTTTTGCTCCGGCAGCCCTCAACTGTGTCAGAACATAACAGATCTCCGCTATGTGTTTCTCCACAGTTGAGTTTTTGATTAGAACATTATCTACATAGGCTAGGTTACTCCTTTCACCCAAGTCGGGCATGGCCTTATGCAAGAAGATATTAAATTAATTGCCGTAGTTGATGTATCCGAAGGGAGTCTGGGTCTAAGTATACTTCTGCCCCCGAAGGTAAAGGCCAGCTTGTATTGGTCCTCCCTACTGACAGGTACGGTCCAGTACCTATTGGTCAGGTCAATGGCAGTATATACCTTTTACCCCTGGATCTGGGCCAGCCCTTGGTCAATGTAGGGAAGAGGCCATCAGGAAATGTGGACCCATTTGTTTAGCTCCCTCAGGTCAGCATAGAGTCTCCACTGGCCGTTGGGTTTCAAAATTCACAGTACCGGATTATTGAAGGTGCTGTGGACTGGACAAATTATCCCACAGGACTGAAGGTTTTAAATTATTTCTGTGAGGGACTCCATGAATGTGAGAGGCAAGTGGTATTGCTTCACAAACACTGGAGTCATGCCAGGGACTGTGGGAATTGTTGTGTATGGATTTCGGTGCGACCACAGTCATATGAGTCCACCGCAAAGAGATCTTGAAAATCTAAGAAAACTTGTTTCAATTTTTGCTTTTGCTCCAGATCTCAAAGGCATCATCTAGGTTGACTCTCTCTTCAACCATCTGATTGAAGCCCAGAAATACTTCTGGTTTGGCTATCTCAGCGTCCTCCTCCAGCTGGGTGGAGAAGTCCTTGGTCAAAGTACTGACTTGGACTGATGGCTTCAGGTGGGGAAGGGAGTGCTGGTGGTCTTAAAAGATCACCTCATCCTTCCTGAAGTCACAGGTCACCTCTTGCTTACCATAAGGGCAGGAGGAGTACACCAGGAAATTCACCCCATGCCGGGTGAAGATCCTGTTTGGTTTTGTGTCATTGTCGCTATCACTGTCAAAACAGTCATTGGGGATTGGACCTATCAGTTAATTACCTAAATCTATGGAAAAATGTCAGTCATCAACCGCCATTCAATAATGGTGCCTGCGCCCAGAGTGATACTCCTAAGGTCGCTGTTATCCACCACTATTGAAATGGTGTTGTGTTCTGTGTTGACTAGTGGTGTTGGGTTTAACCCCAACCCTTGTTGTGGGAAATGGGCATTGAGGTGAATATATGCGTCAGGATTTTGCAGTTTCTGTCCTCGTTTAATTTTTACTTCAAGTGGGAATTGTCGGGTCCATTATGGGGTGGTGACTTCCTCTCCAATCTGAACTTTAACTGCATATGGCAGCAGTTGAGCTGACCGAAATGCTTTCTCTGGATCATAAAAGTCCATGGGATTACCCGCTAATCGGGACCAGGCTTTGAAGTTTATTAGGTCCAAACTAATGGCAAAGCGATTTAGAATGTCACTGCCTAAATAAAATGCAGCAGGGACATCTCGCACAACCCAACAATTATGGACTATGCTCTTGTCGCCTATGGAAATTTTGAGCATACACCTGCTAGGCAGGAGATGTTTGGAATTGGGTTTTTCCAGGTCCATTTCCCATTTGTCTATTAATTTAAATGTGGGAATGGTTGGATCTTTTGGGAGTTTTCGGAACATGGCTTCGCTGATGAAGCTCTTACTGTTGTTCATGCACACTCGGGTGAGAACAAAGTCCTTCCCCTCATTTAACTGAATAGGGATGAGCAACTGTTCTCCAATCTTCTGAATGTCAGCCAAGCTTTGAGCTGGTTTCTCGTAATTTTGGACGTGGGATTTTCTAATTGTGAATTGGTATAGAATTTCAGAGTATTTCCTTCCAGTGTGGAATGCCACTTGAGACTGGAAGGAAGATTGATATTCAGAAATAGGGAGGACTTCTGTCACATCAGGGATTTTGTTATTTTGAAAATGGAATTCAATGTGGTCCTGTTTTTGTTCAACCATGTGGCATGTGCCATTTAAACTAACATGGTTGACGCTATGTTTTAATTTTATTGGTCGGTTAGCCTGGGTCAAGAGGACCTTGTTTACACAATCTATTAGGGGACACAATCTACGCAGGACGTCATTCCCCAGCGAAACATGGTGTGCCCTCTGGAGTCACAACTATGACCGGGTGTTTCACCTTGTGTCGCCCAATTTTAATTTCCAAATCTGCAATCCCCGCGACAGGAATTTAATTCCCATCGAAGTTCTCAAGTTGTCCAGGAAGAGGGGTGAGAGGGATCTGGTATCTCTCCCCCCTTCCTCAATTCAGCTGATCAAAGGCCCTCTTTGACTGAAGGGTGGCTTGGGATCCAGTGTCCACCAGTGCCAAAAATGTACATTGCCCTGTATTTGGACCGGGGCATATAATCGTCCCTCCTTTTCCTCAAGGGGGCAAAGATAATGTGCATTTTGTGCCAATTGGTGGGTCCATTTCTTTACTTTTGATTCTGACACTGGGGTAGTTTGGGCAGGATTCTGTGTGGGAACCTGGGGATCTGTAAGAAAAATGTGGCAGTTGGATATTGGGGGAGGTTTGGGCTCCCCTGTTTCTGATTCTGGGCCGCCCCACCCCAGTCCCCAGAATATGTTTGGGCAAGGTGGCTTTCCAAGTAATTATTCTGGGGTTCAAAGATGGGCGGTTTTTACTCAGTCCCCACATTTACCCAGTCTTGATTAGGATCTCTCGGCACCCATTTTTCTTTGGGAGGAGTTCCCCCATCCCTGAAGGAGAAGATCTTTTTCCCAGAGTCCACTGAGGAACCCTCTCCTTCAATCTGCAGGACACTAACCTCCTCCACAAAATGATTCTTTTTAGGTACTTTATTTCTCCTACCCACCCTCTGTTCCTTAGGTTTCAGACTTTCGGGAATAGGAGATTCTGGTTCTGGTTCCTGGGTTTCCAGGGGTTTTTCAAAGGCTTTGCACCCCGCTTCCCCCTGTGCCTCCTCCTTTGGAACCGGTGGGTTGTCAGGGTTCTCTCCCTGTCATTGCTCTGGAGTACCAGACCCTTGATTTGTGGAGTTCTGAGCCGGCATGCTCATCTGAGGGTTCTGCTGAGCCCTCAACATGCGACCGTCATCCTGTGACAAGTTTTGTAGTGGGCGCTCCAGTTGGGACACCCGCTCTGGCTGGTACGGGGGGTCTCTGTTCCATCCTAGGTGGATCACGGGAAGGGTAACTGTCCCTTCTCCCATAATACCCTTGGTTGGGATAGTTCTGCTAACCCTCCACCCTTGCCTTCCCCTCTCCCAGATTGGGCTGTCTGGGCTCAGGAAAGTGGGGAAAGAAAGGAGGGTTGTTTTGGGGGTTGTTGTTTGGCAGGTACCAGGGAAAGAAGCTCAACCAGACATTTGTGAGATTACTGCCCTCCTGGGTAAAATTAGGAGGGAAGTTTCCTGGGTTGGTAGCTACCTGGTTTGACCCCCCCTTGGGATGGGGTAGTCCACACATACCCCAGGATGGGTCTGTTGCCTTTGTCATGGGGGCTCATATAATCAGAGGAGTTAGAGGTCCCATTTGTGGGATTACCTCCCTGACTACCTGTTTGGGATTGGTCTGAGGGCCTTATGGTGCTTTGGTTAGAAAATGGATTCTGTACAGGAATATTTTTAGGCCTCCCCCATATCCAGATCCAAAATGGGGGCAACCTTCACCTCCGCCGCAGCAGCAGGGGTGTTGGCGGGTTTGGGGTTTTTATTTGTATTTTTATTCTCTACCGGTTTCTGCTCTTCATAAATACGATTAGCCTGTTCAATGACCCAGTCAAGTGATCTCTTCTCGTGAAAGTCCCTCACTAGCTGGGTCATGATTTAGGGAGTGTATGAAAGAAGGTATTAAGGAACTCCCTACTATCTGTGCGCACCCTTCTAGTGGTCTACGCAAAGACACGTTTTAGTTCTTGCTCAAATTCTTGTGGGGCCTGGTCTTCCCCACGCTGCAGATTGTAGGACGCCGTGCGGGTCTCTTGGGGGTTACCATGTACAGAAAAATGTTTTAAGATGGCCGCCCTATAGGAGGACCATCTTTAGTGATTCTGATCCTCCAGCCCCGCAAAGAAGCTGGAGTATTCAGGGGAAAATGTCCACTTGACATATTGGATGCAACTCTGGCTATCTTTCAGGTGGAAAGCATACATCATTTGCTCGTATAACTCAATGTGCTCCCAAACTTAATATTTGGCATTTTTGTGATAGGGAGTTATGACGCTCATAATGGCCTTGATCTGTTTCAGGGGGTCTTTAGCAGACCCTTCTTAATTTTGTTGGCCGTTTTAGTCTTAGTCACCCGTGTCCACTCATCCTCTGCCTCAGAAGCACTGCTACAGGAGGTGGCTATCTGATCCTCTAGGCTCTCCCTGATTCTGTGAGCTTGAGAATGGCTTGCAGAATGTGGCAGCCTAGTTTCTTGATGCCTGTGGTGCTCAGAAGAGTCTTCTGACTCTCCCCTGCTCCCAGGATTGGCTGAGTATCACCCACACCACACTGCCCTAGATGCAAAGACGTTTTTAAGATACTCTTTGAGGGCCTACTTTCCTGGTGTTCCCCACCAAATTTTACAGACTGATCCTTTGGTAGGCGGTAACTCTGAGGATCCAATTCCCTGATTCTCCCCTCACAGGAATCTTCCTGATCAGAGAGGCTAGCCCTAACATTTGGGAATCTGTACAGAGATGCCCACCCATCCATTTCTGGGAGGCGCTGATCTGTCAGTCCCATGTTTCCCATTCTGCTAAAGTCTACCATCCCCGTGGCCCTTGGTTCATATGCGCCAGTGCACATGAAGGCGGCAGAGTCCATGGTACTGAAGGGGTTAGAGTCCCTGATAACAGGGGTCCTGATGTTATGTTGAGGGGTTTCTCTGTCCCTTCCTACCTCTTCTCTTTCAGCCCCTATTCCCAGGTGACATGCCAAAACCTGACTCTTTTGTTCCTCTATTAAGGCCTTACTGGTCTCAATGATTCACTCTTGCATAGCGATCTGTTTGTGGAGCCTATCATTCTTTTCACAGAGAGCCTCATTGTCTCTCTGTGCTTCCTGCCTGGTTTGGAAATAATGGGCCAATTTTTGCTGCAAGAGACTCACCTCCAGAGTATTGTCAATATTGTTCTGAGTGGTCTTATCCAGTGCATCCTCCACCGGCCTGGTGTGCTCTAGTAGCTTCTCATATTCAGTTTTAACTTCACTAAGCTCCTGGAGGGCCAGCTTTCTTTCCTCTAACTTGTTTTTTAATTGGCTGACTTCCTGGCCTAAGGCGTCCCTCTCCTGACTTAGAGTGCCCCTCTGTGCAGCCAGGCCGTCCCTCTGTCTTTTAATTGCACTAGATTTCTGGCACTCCTCATCAAATTCTGCTTGAGATTCTAGGTCTTTAATAATTAATTTATTGTTTTGCTCTTTTAATTTGTCTATCTGGTCCTGTATGATGACTACCTGTTTTGCGCAGACTCTATTAAAAGTTAATTGTCGTGCCAGCTTCTGTTGACTCTGTTGTAAAGAGTCAACCCTTTCCTGACACTCCTTTTGCAGTGTCTGTAATTTGGTATCTTGCTCTGCCTTCTCTTGCTGTAAGAGAGCCAGATCTTCTTTTAATTTGGTAATATGATGCCTACCCTCTGTTTCTGATCCTTGGCTCTTCTGTAGCCTTTGCCCTGCAGAGACTAGCTCAGTAGGGATTTTCTGCAGTGTTTCCCCTTGCTTCTTTGCCAGAACTATGTTTTCTGCTGCTTTTCCTGTATGATTCCTATGTGGAGGTACAGGTAGGCCTCTATTTTGGCAATTTTACTCTGCTCCTCTTTTATGCCTAAAGTCGGCTAAAACATTGTCAAACATACTTGCCATTCATAGTGCACTCATTCAAACCCAACTCAACATACCGTGACATACATCCAAAAGCTTAAAAGACAAAAGAATCATGCTAAAAACCTGTGGGGAGAAGGAATTCATGACTAGTCCCCATCAAACAGACATCATTTTTATATTCATAATCAAGAGAATTAATTAATAAATAATCTATTGTCAGGGTGGATCGGAAGGAAAAGTGCAAGTATGAATGGCAAGTATGTGTGACAACGTTTTAGCCGACTTTAGGAATACGGTTGCTAGTGTTTTGCTGTATTAAAGCGATCAGTGTTGACTCACCATTGTTTAAATTATTGGCATCACTTTCAATACATTTTGATACACATTTTTTCAAATTGATTTGTTTCTCTGGACAATCTTTTTCTGTTATTCTATGAAAAAGAGGATGGCAACCGAGAATCTTCACAGATACATGGCCAGCATAACCCTTCACGTGGTGGACACTCGATTCCTTTCTGGGACTTACTTTAGTTACTCAAAATCACTAATGACTTATAGTTTTGTAAAATAAATGAGAAAAATCAGCGCAAGAATGGTTTTGACAATACAAGGGTTCTGAAGTTAAAGATGGGATGGGTTGAGATTGGAATAAAACAATGCAAATATACTATGGGTCACTGTTCTTCCTATTAATACTTACAGTACCTTGTGATTAAAATGGACCGTCAAGGTTCTGGTCATGGATTGGGTCAGGTCTACCGGCAGCAGGGCACTTCTGGTCAGATTGGATTTTGGACTGCACCTCAGACTGGACTTGGATGGGCCCTTCTGGTCACCGGACACGGTAGATAGCAGGATGCAAGTTTCAGCGGGCAAGCCTTAATGGTAGCAAGCCAGACTGAATCAGAATAATTCTTTTAAGTTTTGGGCTTGGTTGAACTTGGGCGTAGCTAAAAAGAGTTCAGCACTGCTAAGGCCTGGATTCTGCAAAGAAATCTGGAATCATCTGCAAGGTGAAGAGTTCTGGACAAGATGAAGAAGTCAGGAACAAGACGCTGTGCGGAAATCTGGATGTGTTCTGGAAGCAGTGTGTCTATGTGGGGGAAAGCTCCTATATTTATCCTACCAAATGACATCACCAGGTTTATGGTATGAGCAGAATTTCAAAATACACCCCCTGGCTGTGAGTGGCCACAGGCACTGGCCTTGTCCAGGTTGGAAGTCAGACAGAGCTGTCATCTTTGTGATGTGATTTAGGAACTCCCACATTGATTTTGACCAAAACTTAACTTTTGCACAATTGTGCATTTCTAAAATGATGTCTCCTAATAAAATCTGACATATACCTTTCATATGTGATGGGCTATATTCCCCTTCAATCCCCATCTCCGTGACAGCTGTCTTTCTCATTCTATAGAATTTTATCAATTTTATCATAACAGTCTGGACTAACAATTTCAAATTCAGTACATCTCTGGGCAGTTATCACTGGAGCATAAATATACAATCTTTGGCTTGCAACATGAATAGTTCTGATACAATGAGGGTTTCCCTGTAACTTTGGTTCCTTATGTGATACAGGTTTCATCAATGTCTTCAACACAAAAGCCTAAAATTAGGTTAACGTCTACCAATGTTCAGACTTATCCTTCTTCCGGTTGCACAGTTAAAGAGTTTCAAACTTAACCACAAATAAGGATTTAAACATCAAAGTTCTCCTTTGTAACTTCCCCTTCCCAGGCAGCAGCTCTCACAGTTCTTTGATCAGGGATGTGTGTCCTCTTCCTGGAGAGGGAAGCTCCCTGTACAGATCAGTTGGGCAGCTTGCCATTGTTCTTGGCTCAGCCCCAGACAAATGGCTAATGAGGTCTTATTGTGCTCCTGGTTGTCAATATGCGGGAACCATTAAGGCTTCCTGTATCAAGGGCGTGTCAAACTGAGATGTCAAACTTTCCCAGGCTGGTCACTGTCCAATCAGAATTAAGCAGTTACTGAACTCCAATACTGGGTTGCTTTAAAATTCACAATAAAGTCTTTTCTTTAACACATATAAAAATAAGCACGTTTATAAGGGATTTGGACATTTAAAAGAATTAAGCCCTTCACAAACATGCTTTAAGTAGGTGAATTTTGCAATTTCATCAGGAAAAAGAAGCACGATTAAACTGGGTTTGACAGCTAATCTTCTTATGCAGCTGTCAGTCAGTGTGGCCTGATGTTCTCTGAGCCATCTGGAGAATCTATGAATTAGCACACTTTTCCTTTCAATAATTCACTGGGAGAATGACTGAATTCAGCACCAAAACAGCACTTTGAAGGTTGCCATTGATTAGGAAAGCTGCTATTTAAAGGCATTTTCGGATTTTAGCCCACTTTGGTGGCCTTGCGTCATGTGACAGGTCAGATTGGATTTTGGACTGCACCTCAGACTGGACTTGGATGGGCCCTTCTGGTCACCGGACACGGTAGATAGCAGGATGCAAGTTTCAGCGGGCAAGCCTTAATGGTAGCAAGCCAGACTCCTTCAGGGAGTTCTGTTTTGACATCAACCTTGCCTGTGTGTGTGGCAGGGTGTGCCTTTGGTGATTTATGAACCATGCACAGTTTTTCAGATTTGGTGCGCACAGGGGTTATCGCCTCCACGTTTGACAGTTTCTTTCCCCCATTGGCAAAGGGGTGTAGTAGGGTGCATTGGCATGCTTTGAAATATCCCACAATGTATAGGGGGAGAAAGAAAGAAGGACAATTCAAAAGGACAGGAAACCATTGGTTTATTTTGCTGTTTTAGAGCTGGAGCATTTTACTTTCATTTTTAGATGGCGTTTTTTGGGCTCTGGAAGGATAGACCATTGCATTTTGTGCATTTCATAACATAGGAGAATTGGGTAGTGTGAATTTAAGCAGTGTCTGACAAAATATAATTTACAAAATAGACATTTTTATTTTTGCAAATACTGTTTAAATGCCTGATGCATTTTACAGAAAAGAAGACTAGACTGGGATTCTTTTGAGAGATTCCACTTTCTCTGACAATCACCACAATGTACTTTGTTTATATGCACTAAGGCTGCTTGAATGAACGCATCCTCATACACAAATGCACAAGTTGAATTGTATGTACATAGTACACATTTGAGGAAATATAAACTATTTGGTTTGCTGAAAAATGTGTTGGAGGTGGTGTTACCAAGCACGTGCTGTTTCCAGGCAGTGGGCATTGGTGGCAGGTTGATTGACTGTGGATTTTGTTTTAGAGATAGCACTTTTTAAAATAGGCACCATAACAACTTTCTTTCCATAAATGCTCTGGGGCTTGTTGATTGAACATGTGCTGACACAAAGCAGTAGAATTGAATGTATATGCCACGCACGGTATTGGGGGAATGGAATAAAATGTAAGTGTGCTGTATAAATTGTTGGAGATGCTTATGACAGACAGTGGGCATTAGTGGCTGGCTGAGGAGGAAGGATAGCTCAAGGCCAAGGCATTTGTCTTGGAAGCAAGACAATGCAATGCTTCGAATCCCGATCCCAGGCATATATAAATTACACAATTCTAATTATGACTATAGGCCACAGGAAGACGACATTTCACTTAGCCAGCTTGTTTGAATGGGTCTACTTAAATGTGCCCTCGAAGTGTTTAGAATGGAAGCAGTTTCAGCCATGATATATGGAGTCAAGGTATGGGACCAACCTGATATAAACCAGATCCAAATTAAGGAGAACAAAATTGCCAAAAGGTTACTTTCATTCCCATACAATGCACTGACAATTCTGACTTTGTTAGTACTTGGTTTGACATGTATCTCTTACAAAGTGAAACTGAAGCCATTAATATATTGGGTGTAAATCTGGACATTTGATGCTCTCAAAGATTATTTGATGATCCTAACTAACCTCTTAGAGTCTTCAGGTGCAGGCATGCTACTGTGCTTTAAATATGTGAGAGGCATGTTGTCCAAATTGCATCTTTTGTATTTCTGGTCTCATCAGCAACATATGGGTACTCAATCTAAAACACATTTAATTAAGGCATTTGATCAATTGGTTGACTCTGAGATCCATAACATGATGGCAAATGGTACGTTGGTCATCGAATACCTGCATATAGTAATGTTTTTTAGCCCTATATTGACAGATGGGGCCCTAAGAATCAATCATTTTTTATTAAACTACTTCTGGGTACTACACCGGTTGGGTTCTTTTCTTTCAACATGGGGCCTAATTTACCAAACCATTGCCATTATTGCAAAACAATTGATGAAACCTTTCTGTACTTTCTGTTTTTTTCTGCCCCTTATATAAAGCACAAAGTTCTCATTGGCTGAAGATGCAATTACCAATTGGCAGAAAGCATGATACTCATTTATATGAGAAGTACTATATAGCAACAAATACGTAATTAAGCAATATGACCCGAGTGGAGGAGGCATTACCGGTAATGCCCCGGGGCCCATAGTTATAGGCCCTGACGCGAGGGTCTTTTGCGTTTAGTACCCCGGCCCACAAGATTTGCGTGACTGGGACACTAAAAGCATTTTTTTCTGTTTCGAAACGTTTTGGGATAGAAAAAAAAAAGACCAAGAAAATGGCTGCCGGGAAAGGGAAAACGGAGTCAATTTTCCCTTTCCATAGCAGCCATCCGGGAGCGGACGTGCTGGGAAGAGAATTGTTTCCACCACGTCTGCTCCAAAAAAAGGAGAAGAAGGTAAGAGGGGTTGGGAGGGCGGAAAGGAGAAAAAAAAAAACAAAACGTACCTGCATCCCCGGCGGGGGACGATGGAAGCCTCCAGCCGTGTGGAGGCGCGGAGCATGGATGGCCCCGCTCCGAGTCTCCACACGGCTGTAGGCTGCCATCGTCCCCTGCCGGGGACAAAGGAGCAAGAAGGTAAGTGGGGTCGGGAGGGCAAGGAGGAGGGCGGAAAGGGAAGAAAAAAAAAACGTATCTGAGTCCCCGACGGGGGACAAAGGCAGTCTCTCAGCCGTGGGGAGGCTCGGAGTGGGGATGGCCCTGCTTCGAGCTTCCTCATTGACTGCGGGGCTGCCACGCTCCCCGCCATGGACAAGGGGGCTGGAATCCCGGCGAGAGCCAATCAGAATGCGTGTTGCATTCTGCTTGACTCTCGCTGGGTACTAACTCAGCTTAGTCAATGAACTGAAAGGCTTTGATTATGTTAATTTGGTGGGGTCTGATGAAATTATGATATAGCTTCTCTTTTATTATGAATGTACAATGTACTAACTAATTCCAATGATCTCTCCATTGTTTTTAATGTTGTTATATATGTCAAAGCTTTTACATATTGTTGTCTATACATTTATGTTTTTTATACTAAAATAAGTATTAATTGAATAACATGCGAGTATGCTGTACAAATTGCTGGCGGTGCTTATGACAGACAGTGGGCATTAGTGTCAGGTCGATTGGCTGTGTGCTACAACACACCACTTGAACTGTAGGCCTGAGGAGGACATTTCACAGAGCCAGCTTTTTTGAATCGATGGATTTAAACAGAAAACAAGCAGCTGCATTTTTTGGAAGGAACAAAAAATAATTTGGGGGTTCCAGAAATGTTTTTGTTGGTGGTGGAAGTGATTACAGGTGGTGGGCGCTAGTGGCAGGTTGATTGACTGTGTGATGCAACACACCACCAACTTGAGCACACTAAGTAGTAGGTAGGGGGAGGAATTTGCTCTGGGCCAGCTTATTTAAATGGGCACGCTCACACACACACACACACACACACACACACACACACACACACACACAACAAGCGGATTACTTGATTTAGGGGGGGGGGCAAAAACATGTGGGTGTGCCAGAAACATTGTTGGAGATGTTGGCAGTCATCACAGGCAGTGGGCATTAAGTGAAGGTTGATTGGGTGAAAGACAGAACACACCACCTGTTTGAACACATTAAGCAGTAGGCTGGAGGATTAATTTCCACTTGGCCAGCTTGTTTGAATGGGTGCAATCACCCACAGAATAACCGGTTTCATTGTTTTGGGGCAACAGAAAAGAATTTGGGGGTGCAGGCTACATTGTTAAAGGTGGTGGCAGTGATCACAGACAGTGGGCATTAATGGCAGGTTGATTGGCTGTGTGACTTGAGCAGGAGGAATTTCCACTTGGCCAGCTTGTTTAAATGGGTGCACTCACACAAGAAACAATCAGTTTCACGGGGGAACAGAAAATAATGTGGGGTGTATACAAATGGTTGGAGATGGTAGCAGTGATCACATGCGGTGGGTATTGGTGGCATGTTGAATGGCTGTGTGACACAACATAATGTCTGCTTGATCACACTAAGCAGTGGTTTGAAGGAGAAATGTGTGCTTGGTCAGCATGTTTTAATTGGTGCACTCATGTACACAGCCAGCAGTTTAATTATAGTGGAGTACAGAAAAGAATTTGGGTGTGTCCAAAAAATTGGTGGAGGTGGTGGATCTGTTTAAAAAGTGTATGTTATGGCCACTGATACTTAGTTCAAGACTAGTAGTCACCCAGCGGAAGGGTTAGAGGAACAGACACAGCCTGAAATGGAACATACACACCACCACAGCCCCACACAGGCTCAGATTGTGGAAATACCACCACAAAGCTTTCTGTAGATACTCTCTTTGCAACAGCTCAGAGATCTTGAGGTGGCAGTGGTGTATGTCAATTAACCAAAGCACTTAACAGATCATCAAAGTGCCACCACCTGCACCTGTGTACATTGTGCACTGCCATGTTCTCTATTCTTCTGTTTCAACTCATCAGCCACTGACACCTACTGTGAATCCACAGTATAGATCTATAGTGTGGATTTATTTTGTCCAGGGCCAAGAGAAACATCTTGCTGCCTGCTCTCTGTACAGAAAGGTTGTTTCCAGTTGCATGGCAGGTACCAATCTGGTGTGGCATATGAAGTGACATCTTGCACAAAAGTGGAGCCAACATATTACACAGCATACACCCAGGAGCAAACAAACAGCAGCATGCTGGCACGGCTCTGTGCAGTGATCCCTGAACTGGAAGGAGTTTCAGTCCCACAATAAAGTGATGTGTCTGCCAATGCATCAGTGGCACCCTAGCACAAAGTAATGGTTGGTGAACAAAGCCTTTGTACAAGCCCAATCTCAGCAAGTCGTTTGCATGCTTTCAGAAATATCATCCTAACCATGCATGAGTGCAGATGGTCAGTGATACATTGGCCAGGGAAATCTAAGGTGCCATTAGAGGTAATGTGTGAGACAGTGTCAAAATAATTTCTATTTGTATTTTTATTGTACTTTATATAGCACCTTTGTCCAATGCGCTTTACATAAGAAAGACAATGGTACATAAAATCAGCAATGCAAATCAGCATTCAGATACTGCCGGTAGCAATCAATCAGAGGACTGAAGCAGGTGAGTTTTTAGAGAGGAACTAAGAGTAAGAAGTAATGGAACGAAGAGACAGATGGAGCAAGTTCCAATGATGAGGGTCAAGGAGCTGAAAAGAATGAAAGCCGGATTGAGCAAAGGCGGGACGGGGAACATTCAGTCTAAAAAGACCAGAAGAATGGAGAGAACGAGAAGGAGAATACAATGAAAGGAAAGATGCAAGATAGTCAGGGGCAAGTCAGTAAAGGGATTTAAAAACTAGGTAAAGAAAGTTATATTTAAAGAAAAATAGCCAGCCGAGTGAAGCAAGAGAAGAAGAGATTGAGTCCCGATAAGAGAGAAGACAGAGTGAGCAAATAGAAGAATGGTCAATTGATTTAAGAGGAGTGAAACGTGAACAGGGAAGACCAAAGAGCATGTCAGAACAATTGATTAGTTGAGAGAAAAGTAACGAAGAGATAAGAAGTTTTGTGGCGTGAAAAGTGAGAAAGGGCCCGACTCTGTGAATTTTGTAGAGATGAAATCGACAGGCGCGAGATGTAAGAGAGATATGATGGGCAAAGGAAAGATTACAGTCGAAGTAAAGACCAAGATTACTGGCAGTGGGAGAGATAGATAGACTAGGGGGAGGAAAAGAAATAGATAAGGGAGGAGACTGTGGCAAGAGAGTGTTAGCAGGAAATAATAAGACTTCAGTCTTTCCGGCATTTAAAGAAAGGAAATGAGAAGTCATCCAGGATTTAATGGCAGAAAGGCAGGTTGAGAGAGTATGATGAATATTGGGCATAAAAGATGAGAAGGATAGAAAGAGCTGAGTATCATCAGCATAGAAATTGTGTGATAGTCCAAAAGATTGAGTTATAGGGGCAAGAATAGAAGTATAAAAGGAGAATAAAAAAGGACCAAGACTGACCCTTGAGGAACACCATAATCAAGGGGAAACAATGGAGAAGTGTTACCACCCCAAGAGACAGCAAACGTACGGTTGGATAAGTAAGATGAAAATCACGATAGAACAGAACCATGAAGGCCAAAGGAGCACATAGAATACAGAAGCAAAGAATTACCCACAGTGTCAAAAGCAGCAGATAGGTCGAGAAGAATAAGAACAGAAGAGTGTTTAGAATAACGAGCTGTAAGAGTTAAGCACGCAGGTCAGGGCTGTTTCAGTGGAGTGGCGGGGACGAAAGTCAGACTGAGTTAGAGGAAGAAGGGATAGACCAGACACAAATGTAGACATTTGTGAATAAACAAGTTGCTCAAGAAGCTTAGATAAGAAAGGTAATAGAGATATAGGGTGAAAGTTTGAAACAAGAAGGGAATTTGCTGTAGGTTTCTTGAGGATAGGAATAATAATTGCATGTTTGAAAGCAGAGGGAAAAGTAGAAGTGGAGAGACAGATATTAAAAACGGTACCAGAAGTGGATAGATTTTAGGAATGAGTAAAGAAGGAATGGAGTCAGTGGGGGCAGCAGTGGGGTGAGCTTTGGCCAAGAGAAAATCCATCTCTCAATCAGAAACAGGAGCGAAGTTATAGACAGTATTAGAAGGAGTAGGGAGAGGTAAAGGGGAAGAGTTATAAGAGGGTGATGATTGAATGTCCTGACATAAAGAGAGAGCTTTAGAAGAGAAAGAATTTGCAAAATCAGATGCCGATAGGGATGAATTAATAGAAGGATCAGGTGCTGGAGAAGAAAGAAGCCGAGTTAAAGTTTGAAAAAGACGCCAAGGGTGAGTAGATTGACCATGGAGAAGATCAGAGAAATTAGTGCATTTAGCAGAATTAAGACAGTTGTCATAGAGAACGTGATAAGAAAAATAGGTAGCATGATTAGCGGAAACAGAAGTTTGCCCCACCACCTTTCAAGGCAACGAAGAAAACGGTGCATAGAACAGAGATGGGGGAGAGCCAGGGTTGGGCGGGTTTGCGCGTTGGGCGAAAAGAAGAAAGAAGTTAGAGTTGATCAAGACTAGAAGAAAGGGATGAGAAGAAAGTGGATGTTGCTTCATCGACAGAGAGAATAGAAAGGTTTTTGAGAGCTGGAAGAGAGTTTTTGCAAGTATCATGGAAAAGCAAAGAATTAAAGTTGCGTAAGTCACGCCTAAAGAATGTATTGGGTGAAGAAGAACTAGGGAAACTAGGAGGAGCCAGTGGGAGCAGAGACGCAGAAAGTAAAGAGTGGTCAGGTAGGTAAACAGGTCAAGCAGATAAAGAAGAGCCAGTAAATTATGAAGTAAAGATCAATTCAAGAGTAGAGCCAGAAGTATGAGTGGGAGGAGTAGAAGTGGAGAAAGTAAATGTGAGTCGAGTATTGAGATAGAAAAGGAGAAACTAAGTGAATAGAAGAAAGATGGAGATTAAAGTCTCCAAGTAAGACAGGTGGAGTGGACTAGGCAAAATGTGTCCAGGTAGGTGGTCAATGCCCTCACAAAATGACCCAAGTGGACCAGGTGGTTGATACACAATAAGAAAGTAAATGGCGTGATGAGCAGTGAAGATCTTATTCATAAACACAAACGAGGAAAATTACGGTTTATTACAGTAGGCAGTGACATGGACAATCTTTCCTGGCACATCGGGACATTGTGTGTAGTGTGTGGCAAGTCTTCAGCTGGGGAGAATTGGTGCAGGAGATGGTAATGGCCAGTGTACAGCATCCTTTTGAGAGACACAATCCCAAGCGTATTTTAGAATTTTTCAGTTATGGCATGGCACAGGGGACTTTTGTACATAATGTTTTTTTTTTCTTCTGATGATTGGTTATATATATGTTGTATTCATTTTCTAAAATAACAAAACAATTGCAGTAGAGGAAAAAACACATGAATACCCCCTAAAATGACATGTTAAACTTTGTTCAATTTTATTTGGTGTAATGTTTTGGATGTTAAAGAATAAATATTCACTCAATGGAGTGTACTAATTTGAAACACAACCCTCTTATTTCCTTATATTCAGGATTAAGGATGGAATGTATTTGGATCGGATTGGAATTATATGAGACTAACTGAGGCTTTAGTTTCAATATCCTCTTCTAAATAGTTGGTGCATCATTCACCTATGGAGAGAGAAAGTCTGTGAATAGTGGAAGCTTTCGTTCTTAACACAACAAACACTTCAGCGCTACTCTGGTTTCATACTGTATGAGCAACTGTCAGATGACAGTAGATCTTCGCAGAGAAGTATACAAGGCCCTCACATGGTAAAACGTGAACACACCTGATCACCTCAGTCCCACTGTTTGAACTTCTTCCAGAGCCTTTTGGGACCTGGAATCATTTCTTTATTCTAAGTACTTTAGATTCTGAAATGACTAAAGTCATCCCCTTAACAACTGTATCATTGGACATGCTCCCGCTCAGGCAACACAAGCCTGTTAAACAAGGCAAGCAAACTAATTACGCTTACAAGTTGTATTGGATGGGCATTGTTAAATGCCTGCTCTATACTGTCCCACTTCTCAAAAGTTTATTATATTATTGTTGAGTTCAGACTTGACTTTTAGGCCAACAATGAAATGTGGCTTAAAGACTACTCTGGGCCAAACATCGATGCCCTTTTGAAAGATGGATTCTGTTATTATTTCTAATATGCCAGAAGGGTAAGGGTTGGGTTGCCCTTGTTTTGAGAGACATTCAGAATTGCAAAGTGCTAGACATCACCATTTGCGTAACCTCCGTGTCTGCTTTTCAATTACTCATTTTGTATCATCCTCCTACATATGAACATTTTGTTTTTAGTAGCCTTATTGATTTTGTTGCCTCATCAAATACAATGTCCTATGCATTTATCTTGGAGGGAATCTTTAATTATAACCCCTGTGATATTAGACACAGCCCTTCATTACAGTTGCAACAGGATCTTTTAGATGTAGGCTTCTCATAGCTGTACATTCCCCATGCACACATCAAAGGTTGTTCCTTGCATTGGGTGTTTGCATACAACCTGAACTTTTGGAAGGCATGGTGACCTGGTTGGACTGGACGAATCATGCAATTGTCTCATTTTCCACCCCAATACAATTTTCAGCAATATCGCACGTATTTGACAACCTGATTATCTCTTTAGAGAAACAAATAAATTAGCAGCTAAAATGCTAAATTCACATTTTTGCCAACCTTTCTTTTTCAACTCCATGTAAAGGCATGAAAATACCGCCCCTTGTGGATATATACAATTCTATCATCGTCCAAACTGTTGATGAGGCGGCACCATTGAGAAATAAAGTAATTAAAGCCAAACATCAGGGCATGTGTTAGTTTATTGATACATGTTCCCCCCTTAAGAGCTATTTAAAAGACAGGAACACAGATAGAGGAGGAATATGAATCAAGTGAATCAAATGAAGTGTCTATGTGCTAAATACAAATCAGCCATAATTGAGGACTAAAAGGTATTCTTTTCAGAGAAGATTTTGAAAGCTGCCAATTCTTCTAAGGCCATTATCTTTCAAGTCCTTACATGAACAGAAAGTTGAACGTGCCAAGGATCTCAATAGGGATGCTAACAACTAATGCAAAAGGGATCCCAGTGGGCAGCTTACGTTTGATTTGGAGCTGATTTGAGGCAGTAATGAGATCCATCTCTTGCCAAAGAAGGGGTCATTTGGGGTTTAGCAATGCACAGTGTAGTGTAATGTAGGGACCAACAATGAACCTGACTAATATTAATCCACTAACCTTAACAAACTAAACTATTAGTAATTAGAATGGGGTTGCTTAGGCCATAGTCCAGCTTCTGCTGGAGGTGTAGGAACTTGCACAGCAACGTTGGTTTATAAAATAAATGCACAAATTAAAAGCTGTTTTGCTGTGTGCTGCACGTGAGGCTCAGAGCAATGGGGCAGGGGAAACTGCTATGTAAAAGACAACTCTTTGTTTTGAGCAGGAAGCTGCGGGAAGTTGGAATAAACATTTTTTGCATGTGTCATCCAGGTCAGAGAATAAACGCTGTACAAAGGTCACTGTTTAGAAGCAGGAAGGTGTCTGCAAAGTTACTGGGGGTTGGAGGTGTTTGATTGATGGATGACCTCACAGCTAGGGGTGGTGAAATCATTTACTTTTTTATGAAGATATATGCCAGGGGGACGGAATAGAAGATAGGTTATAAAACAGAGAAGGACGAAAGGAGGGACGAACTAAAAAATGAATGGGAGAAGAAGGAACCAACAAAAGAAAAAGAGGACATTGAAGGACTTGGGGGTTGAGCCGAGCTGTGCTGGGAGACTGCAACTGGTATCAGTGCAGAAGGAGGGAGACGGGCAAGGTTCTTGCTGGGCTCTGGCAGGGAGAAAGGAGAGAAGGGCCTACGTCCTGCAAAGAGACAATGATCTCTTGATAAGCTTACGTGCCAAATAAAGAGAGATGTCTTATTAGAGATAATCTTACCCTAATTAGTGAAATGTCAAGTTAGGCACGAAAAGGGAAAAGCCATTACTTCTTCATTCACTGGAGACCAAATGTATTTTCCTGCACAGAGATAACCACTTATTAAAAATGGGAGTTTTCTGCACTTTGTAATAATGATGGGTCGTCGTCAGGTAAGTTGCAATGTGTCTTTATTGTCTCTTATGTTACGTCCCACTGTTGGTATGATAAGGACACACGAAGAGACACTGGCAGTCCCACCTGGCAGGCAAACTCCCCAACCGTCAAGTCCCGAACTCCACACATGTCATTCACCACACAATAGAACTCACGTGTACCAGCACGAGATAAGGTATCACTAGTTATTACTACACTTCTCCCGATAGTTTCTTTGAAAACAACACTTCAAATGCACAACACGTGGCCACCATGCTGCACACTCAAGCAAAATGAGAACACACACATCACAGCTACACCCAACAACATACTAAGGCTTAGGAAACTGCCATAAAGACCACTCCTTAGTAATTTAAAAGAGAGCACGTAAACGCCATAACGCATCATCGTACCTAGGTGATGCAACCCAAAACACAACAGCTAATGACCAACACAATGTACAACCTGAACAGAATGGTAACCCCCAACAAATACCAGTTAAATAAAGACCCCTTTATGGGCATAAACGGGACCTAAAACCCTCAAGAACACTACAACAAAAGGAACTACCACCAGGCCCCGAGCTGCCCCTCGGGGCTCAGGCCTGCCACACCTGACATGTCCTAAATCTTACACTAACCAACCTATCCTTCTGTGCACTGTACTCCTTCCACCCCAGGCTGCCCCTCAGGCCCTCCAGCCTGCCACGCTGGAGCGCTAACCCAAGGTACATGGACCCACCCGGCCATCCGCGACCGACAACTGGCACGACTAAACCTGAGATACCCAAACGGCAGTATAGAACCCAGACTGGTCCATCGTAAAAGAACAACAACCACAGATCTCTTCTACTAATGCTCCATAAACTCCCACATGGCCCCAGACCACTGCCACTAGTACACGTATCCCACCGATGCAACACCACTCACCATGGCTCCAGGCCACTGCCACCGGAACACGCATTCCACTGATGCGACACCACTCATCATGGCACCAGGCCACTGCCACCCGAACATGCAACCCACTGATGCCACTGCCACTAGTACACGCATCCCTCCGATGCAACACCACTCACCATGGCCCCAGGCCACTGCCACCGGAACACGCATTCCACTGATGCAACACCACTCATCATGGCACCAGGCCACTGCCACCCGAACATGCATCCCACTGATGCAACACCACTCATCATGGCCCCAGGCCACTGCCACCAGCAACACGCATCACAGATACGACACTGCTCACACCGTGGCCCCAGGCCACTGCCACTAGCACTACTCAATTGTCAACCGCGGGTCACAATTAACAACACCGAACCGCCCCAATATGACTACCCCGCACCGCGCACACCTGACCCCAAGGATGGGCCCACCCGGCTACCCACACATACACCAGGGCACTACCCAGTCAACTCATTGGCATGAAACCCACACTGGACGTACATACACACGTACCTCCAAACGCAAATGCACTTAACCACGCCTTCACATGAAGTGCATTCTACAAAAATCCATACATGCACTTGACCATATCATGCATTAACATGAAGTGCATTCCCCATAAATCCATATCCATACGTGCACTTACCATATCATGCATTCACATGAAGTGCATTCCCAAAAAAGTCCACAAGTCACCTTCCATGAGAACTCAGCCCTCCCCTGCAGGGAAAAACATGAATTAAACCATTATGTGAACTGTCCAAAGTTCATACCCAAGTCCGTAGTTCTGGAAACCTTCGCCCTCCCCTGCAAGGAAAACATAGTGAAGCACATTACAGAAAAACATCAAAGGTATCCGAAATCACGGAACCATTTCCTCCCTGCAATGAATATATTCAGTTAAACATCAACCATTTCACATATGACAGGGCCACAACACATACAGAAATCACTCACTCCATACAGGCCCAAACAAGAACAAACGACAATAGAGGCCACAACACAACCACTACACAAACCATCACCACTCATACAGGCCTCACACAACCATTAATCCTCACTCAAAGTGAGTCGGTTCATGCCCATGTAAAAGTCAAATAGGTCTGGATCAAATTCTTCAAAATGGACAGAAATGAGGCACATCTGTCACAGAACTCCCCAAAGAGGCAATCCTCCAAACCACATGTCAGACAGATGCGGTCACAGTTCTTTTCCGGGAGAACACAGTACTTGCCCAGACTGTCCACTTCTGAAGATCTATTCTGCGTAGCCTGATGAGACCCCACGACCTCCTCCTCGACGTGACCAGTCTCCGGGCTTGTATGCTCCAGGCTCACTGCTGGCGCTCAGCGGCTTGTTGGGAGCTTGTTGGGGGCACGACACTCCGGACAGCTGCCTTGACGCTCTGGCTCTGGACCCAGGGGCACGCTCCCCGCTGCAGACCACCAGAGCTCACCGCTGCAGACCACCGGAGCTAACCAGCCAGCTATGGCACACCCGGTTCACTCCAGTCTTGAGACTCAAGGCCGGCACTTAAAGCTAGTGCAGCGCCCCGCCGGGTGGGATTACGTCAGAGGGCAGTGTCACCCTCTTCTTCATTGCTCCCTCCGCAGCAGCAGCCCCAAAACTCGTCGCCAGTGTAATAATGATGGGTCGTTGTCAGGTAAGTTGCAATGTGTCTTTATTGTCTCTAATGTTACGTCCCACTGTTGGTATGATAAGGACACACAAAGAGACACTGGCAGTCCCACCCGGCAGGCAAACTCCCCAACCATCAAGTCCCGAACTCCACACATGTCATGCACCACACCAACACTCTAACAATAGAACTCACGTGTACCAGCACGAGATAAGGTATCACTAGTTATTACTACACACTTCCAAAGTAACAGTTATATCTCAAGGTTGTATATACAAATATGAGTGCTATGCTAAGTTTGCTAAAGGAGTTTCGCTCAGCGCAAAGGAGAGGTTTTCACCTGGTGTGAAAGAAACCAGGGCAATTGATGCTAAAATAACTGCAAATATAAATGCACTGCATTGACAAGTTGTGGAAACAGTATCATCTGTTAAGCTGTAATATGATTTTTCACAATGTTTTACATGTATCTAATGAACGTGCATCATGATGGTCTTTGTGTGTTTTTTAATGGTCTGCGGAAAATTATAAAGTGAATTAGAGAATCACAGATGCTGTGTATGGTTGGTTTTTGTGTGATATGTTTATTTTTGTGATGCATAGAGTGTGAAACCTGGTGCACCTGCTGCCGTTAGTGGCAACATGTATGTTCCTGGTTTAACATTAGGTCTGGTACAGCCATAGCCAAGGTCCCATATAAGGACAAAAGATATAATCGTGATCTATTTTCCCATGCTTTAGCAAACACATAATCAGAGATACCTTGTGCACATTGTTGCATGCTCCTGCAGATGATGGAAGTGACATAGAGATATAAAAAGCCTTACATATTTACCTCTTGGACACAATGAAAAGAACTACCTAGGTTCATCGCTCTCTCTTGTCAAAATGGCACTACCTAAATTCTCGACCAGGCAAAATCTATTGACATGATTATGGACTCATCTATTGCCGATGGCATCTCATGTCAGTAGTCTTGTTAGCTCTACACACTTCCATCTGAAAAAAAACAGATCCCTTTTTTTCGAAGCTCATTGTGCCATTTTAGCACGAGATATGTGCTAAAATGGTAATTGTATCTATGCAGGCTCACCTAAACATCTCATCCATCGTCTACAGAATGTTATGGATCATATTGTTCCAAGTAGCATTACATGGATCACATAACACTGGTTCTGTAAAGGCTTAATTGGCTCCAGATTTAGGCCTGAATTAAATTTAAACTCTTGAAAATGATATGTAAAACTCTGTATGACTCTGCCCCACTAAATAGGAGTCAATGCTCTGCTTAGTACAATTTCTCTCACCGATTTAGAACTTCATTATGTCTTTCTCTCCAAGTCTCTAGGTTCTCCAAATCAAGAGTCTACAGAAGGTCCTGCATAGTCATCAGTATCAAGTATTGTAATAAGCTTCCTGAACTTCTGAAGTTTAGAAACAAACGAAAAACCCTCTTGTTTTGATCTACCTGGCAACTTCTTGGTAAAGTTGCCCTTATTTCCTTTGCTGATTTTTCAGATGAGCACTGAGGAGTCATTTATTTGGTAGTCGCTACAGACTTCGCTGATTAAATAAAAAGAATAAACTGATCAATCCCACCATTGCCCTTAGTAGCATTGTCATCATTCTGCAGCAACATCGTTTGCTGGGGGAGCCAGATTGTTTGTGTGCCTCACCCCGAGAATGCTGATAAGCTGTGCCTGCCCATCGTCAGATTCCACATAGGAGGATAAGAGATTCATGTCCACTGGATCCAGACTGCACCGATAGTACCACATCAGATTCCTCCCAATGCAGCCCAGCCATTGTTTCCAACAAAAAATATCAATTCTTCTAAACAAAATATGTGTTGCTTTTAACAAATAAAATGTCTCAACTGAATTATCTGGGATTTACCTAATTAAAAAACTGTCTTCCTAAAAAAACTGGCTTACAAAAGTAAAAAATAAAAATAATGGATCAAAATTCAAATCACAACTAAAAAAACAAGGATTGCCTAATAAACACAATGTTGCTTCTCAAATAAACATCCGAAGTGTCTGCCTCACAACGTAAGAAAACACAAAGAAAGGGTTCCCAGCTAAAAACAATAGGTTTCAAAACACAAATAGTACACAAAGAAAAATGAAATCCTACCTCAAAATTGTCTCTCTTTCTCCAAATCCTAGAGTGGATGAGACAAGCCTTGCTTTTGTGCAGGCAAGCTCAACCCACAAAGAAACCAGGTAGTTTCTGCTTCATTATATAGGTCCAGGAACTTATTTTCTGCCTAAGAAATCACCTGCATCCTTGCGGAAAACCCAAGTCCAATGTTACTGTGGCGCTCTCAGACGAATCCTGCGCACATGTGTGAATCTGCAAAGGGGCGTCCTAATCTTGTCCGAACTTTACAATTCTTTGGTGGGATCCCGCAGCTTCCAACAAATCCGACAATGTAGCCTAAAGTGATTCACGAGGGGATGGGGTTTCTGGAGATTCTCCCAGGTTGAACCATGACCAACATGATTCAGCTCTCCATGTACTCATTCCTCACATTTTCAATAGAAAGCATCAGAGTGGCAAACTTCTCAGGCCTGATTCTTGGGCTGGAGAATTCAAAATTGTAGGCCCCTAGCCCTGCAAAATAAAGTACATTGGCTTGCAACTTGCACCAAAAATAATTATGTTAATACTTTATACTGTGTGCTGGTTGGGACGTATTACAGGACGGACTCTGTTCTAATTAATTATTGACACTGGACCTGTGTCAAGCAAGTTTGGTGTGGCAATGATTTGAACCAGTTTTCCACAGTTGCCTGTTTTTCCATTTCTCCTAACTACAAATGTGGCTAACGATTAAGATCCAATAAATGTAATTGATGCGGTATAAATCGTTATTTACATTTAAATGTACATTCCTTTGTCCCATTCACTGCCGGGCTGTACCAAGAGGGACTGATTTGCACAAATGTATTCAATGGGACATTCCCATTTGAAAACATTTTTATAAATCAGACCTGCATCTTTTTTTGTGTGGTCCAAACACTTCACTGAAAAATATACCCATGAATATTAAGGTATTATAAATCAGGTATTATAGTTACTAATTATATGAATGATACATTAATATTATGTTGTTGGTAGTATTAAGTGTAACATGAAAAGTATTGATGATTGCTGCAAAAAGCCCATCTCATTGAATGTACATTTCATGGATGATGCAAACACTGCAGACTATCCAGTGTTGGAATGTGTACTTTTCTTTTTGTGTCACATGTGAGAAACCATGCAGAAATAATCTGTCCGAGATAGCTGGGAGCAAACTGTCCATTCAGCATTCCTAGTCAAAATGCATCCAATTCCTTGATCTAAATTGTCCATTAGAATCCAGGAATAGATTTAGAGAGCTGAAAATGGCTTACTGCAATCAGAAGGCAGCAGCCCTGCCATGAATATATGCAGAAACAAAAAGAAGCCCCATGGGCGGGATTTTAAATGAGCCACATTATTCAATAACAGAAAGAAAGTGCTTCATAATCACGCTGGGCATTTTGCCATACAACGATGCAAGCGATAATAGCAAACATTATGCTTATTATGTACATTTGTAAGTGTAATGAAAGTTCACATGATATGATTAGCAAGTAAGACCAGGCAGTTATTTGCACCCTGAATGGTAGCCCATGTGTAAAACGTCAAGGTCTGAAGGGATCAAAGAAAAACTAAATGTACACATAAATAACCCTTAAAAGAAAAATAGGGCTCTTGTGCTTCAATTGGGTGAGTATTTTTTGTTATTTTTCCAATTGATGGCTATTAGCATTTTAATAATTAAAATGTGATTAGAGTGTGTGGAATAATATTACACCTAATGAAGCAAAACCTCCAGTATCTGGAGAGAGCTTGTATGTGGTTTGCATGTAGCACGATCTATTACATTTAAAACCTCTATATTGGAAGGCATATTGTTAGAACGCTAAATGTACACTTTAAAGTTGCAATGAAAATTAAAATCTGGCTTTAGAAATGTGGTTAGATACGAGCGAAATCTTTTGCTATAAGAATGCTCATCTACCCAAGGGACCTACCTTTCACGCTGTGCTCACCCATACAATGAGGCGCCAATGGGCCTGATTTACAAAAGCGTTTTCCAATTGAAAACCCCATTATAAAAATGCTTTGTAAATCAGGCCCAGTAACCATTTTACCCAGACATGACATCTTAAGAGGGCACCAATACATGATTTATGTCATGTCATATTGTGATTCGTTATGTTATGCTACCAAAGTTTGCATACTACACCAAAACACTGCTGTAGCAGTCCCAGAGGCTGTCTTTCAGAAAGTATTGTTTTCTCCGAAGCTAGCTTACAATAGTGAAATAAAACATGTATGGTTATAAAAAGTATTCAACCTTTTTTAAAATTTGAATATGTTTTGTTGATTCTAAATAGATGTCATTTCAATTGTTTGAACACGTGACCAACGTTAATGAAATATTAATTTCATATCAGTAGCCATCTTTTGGCTGTTAAAGCAAAGCACATGGAGACAGATTACATAAACTGCGTGGTCTGGCGGCGGTGGGGACTGGGGGGAGATGAGGGGACGGTTAGAAGTAGATTAGGGATGTAGTGCTGAACTGTACGTCTGTGTAATTATTCTTGTGCGTTGCTAAACCAGCCTGTACAAAATCCTATGCATTGGTGTATCTGTCATGTTTTTAAGTTTTTCTTTCTTTCTTTTGAATGTGTATTCGATTTGTGCTAACACTGACTTTATTCAAAAAAACAAAACACATAAATGGAGTGGAATATGTCTGCCAGTGCAAACTGTCTCCAGTTCATGCAACATTGTCCCTTGCAATTTAAAAACATGAGTAATTTGCACCAAAGCCTAAATATAATTAAGGAGCATACAACATTCGTTTTACATTTCTGAAAATTAGCATACCTTATTCTTACTTGGGGGTCATTAGGCTTTTGGTGGTAGTGGTAAATCTGGCATTAGTACCCGGCGAGGCTCAATGAGCTTGTAAAAAGCAAGCTCATTGGCCCTCGCCTGGGCCTTACCCACCCAACAAGGCTTGGTGCACCACTGCGTCCCGGAGTAATTTCTGCGAGTGACCGCCATGGAAAGGGAGAAGGTACTACGTGTAGTCCCTTCGCCCTTTCCATGTGGCCATTGTTTTGTTTATTTTCTTTAACATTGGTTTTAATGGCCACCATGGAAAGGGAGAAGGGACTACACATGCCTTCTCCCCGATCCCTGGCCGCCATTTTTTTCTTGAGGCAAGAAACGGTCACAATGCTGTTTCTCGACTCGAGAAAAATGTCAATTAGTACCCCGGTACAACTTGACGGGGTACTAATTGGCAATATGACACTCGGAGAGGGGCCATTACCAGTTGGGTAATGCTCTGGTGCTCCATTAAAGCCCTCATGACTATGGCCCGGGGGCATTACCCGACCGGTAATGGCCCCCTTCCCTGGGTCATGTTGCCTAAGTATTTGCCATGTTCTGCTGCAATTACAGTCCACCAAATTCAGGGTTGATACAGTTAGCACCAGCACTATTCCATGTGTGTACTCCCAGTGGAATCTTAATCTCCCTTTTTGTACCTCTTCCTCAGAGATGGCAGGAAAAATTATTGTTGCCGAACCGTTTTTTAAAAACTTTAAAATGTTGTTTTACTGTACTGAAATAAATCACATGCACCTACCTTCAGGGCAGTAAAAACTAATTATTGAATATCGATGATGGTAAGGGGATGGGAATGCAGGCATCTCTGATGCCCCCTCTGACCAGTTTTTGCCCATGTAAATTATGAAAGGGACAAGAGTTGTCTTTTCCGCATGAAAAAAAATGTACACTAGTGGTTTAAATCCCTACTGTATATTTCCAATTTTCACCTTCACACAGAAGGTGGGACTGGGGTGAAAACATGCTTGAAAAATACATTTTAAGGTTACTGCTGTCAGTGGGGGCATTTCTGTAATACCTACTGAGGTATTCCAGAAATACCACATCTGACAGTGGTAAGCTCTGAATTGGTGGGAATTTCTGAAATACCACTGGCAGAGGCAGTAGCTACCGATGGGCGTATTTCACCAACATATCCACTCAGCTTTAAATGTTTTTTTTTTATGTTTTAACCATGTTCACCCTCGTTTTGTGATGTAAACAGATTGTGTACAGGACCACATCAGGCGGTTACGGGTACTGTTATAAAGTAAAACGGGTAATTTTGTACCTTGGTCTGCATTACACTGGGAAGGTGATGAAAGTGAAAAGTGGCACAATTGATTGCCCTGTATTAAAGGGAAGAGCCACTATAGCCTGTCACTTTGTAAAAAAAAGAAGCAAAAAAATAATATCTTCAGGCAGCACTTTCTAATGCTTACTTCTACCACTTGAACGGAGGTTACGTTGTGAATAAAATGTATAATGTAAGTCAGCTGTATGACATGCTGGTATTAACTGCATGAGATATTCCTGTGTGATAGTGTACACACCCATGTCCTATTCCTATGAAATAGCGCATGCAGTAAAGTCCCCAGGAGCCGTTATTGGGCAGGTGGTAAAAAACAACCAGCATTTAAAAATAGTAGTCTTTCAAACATTACAATCAAACTCACAAAGTAGGCCTTAATGTTTTTAGTGTGACCCTGGTCAAACTAGGTTTACCTCCTCTAAGGTCCCTGACATCTTGCGTGATAAGCTAAATCATTCATGAACACCACTGAACATGGAAAAACGACTCTGTGTGGCCTCTCAGGTGTCTGTCCACTTCCCATTTCTCCGGTGTGCCTCAGGCAGCTCCACTTCACATACCACAGGTTTTGATTTGGGGTTAATGTTCCTTTGGAAACAACAACATGAAACACATTGTAATTACATTTGTTTGGTTTGTATGTACACATGCCTCTAGAGGAACCCTACAGTGCCTTCATTGGCTTGAGTTTCATTTATTTTATTAACCTTTCAATGGCAGTATGTGCATTACTGGGCAAATACAACACACATCTATTCTTCAAATTGCAGTCTGACTCCTGCTTCTTATAAACAGAGTAAAATGTGTGGGTTCTCTTATAGCTGTATTACTAGCATTATTGGCCAAACCCAACATGAGTGTTCTTACAGTGGCAGTGCCGGCCTTATTGGATAGAGTCAACATGAATGTATTCTTACAATTGCAGTACTCGTCCTGCCGGATGAAGCCATCATGTGTGCAGTCTTACAGTGGCAGTGCAGGCATTGGGCAAACCCATCACAAATGTGTACTTAGAGTAGCAGTGCAGGCCTTATTGGATAAAGTCATCAGACGTGTATTCTTAGAGCGGAAATATTTGCATTATTGGGCAGAGCAAGCATGGGTGTGTTTTAACGTTGGTAGTGCAGGTGTTTTGGCATAGCCAGCATGAAAACCTCTTCTTGGAGTGGTTATATTGATATTATTAGACAGAACCAGTGTGTATTTACATTGACAATACTGGCCTTACTAGGCAAAGTTAAAACATGTGCATTCTTACAGTTACATGAAAGACTTTAGCGTCTACAGTGATAATAAGTGTGTACTTACAGTGCAAGTGAACTGGGTGATCTCCAACCCTTTCGGATGAGTAGCAATACCCTTGAGATGAATGGGGATGCAGCGTTTATTCATTCACCAATAATCGAAACGACTAAAGTAGTTGGCAAAAAGGATAACTGTTTTAATATCAATTATCTAAAACAAGGAGTACAACGGACATCATCCGATGTCGCAAATCAAATCTCTCTACTCATTTCGTAAAAATTATAATTTCATATAAATTAAGTCATCATAGGTGGCATTTAGCCAACGTATTACTAACGTCAACCTATTGAGAAAAGTGATTTGGTCTAAGGAGCTAATATACACTCTATACTAGCATGGGACAATGAGTGAAAGTGATAACATCAGGTGGGGCAACTAAGCCCTCTCTCCAAAATGGGCACTATGAACGTCACTAAATACACGAAGTTCCATTGGCTGCACAATTATAGGACCCCTAATTATGTGGTCCCCTACAATTGACTGGCACTCTAACCCTCGTTAGTACTTTTCCACCTACGTCTAGCAACACGCAGATTGGACTTCCAGGTGCTGGTGAGCTCGCATAAAACATAGCTTCCCACCAATTAGCATATTCCTCTATCATCACCTCAGTGGTCTTCTGGCAATTAAGACTTTGAACTTGTCCTTGAGAGTGTTCTTAGCGCTGGAGAATTTAGGGGAGTGAAGGCACGCTCTGCCCTCATGCGTAGGTGTGACCATCACGTCCGTCCAACTTCATCTGTCCACGTGACTGTAGATCATGATTTTGAACTTCTTGTGTATTAGAATACTATTTTCTAATAGACCTCTGAGGTCTTCCTTGTTTTGTTAATGCCTTTAGAACAGGAGCTTAGTCTTTCACATGATTTTGTATCCAATTCCGGCTCTTCCAGCCTGATAAGATCTTGGGCCTCATTATGAGTTTGGAGGTAGCCATGGTGCTATTAGCACCATGGCTGCCTCCGAAATCGTGTGCGGGTCTGGGTTCCTTGAATGAGGAATTACCGGGTCTATCCAACCTTGGAGGACCCGGAAATTCCTCATTCAAAAAAACAATCCCCATTCCCATTTGAGCCCCCATAGGGCTCGATAGGAATGGGGATGGAGTTAATAACATGCCCGTTAATAACAGGCCCGTTATTAGCTCCCTGGTCCCTTTGCGGGACCCGCAAAGGATGTCTGGTCTGACCAGATGTTCTGAGCGGGTCCCGCAAGGCAACCTTGTAATAGGGCAGAATGGGTTTACTGGCACCATTACCAGTGCCAGTAAACCCATTCTGCCAACCTCGTAATGAGGCCCTTTGACTTTCTTGGCTTGGCTTCATGGTTCATCCAACGTTGCCTTTCTGAGATTCACTTTTAATTAATTTGTTTGTTTACTGCGACACACCGAAAATGAGGCCTTCCTTTTTTTAGTCCAATTCTGTTATAAAACATAGTGGAAACATCCATCCTTTATTCTTTATGAATGTATGTATATGGTGACGCATGCTGCAATTTATTCACTGCGTAGCTAGCCTTAAGAATACTTTGTCTACTTGTGTTTCTCTGCATCTGTACACGTGTAAAACAACTTGATATCTTCATCATTTTTGTGGCATAAGCTTCTTCACCATGATCCCAAGATACCTCTTATCCTTGATTCTTTCTTGATGCCTTGTTAGAATATTTTCATTCTCTTGTCTCTGCATCTCTCCTATGCCCGCCAGCTTGATTCTGCATTATGTCACCATTCATCTTGGCCATTTATTTGCTCTGCTTCTTCCGAGATTTAATTCAAATGGCCATCATATCGTCTTGTATGCAGGCATGGTTTTCTCAAAGGGAACCTTGCTTCCAGGATTCTCTTTGATATTGGTATTCTTAATGATACTGCACATGTCTCACACTCTGGCTCCCAACATATAGGCAATATGGGTGAAATGATTGAGATGGGGGTACTTAGATGCTCCTCTACACTCCCCTCTCTGGGCAATTCATCGACCACTCTCCCATCATCCTTCACATCTAGACATCCTTCTCTGAAGAAATGCTTCTTTGGGACCCATATCTTTGATTCCTTTCAGGCATCCAGCTTATTTCACATGCTCATCTTTGTTCCAAATCATGAGCATGCACTGTCCACTTGGACTGCAGTAGATCCATCTCCCCACACACCTCTTATGGTTCTTAGGATACAGGAATGTATTTCCCTCAGGTGCATGAATACTGGCCTTCACAAAGTCTATGATTTCCTCGTCTGTCAAGTCATTGGCCTTCCATCCTGATTCGACATCAATCATGATTTTCATTCCTATGCCTTTCGTTGCTGTCTTCTTGCATTGCGTAATTACTATCTTGATTACACAGAATCTGAGCAACACCAACACGATCAGGGCTCCAAGGAACTTGAACATAGCTGCCATCCATTGTCTAACCCAAGAAAAGAGTGATCCAAATCAAGTTTTTTGATAACTTCCCATCTTATTCCAGCTCCTTTCACTCCAGGTTTTTTATACCTGATCACGTGATTCTTGGTGTGAGCTCTGTTTCTTATCTTCATGTCTTGTACATAGTCATCTTCATCTGGATCTGTCTATTCAGTTGCCCATTTGAGATAGGCATCTCGGCCCATAAACTGTCCTATTGTGCAGCAAAGTACTATGTGAGATAGACAATGTGCTGTCTGTACATCTGTTTCAACAGCTATAAAGATCTTAGACTTCCCCATGCTATAAGGGAGGAGTGCACATACAAAGCATTCCTCCTCGGAGGTACTCCTTCCAACTTCCTTCATATGCTGATACCACATATTGTTTTGCAAATGTGATGTACTATCCAAGTAATCATTTAACTCATGATCATCCTCTCTGGCACTTCTCCTAGTTCTCTTTCTTTTCTTATGAGTTTCTATTATCATTTCATCAAGTATGTCAGCATAATTCCTTCTTACTGGACCAATTACAGAAACCTTTGCCAGTGGACTTGGTGTTTTTACATCTACTACGTGTAGAAGAAAGTTACGGAAGCTTCATCCTTTCAACATAGATTTTAGGCATCAAATTGTCTCGCGTAATCTCTATACATGATCTCTTTCTAAAAGGTAACCCAGGCTTATTCATCACAGAACCAGGTACTCTCGTGTGTATCTCTAAGGTAGGAATAATCACATAAGGTCTTGACTGCCTTGTAGTTGCCACGTCTGCACATTCCTTCTGTTCAGGAAGATTCACAGGAGTTCTCGCTCCATTTACGTCCATATAATAAGACGTACGCACTGTGAGTGAAAGCAATATCACTTTAAATAAAATGCAAGCATAAATCAAACAAAGATACATCATTTTGCAGCAATGGTTCTTCAGTAAGAAATGAATCTAGATACTGCTCTCTTTTCCAATTGTCGAAAATAAACTCCAGATCTGACATATCCTTTTCATTTCAATCAAGGTTTAAGCATGCCTCAGTGCAAGGTCACCAAACTCCTTATATGATATGATATGATATGGCATTTATAACGCGCTTATACACAAGTGTTTCATCTTTGTGTCTTGTAAATAGTCTGACACAAAGCCTGTGTCTCAAGAGCATAATAACTTCCCTTAACTTCTTTTTTAATGACTGAAAAGAGTGTCCCGAACTAAGCCACAGCCCAATAAATTTTGTATCTTTATTCAGCAGCTTCTGCGTCCTTCTTCCTCACCATAGATCTAGTCTACAAATGCTGTGGTTCTTGCCTGATGCTTGCTTCCAATGGGTGTGGGCGCGTAGAGGGTTCTCCAGCATAGATCTTTACATCACCTATAATAGTCCAAGCATGTCTGCCTTGCACCTTGACTGCAGACGGTGTGACATCCTCTACAATGAAAGGGCTGTTGAAGCAAGGTTTGTGCCACTTTCGAGTGTGATTACAGATTAGGACTGCATCTCCAGGAAAAAGTTTGGGAAGAAAAAGTTCTTTAATTCCACTTGTTTAAAAAATATATGTTTATTGTATTTATATTGCGCACAATGTACCCGAAGGCATGCTGGCGCATACAGTTTATAATGAAGCATCTCCTTCTGTGTTCTGTGCTGCCCCACACCTTTTTCGCTTGAGCTGGTCTGAAATGACTGAGATACTTGAATTCCTACAAATAAGATAATCATGTAACTCCTTTCCTAACAGTTCTGCAGTTGACTGAGCATCACTTCTAGCCTTAGCTGGTGGTGTGAGAGGTGTCCTCATTCGCCTTCTGACACTATTTTGTGTGGGGTAAGATGGTGCTCTGACCCTGGTTGATTTCTCAACACGTACATTGCCAATGGTAGGCAATGCAACCATCCTTTATTCAATGTAAGCTTCAATTTGGCTATTCTATCTTTAAGCCGTTGAGCCTCTCACAGATTCTGTTCGCTTGCAGGTGATAAGCCAATGAAAATGTGTGCTTTATGCCAAGCAACACGTTTATTTGCTCAAAGACCGTGTTAACAAAATGAGGGACATTGTTTGATCTTAATATTTCACATATTCCCCATCTGGGAAACACTTTTCATCCAAAATTGTTTGCTGCACAGGTGGAGTCTGGGTGAGTACACGGTACAGCCTCAATCCACCTTGAGAAAGGACAAACCACTACAATCATATATATATATCCATTACATACTTGCAGCATGTTGACATAGTCAATATGCAAATGCTGAAAGGGGCCAATAACTCCCCTGATCATGCACAATGTATGCCCAGCAGTAAACTTTTGACAAATGATGGACTTCACTACATAGAACGCAACATGTTCTACCAAATTGCAAACAAACCAATCCTAAAAATAGTTGCAGAAAGGTTCTCTCTAGTTGTGTGCGCAGGTTAGTGCAGCTGGTCCAATGCCCCCTAATAAGACTGCAGGCATCACTGGTTTACCAGTACTGTCTTGTCGCTACATCGCTTCAGAGGGGTTTAAAGAATACCCTCTCTGCATTCATAAGTCCTTCTTGTCTTGGGGTGCTTCCCCATGGATTGCTATCAATTGAGTTCTAGACAGATTGTTATAATGCTCAGCCACACTCATCATCACCACCATGGTTTCATTCACATTCGGTGTGTCAGATGACATAATGTTATTTGAACATGCAACTCGTTTAGCTTCCTCGTCTGCTTTTTGATTTCCTTGTTACATAAAATCTGCTCTTTTAGTGTGTGCTGTGCACTTGATGACAGCAATGGCTACTGGAAGTTGTAATGCTTCAATAAGCCTGTCGAATAGGGCTGCATGTTGCACTGGAGTGCCGTCCGCTCAGAGGTATCCCCTCCTTTTCCAGCGTGCTAGCCTGGCATGTACTGTCGAAGTCCAATAGGCGGAGTCACTGTATACCGTTACTTCCTGGTCTGCATGATTCTCGAGTGTGACAATCAGTGCCACTAACTCTGCAGACTGTGCTGAAAAATGAGACGGTAGTTGTGTACTTATCAATACCTGAAACTCCCCATTGGCCGTGTGCTTTACCACAGCAGCACCTGTATATCTTTGTCCATCATTTTGATTGATTCTTGAAGAACCGTCAATAAAAAGAATCTCCCTAGCTGCCAATGCATTCTCTTTTACTCTCAGAATCTCATTATAGAACTCTCCATAATTCAAACAATCATGTGCAAGCTACAAACATGGCAGGATTCACTTTTCTGCATCAAACTATTCGCTGGATTCGATAGGACTAATTCATAAGCAGAAGCCCTATGAGAAGTCAATGTCCCCTTAGGTTTTTCCAAAATGGCAAATAATGCATGTTCAACAAATAACGTCATGGAACATCCCATTATTATACTGGAAGCCTTCTCAATGGTGAACGCAGCAGCTGCCAAAGATTGTTCGCAAGGAAAATGACCCTTTATTACTTGGTCCAGAATTCCACTGTAATATGCAAAGGGCGTGTACCCCAACGTGGTTAACTGCGTAAGGACTGCTGTCATAACAGTACCATCCGTATGGGAAAACAGAAAGAATTCCTCAGCATGATTAGGAATCCCTAGAACTGGCACAGTACACATTTCTTTTTTCAATTCATCAAACCTGTCTTGCATCTCCTCAGTCCAAACATTTTTCCTGAGTTGTCTTTGCTTTCCGCAGAGCTTGCAATAAGCACCTTATGTATGAACTGTAATCAAAGACACATGCTCTCACATAGTTACATAGCCCCAGAAATCTCTGCATGTGCTTTATCATCTGTGGCTTTACTGTTTTCAAAATAGCCTCAGCTCTTTCAGGAGTAACCTTCTTTCCTTCATGCGAGATTAACTGGCCAATATACAACACTTCTTGTTGACAGTACTGTAACTTCTCTCTGTCAACTTTATATCCTTTTTCAGCAAGAATAATCATTAGCTGAACAGAATCACATCTGCACTTTTCCTCTGTGGTGCTTGCTACAGACCAATGTGTCATCTACATATTGTAACTCAACACTTTCTAGATCAATATTGCTTAGGTCCATCTGCAGGACCCTATTGAAAATCAATGGAGACTCACAATACCCTTCATCTGCCTCTCTAACATGGAATATTGCCTTGCTCGAGGTAAAATTGCTTCTGGTTTCAATTTAATCTTCACTTCTCCAACCCTCTTTAATAGGCCTAGACCATAAGGGGCTGTTGCCCATAATGAAACTAGCACTTTAACCATTTCATCCTCAACATTTCCCGGCCATTTTTGTGCCAGCATCACTTTCTGGAGAACCTCACATTTAATTGCTCTTACCAAATAAGTAAAACTCATCTCAAATATCACTTTGTCATCTGATGGATGATCTCCAAACATATCTCCATCAGTGACGTCAGTCCCTCTGTAACCCTTCCCAATGGCAATAACTGTGCGCCATCATCTGCCATCATGATCATTCCCATCAAACAAAGCCATTGATGGGAATGTTTTGAATGGCTCTCATTATGGCTGCTTGCAATTCCAAAGGAAATATTCACCCTTCCTCTTCACCCATAGGTATCTTTGGCCTGAATAAGAATTCTTCAATTGTTCTCATAGTCCTGCCCACTAAACCTGGCAACCATATTAACAAAATGCGTACACCATAGTGAAACACTTCTGATTCTGACTGTACTCCTCATATGGCCACTTGTCCTGCTAACGCCATAATAAATTCACTCACATTTAAATAATGCATTCCTGGTGCTTAACACACTATGCCTTCATAAGTTAATGAAATTGTCATATTTAACTTGGTCATCAAATCTCGACCCAATATATTAACAGGTGTCTGCCTTGAATATAGCAATGGCACCGACATATCACACTCTCCTATAGAGACTGGTACATCTTTGGTAAAAGGAACTCTGCTTGTAGCTTCAGTAAAACCTTGAGTATTCATGGCATTCCCAGACATCGAAAACGTCCCCTCTCGTATACATGAGCGTGTTGCATCATTGCACTGGTGTCTACTAAACACGAAAAAAGACTTGCCTCCTATATTGGTGTCAACCCTTGGTTCCTCTTGAGGATTTGGCATCACAGATAGTATTGAACACATCAAGTCTCCCAGTGTGCTGCCCTATTGTGGATACAGCCTCATCCCTGTACCTCTGTACAAATTCCCTCCATCGACAGTGACCCTAGGAGTCATTAACTGTCCTGTGCTTGTGCTTTTCTGTATCTGCATAGGCAAATGCTGCGACTGCCCTTGTGACATTCTCATTGTCGCCTGCTGTGTCTGTAAACCTTGCTGTACTCTCGGCGCTTGTGTCTTCTACACTGTTTGATTCTGGGTAAACCCATCTCCACTCTGTTGTGAATATGCAGGGGGGTTTAAAGTCCTCCCTCTCGAAAATTGATTATTCTGCACAAATCCTTGACTTCTACATTTGCGAGAAAAATGACCACAAGTCCAACATACAGGCGGAGGTCTTTCCATTTGTCCTCAATGCATGCCTTGATTATCATTCTGAGAATTCTGAAACCCACCTTGATTATTCTGGAAATTTCTTTGATTATTCTGAAATCCTATTCCTCAAAAACCTCCCCTTCCCCATGGTATAAACCCAGTATTTCCTTGATGAAACTGCCTCTGATTATTTATATGCGGCATGTTTACTGCTTGCTGTGCACTCAGTCCATCCCCACTGGTTAACATTGCCCCTTCAATGGCATACTTGGAGAGTTTTTTCTGCACTAACTTTGCCTCTTCGTTTTTCCTAGTATTGTCTTTCTTATGATTCTTTTCTTGCAAGAGTCTGCGATAATACGTGATGGTCAACTGTATCTCTGACAATAGTTTTGCCTCCATACCCACCAATTTTTTTAGCTGCTTCTGCACTGCTTCTGGCAGGCCCTGGAATAATATATGATAAAATACAGGTATAGATTTCCCCCAAGCCTCTTGTGTCTCCAAGGCCCACTGTTCTTGGAAATTCAGAATGTAAACAAGTGGATCATCCTCTTCCTGCATCTTTGTCGTCATTATAGCTCCCATATCTAACGTGTCTAGACATAGCGCTCTAAGTGCTTTCCAAACTGCTGCCCTGCCATTATTAAAAGGTGCTCCATCATGAGCAGTGTTTACTGTGGTAACACCAGAATATCCTGCTCATGCCCAAACATCATCAGCCCTTTCCCCAAGGATTGCAATCAGGAGACTCTTAATGTCCCCTATAGCCAACGTATTCCCTTCCGTCATTTTCTCTAGCTCATGTATCCATTTCCCAGTGCCGGAAGTTAAACTTGGGAGTTTACACCTTAAATGATCCTTGTCCATTTGTGGCCAAGCTATATACTGTGGTCTGGCTCCTCCCTTTCCCAACAAAGGAAACTGTGAGACCCAAAATTCACTTACATCTTTCATCGTTTGCCTATCCATGGTAGGGACAATGGATCTGCACCGCCCTCTTCCTAGCAATGATCTTAACCTGCTCACATAAGATGGTGAGTCCCCCCTCTGACCATGGGACAGCCCTTTAGATGGTAGATTTAGCCACATCAGTGACTCTGATGTCTGAGATTTAGGTAGGTCTAAATCTGACCATCAAACTTATTTATCCATTGTAAAACATCCCTCAGCTCCACATGCATTATCTCCCTCGTCCATACGGAAGGTTTCTCTGTCTTCATCTGACATCTCCTGTGCCCAACTCGTGTGATCTCCCTTCTCCTCGTCTCTCTGCAAGGTCAGCCTATCTAAAGACAGCTCTCTGGGCTCAAAACGACATGAGGCTCCTTTCTCGTATAGCTATGTACTCTCAAGTTGTTCATTTTTGCCCTTCCCCTGCACCACTTCTCAGTTTTCATATCATGATAAACCGTATCAATAGCATCTCCAATGCTTCTGGGATTTAACTCATCCTCTACATTTACTCTAGACAGACCTGCTATTGGCTCTTGTTCTGGGAAGAACTCTTCTAAATCTTCCCATGTTACTACTGGATCAGGATTCTTTACCTCCTTCTCCGTGCGATCAAGATTGCATTCTTTCTGTCTTCTCTTACGTTCTAACTCAATGTCAAACTCCCTTCCCTTTCTTGCTTCCGCCCGTAACATGTATTCCTCTTTCTTTTTCATGTCTCTTCTTTCATTTTCCCTTCATATTTCTTCATCTCTACCCCTTTGCTTTCTTTTTTCCCTTAATTTCTGTACCTCTTCTTCCACTCTTTTCTTTTCTAATCTTTCCCGATTTTCGAATGCTCTCTTTCCATTGTCATATTTTCTTTGCTGTTCTGCTCTATACTGTTTCTTCAACTGTTCATCTTGATACAGTTGTTCCCGTCTTTGCCTATCCTTTCTTTTTACCCTTTCATCTTTCAATCTTTCTTCCCTTTCTTCATCCTTTTTATCCTGCTGAACTTGATCGTCCCTTTGCCGTACGTCCTCGATGCCATTACCATCGAGTTTGAGAAAAATCTGACCATCCATCCATTTGTTCTGTATAACTGATAACTCATCAGCCTTATCTCTTTCTCCTTTCCATCTTTTTATTTCTCATCCTATATCTCGAGATGTGCTCGACCGTTCACCTTTCTCTTATTACATCTCTCTCAGTATTTCTCTCTGGGCCCTTGTCGCTGCTTTGCGCAGGTGACTCATATGCCAGGGTACTATACCCTGCTGCTGCCTTCAGCTCCCTTAATGGGTACAGCCCATCATCTTTCTTATTATAGCAATTTATTTCAGGCACGGCGGTTGGAGCGGAAGGCTCTTCACCCCCCTCACTGCATACACTAAGTATCCAATCTGCAGGAAGCAGCTCTTCTCTCTCCTCCTGGTACATTTTCCAAAGCTCTAAGCTTGCTAGTCAACTATCTAACTTTTTTCCCATATAAGCAGCATGCAAATATGGCATCATATGCTGAAGGACTACCCACAATAGTGATCCCTCTTGTGGCCACAGCATTGACATTTTATCTGCAGTTCCCTTAACCCATTCTGTACTGTATTGTCTGAGCTTGGGTGCGTGTTTCGCTAGCTGTTTACACAAGTGTACAAGCGGAGTTATATCCTCCATTTTGATGCGTCACTACTCACCTTTATTCTTTGCAAATTTAAAAAATGTTTCAAGAAAAACAAAATAATATGAGCGTGCACCCATCATTGCAGGCTCCGATCCCTCTATATCACATTTTTTAAAACTTTAATCTGCACAAAAATGTTATAAGTGATTTCAATCCAGCACTCCAACTAAGTCAATGCCTAGTATGGGATGCCCAATGAAAACCCTTATTTATATATTTTTATGTCGAAAGTTCTTTTAATTCTGGATGATGCACCCTTATATAACGCCCCTCTCTTTGAATCCCACCAGTCTCACTGAACCAAGAAGAAGGTTTGCTTTGCAAATTAAAAGATTTATTTGAAGAACTGAACAATATATACATCACACTTTTATAAATATGGATAATATCTGAATATCATACTTATGAATATGTATGCAATGATCAGCAATGGGTAACATGACAATATCAACAATCTCTTTAATCAATTAGGAGTAGGAATAGGAAGAAGACTGTAGCAGAGAATACTTTGTATGTGTTCAAGAAATTGCAATGATAGAAAGGAATGCAACAGAGAAATAAAACTTGATATGACTTCAATCAAAGACAATGGGATTACTCTTTCCCTCTGTTACTACTCACTCCCCCCAATATGCAATATGAAGATATGGAATGAGGGCACACAGGTTTCAGGAATAACAATCAACAATTGCAGTTTCAATTCTGATTCCCCCCAGCAAACTTAGAGAGAACAGTAATGATTTTAAAACAGGTCAATTGCTTTTAAATGGGATTTGAATTGAATGGGAAAATGCTAGAAATGATTTTAATTCACTAAATGGGATTCAGAACTAGTGAGAGTTGTTTTGGATTGTTTTGGATTGGGTCAGGCCAATCATAGCAATGATTGCTGAAGGATTAGCAGATGGAAAACTAAATTCAGAAGTTGAAATCAAGAAATAGCTGTTTTGGTGAAATTGAGCCAAATGCAAATTCACAGCGACTTTTCCACGTGCGAGAAATGTGATTACGGAAAAACTATAAGGAATTGGAATGTCGTTTTGGGTTCGTTTGAGGATGTTAGCTCCGAAATGACATTTAAATTTCGTTTCTAGGATGTACGGTTCAAAAGTGACAGAGGTTTTAGTAAAGTTAGAGTTTTCTCAAAAGAGTCAAGATTTCAAAATAAAAGATGCGCTTTAAAGATTAGGAACCAAGATGGACTTATACTAAGGGGCTATGAAAGTGCAAGACACCCAACGGGACAGCCACCAGAACAGGGTGCCTTTCGCTCTGACTTTTGTCCGCCTGAACACTTGACTTTCTTCAGAAAAATATCAGCGCACAGATGATTATCACTACAATTATCACAGACTATATGATGAGAAGTGTTCAGGATGGACACAAGATTCTATAATGCAGTTATGGATAGGTTGAAATGGATTGAATAGGATTACTTTAAACTAAGAGATGACTATGGACAGTTCTATACTAAATACTCACTACTATGGCTTTGGAATGGAATGGGCCCGTCAAAGATCTGGTCAAAGGTTTGGCTGGGATTCGCTCACCACCAGACAGGTCTCAGGCGCTTGGTTCTGCTCTCAGCAAGGCACTCTGATCTGCACAGCCTCTTGGACTGGATCTGACGGGTTCTGGGTTACAGCTCTGCTGGACTGATCTGGATCTTGGGTTCTAACAAGGGTTCTTGGCCAGAAGCAGCAAAACAGCTCAGCCAGGCTGTTGGATCAGTTAGGTTTGGCCCCGTGGAAGTTTAGGGGTTAAATCAGGTTGCAAGATTTTTACAGGCCCACTGAGAAGAGTTCAGCTTTTGGGTTAGGCCTCTGCTTCAGGTGTCTGGAGTCTGGTTCTGGAGTCTGGTTCTGGAGTCTGGATCTAGAGATGGGTTCTTCCTGCAGAGCGCTTCGCCGGTAGGTCAGTGATGAGTGAAAGTGTGTCCTTTCTGGGTCCTCAACAGTCCCTATTTATCCATCTTCCAAAGGGGTGGGGAGGCTGATTATACAATGCCCAACCCTCTAAGGATCTGATAGGTCAGAGAATTCCCCCTCTCCTGATTTGAGAAGGGAACAGTGTGTCATGACGTGTCATGATGTGTCAGAGTGACACTGTGTTTATGGTCCAAAGAAAAAAATCCCCTTTGTGTCTAACCAGAAAATCTACTTTTCATAAAAAAACATATTTCCAATATCACAAACTTGTTGATAATGCATATTTACATTAAAGATTACACAAGGTACACTTCTGTCAAAGTCTCATATTCCTACGAGTTTGGGTTCACAAATGACAATTTTTCACGCTTTTGGTTGGTTACACATTTTCAGATCTGTACTATTCTTTACAAATGCATACACATACCATCTGGGCATATTCCTGACATTTTCATGTTCCTAACATAATCACAATTGCTAGAATATGAACTTTTTGTGGTTCAGTCTCTGAAAGTCACAACATTTCCAGAGTAGTTTCTACTTGTGAGCAATATTTTCATTTTAATAATCTCTAAGTTGCATATTTTTGTCAGTTCGGTACAATATTTTATAAGTCTTTTCCATAAACATACGGTACTTCAGTTTCAAATCCACATTTTCAGTCTGGCCCGCCTTCAAGGCTCAGCTGAGTTTGGCTGAGTCAGAGAGTCTCATGGGCTTCCTCCTGCCAGGGCAGTTGGTGTCACACCCGAATTAGCATTTTCATTCAGTTAAAGGGAGTCCTTTGTCTCCACTCAGAATAGCAGAGCCAGTCCCCCTCCCAGTTCCTTTCACACCAGCCTGCCAGTTTCTTAGCAGAGAGCAGGGGGAAAGATGCCTTTGTTGAGGGAGAAGGTGTGGAATGTGTTTGAAGCTCAGTGTGGGAGATCTCTTTGAATTTAGCTGAATCAGGTTATCTTACAGTAAATTGTAACATTGTTCTTTTGTGGAAATTAAAGTTACACATTTAAAATAAGCAAACATATCTTCAATTGCAGTCTTTTTCAACATGAAAAACAATGTGTGGCACCCCATATTGCATTTGATGGAATCCCTTCTTTGGCATATTTAGCTTTTGAGACACAAGTTTCACCTAACAGATTTAGAGATCGCCAGCGTCTGACAGAGGCGAGTAACGGTATTGCACTCATTTTTGACATATTTCTTTCCAGCAAGTGTCTTTCAAAGTGGATTTTGTTCTGATAAAATATACTTCTGCTGACATTATATTTATGTGGATTCTTGAAGTAGAATGATGTTCAACACCCCACAAGGAGGTTGGATTTTATGTGTGATTTGTGAGCCTTGATTTTTGCACTTTTCACAGCCAAGGAAAAACGGATTTTTAAAGCAGCTCTGAGTTTCCCTTGCAATGATTTTGCTCTGTCGGCAGCCAAATGATGGGTTTTCGCAGTGGTCTTCTGTGTTACCACTGACATAAGCAAAAGTGGATGGCGGCCTATTTTTCAGATCTTTCCTGTGCACTTCTGGGTGATTTTTAGCAAGCAGAATGCTTTACGGTGGCTATTTCTGATGTTTTTGATGCAAGCAATGCACAGGAATGTTGCAGGGCCTGGACTAGTGGTGTAAAAACATCCCACAATGTCATCAATTCAAGTTCTTCAAAAAGACACACTTAATTCTTCAACTCTTGCCTTTCTCCTTTTCACGTTTATCAATCTTGTTTATTATTTTGTCATCATTACACAACCACATAAAACAAAACAGACAGACAAACATGCTTTGCCGGCCACAAATATCTACGTCTTTTTCCTCAAGACTTCTTTTCTGCCTCTAAAAATATTCCTATGCAGTTTAAACTGCCCTCTTTAGAACCGTCTTTAACTGGGATCATTTTCTAAGTCTTCCACTATGGGACTGTAGGTGATGTTTCTTCTGACCGTTCTTTAAAACGCAAGAATTCTCCCCTTACAGTATCTCTTAATTGCTTGGCATCTCTCCTCAAGCCAATTACTTAATATTGAACACCCATCATTCTCCAAGTTACTTTACCCCAACCTCCCTCCATTACTCATTTTTTCCCCTTATCACTTTTCTCATTCATTGCCCATACACACTTTTGTGACCTCGCTCAGTTCTACTCACCATTCAGATATTCATCTTCCGACTCTCAGATCATCCGCCTTGTTATTGCCTCTTCAACTTTCTGTTCGTTCAGCTTCCCGTAGATGCGGGAGGAGATTAAGTAGAAACCGGGATACCCTTCACACCTGAGCTTGCAAGCTTACACGTTTTTATCTAACACCGCTATCTAGAGGGAGCCGCACGCCCTTTCAGCCGAATTGCCAAGGTTGTGCGATATTTCCGGGACCCCAATGCTTACTTTAACTCGATAGATTTATAACCATCCTCTACTACCACGTGAACTGGGTGATCTTCAGCCCTTTCAAATGAGTAGTAATACCCTTGAGATGGATGGGGATGCACAGTTTATTCATACATCAATAATCGAAATGACTCAGGTAGCTGGCAAAAAAAGATAACTGTTTTAATATAAATTATTAATACAGGGAGTACAATGGACATCATTCAACATCACAAAGCAAATCTCTGTTACCCTCACCTGGTATCCACAGGGACGCCACCCAGCCGGGTTACTCGCTGGTATGCTTCTCATCTTTGCCCTGATGTGGTCTGCGGTGAAGGTTCTGCCTAAAAATACAGGAGGACTGCGTTCAAGACTGACCGACTGGGGTAAGTATACTCCCTCCACCCCCATTTCAGTCCTTCTGGTGCCCTCTCCTCACCTGTGGTAGAATTAGGCGTGCTCTCCGTCCTGCCTTCTTTGCAGGGGCGTGTTGTCTTTCATGGGCGAGTTGGGTCCCGTTGCTTCACTGACGCCGGCCCATTTGATATTGTTCAGGTAGGTCTTTTTGCTGTTCTTTAGTTTTGTTGCTATCCTGCATGCCTTTCTTTGTTTAAAATGTCTCTTTTTTCTCCCTTAGGTATGCGGAGCTTAAGCGCGGCGAACTGGCTTGGTTGAGCCCCGCTGGTACATGATGGCGCATTAAGAGCACTATGATGTCCGGGAGGCATGCAGATTCGAGGAAGCTGTTCTCAGTAGCTGCGAGTGTTTAAAGATGAAGACTGCAGGTAAGATGCTGCTGCAAATGATATTCCTTTTGTCTCCTTCCTGGTTCTGCTTCTCCGAGATTCGAGGGAATAGCTGGACACGGTGAGCGTCACGTTGCAAGCTGCAAAGTAAAGCGAAGCGTGTTGTCTTGCTGGGGGTGGTTTAAATAGCCCCAATAAAATAGTCCAGGTAAAATAGTCCCTAGGCTACCACACCCAAAACACTAGACTGCATAGCTTGGTTCTTAGGAACCAAGCTATGTGGATGCCTCCATGTTGGCTGACAATACAATAAAGTAGTTCCCAATCGCATTGTTTTTCATGGTGTATGAGCCTGGCGCCATAGGCCAGGACTGGCCCTATGAGGGCTTTGAAGAGAATGCCAGGCTCTAGAGGCCCGAGTTCTGACTCCACCTGGCCAAATGGGTTGCCAGAGAGGGTGTTGGGCGAGGGTCGTGACAATCTCTCAACGCATTTCATAAAAAATTATACTTTTATAGCAAAACATTGTAATAGGTGACGTTTAACCAATGTATTACTAACGTCATCCTACGTGGCAAACTACAAAAACCTTTTGAGAAAAGTGATTGGGTCTAAGGAACTATCTAAATATACACTCTATACTAGTATGGGACAATGAGTGAAAGTGATAGGTTTCTTAACATCAGGTGGGGCAACTAATCCCTCCCTCCAAAATGGCCACTATGAACGTCACTAAATACACAACATCCCATTGGCTACACAACTATAGAAACCCTAATTACATGGTCCCCTACAATTGGCTGGCACTCTAACCCTCATCAGTACTTTTCCACCTACGTCTAGCAGCATGCAGATTGGACTTCCATGTTCTGGTAAGCTTGTCTAAAACAGAGCTTCCCACCAATTAGCATATTCATCTATCATCACCTCAGTGGTCTGCTGATAATTAATACTTTGAAATTGTCCTTGAGAGTGTTTTTAGCTCTGGAGAATACAGGGGAGTGAAGGCATGCTCTGTGCTCATGCATAGGTGTGACCATCTCCTCCGTCCAACTTCATCGGTCCACGTGACTGCAGACCATGATTTTGAGCTTCTTGTGAATTAAAATACTATTTTCTAATAGACTTCCGTCCTCTTCCTTGTTTTGGTCATGCCTTTAGAACAGGAGCTTGTTCTTTCACGTGATTTTGCATGCAATGCCTGCTCATTCCAGCCTGATAAGACCTTGACTTTCTTGGCTTGGCTTCATGGTTCATCCGATGTCGTCTTTCTGTGATTCACTTTTAATTCTTTTGTTTGCTTATTGTGACACACGGAAAATGAGGCCTTCCTTTTTTAAGTCCAATTCTGCTATAACACTTAGTGGACACATCCATCCTTTATTCTTTATGCATGTATGTATATGTTGGTGCATGCCACAATTTATTCACTACTTAGCTAGCCTTAAGAATGCTTTCTCTATGTGCATTTCTCTGCATCTGTACACGTGTAAAACAACTTGATATCTTCATCACTTTTGTGGCATAAACATCTTCACCTTGACCCCAAGATGCCACTTATCCTTAAAGCAATAGTTCGTTCAGAAATATTATTGACCAAAAGATGGCCAATAATAAAACAAATATCTAAAATATATTTTTTTTAAGTCCCTATGTAAAGTTTCGAGCAAATGAAGCTCGAACTTTAAAATTGCAAGCACTAGGGGGCATCCATTTTGTGAAATGGATGCCGCCTGTGCTTGCGTTTGCGGCACTAATGAAGCAAAAGCCAGTCAGCTGAAGTAAACAAAAGCTACCACTGGGTGGCTTTTGCTTCATTGGTGCTGGACGCGGAGGACGGGGACCAGAGAATACAGGCAGGAAAGCTGCAGCTGCATCTCGGTAAGTGCTATTTTAAAAAAAAAATAAGCACTAGCTGCGGTTTTTTTCTAAGTTTTCCGGGCTGGAGGAGCCCAGAAAACTTAGAAATAAAACTGCAGCTTTTAAAATGTTGTATTTATGTTTGCAGTAGCTTCAGCTTGGAGCCCGAGAACTGCAAAGTAAAAGCCGCTGCAGGCAGAAACACAACGTAGGTGTTTAGAAATGCTGTGGTGTTTCTGCTTACAGCAGCTTTCACTTTGGAGCTCTCTGGCTCCCCGTGGGAAGCCCGAGAGATCCAAAGTGAAAGCCGCTGCAGGCAGAAAAACAATGCAGGTGTTTAGAAATGCTGCAGTGCTTCTCACTGCAGCAGCTTTCGCGTGGAGTCTCCTGGACTCCCCCAACCCTGAGGGAGTGCAGGAGACTCCAAGCGAAAGCTGCCACAGTGAGAAATACGACGTTTTTGGATTTGTAAATGCTGCAGTATTTACAAATCCAAAAACATTGTTATTCTGAATGTGGCAGCTTTCGCTGGGAGTCTCCTGGACTCCCTCAGGGTTGGGGGAGTCCAGGAGACTCCATGCGAATGCTGCCGCTGTTAGAATAACAACGTTGTTATATTTGTGATTGCCGTGGTTTTCCAACCACGGCAATCACAAATACAACAATGTTTTATTTTTAATTGGTGCGCCTCGGCTTTTTGCCTTCATTTTATGTTTTCTGTGCTTCCCTGGGCTTGGGGAGCACAGAAAATGTAAAATGAAAGTGAAGGCAGCCTCCTCAGCTCTGCTCAGGCTGCAGTAAGCAAAAGCTCCCAGTAGGGGGCTTTTGCTGCTTGTTTAGTGCCGCAAATGCAGAGCCGAGGAGGCTGCCTGCAATCACAAAATGGATGCCCCCTACTGATTGCTTCATTTGCTCGAAACTTTCCATAGGGACTTAAAAAAATATATTTTAGATATTTTAGATATTTGTTTTATTATTGGACATCTTTTTGGCCAATACTATTTTCTGACCGAACCATTCCTTTAATTCTTTCTTGATGCCTTGTTAGAATATCTTCATTCTCTTGTCCCTGCATCTCTTCTATGCACATCAGCTTGATTCTGCATGACGTCACCATTCATCTTGGCTATTCATTTGCTCTGCTTCTTCCGGGATTTCATTCAAATGGCCATCATATCATCTTGTATGCAGGTATGGTTTTCTCAATGGGAACCTTGCTTCCAGGATTCTCTTTGATATTGGTATTCTTACTGGTACCGCACATGTCTCATACTCTAGCTCCCCAAATATAGGCAATATGGGTGAAGTGGTTGAGGTGGGGGTTCTTAGCTGTTCTTCTACACTAGTGCTGGCCTTACTGGCAACCCCACAATGACTTTCCATTGTTTTCATGGTAGGGCTTGTTTACAACATAAAATTCCTTGACCCCCAAACATTAAATCCCTCCCCAACCCAATACAGCCCCCCTCCACTTGTAACCTGGTCCAGTCTGCCAGCCATTCATGAATTTACAAGAACACTTGTCCAGGACGAACAACATCCTAAGCACAGATTTCAACCTCCTTACCCAAATTATGGATCTCAATCTTGTTTTAATTGCTACTCTGAGCGTGAACAGTATAAGTGCATGTGCATCACTTCTACTTAACAGGGAGCTTAACTTTCCTTCTGATTACAAAAAACAGGTCCCCACCACGATTCTGGCAGGCATCGGTTTTGCAAAAACAAATGGTCCTCCTCAGCCTGTATGCCTTGTTGCAGTCCAGCCCTTTCCCCCTCAGTCAATAGAAAAGAAAATAAGATTCTCCGCCATGGCATCTACCTCTTATCGGACAAAGGATAAAGAAGGCAGTGCAGGAGAGAACATTATTTTATATTGGTCAGCGGAAGAAAAACCTCATCTAAAGTGTAAGGTCTCCACCAACAGTACTGGTTACTGTATAAAATGCCAAGACCAACTCTGGCCAATCCTGCTGTAATGTGCTTCACTGATCTTGAGCCATGTTTGCACTATAAACAATAAAATAATATGATACAATTAGGGAAAAGCTGTTTAGCTAACTGATTTCGCACAACAATAATGAACAGATTTATTTGTACTATAACCTTTTCTTTCCCCAGTACTTCTTTAATACAGTAATGTCTCAAAGATCTATAAAGAGCTAATTTGGGCATATTTTCAATATATGTGAGCAAACAAGATAAGTCAATCTATCAATCCACTTGCTTCCCGTACAGTTATCCATTCTACATATCAAAGACTCTAAATGTGACAGAGGAAGGAACAGCTGATGCCAGAGATCAAAACAGGAACCTCAGACAGGGAGCAAGGGGGAAAGAGCATTTCAGGAATTAAACCGGGAGTGGGTGGTGCAAGGGCCAGTGCAGATGGGGGCACAGAAGGGCAAAGCACTAGCTCACAATGGCTGTCCTGAGGGAGAGGCACAGGAGTTCATTAGAGAACACTTGCAGTTACTGTCAGATTACGCTCCTATTCCTAGGTCCAAATATGCCAGTGCCCCTACAGGTCTAATTGATATAAATAAAAACAAATATTTAATCATTTTGCTTTCTCTAGGATGTACATATACATCCTAATGTCCATATAAAAGCACCAAACTGTTGCCATTGAAAGATTTAGACAAACACTATGTTACCATACATGGTAGGATAACTGGGCATTGTAAAGATGAATCAGTTCCATGTAATTGAGAGCGTAACGAACATGTCATAATTACCCATTGTGCAACAGCAGATTGGATTAATCTATTAATGCTTGATTTACATACTTGAAAAGCAGCTTGCACACGAAAAGCCCTGCATTTATCGGGCCTGGTTTGAGTCAGCAAGATCCCAAACGGGCACACTTTTGTAAAAAACTGTCTGTAGGCCCATTTCATAGAAAATGCATGTCATAAATAACACAGTGACCAGTTGTGCATAAAAAAAGTTTAACGCTGTTCGCTGAGTCATGAATTCTCAGTGTCATGCACCCGTCTCGTCTATTCTGGAAGATAATCAGGATGCATGTAGAATCACAGCAATGTGTGCATGATGTCATAGTCATCCTTGCTCTGTCCCCGGCGTCAGTGGACATGCATGAACACAATGTCTGTGCACAGGCGCATGAGGCAGTCTTCCAGATGGAACGAGATGTAGATTGCCAATGGATGTTTCAGTGTAGTACATTCCCCATGATAGTGTCGATGGAGAAGTGGCCTTGCAAGCGCGCTTTGGTCAGTTCCATTTGGAACTCCCCACGCACATGGTTGTGGTGCATGTGATTGTGACAAACCACATATCTTGCAGGGGGGTAATGTTGCAATGGTGGTTGTTGAGATCATGCCGACACATATGCCTGCATGACAATTGGTGTCAGTAGATGTACAGAACACACTTTCACATGTTGCAACAAGAAAAGGTCAGAGTAGAGTAGGGCCTCACTGATGTTGTACACACCCCCATCTTTCCAGTGATGTGAATCACTGACAATCTTATCAGTGTGTCCGTATGTACTCTTGATGCCACAAAACATGCCATGTTGCACAGCCTGATATGACCAGCCATGGTCACTGAATACCATTCATCTGTGTCGTACAAGTCACAGTGTGCTCAATCACAATGCGAGATGTATGTGTGACCGGCCATTTTGTGTCTGTATTCATTGTAATGCACACATGCATGTTCTGCCAGGTATTCATGCCTCAGAATGTGGTTTACTGTCTTTGTGCAGGTGATGATACAGCCGATGAAGAAGTGTAGGAGGACGAAGAGGCAGATACACATCAGACCATGAGTGGAGGCTGGGGTGCCGTGCACCATGAGAAACCCCAGGTAATGCAGCCACTCCTCGGTAGGGTTGCTGACTCTTCAGACTCTTTATAGTCTTCAAATTAAGTTTTGGAATCAGATGTGGCAACACTGAGGGACATTGAGTGTGCTGAAATGGGCAGTCTGGATGGGGCTGTTGAGTTTGCGGAAGTGAGCCAGGAGTCACAGGTCCGGTCAGTGGGAAGTCCCAGAGCTATGGTGGTTACAGCTGCAAGATTGCCTGTGTTGGAATCAGCAGCAGGGGTTGTTGTCCAACCGAGGGGCCTCAACCCCGGCATCGCACTGCCATCAGCACTGCACACATGTGCATGACGGACAGTCGGAGTGGGAGAAGCAGATGCAGTGTGCGAAAATCTGACATGGCAAGGTCATGGAGGAAATGGCCAGGGAGATCCATCGCCTGGCTGAGAACATCTCCTCACCAGCTGCATGGGATGCACAGCCTATGTCCTGTCAGCACCATCAGAAGTGGTTGATGGACAGCTTGACGAGGAAGAGTTGAAATCCATCATGAGTGAGTGCACATTCAGACTTTCTGGTCACTCGGGAAGAAATTCATAGGGACCTCTGTGCCATTAGTTTCCTCATGCATGCATCTGTGTCACAAGTGGCCCTAGCCAGTAAAGACCAGGCTTTGGCACTGCATGGTCTGGATGCACCCCCATTACCCACACCACCGCCACCTTAGGATCCACCACAGGATAGCTGTCCCAGACCACCCACACCACCTCTACTGCCTGTGTCCTGAAGTTCATGAGCCCATGGAGGGGGGATGTTTTTTTGATTTTCTGTTTACTCTTTTTCAGTACACTCTGGAGGCCTCACTGAGCGGAGGACTGAACAAGCAGCCATGTGCAGTGGAATCAACTGGCATGGTTAACTTGACTGCAACAGCCTCACACATGCAGATGCAGATTACACTCTACATTGATATACACATGTGCAGTCTGCATGACTTAGGGCCTCATTACACGGTAGGCGGCAGCCATGGCGCTATTAGCGCCATGGCTACCCCCTACCACAGTCGGAGTCCGGGTTCCCGGAATAGGGACTTACCGGTCTATTCCGACCTTTGCGGGACCAGTAAGTCCCCATTCCGGGATCCATTCCCCATTCCCATTTGAGCCCCCATAGGACTCAATGGGAATGGGGAAGGAGCTAATAACGGTACCACAATTTGCGGTACCGTTATTAGCTCTGAGGTCCCTCAGCAGGAACCATCCATAACGCCTGGGCAGACCACACGTTAAAGACGAGACCCGCTCTAGGACCTTGTAGTAGGGTGGTAGGGGATTACCGGCACCGGTGCCCTTACCGGTGCCGGTAATCCCCTACCGCCTACCGTGTAATGAGGCTCTTACTCCTTCAGTTGGTCCAATACAATGTCCTATGTTGTTACAGGGATCCTGCCTCATTCAGTACCTGCATTCCCTGAGAGTTACACCCAGCACACTTTTTCACCCTAGTCCCAATGACCTCTGCTGGGCACAGGCCCTCCATTCCCGAATGTAGAGGCGAGGGTTAGGTGAAGGTGGTGCGTGTATCACAGCAGAACAGCTCTGCCAGCAGATAATGTTGTGCACTGACATTCATGTTCATGGCTAGTGATGTTTACACCCCAATATTGGCATGCAGTGGGGTACGTAGGGTTTGCATGTATCATGTGATTCTGTGATGGTGACTGTGGCTGAAGATGTGAATTGGGCCATATGTCAGTGTGTGTGCATTTCCCCTTGTTCATCCATGCATGTGCTTTGGGTTTCTAGTTGTGCTTCCACAAAGGACAGCCAACTCAGAAGGCTGTGCTGCACTTATTCTCCTTAAGCTATTGCAACCTTTGACACTATCAACTACAGCATCCTCACCGACAAACTCCACTCTCTAGGCATCATGGGTTCTGCATTAGGATGGTCCTCGCTGACCATTTACAAATCTACTGCCTACCAACCTTCTCCTTCCCCACCGCCCTGTCTCCAAGAAGTCACTGCAGGTGCACTCCCTATCCACCATACACTTCAACCTGTGCCGGAGCCCTGCCCCACCCTTATCTGCCCATGTGACCTGTCCTCCTACAACTGCATAGATTATTTATTTAATAGTTTTTTTATAAAGCACCTAATAGCGTATCTAAGGTTTCTAAGTGCAGATCCAGGATTCGAACGTCTGTCGCTCTGTGTGGCCTTGCTTCCAAGGCCAGCACGTTGCTCCCGTGCTATCCTCCATTCACTGTGGATATATTATAACCTCATCCTTTCCACGATCCTCACAACCTTGGCAGCTAACCACTTCCTTCTAAATCCTTCTGGGAGCAGAATCCTGATTTGCAGAAATACAGCACTCTTCCACCAACCCACCTGCTGGCTGTGCTCCCTAGACCACACTCCCACAACATCCAGCTCAGTAAAGAACCTGGGATTCCCCATGGACTATGACATCACACTCGAACACAACATTAATTGCGTTCATAGATCAGGTCATCTACACCTCCTCATCCTTAGATGATCCTTCCCTTGCCTATCCTACCCTCACAGAGTCACGGCAATGTTGGTAATTATCCTATGCCACCTACACTGGTCTTATTCCATTGATGTGGGTGCCCCTGCATATAAGCTCAGAAATCTGTAACACGTCAGGAACAATGCAGCCTTCCTCATCCTTGCACACACACCCAGGAAACACATGACTCCTGCACTCTGGGTGATCCACTGGCTTCCCAATATCTGACGCACCACCTTCAGGGCCATTTTCATCACCAATGGTGCCCACCATGAGATGTCCCTTGACTTCCTCCAACACTTGCTCACAGACTACTGATGGGCATGGGGCACAGTCCTTGCAACCACATCCATCAGGCAAGCATGCTGCAGCTCAAGTTTGTTGCAGATCAGGACAGCACACACTTGACAACTCAAGAGGTACCATGCTGCGGTAAAACCCCCACAGGGCCAGGATCAAGCCCAGCCACCCGAGTTTCTACTTACCCAGTTTGGCCTCAGAACATACATGGGTAGAAGTGAAATGTGACCATCTCGCTAAGCGGGGTTGAAGTAACTGACCAGGATTACCTCAGTGACAGCACATGGGGAGGGAAGAGCACTGCACTGCATACACATCCACCGGCATGTGCAGGGAATTTGGTGTAAAGGGGACTGACACCACAACAACACTCAGGGGAGCCAGGGCCTTCTACTCAGGGCACACCACATGGATAGTGTTAGGCTGATAGCATTCACACCCAGTAGGAGGTTTTGTCTTTGGGCTATTACCTAACATAGTGGTATTTTAGTATTGTGGTATATTGGCGGTAAATTGCTATTACCTCATTTTGGTGGTAATTTACTGGTGAGCATACCTTTCATAACACTGCCCTATATGATGAGAAAAACCTTCCCCGTTTTATAACTATGTCCTGTACTTGAGTTGACTGTAGAGGCATCCACCCAGGCTTAGCACATTTAGAGGGAAACCAGTAAGGTCATAAGTAATGTCATAGATTGTGTATAAATTGTGCTAATGACTTATCTACGTGATTGGCCTATGCCCTTGAAGGGCCCCATTCAGCCCCGGCATGCATGGCTGAATGCATTCATACAACACATCACCTTTCTAGCTTGTATACATATTTTCCTTTTGTTTCTATTTTTACCTCTGGCGGTAAACACGTTTACCTCTGTGATGTAATCTCCACAGTGTCTCCTGGTTACTTCCCCTCAGTTAGATAATAAGCATTGGAGACATAACTAAAATCCTTACAGTCAGTTTTCACCCACTTTACGAATCTGTTAGACATCAAATCATTTACAATAAAAGCATAATTCAATTGACAACAATGCATTTACCAATTCTTACCCACGTATCAACACTGCTGTGGTTACTTAAAAGAAGAAATATAAACAGGCATTGCAGTACATGGAAAATATTTATAACATGGCATTCTGTCCTTTTGTCATTTAGCGCGTGTAAAAGAAAACATTCAACATTTTGTTTTAAAAATAACCCCCTGTGCTAACTGATAAGAACTGCATTCAACTGTCCACGCTCCTCATGTTTAAACATCATTTACAATGAATTATGAGATTTCTGCTCTTCGTCTGGAACACTCCCTTTCTGTCGTGATTTATCTGTGCTGGAGTGTTACAAATCCTACGCTTCCTGCTCGCGCCCCCGAAGTCAGCTTTGGGATCCCAGCAACCTTCAATGCCAGGGCAGCAAAGCCTTCTCTCTGAACTCTCTCTTCATCAGAGCAGCACCAGGGAAAGAACCCCCTCCCTTTCTGTGCACCCCTATTTATTTAATCTGCCTGTCAATCACCACAAAATGACCTTGTTTCTGACGTATCTAAGCAACTCCCATCCTCCTGATCCTGCTGACCAATCCTCTGCAGGAGTCTGAATATGTATCAGCTTACTTTCCTGCTTCCTTCGCACACAAAGAACTCCCACAATGCAAAATAAAACAGCCCATTCATCTCTCATTTTGTTTTCTCTTCCATGGAGAAACACTAAAACAGAATTTCCATCCGTGTTCACTGACATTGCAATGTTAATTAGGAGAACTAATTAGTTGTTGTGGTGTTATTAATCAGGAAGTCATTAAGATACTATGGGTTATTGTTTTTCAATGCAACTTTATACAGATGGGAATTCTCATAATTTCATAAGTACAATGCACTTTGAATCCACTGTCTTTTTGCAAACATTCTGGTTTGCCAGGCCTAATTCACTGTTATAATTAATCCATGTGGCATTTCACCTGCTTCATATAGTTTACTGTCTCTTTTCTGCATTTCCACTACTCATCTGCACCCATTTAACTGGCTGTTTTTGAAAGGTCTGTCATTTGCACTCATCTTGCTGGCTGTTTTTAAAACTACTGTCATCTGCACACATTTTGCTGGCTGCTTTTAAAATCACTGCCATATATCCCGACACCCCACAGTGTTTTCTCCACAAAGAACAGGTGGTGCAGAAAGAACCAAATGGAGTATAGACAGGTCCCTTGCACACTGTATACAGTAATACAGAAGAAGATGAGTGGGTTTTCTTGTATCATATGTACCCTGGGTGAGAGAGGAGGGGTTCTGTCCTGAGCGTGCTGCCTCTTTCTGGACCCACATTGAAATAGAATTTTGAAATTGACAGCCATTTGGACTTGCAGAGGAGGCCAGGCATCAAGTAGTGCAATGCATTCCAATGGTTCTGGGCAGGAAGGTCCATTTGGCCCCCTGGCCAAAGGACTGCAAAACCTGCTGGGCAGGGTACACAGTGGACCTGTATGCAATCCAGATGCACATGGGTCAGGGGTGAGGAGGTGTGGCACTGGAGCTCTGGCCAGGACACTTTTATGCTTTTCCCTCCAGGGAGGGTCAGGGATCCCAACAAGATGCCCCAGCTCCACAGCTGGCCAGGCAAATGGTTGACCCACATTAAAGGCAGGCTCTAAGGGGAAGAGGCCGCACACCCAGCCATCATGGAGATCAGGCCAGGGCACAAGATAACTCTTTCATTGAGTCAGATAAGCAGGCAAAGCCACTGGCCTCCTGGCACATAACTACCCCTTCTGCGTGGCACCAGAAGTGAATGCCCAGGTGGTTTTATGGTGCAGGGGGTGGCTATGAATACCTTGGCAGGACAGGCAGCTGCTGAACACATTGGATCTTTTCAGGGCCAGGGGAAAACTGCAGGCACATAGAGCGCGCTGCTCAGGAACCCATGGTTATCAGGTTTCACAGTTCCAGGCAGGATTCATTGACAAATACCTTATTTTATTCTGCAATGCATGCTTAGGCGAACAGGTAAGGGGGTTAGACAGGTGATGCCCAGGACTCTCTAGATGGCATGGCTAAGAGGTGTCCCAGCCAGTACCCTCAGCCATTCATGGGTACTGAACCAACAATTGTCTACCTGCCTCTGATGCAGTGTGCCAGCAACGTTACTCTGCAAAGCTCCTCACAGTGGGGACCGAGAGGACAAAGCTCAAAGGCAATCAGGGCATTGCTCTGGATGTGGATTGCCAGGGGTGCTAACCCTTTGGTGCCACTGGGTAGGCAATAGCTGTCAAGTTATCTTGTTCCATATGGGACAACTCAAGGCCATCAAGTTGATATACTTTCATGCACTGCATATCTATGCAAGCTGAGAAGGTGATTTAGGTTGAAATGCTGTGGATGGGAGACAGGTTTCTACTTTGTACTTTGTGCATGTTGATTCATGGCACTCAAGGGAGCACAGGGTATGGTGACATCAGTTGCAGGTGTATGGGCACTGTGTTCGGTGTATTTATGTGCTTTGGACTGAGGTGAGCAGGTGCAGGTGCGGAGGGAGATGGGAGGCTGGCAAATCACTACTTGCAGTTGTTGCATCGCACTCAGGGGGGCACACAGTGGTGGTGTTGTGGGTGGGTATGCTGTCACTGTGTGGGATATCTTTCAGTGTGTTGGCCTGAGGTGAGCAGGTGCAGCTGCATGGATACGGAGGGAGACATGGAGATGGGAGGCTGGCGGGTCATTGCTTGCAGTCATTGCATGATGCTCAGGGGGGACACCGTGGTGGTGGTGTTGCAGGCAGGGATGCTGTCACTGTATGAAGTGTTTTTCAGTGTGTTGGCCGGAGGTGAGCAGATCGAGCTTCATGGGTGTGGAGGGAGACATAGAGTTGTGAGGCTGGTGGGTCATTGCTTGCCTTTGTTGCATGGCACTCAGGGGAAACATAATGGTGGTGTTGTGGGCGGAGGTGCCGTCACTGTGTTGGGTGTTTTTCAGTGTGTTGGCCTGAGGTGAGCTTCTCAAGCTGCATGGGTGTGGAGCGAGACATGGAGATGTGAGGTTGGGGAGTCATTGCTTGCAGTTGTTGCAAAGCACTAAGGGGGGGCTCAGCGTAAAGTGTCATTGGGTGTGGGAATGTGCTCTGACCTTGTGTTTAAATTTCTACTGAGGCATTATGCTGAGAGATATGGTTGCTGCTATGCAAGGACACAGGGCTGTGGAATGCCTGCACACACACCTCAGAAATTTAGGCTGTTTTGAACTTCTTCAGAGAAGTGCATTGCAACATGAATGGGGACAGCTGGAGCAGACTCTCAATGGAAAAGAGTAGAGATGGGCATCTTTCTTGATCTGAAGCTAGACTTTTCTCCGTCTGTACGACTAGTTCAATGTAGATGTTTTTTATGAGCTGTATTGTTGGCAGGAAATGGAGTAGCCACTCCACCTGTTTATTGGGGTGAGACACGCTTAGGGTGGCCAGAGCAGTCCTCACAAGTGTTTGTTCCTGCTTACATTATATGCTGTATATGCTGTGCCCTGCTACTTGTGTTCTCATGTGTGTTATTGAGTGTCTCAGTGCACAATTGTTGGTGGTGCACATGTGGAAGTGATTACAGGTTTCATTGATTGTGGTGTGTGCTTTTGTGTGAGCAACAAGGATACTGTTTTTTCCAATTGTTATGACTGTGTCAGTGGTATGTGCAGTTGGTTTTATGGCTATGGACACATGCAGTTTGCCTCTCCCAGACACACATTATCAGGGTGTTGCTATGGGCATGGTGCATTAGCCCTGATTCATCATTGAATGGCACCAGAGATGTTGCTGCCCTGTTTGTGCTCCACAGGGGTGACTATTCAAGTGAAGTAGGTTTGCATGACCTGATTGCGTGAATCCTGTCCCTGTGCCCTACGGCCTGCCAAGGAGATAGGTAGCGCCTGTGGTGGAGAGTGATGTCCCTCCTGCAGTTCAACTGGTATGCCACACCATGTGTCAACATTGTGCCATGATGATCTTGCATGCTACTGGTGGGGCATATATTACTGTGTTTCCAGAGTGGTCAAGGGAGTGAATACATGACTTAAGCACCCTGAATGTGCACTCCACTATGCCCCTTGTGTCTATGTGTGCTGCATTATATCTTACCTCAACTAGGGTGGCAAGATTCCTGCATTGTATACTAAATAACACAACAAGATAATGCTGCAAAGGAAGAAACAGAGCACTCAGCACCTTGCCTAGTGTGCTAAATTGGTGGAGTGCCTTTCAATAATTAGTTTTTTTTCTTGTATCAAATCCCACCCCTAGTTACAACCATATTCATGCATGGTGAAATACATAGAAAAACAAGATGACCACATGCACCACAACATTTTCAGTGTATAATTTGTACTGTTTTAATGCTGTAAAAAGTTGCAAACAAAGATTACCATATGTTGAATAACAGAATTAAGAAAACACAACAATTATACATCGAATCGTAAACATGGAGAGGGGAGATGAAACAATTATTTACATCATTCATCAAACATATGGTTACACACAACCAAGGTTAAAGAATAAAGGAAACAGATGCTGATAAGTGCACGTGTGAACAAACGAAAAACCCAGTGCTCAGAATAAGGGGAAAGAGCAAGAGAGGAAAAGCTCCTCTGATTTAAAAAAAGGGAAAGGAAAGGATAAATGAAACAGTTTCATAGTGACAGTTTCATATGTTCTAATTTGAGCAACAATCTAAACAAATCAAATAGAGGTTAGAAATCCCTCAAATGCCTAGTATTAGTATACAATTTATTTCAAAATGAGTCTAAAGGTTTTTTTAGAAAAAGTTTTCAGAGATCTTCTCATAAGACTCATATAAGGGAAACCCCCACTGGGGAAGGGTGAGAGCGGTAGGCACTGTCCCCTGCAAATGTGGAAATGGTTGCTGTTAGCATTGATTGCCATGGTCTGTTATTCTGTGTGTCATTTGACTGCTTGCATGTTTGTGATAGTTGATACTCACCAATCAGTCAGGTGTTGCCAAAGGTTCCCGATGCCAGGGCCTGGTAAAGGGGTGATTGGTGGTAAAAGAAACTCTAATGTAAAGAAACTCTATCCTCTTACTTCATTCTCAGCATCTCACAAACCTCCAAAGCCTGGCTCTCCTCTCACCTTCTATCCAGGCGCCGCTTCCTCCTTCGCCTTGAACAACGCTGGCTCAAATCCCCTTCTTTGACCAACCAATCCTCTTACTTCCTTTATCACTCTCTCTATGACTCTTGCCTCACATCTACCAAGCACTCATACTTTTCTAACCTCCTCCACTCACAAGCTTCTCACCCCTGCCGTATCTCCAGACTCTCTCTCGCCTTCTTTCCCCTCCTGCATCTGACCCTTCCACTAACTCTCCCCTCTCTCCCTCTGACTTTGCCAACTTCTTCTCATCCAAAATTCTCTCTCTCTGCCAAAACATCCTCTCCTCTCCTTCCTTCTCCCCTCCTTCCCCCTCCTCCTCTTCCAACCCTACTAACATGTCCACCTTATCTCCTATCACCCCAGACTGTGGGCCTCATCACGACTCGGGCGGTAACGGTAATGCTATTAGCGCGGGCGGTATTAGCCCTACCGCCGAACTCCCCGGCGCTAATAGCGCCGGATCACGAGTTCGGCGGTAATGTAAGTCCCCATTCCCCACTGAGCCCATTCGGGAATGCTCCATTCCCCATTGGGCTCAATGGGGAATCTTCGCGCTAATACCACCGGTGGATTTCTCGCCAGCGGTAATAGCGCACATTTTCGGCAGATTTCCCCCCAGCTCAGAGCTGGGGCGAAATCCGCCGAAGCCCTGATTCGGCGGACCCTTAAATCCGGCGGTAATAGCGCTACCACCGGATTTAAGGGTTACCGCCGAAGTTGTGATGAGGCCCTGTGTCTCTCGCCTCCTGTTCAAAACTCACCCTACTGCTCCCCCCTCTGATCCCATCCCCACCTCCCTCATCCCCAAAGTCTACCCTCTCCTCATCCCCTACCTAACCACCTTCTTCAACATCTGTCTCTCCTCTGCTACCTTCCCTTCAGCCTTCAAACACGCTACCATCATCCCTATCCTGAAGAAACCCTCTGCTAGCCCTCTTCTTGCCTCCAACTTCAGACCAATCTCCCTTCTCCCCTTCATCTCAAAGCTCCTTGAGCGCCTAGCCTACTCTCAACTCTCAGCATTCGTCTCCTCTCACTCCCTCCTCCCCACTTCTCAGTCTGGTTTCTGCCCAAACACTCCACTGAGATTGCTCTCACTTATGTACTCAATTCTCTCCTCACCACTCACTACGCTAAGCAATCCTCAATTCTCATCCTCCTTGACCTCTCGGCAGCCTTTGACACCGAAGATCACCCCTTACTTCTTAGTACTCTGTCCTCCTTCAGCTTCAAAGGCACTGTCCTCTTTTGGCTCTCCTCTTAACACTCCAACGGATCCTTTACTCTCTCCTGGGGTGGCCGCACCTCCTCCAACTTCCCCCTGAACTATGGTGTTCCCTAGGGTTCTGTGCTCAGACCTTTCCTTTTCTCTCTCTATACCGCCCTTCTAGCCCCATCATCTCTTCTTTCAGCATCTCCCACCCCTTCTATGCGGATGATACCCAACTCTTTCTCTCCTTCTCTTCCTTCATCTCTGACCCCCACCACACTCTCTCTTCCTGCCTTACGGCCATAAAAAATTGCATGTCATCCCATTTTCTTTCCCTCAAAACTGACAAGACTGAAGTGCTTTTCTTCCTTCCCAGCACTCTATCCCCTTCCCCTCCTCCCTCCATCCACTTTCCCCCTTCCAATCTCCCCATCTCAACCCATGCCCACAACCTTGGCCTCCACATTGACTCCTCTCTCTCCTTCTCCAACCACATCTCTCTAACCTCTCGTACCTGCCGGTTCCACCTCTTCAACATCCACAAGATCCGCTGCTCCTTCACCGTTCACACTTCTAAATTCTTAATATCCTCTCTTATTTTCTCCCATCTCTTCTACTGCTCCTCTCTTCTCTTTGGACCCCATGTCTCCCACCTGACACTCCTAAAAACCATTTACCACACCTCTATTCACACTTTATGTCTTCTTGGCCCTCAAGACTCTATTTCTACCTCACTCTCTCAACTCGGCTGGCTCTCCTTCCTCTCAAAATTGAAATTTCAATTCCTCTGCCTTGTCTACAATCCCTCCATGACCTCGCCCCCCCTATCTTTCCTCCCTCCTCTCATTTTATTCTCCCTCCCGCTCTCTCCGCTCAGCAGATCTCTACCTTCTCACTGTACCCCCTGCCCCTTGTGCCTCCTCATGCTTCCGCTCCTTCCAACTCTTGGCCCCCCTCCACTGGAACTCCCTACCTCTCTCTATCTACTCCTCCCCCACCTACTCATCTTTCCGCTCCTCCCTGAAGGCACTTCTTCTTCACTCCCCACCCTGGCTCTCCTTCCCTACCCCTTCCCCCATACCCCTGCCCCCCATTCCCTTACCCGCCTCCTCCCGGTGACCTCAAATTGGATACTTCAACCACCATAGTGAGTAGGAGGTCACCTGCGGGCCCCCCCTTCCCCGCCCAATTGTTCTAAATACTGTACCACTGGTTTGTTTCATGTTGTAAATTATGCTTCATTCATTACTGTAACTGTTGTTATTCTGCAAAGCACTTTGCTGTAAAGCGCTATATAAACTGAATAAGCATAAACATAAACAGAATGTGTGCTTCCGGGAGAATCGGCATTCACATGCATGACTCCCTTTACATCACAGATGACTTGTGTATTTATTGAATGCCAATGCTTCAGGTTGCAGGGCATGTGCTCGGTCACTCGGGGTGGTTGTAGCACAACATACATGCAATCAATGGCTCCCAGTAGCCATGGGAAGTGTGCTATGGCATTAAACTGGAACACTCTCTGCCTTGCCTGCGATGTGCATGGCATGTATATGTACCTACGCACACGTGATGTAATGCAATAAATACCTGTTGTAGGCAGCTGGAGTATGTGGCGGTATGCCACCAACAATGACAGCAGTGTACTGTAATGAGCCCATAGCCAAAAAATGTAGGACGCTCACCATCTTCCTCCTCCTCCTCCTCCTCCTTCTTCCATGAACATGTACATGTACGATTGCTACCAAACCAAATGGATTCATTCTGGAAGAGCAACTTTAAAGTGGTGGGCATTGCACGCTTAATATGTATTATTTGCGCCTTACACGCTGTGCCGCGTATCATGTGGTGGTTTCGCTCCAGGAACTTGCAGTTAGCAATTCGTGAATTGGACTGGGTGTGTTATTTATTTACATGGCCGCATCCCTCCAAGTTTTTCCTTATTCTTCCTCATTTTGTGCAAAGAATGGGGAATATCATGTTCCGCTCCATATTTGTTTCTTTCCGCTGGCCCTTTTCCATGTACTCAGCACGATGCAAAGTAGGGAAGGACCCATGCAAATTGAGTGCAGGCCCCGCACAGTCTGATCCATGAATTATCAGCATGAGTTTTGCACTTCTTAGGCATAAAGTGCCTTTGCGGCATGCAATATTTTATATAATTTGGGCACCAGATATGATAGTTTATATCTGCATACAGGCACAATATTTGGCACCTTTCAAGAGTTTGGCTACTTAGCATTTGTACTGGACATAACTTAGTCCCCTAAACAGAATCAGATAAACAAACACATCAGCTTGTTAGGTTTGAATTCAATTTAAGTATATTTCTTTGTGCTAAGAGGAATTAGTGTCCAAATTCTGGGCAGTCAGTCTGTAATGATTTATAACAGCTATGTGCATCTGTGCCCCCCAATGGCTCACAGATATTTCATTGCTGGATTGCCAAAATAGAAATGTTGGCTGGCTGAACATGACTTTCCAATTTTGCTTGGTCACTGTTCCTTTTTTTGTACTGTTTGCAGATTGGTCAAAATGTATAAGTGGCCCTTGCACCCAAACTGCACTTTAGCCCCCAGGCCTAATCATTTTTTGCCAGCCTCTTTTGACTCACCCCCTGTTACAATGCTCTCCTTTGCCACATCCTCACCTGCCAGTGATATTTTATTCATATCATAACAACTTTATTGGCCTGCCACTGGCTGACAGTCAAGTCCACTCCATGAGTTTGCTGTGGTTCTGAAATGTGCAGGCACCCCTAGATCCCACTTATTTTCCCACCTCTTGCTTGACCTCTTTCAGTCCTGTTACCCCCGGGAGAGACACAGAGAGTGTCTTAGTATCAGTGATGGATGATATGGTAAGGTTGGTTGATGGAGGTGGTGTGGGGGCCCTGATTTTACTCGATCTATCAGCGGCCTTCAACACTGTCGTCCACCCCAGACTCCTAGCCCGCCTGGCCTCCATCGCATCTCGGGGCTTGTCCAGGCATGGTTTACTTCTCTTTCTTGTGGCATCCCCCAGGGCTCTGCCTTTTCCCTGATGTTATTTTACATCTATTTGCAGCCTCTGGTTGACCTCATACACTCTCAGGGCTTCAGCTGTTAGTCAGATGCAGATGACACTCAGATCCTGGTCAGTTTGTATTGGGACCGATAGGAGGTGTTGTCTGGTCTTTGTGACTGTCTGGCGGCCGTGAGAGACTGGATGCACACCAATTGTCTCAAACCTAACGGGGACAAGATGGAGGCCCTGGTGGTTGGTGTTTCTTCTTCCTCTGAATTCTGCTCCTGGTCTTTGGATTTTTGGCCATCTTCTCTGGGTGAGTGTCCCATTCCAGTGATGGTGGTGAAAAATCTTGGGATCTATCTTGCTGCCTCCTTATCTATGACATCACAGGTTAGTGCAGTGTGTCAGACTGGCCACTTTCTACTTAAGGTTCTTTCTAGGGTACCACACTTTCCCCTCCCTCTCTTTGCCCTCCAGTTGTGGACTCGCTCATCTCTAGCAGGCCGGATTATTGCAAAGCCCTTTATTTGGCCCAGCCCTCTGGCTTTATCCATTGCCTTCAACTGCTTCAGAACTTGGCTGCTCCGACAGCCACAGCCACTCCTCACAGTTCCCTTATCAGTCCTGTGTTGAGTTCTTTGCACTGGCTCCTGGTGAAACAAAGAATAGTCTTTAAATCCACATGTCTTGGTCACCGGGCAGGTTGGTGCTGATTTTCTGTGGGACAGGTGTACACCTTGTATTCCCTGCTTTCCTCTTTGTTCCAGCATTGACTGTCTAATCGTGGTTCCTAGATTCCGGTTTCAAAGGATCGGTGGTCGAGCTTTCTCAGTGGCTGCCAGAAAGTTATGGAATGGTCTCCCTCTAACATTAAGACAGACTCAACCATCTGAACTTCCACCCCCTACTTAAAACTCTGCTCTTCTGTCAGTTCCAGGATAACTGTAGCACTACTGAATCATCCTCACCTAAAAATTCCATCAGGTGAACATGCGCGCTATACATGTGAATAACATGACATAACCTCAGGAACCCTCTCTTCAATTTTGCATCATTTATATTTGCCTGCATGTGCAGCAGGCTCTTTGGGTGTGAACAGCACTGTCTCAAGTGTGTGCTCTCTCCGTGGAATTTGGAAATGTGGGTAAACACCTTGACGATGCCCCCACCGGCTCACACTGCAACGATGTATGCCTGAAAGTGCAGTAGTTAGTCTGTTTTGGTGTGAACAATAATGTCTCACAATTCATTGAATGGTGGGTCGAATTCAAATTATTTCGATTCAACCTTCCCCGGGGTAAGTGGGCAGAGACAATTATAAGAGCAGGCCAATCTTATAGATTTATATTTTGACACATCTCAACTAGGGTCATTTATTCAAAATTCCCAGCTTACTCATATCAGTCACAGCAATCCTATACATGCAGTCAGCAATATATTGAACACCGTGTTAGGATCATGTGTTAAATGATGCTGTACCATTTGGACGTTTGTGCAAAGATCTTCAAAAGACTGTCTCGACAGTGTCCAGGGGAACCAAATTGTAATACCCACACATCTCAGACCTTTATACTGCTGCAACGACTACCTTTGCAAAGTAAACCTCACTGTCTGCCATAATGTCTTTACTGCCAAATTATATGTATGTCATAATTTGCCTCCTCAGTTCTGTGCAATCATACTTGGCCTTTTAGAAGTGTGAGGTTTTCAAATTCATGTATCTCTAACACATGCTTCTAGGAAGTCAAACAATGCTACTCTTCCTGGAACATAGTTATTGATTTTAGTTTTTCCAAGACCCATAACCTGAGATTTACACATGTGAATGATCTGAACCTTCTAGCTAAACTTTTCAATGATGCACGCATCTATCTTACACGTGTTCCAACGCCAAAACATGAAGTAAGCTCACCCTTTAAAGCCGTAATGTTTTCTACAAATCCCGGATTCAAGCCCAGTGTTTAAAGTAATTACAGCAGTTTTGTTCATGACTGAGTTAATCTTTGCTTTCATGTTTATAAAGACCAAAAACCGAAATTTTAGTTTTCTTATTGTCTACCTATTGATAATTAACTCTATTCTCAAACGCTGATTGACTATCTCTACACCCACCCTAAAACCTATCTGGGATTTTGACAGCCTACCTCCATCAGTGATCCACTGTTGGAGTCTGTTTATAATAACCTGGCCCAATGCCCTGAAGTTGGCATCTAACAAAGACATTGAGCTATAGCTTGCTGGGTTTGTAATATAATATAAGGTGATCTTATATAGCAATCTTAATCATGTTAACCTTGTGGAGTATGGCCCTGTAAAACAAGAGGGAGGGTTGTTGTTAGTGACATGCCAGGAGAGGCAGATACAAAACCTGTGATTTGCTAATGTCTAGTGTTGGGATGGAAATGAGTATATCCCACCCCCATAGGCGCTTTAAAGTGAGGGGAATCCTCTACGAAGCTGTGTGGTGTACTAGGGGGGAAAGGCCCCTGCTATGAAACCCGGCATGGATATATAATAGCGGGAACAATAGATGAACAGATCCAGTGCGTGCATAGAAAGGAATGCCATTTTGTAATTATGGTAGATGCATAGTATTGAATGGCCGTGCAGCACAACTTTAGCTCCATGGAAGAACTTGAATAGGCCCAGATGATTAAGATGGGATGAGCCTCCAAGGCAAGTTCTCAATGAAGCTTCCCCTTGTCCCTTCACTGTTGCAATTACTAAGTATCACTGGGAGGAATGCGCCCTGCAAGGCCGTGAGACAACATCAGGCTCCTCATAGTGCCCATTCATCACAGCCACACTACCAGCAGACCTCTAACCACCACCAAGCCTTCCCAGAGGCATGGCCCACACCACTGACCTGATCTACAGACCCCTGCTTTCTATGATAGTGAGAGACTCCAGCCCCAACCATAAAACAAATGGCCATCAAAGATATGAGCATGCACAGCCGTTTCAACTCCTCACATCAATACATCCTTTGTAGTACGAGGTGTAGGGAGGGATACATTATAGACCAAAAGGAGGGCGGAGGCCATGGGTGTGAGGCGTGCGATATCAGCAAAGCACAAAATGTGTCAGTCAGCGTAACTATATTTCTTCCTCCGTTCCCCATGGCACCAGTCCCCGAGCCTCCCAGGTACATGCCCCAGTGATGTAGTAGTAGGGTAAGTGTTTCATAGCAGTTCTGATATTTTAACTTACGAGGAACCTGACCCACGTGGGAACTGGCAGACAACGGAAACATGAACCAATTGTAGCCTGGAATCCCCTATGGAGCAGGCCCATGTATATAGTCTCTCCAATCAGCAGTGCTACATTTTACTGTATATTGATAATGCTACACTGGCTTTTAAGCTTCTGTTTGTACTAAGTTGAACAAGAGCATTCCTGAGCAGCAGAGTTCCTTGCTGATAGCATTGTATTCTGTACAATTAAACCGTTTTATCCTTGCAAGCAATCTCTTGGCCCTTTTCCCTAGAGGGTTGTATTCTTTCTAGCATGAGCGTAAACAGGGACTTGCTTCACTAGGCTAGTGGCAGCCATATATGAGTGATTTGTGTGTGTTTGTGTAGTGTGAAGTCGTAAAACATTTTAGAGTAGAGTCAGTGAAGTGGGAGCATTTTATTTCTCACTTTGCAACTACAATATTTTGCTCTCTCTGTCTCTTATTCTCTCAGTCTGTGTCTGTGTCTCTGCCTCTGTCTCTATCTCTATTTCTCTTTTTATATTTCTCTCTTTCTCTATGACTTGAGGAGAACTATCTATGGTTCCGGAAGCTCCTCTAGACCTTCCTCTTCGCCTCCACCTTTGCCCCTCTTCTCCCCTGCTGATCTGCTTTCTCTCTCGGCAATGCTGCACCTGGCCACTCTCTGCCCTTCGGGCTCAGGTACCTGCACACCCTGCCACCTGCCTGCACTGCCCCATGTCCACCCCTTGCACTGGGGCCTGTATCTGTACCCATACAGCCCCCGCCTACTCTGCACTTATCAGATACTCCCTATCTGACTAACATTGCATTTGGCCACTCACAGGCTGCACTACCACTGTTTTGGATCACCTTATTTCTACATTTACTTATTATTTATCTTGTTCTCTTTTATGCTCTGCACTTTCCAATTTCTCCCCCCTCCCTTGCACTTTCCCCCTTTCCCCTTCCTCATGCACTTGCGCGTTCTCAATATCACTGGGCCTAGTAAGATCATTGTTTTTGTTTTCTCCCCTGTTCCCCTCTAAATATGCTCCACAAATGTTTGTGAATGGTGTTAGGTGTACAGTGAAGGTCGCATGGTAAGCCCTGGGGCATCCAAGGGGCTATTTTTTCTCGGTCTGTGGGATTAGGTGGCTCTGCTAATAGACTTTAGTAAAATCAGTCTTGGAGATATATTTTGCCAATCCCAGTTTGTTAATTAGATTGTCTTTCCGGGGCATTGAATGATTATCAAATAGCAAGATCGAATTGAGTTTTCCTAAAATCAATAACAAATCTCCATGATTTATTGGTTTTCAACACTAATACAATGGGAGAAGACTAGGGACGTTCTGATGGTTCAATAAAACTGTCTTTCTGCATTTCTTCAAATTCTTTTGCTATTATCCTTTTCCTAGCCTCAGGCTTCTACAGGGTTTTAAATGGACATATTGTTCTTGAGGTGCTCTAATACCATTAAAACAATGTTTAACCCTACTAGTTAATCCAAAAATACCTCAGGGAACTGATCTAACAGATCCCTGATATATGTCTGCTGAGATGGTCACAGGTTTGAAGAAACTAGATTGGTTTCTTGCTCAGGTTCAGTGAGGAATGTGGCTATTTTTATTGTAGAGTCTTTACTCAGATCCACTTTCCACTGTTTGAGTAGATTTACGTGATAAATCTGAGTCTTTTCCTTCTGGTCTGGCTGTGCTATTAGATAGTCCACGGGTAATTTCCTCTCAAGGATTCGATATATTCTGAACCCTTTGGACTCCATCTTATTTTCCGACCTGAGCAACAGAACTACTACAGATTGACCTAATGAGAAGGTACGAGAAATTGTCTTTTTGTCGTAATTAGCCCTTTACTGTTCTTGACCTTGCAACAGATGTTTCCGCACAAGTTCTCCCACCGTCGTCATATGCAAGTCTACGTTTTGGCCAGTTTGAGAAGTTGGTAGGATGGCCTCTTTTCTTTCTTTCCTCCCATGTCTCCTTCAGCATGTCTAATACATTGCGGGATTCCTTCCATATATTAGCTCAAATGGGGAACAATTATGCTAAACAGGTTTTTATGACCACAAATAGTACCCTTGGGATCATCACAACACAGTTTCTGCCTTGTGACTCTATCAGTTTTTGCAATATACTTGTTAGCATCTGATTGAAACGCTCTACTAAGCCATCGGTTTGAGGGTGATACGCCAACGTTCTTAGCATTTTGATGTTGAGGATTTATTTCAACTCTTGCATCAGACGAGACATGAAGATGGCACCCTGGTCTGTGAGTATTTCTTTAGGGAATCCTGCGTGGGAGAGAAATGGCATCAGGTGTTTCAATATCTGATGTATTATTTCTCAGTAGAAAGGCTTCAAGATATTGAGTGGTGTAGTGCACTATAACATGAATGAAACGATTTCCCAGTTATGATTTTTCTAGTGGTCCTACTATATCCATAGCTATCCGTGCAAAAGGGACATCTATGACCGGTAGAGGGTGTAAGGATGCCAGGCCCCTGGAGTGGTTGCAGTCTTTTGACAAATGTCACACATTAATATGAAGTGTTTGACCTCTTCAATGACCCCAGGCAGATGAAATGTTGGTGTTCCTTGGCTCTGGGTCTTCTGTGCACCTTCATTGGCTGCAGTAGAGTGTCACTGGGCTAATTCTAATACCACACTCTCATGACTTTGGTTACTACTAAGTGGGCACAAGGAATTCCATCAGCAGTAGTATCACCTCTATAAAGTAATCCTTTCCTTCCCTCTTCTTATGGAATCACCATAGCAAATGCTTCATTGAGGATGGGGTGATTTCTTTGGCAGAATGCTAAATCCAGGTGAATATCCGATTCCTCGGTTTCTGGTGGAGGTTTATCTATCTTGGGTACTTCAGACTCCCCAAATTCTTGGGAACCCCTGTCAGTATCTCCCTGTGTCTATACCTCCTGAGGTATGGGGAATAGGTATTTTTAAGTATGTTTTTAATATTCCTTTAGCAATCTTGTCCCCACCTTCACTTTATATTGATTATTCCTGTTATTTTGATATCACCCCTGTAGTCGGGGTCAATACTTCCTGCCATCACATCTAAACAATAACTCTGAGCTAGTCCTGACGTTGAAGCTAACCTTATATATATTCCTTTAGGGGGTTGAATATTAAGCCTGTGTCATGATTCCTGCCCCTCATGTCCCCAGCCCTCCAAGATGTCAGGCTGGAGCCAGGCCACGATCACCTACATGGCCCTCAAGGGCCTCTCCATCCCTCCAAAGACCCACTTGGAGTCAGACTTGGGGCTTGTGGCACTAGACTCACTCACTCCCGTAGGATAACATTGGGGATTGGACTTATAGTGCATTGGTGGGGACAAGATGGATGCCCCCACATATTTCGGTTCCCAGAACTGCATGTGCGGTCTAGTCTTTTGGGTGTGGTTCAGCCCAGAGACCCCTGGGATATCCAGAGACTATTTAAGCCACACCCAGGCTGACAAACATGCTTTGTGTTTTCTGCACCTGCAGCGTGACACTCACTGTGTTCGGATCAGTCTCCAGTAGGCCTGCATCTTTCTTCTGCGCTCAGCTCCTGCAAGAACAAGAACACTGTTAGGAACAGCCTTACCTTGCAGCGCTTCTGCCCATCATCGCTCCTTCTGTTCTGCTGGCATCTTTGGCGGTGTCATTCCCATCCTGGCACGCCGCTTCCTAAAGAAAAGGGAAAAGAACAGAAAAAAGGCATTAGTAAGCATTTTGCAAATCTTCCCTTATTTTTAAATACTGTACGAGCTTCAAACGCTTACCTGAATCCCAGCCGCTCTGGGGGAACTCTGTTTCTGGAACTTCTCATCCATCTGCAAGAGGGAAAAGACACTCCAGGTTAGCGTGGAAACATCTAGAGGCACCGCATACCACGCTTACCCACCGCATTTGTTCTTCATAACCGGCATCCACGCTGAAAACGTTGCGGCACCTAAAAGACACAGAAAAAGAACTCAGTTCGATGCAAATACGAAAGGGGTGCATCGCGCATCGCGCTCTCACTCACCTTCAGCGCTACTCATCTCAGCAGCACACCGCCATCCCCGGACGCTGGCCATCATCTAAGGAAGGAAAGAAACAAAGTTAGAGAACTGTTCAAAAGACTCATTATACTCACCTGTCAGACTCTTGCCAGTGAAGTAACTGGGCAGCAACGAGCCCGCGTCAATCAACGTGCCCCTGCGCTGAAAGCAGGATGGAGAGCACACTATCCAAGAAAACAAGGTGAGCTGTGGATCAAAGGGAAGGGTTGGACCAAGGGGAAGAAGGGGTTCAAGCACACAGAGACAATAGGGAGTTAAACTCTACCACTCCTGTGTTTCAGGCCCATTCTCCAGTCGAATAGCCTCCAGGGAAGGGTTCGAGGTTGTAAGAGGTCAGAACAGGCTGAGTGATATCCCCGTGGATACCAGGTGAGCGTTATAGCCTGTAGGGATTAAGCATCTTTCCCCAGGTGGCATGGGTTCTTCAGCAGTGCTCTGTAAGTCAAAGCCAAGGATTCTGCATTATTATTATTATGATTATTATTATGATTATTATTATGATTATTATTATTATTATTATTATTATTATTATTATTATTATTATTATTATTATTATTATATTTATTGTGCATGAACCTAGCTTTTAGAATCAACACAGTGCTTTACAGAGAAATTAAACAGTACAGATGCATAACAGAGCACTTTTCATAGGTAATGCCAGTAGCAAAGGTAGGGGGTTTGGCGCTGGTGCTTAACCTAGTAAACTGTAGGGTCCCCTAACTTTTATCAGCTGGTGCCGATCCCACCCCTGACGCCATATTTGGTGTGTCAGAAGAAGGACGCAGACACTGATTCTCCATCTAACTGATGATTTTATTTACTTAAAGAAAAAATACCTTTCTTTCCCTAAACTATGGGATTCCTTACCGAACAAAAGTAACTAAGGTGCTCATTAGTTATCAGTGAGAGTCCAAATTTGAATCTGTTCAAAGTAACTTGTCGTAACTCTACCACTAATATAACAACTAAAACCAGGAGAATGCCTTCCTTCTCACAAACCCTGGAGTTTCCAGACAGTTCACTTCAGTTTTGGATCCTTAAGTAGCTCTGGGTTACTGTTTTTATCAGTTCATATAGTTCTTTTATAGTTAGGTTCATCTTTTCACTCTTCACACTCATATATTTGTTTTCCTTTTCCCTTGTGTTCTTCTCTTGGCTTATCTCATTTGTATTTATCTTTCTATTCTCCTAAGGTAACTTTATCCACAGTTTAGGGCTCTCGCCTCTGGATATCTGACTTTTAACACATAGTTCACTATTTCTTGTTCCATTTTGGATTTGACTCTGTTCCTTTTGTTTCAATTTCTCTTCAAGGTTTCATTTCTTAAGATATCTCCCTTGTTTAGCTAGACCTTCTTGCCCTAATTGTCTTTCATGCTGAACATTCTGAGTTTGGAATTCATTCCTGCTGTTCTCTTGACTGGGACGCCAATAATGATTCTCAATCCCTTCATTCCGGTTTACTGTTTTATCTCGATTAAAGGTTCCAATAATGATTATCTTTCACTTCAATCAATATGAAGGTCTTATCTGGTTATGATGAGCATGAATGTTCAAATAATGATTCTCTTTTGCTTCACTCAATATGAATTATTTGTCTCAACTGATGATTATGAGCATTCTAATAATGATTTGTGGCCCACATCCTGGGTCTCACATTTTCCTTGTTACCTGTTGTATTCTGGAATAATGGCACAATGGTTTGTGGTTTGGCTGGCACCTTTTCTTCGGTTCGTCAGAATGGCTTTTCTGAAGCTGTTCCTTTTCTTTCAGTCCGCATTTCATACAAACTCTCTGGCTTCTCGATCGCTGGTAGCTTGAACTTCAAGTTATGCAGAGTAGTATTGTGTTATTTTCCAGACTCCTGGTCCACCACCCTTCAGTTGTGGTTACGCCATCACTAGGTTCCTCTTTAGGATAAGGATGCCTTGAGTCAGCACTGGTTTCTCTCCCTTCTCAGGATCCCTCCTTTTGGGAATTCAACTCTGTAGTTTCCTCTTGCTTGATCATGAGACGCTCTCTCAACTGTGTACACATCACCAAGCAAGTTTGTATCTTGCAGTCTTCCTCTTTGTTTTACATTCTCCACTCCTCCATAGATCTTCTTTGTCTCAGTAAAGAGATTTATTTTTCTTTTCAATGAGTGTTCAAAGGCTCTGGACAACAGTAACACATTTTGGCGGTTTCTTCCCACCTTACTTTCCTGGAAGTGCTTGAAGATTTGTTACTAGATGTTTTCTTGGGGGTTCCTCACAGGGACAGGGGTCCTTGTCCCAACGTGGGAGTCTTGCTACAGTTCACAACATGAATCCTTTTTCCTTTCTCACTTAGAATGTTCACTATATTCACATCACTTTTAGGCTCATATCTCACTCTTGGTGTCTCCCTTTTTACTTGCATCCTCTTTGTTGGATGATGTGTCCTTTCATTTCTCCATCACCACTATGGTCATGAAGTCCTTGTCATTCTGTTACCAGAGTACCAGGGACCCATTGCTATGCATGTGTCTCTGCTGTTTTCTTTCTGAAGTCCACTACTATTGCTTGTTGATCTTTCCACATATCCATCTGAGAGACCATCTGTGCGAGAGTAGTGTTCTGATGATGTATGATGATACATCACCTAGATGATTCATTTGAGTCTGTTCTGTCACAGACTCGGGGTTCAGAATCAAATGCCACTTTAGCAATGGTGTTGTTTGTCATAAACATCTGCTTTGCCAGCAAGCAGTTAGCCCCCTTATGCTCCCCTATTCTACTCTGCTCTGCTCCCAATCTCTGGGACTCGGTCAATGTCAAGTCACCTCAATGCAGTCTATTGTTCCTTTCATCCAATGCTGTTCTAGACCATCAAAATGACCATGGACGTCAGCTTCCTCCCATCATCTTCTTCCATATTCCATAATGCCAAAATATGAAGGGCTGTAGCTTTGCAGTATCTTTGACATAGGGATTAACCTCAACAATTGATTTATATGCTGATACTGTGTATCCGGTGATGATGATTTGCCATGCTGCATTCACTGGGAATGGAATTCTAATGAAATACAGTAATCATCCCATGGTGACACACCAGGTTGGGCCTTATTAGCTCTATAAAAACATTATATACCAGCCTCAAAATGAAAAGAAAAATACAACTGATCCCCAAACATGGATTTCACTATAATTATATATTCATTTGGACCTGATAGAAGAGATGGCATAGCAAATATTGTGTTAGTAGAAATATTAATTATTAGAAACTTAACAAAGTAAATGAGAACAGTAACCAAAGTTGGACACCAAACAACAACCGGTATTGCAGACTGACAATGAAGAAGAATAAAAAATACAATGTAATAAATGGGGAGGTAACCAAGGAATCACAATTGAGAAAATGCAAAGGTTTATCAAGCGGAAAAATTATTAGGTTTGCACTAGTCCATAAGAAATCAAGGAAAGAGACTAAAGGAAAATTGGAGAGAAAAGTGAAGCAATCAGTATTGCAGCAATGATGCTACCAATCAAAACTAAGTAGAAGATAATGGTTAGTCTGGGGATTAAATTATCAGTGATAACATGGTCAACTTTGAACACTTCATGTGTCTTCTGTGATAATAAGGGGATGGTGAACTGGATACCTTTATGTTAGGTTAAGGTGAAACAGACACAGACTGTTCTGCTTATGTTTATCTGTTTATGTTGTTAAAGAGTCTTCAGTATGATCATCCACTATTGGAATTTCCACCTGTCTGGGGAACAGTGATTCTTCATTTCAATGACATGCATGCTCTTGTGAGAGGCAATGTCCTGCTTGCAGTCCTAATGGTGCAATGAAGCACCACTTGCAAGCCAATAATGTGTATGTGCCTGGCTATTGAAGATGACATGTGGGAGATAGAACATTTGAACAAGGCCAATCTTTCCATGTGCGGCTTGGTGCTAAATGAAACCCCTCTTTGGAGAGAGAATTTAAAATTGTCAAAGTATACTGCAATGATTTTCATATTCTATAATACATTGATTGGTGATGTGGCACTCAAGAATGCATGAATTATATAAAGTAGCTGAGAGATTAAGTTTGTTCACTATAGGTCATTTGTGGGATGCTGCTTATTTGGCACATGTTGTGGTTGATCCAACATGAGCTAATGTCTGATGCTATGCAAGTCAACATTTGTTTTATAGAAATCAATCAACTATGTGACTTTGAAGTGGAACCTACTGCCACATAGATTTGCTAGGATATACAATTCATTTTAAGAAAATGAAGCAGTGATTATCCACTAAAATGAGCCACTAAATCAACAGAAACCACACATGGTGAATTCTTCATTTAAGATATAGGTATTTTGTAACTTTTTTAGGGTGAGGCTTTTTCAATTGATTTATTTCATTATTGGGTTTATAAGTCATGTGACAATGTGAGGAGCTGAATTAGGAAAAACGCAAGGATTAATGAGATAAATGGTAAAACATGGAGGACATGTAACAGTCATAGCTAAACCAAGGCTCTTCTTCATTGATACCAGAATCTGGAATTAGTGCTGCGGATGGAACTGGCTGTGTCACTGTTTGTGTTGGTAAACAGTACTTAGCCAAGCCTACAAAACAGTCTGATGCATGGTCTGTAGCATTCTATCGTAAATACTATCCACACATTCTGCAGCGGTGAGAGAAGGTAGTGACACTCGACGTTGCTCAATATGCAGAGGCGATGAACCTCTGTCAATACACTTGGTGGCCTGTTGTGGAGTGAGCATTACTTGCCTCTGCATCTGATACACATTGAACACAATCAATCTTGATACATAAGCATTCAAGAAATACAATGGCTGTTGAAGTGGTGAGGATGAAAAGGAATTAGGCTAAACTTTGAGATTTCTCATCCGTAAGAAGACAACTGCAAGAGCAGATTAGCACTTTAGTGTTATAGATATTCACATTCCCGACCATCTTGATTACTATAAAGCCATATCCATTATTCATATGCTTTATACCTTATAAAGGTATTGAATATGTTGTACTTAAAATACATGTTTAAACTTGTGACTAGCAACTGAAATGTTAACTTGTTATAATGACTTTACCATGTCTGGTCATGAACATTCCGGGGTAACTGTTATGATCTCATGCCCTTTAAATGTTCATCTTGCTGTTGTTGCCATTTCAGTAACAAATCACAACAAACATGTTTTGTGGTCTCCTTGGAGACATGGAACCTTCATGGGGTTTGACTGTGTAGTTTATATATGAGGAACTTTCCTGATTGCCAGACTCATTTGCAACAGGAGGTCTTCTACATTTTTATGTGAAAATAAATACTTATTCAGAAAACTTATCTTGACTCCTGGAAGTTGCTCACTTCATATATCTTACAAAATTATTAAAATGTTGAGGTGATGTTGTTTGCAAATAAATTAATAATTTGATAGAAAATGACATCATTGAGCCAATAGAAGATTCAGAATGGTGCTCCCCAGTGGTAGTGGTTAGGAAACCAAATGGCAGTGCCCACCTGTGTGTGGGCCCCAGGGAACTCAATAAATATGTGGTGGTCAACTGTTTTTGATTTCCAAACATTGGAGAATTAGTCAGTCTCACAGAAAGAGCAAAGGTTTTCACCACACTCGATCTGGCATCAGCCTATGATCAGATTGTGTTTCTCCCCAAATCCAGGAATCTTACTACATTTATGACACAAGATAGCACATTTCAGTTAAAGAGAATGCCTTTCGGGCTAATATAAGCTGCCTCAGTCTTCTGGAGGATGATGAAATAATGGGTGACATCTGTAAGGAAGGCATGATATCACAAATAGACAGACACAAGTGATCACAGTTCGAAGGTGTTTATTAGACTGAATAAATAGGTTGGAAAAACGCCTAATCTAAACCTCAATATAACATCGGAGAAAGCTACGACCATCAAATAACAATAAGGCAGTCCTAGTGGCATTGTGTCAAATAAAAGGGCCAATCCTTAGGCTAAATACTAAACGAGTGTGGGATAGTGTTCACAAGAAAGAAAGACTGTTCATAATTAAAAAGTAAGTATATGGTTGCCCAGGGGTCTCCATCCTCATATTTTAAGCACAGAAAAAGGTAGGACTCCTGTGCACAGCACACTCTCGAGCTTTCCCAGCGCTAGACAATAGTTCTGCTTCACATATCAGGACCTTTGGTCGTTAAGGCTCTTTTCTACAAAAAGTCTCTTCCCTCCAAGGACCTGATTGGTTACGAAAATAAAAAAAAGAAGTATGTTGGGTGACAACTTAACCCATAAATACCCCTCTTCCGGGCGCAGACCCTCAATGAATCTCAGCCTCCCTTCATAGTGTTTACTATGGCTTTTCAGAACAATCTCCCCTGTAACATTCAGGATTCTTAATGTCTTTTTAAACAGTTCACTGTGGACAACCCCTATGTCGGGTTCACTTTTGTCAACACATTGTTCTTTGAGACTTTAGACTTTGCCCCTCTTTATTGGCATCCCTCCCTTGGGTTCACTCTCACCATTTTACAATTTCTTTTGCTTTCTTCTGATGCAGGATTGTGCTCTCAACGGTTTGTCAAAGACTTTGGACTATATGGGGATTTTGCTAGACCTCTGTATGACCACTTTGACCTTTTCCTCATGGCTCCCTTAGGGCCTTCTGGTATCAGTAGTTACTTCAAACATGGGATTAACCAGACTCTCTCCAGTGATCCACCACGTGGTGCCAGGCCCCTCTGTAGCTGGTCTTCCCTGAACAATTTACAGTTGTTTGCACGTTCCTCACTGTGCCACTTTGCAACTTTCATTCAACACAGTTCGGTTTCTTTATTGGTTCTCCTCTCGACTCACCGGCTGTGATGAACAATGTGACTATCTTCGTATTGGGAGTCAAGGTCGGTACCATGGTAGCAGGCATCTCCCTCTGTCCAGTTTATCAGTGTAGGCATGCTCTGTGTACTGTTGACACCTATTGCAACACACTTGGGCAATTGTTTGTGGTCTTACGATTCCTTCCACAGAGGTCTCGCGCACCTGGGTCTGAAAGGGAAAGGCTGCTTCTCTCCTTGTCAGCCTTTTGGCTCTTGCTGCCTTTTTTCCTCCTCTTGAACTGCTGGGTTTGGATGGATCTCTCATTGCACAGTCTGCCTTGCTCGTATTGTGCTCTCGTGCTCCACCTATTATCCCTGTGGGAAAGGGAAAGGGCCGTCAGGTGTGTGTGATTCTGGTCAATTGCCTGACTTTGCTGGACCCTTGTATTGGGACATGTCAGGTAAACGGCTCTGGTGTTAGTCTTGTCTTTTGTGCTGTGCGAAAGTGTTCATGTGGAAAAAGGGGGGCTTTGTTTCTGAATGTTCTATGTGGTAGGATGAGGAAAAGGTGTTGGAAGAAGGGAGATACTGAATCTCATCTGTTGGTGTCCCACTTCCACTCCCCAAGGACCCCCCATACAGAGGATCTTCCCTCACTGGTCCACTCCCAGGGACTGGATCCAATAGCGATGGCTGTGTCCTGGCCACCTGGATGACAGATCCCCGGGGACTAGATAGGCAGACACTGTCAGGTTTCTCACACATCCCATGAGTATTTTTCTATCAAGATGGTATACTAGTTATGTGGTTATCTACTAAAGACCATGATACCAAACACAAGGTAGTGCTAGACAGATTAAGTAATGAAGGCCTCCCACTTCAAAACTCTAAATGTTGTTTTAGAGAAACACATATAGATTACTTTGGACACCAATTATCTGAGAACGGTGTATCCCAAGAGAGGGTTTAGTATCATCCATATTACAATCATCATCACCAAAAAACAGACAAGGGGTCATGTTGTTTCTGGGTCTAGTAGAATATTATGCAAAGTTCATAAGAAACTTCTCAGATTCATCCCATCTTTGATGTCCTGGGTGTTAGGCTTAGCAGTGCACGGTGGTGGCGCGAGTTATGGTTGCTTAGCTTACCATAACTGGCGAATTTCAAGGGTTTTTCGGTTTTACTTGGAACCATAACGTCCCTTTAACAAAGTTTTTTCACTGTATTTCATAGGCTTTTAGTAGCACAACTTAACCATAACGTCCCTTAACAAAGTTTTTTTCACTGAATTTCATAGGTTTTTAGTAGCGCAACTTAACCATAACGTCCCTTTACCAACGTTTTTTCACTGAATTTCATGGGTTCTTAATAGCGCAACTACCATAACGTTTAGCAAAGTTTTTTCACCGAATTTCATTGGTTTCTATTAGTGCAACTTTACCATAACGTCCCTTCAACAACGTTTTTTCATTGAATTTCATAGTTTTTCATTAGTGCAACGTAACCATAACGTCCTTTTCAATGGCTGAAGACCACTAGCATCCTAGGTTCTCAAAGTGGGAACCCGGGGTGGTAAAAAAAAGATTTTTCTTCCCAAAACGGAACGCCTGCGGCGTCCCGGTTTAGGAAGAAAAATCTTTTACCAAGATGGACACCATGGAAAGGGAAGGCGGGGTGTATAAAGAGAACACAACAGGGCATGGGTAGGGAGGAACAGCAGGGAGACACGGGGCATGAGAGGGGGTGGGGGTAACAGGATAGAGACACGGGGCATGAGCAGGGGGTGGGGGCAACAGCAGGGAGACACGCGGCATGAGCGGGGGGTAACACGAGAGAGGCACGGGGCATGAGCGGGGGGTGGGGGGCAACAGCAGGGAGACATGGGGCATGAGCAGGGGGTGGGGGGAACATGAGGGAGACATGGGGCATGAGAGGGGGGTGGGGGGTAACAGGAGAGAGACACGGGGCATGAGCGGGGGCAACAGGAGGGAGACACGGGGCATGACCAGGGGGTGGGGGGTAACAGGAGAGAGACACGGGGCATGAGCGGGGGGTGGGGGGCAAAAGCAGGGAGACACGGGGCATGAGCAGGGGGTAGGGGACAACAGCAGGGAGACACGGGGCATGAGCGGGGGGTGGGGGGCAACAGGAGAGAGACACGGGGCATGAGCGGGGGCTGGGGGCAACAGCAGGGAGACACGGGGCATGAGCGGGGGGTGGGGGGAACACGAGGGAGACATGGGGCATGACCGGGGGTGGGGGGAAACAGCAGGGAGACACGGGGCATGAGAGGGGGGTGGGGGGTAACAGGAGAGAGACACGGGGCATGAGTGGGGGTTGGGGGGCAGCAGCAGGGAGACACGGGGCATGAGTGGGGGTTGGGGGGCAGCAGCAGGGAGACACGGGGCATGACCAGGGTGGGGGGCAACAGAAGGGAGACACAGGGCATGAAAGGGGGGTGGGGGGCAACAGGAGAGAGACACGGGGCATGAGCGGGGGGTGGGGGGCAACAGCAGGGAGACACGGGGCATGAGCAGGGGGTGGGGGACAACAGCAGGGAGACACGGGGCATGAGCAGGGGGTGGGGGGCAACAGGAGAGAGACACGGGGCATGAGCGGGGGCTGGGGACAACAGCATGGAGACACGGGGCATGAGCGGGGGGTGGGGGGCAACAGCAGGGAGACACAGGGCATGACCGGGGGTGGGGGGAAACAGCAGGGAGACACGGGGCATGAGAGGGGGGTGGGGGGTAACAGGAGAGAGACACGGGGCATGAGTGGGGGTTGGGGGGCAGCAGCAGGGAGACACGGGGCATGACCAGGGTGGGGGGCAACAGAAGGGAGACACAGGGCATGACCGGGGGGTGGGGGGCAACAGGAGAGAGACACGGGGCATGAGAGGGGGGTGGGGGTAACAGGAGAGAGACACAGGGCATGAGCGGGGGTTGGGGGCAACAGGAGAGAGACACGGGGCATGAGCAAGGGGTGGGGGCAACAGCAGAGAGACACGGGGCATGAGCAGGGGTGGGGGGAACAAGAGGGAGACACAGGGTATGAGCGGGGGTTGGGGGGAACATGAGGGAGACACGGGGCATGAGCAGGTGGTGGGGGGCAACAAGAGGGAGACACAGGGCATGAGAGGGGGTGGGGGGAACACGAGGGAGACACGGGGCATGAGAGGGGGTGGGGGGTAACAGGAGAGAGACACGGGGCATGAGCGGGGGGTGGGGGGAACAGGAGGGAGACACAGGGCATGAGCGGGGGGTGGAAGGGAACCGGGGAGAGACGGGGCATGAGCGGTGGTGGGGGAAACAAGAGAGAGACAATGGCTTGAGCAGGGGGTGAGGGGGTACAGGAGGGAGACACGGGCATGAGCGGGGGGTGGGGGGTACAGGAGGGAGATACAGGTAATGAGCGGGGGCTGGGGGGATACAGGAGGGAGACACGGGTAATGAGCAGGGGTGGGGGGAACGGGATATCCGCTCCTCGGTCCACCGCAGGCCACCGTGTTCTGATGGCGTGTCTCCTGCAAGTCTGCAGCAGCCTGGGACGTTCAGGAAGTGTAATCCACATGAGCCTCACACAGTCCCATTGGAGGCCCCGCTGTCCTCTGATATTATCGCATCAGAATTTTCGCTTGTTACATTGTGATAATCACTTGTTAAGTCTGAAGTCACCACAGAGCTTGCCATAAATGCCAATATACGAACAACAAACTAAGATGGCGGTCGTCTCTGAAAATAAGACGCACTGCACGCTTTACTACAGCCAATGGGAGAGCACGTCAGATGTCCGCGGACATCACGCAAGTCGCTTGCCCAATCCCCATCCTGTCCGCGGAGCGAACAGGGAAGTGTCTCCGCAAAGCGGACACAGATATCACTAAATTTTTTCACTTACATTTTTGTCTTTTTTAAAAAAACTACTGGACGGAAATTCAACAAATAAAAAAAAGCACGCTTTTGGGACCAAGCCGCCACTCCTGCTGCAAATGTGGTGTAAATCCGTCCAGCGGTTTGGACTGTAGGCATGAGCAAAGTTTTTTCCCATTATGTCTATGGGAAAAAAAAAAAGTTTTGGGACCCCCCTTATAACTTTGCCCCCCTTGGACCAAACCTCACCAAACTTTGCAGAAAACAGAGTGGGCCATATACCTTTTTTGCAAAGTTTGGTGCGAATTCGTCCAGAGGGAGCGAAGTTATAAGCCGCCCAAAAAGTGCTCTTCCTATGGAAACAGCAACTTAACCATAACTACATGGCCAGTAGCATGGCAATGTAATATACACCTTCCCGGCCATCTTGATCATTATAAAGTTATATCCATCATTTATATGATTTATACCTTATAAGAGCATTGAAATTGGTTGTACTTAAGATAAATGTTTATACTTTTACATAGCAACTGAAATGAAACTTGTTATGATGCCTTTACCATGTATGGTCATAAACATTCCAGTGTAACTGGAGCAAATGAACATGTTGTGGTTCTGAATGCATAAACATGTTATGATCTCATGCCCCTCGGAAAGTACATCTTGCTGAACCTGTGGGCCCTTTAAGATGAGGTAACACTATCTGAGATGGATGGGATACAGATCGTACTCATACATCAATAATCAGACCAAACTCAGGAAGTTGGCCAAAACAAGACTGTTTTAATTGCAGTTTGTGAAAACTTGGAGTACAATGGACATCGACAGATGCCGCACACGTATTCTCTCTCTCAAGAGTCTCAAAGCATCACATAAAAAACACAACTTTAAACAAAACATGAGTCATCACTGAAATCATACTACGTGGCAAAATAAGAAAACCTATGGGGGTTTGAGATAGGCTTAAGGAGAACATTTAAGTATACTTTCTATGGGGTATGGGATCTTGATTGGATCTCTACAGTCAGGTGGACAGCTATGCCCACCCCTAGTTCAAGTCATCTTCCGTGTCATACTAATAGCCAACGTTCTATTGGTTTCTCAAACTATAGGGCTCTTTACTATGTGGCCCTCTATGATTGGTTGGCACGGTTGTACCGTTCTGGAATATTCTACTCGCTTGCAGCATGCAAGCTGATACCCAGGTGCTGGAGGAGTTGGCTTGGTCATGCTCCCCACCCAATTAGCCCAACATTCATCATCACTCCTGCGGTTTGCCATTCAATGAATGTCTTTGAACTCGGCCTTGCAAAGGCTCATTGTGCCTGAGAATAAAATGGATTGAGAGCATGGCCTTATCATCTGGTATCGGTGTAGCTCACCCCAAAGTCTATTTTCATCTGACCAGGTGACTGGAGACCACGTTTTGAGCTCCTTCATTGTATTTAATACTATTAAATGAATAAACCCTGGCACTTCTACTGTTTTTCCATTACACCTAAAACAGGAGCTTGTCTCGCTTCTCACGTTCATTGTATCTTCTCAAGTAGATCACTAAGTTATTGGCGGCCTCAACTCTTGACACTGGGCCAGACAAGCATTCTCGAATCTTCCTTCGCCGTCAGCTGTTTTATTCTACTGTGCCACACTTTCAGCCCTTCCATTCACGGGGTCCAATTTTGATAACATACATCATGAAACATCCAGATTATATATAGACTAATATATATATATTGGTGGCACCATCTGCAGTTTATACACTAGGTATAGCCAGCCTTATGATTACTTTGTCTACTTGCGTTACAGCATCTGTACAATTGTAAAATAGCGTTGCATTTTCTTCAGTGCTTCTCCGCACATGCAATCTTCATTTTGCTCCCAAAATGTTGGTTCATTCTCTACTTCGCCATGAGATTCTATACGGTCTATATACTTTCTTCATTGTCATCTCTTCTGGGTGCGTCATTTCCGCTCTATGTGACATCATCAGTCCTCTTTCACTCATCTTCACACTTCTTCCGTAACTTCCTTCAGAAGACCCTCATTTCTCTGCGGGTAGATCATATAGGGTTTTCTCAATGGATACCTTGGTTCGAGGACTTTTCTCGATATAGGCACCATTACTGGCGTTGCACATGTCGCAATTTCCAGCTGCCAACGTATAGGCAAAATGAGGGAGGGCGTCCGGTAGAGGTACTTGGCTCCTCCTCTACACTGCTGTTGTTGCCATTTCTGTAACACATCACAATAACATGCTTTGTGGTCTCCTTGAAGACATGGAACCTTCATTGGGTTCTGCTGTACAGTATATATGTGAGCAAACCCCTGATTGCCTGATTCATCCGTAACAGGGGGGGACTTTATATTTGTATATGAAAATAAATACTTATTAAGAAAACTAATCTTGACTCCTGGAAGTCCCTCATTTCATATATTTTACATAATTAAAATGTTGATGTGAAAGAAATGTAAAGCAAAACAAACCATGCGAATATGGTTCTTATGGGTCTGGTAAGAGAATGGGGTCATTCACCTGAGGTTGGTACTTCTAAGTCAATCCCGAACCCATCCCGTTCAAGGATGTACTGTTACTTGTTTCCCTTTTCTCTCTGCCCTGAGGCCATCTTAAGTCTCTCTCTTAACCTTTTATTTATGTCTCTTACAGTGTTTTGAAGGGTTTGAAGAAAGATTTGGTGTGTTCGAACATTCTGTTTCAGTAGGCGGTCCCGAAGGATATTAAATCATCTGACCTTTTTCAAGGTAGGTAAGGCAGGCTCGAAAGATTAACTCCTTTTTTGGTCTGGAGCAAGCTTAGGCTTTCATTAACAATAATTTGGCAAAGGACAGCTGGGAGGAGTTTAACATGACGTGCCTGTCTTGCTAAGAGAAGATGACAACTTTTGGAGAATTTAGAACCCAAACGCTGCTAATCAACCCCAAACACCCTGTTTGTGAACAACCATGTGCTGCAGATTGGGTGCCTCTGTGTGATGTCTCCATGTCCTTATTAGATTTGAATAGGGTGTCCAGTACCTCAAGGTTTCAAGACCGACAGATGTGAGCTTTCTCTGGAAGAAGTCATAACTTGCATTGATGCCTGAGATAACTCCCCACTAAGGGGGTGGTAGCAAGTTCTGGAACAGGGTTTGTGACATCACACCAAAGCTGGAAGGCATTGCTGATCCAGTGTGGCACCTGGTACTAATACTAGTTTTCCTTAATGCAACAGATTACGAACCTCCACAGTGGTGTTAGTTGGCACACTGGCCATCCTGTCCCAACATGTATGCTGTAGTCACACTCTGAGGCACCACTGCCAGCAGACTTACAAAAGGTGTAGGTACTCACCAGATATTCGCTTGGAAAAATTAGCATTTGAGGAAAGCAAAAACGTTTCTCTGATTAAAAAAGGGTAAGTAGATGGAAAGAAATGATCACTGAGCTTAATATAGGTTGAGAAAAAACGGTGTGGCAGCTGCTGAAGTCCGCCCTGTGCTTTTGTTTGAGTGACCAGGGAACATCGACCGCATTCCAAAATGTTCAAAGTGATGCCATCTGCACCTGCTGGCAGTAGAGGCTGCTCCAACACGACCAATATGGGATGGGATGAGAGCAAGGCAGCAGAATGGATTGTGTCTACTTTTGTTTATGGTAATGGTTAAAATGAAACCCTAGAGGGATCACGTTAATCATTTGTATTACTCGTAGGGCTGCTTTAGATACGTCCTCGCGAAAGAGGAGCTTATGGACATGCATAGTTGTATCATTCTGCCCAAGACCTAATGCAATTTAAGAATAATATATAGGAGGTTGTTTTTCCAATTCTTACTTTTACATGTGATGAGTAAAAACGAAACAAAAAATTGCCTTACTTTAAAAAGATTGTCTGAAACTGGGAATTTGTATTTTGAGTCAGATTGTGAAAATAAAGCAAACATAAATCTGATGTTGTCATGAGAAAGGTTATACACATCTAAGTTGTCTATTATTTTGCTTATTTATTTGTTATGGTATTTGTTTGGTTATAAAATCTCTAGGTTCCAACTCTGTATCCTCCACTTGAACAGTATGGTTCCGTTGTGGGGTAACGACTATCTATAGTATGTAGCCCTCAGTGCCCTTCCCCGAAAATCTCTTACAAATGGGTTGGTTCAGTACCTTAAAACGTATATGAAATCTAGACAACTTCAGCTAAAGTGTGCATAACCACAATTCCGTTTGGGGTGCTGTGTAATGCCAGCATCCTCCTGAACGTATTTGCTTTTGTGCTTCACTGCATGCATCATGTTCATCTGATTTATGGGTTTACCTTTCTATAATGGCAAGCTGACAAACTATAGAATGCAAGACCGCCAGTGGATTTTCAAAGCTTTCCTTTCATATGTAAGGCATTAGTGAAGATTTAACAAAGGAATGAGCTGGCGTTTCATTCCCGTAGCATTTCCATGCAATCCCAGTTGATCCCACACCCTGATATATTGATTAACCATTTTGTATTGTATAGAAAAATAAACTGTCCTGGGAACTTAATGGTCTTGTCAAGTAATGTGCTAGTTATTTTTGCATTTCCTTTCCTTCCCCCAGAAGCTCAATGTCTCCCAAGCTCTGGTACTCTCTAGGTTGGACTATTGTAACAGCCTCTTTCTAAATCTACCTGCTTCTACTCTCTGCCCTCTGCAAATAATCCAGAACAGGACTGCAAGACTTGTCCTTGGCCTCAAGCACTGGGATCATATCTCTCCACCTCTGAAATCTCTCCACTGGCCCCCAGTGGATGCAAGGATTCAGCTCAAAACCCTTTCCATTGTCCACAAGGCTTTCTGGGGCCTGGCTCCAAAATACCTTCAGCTATCCCTCCATAAATACCTCCCCTCTCGAGCTCTTCGCTTCTCTACCTCTAACTCCCTTAGGGTCAGTTGTTTTTCAAATAAACAAACTGGGGGTAGATCTCTGTTTTAGGCTGGGGCCTTCCTCTGGAACAGCCTCCCTGCCACTCTAAAACTTGAGAAGAACCATCTCTGGTTCCGGAAGCACCTCAAGACCTTCCTCTTTGCTTCTGCCTTCGCGCCCCCTCTCCCCTGCTGATTTGCTCTCCCATGGCACTGTGCACCTGGCCACCCTCAGTCCCCTGGGCCCAGGTACCTGCTCACGATGCCACCCTCCTGCACTTCCTCTTGGCCACCCCTTGCACTTGGGACTGTATCTGTTCCCATACAGTCCCCCACACCCTCCTTTCTTCTTTTTCTGCACTTATCAGACTTACCCAGTCTGCTGCCTTAAAGAAAGCACGTGCCACTTGCTGGCTGTACTACCACTGCTTATTGCCTCTATTATCTATGTATTTTTATTTAATATTATTTATTTGTTTCTCCTCTGTTCTGCACTTTCCACTCATCCCCTTCCATGCACTTTTTCCCACTTTCTCTTTCCCATGCACTTGGGCGTTCTCAATGTCACTTTGCCTAGTAAGATTGTTGTTGTGTTCTCCCCTGTTCCCCTTCCATTGCCTTGTTGAGCTTTGAAATACTTGTGTATGAGGGCAATATAAATAAATAAATTATCATATCAATAAGAAGCATTCGGTTTTGAAATAGCTCTCTACATTTGGTATATACTTTAGCATCCTAGTGTTCATGGGCTTCATTGCCTTTTTTCATGTTTATTATCTGCCTGGTTGAAACACATCATGTGTCTTTCCTGCAGGGGAGTTAGTTCAGGGATGGCAATAAAGGAAGAGCTTGCATCCACCCCGCTGTGTGCCGTGGTCTCATTGACAGGCCATACTGAGGGACCATAAGCCCACTAATAGGTTCCTGTGCACACCACATACATTATAAGTTCTGAGCTAAAGCACTTGCTCAAAGAAAGGCAGGCCACTAAGAAGAAGCCTACACTGTATTAAAAATGCATGTTCAGCACGGTATGAAGGATCACACTTATCAGCTGTGAGAGTAGCACTTTAAAAAGGGAGGGGGCTCTTTCTGATATTTGTTAAATTAAATGCTTAATAAAACGAATCCATAAATCTTGGCACACAGGTAAGTATAATCAAACTTAGTGGTAGAACGAAACGCATTAAATAGGCAATAAAAGCCTGCTTTTGCAGAAAACGTTTGTTAACATTTATGTGCGGCAAATGCTGCTGTGGTTGGTGATTTAGTGCAGAGTTTGCGATCCCATGCCAGTTCTGAGAGAAGTACAAAGTGGTTCTTTTTCAAGGTCACAGATCAGAGGTCACAGGCTCTGCCACGAATAAGTAAAACATTACCATTTTATAATTCAAAATCATTTATGGAATGTGATTTTCTAATGGTGCCGAAAAGAACCCCGGCAGTTTTAAATTACTCGGAAGAACATTCCCCGATATGCAACATTTGAGTAGCAGTACCTCCGTGGTTCAAGGCTCTGGTGGTGTCATGGTGGAGAGCAATTCTCATGAGAATCAAGATGAAGCGACCAGGGCAGTTTATTAAAGTCCTGCTGTTTGTCTCAAATGTTTCAATGTCTTAACTTTGTGCTGTTGGAATTGGGGATGGATTGTGACATCAGAAGCTGTAATTGAGGGGTTACATGTCATTTCATCACAGGATGTTTTTTTGAAGGGTTTTTACCGGAATTTTTTTTAATGGAAAAACCCATCAATTCTTTTACAAATTATTTTTGGGGGGGTCCCCCTGTAATTCCCCCATTACATTTACTTGTTTATGTATTCACAAACACCCACACACCATATATAACTGTTTAACCCCCATAAAAAATTTGATGCGTTTTTTTCGTTAAAACAAATCACAGTAAAAAACCCACGAAAAAACATCCCGCAATGAAAGGACGTTGTACAAATTGAGGGCGGTGTGGGAATTATATGATAATATATGATAGGTCATTTATAACGCGCCTGTACACAAGTATTTGTAGGCACGACAAGAAAAGGGAGGAAAGACAGAGGGAGGACAAGACAAAGGATCTTACTAGGCCTTCTGTAATTCAGATTGTGCAAGTGCGAGAATGAGAAAGTGCAAGGGGTAAGGGAGGGGGAAGTGCAAGGGAGCAGGAAGGGGAAAACAGGGCAGTAATGCTCTGAGTAAGTGCAGCGGAGGGCAGTGCGGCTCTGGGTAGTGCAAGGAGAACAAGGGACTGTAGGGTTACAGTTACAACCCCTACGTCTGCTGTAGGCTTGGAGGAAGTGCAAGGTTGACTGATCAAGAAAGACCCAGGTACCCAGTGAGCCACGCAACCAGTCGTTACAGCAGACTGGTATGTCAGTTAGGTCAGCAGGGGAGGGAGAGAGAGAAAGCAGAGGAGAAAAGGAACGTTTTGAGCTGCCCCCCGCAACGTCAGGTGGACTGGCTCAAGTTTGAGAGGGGCAGGGCGGCCATTCCAGAAGGAGGCACTTGCAGAGAAGAGAGATCTACCCCCCACTCTCTGTCTGGAGAAGTGGCTAACCCTTAGAGAGTTTGAGGTAGCTGAGCGAAGGGCTCGAGAAGGACGTGTTTTTGGACGAGAGCGTTGGATGTAGTGTGGGCCCTGGTCCCAGAAAGCCTTGTGGACAATGCAAAGGGTCTTGAACTTGATCCTTGCAGCCAGCGAGAGCCAGTGGAGATAATGCTTGGCTGTAGAGATATGGTCCCTGGGATTGAGGCCAAGGATACGTCTTGCAGTCCTGTTCTGTATTAGTTGCAGAGGGCCGAGAGTAGAGGAAGGCAGATTGAGAAAGAGGCTGTTGCAGTAGTCCTGCCTAGAGAGAACCCGGGCACTGGAGACAGTAAGCTTCTGGGGGAATGTGTGAAAAGGCAGAGTCCCTTTGAGAAGGTGCAGCTGGTAGTGGGACTTCTTGGCAATGTCCGAGATGTGAGGAGAGGTGTAGGAAGAGGGCCCAAGTTGGGTGGCCAGAGTGAGAAAGGGGAAGCATCGGCAGGGGTCCCAATGAGAAGCATCTCCATCTTACTAGCATTAAGGTAGAGATTGTTGGAGGCGCACCATTCCTGATTCGCGGATAGACAGTCAGGAATGAGCGCGAGAGGAGAGGAGGCTGTGGGCAGCCTGAAGGAAAGCTGAGTGTCATCCACATAACAATGAAAGTTAGAGGATAAGGTAGAGATCAGGTAGGCAAAAGGGGCCAGGTAGAGGTTGAAAAAACAGGGTGAGAGGATACAGCCGTGGGGAACGCCACAGGTAGGGAGAGAGGTGGTGGAGTGAAAGGGACCAAGTTGGACCTAGAGGGGGAGTCCAAGAGGAAGGAGGTCAGCCAGTCCAGGGCCAGGTCATTGATGCCCAGGTACTCACAGAGTTGATTGATGAGGATGGCGTGGTTGACCATGTCAAAAGCAGAGGAAAGATCAAGGAGGATGAGAACAGAATTCCTTCTGGAATCAAGGTTAGAGAGCAGATCTTCACGGATGTTCAGGAGAGCAGTTTCCTTGCCTCTGTCAGCTCTGAAGCCAGACTGATGGTCATGGAGACAACCAACAGATTCACTGTGGAGAGTAACCAGGGAGATGGACAGCTTTTCCAAGAGTTTGCCCAGGAAAGGGGTGATGGAGATTGGGTGATAGTTTCCCGGGAAAGTAGGATCAGCAGATGTCTTCTTGAGGAGGGAGTGCACAGGGGAGTGTTTAAGGGGAGAGGGGAAATTTCCAATGGTGAAAGAGTGATTACAGAAATCGTCCAAGGCTGAAGCAAGGGTGTAAATTTGGTCCTTGATGGTTCTGGAGGAGCAGAGGAGCACCTGTTTGGATGACACGTTCATGGATTGGGCTTGTCTAGAAACCCTGTCAGGTGTTGTCGGAGAGAAAGAGGAGAAAGCAGGAGAGGAGGGAGAGATTGCCAAGGGGGGGCAGAGAGAGGAAGTGGTAGAGGAAGAGGAGATAGAGGACAGGATGATGGTTTGTGGACCCAATTATTGGTCGCAACGGATGCTTTTTATATAAGGGTTCAAAGTGCGAAGTGCAAACAGCTTTGTATGGGGAGACTTTTTCGCATGATCACGAATACTAATTATTTTGCATTGTATAAAAAGTTCTGACTTAGGGGAGTTTCTTTGGCAGCGCCTTTTCATGCAGTTCTGTTCTGCAATCTGTTTGAATTTGCTGTCCCAGCTGCGTCTGGGGCCCTGAATAAAAACTGCGTTACTTCTTGCACCGGTGTACACTCCTTTTGACTACTTTTGTAATATTTTGGAGAGTTTTGAGAGGCGACCCCTGATACACACTGTTATTGTATAGGTCAGCTTGCAAGAGTGAGTTTCACCAATTGCAATTGCTGTTATTCCATCTACTGCAAAACTCGTACAGAAATTATGATCTGAAGAAGTTGAAAGAATTTCCAAAAATAAACTCTAAAATCAAGTTTAAGAAAATGCAGTTTGAACTGCATTTGTATTGGGTAAAATTCCATGTCCACATACGCACGTGTAGGGGAGGATTGGTCCAAAAGACCCTCCTCGCCCACGTCTTCTCCCCAGGTGAGGGCCATGGCTCATTGGGTGGCCCCTCACACCACCCGGGCCCAGGTGGTGGGGGGGGTCCACCTGGTGACGACATTGCCCACACGTATCGATTGCCCACATATATTGAAATTAGCTAGGCCAGAAACCATTTTCGCCTACTAAGGATGGGGTGAGCGTGGCGCGCTGTAGCGCGGCCCCCACCTTCGGAAAAGTTTCAGTCCTCCCTGTCTCCGCAGCACCATGGTAGATCCGCTGCAAGCCCGTTCCCACGAACAAGACGGGCATGATCTAGCGTAATACATTAACATTGTAACAGTTCACCTTCCGCAGTGTATCACTGCTCGCACAATGACCCGGTCAGCAAGGCCTGGGCGATGGGAAGATCTGTAGAATGGTTATCTGCTGAAAGCAGACAGGTACCCAAATATGAATGTAAGAAACCACTTTTAACACATGTATCCTCTCCATACAACCACTCTTACTAAAGAAACCTGTGAAATTGTGTAATTATCGTACATGACACCAGCCGTGAAACCACACCCCTGCCGGGGTGTGCAAATGATAAAGGCATTTCAGGGGGATTATTCTTCATAAGTATCATTGAGAGCCCCACGCCCCGCGGTCCCGCGCCACAACTGAACTTATGCTGCTAGGGTACACAAGAAAGCGAATGTAACCTTACCAAGGGCACATGTGAAGAGTGTGCGAGAATGCACTCGTCGCACATGTATGTCTAAGCCCCTCATGTACCACCCCCGCCACGTACCGTGGCAGGTTACTTTCTATGTACTCCACCAACCCTAATACTACCTCACTTACTGCAAATGTATATGCATACAACTAAATACTGTAGTTGTTAAAACATAGTGTATGAATAAGGTGCTCAGACTGGGTATAATCGAGACACATCCAGCAAAGTTTAAATGCATGTTTCAAAAAGATTTGAATAAGTATTATAGAGTGTTCAAATGTTTGTGACGTTTTTACCTAAAATCGGCAACACACGAGGGAGATACCTTTGTGAAATACGTGCAAGGCCATTCCCCCTCCCACCCTACGAAGGCTGCCAAGACATGAGAGCAGAGGCCCGCGCTGCGCTACTCCGCCTCCCCCAACCAGACTGGAGCCGCTTCAAAGATTTGTAGCCCCCTCTGCAGCACCCAAGGCCACGGCCCGCCACCTGCATTATTTACAGCACAACAGTAAAACCTCTGCCTGAACACACACTTCCAAAGGCGCCCCCTCGTAAACCCCATAACCCACCGGATCATCTTAGACCTATGGCCCTGTGCAATCAGGACACCCAACACTTTGACAACACACAGCGGCACATCTATAACAACTTCTAACAAGACAGAAAGACCTGTACCGCCCGTCCCAGGCCCTGAAGCTTAGCACCTCGACCTATGGCCCCGGTTAACAGGACACTGGTAACCATGTCCTGACGTATTACCGCCAGACCCCTCACAAGGTACATTCCTCCTGTGTTGCATTAACCTGTAGAATAACCTATTGGAAGATTTACTAAAGAAGATAATATTGCAATGACTGAATGACTGCGATGTGCATGGCCTAGGGCAAATAAGTCAGGAAAAGACATTCATCTCTGACACTGGCTGCGATGGCACAACAACACCGCCCGGATGAACTCTGCCAACCTGCCAGGCCCAGCCCAGCCCACGAGGCTGACCAAGTGACGTCTCCAGCCACGGCCAACCACATCGCAGCAGCACCTATAGTTAGTCATCGCCACCCAATCCCATTGAACTTGTGCCCCCTATAGTATGTAGGTTCTTATGACGTTTTTTGTAAATATATACACCTGTCTTTGCTATTGTCAGACAGAGCGCTCTCGGAGTTTGCAGAGTTCTTTGCATGCCCAATTCTGATTGATAAAACTCCCATTTAAGCTCACCCGCACTCTGTCTTGGCTTTATTCCCTACCTGGGAGAGTCCTTCATTGTCTCTCATTGCGGGGAGGATCGTGCTGGCTGGGGACGCTCGCTTTTAGTGGTGACCCCGAAAGCGTGATATTTACTATTATTTCTTCCCGATCTAACGCTACCGTCCCCTTTTGGCACGAGAATCTCCGGTCAAAAAGGGAGACGCACGGTGAGCCGGCTCCGGGAGGCTGGCCGCCAACGGCGACCGGTACAGTAAGAAGTGCGCACTCAAAAAAGAGGGGGTACGGGATCCCAGTTGCAAAATCCCCTTTGAGTACCGCTCACCGGAGCCGGGGCTGACTGTTGAGCTGACGGCGACACTGCCTGGACGGACCCAGTTTCGGAGACTATCGGTTCAAGACGGGCACGTGAGTATTGAGTGCGAGCGATTGTAAAGGGAGTGGGGGAAGAAGTGTAGGACAGGGAACGAAGAGGGGGTACGCAGATCTACTAAGGATCATTCTAAAATTTCCTTGCTTTTTCTTTGCATATGGCCATTAGGATTAAGAGGTGAATAAGAGATAAAAGTGACGGGAACCTAGCTCCGAAAGGGGGTGGAAGGCGGCGCCGCATAGTGCTATCTTGACTAGTACTGGGAATATATGAAGAAGTGGAATATAAGAAAAAAAAAAAAGTGTTCAGCAAAAGGGGGCACTGAGAATATATTAGAGACCGCTATTACTTCTTTTCTTTTTCTTTAGGGTTAGGGGGAAAAATAAATGTGAGATCAGTACAAAGCTAAGGGGGAAAGTAAGAGGGAGAGAATCCTACTACAAGAGGGAAGAGGAGACCAATACATATATATATACATATGCACATCTATATATCGGAATAAGAAGGATAGGGACAGCCGGCTAGGGAGGAAAGGGAGGGCAGCGTGAATTGTGAACAGAGTGTTACTGGGAGGTGTGTGCACCTTGTATGTGTCAGGCGACAAGTTGATGTTGTAAGTGTGTAAACTGGCTATAAATGTACAGAAATGGAATGGTCAGGGTAAGTGTGACCGGATAGGATTTCTGTTGAAAAGATAAAACGACAAGGGGGAGTGAGTGTGTGCCTATTTTGGTTTCCGAGTCAATGTTGTCAAAATAACTGGTGGTTTGCTCTTGTATGTGCCCCCCCAAAGAGAAGAGAATAGCTACTGTGTACAGCCAGTTGTGCATTGCGCAGGAAGGGGGCAGAGCACAGAGGAGGCCATTATTGACCGTGAGGTAAAAAACGAAAACAATATTGGTAAGAGGTTTACATTGTAATTGTGGACACACAGATAGAAACAAGCGCTAGGGGAACACACAAGATGGGGGCTGAGACACCCTTGTCGCACATTTGCAAGAATTTACCAGGCCACGCGGAGCGGATTAAGAAATATCATGACCAATGGGTGACCGAGTTAAAAGGGGAGGGGTTACCTCAGATTTGGCCCGAGGGAGGGTCATTTGATAAAAGTGTTCTGGATACGGTGGCCACATGCATTTTTCTAAAATACAAAGGGAAGCAGTTGCAGAATAGGAGAGAAGTATTAGATCTTTGGAGGTTATTTGAGGAGATACCACCTCCTAAAGCGCCAGCATCAAATCCTGACCTCCCGTCCACCACCGACAATCCATTGATGATACAGAAAGACATCTAGTGTAGCGCCACCAATAGAGGCAATAAGTTTGTACCCGATATTACACAAGCCTGTGCCCGCAGAAGGGTACAGCGACCCCACTTACGTACCTCCCCCGACAACTACTACACCCCACCGGCCCACGGCACCCCCGCCATATGAGAGCACAAGGGAGCGAGCCCAGGCAAGTACACAAAGGGTAGACATAGAGATGCTTACAGATGATTTACAATCAAGACTGTCGATAGCAAAAGATGAGCTCTCAAGGATAAAAGACATATGCGAACGAACAGCATTAGATACAACTAGACCAGGGCGTACGTCTAGAGCACCAGGTGAAAATAGAAAGCCCGAAGAGGGGTGGAAAAGGGCGAGATCCTGTTCAGAATTGAGGAAGAACCGACACAAATAATAGAAATAGGGACACAAGGGGGAGATGTTGATATCGAAGACAGGCTTGGGGGGATTAGACAGGCTTGGGGGGATTAGAGAGGAATTACTATGTGACATAAGGGACGAGTTATAAGAAAGCGACAGGTTGAGCATGGCGATGGGAGGGGGAAGCGACGGGGAGGAAGGTACATGTTCGATGAGAACATTGGACGATGAGTGGACGGGGCGATTGAGGAACAGGGTGGGGAAAATGGCAGCACTGGGTACATCAGCGGTCAAACCGGGTCCAGATGGAACGACAAAAAGAAGGTTACAGCTCCCATTGATACATAGGGGAGGAGGGAGGCCCAACTATATCCCATGGGCTCAGATGGATAAAGCTAATCTACTAAAGTTATTGCCCCCACTGTCAGGAGGGGCAAGCAAGTGGATATACGCCTTTGAGAAACATACTGCCGGGGTACCCCTAGCAATAGGAGACGTGAAGAGCTTGCTCGTATCAGCGGTGGGGGATCAGGCCGAGAGAGTATGGGTTAAGGCCGGTTTCCCGGGAGTAACACTAGACTGCGACCGCCATGATGGAGCCTCCTTTAACACGGTGCGGGCAAGGGTATGGGATGCCTTGCGGGAAACATTCCCGGATACGCCAGACTTACAGTCAGTAATGCAGTGTACAATGAATGACGGGGAGGAGGCTATGGATTACATTTTTCGGGTCCAAGAGATGTGGAGAGCAGAAACGGGTACGCCCTGGTATCAATCAACATCCTTATTCTATTTTATTATAAAAAAAGGGCTCCCCAAAGAAGTGCAAAAGGCGCTCGATAAAATAGCTGGTATTGAAGCAAAGGGGTGGCCCGAGATCCAAAGCATAATAGTACACCATTGTAAAAGAATAAAGGAACGGGAGAAGGAAGTGGCACAGAAAAGATTGGCAGATGAAGCAAAGCTAGTACAGACAAAGTTGGTGAAGGTCGCAGCGGCTGTAGCCGCACTCCCCCACTGCAGGGAGGGAGATGATGAGGAGGAGGGGCTGACAGCAATACAAGGAAGAGTGGCAACTAATTGGGCAGGAGCAGGACAGCGGCAGTGGAACGAGCAGGAACAAGGTGGAGGTCCGCAGTGGGGGACGAGGTGGGTACAGGTGGAGCGGGATATGGAGGAATGGGAGGAAATGGATGGCAGGGCCCTAGAGGTGCGCAAGGGAGTTGCTGGAACTGCGGAAGATGGGGGCATTACTCTAGGGAGTGCAGAACAAGGCCCAGCAATGGGTTCCAAGAAGGAGGACAGTATGGCCACCCCCACCCGGGGAGCCCATACGGTCTTCCCATGGGACAGCAACAGCCGAGAAACCCAGGACAAGGTAACATTGACAGCAGCAGGGGCCCCAGTATAGAACACAGACCCACCCACAAAATAATGACAATATGGAATACACGCCAGGCAACCCTTTCGCAACAACAGCAAACGGAGCCCCTGCACCAGCACCCTACAGCGGCATGTCAGTGGTTTCAGGAAGTGTCTTTAATCAGGGGGGGGCGATGAGACATCCCGCATAGGACAGCCCACAGAGAACACTTGCGTGTCCAGTTCTATCTACAACCTACAATGCCGCAGAGGAACCATTGGTTGGGGCGCAGATAGGAGACAAGCAGTTCATATTCATGGTTGATTCGGGAGCGGAAAAATCATGTATCAGGGAGGGCCGGTTCCCGTTATCTAACAGGAAGTTAGAGACGCAGGGGTTCTCTGGGGCTGTAATTGAAGTTCCTTACACAGAAGCTTTGGATGTAACAGTGGGGGGTAAAACTGTAAAGGCACCCTTACTGTATTACGAGCATTCACCCATAAATTTATTAGGGAGGGATCTCCTAAGCAAACTTAACATGACCATATCATTCACTGAGAGAGGTATAGTGTGCTCTACACCCGGGATATGCCCCGTGCGGGCAATGCTGGTAGTGCAAGCCTACACGACCACACTGGAAGTACGAGGGGTACCAGAAAATAAAGAAATGTTTATTGAAGGGCTAAAGACATTGGCCCTCATAATTCCAGAGCTAAGAAGAATGAACTGGAGGATTCCAGCGGAATTCCTCTTCCGCCCCATAGTGTGCCCTGACACCGCACCCGGAACAGTGGTACCGTTAGACCTGCACGCTGTACAGGTATCAGCAAAAAGAATTGCTGTGATTGGAGTGGATAGGGAAGGATGTGAGTGGCGCACAGTACTGTGTACAAATGCCAACATCGCCCTACGAGAGGTAACAGATGTGGATCTCTTCTCTGATACAGAAGGGGATGGTGAGATAGTAATGGAAATAGCGATGCCCTGTGACACATTGATTCAAGCCAGGGAAACCCCCGTCCAACTGATGGCAGTGGTAGAAGCACCAGCGTCATTCTTTGATGATGACATGAGGCTCGTACCAAATAATTTGTGGACAACAGGCCCCCATGATGTAGGGCTGTTGCATGGAGTACAACCTGTGGTAATAAAACTAAAGCAAGGAGCGATTTTACCCCGAGTGAAACAGTATCCATTGCCCGTGAGGCTGAAGAAGGGATAAAAGAGACCATCAATGCACTATTAGCACAAGGAATCATAGTGCCCTCGACCTCCCCATGTAACACATGCATTTACCCAATTAAAAAAGCAAAAGGAGGGTCTTGGAGGATGATACAGGACTTACGCCCCCTAAACGATGTAATTCAGAAAGAGTTCCCTTTGGTCCCGAACCCTGCATCTATATTATGCAGCATTCCGAAGATAGCATCACATTTCACAGTAGTGGATTTGAAAAACGCATTTTTCTCAATACCCCTTGCCGAAGAGAGTAGATACCTTACAGCATTCACACTAGGGGGGAAAAGGTATGAACACTGCAGACTACCACAGGGATACTGTGAGAGCCCGAGCATATTCAACCGCATATTGCATGAAGACTTGGGAAACCTATCAGTTGTGAGTACAATCATTCAGTACGTAGACGATTTGTTAGTGTGTGCACCAGACGAAGAAGCATGTAGAAAGGATTCAACAACGCTCCTGACACTATTGGCCAATAAGGGGTACAAGGTAGATCAGGAGAAATTACAGTATTGCTTGACAGAGGTCTTATACCTGGGACAGCTGATATCCAAAGATGGAAAAAGAATAATTCCCGACAGGGCAGAAGCGATAAGGTCAGTAGCGGAACCCACAACAGTAAAAGACATGCAGAAAGTTTTGGGGATGTGCAACTATTGCCGAGCATGGATATTAGATTATGCAGCATACACCAGACCCCTACTGCAAGCACTCAAAGAAGCACAACAGGACAATAAAAAGATCAAATGGTCAGAAGAAATGAGTACATCATTTCAATCGTTAAAAAGGTTAATTTCAAGCGCTCCAGTGCTAGCCAACCCTGATTATGGACGCGAATTTTACCTATTTTCACACTGCAAGGGAACACTGATGACAGCTGTTCTGACACAAAAGACGTCCTTAGGACACAAGCCTTTGGCTTACTATAGTGGCACTTTGGATGCCGTAATGCAAGGCCATTTCGCGTACGAGCAATCGCTCGCTGCAGCCGCGTTCGCGATTGAGAAAAGTGCCACAATAGTAATGGGTTGCCCAGTAACATTGTTTGTGGAACATTCATTGTTTGCAATACTTGAGAGGTCAAAAAGCACACTAACAACACAGCGGGCAACAGCATATGAAATAATATTGTCCAGTACCAACATCCATGTGGTACGATGCAAAACAGTAAACCCCGCAACATTCATTTCAGAAACCTGCACATTAGAAGACATGCAAGACCACGATTGCGCAACCTATACAGGAGAAAGAGAGGGGGACACAGTGGTGTGTGAGAACGCTCTGAGCGAGGGGGAAGTGTACTTCGTGGATGGGTCTGCATCGATTGATGTGGACACAGGAGAAAAGCATGTTGGGATGGCGGTAGTGAGATTAGAAGACGGTGAGTATGAAACACTAGTGCAGTACCGCCTCCCATCACATTACTCCGCACAAGCAGCAGAATTGATTGCGCTCATAGAAGCGTTGCATGCAGCAAAAGTTTGCGCAGTAACCATATACACAGACTCAGCTTACATGACAACAACAGTGCATGGAGGTCTAGCAAGATGGGGACGGAGGGGATTTCGGCGGGCAGACGGAACACCAGTACAGCATGCAGATTTGTTGAAAGACTTAATTGAGGCCCTACAAAACCCTACTGCAGTGGCAATAGTTAAGTGCCAAGCACATACGTCCAACACAGACGTTGTGTCTTTGGGAAACGCGGCAGCGGACGCTGCCGCCAAGGAGGCCTCCTATTTTCAGAAATATGAAGCAGGTGAGTACATGATGCAGCACAAAACAAACGAAGAGCTCCCAGAAGGGTACAATATGATGGCCATATCCCAAATACTAGAACTACAGGATGGGACTAGTGCTGACGAAAAGTTGATGTGGACAAAACGAGGGTGCAGCAAGTTGGGAACAGACTTATTGTGGCGGCAAAATAACTCAGGAAAGTTAGTAATGCCAATGAAGCTACTAGAGATTGCGTTCCAGCAACTACACTTCCCTGCGCACAATATCAAACAGCACATTGCAGCTGAAATACAAGAAGAATGGTACGTACCCTGTCTCCAGGAGCACGTATCTCGATTAGCAATGGAATGCACCACATGTCAGATTTACAATTCAGGAATGACATTACGCACACTCCGGGGAACTATCCCAAAACCCATTGGCCCATTCAGAGAGCTGCATATTGATTATGCAGACATGGGGGAAAGGTGTAATGGCGCACGGTACATGATCGTGGTTGTGTGCCCATTTTCAGGTGGGTGGAAGCAGGTCCGTGTGCCCGACCTGATGCCAAGAGCACTGCGAAATTCCTAGTGAGGGAAGTGTTCCCACGCTGGGGGATTTGTGACGTAATCCGCTCAGACAATGGCACACACTTTGTGAATGAGCTCTTCAAGGAGGTGACAACATTATTGGGAATAAAACATAAATTATGTTCGATTTATCATCCCCAAAGTAATGGCGTAGTGGAAAAGATGAACGGACTGTTGAAGGGCAGGCTATCAAAACTATGCTTTTCATTGAAGAAGAATTGGATCTACTGTCTGCCCCTTGCGCTATTTGAACTAAGAAATCAGCCAAGTAAAGATCACCATTTGTCCCTGCACGAGATCGTAACTGGGAGACGAATGCACACAGCACACTCCCCACTGCGCGAACACTCAGATGCACACAGGAGCGCCGCAGTATTGGGTGAGGAATTCACAGATTATTTGAAGAAATTAACACGGGCTGCGCGCGCAATATCAAAGCAGCTTTCTCCGCCCTTCACGAGGGAGGAGGGAAACTCAACAGAGCCTATTACACAGCCTGAGCCACAGCTACAGCTGATGCCAGGCGAATTCATATATGTCAGGAGTTTTGTGCGTTGGTGGAATGCACCACGATTTCATGGCCCATACGAGGTCGTGTTTTGCACGCCTACGGCAGTAAAGGTGAAGGGCCTGAAGTATTGGGTGCATTTGACCGACGTACGAAGAGCGTACAGCACTGTACAGGAGGAGGTAGAGGAGGAGGCACAGACAACAGCAAACATAGATGTGGAGAAGAATGTCTGAATATAAGCTTGTGCGTATGACAGTGATGAACGTGAATGAAAAAGTAGCTGACAAATATATTTGGACTAAAAAGATGATACTTTTCCCTGTTGAAAGAGTTTCTTTTTACATGTGAACTTATATGTAATTACTGGTGTCACTAAATGTATGACCTGTTTACTACCTTGTCTGTCAATACCCTTCCCTGAAACCCTACCCGCGTCCATTCCCCGTCAATAGATATACTTGGCACTGGTAGTGCCAACAAAATGTTTACATCCATGCACTTAATGCACTTTTGTATCTTAAACAGGAACTACCATGGCATCTAACAGGCAGCCTGCAACGGATAGAATTAGTAGAATGAGAGAAATAGTAAATGAGAGATGCAGATATTCGTATGAGTGCGGATTATCTATATGCATTACAATGTTTTTTATGCTAATGTTTGGCTTGGTTACATATTGGTTTATAGCGTTCATCTCTATCGAGATGAATGAGTGGGGAGGGACTAACAGCACTGGGATTAACAGCACTACTGCCACCAATGTGGCTGCAAGTGTCCATTTGAGGGAAGGTGATTTTCTGATATGGGATGGAACTAAACTTGTATGGGGTTATCACACCACGCCATCCAACACTGTCATATCTGAAAAGAAGAGGCCACAGGATGAAATGCAAAACAACACAATGTCCCCACCTGGGATGCAAAGGTTTAATGCTCGCAGTTTAAATGACCGAAACCCATCCGCTATATCATGGTTGTACAATACGCCCACCAGTCAACCAGCCCCCCTCTGGGGTTTTTCTGTGTGGTGTAGTTGTCATGCTTGTGAATTAACTTTTGGGAATATTTACATACATAAATCTATCTTGTTTAGGATAGCCTCATGTTTGGGCTTTAAAATTACATATACAATAATATGAAACAAAACAATGTTGATCCCTCTGTCTGTTTCCAAATTAACTCATAATAAAATTATATAGATTATCAACTTTTTTACCTTTAAACTGCTAACCTGTAAATCCTATCAGGCACTTAGAATAAAAAGCACAAAGCAGGACAAAGACCTAAAGTGTCAATGCAGCCGATTTCTTCTGTAAGTAGGTTCAGAAATGTATAGGAAGGACTCAACGTTCACCCGAAGTTCGTGAATTGATGAATGACTTCTCGGTGGTAAGGTTCCTGCTAAGAGAAAAGTATCTATTTGGGGCACTTTGGTTAGTGTAGAGGGTAGGGTTCCTTGTTTTTGTACTTTCAGCCATGAGTTTTGAAATCATATCCAGAAATAGCAAAGCCCATATATTCAAGTTCAAATTGAAAAGTAAAAAGTGAAACATAAAGCACAAAAATGACTGCTCTTCTGCTCGGTTGCTGAAATATATTATTTCGCTAGATCAGGGCAAATCATGACAGTGTGAACACTAACGGGACATCACTGTGTTTTTCTTTTTAGTAATAGTTAGTGGCATAGTAGGGGCCCCTGCATCCCCTTTGCTGCAATGTAGAGTGGGAGGGGCACAACCATCCCATGTCCAAGTCTGAGTGCATTCCCAGTTGGTGACATGCATCTGTTGGATGTTTTCATGAGTTACCCTACAAAATCGGTTGCAAACTGACTAGCTTTTCTACCCAATTTCGTCCCAGAAAGTGTGCTGTATGATGCCCCCTTTTAACCCATTATTTAAAAAAAAATTCTCGGTTGACAACCCCTCGAACGCCTTTTGTTAATTTGGGCTCTTCACTACTCTCGTTCAATCTTGCATACGTGTGGCAAATATTTATTTCACTCTAATTAAAGAATTCATAAGCCCCCACTGGTGTGTAGTACATGTGGGTGTCAGGGGCCCGGCAGTGCCCTCTTGTTTGTACACTAGGTAAACATTTTAAGTTTTGATTAAAAAAAAGTGTGCACGTGTGCCACTGCAGTGGCATGATCATCAAGGGCATTGAACATGTGTGATGAGAAGGCATGGTGCAAAGGGGGGGCACCACATTTTGTGTTCCCACACTGCTAGGAATAATGCTTCGCTATTTGTCATTTGTCTGCCATGCAAAAAGTCTGCAATTAGCATCTGTTCTGCATAAACAGGGATTGCCAGGGCTCCGATATTAATTTGCTTACACCAGCTGCAGATCTGACTTTTTCCGCATTCGCTGCCTTACAACGATTCATAAACGTTTAAAACGTGAACGTACAATGTTTTAATGTGACTACACGTTCTTTGTTTATTGGGATACTATTAACCAAAATACCTCTAGTGTTTATTTTTAGATTTACAAGCAATATAATATACGACTCAGTTGAAATGATCTATAAAACTTGAATTCACATTAACTGTTGCATGTTATACGCGGGAAGGCGACAAAACGCCTTCTATTTGTAGATTGAGAGTGTTCTATTATTAAATGTACATGCACATACTATCATGACATCATAGAATGTAAATGACTCAATGTTAATCACAATTTAACATTTTTTTTTTATGTGTTCACTGGAAATGTTAGGGTAAATGGAAAATTACTAATGATAGGTTATTATGCAACGAAATCAACACACAAAAGTCAAACATGCCATTACCAAAGCTAAATAAGTAAATAAAAAAAACATTCCCTGCCTAGTGCTACTCTAGAAGCCTCTTCTGTAAGTGACACCACTGAATCTATGCTTATAGGAGTGGCTCAAGGGCCATTAACAGACGATGAGAGGTTGTGTTGTTGTACTGAAGGACTGTTCATGTATTGTGGTTCTACAAATCATCTGGTTCATACCTGTCCCCAGGCACCTCCCAGAAAGCTGGGAAATGTCAGTTGAACATTCTTGAAAGGAACGCAAGTGTGGGAGAAAGAGGGGAGTCCCATGTCATCTGAGCAGGCCTCCATACAGGTCATGAACTTTTCAGCCATGGCGCTATTGGTGCTCAGCGTACACTTTTACTTACCTAATAATGAAGAATTTGAGGTATCCACCCTTGTTGATTCTGGGCTGACCGGTGTATTTATGGACCAGGAAGATGCCGCTTGTATGAGAAAACTGCGTGAAACCAAACCCTTGGCTCAGTCCGTTGGAGGAGTAGACAGCAGACCATTAAAAAGTGGTTCCATTGTAGAGAAAATGAAAGAGATCACCTTAAGAATCGGCCATCATGTGGAAACCATCACATTCTATATCATCACAGCAGCAAATTTCCTGTTGATACTTACATACATTAATTGAGTGGCACATATGTTTTTGGCTTCAGAATTCCATATTTCTAATAATAATATGTAAACAGCAAACTCAAGTACTATCTAACAGCTCAACAGACGTTTGAGAATGGAAAGGAATATCATTATCTTGTATGATACCTCGTCAATACAAATCCCTTCAGGAAGTGTTTCAGGAAGAAGAACCAAAGAACATACTACTTCACCTTCCAGAGGATTACTTTTTTGTATTCCTTCCGAACACTAGTGTTCTGTTTAGTCAGAAATGTTTGCTATCCCATGTTGAGAAAAGGACCCAAAGAGGATATCTGGACACTGATTTGAAAAATGGGTTCATTCGGCAATTTGCTTTTCAGGAGGTGCTTCTTTGTTCTTTATACTTAAAATGATGCAACAGAGCTCTGGCCTTGTATCGATTACAGGATTTTGAATAAGGTCACTAGGAACACTTAATTCAAGTGAAAGAAGGTGACCAGTGGAAAATAGTCGTCCGGACACCATTCAGTCACTTTGAGTATTGCATGATGTCATTTAGCCTGGTGAAAGCAGCTGCAATTTTTCTCAAGGTTACATGGACCTTTTATTCTCTGACTTATTGATGTAAGCAGTTGTCGTGTACCACAATGACATTTGATATTCTGTTGGAATCCCCAAGAATATCATACTCACATCACTGAGGTTCTTCATAGATTCTTAAGGAACCATCTAAGAGCCACCAGAGAAACATGCCATCAGTGCGTCCTCTGCCCCTTACTTGAGATGCATTCTTTCAGCTAATGATATTTCCATGGATTCACAAAAATCAAAGCGTTCTTGGATTGAAAGAGCCCCACTTCAATTAAGGAACTACAAATATTCCTCAGGTTGACACATTTTTACCATAAATAAATACTGGGATATTCTAGAACCATTTTACCTCTAACCCGATTGGTCAGGAAATGCATCATGTTTCAGTGGCACCATGCCACAGAACTTGCCTTTGACCATTTAAAAAGGATCTTCATTTGGACCCATAACCTGACACCAATGAGACCTGTATTTTGGAGGCTAATGCCTCAGATCAAGCAGTGGGAGCCGTAGTGAAGCAGCTACAGAAGTACCAAGAGGAACATCCTGATGCCTACTGCAGAATCTGAAAGGAATTATTCTGTTTGAGTGGAGACACCTCCTCGTTGGTGCACTGAGCAGCACTGAAATATACGCATGGATTGTTACAACTGCTACAGAATTTCAACGGTCAGAACAGCTGACAAGTGAAATGGGCGCATTTATTTTCACAGTTCAAGTTCCATCGCACATACATTCTGGGAAACAAAAACATTGTTGCAGATTCTCTCTACAGGATGGGATGTAACCAGAATGAGTTGAGTAAAACACCTGAAAATGTTTTCCCCAATACATTGTTAATTCTAGCAGTGGATTCCTGCATTAAGAGAGTATGTTAAGTGACAGCCAAGGATCAGAATTGTTCCAACCTGAGACTTCAGGAAGTAATCAAAGAAAAAGAAGGCCTTTTCTTCTATAAGAAGAACTTGTATATACCTCTGGGCCCATTAAGACAAGAGGTGTTATCCTTATGTCATGACACATACCTTGCTGGACATCAGGGAATTGCGACTACACAATAACTATTTGTACACCAGTAATGGTGGTCTTTCATCAAACAATGATGTAAAGAATGATGTCAAATCTTGTGAAACCTGTGCACAAGTCAAAACCCCAAGATGATCAAAAGCAGAAAAATGACTTCAGCCTCAGCTCCCTTCGGCCCCATGGCAAAGGATCTTTACCAACTTTATTTTAGATTTGCCCCAGTCTGAAGGATGCAATACCATCATGGTGACTGTATATGGATCTAGCAAAATGACTAATGTCACCCGTATTTCTAACATATCCACAGCCTGGTAATTCCCCATTCAGGGAACCCGGACCCGGTATTCGGTAAGGGGGTAGCCATGGTGCTAATAGCACCATGGTTACCACCAACCTCGGAATGAGGCCCATAGTATCAGATCCTGTTCAACAGACTACATCACAGTTTTGGACGGCACAGTGCAAAGCTTTGGCAATAGAGAGCCTTGTCTTCAGGGTATTAACATGAAACTAATGGCTAAACAAAGAGGGTGAATCACATCTTAGAACATTACCTATGTTGTTTTGTCTCCACAACTCAGGACAAAGTTTCTCCTCATACCCACGGTTGAATTTTCAAACAATAGATCCTTACAATCGTCAATCGGTATGAGTCGCTTTGAAACCCCTATGGATTTCAGCCAAGATGGATACCAGCACTTCCATTGGTGGTATCCCCCCTTCCAGCTATAGCCTCAACCCTACAATATCTTCACAAGGTGCACGAACATCTACAACTGTGACGACTACAGGCCGCACAAGTAAAGACTATAAAACAAGCTGATAAGCGAAACACTAGTGCCTCGGCATATAAAAACAGCAACCCAGTTTGGTTATCATCCCACTGTCTGCCTAAAAATTTAGTTACTGGGAAGTTCTCTCCCATTTACTGCGGCAGAGGCATAGACAGGGTAGGGCTAGTCGGCAGCGCTGTGTGGGCATTTACAGATGTTAATGTTACTGCGGTGGGCACTAAATAACCTTCAGGCCCCACTTGTCAGAGAAACTTGGCTACGCCTATGTACTGCGGTCCCTTCAAGATCCAAAAAATACTCAATACAGTAACATATACATCACGTCTTTGCAGCTCTTGGAGTAGAATACATCCTGTCTTGCATGCTTCCATACAGAAGCCCTACATCCATAGTGCTCAGGAAGAAAAACCAAGAAGGTAACTGCCATCTCTTCAACGGGAGAAACAAGATGAGTTTGAAGTTCGAAAAATCAGTCATTCCTGATACTTTCAAGGAAGCTTAAAATAGCTAATTGATTGGAAAGGGTACCTTGTCGCGAAATTTGATCTGAACCAGAATGGCATGTACATGCTCCTCGACTGATCAGAGCAAACCATCTTAGACATCCTTGGAAACCGCGTGGCATGAGGCTTGGACCAGGGCATGCCGTCAAGATTTACCATGGTTTGCCCTAGCAGCGCTGGCGGCGGTTTACCTTTTTTCTCTGTGGTGCATTGTAAAGACTGGAGGGGGTTATCTGTATTTCTGCCCTCTGTATGGTAGCGTAAAAGCACAGAACGCCCCAGCAAGCCTCTCAATTTGGTAAACGTGGACGAGCAGTCGGGCTTAAGCTTTCAGGGGGTGATGCATGCTAGTTCTTAAGTACAGTGTTTTCCCCAAAGCACCCACAAAGGAATGTCCACCCACTATGTTCGGTGCTGACACGGCTTCTTTAAATAAAATAAGGTTTGCTACCACTACCATATATATATACGTATAAATAATAACACTTTGTACTTATTCAAAGAATGGCACATATATACACTCTATGTGGTACCACACTTTACTTAAATCCAGTAATTGGTTCACTAAATGCAGAACATTTTAAAAAGGCAGGTGGATTCCCAAGTAAGGTGTGACATCATAGAATAGGAAGGAAAGGCAGGTTAGGTATGAACAGAGGCAGAATACTTTCAACAAGTAATTCTGAGTGAGGGACGCCCCACCTGGGCAACCTGTAAAGGAAAAGTTAGCGAGTAACTTATGCTGTCTTTTACAGCCCAGTCCAATACTGTTCAATAACCTGGTGCTTTCTTTTAACAGGTTCTACCACCCCAAAGTACCTGAGAGGCCACAGGAGAGAATAATCTGGGACACCTGGATGAATCCTGAGGCTAGAAGATGCTCTTCTTCATCACAGTACCTTTGGTGACTAGGCAGGCGAAGTGACAGAGTTTTTCAGCTTTACTCAATGATTCCCTATGAGGATGGACCACGTTTTGAAGAAGAAGCCACTGGGATGCTGAGTCCAAGAATAAAAAGGAACTAAAGTATTTCTTGAGTGCAGCCGTTTGGCTCTTGCCAGTGCTCTCCTGTGGACAAATGTTCCTCCGACTGTAGAAGTTCTGTGAAGATGAAACTTGCTGTTGGCTTCTTACAGGCTTGGCAGTTGGAAGTAAGACCTCTTGGACCCTTGAATAAATTCTAGCGGTGACGGGTGCATAGGACACTTTTGGTGTAGGGTTTCAGAATATTGCAGTTTTCTGACTTTTGGTCCTTCAGTGCTGTAGCCACAGCATGGACTTCTGGATGGCTTCTGGTGACCTGGATTCGACCACTGGAGTGGACCTCAGACCTTCAACAAGTCTGGACCCTCAGGAAGTCTTCGCTAGCTTCTGGTGGTGGGAAACCCACTGATGTAGCTTCCTTTGCACTCACTGACTCTGGACGCTCTCTGTGAGAAAAAGTGCCCAGTGATGATGGCAAGGATGTCCTTAAAAATGTTCTTAGGCAGTTTGTAACTTTTGCAGCTCTTTGCATCCTGCAGCACTATGCCAAGGTACCCCATCTTCTCGGTGGTAGACAGCAACAGCTTCCAGCAGTCACGAAATGCACCTCCAGACCCTGGGTGATACCAATTGACTTCTTTGACTCAAGATGTCCATGCACTCCTCTTCGGGACTAACAAATACCCCTTCTCCGGATGGCAGGCATACAGGACTGGCTTCCAGTGCACTTCTGATGTAGAGCAGCAGTTTGCACGATGGTCCCTCATAGCTTGGAAGAGGTCTCCTTCGCAGGATCTCTCTGGATCAGTCCTTGGAAGGATACGGCAGATTTTGGATTACACCAAGAAATGCAGCAGCAGACTTCATCTTGTTTCAGCTTCTACTTCAGCTTCTGAACAAATTGGTAAGTGAGAGGTCCGCATATATATATACATCTGTTCCCCATTCACTCTGGCTGAGCCAGGCTCAGTCAGCCAATCACGCAGAAGGGTATTCAGGCAGCCAAACAGGCTCATAGGCATTCAGGCCATTCACTCCACCCAGGCACCTATAACACAGAATGTTGATTGGACAAGTACCCAGTTTTTCAGCACAATACACTGCATTCATGTCAGTTTCTGTCAGAGGTGTCTCATTCATTGTGTCACACACACAGAAAGCAGGGATTGTCAGAGGAGAAGGAAGGGCGGTGGACCAGGGATGTTTAATGAATCAGATGGTGTCATCACTTATTTCATGTTACATTGACTTTCTTTGGAAGCTGTCGCAGGCGACTACAGTAACATTTCGAGTTTCCAGCAGAGTTACGTGGCGTGCAGTGGGCTCAAGATTCAATTCTCTAACCTTTTCAGAAACCTTGGTGAAACGCCAGTGCTGGTGCTGTTGTGGTGCAGCAGTGCCATGAGCACAACAGAATGTGGGCAGAGCATTTGTGAATGAGTGAAAATGGCTGCAGTAACGTGGAGGAAACCCATTGTTTAAACACTGACTTCAACAAAACCCTGCAAGAGTAAGGGGATTGTGGTTAGGTAAGCGCTGTGGTTGCTCTGTCCTCCCACACCCATCGGTAATCTTACAGTGAGTAGACTCTCCACCCTGCTAATTTGTTGCTCCTGGTAGTAGTGGGGAGGCTTGTGACCTCAGTGATCCCGGGAATTTTGAAAGAACACTAACAGCAAAACAGTCAGGTTTTACTGTTTGCTCCAACAGGTGAACTTCAATAAAACGGTCAGGTTTTACTGTTTTCCTAAACCAAGGAGGAACTACAGTATAGTGAGCACAGGGTTGCTGATTCATTTAGTTAGCTGCCTCATTTATACCACACTCTGGTCTTTGTGACTTTTGGCCTGCTTGGACCACAGGCACATACCGATATGAAGAATAAAATTCCACGAATATTGTTGCCATGAAGAACCCCAAACAGCACCGCTACGGTCTGCACACTAGGTCAACCATAGGGGGATGATACCTTGCAGTCCCTCTGCCCTGACTGCACTTTTCAGAAAGCCTCTCTGCACAAAAAAAGACAAACTATCTTCTCTTGAGGGCCAACTAAAAATTACTTTGGAGAGTGTAAAACCACCTGCTGAAGTGGGGCCAAATGTAAAGCAATTATCCTTTGCCATTGCTTCGATTTCAGGAAAATATTGTCTTCCTGCTTCTCCGCTCCTGGACAACAATGAATCTCTATTGAATCTCTGTTGAACTCTCCAGAGACATTCACAGGGATTTTCTGAAGTGGATCATGACCATGTCATCGGTACTAACCTCTCCACTAGTCCCATTCTTGAAGGTCTGGTCCATCCTACAGAAGGCTCAAGAAGTGAGAGTGATAATGCTAGTTATAGTGATAGTGGCAGTGTTCCTGAGAATCATATTTATGCCAGCACTGTGTCAATCTCATACAATGGGGATATACCATGAGTTACAATGCTTAATGTTATTCTTTCCAAGTTGGACGCCCTCTTACTATTATGCACCAATTTGGCTGAGGACTAATGAGACCTGAAAAAAACCCTGGTTAGGGTGGTTCATGTCATCTTAGGTTGCAATCCTGATCTTATCCAAATGTAAGGGGGCTTTGAGTCCCCTAATGCCCCACGATCATTACCTGGGGTTCCACCGGATACAGTTCCTCCTGGCAATACATAGACAGACCAAGTGACAGTAACAGCGGAAACCAAAGAACATGCCATTGCCATTGCTGCATTATGCAATAAACTGCTGATGATGGAGAGCACCCCCTGTGAGGGCATAACAAAAAAACTGTGATTAAGGCCCGACATTGACCTATTTACGAGTCACGATTAGCCGGTTGCCTTAACTCAACTGCACTCACTGTTCCACTGCCCCATTCTGACTCAGTTCCTTGTAAAGTCCCTGTATCCCTTTTGAATATGCCTTGGTTACCAGAGACCATGGTGATGGAACGACTAGACAGGTGGTACTGCATGGGCCCATGGACAAATGGCTTCATCCTGATGTCTCTACTGCAGTCCCTGCAGAAATGGCAACACCCAGATTGGTTCTAGACAATGGGAAACCCTTGCCAAATCAGCAGCCCCTGTTGTTTGTTCCACCCCAGCTCTCTATGATGCCAACCTGTACAACTCAAAGTAGGAATGTACTCCCCCCTTTAACTCAACGTGTCATTTTGAATTCACCAACTATGCCCAGAAGATCCTCTCACATCAATTTTGGACATGTGCCACTATGGGGGAGACTAGTTAAAATTGAGGAAATGAACCCGACTGCTGAGAGCCCATGTTTAAATAGATTGTTCTTATTGACTATGGAAGCAGTTCCCGGGTCTGTCAGCTATTACTACTGAAGACATTTTGCGGGTGGAGCTCCAGGCTCTGTATAGCCCCACAAAATGGGTACTCATAGAATTTGCATCATCTGCAGTGATTTCTGTATTATATGTGTGTTCCAGTCTGTTGTTCAATTTGGGTTTCCAACTTACTGTGTGTCGCAAAAGATTGATCAAGCTACATGTTGTTGTTAAGTCTTTGGGCCAAGTCAGTATTCGACTTGAGCCTAACTCTGTCTACGTCCAATGGTAATGTAACGTTTATTTATAACGTGCCTGTACACAGGAAAGTGTTTCAAAGTGCTCAAGGAAGGTGGGAACATGGGAAAAAACAACAGTCGCTCAGAGCCCTTGAAATTCTGAGATGATAATAGACTGCAAGGGCAGAGTAAGCGTATATAATACATTTATTAGTTGAGATACAATAGGTCTGACGATGATTCTGCATATTTACCAAGTGCAATTAAGGGGTGAAGACATGGACAGACGATCTTCCAGTACAGTGATTCGGATCATGCAAGTGCACAGACGGTCACAGGGAGTGGGAGGTCCAAGTGCACCCAGTCGGTGGAGACTGGGGTAAGTGCAGAGAGAGCCAATTCCTAGGGTTATTTCTCAAGTGCAGTGATGGAGGGTGTGGTGTAGGGCCCTGAGGCAAGTGCGAGGGAGGACTGGCGGGGGTGCCTGCGACCTGTGAGACTATGAGGTACACGAGGCGGCCAGTCAGCAAGTTGTAAGGAATGAGGAGGCAGATAAGGGGAGTGCAAAGAGCTTGGTTAGCAGGATAGAGGGAGAGAGAAGGAAGAGGAAGGTCTTGAGTAGTTTCCGGAACTTAAGAAGATCCTGCTCACAGGGTGGGTGGCAGGGAGGCTATTCCAGAGGGAGCCACCTGCTGAGGATAAGGATCTCCCTTTCAATCTCTGTTTGGAGAACCGGCTCACTTGCAGAAGGTTGGAGGTAGATGAGCGGAGGACTCATGAGGGACAGTATTTAGGTAGGCAGCATTGCAAGTAGGTAGGTCCCAGGCTCCAGAAAGCTTTGTGGACAATGCAGAGGGTCTTGAACTTTATCCTTGCAGCCACAGGGAGTCAGTGAAGGGATTTCAGTGCCAGAGAAATGTGGTCCCTGGGCTTGAGGCCAAGGATAAGTCTTGCGGTACTGTTCTGGATGAGTTGCAGAGGACGCAGGGCAGAAGCAAAGAGGTTGAGGAAGAAGCTGTTGCAATAGTTCCACCTAGAGAGAACCAGGGCTCTCGAGACAGTGAGCTGCTGGGGGAAAGTGAGAAAAGGTAGCGTGCCTCTGAGGAAATGCAGCAGATAGTTAGACTTTTTAGAGATGTCTGAAATGTGAGAGGAGAAGGAGAGAGTGGAATCGATGATTACCCCAAGGTTTTTAGCCTCGCAGCTGGGTGCGGGCGCAGGACCAAGGGATGCCGGCCAGAGTGAGAATGGGAAAGTGGGAGCAAGGATCCCGATGCAAACAATCTAAGTCTTGCTGGCATTGAGGAAAAAATAATTTAAGGTCCAACCGTTTAAGAGCCATAGCTTGGCATTTCCATTGGGTGAAGCTCCTTGCAATCTACACACGACAAGAGAGGCTGTACGTTGGGTCCCAGAAACCGTCTTTCTACACAACCAATGACAATCCACATCATCAAATGTCGCACATTGGGCCTGTTATTTTTCTTTTTATCCAGATCAGTTTGTTGGCATCCCTTGTGCCCTCTCAAGTTGGATTCCATGATTCTCACATGGGTGATCCTGCTTCTGTCCAAATTACGATGCCCAGGGTCCAAGAGGCGGCCCTGCGCATCCTGCTGGTGGGGCTTTGGATGTCGTCCCTATGCCTTTTGGGTGTTTGAGATTCCTTTTGTGGAACATTGCAGGGATTTGTAAACATTTGGATGGCTGGGATTGATGCACTTTTATTTGCAGGTTCCATGTAATAGTCTTTCAAGAGACTTGGGTGGTTGACCCTATAGTGTTACAGGGTTAACTCCTTTTTCCATTCTTGCCATGAAGGGCCCCAAAGGGAGAATGTCTGGAGGCCTCTATGTTGTTGTTAAGTCTTTGAGCCAAGTCAGTATTCGACTTGAGCCTAACTCTGTCTACATCCAATGGTAATGGAAAAGGTAACGTTTATTTATAAAGTGCCTGTACACAGGAAATTGTTTCAAATCGCACAAGGAAGGTGGGAATGTGGGTAAAAACAACAGTTGCTCAGAGTCCTTGACATTCTGAGATGATAATAGACTGCAAAGGCAGAGTAAGTGCATATAATACATTTATTAGTTGAGATACAGCAAATAGGTCTGACGATGATTCTGCGTATTTACCAAGTGCAATTAAGGGGTGAAGACAAGGACAGACGATCTTCCGGCACAGTGATTTGGATTGTGCAATTGCACAGATGGTCACAGGGACAGGGAGGTCCAAGTGCACCCAGTCGGTGGAGGCTGGGGTAAGTGCAGAGAGAGACAATCTCTAGGGTTATTTCTTAAGTGCAGTGATGGAGAGTGTGGTGTAGGGCCCTGAGGCAAGTGCGAGGGAGGACTGGCGGGGTTGCCTGGGACCTGTGAAACTATGAGGTACATGAGGCAGACAGTCAGCAAGCTGTAAGGAATGAGGAGGCAGAGGGGGAGAGTGTAAAGAGCTAGGTTAGCAGGGTAGAGGGAGAGAGAAGGAAGAGGAGAAGAGGAAGGGAAGAGGAAGGTCTTGAGTAGTTCCCGGAACTTAAGAAGATCATGCTCACGGGGTGGGTGGCAGGGAGGCTATTCCAGAGGGAGCCACCTGCTGAGGATAAGGATCTCCCTCTCAATCTCTGTTTGGAGAACCGGCTCACTCGCAGAAGGTTGGAGGTAGATGAGTGGAGGACTCATGAGGGACAGTGTTTTGGTAGGGAGCATTGCAAGTAGGTAGGTCCCAGGCTCCAGAAAGCTTTGTGGACAATGCAGAGGGTATTGAACCTGATCCTTGCAGCCACAGGGAGCCAGTGAAGGGATTACAGTGCCAGAGAAATGTGGTCCCTGGGCTTGAGGCCAAGGATAAGTCTTGCGGTTCTTTTCTGGATGAGTTGCAGAGGGCGCAGGGCAGAAGCAGAGAGGTTGAGGAAGAAGAACCAGGGCTCTCGAGACAGTGAGCTGCTGGGGGAAAAGGAGAAAAGGTAGAGTGCCTCTGAGGAAATGTAGCAGATAGTTATACTTTTTAGAGATGTCTGCAATGTGAGATGAGAAGGAGAGAGTTGAGTCGAAGATTACCCCAAGGTTTTTAGCCTCGCAGCTGGGTGCCGGCGCAGGTCCAAGGGAGGCCGGCCAGAGTGAGAGTGGGAAAGCGGGAGCAGGGATCCCGATGCAAACAATCTCAGTCTTACTGGCATTAAGGTAAAGGTCATTTAAGGTCCAACTGTTTAAGAGCCATAGTTTGGCATTTGCATTGGGTGAAAGTCCTTGCAATCTACACACGACAAGAGAGGCTGTCTGTGGGTCCCAGAAACCGTCTTTCTACACAACCAATGACAATCCACATCATCAGATGTCCCACATTGGCCTGTTATTTTTTCTTTTATCCAGATCAGTTTGTTGGCATCCCTTGTGCCCTCTCAAGCTGGATTCCAAACATGAATAATAATATGCCATAGACTGATTCTCATGTGGGTGATCCTGCTTCTGTCCAAATTACGATTCCCAGGGTCCTAGAGGCGGCCCTGCGCATCCTGCTGGTGGGGCTTTGGATGTCGTCACTGTGCCTTTTGGGTGTTTTAGACTCCTTTTGTGGAACATTGCAGGGATTTGTAAATATTTGGATGACCGGGATTGGTGCACTTTTAGTTGCAGGTTCCATGTAATAGTCTTTCAAGAGACTTGGGTGGTTGACCCTATAGTGTTACAGGGTTACCTCGTTTTTCCATTCTTGCCATGAAGGGTCCAAAAGGGAGACTGTCTGGAGGCCTCCTGATCTGGATTGATGTGTCACTGGGCTGGCCGTCAGACGTTGTGCAAACCAATTGCACTGACTCCAAATGCTTTTTATCAGGGTTGACGACAAGGAATTGTTCTGTTTAATTAACATCTACAACAGACCATCATTACCGCATGGCTTATCAACTCGTAATAAACTTCAAGACTTCAAGACAAAGTTTGTACCGATTGTGGGTAAGGAAAAATTCAGCATTGTGGCAGGAGACTTTAACCTACACATGGAGCCCATTAGAGAGCTTGCAGGGTTTTGGGATGTCCAGGACTTAGCCTGGGATATACCTCCTTTAAAGGCTAAAACACTCACTCGAAAACACCAGATTGGTGCTGAATCTACCTGTACGATGTATGATTTAAACTTTAGGGCCTGTAATAGACGATTTCCAAATGATCTGCCCGCATGTCCCACTTTTAATGGCCTTAATGGCAGTGCGACCATTGATTATATTTTTATTTCTGCTAGAGACTGGGTTAGAGTAAACAATGTTGTGATATATATATGTAATGCAGTCATTCGATTCCCTGAATATGTGACCATCACGTATTTAGGCAATGGGTGTGAAGTGGGAGAATGGAAGACCAGGCTCCCGTCCTTCACCTCTCGCGCTTGGCCTAAAGGGTCACGACCCAGACACCTGCCACGAGAAGAGTTTGCCCATCTACCAGACGACCAAATACCCTGGTACAGGAACATACGGATGTGTCCATCTGCCTGCCCAGCAGCCCGCACTGGCCATGCCGACACCTGCGGCATGGATCAACTAGACTAAAACCTACATGTCGTTAGAGATGCCACGACGACCTAGCCAACGGTCAGCACCCCTGTACAAATATACACACTGGACACTCCCGCACCAATCTACACGAAGAATATACTCAGTGCTATGACGTAGGCGACAGACATACTCAAGGACGTGCATCTTTATTATTTTCCACATAGGCTTTCAAAATGCAGAAACGCAAGACGCATCATGAACTCATCTAAAAGAGCTTGCTTACGCTTCTCCTAAAACCAGTTGCCACAATGAGAAATATAATGAAGACACGATACTGGTCATAAGACAATATGGTACTGTATCCTAAAGCGCCTGTGCACCAAACGGTTCCACTTATACACCAGGCCTAAGTAGGCCGCAAGCAAGAGCTTCCATGGACGTTAAAAGAACAAGAGTCAGGTTGCTGATCCTGCAGAATGAGCCCGGCGAAGCAAACAGCCAAGGTTGCAATGTTGCAAACCCACATTCCGAGAGCAAACCATCAAGGGCACGATGTTGCAACCTCGCACGCCGCACACCAACGTTAAAGTCACACCTGCAAATTAAACCAGGCACAGAGTGGAAAAACAATATTAATTGTGCAGAATTCTGCCTCAAACCCGGTCCCACCTCACGTGACCAAGCCGAACCTGACAGGATGCCAAGCCCAGGAGGAAGAAGGCGTCTGGATCCCTCGTTACAAGACATAGGCAGATACAATTAAAAGGCTCAATGGACATCTGCGACAGTGGGAGTAGTCGGTCTTCCAGTTATGAATAAGTCCTCACATTGTCTGCACGTACCCATAGTGAAACATTGTTGCAAATGACAGGTACACCGAGAGCTGGGAACAGCGATGGTCCCAGGCTGGGAAGCTCGCGGGCGCACCAATCAGAACATGGGGCTCCTATCACTGACGCCATTAACATTAACCAATCATCAGGGGTCTTCACGTAACAATTCTCATGCATCTAATTGTAGGGACAACCCAGATATATCACCTGACTAACCCTTGTCCACTAATATTGTTCTCTATACGTATGCTATACTAACCCTACCACTCGAGCAACCAATTAAGAGTGGCGATAGGTTTTTTGCTAACTTTCCAAGGTGACGCAAGTAGCGCGTCATGCTAAGGTAAAAAGGGCCTGTGAGACCTACGATTGTGTGTGTGTCAGGACGGACGCGTGCGCTCCTTGACCCATCCCTGCCGTTTTTGTCTAATAAACAGCAGAGTCACCTTGCTTCTTGCGTGTGTCTCATACTCTATCTCATCTGGGATATACGGGAGGAGTTGGGGGCTCCCTGCCCGGAGGTCTGCGGACGGCCCGGCCGACCCCGGCAGAATTTCCCGCCGACAAGTTGGAGGCACTGCTGAGATCTGTTTAAGATCCGCCTTTTTATTTTTACTTTTTCCAGGCACTCCCGCTGCGAGGAGGCCCGGCGGCGCGGCCCCCTCTGCCGTTGCCCCCTTCTGAGGACTACAGGACCATCGCGGAGCTGCGAGAAGACCGGACAGCGCAATCCGGATTTAGGCCCTCGGGAGCCGGTTGAGAAGTATCCCGCCCGCGGTTGGTGAGTGTCCAGACGTGGTCCAGACGAGGGGAGGTGACGAGCCGCTTGGAGGGGTGCACGCAGTCGAGCGGCCCCGCATCAAGAGAACTTGGTGAGCATGACACGCACAACAAGCAATGCGAAATTGTGAGGGAGGGGGGAGGAATTAAATAAGGGAGGTGTTGCACAGGTGCGCGGCGAAGGTTTGACAATTTAGTGTTGGCAATGGAATGAATGGTAGTGGAACGAGTGCGAGAGCAGTCGGCTACGTCACGCGAGAGAGGGGGGCGGAGCACGAAAACATCACGTGCGGCCGCTCGTAGACACTGATTGGCCTAGGTCGCGACTACGTGTAAGGGTGGGTGTGTGTGGTTTCCTACTATTTGGCATTTATTGATCAATGAGTAGATGAGGATCCCTATTTTTCGAACAAGAAACTCGATAGGTAGATGACGTTTCCCTGTAGGCGGCAGCTAGTTAGTTGCCCAACACGGAAGATAATTGGCTGTTTAAGCCCTCCTGTTGAGGGGCGTATCACACGCGAGGCGACGCAGCGTGCGCAGTCCGATTATATTATTGATTTGATTACCTTGTTCCAGGAGTGACAGGAAGACAGCTGTAGGGTTAACGGGGGTAGATTGCAAGTGTATTTTGAACTTAAAGAATATATGAAGAACTTACCAGTAGCTCGAAGAGATCGGTGACGTCACCAGTAGGGCTTTCATAGGATATCGCGAGCACAAGGCATCTTCGTTTTGAGAGTGGTGGGGAAGAGAAATATGGTAAAAGAGTGGAAACGGAGATAAACGGTAAATGAGTTGATCGGGGAAAGGAGAAAGGGGGGCGTGGCTGCGCACGGAGAACGCCGGCCACGGCAAGTGTAAAAGGGGGAGGAGCACGTGAAAATAGGACGACTGTATAAGAGCGTCATAAGGGGTACGCAGCCGCAGGGGGCTACGTGCGCCTCGGCCGCAGGGGGCCGTAAGGGTGGTGTATAAAGAAAGAAAGACAGAAGAAAATATACAAATGTAAAATACCATATTTTTCATTAGCGGATTATCGTAAATCCCCAAACTTACGGGGCCAGGTAAACGATATAAGGTTGTATATTGTAAACTGCTAGTGAGATAAACTGCTACCAGATAGGGGAAGGGTAACCAGTGGAGCGCTACTATGTCATACGGGACAGGATCGGGAGGGTGGGGGAACACCCTCACTACCCCACTACAACACATATGCACAACACTGCCACCCCATAGGGAGAAACTGATTAAATATAGCATAGAATGGACCCAGGGGACGGATAACAAAATGCTAACACCGTGGCCGCCTAATGGTAGCTTCGATCCATATGCCCAACATTCACTGCTAAACCATCTGCACAATACATACAAGGGGAAGAAGTTGGCAAACCATGTGGAGGTGTTTAACTTATGGAGGATGTTCCAAGGGTCCCGACCAGGACCAAATGGAATGTTCACTATGGGGGAAACACCGGAAGAAAAAGAGATTAAGGAGGAAGGAGAGGATGGGAAAAAGGGGAGTGAAAGCACAAAGAACACGGGGAACGGAGGAGAGGGAGGAGAAAAGAATAATAAATCAGATGACATAAAAAAGGAACCGAGCAACGAGATACCCATAACACAGGGAGTGAAAACAGAGGGAGGGGGGTTCTACCCTTTAAGAGAATTAGGAGAAATAGAAAGAGGACAGTTAAGGGCGGCTGAGGGTTACTCGAACCCGGCATACAGCCCTCCACCATATGTGGCTCATAGGAAGATGCCAGCGGGGGAGGGGAGGACTGGAGAAGAGCAGACTGTGGAAATAGGAAATGATGAGTGGGTAGCTGCACAGATATTATTAAAATTACGAGGTTCATTAACTGGAGAAGAGAAGGAGGTAGTAAAGAAAACAGACGAGGATAATGCCAGGGAGAGTGAAATGAGGGGGGAAGAGCTATTACGACAAAAGGAAGAGATTTTGGAGGAACGACTAGCAAAGCTAAGGGATGAGCAGAATGAATTTATCAAACAGCTTGAGAGGGAGGAGAGAGAGAGAGCGAGGAAAAGGAAAGAAGGTAAGAACGAATTGGAAAAAATAAGGGAACGGAATGAGGAGCAAAGGCGAGAAGCTGAAAGGGTAAAAGCAGCAGCAGAAAGGGTATCAAGAGTAGTGCTGCGAGAGAAGAAAAGGGAAGAAGAAGAAAAAGAAAAAGAAATGGCAATGTGGAAGAGGAGGTTACTATCAGAAACAACTAAGAAATATGAAGAAGGGAGGGTAATAGAGAGCATAGTAGAAAGAGAAAGGGTGAAATGGGAAAGGAAGAAAGAGGATGAAAGAATATTGGAACAGATGAGCAGTGAAGTGATGGAGGAATTAAAAAGGAAAAGGGAGGAAAATAGTAGGGAGATGGAGGAGAGAAATGAAGGAGAAAGAGAAGATAGGAGTAGGGAGAGTGAAAGATGGGGGGATGTATATAGAAACACAGAAGTAGCGACAACATCAGCACAAGGGGGAGCAGTTGGTAAAGGAGAAAAAGGAGAACTGGACCTAATAGACTTACAAACAGTAACAATAAAAGGGAAAAAGACCGAGTGGGGGGTGCCGTTTATGACTGACTTTTGTAGTGAGGAAGAAGAAGGAGTGGAGAGGGAAGGAAGAAAAAGTGAAAGGGAAAGCTTAGATAAACTATACCTCACCCGAACCAACATAGACTCATCATGGATCAGTAGGAGAAAGGATGAGCTAGAGAGAAGTGAGGAGGGAGAGCAAGGACTAGCGGAAAGACAGACACATGAGGCCACACCATCCCCATCACGCCCTCCCCCATCGCACCCTACATGCTCAACCACCTCACGCTCGTTACGCAAAATAAAACTCGCGCCCTTCACAGACGAACTGACACCCTATGCATGTCGGCTTAGAGACCTCCCTAGTCGCAGGCAGGACAGACGAATACACATGCCCACATTAAATACAGGAAATGATGGAAGAAGGGGAAAAGATGGAGAAGAAAGAGTTACGAGCAGGGGTAATAAGGACGAAATTGAAGATGTAGAAGAAAGGGAAGAGGAGGAAGGGTGTGAGGACTCGATATTATGGAACATAAAGGGTGAAACGAGACACAACTTAATGCCACTTTTGTAGAGAGGAGGGGTTAGACCACAATATGTCCCTTGGAAGCATACAGATAAAGAAAATATAAAATGCAGGCTCCCATCATTAAGTGGAGGTGCGGGTAAGTGGATATATGAAATGGAAAAACACACCGCAGGACAGAAACTGGCAGTAGGAGATGTAAAGGGCCTTTTAATATCAATATTAGGGGATAGAGCGGATGACATTTGGAAGAGAGCGGGATTCCATGGGGTAACAATAACAAACACATTGCATGATGGGGCACCATTCGCAAACTGCAGACATGCACTATGGCAGGCACTGAGGGTACAGTACCCAGACACATCAGACATAGGAGCAATTACCTCCTGTAAGATGCGTGAGAATGAAGATCCTGTTGATTATATCCAGGAGATCCAAGAGAAGTGGCGCATGGAAACTAGAGAGCAATGGGATAAAACACCAGCAATATTCTATCATATACTAGTACAAGGGCACCCAGAAGGAGTTCAGAAACAACTAAAGAAAGTAGTGGGAATGGAAGCAAAACCATGGCCAGAAATACAACTGACTATAGTGCATCAGTGCAGGACATGGCAAGGAAAAATGAAACAAAAGGAAGAGGACAGGAAAACGGAAGAGGCTAAACTAGTACAGAAAAAACTTACTAAATACACAATGGAAGGGGCACTAATAACTACGCCCACAACAATGATCCAAAGCCCCACACAAGTAGTGGCTGCTCAAGATTCCGCCCAAATACCACCTTCACAGACTGTAACACAACAGGCGCCGCCACTGCAACCATACACAACCAACATGGGAGGAGGACACCCAATGCAAGGAGCCGGGTATTATAATTATAACAGGGGGAGAGGAGGATTTATGAGAGGGAGAGGATACGGATATAACACCCAACAGCAGGTGGGAGGACTTAGAAATTCCTACCCCACAGGGCAACCAGTATACCAGGACAACACAGGGAGCTTCCCATGGCAGAGTAGGGAACCACCGGTGTGTTGGAGTTGTGGACTATTAGGACACATGTCACGCACGTGTAGAGTTAGACCAGGAACACCATCATGGAGTGAACAGGGACAACCAAGGCCCTCACAGGAACAGCAGGGCCTACAACAACAGCAGACGTTGCAACAGGGAAATGAACAACAACAACAAATAACACAACAACAGCCACAGACATATTTGCTGCCACAACAACAGGTAGCGATGACACAACAACCCCAAGCACAACAAACACAACTGGGTAGGGTGACGGTCTTGGGACACAACCCTTACACAGGAAATGGCCAATCATTGTACCCTCAATAGGACAGCCCACAGACGGCCTTGGTGTGTCCCATCCTGTCAGTAACACCTAATAGTGCGGAGGAGCCACGCATAGAGGTAACGATAGGTGACAAAAAATTATCATTCCTTGTTGACACCGGGGCGACCCGGTCTTGCATAAGGGAAGGTAAATTTAAGATGTCAGGCGAAGCCATGAACACCCAAGGATTCTCTGGGGCTAGAGGGTTGGTTCCCTTTACTGATAACATTCCCTTATCTATTGGAGATTATGATCTGTCAGTTCCACTTTTATATTATAGTGCCTCACCAGTAAATATACTGGGGAGAGACATAATGAACAGGTTGAATATGACGATCTCCTTTACAGAGGACGGCATAATTTGCTCTACTCCAGGGATTAACATGCTCACAGCACGACAGATTATGCAAGCATACTGCGGACAGACAGCGATTAGGGCGGAGCCAGTAGATGGCGAACTATTCCAGTATGGAACAGGTATGGCATTTGCATGGATGCCAGGGATAGAAGGGAAAATATGGAGGAGGCCAGCAGCCTATCTGTTCAGACCAGAAACACCTGTTAATGAACCAGAAGGAAAGGTGGTTCTAATGGACATTGAGAGCATTATTGCAACAGCTGATTACATTGCTGTGCATGCCCAAGACAAAGAAGGAAGAGCATGGAGGGCAGTGATAGCACTAGCAGAAGGATGTAGGCTAACCCAGGTGTCAGATGAGGAGCTGTTCTCAGAAGAAAAGGAGGAAGGTGAAATGGTGTTCATGATGAGTGTAGAAATATTGCTAAGAGTGGCTTACAAACAAGTAGCACAGAAAATTGCAATGGCACTTGAGGCACCCGCATGCACCCCAGTCCCCTTCTTTAAGGAGGATATGTCAAAGGTACCCAAATCATTGTGGACTACTAGCCCTTATGACGTGGGGTGCATAAAAAGCATAGGGGGAGTAAGGATTAAATTGAAAAAAGGTGCAATACTCCCCAGAGTGAAACAGTACCCACTGTCAAAAGAGGCAGATGAGGGCATATATGAAACCATAACGGCCCTTATAAACAATGGCATATTGGTCCCCTCAGAATCACCAGGTAACACGGCTGTGTACCCAGTGCGCAAGTTTAAAGGGGGGTCTTGGTGCTTCATACAGGATCTCAGGCCCTTGAACAACATAGTAGAAGCAGAATATCCCGTAGCAGAAAACCCGGCAACAATATTGTGTGGCATTCCAGCAGAAGCCTCACGATTTACAGTGATCGACCTTAAAAATGCTTTTTTCTCAATACCATTGCACCCAGACTCACAAGATCTGACGAGCTTCACTTACCGAAACACAAAGTGGAAGCATACCAGATTGCCACAAGGGTATTGCGAATCACCCTCAATTTTCAATAGAGTAATACAGATGGATTTGGGTAACATTGAAGTGGAAAGCACAGTGTTGCAGTATGTGGATGACATAATAATTTGCAGTACAAACGAAAGTAAATGCAGAGAGGACTCCTTAAAGATGTTGACAATATTGGCTGAAAAAGGTTACAAGGTAGACATGGAAAAGATACAATACTGTTAAGAACAGGTACTTTACATTGGTCAACTTATATCCCAACATGGAAGAAAGATTGCACCACAAAGAGCACAGGCCATTTCAAGCACTCCAATGCCACAAACTGTGAGGGAACTGCAGCAATTCCTGGGCTGTGCAACTACTGTAGAGCATGGGTATTTGATTACAGCTCGTACATAGGACCCCTGCTTGAGGCTTTAAGGGAAGCTAATAAAGGGGAGAAAAAGCTGGGGTGGACGATGGGACCAATAGAGGAGGAGGCACAGACAACAGCAAACATAGATGTGGAGAAGAATGTCTGAATATAAGCTTGTGCGTATGACAGTGATGAACGTGAATGAAAAAGTAGCTGACAAATATATTTGGACTAAAAAGATGATACTTTTCCCTGTTGAAAGAGTTTCTTTTTACATGTGAACTTATATGTAATTACTGGTGTCACTAAATGTATGACCTGTTTACTACCTTGTCTGTCAATACCCTTCCCTGAAACCCTACCCGCGTCCATTCCCCGTCAATAGATATACTTGGCACTGGTAGTGCCAACAAAATGTTTACATCCATGCACTTAATGCACTTTTGTATCTTAAACAGGAACTACCATGGCATCTAACAGGCAGCCTGCAACGGATAGAATTAGTAGAATGAGAGAAATAGTAAATGAGAGATGCAGATATTCGTATGAGTGCGGATTATCTATATGCATTACAATGTTTTTTATGCTAATGTTTGGCTTGGTTACATATTGGTTTATAGCGTTCATCTCTATCGAGATGAATGAGTGGGGAGGGACTAACAGCACTGGGATTAACAGCACTACTGCCACCAATGTGGCTGCAAGTGTCCATTTGAGGGAAGGTGATTTTCTGATATGGGATGGAACTAAACTTGTATGGGGTTATCACACCACGCCATCCAACACTGTCATATCTGAAAAGAAGAGGCCACAGGATGAAATGCAAAACAACACAATGTCCCCACCTGGGATGCAAAGGTTTAATGCTCGCAGTTTAAATGACCGAAACCCATCCGCTATATCATGGTTGTACAATACGCCCACCAGTCAACCAGCCCCCCTCTGGGGTTTTTCTGTGTGGTGTAGTTGTCATGCTTGTGAATTAACTTTTGGGAATATTTACATACATAAATCTATCTTGTTTAGGATAGCCTCATGTTTGGGCTTTAAAATTACATATACAATAATATGAAACAAAACAATGTTGATCCCTCTGTCTATTTCCAAATTAACTCATAATAAAATTATATAGATTATCAACTTTTTTACCTTTAAACTGCTAACCTGTAAATCCTATCAGGCACTTAGAATAAAAAGCACAAAGCAGGACAAAGACCTAAAGTGTCAATGCAGCCGATTTCTTCTGTAAGTAGGTTCAGAAATGTATAGGAAGGACTCAACGTTCACCCGAAGTTCGTGAATTGATGAATGACTTCTCGGTGGTAAGGTTCCTGCTAAGAGAAAAGTATCTATTTGGGGCACTTTGGTTAGTGTAGAGGGTAGGGTTCCTTGTTTTTGTACTTTCAGCCATGAGTTTTGAAATCATATCCAGAAATAGCAAAGCCCATATATTCAAGTTCAAATTGAAAAGTAAAAAGTGAAACATAAAGCACAAAAATGACTGCTCTTCTGCTCGGTTGCTGAAATATATTATTTCGCTAGATCAGGGCAAATCATGACAGTGTGAACACTAACGGGACATCACTGTGTTTTTCTTTTTAGTAATAGTTAGTGGCATAGTAGGGGCCCCTGCATCCCCTTTGCTGCAATGTAGAGTGGGAGGGGCACAACCATCCCATGTCCAAGTCTGAGTGCATTCCCAGTTGGTGACATGCGTCTGTTGGATGTTTTCATGAGTTACCCTACAAAATCGGTTGCAAACTGACTAGCTTTTCTACCCAATTTCGTCCCAGAAAGTGTGCTGTATGATGCCCCCTTTTAACCCATTATTTAAAAAAAAATTCTCGGTTGACAACCCCTCGAACGCCTTTTGTTAATTTGGGCTCTTCACTACTCTCGTTCAATCTTGCATACGTGTGGCAAATATTTATTTCACTCTAATTAAAGAATTCATAAGCCCCCACTGGTGTGTAGTACATGTGGGTGTCAGGGGCCCGGCAGTGCCCTCTTGTTTGTACACTAGGTAAACATTTTAAGTTTTGATTAAAAAAAAGTGTGCACGTGTGCCACTGCAGTGGCATGATCATCAAGGGCATTGAACATGTGTGATGAGAAGGCATGGTGCAAAGGGGGGGCACCACATTTTGTGTTCCCACACTGCTAGGAATAATGCTTCGCTATTTGTCATTTGTCTGCCATGCAAAAAGTCTGCAATTAGCATCTGTTCTGCATAAACAGGGATTGCCAGGGCTCCGATATTAATTTGCTTACACCAGCTGCAGATCTGACTTTTTCCTCATTCGCTGCCTTACAACGATTCATAAACGTTTAAAACGTGAACGTACAATGTTTTAATGTGACTACACGTTCTTTGTTTATTGGGATACTATTAACCAAAATACCTCTAGTGTTTATTTTTAGATTTACAAGCAATATAATATATGACTCAGTTGAAATGATCTATAAAACTTGAATTCACATTAACTGTTGCATGTTATACGCGGGAAGGCGACAAAACGCCTTCTATTTGTAGATTGAGAGTGTTCTATTATTAAATGTACATGCACATACTATCATGACATCATAGAATGTAAATGACTCAATGTTAATCACAATTTAACATTTTTTTTTTATGTGTTCACTGGAAATGTTAGGGTAAATGGAAAATTACTAATGATAGGTTATTATGCAACGAAATCAACACACAAAAGTCAAACATGCCATTACCAAAGCTAAATAAGTAAATCAAAAAAAACATTCCCTGCCTAGTGCTACTCTAGAAGCCTCTTCTGTAAGTGACACCACTGAATCTATGCTTATAGGAGTGGCTCAAGGGCCATTAACAGACGATGAGAGGTTGTGTTGTTGTACTGAAGGACTGTTCATGTATTGTGGTTCTACAAATCATCTGGTTCATACCTGTCCCCAGGCACCTCCCAGAAAGCTGGGAAATGTCAGTTGAACATTCTTGAAAGGAACGCAAGTGTGGGAGAAAGAGGGGAGTCCCATGTCATCTGAGCAGGCCTCCATACAGGTCATGAACTTTTCAGCCATGGCGCTATTGGTGCTCAGCGTACACTTTTACTTACCTAATAATGAAGAATTTGAGGTATCCACCCTTGTTGATTCTGGGCTGACCGGTGTATTTATGGACCAGGAAGATGCCGCTTGTATGAGAAAACTGCGTGAAACCAAACCCTTGGCTCAGTCCGTTGGAGGAGTAGACAGCAGACCATTAAAAAGTGGTTCCATTGTAGAGAAAATGAAAGAGATCACCTTAAGAATCGGCCATCATGTGGAAACCATCACATTCTATATCATCACAGCAGCAAATTTCCTGTTGATACTTACATACATTAATTGAGTGGCACATATGTTTTTGGCTTCAGAATTCCATATTTCTAATAATAATATGTAAACAGCAAACTCAAGTACTATCTAACAGCTCAACAGACGTTTGAGAATGGAAAGGAATATCATTATCTTGTATGATACCTCGTCAATACAAATCCCTTCAGGAAGTGTTTCAGGAAGAAGAACCAAAGAACATACTACTTCACCTTCCAGAGGATTACTTTTTTGTATTCCTTCCGAACACTAGTGTTCTGTTTAGTCAGAAATGTTTGCTATCCCATGTTGAGAAAAGGACCCAAAGAGGATATCTGGACACTGATTTGAAAAATGGGTTCATTCGGCAATTTGCTTTTCAGGAGGTGCTTCTTTGTTCTTTATACTTAAAATGATGCAACAGAGCTCTGGCCTTGTATCGATTACAGGATTTTGAATAAGGTCACTAGGAACACTTAATTCAAGTGAAAGAAGGTGACCAGTGGAAAATAGTCGTCCGGACACCATTCAGTCACTTTGAGTATTGCATGATGTCATTTAGCCTGGTGAAAGCAGCTGCAATTTTTCTCAAGGTTACATGGACCTTTTATTCTCTGACTTATTGATGTAAGCAGTTGTCGTGTACCACAATGACATTTGATATTCTGTTGGAATCCCCAAGAATATCATACTCACATCACTGAGGTTCTTCATAGATTCTTAAGGAACCATCTAAGAGCCACCAGAGAAACATGCCATCAGTGCGTCCTCTGCCCCTTACTTGAGATGCATTCTTTCAGCTAATGATATTTCCATGGATTCACAAAAATCAAAGCGTTCTTGGATTGAAAGAGCCCCACTTCAATTAAGGAACTACAAATATTCCTCAGGTTGACACATTTTTACCATAAATAAATACTGGGATATTCTAGAACCAATTTACCTCTAACCCGATTGGTCAGGAAATGCATCATGTTTCAGTGGCACCATGCCACAGAACTTGCCTTTGACCATTTAAAAAGGATCTTCATTTGGACCCATAACCTGACACCAATGAGACCTGTATTTTGGAGGCTAATGCCTCAGATCAAGCAGTGGGAGCTGTAGTGAAGCAGCTACAGAAGTACCAAGAGGAACATCCTGATGCCTACTGCAGAATCTGAAAGGAATTATTCTGTTTGAGTGGAGACACCTCCTCATTGGTGCACTGAGCAGCACTGAAATATACGCATGGATTGTTACAACTGCTACAGAATTTCAACGGTCAGAACAGCTGACAAGTGAAATGGGCGCATTTATTTTCACAGTTCAAGTTCCATCGCACATACATTCTGGGAAACAAAAACATTGTTGCAGATTCTCTCTACAGGATGGGATGTAACCAGAATGAGTTGAGTAAAACACCTGAAAATGTTTTCCCCAATACATTGTTAATTCTAGCAGTGGATTCCTGCATTAAGAGAGTATGTTAAGTGACAGCCAAGGATCAGAATTGTTCCAACCTGAGACTTCAGGAAGTAATCAAAGAAAAAGAAGGCCTTTTCTTCTATAAGAAGAACTTGTATATACCTCTGGGCCCATTAAGACAAGAGGTGTTATCCTTATGTCATGACACATACCTTGCTGGACATCAGGGAATTGCGACTACACAATAACTATTTGTACACCAGTAATGGTGGTCTTTCATCAAACAATGATGTAAAGAATGATGTCAAATCTTGTGAAACCTGTGCACAAGTCAAAACCCCAAGATGATCAAAAGCAGAAAAATGACTTCAGCCTCAGCTCCCTTCGGCCCCATGGCAAAGGATCTTTACCAACTTTATTTTAGATTTGCCCCAGTCTGAAGGATGCAATACCATCATGGTGACTGTATATGGATCTAGCAAAATGACTAATGTCACCCGTATTTCTAACATATCCACAGCCTGGTAATTCCCCATTCAGGGAACCCGGACCCGGTATTCGGTAAGGGGGTAGCCATGGTGCTAATAGCACCATGGTTACCACCAACCTCGGAATGAGGCCCATAGTATCAGATCCTGTTCAACAGACTACATCACAGTTTTGGACGGCACAGTGCAAAGCTTTGGCAATAGAGAGCCTTGTCTTCAGGGTATTAACATGAAACTAATGGCTAAACAAAGAGGGTGAATCACATCTTAGAACATTACCTATGTTGTTTTGTCTCCACAACTCAGGACAAAGTTTCTCCTCATACCCACGGTTGAATTTTCAAACAATAGATCCTTACAATCGTCAATCGGTATGAGTCGCTTTGAAACCCCTATGGATTTCAGCCAAGATGGATACCAGCACTTCCATTGGTGGTATCCCCCCTTCCAGCTATAGCCTCAACCCTACAATATCTTCACAAGGTGCACGAACATCTACAACTGTGACGACTACAGGCCGCACAAGTAAAGACTATAAAACAAGCTGATAAGCGAAACACTAGTGCCTCGGCATATAAAAACAGCAACCCAGTTTGGTTATCATCCCACTGTCTGCCTAAAAATTTAGTTACTGGGAAGTTCTCTCCCATTTACTGCGGCAGAGGCATAGACAGGGTAGGGCTAGTCGGCAGCGCTGTGTGGGCATTTACAGATGTTAATGTTACTGCGGTGGGCACTAAATAACCTTCAGGCCCCACTTGTCAGAGAAACTTGGCTACGCCTATGTACTGCGGTCCCTTCAAGATCCAAAAAATACTCAATACAGTAACATATACATCACGTCTTTGCAGCTCTTGGAGTAGAATACATCCTGTCTTGCATGCTTCCATACAGAAGCCCTACATCCATAGTGCTCAGGAAGAAAAACCAAGAAGGTAACTGCCATCTCTTCAACGGGAGAAACAAGATGAGTTTGAAGTTCGAAAAATCAGTCATTCCTGATACTTTCAAGGAAGCTTAAAATAGCTAATTGATTGGAAAGGGTACCTTGTCGCGAAATTTGATCTGAACCAGAATGGCATGTACATGCTCCTCGACTGATCAGAGCAAACCATCTTAGACATCCTTGGAAACCGCGTGGCATGAGGCTTGGACCAGGGCATGCCGTCAAGATTTACCATGGTTTGCCCTAGCAGCGCTGGCGGCGGTTTACCTTTTTTCTCTGTGGTGCATTGTAAAGACTGGAGGGGGTTATCTGTATTTCTGCCCTCTGTATGGTAGCGTAAAAGCACAGAACGCCCCAGCAAGCCTCTCAATTTGGTAAACGTGGACGAGCAGTCGGGCTTAAGCTTTCAGGGGGTGATGCATGCTAGTTCTTAAGTACAGTGTTTTCCCCAAAGCACCCACAAAGGAATGTCCACCCACTATGTTCGGTGCTGACACGGCTTCTTTAAATAAAATAAGGTTTGCTACCACTACCATATATATATACGTATAAATAATAACACTTTGTACTTATTCAAAGAATGGCACATATATACACTCTATGTGGTACCACACTTTACTTAAATCCAGTAATTGGTTCACTAAATGCAGAACATTTTAAAAAGGCAGGTGGATTCCCAAGTAAGGTGTGACATCATAGAATAGGAAGGAAAGGCAGGTTAGGTATGAACAGAGGCAGAATACTTTCAACAAGTAATTCTGAGTGAGGGACGCCCCACCTGGGCAACCTGTAAAGGAAAAGTTAGCGAGTAACTTATGCTGTCTTTTACAGCCCAGTCCAATACTGTTCAATAACCTGGTGCTTTCTTTTAACAGGTTCTACCACCCCAAAGTACCTGAGAGGCCACAGGAGAGAATAATCTGGGACACCTGGATGAATCCTGAGGCTAGAAGATGCTCTTCTTCATCACAGTACCTTTGGTGACTAGGCAGGCGAAGTGACAGAGTTTTTCAGCTTTACTCAATGATTCCCTATGAGGATGGACCACGTTTTGAAGAAGAAGCCACTGGGATGCTGAGTCCAAGAATAAAAAGGAACTAAAGTATTTCTTGAGTGCAGCCGTTTGGCTCTTGCCAGTGCTCTCCTGTGGACAAATGTTCCTCCGACTGTAGAAGTTCTGTGAAGATGAAACTTGCTGTTGGCTTCTTACAGGCTTGGCAGTTGGAAGTAAGACCTCTTGGACCCTTGAATAAATTCTAGCGGTGACGGGTGCATAGGACACTTTTGGTGTAGGGTTTCAGAATATTGCAGTTTTCTGACTTTTGGTCCTTCAGTGCTGTAGCCACAGCATGGACTTCTGGATGGCTTCTGGTGACCTGGATTCGACCACTGGAGTGGACCTCAGACCTTCAACAAGTCTGGACCCTCAGGAAGTCTTCGCTAGCTTCTGGTGGTGGGAAACCCACTGATGTAGCTTCCTTTGCACTCACTGACTCTGGACGCTCTCTGTGAGAAAAAGTGCCCAGTGATGATGGCAAGGATGTCCTTAAAAATGTTCTTAGGCAGTTTGTAACTTTTGCAGCTCTTTGCATCCTGCAGCACTATGCCAAGGTACCCCATCTTCTCGGTGGTAGACAGCAACAGCTTCCAGCAGTCACGAAATGCACCTCCAGACCCTGGGTGATACCAATTGACTTCTTTGACTCAAGATGTCCATGCACTCCTCTTCGGGACTAACAAATACCCCTTCTCCGGATGGCAGGCATACAGGACTGGCTTCCAGTGCACTTCTGATGTAGAGCAGCAGTTTGCACGATGGTCCCTCATAGCTTGGAAGAGGTCTCCTTCGCAGGATCTCTCTGGATCAGTCCTTGGAAGGATACGGCAGATTTTGGATTACACCAAGAAATGCAGCAGCAGACTTCATCTTGTTTCAGCTTCTACTTCAGCTTCTGAACAAATTGGTAAGTGAGAGGTCCGCATATATATATACATCTGTTCCCCATTCACTCTGGCTGAGCCAGGCTCAGTCAGCCAATCACGCAGAAGGGTATTCAGGCAGCCAAACAGGCTCATAGGCATTCAGGCCATTCACTCCACCCAGGCACCTATAACACAGAATGTTGATTGGACAAGTACCCAGTTTTTCAGCACAATACACTGCATTCATGTCAGTTTCTGTCAGAGGTGTCTCATTCATTGTGTCACACACACAGAAAGCAGGGATTGTCAGAGGAGAAGGAAGGGCGGTGGACCAGGGATGTGTAATGAATCAGATGGTGTCATCACTTATTTCATGTTACATTGACTTTCTTTGGAAGCTGTCGCAGGCGACTACAGTAACATTTCGAGTTTCCAGCAGAGTTACGTGGCGTGCAGTGGGCTCAAGATTCAATTCTCTAACCTTTTCAGAAACCTTGGTGAAACGCCAGTGCTGGTGCTGTTGTGGTGCAGCAGTGCCATGAGCACAACAGAATGTGGGCAGAGCATTTGTGAATGAGTGAAAATGGCTGCAGTAACGTGGAGGAAACCCATTGTTTAAACACTGACTTCAACAAAACCCTGCAAGAGTAAGGGGATTGTGGTTAGGTAAGCGCTGTGGTTGCTCTGTCCTCCCACACCCATCGGTAATCTTACAGTGAGTAGACTCTCCACCCTGCTAATTTGTTGCTCCTGGTAGTAGTGGGGAGGCTTGTGACCTCAGTGATCCCGGGAATTTTGAAAGAACACTAACAGCAAAACAGTCAGGTTTTACTGTTTGCTCCAACAGGTGAACTTCAATAAAACGGTCAGGTTTTACTGTTTTCCTAAACCAAGGAGGAACTACAGTATAGTGAGCACAGGGTTGCTGATTCATTTAGTTAGCTGCCTCATTTATACCACACTCTGGTCTTTGTGACTTTTGGCCTGCTTGGACCACAGGCACATACCGATATGAAGAATAAAATTCCACGAATATTGTTGCCATGAAGAACCCCAAACAGCACCGCTACGGTCTGCACACTAGGTCAACCATAGGGGGATGATACCTTGCAGTCCCTCTGCCCTGACTGCACTTTTCAGAAAGCCTCTCTGCACAAAAAAAGACAAACTATCTTCTCTTGAGGGCCAACTAAAAATTACTTTGGAGAGTGTAAAACCACCTGCTGAAGTGGGGCCAAATGTAAAGCAATTATCCTTTGCCATTGCTTCGATTTCAGGAAAATATTGTCTTCCTGCTTCTCCGCTCCTGGACAACAATGAATCTCTATTGAATCTCTGTTGAACTCTCCAGAGACATTCACAGGGATTTTCTGAAGTGGATCATGACCATGTCATCGGTACTAACCTCTCCACTAGTCCCATTCTTGAAGGTCTGGTCCATCCTACAGAAGGCTCAAGAAGTGAGAGTGATAATGCTAGTTATAGTGATAGTGGCAGTGTTCCTGAGAATCATATTTATGCCAGCACTGTGTCAATCTCATACAATGGGGATATACCATGAGTTACAATGCTTAATGTTATTCTTTCCAAGTTGGACGCCCTCTTACTATTATGCACCAATTTGGCTGAGGACTAATGAGACCTGAAAAAAACCCTGGTTAGGGTGGTTCATGTCATCTTAGGTTGCAATCCTGATCTTATCCAAATGTAAGGGGGCTTTGAGTCCCCTAATGCCCCACGATCATTACCTGGGGTTCCACCGGATACAGTTCCTCCTGGCAATACATAGACAGACCAAGTGACAGTAACAGCGGAAACCAAAGAACATGCCATTGCCATTGCTGCATTATGCAATAAACTGCTGATGATGGAGAGCACCCCCTGTGAGGGCATAACAAAAAAACTGTGATTAAGGCCCGACATTGACCTATTTACGAGTCACGATTAGCCGGTTGCCTTAACTCAACTGCACTCACTGTTCCACTGCCCCATTCTGACTCAGTTCCTTGTAAAGTCCCTGTATCCCTTTTGAATATGCCTTGGTTACCAGAGACCATGGTGATGGAACGACTAGACAGGTGGTACTGCATGGGCCCATGGACAAATGGCTTCATCCTGATGTCTCTACTGCAGTCCCTGCAGAAATGGCAACACCCAGATTGGTTCTAGACAATGGGAAACCCTTGCCAAATCAGCAGCCCCTGTTGTTTGTTCCACCCCAGCTCTCTATGATGCCAACCTGTACAACTCAAAGTAGGAATGTACTCCCCCCTTTAACTCAACGTGTCATTTTGAATTCACCAACTATGCCCAGAAGATCCTCTCACATCAATTTTGGACATGTGCCACTATGGGGGAGACTAGTTAAAATTGAGGAAATGAACCCGACTGCTGAGAGCCCATGTTTAAATAGATTGTTCTTATTGACTATGGAAGCAGTTCCCGGGTCTGTCAGCTATTACTACTGAAGACATTTTGCGGGTGGAGCTCCAGGCTCTGTATAGCCCCACAAAATGGGTACTCATAGAATTTGCATCATCTGCAGTGATTTCTGTATTATATGTGTGTTCCAGTCTGTTGTTCAATTTGGGTTTCCAACTTACTGTGTGTCGCAAAAGATTGATCAAGCTACATGTTGTTGTTAAGTCTTTGGGCCAAGTCAGTATTCGACTTGAGCCTAACTCTGTCTACGTCCAATGGTTATGTAACGTTTATTTATAACGTGCCTGTACACAGGAAAGTGTTTCAAAGTGCTCAAGGAAGGTGGGAACATGGGAAAAAACAACAGTCGCTCAGAGCCCTTGAAATTCTGAGATGATAATAGACTGCAAGGGCAGAGTAAGCGTATATAATACATTTATTAGTTGAGATACAATAGGTCTGACGATGATTCTGCATATTTACCAAGTGCAATTAAGGGGTGAAGACATGGACAGACGATCTTCCAGTACAGTGATTCGGATCATGCAAGTGCACAGACGGTCACAGGGAGTGGGAGATCCAAGTGCACCCAGTCGGTGGAGACTGGGGTAAGTGCAGAGAGAGCCAATTCCTAGGGTTATTTCTCAAGTGCAGTGATGGAGGGTGTGGTGTAGGGCCCTGAGGCAAGTGCGAGGGAGGACTGGCGGGGGTGCCTGCGACCTGTGAGACTATGAGGTACACGAGGCGGCCAGTCAGCAAGTTGTAAGGAATGAGGAGGCAGATAAGGGGAGTGCAAAGAGCTTGGTTAGCAGGATAGAGGGAGAGAGAAGGAAGAGGAGAAGAGGAAGGTCTTGAGTAGTTTCCGGAACTTAAGAAGATCCTGCTCACAGGGTGGGTGGCAGGGAGGCTATTCCAGAGGGAGCCACCTGCTGAGGATAAGGATCTCCCTTTCAATCTCTGTTTGGAGAACCGGCTCACTTGCAGAAGGTTGGAGGTAGATGAGCGGAGGACTCATGAGGGACAGTATTTAGGTAGGCAGCATTGCAAGTAGGTAGGTCCCAGGCTCCAGAAAGCTTTGTGGACAATGCAGAGGGTCTTGAACTTTATCCTTGCAGCCAAAGGGAGTCAGTGAAGGGATTTCAGTGCCAGAGAAATGCGGTCCCTGGGCTTGAGGCCAAGGATAAGTCTTGCGGTACTGTTCTGGATGAGTTGCAGAGGACGCAGGGCAGAAGCAAAGAGGTTGAGGAAGAAGCTGTTGCAATAGTCCCACCTAGAGAGAACCAGGGCTCTCGAGACAGTGAGCTGCTGGGGGAAAGTGAGAAAAGGTAGCGTGCCTCTGAGGAAATGCAGCAGATAGTTAGACTTTTTAGAGATGTCTGAAATGTGAGAGGAGAAGGAGAGAGTGGAATCGATGATTACCCCAAGGTTTTTAGCCTCGCAGCTGGGTGCGGGCGCAGGACCAAGGGATGCCGGCCAGAGTGAGAATGGGAAAGTGGGAGCAAGGATCCCGATGCAAACAATCTAAGTCTTGCTGGCATTGAGGAAAAAATAATTTAAGGTCCAACCGTTTAAGAGCCATAGCTTGGCATTTCCATTGGGTGAAGCTCCTTGCAATCTACACACGACAAGAGAGGCTGTACGTTGGGTCCCAGAAACCGTCTTTCTACACAACCAATGACAATCCACATCATCAAATGTCGCACATTGGGCCTGTTATTTTTCTTTTTATCCAGATCAGTTTGTTGGCATCCCTTGTGCCCTCTCAAGTTGGATTCCATGATTCTCACATGGGTGATCCTGCTTCTGTCCAAATTACGATGCCCAGGGTCCAAGAGGCGGCCCTGCGCATCCTGCTGGTGGGGCTTTGGATGTCGTCCCTATGCCTTTTGGGTGTTTGAGATTCCTTTTGTGGAACATTGCAGGGATTTGTAAACATTTGGATGGCTGGGATTGATGCACTTTTATTTGCAGGTTCCATGTAATAGTCTTTCAAGAGACTTGGGTGGTTGACCCTATAGTGTTACAGGGTTAACTCCTTTTTCCATTCTTGCCATGAAGGGCCCCAAAGGGAGAATGTCTGGAGGCCTCTATGTTGTTGTTAAGTCTTTGAGCCAAGTCAGTATTCGACTTGAGCCTAACTCTGTCTACATCCAATGGTAATGGAAAAGGTAACGTTTATTTATAAAGTGCCTGTACACAGGAAATTGTTTCAAATCGCACAAGGAAGGTGGTAATGTGGGTAAAAACAACAGTTGCTCAGAGTCCTTGAAATTCTGAGATGATAATAGACTGCAAAGGCAGAGTAAGTGCATATAATACATTTATTAGTTGAGATACAGCAAATAGGTCTGACGATGATTCTGCGTATTTACCAAGTGCAATTAAGGGGTGAAGACAAGGACAGACGATCTTCCGGCACAGTGATTTGGATTGTGCAATTGCACAGATGGTCACAGGGACAGGGAGGTCCAAGTGCACCCAGTCGGTGGAGGCTGGGGTAAGTGCAGAGAGAGACAATCTCTAGGGTTATTTCTTAAGTGCAGTGACGGAGGGTGTGGTGTAGGGCCCTGAGGCAAGTGCGAGGGAGGACTGGCGGGGTTGCCTGGGACCTGTGAAACTATGAGGTACATGAGGCAGACAGTCAGCAAGCTGTAAGGAATGAGGAGGCAGAGGGGGAGAGTGTAAAGAGCTAGGTTAGCAGGGTAGAGGGAGAGAGAAGGAAGAGGAGAAGAGGAAGGGAAGAGGAAGGTCTTGAGTAGTTCCCGGAACTTAAGAAGATCATGCTCACGGGGTGGGTGGCAGGGAGGCTATTCCAGAGGGAGCCACCTGCTGAGGATAAGGATCTCCCTCTCAATCTCTGTTTGGAGAACCGGCTCACTCGCAGAAGGTTGGAGGTAGATGAGTGGAGGACTCATGAGGGACAGTGTTTTGGTAGGGAGCATTGCAAGTAGGTAGGTCCCAGGCTCCAGAAAGCTTTGTGGACAATGCAGAGGGTATTGAACCTGATCCTTGCAGCCACAGGGAGCCAGTGAAGGGATTACAGTGCCAGAGAAATGTGGTCCCTGGGCTTGAGGCCAAGGATAAGTCTTGCGGTTCTTTTCTGGATGAGTTGCAGAGGGCGCAGGGCAGAAGCAGAGAGGTTGAGGAAGAAGAACCAGGGCTCTCGAGACAGTGAGCTGCTGGGGGAAAAGGAGAAAAGGTAGAGTGCCTCTGAGGAAATGTAGCAGATAGTTATACTTTTTAGAGATGTCTGCAATGTGAGATGAGAAGGAGAGAGTTGAGTCGAAGATTACCCCAAGGTTTTTAGCCTCGCAGCTGGGTGCCGGCGCAGGTCCAAGGGAGGCCGGCCAGAGTGAGAGTGGGAAAGCGGGAGCAGGGATCCCGATGCAAACAATCTCAGTCTTACTGGCATTAAGGTAAAGGTCATTTAAGGTCCAACTGTTTAAGAGCCATAGTTTGGCATTTGCATTGGGTGAAAGTCCTTGCAATCTACACACGACAAGAGAGGCTGTCTGTGGGTCCCAGAAACCGTCTTTCTACACAACCAATGACAATCCACATCATCAGATGTCCCACATTGGCCTGTTATTTTTTCTTTTATCCAGATCAGTTTGTTGGCATCCCTTGTGCCCTCTCAAGCTGGATTCCAAACATGAATAATAATATGCCATAGACTGATTCTCATGTGGGTGATCCTGCTTCTGTCCAAATTACGATTCCCAGGGTCCTAGAGGCGGCCCTGCGCATCCTGCTGGTGGGGCTTTGGATGTCGTCACTGTGCCTTTTGGGTGTTTTAGACTCCTTTTGTGGAACATTGCAGGGATTTGTAAATATTTGGATGACCGGGATTGGTGCACTTTTAGTTGCAGGTTCCATGTAATAGTCTTTCAAGAGACTTGGGTGGTTGACCCTATAGTGTTACAGGGTTACCTCGTTTTTCCATTCTTGCCATGAAGGGTCCAAAAGGGAGACTGTCTGGAGGCCTCCTGATCTGGATTGATGTGTCACTGGGCTGGCCGTCAGACGTTGTGCAAACCAATTGCACTGACTCCAAATGCTTTTTATCAGGGTTGACGACAAGGAATTGTTCTGTTTAATTAACATCTACAACAGACCATCATTACCGCATGGCTTATCAACTCGTAATAAACTTCAAGACTTCAAGACAAAGTTTGTACCGATTGTGGGTAAGGAAAAATTCAGCATTGTGGCAGGAGACTTTAACCTACACATGGAGCCCATTAGAGAGCTTGCAGGGTTTTGGGATGTCCAGGACTTAGCCTGGGATATACCTCCTTTAAAGGCTAAAACACTCACTCGAAAACACCAGATTGGTGCTGAATCTACCTGTACGATGTATGATTTAAACTTTAGGGCCTGTAATAGACGATTTCCAAATGATCTGCCCGCATGTCCCACTTTTAATGGCCTTAATGGCAGTGCGACCATTGATTATATTTTTATTTCTGCTAGAGACTGGGTTAGAGTAAACAATGTTGTGATATATATATGTAATGCAGTCATTCGATTCCCTGAATATGTGACCATCACGTATTTAGGCAATGGGTGTGAAGTGGGAGAATGGAAGACCAGGCTCCCGTCCTTCACCTCTCGCGCTTGGCCTAAAGGGTCACGACCCAGACACCTGCCACGAGAAGAGTTTGCCCATCTACCAGACGACCAAATACCCTGGTACAGGAACATACGGATGTGTCCATCTGCCTGCCCAGCAGCCCGCACTGGCCATGCCGACACCTGCGGCATGGATCAACTAGACTAAGACCTACATGTCGTTAGAGATGCCACGACGACCTAGCCAACGGTCAGCACCCCTGTACAAATATACACACTGGACACTCCCGCACCAATCTACACGAAGAATATACTCAGTGCTATGACGTAGGCGACAGACATACTCAAGGACGTGCATCTTTATTATTTTCCACATAGGCTTTCAAAATGCAGAAACGCAAGACGCATCATGAACTCATCTAAAAGAGCTTGCTTACGCTTCTCCTAAAACCAGTTGCCACAATGAGAAATATAATGAAGACACGATACTGGTCATAAGACAATATGGTACTGTATCCTAAAGCGCCTGTGCACCAAACGGTTCCACTTATACACCAGGCCTAAGTAGGCCGCAAGCAAGAGCTTCCATGGACGTTAAAAGAACAAGAGTCAGGTTGCTGATCCTGCAGAATGAGCCCGGCGAAGCAAACAGCCAAGGTTGCAATGTTGCAAACCCACATTCCGAGAGCAAACCATCAAGGGCACGATGTTGCAACCTCGCACGCCGCACACCAACGTTAAAGTCACACCTGCAAATTAAACCAGGCACAGAGTGGAAAAACAATATTAATTGTGCAGAATTCTGCCTCAAACCCGGTCCCACCTCACGTGACCAAGCCGAACCTGACAGGATGCCAAGCCCAGGAGGAAGAAGGCGTCTGGATCCCTCGTTACAAGACATAGGCAGATACAATTAAAAGGCTCAATGGACATCTGCGACAGTGGGAGTAGTCGGTCTTCCAGTTATGAATAAGTCCTCACATTGTCTGCACGTACCCATAGTGAAACATTGTTGCAAATGACAGGTACACCGAGAGCTGGGAACAGCGATGGTCCCAGGCTGGGAAGCTCGCGGGCGCACCAATCAGAACATGGGGCTCCTATCACTGACGCCATTAACATTAACCAATCATCAGGGGTCTTCACGTAACAATTCTCATGCATCTAATTGTAGGGACAACCCAGATATATCACCTGACTAACCCTTGTCCACTAATATTGTTCTCTATACGTATGCTATACTAACCCTACCACTCGAGCAACCAATTAAGAGTGGCGATAGGTTTTTTGCTAACTTTCCAAGGTGACGCAAGTAGCGCGTCATGCTAAGGTAAAAAGGGCCTGCGAGACCTACGATTGTGTGTGTGTCAGGACGGACGCGTGCGCTCCTTGACCCATCCCTGCCGTTTTTGTCTAATAAACAGCAGAGTCACCTTGCTTCTTGCGTGTGTCTCATACTCTATCTCATCTGGGATATACGGGAGGAGTTGGGGGCTCCCTGCCCGGAGGTCTGCGGACGGCCCGGCCGACCCCGGCAGAATTTCCCGCCGACAAGTTGGAGGCACTGCTGAGATCTGTTTAAGATCCGCCTTTTTATTTTTACTTTTTCCAGGCACTCCCGCTGCGAGGAGGCCCGGCGGCGCGGCCCCCTCTGCCGTTGCCCCCTTCTGAGGACTACAGGACCATCGCGGAGCTGCGAGAAGACCGGACAGCGCAATCTGGATTTAGGCCCTCGGGAGCCGGTTTAGAAGTATCCCGCCCGCGGTTGGTGAGTGTCCAGACGTGGTCCAGACTAGGGGAGGTGACGAGCCGCTTGGAGGGGTGCACGCAGTCGAGCGGCCCCGCATCAAGAGAACTTGGTGAGCATGACACGCACAACAAGCAATGCGAAATTGTGAGGGAGGGGGGAGGAATTAAATAAGGGAGGTGTTGCACAGGTGCGCGGCGAAGGTTTGACAATTTAGTGTTGGCAATGGAATGAATGGTAGTGGAACGAGTGCGAGAGCAGTCGGCTACGTCACGCGAGAGAGGGGGGCGGAGCACGAAAACATCACGTGCGGCCGCTCGTAGACACTGATTGGCCTAGGTCGCGACTACGTGTAAGGGTGGGTGTGTGTGGTTTCCTACTATTTGGCATTTATTGATCAATGAGTAGATGAGGATCCCTATTTTTCGAACAAGAAACTCGATAGGTAGATGACGTTTCCCTGTAGGCGGCAGCTAGTTAGTTGCCCAACACGGAAGATAATTGGCTGTTTAAGCCCTCCTGTTGAGGGGCGTATCACACGCGAGGCGACGCAGCGTGCGCAGTCCGATTATATTATTGATTTGATTACCTTGTTCCAGGAGTGACAGGAAGACAGCTGTAGGGTTAACGGGGGTAGATTGCAAGTGTATTTTGAACTTAAAGAATATATGAAGAACTTACCAGTAGCTCGAAGAGATCGGTGACGTCACCAGTAGGGCTTTCATAGGATATCGCGAGCACAAGGCATCTTCGTTTTGAGAGTGGTGGGGAAGAGAAATATGGTAAAGGAGTGGAAACGGAGATAAACGGTAAATGAGTTGATCGGGGAAAGGAGAAAGGGGGGCGTGGCTGCGCACGGAGAACGCCGGCCACGGCAAGTGTAAAAGGGGGAGGAGCACGTGAAAATAGGACGACTGTATAAGAGCGTCATAAGGGGTACGCAGCCGCAGGGGGCTACGTGCGCCTCGGCCGCAGGGGGCCGTAAGGGTGGTGTATAAAGAAAGAAAGACAGAAGAAAATATACAAATGTAAAATACCATATTTTTCATTAGCGGATTATCGTAAGTCCCCAAACTTACGGGGCCAGGTAAACGATATAAGGTTGTATATTGTAAACTGCTAGTGAGATAAACTGCTACCAGATAGGGGAAGGGTAACCAGTGGAGCGCTACTATGTCATACGGGACAGGATCGGGAGGGTGGGGGAACACCCTCACTACCCCACTACAACACATATGCACAACACTGCCACCCCATAGGGAGAAACTGATTAAATATAGCATAGAATGGACCCAGGGGACGGATAACAAAATGCTAACACCGTGGCCGCCTAATGGTAGCTTCAATCCATATGCCCAACATTCACTGCTAAACCATCTGCACAATACATACAAGGGGAAGAAGTTGGCAAACCATGTGGAGGTGTTTAACTTATGGAGGATGTTCCAAGGGTCCCGACCAGGACCAAATGGAATGTTCACTATGGGGGAAACACCGGAAGAAAAAGAGATTAAGGAGGAAGGAGAGGATGGGAAAAAGGGGAGTGAAAGCACAAAGAACACGGGGAACGGAGGAGAGGGAGGAGAAAAGAATAATAAATCAGATGACATAAAAAAGGAACCGAGCAACGAGATACCCATAACACAGGGAGTGAAAACAGAGGGAGGGGGGTTCTACCCTTTAAGAGAATTAGGAGAAATAGAAAGAGGACAGTTAAGGGCGGCTGAGGGTTACTCGAACCCGGCATACAGCCCTCCACCATATGTGGCTCATAGGAAGATGCCAGCGGGGGAGGGGAGGACTGGAGAAGAGCAGACTGTGGAAATAGGAAATGATGAGTGGGTAGCTGCACAGATATTATTAAAATTACGAGGTTCATTAACTGGAGAAGAGAAGGAGGTAGTAAAGAAAACAGACGAGGATAATGCCAGGGAGAGTGAAATGAGGGGGGAAGAGCTATTACGACAAAAGGAAGAGATTTTGGAGGAACGACTAGCAAAGCTAAGGGATGAGCAGAATGAATTTATCAAACAGCTTGAGAGGGAGGAGAGAGAGAGAGCGAGGAAAAGGAAAGAAGGTAAGAACGAATTGGAAAAAATAAGGGAACGGAATGAGGAGCAAAGGCGAGAAGCTGAAAGGGTAAAAGCAGCAGCAGAAAGGGTATCAAGAGTAGTGCTGTGAGAGAAGAAAAGGGAAGAAGAAGAAAAAGAAAAAGAAATGGCAATGTGGAAGAGGAGGTTACTATCAGAAACAACTAAGAAATATGAAGAAGGGAGGGTAATAGAGAGCATAGTAGAAAGAGAAAGGGTGAAATGGGAAAGGAAGAAAGAGGATGAAAGAATATTGGAACAGATGAGCAGTGAAGTGATGGAGGAATTAAAAAGGAAAAGGGAGGAAAATAGTAGGGAGATGGAGGAGAGAAATGAAGGAGAAAGAGAAGATAGGAGTAGGGAGAGTGAAAGATGGGGGGATGTATATAGAAACACAGAAGTAGCGACAACATCAGCACAAGGGGGAGCAGTTGGTAAAGGAGAAAAAGGAGAACTGGACCTAATAGACTTACAAACAGTAACAATAAAAGGGAAAAAGACCGAGTGGGGGGTGCCGTTTATGACTGACTTTTGTAGTGAGGAAGAAGAAGGAGTGGAGAGGGAAGGAAGAAAAAGTGAAAGGGAAAGCTTAGATAAACTATACCTCACCCGAACCAACATAGACTCACCATGGATCAGTAGGAGAAAGGATGAGCTAGAGAGAAGTGAGGAGGGAGAGCAAGGACTAGCGGAAAGACAGACACATGAGGCCACACCATCCCCATCACGCCCTCCCCCATCGCACCCTACATGCTCAACCACCTCACGCTCGTTACGCAAAATAAAACTCGCGCCCTTCACAGACGAACTGACACCCTATGCATGTCGGCTTAGAGACCTCCCTAGTCGCAGGCAGGACAGACGAATACACATGCCCACATTAAATACAGGAAATGATGGAAGAAGGGGAAAAGATGGAGAAGAAAGAGTTACGAGCAGGGGTAATAAGGACGAAATTGAAGATGTAGAAGAAAGGGAAGAGGAGGAAGGGTGTGAGGACTCGATATTATGGAACATAAAGGGTGAAACGAGACACAACTTAATGCCACTTTTGTAGAGAGGAGGGGTTAGACCACAATATGTCCCTTGGAAGCATACAGATAAAGAAAATATAAAATGCAGGCTCCCATCATTAAGTGGAGGTGCGGGTAAGTGGATATATGAAATGGAAAAACACACCGCAGGACAGAAACTGGCAGTAGGAGATGTAAAGGGCCTTTTAATATCAATATTAGGGGATAGAGCGGATGACATTTGGAAGAGAGCGGGATTCCATGGGGTAACAATAACAAACACATTGCATGATGGGGCACCATTCGCAAACTGCAGACATGCACTATGGCAGGCACTGAGGGTACAGTACCCAGACACATCAGACATAGGAGCAATTACCTCCTGTAAGATGCGTGAGAATGAAGATCCTGTTGATTATATCCAGGAGATCCAAGAGAAGTGGCGCATGGAAACTAGAGAGCAATGGGATAAAACACCAGCAATATTCTATCATATACTAGTACAAGGGCACCCAGAAGGAGTTCAGAAACAACTAAAGAAAGTAGTGGGAATGGAAGAAAAACCATGGCCAGAAATACAACTGACTATAGTGCATCACTGCAGGACATGGCAAGGAAAAATGAAACAAAAGGAAGAGGACAGGAAAACGGAAGAGGCTAAACTAGTACAGAAAAAACTTACTAAATACACAATGGAAGGGGCACTAATAACTACGCCCACAACAATGATCCAAAGCCCCACACAAGTAGTGGCTGCTCAAGATTCCGCCCAAATACCACCTTCACAGACTGTAACACAACAGGCGCCGCCACTGCAACCATACACAACCAACATGGGAGGAGGACACCCAATGCAAGGAGCCGGGTATTATAATTATAACAGGGGGAGAGGAGGATTTATGAGAGGGAGAGGATACGGATATAACACCCAACAGCAGGTGGGAGGACTTAGAAATTCCTACCCCACAGGGCAACCAGTATACCAGGACAACACAGGGAGCTTCCCATGGCAGAGTAGGGAACCACCGGTGTGTTGGAGTTGTGGACTATTAGGACACATGTCACGCACGTGTAGAGTTAGACCAGGAACACCATCATGGAGTGAACAGGGACAACCAAGGCCCTCACAGGAACAGCAGGGCCTACAACAACAGCAGACGTTGCAACAGGGAAATGAACAACAACAACAAATAACACAACAACAGCCACAGACATATTTGCTGCCACAACAACAGGTAGCGATGACACAACAACCCCAAGCACAACAAACACAACTGGGTAGGGTGACGGTCTTGGGACACAACCCTTACACAGGAAATGGCCAATCATTGTACCCTCAATAGGACAGCCCACAGACGGCCTTGGTGTGTCCCATCCTGTCAGTAACACCTAATAGTGCGGAGGAGCCACGCATAGAGGTAACGATAGGTGACAAAAAATTATCATTCCTTGTTGACACCGGGGCGACCCGGTCTTGCATAAGGGAAGGTAAATTTAAGATGTCAGGCGAAGCCATGAACACCCAAGGATTCTCTGGGGCTAGAGGGTTGGTTCCCTTTACTGATAACATTCCCTTATCTATTGGAGATTATGATCTGTCAGTTCCACTTTTATATTATAGTGCCTCACCAGTAAATATACTGGGGAGAGACATAATGAACAGGTTGAATATGACGATCTCCTTTACAGAGGACGGCATAATTTGCTCTACTCCAGGGATTAACATGCTCACAGCACGACAGATTATGCAAGCATACTGCGGACAGACAGCGATTAGGGCGGAGCCAGTAGATGGCAAACTATTCCAGTATGGAACAGGTATGGCATTTGCATGGATGCCAGGGATAGAAGGGAAAATATGGAGGAGGCCAGCAGCCTATCTGTTCAGACCAGAAACACCTGTTAATGAACCAGAAGGAAAGGTGGTTCTAATGGACATTGAGAGCATTATTGCAACAGCTGATTACATTGCTGTGCATGCCCAAGACAAAGAAGGAAGAGCATGGAGGGCAGTGATAGCACTAGCAGAAGGATGTAGGCTAACCCAGGTGTCAGATGAGGAGCTGTTCTCAGAAGAAAAGGAGGAAGGTGAAATGGTGTTCATGATGAGTGTAGAAATATTGCTAAGAGTGGCTTACAAACAAGTAGCACAGAAAATTGCAATGGCACTTGAGGCACCCGCATGCACCCCAGTCCCCTTCTTTAAGGAGGATATGTCAAAGGTACCCAAATCATTGTGGACTACTAGCCCTTATGACGTGGGGTGCATAAAAAGCATAGGGGGAGTAAGGATTAAATTGAAAAAAGGTGCAATACTCCCCAGAGTGAAACAGTACCCACTGTCAAAAGAGGCAGATGAGGGCATATATGAAACCATAACGGCCCTTATAAACAATGGCATATTGGTCCCCTCAGAATCACCAGGTAACACGGCTGTGTACCCAGTGCGCAAGTTTAAAGGGGGGTCTTGGTGCTTCATACAGGATCTCAGGCCCTTGAACAACATAGTAGAAGCAGAATATCCCGTAGCAGAAAACCCGGCAACAATATTGTGTGGCATTCCAGCAGAAGCCTCACGATTTACAGTGATCGACCTTAAAAATGCTTTTTTCTCAATACCATTGCACCCAGACTCACAAGATCTGACGAGCTTCACTTACCGAAACACAAAGTTGAAGCATACCAGATTGCCACAAGGGTATTGCGAATCACCCTCAATTTTCAATAGAGTAATACAGATGGATTTGGGTAACATTGAAGTGGAAAGCACAGTGTTGCAGTATGTGGATGACATAATAATTTGCAGTACAAACGAAAGTAAATGCAGAGAGGACTCCTTAAAGATGTTGACAATATTGGCTGAAAAAGGTTACAAGGTAGACATGGAAAAGATACAATACTGTTAAGAACAGGTACTTTACATTGGTCAACTTATATCCCAACATGGAAGAAAGATTGCACCACAAAGAGCACAGGCCATTTCAAGCACTCCAATGCCACAAACTGTGAGGGAACTGCAGCAATTCCTGGGCTGTGCAACTACTGTAGAGCATGGGTATTTGATTACAGCTCGTACATAGGACCCCTGCTTGAGGCTTTAAGGGAAGCTAATAAAGGGGAGAAAAAGCTGGGGTGGACGATGGAAATGAAAGAGGCTTTTGATGAATTGAAAGGTGCGATATCAACTGCTCCAGTACTGGCATCCCCAGACTATGAGCGACAATTTTTTATATTTTCACATTGCGACTCAGCAGTAATGAAAGCAGTGTTGGCTCAAAAAACAAGCATGGGCTACAAACCAGTAGCATTTTACAGCGGTCACTTAGATCCTGTGATGTTAGGTCACTTCCCTTGCGAACAAGGTCTCGCTGCAGCTGCTTTTGCAGTGGAAAAAGCATCAGCAATCACCATGGGGTGCCCAACTACACTGTTTGTGGAACATGCACTATTTGCAATATTGAATAAACCTAAGTCCACCCTAACCACGCAGAGGGCATCAGGTTATGAGATCATTCTATCTAGAGCTGAACTATCAATTGTTAGATGTAGCACGGTTAACCCTGCAAGATTCCTAGCAGAAGTAATTGAGGAGGGAGATTATGCCCATGACTGTACGCAAATAACTGAAATGTACTCATGTACTAGAAAGGTTGAAGAAAACGCACTAGAGGGGGGTGAGCTTTTGTTTATTGATGGGGCATCAACTATCGATCAAAGGGATGGGATAAGGAGAACTGGGGCAGCAGTGGTAAAAATGATGGAGGTACCGGTGTGTGTGGCTATGAAATGTGTACAATTACCACAGCATTACTCCGCTCAAGCAGCGGAATTAGTTGCACTGATCTTGGCGTTGAAGGAAAGCTTTGACAAACGAGTAACCATATACTCCGACAGTGCATATGTTATATCCACTGTCCACTCAGGGCTGTCGAAATGGAGAAGAAGAGGGTTTAGGAGAGCTGATGGCACTCCAGTGCAACATGCCCTCTTATTGGCTGAACTAATTGAAGTAATAAATGACCCCCAAGAATTAGCCCTAGTAAAATGCACCGCACACACCAATGGTGAAGACCACGTCTCAAAGGGGAATGCAGCAGCAGACGCACATGCGAAGTATGCTGCATACTTTGTTGAGATATGGAACCCCCCAGAGTCACAGAGAGGGAGAGGGAGGGGAATGGCTAAGGAGATGTTGATAAGAGAAGGGTATACCCATCTCCCAGCCACGCAGATTATGGAGCTACAAGCGGCTGCACCAATGGCCGAAAAAGAAATATGGGTAAAAAGAGGATGCACAATGTCACCAACCGACGCACTATGGCGCCAGGGTGGCACTGGAAAGGTTGTAATACCATTGGCACTTTTGAACACCGCCCTGAGCCAACTACATCATCCAGCCCACACAGGCAAGGAAGTAATTGCAGCACGAATTAGAGAAGATTGGTTCTGCCCCGAGTTAAATTCTCATGTATCAAATTTTATCAGCAATTGTCTCACATGTCAACAGTTTACGGCCGGCCATACCCTAAAAGTAATAAGAGGTACTACACCCCGGCCAGAGGGCCCTTTTCGGCATCTCCATATTGACTATGTTGATATGATCAACATATGTCAAGGTAATAGGTATATGATTGTAGTAGTATGCCCATTCTCTAGGTGGATTGAAGCAGGGCCCTGTTCACACCCAGATGCATTTAGAGCAGCTAAATTCCTAGTGAGGGAGGTCTTCCCCAGGTGGGGAGTGTGCGAGGTGTTAAGGTCAGACAATGGCCCACATTTCGCAAACGGAATGTTCCAGCATATCACATCCTTGCTGAACATAAAGCATAAATTTGCATGTGCATACCACCCACAGGCCAACGGTATATGTGAACGCCTGAATGGCCTATTAAAGGAGGCAATTGCAAAGATACAGCAAACAACAAAGAAAAGTTGGTTTTATTGCCTTCCATTAGCCCTATTTGAGCTAAGGAATAGACCAGGGTCCGACCACCACCTCACCCCACACGAGGTGGTTACCGGACGTCAAATGCGCCTTCCCCTAACACCAACATCAAGAGCATTTACCGACCACGAAAGCACAGCGAGTGTTCTTGGTGATGAAATGTACCAATATGTGTCTTCTTTGATTACTAGTGTAGTGTTTGTGTCTCAACAGCTCGAGCGCACACGGGGCGGCTCTAACAGCAATCAACAAGAAGACGCGGATAAAGAATTGGAAAAGGAAAAACTGTGTAAAATTGCTAAAGGTGACCACGTGCTACTTCGCAATTTCAACAGGAAATGGAATAGTGCACGATTTACTGGCCCCCATCTGGTAGAGGAAGTATCAACAAGAGCAGTAAAGCTACAGGACAAGCGTGCCTGGAACCACCTACACGATGTAAAGATCTACAAACTGCAGACCCGCCCCAGCGCCACCGACAGGTCCATTGGGAGAACAGCAACAACATCACAACGGAGGAAGAGAGTTCTACCACAGCCAACGACCCAATTGTTCCCATACCCTGTCTCTCCCCAGATTCCCCGGAGACAATAACTGAAGAAGAAAGGGGTGATCCCCATACTGCCCACCCCATGGTCACACACTCAAAGAGTAAAAATACTTCCGCCAGCTGAGCCCAAACCCCCTGCCCATTGACCCCTACCCCCAATACAGTAATAACCGAACTGAGGGACATTGCCTTGCACACGTACACATGTAAACACGTGAATGCTCTCTTTTCTCTTCTCTCGCACATGCAGGAACTGCGTATTATTGTATTGCTAAGAAAATAGATAACTAACAAATTCACTGCCCAGGAGTAGATGGTACCCCCAGACGATAACTACCCGGAAGAATTGTCACACCAATTTGTATATGAAATAAAAAGGCCAACGTACCTGAAAAGGAGAAGGGTACGTGTCTACTACACAGCATTCCTCTTGGCCATAGAATATTCAATGCCCCACCTCCACCCATACTTGCCTGTCCTAAGAGATAGATCGCTTAGAGTAGCGTGGGAACAGCTCTTCGCCTGGGCACTGAATGACTATTTGATAGGGAGAGCTTAAAGAAAAAACAACAACTAACATTTAATAACCAGCATTTTGAGAATTTTCAGGCGGGCAACTTTAACGTCGCAAGAATACGCTGCCAGGACTGCAGCAAGGTAAGAGCAAAATGCCGGAGAAATTAGCATATGTAATAAAACTAATAGGGATTTTGATGATCACCGGGTTCTTGGCTGCCTCTGTATGGCAGTACAGCTATGCTATTAATCTTATTGCTGCACCCAAACCTAATACACCCCCATCCCCAGCTGCAACAGGTGTTACGTCAGGTGATACTAGTAAAATTGCACACAAGCAAAATAGAGTTAAACGCAGCACATACTCAGATAATAAAGGTATTGATAATTATATACAAGATTCAGCACACGTCTCAAACAACATATGGTACCAACACATGACCCGCATTGGTAAGCAGACAACAGAGGACAGCTGCTACGTTTGCTCATTAATACCATACGCCATGAGCGCTTCTCGAACATTTGTTGCCACAGAAATAGATGGAAGACAGCACGATGCATAATATACTTGGCACTGTTCCAAACGAAGGGAAAATTCCAAGGGACAGTGGTGCATATGGTGTGGAAAACACGAGACTCATACCCATATGAAAACAACTTCCTCAAGACTTATTTGAGTTACCACAAGAGCAGTCTACATGCTGAAGCATTCAAATACATAACAAGTGGTCCTGCAAAAGGGGAAACAAAGAAAGTAACACTGCAGTATCTACCATGTGATTGGTACGCCACTGACGCTCCTGGTAAACCAAGATGTTGGGAGAGGCCACTGGTGACGATAACAGGGAAGGTGTACCTGGACAACAATTTGGAGATAGGAGTGATTGACAGCAACATGGTAACAAAAGAAACTATCTCAACTATCGAGGCACACAACCACAGATGTTGGACGACGTGGATCAAGTACGTACCCATGCTCACGTGGGTGGAGACGGATGAAGACCCAATAACAATACTGCCGCTGACTGCGCCTAAGGTATGCTACCAACATAAAGGAGAGGTGGACGTAGGATATAACACCAACTGTGCAAGCGTGATGGAGTTACCTGAGGGGGTAGCAGGAACAGCAGTAATAATGGACCATTATTGGGCCTGTGGAGAAAAGGCATACCATACACTGCCTCCCCTGTGGAATGGTGTGTGCACAATGGTGCACGTCAATGTACCATCACTAGTGGTACCCCAGAAGCATGTGAATGTGGCGAACTTTCCCAAAATGGATGAAGGGGACAAAAGAAGGAAGAGATCTGCACCACCTCAGGAGGAGCAAGGGAACAGGACCAACAGCAATGATACTGTCCTAAACAGAAGGAAAAGACAAGGAGAACCTCTGACAGGAAATTACCTGTGGGGAAGGTCGGAAATGGCACTCACTTCAATCCCGCCAGAACACAGACTATTCAGCAGAGCAGCAATGTTCTTCTCCTCAATAATCCATCCGGGACTGCAGGCCTACGCAAACGCAAAATGGCTCCAGATAACTAGATGGGAACTAATGATGACCATCAATTCTACAGTAAATGGATTTAACGCAATAAAAGAGGAGCTGCGAGCTATAAGGATGGTAGCACTCCAGAACAGATATGTATTGGACCTCCTCACAGCCATGGAAGGAGGAGTTTGCGCAAAGATAGGACAATCATGCTGCACGTTCATTCCTGCCAACGATGCTGACAATGGTACACTGACAGAAGCAGTTTCACAATTGGCCCAGATGCACTCCAAAATGATGGATGAAAGTAACGGTGTGAACAAGGATGAGAGGTGGTTTTCACTATTATGGTCATGGATGCCATCTTGGCTGTCAGATGGACTGAAAATTATAGTTGGTTGTACTATTTTGGCTGGAGCTACACTGATCATAATAAGATTTTGGAAGGCCCGGAAGGCACGCACCACTGACGAGTTGCTTGAAATGGTCGGTATGCACCCCTTGATGCCAGCAGATGACGGCCAACACACAGGCATAATAATACAAGAGAGAGAGAAGTTGCGCAACCAGATCATCACCAACCATCTGGACCCACCATCGGTGAAGATCGAGAACCCAAGAAACCCCAGTAGCTACATAGGGAAATGGGTATACTGTACTCCTGGAGGAACCTGTGAATATATATATTGGTCATTTGAAGATCATGTGAACCACTATGGACATTTAGGAGGAATAACTAAGATATGGAGAGTAAGAGGAGATAATGAAAAGGATATGTTTGTGGTCGACAAGTCGACCAGAGGGGGCACTGAAGTGGGAGAATGGAAGACCAAGCTCCCGTCCTTCACCTCTCGCGCTTGGCCTAAAGGGTCACGACCCAGACACCCGCCACGAGAAGAGTTTGCCCATCTACCAGATGACCAAATACCCTGGTACAGGAACATACGGATGTGTCCATCTGCCTGCCCAGCAGTCTGCACTGGCCATGCCGACACCTGCGGCACGGATCAACTAGACTAAAACCTACACGTCGTTAGAGAGGCCATGACGACCTAGCCAACGGTCAGCACCCCTGTACAAATATACACACTGGACACTCCCGCACCAATCTACACGAAGAATATACTCAGTGCTATGACGTAGGCGACAGACATACTCACGGACGTGCATCTTTATTATTTTCCTCATAGGCTTTCAAAATGCAGAAACGCAAGACGCATCATGAACTCATCTAAAAGAGCTTGCTTACGCTTCTCCTAAAACCAGTTGCCACAATGAGAAATATAATGAAGACACGATACTGGTCATAAGACAATATGGTACTGTAACCTAAAGCGCCTGTGCACCAAACGGTTCCACTTATACACCAGGCCTAAGTAGGCCGCAAGCAAGAGCTTCCATGGACGTTAAAAGAACAAGAGTCAGGTTGCTGATCCTGCAGAATGAGCCCGGCGAAGCAAACAGCCAAGGTCGCAATGTTGCAAACCCACATTCCGAGAGCAAACCATCAAGGGCACGATGTTGGAACCTTGCACGCCGCACACCAACGTTAAAGTCACACCTGCAAATTAAACCAGGCACACAGTGGAAAAACAATATTAATTGTGCAAAATTCTGCCTCACGTGACCAAGCCGAACCTGACAGGATGCCAAGCCCAGGAGGAAGAAGGCGTCTGGATCCCTCGTTACAAGACATAGGCAGATACAATTAAAAGGCTCAATGGACATCTGCGACAGTGGGAGTAGTCGGTCTTCCAGCTATGAATAAGTCCTCACATTGTCTGCACGTACCCATAGTGAAACATTGTTGCAAATGACAGGTACACCGAGAGCTGGGAACAGCGATGGTCCCAGGCTGGGAAGCTCGCGGGCGCACCAATCAGAACATGGGGCTCCTATCACTGACGCCATTAACATTAACCAATCATCAGGGGTCTTTATGTAACAATTCTCATGTATCTAATTGTAGGGACAACCCAGATATATCACCTGACTAACCCTTGTCCACTAATATTGTTCTCTATACGTATGCTATACTAACCCTACCACTCGAGCAACCAATTAAGAGTGGCGATAGGTTTTTTGCTAACTTTCCAAGGTGACGCAAGTAGCGCGTCATGCTAAGGTAAAAAGGGCCTGCGAGCCCTACGATTGTGTGTGTGTCAGGACGGACGCGTACGCTCCTTGACCCATCCCTGCCGTTTTTGTCTAATAAACAGCAGAGTCACCTTGCTTCTTGCGTGTGTCTCATACTCTATCTCATCTGGGATATACGGAAGGAGTTGGGGCCTCCCTGCCCGGAGGTCTGCGGACGGCCCGGCCGGCCCCGGCAGAATTTCCCCCCGACAAGTGCAAAATGTAAATGTCTTTTAAATAGGTTTTTTAAGCATAGAATTTCAGACAAAGAAATAATTATTTCATAGCTCCCTGAGGCAGATGCTGCAAGTGTTTTCACGTTCCAGTTTGATAGGAATGTTACATACAGAAGGTTAGGCTGACAGACAATTCATTTGTAGGTTCAAGGTACAGCTGAACTGGAAAATCTGTCTTGGATCTTAGAACCAAATAAAATCCCAGCTAGCAAAAGAATGGCCATGAAAATGTCAAACCCCAAGATGCCCTACCTGGTGTCATGTGCAGGTAAAGACCCAGAACTTGGTTGATAAAAACTAACTCCACAAGCGGTCAAATAATCAGTGCACCAGTTTTGCAACGAAAACAAGGTTTATTGCATGAAAACAAGGTTTATTGCATGCAAAATGTGTCAGACAGTCCCATAGAACAGAACTGAAACAGAGCTCAACATGCCCAGTCGGGCTACATCTTTTATAGCAGAGAACTGATTAGCATAAACTATGCATAAAAATCATAATGCCTATTGGCTACCACCTATACAAACCTCTACATGTCCCCTATCATCCATTACCTTATTGGTTTAACTTATCTAACTACATTCCCCTAAAAAACGATCTAATACATCATCATCAAAAGTACTGCAACATTATTGGGTCACCTGTAAAAAGAACATCATTACAACAAACCATATATCTCATTTGCTGGGGGGATATTGACACCCATGTGGTGTGCATCTCCCTGATGGGAACCAATCAGAGAGTAGGTGAAAGTACACAGTCGCCCCTACTTGGTAATACAATAGCCATCTAATTATATCATACTCGATGATGTGCTTAATCAGTTCCACCAATCATATAACTAAATGTGTTGGATTCACCCATGCTGCTCCCATCTCAAATCACGGTATAACCCTAGCATAACCTATCCCTATCATCCTGAAAAAAACAGGTGCCCATGAAATGGCATGACCAAGGCACTGCCCTTAAGCTAGGACTTTGGCTATTTATTCATCCCCATGGTACGACGGTCTGTAGTTCACCCCTTGCTAACCACCTGGGTGCCACTGACCAGCATGTCCTTCTCCTGTAAAATCAACCTTCAAAGACACAGGCTATCTCTATTTCACTGACCCAACATTCCACACCCATTTGCTCACAGCCCTGCAAATTGGCCCAATCAACTGTTATCTGCTGCACACATCTGCCTGTGGTCCACACCACCTAACTTCTCTCTGGGGGGGGGGAGGGTTTATCCTTCACGTGAACTCACAGGACCAAGGCTTAAACAGAGGGCCTTTGTATTGTATTTCAAAAACACATCTTATAACTTTGCTTGGAATCCAACAATGGCGAGACCCTTGCTACCTCACCCCACAGCCCTCTAAATTGCCAAACACCTCTCTGACTCCTTTCCTTGTGGCTACCCATTTCCCACGACCTGCTTGCACCCCCACAAAGCACAACATCGGCCCCTACTACTAAACACAAACACCTACATGCTATACATTGCCCAAACTTAAACATTTGTACAATTCTGGCACTTAGACCACATGTGTTTGCAGGCCTAGTTTGAAGAAATATGCATTCTTTGGCTTTCAAGTTTGAGCTGTTCAATATATATATATATATATATACATATATATATATATATATATAATACAAATAGGTATTATTTCCTGCATGCATTACGTTTAAGCATTACCCTAGCCTGCTGCATGATATATATAATCACAGCATTTAACAATCAGGTATCATACATATAGCCAAGCACATAGATGCTTGAGCAGGTCAAAGGCATCATAGCCGATCTGCATTCTGCAAAGGCTACCACCACCTCTAGGCAGCCAGGAGCAGTATTTGATTACTTTCTCCTTTCATGCAATGTTAACGTATAATGGACACACAATAGGATGGAATTTGAGAAACAAATGTTTTTTTTTGTGTAATTGCTTTATTCTAAGCGGCATCATTTTTGCCCTTTCGGTATGGATTTTGAAATTGTGAATTCATTTGAACTCATTGTAGTACTGACATCTATGCCTTATATGTTAGAGGAAGTTGTCTGCATTTTCCTATGAGAAATGTGTACCATCTAATTGTTCCAAGATGGCTGCCTGACAAAACATGCTAAACCAGTGGCTTCTAGCAGGTAGATACTCTCTATGCGCAATCAGAGAGTTGTTAGCGGTTAAATTGCAGTCCATCATCTGTGTTGTTTGCAAACCTACGTGATCAAGCGGTTTGCATACCGCGAAACGCATCGTCCTTGTTTTGGTTCCCTTTCCTGATGCATTTATATTAATAAAGAAAACGTGCTGCCAGGAAATATTGAGGTGTCTTTTCCACTTAACCGCCACAAGGATATTTTGCCTTTCCTTTGAAAAGCTTCATTTCGTCATATATATATATATTTATATATATATATATATATATATATATATATATATATATATATATATATATATATATATATATCAATATTTTAAGGTAAAAGGATTTGTAATTTTCTTTTTAATTATCTTGAATGGAAGACTACAATATAAATGTGGTGATGAATGTCGATGGGCCTAAACTATGCTAAAAAGGTATGCCCAATGGAAGAGATGCCCTGCTAAATTTCCTAGATGTATGGTGTCCAGTTGCCTCTCAATCTCAGGCATCCAGGGCTGGTGCACGCACTAGGCAAACTAGGTGGCTGCCTAGGGTGCTGCCCAGCTGGAGGCACCAACAAGCAGGAATTTGCTTCTGCTTTCATGAGCTTAAAAAACGATCTTAGTTAAAGTAGCTGCACAATGTCCTCCTACAATAAGGAGGTGCCCTGCTGCAAATAAAAGTGTTCTCATTGCTAGGAGTCTCTAACATGGCAGTGTAAGCAGGGCTATTGTCTATTGACACATGTTTTGAGCAGCACAGAAAGTGGTCTGGCTCAAATAAAAGCACAGAGGCTTAGCAGGGGAAAATGTTGATAAACACAACGTGGTCAGAAACAGAGTGCTCACACTAAGTAAGTCAAGAGTCATGACTGAACCATCCTGTAACTTTTAGCATGAGCCAGGTGTAGTACACCTCACAGGTAGCGACTGGAGGGAGACGAGGTAGGTGGAGGGGCCTTATGCATGTCAGAATAGGTCCAAGTGTGGCGTGCTTGCAGTACCTTTACTCTGAAACATGTTCATTAGCATGAACAACCTGATAGATATAACCTCTTAAGCAATGGTGGAAGGGCTAACCCTGGAATTGATGTGTTTCAGTGTATGCTCTCAACTGGAAGTAATGTATAATTATTCATGCAATGTTAAAACTACTTCATGAATAAATAAACATTATTATGGGAACACATACTAGATGAAATTCATTGTATCTGGGTGAATTCAGAGCTGCAAGCATTATCTATAAACCTTTCAGTTTTCAATTGAATCCGATAAATCCCCAAAAACACCACTGGGAGAAAAAGTGCCTCCACGGTTTAAACTGACAACACTGTTGTTTCCCTGTGGATTGGTGCCTTTGTGTGCGAAAGGGTGGGAGGAAGTTTGGTGGGTCTAGGTGGGGTGACGAGGTGGCTGGAGAGGGAGCTTGGCATACAATAGGAGAAAGGCCCTACTCCCGTCCATCATGTCTGTATGTTTTCTCCCATTTCTTCCTCTCCTGTCCCCTGACCTTATTCAAAAACACTGCACACTGACTGCCGATTCATGTCTCAAAATTGGCCAGACTTCCTCAGAATAACCCTGGACCACTGACAAATATATGTATTTACAAAGAAATGTTTAACATGGACGTTTCAGTGTCCCCTCCATCAAGAAATGCAAGTTAAATTGTATTTATGTAAAAGATAGTATTTGTCAGTGTGCAGATGCTGCTTCGAGCAATTGCAGCCAATTTCTATCCTTTTTATGTTACCATGAATTCTCGATTGCACCCCCAAAAATAAACATAGCTCAAAATTTGTCAGAATTACACAAAACAGCCCCAGACTACTGACAAATACTTTTTTTTCAACTAAACAAATATCCAACATATATTTTGCAACAAATGTATTTGTGCCCCTAGGCTGTCTTTGTGGCTCTTCCAATATATGTATTGTTACAATTAGACATGCTCATGCTCTGAAAAATCTTGGTTACATCTTTCCTTGTAAAATAAACTTTCAGAAGACAGGGGCTGTTTTGAGAAATTGTAGCCAACTCTTAGACATTTCTGGAACCTCACATTCACTTGGCCCCAAAAATGAAAATGGCCCTGAAATTTGCCAACCTTCCTCTAAACACTCCCTGAAGGCCCCCACACACCAATGACAATTATTTTGCACACATAAAAACAATGTAACATTGTTGTATTTGCAGTATCTGCATTCATGCTGCCAGGCTATTTGCTTCTGTTCCTGCACACATTTTGAGATAAGACAAGTAAAACGTGAGAGGGAGGTGGGTGTCTTAAAAAGTAGGTGACAAAGTACATTGTTGCACAGTATTGTTACACTTTTAAGGACCTTCCTTCTCAATTGCATTGAGGCCCTGCCAACCCTCCCTAGTCTACACTTGACTACCTCTGTAAAACTATGACTAAACTTGGTGACCTAATCAACATATTGGGCCTCATTACGAGTATGGAGGTAGCCATGCTGCTTTAAGCGGCATGGCTACCCCCATACCGGGTACTGGGTCGGGTTCCTGGAATGAGGAATTATCAGGCCATTCCAACCTTGGAGGGCCTGGTAATTCCCTTTGCCGGGAACCCGGAACCAGTACATCCCCATTCTCATTTGAGCCCCCATAGGGCTCAATGGGAATGGGGAGGATGCTAAAAATGGGCCCTTTAATGATGGGCCCGTTGTTAGCATTCTACTCCACTAGCGGGTCCGCTAAGGACGCCTGGTAAAACCAGTCGTCCTTAGCGGGACCCGCTAGCGGACCTCGTAATGAGGCGGTAGGGGGTTAACGGCACCGGCAGCTCTACCAGCGCCGTTAACCTCCTACTGCCTGGTTCGTAATGAGGCCCATTGTATTGCAACAAAATGTTGAAATTACATTTACAGAACTCAAAAGTCATTATTTAGTCTAGCGCTGCTTAGCATTCTGATACATCCAGGCTTCTGTTCAAGATGGGAAAAACAAAGTTACAATTATCCTCTTTTTGCTCAATAAATTTCTACAAGGACATATATGTTTGTCTGAGTTGTTTCTTATGATGAGTGTAGAGAGTATTCTTGAAAGCAAAAACACATATTTCTATCAACTAGAGCCAGGAAGATAAATGTGGTCAAACTTCTATGTTTCAGACTGGGCTTAAATACCTGCATCACCACTTAACTGAAGTGTGAGATCTTGGGCAAGTCATATTATCGAACTGTGACATAATCGTGAAAAGCAGAAGTCCTTAGATCTGATTCTGTCCACATTGTACTCTAGAAACAAAATGTCCTTGTTATTCTATTGCTCCATAAATAATAACAGTGTCCATTCATAGAGCGCCTGGAGACCATAGAAATGGCAGTAGTGCATGGTATAAATCAACATAACATAGCATATATTGTACATTACAAATTAGGTTTACTTTTTGGTTTACTAATGATAATTTCTTGTAATGTTGATTTCCATGATATTATCAAGTATCAAAGCCTCATGAGACGTCCTGTAATACAATTTTCTGTGATTTCACACTGATGTCAGTACATAAGCTAATTAGGGCCCTGGCATGTCCTTTCTCATACAGGACCTCACACATCATAGAACCTGCCCTGAACATTGGAAAAGGGCATCAGTGTGTTCACATAACTTCCTACATCCTTTTCAGGGAAAGCACGTCACTGACATCTCATGCCAGCTTTCACAGAAAAAGCTTTTTTTGGATAACCCTTTGGAGAGACTGTTCCTTCAATACTCTGTCCATTGAGAACATGGTGTATCCCACGATATTAATAAATGCATGTTTTTATTCACCCTGACAAAACGCTATTGCGCTCCATTAGTTTCCATAAAAAATGTCTAAACGATGGTATACAAAGATTTGTAAATTTTGTGAGAACACTGGAAAAACACCACTGAAATTGACAAAACAAGCACTGAAAACCAGAACCCCTAATTATCTAGCATTTCCTGGAAAGATGCCTGATTAATTTGTAATTTTCTATGCTAACTTTCAAAGCAATACTGAATTATACTGTTCAAGCCTTGCTGTCTTTGCCAGTATATTTATATCCAGCGAAGGTTAAAAATCCATGATAAGCATGCTCGCTGATAATATATGCATGCTCAGAGTAAATTGGTAATACCCAACCTGTCATCCAAATGCTGGTCAAACATTAAAATTACAACGAAAAGTATTAAATGATTTGAACATTTTGGAAGGTCAGACTAGGAATTTGATGAAGGAAAAAGTTCTGACCCTCCGAATTGATGTCATTTCAAAGCAGTGTCAGAGCAACTAATAATCCACTGCGAATGCTACTGAACATAGAGGACGCTGATGACACTTTGCCAGCAGTTCACCAGTAATCAAAGGGGCCACATTTGCTCCAGCCAAGCTGCACTGGCCTGCAGTTTTATGACTTGCTCTCTGGCTCTCCCCTCCATCTTCCTTCGACATCTTGAGATTAGCTTGTGGGCATAATAGGCAGACTTGGGCATCAAAACCTTCTGCAATGTTGCGTGTGGAGTTGTGCAGGCCAGCAACAGCTGCGCTGACCACCCCATCTTCTTCACCCAGCCCATCTACCACCAGACAAGTAAGTCTGGTAATGAGCTATTGAGCAGACGGAATGAAGAAAGCAAGAACGTTTTCACTGTGCACACCCAGTACATGGTCACTGGTAAGAGCTGCTGATTGGGTTCGAGGGTCATATGAAAGACAAGCTCTTCACATGCACGGTAGGTAGCAAGCAAATTTGAACTGTCACAGTTTATGCTGTGCAAGATGTCTGTTGAGGGGGCTTACCCTCGCTCTGACCATCTGCACATGTTCTAGTTTAGGAAGAAAACCTACACTGTCCTTGCGCATGCTATACCTGTTCCAGTGAGTGATGGAAGCTTACACTGATCCTGTTTGTGCCATAAATGTTCCAATGTGAGTGAAGCATTTACAGGCCCTTGCAATCAATTGCTCTACAAATACTGTACTTGTGCATATTTGCAAGGGAAATTTACACTGGCCCTAGCATGCTGTGCCAGTACCTGTTTGCACAGGACATGCACTGACGCTTCCCATGTTGTATCTGTTTGTGAGGAAAGTTGGCAATGACCCAGTGCATACAGTATCTGTATGTGAGGGAATCTTGCCTGGCCCTCCCATGGCGTCTTTGTAGCCATTTGTTAGTGAAACATGTGTTCGATACAGCCATGTTGTACTTGTACTTGTATCCACTTGTAAGGGAAACATGCACTGGTCTTCCACTCTATACCTGTACTGGTTTGCGAGGGACGCTTCTATTGACTTTTTTGTGAGGCGAGGCTGCTTCCACTTGACAATGTCTAACCATTTGTGAGAGAACTTTATTCTTGTTGTATAAATGCTGTATCTGTTTGAGATGGAATCTTGCACTAGCCCTGTCTTTACACTATGTATACTTGGTGTTAGGGAAGCTTGTAGCGCCCCTGCAGTTTGTGGAAGCATCCAATGACACTTCCCAGGCAGTTCCTGATGCTTTTTGAGGACATCTTGCAATAGCCTGGTCTATACCGGTTTGAGGAAAGATTGTGCGGGTCCTGCCTAGGCTATTCCTCTACCTGGTTTGTTTATGGGGGAAGCCTGTGCTGGTCCTATACATATAGTAACTGTACGTGCTGTATATGTGAGAAAATCTTGTACTTTTGGAAACATTGCAGCACTGCTGCCTAGACTGTGACCTACTGGTGCATATGAGAGAACATTGACCTGCTGCTCCCATGCTGTATCTGTTTAGTGTGTGATAGTAGATTGCAGTGTTGTTGACCTTGATCTACCTGTCCAGTGGGCGATGGGAGCTTTCAATGCTGCTGCCAATGTGGCTCCTGTTCTTTGTGTGAGTTCAATTGCTCTGATGTCCATAGTGTACCTTTACTGTATGTCAGGGAAGTTGGAAGTTCTGCTGCATGTGTTGTCTTTTAGTTTATGTGTGTGAATAAAGTTTGCACTCTTTGTGCCTGTACTGTAGCTGTTTAGCCAGTTAAGGAAGCAGTGTGGCACACATTCATGAAACACAATTAATGAATTTACACAGCAAACTGACCAGTACCAGGAGGACCTTTTTTGGGAAAATGTGAGAAATGGGACACTTAGAAAACTTTGGCCCATTAGAGTAGGTTAAAACTCTCCAAGCTGCACATCACACTAAACCCCCTTCTTAGGAAGCCTAGTGGAATTAGAGCTTTCACCACATCTCCACTCGACCTTTTGACAGCCTGGCTAGGAAGGCCGAGCCACGACCTCAGTTTCCTATCTAGCATTAATATCAGCCCGTTAGTGGCAATCAGCCTAGTCAAAGAATTGTCATGAGGTGGATATCCTGAAACACCAAATGGTGCTTTGGGTAGTGCACCACCTGCTTGTGGATGGTAAGGGCTGGCTCACTGTGGTTCCCTTCTCCATTTCTGAGATGCCAAGGGAATTCTCTCCACTTGCCTGCTAATGCAGTCTAGCAAAAGGCTTTCCTCTGCCATCCCAGATAACTAGGAAGAGGGTGTGAGGGGGCTACCACCACCAGAGCTAGAACCTGTGGTAGTGAAGCTGCTGATAGCCAGTGACACCCTCTCACTTTCAATGACTCAATCAGCAGTTTCTGACACTCTCTTTAGTGGAGGCTTAATGGGTGTAGGTGGAGCAGGGCAGGGGCAGTGATAGTTTGACCTCCAAATTGGTGGTGCTCGCAGCGAGCCAGCGTGATTATTGGAAGGGAGTGATAGCCTCCTTCCAACAACCTTTAAATGGACGCCCACTATATATAGTTATAAGTGGCTCACATTACCCTAGAGAACTGTCTCACAGAGTCAAAGAGATGTGTCTGGGGGATGGGAAGGGGACATCTGATGATCATTCTTTTCAATTCTACTGAGAACATAGCTTTTTTCTAGTTATGCCTATTCGTATTGCTAATCCTTCCTGATCTGAACATAGTCTCTAATCCAGCCTGTATATTATATGATGTGTGTGTAAGAGAGAGTGATTTAATTTGGCCTTATTATGAAAAGGTCTAAACATGGAGAAACTGCAGCTTGTGAAGGTGGTGGGCAAGAGATGCATGTAAAGTGATAAGGACACTTCTGGGATGAGGAGATTTTATAGTCAGGACACATGGGGTTGTTGGTGGGAGCGGCAAACGTAGTCTAAGGTGGCAAAACACCTTGCACCAGGCCTCTGGGCATCCAAACCCCTCACCATGACCCTGTGCAGCTGCACAGACAGATACATGTTTAAAGATGCTCTGCCTTGCACTGGCCCTCCCCATACCTAGAACCCATTTCTCCCCTCCACATGGCAGACACTCAACCCGGTGTTTTGCCACTCTGACTCCATCCCCAATCACAAATCCTATACCTGGAATGCAGCCTCTCCTCCACTCCGCCTCCACAAAACAAACCCCTTTCAGTAATGTGAGCCTTACACATCTCTGTTTTACAATTGTATTTGCAAGACTGAAAGAAACACAATGTGTCCTTCTCAGCGCACGGCCTATGCAGGATTTCTGTGCACATTTCCATGAATCGGACCCTGAGAGTATTGAGGGAAAGACAGATTGAGTAGTGAGGAAAATATAAGTGAGGGGGTGAAATGAGTGGAGCTATAAGGGCAATGCCTGCAGAAATGTTGACAGTGAGATAGAGGGTAGTGCGTGCGATGCACAGTCAGGGACACAAAAGACCACTACATATTTTTCATGGCAATCCAGGAGAAAAACTGATATGTCTGTAAATAGGCCAAGTAGATCACATATGGAAATTGTAGGCTGGAGCTTATACCAGAACACCCCGCCTAGCTCACATTCACCCAAATGCATTTTCGGCCATTTCTTGGAACTTTTTTTCAGTGGAAAAAAGCAGATGGTAAGTGGGGTTAGGGTATATATGCAGGTGGGGGTTGGTCTTAGTAAGGGGAGGTTGTGGGGGTCTCCACCCGCATTTTCCTCTAAAAAAATGCAGTTTGGCAAAAATACATTTAGTGGAAAAAATGATATAAAGGTTCATAGAACCGAGCCCCCTTCTTCAGATAAAATTAATGAAACAGTTGAGTCAGTTTCTATTAAACACAGTTGTTACACACACATCGTCAAGTACTTAAACACATTTCAGACCATAACCTAAATAGGTGCTATTTCCATGTACCAAATAATTGTTTTTTTATAGCTCAAATCAGAAGAGTAAGTGTTGACGTTAATCATCTACAGAGAAAGAAAGAAAAAAGGCAGATGGCTTCACAGAAACTATTCATAAAAGTCACAGGGCAAACTGAGCATTTCCTTTGTATTTCCTTTGCATTCTCGTAATTGTATTATTAAACAACTCTATGGCACACGGTCGAACATGTTGTCATTGTTGTCAGGAAGAAAGTGAACATTTGCATGATAAGATCCAGATCTTGATCGCGCCAATGCTGGAATGTGCTAATTAAGAGCAATAATAGGGTGACACACATGTTTTAAGGTACAGTGCCACCAATGGTGGTACGCTCAAAGTCAAAGATATTTGGGGGTGGGTTCAACCTGCATGCACGTTTTAAAGGTGAGCGCTTACAATAGCAATCTAATTCGCTATTGTTTCAATGCTAAGGAAATGGACCATATTATACAAATATTATGAAGTTGAAAGCAGACGTCACTTTTTCATTATGATGACCCCTGGTTGAGTGCCTAATGATTCTTTCATATAATAGTTCTCTTGTTTTCTATTGGAACTTTAGAGATATAACTTATCACAGTAAGTTTTCGCGTCTGAACACTGCAACGTAGACTGTCGTTCATTATTGTGGAGGATATTTATATGTATTTATCATGTAAATAACCACGTATTTTCCAGTATATTTGGGGCAGTCCGGGTAAAAATACAGATTCTGCTAAAAAACAAAATGGTGAAACAATGGGTCCTTGGTAGTCTTGAGACGCTGTGGGGCTTCTGCTAGGAAAATTGGAGGTGCACGGCAAAGCATATTTCTTTTTGTAGCTCAACTTTTTTCCCTTTGTTCCGAATGTGTCTTTAAATCAAGGGTTGTCTGCAGCGAAGTGGAAAAGGCATAATCAAAATCCGGCCTTCTCAGGCTGAGGGTGCAGTGAAACACAGAGGAAAGCCTGATTCACAAAACAGTTTCCAATGGTATTTTCCCTCTGAAAAACGCTTTGGACTCAGGCCATGAGTGTCTTGAAATAAGTCCTGCTGTACAATCTCGTTGCTGTTTCCCTGACTGCTTTTGAAATCAAAATTATCTGAGCGCTGTCAATAACAGAAGATATTGACTGCATTCCAAGAATGTTCATTGGCTCAGAGGAGGTCAATAATGACCTCCTGGTGCTAATAACAGTTATTAGATCAAAACAGCATAAGAGGTATTGCTCTGACTGCTTCCTAATTAGTTCAGTTCTGCATGACTGGTTAATATCCACATATTTGGTGGATGGAGTATGGCTCATATGTACATTTCACGAAGTGGCCCCAATGGCTCATATCCAAACTCAGAAGCAGACTGTTATTATTTTTTTTCAGGCATTGTATTTCTTCTTCAAAATTGTAGTTGTAGTAACAGATAATAATAACAATAAATAAGCAACATGACCCCTCCATTTGGGCTTCATGCAGAACTAAAAACATCACATAGTGAAATGTGTTGCTTAACTTCGGCTCTTCGGAAAAGCAATCTGATTTTGAAATATGACTTCACTGTAAGCAGTCTTTCCATGTGTATATTTCCTTCACAGATTTAGAGAGAAAACCTGTCCAGCCTTCCCAAGTGCATGTGACGGTTTGGTGGATGTAATTGATTTAATAATCTATGGTCATAATACACTTTCTGCCAACACTCCCTTAAAAAAAAAGACAGGCAGCGTAGAGCGTTACTAACATTACAAAATCCACTTGTTTCCACTCAGAAACCCAACCTCAAGCAAACAGAAGCAATTCACTAAAATATGTGTTGAATAATAATTCACTTTCTCCTCAACTTAAACTTTTCTCTGTGATGCATCTGGTTTCTAAACTATTGGAACAAACCGTGTAGTAGTAATGCATATCAGTGCTTCTTTAACTTCTATACTGTGTTTAGTTTCTAAAGAAATTATGAACTTGGGATAATTTCATGAAGCTGCATTCCTGATCACAATTATTAAGCTTAGTGCTGCCCCATTCAAATGGGTGAAAAGATATGCTGGATGTTGGGCTGAATAATACTTCATCCAGTGGCAAGCTTGATCCACGGCCTTCTTTCTACACAGGAACCATACAACATCGACCTGATGCAGGGATTCGCTGCATACACGTGGTGAATCCTCATCAAAAAAGGGTTCAACTAATTAGCGTGGTGAATGCCCATATTGTAAATTGTAATTGGTTGTTTATAGCGCACTTAATACCCAGAGATTTCTAAGCACAGACCTGTGGATCGAACCTGTGTTGCTCTCTGTCATCTTGCTTCTAAGGTGAGCGTGTTGCCCCTGAGCTATCCTCCCTAGACAACCTTGACTTCATTCACACAGCACCCAAAGGAATTTCACCCACCCTGAATACATGCACATTTGCTGTAACAGCAATTTCAACTGCACAGGAGATCTGTGGCTACTGGGAAGTTTAACAACCCACCAGCCCCAAAAAGCACTTAACCATTTACGTTTTTCAGGTCCTTTTTACAGAGACGGTTAACCTCAGTTGAACAGTCCGATGTGCTACAATCACACTCCCACATTCTAGGACAAATAACAAGGTTGTTGTAACAATATATTTATTTTAATAAAATCAGATCACAAAAGAAATGACTGGTAGCTCCCCACACTTAATTTAAGAGAACTGTACTTGACATTGTTTCCGGAAACACGCAGAATAAATTGAAGTGTCACAATAAATGCATTCTGCCTAATTCGGTATTTCTATGATCAATTAGAATACATTTCCATTTACAATATTCATTCAAAACAAAAACACACCCTTTTATCATTGGGTCAAATACATTTTCGGAATCAGATTGCTTAACATTTAAACCAAAATCACAGTCAGAGCTTTATTTTCTTTGTTTTCCTTTTTAGAATGCTTGATAAAATGCAAGATACACCATTACAAAATGTTATGCAAACAATAATTTGGGGAATCAGAATAGTGAAGGAATTAACAAGCAATACGTGTCAGGCATTTGCAGTTTTAAGTACAACCTTCATAACCATAAGAATATGGTTAGAAGTGAAGAGGAGGTGGAACAGAATCTACGGCCGCTGACACCAACACCAGCATTATCTGTAGATAGGGTCTGTTTAAGATGGCTGCGAGTTTCACAAAGACCCGCTGCTGAAGTTGGGAAAGGTCGCGTGAGAACTCTGAGTAACACCTGATAAGCCAGACACACAGCATCGGACTGATTAGTTTGATTTAGTTTGGTTTATTGCTGCTGTGCCCAGTTGAATGCGAACTCTATTTCTGTAAGTAGGACTACATGGGGAGGGAATATTGAGCCCTGGCAAATAGGAAACTGATATGGCCCTATGTTACTTTGTCACAGAAGGAACCTCCAACGGTTGGAATCCGAAACAGTTATTGGGTCCAGTGTAGCCCTGTAGGGGGACCCGAGTTAGTACACGAGTGATTACTATGATTATTTTGCTTACTTAGATCATTTTGACTTATTCCTTTAACCTGCTACTTTACACTACGGATTGGATTTAAAGATTCTTGTTATTAAACAACATCTGATATGTATCAATCTAGGGTAGACATTGACAGGGACACTTTGTTTTGATTTTAGGGATATGCTAACATGAGCAACACAAACTCATGAAAGTTCAGGGTGAGATGATTTATCTGTTTTATGCAATGATGATATGAAAGCAAGAGAGGTTGTTAACATAATCCTATATGCATTTTACAAGTGGGGTTGAAGAACATAAACATTAGAAAAACAGCGGAAATGCCCTGAGGACGGATTTATAATTCGAAATGCGTCGGCAATATTAGTAGTTAATGAGTGACACATCAAATTATTTACACCTATCTTGAAGTTGTTTTCTGTTTGACAATTTGTCTTGCTAAATAGCACTAGGTGGTAGGGAAGAGCCTATACATAATGAGTTCAATGAATTGTAAAACATGTTGATTTGAGAAAGTGAAAAAGGGTTTTGTTTTGAACACCTTACTGATTTATTGGAAGAGAGAATGATAAACACGACGTCTTTAAAAAAACTATCTTGAATTTTTCTTGTTATTGAAAGTTGTTCTACCTGTTGAAAGGTTTGATTGAAGTGAACATATTGAGGAACCATTCCGATAGGAGTGAATTTTGGTTACCTGCTGGCAACAGTTGTGAAATGCAAGGTATGCCACTTATAAAATGTTATGCAATCAGTAATTTGGGGCATTTGATTAAGGTGAAACATCTTTGACTTCCTTGTTTTAAACTGAAATGCAGTTGAAATTGCTTGTTTTAAATGACATTTTGTTTTCAAGGGAAATATAAAGTAAAGGAACCCATTTGATAAGTTGGATATTGGGATTCCATTTCGTCTTTGACTGTGCCTTTTTCTAGTCCCTTTAAGGAGTAGAAAATAACATAATTCAATACATCTATTTAAATCAAATCATGGTCATTAAAAGGCAAAAGGGTTTAATCACTGTTGACCTAGAAGATTTATTGGACAGTCTTATTTTGATCCTGTGAAAACTAAGGGCTTGTATTAATTACCTTTACGTATTCTTTGAAGAATTCAAAGTGCCCATTTCTAGTTCCCAATCCTGTAGGGCCTCCTTTACATTTAGAGTCCCTCAGCGATCTTGTTTATTTTCTATGCTGTTTAATATTTACTTGAGATATCTATGTGATCACTTGTCTGCTCTGGAGGTAAAATTCTCAAACTACGTAGACGATACCCAGATTGTACTGAAGATATGTGGCTCATATCCTGATGACACTGAGCAAATTAATAAGATTTTCTCAGCCCTACAAGCATTGCTGGCTCTGAATTCCCTGCTTTGAACAACTCTAAAACAGAGCTTCTGATTCTGGGCACCCAACAAAAATTAAAGAAGAAAATGTCCAAGAAAGATTGATTGATTGTGCTCTCTTCTCATGAATGAACTTAAGTTAAACTGTAACCTTGCCATTTCCCATGTTTGGAGTGGCGTGATAAAACATTTTACATTTTTTTTAAATTCCCTTTAAAAATGCTTTAATAAACACTTTTGAACTATATAAAGTAGTAATACATTTAAAAGGAATAACCAACACATCGAACATTTTGCCTCCTTCCAGGACTGTAGTGAATACGGGTGAGCATCAGTAAGTGAGGGTGTCTACGGAGTGAATTATTTTTATCCAATCATACACTACAATCTTGTCCCAGACAAATGAGGAATCCATGCAAAATTTGGTAGCAGTGGATTCAACGGTTCGGATTTGTATAGCTGGACAAACATGCACGCACAGATCCAAACATTTTTTTTGCATATAAGATTTTTGCATCCAAACATAGTCTCACCATCTTGACCCAGACTAAGAGGAATCCATGAAAACTCTGGTAGACGTGGGTTCAACAGTGTGGATTTGTATAGCCAGAAAAACATACACGCACACATACGTACATTCAGCTTTATATATTAGAAGGTGGAATATCTCTTTGGATATTCCACCTAAGAGTGGGATTGGCAAAATTTACATAAACTACATAAGATTGGCATTATTCAAATTGTTCCAGGAGATTTCATTTTACAATTTGAACCCTTAGATAATCTACATGACATTTTGGAACAAGAAAGAAGGGATTTGAGGCATACCACCTTTGATACAAAAGAAACCCAAGAAATAAAGTTGTTTTGCTATGGAAGTAGCACAGTTGTGGCTAAAACAGGGATATATACCCTGCAATGGGAGGGTTATTGGTGCCTCCATGGCCAACCCACCCTTTGATACCAGAGGGTGTTTAAGCCACATTTATTATATATTGGTGATCATGAGTAACTGTGCAATCACACACACAATGATCAATATAGGGAGAGTGACATTCAGGCTATTAGATTGTAATACTCTCTGGAGCTCTAGATGAAGGCATTGATAAAAGCAGATATGCATAATATCACTATACATTGTAGCAATAATCGAAAAAGGTTGAAATGGAAATGTATTGAAATGAGGGAATCTTTAACCAAATTCTATTGAGTATTTTCACCTTTTCTTGATCAGGTTGTTAAGCAATCTTGAAGTAGAGGATGATCTTGTAATTTGGGAATCATTTTGTAATATTATAGATGTGATTTAACCCTTAGTCACAAAAATAAGGAAGCAGAGATACATTTACCCCAAAATAAATATAGGTGCTGCAAAACAGAGTGTAGATAGTAAAAATCACATTTGTTGAATCTGTTAAAAGCCCACAAGGGGGAATAATAGAGCAGAAATTACTGCTGCAAGGCCTGAGTCTAATATTTTAATCCATTGAAACAAAAAGGCATTTGAGGCACAACATGAGGAGGCTTTAGCAATATCAATAAGAACTAAGACTTCATGTGAAAAGTGGAAAAAAGTTATCCTTGCAATCAAATAATGAACATTATTTCCCTGAGGCATTTATTCCACTTGGGGATTGACTGGCTCATTTTCAACCATTATATAGCAATACTGGGTCTCTGGAATATGAGAAAAGTAATATTTATCTTGAATGCCTGCAAGGTGAACAAGAAGATCCTTATTTGCTCTTCTTTAGTTGCTGAGGTAATGGCTGCATGATTGCCCGAACATCACATAAAGTGCCCTGCTTCATTGTGCCCCATGTTGACTTCTTTAAAAATTAAGTATTAATATAGGCCCTGTACGCAACTTTTGTGTTTCATTTTAAAGCCTTAACTGAGAGGATCCCTATTTGTTGGTGGCAAGTCATTAACATTCCTACTTTCAAGAATGGAAGTAGAGAATTGCCATCAAATTATTGTCTGATTTTCCTCATTGGTTCTTTGTGGACAACATTTGGTAAGGCACGTTATGTATGCCTTAAAGATTGGATCTGGATAAATAAGACCAATTCCTCATTAGCAAGCATGGTTTCAAAGGGGCATTAGCTTTTGATCAAAGTTTTAGATTATGTTAATTAAAACAAAAATATGTGAGTTTGAGGATTTCTTTTTATATATGGTCTTCGTGGACATTAAGGAAGCCTTCAGTGGTGTACCACAACATAGTTTATGGTCAATCCTAATACAAATTGGACTTCTGAGCAAAATGGTAGACCAGATTATTGTGATGTTTCCCATAAATTCATACATGCTTAGGTGGAGATATGATGGAGTCTGAACCAGACGTTCTAGAGTGAACAAATGTGCACAATTATTGTGCTCACTCTTTCCTCATTGTACATTAATGATAAGATGTTGTTACTGAAAACATCTCAAATCAGCACACTTGTTTACTGATGATACTGTTCTGATTTCCATGACTGAAGTGGTCTGCAAAAACAACATAAACGTTTTCTAGATATGTTTAATAATAAGGGTTTATTGAACCAACGTTATGGTATGTCGAGGGAACAGAGAACCTAGGAGAAGGATTTATCTTGATAGTCATGTGTGTGCCTTGGAGAATGTTATTTTTTATGATGTTTTGGTTTGCTGTTTTACAAGGAAAGAGAGATGGGAATGCATAAATGTTGAAATTTAACATGATCATGATAAAACACAGTGCTCATGTTGCTAGATTCTGGGAAATTGGTAAAATGTATCAGCCTTAATTATATATGACATGAAAGAAACACAGGTACCATTTCATGGAGCAGACCTTTGGAGACAGTAATATTAGTACACTTCTGATTTCAGAAAATACATTTTGAAAAGCTTTTTAGGGCTTCTGAGGTCATCTTTTAATAAGGTAATGCATTGTTAGCTAGGCTGGACAGAGGTTTGGGAATTGGCTAGGTTCAAACCACTTCTATATTGGATAGAACTGTGCTCTAACCCCACATACGCACGTATAGAAAGACCTGATGCATGATGTTCTAGCCCAAAAAAGGATTACTGATTTACCCTTGTTTAAATGTGTGACACTTACATTAAGAAATACTGATTTTATGAGGTATGTTTAAATCCAGAAACATTTAATAAAGATTGACTTTAACAATTAAATAATGTCTATCAAGATTGGGTTCAGAACAAGCCTATGGTTAAACATATGTAAAGGGAATTAGTGGAAACAAATTATACTGTGAAAACAAACTACGTTTTTAATATTTAGATGAAATTGTAGCATTTTATCACCAGCACCTGTTTATTATATTCCATTTTGGAACTTTACTTGTTGCTACTGTTTCCAAAACCTGAAACTGTGATTCATCATATGTGTCCAGCATGTAAAATTCTTTATGTCTGCTCAGCAAATCATGTTTGTATGTCCATTTTATAAGAGTGCATGTTATTAGGATTTCATTTTTACTTAAATAACCATCAAATAAGCAGTCTTAGAGAGGCTGAGGAATTTTGTAAAAGGACAACTAGACCTCATGTAATGTATGCTGCAGCAAGATATTTGCAAATAAGCTGCAAACATAGGAGTGTATTAGTGAGTATCTAAATATATGTTATGGATGTAATAGTACAAAGGTTTTTAATTATGCATTAGTGCAACTGTTTGGTATTACCTATATTTTCTAGTATATTTTTTGTTATATAATGAATTGGTCTCTTTGAATGACACTTGTATTTTTATATGTAGTTTTAAATTATAAATGAATAATGTTTATATTATGCGCTTTTGAAGTCTTTGGATGGGTAATAGAATATCTGCTGTGAATGAACTGTGCTTGCAATGTAGTTTTATGACATTTGACAAATAAACGTTAACTAGAAGTAAGAATAAAAGAAACATTACATTCAAACAGGTAGTATTTTGCAAATCCCATCATTGTGCCTAACTTTCTGAATGGAAAAATCATAAGGGACACAGAATTCCCTCAGATCTCTGTTTTTATTGAGTCACAGTTTGTATGGGGGTACGAATTTAAAAGTATTTCGAAGCAACGTAACAATTCAGAAAAAAGGAGTAACCAAAAGTTGTTGAAAAATATTTGGTTGGTTCAACAGCTCAAACCACTGCAGATGTTGCCTCCCAGTTAGACATCTTTGTATTGGCCTTTTCTTCTTTGTCTGGTGACACACATGATACTTTGATCATTGGATGAGCGATGGACCTCCTCCTGGATTCTCCATCAGCAATCAAGTTCATCTTAGATATGGGCACGAATCTATCAGTGTTTCTCATATTTATAAACAGAAGGGAAAAAGGCTATTTTGACAGCCTACATTTTGCCCATTAAGAGCCTTTTTACAATACATTTCAAACATCCTTCCTTTCATCTAAACATTTCTACTTACTAGTTATTATGATCCAATCCATTCTTCCTTCAGGTTTGCTTTTTTTACATTTATGTTGAGGTCACTTAAACTGTTGGTTCAAATATCCCCTCTATTTGTCTTAGGGATCAGGGATCACAGCTTGTCAGCTAGTTGATACAGACACAACATTATTCTGCCTGATCTGTATAAGAGAAGGAAAACAATGAAATAAGTAAATAAATGAGTAACTAAATGAATGAATACATGAAGAGAAATAAGATGTAGGCCACATCCCAAGTGATACAGAATTAAGTGAAGCCTTTATGATATTTATGTTCCTTCCAGCAGACACTGAGATGATCCAAAATGTTTTTAATTAAAGTTGACTTAGCCATTGCGTGATATGATATGATATGATAGTTTATTTGTATAGCACCTATACACAATGTGTTTCAAAGCACTTCAAGGCAAGGGAGGGAACAAGGGAAAATACAATGACATTCTTACAGCCCATGAACAGTAAGGATGTGAAATTACCTCTCATACTCGACCTGATGACATTTCAGATAGTGCAAGAAATAAGACATAGATAAGGAAGGGACCGGAAGAGTGGAATGGAAACGGAAACAGACAGCCGACTACTGTACTAGGCCTGACAACATTTCTGTTAAAGCCAGAGAAAAACAAAAAGGTGAGGGAGAGGGGTGCAGAAAGGGAGGGGAGGAACAAAACAAGCGGCTATCGTACTAGTCCTGATGACATTTCAGATAGTGCCAGAAGGTGGGGGGGAAACACAAGGGGAGAGGGGAAGGGACAGACGAGGTTGCTGTCAAACTAGGTCCAGGGTCAATTCTGATAGGGTAAGTGCATAGACAAAAGTAAGGGGAGGAGGGGAGGAGATATGAAAAGGGAGAAAGGGAGAGGAGGAGAGAACGGAAAGTAAGCACTCAAAAAGAGTGGAGAAGCAAGAGGGGAGAGCAAATACAATTTTAGAAGTCAGTAGTTACTCATAATGTTGCAAGCCACAATACAAGATGAAGATGGGAACAGCTTGATTCAGGGCCAAGTACAAGATGACAAAACGTGAATCAATGAAGTCCATACAAGTCAAATCCAGCATTGGCCACAAGACGGTGATGGTGAAACCAGAATGGATCAGGACAGACTCCCGCAGAAGTAGGCTGGAAGGGGGAGGAGAGAGAGGGGGAGCAGGGTAGAAGAATCAAGCACAACAGGCAACACCTGTGTGTGAGAAGGGTGGGGGGCACCCTTGTTTTATAGCAGATTCTGGAGCATGTGTATACAGTTGGGTATGAAAAATGCTATCAAGTGGTAACTGCCACCAACAAATTTGAAACCCATGTTATGACATAATCTGTATAGGCCACAAAGTATCACCCAGAGAGCAGAAATTATGGCCGGATGGGAGGGGTATATTCACCCCTCGGTGGGATGCTTTCAAGGAGGGTTCATTATGTAACGCGGTAACCAGATGAGTTGATTTTGAGAAAGGACTAAACGTTAATAGAAAAGATGCATTTTATTGATGGGAGGCAGAATGTTTCTGCCAAAAGGCTCAGTTATGATTTCTAGAACACTTTTAGGTTTTAAATCTGTCAGGTGGATAGGAACCTATAAAGGTGAGGGTCTGGATCGCTGGTTGGCTTACAGCGGCCAGTTACCGGTTAGACATTGAATGCTGTTTCTTTTTTCTTTTAAGACAATAAATCTGTCTCGGTCATCAGCGAAATTGATGTGTGAACCTGGTATCTTTGACATCTTCTTTTTGGAATTTGGATCCTGTAAGTGCCAGGCGAGATGTTGACTACCATTTCAAAGAATCCTCTCCACAGAGGAAGAAACGTCTTTTATTTGGTTTGGTTCCTTAGGAGGTTATAGAACACTCACCTCATACTCCCATTTCAAAATTGTGAGGTCAAAGTAAGCAGACCTTTCAAGATTGTCTTTGGCATGTGCAAAATGATGCTGTAAAAGCTTCCCATTGTGTCGGATACTTTGGAGACATATTCCCCTGTGCTTTGCAGGACAGGAGATGTACGTGTGCCTATTGACTGGCATAGCCAGAACACAGACAGCCATATATTACCCATGCTTTTCCAATGAAAACATCAGCTGCTCTAGCAGGGGAAAAATGAGAAACAGATGAATTCCTCCCCTGACCCTTACTCGTCCCCTATCAATGTCAAATCCTGCCATTGATTTAGGCATGTTCATTTAATTTTCACTTACATTCAATACGTGCATGTGGAGTTCTCAGTGACTTGGCCTTCTGGTATGCCTAATAAATTCACATGGAGTCCTCAGTACTTTGCCCTTCCCCTTCCCCTCTGCATAGTAGGTTCATGGGGGTTTTCAGGGCTTTTCCCTCTCCTCCACCTTCAAAATGCCTTTGCTTTTGCCTCTTCCCACAAAGTGCACACAGGGTTCTTAGCGCTTTAGCCTTCTACTGCACCTACAAAATGCATTGGGGTTATCAGTGCTTTGGTCTTCTCTTATTCCTAGTAAATGTCCATGGAGTTTTTAGTACTTTGATCTCCCCCTACACCTATTAAACACATGCAGGGTTCTTAGTCCATTACCTTCTCCTCCACCTAAATGCACACGAGCTTCTCAGTGCTTCCGTCCTCTCCTCTGCCTACAAAATACATGTTGGGTTATCAGTGTTTTGGTCTTCCCTAAACCTATTAAATCCACGTGTGGTTCTCAGTGCTGTGGCTACTCCTACACATGCACAATTTACATGGGGTTTTCAGAACTTTGGCCTTCTTCTCCTTGTACAAAATGTAGATTAGGTTCCCATGGCTTTGGCCTACTGATATGTCTAGTAAATACACATGGGTTCTATGTGTTTTAACCTTCTGGTCTACCATCAAAATATACATGGGTTTCTCAGTGCTTCAACCTTGAACTTTGTCTAGTGTTATTATTATAATTGGTATTATAGTTGGTTTCTATGACACGCTTAATACCCAGAAGTTTCTAAGCGAAGACCTGGGGATCGAACCTGTTGCTCCGTGTCGTCTTGCTTTCAAGGTGAGCGCATTGCCCCAGAGCTATCCTCCCGCCCCATGGTAAATGCACAAGTGATTCTCAGTGTTGCGCCCTCTCAGCCACCGACGAAATTAAATGTTGGTCCTCCGTGCTTTGGTCTTCTCCTTTGCCTGCAAAATGTATTTGGCATTCTCAGTTTTTTGTCCTGTTCTTACATCTAGTAAATGAACTTGAGGATCTCAGTGTGTTTGCCTTCTTGTCTGCCTACTAATTGCACATGGAGTTCTCTGTGCTTTGCATTCTCCTCTGTTAACTAAATGCACATTGGGTTCTCAGTGCCTTGTGATTTTCCTACAGATAATAAATGCTTGTGGTGTTCTCAGAGCTTTGGTCTTCCCATAGGTCTACAACTTTTACATGGGTTGTACTACCTGTCCACCCTACAAGTGAGTTGTCCTGCTCATGAACACACAATTCAGACCCCTCATCAACCCACAAATCATGTCCCCCTAAAATCAACTGCAACGTAACCCTACCTAGGTCCCTTTATTGATTTAGGTGTACTCTAACCTAACTATCCCAGCAATCCCTTCCCTAACTAGCCTAAGCCTCTCCAAATGCCAACCATTGACTGTCCTAAGATTCACATGTCTTCATATCGTGAACCTTCACAGTTTGACCTGGATGAGACCCAGGAAAATGGTCTAAGTTTGTGTTAAGCCCAAACCAGTCTGCTCTTGCTTACTGATAATTAACTCAAGCACTGCTCACCTTTAAAAAAAGTTATAATCTTCATCAATCCAACTGCAAGAAACGTGTATTAGAACAATGAATTAAGGAAATAAGCCAATAGCCATTCAAGGACCACAATTATGGAACCTCTACCACAATGTATTTTAACAACTGTAGCACATTCAGAAAAAAGATAAGCATGCGTTTAACAACACGACACCTGACATTGAAAATGAATCTCCTTGAAATATTCTCTTCTTTATCTCCTTCCTTATCCTATCCCTACAAGCCTAGATCAACTAGCCCGTTCCCCTTGAGATTTTTGAAGGACATTTCATAATGCATGGTTAGTGCACTAAATGTTACCAATAACATCAAAAGCAATAAAATGAAAATGTTGCTTTGTGTCTCAGGCTTGCGTTTTGCATACTTCCTTCTCCTGTACATAAATGCTTAATTGCATAAGGCACATTTCATACTCTGGTTTCTAAAAATAATAGTAAGGCTTTTGACATTTCTCTGGAAAATGGACCTAACACATTTTAGTTGTTTGCCATTCCTGCTACAAACCTATGAGCTTAGACTATACCTTTGAGTTTATGGCCCTTTGGAACGCGCATATGGCAATGGATGGGATTACACCAGGATCATTCTGAGTCCAAATAACCGAACCAACTCAAGAAGATGGCAAAGTACTGTTTTATTAACAATTATCTAAAACAGGGAAGTTACAATGAACATCAACAGACGTACGCACAGTCTCTCAACAATCTCCACAAAAAATACAATTCTTATACCTGAATATACATCAGAGTGATGTCATACTATGTCGCAATAGTGAAAAACCTATCAAGGATCAGGATTGGTTAAGGGAAACATCTAGATATAGATTTGTTTAGGAGCTAGGAATGTTATTGGCTGTCCTTTATCGGGTGGACAACTTATGCTTACCTCTTAAAACATGTCACTTTAGAATCATTCGGTACAAAGTTTCTCATTGGTTTTACAAACTATAAGGTCCTTCAATATATGGACTAATACAATTGGTTGGCATGCTTGTGCCATGTCTGGAACATTTGGTTCATTTAGCAGCATGTAAGCCCAGACCGTAGTGCAGGGCGATAGGACATGTAGCTACCTCATACCAAATTAACCTTGCATCTCTCATCACCGATGCCGTCTGCCATGAAATTGTCTTTCTACTTGGCCTTGTAGAGTGTTCTCATCTTTTGTAATACACAAGAGTGAGCACCTGCTATCGCGTCTGGGACTCCATGTTCAAGCTCTGTTTCCATCATTTGCCTATGTGACAGGATACCACAATCTGGTCGATTTTGCAGGTTTTAAATGCTCAAAATGAATTAAAACTTGGCATCCTTTGTGTTCTTTCTTGCACCTTAACATGAGAAGGTTCATCCTCCGCACACTCGTTCTCCTTAAGAGTAGATAGCTGACCTCGATTTCTACAGTCTTGAGTTCATGCCAGGCAGCCTCACCACGCAGATGCAGGAGCCTGCTATTCGACTGTGAGACAGCTTTCCATTCTCCGCTCATGATTTCTGGCTGACTTATTTCATGATACCAATGTCCAGTTTCTGTACAATTGCGACTTTGCTTGCATTCTATTCACTATTCATAGCTAGCTTCTATGATGACTTTATCTACCTTGCATTTCAGCATCTGTTCATTCATTGAACATTTGTTTTCTGCAACTATTTGTGCACATGTAATATTCTACTTTTACACTTGAGAGTTTGCTCAGTGCTTTGCTTCGTTGTTCATCCTTTATGATTCATACCTTGTCTTTAATCAATATCTCGGGACGTCATGCATGATTTCTTATGACGTCATCCATTCTTGTACCTAGCTCTTTCAAATATTCCTTCAGGAAGTTCCTCCTCAGGTTGTCATCACTTCGAGGGTACATTCGATAGGGTCGACTTTCGATAGGGTTGTCTCAATGGGTATCTTCTTTCAAATACTCACTGTGGTATTGATACAGTAGCTGGGGTTAGGCAAGGCACAATCTCATGTCTATAATACAGGGGAGGTAGTGGACAGGATCTCTTGCAGAAGTACACAGCTTATCCTCTACATTCCCCCCTCCGGTCGAGTACTCAACCACCTCCTCTGGTTTTTCTGCCCCTTTGGAATTTATAGCGTTAAATCCTTTTCTAGTGACATTGATTGTTTGCAGCAGCTACCATCTGGTTATCTGTAGCCATTTGGCATTCACCGTTGTTTGGAATCCAGGCAAGCACATGGATGTGAACATCACTGCAGTTCTGATGAACAGTTTTTCCTCATCAGGAATGTCTTCATACGTTGTTAGTGATGTCTGTGAGAAATAATTTGATCTCTTCCTCCGCCTTAGTTCTATTGACCTCTTCCTTCTCAAGTGATCGTCCACATTTTGGAAACTCTTCAATCTTCAGGTCATTCTGTGGAATCACCAATGCTGGAACATGGATGTATACCAATGACTACACTTCTCCCCAATTCCTGGATAGCTTCATATATGCTGTGGATTCACAGGCCCAATATCGGTCCATTAGGACAGCCATCCCTCTCCTCATTCTTTGAATATCCATGGTGTTTTTGCACCCCTTGTTGTGTCCAACATAACTTTTCCCTTTGCTTTGAAAGCACATTGTTGCTTTAATCAGTAGAACTACAGACACTGGGCCTGCCTCATCTTCCACCCATGTTATCAGTTTGGAGTACTTAGCCCAAGATGGCAAACACTCATCATTTACCTTCTGTACTCCTTTCTCTGCTTCCTTCCTCAGCAGATGAGCTGCACAGGACATCATTCCATCTTCGCATCCTTTATTTGTATGCACTTGGCCATTTGTGAATGTTCCCAGCATCCAGGCATTCCAGTCTTCTCCTGCATGTCAGAACAGTCCATTCTTTTAATTTCTTCAACAATCACTTTGTCTTGTCCTGGAGCAGGATACACAGGCAGTCTGTCTGTACATCCAGGTTCCTTCTCCATTTGTGTTGTCTTGCTGTAATCATCCTGGTATTGAAATAACTGTTTTGATCTCCATCCCAAGGTTGCCCAGTTCCCTTGAAACTGTCCTCTAGTAGTGCATGCTGCTAGGAGACTGAGGCACCTTGCATCTTGTGCTGACATCTCTTTTGAAATGAAGGCCTTCACTGTATTCATGGCATACGGGGTGAGAGAGCAGACATAGCAATTCTCACCAGATGCCCTCCCCACTTTCTTTATTCCCAGATGAGCTGCATTAACAAGTGAGGTATTTATCCCCTGAGTATCTTCTTCTTCATCCCTCCTATGTCGCCTGACATGCCCAGAGAGGTTAGGGAAGTTATCATCATTTGTACTCAAACTCGGAAAAATCATAGCAATTATTTTTTCAATGGGACCATTAAGTTAATAGATACTACAAAATGTAAGATGACTGCAATAACACAGTCTAAATCTTTACCTGATGCAGGGTTAGATGCTAGAGAAGCAAGGATCACAGAGAGATTAAAAGCTGACTTCTTGTTAATGCGAGAATGACTGGAAGATAGCTTCACCCAAAAGTACGCCAAAGCAAGTGAAGTGACGCAAACCTGATAATAAGTAACACAAGACATTATGCCCACAAACGCAAGCACGCCCCATGAGAAATTACCTGATTGTTCTATAAATCTGACTAAAGATAAAAGGAAAAGATGTTCAAGCACTAAAGCAAATTAAACTTCTAACGTGAGTTTGCAAATTACCAACACCTCCTCTGCACAAGATAGCGACGCGGACCACGAGGCACAGAACAAGGCACACTTACCTACTGCTGCTGGACTCCAAATCCACAACAATGTCCTCGACATTTGATTAAATGATCATACGTCGATGCTTACAATGCTAAACAATAAGCTCAGTTCAATGGACACGTTATCACAACATATTATGCAAAGACTTGACTAGGAGGCAGACACTTCAAAATGCTGGCAAAGACGCTTAAGTGACATAGCCAGACAGGAAACACAAGATAAAACCTACCTAATGGAGGCTGTCATAGATTGCACTAAATGGATGCGGCACAACATGAGAATCAAGCCGGATTTACCGGCTAGCTCGACGCAAACACCATTAAAAACTAAAGCAATGACTAAATACATGAACCCTACACAGAGGTCAAATAGCACATGCAATGAAGCTACTACCCTCGAAGCAAACGCTGTACTACCAGCGAAAAGTGTAACTTATGCTGTTGTAGTGACATCAAAGGAAGCTGATTTAAAACTCATCACTAGTGTGGCCGAGAAAACAGTGCAACAATGTGCTAATATAGACATCGATGAGAACACTCCGATGCCAGAGGTGGCTAACGCTCAAGTGGCTCCAACGACATCAAATATCACAAATGCTCAACCACCACAAGATTTGAGTTTGGAATATTTCAAGGACCAGCCAAGACGATAAAAGCTCCAGACAAACCTCCTACAACTTTAGGAGTGAAAACAAAAGCAAAGTCCCTATCAGCGTGAACCGATGGCAAAAATATCACGCCCAAACAAAGCCAATAGGTTTATAAGGAACATCTCAACCCTGCCCCCAAGAAGGAATTTTAAACGATTTTTAAACGAGTGGGGAAAGAAGGGAACACTCTGAATGAACGTACTAACGATATTAAAATGGTGGCTGCTCAGCGCTCAAAAAGAACGAGAGACGAGCCAAAAGAAGTGGACAAGGTTGATGCTGAGTCCTTGATAGACCTATGTGATCTCTCGATTTACTCTGTTGATGAAGGTGATGAGGGCTCTACGATGACAGATGAAGGATCCGATCTTTGCGTAAATACTACAGAAAATCCAGTATATGTTAAACCTGCCAAAACAATGAGAAATATAATCTCAAACCGTGAGTCAGAAAACAACGGACAAGCAAGAGTACCTGCCTCACCTGAGAGAAATAAAACCAATACGAATGATATTAGTCTAGAAGGCACAGCGTCGACCAAAGGTCAAATCTGGTCCTCAAACTTAAATCCAAAACAGACATTGGCGCAAAAGTCAAAATCCACATGACAAAACAAAGTCAACTTGCAGCATTCTGATAATCTGTCACACAAGAATACTTGGAAAATACAAATTGAGAATATCCTAAATGGAAAAAATGAGGTGAACCTAAACTGTAACAACATCACTAAGCTTCTACATAGCATTCCATCGCTACGTACAATAGAATCAGATGACATTGCAGTTGTCGAATATATATCAGAAGAGCGTTTAGACTGGGTTATCCTTCACCTGAAGTCAAAATTCATTGCAAACAAATACTTGAAGCAAAAGAAGATCTGATGTTCTTTGCCTTTGACGTCTTGCAGCTAGAAGAAAGTATAAACCACCAAAGCCACTTCAAAATGAGCCAGAATGTCCAACAGAACAGGGAACAAAAACAAATCAACACACGAGCTCAGCTGCGAGCCACTATAGTGTCGGTTCCAACAGGCTCTACAAAGTCACGATGGACATCTCAAGTTCACGAGCAGAATACTCACTAGGATACGGCCATCGAAAAGAGATCTATTCATTGTCTAGCCTCCTGGAACACAAGAGGCTTCGCCCATTTATTTGAAGAAAAATGGACGGAATTAGACCAATGCTCAATATTATGTCTGCAAGAAACAGTGATGCGGGAGAAACCAGTTAGCGAAGGATACACAATCATCTTTAATCCAGCAGGCACGAACATGTTTGGTCATCCGTATGCCAGCCTAATAACGATGATTAAAAATAACTTAAAATGGACCATTTTAAAGACTGTGAACATGAATATGTTCACCCAGGCAACCACATTACAACTTCCAAAGACCAATGATGGTCCCGAGCGGCAATTAATGATAATAAATGTCTACTGGAACCCAGCTAAAATCCAACAAAATGAACTGATAACATCGGTCACAGCACCAATTGATGAATGCTTAATTGCATTCAATGATCCAGCTAACATTGTATGTGGTGACTTGAACTACTCATGGTTTAACAAATTGAATTCTTCCCCTACAATGACCAGCTGGAAAGGCAATGAAGCACTAAACAGAGGAGAGCGATGGTCAAAGGAACTGATGATAAGAGACTGCGCAATGTTGAACGGATGCACTCATGGCGATATCCCGGCCTCAGCAACTTCGTGGCACAAGCTTAAAGACCCTTGATTATATCTGGGCGTCAAAAAATCTAAAAGAAAAAATCTTAAGCTTGATAATAGCACAAACGTCAAGAAGCGACCATGACGCTTTATTATTGTTTTGGCACGAGAAGGAAAAGCTTAGCTCTGACGCCAAATATACAGAAGCAATAACAACCGATAATGCTGGTACGAGGTTGAGAATCAACGTAAGCAATTGAGCACCTTCACAGAAAAATATATATCATCCCCTGCACAAAAAGGAAACATAAATTACAGCCCGCTGATGATACAGTTTAGGGCAGCGAGGGTTCAACCTGCATGCAAGTTTTAAAGGTGAGCGCTTACAATAGCGATCTAATTCTATTGTTCCAATGCTAAGGAAATGGACCATATTATACAAATATTATGAAGTTGAAAGCAGACGTCACTTTTTCATTATGATGACCCCTGGTTGAGTGCCTAATGATTCTTTCATATAATAGTTCTCTTGTTTTCTATTGGAACTTTAGAGATATAACTTATCACAGTAAGTTTTCGCGTCTGAACACTGCAACTTAGACTGTCGTTCATTATAGTGGAGGATATTTATATGTATTTATCATGTAAATAACCACGTATTTTCCAGTATATTTGGGGCAGTCCGGGTAAAAATACAGGTTCTGCTAAAAAACAAAATGGTGAAACAATGGGTCCTTGGTAGTCTTGAGACGCTGTGGGGCTTCTGCTAGGAAAATTGGAGGTGCACGGCAAAGCATATTTCTTTTTGTAGCTCAACTTTTTTCCCTTTGTTCCGAATGTGTCTTTAAATCAAGGGTTGTCTGCAGCGAAGTGGAAAAGGCATAATCAAAATCCGGCCTTCTCAGGCGGAGGGTGCAGTGAAACACAGAGGAAAGCCTGATTCACAAAACAGTTTCCAATGGTATTTTCCCTCTGAAAAACGCTTTGGACTCAGGCCATGAGTGTCTTGAAATAAGTCCTGCTGTACAATCTCGTTGCTGTTTCCCTGACTGCTTTTGAAATCAAAATTATCTGAGCGCTGTCAATAACAGAAGATATTGACTGCATTCCAAGAATGTTCATTGGCTCAGAGGAGGTCAATAATGACCTCCTGGTGCTAATAACAGTTATTAGATCAAAACAGCATAAGAGGTATTGCTCGGACTGCTTCCTAATTAGTTCAGTTCTGCATGACTGGTTAATATCCACATATTTGGTGGATGGAGTATGGCTCATATGTACATTTCACGAAGTGGCCCCAATGGCTCATATCCAAACTCAGAAGCAGACTGTTATTATTTTTTTTCAGGCATTGTATTTCTTCTTCAAAATTGTAGTTGTAGTAACAGATAATAATAACAATAAATAAGCAACATGACCCCTCCATTTGGGCTTCATGCAGAACTAAAAACATCACATAGTGAAATGTGTTGCTTAACTTCGGCTCTTCGGAAAAGCAATCTGATTTTGAAATATGACTTCACTGTAAGCAGTCTTTCCATGGGTATATTTCCTTCACAGATTTAGAGAGAAAACCTGTCCAGCCTTCCCAAGTGCATGTGACGGTTTGGTGGATGTAATTGATTTAATAATCTATGGTCATAATACACTTTCTGCCAACACTCCCTTAAAAAAAAGACAGGCAGCGTAGAGCGTTACTAACATTACAAAATCCACCTGTTTCCACTCAGAAACCCAACCTCAAGCAAACAGAAGCAATTCACTAAAATATGTGTTGAATAATAATTCACTTTCTCCTCAACTTAAACTTTTCTCTGTGATGCATCTGGTTTTTAAACTATTGGAACAAACCGTGTAGTAGTAATACATATCAGTGCTTCTTTAACTTCTATACTGTGTTTAGTTTCTAAAGAAATTATGAACTTGGGATAATTTCATGAAGCTGCATTCCTGATCACAATTATTAAGCTTAGTACTGCCCCATTCAAATGGGTGAAAAGATATGCTGGATGTTGGGCTGAATAATACTTCATTCAGTGGCAAGCTTGATCCATGGCCTTCTTTCTACACAAGAACCATACAACATCGACGTGATGCAGGGATTCACTGCATACACGTGGTGAATCCTCATCAAAAAAGGGTTCAACTAATTAGCGTGGTGAATGCCCATATTGTAAATTGTAATTGGTTGTTTATAGCGCACTTAATACCCAGAGATTTCTAAGCACAGACCTGTGAATCGAACCTGTGTTGCTCTCTGTCATCTTGCTTCTAAGGTGAGCGTGTTGCCCCTGAGCTATCCTCCCAAGACAAGCTTCACTTCATTCACACAGCACCCAAAGGAATTTCACTCACCCTGAATACATGCACATTTGCTGTAACAGCAATTTCAACTGCACAGGAGATCTGTGGCTACTGGGAAGTTTAGCAACCCCCCCCAAAAAAGCACTTAACCATTTACGTTTTTCAGGTCCTTTTTACAGAGACGGTTAACCTCAGTTGAACAGTCCGATGTGCTACAATCACACTCCCACATTCTAGGACAAATAACAAGGTTGTTGTAACAATACATTTATTTTAATAAAATCAGATCACAAAAGAAATGACTGGTAGCTCCCCACACTTAATTTAAGAGAACTGTACTTGACATTGTTTCCGGAAACACGCGGAATAAATTGAAGTGTCACAATAAATGCATTCTGCCTAATTCGGTATTTCTATGATCAATTAGAATACATTTCCATTTACAATATTCATTCAAAACAAAAACACACCCTTTTATCATTGGGTCAAATACATTTTTGGAATCAGATTGCTTAACATTTAAACCAAAATCACAGTCAGAGCTTTATTTTCTTTGTTTTCCTTTTTAGAATGCTTGATAAAATGCAAGATACACCATTACAAAATGTTATGCAAACAATAATTTGGGGAATCAGAATAGTGAAGGAATTAACAAGCAATACGTGTCAGGCATTTGCAGTTTTAAGTACAACCTTCATAACCATAAGAATATGGTTAGAAGTGAAGAGGAGGTGGAACAGAATCTACGGCCGCTGACATCAACACCAGCATTATCTATAGATATGGTCTGTTTAAGATGGCTGCGAGTTTCACAAAGACCCGCTGCTGAAGTTGGGAAAGGTCGCGTGAGAACTCTGAGTAACACCTGATAAGCCAGACACACAGCATCGGACTGATTAGTTTGATTTATTTTGGTTTATTGCTGCTGTGTCCAGTTGAATGCGAAATCTATTTCTGTAAGTAGGACTACATGGGGAGGGAATATTGAGCCCTGGCAAATAGGAAACTGATATGGCCCTATGTTACTTTGTCACAGAAGGAACCTCCAATGGTTGGAATCCGAAACAGTTATTGGGTCCAGTGTAGCCCTGTAGGGGAACCCGAGTTAGTACACGAGTGATTACTATGATTATTTTGCTTACTTAGATCATTTTGACTTATTCCTTTAACCTGCTACTTTACACTACGGATTGGATTTAAAGATTCTTGTTATTAAACAACATCTTATATGTATCAATCTAGGGTAGACATTGGCAGGTACACTTTGTTTTGATTTTAGGGATATGCTAACATGAGCAACACAAACTCATGAAAGTTCAGGGTGAGATGATTTATCTGTTTTATGCAATGATGATATGAAAGCAAGAGAGGTTGTTAACATAATCCTATATGCATTTTACAAGTGGGGTTGAAGAACATAAACATTAGAAAAACAGCGGAAATGCCCTGAGGACGGATTTATAATTCGAAATGCGTCGACAATATTAGTAGTTAATGAGTGACACATCAAATTATTTACTCCTATCTTGAAGTTGTTTTCTGTTTGACAATTTGTCTTGCTAAATAGCACTAGGTGGTAGGGAAGAGCCTATACATACTGAGTTCAATGAATTGTAAAACATGTTGATTTGAGAAAGTGAAAAAGGGTTTTGTTTTGACCACCTTACTGATTTATTGGAAGAGAGAATGATAAACACGACGTCTTTAAAAAAACTATCTTGAATTTTTCTTGTTATTGAAAGTTGTTCTACCTGTTGAAAGGTTTGATTGAAGTGAACATATTGAGGAACCATTCCGATAGGAGTGAATTTTGGTTACCTGCTGGCAACAGTTGTGAAATGCAAGGTATGCCGCTTACAAAATGTTATGCAATCAGTAATTTGGGGCATTTGATTAAGGTGAAACATCTTTGACTTCCTTGTTTTAAACTGAAATGCAGTTGAAATTGCTTGTTTTAAATGACATTTTGTTTTCAAGGGAAATATAAAGTAAAGGAACCCATTTGATAAGTTGGATATTGGGATTCCATTTCGTCTTTGACTGTGCCTTTTTCTAGTCCCTTTAAGGAGTAGAAAATAACATAATTCAATACATCTATTTAAATCAAATCATGGTCATTAAAAGGCAAAAGGGTTTAATCACTGTTGACCTAGAAGATTTATTGGACAGTCTTATTTTGATCCTGTGAAAACTAAGGGCTTGTATTAATTACCTTTACGTATTCTTTGAAGAATTCAAAGTGCCCATTTCTAGTTCCCAATCCTGTAGGGCCTCCTTTACATTTAGAGTCCCTCAGGGATCTTGTTTATTTTCTATGCTCTTTAATATTTACTTGAGTTATCTATGTGATCACTTGTCTGCTCTAAAGGTAAAATTCTCAAACTACGTAGACGATACCCAGATTGTACTGAAGATATGTGGCTCATATCCTGATGACACTGAGCAAATTAATAAGATTTTCTCAGCCCTACAAGCATTGCTGGCTCTGAATTCCCTGCTTTGAACAACTCTAAAACAGAGCTTCTGATTCTGGGCACCCAACAAAAATTAAAGAAGAAAATGTCCAAGAAAGATTGATTGATTGTGCTCTCTTCTCATGAATGAACTTAAGTTAAACTGTAACCTTGCCATTTCCCATGTTTGGAGTGGCGTGATAAAACATTTTACATTTTTTTTAAATTCCCTTTAAAAATGCTTTAATAAACACTTTTGAACTATATAAAGTAGTAATACATTTAAAAGGAATAACCAACACATCGAACATTTTGCCTCCTTCCAGGACTGTAGTGAATAGGGGTGAGCATCAGTAAGTGAGGGTGTCTACGGAGTGAATTATTTTTATCCAATCATACACTACAATCTTGTCCCAGACAAATGAGGAATCCATGCAAAAGTTGGTAGCAGTGGATTCAACGGTTCGGATTTGTATAGCTGGACAAACATGCACGCACAGATCCAAACATTTTTTTTGCATATAAGATTTTTGCATCCAAACATAGTCTCACCATCTTGACCCAGACTAAGAGGAATCCATGAAAAATCTGGTAGACGTGGGTTCAACAGTGTGGATTTGTATAGCCAGAAAAACATACATGCACACATACGTACATTCAGCTTTATATATTAGAAAGGTGGAATATCTCTTTGGATATTCCACCTAAGAGTGGGATTGGCAAAATTTACATAAACTACATAAGATTGGCATTATTCAAATTGTTCCAGGAGATTTCATTTTACAATTTGAACCCTTAGATAATCTACATGACATTTTGGAACAAGAAAGAAGGGATTTGAGGCATACCACCTTTGATACAAAAGAAACCCAAGAAATAAAGTTGTTTTGCTATGGAAGTAGCACAGTTATGGCTAAAACAGGGATATATACCCTGCAATGGGAGGGTTACTGGTGCCTCCATGGCCAACCCACCCTTTCATACCAGAGGGTGTTTAAGCCACATTTATTATATATTGGTGATCATGAGTAACTGTGCAATCACACACACAATGATCAATATAGGGAGAGTGACATTCAGGCTATTAGATTGTAATACTCTCTGGAGCTCTAGGTGAAGGCATTGATAAAAGCAGATATGCATAATATCACTATAAATTGTAGCAATAATCGAAAAAGGTTGAAATGGAAATGTATTGAAATGAGGGAATCTTTAACCAAATTCTATTGAGTATTTTCACCTTTTCTTGATCAGGTTGTTAAGCAATCTTGAAGTAGAGGATGTTCTTGTAATTTGGGAATCATTTTGTAATATTATAGATGTGATTTAACCCTTAGTCACAAAAATAAGGAAGCAGAAGATACATTTACCCCAAAATAAATATAGGTGCTGCAAAACAGAGTGTAGATAGTAAAAATCACATTTGTTGAATCTGTTAAAAGCCCACAAGGGGGAATAATAGAGCAGAAATTACTGCTGCAAGGCCTGAGTCTAATATTTTAATCCATTGAAACAAAAAGGCATTTGAGGCACAACATGAGGAGGCTTTAGCAATATGAATAAGAACTAAGACTTCATGTGAAAAGTGGAAAAAGGTTATCCTTGCAATCAAATAATGAACATTATTTCCCTGAGGCATTTATTCCACTTGGGGATTGACTGGCTCACTTTCAACCATTATATAGCAATACTGGTTGTCTGGAATATGAGAAAAGTAATATTTCTCTTGAATGCCTGCAAGGTGAACAAGAAGATCCTTATTTGCTCTTCTTTAGTTGCTGAGGTAATGGCTGCATGATTGCCCGAACATCACATAAAGTGCCCTGCTTCATTGTGCCCCATGTTGACTTCTTTAAAAATTAAGTATTAATATAGGCCCTGTACGCAACTTTTGTGTTTCATTTTAAAGCCTTAACTGAGAGGATCCCTATTTGTTGGTGGCAAGTCATTAACATTCCTACTTTCAAGAATGGAAGTAGAGAATTGCCATCAAATTATTGTCTGATTTTCCTCATTGGTTCTTTGTGGACAACATTTGGTAAGGCACGTTATGTATGCCTTAAAGATTGGATCTGGATAAATAAGACCAATTCCTCATTAGCAAGCATGGTTTCAAAGGGGCATTAGCTTTTGATCAAAGTTTTAGATTATGTTAATTAAAACAAAAATATGTGAGTTTGAGGATTTCTTTTTATATATGGTCTTCGTGGACATTAAGGAAGCCTTCAGTGGTGTACCACAACATAGTTTATGGTCAATCCTAATACAAATTGGACTTCTGAGCAAAATGGTAGACCAAATTATTGTGATGTTTCCCATAAATTCATACATGCTTAGGTGGAACTATGATGGAGTCTGAACCAGACGTTCTAGACTGAACAAATGTGCACAATTATTGTGCTCATTCTTTCCTCATTGTACATTAATGATAAAATGTTGTTACTGAAAACATCTCAGCTGTTGTTTCCCTTTATAAGGGTAACAAAATCAGCACACTTGTTTACTGATGATACTGTTCTGATTTCCATGACTGAAGTGGTCTGCAAAAACAACATAAACGTTTTCTAGATATGTTTAATAATAAGGGTTTATTGAACCAACGTTATGGTATGTCGAGGGAACAGAGAACCTAGGAGAAGGATTTATCTTGATAGTCATGTGTGTGCCTTGGAGAATGTTATTTTTTATGATGTTTTGGTTTGCTGTTTTACAAGGAAAGAGAGATGGGAATGCATAAATGTTGAAATTTAACATGATCATGATAAAACGCAGTGCTCATGTTGCTAGATTCTGGGAAATTGGTAAAATGTATCAGCCTTAATTATATATGACATGAAAGAAACACAGGTACCATTTCATGGAGCAGACCTTTGGAGACAGTAATATTAGTACACTTCTGATTTCAGAAAATACATTTTGAAAAGCTTTTTAGGCCTTCTGAGGTCATCTTTTAATAAGGTAATGCATTGTTAGCTAGGCTGGACGAAGGTTTGGGAATTGGCTAGGTTCAAACCACTTCTATATTGGATAGAACTGTGCTCTAACCCCACATACGCACGTATAGAAAGACCTGATGCATGATGTTCTAGCCCAAAAAAGGATTACTGATTTACCCTTGTTTAAATGTGTGACACTTACATTAAGAAATACTGGTTTTATGAGGTATGGTTAAATCCAGAAACATTTAATAAAGATTGACATTAACAATTAAATAAAGTCTATCAAGATTGGGTTCAGAACAAGCCTATGGTTAAACATATGTAAAGGGAATTAGTGGAAACAAATTATACTGTGAAAACAAACTACGTTTTTAATATTTAGATGAAATTGTAGCATTTTATCACCAGCACCTGTTTATTATATTCCATTTTGGAACTTTACTTGTTGCTACTGTTTCCAAAACCTGAAACTGTGATTCATCATATGTGTCCAGCATGTAAAATTCTTTATGTCTGCTCAGCAAATCATGTTTGTATGTCCATTTTATAAGAGTGCATGTTATTAGGATTTCATTTTTACTTAAATAACCATCAAATAAGCAGTCTTAGAGAGGCTGAGGAATTTTGTAAAAGGACAACTAGACCTCATGTAATGTATGCTGCAGCAAGATATTTGCAAATAAGCTGCAAACATAGGAGTGTATTAGTGAGTATCTAAATATATGGTATGGATGTAATAGTACAAAGGTTTTTAATTATGCATTAGTGCAACTGTTTGGTATTACCTATATTTTCTAGTATATTTTTTGTTATATAATGAATTGGTCTCTTTGAATGACACTTGTATTTTTATATGTAGTTTTAAATTATAAATGAATAATGTTTATATTATGTGCTTTTGAAGTCTTTGGATGGGTAATAGAATATCTGCTGTGAATGAACTGTGCTTGCAATGTAGTTTTATGACATTTGACAAATAAACGTTAACTAGAAGTAAGAATAATAGAAACATTACATTCAAACAGGTAGTATTTTGCAAATCCCATCATTGTGCCTAACTTTCTGAATGGAAAAATCATACGGGACACAGAATTCCCTCAGATCTCTGTTTTTATTGAGTCACAGTTTGTATGGGGGTACGAATTTAAATGTATTTCGAAGCAACGTAACAATTCAGAAAAAAGGAGTAACCAAAAGTTGTTGAAAAATATTTGGTTGGTTCAACAGCTCAAACCACTGCAGATGTTGCCTCACAGTTAGACATCTTTGTATTGGCCTTTTCTTCTTTGTCTGGTGACACACATGATACTTTGATCATTGGATGAGCGATGGACCTCCTCCTGGATTCTCCATCAGCAATCAAGTTCATCTTAGATATGGGCACGAATCTATCAGTGTTTCTCATATTTATAAACAGAAGGGAAAAAGGCTATTTTGACAGCCTACATTTTGCCCATTAAGAGCCTTTTTACAATACATTTCAAACATCCTTCCTTTCATCTAAACATTTCTACTTACTAGTTATTATGATCCAATCCATTCTTCCTTCAGGTTTGCTTTTTTACATTTATGTTGAGGTCACTTAAACTGTTGGTTCAAATATCCCCTCTATTTGTCTTAGGGATCAGGGATCACAGCTTGTCAGCTAGTTGATACAGACACAACATTATTCTGCCTGATCTGTATAAGAGAAGGAAAACAATGAAATAAGTAAATAAATGAGTAACTAAATGAATGAATACATGAAGAGAAATAAGATGTAGGCCACATCCCAAGTGATACAGAATTAAGTGAAGCCTTTATGATATTTATGTTCCTTCCAGCAGACACTGCGATGCTCCAAAATGTTTTTAATTAAAGTTGACTTAGCCATTGCGTGATATGATATGATATGATAGTTTATTTGTATAGCACCTATACACAATGTATTTCAAAGCACTTCAAGGCAAGGGAGGGAACAAGGGAAAATACAATGACATTCTTACAGCCCATGAACAGTAAGGATGTGAAATTACCTCTCATACTCGACCTGATGACATTTCAGATAGTGCAAGAAATAAGACATAGATAAGGAAGGGACCGGAAGAGTGGAATGGAAATGGAAACAGACAGCCGACTACTGTACTAGGCCTGACAACATTTCTGTTAAAGCCAGAGAAAAACAAAAAGGTGAGGGAGAGGGGTGCAGAAAGGGAGGGGAGGAACAAAACAAGCGGCTATCGTACTAGTCCTGACGACATTTCAGATAGTGCCGGAAGGGGGGGGGGGGAACGCAAGGGAAGGGGGGAAGGGACAGGCGAGGTTGCTATCAAACTAGGTCCAGGGTCAATTCAGATATGGTAAGTGCATAGACAAAAGTAAGGGGAGGAGGGGAGGAGATATGAAAAGGGAGAAAGGGAGAGGAGGAGAGAACGGAGAGTAAGCAGTCAAAAAGAGTGGAGAAGCAAGAGGGGAGAGCAAATACAATTTCAGAAGTCAGTAGTTACACATAATGTTGCAAGCCACGATACAAGATGAAGATGGGAACAGCTTGATTCAGGGCCAAGTACAAGATGACAAAACGTGAATCAATGAAGTCCATACAAGTCAAATCCAGCATTGGCCACAAGACGGTGATGGTGAAACCAGAATGGATCAGGACAGACTCCCGCAGAAGTAGGCTGGAAGGGGGAGGAGAGAGAGGGGGAGCAGGGTAGAAGAATCAAGCACAACAGGCAACACCTGTGTGTGAGAAGGGTGGGGGGCATCCTTGTTTTATAGCAGATTCTGGAGCATGTGTATACAGTTGGGTATGAAAAATGCTATCAAGTGGTAACTGCCACCAACAAATTTGAAACCCATGTTATGACATAATCTGTATAGGCCACAAAGTATCACCCAGAGAGCAGAAATTATGGCCGGATGGGAGGGGTATATTCACCCCTCGGTGGGATGCTTTCAAGGAGGGTTCATTATGTAACGCGGTAACCAGATGAGTTGATTTTGAGAAAGGACTAAACGTTAATAGAAAAGATGCATTTTATTGATGGGAGGCAGAATGTTCCTGCCAAAAGGCTCAGTTATGATTTCTAGAACGCTTTTAGGTTTTAAATCTGTCAGGTGGATAGGAACCTATAAAGGTGAGGGTCTGGATCGCTGGTTGGCTTACAGCGGCCAGTTACCGGTTAGACATGAATGCTGTTTCTTTTTTCTTTTAAGACAATAAATCTGTCTCGGTCATCAGTGAAATTGATGTGTGAACCTGGTATCTTTGACATCTTCTTTTTGGAACGTGGATCCTGTAAGTGCCAGGCGAGATGTTGACTACCATTTCAAAGAATCCTCTCCACAGAGGAAGAAACGTCTTTTATTTGGTTTGGTTCCTTTGGAGGTTATAGAACACTCACCTCATACTCCCTTTTCAAAATTGTGAGGTCAAAGTAAGCAGACCTTTCAAGATTGTCTTTGGCATGTGCAAAATGATGCTGTAAAAGCTTCCCATTGTGTCGGATACTTTGGAGACATATTCCCCTGTGCTTTGCAGAACAGGAGATGTACTTGTGTCTATTGACTGGCATAGCCAGAACACAGACAGCCATATATTACCCATGCTTTTCCAATGAAAACATCAGCTGCTCTAGCAGGGGAAAAATGAGAAACAGATGAATTCCTCCCCTGACCCTTACCCGTCCCCTATCAATGTCAAATCCTGCCATTGATTTAGGCATGTTCATTTAATTTTCACTTACATTCAATACGTGCATGTGGAGTTCTCAGTGACTTGGCCTTCTGGTATGCCTAATAAATTCACATGGAGTCCTCAGTACTTTGCCCTTCCCCTTCCCCTCTGCATAGTAGGTTCATGGGGGTTTTCAGGGCTTTTCCCTCTCCTCCACCTTCAAAATGCCTTTGCTTTTGCCTCTTCCCACAAAGTGCACACAGGGTTCTTAGCGCTTTAGCCTTCTACTACACCTACAAAATGCATTGGGGTTATCAGTGCTTTGGTCTTCTCTTATTCCTAGTAAATGTCCATGGAGTTTTTAGTACTTTGATCTCCCCCTACACCTATTAAACACATGCAGGGTTCTTAGTCCATTACCTTCTCCTCCACCTAAATGCACACGAGCTTCTCAGTGCTTCCGTCCTCTCCTCTGCCTACAAAATACATGTTGGGTTATCAGTGTTTTGGTCTTCCCTAAACCTATTAAATCCACGTGTGGTTCTCAGTGCTGTGGCTACTCCTACACCTGCACAATTTACATGGGGTTTTCAGAGCTTTGGCCTTCACCTCCTTGTACAAAATGTAGATTAGGTTCCCATGGCTTTGGCCTACTGATATGTCTAGTAAATACACATGGGTTCTATGTGTTTTAACCTTCTGGTCTACCATCAAAATATACATGGGGTTCTCACTGCTTCAACCTTGAACTTTGTCTAGTGTTATTATTATAATTGGTATTATAGTTGGTTTCTATGACACGCTTAATACCCAGAAGTTTCTAAGCGCAGACCTGGGGATCGAACCTATGTTGCTCCGTGTCGTCTTGCTTTCAAGGTGAGCGCATTGCCCCAGAGCTATCCTCCCGCCCCATGGTAAATGCACAAGTGATTCTCAGTGTTGCGCCCTCTCAGCCACCGACGAAATTAAATGTTGGTCCTCCGTGCTTTGGTCTTCTCCTTTGCCTGCAAAATGTATTTGGCATTCTCAGTTTTTTGTCCTGTTCTTACATCTAGTAAATGAACCTGAGGATCTCAGTGTGTTTGCCTTCTTGTCTGCCTACTAATTGCACATGGAGTTCTCTGTGCTTTGCATTCTCCTCTGTTAACTAAATGCACATTGGGTTCTCAGTGCTTTGTGATTTTCCTACAGATAATAAATGCTTGTGGTGTTCTCAGAGCTTTGGTCTTCCCATAGGTCTACAACTTTTACATGGGTTGTACTACCTGTCCACCCTACAAGTGAGTTGTCCTGCTCATGAACACACAATTCAGACCCCTCATCAACCCACAAATCATGTCCCCCTAAAATCAACTGCAACGTAACTCTACCTAGGTCCCTTTATTGATTTAGGTGTACTCTAACCTAACTATCCCAGCAATCCCTTCACTAACTAGCCTAAGCCTCTCCAAATGCCAACCATTGACTGTCCTAAGATTCACATGTCTTCATATCGTGAACCTTCACAGTTTGACCTGGATGAGACCCAGGAAAATGGTCTAAGTTTGTGTTAAGCCCAAACCAGTCTGCTCTTGCTTACTGATAATTAACTCAAGCACTGCTCACCTTTAAAAAAAGTTATAATCTTCATCAATCCAACTGCAAGAAACGTGCATTAGAACAATGAATTAAGGAAATAAGCCAATAACCATTCAAGGACCACAATTATGGAACCTCTACCACAATGTATTTTAACAACTGTAGCACATTCAGAAAAAAGATAAGCATGCGTTTAACAACACGACACCTGACATTGAAAATGAATCTCCTTGAAATATTCTCTTCTTTATCTCCTTCCTTATCCTATCCCTACAAGCCTAGATCAACTCGCCCGTTCCCCTTGAGATTTTTGAAGGACATTTCATAATGCATGGTTGGTGCACTAAATGTTACCAATAACATCAAAAGCAATAAAATGAAAATGTTGCTTTGTGTCTCAGGCTTGCGTTTTGCATACTTCCTTCTCCTGTACATAAATGCCTAATTGCATAAGGCACATTTCATACTCTGGTTTCTAAAAATAATAGTAAGGCTTTTGACATTTCTCTGGAAAATGGACCTAACACATTTTAGTTGTTTGCCATTCCTGCTACAAACTTATGAGCTTAGACTATACCTTTGAGTTTTTGGCCCTTTGGAACGTGCATATGGCAATGGATGGGATTACACCAGGATCATTCTGAGTCCAAATAACCGAACCAACTCAAGAAGATGGCAAAGTACTGTTTTATTAACAATTATCTAAAACAGGGAAGTTACAATGAACATCAACAGACGTATGCACAGTCTCTCAACAATCTCCACAAAAAATACAATTCTTATACCTGAATATACATCAGAGTGATGTCATACTATGTCGCAATAGTGAAAAACCCATCAAGGATCAGGATTGGTTAAGGGAAAAATCTAGATATAGATTTGTTTAGGAGCTAGGAATGTTATTGGCTGTCCTTTAACGGGTGGACAACTTATGCTTACCTCTTAAAACATGTCACTTTAGAATCATTCGGTACAAAGTTTCTCATTGGTTTTACAAACTATAAGGTCCTTCAATATATGGACTAATACAATTGGTTGGCATGCTTGTGCCATGTCTGGAACATTCGGTTAATTTAGCAGCATGTAAGCCCAGACCGTAGTGCAGGGCGATAGGACATGTAGCTACCTCATACCAAATTAACCTTGCATCTCTCATCACCAATGCCGTCTGCCATGAAATTGTCTTTCTACTTGGCCTTGTAGAGTGTTCTCATCTTTTGTAAGACACAAGAGTGAGCACCTGCTATTGCGTCTGTTCAAGCTCTGTTTCCATCATTTGCCTATGTGACAGGATACCACAAACTGGTCGATTTTGCAGGTTTTAAATGCTCAAAATGAATTAAAACTTGGCATTCTTTGTGTTCTTTCTTGCACCTTAACATGAGAAGGTTCATCCTCTGCACACTCGTTCTCCTTAAGAGTAGATAGCTGACCTCGATTTCTACAGTCTTGAGTTCATGCCAGGCAGCCTCACCACGCAGATCCAGGAGCCTGCTATTCGACTGTGAGACAGCTTTCCATTCTCCGCTCATGATTTCTGGCTGACTTATTTCATGATACCAATGTCCAGTTTCTGTACAATTGCGCCTTTGCTTGCATTCTATTCACTATTCATAGCTAGCTTCTATGATGACTTTATGTACCTTGCATTTCAGCATCTGTTCATTCATTGAACATTTGTTTTCTGCAACTATTTGTGCACATGTAATATTCTACTTTTACACTTGAGAGTTTGCTCAGTGCTTTGCTCCATTGTTCATCCTTTTTGATTCATACCTTGTCTTTATTCAATATCTCGGGACGTCATGCATGATTTCTTATGACGTCATCCATTCTTGTACCTAGCTCTTTCTCATATTCCTTCAGGAAGTTCCTCCTCAGGTTGTCATCACTTCGAGGGTACATTCGATAGGGTCGACTTTCGATAGGGTTGTCTCAATGGGTATCTTCTTTCAAATACTCACTGTGGTATTGATACAGTTGCTGGGGTTAGGCAAGGCACAATCTCATGTCTATAATACAGGGGAGGTAGTGGGCAGGATCTCTTGCAGAAGTACACAGCTTATCCTCTACATTCCCCCCTCCGGTCGAGTACTCAACCACCTCCTCTGGTTTTTCTGCTCCTTTGGATTTTATAGCGTTAAATCCTTTTCTAGTGACATTGATTGTTTGCAGCAGCTACCATCTGGTTATCTGTAGCCATTTGGCATTCACCGTTGTTTGGAATCCAGGCAAGCACATGGATGTGAACATCACTGCAGTTCTGATGAACAGTTTTTCCTCATCAGTAACGTTGTTAGTGATGTCTGTGAGAAATAATTTGATCTCTTCCTCCACCTTAGTTCTATTGACCTCTTCCTTCTCAAGTGATCGTCCACATTTTGGAAACTCTTCAATCTTCAGGTCATTCTGTGGAATCACCAATGCTGGAACATGGATGTATACCAATGACTACACTTCTCCCCAATTCCTGGATAGCTTCATATATGCTGTGGATTCACAGGCCCAATATCGATCCATTAGGACAGCCATCCCTCTCCTCATTCTTTGAATATCCATGGTGTTTTTGCACCCCTTGTTGTGTCCAACATAACTTTTCCCTTTGCTTTGAAAGCACATTGTTGCTTTAATCAGTAGAACTACAGACACTGGGCCTGCCTCATCTTCCACCCATGTTATCAGTTTGGAGTACTTAGCCCAAGATGGCAAACACTCATCATTTACCTTCTGTACTCCTTTCTCTGCTTCCTTCCTCAGCAGATGAGCTGCACAGGACATCATTCCATCTTCGCATCCTTTATTTGTATGCACTTGGCCATTTGTGAATGTTCCCAGCATCCAGGCATTCCAGTCTTCTCCTGCATGTCAGAACAGTCCATTCTTTTAATTTCTTCAACAATCACTTTGTCTTGTCCTGGAGCAGGATACACAGGCAGTCTGTCTGTCCATCCAGGTTCCTTCTCCATTTGTGTTGTCTTGCTGTAATCATCCTGGTATTGAAATAACTGTTTTGATCTCCATCCCAAGGTTGCCCAGTTCCCTTGAAACTGTCCTCTAGTAGTGCATGCTGCTAGGTGACTGAGGCACCTTGCATCTTGTGCTGACATCTCTTTTGAAATGAAGGCCTTGAGAGAGCAGACATATCAATTCTCACCAGATGCCCTCCCCACTTTCTTTATTCCCAGATGAGCTGCATTAACAAGTGAGGTATTTATCCCCTGATTATCTTCTTCTGCATCCCTCCTATGTCGCCTGACATGCCCAGAGAGGTGAGAGAAGTTATATCATTTGTACTCAAACTCGGAAAAATCATAGCAGTTATTTTTTCAATGGGACCATTAAGTTAATAGATACTACAAAATGTGAGATGACTGCAATAACACAGTCTAAATCCTTACCTGCAGCAGAGTTAGCTGCTAGAGAAGCAAGGATCACAGAGAGATTAAAAGCTGACTTCTTGTTAATGCGAGAATGACTGGAAGATAGCTTCACCCAAAAGTATGCCAAAAGCAAGTGATGTGCGTAAACCTGATAATAAGTAACACAAGACATTATGCCCACAAACGCAAGCACGCCCCATGAGAAATTACCTGATTGTTCTATAAATCTGACTAAAGATAAAAGGAAAAGATGCAAATTAAACTTCTAACGTGAGTTTGCAAATTACCAACACCTCCTCTGCACAAGATAGCGACGCGGACCACGAGGCAAAGAACAAGGCACACTTACCTACTGCTGCTGGACTCCAAATCCACAACAATGTCATCGACGTATGATTAAATGATCATACGTCGATGCTTACAATGCTAAACAATAAGCTCCGTTCAATGGACACGTTATCACAACATATTATGCAAAGACTTGACTATGAGGCAGACACTTCAAAATGCTGGCAAAGACGCTTAAGTGACATAGCCAGACAGGAAACACAAGATAAAACCGACCTAATGGAGGCTGTCATAGATTGCACTAAATGGATGCGGCACAACTTGAGAATCAAGCCGGATTTACCGGCTAGCTCGACGCAAACACCATTAAAAACTAAAGCAATGACTAAATACATGAACCCTACACAGAGGTCAAATAGCACATGCAATGAAGCTACTACCCTCGAAGCAAACACCGTACTACCAGCGAAAAGTGTAACTTATGCTGTTGTAGTGACATCAAAGGAAGCTGATTTAAAACTCGTCACTAGTGTGGCCGAGAAAACAGTGCAACAATGTGCTAATATAGACATCGATGAGAACACTCCGACGCCAGAGGTGGCTAACGCTCAAGTGGCTCCAACGACATCAAATATCACAAATGCTCAACCACCACAAGATTTGAGTTTGGAATATTTCAAGGACCAGCCAAGACGATAAAAGCTCCAGACAAACCTCCTACAACTTTAGGAGTGAAAACAAAAGCAAAGTCCCGATGAGAACCGATGGCAAAAATATCACGACCAAACGAAGCCAAAAGGTTTATAAGGAACATCTCAACCCCGCCCCCAAGAAGGAATTTTAAACGATTTTTAAACGATTTTTAAACGAGTGGGGAAAGAGGGGAACACTCTGAATGAACGTACTAACGATATTAAAATGGTGGCCGCTCAGCGCTCAAAAAGAACGAGAGACGAGCCAAAAGAAGTGGACAAGGTCGATGCTGAGTCCTTGTAGACCTATGTGATCTCTCGATTTACTCTGTTGATGAAGGTGATGAGGACTCTACGATGACAGATGAAGGATCCGATCTTTGCGTAAATACTACAGAAAATCCAGTATATGTTAAACCTGCCAAAACAATGAGAAATATAATCTCAAACCGTGAGTCAGAAAACAACGGACAAGCAAGAGTACCTGCCTCACCTGAGAGAAATAAAACTAATACGAATGATATTAGTCTAGAAGGCACAGCGTCGACCAAAGGTCAAATCTGGTCCTCAAACTTAAATCCAAAACAGACATTGGCGCAAAAGTCAAAATCCACATGACAAAACAAAGTCAACTTGCAGCATTCTGATAATCTGTGACACAAGAATACTTGGAAAATACAAATTGAGAATATCCTAAACGGAAAAAATGAGGTGAACCTAAACTGTAGCAACATCACCAAGCTTCTACATAGCATTCCATCGCTACGTACAATAGAATCAGATGACATTGCGGTTGTTGAATATATATCAGAAGAGCGTTTAGACTGGGTTATCCTTCACCTGAAGTCAAAATTCATTGCAAACAAATACTTGAAGCAAAAGAAGATCTGATGTTCTTTGGCTTTGACGTCTTGCAGCTAGAAGAAAGTATAAACCACCAAAGCCACTTCAAAATGAGCCAGAATGTCCAACAGAAAAGGGAACAAAAACAAATCAACACACGAGCTCAGCTGCGAGCCACTATAGTGTCGGTTCCAACAGGCTCTACAAAGTCACGATGGACATCTCAAGTTCACAAGCAGAATACTCACTAGGATACGGCCATCGAAAAGAGATCTATTCATTGTCTAGCCTCCTGGAACACAAGAGGCTTCGCCCATTTATTTGAAAAAAAATGGACGGAATTAGACCAATGCTCAATATTATGTCTGCAAGAAACATGGATGCGGGAGAAACCAGTTAGCGAAGGATACACAATCATGTTTAATCCAGCAGGCACGAACATGTTTGGTCATCCGTATGCCAGCCTAATAACGATGATTAAAAATAACTTAAAATGGACCATTTTAAAGACTGTGAACATGAATTTGTTCACCCAGGCAACCACATTACAACTTCCAAAGACCAATGATGGTCCCGAGCGGCAATTAATGATAATAAATGTCTACTGGAACCCAGCTAAAATCCAACAAAATGAACTGATAACATCGGTCACAGCAGCAATTGATGAATGCTTAATTGCATTCAATGATCCAGCTAACATTGTATGTGGTGACTTGAACTACTCATGGTTTAACAAATTGAATTCTTCCCCTACAATGACCAGCTTGAAAGGCAATGAAGCACTAAACAGAGGAGAGCGATGGTCAAAGGAACTGATGATAAGAGACTGCGCAATGTTGAACGGATGCACTCATGGCGGTATCCCGGCCTCAGCAACTTCGTGGCACAAGCTTAAAGACCCTTGATTATATCTGGGCGTCAAAAATTCTAAAAGAAAAAATCTTAAGCTTGACAATAGCACAAACGTCAAGAAGCGACCATGACGCTTTATTATTGTTTTGGCACGAGAAGGAAAAGCTTAGCTCTGACGCCAAATATACAGAAGCAATAACAACCGATAATGCTGGTACGAGGTTGAGAATCAACGTAAGCAATTGAGCACCTTCACAGAAAAATATATATCATCCCCTGCACAAAAAGGAAACATAAATTACAGCCCGCTGATGATACAGTTTAGGGCAGCGAATATAAATTACAAGAACCAACAAAAATTTAATAGACATCTCTTCAGCATAACTTTATGTCAAGAAAAAAGTTACTGCGTAAGGATCTATCAAAACTAAAAAGAGAAAAAAATAAGAATTGTGCACCGTTAATGAAAAAAAGGCAACAACAGTATTGAAACTGTCTCAAAGCGTTCAATACTAAGAAAAATCAGGAACAAGCCGAAAGGATGTTACAACTCATAATACGCAAGGACACCAGAGCGTTATGGGAAATTATTAATACAGGCACAATAAAAGCTGCATATGATATGGCAAATGGTGTAAACAACACGAGATGGGTCTCCTACTAATCAACTGCATTTGACATAAATAGCACTATAAGTTCCATGTCTGACTATAAAGGCGCCAGCAAATGGAATGTAGTAGAAACACAGGAAGACATTGAACAGGCGATTCAGAAACTAAATAATTCAAGAGCGGCCGGACCAGACGGCATTTCAAATGCAATGTTAAAAACAGATACTCCATTATGAGCAAAGTTCATCGCCATATTGTTCGAGAGGATCAGAGCGAGTAAAAGCTTACCATAGTCCTGGAGAAGAGCTATAATTGTCCCCATATTTAAGAGAGGTGACCGAAATGATCCATCAAATTATCGCCCAATAACGCTCCTTGATACAATCGGAAAGGTGTTTGTAGCATTTCTTCAAAAGAAACTGACAGATTGGGCTGAACATGCACAAGTGACTGACAAGCGACAAACAGGCTTCACGAAATGAGTCGGTGTAGAGCTAAACTTAACTATCTTAAATACCATCAAACTCGAATCCATGAAGAATAACAAAAATGTGTTCCTTGCCTTTATAGACCTAAAACAGGCCTTTGATATTATCAATCACCAGAAACTATGGAGAAAACTTCTACCATGGGCCTGCCCGTTAGATTTAATACATCCTATTATGGCACTCCATGCCAACACATCCTGTTGTGTAAGATTGAACTCAAAAGGCGACCTCTCCAACCTAATCCACACAAAGAGGGGAGTTAAACAAGGGTGCCCATTATCTGCACTACTATTCAAACTTTTTATATCAGATCTCCCTAATGCCCTTTTGCAACCAAGGACCTTTCCACCAAAGATAAACAACAACCATGTGTCCTGGGTCATATACGCGGACGACATCGTTTTGCTAGATACAACACAAATTGGGTTACAATGATCTCTTGATGCATTACAAAGGTACTGCGATATCAATGACTTAATCATTAGTACTAAGAAATCGAAGATCATGGCAATTGCAAATGGGGAGAAGACTCGAAAAAGAACATTTGACTGGCACCTAAATCAGGAAAAACTTGAGGTAACAAATTGCATTCGTTACCTAGGTGTTCAATTTAATGTTTCCATATGAGAATGGTATTGGACCCAAGAACTACAGACCAGAATGACCATGTTTGCCTTGTAAGGACTTAAATTTCATCTTGCCTATGGCAAATTCACATTAAAACCGATACTTTCCTTTTACCTGCAAAAAGTAGTACCGGCCATAGCATTTGGCAGTGAAGCAGAGTGGAATTTACCAGCTGACATCCGGTGTAAATTAGAGGGAAAATTCTGGCATAAAGTCCTAAACTCACACAAGAAATTACCAATATCAACGATTCCCTATGAATTATGCATGGAATCATTATTCGATACAGTGTTGTGGAAGTCAATTGCAATATGGTGTAAAATGAGAAGCATACAACCAGCAAGCCCCTATGAAATTCTACAAAAAAGATTGAATGTTCATACATCTGACCTGATAAACAAGTGGGAAGAGAAAATGCAGAATTGACAGATGAACTTGTGTTGAAAATGCTGCAAAAAGCCAAAATAAAACTGCGACGATGGAACTGGATACGGAACAATGACAAGAGAAAGAGTCTAAAATCTATAATCTTGGAACCTCGACACATGGGTTGGAGGAGTTTCCCAAGTACCTTTGTAAATTCCCCTCTCGATACCATCGAAACCAATTCATGCGATTGCGGTTCAACCTCTATAAGACTAAAGCCATACTGCTGATGAAGCAAGACCCAGAAACAGCAGATAACCAATGTAGACACTGTAACAGCGCAGTTGAATCTGCCAAACATCTAATAACAGAGTGCAAAGCCATCACAGCACAAAGGTCACTGCATCTCACAATGTTTGCTCCAAAAAATAACAATATGGAGGAATGGTGGAGCTATGTAATTACAGGAATAAATACAAGGTTGACCTGTGCAGTAATCAATTTTATGGATTCTGTTTTATCTGAAAAATGAAAATCTGTACAAATATTTGAGTAAACTGACATGGTGACCTGCCAAGCTCAACCATATTTGGATTTACGTTGTGAAATGTAACAAAAAGTTTGTATTTTTCTTAAAGTCAAACTAAAAAAATTACAATAATAAAAAAAGTGAGATACAGAAAGATAAAAAAGAATACACATGCATATATATATCATGCATAGAAGCCTGGAGAAACATTTGGCATGCCATCCCAATACTTGTTGAACACATGCTCTTTCTATAATCACATTATCCTCTTCTCGAATCATTTTTAATACCGGTATTCAATTTTGCATTTCTAGCTGGGCAATCTGCTCAATAATTGCTATTAAGAGTCTTCATATCACTGGACCATTTTTGGGATCATGTAGAAAGGTGTGAATATTGACATCTATCCTAACAAGGGCAGGGTAGGACTGAAGAAACAGAAAAATAGCAACTACAAGCCTGCCTTTGTCACTGTCAGAAGGTATCATGTATTTATCATTGAAACAGATATGCCCCTAAAAATGAAGCTGGGTGTTTATCTCTCTTTCAATTACTAATCCGGAACTGGTGTGTCTGCCTAATATTGACGCAATTGTTGCTCTTTCCAGGAATTTCTAAAAAGTATGTTTTAAGCCTCTGGAATTCTCTGCAAGTCTATGCACTTCCTACTACGAGTTTGAGGAATGTCCAATGAATTCCAGCCAAAAAGAAATATGTGCTAATCACACGCTGTTTTATCGTCCTTCTTCTTGTCTCACCTTTGTAGATCTTTAATCTCCTAAATGCAGCCAAGCTTGTCTTCCTGATACATTAACTGCAGAGGTGGAAACTTCCTCAACACTAAAGGGACAATTAAACCTAGGCTCGTGACACTTGTGGGTAAAATTCTTGACAAGGAATAAATCACCAGCATATAATTTGGTGGTGGCAAAAGATCAATTGGGTTGGTTACTGGACTGTCCTCCTCTGTGTTCTTTGACCCCCCCAAAGCTTGATTTGATCTGCAATGAAAGAAACAAAGGTTGTCATTCATGTCAAATAATCATGCATTTCATCACCTAAAGCATTCACTACACTCCGGGGATCACTCCTGACTCTAGACGGAGGAGTAAGAGGTTTTCGCATGCAACGCCCCATCATTAACTCGTGGGGGGTAAGGTGGTGGTCAGAACCTGGATGATTTTGAAGGGCATATAAGTCTTGGGATAGGCAATATAGCCATCCCTTCTTCAGAGTTAATTTGATCTTGGCTATCCTCTCCTTGAGGAGACCATTGAGTCTCTCACATATTCCATTTGCTTGTGTATGATAAGCAGAAGAAAATGTATGCTTTATGCTCAAAATAAGTCCTATTTGTTCAAATAACTCATTAACAAAATGTGGACCATTATCGGATCTTAGCACTTCGCACAAATCCCACCTTGCAAATACTTCACGCACTAAAATCTTCTATGTGCACGTGGCATCAGGGTGTGTACATGGACCGGCTTCAATCCTCCTGGAGAAGGGAAACACTACCACTAATAGATACTTGTATAAATTACATGTTTGCAGCATATTGACGTAATCGCTATGTAAATGTTGAAATGGACCATTCAGTCGAGCTATTACTCCTCTGATTGTTCTAAGTGGATGCCCAGCAGTGAAATTTTGACACATAATGCAATTCACCTTGAGCTGTGCAACGTGGGCAAGTAAATTGGGAATAAACTTGTATTCTGCCATTGTGGAAGCAAGACTTTCTCTGGTCATATGCGTGTGGTAATGCAACTGCTCAAGTTCGACTTTCAACAGTGCCGCTGGCATCACTGGTTTTCCGTGGGGATAAAGAACACTCGCAACTTTTCCGTAGCTCTTGCTCTTCTTGGTGGTCTGTACCCTGAATCTCTATTTGTTGTGTTATTGACGACATATTGAACCCCTCTCATGCTAGCACACTCCTAGTCAAAACTTCTTTAGTATATATTCAACTCTTTTGGCTTCTATGTCGGCGGCTTCGTTTCCACGAGAGATAAAGTCTGTTTGCTTAGTATGTGCTGTGCATTTTACAACCGCTATGGCTACTGGGAGTTGTAATGCATTAATAAGCCTGTTCAATAGAGATACATGTTGCACTGGAGTGCTGTCTGTGCGGAGGTAGCCCTCCTTCTCCAGCGTGACAATCCTGTATGTACGGTTGACATCACATAGGCTGAGTCACTATACACCATCACTTTCCGCCCTTTGTGTTTCTCGAGCGAGACAATACGCTTGTGCTGAAAAGTGAGACGGTAGGCCTGCATTCGCCTCTGCCTCAAATTCACCATTTAATTTGTGTCTTACAGCTGCAGAGCCTGAATGCCTCTCCCCACTAGTTTGATCAATTTTTGAAGAACCATCAATAAAGAGAGTTTCCACTTCTGCTAAAGCATTTTCTTTCACAAGGGGTATATCATCATGAAATTCAACATAATTTGAACAGTCATGCACATGATCACCTTCTTCTACAAGTTCAGCTACAAACGTGGTGGGTTCACTATTTTACACCTCACTACCTTGATGGCTGGATTGGAAATCATTACCTCGTAAACTGAAGCTCTCTGTGACGTCAATGTGCCCTTGGGTTTCTCTAAAATGGCAAATAAGGTATGCTCCACGTAACGAACCCATGGTAATACTTGTGGATTTCTCAATTGCAAATTCGGCAGTGCCAAAGAGTGTTAGCACGGGAAATGTTGCCTCATGACTGGATCTAATATCCCACTGTAGTATGCCAAAGGTGTATACCCTAATGCTGTCCTTTGTGTGAGTCCTGCTGTCATCACTAACCCATTAGTATGTGACAATAAATACAATTCTTCACTATAATTGGGGATTTCCAAAACTGGAGATGTGAAGACTGTTCTTTTTAATTCCTCAAATCCTTCCTTCAATTTTTCAGTCCATTCTATCTTTTCCTTACCAGCTTGTGCTTTCTTTAACGCGTGCAAAAGTGACTTGGTATATGTGCTTTAGTCAAAAACCAAGGCCCTGCAATAATTGCACAAGCCCAGAAACTGCTGCATTTGCCTCACTCTGTTTGCCTTTGGTGCTTTCATAATAGCCTCAACTGTTTCAGGTGTCAGTTTCTTTCCTTTATGCAAAATTAACTGACCTATGTAATTTCTCTTAGTCCATCTTGTATCCGTTGTTTGCCAATATAATCATTAACTGAACAGAGTCTTGTCTATATTCATCCTCTGTTTCACGGCAAATCAATATGTCATTGATGTGCTGAACTGTCACACTCTTGAGTTCAATGTTTCCTAAATCCATCTGTAGAACCCTGTTAAAGATTGTTAGGGACTCACAATACCCTTGTGGTAAACAAGTATGTTTCAGTCTCTTTTGTCTGAACAAAAGGGAAGTAAGGTCTTGTGAGTCTTTGTGCAACAGGCTGAGAAAAACGCATTTTTCAAATTGATCACCATGAAATACTTAGCTCCAACTGGGATACTACACAACATTGTCACCGGATTAGGAACTAATGGAAATTCAGCATCTATAATCTGATTAAGAGTGCGCAACTCTTGGATAAATCTCCCCGACCCCCTTTAGATTTTGTAATCAGATACACTTCAGTATTGCATGAGGATTCCGATGGCACTAGTATTCCCTGATTCATTAGTGCTGACATGGCCTTAAATATCCCTTCAACATCTTCTTGAGACATAGTGTACTGTTTTGCTCATGGTAAAATTGTTTCTGGCTTGAGTATTCTTTTAACCTCTCCTATTCCCTTCAACAGTCCTACGTCATAGGGGCCCTTAGTCCAAAGGACACTAGGGACCTTTTGTAGGTCTTCCTGGAAAAATGCTGGTTGTTGCTGCATTATCGCCATTCGCTGTGGGACTTTCCTTTTCTCAGTCTTTATCCAATATGTAAATCTTACAAAAAAACACTACCTCAATGTCTATACATTCATTTCTGAACATACCTCCATCTCTTATGTCTGTCAATCTGTATCCCGCCTCAAGAGCTAGCACTGTTCTGCATGCTCTACCTTCGTCATCTACTCCTTCAAGCATTGCTATTTCTCATTGTACTATAGCTGATTCTAATTCTATAGGAATAGTCTGTCTTTTTTCCTCACCCATAGGTACTTGTGGTATAAATAAGAACTCATCAGGTATCCTCACAATCTTCCCCAATAATCCAAGTAGCCATGTTAATAAAATGCTTACCCCATACATGAAAACCTCCAGATCTACCGGGACTCCTCTTAAAGCCATTTGCCCTGTAAATGCTAGTATAAACTCTCTTACATTTAAATAGTGTATTGCAGGAGTGGAGCACACTATTCCCTGATCAGTGAATGAAATCATCATGTTAAGTGTTGTCATCAAATCTCTTCCAGGATGTTAACTGGTGTCGGCCGTGAATATAACAAGGGAACAGACATGTCACATTTCCCTATAGAAACAGGTAATTTATCAATAAAAGGAACTACATTCATAGCTCCAGAGAACCCTTGTGAATTCATGGCAATACCTGACATTTGATATTTCCCCTCTCTGATACAAGAGAGAGTCGCTATTGTGTCTACAAGAAAACAAAAGGATTTTCCTCCTATCGTCACATCGTACATTGGTTCCTCTTGGCTTCTGGTGCCACTGATAGTACTGTACACATCAAGTCATTCTGTGAGCTGTCCTATTTTTTTTTTTTTAATTTTTATTGGTTTGAATAAACCTTTATAAAGTAAACACATGACTAATCACAAGGAAGCCCTGTCTCGTTCTTGTGTGGTCAACAACGGAACATCATTTTGTCGGTAATTGTCTTTGAGTTATTTCCTTTGTAGAGTATGTAAATCTCACACAGTTACTTATTTCATGATTATTTTCTCTGCGTCTAATCGTTTTTTAGGACTCCGCGGAATATCACCAAGGGAAACAACACTTGTTTGTGTGAACTCTCAAACAGGGCTTTCCACCACTCTTCTGCAGTTAGAGTTTGATGCTTGCTGATAATGAAGTTAAAGGCAGTTTTTCTGTGTTGAAGAAACGCAGGGCAGAACATCATCAAATGTTTTATGGTCTCTTTCGGGGCACCACAGAATCTGCATGTTAAAGACATATCGGCAAATTGCGTCCAGGTGCTTAAGCGTTCTTTGGTTGCCATTATGTTAAACCTGAAATGCATGTAAAGCTCTCTTGAATGATGGTCAGGAAAGCAAGTCAAGTAGGTTTGCAGCTGACCATACGCTCTTGCTTCTCCAGGTACATCTGACATCAGTTTAGCTTTCAGCCTTAGATCGCAAGTGTTGATCCAGTCTGCTCGCCACAATTTTTTTTTGGCTAGCTCTGGGTTGTCGATCAAAGTGTGTAGGGTGATATCATACTGTTCCAAAACCTCAAGACAGAGTGCTTTCCATTTTGAAAGAATCGTGTACGTTTTAACCAGATTTGGTTTGTGTAGTATCTCGACTCTAGCATCGTTTTTCTAAAGAGGCTCAGCATGTTCCACGAGACTCTTGCTTGTATAGAGATGTATCCCAATTCGTATTTTATGCAAACTGTTGATAATCCCCTGGGCAAGTGTAGGACTCTTGACCAAAAGATATTTTCAAGAGAGTTCCATAATGAGTTAGCACATCCAAAAGCGTTTTCTCCAGCATAGATCAGGGCTTGGATAAACTTTTGTTGGAAGAACGTGATAGTTGGCTTCAATGAGAATTTCCCATATTTTTGTTTATCAGACTAGCTTGACATGCTAGCTGACGACATTTGCTTTTAGATGCCTCAGCCCAAGGTGCATCATTTCTGCTTGCACTCAACTTCATACCCAAATAGATGGTGTTTTTCACAATCTTAACTTGTTCATTAGCAAGATACCAGTTGAATTTTCTCGCATTCATTCTATTAGTTGTCAGTTTTTCAAAATGAGTACTTCACATTTTTGTTTGTTTATGTTTAGTCCATTTGCTGTTAGGTAGGTTTTGAGAATCGAGAGCTTCTGCTGTAGGCCTATTGGTGTAAGGTCAATTAAGATGAGATCGTCCGCGTATGCCAGATAGTTAATGTGAGAACTATGGATTCTCCCCGGGAACATGTTTGCACCATTAAAGATGTCAGTAATATCTGATATAAACAGATTGAAAATTATAGCTGCCAAACGGCATCCCTGTTGGACGCCTTTAAAGGTGTTAATTGGAGCAGATAACGTGCTTTTTTTATCCAGTCTGATCTTGATAGTAGTGTCGAATGTAACTCATGAATTGCAGAGAGCAGACTGGGTGGACAGTTCCATGCATTTAGTTTTTTCCACAGCAACTCTCTGTTTATGCTGTCGAACACATATGAGAGGTCTATTAGAGCTAAATAGACTTTGGTGTTAGTTCTGTGAGCTTCCATTTTCAGTAGATTTAGGAGTAGCAGGTTCACTCCACAGCCTACCCCCTTTACAAAGCCTAATTGTCTAGGGTCCACGTGGTTCGATTCTTTGGACCATTGTAGTAATTTTTGTTGGAGGAGGGTTGCATACATTTTCCCCAGCACATCCAGCATGGCTATCGGTCTGCAGTTTTTCGGATTTTTTCTGTCTCTTCTCTTAAAAATTGGAACAATCACAGCGCTCTTCCATGATTTTGGGGTGGTACAGCACTTGAGTATTCTGTCAAACAAGATGACACAGAAGTCGGGCCATTGTTCAGGATGACGCTTGATGGTATAATTCGTAAGGCCACCTGCGCCCGGGGCTCGAGAAGCATTCGCACTTTTAATTACTTGGAGGATGGCATCTCTTTCGAACACCAGCTCCCAGTGAGACAGATGTGGCGCATTGCACACCTCAGTTACTTCATCCTTACGGAATAGGTTGGTGTAGAACAACGCCCATTCGGTTTCTGAAACTGAGTTTGACTGTAATTCATTTTGTGGGGCTAAGTTGTTATTAATCAGCCTCCAAAAGTCGGCAGTGTTTTTATTGGACATTTTCGACAGCATCAGTTCAGAGTCATTTTGAAGCATGAAGGTCTTATGCGACTTGATCCAGTTCTTATACATTTGTCTAATCAGTCTTTTACATTCAGCAATGTTAACATTCAACGTCCTTTGAGCTTTTCTTAGATCATGTCGCATGGATCTTTTGCGTTGTAGAATTTCGAGATCAAATTTATGCTTTGGAACAAAATCTACTTGTCTTAAGATGTTTGTGCATTCTTTAAATTGAGACAGCAGATGTTCACATTCAATGGACCGCAATGTAATTTGAAATTCTGAAGTGATTGTGTTTACTTCATCATCTTGTAGATATAGGCAAAGTCTACACGCACCGGTTCTGACAGCGTGAGGCCAAGACTCTTGTTCAAGTTGCGTGTAGTAGTTGAAACTTAACTTCACCCTGTCGTGATCACTATGCAGCATTTGGATGACTTCGAAGTGAGTGGTCCTTGTGTGGATGGTTTCCGATACAAATATGTAGTCCAATATCGAACTTTGTCCGGGTCTGCGCCAAGTCGCTTGAGCTGGGATGGCGCCGGTTGTGTTACCGTTCAGCATCGTTAGTCTACGCAGGTCCATCTCCAGGCTCCATTGATTTGATAACTGAAGTTGATGAATGGACAGTTTCCTAGTTCCACTCGCTCGATCTTGCTGGCTAATACAGTCAATGTTCAGGTCGCCACATATAATTAGCTCGTCTGGGTTTTCTTTATTAATCAAGTCATCAATTATAGCTGAGACTTGGTCAATAAACGTTAGCCCTCCTGTTGCCAAATGATTCCAATATAGGTTTATGATGTAGAGCAGGGGAGCTAAAGGATTTTCTGAGTAGGATGAGTTGACGACGGAGACCTGAATATATGGAGAAATGTTCATTGATCTTTCAATCCTAAATCCAGAAGCTTTCCTCACCGCCAATAGCAGGCCGGCCATAAATCTGCCTTTTGCCTGCTTAATGGCTGGGGTCAGAGCTATCTCATAGCCTTCAATACTTGGAATTTCGGATAACCAGGTTTCCTGTAAGCAAATTATGTCAAGGTCTTCTGCCCATACAGTTGAAAAAAGATGCAAGAAGCCTCTTGTGTTCCAGGAGCCCATTGTGCAGTGCTTGGGGCTGCAGTGGGCCTGGCGTTATTTGCCCTGGTTCGTATTTAGGGTCCCTGCTACCTAGGACCAATCGTTGGCCTTTTTTTCTGCGATAGCAGCAAGCTCTACTCCATCACATTCTACGCTTGCTTTTTGGGCCCCTTGGATTGTTATCCTTATGAGATCTTCCATCTGTGACGTTGTGGATAAGGCTGAGTTTTCGGTACCAGAACTCAGAACAGGCAACAAGATCTGTGCAGCAGCTAAATCTTTTGTTGCTGACATTTCTTTCCCTTTCGGTCTCACGGGTAGAATCATTTGTGATAGTGTTTCATAAGGATCCAGACAGAGAGCGGTCAGCCACTTTGGAGATATCGAATCAGTTTAGATTGAACGTGTAATATCACAGCATCATTTTTAATTTCGTTGAAGAATTCCACCACTTTCAGTACCTCAGATTCAATAGCTCTGAGTGTGGGAACGAGATGACATAACCACAATACGTTGCGGCGATTCAGAATTAAGTCATCAGAGGACTCAATACGTTCCAGTAGAACTTGATGAAACTGTTGAGCTTTTTGGATAGACGAGTTGGCCTTTGTTCCGACAGTTGTTTGTGGTTGAGTCTCCTTAGTTTCAGGCATTTTAGCTTTATTGTTCATCGTAGCTCGTGTGATATCTGCCGGTTTGAGTGTGTTATGTTGAATGTCCCACGTCAAACACTCACTCCCTTGTGACTTTCTGTTTGTTAAGTCCCTGAGATGTTCATTTGTGGCACATGTGGATTTGTGCTTCAGTAATAAAGCAGCCAACTTCTTTCTTTTCTCATCTAGAGTCATGAACGGTATGGGAGGTTGTGAATGATCCTTTTGTGTTACAGAAGGACGATAAATCACTTGACACACTCTTCTCACCGTATTAGGAGGGGGCAGAGTTTTTATTTCGCTCAGAGCAACATTGGGATCGATGATTCAGTTTTGGGATTATCTGTCTTGGACAATAACTGTTGCGATTCCGGTGGGTTTGCGCTTGGGTTTTGAGGAGGCAGCCCTTTGTCTGTACTTAAGTCCTCAAGGCTTGGAGTGTCCTGTAGAACAGTTCCAACCCCTTGCTGGATTTGTTCAGATTCAATTTGATCAATACTGTCAACATCATCATATGTTGACATGTTCATCAGATCCGCAGAGATGTCACTGGAACTTGGAATGACAATCAACGCTTCATCGTTCACAGAAGGTCCCTCTTTGGCAGTCATTTTCGATTTGTCACTTTTTTCATTCACGACAGTTTTGTTTAGTGTCACATGAACTGTTTTGATGTTGCGTAAAAATGTACGCGAGTCAATTCCCCGTTTCCTTCTCTTTAGAGGTTGACTTTTGGATTTTTTTAGACACGCGCTCATCACTTGAGGTTGTGTTGAGTGCGGATATTGAGTATTAGCTGATTTTTTGAATATGCTGTACAGCTCTGTCATTGCCATCAGTCAATAAGGGTGGATTAGATGTATTCGTGCTCAGAGAAATTGAACAGGTATTGGATGTTGAGGCCATTTGGGGATCTTGCAAGGCCAAATTCCCAGCCGCTTGGCTCACTTCTAAAATTGCGCTGAACTGAGAGGGGTGCAGATTAATGGTCGAATGGGAGGTGTAGACTTTCAAGGACGTGGGAGCCTTCTCTCCCTTTTCCACAACAGGAATCGCACAAGCATCTTGATGCAGAGTCTCTTCAGTTGCTGATGACTTATCTTGGATTAGAATCACTTCGTCCGTAGGCAAGTACTCCATCCTAACAGTGTCGCTATTCGGAGCCTGGTTTAGGGAGGACATCTCTGGCTTCTCCGAAACATTCTTTGGTGTAGCAGATGGCAAGATCTTGTTAACAATGTTAACTTGAAGCAGAGATGGAAGAGATTGACATTCAGCACATCTAGGTTTAGCACTTTAGAGGATTGCCTCTTTTTTATGTTGAAAGATGTTCAGTGCTTCCTTGGCTACTTCGGCTAACAATTTTTTGTCCAGGTTAGCATTTTTAGCGAACTCCACCAGTGAATCTAAAGCCCAGTCGGTCTTTTTAGACATCACATGCAGTGCCTCCTTCTGGGCATTATGTGTATTTTCAAGGGTCAGGATTTTACTGTTCATAGAAGAGACCAGAGAGGAAAGGTCTTTAATATTTTCATTAAGATGTTCGTACATCTTAGTGAATGGCGCCATTGAGATTGTCATAGAAGATATTATAGTGGCTTGCGAGTCTTGTAAATATTGCGCCTTTCTCATTGCGTCATCGTGTACAGCCTCCTATTGGGTGTGTCGCCTCTGATGATATACCGTCCGTCTGATTTTTGGAAATAGCCATTCCATTATGGATGAATCAGAGGATGATAGCTCTGACGACGTGACTGCAGGAGCATTTCTATCCTGCGGCGAGTCCTCACTTATTGAGTTTGTCGATTTTGTGGACGTTGGATTCACCATTTTAATCGAATCGATTCTCCTGCATTTAAGGAAAGGTGTTGCATCTCTGATTTTCACTTTGTGAAGCTTTTCCACAGTCGGATTTGTGTTTATAGAATGGTCAGTGGAAGACTCTAGCACAGCAGCAGTAATTTTGTTAGTATTAGAATGAGATATTTCCTCATTTAGCCGTGTAAGGTCAAGCAGGACTTTATTTACGACATCTAGTGAGTTTCTTCTGTTTCCGGGGCAGTGTGACTCTGTATAGTCTGTTACAACTTGTGTCAGCTGTATTTGAGCAACAATTGTTGGTTTCATCGGCATTGGTTTTGAATGGTCAAACAAGGGGCAAAACACATTGTCCACATCCTCTGTGGCCATAGCACATCCAGCGTTGATCAATGGCGAGGGTGCCACATTTTCAAAGGTACTGAAGAAACGGGCATGTGGGGACCCTAAATTCAAACAACTGTTCACACTTAAACAAACATTTGGATCACTCAAAGTGAGTGTAGAGGCTCTTTCCCCCACACCACCCGCAAGATCGTGAGCACCATTTGAACCACCAGTGTTAACTGATGTGAGAGTGTGTTTGTTAATCGAGCGCCACACCAACTCTCACAAGGGAGCAACATCTTGGGTTACAGGCACTGGCAGGGTGGAGTAAAGCAATGATTCGCTGACTGCAGTTCTTAATTGCAGTGCTAAGTGAAAGCTTTCAGCTGATACATGAAGGAGAGCCACTCACTCATGACATTTCATGAAAGTTATTACCATTGACAGCTGCTGAACTAATCAAGACATTAACATCCTCCTGTGGCATGCATACCCTGTAGTCACTTACTTGAGATTGAAGCGGTAGGGTGGGCAGTTGTGAAATACGTATAGAGGCGCATTCGGAAAGCATTCTCTGAGTCTCTGAATAGGCAGCTTCCAGTTTCCTCTGTGCGTGTGTTTTCGAAAACGACACCGGTTTCGTGGCGTCTCTCATTATTCTGCTGGATGAGCCAACGGCACACAGGGCAGACCAAGCAAAAGTGGGGGCCGCCCACAGCGAAGTACGCAGGTACACAAGGAAAACAGGGGAGACAGGGGAGGGACGGACGGGAGGGGGGAGGAGGGAAGAGGCAAAGACAAGGACAGGGAAATGGAGGGGGGAGGGAGCAAGGGGGGACGAGAGGAACAAGAACAGGAATCCAAGCGGGATCGATCGGAGCGGGTCAGCGGAGGAGGAGGAAGAGGAAGAGAGCCCAGTCTTCCAGTACTCCACAGACTTCCTCGGACTCCTCAGACTCTGCCAGACTCTGTGCCCGCTCCACGGGGGAGAGCACATTTTAAAGTTTAGTCACTCCCAGGAAATGTAGACACAGTAGAGCTACTAACACAGTAGCAACAGCAGCAGGGAAAGCAGACTCACTCCTTCCACTCCTCAGACTCTTCCAGACTCCGCCTATTGAGGGTACAAATTCATCCTGTCCCTGTAAAAAGGGTTTCCTCCTACAATAGTGAGACCCCCTATCCTAGGTGTCAGTATTTGCCCTGTGTTCGCATTCTGCTGGGTTTACATAGGTGCTTGTTGTGAATGCCCTTACGGTGGGTGCATTTGTACCGCCCCCTGCTGTTGTGCCGCCTGTACTTGCAGTACCTATGGATGTGTGATCCTAGGCAAAGCCCTCCCGTATTTGTGTACTGTATGGCGGTGGTTCAGCTGGTCCTCTCTTGAAAGCTGCCTGATTTGTTGAACTTTCCCTCAACACCTACATATGCACGCAATATGCCCTGCCATCCTATAATTCCAACATATTGTGGGTGGCCCTCTAGGAAACCCTTCTTGAGTATTTTGGCTTCCATTCTGAGAATTTTGAAATCCACCCTGGGCATTCTGAAATCTGTCTTTGGCATTCTGAAATCTGTCTCCTCTTCCTCTAAACCCTACAACTTTACCTCATGACCATAACCCATACCCACTTTGATCCATTGGGCATGCATTGGTCACCTGTGATGCACCCATTATTTCTTGTGTTCCCCCAACTTTCAACTTATCAATACTGGCCCTTCTATAGCAAACTTCGACAATTTCCTCTGAACTAACTTAGCTTCCTCCATCTTTCAGCTCTCATCTTTCTTTGTATTCTTCTCTTGTAACAACCAACAGTGATGCACAATGGTTAATTGTATCTCAGCCCATGGCTTCACTTGCATCCCCACTTGTTTTTTTCATTCGTCTCTGTACCAGTTCTGGCAATCCTTGACACAAAATATGAAAAAATAGTGCCACTGTCTTTTCCCACGGCTCACACATTTCAAGCTGCCATTTCTCCTGAATATCCTGAACATAAGCAATGGAGTTTCCATCTTCCTTCATTTTACATGCCATAATTGCACCAATATCTGACGTATCAAGATACTGTACCCTGAGAGCCCTCCAAACGTCTGCCCTGCAATTATTAATTGGTGCTCCATCATGCGCTGTACTTTGTGCTGTGACACCTGCATATCCCACTCGTCTCCATATGTCCTCAGCTCTCGCCCCAAGAATAGCTGCCAGTAGACCTTTTATGTCTCCTATGGCCAGCGTGTTTCCTCCTGTCATTTTCTCTCATTTTCCAGCCCCCGAAGTCAAACTAGAGAGCTTGCATTTTGAGTTATCCTTATCCATCTGGGGCCATGGAATATATTGCAGGGGAACTGTGAGAACCCCATCCCATAGTCAGATCCCACCAGTCATCTATCTACGGCAGGGGTAATCATCCCTATTCATCTTCTTGCTGGTAACAACCATACCCTATTCACATATGGTGGAGACTCTTCTTTCTCACTACAGGATTGTCTTCAGGGAAGCTCAGGATTTTATATGGGATCTGGTGTTCTTTCCTTAGGGTGTTCCAGATCTGACCATCTTACCTCTTTATCTATCTGTTGATTTCCCAGGGGAGTGCATGCACCCTCTCACCCTGTCTCATGACCTGACTCTCTTTCTTCGTCTGACATTGATAGACCCCAACTAGTGTGACTAGCATTCCCCCCTCTCTATCTAAATTTAATCTGCTCAAAGACAGTGCTCTGCATTTATCACTAAACATGTTTTCTTCCTCATCCAGTAGTTTAGGTATCAGGGATGGCTTCCGCTCCCTTGAGTTCCATACTCGCCATCCTGTCTTATTTGATTATATATTTTATTTATCCTTTCTCCAATATTTTCTGGATCATATCTTTCCTCTTATAGTGCCACTCTAGGTGTTTCTAGCACTACTTCCTTTATCGAAAGAACATCTCTTGTTCTATCCCATCGTATTTCCTCACTTGGCCTCATTTGTTCCTTAAGAATCACACTGGCATCGAGACCTTGCTGCCTTCTATTCTGTTTTATCTCTTTGTTAATTTCCCTTCACTTTCTCGCATCCCTTCTTGCCTTTTCTACCTCTTATCTTTGTTTGTCCATTCTCACTTCCTGTCTGCGTTCTTCTTCTTCTCTCCTTCTCTGTAATCTTTTGTCCTTCATTCTTGGAGCTTCTTCTTCCTCTCTCTTCTTTTCCATTCTATCTCTTTCTTTCTACCGTCATACTTCCTTTGTTTCTCTGCCCACTTTTCAATTTCTTGTGTTCTTCACTATATGTATATTCTCCCATCAATCCCTGCTTTTTCTTCCTTGCTCATCCTCCTTCTATCTTCTTTTTTATTCCCTATCCTTCTTTTCTTGCTCATCTTTCTCTTCTCTTTGACTGACCTCAATGCTTCTCCCATCTAACTTGAGTAGTATCTGTCCTCCCATCTATTCATTCTGTACGAGCATTAGCTCTGTCAGCCTTATCCTTTCCTTTTCTCCTTTCCGTCTTTTAATTTCTCAGTCTAAGTCTGTCGATATATTTGATCTCTCACCTCCTTCCTTATCTCGTATGAACTTACAGGCGTGTTCCTTCCTTTTGCTCTCTTCTGGACTATCATCACTACTGTAACTGGGGGAGTTCAGATGTTGGATTACTATACCCCATCACTGCTTTCAATTCCTTTAAAGGATAAACCCTTATCTCTTCTGCATCTACGCTCTTAATCTTGGTCAAAGTAAGAGGCGATGAGGGCTCAATGCCCTCCACCTTATGTTGATTAAGCATCCTCTCCTTTGGTGGCAGGTCTTCTTTTTCTTCTTGGTACATTTTCCCTAGTTCTAAAACTGCCAGTCCATGTGTATGCAGCGTGCATATATGTAGTCATGTGTTGAAATACTGCTTTGCACCATGATCCTCCTTGTGGCCATGGCATGCACATTTTATCATCTGTACCCTTTATCCATTCCGCACTATACTGTTTGAGCTCTGGCGCATGCCTTGGCAGTGCCTTACAAAGGAGAATGAGAGGAGAGTCCTCCTTAATGACAAGTCGCAATTGACTGTCAATACTTACCAGATTATTAATGGACTCTCTTTCTCAAGGCTACTCGGCCACCACTTTTAATCCTAAAACATCAAATATGAGCAAGCACCATCAATCGCCGCAAAATCCTCCTTTGTTTCAACAATCTATCTGTCTTCTGATTGGTGCCAATCATTTACTACACCTTATCTTCAAACAACGTTACTTTCAACCTTCACAGCTTATTACTTTTCAAAACTTCACACAACAAATAATACTCAAAATAATAACACATTACACATTAATAACCCATGTGTTCACCTTCCCTTTGTTTATAAGCATTTATAAGCATTTATAATAAGGGGTATACTTTCCACACCTCAACTTATTATTACTCTGTACATGGTTTAAGACGTCTCTTTTCACAGTCCTGACTGTACGTATCCTCTCACTTAATATTCCAATTGAAATTGAAATTTGAGATGTTTTCTTCTATCTGCCTTGAAATAGGATTACCTAGGCATCCTTTATCTCCACAAAATGTCCTGTTTCTCAAATAAATCACAATCCCGGCCCTTTATATTGCCATTTCCTCAGTCTACTTAAATCCGTTAATCAACTCAAGGCCTTCAGTATAGACTCCTCCTCAATCCGACCACTTCGCCTTCCATCCGCACAGCGACCGTGGAAACTGAGCAGGGATTTCTTCAAAGGGGGACCTGCCCACCACCTCGATTCTTCTTGCAAGTATATTTCTGTTGGCCGCTCTCCACAGTAAACTCCATGATCTTCCAGCTAATGGCAGAGGATGCCCGATCATCTGAAACTCTGGAGCCAAACTGGTTTGGATCTGAAACCATCTGCACTGCTACCACGTAAGCTTATGGCCCTTTAGAATGTGCATATGTTAATGGATGGTATTACACCAGAATAATTATTAGTCCAAAAAACTGAACCAACTCAAGAAGATGGCAAAGTACTCTTTTATTAACAATTATCTAAACCAGGGAGGTTTACAGCAAACAACAACTGACATACTCTCAGTCTCTCAATGAACGCCACAAAAAATACAATTCTTTTACCTGAATATATGTCAGAGTGATGTCATACTACGTGGCAATAGTGAAAAACACATCAAGGGTCGGGATTGGTTAAGGGAAACATCTAGATATACATTTATATAGGAGCTAGGATTGTTATTGGCTGTCTTGGTCATGTGAACAATTTATGTCTACCTCTTATAACATGTCACTTTAGAAACATTCGGTACACAGTTTCTCATTTGTCTTACAAACTGTAAGGTCCTTTGTAATACTGAATAATACAATTGGTTGGCGCTCTTGTGCCAAGTCTGGAAAATGTGGGTTCATTTAGCAGCATGTAAGCTCAGACCCAGCTGCAGGGAGTTAGGACATGAAGCTACCTCATATCCAATTATCTTTGCATCTCTTATCACCCATGCGGTCTGCTATCAAATTGTCTTCGTACTTGGCCTTGTAGAGTGTTCTCATCTTTTGGATCTTTTGGAATACCCGAGAGTGAGGGCACCCGCTATTGTGTCTGGGACTCCAAGTTCAAGCTCTATTTCCATCCTTGGCTCATGTGACAGGATACCACAATCTGGTCCATTTTGCAGGTTTTAAATACTCAAAATGAATTAAAACTTGACATACTTTGTGTTCTTTCTTGCACCTTAACGTGAGGAGGTTCATCCTCTGCACACTCGTTCTCCTTAAGAGTAAATAGCTGACCTTGATTCCTACGGTCTTGAGTTCAGGCCAGGCAGCCTTACCACACAACTCTATGAGCCTGCCATTCGGCTGTGACACAGCTTTCCATTCTCCCTTCGTGATTTCTGGCTGACTTATGTCATAATACCAATGTCCAGTTCCTGCACAATGGCAGCTTCACTTGCATTCTATTCACTACTTATAGCTAGCTTCTATGATGACTTTACCTACCTTGCGTTTCAGCTTCTGTACATTCATTGAACTTTTGTTTTCTTCAACATTTTGTGCACATATAATCTTCTACTTTAACACTTGAGAGTTTGCTCGGTTCTTTGCTTCGTTGTTCATCCTTTGTGATCCATACCTGGTCTTTAGTCAATATCTCAGGACGTCATGCACAATTTCTTATGAGGTCACCCGTTCATGTCCCTAGCTCTTTCTCATATTCCTTCAGGAATTTCCTCCTACAGGTTGTCATCACTTCGAGGGTACATTCGATAGGGTTGTCTCAATGGGTATCTTCTTTCAAATACTCGCTGTGGTATTGATACAATAGCTGGTGTTAGGCAAGGCACAATCTCATGTCTCCAATACAGGGGAGCTAAGGGGGTGAGATTTCCTGCAGATGTACACAGCTGCTCCTCGCTTAATTTGCCAAAATATATGTAAAGCCATCTTTTAACCCTACTGCAAACTACCAAAAGAGACCCGGTCTTAACGGAGCAGCTTATAAGAAAAGAAGGTATCTATCAAGATGCTTTGCTTGATTATCAAGGCATCGGTCCAGTGGTGAGAAAAGCAGCAAATTACACAACATTGAAGACCAGCCCATGAACTAATGACAACATAACAACCATGGGTTTTAATAGTAGGAGTCCCATAATCAGAATGCTTGCACTTCTAACACCTGTTTATTCAGTTACAGAAATGTTTGTTCCCATGTACAGAGGTTTTGCTCAGTTAGTGTGCACTGATCCTTGCCCCATTACTTAAGGGAGAGTACAATCCCAATCCTTTCTTACTGTCATGTAGACAATCAGGCTGCCCTCAAAGGTTGGGGTGCACATTCTCAAATATTGGCAAGGTTGGTGAACAAACATGTGTACAGTGTTGGCTGGCATAGACTCTTTGCCTCATCCAAAAGGAGGATGGAATACTATCAGTTTACAGCCATGAGGCATCCATGTCTGTGTGCATGGTTTGGTAATATGAACATTCACACATAGAACTCGAATTGCCTCCTTTGTATGTGGCCAGTATTTCACTCAAATTACAAAACACTCACACTTGATAGGTACCTAAGACAAAGGTGGTCCACTTTCCATTTCAAGGATGGGGCTCTGCCTTGTACATCACCAAACTTTGGGCTATACCTGGTAAACCTACCTGGTAAACAGCAACATGTGATGTTTGGCCTCACATCTTTTGATGCATCATTTGAGAGTTAGACATGAACGCATGGAATAAGCATGGAATAAGATGAGCCATCCTAAAGGTTGAGAGTAGGCATCTTAAAATTCCTTAAAATACCAAAGCCAAGCCCCGGCAAATTAAAGAAAATAGGCAATAGTTTTGAGCAGTATACGCAATAAATATATTTATTTATTGTTTTCTTGTTAGGTGCTTATACAATAGGAATATATTATTTCAAGCACCCACAGGGCAGGGAGGGAAGGAAATACAATTACAACGCAATATTAAGAGCAGAGGGGGAGGAATGAACATACTATGCCATGTTAGTATTCAGAAAATGCAAGTGCAGAAGGAATATGGAAGAGGAGGTAAGTGCTGGGGAGTCCGAGCTCGAGGGTTAGCCATGGACAAAGTGCTAGGAATGTTGAGTGCTACACCGCCTCGGCCGCGAGAGGTGTAAGTGTGAGTCTCCAAGGCCTCGAAGATGTATAAGGGTCAAGGACACCAATACAGCAGCTGTGAGATTAGGAGATGAGGGAAGGAGGAAAGGAGGAGGAAAAGAGGGGATTCTTGAGGAGCTTGTGAAATTTGAGAAGATCCTGTTCAAGGCACAGGTAGAAGGGGACGCAGAGGAAAGAGAGCAACCCCCTGCCCTCTGTTTAGCAAAACACTTCACACACAAGGAGTTGGTGCCAGAGCAGCGAAGTAGTCTAGAGAGAGAGTATCTAGTGAGTTAGAGTTGAAGTTAGTGTCTTCTACTGGCCCAGACAGCCTTGTGGATGATGCAGAGGGATTTGAATTTAATCCATTCAACAACCAGGAGCCAGAGAAGTCTTTTTAGTGCAGGAGAGATGCAATCCCTGGGCTTAAGGCCAAGGATAAGTCTTGCTGCCCATATCCTGGATAAACTGAAGGGGTTGCACAGTGGAAGAAATCAAATTCAGGAGGAGGCTGTTACAGTAGTCAAGTCTAGAGAGAACGAGGGCTTGAGTCACATTGAGCCTCTGAGGGAAAGTGAGAAAAGGGAGAATTAATTCCTTGTGTTTGGTGTGCATAGGCTTCATATGCACAAGAACACAGAAACCTGGCCAGCTATTGCCATCATATACACTGTTGCTAAAGTCACTCAACAGGTATTGTCATCATATAGCCTAGTACTCATGCTGCCTGAAAGTTATTGTTACCATTTACCAGATATCCATAAAAGTTCACGTTCTCACATAATTACCTGGTTTTTCAACCAAAAGCATACATAGTTAAAGTATTGCCTGGTATTGCCATCAAATGACACTCACTTTATTTATATAGGCATTGAATATACATTTGGTAAGCATTGGCTTCATACGCACGAGAACACACAAACTCTGCCATCTATTGCCATCATGTGCCCTGTTACTAAAGTCACTTGACTGGTATTTTCTGTAATATGGCCACGTACTCATGTTACTTGACAGTTGATGTTACCAGTTTCCAGATAATGCCATCAGGTTTAAGTCCTCACATCATTTCTAGAATTTTCCATCACAAGCATACATGCTGACAATATTTCCTGGTATTACCATCAAGTGCCAAAGGTCTTACTGTATAGCATTATGACAGTCAATGGCATCATATACAATGTACTCTAAACAAACTCCATGTTTGGCCATTCAATGGAAAGCTACTCGCATCCGCATATTCTCAATTAGCAATTCAAAGCATTTACAATATGCACATCAATCACAGAATGATGACATGGCAGTATGCCCCGCAAGACCTTCACTTTTGTTTTCCATTCTGCCTATTTAGCACAACTTGTCGTGAACTCCCAGATAGCACATAATTAGCAGAGTCCATTCTCTTCATTAGCACACCATGGTCAACGTGCATGATGCCCAGTTAGCACAGCATGGGCAAACGAGATTATACAAATGATGGCACAGTTCTATTAAACAATGTTATCAAAACATGTCTGTTGTACAAAAATCAAGGTTAGCACAGCATGGCCTTTAAACATTAGTCAAAGCATAATGCCAGTTAGGCTTAGAGACCCGAGCTACTCCTCACTGATGAGGCCCAATGGTGCCGTAACATGTCTGTGGATGGTGCGGTGTCATGCAGAATGGATGTGACCTAGCAGTTTGGGCGGGACTGCCCCTTTTGGGGTGGGACCACGCCTGATTTGCATATGGTCTTTCCTCTTCTGCAGTGGTTTGGCAGGCTGTAAATCAATGATCTGGGGGGTTCTCCAGAGCTGTGCAAGTGATTATGATAGATTCAAAATGTTCCAGCCATCACCCTTTGGTTTTGCTAAAGTCACACTGAGTGGGATGGGTATTCTGAGACGGGGTCCAGAGGCTGCTTGGCCTTTAGATCCAAGCTACTTGTCATTGATGATGCCCAATGAGGCTGAGGCATGTCTGAGGATGCTTGTGGTCTTTTGTGGAAAGGATGTAACTGAGCAGTTTGGGCTCGTCTGCCCCTTTTAGGGTGGGACAACACCTGATTTTCATATGAATAACAATGGTCTGGAGGGTTGCGTAGAGCTGTGCCACTGGTATGATTGATTCAAAACGTTCCAGGCATCACCTTTTTGGTTTTGCTTCAAACATTAGGTCCACTATTTTAAAATGAGCAGGAAATCTAATTATGTTGCCCAAGTTGTACTGAAAGCCTTGATCCCTTTCTTTCTAGTAAGCAAAATAAATGTGTGCTTACATTATGCTCAGTTACAACAGAATGGCCAACAATAAGACACAAACACAATAAGTCAAGATTCCAAAATGCATGCTTAGGACAGCAAGGCCATATTCTATTATGTTCTGTTAGGACTGAGAGACCAGATTTCATTAGCTCAGAGTGCACAGCATGGCTGGCTTCTATTTTTCCCAGTCAGAACAGCAAGACTACAATCTGCTATGCCGAATTAAATCATGAAGACTAAATCCCTTGTGGTCAGTAAGCAGAGCAAGGCCGTATTCCATTATGCCCAGATAGCACTACAGCATTTGTCATGATTAATAATCCTGTTAAGGACACAGCAAGACATGATTCCATTATGCCCAGTAATCACTCCAAGGTCTCAGTCCTTTTGCTTTGTTGACAGAGAATATGAAGATTTAATTAGAGACAGTTACCTTGAAATACCACTTTCTAGTAGTCCTAGTTAGCACATATTGTCCAACTTTCAATTTGTACAGTTATCACAGAAATATATAGTGTCATTATGCCCAAAGTACCCTGAATATATTTGTTCCACTTACCACAGAATTCCCAGAGCCCAATTTACCTACTTAGCAAGGCAAGACAATAGCCTGAAGCCATTCCTCTGGCGTGGGGATGGTTGCTTTTGGCAACCACAGTCAACCTGCCGCAAATCAAGGAATTACAATGTTGCCATGGGCAATGGCTTGAGTTTCATTCTACTGAATAATCTAATACTTGGATGTGGGCAAAAGTCATTGAACAATATGGATGAAAGAGAATTTGAATCGTGGACTCCGGTTTTAAAAGATGACAAACATAAGAAAATACAGCAATATCAAAAACATTGTTTTTCTTTTGGCTCAAGTTGACACTTTAACAAGCTGTGACAAGAAGATAACCCAATGGAATATGGCGCATTAGCAAACGGGCAGGGGGAGCAGCCAATCAGGGGCCATGAAACATGGGCTGAAACCACTAATATCAGGCAACGTTCCATGGAACCCGCAAGCTGCTCCCCGCCCCCGCTGCAGGCCGCCATCTCCTTCCACCCCATACTTTCTTTTTCTTTTTTTTTTTTTTTACTTTTCCCAGCTCCCCTCCCCAGTCCCACTAACCGGTTTGCTGTGGAGGCAGAACCGCCGCAGCAGCTTCCCACCTCACTTTTGAACGCCATGGTAATTGTTATTGTTATTGTTATTGTTATTTTGCACTTATATAGAGCCTTATATACCATTGGTATGGTCTGAAGGCGCTGGTAGGTTGAACGCCCTTGGGAACCGAAGTTCAGATCAGTAGAGAGAGTAGGGGGAGTCAAAAAGGTGCGTGTGTGCACCGGATATGTGTGCAGCTCGTGCGGTACGCGTGTAATAGCTGATTCTTATCGGTAGGTGTGGTGGTTGAGAGATCAGGAGAATGTGTTCGTTCTGGCAGGATTAATCCGGAACGGATGTGGCTGCGTTAGGCCTGGGGAAAACGCCTGGCTGAGGGTGTGAGACCAGCAGTGTTTACATAGAATGATGTGGAGTAAGCGGCGGATGTTCGTATGAGAACAGTTATACCGAATGGTGTCATAGTATCTCTGTGTTCTAGTTGAGTGGTGATGTAAAGGAGAGAGTAAGCGTGGGGTGTGGTATGACTGGTTATATGCTCTTTGAGTGTGCAAACTTCTAAATGCAACTTTCCCAGATAGGGTACTGGGCGAACTTCTAAGTTCTATTTTCCACAGAGAGGCAACTAGGCAAACTTTTAAGTACAATTTTCCATACAGAGGCTATAGGGAACATTTCTAAATTCACTTTTATCAACGAGGCTACTGGGCACACTTCTAAGTGTAATTCTCGCAGAAGTTATTGGGTACACTTCTAAATGCAATTTTCACAGGGCGTCTACTGGGCACATTTCTAAATTCAATTTTCCAGAGAGGTTATTGGGCGAACTTCTAAATGCAACTTTCCAGAGTGTCTATTGGATACACTTCTATAATCAACTTTCACAGATGCTATTGGTAGCACTTCTAAATGCAGCTTTCACAGCGTGGCTAATGGGCACACTTCAAATGCGGCTTTCACAGAGGATATTGGGCCCATATCTAAATTCAGTTTTCCACAGAGAGGCTACTGGGCGCACTATTAAGATCCATTTTCAGCGAGGCTATTGGGAATACTTCTAAATTCAATTTTCCAGCGGGGCTATTGGGAACACTTCTAAATTCAATTTACCAGGCTATTGGGCACACTTCTAAATGTAACTCTTACAGAGGCTAATGGGTACACTTCTAAATTTCACAGAGGGTTATTGGGCACACTTCTAAATGCAACTTTCAGCGAGTGGTTAATGGGAACACTACTAAATTCATAGCGAGGTTATTGGGCACACTTCTAAATGCAACTTTCCAGAGTGTCTATTGGGTACATTTCAAATGCAACTTTCCAGAATGTCTATTGGGCACACTTCTAAATGCAATTTTCACAGAGTGGCTATTGGTCACACTTCTAAATGTAACTCTCGCAGAGGCTAATGGGTACACTTCTAAATTTCACAGAGGGGTTATTGGGCACACTTCTAAATGCAACTTTCCAGGGAGTCTATTGGGTACATTTCAAATGCAAATTTCCAGAATGTCTATTGGGCACACTTCTAAATGCAATTTTCACAGAGTGGCTATTGGGCACACTTCTAGATGTAGCTCTCATGGAGGCTAATGGGTACACCTCTAAATTTCACAGAGTGGTTATTGGGAACACTACTAAATTCACAGCGAGGTTATTGGGCACACTTCTAAATGCAACTTTCCCGAGTGTTTATTGGGTACATTTCTAAATGCAACTTTCCCGAGTGTTTATTGGGTACATTTCTAAATGCAGCTTTCCAGAGTGTCTATTGGGCACACTTCTAAATTCAATTTACCAGAGAGGCTATTGGGCACATTTCTAAAATTCACGGAGAGGCTATTAGGTACACTTCTAAATGAAACTTTCACAGAGGATCTTGGGCACACTTCTAAATTCAATTTACCAGAGAGGCTATTGGGCACATTTCTAAAATTCACGGAGAGGCTATTGGGCACATTTCTAAGCTTGATGGAGAGGCTGGAGGGCACACTTTCTAAATGCAACTTTCACATGCTAACCTTCACAGTTCCATCTAGATGCGGCGCAGGCCAATATTCACAATTCCATCAAGAGTGGACATGCCAACGTTCACAATTCCATCCAAGAGTAATAGAAGAGGTGCTCTGTATGGAGCCCCGCCTTCTACAACCATGGTGGCCATTTTGGATAAGTATTTTCATTCATTGAATGGGAGACGTCTGTTCGGGCCATTAACTTGTGCTGCCGAACCGTTACCCCCATTCCATCCCTTGGAACAAGGTGTTAATGCCACAAAAATACATTAAAAGAACATAACAATAACAAAACGATGTGTGTTTAAGGTGCTCACAGTTTGAGTAGTGGAAAGTACCAGTGCTGCTATAAGAGCATCCCTTGAGATAAACGACATACAAGTCTGTTTTACTCAACAAAACTTGGCAAATCCTCCCAACAGAAAAAAAGAGCAACATATTGACATGTGTCTAATCCTTGCTGCCACCTGCAATGCAGTGATTATGTTTTGAGACCAGACTCATCAACAGCATATGCCACAAAGCAAAATTCTATTGCTGTGTTGTCGGATCTTTAAAGAGCCTATGAGAAGACACGTACAAAGTTATATTTATTGTAAGATAAAAGTAATAACTGATTACTGTGGACAAAGAAACTATCTATATATTTTTTTACTTACCAGGCTTTTAACGAAAACTGCTTATCGACTGCCCAAAAATTCCCTTTATTTCCAACACTAACAAATAGGGAGTGAAATACTTAAAACTCAAATTCATATCTAGAGCCCTAACCAAACTGTGTCAATCAAGTCACCCGGGGACGTTCACTTAAGTCTAACACAAATTAAATATCCTATTCAAACAGGCATCTGTTTGCAAGAGGAATTAATTTTCAGGCAGATTTGGTGGCACCACCACCTATAAACACATGTGCAGATTGTTAGGTTATTTGGCGAACAAGAAGTAGGACTCAGTCTCTGGGACATCATGGATTTATATTATATTATTTTACAATTAGTCTGACCTCTTAGCCAGCTTCAAAGAAAATAGCAAACTAAAATAATGAAACCACCGGTACTGCCTTTATTTTAATATGCTGCCCTGATACGACTATAGGAGCCATATTTCAGATACCCTACATCATAGGAATAAACAGTAGGGTAAACTATACCCTAGTTCAAATAACAAATTGGTTCAATGTATGTTTGCTCCCCCCATCCACTGCACTTGCGCAATCTCAATGTCACCCTGCCTAGTATGATCGTTGTCTCTGTCTCCCTCTGTTCCGCTCCCTTGCCTCGTCACTCCTTGAAACACTTGTGTATATGCGCGTTACACATGCCATATCATATCATATCATATCACCAGGACACATTTCGTACAAGTGCTATGACTAGGGTGTATATTGCGCTGGTTCAAAAATGCATTAAAAGAATATGATTTTTGCACTAGGCCACATTTTTCTTAGTACTATTTGCACCTGCACCAGTGCAAAGAATATATGATGTCGCCCCAGGAGGGTGGGTTCTGAGGCAAATCCCTTATTTACTAAATTCCCTGTTACTCTTACAACACCCAATACAACCCAATACAACCAGGACAGAGACCGTTCCCTGGCTCTAATGTCATCTGAGAACCCAGCAAGCATGTCAGACATGTTTAAACCACAGACATAGCTGTCCTTTGTGCGACGAAAGTAATCAGAAAATGTGATTTCTTTTCACAGCCTGAGCAAAACACAGCCATAATGAACCATTTCAACCATACAGAAATGTACGCTTGCCAGTTCCCACTGTAATGTTTATTTTATTATGTCTGTGGATAAATATAATTCAATCTTAGAATTTTTTTTTTTTTTTTTTTTATAGCAGAGTGTATTCGAAATACTCCCCCTACCAGATTAGCTAATCATGTTATGTAGCATCCTATTTTACTGGAGTAAGCGAAAGTCTACATGGGTGTGGTTTGGAAGAGGATGGGGGGGGCGGGGAGAAAATAAGCAAATGGGTATTTGAATATTCAGTGATGTATTGCATCCCTTTTATGTGCCAAGGTATTTGTCATATACAGTAATGGGAGCGGAGAAAAGGAACTCGTGTTGCTGTAGCTGCATCCAAAAAGGACAGAGTGGAATGGCAGGATATGTGGGGGAGCGATGAGGGAGGGTCAGGATGGGGCAGGAAGTGGCCTGACCTTTGGTTTGAAATTTTCATTGACTCTTGTTGCACTATGGCTAGATTAGACCTTCCCAGGAATAATAAAACAAAATGGCACTAGATGAGTCCCCAACAGAAACATCAGAATAATAAATAGAAACTTTGAGCTAACTCTGCATGCAAATAAAACAAGATACTATTTCACACATATCTATATAGAACGTGTTTATTAGTGTTCTCTGCTGAAGCTCTGCTTTTCGACTGCTCAGCATGCATCCTAACTGTGTTTGAACACCACCCCATCCGGGCCCCCTTGTGACTGTCTTTTTTTAATATAATGGTTTTGTAGCTAAAACACACAATTACAAGAATAGCTTAAACGTATTGTCATTAAATCATAATGGCATATGGCTCTAAATAAGTTCAGTAGGCAAAACGTAAATGTTCCTACATGCATAGTACAGGATGTCAATCCAGCGATTGCAGATGACACTTAAATGCTTATTTTAAATCATTACTGTATAATTTTCTCTTAATAAATGTTTTTATTTATGAATAACAGTAATTGAGTAAAGCAGGAATACAACACTGTTTTGGATTTTGTATCGGCATGCAATATGCAGTACCCAGGCACTGCAAAAATGGCACCACCTCGCCATAAAACGGCGACAGCTGGAAAATGGCAATGGTGTGATTACCTAGGCATATGATAAGGGTTGCCTGAAATGCACCTAATACCTATACACAAGCCACAACTGTTGATGGTTTCAATGCGTGTTTAAATAGGACCTCAACCCAAGGACCATATATGAATCAAGTGGCAGAATGCACACCTAGTTGAACGATTTTTACCCGACCAGTAGCACATTAGCTGCAACTAAGCCATGAGCTCTAAGCAGGCTACTAAGGCATAACACTGGCAGGCCAAAGTTTGTTATTACTGATTGATAGGGCCAACTCAAAAGGATCAAAGGGGGATATTTTGTGTTTTGAGGGTGGATATATCCATATGGATTTACATGCCATGGGAAAGTTAATGGGTGGTTAAATAACCAAACAACACCCTCAAGCAGTTTCTTCCTTCTCTCATGTCGTTCCATCCTAGCTGTACTCCAGTGAAATAGGTTTGGTTTATCAGTGGTACTTATGCGCCACCTAAAGCCCAAAACTAAAAATGGATTGCTGTAAAAGTAAGGTAAAAGCAAAGCTCTCTGGTCAGTTGCCTCTCTCGTCTATGGCTGCTCTTGTCCATTGCCACGGGTTCTTGGCTGCTCTGGTGAGTCACTTGCCTCCATTCCTTTGCTCCCTGATGAGTTGCTAAACCTGGTTAATGCTCCTCTCGACCTTGGCTCTCTGTTGAGACACTGGCAAAAACAAAAGTAAGCTGTCGCCTCTTAAGTGCACTTTGGAATCCCTGAATTCCCTTGCTTGCATGACAAATCATTGCAGTGAAATTTGGCAGAATCAGATTAGAGAAATATATGGTAAAATGTACCACTTCAAAAAAATCAGTCTACCTCCCAGCGTAGAGGACTGTACATTTTGAAACAATACCCGATCACTAAAACAACTCAGGTTACGCAATGGAAGGTATGCTGTCCAAGGGCACATGTCTCCACTAAGTTCCCTAAAAACTAAGCCACCAAAGATGCTCAAACACAAATCGCCACTTTCCATAGGCATAGCTCTGACAGATCCACAGGCAACCACAAAACAATACCATAGCAACCTGGATCAAATATTAACGTCTGCACCAGGCAGCTCACAAAATATCTCAAACTTATACTGCACGGAGATCCCCATCTTTTTTTTTAGGTCGACACACATCAACATTTTAAAAAAGCAGCTTTACCCTTCTCCCCCCTGCTACTGCATTATTCCTGCACCCTACCTCATGCAGATCCTAAAGTTCATAGGAACTGTGAAAATGGCAGAGGTTTTGCTATCAAGAGACAAGGCAATAGCATAACCTGGTCAAGTGGCACAGTCGCTTCGACATCTGTGCAGAGCCTGCTAACGCAGGTACGAATCCCAGCGGGACCAGACTCCGTTTTTCATCCTTCCGAGGTCGATAAATGAGCACCACACACGGTGTCCGTGGGTAAGGTCGATAAATGAGCACCACACACCGTAGCGCTATATAAATGCCAAACTATTATTATTATAACAAGGCATAGCAGAGCATTTGACTCATTTTCGTGTGGGCCTGTTCTGTGGATGGCTCTAGCAACTTCTGTGACTAAAATTAATTTTGGTTCTGCTACAGACCAAAATAGTAGAATATCTGGTGATCTGGCTGGTTGGTGAGGCTATACATCTGTCTCAAATCAAGTGGTACGGGACTAAGGGAGGGCCAGTTCGGCAATAATACTATTCCAGGTGACAGGCTTGGGGCCACTAACAGAGGAGCATGAGGGTACATCATTTTGTCACTGAAATAATTAAGGGGTCAATTCATGGAATTAATGCGCCCCCGAAAATTCCCGCGCACAGGTGCCAAAACGTGCGAATCGCAGGAAAAGTGCGAAAATCGCAGTGCAAGTGCGAAAATCGCAAGAAAACCAGCGCACAGCGATTCATGGAAGTCCGTGCGCGAGAAAAACATTGGATGTGCGCTAAAAATGTGCGCCGCGCACGCCGGCACACAGGTCATCCAACAGCATGCGCCACGGCCACTGCGAAATCGCACATAGCGCGGCGCACACCACAAAAGTAAGCGGAACACGGGGCGTAACACTCGGAATGGGGAACAACGCGTGAAAATATGGGCGTCACGGGGGAAGTACAGGAGGCAAGTGCGCGGAACGCCCACACGCTCGCCTACAACCCGTATTCATGGAATCGAATAGGGCAAACCAGCGCACGGGCAAAGACGCGCACAGGGCCAAACAAGTACGCTACAAGAAAGCAGGCGGTAGTGCCCCTGCGACTGAAAAAAATGTGCGCCAAAATGTGCACTAACAAAAAGCACCCATATACAGCCATGATGAATGGCCCATACAGTGGCCCTCTAGGACAAATGAGGTGCAAAGGGGCACCGACAAACACGGACACCCGCTGTGTGAAAAATAGCGTGTGTGCGTGTTCCTGGGTGCGTGGGAATTTCCACACGCGATTAGCCGGGGTACGTGTACTTCGGGGTGCACGGGAAGTTCCACAGGAGATTAGCCTGGGTACGTGTACTACGGGGTGCGCGGGAAGTTCCACACGCGATTGGCCTGGGTAGGTGGGGGTGCGTGGGAAGTTCCACACGCGATTGGCCTGGGTACGTGTACTACGGGGTGCGCGGGAAGTTCCATACACGATTGGCCTGGGTACGTGTATTCCGAGGTGCGCCGAAGATTCACACGCGATTTCTGCAGGGTACGTGTATTTCGGTGGTGCCGGGGAATGCTACACGTGATTTGGCCATGTGGGTCCCCCCAGGTGTTCCCTCTAGACCCTCCACGGCCCCTGCAGGCAGCCCACACCACAGGGTACTACCCTGCACCCCTGCTCATGTCCCACAGGCAACCCATCCACCATGGCCATGCCCACCAGCCAACCCACATGTCACCTTGCACTACTGATCACCAACACATGTCTGCCACCACCCCCACCCCCCAGCAGTGCAGGGGCAGCCTCCACCAGGCCCCCACCCATGTCTCCCACCACCCCCACCCCCCAGCCACCAGGGGCAGCCTCCACCAGGCCCCCACTCATGTCTCCCACCACCCCCACCCCCCAGCAGTGCAGGGACAGCCTCCACCAGGCCCCCAGTCATGTCCAACTCATGTCTCCCACCACCCCCACCCCCCAGCCACCAGGGTAGCCTCCACCAGGCCCCCACTCATGTCCCCATGCACCCCCACCCCGCAGCAGTGCAGGGGCAGCCTCCACCAGGCCCCCACCCATGTCTCCCACCACCCCCACCCCCCAGCCACCAGGGGCAGCCTCCACCAGGCCCCCACTCATGTCTCCCACCACCCCCACCCCCCAGCAGTGCAGGGGCAGCCTCCACCAGGCCCCCACTCATGTCCAACTCATGTCTCCCACCACCCCCACCCCCCAGCAGTGCAGGGGCAGCCTCCACCAGGCCCCCACTCATGTCCCCATGCACCCCCACCCCCAGCAGTGCAGGGGCAGCCTCCACCAGGCCCCCACCCATGTCTACCACCACCCCCACCCCCAGCCACCAGGGGCAGCCTCCACCAGGCCCCCACTCATGTCTCCCACCGCCCCCACCCCCCAGCAGTGCAGGGGCAGCCTCCACCAGGCCCCCACTCATGTCTCCCACCACCCACACCCCCCAGCAGTGCAGGGGCAGCCTCCACCAGGCCCCCACTCATGTCCAACTCATGTCTCCCACCACCCCCACCCCCCAGCAGTGCAGGGGCAGCCTCCACCAGGCCCCCACTCATGTCTCCCACCACCCCCACACCCCAGAAGTGCAGGGGTAGCCTCCACCAGGCCCCCACCCATGTCTACCACCACCCCCACCCCCCAGCAGTGCAGGGGCAGCCTCCACCAGGGCCCACTCATGTCCCCTATTACCCCCACCCCCCAGCAGTGCAGGGGCAGCCTCCACCAGGCCCCCACCCATGTCTCCCACCACCCCCACCCCCCAGCCACCAGGGGCAGCCTCCACCAGGCCCCCACTTATGTCTCCCACCACCCCCACCACCCAGCAGTGCAGGGGCAGCCTCCACCAGGCCCCCACTCATGTCCAACTCATGTCTCCCACCACCCCCACCTCCCAGCAGTGCAGGGGCAGCCTCCACCAGGCCCCCACTCATGTCTCCCACCACCCCCACCCCCCAGCTACCAGGGGCAGCCTCCACCAGGCCCCCACTCATGTCTCCCACCACCCCCACCCCCCAGCAGTGCAGGGGCAGCCTCCACCAGGCCCCCACTCATGTCCAACTCATGTCTCCCACCACCCCCACCCCCCAGCCACCAGGGGCAGCCTCCACCAGGCCCCCACTCATGTCCCCATGCACCCCCACCCTCCAGCTGTGCAGGGGCAGCCTCCATCAGGCCCCCACTCATGTCTCCCACCTCCCCCACCCCCCAGCAGTGCAGGGGCAGCCTCCACCAGGCCCCCACTCATGTCCAACTCATGTCTCCCACCACCCCCACCCCCCAGCAGTGCAGGGGCAGCCTCCACCAGGCCCCCACTCATGTCTCCCACCACCCCCACCCCCCAGAAGTGCAGGGGCAACCTCCACCAGGCCCCCACCCATGTCTACCACCACCCCCACCCCCCAGAAGTGCAGGGGCAGCCTCCACCAGGCCCCCACCCATGTCTACCACCACCCCCACCCCCCAGCAGTGCAGGGGCAGCCTCCACCAGGCCCCCACTCATGTCCAACTCATGTCTCCCACCTCCCCCACCCCCCAGCAGTGCAGGGGCAGCCTCCACCAGGCCCCCACTCATGTCTCCCACCACCCCCACCCCCCAGAAGTACAGGGGCAGCCTCCACCAGGCCCCCACCCATGTCTACCACCACCCCCACCCCCCAGCAGTGCAGGGGCAGCCTCCACCAGGCCCCCACTCATGTCCCCCTGCACCCCCACCCCCCAGCCGTGCGATTTGCCTGGGTACGTGTACCTCGGGGTGCGCGGGAAGTCCCACACGCGATTGGCCTGGGTATGTGTACCTCGGGGTGCATGGGAAGTTCCACACGCGATTAGCCTGGGTACGTGTACTTCGGGGTGCGCGGGAAGTCCCACACGCGATTGGCCTGGGTACGTGTACCTCTGGGTGCGCGGGAAGTTCCACACGCGATTAGCCTGGGTACGTGTACTTCGGGGTGCGGAGGAAGTCCCACACGCGATTGGCCTGGGTACGTGTACCTCGGGGTGCGCGGGAAGTTCCACACGCGATTAGCCTGGGTACGTGTATTTCTGGGGTGCGCAGGAAGATCCACACGCTATTGGTGGAAATCCACGTGTGCTCTGTCATCACGTGTAATGAGGGAAACACCTGCGCGCCTCACGTCACAGACGCGCTCACGCGCTAAGGGCCTTTGGTCCAATGAAATCGCATATGCGTGCTGACGTGCATACGCGCTAAGGGCCTTTCCTCGATTTACACGCAGACGTGCAGGATTTTCACGTGCCAAATCACTCCGTATCAAGCTGGCCACGCGTAAGCCCACGGAAGACCACGCTCCTGCCCAAAAGGCCGAATTACTGCCCCCCAGAGCCCCGAGCAGCCTCCCACGAGCCATCTGCTGCTGCCTGCCTGCCTGCCTGCTGCCATCGTGCCCTGCCATTTGGTGCCTGCACATCAGCCATCTGCAGGGTTCCATTTGCTGTGTCCACCCCTGCTGGAACAGAAGACTCCCGACTGGGATACCATCGCTCCACAGCCCAGCCCCTGGACCCAGTTGCCCACCCACTCCTGCCTCTGGGGTTGCCATGTCGGGCACTGCAACATCTGGCACCACTGGCAACCCCCGGCCAGAGAGGCAGAGGGGCACCAGCTTCACTGCCACCGAAGTTGGTGTCCTGGTGGAGCAAGTCCTGGGGCTGTATGATGCCCTCTTCGGAAGTAAGCGCGCCAACAAGGAAGGATGGACTCGGATCTGGACGGACATCGTGGCTGCCATCAACGTGGAGGGGGTGGCAGTCTGCGACTACCAACATGTCAAGAAGCGCTGGGATGACTGCAGGTCCAGGACCCTCTTGAAGGCCCGGCGCCTCGTGGAGGGGGGCCGGGGCCGCATGAGTACCATCCAGATGAGGGTCCTAGAACACGTAGGCCCAGCGCTCCATGCCCAGATCCTTGAGAGGCAGACCCGTCTGGAGTTGAGCGGTAAGTGGCCACGCATTGCTGTGTGAGACAGGGCATGTCGCAGTGTGCTGGTTGTCTGATACTTGCCTGTATGTGTGACATAGGCCATGTATGCATGTGTGTGTGAAGGGACGTCATGCATGTGAGACCAGTAATCTGTGAACCACACGGTTGGTGCATGTGTTCAAATGCAACATGGGTTGCCCTCTGCGGAATGGCCACATGAAAGCATGCCAGTCTCTGTTCCTGGACATGGGTGAGGGATGGGTGCTGATGCCATGTACATGTATGCTGTCCATGTCTGTGTGTCTGGCCTGCGTGTCTGTGACTTGTGAATGCCAGGGATGCATGACACATGTCTGTTGCAATGTTCAGGTTCACTGATGCAGCCTAGTCATCCTTGTATCCACTGTGTCTGTGGTGTACGAGGCCAGATGGATGAAACTAGGGTGAAGTGTGTGCATGTGATAGGCATGGCCCATGATGCATGTGAGTTCCAAAACAACAGTGTATGTTTCAATAATCACTTGGACATGTATGCTAATGTCCATAGCCTGTGCCATGCCTGTTACCGCATGTGTTTTACCTGCAGTGAGCCATGTGTTGTGGAGGGACATGATGGAAGTAATGTTTGACAGTGCCACTCATCTGCTATTGCTTCCTGTCTAGGGGACCATTGTACAGTACCCTGATGTTTGTGTTCTATGTCTCCCTCTACACAGCGCCACGTGAAGAAGAGGGCGGAGACGGCTCTGTGGAGCAAAGCGGCGGGGATGCCCCCACGGCTGCAGTGGAAGGGGTGGGTGAGCCCCCACAGGGGCTTGCAACGGCGGAAGACGGGGTGGAGCCATCCAGGTTGGTGGTTTCCACAGAGGAGGAGGAGGCCGCTACTGAGGCGCACATGGGGCCTGGTGGGGGCATCCATGCTGGTGCAAGTGTTGCAGTCCAGGGGCAGGGGCAGGAGGCAGCACAGGTCGCCGTGGAGGGGCCTGTGCATGTCACTGTCCTTGACACTGTGACTGCACCACCATGCACCAGCATGGATGCCACATCCCAGGCCCGTCCGCAGGTAGGGGGGGTGTCCATGTCATCTGACTCCCCTCCACCTGCGGACGAGGGGACCCCTGGCCCTATGGAGAAGGTCCTGATTGGTGTCGCGTTGCGCACAGGTGCAATTCGTGATGAGGTGCGTGCTTCCCGGGAGGAGCATGCACGTCATCCCGGAGAGCACCGTGCCAACGTGGCCCAGTTGGGATCAGCCATGGTCGGGGGTTTCCTACATGCGACGGCCAATCGGGCGACCATCTCCTCCTCTGTGGAGACTATGCACCAGTCGTTCTCCATGCCGTCTTCTGGCCCAGATGCCACCAGGGCCCCCTGTGGACCTGCCCCGACCAATGCAGCCGGCTCAGTGGTGATCCAATCCCTGCCACAGTCGGGAGTCGGAGGTCCAGCAGGGGTGGACACACCAGCAACTGGACCCCAGCAGATGGAGGATGTGACGGCATCATCGGGCAGGGCACGTGCACGACGGCGTCGGTGGATTCCATCAGCCTGGATGCCGTTGTGCTGGCACAGGCAGTTGCGTTGGAGGCAGCGGCAGGCTCAACGTTAGAGGCATCATGGCTCGGGGCCATCAACCTCAGGGGTGCAGGCATCGGCCGGAGGGCAGGAGAACCCTGGAATGGGAGTGGCTTCCGTGTGGGAGCGGTTGGGACAGCAGATAGGTGCGGAGCGGCAGCGGGCAGAGGAGGAACGGCTCACAATGGTAAGGGCGGAGAACTCCATGCGGAGGGCGCTGAGGCGGGCTGAGTGCCTCGAGGGTCTTCGCAGGGAGTTGGAGCTGGACACTGCTTTATCCCTGCGAGACCTCGGGGCCAGGGAACATGCCCGCCTCCAAGCCATTGAACAGGAGGAGTTCGATGATGCCCTGGCCCATGACAACATCCAGTGAGCCGTTGGACTAGCCCGCTGCCCATGTAAATAGTTATGTAGTTAGTGTTAGGTTTCCTTTGTTTTTGCATTTTCTTTGGACCTTTTGGACAATGGGCCACATTTTTGTATATAGTTATTTTTTATTAGGTAGTGTTGTTAGATAGGTTTCATTTCTTTTGTTGGGATCATGGACCCTGGCTTGTTCACCTGTACATAGTTCACTGTTGGATTTTCTTTTCTTTTTAAAATTTACCAATGGAGCAATGGCTTTCAATTATAATTTCCCATTGGATTTTCTTTTGTGGACTGTGACTTTGGACACCATTCCTTTGGATTCTGATTTTTGGTTTTGCATTTTTTCACTGACATGCTTCTTTTTACTTTTTTTACATTCCCATTTCTGTTAGTTTATTTTTGATTCAATTCATGTTTCCTTTAATACATATTTTTTGATCAAACTTCAATGTGTGGTATCATCTCATTGGTTTCATGCATATCATGATATGGGTTTTGAGATTCACTGACACCCATTGGGTGTATGTGAAGGACATGTGTTTGTTTCCAAACTTGCAATTGCTGTTCTATAATGTTATTGCCATTTCTGAGTGGGTGGATGCAATACTCGGGTGGGTGTTTTGCATTTGGAGGCTGACCATAGGGACCAGGGATCTAGATTGTGATGACATGTTGGCTGGGGAACATGAGTTGGACATGAGTGGGGGCCTGCTGGTAGGTGCCCCACAGTGTTGGGGGGTGGGGGTGCAGGGGAACATGAGTTGGACATGAGTGTGGGCCTGCTGGCAGGTGCCCCACAGTTTTGGGGGGTGGGGGTGCAGGGGAACATGAGTTGGACATGAGTGGGGGCCTGCTGGCAGGTGCCCCACAGTGCTGGGGGGTGGGGGTGCAGGGTAACATGAGTTGGACATGAGTGGGGGCCTGCTGGCAGGTGCCCCACAGTGCTGGGGGGTGGGGGTGCAGGGGAACATGAGTTGGACATGAGTGGGGACCTGGTGGAGGCTGCCCCTGCACTGCTGGGGGGTGGGGGTAATAGGGGACATGAGAGGGGGCCTGATGGAGGGTGCCCCTGACTGCTGGGGGGTGGGGGTACTGGGAGACAGGAGTGGGAGCCTGGTTGAGGGTGCCCCTGACTGCTGGGGGTAAGGGGTGCAGGGAGACAGGAGAGGGGGCCTGGTTGAGTGTGCCCCTGACTGCTGGGGGGTGGGGGTGGTGGGAGACATGGGTGGGGGCCTGGTGGAGGCTGCCCCTGGTGGCTGGGGGGAGGGGGTGGTGGTAGACATGAGTGGGGGCCTGGTGGAGGCTGCACCTGCACTGCTGGGGTGTGGGGTGGTGGTAGACATGGGTGGGGCCCTGGTGGAGGCTGCCCCTGCACTGCTGGGGGGTGGGGGTGGTGGGAGACATGGGTGGGGGCCTGGTGGAGGCTGCCCCTGGTGGCTGGGGGGTGGGGGTGGTGGGAGACATGGGTGGGGGCCTGGTGGAGGCTGCCCCTGGTGGCTGGGGGGTGGGGGAGGTGGTAGATATGAGTGGGGGCCTGGTGGAGGCTGCTCCTGCACTGCTGGGGGGTGGGGGTGCAGGGAGACAGGAGTGGGGGCCTGGTGGAGGGTGCCCCTGACTGCTGGGGGGTGGGGGTGCTGGCAGACAGGAGTGGGAGCCTGGTGGAGGATGCCCCTGACTGCTGGGGGTAGGGGGTGCAGGGAGACAGAAGTGGGGGCCTGGTGGAGGCTGCCCCTGACTGCTGGGGGGTGGGGGTGCAGGGAGACAGGAGTGGGGGCCTGGTGGAGGCTGCCCCTGCACTGCTGGGGGGTGGGGGTGGTGGTAGATATGAGTGGGGGACTGGTGGAGCCTGTCCCTACACTGCTGGGGGGTGGGTGTGCAGGGAGACAGGAGTGGGTGCCTGGTGGAGGCTGCCCCTGACTGCTGGGGGGTGGGGGTGCTGGGAGACAGGAGTGGGAGACAGGTGGAGGGTGCCCCTGACTGCTGGGGGGTAAGGGATGCAGGGAGACAGGAGTGGGGGCCTGGTTGAGGGTCCCCTGACTGCTGGGGGTTGGGGTGCAGGGAGACAGGAGTGGGGGCCTGGTGGAGGCTGCCCCTGGTGGCTGGGGGGTGGGGGTGGTGTGAGACATGGGTGGGGGCCTGGTGGAGGCTGCCCCTGGTGGCTGGGGGGTGGGGGTGGTGGGAGACATGGGTGGGGGCCTGGTGGAGGCTGCCCCTGCACTGCTGGGGGTTGGGGTGCAGGGAGACAGGAGTGGGGGCCTGGTGGAGGCTGCCCCTGCACTGCTGGGGGTTGGGGTGGTGGTAGACATATGTGGGGCCTGGTGGAGGCTGCCCCTGCACTGCTGGGGGTGGGGGTAATAGGGGACATGAGTGGGGGCCTGGTGGAGGCTGCCCCTGCACTGCTGGGGGGTGGGGGTGGTGGGAGACATGGGTGGGGGCCTGTTGGAGGCTGCCCCTGGTGGCTGGGGGGTGGGGGTAATAGGGGACATGAGTGGGGTCCTGGTGGAGGCTGCCCCTGCACTGCTGGGGGGTGGGGGTGGTGGGAGACATGGGTGGGGGCCTGGTGGAGGCTGCCCCTGGTGGCTGGGGGGTGGGGGTGGTGGGAGACTTGGGTGGGGGCCTGGTGGAGGCTGCCCCTGGTGGCTGGGGGTGGGGGAGGTGGTAGATATGAGTGGGGGCCTGGTGGAGGCTGCCCCTGCACTGCTGGGGGATGGGGGTGCAGGGAGACAGGAGTGGGGGCCTGGTGGAGGGTGCCCCTGACTGCTGGGGGGTGGGGGTGCTGGGAGAAGGAATGGGAGCCTGGTGAAGGATGCCCCTGACTGCTGGGGGGTAGGGGGTGCAGGGAGACAGGAGTGGGGGCCTGGTGGAGGCTGCCCCTGACTGCTGGGGGGTGGGGGTGCAGGGAGACAGGAGTGGGGGCCTGGTGGAGGCTGCCCCTGCACTGCTGGGGGGTGGGGGTGCTGTTAGACAGGAGTGGGAGCCTGGTGGAGGGTGCCCCTGACTGCTGGGGGGTAAGGGATGCAGGAAGACAGGAGTGGGGGCCTGGTTGAGGGTGCCCTTTGACTGCTGGGGGGTGGGGGTGCAGGGAGACAGGAGTGGGGGCCTGGTGGAGGCTGCCCGTGGTGGCTGGGGGGTGGTGGTGGGTGTGGTGGGAGACATGGATGGGGGCCTGGTGGAGGCTACCCCTGGTGGCTGGGGGGTGGGGGTGGTGGGAGACATGGGTGGGGGCCTGGTGGAGGCTGCCCCTGCACTGCTGGGGGGTGGGGGTGCAGGGAGACAGGAGTGGGGGCCTGGTGGAGGCTGCCCCTGCAATGCTGGGGGGTGGGGGTGGTGGTAGACATAAGTGGGGGCCTGGTGGAGGCTGCCCCTGCACTGCTGGGGGGTGGGGGTAATAGGGGACATGAGTGGGGGCCTGGTGGAGGCTGCCCCTGCACTGCTAGGGGGTGGGGGCAATAGGGGACATGAGTGGGGGCCTGGTGGAGGCTGCCCCTGAACTGCTGGGGGGTGGGGGTAATAGGGGACATGAGTGGGGGCCTGGTGGAGGCTGCCCCTGCACTGCTGGGGGGTGGGGGTGCAGGGAGACAGGATTGAAGGCCAGGTGGAGGGTGCCCCTGACTGCTGCGGGGTGGGGTGCTGGGAGACAGGAGTGGGAGCCTGGTGGAGGGTGCCCCTGACTGCTGGGGGGTAGGGGGTGCAGGGAGACAGGAGTGGGGGCCTGGTGGAGGCTGCCCCTGACTGCTGGGGGGTGGGGGTTCTGGGAGACAGGAGTGGGAGCCTGGTGGAGGGTGCCCCTGACTGCTGGGGGGTAAGGGGTGCAGGGAGACAGGAGTGGGGGCCTGGTTGAGGGTGCCCCTGACTGCTGGTGGGTGGGGTGCAGGGAGACATGAGTGGGGGCCTGGTGGAGGCTGCCCCTGCACTGCTGGGGGGTGGGGGTGATGGGAGACATGAGTGGGGGCGGATGGGAGAAGTGAGTGGGGGCCTGGTGGAGGCTGCCCCTGCACTGCTGGGGGGTGGGAGTGGTGGTAGACATGGGTGGGGCCCTGGTGGAGGCTGCCCCTGGTGGCTGGGGGTGGTTGTAGACATGAGTGGGGGCCTGGTGGAGGCTGCCCCTGCACTGCTGGGGGGTGGGGGTGGTGGTAGACATGGGTGGGGCCCTGGTGGAGGCTGCCCTGACTGCTGGGGGGTGGGGGTGCAGGGAGACAGGAGTGGGGGCCTGGTGGTGGCTGCCCCTGCACTGCTGGGGGGTGGAGGTGGTGGTAGAAATGAGTGGGGGCCTGGTGGAGACTGCCCCTGCACTGCTGGGGGGTGGGGGTAATAGGGGACATGAGTGGGGGCCTGGTGGAGGCTGCCCCTGCACTGCTGGGGGGTGGGGGTGGTGGGAGACATGGGTGGGGGCCTGGTGGAGGCTGCCCCTGGTGGCTGGGGGGTGGGGGTAATAGGGGACATGAGTGGGGGCCTGGTGGAGGCTGCCCCTGCACTGCTGGGGGGTGGGGGTAATAGGGGACATGAGTGGGGACCTGGTGAAGGCTGCCCCTGCACTGTTGGGGGGTGGGGGTGCAGGGAGACAGGAGTGGGGGCCTGGTGGAGGGTGCCCCTGACTCCTGGGGGTGGGGGTGCTGGGAGACAGGAGTGGGAGCGTGGTGGAGGGTGCCCCTGACTGCTGGGGGGTAGGGGGTGCAGGGAGACAGGAGTGGGGGCCTGGTGGAGGCTGCCCCTGACTGCTGGGGGGGTGGGGGTGCTGGGAGACAGGAGTGGGAGCCTGGTGGAGGGTGCCCCTGCACTGCTGGGGGGTGGGGGTGGTGGTAGACATGAGTGGGGGACTGGTTGAGGGTGCCCCTGACTGCTGGGGGGTGGGGGTGCAGGGAGACAGGAGTGGGGGCCTGGTGGAGGCTGCCCCTGCACTGCTGGGGGTGGGGGTAATAGGGGACATGAGTGGGGGCCTGGTGGAGGCTGCCCCTGCACTGCTGGAGGTTGGGGGTGGTGGGAGACATGGGTGGGGGCCTGGTGGAGGCTGCCCCTGGTGGCTGGGGGGTGGGGGTAATAGGGGACATGAGTGGGGGCCTGGTGGAGGCTGCCCCTGAACTGCTGGGGGGTGGGAGTAATAGGGGACATGAGTGGGGGCCTGGTGGAGGCTGCCCCTGACTGCTGGGGGGTGGGGGTGCTGGGAGACAGGAGTGGGGGCCTGGTGGAGGGTGCCCCTAACTGCTGGCGGGTGGGGGTGCTGGGAGACAGGAGTGGGAGCCTGGTTGAGGGTGCCCCTGACTGCTGGGGGGTAAGGGGTGCAGGGAGACAGGAGTGGGGGCCTGGTTGAGGGTGCCCCTGACTGCTGGGGGGTGGGGGTGGTGGGAGAAATGGGTGGGGGCCTGGTGGAGGCTGCGCTTGGTTGCTGGGGGGAGGGGGTGGTGGTAGACATGAGTGGGGGCCTGGTGGAGGCTGCCGCTGCACTGCTGGGGGGTGGGGGTGGTGGTAGACATGGGTGGGGCCCTGGTGGAGGCTGCCCCTGCACTGCTGGGGGGTGGGGTGGTGGGAGACATGGGTGGGGGCCTGGTGGAGGCTGCCCCTGGTGGCTGGGGGGTGGGGGTGGTGGGAGACAAGGGTGGGGGCCTGGTGGAGGCTGCCCCTGGTGGCTGGGGGGTGGGGGTGGTGGTAGACATGAGTGGGGGCCTGGTGGAGGCTGCCCCTGCACTGCTGGGGGGTGGGGGTGCAGGGAGACAGGAGTGGGGGCCTGGTGGAGGGTGCCCCTGACTGCTGGGGGTGGGGGTGCTGGGAGAGAGGAGTGGGAGCCTGGTGGAGGATGCCCCTGACTGCTGGGGGTTAGGGGGTGCAGGAGACAGGAGTGGGGGCCTGGTGGAGGCTGCCCCTGACTGCTGGGGGGTGGGGGTGCAGGGAGACAGGAGTGGGGGCCTGGTGGAGGATTCCCCTGCACTGCTGGGGAGTGGAGGTGGTGGTAGACATGAGCGGGGCCTGGTGGAGGCTGCCCCTGCACTGCTGGGGGGTGGGGGTGCAGGGAGACAGGAGTGGGGGCCTGGTGGAGGTTGCCCCTGCACTGCTGGGGGGTGGGGGTGCTGGGAGACAGGATTGGGAGCCTGGTGGAGGGTGCCCCTGACTGCTGGGGGGTAAGGGATGCAGGGAGACAGGAGTGGGGGCCTGGTTGAGGGTTCCCCTGACTGCTGGGGGGTGGGGGTGCAGGGAGACAGGAGTGGGGGCATGCTGGAGGCTGCCCGTGGTGGCTGGGGGGTGGGGGTGGTGGGAGACATGGGTGGGGGCCTGGTGGAGGCTACCCCTGGTGGCTGGGGGGTGGGGTGGTGGGAGACATGGGTGGGGGCCTGGTGGAGGCTGCCCCTGCACTGCTGGGGGGTGGGGGTGCAGGGAGACAGGAGTGGGGGCCTGGTGGAGGCTGCCCCTGCAATGCTGGGGGGTGGGGGTGGTGGTAGACATAAGTGGGGGCCTGGTAGAGGCTGCCCCTGCACTGCTGGGGGGTGGGGGTAATAGGGGACATGAGTGGGGGCCTGGTGGAGGCTGCCCCTGCACTGTTGGGGGGTGGGGCTAATAGGGGACATGAGTGGGGGCCTGGTGGAGGCTGCCCCTGAACTGCTGGGGGGTGGGGGTAATAGGGGACATGAGTGGGGGCCTGGTGGAGGCTGCCCCTGCACTGCTGGGGGGTGGGGGTGCAGGGAGACAGGAGTGGGGGCCAGGTGGAGGGTGCCCCTGACTGCTGCGGGGTGGGGGTGCTGGGAGACAGGAGTGGGAGCCTGGTGGAGGGTGACCCTGACTGCTGGGGGGTAGGGGGTGCAGGGAGACAGGAGTGGGGGCCTGGTGGAGGCTGCCCCTGACTGCTGTGGGGTGGGGGTGCTGGGAGACAGGAGTGGGAGCCTGGTGGAGGGTGCCCCTGACTGCTGGGGGGTAAGGGGTGCAGGGAGACAGGAGTGTGGGCCTGGTTGAGGTTTCCCCTGACTGCTGGGGGGTGGGGGTGCAGGGAGACATGAGTGGGGGCCTGGTGGAGGCTGCCCCTGCACTGCTGGGGGGTGGGGGTGATGGGAGACATGAGTGGGGCCTGGTGGAGGCTGCCCCTGCACTGCTGGGGGGTGGGGGTGGTGGTAGACATGGGTGGGGCCCTGGTGGAGGCTGCCCCTGGTGGCTGGGGGTGGTTGTAGACATGAGTGAGGGCCTGGTGGAGGCTGCCCCTGCACTGCTGGGGGGTGGTGGTGTTGGTAGACATGGGTGGGGCCCTGGTGGAGGCTGCCCCTGCACTGCTGGGGGGTGGGGGTGGTGGGAGACATGGGTGGGGGCCTGGTGGAGGCTGCCCCTGGTGGCTGGGGGGCGGGGGTGGTGGGAGACATGGGTGGGGACCTGGTGGAGGCTGCCCCTGGTGGCTGGGGGGTGGGGGTGGTGGTAGACATGCGTGGGGGACTGGTGGAGGCTAGCCCTGACTGCTGGGGGGTGGGGGTGCAGGGAGACAGGAGTGGGGGCCTGGTGGAGGCTGCCCCTGCACTGCTGGGGGGTGGGGGTGGTGGTAGACATGAGTGGGGCCTGGTGGAGGCTGCCCCTGCACTGCTGGGGCATGGGGGTGGTGGTAGACATGAGTGGGGGCCTGGTGGAGGCTGCCCCTGACTGCTGGGGGGTGGGGGTGCAGGGAGACAGGTGTGGGGGCCTGGGGGAGGCTGCCCTTGCACTGCTGGGGGTGGGGGTAATAGGGGACATGAGTGGGGGCCTGGTGGAGGCTGCCCCTGCACTGCTGGGGGGTGGGGGTGGTGGGAGACATGGGTGGGGGCCTGGTGGAGGCTGCCCCTGGTGGCTGGGGGGTGGGGGTAATAGGGGACATGAGTGGGGGACTGGTGGAGGCTGCCCCTGCACTGCTGGGGGGTGGGGGTGCTGGGAGACAGGAGTGGGAGCCTGGTGGAGGGTGCCCCTGACTGCTGGGGGGTAAGGGGTGCAGGGAGACAGGAGTGGGGGCCTGGTTGAGGGTGCCTCTGACTGCTGTGGGGTGGGGGTGCAGTGAGACAGGAGTGGGGGCCTGGTGAAGGCTGCCCCTGGTGGCTGGGGGTGGGGGTGGTGGGAGACATGGGTGGGGGCCTGGTGGAGGCTGCCCCTGGTGGCTGGGGGTGGGGTGGTGGGAGACATGGGTGGGGGCCTGGTGGAGGGTGCCCCTGGTAGCTGGGCGGTGGGGGTGGTGGTAGACATGAGTGGGGGCCTGGTGGAGGCTGCCCCTGCACTGCTGGGGGGTGGGGGTGGTGGTAGACATGGGTGGGGCCCTGGTGGAGGCTGCCCCTGCACTGCTGGGGGTGGGGGTGGTGGGAAACATGGGTGGGGGCCTGATGGAGGCTGCCCCTGGTGGCTGGGGGGTGGGGGTGGAGGGGAACATGAGTTGGACATAAGTGGGGGCCTGCTGGCAGGTGCCCCACAGTGCTGGGGGGTAGGGGTGCAGGGGAACATGAGTTGGACATGAGTGGGGGGCTGGTGGAGGCTGCCCCTGCCCTGCTGGGGTGGGGGTAATAGGGGACATGAGTGGGGGCCTGGTGGAGGCTGCCCCTGGTGGCTGGGGGATGGGGGTGGTGGGAGACATGGGTGGGGGCCTGGTGGAGGCTGCCCCTGGTGGCTGGGGGTGGTGGTAGACATGAGTGGGGGCCTGGTGGAGGCTGCCCCTGCACTGTTGGGGGGTGGGGGGAATAGGGGACATGAGTGGGGGCCTGGTGGAGGCTGCCCCTGCACTGCTGGGGGGTGGGGGTGCAGGGAGACATGGGTCGGGGCCTGGTGGAGGCTGCCCCTGGTGGCTGGGGGGTGGGGGTGGTGGGAGACATGGGCGGGGGCCTGGTGGAGGCTGCCCCTGACTGCTGGGGGGTGGGGGTGCTGGGAGACAGGAGTGGGAGCCTGGTTGAGGGTGCCCCTGCACTGCTGGGGGGTGGGGGTGGTGGTAGACATGAGTGGGGGCCTGGTGGAGGCTGCCCCTGCACTGCTGGGGGGTGGGGGTAATAGGGGACATGAATATGGGCCTGGTGGAGGCTGCCCCTGCACTGCTGGGGGGTGGGGGTAGTGGTAGACATTGGTGGGGCCCTGGTGGAGGCTGCCCCTGGTGGCTGGGGGGTGGGGGTGGTGGGAGACATGGGTGGGGGCCTGGTGGAGGCTGCCCCTGGTGGCTGGGGGGTGGGGGTGGTGGTAGACATGAGTGGGGGCCTGGTGGAGGCTGCCCCTGGTGGCTGGGGGGTGGGAGTGCTGGGAGACAGGAGTGGGAGCCTGGTGGAGGGTGCCCATGACTGCTGGGGGGTGGGGGTGCAGGGGGACAGGAGTGGGGGCCTGGTGGAGGGTGCCCCTGACTGCTGGGGGGTGGGGGTGCTGGGAGACAGGAGTGGGAGCCTGGTTGAGGGTGCCCCTGACTGCTGGGGGGTAAGGGGTGCTGGGAGACAGGAGTGGGAGCCTGGTGGAGTGTGCCCCTGCACTGCTGGGGGGTGGGGGTGGTGGTAGACATGAGTGGGGGACTGGTTGAGGGTGCCCCTGACTGCTGGGGGGTGGGGGTGCAGGGAGACAGGAGTGGGGGCCTGGTGGATGCTGCCCCTGCACTGCTGGGGTGGGGGTAATAGGGGACATGAGTGGGGGCCTGGTGGAGGCTGCCCCTGAACTGCTGGGGGATGGGGGTGGTGGGAGACATTGGTGGGGGCATGGTGGAGGCTGCCCCTGGTGGCTGGGGGGTGGGGGTAATAGGGGACATGAGTGGGGGCCTGGTGGAGGCTGCCCCTGAACTGCTGGGGGGTGGGGGTAATAGGGGACATGAGTGGGGGCCTGGTGGAGGCTGCCCCTGCACTGCTGGGGGGTGGGGGTGCAGGGAGACAGGATTGGGGGCCTGCTGGAGGGTGCCCCTGACTCCTGGGGGGTGGGGGTGCTGGGAGACAGGAGTGGGAGCCTGGTTGAGGGCACCCCTGACTGCTGGGGGGTAAGGGGTGAAGGGAGACAGGAGTGGGGGCCTGGTTGAGGGTGCCCCTGCCTGCTGGGGGGTGGGGGTGGTGGGATACATGGGTGGGGGCCTGGTGGAGGCTGCGCCTGGTGGCTGGGGGGAGGGGGTGGTGGTAGGCATGAGTGGGGGCCTGGTGGAGGCTGCCGCTGCACTGATGGGGGGTGGGGGTCGTGGTAGACAGGGGTGGGGCCCTGGTGGAGGCTGCCCCTGCACTGCTGGGGGGTGGGGGTGGTGGGAGACATGGGTGGGGGCCTGGTGGAGGCTGACCCTGGTGGCTGGGGGGTGGTGGTGGTGGGAGACATGGGTGGGGGCCTGGTGGAGGCTGCCCCTGGTGGCTGGGGGGTGGGGGTGTTGGTAGACATGAGTGGGGGCCTGGTGGAGGCTGCCCCTGGACTGCTGGGGGGTGGGGGTGCAGGGAGACAGGAGTGGGGGCCTGGTGGAGGCTGCCCCTGCACTGCTGGGGGGTGGGGGTGCTGGGAGACAGGAGTGGGAGCCTGGTGGAGGGTGCCCCTGACTGCTGGGGGGTAAGGGATGCAGGGAGACAGGAGTGGGGGCCTGGTTGAGGGTTCCCCTGACTGCTGGGGGGTGGGGGTGCAGGGAGACAGGAGTGGGGGCATGGTGGAGGCTGCCCGTGGTGGCTGGGGGGTGGGGGTGGTGGGAGACATGGGTGGGGGCCTGGTGGAGGCTACCCCTGGTGGCTGGGGGGTGGGGTGGTGGGAGACATGGGTGGGGGCCTGGTGGAGGCTACCCCTGCACTGCTGGGGGGTGGGGGTGCAGGGAGACAGGAGTGGGGGCCTGGTGGAGGCTGCCCCTGCAATGCTGGGGGGTGGGGGTGGTGGTAGACATTTGTGGGGGCCTGGTGGAGGCTGCCCCTGCACTGCTGGGGGGTGGGGGTAATAGGGGACATGAGTGGGGGCCAGGTGGAGGCTGCCCCTGCACTGCTGGGGGTGGGGGTAATAGGGGACATGAGTGGGGGCCTGGTGGAGGCTGCCCCTGAACTGCTGGGGGGTGGGGGTAATAGGGGACATGAGTGGGGACCTGGTGGAGGCTGCCCCTGCACTGCTGGGGGGTGGGGGTGCAGGGAGACAGGAGTGGGGGCCAGGTGGAGGGTGCCCCTGACTGCTGCGGGGTGGGGGTGCTGGGAGACAGGAGTGGGAGCCTGGTGGAGGGTGCCCCTGACTGCTGGGGGGTAAGGGGTGCAGGGAGACAGGAGTGGGGGCCTGGTGGAGGCTGCCCCTGACTGCTGTGGGGTGGGGGTGCAGGGAGACAGGAGTGGGGGCCTGATTGAGGGTGCCCCTGACTGCTGGGGGGTGGGGTGCAGGGAGACATTAGTGGGGGCCTGGTGGAGGCTGCCCCTGCACTGCTGGGGGGTGGGGGTGATGGAAGACATGAGTGGGGGCCTGGTGGAGGCTGCCCCTGCACTGCTGGGGGGTGGGGGTGGTGGTAGACATGGGTGGGGCCCTGGTGGAGGCTGCCCCTGGTGGCTGGGGGTGGTTGTAGACATGAGTGGGGGCCTGGTGGAGGCTGCCCCTGCACTGCTGGGGGGTGGTGGTGGTGGTAGACGTGGGTGGGGCCCTGGTGGAGGCTGCCCCTGCACTGCTGGCGGGGTGGGGGTGGTGGGAGACATGGGTGGGGGCCTGGTGGAGGCTGCCCCTGGTGGCTGGGGGGCGGGGTGGTGGGAGACATGGGTGGGGACCTGATGGAGGCTGCCCCTGGTGGCTGGGGGGTGGGGTGGTGGTAGACATGAGTGGGGGCCTGGTGGAGGCTAGCCCTGACTGCTGGGGGGTGGGGGTGCAGGGAGACAGGAGTGGGGGCCTGGTGGTGTCTTCCCCTGCACTGCTGTGGGGTGGGGGTGGTGGTAGACATGAGTGGGGGCCTGGTGGAGGCTGCCCCTGCACTGCTGAGGGGTGGGGGTAATAGGGGACATGAGTGGGGGCCTGGTGGAGGCTGCCCCTGCACTGCAGGGGGGTGTGGGTGGTGGGAGACCTTGGTGGGGGCCTGGTGGAGGCTGCCCCTGGTGGCTGGGGGGTGGGGGTAATAGGGGACATGAGTGGGGGCCTGGTGGAGGCTGCCCCTGCACTGCTGGGGGGTGGGGGTAATAGGGGACATGAGTGGAGGCCTGGTGGAGGCTGCCCCTGCACTGTTTGGGGGTCAGGGTGCAGGGAGACAGGAGTGGGGGCCTGGTGGAGGGTGCCCCTGACTGCTGGGGGGTGGGGGTGCTGGGAGACAGGAGTGGGAGCCTGGTGGAGGGTGCCCCTGACTGCTGGGGGGAAGGGGGTGCAGGGAGGCAGGAGTGGGGGCCTGGCGGAGGCTGCCCCTGACTGCTGGGGGGGTGGGGGTGCTGGGAGACAGAAGTGGGAGCCTGGTGGAGGGTGCCCCTGCACTGCTGGGGGGTGGGGGTGGTGGTAGACATGAGTGGGGCCTGGTTGAGGGTGCCCCTGACTGCTGGGGGGTGGGGTGCAGGGAGACAGGAGTGGGGCCCTGGTGGAGGCTGCCCCTGCACTGCTGGGGGTTGGGGGTGGTGGTAGACATGAGTGGGGGCCTGGTGGAGGCTGCCCCTGCACTGCGGGGGGGGGGGGATTGTGGTAGACATGAGTGGGGGCCTGGTGGAGGCTGCCCCTGACTGCTGGGGGTGGGGGTGGGTGTGCAGGGAGACAGGAGTGGGGGCCTGGTGGGGGCTGCCCTTGCACTGCTGGGGGGTGGGGGTAGTAGGGGACATGAGTGGGGGCCAGGTGGAGGCTGCCCCTGCACTGCTGGGGGGTGGGGGTGGTGGGATACATGGGTGGGGGCCTGGTGGAGGCTGCCCCTGGTGGCTGGGGGGTGGGGGTAATAGGGGACATGAGTGGGGGCCTGGTGGAGGCTGCCCCTGCACTGCTGGGGGGTGGGGGTGCTGGGAGACAGGAGTGGGAGCCTGGTGGAGGGTGCCCCTGACTGCTGGGGGGTAAGGGGTGCAGGGAGACAGGAGTGGGGGCCTGGTTGAGGGTGCCTCTGACTGCTGGGGGGTGGGGGTGCAGGGAGACAGGAGTGGGGGCCTGGTGAAGGCTGCCCCTGGTGGCTGGGGGTGGGGGTGGTGGGAGACATGGGTGGGGGCCTGGTGGAGGCTGCCCCTGCACTGCTGGGGGGTGGGGGTGGTGGTAGACATGGGTGGGGCCCTGGTGGAGGCTGCCCCTGCACTGCTGGGGGTGGGGGTGGTGGGAGACATGGGTGGGGGCCTGATGGAGGCTGCCCCTGGTGGCTGGGGGGTGGGGATGGAGGGGAACATGAGTTGGACATGAGTGGGGGCCTGCTGGCAGGTGCCCCACAGTGCTGGGGGGTAGGGGTGCAGGGGAACATGAGTTGGACATGAGTGGGGGCCTGGTAGAGGCTGCCCCTGCACTGCTGGGGGGTGGGGGTAATAGGGGATATGAGTGGGGGCCTGGTGGAGGGTGCCCCTGACTGCTGGGGGTAAGGGGTGCAGGGAGACAGGAGTGGGGGCCTGGTGGAGGCTGCCCCTGCACTGCTGGTGGGTGGGGGTGCAGGGAGACATGGGTCGGGGCCTGGTGGAGGCTGCCCCTGGTGGCTGGGGGGTGGGGGTGGTGGGAGACATGGGTGGGGGCCTGGTGGAGGCTGCCCCTGGTGGCTGGGGGTGGTGGTAGAAATGAGTGGAGGCCTGGTGGAGGCTGCCCCTGCACTGCTGGGGGGTGGGGGTAATAGGGGACATGAGTGGGGGCCTGGTGGAGGCTGCCCCTGCACTGCTGGGGGGTGCGGGTGCAGGGAGACAGGAGTGGGGGCCTGGTGGAGGCTGCCCCTGACTGCTAGGGGGTGGGGGTGCTGGGAGACAGGAGTGGGAGCCTGGTGGAGGGTGCCCCTGACTGCTGGGGGGTAAGGGGTGCAGGGAGACAGAAGTGGGGGCCTGGTTGAGGGTGCCCCTGACTGATGGGGGGTGGGGGTGCAGGGAGACAGGAGTGGGGGCCTCGTGGAGGATGCCCCTGCACTGCTGGGGGGTGGGGGTGGTGGTAGACATGAGCGGGGGCCTGGTGGAGGCTGCCCCTGCACTCCTGGGGGGTGGGGGTAATAGGGGACATGAGTGGGGGCCTGGTGGAGGCTGCCCCTGCACTGCTGGGGGGTGGGGGTGGTGGTAGACATTGGTGGGGCCCTGGTGGAGGCTGCCCCTGCACTGCTGAGGGGTGGGGGGGTGGGAGACATGGGTGGGGGCCTGGTGGTGGCTGCTCCTGGTGGCTGGGGGGTGGGGGCGGTGGGAGACATGGGTGGGGGCCTGGTGGAGGGTGCCCCTGGTGGCTGGGGGGTGGGGGTGGTGGTAGACATTAGTGGGGGCCTGGTGGAGGCTGCCCCTGGTGGCTGGAGGATGGGGCTGCTGGGAGACAGGAGTGGGAGCCTGGTAGAGGGTGCCCCTGACTGCTGGGGAGTAGGGGGTGCAGGCAGACAGGAGTTGGGTCCTGGTGGAGGGTGCTCCTGACTGCTGGGGGGTGGGGTGCAGGGAGACAGGAGTGGGGGCCTGGTGGAGGCTGCCCCTGACTGCTGGGGGGTGGGGGTGCTGGGAGACATGCATTGTTGATCAGTAGTGCAAGGTGACATGTGGGTTGGCTGGGGGGCATGCCCATGGTGGATGGGCTGCCTGCGGGACATGAGCAGGGGTGCAGGGTAGTCCCCCATGGTGTGGGCTGCATGCAGGGGCCGTGAAGGTTGTAGAGCGAACACCTGGGAGGACCCACCCGGCCAATTCACGTGTAGTACTCCCCAGAACCCCTGAAATACACGTACCCTGCTGAAATCGCGTGTGGAACTTCCCGCGCACCCCTGAAATACACGTACCCTGCTGAAATCGCGTGTGGAACTTCCCGCGCACCCCTGGAATACACGTACCCTGCTCGCACGGGGCCAATTGCGTGTGGAACTTCCCGCGCACCCCTGAAATACACGTACCCTGCTCATACGTGGCCAATCGCGTGTGGAACTTCCCGCGCACCCCTGAAATACACGTACCCTGCTGAAATCGCGTGTAGAACTTCCCGCGCACCCCTGAAATACACGTACCCTGCTGAAATCGCGTGTGGAACTTCCCGCGCACCCCTGGAATACACGTACCTTGCTCGCACGGGGCCAATCGCGTGTGTAACTTCCCGCGCACCCCTGAAATACACGTACCCTGATGGAATCGCGTGTGGAACTTCCCGCGCACCCCTGAAATACACGTACCCTGCTGAAATCGCGTGTGGAACTTCCCGCGCTCCCCTGAAATACACGTACCCTGCTGAAATCGCGTGTGGAACTTCCTGTGCACCCCTGAAATACACGTACCCTGCTCGCACGGGGCCAATCGCGTGTGGAACTTCCTGCGCACCCCTGACATACATGTACCCTGCTGAAATCGCGTGTGGAACTTCCCGCGCACCCCTGGATTACACGTACCCTGCTTGCACAGGGCCAATCGCGTGTGGAATTCCCCACGCACCCCTGAAATACACGTACCCTGCTCGCACGGGGCCAATCGCGTGTGGAACTTCCCGCGCACCCCTGAAATACACGTACCCTGCTGGAATCGCGTGTGATACTTCCCGCGCACCACTGAAATACACGTACCCTGCTGGAATTGCATGTGATACTTCCCGGGCACCCCTGAAATACACGTACCCTGCTGATTTTGCGTGTGATACTTCCCGCGCACCCCTAATGCACACGTACACAGGACAATCGCGTGTGGAACTTCCCACGAACCACTGAAATACACGTTCCCCGCTTGGCGTTTGCTGTTTGCCAGCCATGTGAACTGGTCCAAGGTTAGCGCAGCCCTTTGCGATTATTTGGGGATTTTGAAGGCTTTTCCTTGCGCGAGGGCGTTCTTTGGGGCGTAACTGGCGCTGCTGCAGGGTCGCTGCGCCACGGCTGGTTTTGGATGCGAAAATCCATGAATACGCTGTGCGCGGAAATCGATTTTAGCGCACGCGGCTGGCGCAGACATTCGCGCGGGCACGCTGTGCGCCTGTCACGTGCGCCACTTTTGTGTGAATTTCTATGAATTACCCTGTAAATCTGTTCTTTTGTTAGGGTTTCTTTTTTCAAATAGTGTGAACTGAATCACATATAAGAACTTAGATATTTAAATTGGAGTGAGATTAAATTGTTTGCTCAGGATCATAGGCTTTGCCTAAACTTTACCCTAATCTCTAAATTTAGTCACTTGATCACATAACTTCCATGCTTAACTTGGTACAAATATATACATTTTGGATTGCACGGCCTACAATAACACTGTTTTTATCAGGTTGACTTGCAAAATACAAACATTGCATAGCAAAGAAACTTGAAACACGATCACATGCAAATCTATCTATCTATCTATCTATCTATCTATCTATCTATCTATCTATCTATCTGAGTTCTTCTATTGCGCCACTAACCCGAAGGCCTCAGGGTGCACACAGGCGACTGGGAAAAAGAGTATGGACAAGATCGAACAAATAAAAGAGAAGATAGCAGACATAATATACCATACAAAAAAAGTCTCCTAACAGAGCAAAGAAATGTCAGTAGATGTTACAAGATGGCAAAGTAGGGAAAGGTATAGAATCCTTATGTTAATCCAAAGGAATATTATTGTGGCTGTTTTTTCCACATCTTGAATGGAAAACTATAGACGGAAGCCTGAAACATTTATTTAACACCTCTGTACTTAGCATTTCACACCAAAGGAAGTTGTATAATCATTTCAATGAACAGGTGTTTTCCCCAGAGCAAACTTTAACCTAATGCAAATAGCGTGCAAAAATATACTTGCACTAGTGCAAAATGTCTGTGACATGATCGTCCAGTTTGTATTTTTGTCTTGTCACTGCGAAAATGGAACTGTCGTGAACCTCCCACAGAACAGTCACCTTGATCGACCTGCACTTTCATGTGTCGCCTAGGTGAAAATGTCCGTCCTTTATTCGTGTGCCAACTTATCGTGTATAATGTGTACCCGTAATTAGTGCTGTGGTGAATGAGTTTATAGGCATGATTTTCCAGCACACTTAGGCACAGCTCATGCTTCAAATCTTTAAAATGACCTCTACAAAAGCACATTTAACAGCAGGCTTAGTTAGAAGAAGGGGCACTTTTAATGAGGCTGCTAATGACAAATATTTACTAAACAGCCGTTTTGGTAAATAATTAATCATTCTGACCTTGCCCCTCTTAAGAAGAATTATCATTCTTATGAAGCAGAGTATCTTCTACTTTCGATTCGAGCAGCGTCCTTCACGATTCCCTTTAATGGCATGCTAATCCCATTTGTTTAAACTTTAAAATTCATGTTAGCAATAGTGCGGCAATTTAGCATAATAATTGCAGCAGTAATCCCATCAAATCTAACAAGCCAAGCAGGGGTGTGCTTGTCATGGATGAGAGTGCAACGTGTTCGTGTTAATTCAGCAGCAGTCTTCTCCTCATGGAAAGGTAATACTGAGCAGATGCAGAGGCAATGTGTCCGGGGCACGGGAGCCTCCTAATGCCGCCTCTCAGATGGCGAAGTGAGGTGAAGCTGCCCGTCGCGCGAGCATAAAAGATTCCGCCGCCATTTTCTGAAGAGCCTGAGTGAACCCCTGTGGCCTTTTTCAATTTCACAAATTCTGCTTTATCTCAAGCACCCCCGCAGTTCGACTCTTATTAGCGAAAGACATTGCGTTTTTATTCCCAAAGATGCTCAACAAGATGGTGCAAAAGGGCCATTGTGTTCCGCCCGAATGGTGGCAGAACGCGAAGAGGGGTGATTGTCCTCTTCCTATAAAAGGGCTTTGAGTCCCTGTGAATGACAAAATATGAAATAACCTTCACAGTGTTTATTAATAAAAAAGCACAGCGCTTTATGTCGCAGTTCTCCTTTGAAATTCCCACAATGAAGGAAGTGTGTGTCTTCAAGGGCCTGTCCCCTTTCAAAAATATTTAAAGGAGAACACAACGGTGCGACTAAATTAATCCATTACCAGACACGCCAACATTTGGGAGCTCTGGAGAGGAAGATTTCATCACAGCAATCGGGGAAAATGTATTTTTCCTATAGGCTTGCATTGGGGTTATCATTATTTTAGGCGGGAGACAGTAAAAAATAGCCTGAATTTTCGATTAAAAATCGGGAGGTTTGGCATGCATGCTTTACCTAGGGATGAAGTGGACATTGATGTCTTTAATGTCTCTGTCGTCTGTCCCCACTGTTGCCTCTAATGCATGTTTAGCCTGTCCTGGTAGACTCAGTGGTGTACTTAGACTTTTTGCTGCCCTAGGCTCAAATAAGTGCATGCCCCCCACCCCCAACTTGAATCCACCTCTGCCAGACTCTGCATCTTCACCAGATTCCACCCCTTCAAAAAACTCTGTCAGCATTGTCCAAACCACGCCCCTTGACCTCCATTATGTCATCCATTTTCTCGCCACACCACATTATAAGGACGTTTTGAAGGTTGCAGAGATTAGAACGTTATTGCTTCTTTTCTTTTAATTGAAGCTTGTCATCTTCTCTGTTATGTTAGTTGAAAGAGTGTTTTCAGATCTTTGCTGGCCAAGATTTGGAGAAGACAGTGTGTGCTACAGTAGAGTGCACTAGAGGTCATTGTTACGGCTAATTGTCTACTTTCGGTTAAGAAAAATCTTTTAGAGGAAGTGATAACAACATTAGCTATCTGTCAACTGGATACAAGATAGAGAAGGTTGGAATGAGGAATTTTAGTATCAATGCTAACATCTGGTTTCTCTCACAAATTCCCACCTGTCACTCTATGAAAAGCACCTAGACTGGTATGTAATACGAATGCAGCATAACTAAATTGCTACAACTGGGCTTGTGAAATGGTAAAGTTTATATGTGAAATATATGAAAGTGGTACAGGCACATCTTTTAAAAAGGATGACAAAAAAATAACTCAACCCCCTTCTCATGGTAACAGCTCTAGTGTTAACAGGGGGGCAAAATGGAAATAAGACAAGTTACCTGCTGCAACTGCTGTACCTCCAATCCATTTCGCAGAGACGCCATTAAAATATGGAAAAATCACAAGTGAAATTTGTAAACTCTGCCGGGCATAAACAACTCCTTAGACTAAAGACGGTTGGAGAAGGTTCTTAGAATCTTTGGCTGTCATTCTCACGGTGGAGTAATGAATAAGGGCGACAATGAACATTCATCTGTGGGAAGCAGCAGCATTCCTCCTAGCTGCACAATGCAGGCATGTTTTATGACAAATGAAATTGTACATACTGTTTACATCATTGCTGTTTGTGCAATTGTTCAAAACAATCAACACTCCAAGATTAGAAATGAGTAATGGATTGAGCGTTTCAGCACACTATTACCTGTGTGGGTGTGGTTTAGGCTATTAGTCTAGCCAGATGCGTTTCTGGCAATTTTAAATGTTTGCTAACTCTTTAGAGTTGGTTGTACTGTACAGTACATAGGAACATTTGGAGATGTGTGGGTATAGATATAGATTTCCTGCTGTCATTTGAAGTACTGTTTCACAGTAACAGTCCTATCTTGTATTTAAAATATAATTAATGTAAAGATGACTTATTGTAATTGGTTATTTATAACACAGTTAATACCCAGAGGTTTCGAAGCATGGACCAAGGGATTGAACCTGTGTTGCTCCATGTGGTCTTGCTTCCAAGGCTAGCGCATTGCGCCTGAGCTATCCTCCCAAGACTTATAAGCATCACAGTTATGCATTGTGTGACATACTTGTCAGTTGGTTCTCCTGCCGCAGAAGTCATCAAAGACACATGATAAACCCAGCAGGGATGCCATGTGCCTGCTTAGCACTGAGCAGCATCTATTAAGATGGCTGAATGGATATCTTTATGGGACACCTTTACACCTTTAAAACTGTTGCACGGGTACAGAATCAGGGCGCTGTCACAGTGGTGGCATTTTGGTTGTTAAAGATGTTAATTTACACCCACAAAAGGAAAAGAAAAGGCTATTTTTCCCTACTTACTAGGAGGGGTTGCCCTACCTCAACAAAAAGACTAAGGAATCTGTCAGGATGTCCAGTTGAAATCGAAATATCCCAACGTCCTGTCTCAAAATGCACATTTCCAGCCCTCACACTTGCAACTAATAACAAAGGGATAAAGGGACTTCCTGGTCCAGAGGAATGGCCCTTTTCTAGGTTTCAGTTCTTCCCAAAAAGACCAACATAACGTTCTAGGTACAATCAAAGCAAAAAAGTTCACAAAGTTACAACAAATAGATCTCTAGGCAGCGCCAAGGCAAATAACTTCCTTCCCCTAGTTACAGTATTTGTGAAGCTAGAGGTTTCTCCTCTCCAGGCTCTCTACTAATTTCACAGTACAAAGAGGACACCTCTTCTCCTTTGGCTTCTCTAGGTTCTTACAAGCACCAGGGGAAAATTTCCCCTTTCCCTTGGCTGCAATGCTCATGGCACCAAGAGAACACCTCTCCTTTCTTGGCTTGGCTTATCAGGATTTTTACAAAAAGCACCAGGCAGAAAAATCTCTTCCCATGGTTACAATGTTTACAGTAGTCACAATTTACAGTTCATAAGCTTCTTATCACCCCTAGCCTGCCTTATATAATCTCCTGTCAGGCGCAATTTCAGTCTTTCTTCCCCCAACTTGGTCAAGGCAAATATTTTCTATTCCCCTTATTTGCTGACAAAGCCAACCTTTTTTGCCCTCAGCCAGGTACTGTGTCTTGGAAGAATGCTGCACAGTTCCAGTGGCATCCCTGGTGTACTCCCCTGCCAGGGACTGCCTTGGGTCACAGATTTATTTCCAACAAGGTCGACTAGGCCCAGGCCTAGGGCAGCACATTGCCAGAAGATCCGCATTTTATTGCAGTTTTCAATTTACTGGTTGCTATTTTTTAAATATAAAGCCAATTTCGAGCTGTTAGTAGTCATTCCATTCTGAAGGCAAAATGGTTTGATGGCCACATTTGTATATATGCTTGATCTTTTCAAAAGCTTTAATGTTAGGGTGACTTTTCTTTATATTATAGGGCAGCGGTCACCGCCCTATAGTTAAGGTGAGTCGGACTCCCATAGGAACCTCCCAAAATTCTATCACTTATAACTTTTGATTCGAGTAACGGATTAGACCGACATTTCAAAAGTGATCAACCCCCCCTTCAGACTGCAAAGTAAAGTTTCATAAAGAGTTGTTAAAACATGAGAAAGTTATTAAGCATCCCAAACATTTTTTTCCTACTTCCCATTAATTCTACAATATACAAACAAGGTAATTTTTGCCAAAGCGCACAGCCCAAATCGCTTGACAGATTTGGACCAGGTCCGAAACAACTTGGGCATGAAGCGTTGACTCACGATCCTTTTGTGGTTTGGGGTTATTGTGTGCAGTAGTTACAAAAAATATTTGACGGAGAAGGGGGTGCCCCCTTCCCAAAAATAGAGATTTTTAGGGGATTGTCCCGAGACCGGGTGTTTTTAGAAATGAAAGGACAGCCATATTTTTTTTCTCTCGATGCAAGCGATGTCCTCGGCTATAACCGAGTATATGGGGAAATGAAATGCAGGAAAAGTCTATTTGCAGGTACAAAATATGCAAATGCCATCAGGCTAGAGGGCACCAAGAGAAATTTGGGGTTTGGAGTGGATCTAGGGTTCAAGTTTGGAACACGTAACTATCTGTAGCCTCGTCTACAGCCGCAAATAGCCGACATCTCAAAGCAAACTTCATCACAGAAACAGTGTGTTATGGGGGCAAAGGAGTGGGTGGGGAGATGAGGAGGTCATCTGGGGAGTGGGGCGAGCTGGTACAGATGAGGGGAGCACTTGGTGAGCGCCTTGGGGGGGGAGAAAGCATTTTATTTCTGGCTGTTTTGCTGATATTCGTGGCTAATTCCAAGGCTATTAAGGACTACAGATATCTACAGGTAGGAGAAGTTCCGTGCCTGTGGCTATATATTTTGGGCTGTCAGTGTTTTATTTGTTTTTTAAAGTTATTTTTATAGGTATAGTGACATTGGGGGTGAACAATCACTGGCCATGGCCAAAGGCCAAAGGCCATGGTCAGTGACCTGGTAGGTATTTGTGAGTCTTTTTTTTATTTTGGGTGTCTGTTTTCAGAGTTTATTATATGTGAGACTTTGGAGAAAAAGAGAAGGAAATCATAATCTAATTTTAGATGCCCCATACAATGTATTTTAGGCTGTGTATTCTCACTCATGGTATTATATTGTATGGTTGTGAAATGTTTGCCTACCCAGTTTACTGTTGTGTATTATTCCCTGCTTTCTTTATCTTTAGCTACTTTACATAAATACATGATCAGTGTTGTATGTAATGATCCTTTAAGTTGAATTGTAGTATAATACCTGAAGTGAGCCCCTTTTTTAACCAATTTATGTAATAACGGTGATTATGATAAAAGTCAATTAACTGTAACCGTGGGTACAGTACAAAACAAAGTTGTGTTTATTTTATTGCAAGTTGTGTGTATTTATATGTCATAAGGAGTCCTTAAAAGGACTGTTTTTGGTGCACACTGAGTGTAGTATTTTAGCACATCTGGGGTACTGTTTTGATGTTTTGAAACAACACTGCATTTATTTCATCAGTTAGGTGTACTCCGTCATGTCTATAGAAATTAGCCATGTATAACTGTATGTTATTGTTTGAAATTTATGATTGGTTGTGTTCTGTCATGAATGCTGAAACTGTTTATTAACATTTCTCTGGGATTTCTCAATTTCACCATTAATTCTGTTGGTCCATCTTCATTTCTGCCTCTGAGTCAGATTTGAAAAGATAAAGATGGTGTGAGGAAATAGCTCAATTAGTTTATCCACAGCAATTTAGCAGCCACTCAGTGTGCGGCATTGCTACCCGTGGGTAGATGTGGCAATCTGTGCACCTGCGGCTATACCGTGGCAAATGGCACGTCATGTGTTTGTGGACATGTGGTAGCCCTCGGCTAACCAACATTTTGGGTGGAGTAGCATCATAGATGCATTGAGTATTTTGGGGATTGGGAGAGACCAGGGGAGTGGAGGAGGACAGTGTGGAGTGGAGGGGGCTGATATGTGTGTTAGGAACTCTTGTTTGGAGTTTGGAGGAGTGCAAATACATTGTTTAAGTCATCGTTTTTGGGAATAGCCGCGGCTATCAGTAAAACGCTGTTGTATGGGTTTTCTATAACTGTGTTTATAAAAAACACATGGGTAGGTGCGTCAACGCTTTTTTCTTTTTTTATTGGTTGTGTCAGAAGGTGCGGTTTTATTTATAGCTGTGTCTATAAACATACTTTTTCTGTGCAATAATCATATCGGTATGCAGAAGATACAGCACAGAATGTTATCTGTGTCTGTTATTTTGCGTGTTTAGGCATTGTCTTAACTTATTTGAAGTTTTGAAGGTTCGCTTAGATTGTTTTTTAGTTTGTAGAAAATGTACATGTATCCGCGGCTACAAGTAGGCTTTGTAGCTGTGTTGAATATATGCGGCTACTTGTGATGCTGGGCAGGGTTTTAGATGTGTTTCAGTGTTTCTAATTGGCTGGTGTTAATGTTGTAAATGTGTACTTCTGTGTGATAGGTTGCAGTGAATATGTATCGGCCATTTTATTAGTTTTCATCGCATAAAGTCCTCTTTTTCTGGTTTTGATTTTGGAAAGTAAGAAACTCCCCATTTTGTCTACTTTTCTCATTTTGACTGCAGAACTCACACTGTGCAGTTCATGTTACCTGTGAAAAAATATAATTGGCATTATTAATCATTTGTTTGCCATTGTTTTGTTGAAAATGTTGTTTGATAATATGTTGATCCTGGGGCTCTTCATTTTTGATTTTTGTTTACTGTATCTGTTAACAATGAAGTGGTCCTGCTGTATATGTACAAAATTGATGGGAAACATTGTTGAGAGTTGTTTATTAGGAAAGAAAATGAATTTCAGTGAGGTGTATGATATATAATCTTTAAGTCTACTACCTGCACACAAAATAAAAGAATGATCACAGAGCAGTAAAAATGTGATTGTATCTCCAATGCTTTTATAATCACTTATGGTGTGTCTATTAATGTGCTTTTTTGGGTGATAGAAAATGCATTTGTTTTAAAAAGATTATGTTTGGTGTTGGGTGATTTGAAAATGTGTGTGCCTTAAAAAAATATTTGATTTTCTAAAGTGTGTTACTGCGTGGTTATCTATAAGAGAAAAAGCATTGTCTTCATGTGTGTATTGTTTTGTGAAACCTAGTGTTTAATTTAATGAAAAATATGTGAATGGTTTTATTTTTAAATATATATTCATAAAGAATGTAGGAATGGTATTCGTTGTGCAAACTGCTATTATGTAAAATAGAAATTGAATGCATTTTCTGGTGCAAATTGCCGTAATAAATACAATTGCAGTATATGTTAAACTAACAGTTTCATAAATTAACATAATTCTGATAAATCTTAAATAGTTAAAGAAATGACTAGTTAGAATTTGGAATACGCAGTGCAGAAAAATAATTTAAAGCCAATAGGTGAGCAAATTCTGATAGTGTGAATGATGAGTGATGTATTCACTATTACAACATCTTGAACAAGATGGACCTGTTGATTCAACAAACTGTTTGATTCACATGCAGAATATGCAGGATATGTGAAGATGTATTGATGGAAGAGAAGAATATGAGAATAGAGGTAGACACTGACACTGGATTATTTGTCAAGTTGAATGTACCGTTGGTTGTTGAGACACCACCTAGTACAGCATTTGTGACCATGACAGGGAATACTGGACAGGAAACTAGCGCTCATGAGGGACATTTAGACATGAGACATGAGCTTGGCCAGTATGAATTCAAATGATGTGTTTGAAGCGCTAGAAAATGTGCTAGTGTCAAAATTGAGCATAAATCTGATGTCCACTCAATTTTGTTGCACAAAAGTATCAATAAGAATTGAAAAATGATGAGACATAGTAGCTCTAACATGGAAAAGAATAATGTAGCAAGTATTAATTTAATAAATATTGCTACTCAAACAGTGTGAAGCGAGACATCAAGAGGAACTATTACCCAAAATGAAATGTATGAATCAGAGATGGCATTCGGTATGTGGGGTAAACAGAAAAAAAGAAAACTCAAACACACTAGAAAATACTCACAAGCTGCAATCTATGCCAATAAGAGAACTATACAGACTAGAAATGGGTGTATTGCTGAGACACAGAGAGAAGATGCCATAGTAATTGATATAGTTGATACAGTAACAGGAACCAAGGAAATAAGGAATCCTACAAAATATAGTAAACAAAAAATCCCTCCACAAGAGGTTGGTAATGAACATGTTTTGATAATCCATACAACACACGAGACTCCTCAATTAGCAAAAAGAAAAGTCAATACGAAAAATGATATTCGTAATTATCTTGCTAATGTACAAGAAAAAGAGTATACCCAACCTCTGCTTGCAGGAAGAGGGAATCGCAAATCAACGGCAAGTCAAAAGAGAAAACAAAAGAGAAGTGATAGAATATCTGATGAGATATTAGTTGACATACAGAACATGTTTACTAAGAGTGATGTAAGTGATATAATACCCAGCAAAAATAAGAATATTGATGATAGAAGGAAGTGTAATAAAAAAGTAGGATCAACCACTAGCCACAAGAACCTTCCAAGAAGTTGAACAGTGAAATTGTAACTGTACATTCCACACAACATGGTAATTTAGATCAAAATAAGGCATGTGCTCTACAATTTCAAATAATTGGAGATAATAAAGGAAATATTCTCCTGAATAGGTCATGCCTAATACATTTACATCAGTCAATCATTCCCTTGAGAATGATAATGACTAAAGATTTAAGGATCATTGACCGGTTAGTGGGATCTCAAAAAATATCCACAAAAGATTGGTGTGATAATAATTTGATACTGGAGTGTACATTACAATATCGCAATGAATTTGAGAAATTGGGTTATTCCTGTGAAGAGACAACTATGAACAGGAGTAAATATAAAAATGCACCAATGAACACTAAAAGAATAAAAAATATATAGATACTGGCCATGAAGAACACTCAAAATCAGTAAAACCTACGAATGAGACGAATGAGAAGCACACAGATGTTTTACAAGGTGAGAGGCAACAAAATAGAAATAATATACATGATGAATCATATGGATATTGGCAATGGTTGCCAGTAGCCTTCAGAGTGCAATTTGGTAAACAATGTCGATGACAATAATGTTGTCCTCTCATGGAATACCAGAGGGCATTCCCACTGTACAGCAGAAGAGGGTCTCCTTGCCAATATGAAATCTATGTAGGTAGTGGCTCTTCAGGAAACATGGATGTGGGCGTATTGCGAAATTGATGGTGGTACCACACAAAAATTGCCATTAAAAGGACTTAAGGGTAGACCCAAGGGACTATTTGACATCCTTGGCAAGGAGAGGATACCATTTGGTCTGCCGACATGGTATTAGAGACTCGCCTGATTTGTAAAGGTACTTAGATATCATCTATAGTGATCATAAATATATACAATCCCCCAACTGAAAATATAATAGAACTAATATTCAGACAGTGTCCCATATCTTTGAGGAATGTGACTCTAAAACTCCAATTATATTGTTAGGTGATTTTAATACAATAATAGCTGATTGTGGTGTGACTGTAGAAGATAAAACGGACTCTGGTCAAGTTGTATCCCTAGTCTCAAATATACACGGGACTGCCTGAGCCAAGCTGATACAATCTTACAACTTAAAGCTATTAAATGGAAATTGTCTAAGTGACGCAAATAGAAGCCCAACTAATGTCAGTGGGAAATCAATGACTACCATTGATTATACAATTATTAATGAAAAGGCAAATTAAATCTTGCTTGATATGACTGTTGGAAACATAGACAAAAGTGATAATTTACCACTGTATCTTTTGTTAACATTAAGAGATAGTTGTGAGAATGATTACAAGGAAAATTGAAATATACTCTTATACACCAGTGGAAACCGTATTAAATGTAACCCTGTAAAACTTGAAAAGGGTAAGGCTATTGCAGAGTTGGAACTTAGTTCCTTTATTGAAAAGATGCAGACAAATAACTCTCTGGTAATTGAAGCATTCGAACAAGTCACAGAAACAATTAAAGCAAACACTGCATTGAAGCAAACAAATATTTCCACTAGTGAAAGATGGAATATAAAACACGGACATAGAACAATATTTGACATAGCAATCCATGAAGCTAAGATAAAGTTGCAAACAATTATTAGTTACCTAAAAAATGCTAATATTGAAGATGCTAATGTAAGAATAAAGACAGAAAAAAACACACAGAAAATGGTTATGGCATCATAAGATTGAGATGAATAATGAAATATGGAAAAATCTAGCACAGATGACAAGGACAAACAATAATCAAGGTGTATGGTTGGTAATAAATGGAACCAAAAGAAGGTCCTACTCATTAATAGTGTGAGTGAACAGGAGTGGATAGCACATGTGACCAGGACATTAGGAGCGTATGATCCACTTGACATAATTCCAGAAGTAGAAGAAACAATGTGGGAATGTACTTCATCAGTGGCAGAAATTAATATGATGATACAAACATTATCAACATCGCATGCGACAGGCCCTGACGGCACATGTAATGCTCTATTAAAATTATCATCAGAAAAATGGGCCCAAGCATTGCATATACGTTTTATCTGGAGGTGCCCAAATTGTGGCAAGAAAGTTCAATCCTACTTATATACACAAAAGGTTGTTGGAAAGATCCTAATCATTATAGAATACTAGCGATGTTGGATATTCCAGTGAAAATCTATGCCAAAGTTCTTCTTAGAGATTTGAATCAGTGGATTACCGACAAGCAGATACTTTTACCTAATCAATTGGGTTTTCGCTCAAAATCTTCAACAATACATAATATTACGATTTTAGTGTCATCAATAGAATATGCATGGGATCGGAGAAAGTTACCAGTTTATGGTGCTTTTATCGATTTTAGCTCTGCTTTTGATACTATTTTATGTAATAAACTTTGGGACAAACTAATGCAGTGGGATATACCAGCAGGGGTACTATCTATGATATGATTTTTATATGTTAATACATCAGTGAGAGTAAGATTAGACAGCGAGGGCAAGGTTTCCTGTTTGATTCCCACTAGTCGTGGAGTCAAACAAGGATGTAACTTAGCCGCAACTCTTTTTAACTTGTATTTGTCAGATTTATCATTGCGTTTAGTATGATTACAACTGATAATGTTAAAATTGGTGCATTGAAGGTGGGATGGCTCAGTTATGCGGATGCCCTCCTGCTATTGGACTATACACCAGGAGGTCCCCAGCAGAAATTAACCATTTTAGATAATTATGCATCCACTAACGGTCTATAAAACAACCTGAGCAAAACCAAGGTGATTGCGCTTCTGGGCAAAACTGCACAATGAAGCCAAAAGAAAGTGAGGTGGAATATAGCAAACCAAAATATTGAAATAGTTGACTCATATAGATATTTGGGAGTCATCATTGATCATAAATTTATTTGGAAACAACATTGGTGGGAGACGAAAATGAAATGCATGAATACAACAATGACACTCAGTCATTTTATTGGAAAATAAAGTGGCTACTGACTTTACACGATATTGATGCTATATTCCGCAAAAGTGGTTCCATGCTTATTATACGGTGCAGATATATGGGGTAAAAAGTAAAAGGTGGAACTAGCTAGCTTTGAAGGGAAACTTTTAAAAATCTTACTTAGGTTACCTAAATCCCTATCTATTCAATACATTAAGTTAGAAGGTGATTTGATGTGTATTGTGGATATTCTGGAATATAAAACTGCAATGTAATATACCATATTATATGTATTAGACAATGCAACAATGATAGTCGATTTAATGCAGACCTTTGATAGCATTGAGAAAAGAGTGGTACTGAGTTCCTAACGTACCTTAAGAGCACGTACATAAAGTCGGCTAAAGAAAACGAGTTACTCTGGCTGACATATACGGTTGCTAGAACTAAGCGCCTATTGAAAACTCTAATACATGAGGCTGGTGAAGAAAGAGATACATAAAGTGGGCAAAAGAAAATGAGTTAATCTGGCTGACATATACGGTTGCTAGAACTAAGCGTCTATTGAAAACTCTAATACATGAGGCTGGTGAAGAAAGAGTTTTAATTCAAATAGCAACTAAAGTGAATAGTGGTATGTTTATTAAATATTGGATGAATTGTGCTGAAAACTCAGGTATCTTTATGCATTTTCTGACAAGAATTCTATTAGATATTATCTACTTTAACATTTCTGGCACGTTAGAAATCTTAGGAACACAATTTGGTATCACTCGATGGAATAGATGGTGCATAATGTGTGTTACATTAGTAATTGAAACAATGAAACATTTCATATGTAAATGCAAAAGCCTAGTGAAGTTAAGATTGAAATGCATATAAACGTATAATAATACGTACCGTCTGACAAATATTAAGTACATGTGGAAGAACCTTTTATTAGGGAATGATGTTAATTTATTATTTCATATGATGTCATTTTATAAGGTGTGTTTAAATATTCTTAAACCTATGTGAAGGGATTTTATGGTGATTATCCATTTTTAGAAATGTATCATATGAAGTTAGTTATTAATTGGTATTATTTGCTGTGTGCCCGTGTTAATAAGTTTCATATACTCTCTTTTTTAATGTGGAAAATGAGATGTGTTTTTTTTGTTGTCTTCTTTATATGTAAATTCTTTGTTGACTAGATACATATTAATACATAAATAAATAAACATATACATTAAGGTTCTTTTTAACCAGCACACATAATCTTCTTAGATATTCTGAATAGTCACCAAAGGTAACCATTGTCTTTCTAAAAAACAATTCCCTGTATACCTTCATTAGCATCAGCCATTCCTGAATCTTCAGAGTATTAGCATTTTTTTTTTACCTAGGCAATTGAGAGCATATTTGATCAGCAAATACAAACACTACATTTCCAGGAATATAGCAAACACTATTAGAATTCTATAAATTACTCAATCTCCCAATATCCTTGCCTGAATTCTCTTGATGCAGAATAGCAGCAGATTTTCTTATGTGAGTTTGTTTTCTATCATAATTTGAAATACACGTAGACCATTCAGATGCCACCAAAGAACTCATACCTCTCTTGAAGCCAGGAGTGCATCCAGGGCCACGTGGTTCTGCAGGGCCATAGTTCACAAAACCACTTGTTTATGGGTTATAAGGGATAGAGAATCTGTTGTGCCATTAGCTATGTTCTCCAACAGCAACAACAACGTACCAATGTTTTCACCATTCATTAGATACCTACTCCATTTATAAGACAACCAATGCCCTCAGAAAAGCTATACAAATTTGATTCTCTTATATATCTGTTGGGAGAAGGTAGTTTAGCAATGTGCATTAGCTAGTAAATAACCATATAGCAGCTACCTTCCCAATTAATTGTAAGCCAGCTGTAAGCTGAAGTTCTACACAAAGACATAAAGTCTTACCATGCTAGGTAGTACAACCTATCTCAGGAAACCTTCACCAAAATAAGGGCAAACCATTAATAGTCACATTTATTTCAGTAGACAGAGAATATTTTCAGGATTGCAGCAGGTTTCTTGTGGAGTTTATCTGGTGGGGGAAAGTTTGGTAGACTAACAAATCCAAACAATCATAACCAGAACAGGATTGGAACGTAATAGATATTTATCTCAGGTCACTGAAAATATCTCCCCAGTTGAAAAGGGACTGTCAATTTAGGAAATCCTGGGGAAGGTGTATGTATAGCCAGAAGTTACTGGCTTTCTGGGTACAAGCATATGGCCAGCTAGAGTGCAGAAAGCCATTCATGCTCTCTAGCCATAAATGGGGTGGGAATTGAACCCACAACCGGTGCTAAGTACCCAGGAAGTTACATGAATTGGAGTCGCAGTAGAGACTGGTGGAGATGTTTCCCAAACCTCTATCAATACATCAAAAATTGAAACACACACTAAGTCTCTATATGCGCCTCACAACAGTAACTGATTACTCATGGACTCATTAAGGTAAACAGGAAAATATTTATGAATGTGTTAAACATAAGAAAAAATAAAGCAGTTGTTTCGTTTGCAAGCCGATTGCCAACATGTGTTTTTGAGCTTGGCTCTTCTTTAGGGCTGTGCTTAAATAGTTCAGTGACATGTGACACAAGTTCGACCAATGTTAACTGCACATATATTTTCAACATGTTTACAAATTATGAGCAATTCCACGTGAAATCATAGTTCGGATAGACATAAACAGACAAACAAACAAGGAAAAAAGGCCTCCGTTAGTAAGATAATTTAAAAAAGCTTTGCAATCTGTGATAGTATCTCGTGCCAAATAAATCTGTTTGTTTAACTTATCAAGGAGCAAGGCAAGTTTGCAATTCCACAAGACAATACAAATCTCAGTGAATTTAAGCTTTATGCAATTTATTTGCCAGTTCTGAGTTTGTAATCTCAAATTATAATGCTCAGCTAGTTTTTTATTTATTCTATCCAACTTGGTTCGATGAAGCTTCATTTATCGCTCCCACACCCATCATCGGCACAAAACCAGTGCAGCAGCTCTCATCAATGTATTCATTTATGACGCTCTCTAGCCAATGCCATTGTCAAAGACTTGTGATAGATGTCAGAAACCTTTGAAAGCACTTATAATCAATTCAATCTTAGAACCAGTAACAAAAATGACTCATAATATCTAGCTCAGTTCTGACCCTGTTTGTAGTCTAACACAGGACTGTAGGTGCAGTTCAAAATGTTTCACAATCTTACAGGCTTTCAAGATGTTTATATTCATTAAACAAAATCATAAGTAGAAAGAACAACAAAGCTGACAACAAACAGCAATTGTCATCTGGGCGTGCAAGTGGTGAAATAAGGAAATCAGCAATGTCCTGCATTGTTGAGAGAGAGCCCCACATGTGCACCAAGATACATTTTCCAACAGTTATGAGTAACAACCAAAACATAATGTTATAGAGAGGTAGACAGAAATGTCTTGTGCAGAGGAATTTGTTGCAGAGTCACCTTCTGTCTCTCATAGTGTACTTCATTTGAATTGTAATCATCACGTCAGTCGGTGGGGGTTAAACTAGATTTTGGGTGCAATTTGATAATTTCTTTTCAAGGAAAAAAAAGAAATAAGTTTACTGTCCCATGTGAAGGTGGCAATCATGCTTGCGTTGAAAGGCAGGTTCAGGACCTCAGAGAGCATAGGCCTCCAAATTCTGAATGTTTGCAGCAGCAAAGTATTCACTAGCAGTGAGACTGCAAAATTGATTGTTGCTGGAAGTCACAGGTTTGTAAGACTCTAGAAACACTATACTGAAACAAGAATGAAAACACACACAGACACTGAGAGATCACAAGACACATAAATTGTAATAAACAGAACGCATATTTATTCATGCATGGTAATATACTAACAAGCAATCAGCACTCTCTAGCAATGCGTGCTTTTAGCAAACCCCAACCTTCCCGGCTTCTCTCTAGCAATGCTCTTCTCTACACCGTAGCACTGAGCACTCTCAGCACTCCCCCAGCACTGAGCCAGCTCTACTATACTCTCAGCAAACTCTGAGACAGCCTCCTTGAACAGAACAGCAATCTACTGTTACACAGAGCGATAACGCAATTTACAATTGCATGCGTAGAAAGCATTCTGTGGCAACCAGCATTCTATAGCTACGTAAATGTATATTTTAACATAGCATAATCGTGTACTAGTTCATGACGACGTGTTCTTCTATATTCTATTCTAAGAACAGCAAGCATATTGTGTAACATTCCTGTCTCTTCGCATCAAGATAGTCTCATGCTATCTCTTTCCCTGCAGCCAGCCAGTCAGCCAAGGCTATTTTCACAGTCAAGACTATGGGCCTCATCACGAGTTGGGTGGTAACGCCGATGCTATTAGCGCCGGCGCTAATAGCCCTACCGCCAAACCCCCCCAGCGCTATTAGCGCCGGATCACGGGTTTGGCGGAAGGGTTATTGCCCATTCCCCATTGGGCCCATTCGGGAATTCCTCATTCCCCATTGGGCCCAATGGGGAAAATTTGCGCTATTACCGCCGGCTGATTTCCTGCCGGCGGTAATCGCGCTGAAAATCTGCAATTTTGCCGCAGATTTCCCCCGAGCTGATAGGGCAGACCCTTAAACGTGGCTGTAATAGCATTCCCGCCCATTTAGGGTTTACCGCCAGACTCGTGATGAAGCCCTATATCTGACAGTCCTCCAAGAGTGTCTTTATTCTGAAAACATCTCTTCCACTGTGTTAGTCTGCAAACACATTTCCCTCTCCGCGCTCAGCATGAGCCGGCTTCATGATGGACAAAACACAATAGCGCTTCGAAACACTACAATGTGCGCTCTACAAAATAACATGCTAAATATATCTTTCTACATAGCTCTCAGCAAATGTCGATCTATGAGAGCTCAAAACAAACTATAATGCTAAACATAGTTCATACTAAATGGATAAATGGGTGAATGAATGGATTAGCCCACGCTAACTTAACCATAGATAAATTCAGATTTACAGGTTCAAATGAGGGAGATACTGGTGATAATATCTCTCCAGAAGTGAATGGAGCAGTTGTCTCTGGAGATGCTGTAGTCAGTTCTTTTGCTTCAATTGGAGGCTGAGTGGAGGATGAGTGGCTGAGTCTGTCTGCAGTAGGAGGTATAAAGTTAGTCTGGATGGCCATTGAATTTGATGGCTGTCAGAATCATGAAAAAAACTTGGAAGGATCCCTGCCAACATGGCCCAAATGCAGACTATCACTGGTGCACCGATAGCTAAATCCGGACTTTTGATTTGAGGGAGTCACAGGGTGAACCAGCAGGTTCTGACAAGCCTATCTTTACCTTTACAAGGTATGTACAATTGTTAGTTCAGAATAGCTTAATCTTCCAAATGGAGGAGTTCAGGCTGCATGGTGCTAGAGGAGGGCCATGCTGATAGGGGCGTTGCCAAAATCTCATGAGGTGACATTCCAATTTGTGTTATTACAAAGTGAAGTAGCACTAATGGCAAGGTCTCAGGCCATTTAAGGCCAGTCTTTTGACAAATATTGGACAATCTGATATTTATGTCACCATTCCTGCACTCAACAATGCTGCAGATTTGCGTTGATTGGTAAAATTTAAATGTTAAGTAATATTCAGAGCTCTACAAATATCTCTGACCATGTGGATACTAAAATCTGTGCTTCTGTCATGCTCTATCGTAACCCAAGTACAAATTGTGGAATAAAAACTGTAAAAAATGTCTTAGCGACAGTGACAGAGTCTGTTTATTTGCAGGGGTAAGCTTCAACCCACCCAGAGAACACATCTACAATCACCAGACAATACTTTTATGATAAACAGATTATCATGATGAATTTACAGCTAGCAGTTACAGGTTTTCGTATTTATTCCATTGAGAATTGGTTATGTGCTGAGTCTTTCCCTTCAGGACGCCTGATAGCATGGGCAACTGCTACAGTGCCTGTATGTCCTAGGTCTATATTTTGCTTCTAACCATTCCTCTTTTAGGGACAGCCAAATTTACATTTTCTCCTTATAGTTAGTTCAGTTGTTCTTGTGACTTCCCAAGAGCATTTTTCAGGGCTCAGGTGCTAGGTTCTGCGTATCTCTTGGTGTTTTAGCATATAATTAAAACACATATTCCACTTTTTCTGATGGACCTTCATACCACAGGACTCTATAGCTCCTCTTAAGTAAACATGTCTATCTTAATCAAATGTACATCCCAATGGGAATTGCCTAGTGATGTCACCTCATAAAATATAGTGCCATTGATCCAAAAACCTGAAAGTCTCGGGTGCATAATTAATGTACATAAAATAAGAGGGAGTGGCATTTACTTTGATAGACATTCTCCCGTTTGAGTAAGGTTAAGAAAAGGGTTGGCTGATAAGGAAGTCTGTGCCGATATAGCACCATCAACATACCTTCCATTAACTCAGTACCCTGGTCAGATCACTAACTTATTCTATTCGACCTTCTGCATGCCAAACACCCCTCAACGCCAGTTACTCTGCTCAACCCAATTCTGATCAGAAATACTAGGAAATTGATGCATGAGATTCTCAAGCCCACCATCCTTACAATGCTCACCTCTACTCTGCCAGGAATCAAAGTTCCAGAAGGCCTGGCTGATCACTACCACTAAAGGCTGGGCCACATCTTAGACCTTCATGCCCGTTAAAGTCTAAAATGCCCAAACCTCACAAACCTGCCAATATTTGGTTCTCAGATGAGCTGGTGTTACTCTGCAGAAGTAAGAGAGCATTAGAACATCCCTGCAGGAAGCACCCCACACCTTTAAATCACATAAACCTCTCCAATTCTGCTGAACTATACAAGAAAGCGACAATCTCCCACAAACGCAATTCCTATGACACCAGAATTCTTAATGCCAGGTCCAACACTAAAGAATCATTCTTCATCCTAAGGACTTGAAAATCCAGTCCCATCCAACACACTAATCAGTTCTGATGAAGTATGATGCATCACAATCCAAGATGCACTTACCAACAAAATTGTCTTGCTTTGTGACAAAATTAATACTACGAAACCCAACTAGCCATCAAGTCCACACCTTCAGACAACTTGGAGACCCCCACCTCCGATGGGCAATCCACATTCTCCTTCTCGTAAGTCTCCCAAGCAATTGTTTTGGATACCATGCAGACCTTAAAACCTTCCAATTGCAAGTGAGATTGCTGCCCAGCGCACATTGTCAAACTCTGTGCCCCAACCTTGACCCCCATCATTATAGACTTTGTGAACATCTTCTATAGGACTGTCGTTCCTGTGAATATCAAAACAGCTTGGGTCACTCCACTCCTCAAGAAAACATCTCTGGACCCCTCACTTCCAGCGAATTACCGTCCTATCACTACTGTTCCATACCTGATTAAAGTTTCAGACCATATTAAGACAATCAGACTTCCGTCCTAAACAACGTTTTTTTTCCTGAATTTCATAGGTTTTTAAAAGCGCAAATTAACCATAACCTCCCTTTATAAAAGTTTTCTTTATTGAATATACATATTTATGGTGTGAATTTGATACATATTTACTAGGAATCCCGTACTTTATATACATGTTACAAGAAACATACTGAGCAGCCAGCTAGTGATTCTGATGTCCACGGACTGTCGTATGTCTGCAGACGGATGCGGACAACATCAACACTACACAAAGAATCAGGGGGTATTTTAAATTGTTCTATCGTGCCATATAAACACTGAACAAGTTCAAAAATCAGCACATAAACACATTATATGTAATAATAAATAAGAAGTGGAACCTATATAAGTAACACATCAACTATCCATTTAAATAGCATATGTATGAAGATGGAATATACCAAAACAAAAAGATATGCCTCCAACATAATTACCTCACAGAAACTGCACAGCAAGAAGCAACAGCAGACCTACACAACAGTAAAAACAAAATTTACCAGAAACTAGTAAGTAAACTTCATTGTTCTTATATATTTCTAAACTTTCTGTATTAGATACACTAAAAGTAATATATTTTTTTTACACAGAAATGTGCAGTATTTTGGAATGGCTTGAAGAAAATTTCCCTCGTGAGGAATTGAGTGAAGACAGTGATACTAATGGTAGATACTTCTCTATATAAGCAAATTAATAATCATTACTTTATGTGTACTTAACATATATATATATATATATATATATATAAACAAACCATACAAACATTGAAAATAATATACCAAAAGAGACATTAGAAAATACAGCGCATGGAACAAAAAATGGATATGCTTATGGATAATTTCAATCTTTTTTTTGGAGGACCACATAAAAGAAAAAAATAAATATCATTGTCCCAAATGCACCAGTTCCCCCTCTCCATGTCCCATTGAACTATCCCCAAACCCTCACCACCAAGAAAAACGTTATGATGAGACTTCCATCCCTTCATCCCCTCCCATCCATCCTCTCCAAACCCAGAATTCCCCTGTATTTGTGTCCGTTTATGCTTCCCCGTCTCTTTTATAAATTTTACATCTATATAGAATAAAAACAAATATTATGTCAGGTGTCCGGGATGTCTGCAATTAACCAAAATGGGGGTGTTCTAAGGACAACATACCTGTCCGTACTGTCCACAAGCAAGATGGAACTGTTCTTAGAACACACTCAGTGTCCGGGATGTCCGCAATTAACCAAAATGGTGGTGGCTTAAGGAAACTATACCTGTCCGTACTGTTTGCAAGCAAGATGGAACTGTTCTTAGAACACACTCAGTGTCCAGAATGTCTGCAATTAACCAAAATGGCAGTTTCCTAAGGACACTATACCTGTCCGTACTGTCCACAAGCAAGATGGAACTGTCCTTAGAACACACTCGGTATCCGGAATGTCCGCAGTTAACCAAAATGGGAGTGTCCTAAGGACACCATACCTGTCCATACTCTCCGTAGAACATATACGCACATGCGCACCACACCTATAAGTCCTACAAACATCACACCTGTCTGTAACTGTCCGTCTCTCGTGTGTCACTCTTTTAATTAGTTTGAGGACCCGAACACTGTCCGTAGAACATCTGTGCGCATGCGCACGACCGTTCCCATGCATTTGGTGACCTGTAGACATCCGTCTGATTCGCGGACGTGGTCACGACATCATCATGTGACCGCACCCACGCTGAGCATGTGTCCTGATTTGCGGTCCCTGAACATGTTTAAAATACTGTTTTGCACAATGCTAAGTATTTTACAGTAAACATTCTCCATTGCACATGTCACAGGCAATGAACCTGGCGTTCTATATACTTTTTGGAACTTTTTAAGCCTTTTTGGGGTGTTCGATCTGTCCGCGGACAGCCCGGCTGTCCGCGGAGCGTGCACCAGCATGCCTATAAAAGGCCACACCCCAGAGCTCATCCTCATTGTGCTTCTGGCTACCGGACAGATCATTGTCTATTTTGGCTTTTGCTGATCTTGCTGCTCTTGCTGCTTCCCATCATCAAACCTGATGGCATCTATGGTTGCTGCTGCTCCAGTTGGTGCTACTTCAGCCGCAGCACCACTTCCAACCGCCCCACCACCACCACCACCTCAACAAGGGCCTGCAGAGGGGAACAGGCGTGAGGATGTAGAGGAGGAGGATGAAGAGGATGAAGAGGATGAGGTAGTGGAAGTCCCTAATACCAGCACTTGCCATGAGTCTTGGGTGTGGCAGTTGTTTACCATTCAGGGTGGATTACCAAAAGCGTGTGCAAACAAGGTCACCTGCAACCAGTGCAAAATTGTACTGAGTCGTGGGAGGCCTGGTTCGTACAGCTTTGGTACGACATCCATGAAGCGGTGGGGCTATTCGCAAGTTTGTACCTTGTGATAAACATAGTAGGTTGAGTTCCTCTACAACATCCTCTGTTTCCGCTCCTGTCACTACAAGAGACATTCCTGTGGGACAGCGCATCCCTCCAGCTGCCTCACAGGCCTTCCATGATGCTGTTGACCATTACCTTTTGAGGGTCACAATATTGTGTATGTACTGCGATGCAGTACTCTGCAGGGGGGAGAGTCTTTGGAGTGCTTTTGAGACTGCGGTCAAGGAGCATGAGAAGGTCTGCTATCTACCTAAAAAAGGCCCACCCTACATCTTCCTCTCTCCACCTGCCCTTTCTTATCCCCATGGTTGAAGTCCCTTCCTTACCCTCCTTTCCCCCCCTTCCTTGTGTGTGTCGTGTGAACAAAAACCAAAAAAAATATAAAACAACAAAATACAAAATAAAAGGCTCTTTTCAGAGCCGCCTTTCACAGTTCAAAAATAGAAGTGACAAATAAATAGTGCAGGGCCCTGTGCATTTTATAGGAGTCTGCAAACAGTCCGCAGACATTTACTTCTGGGGGGTGCTGCCCTATCATAGCCATTGCACTTTTCTCTGGGAGGAAGTGGTGGTTCTGAAAAAAGCCTTTTGGTGGTGTTTTTTTGTGTTTAAAAACTTCAAATGGTGAACACCTACTGCAAAATGGATTGTGGTAATTCCAAAAAAGGTTGTACATTGCTCAGAAAAATCTGATTGCCAGCATAGGTATGATGGGCTCCATCTCTGCAAAAAAAGTATGTGCTACGAAACATAATATTTTCATTGTGAAAAGAGGACATGCCAACATCCCTTAAAAAGGCACAAACAGCCTTATTGACATTGCGCCTCACTTTCTCCATTTGTGGACCAAATGAAGAAGAACGCTGCCACATTTGTCTCTGTGCAATACAAGGAAAAATTTCTTGGGAATTTGGAAACATGTCCATGACCTTCCCATGTCCTTCATTCATTGCAAATTGCAAAGAAATTCCAGACACATGTCCTAAACTGTTCCACCACAATGAATTATAATTATGTCTGGATGATGCGTTGTCTCCAAACTGGCACAGAGAGGTACCAAGTCCAGCCACTTCATTCCACGCACTCCATAACAGTGCAGTTCCACATGAGGGAATCCGAAATCTACAGCTACTTCACAGCGTTCTGCATGCAGCTCTAACCAATGTATCCATGAGTCTCTTACACAACACACCCAGTAAACTTTATTGACCAACCCATTGCTCTAATCTTTCTCATTTGCATGCCTCTCCACCCCAAAATCCCTATATGTAATATACGGTGTCCGCGGACTACCGCCATGTCCGCGTACATAGCAAAAATCTGAGCATGGTAAATTTAAATTTAAACAGTGTGCCCCATTTCCCCTTTGATGTTGGCTCTAAAAAGAGCCGTTTATTTTGGGTTTTTTGCAGATGCTTGACAGACACCTGTTATTTTGTATTTTTTTTCTTTTTTTATCTTACTTTACTCCTAAAATGTTCCCATAACCTCTTCCAAAGCAACCCTTACATTCCAGAACAGCATGGCATTACCCATAAAAGATAAAGAAATGCCATCTTCTTTAAAATAAACAGCATTGCTGGAATCAATATTCTCATTATTATAGAAGAACATACCAGCTCTAAGCATGAAGGCACTCATGCCTCGGTTGATTGCACACCTAGCAATGTTTTGCTGAGGACAAAAAACAGAACTATTGTCCCATATTGCCCTAGGTACTAATCCAGAAAAAATAAGTTTGGCATTTGGAAGGATGGTCACTACTGCTTGAACCAAGTGTTCCAAATCTGCCAACAAAGTAGGGGCACTGACATTGCCCAAATGGAAAGCACCACAATGCAAAACTACCACATGGGGACTGTTCATCCTGCCCATATCTTCACAAACTTGCACAATTCCCTGTACATTGCAATCAGGCACAGTGCTCCACACCACCCCACTCCTTTAACATCAAAATTGTTTGCCACATGCCTGCATTGAGCATACTGCTGTAAACCATGCACAAACATATCTCCAAGCACCAACACCCTGCCTTTCTCCACCTTGGCATCTTCACTACACACAGCCTCTTTCAACACAAATCCACAACCTCAACACCTTATTGGGTAATCCCTACAGTCCCCTTTCCATGCTGGATTTGCTGAAAAACCCCAGATGTGGCACGCCCTGTCCACGGACAGCCGCGATGTCAGTGGACCGCGTAACTCTTAGACAGCCCTTCTACCCTTTCCACTTCACTCTCTGTGCCATTTCCTGATTGGATACAGCTAAGCAGTCACACAACCATCTACCAATCACATCCAAGATCTCTACAACTAACTCGATCATCAGAGTTGAGCACTTCAAATGTACTGTTGATCACTCTGAGTACAAGTCTCATATCATTGGAAAGCACCTACTACAAAAACTACTCTACAAGTCTCCAAGATTTCTACTTGCAGCTGCATGCATATCCACGTGCATGAATACAAACCACAGGTATGCATATTTTATGCACACTACACGTACAACTCTTATAAATGCATATAAACAAAGTAACTACCACTTAACCTGTATAACATATAAAATTAACTTACTATTATTTTTCCCATCTGCTATAATCAACTGTCACTTCCAAACCTGTCTGCTCTCTAAATTCTTTTTTTACACACACAACTATCTAAAAATGTATAATATTAAAAGGTCGGAGAAATAAAAGTATAATTGTAGAAAAACAATTAGTAGTGTATTATAAAATTACACACAGCCAGGATAAGTTCATGCACCTTCATACACTCACACAGATAGACACTATCATTGATAAGCTCCCAGCTGAAATAACACCAATGCCTGAAATAAATATTGAAGAAAACCTAAGGGAAACCACTGAAATAATTCAAGAGTCACCAGAAACTGGTTAATTTGCACTTCTAGAACCTGCTACAGTATCCAACATGTTAGATCATTATACAATTCATCCATTATACTCTAAAGACACCATAGATGATGCACTAGAAATGTACCAAATGCGACAAACCAAATGATCACCAATCAGCATATGGGGAAAAAATATGGAAGCATATGCTTTTCCTCTACTCTTTGATACTGGGAAAGGAGGAAGGTACGATGATAGACCCACTCAGATATCAGCATCAGAATACCGCCCATTACGAATGTATTCTGAAGATCCCAGATTTAGCCAAAATGTGTAATACATATTCCAACTACTCTTTGAAAGTGAACTAGCAACTCTATGCTACAGAGTTGCACGTACATTGAAATCAGGTAACCATTTACAAAATATGTCAGCTACGCAATTACTACAAAAAGTGCAAGAAAAAGATGAGCTTTTACAATCAAGCATTACAAATCTGTTATCGAACATGCATGTTACTAAAGAGTACTGGTTCCAAAGTCACAGAGATGTACGTTGTATGATAAGAAACCAGGGCCCACCCACTTGGTTTATTACTTTAAGTTGTGCAGAATATGCATTGAAAGATTTACATGATTTCCTACGCATATCAAACAAAAACAAAAAAAACATAGATATACTAACACCTGGAGAACTTTGCTCTCTAGATCCTGTTAATGTTTCAAGATATTTCCATCATCGCTTCATTGCTATGCTACACTTTATTTGTAAAAAAAAAACTGTTCCTCCCCTCAGAGAAGCGCAACATTTCTTTTGGAGAAAAGAATACCAAACAAGTGGAGCACCACATAGCCACATGCTTTTATGCATTAAAGATGCTCCTAAATTTGGTCAAGACAGTGATGCCACTGTTTTACAGTTTATCGAAAAATATGTCACTTGTGAAATTCCTTCAGAAGCAACAAATAGTGATCTTCATGCACAAATTTTACAATTTCAAAGACACAAATGTGGGAAATATTGTCGTCGCAAATACAAAAACAAAGGGAAATACTACACCAAATGCCACTTTGGTTTCCCTAGACCAGCTACAGCAACAGGTCAAGTAAACAACTTCATGTCTTCAGTTAGACATAGGGCCTCATTACACGGTAGGCGCTAAGGGATTACCGGTACCGGTAAGGTCACCGGTGCCAGTAATTCCTTAACTCCCTACTACGAGGTCCCTCAGCGGGTCCCGTCCTTAATGCCTGGTCTGACCAGGTCTTAACGATGGGACCCGCTAAGGGACTTCAGAGCTAATAACGATACCGCAAATTGCGGTACCGTATTTAACTCCTTCTCCATTCCCATTGAGCCCTATGGGGGCTCGAATGGGAATGGGGTATGGTATTTGGCATGGGGACTAATCGGGTCCTCCAGGGTTGGAATGACCAGGTAAGTCCCCATACCGCCTACCCGGACCCGGTAGGCGGTAAGGGAGTAGCCATGCCGCTAAGAGCGTCATGGTTACCTCCTACCGTGTAATGAGGCCCATAGTGTTAAACGTAAATCACCTAAGAACACATATTACATAAAAAGAACAGAAGAAGCTAAATATATCAATGATTACAATGCAATCATTGCCTTCTTATGGAATGCAAACATTGATGTGCAGTACATTGCAGACAATTCCACTGCAGTTGCACGATATGTTACAGCCTACTTAACCAAAGCAGACAAAACAGAGCTTCAAGACCTCTGGGATGACCTATCATCAGACAAAACACTATCTCAGAAATTGTACAGTTTAGGCATAAAAATGCTCTCTCATAGAGAATGTGGCTCCTATCAAGCTGCAGACCGTTTATCTAGTACTGATTTGTATGGAAAATCTGAAGATATAGTATGGCTAAGTCTTGGTCCTGATAAATCTAGAAGAAGAGTTCTAAAATCATATGACGACATAGAAACAATAGCCAAAAATGATCCCAACACCCAAGACATTTTGAGAAACAATTTACTAGACACATACTACCCAAACAGGAGTACCACTTTGGAAACCATGTGTCTATACCACATAGCCCAAAACATCACATACAAAAATGATATAAAACCAGATGAAAATAAAGGTTGATACCGAGTAACAAATTTTGAAGGTAGCTTAGTGAAACTTACCAAACTAAGCTTAATTAATCATATCAAATTGTCATTAAAAAAAAACCTCAACATGGTAGCATAGGAAATGTCAACCTTTGGCAACATTTCCAATACAGAGAATTAACAGAAAACATGCGCCAGTCTGCAGACCTCACATACGCCAACATTTTAAAAGTATTAGGGTTGGTGTACTATCTCAAGAAGCACAAGCAATATTAAAAACCCGGCACATCCATGCACTCTATGGCCATTACTCATGTGCTACTGGTGTCATGGAACAATTAGCACACACAAATGACAATTGTATGACCTTGATGCCAACTCTTGCAAGCTGTTCCAGATTCAATGAAACAATGTTGAAAAAAGAAATGCAATCAATAATTGAAATTTACTCCACAGACAAAGTGGACGTACACGGTGTGACACTACCCATGTGTCAACAAGCCACAACAAGACTAAATACCTTAAAAAACTTCGGCCATGCACCCAAGACTCTAGGCACTGGCTACAACCACCACAGCATAACACACCCATAGAATCAAACATTTTAACTATGCTATAAGGGCGTTTTTTATGTCCGCCGACAGCCGCGTTGACCGCGGACATGACGGACACATCAGCGGTGCCTGCCACATAAACAAATACAGCATTTGACCCATCTCTTACTCCCCCACCCTCCCCATGCACTCTTACACACTTATACACTCCCTGAAGTTGTATTTTTCCCCGTTCATCGCCACGCTGTCCACGGATGTCCGTGGATCCAAGATGGCGGACGCATCAAAACAATATGACGCACCTCATGCTTCATACCAGCCAAGCAGTGGACACGTCACATGTCGGTGGACATGACACAAGCCGATTAACCAATCGGTGTCCTGTCCACGGAGCGAACAGGGAAGTGTGACCGTGGAGCAGACATAGATATCATAAATCCTTTGACACCTACTTTTTCGTTGTTTTAAAAAAAAACTACTGGATGGATTTCCACCAAATGTACAAAAGCACACTTCCGGGACCAAGCCGCTGCTCCTGCTGCAAATTTGGTGAAAACACATCCATCTGTTTGGGCTGTAGGCATGAGCAAAGTTTTTTCACCCATTCACTCTATGGGAAAAACACATTTTGGGAACCCCCCTATAACTTTTCCCCCCCCTGGATCAAACCTCAGCAAACTTTGCAAAAATTCAGTGGGCCATATACTTTTTTTGCAAAGTTTGGTGTGCATTTGTCCACGGGGAGCGAAGTTATAAGCCACCCAAAAAGTGCTCTTCCTAGGGGATTACCAACTTAACCATAACTACACTGCCACTACTGTGTACCGTGTAATTCATAATAATTTGGCTTTATTTGCAGTCATTATGTTATGCATATACAGTATTGATGCCAAAACCACAAGTGTCTGTCCAAGAAAGAAGGAAATAGAGGCTGATCAGCATTCTTTATAGGTAAGATGATAAGCTTTCACTTAATACTACAGTGAGATGGTATTTACACCTTCATTTTAGAGGGATTCCACACACAGTGATAAATAGTTATTTGGCTTCCTACCCAATCACAAACTTCCTGAAATGACCCATTGAGCTTGATACACTTAGCATTAAGTCAATGGGCCTCATTATGAGGTTGCCAGTAATATGCCTTGCTGCCAACCCCGTAACACTGTTTCCGCTGTCTGACATCGTGGTGCTACCGGGACATTATAGGCGGCGGCTGCAGAACAGTTATTTCCCATTCCCATGGTGTTCTGTAGGACTCCATGGGAATGGGAACCCTGAAGCACTGCACTGTTAGTAAAGGTGCCGGTGCTTCAGGGAAAAGCATGCCGGTAGGAGCCTGAATTCTCGGCAGGTCAGTCCTGCCGAGAGTTCTGTGCCCCTACCAGCAAATGTACAGTTTGGCGGTCCAGAAAGGGTGCCGGTACACTGCCAAACTTATAATGGGGACAAAATGTCTTCCAGTGGTAAAATTGAAATGTATTTCTGATCCACTTTATTGTATTTTATTGTTTTGGGTCCATACGTAGTTTAGTCAGGTTTAGATCTTGCTCCATGAAAGTAACTTATTTGCAAACATGCACTCTACATACGTTGTGTCCATGTTCATATAGAATTGTGTGTTTTAAATAAATTCAATGCAGCAACAAAGGTTTTATGTCTTGTTGCAAGTAAATATATAATCGTCATATGCTATTCTTCTTATTGATTCACGCCATTTCTTAATTTGGGATTTTTTACAGATAATGTGGACCCGAGTTGAAATGCAAAAATAGTTGATGTAGCACGTTAAGAGTGTCTAGCCATTATTGACCCTTTCAAAGCACTTGGACGAAAACGTGTGAGTTTTGGCTTTCATTTTACGCAGATACTAATTTAACCTTGTCTTACTGTCTAATAAACGACAGACAGAACACACGTTAAGTGCACTCACTCACCTAGTCATCTTTCGAGTATTTAGGTAACCACTGAGTTACTCTAACTTGGATGTATTTCTTGCTCTGTATTTATGATACTTTGAGCCTGATTTACAAAGCATTTTTCAATGGGTTTGCACCATTGTAAAATGCTTTTGTAAATGAGAACCTTTCTCTGAACAGAACCAAAATCTCATGACATTGCCAAGGAAGGCAGAATAATGCTCTGCCCAGCTCTGCCACTGGAAACAACAGATCACAGTAAAATTGTAGTTAATAAACGTCCCTCTATTGTAAAACACTAATATTAGAACTGTTCTTCTTTAGTGCTTGAAGACTGCAAGTGATAAATTACAGCTGCCCAGACTAATCATATTTTCGAGTGCTGTAAAATGACGGAAAGAATGCTAGAATGTACTGTAATGAAACCATTATGGCAACGGAATACCCCACTAGTTCCACACAGCTTTGGCCCAATACACTTGATATATTAGTCTGGAAAATCCGTCTGCAAAAGACATTTGCAAATAATTGGCTATTGTCGTTCTGACATTTACATCATGTTCCATCTCCTCAGTAGCTTTGTCTGAACAAAGAACATTGTGTGCTCGTTAAAGGAAGTTTAAAAAAACGTGTTGTTTAGGGGTTCATATCGTTAGGCTCTGCTTAATGTGAATGTTCCCTGAGGTGTGAAAAGAGGGGCATTGTAGGCTGTGGCCACGCAGATGTGTTCAGTGGCATGCCGATAAGCATGGGTGTAGGTGCAGATATGCTTACGGCTGGGAGGATATGGTCGGGAGGTGAGCTCAGGGGCAATGCGTTTTGTTTGTCATGGAGGCAAGACAGCGCAGAGCAACAGGGGCTGATGGCCGGTCCGCCTTGCAGACTGGTCGCCTGTATTAAGCGTGTTATGGAAACACGAGGTTCAGGCAGCTGCTATCTAGAGCAGGGGAACTATGGCCGCACATTTTCTGTGTAGGAACTACGAATCGTGCCATGTGAAAATCGAAACAAACGTATGTTAAATTAATACCGCTAATTAATGTCCCACATTGTTACAGTTTGACACTTTTAGAACTGGGGCCTTTTGCAAGCCGAGTTCACACGCTTTGCGTTTCGCTGTCAGGAAATAATTATTTTTACTTTTGAAGAGACGTTTTTAAAGACATTCTTGGCACAGACAAATCCAAGACAACAAAATCAAGGCGCTGGCAATAAGCCCTACATACAACGAAAGCAAATAGTTTCCGGTTTCTCATTAGGAATCGGTGTTGTCAGCAGTGGTAGAAGTCTATCAAAAAAAAGTAGTGGAGCTGTAACCCTGGCAGGGGACAGAGTAGACAGGAGGGGAGCAACATGCAACGCATTTTTCAAGGGTTGCAGCCATGCTCGTTGACAGCCAATTGAGTTGAAACAGATCTACATTGAACTGGAACTGCTATTGGGTGTTAACGTCTAGAAGTGTGAAAAAAGCAGTTGCACTGTGAACAGTTAAAAATAAAATTAGTGGAACGCTGTTCCCCACCGTTCCTGCTCACTTCCACCACTGGTTATCAGTCGGCATCTTGTATTCATTACTATTTCATACAAACAAAACTCATTTGAAAACTCCCTTAGCATCTGATATTTGAAAATGAGATGTTTGTTCAGATACTATTCCCACAGAGAAACATTGATTCTGAGTTATAGAAATTATGATAAGAAGGCCATCCCTCGCTGGGCCTGGAGCCCAGGAGCAGGACGCTGGCAAGGAACAAAAACGGAAGGATAACTGTATAGAAATAAAGGTCATGAAGACTTGAAATAAATTTAAAACCCGTAGGGCCAAATTCACAGAAAAATGAGAATCATAATATGCACGGTCACTCAAGGATGCACTTCTATGAGCACGCTTCTCATCTTGCAATGACTGAATTCACAAAGCAAGACGCCTGCATTCTGCGTTATGCAAAGATGTGTGAGGGTTAATTATATTATTGGAATATCTCCTGTGCAAATAATAACAATTGTACACATTGTGTATGCTACAATGTGCATTGCGATCAGATGTACGTTTCTTTTGCAGCTCCATCAAACAAGCATATTTCTAAGGCATGTTCCTTAGATACACACGTTCCTTTCATATTTCTGTCAGATGCGCACAGCTGGAAGGGGATCAGTAAGCTGACAATCCTAACAGCCAATCGTGGGACACGGGGGCGGACCAAGGTAGTGAGCAATGGAAGGCAGAGTGCAGGAGGGAATGGGGTAACGTGTGTGCCCTGCGTGCCTAGAAACAAACTCACCGAACTGACCGACCGGTCTGAGGTGCGTGTGTGCCTGCAGGGCTCAATTATGTATAGATGGTAGGGGTGGGTTTGGGTATAGAGAGTAAGGATAGGTGGGTGAGGGTAGACACAGTGGGGGTAGTGTGGGTTGGAGTTGTTAGGGTGTGTCGGTGATGGAGATAGAGAAAGTGGGTGGTAGGTGGGGTAGTGAGAGTAGGTGGGTGTAGAGAGAGTGGGGTAGGGTGAGTACGTTGTGATACAGAGAGTGGAGCTTGGGTGGGTGGTAGTAGAGAGAAAGTGGGTATGTAGGTGGGTATGTAGACACACGGGAATGGGTGGATGGGGTAGAAAGAATGGTGGTAGGGTGGGTGGGTGTAGAGCGAGTGATGGCCAGGTGTGTGGGTGTGGGTAGGGTGGGTGGTTGAGTGAAGGTAGAGAGAGGGGTATAGGGTTGTTGGGGGTAGAGAGAGTTGGGGTAGGGTTGGGTTACAGAGAATTCGGGTAGGGCTGGTGTGTGGGGGAGACAGTGGAGGTAGAGTGCGTGAGTGGGGGTAGGGTGGTGGGGGATGGTATAGGTGGGGATGTAGAGAGAGTGGGGTTGGGTCAGAGGGCATAGAGAGAATGGGGGTAGGGTGGGTAGGTGTAGAGAGAGTGGGTTAGAGAGAGTAGCAGTAGTGTGGGTGGGTGCAGGTCAAGAGTGTGGGGGTATGGTGGCTTGAGGTAGAGAGAGTGAGGGTCGAGTGGGTGTCTGGGGTAAAGAGTGGTTTAGGCTGGGTTGTTGAGGGTAGAGAGAGTGTGGGAAAGTTGGTGGTGGGGGTAGAGAGAGTTAGTGTATGGTAGATAGGGGTTAGTGAGTGGGTGTAGAGAGATTAGGGGTAGGGTGGGTGGGGGTAGAGAGACTGGCAGTGGTGGAGAGAGAGGGGGTTTGACAGGTGGTTGGGGTAGAGAAAGTAGGGGTTGGGTGGGTAGGTCGGGGTAGAGGGAGTGGGGTATGTAGATGGAGTGGGTGTATGTAATGAGAGTGGGAGTGGATTAGTGGGGGTAGATGGAGTGGAGGTAGGTGAGAGTGTGGGTGTAGAGAGAGTGGTGATAGGGTGGGGGTGGGTGGGGATTTGAGAGAGAAGGGTTGGGCAGGTGAATTTAGGTAGAGGAAGTGGGGTTGGATTGGGTTGGTGTGGGTAGTTGTTTGTTGTGTCCTGTAGTAGACAACATGAGGACCAAAGCAGCCTGGCAGGACTCTTGGGAAGTAGCCCTAAATAGCCCAAACAAAACAAAACCAGCACACATAAAGGGGGTGGATGTGGGCGGGGCTACAGCAAGTGGAGTTGGGTTTGGTGGGGGTAGAGAGAGTGGGGGTAAAGATAGTGGGCATGGGGTAAATGTAGAGACGTATCACTGAGAGCACTAAAAAAGAGATATGCTATCAAAAGCAGCCCAAAATAGCCCAAATGCCCACATAATAATACAAACTGTCGGAGCTAAGTGTTTGGTGAAGAAGATACACATATTTGAATCCACGAGTGTGAACACAAAGCTTTGCTGTGAATTTTAACTTTACTTCTTTTGATGCAAGATTTTTATTACTGCTGGGTTTAAGGAGGAGGGCTCGCCTATATATTCACAGACCCGCGCAAAGCTCTTGCGCGAAGTGTTGGAGCTAAGTGTTCGGTGTGAGGCATGTGGAAGTGGCACCATTGATCACCACAGAGAGCTGCTCCTGCAATGTTTGTATGTGCTGTCCAAGTTCCTCATCCATGTTTGCTCTGGAAAAAAAGAAAAAAAAGGTGAGATTTGCCGATCTGACTTAGGCTTTGTGAACGAGAGAAACAGTTTGAAAGATTAGGCAGTCAGTGTCTTCCGGCAAAGGCCTTTGATCCAACTGGCTCCTTTAAACAGGTGTGGAACCTTCGGTTTCGACTTTGCCCAGACTCTGTCAAAGCTTCGGTAAAGAACCGATTAGTGGTGGTGGGCAAACGCCTTGGAGCTGATCGATTGGTTTGATCTGGTTCGGAACTTAGTATAACTATCGTCAAAACGAGTATAACTATCGGCAAAACGACGACACTTAGAACTTGTTGATCAGCTTAGTAAACAAACGGCCGGTGACTGTGGGCTGAGGGCTTTGAGCCAACCGTTTGCTTAAGAACCAATCCTGAACTTGTTCTAATTATCTTCCATTAAGTGTGTGAAGACCTGCCTGGCACGTAAACGGTCCGTGACTGTGGGCATATGCATTTGAGCCCACCGTCTTTGCTTTGAATTGATTGGACTTGTTATTAACGCTTTTATCGTTTGAACTGATTGAACCGTTTCGTTGCTAGACGATGGTAACCGAGAGCAAAGGTATCTAAGCGGACTATTTGTATTCCTATATAATTGTTCACACACATACTTGAAGATAATTACTGGTGAATACACTTACTCAACTGGGCTGGTGGTGCTGTGAGTGTACTATTAGCATTTTAGCATTCTGGTAATTTTAACTTGTGTATTATGAGCTATACCTACACTTTAAAATCATGGATACAGACTAAATTGAAGGCCATACTAACAAGCACCCACAGGGTAATATGAACAATGATAGCTTAATACTATGGTTGAAATGCGCAGACAAGGTAAATCGTTAACATCTGATATAAGGACTGTTTGCAGTGCTAAAAGTGCCGAAAAGGCGAGCAGGGATGTAAATGCTGCCCTAGGATCTCAGGGTGAAACTAGCAATCCGCCATCACCAAAAGCAAGTGTCTCTGGTGTAGATCTGGGAATGCCTTTAAGCATCCCTAACCCGAACACTGTCATGGGCCAAATTCACATGTCGGAGCAAACATCTAGCCCTTGTAAACTAGACGAGGTGAGTGTTGAAACAGATGTTCTAATCCCTGCTGTAAATTGTGTTCCTGTATCACCTGAAACACCCAATCAAACAATGATAGAAAGGGAAAAAGAGGAAACTGTTGTTTATAATGCCACTTCTGAGCACTCGGTTACACAAGTTGTTTTAGCACTGGACACCCAACTGTCAAACCGTTTACTCACCTTGACCTATCTCAATCACCTATATTGTGTAGCAATTGTCTTGACTCCTGGACATGCTCGTCACCCTCATATGTAAACCCAACAACACGACCGCTGGGCAACTATAATATAGAGCCAGTTTCCTTGGTAGAACTTACGTTGACAGCTATAAATACTGCCTTAATGTCAATAGCTAAACTATATGAGACACTTGACAATAAACTAACTGCTCAAACAGAATTGATAAATAAACTCCATGAGCATCTGTTAAATAAAAGCCCTCTCAAGACTATTGCTGTGAAACCAATTGGAAATAAATTGTACAATGAAACAACACTACTAACTTCAGTTTCACCTTGTCCACCTGCGGTAACTTACCCTCCTAAAGAGCCAATATCTTGCATTCTGTTTGATGATGCTACACATGCAACATCATTACCCAAACTGTCGAGTAATGAAATTCAGGAAACAGAGTTGGAATTTACTGAACCAATCTCTCATCTGCCTAAACGGACCTTCGAAATCTTCAAAGTGCCAAAAAAAAGAAGAATGCAAAACCTTTACATAGAAATAAAGTCTAAGAATCAAAGCGCTTTACCTAAGGGGACGCAACTCGGCTCAAGAAAATGTAGACAAATTCTAATAACCCCGGATAAATAGAGATTTCAGTCCAATGTAAGAACAGTGAAAAAAGTTACAAAATTATCGAGATTGCAAAAAGGCGTGAAAAGACTCACTCCCGCTCTAGAGAAATTACAGCCAGAGGCAGAACCCGAGATTTGTGAACTTCTAGATGATTTGATTGAGGCAGCCTAGATGATGGAATGGTTGATTGTTGTCAACACAGAACCCATGCAGGTTCAATCCCATGATACCACTCAGCCCAAGATCTAATATCGATTTGATAATGAAGATACTGGGATCAACACTGTTAAATTGTGGCAAAACAAAACAAACACTGGAACAGAGAAGGAAAGATATGGAGGCAAATTATAAGGTACCGGTGCTGTTACAAAACTCCCAGATAGAGCTTTACTCAAACTGATGCACCTAGCCTGAACACTGGTAATAATAAAAAGAAGCTCTAAAAAACAGGGGACCTGAATAGAGGGGAGTTGACTAACCAACTGGTCCTGCAAAAACTGCCTCTGGACCATGAGCATGTTGTTTTAAAGGCACTGGCCCTCTTGTGGAAATCACAGCCCCTGGCAGACTTAGCATCAGGGGATATCACACGCGTGGAATTCTGGAACCGTTTTAACAGGGACAAGGTGCTACTTCACTTTGCCTGTAGTATGGTCCTCAGCCAGGTGTTGTCCGAAGCAGACATGATTAGAGCCTGGAACAACGACCTCTACAAACTTCATAACAGGAGTGGGGCCCAGCTGGTGGGAGCTAGGGTGCACTGTGCAGACTCCATGAATTCTGGCCCAGTATTGGAAAAGGCAAAATTAACTTCACAAACTCTGGGGGTTGGCTCCAATGGGAGAGAATTCACAGTGCGGGCTGATGGTTCAAATCACCCGGTAAGGGAAGAAGACTGGTCCTGGGTGGAGGCCACATTAATTGCGAGGTATAGTGGTTCAATCTGAAGAGGGTCTTACACATGGTTCGCACACACAGGTTGCCTTGATCTCTTGGAATTACAGGGGATTTTCAAACCTGTTCCAGCCACATAGTTTGGATCTTGTTACTTTTGACTTGTTTTCTCTACAAGAGTGCTGGCTGTCTGAGGCACCTGTCATCGTGGGTACTCGGTTGTCTTCACCCCAGCCACTAGAGTTGATAGGAGGCGCCCTGCGGCTGGTTTGTTGACAGGCGCATCAAAGAAAATTTGGACAGAGGTAGAGAATTTTGCAAACCTTAATCCCTATGTCCAGGGACTCAAGCTTATCTGGAATAAACCTTCCGAAGCAGAATAGACACCTTGTTGATTAACATTTATGGTAACAATGTAGAAATCTCACAACAAGACCGTCTCAGTGCCGACAAAGAGATCCTGTTCAATGGGATTGATAAAGGTCTATCCTCCACTATAATATGTGGAGATTTGAACAGTAGGTGCGTGGATTGGCTGGTGGGTAAAAGCCTCTCTAGATCTGAAAAGTTAAGTCAGGGAAGGGGGTGGGCATGGGGGGAACTCATGGCACAATGGGGGTTATTGATACTTGGTGAGGGGTGGGTAAAATAATATATTAGAATATGTGTATGTTTTGGAAGATTGTTACCCTAAGATTGTGTCCCTGTCTATGGTGAAAACCTTGGTGAGCGGCCATCTGCCGTTGACCTTTGCTTGGATGTCCCTTCTAGAAAACAGAACCCTAGAGTCTATGCTTTTGACTTAGATGTAAACATGGGTGGAGACAAAATAAGCTGGAATAAGCACATAATGATGTTTTTTAACAGCATTCTGGCTTCTGGGAATTCTGGCCTGCTTTGAACTAGGATTTAAGGGTAAGGGCATTCGAGAAATTTCAGAACTGCTCTATAACTAACTGCCAACTACGGTGCTCCCTTAAGGAGACCGGACAAGATAATAAGAAGGGCAGGAAGCATCTGTGGGCAGTATATAAGGTTTGGCTATGTCATTACCGACATCAGATGATCCTGAGGGATGCTCGAAAGATGCTGAAGGTCATGGCAAGTAACAATGTGCATGCCTTCTGGAACCTAATTAAAAATAATGAGAAGGCCCAAACGGGGGCCCAATTAAACCCTATATCGGAAGAATCCTGGAAGGCCCATTTCCCAGAGATATACAAAGCAGGGGGTGACATTGAGCAGGAATGCATTATGGGCATGAGAAGAACAGAGTGGGGGTTAACCTGCGACTTGGAAGATCTCCTTCAATTGATCTCAATGAGTAAAAATTCAATGGCTCTGAGGCCAGACGGTCTGGCAATGTGCGTTCTTAAAAATAACCCAAAAATGTGGGCAGGAGTCCTAGACAGTATGTTTAGAACTCTACTCAGGGTGAAATTTAAAAACGGCTCCCGTCTGAGTACCTGAGTACCTCCCACTATAGGCAGATATCCCTGTTGTATTGCCCAGCCAAGATTTCTTCAGGCTTAGTTCTAAGAGACCTTTGAATTGGGCTAAAGCGACCAGAAATATGGATCCTTTCCAAACAGGGTTCTCTTGGGGAATAGGGACGAGATGAATGGTTTCGTGCTGGAACTACTAAAAAAGGGGGTGTTGACAAAAAATAAACCCCTTTATGATGCCTTTATAGATTTTTCTATGTCTTTCAATACAGTTCAGAGGAGCATGCTATGGGCCAAATTGTATAAATGGGGTTGTCCTCCTGGCCTACTGGTCATCTTGATTGCCCTACACATGGATATTTCTATGTGTCTGCATCCAGACAGAGAGGGCAGATTAACTGCTCCGATTAATTCAGCAAGATGCTTGAAGCAAGGTTGCCTACTTGCACCAATTCTATTTATTCTTTTCCTGTGCAACTTGGGTGATGCCTTTTTGGATACTAAGTTCTTACCCCCCAATATTAAATGCTACAGTGATTAATGATCTACTATACGCTGATGATCTGACATTAATGGATCATACTCCCATCTGGCAGTTTAACGCTTTGGAGGGGTATAACAAGAAGAATAACTTAACAATTAGCGATCCCAAATCGACAATCCTTATCATGCAAAAGGGTCCAGCAAAAGCAGGTGGAAACTTCAAGTGGTCAGTTGGCGGTAAACCCCTAGAGACGGTGGATCATTTTTATACCTGGGATTTTCTATTTTCCTGAATGACAATAAGGCTCAACAGTTCAACGGAAAGAAACAAAAGATCACAGTGTTGGCCGCACAGGCAGTCTGTCTAAACAAGAAATATGGGTTTTTCTCGATAACCCCTGTGCCTGAGCTTTATTGTAAGAAGGTGGTCCCAGTGGTGACCTATGGAGCCGAGATGACATTCTGTCCTCTCAGAGGGCAATGGATCAAGCTCAATGGTGTGTTTTGGAGGAGAACTATAAAGTTGCCAGCTAGTGTGGCAGCTGTGGTGAAATGGAAAAACCTAAACTTCTTACGAAACATCTATCTGGCGGAAGAGGGATCAACTTGGGTGATCTTAAAATATGGGTTAGAGTTGAAGTCTCCAGCCGATCTCATAAAATGGCACCAACAGTGCCTAGATGTTTTAAAGGCCATTGACTCCTCTGTGGAGTTACTCTTAACAAACCCACTAAAATATAAAAAGAGAGTATGGGAGACCGACTGGATCGAGGTGGTTGACCAAGTTAGGAAGTACCACCTATTTTCGGGTCTGTTGTTAGATGTCAGACCCTACAACAAACTCTGCACTATTTGAAGAAATATATGGGGCCATATTGGCGTGGGTATTGCCTACGCGTTTGGCTGAATTCTTTCCAACTAACAAAACTTTGGGTGCCCATAGTGGAATTTACCACAACCAAAGGTGCTGCAGATTTTGCAAAAGGGCAAATTCTATTGAAATTATATATCTGTTGACGCTTAGTTGCCCTGAACTGATTATGCAATGTCAGACCTATTTCTCGCACCTCGTAAAGAATTTAAATGGTCGCTGGCTGCTATATGCTTTATAAAAGCAGTATTAATGCTTTGTTAGAAATCTTGTTTGGGCTCAGGACTGTGAAATTAGATGTTCAGAGGTCAACCAAGAGGCTGTTCATAATTTAGTTTTAAATACTTAATTGAATTTATAATTTGAGAAGCTGTCATTAGGTTTTTACTTGGTTTTATCAGGGTTGTAATGTAATGTAATATGACATCAAATTGAATCGTGCTAATGTGTTTTGATATTGACGTTAAAGTGTTTTTCTAGTATGCTTTTAATTATGCTCGAACCTGCTATGCTTTTGTTCTTTTATTCTGTTTTAAGGTGTTGCTGTCTTTATATGCAAAAAGTTCATTGTGAACTATAAGACATTAAATAAAAAATAAAAAAATTTAAAAAATTAAAAATCAGCTCTATTCAGCCGATGAACAGAAAGTTAGTGCAAGTTTAACAACAAAGCCGATCTCAGCAATTATTCTAAAAAAAGATCACACTTTAATTCTGCAATACCGACCTATCCCATCTCAGCAATATGTGCTAAACAGATTTTAGTAATGTCCATATTTTGGAAGATGTACAATCTAATGACATACCTCACGTTGAGTTTGTGGAAGATACTAATCCTGGATTAGTGAGATTATGCATCCAATCTGGTGGAATTCATAATATGCTTTGGCAAGCGAGAATCAGTTAGGCTTTATCCTAATTCAAGGCTGCTCTCAGAATCAGATCAGTCCAAGAGGAAAAATTTACTTAAATCAACAGCACAAAGTTTTACAAAATGACAACCACTCCGTTGGAAAGCAAAACAATCATAACCCTCTGTTAAGAGTTAAGTGTACTAGATTTTAGGAGTTGTGTGACCAAGAACCGACTTATGGATAACTTTCAGACAGGCTTTGTTCCTGTATTAGGCACATCTGTAAATCTATTGGCGCTGTTGTTAATTAAATAAAATACAGAGGTCAGTACACAGGGCAAACAAAATACTTGGCATTTATCAATTTTACAACTGTTTTTGATAATATTTCAAGGGATTTATTATTTGAAAAACTGGAAAAAGCTAAATGTCCTATTTACATCCGGGCCCTTACCTCACAATTCTATTCTAATACCTCAATACAAGTTTGTTTAACGCAAGAAGGCCAACTCTGCCAACCAATTATGACATCTAAAGGTTTGAAGCAGGGATGCATTCTTGCTGCAACTTTATTTAATTTTTTCATAGCTGATATTGGCAAATCCTTTAAAGCTGTAGTATTGGATTTCCCTAAGCTAGGTTCATTTGTGCTATAGTGGCTTTCATATTCCAATGACCTGGTTCTGTTGTCCGAAACAACGAAAAGGCTAAAACATCTTCTCTCTGTTAGCTTTAAGTGGATGTTCTTTCAGACTATGGATGCGGTAGTTAATGAGTACCGCTATCTTGGGTTAAACACAAATAATTACTTGGCAGATCTCCCATACTTTCTTGAATTAAGAAGGAAAATGCAAACAGCAGTATCCCAGGGATGATTGATACACAAGAAATATGGGAAGTTTTCCTATAACCGTTTGTTAATTTACTACACACAAAAAGTGGTTCAAATTGTAACATATGGTGCAGAATCCAGGACCAATAAAGGGATATTGACAAATAATCCAGCAAAAACAAAAACTAAGTTGTGGTGGCATGACGGGCAGATGACATGGCAATGTTGCAAAAAATATTAGAGTTATAAAACTGGAAACTTCAACACAAATTCATTGAATAATCCTGAACCACATGTGATAGAATTTCCGGCTGCAAAATATAGATCTATGTTTCTTCAATTAAGGTTAAATTTGTGGCCCAGAGGAACCACCTAGGAGCCAGAATAAATGCACCTGCAGCTGGTAGAGTCTGTCATCACTGTACAAACATCCTCAAACCTGAAACGTTAAAGCACAACTTACTCTATTGCCCAGCACTTTTAAAATTGAGAACATTTTACTTCCATCATCTGTTTTAAGATTTCAGAATGTTAACTCCTGAGAAATGATGGTCTCAATTTTTAGTGGTCACTGTATTGCAGTTACTTTAGCAGTGATGGCATTTTTAGAAATACCACTTTTAGGCTTTGTATGAATTTGATTGAGTCTATTAGGATATACCGATTAATAAGAGTGACATGAATTTCTTTCTTGCTTTTTTCTCAATTTCTCTTCTTTTACTTCTATTAATTATTTCAATTATTTTGCAATGTATTCAAAGTACTATTTGAGATGAAATATGGAAATGCAGCGCATGCTATTGACATACATGACCTACTCCTCGACCAACATCTAGATGTTCTAGTCGTCACAGAAACCTGGCTACATCAAGCCTCCGGCCCCCTACTGGTCCTGGCTGTCCCTCCAGACTATACCATCCTTAGGTCCGACCGCCAGGATACCACAGGAGGAGGAGGACCTATTGTAACCAAATCCACACGGCAGTTCAGATCATGCACTCTAGACCCATTGGCTGGATACAAACTCCTTCTACTCAAACTTACAACTGACTCCAAAACCATAATTAACTTTCTGATCATCTGCAGATCACCAATTAATGCCAACCACCGCAAATCAGATATCCCTTACTCATCACCCCCCCTCCTCAAGCCTAACACAAAATGTATTATCCTAGGTGACATTAACCTTGGATTCAACGACAAACTGGACCATAAAGCTACAGCATTTTACACGACCCTCCAAGAAATCCATGTTACCCAAATAGTCAACTCCCCTCCCATTCCAAAGGAAGAATCCTGGATATGATCCTGACTTTAAAAGTTAGCTTATCACTAGAATCCATCTCTGAAATCACTTGGTGGGATCATTACTTAATAAGCTTCAACATACTGACTCTTAATACTCAGGGTGTGCCTCAACCCACACCTTTCCCTATCACGGTGAGAAACACCTGCAAACGTACAGCAGGCAATCTCACCCCTATCCTGACAGATACACTCGAGACCTACTCAACATCAAATAGCAACCCGATAGTATTTACCTCAATCCATCACAAGTGTCTGAAATCAACCATTGATACAGTAGCCCCGCTTACGTCTAAAATAACCCGCAATGCCAAACCATGCCATTTTTGGTTCAATGAAGAGCTCACTGTTCTTCGATGTAACAAAACAGCGCTGGAGCACTTACATAAAAAGACTAGGGCCTCATTCCGAGTACGGCGCTAACCAATGGCGCTATTAACGCCTTGGTTGACGCCGTACCCGGACCGGCAGCGCCTTGGTGGTTGGCGGAATTACCGCCCCATTCCAAGGTTGGCGGGGCGGTAATTCCCCAATCCCCATTTACCCTTCCCCATTCCCATTCTTGCCCCATAGGGCATAATGGGAGTGGGGAAGGCGTCAATTACGCCACCGTAAATTACGGTGGCGTAATTAACATCAAGGTCCCTTAGCGCCATGGTATTTAACGCCTGCTAAAAGCAGGTGTTAAAAGCACCATGGCGCTAAGGGAACTCGGAGTATGGCGGTAAGGGATTACCGCCACCGCTCTCGTTAGCGGTGGCCGCTATCCCTTACCGCCATACTCGGAATGAGGCCCTCTGACCACGACCACTACAAACGCATTTCTGGTAGTCAACAAAAACTACAAATCAGCTGTCATAGCCCACAAAGCGAAACCCATGAATACTCGCATAAACAACGCCTCTTCCAACAGCAAATAACTATTCTTTATACTTAGAGAACTGGAAGCGCCATCCGCTCCACCATACCCATTCATTCAAGCAAAGCCTGGTGCACCACCATCGAGAACGCACTAGACTCTAAAATGGTCACATTACAAGAGATAATACTATCGAAAAGGAAAATACTGACTGGTAAAAGTACACCCTCCCTTGTGCCCGTCACCAGCACCGCAAAAACAGCCTCGCAATTCAAATTCACCACTGTTTCCTAAGACCAGGTTCTGAACACCATCTCTACACTGAAACATTCCAATTGTAAAGTTGATAGCTTCCCTGCTCACCTAGTCAAACGTTGTGCCCCTACCTTAGTCAACTTCATTAATGCCTCCTTCATCACCAACTCCGTCCCAGCCAGTATCAAAGAAGCTTGGGTAACCCCACTTCTGAAGAAACCGTCTCTGGACTGAGCTATACCCACCAACTACTGACCCATCACTATGGTTCCCTTCTTGTTAAAAATAGTCGACAAAATAGCCTACACCCAAGTACAAGAGTATCTAGAATGCAACCATTTGTTAGGAGCCAAACAATCAGGCTTCCGGCCCAAGAACAGAACAGTAACGGCCCTACTAGACCTCAAAATCCAGATGGACATCATAAGAGACTCTGGGAAACTGTGCATCCAACTCTTACTTGATCTATCTGCTGCATTTGATTTGATGGCATAATAAGTTATGTAATGCTCTGTCAGAAAAGGTCAACTTTTCTACAGAAGCAATTCATTCCCATCACAACGTACATCGAGAGTGCTCATTAGTGATGAGGCTGCCAACCCTATCCCAGTACCCCTAAGAGTCCCCCAAGGTTCATGCATATTTCCCACCTTATAAAATGCCTAAACCAAACTCCTATTTGCAGCTCTTGACCATGGGAGTCATCTACACCAACTTCGCTGATGATACCCAGATCCTCATCCCTATCACAGCTGACCATGAACAAGACTCCATGTCCATTAACAAGATCTATGCCATCATACAAAACTGGATGGCCACTAATAACTTGTGTCTCAATGATGAAAACACTGAGATCTTCATTGTAGGTGTCCCGTCCCGATTAAAAAGGATGAATTCTGACTACTCTGCCATTACCATTGATGGAACACCCATCCCAGTACTCGTACAGGTCAAAAGACTGGGCATCTATCTAGATTCAAACATTACTATGACTAAACACATCAGTGCACTTTCATCCACTACTGCCTACACGGCCAAACTCATTGCACTCAGCCACCAATTTCTTACCCCACAAAACTGCCTCACCCTTGCGCGAACCCTCATACTATCAAAACTGGATTATTGAAATATCATCATGCTAGGAAACAAAAATACTAATCTGGCCAAATTGCAATTGATAAAAAGCAAAGCCTTAAGGGCAGCCTTTGGATTAAAAAGAAGTAACCATATTTACCACATTAGAAGCACACTGGCTACCCATCCAAGCTAGAATCCTATTCAAGTCTCTTATCATCACACACAAATGTATTAACAACGATGCCCCCACATACCTCATTAATAGGCTCACCCAAAAAAGGTCAACTAGATCCCTAGCACACACATATTCATCCCAAGATTCAAGAGCTCCAGGACAGGGAGTGCCAGCTTCCCAGTTGCTGCCCCTAAGATGTGGAGCTCAATTCCTATGCACATTAGAAATGTGCCTTGCCACCAGCACTTTAATAGTCTTGTCAAAACATGCCTATTCAATACATTCTAACCAGTTTCACTGTATCATAAATGCTTGGCCATTTCTGTAACTATTTTATCTCCCAAACTGTGCTGTCATATGTAACCAATTATGCATCTAATCCTACCTGTATTGTAACTTCCTCTGTAACCAGACAAACACTCCTATGAAACCTACACCGTGATACCTCTGGGTTTAGGCATGTAACACATGCTATAAATAAATAAATTAAATTAATAAATGTGTTCTTTTAAATATGTAAATTATGACATTTTTGGTATTGACTGTGATTGAAAGGTTGACATTTCTCTTGTTTAACCAAATAAAATAATAATAATAATCATATTATAATAATAATAATAATCATAATACAAAATAGCCCAACATAGCAACCCTACCAATGACTATACCACTGGGAAATGGAAAGCAACTTGACTTTTACAAAGCTGCTGATTGGCGCAAATATTGTTAGGGGACTCCTCATCCTCTTCCGTACAATGGTTTTGTAATTTTGTGGTGCAAGCGACACTAAAACCTGCCAAATCCAAACGAATCTCCAGTTCTAAGGGCCCTGATATTGAATGTAAATGCAATAATTATCGAGATTCACGTATTAATAATGTATGCCAAGATACAATAACAGCGACATTAAAGAACATGAACGCATGCATACATGTGCACAAAAATAACAAGCTTTCCCTTTCTCCTTTTTCAGGGCTCTTGTCAAAAATGTATATTCCAAATACTTTTAACAATACCAAAAAAAATAACTACTCAGAGTTACTATACAGAAAACCAAAAAGAGAAGCACAATTCTGGTGCGGATGGGAAATTGTAAAATCCCAGATATTACATTTTCAGGCTACTTGCATCATAAACAAAGGGACGTCATGGTTTTGCTGAATTCAATATCCTGTGTTGAAACCGAAAGGGTAATATATCAATGAAAAGATCCCCATCAGCATTCAATACACTTGTTTTGCCTTTTCTGCATAATTACCAAATTCATCAGTTAGCCAAAAGTCCGGTGTTGAAGATGAAGAGGCTTATATAAATTCCCGAACCAACTCAGGCAACACCTGAAAATAAATCACACCATCTGTGGGATGTATTGACCCACTCTGCTATACTATGCAGCCTCAATCTGCTATCTATGGTGCGAGAAACAGCCAAATGGCGGCAAAACTCTTGTGTGCGCCAAAACCTCCAAAACCGTGTTTTTCAACACACAAAAAAGATGGCTGCACAACCTGCTACCCATGGTGCATGTGTGGTGGAACAGAGCACACAATGCAGAAAAAGTGGCAGTGGGCTACATGACAAATAAACATAGAGGGAGCAACAGCACTTTGCAAGTGAAACTCTAAATTCGCCTGTAAATGACATTTACTTTGTTGCGAAACTTCAAAATACCGGTAAATAACACTGCCCAACACTTAAAATCTTGCTTGGCACTAAAATCCATTTAATCTAATGAAGCACTGTGAATGTACAAGGTCCTGAAATGTTAAAAGCAAAACAGTTTCTCAGCAAAACCGGATTGCCTCTGAATGACAGTTCCTGTCGAAAATCTGTGTGCAGCCACACTGGGCTACCTGTGAGTGACAGTAACCTGTTAAATGGGCTCTCCTGATTAAACTTAAAGTTGTCTAAAACTAAAAATCTGCCGGATTAGCAAATATAAAAGGACTGTTGCTGAAAGGAACAGGAATCTCAGTTGTTATGATCCCACAGGTTTAAATCTAAGAATGTAATTTATCTATGTCATCTGATGCAACAAGTTTGTTTTGTGCTGATTTTTAAATCAAGAAATTAAGATTAACTGAGGCTGGCTGGACCTGCAAGAAGTTGAAAAACAGGTTTCTGCTCAAGGGGAGGGCATTCCTCTCAGCAGATGCTCACTGACATATGATAATTGTGGGGTAGGACAGATTTGTGTCTGCCAACAAGGACTGAACAGTGGCAGATTCTCCAGGCCAGGAAATGGATGTGTGAAAAGGTCGTAAACTAGGCTTGCGGAAGGAAATCCCAAAGGTGGGTGGGCTGCTCCTTGCCTCCAGTGACAGACAAAAGGCGGACCATTTGCTGCTAAGAATATGTAATAACCTATAATTTATAGATACTTAGATACTTATAACTTGCTATCAGAAGTGGTGAAAAATATTAAAAAGGGCAGAGTTGTTAATCTCATTTTTGGCCCTACATTTCAAAACCTGGTGGGACTGTGTAGCATATTCTGAACAGGAATGGCAATATATGTGGTTTTATGGGAACTGTATTTATGCTAAAATTGTTAAACCTTGCACACACATCCCTATGGTAAACACGCATATTTGGGTACATTTGGAGAAAGTTTGGAGAATGTTTTCATGGAGAAATGGACAAAATACTGCCAAAAGGCGAAACAAGGTCTCACAGCTGTGGGATTTTGAGGAACAGATACTCCATAAAATATGTAATCATGTTATGTGATTTTTATATAGGTTACAAATGTATAAATATGTATTTTAGACAAAATTTGATTTTGATACTAGTGGCTAGGGGAGGTTTCTAAGGATTGTAAAAACCAAACCATAATCTTGACATCATCTGTCATTGATCCAATCATTCGGGTGCAAGGCGGAGATGAGGCTTTAATCCAATCCCAGTTCACATGGGAAAGTTTAGTTAAGCCGGCCCATACACCCATTTTTGTGATGGCATTGAAAGGATAAATAGAGACATCTGACAACACATAGGACAGACTCTCTCTTCTAATTCCAGCAAAGCACTCTGATCCAGCATTCAACATCCAGCCTTTAGCATCCTTCCTGATGCCAATCACCAGGCAAGTAGTAGCAGAACCATTTACAGTTAGGCCTCTATCCTCAACTAATCCTCAACTAATCCTTACAACCCAGTGGAGCACTGTGGTGTGGGGAAGCATCCTGAAACTATCTGGCTTGCTACCATAATGCTTGCCTGATGAACTCACCATCCCACTGATCTGAAATATCCAGAAACAAAAAGGGCAGATCCAGTGAACGGCCTAGCTGATCCAGTCCCGCGCCTGATGTGCTGTCCTTCCTTGATAGACCGATCCATTGACCAGAATCTTGACGGGCAAAAATCTTAAATCCCAGTGGATTGTGAGTGTTAACAGTACGCTAGAGAACTATTGTATACCTTGCAGTACCTTGTTCCACCCTAATCTCTGAACTATCCACACTTTCATAACAAGTAACAGTGTCAAAATCTTAGTGCTATCTTATTCTGTCTATTTACTAAAGCGTAATTTTCATAGTAATTTTTAATTGTGTAAGTCTCATCCCAAAATCCCACTTCGAGTGTTTGAACTGCTTTCGCAGGGGAAGGTGCTGGGGATCTTTTACTGAAGTCATGAATCATTCTCAGAGCTTACTTCGACCGGACCTGGCAGTCTAGTATTCATGCTCTAGCCTTTAGTAAAAGCATAAGCCATATTTTCTGATTTTGAAGTGAAGTTTTTGTCCATACTCGTGTCTTTATTTCTGAAAAACACATCTCACTAAAACCTCCACAACTTCCTCAGTTTTAAAGATAGAAATGAAATTTCAATTCCCACTGATACCTAACATCCTCAGCTACATCCACAACTAAACTTGCAGAACAGTGTATTTGACCTGTTTTTATCAAAAATCTGTATCTTATTCTGTCTATTTACTAAAGCGTAATTTTCATAGTAATTTTTAATTGTGTAAGTCTCATCCCAAAATCCCACTTCGAGTGTTTGAACTGGTTTCGCAGGGGAAGGTGCTGGGGATCTTTTACTGAAGTCATGAATCATTCTCAGAGCTTACTTCGACCGGGCCTGGCAGTCTAGTCTGCATGCTCTAGCCTTTAGTAAAAGCATAAGCCATATTTTCTGATTTTGAAGTGAAGTTTTTGTCCATACTCGTGTCTTTATTTCTGAAAAACACATCTCACTAAAACCTCCATAACTTCCTCAGTTTTAAAGATAGAAATGAAATTTCAATTCCCACTGATACCTAACATCCTTAGCTACATCCACAACTAAACTTGCGGAACAGTGTATTTGACCTGTTTTTATCAAAAATCACATAGTAAAAGTTTGTCGCGAATTTACATATTGCAAAAGTTTTACACGTGTGAAGTGTCTTTAAATTTTTTCCCACTTTGCCTCTCAGATTCCAAAAGTTTTCCTTTGATTACATCATTGCTTTTGCTTGCTTGCATCTGTTCAAAGAGGTTCCCGTAGAAATGTATAAAACTTTAAGCATTTTTGGACACATTTAGTGTTCAAAGCCATCCTGACAGTTGAAAAGTCAAATCCGTTTTTCTCTTGTGTTTAAGGGGGAAGGTGGGAGTGATATTCTGTTTGTTCAGTATTAATCCTGAGTACCTGCTCTCTCCTCACATCTCTTTAAATTACCTATTGGTGGGTTGAGGGGTGGTGCAGGGGTAACCTCTAACCATAGTGCTATCTGTTCCAAACCAATCCAAAAGTATTCTTTTCTTTGCTGCATTCTTTTTGTGTTCATTAAAGATTCCCAGTGCATTAAAGATATTATTCATTGTTCTTGTCACCCCTTGGTGATGGTTGTTACCTATTAAAAATATAGTGTGATTTTAAATTCTAAATACATAAATAAATATTTACTGTTGCAAATTAGCCTGATTCCTGGTTCATTGTGAAAGGGGGGGGAGTATTTTGAGAAGGGTGTGATATGAGTGTTATATCATTCAGAATATTGAATTTATAGATAAAAATAAATAAGGGTTTCATTTGTGCACTACATGCTGGGCAACACTTGGGTGTGTGCTTGATTGAAACCCTTTGCACATCAAACAAACATCAACACCATGAGGCTCTAATCCACAATTGCTCACAATACACATTTGTACACAGTTTCCTAATCATTAATTCCATGTGATCCATTAGGTGACCACAGTTAGCACTTTAGAGTTTCATGTAGAGTCTCATCAAACCAGTGAATTGAAATTGAGTAACTCTTATAATAAACCAGGCCTCTAGTTAATAACACATTTTGTGGTACATCCGTAACTGCTCTGAAACTCACAGGTTCTTCTTTTTCTTCATCCAAAGATGGTGCTTTAAAGAGATACATGATCTCTTTGCTGAGGTACTTACCATTAAAAATTAACTAAAAGTAATTTTAAAAAAATGGTGAATTATCTAAGTTCCGAATCACACCACCCATGAACCTACTTTCCCTAACATATCTTCTGTTTGGTATCTACCTCCCACTAAGGAAAAAGTAACATTGGGGGACATAAGAAGTGAATTTTTTTAAAGCTGCTCCTAAGGATTTACAACTAATGTTCTTTTCCTACTGTGATTGAGCAAATAAGGTGCCAACATCCCCCCCATAAAAGCACAAAAGAAGCCTGCTATGGTGAGACCTCCGGCAATTTGTAGAGAATAACAACCCAACTCAGTTCCGCCAAGTCACAATCTAACTCTCTAGAACAAAACTATGCACTGCTTAAGATCTGTAAGAAGATGTTGCTCTCTTAATCATGATGACATCCTCAATGTCTCTCAACATGAAGACCCTTTACACTTAAGATATGAATATCATTGTATTCAGTCAAGAACAGATTTCTGGATATAGTTTCAGGCTCTATGGAACCAGATATTGTTCCTTCAAAGGGCTATAATATTCAAATTAAGCCACATTTTCCTTTAACATTAAATGCCCAATTCCTTCTGTTTGTAAGCATCAAGAGAGTATTCAAACACATCTCCCACAGCAACCTTATTATATAGATAGTTTATTCTAAGAGGTTCTGGTATCAGCAGATGATGGACACCGCTTGACCTTACTTCATTGAATAACCTTAAAGACACCCTTTTTATGTACTAAAAATCCAATCAGGCCACCACCTGGATCATAGCAGGCATAGCTGGCTAGTTAGTTCATGACTGTTGGGTAGAGATTGTAAGAGAATCTGAGAGCATCGCTTACCAAGAAATCTGGACAATATCCCCACATTATATTGAAGCCACTACATGCTATATAGGGTTCTACCAACAGAAATTCCTAAAGGAAGACTGTGTGAAGGGTAGACACTTTGGATTAAATCAGATTTGTTTAACTTAAATGAAAATATTACAACCAACTCTTCCAATGTGCAGGATTCAGCACAGTAATTGGTATTCAGTTTCCGCCTGGTAGTTATAAATGTTTACCGCAGACCACAGGGCCCAATTGGCATGCACATGTTAATGGACTTGGAAAAAATTATTAAACATCGGTTACTACTCTTTAAAATAGAGGAAAAATAATCTGTAATAACCTAAGAGACATAAACATAATGTTTCACCCATTGATACCATTTACAACATATCTGAAGATGAGGGTTGTCTTTGGAAAATTCTCATCTAAGTACTCCTTTCCTAGAACTAAACAATGCATAGGTATGGAGGTAGTCCAGTTATGGTACAGACGAGGATTTAGGGTTGGCAATTCCTGCCTTACAGGTGATACCCCAGACAGCTTATTTATAAATAGAACCATAATTCCAGTCATTTAAAGTACGTAATAGTTGACCTCAAAAATTGGCATGTTGTAAAGGCTTGGTGGTAATTAACAGGCATAGGCATGACCACATTCCAGTTTTGCTAGATATTTGATTGTTGGGGCAACATCCTCTGACAAATAACTAACAAACATCACATCTACATAGATCTAACAACAGGAGACATGCATTTGGAGAACCTGGAACTGGAAGGACTACTCTGGTGTTATACAAACAAATATTAACATTTTAGACTTTGGGCCTCATTGCGGTTCCGGCGGTAGCCCTGCCGGTGCTACTGGCGGGTTGCTGCTAGACCCATAATATTTTATCAGTGCCTGATTTCCCGAGTCCGGCAGGCCAGAAGTCAGGTGCCGGCAAATTGTAAGTCCCCATTCCCATATGGGAGTGGGGACACAGAAGTACCAGCACCATTAGCAATGGTGCTTCTGTGACCAATCTGCCTACCATGGCTGTTGCGTGGCTGGCAGGGTCAGGCACAGCACCCACGGCAGGCAGACTGCGAGTTTTCTGATCCAGAAATAAGGGTGCCGGTGAATTTACTGGCACCCTTGTTTCCAGACTGGCAAACTTAGAATGAAGCCCTATGTCTTACTTCTCCTCGATGGAGTACATCCGGTAGTGGCCAATCTATGGTTTGATAAAGAGTGTAAGTCAAGCAAGATGAACATATTGAAATTACTGAAAACCAAAAGATGGATAGGTGATTAAAATTACTTAACATGAGCGTAGTAACCTTTTTCCCAAGAAAAAGACGATCTCATTGGTCACAAATAGAAGATCCTTAATTCTACATTGGAACTAATCACTCAGAGATTTCTGGTGAATTATTTCCTGGGACATGGATTAAAGAAACATATCACTGGAATCATGCATCCCAGATCATCTGTGAATAACACATTTCAACTCTCTTTATGTGAACAATTGTAGAATTCTGATTTCAAATGGTGCCAACAGATTTAATTGTCCTTCAGTGACATCAACAGTGAATGAAGCACCAAATGCAATATCATCACAATGCTCTGGCTAGACCTGTTTAGAAATGAGGTGTGAATAAAGGCCACCTATTTGATCTTGCTTTTCAATTCCATATTTATCTTGTACTCTGACACTGCTTCTTGGCAAACAAAAGAAATTTTCACAATCTGTAAAAAAAAAAGCCAGCTGTGATTCTATGAGCAATTATTCACTAATTCCGCTCCTGAATTACGCAGGCATGATTTTTGGGAAAGCCATCTTAATCCAACTAGATGATTGGATAACCTCATAAAAGGTCATCATAACTCTCCAAGCAGGATTACGAAAGGGATCAGTACAATGGACCATGCTCTTAGACTTTCACTATTAATTAATAAAATTGTGAACCTTACAAATCATAATCTTTATTTTGCATTTGTGGACATTCCTACTGCTTTGAATGCAGTTTTCCGATCGGTACTATGATCAACGCTTGCACATATGGAAATGTCTTCCCATATTCTAAATGCAATATTACTATCATATTTAGAGATATCTAAATGTCAAATGAAGTATAATGGGTGCACATACAGCCCGTTTATGGTGGAAAGAAACTGATACACTTATTTTAAGTGGTTCAACAATCACCATCCTGCTATTCACGGGCAACAACAATCTAAATATCTAAAACATCTAAATCTAAAATGCCACCTGGGCTCAGTAATCAATTTGATCTTTTTTCATCAATCTGCCAGGCCATGGGTTTAGCTATCAACTTTGGACAAATGCAATGCCATGTATTGGCCAAAAGAAAAAATGGTGTATGATTAGCACCAAAATCAATGAATTTCAGGTTGTAGATGTAACCCTCTTCGACTACTTAGTCTTGAAAATAACTCAAACTGGCTTCTAGAGACACACATTTGTAAAATGCACTATTTAATGATAGTTCTTTCAAGCGCAGCTCTGACAATCTCTCAACTTTAAGGCAACACAGTGATGACCCCATCTTTAGGAATTTATAAAATGAAAGCCTGCCATGCTTGTCTGTACCAGGAAGAGATCTGGGGCCACAGGCATCACATTATACTGACCAGGAACAAGAATATTCTTTTGTAAAATGTATCTATAAAAATACAGGTACATTGAATAATCCTTGTTGCGCTAATATTGAAATGATTTTCACTTCTTTACAACGTAGAACAATGTACTATATAAAAAGCTGCATTTGGATTATCTGACACCCTCCAAGTATGTGCCCTATGCAAACTATAATATCCCAAAGTTGCACTTGTTTCAGTAATTCCAAATGCATACTAAAAAGGGTTACTTGATTAAAACCAAAGTGCTCTGTGATGAATCTGATAGTGTCATTACTTTTTTCCTGTTGGTGATCTCTCCCCACGTGGCACGAGGACAGCAGCCATTACCTGATACTGACCCAGGGGGTGGATATATAAAGGAGGATTACATGGGGGAGACAGCCTTCAGGGGAGCGTCAGGGCACCATCAGATGAGAAATGATATCCCCCTTCTTATTTTGAGGATACCTCTTCAATTCCCAATGCCTTAATGGCAAATTGTTATACCTCCCCTCATCTACGTAGGTAGGGTAAAGAAGACCGTTTCACAAGATGTGCATGTAAGCCATCAAAATCTCACTTTAAGACTCATGAAAACACCTTCCAAGACTCAGGGGTAATTCATGGATTATTTGCGCTGAAAAAAACAGTATTTGTGTGCCATTCTGCCCGCAAATCCCCATTTGTTAAACAGAGATTTGCGGGCAGAATGGCGCACAAATCCCATTTTTTTGGCACAAATAATCCATGAATTACCCCCTTCATGTCATCCAAATCTGACTTGCCCTTAAATATAACTGAGAATATTTACCCAGATGTTACATGCAAATCATCAAAAATGGACTTCCATTCCAATGAAGATGATCAGGGAAGTGCAGAACAAAGAAGGCTAAAATCACAATCTGCACTTTAGTTTGGTGAGAGCATACCTGTGGCCATGAAATTTAAACAAGCAAAGCAGCTGACAGAAGCACACTGCTGGTGGGAGAAAGCTACTTCACTCAGTATCAACCGAGAGAACATGGGGCTGCAGAGAGTCCTGTGGAGCCAACTGGCTTGAGGGCCAGGAAAAGGAATGCTGACCGTGAGAGAGAACACGCCGAGGGAACGCCAGAAGCCGATGGAGGGCTCCTGGGCATTTGTAGGTTTTGAGAGGCAGCATTTGCCTTGCCGAAGTCAGAAATGAAGCAGAAAAGCCCAGCAGGAACTGCAAAAGGCAGAAAAACCAAGAAATGGAGCAGCGAGAAAGAAGGGAAACACCAAACGACCGCCACTGGCTTGCCGCTGGAAGAACAGTGTACTCCAGCAAGAGCTGGTGAGTTCACCCAAGTGAAGCAGGGACTCCGGGGCATATTGGCAGCCATGCCAAACTTGAATAATTGTTAATGATGCAAATGAAGCCCATGGGAGAGAAAGAGCAAGTGAGCATTTTGGGAGTTTTTGCAATACACATATAAGAAAAGCCCTGGCAGGATAGTATTTCATGCAGATAAAGCAAGCATGAGAATTTCAAGTTTGAAAGTGTGTGCAGAGCCCACATGAGAAAAGCCCTGGCAGGAGAGTTTACCAGGCAAATTGGAAGTGTGTGCAGGGCTCACATGAGAAAAGTCCTGCCAGGAGAGTGTAACAGGCAAATTAAAGCAGCAAGAAAAATATATACATAAGAAAGCCCTGGCAGGAGAGTATATTGTGCAGGTGCAAGTGTGCTCACATAGGAATGTCCTGGCAGAAGAATATGCCAGGCAGTTGCAAGCGTGTTCATTTAAGAAAGCCCGGAAGGAGAGTGTACCAGGCAGTTGCAAGTGTGATTATAAAAGAAAGCCCTGGCACGGAAGCACACCAGGCAAGGACAAGCTGAACAGAGTATATAAAATATATCTCCTAAAGAGGTCCTGAGTAGGATATATCAGGACCAGCAAAAAGGATGTTTGCAACCAAAGAGAAGAGGAGTGAGAATCTGGCAAAGGAGTATGCGAGGTATCCTACCGTGATACAAACTTACAGCCAAGTTGTTCTGTGTACCAGTTGAATTTTTGATCTAGAGAAGAGGAGTGAAAACCTGGCAATGAAGTATCCCAGGTATCCTAATGAGCTACATACTTACATCTAGTACCCCAGGAATCCTACCAAGATACATACTTAAAGCTAACTGTTTTTTTTCTCAGTAGTATTGTTGATCAAGAGACGAGGAGTGAAAACTTTCAGGGTAGTACACCAGGTATCCTAACAAAATAAAGACAAAAAGATACATTATTTTGTGTACCAGTTGTGTTGTTGATCAATGAAAACTCAAAGAACTAATATTCTTGAATATAAAACCGAGTGAACAGACATCCAAGGGAAGGGAACCACCCTCCGGAATAAGGAACACAATCCTTCTGGAACGTTTGTGCAGCAGTTACGCATTTTTTCTTTTTGAAAGTTTATACTCTACCGAGGCCAACAACATTACCTTTTTCACCTATTATTTAAATTTCGTCAGAATGTGTGTGCAAGAATAGTACTTTGGTCACAGGATGTTTTATTTTGGACATACTGACATCCGACTAACCGTTAGCTTTGTTTGATGTAGGGAAACACCTATTAGTTTAGGGACAGAGAGGCATTTCCCAAATCCCCTTTCTTTAGTCAATAAAAGTTTATTGCCAAAAACATAAGTCTTTGTGTCTCATTCCTGGTTCCTCACAGTTCTGTGTATATCATTACTCACTTAATTTAGAATGATATAGCAGTCATGTATGTCAATTCATATAATGTCCTTGCATTCATACCTCATCCACATTTATCATCAAAGAATCAATTCAATTCATATTTTCATTCAAAGTCCAATTTCTCAATATTTCACCATATGTGATTACAATGATTATCCTGTATTCTTGTCCATACAATTTAATTTACGATCCATCTACAGTTTCCCGAAAATTATTATGTTTCAGAAACACTTTCCAAATTCATACATATTTATTCTTTTGTGTCTAATTTCCATGCAATTTCAAATTATGTCAAACTATGCTAATGCTTTATGTTAATACGTGTTTCTCTTAGTGGTCACTTGTATATCTCCTGACCATTATTGCGCTCCTTCAAGGATTCATTCCTCATTCAACACAAATCAATGTCCTTTCATATTTAATAACATATCAATTACTTGACCCAACATAATGAAGAGAAAAAAATAATTCAAAAAAGCGAAATGACATGAATTAGTCAATTAATTGCACCAAATTAATCTCAGAGTCTTCACAATTCTTCACTTCATTATTGAATTAATCTTATCATTGAAAATCGGATTTAAATGCAATACTCAGGCCGTCCTTCGCATCCCACACACAAAAACAATTTTTATTCCAAACATTAGCCCAAAAATATAATGTTATCTTTCCCAAACCAAATGAATTCTCTAACTACTTGAATGTATATACATTCTAATTGCCTACCTGAATTGTAATGTTGTGTTTTTCTCATGTGATGGATAATTTCTACCATCTATCTATTTGAAATTTCTGCAATATTTCTATCCTTTGTTATGCAGTATAAACTACAAGTTCAAAAGGAAAGGTGTCTGTGATTAGGCATATTATTTATGTATCTGTGCTGCAATTCACCATACTTCTCTCAATTGCCCCTGTTAATTTATCCTAACCTTATCTTTTAGATTAATAGATTTTTCCTCAAAAATAGTATTTCTCCCATGTAAGGTAAACTATTCTTATTGCATGCTCTGCAAGGAATAAAGCACAATTCATGTGCTTAATACCACACAACTCTTTTCACTTAAAAATGTGTGTACAAACTTATTTTAATGCTACCTACCTTTTCCAGCATCATACATGCTAGTAGTAGTCCAACTAGCTGGTAGTCCAAGAGCAAAGGAAGTCATTTTGAATCACCATTTATAGCATGCTTGCCATCATCAAAAGGAGACCTTCACCCAACTCAATCCATCTCAAGCATCATCTTTGAATGGGGATGGTGTTCATTAGGTTAGATAGACTAGCACTAACAGCTTATGATATGGAATTTCTTTCTTCATTTCTAACTCCCTAATAATTAATATTACACATGGGCCTCATTACAACCCTGGCGTTAAGGGGTCAACGGCGCCGTAAAAGGCTGCGGCGCCGTTAAACCCTTAACGCCCGATTCACACTTTAACGCCTGCTTTTTGCAGGAGTTAAAGTCCAACCCGCTAAGGGACCTTGGTGCTAATTACGGCACCGTAATTTACGGTGCCGTAATTAGCGCCTTCCCCATTCCCATTGAGCCCTATGGGCCAAAAATGGGAATGGGGAAAGGGCCATGGTGAATGGGGATTTACCGCCCCACCAACCTTGGAATGGGGCGGTAAATCCGCCATCCACCATGGCGGAATCCGGCATGGACCATGGTGCTAATAGCACCATGGTCCAACGCCAGGGTTGTAATGAGGCCCATTATATTCCTGTTACTAACCAAATCATTTTTTTTTATTCAATGTACTTTATTGAATATTTTACAAACATCTTATCTGTTATCAAAGACCTATCCTGATCCACCTGCTCATGTCAATTACACTTCCTATTAAATCATATCATACTGAACTTAAGTGAAAGACAGGTATGCTGGTAATGCATTTGATCTCCAAACATCATTATTTGCATATGCTTCACCATTCCAAATGGCAAGGGATTGGAACCTACAATGAATATTTATATTTGATTTTCAGAACTCTAAATTAATTAATACTAGGCAAAAATGATCTGGGTTCAAAGCTTTTGATGTACTGTAAAATAAAAAGGTTATTTTGGCTTCTTGGTGTGTCCTCCTCGATTATCTCTCAAAATTCTTTTGATCCGACAGAAGCGTATCTTCCCCTTTTGGTGATAGAGCAGAACTTACAACAACAGAATTGTCTTACAAAGTATCCACAAGTAGTTCAACATCACATCACAACAACAGACCCAAAGGATAAACAGGAGCTACTTCTGTTACTGGTATTGTGTGTAACACACCAAGTTTATGAAAGGCTTTGCATCAGTGGTTGAACCTTTAAGAACATTCATGAGAAAGGGGGTGAAGTTTGAATGGATGGTGAGACAACAAGAGGCTTTTGAAAAAGCAAACAAATGTATAATTTGAGCTCCCACGTGCCCAAACATTTGACATGAGAAAGAAGACAATAGCAACAGTATTTGCCAGAGGATGAACAGATGGGAGAAGAAACTGCCAGTTTTGCTTCAAGGACTCTCTCATAGGCAGAGAGAGATAATTCAGTCATTGAGAGAAAGGAGTTGGTGGGTGCATGGGGTGTACAACATTACAGACAGTTTGGGGACCACAATTTACATTAGTCACAGACCTTAAGCATTTGCTTAAAATAATAAGTGGAGGTTATGAACAGAGTGCAACATGCAGACTGTTCAGGATTGCTTTCAGACTGATTGAGTATAATTATAAACAGGAATTTAAGGAGGGTCAACATAATAAAGTAGCAGATTGTTTCTCTGGATTACCAGTTATGACATAGGGAGAAGAGGAAATAATGCTGGATGGTCTAATGCCAACTGCTGAAATGTGTGTGTTGGCTGGTTCTTTGATAACAAGAGAAATGTGGATGTCTGCACAGCAAAATTATAATATAATTCAATAGGTTTGCAAATATGTATAAGAGGACTGGCCATTAACAAATAATCAGAAGGGGGAGTTAAAACCATTTAGCATAGTGGCAGAAGAAGTATTCACAGAAGGAGGAATATTGAGGAGGGGACAAAAACGTGCTCATGTTGGGTATTTGGGTGTGACCGGAATGAAAGCCTTGGTAAGAGAAAATATTTGTTGGCCAGGTATTGGCAGAGTAATTGACAGATATGTAAGGGGCTTCACTCAATGCAGCATCAGTGGTAAGGTGTTAGTTACCAGAACTCCTCCGTTTGTACTCTTGGAAATACAGAAAGAACCTTGGGCAAGGGTGTCTATGGACATAGTAGGAACATTTCATGGAGCCAGGGCACAGAGAAGGAATGCATTAGTGTTGATGGGCTATCATAGCCACTGCCTGGAGTAAAATATGTGGGGGAAGTTACCACGGATGTGGTGATAAAATGTTTGCAGGAAATATTTCAAAGGGACGGTGCTGCAACATGTGTGGTGATTGTAATGATCTATGCATACAGGGTACGAAAGCATCCCGATACAGGAAAGAATCTGTTTGAATTGATATGGAGAAGATCCAACAGAGATGCCAGGTGTCCTGAATGAATTTGGAACATATTAGGTAGCAGAGATCATGATTCGCTTAAGTGTACGGATTATGAGCTAGTAGAGAAAAAGAAGAACACGATGAAGGAGAGTTATGATCGAAAGAATGGAGCAGGATATTTGGATATCAAAGTGGGTGATGTTGTTAAGGTTAAGTTTCCATATGGTGTATACAACATTGAATCTAAATTTAGAGCCCCAGTCAAAGTGTCTAAGGTCACGAATTCAAGCATGATGCCAATTGATGGACAGTGGTGGAGTTTGAGCAGGATTGCTCAATTCTAAGGGTGATTAGCAAAAGGGTGTTTGTCCGAAAAGGGGAAGATGTGTTGTGTCTACTTATCAATGTTAGGTGAGCACATGCAATGGATGGAATAATTTGTATGTGAGTGAGGGTTGCAGAATGTTGAGAGGGAGATGAGTGCTGGTGGACAGAGGAGGAGGCCAGTTGGCCACTTACTGCAACTTGCAGAAGACAATACATATATGAAAGAACACACTCTGTTTCCTGTGGATCATCATGCATGGTGAGCCTGCCGAGGAATATAATAAAAGAATAGACAAATAATGATGTAGGGGGATCTAATGTATTACCGGCACACCTGTTTTCCAAATAAGTTGGGTGTGATATGATTTAATAATACGTTTAATTGACCTAAGAAGTGGAATCATGATAGGCCTTTGAAAACAATTAAGATTTTTATAAAATATTCAATAAAGTAAATTGATTACAAAATGAATTTGCGATAATAATGTTAGGAAGTTAGGAATGAAGAAAGAAATTCCATATCACAAGGTGTTAATGCTAGTGTATCTAACCTAATGAACACTGATCCAATTGAAAGATGGAACTTGAAATAGACAGAGTTGGGTGGAAGTCCTCTTTCTATGATCTCCAGTATGCTATCAATGTTGATTCAAAATTGCGCCCATTGATGTTGGAAAAAAGAATGCTATTTGTTTATCAAGACACGGTTGATGCTGGAAAAGGTAGGTAGCATTAGAATAATTTTGTACATCCATTTATGAGGTGAATAATGTGTGTATTATAAAGCACATGAATTGTGTTTTTGTCCTTGCTTAGAATGAAATAAGAATAGTTTACCTTACATGATAGAAATACTACTTTTGAGGAGACATTTATGAATAAGATAACTTAAGAGTAAATGATGAATGGGAACAAAGAAACATATATAATATGCCTAATCACATACACCTTTCCTTTTGAATTTTTGGTGTGTTCTGCTTAACAAAGGATAATAAATAGATGGTAGAAATGATCCATCACATGAGAAAAATACAGGAATAAAATGCAGGTAGGTAATTAGAATGTCTATGCATTCAAGTAGTTAGAGCATTTATTTGGTTTAGGAAAAATAAAATTACAACTTTGGATTACGGTTTGTAATACAAATGCTGGGTTTCTTCTTATTACAATATGTTCTTTGCGGGAGTGCTAGCACTGCATGATGTGTTTTCACTGATAAGATCAATTAAACAATGCAGTGAAGATGTATAAAGACTCTGAGATCAATTTGGTGCAATTTATTGACTAATTATTGTAATTTTTTTTTTTAATTATTCTTTCTCTTCCTCATATTGGATAAATTAATGTATATGTTATTATATATTAAAGGACATGGATTGTAGGGTGATGAGAAATTAGGCCTTGAAGAAGCTCATTAGTGGCCACGAGATATAAAAGTGAACAGTTCGCAAAACATGTGTCAGCATAAGGCAGTAGCATAGTTTGACAGAATTGGAAAATGCATTGAAATAAAATACAAAGAATACATGTATGAAATTTGGAAGTGTTTTGAAACACAATAATGAATATTCGGTTAACTGTAGATGGATAATAAAATAAATTGTATGGACACAAATACAGGATCATTGCAATCAAATATAGTGTAAGATTGAGGAATTGGACATTGAATCAAAATATGAATTGAATTGATTCTATGATGATAAATCTCATGAGCTATGAACACATGGAAGTAATATGAATTAATGCACAGTACATGTATAGAATTCTAAATCCAGTGAGTAATGATATACACAGAACCCTTTGGTTATAATCAAGTGTTTCTTTTTGGTATAAATGGTTAGATTTTTTAAACAAGTTCAACTTTGGGATATTATCTAGTTTAACAGGTTTTTGTAAAACAAATGTTGGGTCTTCTATCCGTACAATACATGTGGAACTTCAATCTAGGTATTGCTACAAATCCATCCAGTTTTATATTGGAGGAAACTTCGGACAAATCCTTATTTGGAAGTTTGCAGAGATGTTCCTATTGAAGTCTTGAACCTGAAATAAGCCTATATTTACACTGGTTCAAACATTTTATAGAAAACATAAGAACATTAGATTTGACACACACACTGTTTGGGCACACCAAGTGCATATGATTGATATTCCATCGCAATGGACAAAAAGAAGTTTCCAAATTGCCATCTTCAGTGTTGGTGTAGTATGCCTACTGCATATCTATATATTGAAGTAACACCACTTTATGAAAAGTACCTTGATTTGATTGATATTTCCTTTTCAAATATTTTATTTCTGAAACTTGGATTACAAAATGTACCACTTGTGTTTACGATTAATCATTGGCACTGGGAGCAGCCAAATTTGTGTTCCTCTTGTAGCCTAGTCAAAGAAATGATCCATCATATCTTGTTCCTCTGCAGAGGTCTCTTGGAAATTTTAAAACCATTGTCTTAATTTTATCTTCAGTATTTACGGTGCCTAATTGACTGTTAGCAGCTTCTTTTAATTAACTGTATTATTTATGAAAGATGATTCGGATGTAACAAGCTATTATGAACTATACTAATATGAATTGTATTCAGCTTTAATCTGAAGCTTATATTTGTCTACTGTTTGGGCCTTCATGTTTTTTGGTTGAATGCAGCTAACCGAAATGAAAGGTTGATCGTAACTGCTGGGGCTTTCACAAAGCTGACAGAAGAGCACTACTAAAAAGCATTGACCAAAACAAACGTTTTGAATGATGTATTTAGACCATTTCCATGCTTTGTCAACTAAAGGTATTTAGAAAAACGCATGCAAATTTGAATGATCAGGGTACAGCCATATTAATATAGGGAAACCTTTAATAAGGCTGAACCTAATTTGGATTATTGTTCTACACAACATTATAACGCTTTCTTCATATGAATGTATTAACAGGGTAATTCATGGAAATTCGCACAAAAGTGGTGCAGGCGGCTGGCGCACAGTGTTCCCGTGCGATAGACTGCGCCAGCCGCGTGCGATAAAATCCATTTCAGCGCACAGCGTATTCATGGATTTTAGCCTCCAAAACCAGCCGTGGCGCAGAGTGGCGCAGCGACCCTGCAGCAGCACCAGTTACGCCCCCAAGAACGCCCTTGCGCAAAGAAAAGGCATCAAAATCCCCAATCCAGCGCAAAGGTCTGCGCCAACCCAAAACCAGTTTACCGGACTGCCAAACAGCAAATGCCAAGCGGGGAACGTGTATTACGGGTTTTGCGGTAACTTCCACACGCGAAAGGGCCAGTGCGTGCGGGGTACGTGTATAACTGGGGTTTGCGGGAAGTTTCACAAGCGATTGGCCTGGGTACGTGTATTTCAGGTGTGCGTGGGAAGTTTCACACGCGATTGGCCTGGGTACGTGTATTTCAGGGGTGCGCGGGAAGTTTGACACGCGAATGGGCTGGGTACGTGTATTTCAGGGGTGCGCGGGAAGTCTCACACGCGAATGGGCTGGGTACGTGTATTTCAGGTGTGCGCAGGAAGTTTCACACGCGATTGGCCTGGGCACGTGTATTTCAGGGGTGCGCAGGAAGTTTGACACGCGAATGGGCTGGGTACGTGTATTTCAGGGGTGCATGGGAAGTCTCACACGCGAATGGGCTGGGTACGTGTATTTCAGGGGTGCGAGGGAAGTCTCACATACGATTGGCCTGGCTACGTGTATTTCAGGTGTGCGCGGGAAGTTTCACATGCGATTAGCCTGGGTACGTGTATTTCAGGGGTGCGTGGGACGTCTCACATGCGAATGGGCTGGGTACGTGTATTTCAGGGGTGCGCGGGAAGGTTCACACGCGATTGGCCTGGGTACGTGCATTTCAGGTGTGCGCAGGAAGTTTCACACACGATTGGCCTGGGTTCGTATATTTCAGAGGTGCGCGGGACGTCTTACACGCGAATGGGCTGGGTAAGTGTATTTCAGGGGTGCGCGGGAAGGTTCACACGCGATTGGCCTGGGTACGTGCATTTCAGGTGTGCGCGGGAAGTTTCACACGCGATTGGCCGGGGTACGTGTATTTCAGAGGTGCGTGGGAGGTCTCACACGCGAATGGGCTGGGTACGTCTATTTCAGGGGTGCACAGGAAGTTTCACACGCGAATGGCCTGGGTACGTGTATTTCAGGGGTGCGTGGGAAGTTACACACGCGATTGGCCAGGATACGTGTATTCCAGGGGTGCGCGGAAAGTTTCACACGCGAATGGGCTGGGTACGTGTATTTCAGGGGTGCGTGGGAAGTATCACACGCGAATGGGCTGCGTATGTGTATTTCAGGGGTGCGCGGGAAGTTTCACACGCGAATGGGCTGGGTACGTGTATTACGGGGGTTGCGGGATGTCCTACACGTGAATTGGCAGTGTGGATCCTCCCAGGTGTTCCCTCTACACCCTCCACGGCCCCTTCAGGCAGCCCACACCACAGTGGACTACCCTGCACCCCTGGTCATGTCCCGCAGGCAGCCCATCCACCATGGCCATGCCTCCCAGCAAAGCCACATGTCACCTTGCACTACTGGCCACCAACTCATGTCCCCCTGGACCGCCACCCCCCACCAGTGTGGGGCACCTGCCAGCAGGCCCCCACTCATGTCCCCTTGCACACCCACCCCCCAGCAGTGCGGGGGACCTGCCAGCAGGCCCCCACTCATGTCCCACTCATGTCCCCCTGCACCCCCACCCCCCAGCAGTGAGGGGCACCTGCCAGCAGGCCACCACTCATGTCCCACTCATGTCCCCCTGCAACCCCCAGCAGTCAGGGGCACCTGCCAGCAGGCCCCACTCATGTCCCCCTGCACCCCCACCCCCCAGCAGTGCGGGGCACGTGCCAGCAGGCCCCCACTCATGTCCCACTCATGTCCCCCTGCACCCCACCCCCAGCAGTGAGGGGCACCTGCCAGCAGGCCCCCACTCATGTTCCACTCATGTCCCCCTGCACCCCCACCCCAGCAGTCAGGGGCACCTGTCAGCAGGCACCCACTCATGTCCCCCTGCACTCCCACCCCCAGCAGTCAGGGGCACCTGCCAGCATGCCTCCACAAATGTCCCCCAAACACCACGCCATGACTCTACAGACCCATGGTCCTAATGCTAACCCAAATCCCAACCCTCCATCCCCCAGTGCAAACACCCAACGATCCACTGCACCCACTCCCTAGTAAATCACCCATTCCATGATAGTCTGAAAAGAACCAGCATGCCCATCAGCAAATGTCCTACAGAGCCACACAGTTGCAACACATTACTGTGCCAATGCTCATGGAGACATGCACCAAACCATCACTGTACACCACACCAATAATGTAGAATAAATAAATGTATTAAAAAGTACAACGGGCATGTTCACTGTCCCCGAGGTCTTGCAGGGATAATGCAGTGTCCAGCTCCAACTCCCTGCGAATACCCTCGAGGCACTCAGCCCGCCTCAGCACCCTCCGCATGGAGTTCTCTGCCCTGACCATTGTGAGCCGTTCCTCCTCCGCCTGCCGCCGCTCCGCACCTATCTGCTAGCCCAACCGCTCCCACATGGAAGACACTCCCATTCCAGGGTTCTCCTGCCCTCCGGCCGATGCCTGCCCCTCTGATGTTGATGGCCCCGAGCCCTGATGCCTCCCACGTCGAGCCTGCCGCTGCCTCCGACGCAACTGCCTCTGCCAGCACGACGGCATCCAGGCTGATGGAATCCACCGACGCCGTTGTGCATGTGCACTGCCCGATGATGCCGTCACATCCTCCATCTGCTGGGGTCCAGTTGCTGGTGTGTCCACCCCTGCTGGACCTCCGACTCCCGACTGTGGCAGGGATGGGATCCCCACCGAGCTGGCTGCGTTGGTCGGGACAGGTCCACAGGGGGCCCTCGTGGAATCTAGGCTGGAAGACGGCATGGAGAACGACTGGCGCATAGCCTCCACAGAGGAGGAGAGGGTCGCCAGAGTGCCCGACACACGTAGTAAACCCCCGACCATGGTCGCTCCCAACTGGGCCACGTTGGCACAGTGCTCTTCATGATGACGGGCGTGCTCCCCCCGGAAAGCACGCACCTCATCACGAATGACACCCGTGTGCAACGAGACACCAATCAGGACCTTCTCCATAAGGGCAGGGGTCCCCTCGTCCGCAGGTAGAGGAGTGTCAGATGACATGGACTACCTGCGGACCGGCCTGGAATGGGGCATCCCTGCTGGTGCATGGTGGTGCAGTCACATTGTCAGGGACAGTGACATGCACAGGCCCTTCCACGGCGACCTGTGCTGCCTCCTGCCCCTGCCCCTGGGCTGCACCACTTGCACCAGCAGGGATGCCCCCACCAGACCCCATGTGCGGCTCAGTAGCGGCTACCTCCTCCTCTGTGGAAACCACCAACCTGGATGGCTCCACACCGTCTTCCACCGTTGCAAGCCCCTGTGGGGGCTCACCCACCCCTTCCACTGCAGCCGTGGGGGCATCCCCGCTGCTTGGCTTCACAGCGCCATCTCCGCCCTCTTCTTCACTTGGCGCTGTGTAGGGGGAGACATAGAACACAAGCATCAGGGTACTGTACAATGGTCCCCTAGACAGGAAGCAATAGCAGATGAGTGGCACTGTCAAACATTACTTCCATCATGTCCCTCCACAACACATGGGTCAGTGCAGGCAAAACACATGCAGTAACAGGCATGGCGCATGCCATGGACATTAGCATACATGTCCAAGGGACTCTTGAAACATACAATGTTGGTTTGAAACTCACATGCATCATGGGTCATGCCTATCACATGCACACACCTCAACATAGTTTCATCCTTCTGGACTCATACACCCCAGACACAGTGGATACAAGGATGACTAGGCTGCATCAGTGAATCCAAACATTGTCACAGACATGTGTCATGCATCCATGGCATGACACATGCCTCTGGGGTTGCCATGTCGGGCACTACACCATCTGGCACCACTGGCAACCCCCAGCCAGAGAGGCAGAGGGCCACCAGCTTCACTGCCACTGAAGTTGGTGTCCTGGTGGAGCAAGTCCTGGGGCAGTATGATGCCCTCTACGGAAGTTATCGCGCCGACAAGGAAGGACGGACCTGGATCTGGACAGACATTGTGACTGCCATCAACGCGGAGGGGGTGGCAGTCCGCCTATTCCATCATGTCAAGAAGCGCTGGGATGACTTCAGGTCCAGGACCCTCAGCAAGGCCCGGCACCTCTTGAAGGCAGCGGATGCTAAGGGGTGCCGAGGCCACTTGTCGGAAGATCAGATGAGGGTCCTGGAACGCATATCCCCAGCGCTCCATGTCCAGGTCCTTGGGAGGCAGACCCGTCTGGAGTCGAGCGGTAAGTGTACATGCATACTGATTGTATGCTGTGCATTTGGTGGTGTGCCAGTAGTGTGCAGGTTGCACATGTGTTTTTGTCAGGCCATGTATGTACAGGGCCGTGCGGCTGACACATGCGAGGACTCTCATGTGTGACACATGGATGGTGCATGTGTGTGTGGGCTTGCATGCAAAATGCTAATGTGTGGGCACACATGTTTGGATGACTGTGTAAGTTGGGATGGTTGTGGTGTTACACATGGATGTCGGTTCCAGCTGCATATGTCTGCACCGTGTGCATGTGCATGTGTGTGTATTTGACAAGGGTGCAACAGTGATGCAACATGGATGCCTGGGACACTGATGTGTAGAAGACTGATTGCCAGATGTCACATGGGTGCAAATCTCATCACTGCGACAGCCGTAGGAGGTGTACACATGCATGTTAGTGTGGTGGCGTGTGTGCATGTCTAGAGCACTCCTTGTGTTTAATGTGATGTCAGGCTCACCTTTGGCTGTTCATGCTGTTGTATGTGTATGGATGTTGCTGGCTGTTGCAATATGGCTGTGGAATAGCTCATGTGTGTGAGTTTAATTGTGTTGCCATGTCTGAAGTTTGACAATGACACTCGTGTGCAACTGTCATGTGTGTATGAGTCCATTGTACAGTGCCCTGATGCCTGTCTCCTATCTCTCTCTGTCTGCAGCGTCAACTGATGAAGAGGGCGGAGAGAGTGCTGTGGGGCACAGCGGCAGGGATCGCACCGCCAGCCGGAGACGCAAGGCCCAGCTCCCCTCCCAGGTTGTCATCTCGTCAGGGAGTGAGGAGTCCGGTGCCGCATCCCAGGTCGCAGCTGCCGAGGGGAGGTCCAAGAGGCGGAGGTCGGAGTTGGACTCCTCGGCAGCAGAAGGGGCAGCTGAGACCCCAGGGTCTGACGGAGGAAGATGGCACGGAGTCATCCAGGTTGGTGGGGGGTTTGGTGGAGGAGGAGGCCATGCAAGGGACAGAGACGGGGTCTGGAGGTGGGATTCCACTGGTGCTAGTGGTGCAGTGCAGGGACAGGGTCAGGAGGCAGCGCAGGCCGCCACAGAGGTGCCTGTCACTGATCCTGTCACTACATGACCGCATTGACCCACTGGACCAGCTCACCAGGGCCGGATTCCTCCATTTTCTGGACCTTGTTCCGACCCCCCCCTCAACTGAACCCCTTATACCCCAGTCGTCCTCTATGCCATCTTCCCACCCATGTATCACCTGGGTACCCTGTGGAGCTGCCTCTGACCCTGCGGCCAGGCTGGTGGAGGACACATCCCTGCCACAGTCGGGAGTCGTACGTTCAGCAGGGGTGGCCACATCAACAACTGCACCCCAGCCGGAGAAGGATGTGCAGGCAGCAAGAGCCAGGGCACAGGCAGCGCCACAGCAGCAGCAGCAACAAGGTGGGAGCCATGATGGCTCGGGCCTTCATCATCCGAGGGGCAGGCATCGGCTGGAGGGCAGGAGGACCATGGACGGGATGTGTCTTCTGTGTGGCAGCAGTTGGGCCATGCCATAGAAGCAGAGCGGCAGCGGGCGGAAGAGGCACGGCTCACGATGGTCAGGGCGGAGAACTCCATGCGGAGGGCCCTGAGGCGGGCCGAGTGCCTCGAGGCCATTCGCAGGGACCTGGAGATCCGGATGTCATCGTCCCTGCAAACCCTCGTGGCCATGGAAGAGGACCGCCTCCAGGACATTGAGCAGGAGTTCGATGATGCCCTGGCCCGGGACATCAACCAGTGAGCCGTTGGACTTGCCCGCTGCCCTTGTAAATAGTTAGTTAGTTAGTGTTAGGTTTCCTTTCGTTTTTTCTTTATTTTGGACCGCTTGAACACTGAACCACATTTTTGTATATAGTTTTTTTATTAGGTAGTAGTATTTTGTAGGTTTCATTTATTGAGTTGGTATCAAGGACCCTGGATTCTTCGATTGTACATAGTTCTACATTGGATTCATCTTTTTTTATATTTTTTTGTGTTCACCATGGAGCAATGGTTTTTACTTTGTTTTAAACCTTGCATTTTATTATTTGGACTGTGACTTTGGACTCCATTCCTATTTGGATTTCTTTGGCTTATAATTTCTTGTTTTTCATTGTTTACCAGACATGGACCATTTCTTTTGTTATTCCCATTGTTGTGTGTTTGATTTGATTTACGTTCATGTTATCTTCAATATATGTTTTTTAATACTTCCATTTGTGGTATTATCTCATTGATTTCATGCATGTCATGATTTGTGTTTTGAGATTCACTTGCACCCATTGTGTGTGTGTGACAGACAGGTGTTCATTTACATACTTGCCCCGCACTGCTGGGGGAGGGTGCAGGGGGACATGAGTGGGACATGAGTAGGGGCCTGCTGGCAGGTACCCCGCACTGGTGCGGGGTGGGGGTGCAGGGGGACATGAGTGGGTGCCTGCTGGCAGGTGCCCCGCACTGGTGGGGTGTGGGGGTGCAGGGGGTCATGCGTTGGTGATCAGTAGTAGTAGTGGTGCAAGCTGACATGTGGCTTGCCTGCGGGGCATGCCCATGGTGGATGGCCTGCCTGCGGAACATGAAGTCCCCTGTGGTGTGGGCTGCCTGCAGGGGCCATGGAGGGTGTAGAGGGAACACCTGGGAGGACCCACACTGCCAATTCACATGTTGGATTCCCCTGCACCCCAGACATACACGTACCCCACTCGCAAAGGGCCTGTCGCGTGTGATAATTCCTGTGCACCCCCGAAATAGATGTTCCGTGCTTGACCAAGGCCAATCGCGTGCGAAACTTCCCGCGCACCCCAGATTTACACGTACCCAGCCCAATCGCGTGTGAAACTTCACGCGAACCCCAGGAATAAACACACCCCACTCGCACAGGGCCTTTCGCGTTTGAAACTTCCCGCAAACCCCTGGAATATACGTATCCCACTCCTCCAGGCACGATCGCATGTGGAACTTCATGCGCACCCCTGAAATACACGTACCCCACTCCCACATGCCCGATCGCGTGTGAAACTTCACGCGCACACACGAAATACATGCACAAGCTAATTTTTCACACAGCGGGTGTCGCTGTTTGTCGCGTACCCCTTTTCACGTCATTTGTCCTAGGGAGCCACAATATGGGACATTCATCAGAGCTGTTAATTCAAACTTTTTGTTAGCGCACATTTTGGCGCACATTTTTTTCCAGCGCAGGGACGCTACCGCCTGCCTTCCTGTGGCGGACGGGTTTGGGTCAGTGCGCGTCTTTGCCTGTGCGCTGGTTTGCCCTATTCGATTCCATGAATACGTGTTGTAGGCGAGCGTGTGGGTGTTCCGCGCACTTGCCTCCTGTACTTCCCCCGTGACGCCCACATTTTCACGAGTTGTTCCCCATTCTGAGTGTTCCGCTCCATGTTCCGCCTACTTTTGTTATGTGCGCTGCGCTATGTGCACTTTCGCTGTGGCCTTGGTGCACGCCGTTAGATGACCTGTGCGCCGGCGAACGCCGCGCACTTTTTCAGCGCACATCCCTGATTTTACTCGCGCATGGACTTCCATGAATAGATGTGCGATGGTTTCCCTTCGATATTCGCACTTGCACTGCGATTTTCGCTCTTTCACTGCAAATCGCACGTTTTCGCACGCTTGCGCCGAAATTTTCGGCACACATTGATTCCATGAATCGCCCTGTAAATATTTAAATAATTGCAACAAAAAAGCCCAGTTACTTGCATCATTGCCATCAAAATCCTAACCATACTGCCATCTACTGTCCAGGTAGCCACACTATTGATAAAGAAATGGCCAGTTGTCATAGTGTTGCCAGGGAGCTGTAAAAAGGTAACTTATGCCAGTTTAGCATTGCAGTGCCAGAGTTACATGTGCACATTTACCACAGTAACAGGGGCCATTGCTGAAAAGGTGCATGTGCAACAAATACAACAACCCTGTCCTCCCTCATGCCACACAAAAAGTATTTTGTAACTCTGGTTTCTAAAACAGAGAGAGATCAGAGACCTCTATGGTGGAAAGATCATTAGTTGCAAAAAGGTGGCAACATTACTGAAAATGTGGGAGGATATGAAAAGCCCAGCACAGAGAGGTAAATGTGGTTATTCATAAATAAATCTTGCCAACAGATATATCCAGCACATCACAGAAAATGTTGCCAATTATGCATATATGCCTACCCTTGAGGGTGATGAGGAGCAAGAGACAGTCCCTGAGAGACACCATACACCACAGTCAGGAGATGTGGAAGTGGAACCACATATCAATGATAAACTGTTAGCCACAAACTCACAAGATTAACTCTTTGACAAAGTGTTCTCTCTGTGTGTGCCCAAAGGACACTTCCACAAGTAGCACCCCTCCATCGGAAAGGCCCATGGAATAGTTGGAAGGCCTAGTGTTTCAGTGATCAACGTGCCAAAGTACCTTCACATGGCAGGATGAGATGTGCATGCATCAAGTGGGCATCCAAACAAGCTACCAAACCCCCATTCTAGAGATCGGGGGAAAGGCTGAAGGGTCTGACATTGGAATTGGCAAAGACAAGAGACGTCATCATTGTAGACATTGAAAATAACTAATAGGCAAGATGACACAAATTCAAGATAGCGTTGATTCAACCATTGAAGCACATGTAGCTGCCCCATTTAAATTATTTAAATATTGACACACCATTGCACAGCACCATCTGACAGGGGAGAATACCACGGTTTCCTGCCACATGCTTCTCTTTTGCAGGCCCCTCCTGGTCCAAGGAGGTCCCACCCTGAAGGTTTTAGGACAGTGGCACAGTCAGAGTGGCCTACAAAGGGGCCATAATCTTGGAGAGATGTTACATATAAGCTCCCATAATAAAATGAAGGAGTTAGGCTCCACCTCTGGTAGCTTTCAGACCAACTGGAGGCATATCATTATCTAGCAGAGAGATTAAAGAAGTTTTTCCCCCAACTCACATTGAGTGCCAGATGTCAGTAGTATCCTCATTGTTAGAACCTTTGTCAACATTTGCAGATTTCTATTTTTGCCCTCTAGTCAGTGAGATGAAATCATACATAAAATGTAAGTGGCATGCAGTTAGAAGGGCTAGCATTTCTTCATTGGAAACATGCTGCCATTTGCTGGGACATTGAATCCTTACATAGTCCATGCCACAACATAATAATTTGGAAGTCATATAAGAATAACTGGGACAACCCAGCATCCAATCCTTGAATAATGTGGTAAATAGAAATAGCATTGAAATACAACATTGCAAATTCATGTGTAACATTTACCTACAAATTCAAGAAGCAGCAATGGAGGAAGCAAGGTTGGACTTGTTTGAGACTGCATTTATCTTGTAGCATAGTTCATGTTTATTACCGAGTTTGCTTGTTGTAAATAGCTATATGCATGTATATCTAACAAAGTTAGAGTAAATGTCTAGTTTTATAATTTCATTATTGACATGAATGAGAACAATACATGTATGGTTTGTTCATTAAATGTGTGTCTTTAATTTAATGTTAGTAGTTAAATCATTGTACTTATGTATGGAAAATTGTTACCCGGATAAATAGGACTTTTAATTATCTTGGTGGAGTAGGAAAGTTCACTATATAACAAACAAATTGCCAATAAGCATAACGGCATAACAACTCTAATCATCGCCTGCGATACAATAAGTCTAGGTGCTGATTTGTTAGTCCTTTACAAATAGTGACTTAGTCATTATGAGCTCTATGCCTCTACTTACTGTCCACTTATGCAACATATTTCAGAGGAACTAGGATTCAACCATTGGACTCAATGTATCTTCTTAAACTATAACATTACTGTAATCTCCTGCTACATATTCATTTTCCTATGATGCCTCACTTTGCCAAATGTGGCACCATTTGTTAGCATCTGGGTCCCAAAACGATTAAAAATTGAATACTTCTATGGTCTAGTGCAGAAGAGATCTGAACTAACAATTTGGGCTGTGCAATGCCTTTTGTGTTGGGACAAATCCTCATTTGCATACTGTTTTTACACCTTCTCAAAATCACCCTACGTGACAGGACTATGCCATGATAGTGTCCCTGGGTTTCCTGTATATAGAGTCCAAATCTACACTTCAATTATGGAGGTTAGTGAGGTCAAACGAATCTTGGGTTGCTTGTGGCCATATGTAAAAGCTATGTAATTAAACTGTTCATGCCGGATTGGCCCTTTTGGAGGATTTTCATGTGGGTTTTGCATTGACTACCATTCCTGTCCTTGACCTTGCCTCCGATGTCCACACGTTACTAAGACCAAGAGTAGACTGGGGATGAATTTAGAGGATGGTGTACAAGAAGGATAAGGAAATGGAGGAACACTAAGCAAAAGTATACTAGCATGGAGAATACAACTTGCAGCATGTCTATAGGACCATGAGTTATGACAGCCATGTTGGGTCCAAGTCTGTAACTGGCCACACCCATTTTCCATTACTGCATTACATGTTTTATCTCCCAGCTTGCCTGCAGCTTTTCAGCTTCAATCCACTTTCACTCCAGAGATCACTGCATTTTCTATTGGGTTTGCCAGGGTCCCAGAGGCAAAGTCACAGATTGACTTGAGTCTGTCTTCCGGGGCCTCCCTTGTCAGGTAGGAGATCTATAAGTGTCCACTCCATTGCTCCTGCAAGAGAAGGAAAAAAGACACATGATTCCTCTTATTGAGCACCAACCAATCCAAAATGCATAGTTTCCAAAACACTACAGAAGATTGAGTGAATATGTTGAGCCTGACAATGAAGAGTGTGTGATCAGGAGCAACCCCTGACAATAAAAGCTGTTAAATAAAGACTGCATCCTTAATGCTAAAGTGATCTGGGGGTCAAAAACAGAGGAGGCTGAGGTTCCTTATTTACTTCAACAGCTATTGGAGGTTTTTTTGAGTGCTTCAAGAGCTTTTGGGCCACTTCAACCTTTCAGCACTCTAGAATGTGTTTGAGGGATAATCTGAAAATCAACATTGCAGTTCCTCCTTGCAGATACCCACACCACAGAAGAGGTAACGGTGACACAAGACATGCTGGATGATTCCCTCACCATCCTTTTACTATTTCCTGCTTTCCTCTAAAAGTGACAAGTTAACTCTCTCAGAAAATAGTAAAGCCATTGAGGAATCCAGAGCGTTTCTCAGAAAAGAGTGATGACAACTAAATGGTGGCAGTTTTTCTACTTGAAATGGCACAACAGGCAGGCCAAAAATGGAATGGAAGGCTGTTCAGGTCAATTGCAAGTGTTTATGATCAAATTAAAGTAGTTCCATGCATCACTATCTAGAGTAGCAGAGCCTCAAATATCCCAGAATGAATGTAAGTATGAATGAATTGTTGAAGAAAAGTCCAACTGTAGACAGTTGGTGATGCAAAGGTAGGGGGAGGGAGATGGCAAAGCACAATGGGGAAGTGGTCTATCAGAGGAAGCCAACCTGTCCTTTGAGGTGGTTTATTCACTACCTCATGAGGTGAACCTAGCACTTCATGGTGAAGTACTGAATCAAATCCAATAAGCAGCCTCAAAATTCCAGGCTAAAATGTGAGGTTCAACCATCAAAATACACACATGAACAGCTATTTCTTTTACAGAACATTCACATATGTTTATGGACACCATGATTGTTCCATTTACTACTTCATTTGTCGAGGTTTACCCTCAAAAGTATTTATATTTTAAGCATAAGCCTCAGATGCCTCATTTACACAGGTACAATCACAGTCATACCTTACACATGTTATTTATTAATAGAACAATCCCTGACATTGCAAACATTAAAGTCTAACTCAGCCACATGGGCACATATCCAGTGCTCACAGACACAGTTAGAAACACAAGCACTGAAAAACCCTCTCCTACCCTCAACAATCTGAAAATAGGGAGAAGGGACAGCCAGTCTTTAGGCGCCAGGAATCACTTTCTTGTGCAGAGAAACGCCTGGACTCACCAACAGCCAGTTGATTGGTAGGTGCCTTGATGTCTTTTGCTGAGTTTCTGCACTATATTCCCCAGGATCAACCGAGTGTTGTGTGGCACGCATGATGACATCACAACACTCTGTAAATCTGCTCAATGACATCACATGCCACAGGCCAGTTTGTCAGAAGATGCGTCCGAAGTCCTCCACTTCCTCTCAGCCACCCTGCACTTGCGTTTTAGGGCAGCGAGACAGAATTTGCAGGATATACCCCAATTTTCGCCAATGCTAGAATAGCCGTTGTGTGGTCGGAAGGAGGACAAGGACAGCGGAGCAGGAATACCTAGTACCCTGGCCCACAGTGGCAAGAAGGACAGCGGTGAGGAATAGGTTGATTCCGAGGATCGAGGGGAGGGGAATTTGGAGTAATGGGACCCATGGAGGTAGGAATGGGGCCTTGACAATGTTAGAACTGTTGCAAATAGGGTCATTTTACAAGGGAATGAAGAAGTAGATAGGGAATAGGGTATAGTTACAACCAACATAATTATGGTCTTCTACCTCAAGGGGCCTCCCAAGGACGATGCCCAGAATGACCTCTATACCCATGAAATACACCAGGCATACACGCAGCTGCCTCCACAGATCTCAGGCCCACCCTTACAGCAGCAGCAACAGCAATCAATGCAAGAATATGCACCCCAGAACACTTTCCAACTGGCAGGTGGCACAAACCCATTTAATGGAACACCAAATGGTACGGTTGCACCATTTACAAGGCTCAACCATGGTGGGGGGGAACCCCTTCTTATTTCCCCAGCCAAATACATACACTGAATAGGACAGCCCACAGAAAACTCTTGGTGTGTCCAGTCCTGTCAATGACCCTTAACCCCGAAGAGGAACCCTTGGTGGGGGCAGAGATAGGAAACAGGAAATTCCTTTTTATGGCTGATTTGGGCACTGAGAAATCATTCATCAATGAAGGTGACTTCTCAGTATCTGGCAAAACTCTTGCAGGGATTCTCTGTGGTTATTTATATGGTTCCATACGCTAAATACTTGGATGTGAAGGTAGAGGGAAAGGTGGTGCATGCTCGCCTATTGTACTCCGAGAGTTCTCCTGTCAACCTGCTTGGCAGGGATCTGCTTAGCAATTTGAACATGACAATCTCATTTACTTATCACAGCATTGTCTGTGCCACACCAGGGATGGACATGATGAGAGCGATGATGATAATACATGCAATAGCAGGAGAGGTGGTGGTCCGTGGAATACCTATAGACCCAGACATGTTCATTTACGGCATAAAAGTACTTATAGAGGCAGTGCCATAAATTGCCAAGGGGCAATTGATGGAGCGTGCCAACAGATTACATTTTTCGCCCTTTAGTGTCCCCAGAAATGGTGGCAGATACAATCTTGTCTCTAGTTCTCCACGGGTTGGTGGTATCGGCGAAAAGAGCGGCTTTGCTAGAAACAGACAGGCAAGGGTGCGAACAGCATACAGTACTTTGCATCAACCCCACTGTACACCTCAAAGAGGAACCATACTCAGAGCTATTCAAAAACAATGACAGTGATTGGGAGATAATCTTAGAGATCTGTGTCTCCTATGATAGGAGAAGTACATAAACGTTCAGTGCTCCCTGATGACTGTTGTGGCGCCACGCCCCTTCATTAAGGCAGACTTGAAGTATGTTCCTGTGCAGTTGTGGACCACTCATTGACATGACGTTGGGCTTCTAAAAGAGGTGACCCCAGTACATATCACACTGAAGGCTGGAGCAGTATCACAATAGTACTACAGAGGGGCAATCAGTCAATAGACCAGGTTTTTCCCTAACCTATCAGTATTTTAACACAAACAAGCCAAAACACACCTGTGTTGGAAATCTCTGCAACATACCTCTCAGTCACTCAGTGGTCATAGGTGGGACTAGAGTTTATTCAGGAAGACACAATGACAGAGCGATTTTCTATCTAAAGCTGCCTAGTGATGAGCTAATAATAGGAAGCAAAGATGTGCCACTTATATAAAAGTAGACAGTATAAGAAGAAAAAGGAATCGCTAACATATGTCAACTCGGTGCTTCTGGATTAAGCCAGTCTAGTGAGCGAGTTATCAACTTTTCCCTCCTGGACCACTTTTTTAAATTCATATGGATGTAAATGAAAAATAAAGTGAATAAAAGAACAACAGCTATGGCATATAGTCAGCAATCTTTTTAAGGGTATGAAACACTTTACTAGCCTATAGATTTACTGCATTTTCCTAGGGTTTCTCTAGTTAAAAAAAACAATTGGTGTACCATATACAGCATTGCCTATTACACAGCTCATTAAGCTGCAGTCCAAAGAACTGAGCAAAGAAATGGGACTGGGTTCCAACTGACTTACTATGAAGACAAGAATGCACCGGCAAAACAGTTATGCATGCAGAGCTTTTAGCAATAGTATTTGATCAGTTACACCACCCATCCCATAGCTCAAAACAGAGCATTGGAGCCGACATACAAGAAGATTGGTGTATACCAAATCTTCAAGCGCATCACTCAAACATAATTGTACACTGCAACACTTGCCAAACTCTTTCAACACATGCATGATGCTCCAGACATTTTGAGCCACTCTGCCCCACCCCATTGGGCCATTCTGTGTACTACACATAGACTATGCAGGCATGAAGGAAAGATGCAATGGTTCTGTTTACTTGATTGTTGTGGTATGCCCTTTCTCATGATGGGTTGAGGCTGGATGCCAAATGCACTGCTAAATTTCTTGTGTGCAAAGTTTGTCCTCGATGGGGAATGTGCGATGTACTAAACTGCAACAACAACACACATTTTTCAATGAGCTCTTCAAAGAGATCACTGCACTACTTGCCATTAAACACTGCATGTGCTGAATTTACCACCCCTAAGCCAACAGTGTTGTGTAGAGGATCAATGGCCTACTTAAAAGCAAAGTGTCCAAGCTCTGCACCACGTTAAAAAAAATCTGGGTGCCCTGCTTACCCTTGGCCCTCTTCAGATTATGCACACAACCCAACAAAGACCACCACCTGTCACCCCATGAAGTAGTCACTGGCAGACGCATGCACCCTCTCACCAATTAGAAGGGCATCAGATGCCCACAGGGCAGCAGCGGTCTCAAGAGAAGAATTCAAAGATTACTTGACAAACCTAACACATGCAATTAAATGTGTATCCCAACAGATTGCACTGCCTCGATCAAAGAACACAAAAAACACTACAGACATGATAACAACTGCTTCTACACCAACCCAACACCTGCTGTCCAGGGACCTTATTTATGTAAGGAGCTTTATAAGAAAATTGAATAATCCTAGATTCCACAGCCCTTACGAAGTGGTGTTTTCCACGCTCTCACTGTAAAAATGAAGGGGATTCATTATTGGATACACCTCTCTGATGTTCACAGAGCACCCCCCAATAATACCCATCAACCATAATCGACCTCACTATTTACTGATATAATGTTTTGCTGCTACAAAGCATTCATCACTTTATAAAATCTCTCTCTCTCTCTCTCTCGCTCTCTCTCTCTCTCTCTCTCTTTCTCTCTCTCTCCTCTCTCCTCTCTCTCTTTCTCTCTCTCTCTACCCACCCTCTTTGTCATCTCCTCTGCAGGTGTGAAGAAAATGGAACCAGCAACATCAGATCATTCATTATATCATCAAAAGATTCATAAATGTGATATTAATCCTAGATGCTCATATTCTTATATGTGTGGAATCCATTTTAGTGCAGCACTCTTTACTATTTTAATGTTTATATTAGGAATATATTGGGGGATATCTTTTACCTGGGCAAGCCATCTAAAAGAGAGGGGAGGGGGAAATAGAGAGGGGAGTACACATGTCAATATTACTAAATTACTGTAAATATGCTTAGCAACAAACGTGTGAGCAATAACAGCTATAATATCACACCCACTGTACCTGTACACAAGAGCATGAGTGCCAGTAGAATATTAGAGACCATATTTCCAAATATCTTTAAGGATACTTTTTGAAACACAAGTAGCAATGATCAGACTAGCGCAACTAAACAAATGAGAAGTTATGCAGTGCAGCATAATAGAATGAGAAGACAAGCACGTAGACAGAAATATGATGCATACCATGGGCTGCACCTTGTAAGAGTATTTAGCATTTTTTTTATGCAGCATTACTGCCTGGGTTTGGTGCATTGCTATAATGCGGTACAGCAAGGCATGTGTTGCCAGTGTGACATGGACATGTAAATGAAAAACAGGCTATTCAGTCAAAAACGATTTCTACATTTAAAATGCAAATAATTTTTTTCACAGTTAAAAGCATATTTTTTTCTCCACCTGAAATTCCTCTGTTGCAGGAGACACATTTGAGGATTAATGAACTAAGCTTATTAACAATAATAACGATTCTAACTCATATAATATAAAGTGTTCTCCAGTGCAAAATAAGATGGAAAATGACAGGCTCTGAAAGTCATTTTAAACACGCATCCAGATTTTTTTCTTTGCTTCTATCTGCGCTCTGTCCACAGTATTTGCAGGAAGCAAAGACTCGAATAAGCAGGAAATCAGTTTGGTTACAGTTGCAACTGTATAAGCCAAGCCATTGTTAATGAGAAGGAGGGTAGGACACGATAGAATTTCATTGGTTGAACTTGTTTGGCAGGCTGTAACAGAGCTTTGCTAATGAATCTCGGGAAAAAGGACAGCGGAAGACTTTTTACACAGCTGGGGGAAAGACCTGGCTGGTGGCTGGGTATTGCCCTGATTGAAAAAGCAGATTCCAGTGCACTGCTCCAGAGACTGGGAATTCCAGTCAATAAGCCCCGGTTTGAGTGACGGCAGATGCTCGTCCTTGCTGGGGTGATTTAAGAAGAATTCATTGAACCACTTCCAGAAGGCGACCAGCCGACGAACTTCACATGCTGGACAGGCCTGGTAATTATATCACAGAGTGTGGGGGCAGTGTGTATGTGTGCGAAACTATTCAGTCAGCGTGGAAGAGGGAACTCCAGTGTTTTATCAACAGGTTTAATGTTGCGAATTGAAAATGTTCTTGCCGCTCTCTTTTCATTTTGTTACAGATAAGGTTGTTACTGTGCAATTTCCATTTATTTCTGTAAAACGAGTAAGATCATGTTGAAATGCAAATTTTTATAATACACAAAAAATATCTGAAAGCAGACCGATAGTGTGTTTTATTTTTCTCTTTTATTAGTGCATCTACCATTACAGTATTGATAATATGGGGAGAGGTTTACACAGTGCAATTGTCATTTTTAAGCTAGCTAAAAATAAGACTTAGCGGTAGCTGTGTGCATGATTCCATTCAGTATATAAGTGTGTGTTTTCTGAACGGAACATAATAATGATATAATGAAATAGACTACTGCTGGAGGTACATGAGTCAGCAGAAAGAGAGGCCCTGGACATAGTTCACCGATGTAGATAAGTTGGTGATAAATACCGCATGTTAGCTCGCTTCTGTAGATAAGACAGCGAGGACAGCCCATGGTGGCACTCCAATTGAAAATGTGGTGTTCCTGAAATGTATGCCTGAGGCCTCTCTAGTGATGACACGAACAAACTAAGCAAAAATAAGGGGTTCTGGATATTGGGGCCACATATAAAACAAAGGAATTATGCTCACCAGAAATACCACCAATAACGCATACCAACATAATGTATACCACTAAATGTATCAGTGTACTGAAATAATGTATGTATACTGTAGTACTATATACCAAATCTAATCTGAATGCAAAGAGTGATTATTACTGAATTATTTTCATTTTGGCGGTAAGAAAATACTGCTAGGCCCCAAATCTATACAAAATACCCTACATATTTATGGTGCGTAGCAGGCCGGGAAAGTGATCATAGAGCACCTACTGGGCGTGGCAAGTGTGTCTCACACTGCCATCTGTACATTAAAGGGAACCCATTTCATAATAACAGTGTGTCACCAAAAAACGAATTTCAGAATGTCACAAAGGGAAACCACATTCTCAGTGCAATATTTAGAGGCAAAGTTGTTTGCACATGGGACGTGGTCATCGAACAGTACTTCAGAATGGCATGACCGCATTCAGGGTGAGGTGCAGAAAGAAAAACTAGACAATATTTTTGCAGAATTCAGGTCTGCCTTACAAGGTTATTGAATGCAGCCGATAAGGATGCAGAGAAAGACTGTTTAATACGGCTATGCGCCAAAATATGGTTTATTTTGAATAGGTCCCTGCGAATGCAAGAAAATGATACCCAGCTAATTAACAGGTTAAAGAGTGACTTAGATGGGGCAAGTAAAAAAGAGGAGATGTTAAGCACAGATTTAGAAGGATGTCAGAAAGACATGCAATTAAAATGCAGAGATTTTGATATTCAGTTGTCCAAAAGCAAGAAACAGTTTGAAGACAGTGAGCAAGAATTGGTACACTTAAAAGCCTTAGTGGATCACATTAGACAGGATAAAGATGAGATTGTTTCAGAAATGCAGATTTTAGAAAAAGAACATTTTGAAAAAGAACGTGATCTCCAAGGAGCAGAGCAAGAAATGGTTAAAATGATTCAAGAAAGAGACAAGAGAAACAAAGAATTCAATGAATGCCAAATGCAAATGTGCGACATGCAGGAGGTAATAAATAAAATGAGTGATGAAAACAACTATCTGCAAAATGAAGCACACAGGCTCCTTAACAAGTGCAAAGTCTTAGAACAACAAATGTTCATTCTCGGGTCCCAGGAGAGGCGGCAGGGTACTACATTCAATGGAGTGGAGGTGAATTCTAGTTCTGCCCAAAGAGCTAGTGCTCCAGTGACTGGGCCGGTGACTGAACTTGGTTGCAGCGCCCTTGGGGGATTTGATACTCCCATTGGGGGCAGCCACCAATCCCATACACCTGGAACCAGGATTGAGTCACCAAGTAGTGCAATTCCATGCATTGCAACAAGTAGCCCCATAAAAATAATGAAATCTATTAAAGCTCTGATCAAACCATTTAAAAAAGGAGGGGAATGCTGCATTGAGGATCACTTAGAAGCGGTTCATGACATTTTTAAAGCACTCCAGATGCCTAAGGAACAGTACAGACAATATTTTCATTTAACTTTAGATGGTCCGACAGCCAGCATCATAAGGGGATTAAATGAACAGCAGAATATGACATGGGTGGAGTTTGAAAAAGAAATTAGGCGTCATTTTTCTCCTTTCCAGTCATTACAGGAGGCAAAGAAAGTTGCTTACACACTTACTGCTGGGCCTAATCCATCCCCTCGCCAGTTTTTACAAGACTTAAAAAGAGCATTTTCTCGCTTTGATGTATCTTTTGACCCCAATTCTAATGAATTTAAAACTGCCTACTTCTATGGGCTACCGAAAGACATCATATCCCAATTGGTTCGTGAATTTGATCGTGACAAGTCCCTTGAGTGGATTGTGCATCAAAGCACAAAACTATATGAGGTACTCTATTGTCAGGGTAGAGAAAGTGATAAAATGAAAGTTACTAGACCTAAATCTAAAGAACCCTCAGCAACAGTAATGGAAATCAGGTCAGCCAAAATGTCCCTTGAGTCTGCTCAAAGTCCAGGTAAAAATAATTCGGCACCTGAACAAAGGGTTAATCAACAAAGGTAATCACACTCTGCACCAATGTTTCAATCACATGATCCTAGTAATAGGGAGAGCTACATCAGTCCTAGGTATTTAGGAGAAAGGCCCCTGGCAGGCTATCGGCCTGATGTGCCAGGTATGAACTATAATCAGAGACAAAATCAAGATCAAAGAAATGATGGTCCCTACCAGAGATTGGGGACACAGAGCAAATTTGATCCCAACACCATGATATATGGTAATCAGGATAGACCCCGATATGTGGATCGATTTGCTGATAATGGGAATCAGCATAGGGGTCAGTACCCACAACATGAGAGACAGGTCATGAGACAGAACATGAATTACACTCCACGTCAGTACAATGATTCCCCACCAGGGGACTACAACCAAAGGATGGGTGCACCCCGCTCCCCTCCACAAATGAATCAAGAGTTCAGAAACTATCCCAATAGAAATAACTCACCTGAGAGGTATCAGAATAGATCCAATCAGGGAGAAAGCAACCAATATCGAACTAGGCCACAGAGGGAGGATTCTAGAGAGATGGAAAGGTTCCAGTGCCTTGAGGCCCAAGTGAAAATGTTAGCTGAACAAATAGAGAAGCTTTGTACAGCACAAAAACAGTCATCAATGGAGGGGGCTGATGGCCATAGCAATGACCGGGGGGGCTTCTTCTGAAAATGACTAAGAACTCATGATACCTACAGCGCCGAAAAGGCAGATTGCTCTGATGTAATTTCGCATAATGACTCTGAGATGTCTAATGATTTAAAACTGAAAATGCCAGTAAATGAACATGTAACAGAAAGTGCAAATACTTATAAAAGAGAGGTACAGTTTAACCTAGAGCTAAATCAAACATTGGAGATGTGTACAAATGAAATAAGAAAACCTGAAACTCCAAGAGAACAAAGAGACAGATTTAAGAAAAATGACTCATGCATGGGGAATACCAGTAAACAGGGAGTAAGTGGGGATGCTATGAATTCTTCCCTGGGCAGTCAAAACAATGACAAAACACAGGCAGAAAAAGGAAATACTCCAAAGGAGGGTACATGCCAATCACCTGAAGAATTATTTGAGCCACATATTTTTGAAGAGGCTGAAAGGGCTGGTACCACACTAAATGATCACAAATGCACAGAATTAGACAATGACAGATTGCTGAATGATGTTGTTACACACGTTCAGTTGGAGGGTTGTAATGTGGCCTCTGATGATACCTGGATGGATAGGCGAACAGTGGCCACACTCCAAAAAACCTCTGAACATGGAGAAATGAATAAAGTCTCTCGCGCAGAAATGGGTAAAAAGGAGGGAAAAATGTCTTTCCATTTACCAATGTGCTTAGCCAAAAGTGAAAAAGGCCTGAGAAAGGTGAGTCCTGAAATCAGTAAGAATTCACACTTCTTATGTGTATTAGAGGAAGTTGAGGACAGGTATTATGCTCCCATCACTGTAGAAGAAAAATGCCAAACATTTGCAATGATTGACACTGGCACACAGGCCACAATTATGTCCAAGGAGCTGGTAAAGAGTATCAATGAAGGGAGATCCCCACAGAATCAGATCACAGTGAAGGAAAATCAAGGTCCAGTGCATAACTTTAATGGGGAGGAGGTGCCCATCATAGGTATAACTGAGGTTGACATACAAATAGGAAAGCACAGAATGAAACAAGAGGTATTGATCACATCTATTTTTGAAATTCCATTTCTGATGGGGACAGATTGCCTGAAAAGATTGTCTCCTCTCATAGATAGGGTGAATGGAGTGCTGTGGTCCTTAACCAAAAAAACCATTGAGACCTAAGAAACTAAAATCACAAAACAGCAACATAAATGAAAGTCACACCGTTGCCAAAACAAATGATGCTGTGGAGATATATCTCCAGAATAGTTGCATACCTAGTGTCACTGTTATATTAATGTGTCAAGACAAAATGCAGAGCGACAATGAAAAACTACCTGTACAAATATACTTGGACCCAAGGAAAAATTGGCAGACCGCCATAGATGAGCACACATTATGTTTTTATTTAAAAGAAAAAATATACAAACAAAATATTACTCCTAAAGCAGATTCAGAAAAACACATTACCACTCTTGCTGAAATACACATGGAAGATGAGCAACCATGGGTTCATGTTGGTATAAATAGCTGTTTTAAAACAATAAATGCCACTTTAGCGCTTGAACAGGAGAGGAGCTTCAATAATGAGAAATTGTTGCAAAAAATAATGGAGAGGGAGGAAATCCCGAAATTTAGGATTAAAAACCAATATTTTTCTGGGTTGGACAGCCCAGACTTTGAAAACTGAATTACAGGCAGATGCATGCTTAAAATTAGCATTGGGCAGAAAACAATTTACCATAATGTATGGGAGTAGAGCACAAAATGATTTTTACATGGGCAATGACATCATGCAAAGAATGTGTATGGTGTTAGATTTCCTTAATCAAAAAATATGGTCACACCTAGGTGGGCCGGCACCTGAATTTGAAGACAAAAGAAGTGCTTATCATTGTGCACAACTGGTTCCTTATGCAATCGAATTACAAACGAGGAAAGATACTATTATTCCTGCATTTACAAAACAGTTTGCAATAACACTGAAATGCAAAAATGCACAGCAGATGAAAGACTCTGATGCATTTGTGTGCCTGAATGAATCCATAAAACAGCAAGGCCTGGATTATGAATATATTCCATTGGTAGATATTGGCGAAGGGCCTGTAAGAATTATGGTAAATAATAAGGGTTGTCAAGATATTCACTTAGAGGAAAACTCCCCATTAGGAATGGCCATACAAAAATCACATTATACTGCAGATCTAAATAACATGGTGATTGGAAACATCCCTGAAAAGTATGTAGATGCCAAGGGTGAGTTGTCAGAATACCTGGACTCTCAGCCCAAAGGAATATTTAGAATTCATTCTGTGTACCCTTACGATTCAAGTGAGACAGTGTGCTGTTATCAAGAGAGTTGTAGAACATTTGATTTAAGTGAAAATGAAATGGAAAATCAGCCCATTGAAATGGAAGCTTACATGACAAAACATTACAAGTGGCAGCTTTACAAAGAGACACAGCCACACAGCTAGAGGAAAGCGCCGAAATTCCACTACCAGAACATTTTCCGGAATTTTCCAAAATGGTAGAAGAGCAGATCTCCTTAGCGGATGCGTGTGACAACGATGAGGATAGAAACGAATTGAGGAAGATATTTATGGAATTTAAAGATGTATTTGCAAAAGATGCCTATGATTGCGGGTTAACTAAGTTACATGTGGCCACACTTCCGGAAGGGTGTAGCAGAAGTCCAGTATTTGTACGCCAGTATAGACTACCGCTGGCATGTTTAGAATCATTGGCAGAGATTATTAAAAAATGTGAATCGCAAGGAATCATCAGGCCTATCCATAGCACATCCAACACGCCCATTTTAGGTGTGTTAAAGCCAAATGGTCAATGGCGGCTTTGTTCAGATTTGAGGGAGTTAAATAAAAGAGTACCATTGTCCAGATGGCCACTGCCATTCATTGATCAGGGCCTAGCTCAGGTACATGGTTCAAACGTGTTTACCACATTAGATCTCACCTCTGGATATTGGTGCGTGCCATTGGCAGAGGAGATACAGAATTTATTTTCCTTTACATTTGACAGGACTCAATATGCATGGTTTAGAACTCCGTTCGGTTACGTCAATAGTGGGTGTGAATTTGGAATATTTTTGAGGAAGGCCATGCCTGATGCAGCGGAAAGAGGAACCATAGTTTATGTGGATGATGTCTTTATAAAAAATGAAAGCTTAAAAAACCATTTTGATGAAATAAGGCATGTGCTTGGCCAATTGCAGAAAGCAGGCGCCAAAGTGTCTTTACAAAAAGCACAATGGTGCAAGAAAAAAGTGAATTTTCTTGGCCATGAAGTAACTGAACATGGACTAAATCCACAAAAGAAGAAAATAGAGGCCATACAAAAAATAAAAGACCCTAAAAATGTGAAAGGGGTGACAAGTTTATTAGGAATGACAGGCTATAACAGAAAGTTCATTTGAAATTATGCTGAAATCACTCAACCATTGACTAAGCTGCTAAAACTAAATACGCCCTGGAAATGGGAGAAAGAGCAGTCTGAGGCAGTAGCCAAATTGAAGGAATGTCTTGTAAAGGCACCATGTTTAGCATACCCCATAAAGGATAGGGATTTCTTTATAGAAATAGGTTTCTCTGAACATTGTATGTCAGCAGTGTTATCACAAAAACATGATGTGAATCACAAAACCATTGCCTATGCAAGTAAAGCATTTTCCCAAGTTGAAATGAAATTCAATGAATGCGAAAAGGCCCTATTAACCACTGTGTGGGCGTGTAAGGATATTTGGCGTGTTACAGTACAGAGTACAGCACTACTGCACAGGTAGCAAACAGCACAGAGTACAGCACTACTACACAGGTAGCAAACAGCACAGAGTACAGCACTACTGCACAGGTAGCATTTTTTTTTCGCAGCACCACCACAAGGGTGCGGTGCATTGCTATATGGGTTACCAGATTAACAAGGAAAGACAGGCTATTCAGTCAAAAACGATTTTAACATATAAGATGCAAATATATTTTTACAGTTAAAAGCACACGTGCTCATTTAAAAATGCACACTATTTTTCACCTGAAATGCCTATGGTGCGAGAGACACATTTGAAAATTAACAGCTAACCTATTAACCATTAACCTGACTAATAAAACCTTATTTAACATAACCCACTAATAAAATGTGTTCTCCACTGCAGAATTAGGCATACTCTGAAAGCCATTTAAATGTGTGTGCAGATTTTTTTCTTCTCTTCTCTGCCTGATTCTCCGTGTTTTTGTGCACAGTAACTGCAGGAAGAAGGAAGTCAGATTTGCAACAATTGCAAATGTATAAGCGAAGCTATTGTTGAGAGTAGGAGGATGAGAGATGATGGATTTCATTGGGACACGTCATACAGAGGGCTGAGATGAAAGTTTTAGTGGGCAGTATCGGGGAAAAAGACAGGCAGACATTTTTCTGCACTACTGGGGAGAAGACCTGGCTGTGGGACTCCTGACTGAATGCAGATCCCTGCGTCCTGCTACAGTCAAGATTTGGCAGTCGAGATTGGGGAGAGCTGAAAGAAGGACCTTTCCACTGGCTGAGGCGTTCCTATCTGCAAAAGCTGAGAATTCCAGGCAATGACCCCGGTTTGAGAAGGCAAGCGTTCCTTTTTGCTGGAGTTAATCTTCAAGGGAGCCACATTCACAAAGAGAACAGCCAAAGAGAACAACTAAAAAGATAAGGTAATGAGAAGTGTGGGAGCTGAGTGTGTACGGTAATATGCAGTCAGTGTAGGATTCCTGTGCATGCCTTAATCAAATGCTAATGTTGCAATTTGAGTTCTGTTCTCCGCCACTCTCTTTGCAGTGTGTCATAGACAATGCTTTTACTGTACCATTTTATTTATTTCTGTAAAGAGTGAGATCGTGTTTAAATGCAACTTTTATAATACAGAAAAATATTTGAAAACAGACGGGTGGTGTATTTACTATTTACCATTACAATGCCGATGATGTGGGGAGATTTTTAAACAGTGCAATGGTCATTTCAAGACAGATGTGTGCATGTCAGAATCAGTATGAATAATTGTGAGTGACTGTAGCATAGCTCGTTGGAGGTACATGAGCCAACGGGAAGAGAGACTCCTGAACATAGCTCCCTACCGTATATAAGGTAGTGGAAATTACCACAAGACTACCATATATAGCTCTCTGTCGTAAATAAGTCAGTGAGTTCGCCCATGGTGGCACACCAACACTATCACTGAAAAATGTGGTATTCCTAAAATGTAGGTCTGAGGTCTCTCTAGTGATCACACGAAAAATCTAAGCAAAGATAAGGGATTTTGGACATTGGGGCCACAAATAAAACAAGGGAATTATGCTCACCAAAATACCACCAACCGCGCCTACCACCCACGCATACCAAATATGCATGCCTGGGTGCTGAAATAACGCATGTTCACTGTATTATTGTTGTACATGGCCCAATCTGAATACAAGGAGTGATTGTTGCTAAGTTATATTTCGGCGGTAAGAAAATACCGTCAGGCCCCAAATCTCCACAAAATACCCTACATATTTATGGTGCGTTGCAGGCCGGGAAAGTGATCATAGAGTACCTACTGGGCGTGGCAAGCGTGTCTCACACTGCCATTTGCACATTAAAGGGAACCCATTTTATAATAGCAGTGTGCCACTAAAAACGAATTTCAGAATGTCACAAAGGGAAACCACATTCTCAGATCTAGTGCAATATTTAGAGGCAAAGTTATTTGCACATGGGAATTGGTCTTCGAATAGCACGTTAGAATGGAGTAACCGCATTCAGGGTGAGGTGCAGAAAGAAAAACTAGACAATATTTTTGCAGAAGGCAGCATAATTCAGGTCTGCCTTACAAGATTATTGAATGCAGCCGATAAAAGTGCAGAGAAAGACTGTTTAATACGGCTATGCGGCAAAATATGGTTTATTTTAAACAAGTCCCTGCGAATGCAAGAGAATGATACTCAGCTAATTAACAGGTTAAAGACTGAATTAGAGGGGGCAAGTAAAAATCAGGAAATGTTGAGAGCAGAATTGGATGTATGCCAAAAAGACATGCAATTAAAATGCAGAGACTTTGATACTCAGTTATCCAAAAGCAAGAAACAATTTGAAGATAGTGAGCAAGAATTGGCACACTTAAAAGCCTTAGTGGATCACATTAGGCAGGATAAAGATGAGGTTGTTTCAGAAATGCAGATTTTACAAAAAGAACATTGTGAAAAAGAAGGTGATCTCCAGAGTGCAGAACAAGAAATGATTAAAATGATACAAGAAAGAGACAAGAGAAATAAAGAGTTCAATGAATGCCAAATGCAAATGTGCGAAATGCAGGAGGTGATTAATAAAATGAGTGATGAAAATAATTATTTGCATGATGAAGCCAACAGACTCCTTAAAAAGTGTAAGGACTTAGAACAGCAAATGTGCATTCCCAGGTCCCAGGAGAGGCGGCAGGGTACCACATTCAATGGAGTGGAGGTGAATTCTAGCTCTGCCCAAAGAGCTAGTGCCCCAGTGACTGGGCCGGTGACTGAACTTGGTTGCAGCGCCCTTGGGGGATTTGATACTCCCATTGGGGGCAGCCACCAATATCATAAACCTGAAAACAGGATTGAATCACAAAATAGTGCAATTCCATGTATTGCAACAAGTAGCCCCATAAAAATAATGAAATCCATTAAAGCCCTGATCAAACCATTTAAAAAGGGAGGTGAATGCTGCATTGAGGATCACTTAGAAGCGGTGCATGACATTTTTAAAGCACTCCAGATACCTAGGGAACAGTACAGACAATATTTTCATTTAACTTTAGATGCCCCGACGGCCAGCATCATAAGGGGATTAAATGAACAGCAGAATATGACATGGCTGGAGTTTGAAAAAGAAATTAGGCGTCATTTTTCTCCTTTTCAGTCATTGCAGGAGGCAAAGAAAGTCGCGTACACAATTACTGCTGGACCTAATACATCCCCTCGCCAATTTTTACAAGACTTAAAAAGAGCATTCTCTCGCTTTGATGTATCTTTTGACTCAAATTCCAATGAGTTTAAAACTGCATACTTCTATGGGCTACAGAAAGACATCATATCCCAATTGGTCCGTGAATTTGACCGTGACAAGTCCCTTGAATGGATTGTACATCAAAGCACAAAGCTATATGAGGTACTCTATTGTCAGGGTAGAGAAAGTGATAAAATGAAAGATACCAGGCCTAAATCTAAAGAACCCTCAGCCACAGTAATGGAAATCAGGTCAGCCAAAATGTCCCTTGAGTCTGCTCAAAGTCAAGGTAAAAATAATGTGACACCTGAACAAAGGGGTAATCAACAAAGATCGCCATTTCCTGTACCAATGTTCCAAACACATGATCCTAGTAATAGAGAGAGTTACATCAGCCCTAGATATTTAGGGGATAGACCCCGGGTAGGATATCGGCCTGGTATGGCAGGTATGAACAATAACCAGAGACAAAATCAAGATCAAAGAAATGATGGTCCCTACCAGTCATTGGGGACACAGAGTAGGTTTGATCCCAACACCATGATATATGGTAATCAGGATAGGCCCCGATATGTGGATCGATTTACTGATAATGGAAATCAACATAGGGGCCAGTACCCACAATCTGAGAGACAGGACATGAGGCAAAACGTGAACTACAGTCCACGCCAGTACAATGATTCCCCACCAGGGGACTATAATCAAAGGATGGGTGCAACCCGCTCCCCTCCACAAATGAATCAAGAGTTCAGAAACCATCCCAACCGGCATCAATCACCTGAGAGGTATCAGAATAGATCCAATCAGGGGGAAAACAACCAATATCGACCTAGGCCACAGAAAGAGGATCCTAAAGAGATGGAAAGGTTCCAGTGCCTTGAGGCCCAAGTGAAAATGTTAGCTGAGCAAATAGGAAAGCTCTATACAGCGCAAAAACAACCTTCCAAAGAGGGGGCTGATGGCCATAGCAATGACCGGGGGGCTTCCAAAAAGTGACTAAGTACTCATGATAATCGCAGTGCCAAAATGACAGATTGCTCTGATATAATTTTGCATAACAACTCTGAGATGCCTAATGGATTAAAAATGAAAGTACCAGTAAATGAAATTGTGATAGAAAGTGCAAATACTTCTAAAAAAGAGGTACGGTTTAACTTAGAGCTAAATAAAACAGTAAAGATTTGCACAAATGAAAAAGAAACATTAGGAATTCCAAAAGAACAAAGGAACAGATTTAAGAAAAATGACTCATGCATGGGGAATAGCAGTGAACAGGGAGTAAGTGGGGATGCCATAGCTCCTTCCCTGGGCAAGCAAAACAATGACCAAACACAGACAGAAAAGGGAAATACTCACAAGGAGGGTACAAGTCAATCACCTGAAGAATTCTTTGAGCCACATATTTTTGAAGAGGCTGAAAGGGCTGGTATTACACTAAATGATCACAAATGCACAGAATTAAAAAATGACAAATTGCTGAATGATGTTGTTACACATGTTCAGTTGGAAGGTTGTAAGGTGGTCTCTGATGTTACCCAGATGGATGGGCGAACAGTGACCACACTCCAAAAAACCTCTGAACATGGAGAAATGAATAAAATATCTCGCACAGAAATGGGTAAAAAGGAGGGAAAAATGTCTTTTCATTTACCAATGTGCTTAGCCAAAAGTCAAAAAGACCTGAGAAAGGTGAACCCTGAAATCAGTAAGAATTCACATTTCTTATGTGTATTAGAGGAAGTTGAGGACAGATATTATGCACCATCACTGTAGAAGAAAAATGCCACACCTTCGCTATGATTGACACTGGCGCACAGGCCACAATTATGTCCAAGGAGCTGATAAAGAGTATCAATGAAGGGAGGCCTCCACAGAGTCAGATCACAGTGAAGGCAAATCAAGGCCCAGTGCATAACTTTAATGGGGAGGAGGTGCCCATCATAGGTGTAACTGAGGTTGACATAAAAATAGGAAAGCACAGAATGAAACAAGAGGTATTGATCACATCTATTTGTGAAATTCCATTTCTGATGGGGACAGATTGCCTGAAAAGATTGTCTCCTCTCATAGATGGGGTGAATGGAGTGCTGTGGTCCTTAACCAAAAAAACATTGAGGCCTAAGAAACTAAAATCACAAAACAGCAATATAAATGAATGTCACACCGTTGCCAAAACAAATGATGCTGTGGAGGTATATCTCCAGAATAGCTGCATACCTAGTGTCACTGTTATATTAATGTGTCAAGACAAAATGCAGAGCGACAATGAAAAACTACCTGTACAAATATACTTGGACCCAAGGAAAGATTGGCAGACTGCCATAGATGAGCACACATTACGTTTCTATTTAAAAGAGAAAACATGCAAACAGAATATTGCTCCTAAAACAGATTCAGAAAAACACATTACCACTCTGGCAGAAATACACATGGAAGATAAGCAACCATGGGTTCATGTTGGTATAAATGATTATCTTAAAACAATAAAAGCCACTTTAGCACTTGAACATGAAAGGAGTTTCATTAATGAGAAATTGTTGCAAAAAATTATGGAGAGGGAAGAAATCCCGAAATTTAGGATTAAAAACCAATATGTTTCTGGGTTGGACAGTCCAGACTTTGAAAACCGAATTGCAGGCAGATGCATGCTTAAAATTAGCATTGGGCAGAAAACAATTTACCATAATGTATGGATAGTGAGTGGAGCACAAAATGAATTTTACATGGGCAATGACATCATGCACAGAATGTGTATGGTGTTAGATTTCCTTAATCAAAAAATATGGTCACGCCTAGGTGGTCCGGCACCTGAATTTGAAGACAAAAGAAGGGCTTATCATTGTGCACAACTGGTTCCTTATGCAGTCGAATTACAAATAAGGAAAGATACTATTATTCCTGCATTTACAAAACAGTTTGCAATAACACTGAAATGCAAAAAGGGCAGCAGATGAAAGGCTCTGATGCATTTGTATGCCTGAATGAATCCATAAAACAGCAAGGCCTGGATTATGAATACATTCCATTGGTAGACATTGGTGAGGGATCTGTAAAAATCATGGTAAATAATAAAGGTTATCAGGATATTCATTTAGAGGAAAACTCCCCATTAGGAATGGCCATACAAAAATCACATTATACGGCAGATTTAAATAACATGGTGATTGGGAATATTCCTGAAAAATATGTAGATGCCAAGGGCGAGTTGCCAGAACACCTGGACTCTCAGCCCAAAGGAATATTTAAAATTCATTCTGTGTATCCTTATGATTCAAATGAGACAGTGTGCTGCCATCAAGAGGATTGCATAATATTTAATTTAAATGAAAATGAAACAGGAAATCAGCCCATTGAAGTGGAAGCTGATATGCCAAAATATTTAAAAGTGGCAGCTCTACAAAAAGACACAGCCACACAGTTAGAGGAAAGCGCTGAGATTCCTTTACCAGAAGAGTTTCCAGAATTTTCCAGAATGGTAGAAGAGCAGATCTCCTTAGCGGATGCATGTGACAGCGATAAGGATAGAGACGACCTGAGGGAAATATTTATGGAGTTTAAGGATGTATTTGCAAAAGATGCTTATGATTGTGGTTTAACTGATTTACATGTGGCCACACTACCAGAAGGTTGTAGCAGAAATCCAGTGTTTGTACGCCAGTATAGACTACCGCTGGCATGTTTAGAATCATTGGCAGAGATTATTAAAAATTTGGAATCACGGGGAATAATCAGGCCCATTCATAGCACATCCAATACGCCTATTTTAGGTATGTTAAAGCCAAATGGTCAATGGCGGCTGTGTGCAGACTTAAGAGAGTTAAATAAAAGAGTACCAGTATCTAGATGGCCACTACCATTCATTGATCAGGGCCTAGCTCAGATACATGGTTCAAATGTATTTACCACATTAGATCTCACATCTGGATATTGGTGTGTGCCATTGGCAGAGGAGATACAACACTTATTTTCCTTTACATTTGACAGGACTCAATATGCCTGGCTTAGAGCTCCGTTCGGGTACATCAATAGTGGAAGTGAATTTGGCATATTTTTGAGAAAGGCCATGCCGGATGCAGCGGAAAGAGGAACAATAGTTTATGTGGATGATGTCCTGATAAAAAATGAAAGCCTGAAAAGCCATTTTGATGAAATAAGACATGTACTTGGCCAATTGCAGAAAGCAGGCGCCAAAGTATCTTTGCAAAAAGCACAATGGTGCAAGAAAAAAGTGAACTTTCTAGGGCATGAAGTGACTGAACATGGGCTAAATCCACAAAGGAAGAAAATAGAGGCCATACAAAGATTAAAAGATCCTAAAAATGTGAAAGGAGTAAAAAGTTTATTAGGGATGACAGGCTATAACAGAAAGTTCATTGAGAATTATGCAGAAATCACTCAACCATTGACTAAACTGCTTAAACTAAATACTCCCTGGAGATGGGAAAGAGAGCATCTGATGCAGTGGCTAGATTGAAGGAATGTCTTGTAAAGGCACCATGTTTAGCATACCCCATAAAGGACAGGGATTTCTTTATAGAAATAGGTTTTTCTGAACATTGTATGTCAGCAGTATTATCACAAAAACACGATTTGAATCACAAAACCATTGCATATGCAAGTAAGGCATTTTCCCAAGTTGAAATGAAATTTAATGAATGTGAAAAGGCCCTATTAACCACTGTGTGGGCGCTACAACATTTCCGCCCCATTGTTCAGGGAGAAAAGGTGATTATTGAAACAAATCATCAACCTTTGCAATTTTTAGAGAGTAAAAGAATTAGATCAGGCAATCTAGCACAATCCAGAATCACTTCATGGACGCTGGCATTACAAGGTTTTCCCGTAGAAGTGAGATATGGACAAAATAAAAAGAGCCCAATTGCTCAAGGGTTAGCTGACTTACATGACTGTGCAGCTGAACAAATACCAAATGAAATGGAAGTGGAAACTAGTTTGCAGGAATTTGAACAATCATCACACAAAGCTTTTGATGAAAAAACATGCAAGGATTTGCCAACTGTATATGTGGATGGTTGTGCTTTTCACATTGAAAATGACAGTAATAAACAGTTAGTGGCAGGAATAGGAAATGTCTGGTTGAAATGTGAAGGCGTCCCCAGTATAGGGATGAGGATTGGGGATAGGAGCAGTCACGTGGCGGAATTGGCAGCCATTTATAAAGCAATTGCTACTGCAGTTGATAAAAAGTTCAGTGAAATTGTCAAGGTGACTGATTCTGACTATGCACGGAATAGCTTTGTGGAGTATTTGCCTGGTTGGAAAGCAAGAGGCATGGTTACATACAACAAAAAGCCACTTAAACATGGAAAAATGATACAAGCCATAGACAAATTGGTGTCAGAAAATAATTTAACAATATACTGGAGAAAAATTCGTGGGCATTTAAAAACACCAGGAGAGGATAAGGAGGGAAATGATAAGGCAGACCACCTGGCTAAGATTGGGGCCGTGATGGGAGAATTGCTACCTATTGATTATATAATGGGTGAAATACAAATTGATGCAGTCACACGTTCTAAAGCACCAAAGGAGGTAGATCAACCGGTGGTGCAGTGGAGTCATGACACGCCAGACCAAGATTTGATTGAGGCACAAAAGAATGATCAAATTTTGGAAATCTATTATAATCATTTGATAGATCCTGAACAAAATCCTTTAACAGAAAATGATTGTATGGGAAAAGAAGAGTTGAGGGTGTTATTAAAGAACAAAACACGAATCAGATTACAGGATGGACTCATGATTAAAGAGTCCATAACAGGACAAATACAGTGGGTAGTACCCCTTTCATTCAGAGGACTGATGCTACACCATGCACATGATGCCATAACTGCAGGCCATAGAGGTTCACAAAAAACATTAGAAATACTAAAAGATTATGCTTACTGGCCACATATGTCCCAAGATGTGGAATTATATACTAGAGGATGTCTAGTATGCGCCCAATTTAAACCTGCTTCACCAATGCATAGAGCACCATTGATGAAAAGAGGCCTAACTCTTCCATGGTCAGATTTACAAATAGACTATGTAGGTCCTTTAAAAAGGTCGAGCAGGGGACACCGTTATATTTTGAGTGTGGCATGTTTGATGTCAAAGTGGATTGAATGCATTCCTGCACCAGATTGTAGTGCGCAAACAGCAGCCACATTGCTGGTGAACCATGTGTTCTCAAGGTTTGGGTTGCCACAAAGAATTGAGTCAGACAGAGGAAGTCATTTCACAAGTACTCTAATGAGTAAAGTATGGCAAATACTAGGTGTGAAAAGGAAACTACATATCGCATATCGGGCGGCGTCTTCAGGTACAGTTGAAAGAAGCAATAGGTCTGTTGTGGATATTTTAAAGAAATTTGTGGCAGAAGCAGGTTCCAGCTGGGATTTACGTTTACCGTTGGTTCTGATGGCAATCAGGTCGACTCCTGCCAAAGCAACAGGTGTTAGCCCCCATGAGGTCTTGACAGGTAGGAAAATGGTGTTACCACAACACCTACTATACAGAACACATGAGCAAACTCTAGTGAGTGCATCCACAGTTCATGAATATATTGATGAACTGAGGAGGCATTTGCAACATGCATTTGCTTTTGTGCAGAGAAATCTGGAAAGAGCTGCTGACAGTGCAAAGTCATATTATGATAAAAAGACATCAGCAAAGGAATACAGTGTAGGGGATCAGGTGTACAAGTTTCATTTTGGAAAAAGTAAACAGAAAAATTCTAAATTTCTAGCAGCCTGGCAGGGGCCATTTCGGATTATAGATAAGGTCTCTCCTGTAGTGTATACAATTTTGAAAAATGAAGGTGAAACAGCAATAGAGCAGTTTGTCCATGTAAATCAAGTCAAACCATGCCATCCCAGACATGAGATCAGGCGGCTTGAGCATGTAGAAACAGATAAAATCCCTTGAACACAAAAAGAGAAAATAAATGGGTACAATCAGGAGGCAGTGACAAAGAAGTTAAAAAGTTGATTGTTATGATGGCACATGAACACTGTAGTATATGTAAAATATAATATAAAATAAATATAAATAAATAAATAAATAAATAAATAAATAAATAAATGCACATATAATGGAAGCTCATGGTTGGTGTGCAGAGAGAAAGTGTGTTAAATATTGAATATCTGCTTGTTTTCTTTTAACTTGTGTTTAATTTCAGAAAAAAAAAAAATGAAATATTTTTACCAAGCATGTTTTATTTTTGGCAAAAGGATGAAGTTAGTATTGTGCTATGTACTTAATCTGTTTATTTTCTATTTTGATTTAGACAATTAACATTATTTGGTCGGAGGTTCCGGGATCAGAGGCCACGGGAGACGATGGAGTCCTGGAGTCCCCTGGATGAAGACCAAAAGATGCCTGCCTCCAGGTGGAGGTGAAGACAAAATAACCGGAATGCCAAAAGAGATGACTACTGTGGATTCAAGATTGCCAAGATGAAAGAGTACTCGAATGAACCGAATAACATCGCTGGTCGGGACATACCAAAAGAGACAAAGCAAAAGTTCCGGCATATGAAGTTCCACGTATTTATTATTTTAATGCTTTATTTTAATTTGTTATATTAATTATTTGTTTTAGTTAGTTGTTTTATTTCGTTGTTTTTAATTGACTTTGAAAATTTAAACTTAAAGTAATGCCACTTCAACTGAGAAGGCAAATGTGGAACATTTTATGAACTGATGGACTCAGATGAAATGTTGATTGCAAATTTTCATTGATGCACATGAATATTCATTTTGTTGGATTGCTATATTGTAAAAAAAAAGAACAAGTTGTTTTTAGGAATTGGCTTGGATTATAGCCAAGTTCTAAAAACAAAAGGAGGGTATATGTAAGGATATTTGGCGTGTTACAGTACAGAGTACAGCACTACTGCACAGGTAGCAAACAGCACAGAGTACAGCACTACTACACAGGTAGCAAACAGCACAGAGTACAGCACTACTGCACAGGTAGCAATTTTTTTTCGCAGCACCACCACAAGGGTGCGGTGCATTGCTATATGGATTACCAGATTAACAAGGAAAGACAGGCTATTCAGTCAAAAACGATTTTAACATATAAGATACAAATATATTTTTACAGTTAAAAGCACACGTGCTCATTTAAAAATGCACACTATTTTTCACCTGAAATGCCTATGGTGCGAGAGACACATTTGAAAATTAACAGCTAACCTATTAACCATTAACCTGACTAATAAAACCTTATTTAACATAACCCACTAATAAAATGTGTTCTCCACTGCAGAATTAGGCATACTCTGAAAGCCATTTAAATGTGTGTGCAGATTTTTTTCTTCTCTTCTCTGCCTGATTCTCCGTGTTTTTGTGCACAGTAACTGCAGGAAGAAGGAAGTCAGATTTGCAACAATTGCAAATGTATAAGCGAAGCTATTGTTGAGAGTAGGAGGATGAGAGATGATGGATTTCATTGGGACACGTCATACAGAGGGCTGAGATGAAAGTTTTAGTGGGCAGTATCGGGGAAAAAGACAGGCAGACATTTTTCTGCACTACTGGGGAGAAGACCTGGCTGTGGGACTCCTGACTGAATGCAGATCCCTGCGTCCTGCTACAGTCAAGATTTGGCAGTCGAGATTGGGGAGAGCTGAAAGAAGGACCTTTCCACTGGCTGAGGCGTTCCTATCTGCAAAAGCTGAGAATTCCAGGCAATGACCCCGGTTTGAGAAGGCAAGCGTTCCTTTTTGCTGGAGTTAATCTTCAAGGGAGCCACATTCACAAAGAGAACAGCCAAAGAGAACAACTAAAAAGATAAGGTAATGAGAAGTGTGGGAGCTGAGTGTGTACGGTAATATGCAGTCAGTGTAGGATTCCTGTGCATGCCTTAATCAAATGCTAATGTTGCAATTTGAGTTCTGTTCTCCGCCACTCTCTTTGCAGTGTGTCATAGACAATGCTTTTACTGTACCATTTTATTTATTTCTGTAAAGAGTGAGATTGTGTTTAAATGCAACTTTTATAATACAGAAAAATATTTGAAAACAGACGGGTGGTGTATTTACTATTTACCATTACAATGCCGATGATGTGGGGAGATTTTTAAACAGTGCAATGGTCATTTTAAGACAGATGTGTGCATGTCAGAATCAGTATGAATAATTGTGAGTGACTGTAGCATAGCTCGTTGGAGGTACATGAGCCAACGGGAAGAGAGACTCTCTGAACATAGCTCCCTACCGTATATAAGGTAGTGGAAATTACCACAAGACTACCATATATAGCTCTCTGTCGTAAATAAGTCAGTGAGTTCGCCCATGGTGGCACACCAACACTATCACTGAAAAATGTGGTATTCCTAAAATGTAGGTCTGAGGTCTCTCTAGTGATCACACGAAAAATCTAAGCAAAGATAAGGGATTTTGGACATTGGGGCCACAAATAAAACAAGGGAATTATGCTCACCAAAATACCACCAACCGCGCCTACCACCCCCGCATACCAAATATGCATGCCTGGGTGCTGAAATAACGCATGTTCACTGTATTATTGTTGTACATGGCCCAATCTGAATACAAGGAGTGATTGTTGCTAAGTTATATTTCGGCGGTAAGAAAATACCATCAGGCCCCAAATCTCCACAAAATACCCTACAGGCGCTACAACATTTCTTCCCTATTGTTCAGGGAGAACAGGTGATTATTGAAACAAATCATCAACCTTGCAATTCTTAGAGAGTAAAATAATTAGGTCAGGTAATCTAGTGCAGTCCACAATCACTTCATGGACGCTAGCATTACAACGTTTTCCTGTAGAAGTGAGATATGGCCAAAATAAAAAGATCCCAATTGCTTAAAGTTTAGCAGATTTACACGACTGTGCAGCTGAACAAGCATCAAACGAAATGGAAATAGAACCTAATTTACAGGAGTTTGAACAATCACCACACAAAGCTTTTGATGAAAAAACATGCAAGGACTTGCCAACTGTATATGTCGATGGTTGTGCTTTTCACATTGAAAATGACAGTAATAAACAATTAGTGTCAGGAATCGAAAATGTCTGGTTGAAATGTGAAGGTATCCCCAGCATAGGGATGAGAATTGGAGCTAGGAGCAGTCAAGTAGCGGAATTGGCAGCCATTTTTAAAGCCATTGCTACTGCAATTGATAATAAATTCAGTGAAATTGTCCTGGTGACTGATTCTGACTATGCACGAAACAGCTTTGTGGAATATCTACCTGGCTGGAAAGCGAGAGGCATGATTACATACAACAAAAAAACACTTAAACATGGAAAAATGATACAAGCCATAGACAAATTAGTGTCAGAAAATAATTTGGCAATATACTGGAGAAAAATTTGTGGCCATTTAAAAACTCCAGGAGAGGATAAAGAGGGGAATGATAAGGCAGACCACCTGGCTAAAATTGGGGCTGTGATGGGAGGATTGCTACCTATTGAACATTTACTGAGTTAAATACAGATTGATGCAGTAACACGTTCTAAAGCACCAAAGGAGACAGAACAATCAGTGGTACAATGGAGTTACAACACTCCAGACCAAGATTTGATTGAGGCACAAAAGAATGATCGAATTTTGGGAATCTATTATAACCATTTGATAGATCCTGGACAAAACCCTTTAACAGAAGATGATTGTGTGGGAAAAGAGGAATTGAGGGTGCTATTAAAGAATAACAAACGAATTAGACTACAGGATGGACTCATGGTAAGAGAGTCCATAATACGACAGATACAATGGGTGGAACCCCTTTCATTTAGAAGGCTAATGCTACACCATGCACATGATGCCATAACTGAAGGCCACAGAGGTTCACAAAAAACATTGGAAATACTAAAAGATTATGCTTATTGGCCACATATGTCCCAAGATGTGGAATTGTATACTAGAGGATGTCTAGTATGTGCCCAATTTAAACCTGCTTCACCAATGCACAGAGCTCCACTAATGAAAAGAGGCCTAACCCTTCCATGGTCAGATTTGCAAATAGACTTTGTAGGGCCTTTAAAAAGGTCGAGCAGAGGAAACCGTTATATTTTGAGTGTGGTATGTTTGAAGTCGAAGTAGATTGAATGTATTCCTGCACCAGATTGTAGTGCGCAAACAGCAGCCACATTGCTATTGAATCATGTGTTCTCAAGGTTTGGGTTGCCACAAAGAATTGAGTCAGACAGAGGAAGTCATTTCACAAGTGCTCTAATGAGTATGGTATGGCAAATACTGGGTGTGAAAAGGAAACTACATATTGCATATCGGGCGGCTTCTTCAGGTGGAGTTCAACGGGGTAATAGGTCTGTTGTGGACATTTTAAAGAAATTTGTGGCTGAAGCAGGTTCCAGCTGGGATTTACGTTTACCATTGCTTTTAATGGCAATCAGATCAACTCCTGCCAAAGCAACAGGTATTAGCCCACATGAGGTCTTAACAGGTAGGAAAATGGTGTTGTCGCAGCACCTACTATATAGAGCACCTGAGCAAACACTTGCAAGCGCATCTACAGTTCATGAATACATTGATGAGCTGAGGAAGCATTTACAACATGCATTTGCTTTTGTACAGAGAAATCTGGAAAGGGCTGCTGACGGTGCTAAAACATATTATGATAAAAAGTCAACAGTAAAGGAATATTGTGTAGGGGATTAGGTGTATAAATTCCATTTTGGAAAAAGTAAACAGAAAAATTCCAAATTCCTAGCAGCCTGGCAGGGGCCATTCCGAATTATAGATAAAGTCTCTCCTGTAGTTTACAAAATTTTAAAGACTGAAGGTGAAACAGCAATAGAACAGTTTGTGCATGTAAACCAAATCAAGCCATGTCATCCAAGACATGAGATAAAAAATCTGGAGCGTGTAGAAACAGATAAAGTCCCTTGAACACAAGATGGTAAAATAAATGAGTACAGTCAGGAGGCAGTGACAAAGAAGCTAAATAAAGATGGTTGATTATAATGGCACATAAACACTGTAATATATGTAAATATATATATGATATAAAAAAATAGAAGCTGAAGTTTATGGAGTTGGTGTGCAGAATGAAAATGCATTAAATATTGAATGTTGTTTTATGTATGCTTGTTCTCTATAACCTGTGCTTAATTTCAGAAGGCGAAAGAAAAAGGGCGAAATATTTTACAAAGCATGTTTTATTTTTGGCAAAAGGGTGAAGTTAGTATTGTGCTATATTCTTAATCTGTTTCTTTTCTATTTAATTTAGAATATTAACATATTTGTACCGGAGGTCACGGGAGATGATGGAGTCCTGGAGCCCACGTGGACGGATTCAGGAAAAGCCCCGAAGGGGGGCGAAGACCAAGGCTGCAAAGCGATCAGCGTTGAAGATGACACCAATAATGTGGTTAATGATGATGATATTCAGAGGAATCTTCAAAAATTCAGAAGCACAGGTTGTCATTGAACCTGGACCAGCATCTGGTATCGCGGTAGAAGAGGCACCAGGATTCATCATGTGTGATAGAAGGATGATTTTCCAGAATATCTATATACCATTGAACCCTGAGATTTTGATTGAAAAGCATTTGAACCATACCGGAATTAAGATTGAACAGACTAAAGAGTGGTTGGAAACAAGAAAAGAGGACTCTAAGCAGTCAATAAGAGATATATTGATGCAATTGAAAATAAACATTTCTGAAGTCAGCAGACATTAAGAAGAGGAGAGGAAAAAGAGGAGCGGTGATGCTCGCGATATCATTGGTAATGTATATAGTTGGAGCCATAATAGGTACCACAATATCAACAGCCAATGCCATTTCGGTAGGAACGTTGAGTACTAAAGCACAACAGCTGATTGTTGACCTAGAAATAATACAAAAAACATTAGATGGGATTAGAGGGGGATTGGATGAACAAGTAAGATTCATAAATGAAACTGCAATCATTCTAAATGAACAAGCAGATGTGATGCAACGGGCGACTAAGCTAATTATTAAGCATGACAGAACTTTAAATGAAATATTGAATATAATGAGTCCTGTTGATAGACTATTAACGAATTATATGAGAGAAGTTCAAACTGCAGTTTCACAGTTGATTCAAGGACATATTCCCTTGTATTTTGTTTCGCAGGATATTATTCATCAAATGATAGAAAGATTGACCAGGAGGGAAATTGATGTGGTACAGGTAAAAATTGCATTTGAAATGGGAAATGCAATGCCATTATATGTGGACCTGGAAAGGTTGGAGATTGGTTTGTTATTATGCATCCCATATGTAGCTCCTGAACTTATTTATCAAACCAAGTGGGTACACAACGTGGGGTTTTGGCAAGAGGACATATTTATTAAGATTAAGACTCCAGAAGTGGTGGCATTTCAGTCATGGGAGCCTGAAATTTACTTAATACCAAACTTGGAAACGTGTGTCAAATTTAACGAACAAAATTATATGTGTCCGGGTAAACCGTTTGGTCCTGATGCCACAGATGCTATTTGTGGTTTGAAATCTGACCCAAGTATATCAGAAGGATGTGAAGTGATCATTAGCAATATGGGGAGTGAAGAACTGGCACAGGCTAAGATGGTCAGAGGTAAATGGTTGGTCAGCGCCTATTTAAAGAACATGACAATAGTACATTTGAATCATGGAACATATGTGGTTAAACAGGTGAAATATAATGTTTTTTACTTACAGGTTCCGAAGGATACAATTGTATCAATTGGAGGGTTAACATTGTTTCACGTAACAAATGATATTTGGGAAAGCCAAGTAGAAAATATCGATTTTTTTCAAAGGGACACATTTCCAATAGATCCGGATGTGGAGTTTTTATTGAATCATAAAGAAAGACATGTAATGAAAATGAATCTAAAAAAAAACAACATTACAGTTAGTAACCTGGGTATAATGGAGGTGGAAAGATTTAATTGGGGAACATGGGGGGAACGTTCAATAGTGGGTTTAGCTGTCCTGGTGCTAATCATGGGTGGATGGTTGGTTGTGCTATCAGTAAAAATGAAAATGTTGCTAATCTTAGTAACTACGTCAGGAAGAGAAAGATATCCCAATATGCATACATTTTAAAAGAAGGAAGGGAGCAAGTTGATTTTCCTCTAATTATGGCTTGGACTGCCAAATTCTCAGAAAAAAGGAGGGAATATGTAAGAGTATTTAGCTTTTTTTTTATGCAGCATTTCTGCCTGGGTTTGGTGCATTGCTATAATGCGGTACAGCAAGGCATGTGTTGCCAGTGTGACATGGACATGTAAATGAAAAACAGGCTATTCAGTCAAAAACGATTTCTACATCTAAAATGCAAATAATTTTTTTCACAGTTAAAAGCATATTTTTTTCTCCACCTGAAATTCCTCTGTTGCAGGAGACACATTTGAGGATTAATGAACTAACCTTATTAACAATAATAACGATTCTAACTCATTAATAATATAATGTGTTCTCCAGTGCAAAATAAGATGGAAAATGACGGGCTCTGAAAGTCATTTTAAACGCGCATCCAGATTTTTTTTCTTTGCTTCTATCTGCGCTCTGTCCACAGTATTTGCAGGAAGCAAAGACTCGAATAAGCAAACCAAATAAGCAGTTTGGTTACAGTTGCAACTGTATAAGCCAAGCTATTGTTAATGAGAAGGAGGGTAGGAAATGATAGAATTTCATTGGTTGAACTCATTTGGCAGGCTGTAACAGAGCTTTTCTAATGAATATCGGGAAAAAGGACAACGGAAGACTTTTTACACAGCTGGGAGAAAGACCTGGCTGGTGGCTGGGTATTGCCCTGATTGAAAAAGCAGGTCCCAGTGCACTGCTCCAGAGACTGGGAATTCCAGTCAATAAGCCCTGGTTCGAGTGACGGCAGACGCTCCTCCTTGCTGGGGTGATTTAAGAAGAATTCATTGAACCACTTCCAGAAGGCGACCAGCCGACGAACTTCACATGCTGGACAGGGCTGGTAATTATATTTCAGAGTGTGGTGGCAGTGTGTATGTGTGCAAAACTATTCAGTCAGCGTGGAAGAGGGAACTTCAGTGGTTTTTATCAACAGGTTTAATGTTGCGAATTGAAAATGTTCTTGCCGCTCTCTGTTCATTTTGTTAGAGATAAGTTTGTTACTGTGCAATTTCCATTTATTTCTGTAAAAAGAGTAAGATCGTGTTGAAATGCACATTTTTATAATACACAAAAAATATCTGAAAGCAGACGGATAGTATGTTTTATTTTTCTCTTTTATTTGTGCATCTACCATTACAGTACTGATAATATGGGGAGAGGTTTAGACAGTGCAATTGTCATTTTTAAGCTAGCTAAAAATAAGACTTAGTGGTAGCTGTGTGCATGATTCCATTCAGTATATAAGTGTATGTTTTCTGAATGGAACATAATAATAATATAATGAAATACACTACTGCTGGAGGTACATGAGTCAGCAGAAAGAGAGGCCCTGGACATAGTTCACCGATGTAGATACGTTGGTGATAAATACTGCATGTTAGCTCGCTGCCGTAGATAAGACATCGAGGACAGCCCATGGTGGCACTCCAATTGAAAATGTGGTGTTCCTGAAATGTATGCCTGAGGCCTCTCTATTGATCACACAAACAAACTAAGCAAAAATAAGGGGTTCTGGATATTGGGGCCACATATAAAACAAAGGAATTATGCTCACCAGAAATACCACCAATAACGCATACCAACATAATGTATACCACTAAATGTATCAGTGTGCTGAAATAATGTATGTATACTGTAGCACTATATACCAAATCTAATCTGAATGCAAAGAGTGATTATTACTCAATTATTTTCATTTTGGCGGTAAGAAAATACAGCTAGGCCCCAAATCTATACAAAATACCCTACAACCTCAATGCTATTGAAGATGTGAGACAGCTTGAGATGTTCAATAGCTAGTACACAGATATGAGTGTGATAGAAAGGCAGACCACAAACGGTAGCTGCTATGTATGCTCATTAATACTGCATGCATCATGGGGAACCCAAGATATTAGTAATAAAAAGTTCCAATTATAGAGCCATAGTACTTGGTCCTTCAAGCACTTTGTAGAATAAATGGCACCTTCCAGGCACATACCGTATACTAGAACTTGTGAAACCATAAACCCTGCAGTGCAACAACAACCCTTACAGCAACAATATCTATATAAACAGCACATTGAAAGAAACCACACTCAGCTGCCTTGCAAAATGCCTTCTATGGTTCGAGGAAGAGGTTCTGGCATTAGTGATATATGATATGAGTCACTAAGTGGCCATGCAGAAGTTTGGAACCCCCAGTGGGTGGCCAGGTGACCAGTATGTACAGCAGACAGGGCCATCAGCAAGGGAGAGAGAAAGCAGTAGTGAAAACGAAGGTCTTGAGTTGCTTCTGGAAGCTTAGGGTGTCCTGTCCAAGTTTGAGAGAGCCAGGGAGGCTATTCCAGAGTGAGACCCCGGCCGAGGACAGAGATATACCCACCACTCTCTGCCTGGGGAAGCATCTGACCCTCAGAGAGTTGGAGGCGGATGAGTGAAGGGCCCGAGTAGACAGATGCTTAGGAAGAGAAAGTTGGATGTGTTTGGTCCCTAGCCCAAGAAAGCTTTGTGGACAATGCAATGAGTCTTGAACTTGATCCTCACAGGAACAGGGAGCCAGGGGAAAGAACCTGCACACAAATATGGACAGAACACATCACAAAATTGACATGGATTGCAGCAATGGAAAAGCCGGTGAAAGTGCACCGAGAAGAGACTTATGAACTTGCTTCCATAGTGAAGGAACTCTCTTGATCGGTTCTATTGAATGATGTAACAGAACCCTCTTGATTCCAGACTTGAAAAAGGGCACCGCGGCAGTGATGGACTACTACTGGGTCTGTAGCCAACAAGCGGACTTGCACCTCCCACCATCATGAAGGGGCGATTGTTCTCTGGGCATGCTGCACTCAGCGCTGTTCGTATTCCCAGAAGAACACCTGCAAGGCGGGGCCCATCTCTGAAACCACCCCAACCCTTCCTCCAGCATTCGAAGAGAAGAACCCATTTTCATCACCTGAGTTCTGCATCATACCCAGAAGGAGGCAGTACGAGAAACTAAGAAGGAAGAAGAGGTTGAACTACTTATCCAAAGATTCATCCGAATTGCGAGCTGAAATACCAGATAAGTACAAACTATTCAGTTCAGTGGAGACCTTCTTTGCCTCACTACTGCTGACTGGTGTACAAGCAGCCACTAACGCAAAATGGCTGCAGATTGTACGATGGGAACTAATACAACTGGCAAATGACACTGAATACGGGTTCAACACCATAAAGGTTGAGTTGCGAGCCCTAAGACTGATGATCATGCAGAACCACTAATTCCTTAATCTGATGATGGCAATGGAACGAAGCGTTAGCCACAATTTCAGGGATTCATGCTGCACTTTCGTGCCCTAGAGAAGGTGCAGAAAACGGGTCCTTATCTCACATAATTACAGCCGTGCACAACCTCGGAGTGTGCATGAAGAAGGAAGGAGGAATACAGAACAGTGAGTGGTTTGATCTCACCTTCAACTGGCCCCCATCCTGCGTGGGAGCCATTGGGAAAATGCTGGTGCCCATCATTGTGTTCATCCTTGTCATCTTCTGCACCTAGCAAATGGGCCTCGATATTGTGCCAAAGCCGTGTCTAGTAGCGCAATGATGATGGTATCAATTGGGGTTTCAAAGGTACGTTGCAATACAAATGATATTGAAATACAAACAGACTATGCCATTCCTTGAATGATCCCTATCCCCTATGGAGACAAATTAGACCGCCTATACCACATCATCATTGTCCCATCCCCTGGCCCTGAAAATTATGAGGAGGTATGGGTTGATCTAGCAGGAGATGGGGGATGTATTTATATGACATGCACACTTGAAGAATATGTGCAAGCAGGAGAAAGTTTGCAGTCAGTATGTAGGGCCTGAATGCCAATAAAGGGAACTCCACCATATGAGGCCACGGTAAGAAGGGAAAATGAATGCATGCATGCATGGGAGTTTCTTATGGTAGAAGTAATGAAATGGGGGAATGTTAGGAAGGAAATGAATCTACTCCACCCCTAGGTGCTTTAGAGTAAGGAGAATCCCATGAAGACACCTGTGATGTGGCAGGGAGGAGGGGGTGTGTGCTAAGAGACCCTGCATGGACAAAATCCTATGCGAACTATACATGTTTAGACTTAGTGCGCGCATTTAAACAGGTGCCATTTTGTTTTTGTAGCTATGGTAGAAACATTTGGGCCTGCATGGTAGCGCGGCATACACAGACCACAAACCACATGAAGAAACCTGAATAGGCCCAACGCTGATGATGAGAGACCCACGCTATTAGTATTCCACAGATACTCCTTTGTTCTACAAATGTTGCCAATACGTGTTATCCCGAGAAGGAATGTGCTGCACAAGGCCATGAGACAGTACCAGGTGCCTTGGCATGCATGAGTATAGTAGCCAGGCCAGTGCATGCCCCAACCCCACCATCCAACTATGAGTTGCAGCCTCCATGACTGCCCCAGTCCCAAGACACCTGAATTTCATGGTAATAAATGACTCCAGACCACCAGCCATAAACCCACTAGCCATAAAAGATCTAAAGAAGATGGCCTCTCCACTTTATTTCAAAAGGACATGATTTGTAATGTGAGGTACAGGGAGGAATACATTATAGTCCAAAGGGAGAGTGGAGGCCTTGGGTGTGGACTGTGCAATACAGAATGAGTGAAGAATGTGTGGGTTAGCCTGATCTCAAGACTCCCCCTGTGTCAGTCCCTTAGCCTCCCAGGTGCACAGCATAATGATAGAGTAGCATTGTCTCATATTGTAAATAATTGCCAACCCGACCTTGGTTCCCTGCAGATGATGAGCCCAGAAGACCCCACGTGATGGAAGACGGAGGGGGCTGGGACCAATGGCCTGGCATCTCATATAGAGCAACCTGACCATGTATAGGGTCTCACCAACCAGTCATGCAGGTTTTTACTGTTTACTGTATACTGATGATGATGCTTCTCTTTTTAAGGTCCACCTTGCACCCTTTTTACTCATAACATTCCTGAGCAGAAGAGTTCTTTGCTGGCACACCTATTTTTTGTATCATTAAAATGTGTCATCCTTGCAAAAATCCCATAGCCTATTTTCCCTAGCAGTTTGTATCTTTTCTGGTGTGAGCATTTAGGGGCGTGCCTTCAGGTTAATACCTCTTGATTTATAATTTGTTGATTAGTAAACTGAAATTGTGTTTGAAATACCCTGTTTTTCCTGTTATCACCAAACGAATAAGGAGAGCCTTGGCTGTTTCCTACATCTAGATATCAATACTTTGCAGAACCGCTTCTGTATTTGTACCTAGCAAAATAATTTACAGTATTGGAATTTCTTTGAGGATTTTTGGGACCGTAGAGTCATTTATCTTGACAAGATGGATGCATTTAATTGAGGTACCTTGAGGAATGGGGTTAATTCAAATTCTCAAATAACCCATGTTTGTCCTTATGTGACTATGGCCTTTTTTTCTCCAAGTATTATGAGTTGTTTGGTGCATGAAGATTCCTAGGGCTCTTTTTTGGGGACATTGCCAAGATTGTCTTGAATCTTTGCCATAAGAGTTTAAAACATCAAGCCTTAGGCCCTGGCTATAAACTGCCTTAGTAGAGAACTGGCTGCTTTCTGTGCCTTCTCTCCTCCTATGTCATATGTAGCAAATAACTGGGAATCTGTGAAGAAGCTCCCCAGGGAACAACATATTTTCATTCTGTCTATAGTTTGGTACATTCTCATTTGGAATCACACCTCCCCCGGTACAGAGGTGGATGGTGGGTTTGGGGATGTGAAATATGACTTCTTTATCTGGTGCAAGAGTTCTCTTTCAATGAGTGTGGAATTATCAGGTACTTCAAGATCTAGTTTATGTTGTGCCAAAGCCCTTGAAATTCCAATATGCTAGAACATAAAATGCAGAAATATCAGTCAATAAAATAAAGAACCCTCAAATACAAATACTAATCACATAATTTAAAAGCGTAATCCTAGTACATGCATGCTAAAACAGAGTAGCCAAAAACCGGTTTCAGTTTTCTGTCAAAACAGTTTAGAACAACCTGCCCACTAAACAATTTCTTAAATGCAACCATCATTTTTTTTATTGTGGCATGGTTACATTTACACCGTAAACAAATTAAACAACAACAATACATTCAAAAGGAGCAGGGCAGATAACCCAAATATCACATTTAAACTGGCCGATAAAGGGGTTGCTCTGGTTATGCTTAAAACAATAGATTATGTTCGGGAATGCAAAAGGCAATTAATGGATACTAATACCTACATAATCCTGCAAGGTGACCTGACTTCAGCAGTACAGGCTCTAACTAAGGGGGTTTTGGGATATGCTGAACACAATGCGTTTATCTCAGAAAAAAACGAAGAGTTTTCTGACAAAGAACTATATATTGACACCTATTTTTTACGTGCTGCCGAAAATCCACAAATCACTCACTAATCCACCTGCTCGCCCCAACTGTGGCAGCGACCAGTAGTGTGCTAGAACTATTATCAAACTATATTGGTCGCATTTTACAGCCTCTGAATACAGTTACTCCTACTTTCTTCAAGGACACAGGGGAATTTCTGAGACAGTTGTACTTGTTGGTATTGCCCAACATGAATGTGTATTATTCAAAAATATGGAGGGAGACTTTTTCTTGTATGCCTTGTTCTGTAGAAAGTTTTAAATTGTCCCATTTAAACTAGGAACGATATGTCGCCAGAATCTAGATTGGTACTTATGTATGTGCCCAGATGGAAATGCCCACTTCTCTATTTCTCTCAAGACTAGGGAACTAAAGGTGTTACTATCCATGTCCAAAAGAGAAAATATCCAGGAAGCTGGGGTATTTGACAGGTCCCTGTTTCAGGTTTTGGTGCGACAAACCATTGGGGCATCGAGCTCATGAATTGATCGCCCTCTTAATCAGGAGCAATATGTTCTCATAGTAGAATTCAAAGGGCCACTGAGTATCTAAATTTATGTCTCATGCTATGGGAATAATTGGCCCTCGCACATAAAATATTTAAGTGTGTTGCACCAATTTACTTTCCAAGATGGAATTAATGTGTGCCTCCACATGGGTAGCTCCATGTTGTTCATTTTGATCGAGAAATCTCCATCTAGGATATCATATAGGGACTTATGCATCCCTTCTGCATCGCACTGGCTCATTTGATTCCAGTGGTGTTGGAACCAGTTTTTATATTTTTGTTGAATAATCTTAGTTAGCTGGACTTCCCTTACCAAAGACTCAGGACCCTTCTGAATGCGTCTAAGATCCCTCCTCATTTATCGTTTCCTCATTTGTATCATGGCATTGAACACTTGAGTAGGTATTATCCTACCAATTGTGCACCTGCTCTGTACGCTATCAAGTTTGTCCGTTAAAAACGTGCTAATAGTTAATGGGGAAAATTACACATGTCTCTTTAAAGCATCCATATTATCGAGCACAACCAAAACAAGTATATTACATTCTTTGATATCCTTGGAGTTCAGGAAAAGTGGTTTCCTGCCATATTAGCTACTATGTTTGTCACACCACCGATGTATAGAGATTTTAGGGGTAGTGAGAACTCCTCAGACAGCATACTATAATCACTATGTTCAGAAACTTAAATGGTGAATCTAGCGCAATTGTGGAATAACGCAAATTTACAAACATGTCATTGATGCTTGTCACATTTGATGCCCTTTGCCACGTGTCACAGCCTTCCAGATCACCTGTCACCTTCACATTTAATCTTTGCAGCTCCCGCGTTCTAAGAAATTCAGACCATGTGTAACCATTAATGCTGCTATTAGCTGCATGTAAAATAGCATCCTGCTCACAATCACAAGCTTCTTTAGGAAGGAGCAAAGCTTACATTTAGATGGATTGCACTAGGTGTTTGAGATTAGTAGATCATATTTAAAAGTAATGGTATTTTTTTGCCAGGAGACTGTAGGGTATTTTGTGGAGATTTGGGGCCTGACGGTATTTTATTACCGCCGAAAAATAACTTAGCAATAATCACTCCTTGTATTCAGATTTGGCCATGTGCAACAATAATACAGTGGACATGCATTATTTCAGCACCCAGACATGCATATTTGGTATGCGTGGTTGGTATGCGTGGTTGGTGGTATTTTGGTGAGCATAATTCCCTTGTTTTATTTGTGGCCCCAATGTCCAGAATCCCTTATCTTTGCTTAGATTTTTCATGTAATCACTAGAGAGACCTCAGACCTACATTTTAGGAATACCACATTTTCAGTGTTAGTGTTAGTGTGCCACCATGGGCGATCTCACTGACTTATTTACGACAGAGAGCTATATGTGGTAATTTTGTGGTAATTTCCACTACCTTATATACGGTAGGGAACTATGTTCAGAGAGTCCCTCTTCCCGTTGGCTCATGTACCTCCAACGAGCTATGCTACAAACAATCACTCTCAATTGTCCATACTGAATATAATCATGCACACATCTGTCTTAAAATGACAATTGCATTGTTTAAAAATCTCCCCTCATCCTCAGCACTGTATTGGTAAATATAAAATACACCACCCGTCTGCTTTTAAATATTTTTCTGTATTATAAAAGTTGCATTTAAACACGATCTCACTCTTTACAGAAATAAATAAAACAGCACATTAACAGCATTGTCTGCGATTCACTGAAAAAAAAATGGTGGAGAACAGAACACAATTTGCAACATTAATGTGTGATTAAGGCACCGGAATCTCCTTTCCTACTCTGACTGAACATTCTCGTACACACTCAGCTCCCACACTTATGTAATTACCTTATCTGTTCAGAGTTTTCTTCAGCTGTTCTCTTTCTGAATGTGGCTCCCTTGAAGATTAACCCCAGTGAAAACGAACGCCTGCCGTTCTCAAACCGGGGTTATTATCTGGAATTCTCAGCTTTTGCAGATAGGAATGTCTCAGCCAGGAAAAAGGTCCTTCTCCCAGCTCTGCCAAATCTTGACTGCCCTTCTCTCTCCTCAAACTCCCCCCAGCAAAACTCTGATCACTCCCTCTAGCATGATACTTGCTATGACGCTGCTCCAATCAGAATCAATCATGCCATCTCCTTCTCTACACAATGGCTCATTTTTATAGTAATACTTTGTAACCAACTGATTTCCTGTTCTTTCGAGCTCTTTTGCTTCCTGTAATTATGTGGACAGGGCAGCAGAGAAAAAAAATGGATGTGCGTTTAAAAGTTCACTTTCAGAATAGGCCTAATTCTGCAGTGGAGACACATTTTTATTAGTGGATTATGTTTCATTAGTCAGGTTAGTTATAAGTAATGTTAGTTATTATTTTCAAATGTGTCTCTCGCACCATAGGCATTTCAGGTGAAAAATAGTGTGCATTTTTGAATGTGCACGTGTGCTTTTAACTGTAAAAATAGATTTGCATCTTATATGTTAAAATCATTTTTGACTGAATGGCCTGTCTTTCCTTGTTAATCTGGTAACACATATAGCAATGCACCGCACCCTTGTGGTGGTGCTGCTAAAAAATTGCTACCTGTCCAGTAGTGCTGTACTCTGTGCTGTTTGCTACCTGTGTAGTAGTGCTGTACTCTGTGCTGTAACACGCCAAATATCCTTACATACCCTCCTTTTGTTTTTAGAATCTGGCTACGATCCAAGCCAATTCCTAAAAACAATTTGTTCTTTTTCTTCTTTTCACAATATATCAATCCAATAAAATGAATATTCATGTTCATCAATGAAAAAGTTGCAATCAATACAGTATTCATCTGAGTTCATTAGTTTACAAAATGTTCTACATTTGCCTTCTCAGTGGAAGTGGCATTACTCTAAGTTTAGATTTTTCAAGTCAATTAAAAACAATGAAATAAAACAACTAACCAAAACAAATAATTAATATAACAAATTAAAATAAATAATTAAAATAATAAATACGTGGAACTCCATATGTCAGGACTCTTGTCTGCCTCTGATATGTCCCGACCAGCGATGTTATTTGGTTCATTCGAGTACACTTTCATCTTGGCAATCTTAGATCCATAGGAGTCATCTTTTTCAGCATTCTGGTTATCTTGTCTTCACCTCCACCTGGAGGCAGGCATCTTTTGGTCTTCATCCAGGGGACTCCAGTACTCCATCGTCTCCCGTGGCCTCTGATCCCGGAAACTCCGACCAAATAATGTTAATTTTCTAAATCAAATAGAAAATAAACAAATTAAGTACATAGCACAATACTAACTTCACCCTTTTGCCAAAAATAAAACATGCTTGGTAAAAATATTTCGTTTTTTTCTTTATCTGAAATTAAACACAAGTTAAAAGAAAACAAGCACACATAAACAGCATTCAATATTTAATACATTTTCTCTCTGCACACCAACCATGAGCTTCCGTTATATGTGCATTTATTTATTTATTTATTTATTTATTTTATATTATATATTTTTACATATACTACAGTGTTTATGTGCCATCATAACAATCAACTTTTTAACTTCTTTGTCACTGCCTCCTGATTACACCCATTTATTTTCTCATTTTGTGTTCAAGGGACTTTATCTGTTTCTACATGCTCAAGCTGCCTGATCTCATGTCTGGGATGGCATGGTTTGATTTGATTTAAATGGACAAACTGCTCTATTGCTGTTTCACCTTCATTTTTCAAAATGTTATACACTACAGGAGAGACCTTATCTATAATTCGAAATGGCCCCTGCCAGGCTGCTAGAAATTTAGAATTTTTCTGTTTACTTTTTCCAAAATGAAACTTGTATACCTGATCCCCTACACTGTATTCCTTTACTGATGTCTTTTTATCATAATACGATTTTGCACTGTCAGCAGCTCTTTCCAGATTTCTCTGCACAAAAGCAAATGCATGTTGCAAATGCCTCCTCAGTTCATCAATATATTCATGAACTGTGGATGCACTCACAAGGGTTTGCTCATGTGTTCTGTATAGTAGGTGTTGTGGTAACACCATTTTCCTACCTGTTAAGACCTCATGGGGGCTAACACCAGTTGCTTTGGCAGGAGTCGACCTGATTGCCATCAAAACCAATGGTAAACGCAAATCCCAGCTGGAACCTGCTTCTGCCACAAATTTCTTTAAAATATCCACAACAGACCTATTGCTTCTTTCAACTGTACCTGAAGACGCCGCCCGATATGCGATATGTAGTTTCCTTTTCACACCTAGTATTTGCCATACCTTACTCATTAGAGTACTTGTGAAATGACTTCCTCTGTCTGACTCAATTCTTTGTGGCAACCCAAACCTTGAGAACACATGGTTCACCAGCAATGTGGCTGCTGTTTGCGCACTACAATCTGGTGCAGGAATGCATTCAATTCACTTCGACATCAAACTTACCACACTCAAAATATAACGGTGTCCCCTGCTCGACCTTTTTAAAGGACCTACATAGTCTATTTGCAAATCTGACCATGGGAGAGTTAGGCCTCTTTTCATCAATGGTGCTCTATGCATTGGTGAAGCAGGTTTAAATTGGGCGCATACTAGACATCCTCTAGTATATAATTCCACATCTTGGGACATATGTGGCCAGTAAGCATAATCTTTTAGTATTTCTAATGTTTTTTGTGAACCTCTATGGCCTGCGGTTATGGCATCATGTGCATGGTGTAGCATTAGTCCTCTGAATGAAAGGGGTACTACCCACTGTATTTGTCCTATTATGGACTCTCTAATCATGAGTCCATCCTGTAATCTAATTCGTGTTTTGTTCTTTAATAGCACCCTCAACTCTTCTTTTCCCATACAATCATTTTCTGTTAAAGGATTTTGTTCGGGATCTATCAAATGATTATAATAGATTCCCAAAATATGATCATTCTTTTGTGCCTCAATCAAATCTTGGTCTGGCGTGTCATGACTCCACTGCACCACCGGTTGATCTACCTCCTTTGGTGCTTTAGAACGTGTGACTGCATCAATTTGTATTTCACCCATTAAATAATCAATAGGTTGCAATTCTCCCATCACAGCCCCAATCTTAGCCAGGTGGTCTGCCTTATCATTTCCCTCCTTATCCTCTCCTGGTGTTTTTAAATGCCCACGAATTTTTCTCCAGTATATTGTTAACTCATTCTCTAACACCAATTTGTCTATGGCTTGTACCATTTTTCCATGCTTAAGTGGCTTTTTGTTATATGTAACCATGCCTCTTGCTTTCCAACCAGGCAAATACTCCACAAAGCTATTCCGTGCATAGTCAGAATCAGTCACCAGGACAATTTCACTGAACTTTTTATCAACTGCAGTAGTAATTGCTTTATAAATGGCTGCCAATTCCGCCACCTGACTGCTCCTATCTCCAATCCTCATCCCTATACTGGGGACACCTTCACATTTCAACCAGACATTTCCTATTCCTGCCACTAACTGTTTATTACTGTCATTTTCAATGTGAAAAGCACAACCATCCACATATACAGTTGGCAAATCCTTGCATGTTTTTTCATCAAAAGCTTTGTGTGGTGATTGTTCAAATTCCTGCAAACTAGTTTCTACTTCCATTTCATTTGGTATTTGTTCAGCTGCACAGTCATGTAAGTCAGCTAACCCTTGAGCAATTGGGTTCTTTTTATTTTGTCCATATCTCACTTCTACGGGAAAACCTTGTAATGCTAGCGTCCATGAAGTGATTCTGGATTGCGCTAGATTACCTGATCTAATTCTTTTACTCTCTAAAAATTGCAAAGGTTGATGATTTGTTTCAATAATTACCTTTTCTCCCTGAACAATGGGGCGGAAATGTTGTAGCGCCCACACAGTGGTTAATAGGGCCTTTTCACATTCATTAAATTTCATTTCAACTTGGGAAAATGCCTTACTTGCATATGCAATGGTTTTGTGATTTAAATCGTGTTTTTGTGATAACACTGCTGACATACAATGTTCAGAAAAACCTATTTCTATAAAGAAATCCCTGTCCTTTATGGGGTATGCTAAACATGGTGCCTTTACAAGACATTCCTTTAATTTAGCCACTGCATCAGACTGCCCTTTTTCCCATTTCCAGGGAGTATTCAGTTTAAGCAGTTTAGTCAATGGTTGAGTGATTTCTGCATAATTTTCAATGAACTTTCTGTTATAGCCTGTCATCCCTAATAAACTTTTTACTCCTTTCACATTTTTAGGATCTTTTAATCTTTGTATGGCCTCTATTTTCTTCTTTTGTGGATTTAGCCCATGTTCAGTCACTTCATGCCCTAGAAAGTTCACTTTTTTCTTGCACCACTGTGCTTTCTGCAAAGATACTTTGGCGCCTGCTTTCTGCAATTGGCCAAGTACATGTCTTATTTCATCAAAATGGCTTTTCAGGCTTTCATTTTTTATCAGGACATCGTCCACATAAACTATTGTTCCTCTTTCCGCTGCATCCGGCATGGCCTTTCTCAGAAATATGCCAAATTCACTCCCACTATTGATGTACCCGAACGGAGCTCTAAGCCAGGCATATTGAGTCCTGTCAAATGTAAAGGAAAATAAATGTTGTATCTCCTCTGCCAATGGCACGCACCAATATCCAGAGGTGAGATCTAATGTGGTAAATACATTTGAACCATGTACCTGAGCTAGGCCCTGATCAATGAATGGCAGTGGCCATCTAGATATTGGTACTCTTTTATTTAACTCTCTCAAGTCTGCACACAGCCGCCATTGACCATTTGGCTTCAATACACCTAAAATAGGTGTATTGGATGTGCTATGAATGGGCCTGATGATTCCCCGTGATTCCAAATTTTTAATAATCTCTGCCAATGATTCTAAACATGCCAGCGGTAGTCTATACTGGCGTTCAAACACTGGGTTTCTGCTACACCCTTCTGGTAGTGTGGCCACATGTAAATCAGTTAAACCACAATCATAAGCATCTTTTGCAAATACATCCTTAAACTCCATATATATCTCCCTCAGATTGTCCCTCTCTTCATTGCTTTCACATGCATCCGCTAAGGAGATCTGCTCTTCTACCATTTTGGAAAATTCTGGAAAATCTTCTGGTAAGGGAATCTCGGCGCTTTCTTCTAACTGTGTGGCTGTGTCTTTTTGTAAAGTTGCCACTTTTAAATATTTTGGCATATCAGCTTCCACTTCAATGGGCTGATTTTCTGTTTCATTTTCATTTAAATTAAATATTATGCAATCCTCTTGATGGCAGCACACTGTCTCATTTGAATCATAAGGATACACAGAATGAATTTTAAATATTCCTTTGGGCTGAGAGTCCAGGTGTTCTGGCAACTCGCCCTTGGCATCTACATATTTTTCAGGAATATTCCCAATCACCATGTTATTTAAATCTGCCGTATAATGCGATTTTTGTATGGCCATTCCTAATGGGGAGTTTTCCTCTAAATGAATATCGTGACAACCTTTATTATTTACCATGATTTTTACAGATCCCTCGCCAATGTCTACCAATGGAATGTATTCATAATCCAGGCCTTGCTGTTTTATGGATTCATTCAGGCATACAAATGCATCAGAGCCTTTCATCTGCTGTCCATTTTTGCATTTCAGTGTTATTGCAAACTGTTTTGTAAATGCAGGAATAATAGTATTTTTCCTCATTTGTAATGCGATTGCATAAGGAACCAGTTGTGCACAATGATAAGCTCTTCTTTTGTCTTCAAATTCAGGTGCCAGACCACCTAGGCGTGACCATATTTTTTGATTAAGGAAATCTAACACCATACACATTCTGTGCATGATGTCATTTCCCATGTAAAATTCATTTTGTGCTCCACTCACTATCCATACATTATGGTAAATTGTTTTCTTCCCAATGCTAATTTTAAGCATGCATCTGCCTGCAATTCGGTTTTCAAAGTCTGGACTGTCCAAGCCAGAAACATATTGGTTTTTAATCCTAAATCTCGGGATTTCTTCCCTTTCCATTATTTTTTGCAACAATTTCTCATTAATGAAACTCCTTTCATGTTCAAGCGCTAAAGTGGCTTTTATTGTTTTAAAATAATCATTTATACCAACATGAACCCATGGTTGCTCATCTTCCATGTGTATTTCTGCCAGAGTGGTAATGTGTTTTTCTGAATCTGTTTTAGGAGCAATATTCTGTTTGCACGTTTTCTCTTTTAGATAAAAACATAATGCGTGCTCATCTATGGCAGTCTGCCAATCTTTCCTTGGGTCCAAGTATATTTGTACAGGTAGTTTTTCATTGTCGCTCTGCATTTTGTCTTGACACAGTAATATGACAGTGACACTAGGTATGCAGCTATTCTGGAGATATACCTCCACAGCATCATTTGTTTTGGCAACGGTGTGACATTCATTTATATTGCTGTTTTGTGATTTTAGTTTCTTAGGCCTCAATGGTTTTTTGGTTAAGGACCACAGCACTCCATTCACCCCATCTATGAGAGGAGACAATCTTTTCAGGCAATCTGTCCCCATCAGAAATGGACTTTCACAAATAGATGTGATCAATACCTCTTGTTTCATTCTGTGCTTTCCTATTTTTATGTCAACCTCAGTTACACCTATGATGGGCACCTCCTCCCCATTAAAGTTATGCACTGGGCCTTGATTTTCCTTCACTGTGATCTGACTCTGTGGAGGTCTCCCTTCATTGATACTCTTTACCAGCTCCTTGGACACAATTGTGGCCTGTGCGCCAGTGTCAATCATAGCAAAGGTGTGGCATTTTTCTTCTACAGTGATGGGTGCATAATATCTGTCCTCAACTTCCTCTAATACACATAAGAAATGTGAATTCTTACTGATTTCAGGGCTCACCTTTCTCAGGTCTTTTTCACTTTTGGCTAAGCACATTGGTAAATGGAAAGAAATTTTTCCCTCCTTTTTACCCATTTCTGCGCGAGATTTTTTATTCATTTCTCCATGATCAGAGGTTTTTTGGAGTGTGGCCACTGTTCGCCCATCCATCTGGGTAACATCAGAGACCACATTACAATCCTCCAACTGAACATGTGTAACAACATCATTCAGCAATTTGTCATTTTTTAATTCTGTGCATTTGTGATCATTTAGTGTGATACCAGCCCTTTCAGCCTCTTCAAAAATATGTGGCTCAAAGAATTCTTCAGGTGATTGACTTTTACCCTCCTTGTGAGTATTTCCTTTTTCTGTCTGTGTTTGGTCATTGTTTTGCTTGCCCAGGGAAGGAGCTATAGCATCCCCCCTTACTCCCTTTTCACTGGTATTCCCCATGCATGAGTCATTTTTCTTAAATCTGTTCCTTTGTTCTTTTGGAATTCCTAATGTTTCTTTTTCATTTGTGCAAATATTTACTGTTTTATTTAGCTCTAAGTTAAACCGTACCTCTTTTTTAGAAGTATTTGCACTTTCTGTCACAATTTCATTTACTGGTACCTTCATTTTTAATCCATTAGGCATCTCAGAGTCGTTATGCAAAATGATATCAGAGCAATCTGTCATTTTGGCACTGCAGTTATCATGAGTACTTAGTCACTTTTCGGAAGCCCCCCGGTCATTGCTATGGCCATCAGCCCCCTCTTTGGAAGGTTGTTTTTGCGCTGTATAGAGCTTTCCTATTTGCTCAGCTAACATTTTCACTTGGGCCTCAAGGCACTGGAACCTTTCCATCTCTCTAGGATCCTCTTTCTGTGGCCTAGGTCGATATTGGTTGTTTTCCCCCTGATTGGATCTATTCTGATACCTCTCAGGTGATTGATGTCAGTTGGGATGGTTTCTGAACTCTTGATTCATTTGTGGAGGGGAGCGGGTTGCACCCATCCTTTGATTATAGTCCCCTGGTGGGGAATCATTGTACTGGCGTGGACTGTAGTTCACGTTTTGCCTCATGTCCTGTCTCTCAGATTGTGGGTACTGGCCCCTATGTTGATTTCCATTATCAGTAAATCGATCCACATATCGGGGCCTATCCTGATTACCATGTATCATGGTGCTGGGATCAAATCTGCTCTGTGTCCCCAATGACTGGTAGGGACCATCATTTCTTTGATCTTGATTTTGTCTCTGGTTATTGTTCATACCTGCCATACCAGGCCGGTATCCTACCCGGGGTCTGTCCCCTAAATACCTAGGGCTGATGTAGCTCTCTCTATTACTAGGATCATGTGATTGGAACATTGGTACAGGAAATGGCGATCTTTGTTGATTACCCCTTTGTTCAGGTGTCACATTATGTTTACCTTGGCTTTGAGCAGACTCAAGGGACATTTTGGCTGACCTGATTTCCATTACTGTGGCTGAGGGTTCTTTAGATTTAGGTCTAGTATCTTTCATTTTATCACTTTCTGTACCCTGACAATAGAGTACCTCATATAGTTTTGTGCTTTGATGTACAATCCATTCAAGGGACTTGTCACGGTCAAATTCACGGACCAATTGGGATATGATGTCTTTCTGTAGCCCATAGAAGTATGCAGTTTTAAACTCATTGGAATTTGAGTCAAAAGATACATCAAAGCGAGAAAATGCTCTTTTTAAGTCTTGTAAGAATTGGCGAGGAGATGTATTAGGTCCAGCAGTAATTGTGTACGCGACTTTCTTTGCCTCCTGCAATGACTGAAAAGGAGAAAAATGACGCCTAATTTCTTTTTCAAACTCCAGCCATGTCATATTCTGCTGTTCATTTAATCCCCTTATGATGCTGGCCGTCGGGGCATCTAAAGTTAAATGAAAATATTGTCTGTACTGTTCCTTAGGTATCTGGAGTGCTTTAAAAATGTCATGCACCGCTTCTAAGTGATCCTCAATGCAGCATTCACCTCCCTTTTTAAATGGTTTGATCAGGGATTTAATGGATTTCATTATTTTTATGGGGCTACTTGTTGCAATGCATGGAATTGCATTATTTTGTGATTCAATCCTGTTTTCAGGTGTATGAGATTGGTGGCTGCCCCCAATGGGAGTATCAAATCCCCCAAGAGCGCTGCAACCAAGTTCAGTCACCGGCCCAGTCACTGAAGCACTAGCTCTTTGGGCAGAGCTAGAATTCACCTCCACTCCATTGAATGTGGTACCCTGCCGCCTCTCCTGGGACCTGGGAATGCACATTTGCTGTTCTAAGTCCTTACAGTTTTTAAGGAGTCTGTTGGCTTCATCTTGCAAATAGTTGTTTTCACCATTCATTTTATTAATCACCTCCTGCATGTCGCACATTTGCATTTGGCATTCATTGAACTCTTTATTTCTCTTGTCTCTTTCTTGAATCATTTTAATCATTTCTTGTTCTGCACTCTGGAGATCACCTTCTTTTTCACAATGTTCTTTTTGTAAAATCTGCATTTCTGAAACAACCTCATCTTTATCCTGCCTAATGTGATCCACTAAGGCTTTTAAGTGTGCCAATTCTTGCTCACTATCTTCAAATTGTTTCTTGCTTTTGGATAACTGAGTATCAAAGTCTCTGCATTTTAATTGCATGTCTTTTTGGCATACATCCAATTCTGCTCTCAACATTTCCTGATTTTTACTTGCCCCATCTAATTCAGTCTTTAACCTGTTAATTAGCTGAGTATCATTCTCTTGCATTCGCAGGGACTTGTTTAAAATAAAACATATTTTGCCGCATAGCCGTATTAAACAGTCTTTCTCTGCACTTTTATTGGCTGCATTCAATAATCTTGTAAGGCAGACCTGAATTATGCTGCCTTCTGCAAAAATATTGTCTAGTTTTTCTTTCTGCACCTCACCCTGAATGCGGTTACTCCATTCTAACGTGCTATTTGATGACCAATTCCCATGTGCAAACAGCTTTGCCTCTAAATATTGCACTAGATCTGAGAATGTGGTTTCCCTTTGTGACATTCTGAAATTCGTTTTTAGTGGCACACTGTTATTATAAAATGGGTTCCCTTTAATGTGCAAATGGCAGCGTGAGACACGCTTGCCACGCCCAGTAGGTACTCTATGATCACTTTCCCGGCCTGCAACGCACCATAAATATGTAGGGTATTTTGTGGAGATCTGGGGCCTGACGGTATTTTATTACCGCCGAAAAATAACTTAGCAATAATCACTCCTTGTATTCAGATTTGGCCATGTGCAACAATAATACAGTGGACATGCATTATTTCAGCTCCCAGACATGCATATTTGGTATGCGTGGTTGGTATGCGTGGTTGGTGGTATTTTGGTGAGCATAATTCCCTTGTTTTATTTGTGGCCCCAATGTCCAGAATCCCTTATCTTTGCTTAGATTTTTCGTGTAATCACTAGAGAGACCTCACACCTACATTTTAGGAATACCACATTTTCAGTGTTAGTGTTAGTGTGCCACCATGGGCGATCTCACTGACTTATTTACGACAGAGAGCTATATGTGGTAATTTTGTGGTAATTTCCACTACCTTATATACGGTAGGGAACTATGTTCAGAGAGTCCCTCTTCCCGTTGGCTCATGTACCTCCAACGAGCTATGCTACAAACAATCACTCTCAATTGTCCATACTGAATATGATCATGCACACATCTGTCTTAAAATGACAATTGCATTGTTTAAAAATCTCCCCTCATCCTCAGCACTGTATTGGTAAATATAAAATACACCACCCGTCTGCTTTCAAATATTTTTCTGTATTATAAAAGTTGCATTTAAACACGATCTCACTCTTTACAGAAATAAATAAAACAGCACATTAACAGCATTGTCTGTGATACACTGAAAAAAAATGGTGGAGAACAGAACACAATTTGCAAAATTAACGTGTGATTAAGGCACCGGAATCTCCTTTCCTACTCTGACTGAACATTCTCGTACACACTCAGCTCCCACACTTATGTAATTACCTTATCTGTTCAGAGTTTTCTTCAGCTGTTCTCTTTCTGAATGTGGCTCCCTTGAAGATTAACCCCAGTGAAAACGAACGCCTGCCGTTCTCAAACCGGGGTTATTATCTGGAATTCTCAGCTTTTGCAGATAGGAATGTCTCAGCCAGGAAAAAGGTCCTTCTCCCAGCTCTGCCAAATCTATATACTTGCTATGACGCTGCTCCAATCAGAATCAATCATGCCATCTCCTCCTTCTCTACACAATGGCTCATTTTTATAGTAATACTTTGTAACCAACTGATTTCCTGTTCTTTCGAGCTCTTTTGCTTCCTGTAATTATGTGGACAGGGCAGCAGAGAAAAAAAATGGATGTGCGTTTAAAAGTTCACTTTCAGAATAGGCCTAATTCTGCAGTGGAGACACATTTTTATTAGTGGATTATGTTTCATTAGTCAGATTAGTTATAAGTAATGTTAGTTATTATTTTCAAATGTGTCTCTCGCACCATAGGCATTTCAGGTGAAAAATAGTGTGCATTTTTGAATGTGCACGTGTGCTTTTAACTGTAAAAATAGATTTGCATCTTATATGTTAAAATCATTTTTGACTGAATGGCCTGTCTTTCCTTGTTAATCTGGTAACACATATAGCAATGCACCGCACCCTTGTGGTGGTGCTGCAAAAAAATTGCTACCTGTGTAGTAGTGCTGTACTCTGTGCTGTTTGCTACCTGTGTAGTAGTGCTGTACTCTGTGCTGTAACACGCCAAATATCCTTACAGACCATAGATTGAAAGATAAGAAATGCTGACAGGGAGTCACAAAGAGCTTCTGGTAGCAATTAACAAACCACATAGAGCCATCCCAGAGGACTGTTAAGTGATATGGTAACCATCCAGGGTTATTGGAGTCACTAACCAAGTTTACTGCAGTATTTTAATAGAATTTGTTCTCAATGCTGCGCATAATTTGGAATTAGTGATAAGATGTCGATGTACTCTGGTGTTCCATGATGCTACATGTAGGGGCTGTTTATAACTAAATTCTAGAAGTGCACTCCCAGTCTTGATCCAGGGATCTTGATAGCAGAGCCTATAACCAAGACTAGTCTGAAGTTCGCTCCGGTATACGGTTGTTTTCATTCACAATCCTTCTACTGCCACCCTCCACAGGGCCATTCCAGCACGTCATTCTAAAATCTTCAAAGCAATTAAGTGATACTTGTATTTGGAAATAGTGTAACCTCAAGTTGTACTGGTTATCATGATGGAAGGGAGCTATGTCATGGCCCATCGATCTGAAGTTTTCAGTTTTGGATAGCAACATATCGCGGATGACTCTAGATGGAATTTCCAGGGAAGCTTGATCTAATCAACTGCGACCTCTGATGAATTCTACTAGGTCGATGTCTCTAGATCAGAGGTCGCCAAACAGTTGATCGCGGGCGACTAGTAGCCCGCCTGAGCCTCTTCAGTCGCCCACGCTGGAAATACTGAAAAATAAACACTTTTTTAAGTTAATTTATTCAATGCTGTGTTTTGCAGCTATTTTCCTTGATCAGGATCTGAACCCTGGACATCCCAATTGCAGGCAGGGAGCTTGGCTGCTGTGCAACATGGAACTGCTTGTAAATTCCTTGACAGATGTCAATATCACGTTCTGCTCCTGCAAGCCGCCTGTAGTACCAGAGTTGGCCTTGTGTGCCCCCCGACACTTTCTTGCTTAAGCAAGCTGCTCTTGTTTGCCAGCGATGTCAGAGGGGCTGGGGCAGGATCAGTGTGACCACGCAATGAAAATATCACAGTAGCAATGCCGCTCGCCTGGAAATGTTCAAAATAATATTTAAAAAATTGTGCAATTTCTTTCGTGTGGCTTCTTTCCAAAACCCACTTTTAGTAAATTAAGCGATCCATAGACACGCTGTTCATTAGAAGCCTACCAGGGTAGCTCAGCAGGTTGACAGACCAATGCTCAGATGTTATATACTCAAAACTAAATGCTGGATCATATCATAAGTGTTTCAAGGTGCGACGAGGCAAGGGAAGGGGAACAGAGGGAAGACAGACAATGATCCTACTAGGCCAGGTGTCATTCAGATTGCACAAGTGCATTGGAAGGGGGAAGGAGGAAAGTGCGGGGGCGAGGGGAAGGGTACAGTGCAGTACATGGGATAATACATAAATAATAAGTAGCATCCGGCCAGCTGGTGGCAAGTGCAAGCGTAGTGCAGACATCAGGTGCCAAGTGCTTGTGGTGGAACTGTAGGGGTAAAGAACAGTCCCTAAGTGCGAGGGGTTGCCAGGAAGGCAGTGCAGGTGTTCGACTGGGGTGGGGGGCCTGGGCTTGAGAGCAGGGGGGGTTGCCTGGTGACCAGTGCAGGTGACCAGTGCAGTTTCAGTATCGGCCAGGAAGTCAGCAGGGGAGAGGAGGAGAAAAGGCAGAAGCAAAGAGAAAGATTTTGAGGTGCTTCCGGAACCGTAGATGATTCTCCTCAAGTTTTGGGGAGGCAGGGAGGCTGTTCCAGAGGGAGGCCCCAGCGGAGGAAAGAGATTTACCACCAACTCATTGCTTGGAGAAGCGACTGACCCTGAGGGAGTTGGAGGTGGATGAGCGAAGAGCTCGAGAAGGAAGATATTTTGCAAGAGAGAGCTGAAGGTATTGAGGCCCCACACCCAGAAGGCCTTGTGGACAATACAGAGGGTTTTGAACTTAATCCTTGCAGCGACTGGGAGACAGTGCAGAGATTTCAGTCCTGGAGAGATACGATCCCTGGGCTTGAGGCCAAGGACAAGTCTCGCAGTCCTGTTCTGGATGAGTTGCGGAGAGTAGAAGCAGGCAGATTTAGAAAGAGGATGTTGCAATAGTACAGCCTAGAGAGAACCAGAGCTCTGGAGACAGTGAGCTTCTGGGGGAAGCAGAGGAAAGGAAGAATGCCTCTGAGGAGGTGCAGCTGGTAGTATGACTTCTTAGAGATATCAGAGATGTGAAGAGAGAAGGAGAGTGTGGAGTCGAAGATGACCCTGAGGTTTTTAGCCTCACAGGTGGGAGCAGGAGGAGGGCCAAGGGAGGCCGGCCAGAGAGTGACAGGAAATGAGGGAAGAGGTGTTCCTATGAGGAGAATCTCGGTCTTTCTGGCATTAGGGCAGAGATCATTGGCGGCACACCACTCCTGGGTGGCAGACAGGCAGTCTGAGATGAGGGAGGGAGAACAGGTGGCTGAGGGTAGCCTGAAAATGAGCTGAGTGTCGTCCGCATAGCACTGAAAGCATAGAAAAGTGCTATAAAATGTGTTTGGCCAGGCTATGGTTTGGGCTGGTTGCTTGCTTATATTCAGGACGGAGGTGGGGATATTTCTGCCCCTGTAGTGAAAATCAAAAGTTGGCACCCATGAACCCACAGTTTAATTTCCTACACAACTTCAGCACAACAGAAGCATTTATTTGTGATTAACCAGTTTGAAATGTAACCTGTGCTAAAACACAGAGGGGCACACAAATAACAGAGTATGTGTGGTGTCTGACAAAAAAAAAACATTTCAACAAAAACTAGTGAACGCAAGCAGCATTCTTCAATTTGGAAATTATTTTTTTTTTATTTATGGAAGTGTGAAATGCATATTTGGAAAACAAAAGTGTACCTAGCATGTAGAAAGCCTGCATAAAGCGCAAAGGAATGGCACAAAAATTACAGGACATTTGTGTGGTAGTCCAACAAATATCTGTCTTTTTGAGACAGCTACTAATAAATAATAATGCAACAAAGAGGTTATTGAATTTCTTAATATAGTCGTGAAGGCATATGTTATTCCATCTGTTTATAGAGAGTAAATATTTGGGCCAAAAAATATTGGTAAAAATTCAGAGGTTCATAAATATCCCCACCCTGATATTGCCCGCTAGTAACTCCCCACTGTTGACCTCCACTACAAGTAGCCCTAGCTAACGTAAAGGTTGCAGAGCCCTGCTCTAGATGTTATATGCCTGAACTATGGGATTTCAAAGGACAAGGCAAACACATTGGTTCGGTTGAGCAGAGGCCTGTGTCCATCTGGTAATATAAACTCAAGGGGTAGACTTGGTGTTGTATGTGAATCGTGTATATGATGTTTTCAACCTTGTGAACCTTCTATCATCATCAGTTCTGAGAATCTCAAATTGTTAGATTGCACTTAAAATGAGACTCAATTGCTAAGTGGACTGTCAATTTAACTTTTGCAAAAGGAATAGAATTTGACTCGTAAATTTGAGGTTCCACCTCCTTAGTAGAACAGGCAAGAAGTACATTATCAGAGAAAGATATTAACTCCACTAGGGTCTCTGGAATTGATTCCACAGGAATCTCATCCTCACATGCGGATTGCAATTGTTTTTCCTTTTTCTTTTTTGTAATTTCGCAATCCGTGATTTTAATTTGGATCATTGTTTTGGTAGCAATCGCTTCACTCTCCACTTTTTTTTAGGCTTAAACTCCATAAATACTTTTCTTGAATATCTCCTATTTGGATGTGTTTTTTTCTGATTTTTGGTTTTGCTTTTTGGATGTCCTTTTGAGCTTAACCCAATAAATGGAGATTCTAAATTAAGAGTGACTTTGTCCTTGGAGCATGGAGGAACTTCATCCCTCTTAGGTCTCTCTTCAAATAAAATTACGAGCAATGCTGGTTCTGGGGGTCCCTGCACAATAAATCCTTGGAAACGAAAGTAGCTTGTGCTGAGGATCGAATTTCCCTGGGTCTCGAGGTCTCTTAGTAACGTGTTTTGTTTGTGGAGAAGATGATAACAACAACAAGTCCAGTGTTGACTCTGCTGGGTGTTCTGTAAAGGTAGAAGTATTGGATAAAGATCCCAGTGAAACTGCAAACTAGGAAACGTCCATATCAATTGCCATTGACCCGGGGTCCAAAGACTCCTGTTCAGCATTGATCCAACTAATAGGTGCACAGTTCATTTTTTTGTGGGGCATCAGATGCCTCCTGCTGCGAGGCAGAGATAATTGATTCATCAAGAGGCGCCTCTTGCTCGATAATGCTAATTTTTGGGAGTTAAAAAAGTCAGTAATCTTCCTAAATCCGGAACCCAATTCAGTGGAAACACTCATACTCATAAGTAACGCTTTGTCAAGAGCCTTAGCTGCGACCACATTCAATGCATTAATTTCCTTAGGTGAAGACCAAGGGTAGTCAGGGGCACTGATGGGAGTGGTGGAAAGTATGGCACTGTCCATACTTGCAGGCAGAATAAAATCTGGTGCGACTGCCATGGGGAACTCGGGCACACGGGGCCCAGGTTCTGTGTGGCATTGGAAGCTAAGCTCCTCAAGGGTCCCAATGCTACCCACGTCAGTATTTTTACTCTGCAGATTGTACATAATAAAGGCAGGCGGGCTAGCAAGGGTTTACTAGCCTGAAACCGATAGTAATCAAACTCCAATTTAGATACAAAATAGGCAGAGTAAATATGCTTTACCTCCAGCTGCTGCTGGCGCCTGCTCCCAGCTATGTGGAACTACGCTCCTGGTTGATGGATTTTGACTTCTCCGGGCGTGTCGCACACAAAGCCATCTCAATTGGAACAGAGAACAATAGTACTAGTTCCTCATGCAGTTGCATTTGTTGCACTCGCTCAACGTTGGACAGGTACTAATTCAATTCCTCACCCACTGCAAACAATACTCGCTCCCATAAGCACATGTGCAAACTTCGGTAAAAAAGCATAGAAGAAAACCATGGCATTATTTGCTCAAGTGAATTCATAAAAACAGTTAAGTCATTAGAACCTCACTGTTGATGCAAGTGAGACTTTCTTCAACAGATTGCCAATGTTTTACACAGATGAATGGGCAACCCAACACTTCAAGCAATTTATTTCCGACCCTAAAGTCCCTCCTAGAATCTCAACACTCGGGTCCTTTGCCATCATGGAAGTTACCCTGCCTGACCTTCTTACAAGATGCTGACATTTCACTCGAAACCTTACTAAACAACCCTGAAAAAGCAAAAAATAAAATAAAACAATGGGACTGGATATCAACTTGGGAGAAATGCCAGCCCTATGTAGCATTCAAAGAAGGCGCCTTTACAATGAAAACAGCAAATACTATACTGCAATATCTTGCAAAGTTCCCACATCAGGTATATGCTGATACAATGCTGCGATTCCAATTCAATCTCTGGCCAACAAAAGTTAAATTGGCTCAAGGTTCCAAATTAGCTAAACCTGATATAGTTTGCAGATTCTGCAAAATTGAAGACTGCCCCAAAACCATGCAGCACGTAATAACGGAATGCTCCGCAATTATAGATCTGAGGAAGCAATTATTTTAAAAAATATCTCAACCATATAACCTCGCTGACCAAAGAGCAATTTTGGAATATGGTGTTTAACGCAACTAAAATTACGCTAAACATTGCCACTGTGCAATTTTTAATATCCCTGAATTTAACTGCATTGTCAAATCCAGGAGAGACTCACTTAGACTGACTTCCTAGCATGCACTTAAATCTGCTTACACCAGAGAAACAGATTGACAAACCAGATAAGGGTTAACTATTCTCATTCAACGCTCGTATATGTGATACGGCCATGATTTCAGTCTCGAGTTAATAGCTCCCATTTTGATTCTACATACCCTCAAATAAAATCCTAGACCCATGAAGTGATTCATAATAGGAGAACATTGAAGCTGATTTACATGACCGACTCTACAACATCAATTAGCGACTAAGATGCACCCTTCTAATCTCTTTTAACCAATCTCGTATACTTCTGTAATACATTTCTATGGAGGCATTATAGGACTGGTCTCCTAGGACCTCATATTGTCATATTTGCAATAGTATAAAGTGACAAATCTGCTAATACCAGAAACCTAAGAATAGTTGTTCGAACAATTGTGATTTTATCGATGTGGCTGGTACAATGATTTTAAAGTTTTTCCTGGTAATGACCTTGTTCAGAATTGTCTTTTAAAATGTTATTGTAAAGTTCTAATTTGGTTCTTCTTAGACTTATGATGTAACAGTTATAATGAATTTTAATTTCTCTTAGCAATGAGTTATTATAGAATTGATCTTTAAAAATGTTATTGTATTATTTTATCTCGGTTCCCTTTAACACTTAAGATTTATAGCATTTGCTTCTTATCATGTTCAGATCAGCGCATCGAACTCACTGAACACATTGAACGCAAATCATGGTACATTTGTGTGTTATGTTACGTATAGCACTGAATTTGATCAGAATGAGTTATTGGCACAAGCTTAACTTCTTGGTTCTAACAATTGTTTTTGCGCTTGTCATTCAACTTGCAAATGGGGAGCATTGATTATATCGTTGTGTAATGAATCATTTAAAAAGTTGAAATATCAACTAAAACAATTTCTCCATAAAAAAAAAAAATAGGTACACCTAGTGAGCAGGTAAACCATAATATGATCATTTGTGTATTTGTAAATGCTACCTACACTCTCACGTTTGTGAATTACAGTGTGTGTTCCACAATTCCGAAATACGGGAAGAAACTAAGAGGCCGATTCATGGAATAATTAGCGCGGCGCAAGTGGGCAAAAACGTGCGAATCGCAGTGGAATAGCGAAAATCGCAGTGAACGTGCGAAAATCGCACGAAAAGCAGCGCACGTCGATTCATGGAAGGCCGTGCGCGAGAAAACCAGCGGATGTGCGAAAAAAAAGTGCGCGGCGCACGTTGGCGCACGTTGGCGCACAGGCCATCTAACAGCGTGCGCCAGGTCACAGCGAAAATCGCACAGGCCACAGCGAAATTCGCACATAGCGCGGCGCACGCAATAAAAGTAGGCGGAACACGGGCGTAACACTCGGAATGGGGAACAACTTGCCAAAACGTGGGCGTCACGGGGGAAGTACAGGGCACAAGTGCGCGGAACGCCCACACGCTCGCCTACAACACGTATTCATGGAATAGAATAGGGGAAAAAAGCGCACGCTCAAACCAGCGCACAGGCACAAACACGACCGCCACAAGAAAGGAGGCGGTAGCGTCTCTGCGGCTGTAAGAAATGTGCGCCAAAAGGTGCGCCAACAAATAGCACCTATATACTGCCATGATGAATGTCCCACACTGTGGCCCTCCAGGAAAAATGACGTGCAAAGGGGTACCCACAAACACGGACACCCGCTGACAAAAAATACGTGTGCATGTATACCGGGGTGCGCGGGAAGTGTCACACGCGATTTGCAGGGTACGTGCATCACAGGGGTTCGCGTGAAGTTATTCACACGATCGGGCCTGGGGGAGCGGGCTACGTGTATTACAGGGGTTCGCGTGAAGTTCCTCACGCGATCGGGCCTGGGGGAGCGGGCTACGTGTATTACAGGGGTTCGCGTGAAGTTCCTCACGCGATCGGGCCTGGGGGAGCGGGCTACGTGTATTACAGGGGTTCGCGTGAAGTTCCACACGCGATCGGGCCTGGGGGAGCGGGCTACGTGTATTACAGGGGTTCGCGTGAAGTTCCACACGCGATCGGGCCTGGGGGAGCGGGCTACGTGTATTACAGGGGTTCGCGTGAAGTTCCTCACGCGATCGGGCCTGGGGGAGCGTGCTACGTGTATTTCAGGGGTTCGCGTGAAGTTTCACACGCGAATAGCCTGGGCGCGTGTATTTCAGGGGTGCGCGGGAAGTTTTACACGCGATTTCTGCACGGTACGTGTATTTCAGGGGTTCGCGTGAAGTTTCACACGCGAATAGACTGGGCGCGTGTATTTCAGGGGTGCGCGGGAAGTTTTACACGCGATTTCTGCACGGTACGTGTATTTCAGGGGTTCGCGTGAAGTTTCACACGCGAATAGCCTGGGCGCGTGAATTTGAGGGGTGCACGGGAAGTTCCTCACGCGATCGGGCCTGGGGGAGCGGGCTACGTGTATTACAGGGGTTCGCGGGAAGTTCCACACGCGAATAGCCTGTGCGCGTGTATTTCAGGGGTTTGCGGGAAGTTCCACACGCGAATAGCCTGGGCGCGTGTATTTCAGGGGTGCGCGGGAAGTTCCACACGCGAATAGGCTGGGCGCGTGTATTTCAGGGGTGCGCGGGAAGTTCCACACGCGAATAGCCTGGGCGCGTGAATTTGAGGGGTGCGCGGGAAGTTCCTCACGCGATCGGGCCTGGGGGAGCGGGCTACGTGTATTACAGGGGTTCGCGGGAAGTTCCACACGCGAATAGCCTGGGCGCGTGTATTTCAGGGGTTCGCGGGAAGTTCCACACGCGAATAGCCTGGGCGCGTGTATTTCAGGGGTGCGCGGGAAGTTCCACACGCGAATAGGCTGGGCGCGTGTATTTCAGGGGTGCGCGGGAAGTTCCACACGCGAATAGGCTGGGCGCGTGTATTTCAGGGGTTCGCGGGAAGTTCCACACGCGAATAGCCTGGGCGCGTGAATTTGAGGGGTGCGCGGGAAGTTCCACACGCGAATAGCCTGGGCGCGTGTATTTCAGGGGTGCGCGGGGAGTTCCACACGCGAATAGCCTGGGCCCGTGTATTTCAGGGGTGCGCGGGAAGTTCCACACGCGAATAGCCTGGGCGCGTGTATATCAGGGGTGCGCGGGAAGTTTTACACGCGAATAGCCTGGGCGCGTGTATTTCAGGGGTGCGCGGGAAGTTTTACACGCGAATAGCCTGGGCGCGTGTATTTCAGGGGTGCGCGGGAAGTTTTACACGCGAATAGCCTGGGCGCGTGTATTTCAGGGGTGCGCGGGAAGTTTTACACGCGATTACTGCACGGTACGTGTATTTCAGGGGTGCCGGGGAGTCCCACATGTGATTTGACAGTGTGGGTCCTCCCAGGTGTACCCTGTACACCCTCCACGGCCCCTGCAGGCAGCCCACACCACAGGGGACTACCCTGCATCCCTGGTCATGTCCCGCAGGCAGCCCACCCAACATGGGCATGCCCCCCAGCAAAGGCACATGTCTCCTTGAACTAATGAACACCAACACATGTCCCCTTGCACCCCCACCCCCCAGCACTGTGGGGCACATGCCAGCAGTCCCCCACCCATGTCCAACTCATGTCCCCCACCACCCCCACCCCCCAGCACTGTGGGGCACCTGCCAGTAGGCCCCCACCCATGTCCAACTCATGTCTCCCACCACCCCCACCCCCCAGCCACCAGGGTCACCCTCCACCAGGGCCCCACTCATGTCTCCGACCACCCCCACCCCCCAGCACTGTGGGGCACCTGCCAGCAGGCCCCCACCCATGTCCAACTCATGTCTCCCACCACCCCCACCCCCCAGCACTGTGGGGCACCTGCCAGCAGGCCCCCACCCATGTCCAACTCATGTCTCCCACCACCCCCACACCCCAGCACTGTGGGGCACCTGCCAGCAGGCCCCCACCCATGTCCAACTCATGTCTCCCACCACCCCCACCCCCCAGCCACCAGGGTCACCCTCCACCAGGGCCCCACTCATGTCTCCCACCACCCCCACCCCCCAGCAGTGCAGGGTCACCCTCCACCAGGGCCCCACTCATGTCTCCCACCACCCCCACCCCCCAGCACTGTGGGGCACCTGCCAGCAGGCCCCCACCCATGTCCAACTCATGTCTCCCACCACCCCCACACCCCAGCACTGTGGGGCACCTGCCAGCAGGCCCCCACCCATGTCCAACTCATGTCTCCCACCACCCCCACCCCCCAGCCACCAGGGTCACCCTCCACCAGGGCCCCACTCATGTCTCCCACCACCCCCACCCCCCAGCAGTGCAGGGTCACCCTCCACCAGGGCCCCACTCATGTCTCCCACCACCCCCACCCCCCAGCACTGTGGGGCACCTGCCAGCAGGCCCCCACCCATGTCCAACTCATGTCTCCCACCACCCCCACACCCCAGCACTGTGGGGCACCTGCCAGCAGGCCCCCACCCATGTCCAACTCATGTCTCCCACCACCCCCACCCCCCAGCCACCAGGGTCACCCTCCACCAGGGCCCCACTCATGTCTCCCACCACCCCCACCCCCCAGCAGTGCAGGGTCACCCTTCACCAGGGCCCCACTCATGTCTCCCACCACCCCCACCCCCCAGCACTGTGGGGCACCTGCCAGCAGGCCCCCACCCATGTCCAACTCATGTCCCCCACCACCCCCACCCCCCAGCACTGTGGGGCACCTGCCAGTAGGCCCCCACCCATGTCCAACTCATGTCTCCCACCACCCCCACCCCCCAGCCACCAGGGTCACCCTCCACCAGGGCCCCACTCATGTCTCCCACCACCCCCACCCCCCAGCACTGTGGGGCACCTGCCAGTAGGCCCCCACCCATGTCCAACTCATGTCTCCCACCACCCCCACCCCCCAGCACTGTGGGGCACCTGCCAGCAGGCCCCCACCCATGTCCAACTCATGTCTCCCACCACCCCCACCCCCCAGCACTGTGGGGCACCTGCCAGCAGGCCCCCACCCATATCCAACTCATGTCTCCCACCACCCCCACCCCCCAGCCACCAGGGTCACCCTCCACCAGGGCCCCACTCATGTCTCCCACCACCCCCACCCCCCAGCAGTGCAGGGTCACCCTCCACCAGGGCCCCACTCATGTCTCCCACCACCCCCACCCCCCAGCACTGTGGGGCACCTGCCAGCAGGCCCCCACCCATGTCCAACTCATGTCTCCCACCACCCCCACACCCCAGCACTGTGGGGCACCTGCCAGCAGGCCCCCACCCATGTCCAACTCATGTCTCCCACCACCCCCACCCCCCAGCCACCAGGGTCACCCTCCACCAGGCCCCCACTCATGTCCCCTATCACCCCCACCCCCCAGCCACCAGGGTCACCCTCCACCAGGCCCCCACTCATGTCTCCCATCACCCCCACACCCCAGCAGTGCAGGGTCACCCTCCACCAGGCCCCCACTCATGTCTCCCACCACCCCCACCCCCCAGCAGTGCAGGCTCAACCTCCACCAGGCCCCCACTCATGTCCCCCTGCACCCCCACCCCCCTGCCACCATGTGCAGCCCCCACCAGGTCCTCACAATCCCCAATCATGTGCGTAATGGTCAGCCTCCACAGCCAAAAAGACCTACCAAGTAACCCATTCACCCACATGGAAATGGAAATCACATGTTACACCCCCAATGTACATGAAGCAAATGAACCCATGTCCGTCACACACATATTTTCAAATTGAATGGGAAAACACACAACATGACATGCATGAAACCAATGAGATGAAACCACACAGTGAACAATGTAAAAAAAAATGTATTGAAAAAAATACAAATGCCAAAGAAAGAAAACTAACTACAATGTAAATGTTAAAAAATAAGCTGCATGTCCGCATAAAAACACAAATCTAGAAAATCAAATCAAAAAAATTATGTCCAAAGTGAAATGTAAAAACTCTCCATGCAACAAAGAACTATGTACAAAAATAACAAGGGTCCATCATCACAACTGAACTAAGGAAACCTCCTAAAAAACCTACCTAAATATCAACTATATACAAAAAGTGGAGCAGTGTCCGTCGACTCCAAATAATAATAAGAACGAAAGGAAACCTAAAACTAAAGAACTATATACAAAGGCGGCGGGCAAGTCCAGCGGCTCACTCTGTGGTGTTCCGGGCCAGTGCATCATCGAACTCCTGTTCGATGTCCCGGAGGCGGTCCAGTTCCATGGCCCCGAGGGTCCGCAGGGACGACGCTGTGTCCTCCTCCAACCCCCTGCGGATTGCCTCGAGGCACTCGGCCCGCCTCAGGGCCCTCCGCATGGAGTTCTCCGCCCTGACCATTGTGAGCCGCGCCTCTTCCGCCCGCCGCCCCTCCGCACCTATGGCGTGGCCCAACCGCTGCCACACGGAAGACACTCTCTGTCCTGGGTCCTCCTGCCCTCCGGCCGATGCCTGCCCCTCCGATGTCGAAGGCCCCGAGCCTTCATGGCTCCCACCATCTTGCTGCTGCTGCTGCTCTGCCTCTGCCCGTGCACTGCCTCCTGCTGCCTGCACATCCTCCGCCGGCTGGGGTGCACCTGTTGATGTGGCCACCCCTGCTGGACGTCCGACTCCCGACTGTGGCAGGGATGCCTCCTCCACCAGCCTGGCCGCACTGTCAGAGGCAGCTCCACAGGGCACCCAGGTGACTGATGGGTGGGAAGATGGCACAGAGGACGACTGGCGCGTAGGGGGTCCAGTTGAGGAGGGGGTCGGAGCAAGCCCCATCAGACAGCGGAATCCGGCCTGGGTGACCTGTCCCAGCAGGCTGACGTGGTCAACGAGCCATTCGAGATGACGTGCAGTCTCTCCATGAAAAGACTGCAGGTCACCTCGCATGGCCCGTTGACGCAACGCCACACCAGCCAGGACAGGCTCAACCCGGTCCTGGATGGCCACGTCCGCAGGCAGAGGAAGGCCAGTTGACGTCAGCTCATCCCCTGCCTGAAAACGGGTCTGGACGTAGGCATCCCTGCTGGTGCAAGATGATGCAGGGACAGGATCGGGGACAGGATTGCACACAGGCACCTCCGCGGCCGCCTGTGCTGCCTCCTGTCCCTGGTCCTGGACTGCACCACTAGCACCAGTGGGATCCCCACCTCCAGACCCTGTCTCTGGTGCTTGCGCGGCCCCCTCCTCCACCAAACCCCCCACCAACCTGGATGACTCTGTGCCATCTTCCCCTGTTGGGCCCTGTGGGGTCCCAGCTGCCCCTTCTGCTGCCGAGGAGTCCAACTGCAACCTCCGCCTCTTGGACCTCCCCCCGGCAGCTGCGGCCTGGGACGCGGCACCGGACTCCTCACTCCCCGACGAGATGACAACACGGGAGGGGAGCCGGGCCTTGCGTCTCCGGCTGGCGGTCGGAATCCCCGCCGCTGTGCTCCACAGCACCTTCTCCGCCCTCTTCATCAGTTGACGCTGCAGACAGGGAGAAACAAAACACAGGCATCAGGGCACTGTACAATGGACACATACACGCATGACAGTTGCACATGAGTGGCATTGGCAAACCTCAGACATGTCATCACAATCCCCAACACACATGTCATTGCAACTGGCACACATGAGCCATACCACAGCCATATCGCAACTGCCACCACCATCCCCACACATACAACAGCATCAGCAGCCAAAGGGGAGCCATACATCACATGCAACACAGGAAGTGCACCACACATGTACACACACCACCACACTTGCATGCATGTCTACACCTCTGCCAAGTGTCGCACTGTTCAGACGGGCATCCATGTCACATCTGCCAATCAGGCTTCCACATACCGCTGTCACATGCATCCATGTAGCATCACTGTTGCACCTTTGACAAATACACACACATGCACATGTACACAGTGCTCATACATGCAGCCGAAAACAACATACATGCCTGACATCACGGACATGTCTACTTACATACACATTCATCCAAACATGTGTGCACGCACAACTGCATTTGCCATGCAAGCCCACACACACAAGCACCATCCATGTCTCACACATTACAGCCCTCGCATGTGTCAGCCCCACGGCCCTGTACACCCCCACCCATACTCCACCCCATACAAACAGATGTGCAACTGGCACAATGGGGAATGATCACCACACGCCCTGCTCACAACCAGGATGCATGTACACTCACCGCTCGACTCCAGACGGCTCTGCTTCTCTAGGACCTGGACGTGGAGCGCTGGGGATATGCGTTCCAGGACCCCCATCTGTTCTTCCGACAAGTGGCCCCGGCGCCCCTTGGCATCCGCTGCCTTCAAGAGGCGCCGGGCCTTGTTCAGGGTCCTGGACCTGAAGTCCTCCCAGCGCTTCCTGACATGTTGTAAGTCCCGGACTGCCACCCCCTCCGCGTTGATGGCAGTCACGATGTCTGTCCAGATCCGAGTCCGTCCTTCCTTGTCGGCGCGGGAACTTCCAAAGAGGGCATCATACTGCCCCAGGACTTGCTCCACCAGGACACCAACTTCGGTGGCACTGAAGCTGGTGCCCCTCTGCCTCTCTGGCCGGGGGTTGTCAGTGGTCACAGATGGTGTTAGCCCCGACATGACAACCCCAGAGGCAGGAGTGGGTGGGCAACTGGGTCCTGGGGCTGGGCTGTGGAGCGATGGAATTCCAGTCGGGAGTCTTCTGTTCCAGCAGGGGTGGTCACAACAACAGCACCCCTGGCTGATGTGCAGGCAGCAAATGGCAGTGCACGTGGGCAGCAGGCAGTCAGGCAGCAGCAGATAGCAGGTGGGAGCGTGCTCGGGGCTCTGGGGGGCAGTAATTCGGCCTTCTGGGCAGGAGCGTGGTCTCCCGTGTGCTCACGCGTGGCCAGCTTGGTACGGAGTGAATTGGCACGTGAAAATCCTGCACGTCAGCGTGAAAACCGAGGAAAGGCCCTTAGCGCGTAAGCGCGTCAGCACGCATACGCGATTCCATTGGACCAAAGGCCCTCAGCGCGTAAGCGCGTCTGTGACGTGACCCGCACGGGTGTTTCCCACACAGCACGTGATGACAGAGCACACGTGGAAAGACTGCACGTCAGAGTCTCATCTCGTGTAATTGGACAAAAGTGCGTGTACACGCGATTGGCCTATGTACGTGTATATGAGGTGTGCGCGGACACTTACACACGCAAGTACGTCAGCGCACCTGTATCCCGGTGTACGGCCATTTCCACCAATCACACGCAATGAGACTCTGATGTGCAGTCTTTCCACGTGTGCTCTGTCATCACGTGCTGTGTGGGAAACACCCGTGCGGGTCACGTCACAGACGCGCTTACGCGCTGAGGGCCTTTGGTCCAATGGAATCGCGTATGCGTGCTGACGCGCTTACGCGCTAAGGGCCTTTCCTCGGTTTTCACGCTGACGTGCAGGATTTTCACGTGCCAATTCACTCCGTACCAAGCTGGCCACGCGTGAGCACACGGGAGACCACGCTCCTGCCCAGAAGGCCGAATTACTGCCCCCCAGAGCCCCGAGCACGCTCCCACCTGCTATCTGCTGCTGCCTGACTGCCTGCTGCCCACGTGCACTGCCATTTGCTGCCTGCACATCAGCCAGGGGTGCTGTTGCTGTGACCACCCCTGCTCGAACAGAAGACTCCCGACTGGAATTCCATCGCTCCACAGCCCAGCCCCAGGACCCAGTTGCCCACCCACTCCTGCCTCTGGGGTTGTCATGTCGGGGCTAACACCATCTGTGACCACTGACAACCCCCGGCCAGAGAGGCAGAGGGGCACCAGCTTCAGTGCCACCGAAGTTGGTGTCCTGGTGGAGCAAGTCCTGGGGCAGTATGATGCCCTCTTTGGAAGTTCCCGCGCCGACAAGGAAGGACGGACTCGGATCTGGACAGACATCGTGACTGCCATCAACGCGGAGGGGGTGGCAGTCCGGGACTTACAACATGTCAGGAAGCGCTGGGAGGACTTCAGGTCCAGGACCCTGAACAAGGCCCGGCGCCTCTTGAAGGCAGCGGATGCCAAGGGGCGCCGGGGCCACTTGTCGGAAGAACAGATGGGGGTCCTGGAACGCATATCCCCAGCGCTCCACGTCCAGGTCCTAGAGAAGCAGAGCCGTCTGGAGTCGAGCGGTGAGTGTACATGCATCCTGGTTGTGAGCAGGGCGTGTGGTGATCATTCCCCATTGTGCCAGTTGCACATCTGTTTGTATGGGGTGGAGTATGGGTGGGGGTGTACAGGGCCGTGGGGCTGACACATGCGAGGGCTGTAATGTGTGAGACATGGATGGTGCTTGTGTGTGTGGGCTTGCATGGCAAATGCAGTTGTGCATGCACACATGTTTGGATGAATGTGTATGTAAGTAGACATGTCCGTGATGTCAGGCATGTATGTTGTTTTCGGCTGCATGTATGAGCACTGTGTACATGTGCATGTGTGTGTATTTGTCAAAGGTGCAACAGTGATGCTACATGGATGCATGTGACAGCGGTATGTGGAAGCCTGATTGGCAGATGTGACATGGATGCCCGTCTGAACAGTGCGACACTTGGCAGAGGTGTAGACATGCATGCAAGTGTGCTGGTGTGTGTACATGTGTGGTGCACTTCCTGTGTTGCATGTGATGTATGGCTCCCCTTTGGCTGCTGATGCTGTTGTATGTGTGGGGATGGTGGTGGCAGTTGCGATATGGCTGTGGTATGGCTCATGTGTGCCAGTTGCAATGACATGTGTGTTGGGGATTGTGATGGCATGTCTGAGGTTTGCCAATGCCACTCATGTACAACTGTCATGTGTGTATGTGTCCATTGTACAGTGCCCTGATGCCTGTGTTTTGTTTCTCCCTGTCTGCAGCGTCAACTGATGAAGAGGGCGGAGAAGGTGCTGTGGAGCACAGCGGCGGGGATCCGACCGCCAGCCGGAGACGCAAGGCCCGGCTCCCCTCCCGTGTTGTCATCTCGTCGGGGAGTGAGGAGTCCGGTGCCGCGTCCCAGGCCGCAGCTGCCGGGGGGAGGTCCAAGAGGCGGAGGTTGCAGTTGGACTCCTCGGCAGCAGAAGGGGCAGCTGGGACCCCACAGGGCCCAACAGGGGAAGATGGCACAGAGTCATCCAGGTTGGTGGGGGGTCTGGTGGAGGAGGAGGCCGTGCAAGCACCAGAGACGGGGTCTGGAGGTGGGGATCCCACTGGTGCTAGTGGTGCAGTCCAGGACCAGGGACAGGAGGCAGCACAGGCGGCCGCGGAGGTGCCTGTGTGCAATCCTGTCCCCGATCCTGTCCCTGCATCATCTTGCACCAGCAGGGATGCCTACGTCCAGACCCGTTTTCAGGCAGGGGATGAGCTGACGTCAACTGGCCTTCCTCTGCCTGCGGACGTGGCTATCCAGGTCCGGGTTGAGCCTGTCCTGGCTGGTGTGGCGTTGCGTCAACGGGCCATGCGAGGTGACCTGCAGTCTTTTCATGGAGAGACTGCACGTCATCTCGAATGGCTCGTTGACCACGTCAGCCTGCTGGGACAGGTCACCCAGACCGGATTCCTCCGTCTGATGGGGCTTGTTCCGACCCCCTCCTCAACTGGACCCCCTACGCGCCAGTCGTCCTCTGTGCCATCTTCCCACCCATCAGTCACCTGGGTGCCCTGTGGAGCTGCCTCTGACAGTGCGGCCAGGCTGGTGGAGGAGGCATCTCTGCCACAGTCGGGAGTCGGACGTCCAGCAGGGGTGGCCACATCAACAACTGCACCCCAGCCGGCGGAGGATGTGCAGGCAGCAGGAGGCAGTGCACGGGCAGAGGCAGAGCAGCAGCAGCAGCAAGATGGTGGGAGCCATGAAGGCTCGGGGCCTTCGACATCGGAGGGGCAGGCATCGGCCGGAGGGCAGGAGGACCCAGGACAGAGAGTGTCTTCCGTGTGGCAGCGGTTGGGCCACGCCATAGGTGCGGAGCGGCGGCGGGCGGAAGAGGCGCGGCTCACAATGGTCAGGGCGGAGAACTCCATGCGGAGGGCCCTGAGGCGGGCCGAGTGCCTCGAGGCAATCCGCAGGGGGTTGGAGGAGGACACGGCGTCGTCCCTGCGGACCCTCGGGGCCATGGAACTGGACCGCCTCCGGGACATCGAACAGGAGTTCGATGATGCCCTGGCCCGGAACACCACAGAGTGAGCCGCTGGACTTGCCCGCCGCCTTTGTATATAGTTCTTTAGTTTTAGGTTTCCTTTGTTTTTTCTTATGATTTGGAGTCGACGGACACTGCTCCACATTTTGTATATAGTTGATATTTAGGTAGGTTTTTTAGGAGGTTTCCTTAGTTCTGTTGTGATGATGGACCCTTGTTATTTTTGTACATAGTTCTTTGTTGCACGGAGAGTTTTGACATTTCACTTTGGACAACATTTTTTGGATTAGATTTTCTAGTTTTGTGTTTTTATGCGGACATGCAGCTTCTTTTTTCACATTTACATTGTAGTTAGTTTTCTTTCTTTAGCATTCGTATTTTTTTCTAATACATTTTTTTTTACATTGTTCACTGTGTGGTTTCATCTCATTGGTTTCATGCATGTCATGTTGTGTGTTTTCCCATTCAATTGGAATATATGTGTGTGACGGACATGGGTTCATTTGCTTCATGAACATTGGGGGTGTAACATGTGATTTCCATTTCCATGTGGGTGAATGGGTTACTTGGTAGGGCTTTTTGGCTGTGGAGGCTGACCAATACGCACATTGTGAGGACCTGGTGGGGGCTGCACATGGTGGCAGGGGGGTGGGGGTGGTGGGAGACATGAGTGGGGGCCTGGTGGAGGGTGCCCCTGCACTGCTGGGGGGTGGGGGTGGTGGGAGACATGAGTGGGGGCCTGGTGGAGGGTGACCCTGGTGGCTGGGGGTGGGGGTGGTGGGAGACATGAGTGGGGGCCTGGTGGAGGCTGCCCCTGCACTGCTGGGGGGTGGGGGTGGTGGGAGACATGAGTGGGGGCCTGGTGGGGGCTGCCCCTGCACTGCTGGGGGGTGGGGGTGGTGGGAGACATGAGTGGGGGCCTGGTGGAGGGTGCCCCTGGTGGCTGGGGGGTGGGGGTGGTGGGAGACATGAGTGGGGGCCTGGTGGAGGGTGCCCCTGGTGGCGGGGGGGTGGGGGTGATAGGGGACATGAGTGGGGGCCTGGTGGAGGCTGCCCCTGCACTGCTGGGGGGTGGGGGTGGTGGGAGACATGAGTGGGGGCCTGGTGGAGGGTGCCCCTGCACTGCTGGGGGGTGGGGGTGGTGGGAGACATGAGTGGGGGCCTGGTGGAGGGTGCCCCTGGTGGCTGGGGGGTGGGGGTGGTGGGAGACATGAGTGGGGGCCTGGTGGAGGGTGCCCCAGCACTGCTGGGGGGTGGGGGTGGTGGGAGACATGAGTGGGGGCCTGGTGGAGGGTGCCCCTGGTGGCTGGGGGGTGGGGGTGGTGGGAGACATGAGTGGGGGCCTGGTGGAGGGTGCCCCTGCACTGCTGGGGCGTGGGGGTGGTGGGAGACATGAGTGGGGGCCTGGTGGAGGGTGCCCCAGCACTGCTGGGGGGTGGGGGTGGTGGGAGACATGAGTGGGGGCCTGGTGGAGGGTGCCCCTGGTGGCTGGGGGGTGGGGGTGGTGGGAGACATGAGTGGGGGCCTGGTGGAGGGTGCCCCTGCACTGCTGGGGGGTGGGGGTGGTGGGAGACATGAGTGGGGGCCTGGTGGAGGGTGCCCCTGCACTGCTGGGGGGTGGGGGTGGTGGGAGACATGAGTGGGGGCCTGGTGGAGGGTGACCCTGGTGGCTGGGGGGTGGGGGTGGTGGGAGACATGAGTGGGGGCCTGGTGGAGGGTGCCCCTGCACTGCTGGGGGGTGGGGGTGGTGGGAGACATGAGTGGGGGCCTGGTGGAGGGTGACCCTGGTGGCTGGGGGGTGGGGGTGGTGGGAGACATGAGTGGGGGCCTGGTGGAGGGTGCCCCTGCACTGCTGGGGGGTGGGGGTGGTGGGAGACATGAGTGGGGGCCTGGTGGAGGGTGCCCCTGCACTGCTGGGGGGTGGGGGTGGTGGGAGACATGAGTGGGGGCCTGGTGGAGGGTGCCCCTGGTGGCTGGGGGGTGGGGGTGGTGGGTTAGACATGAGTGGGGGCCTGGTGGAGGGTGCCCCAGCACTGCTGGGGGGTGGGGGTGGTGGGAGACATGAGTGGGGGCCTGGTGGAGGGTGCCCCTGGTGGCTGGGGGGTGGGGGTGGTGGGAGACATGAGTGGGGGCCTGGTGGAGGGTGCCCCTGGTGGCTGGGGGGTGGGGGTGGTGGGAGACATGAGTGGGGGCCTGGTGGAGGGTGCCCCTGCACTGCTGGGGGGTGTGGGTGGTGGGAGACATATGTGGGGGCCTGGTGGAGGGTGCCCCTGGTGGCGGGGGGGTGGGGGTGATAGGGGACATGAGTGGGGGCCTGGTGGAGGGTGCCCCTGGTGGCTGGGGGGTGGGGGTGGTGGGAGACATGAGTGGGGGCCTGGTGGAGGGTGCCCCTGCACTGCTGGGGGGTGGGGGTGCAGGGGGACATGAGCAGGTGTGCAGGGTAGTCCCCTGTTTTGTGAGCTGCCTGCAGGGGCTGTGGAGGGTGTACAGGGAACACCTGTGAGGACCCACCCAGCCTAATTGCGTGTGATAATTCCCGCACACCCCTGTAATACACGTACCAAGCCAAATCGCGTGTGATAATTCCCACGCACCCCTGTAATACACGTACCTGGCCAAATCGCATGTGAAACTTCCCGCATACCCCTGTAATACACGTACCCTGGCCAATCGCGTGTTGAACTTCCCGCGTACCCCTGTAATACACGTACCCTGGCCAATCGCGTGTTAAACTTCCCGCGTACCCCTGTAATATACGTACCCTGGCTAATCGCGTGTATAACTTCACGCGTACCCCTGTAATACACGTACCCTGGCCAATCGCGTGTTAAACTTCCCGCGTACCCCTGTAATACACGTACCCTGGCCAATCGCGTGTTAAACTTCCCGCGTACCCCTGTAATACACGTACCCTGGCTAATCGCGTGTTAAACTTCCCGCGTACCCCTGTAATACACTTACCCTGGCTAATCGCGTGTTAAACTTCCCGCGTACCCCTGTAATACACGTACCCTGGCCAATCGCGTGTTAAACTTCCCGCGTACCCCTGTAATACACGTACCCTGGCTAATCGCGTGTATGACTTCACGTGTACCCCTGTAATACACTTACACTGGCTAATCGCGTGTTAAACTTCCCGCGTACCCCTTTGATACACGTACCCTGGCCAATCGCGTGTTAAACTTCCCGCATACCCCTGTAATACACGTACCCTGGCCAATCGCGTGTTAAACTTCCCGCGTACCCCTGTAATACACGTACCCTGGCCAATCGCGTGTTAAACTTCCCGCGTACCCCTGTAATACACGTACCCTGGCTAATCGCGTGTATAACTTCACGTGTACCCCTGTAATACACTTACCCTGGCTAATCGCGTGTTAAACTTCCCGCGTACCCCTGTAATACACGTACCCTGGCCAATCGCGTGTTAAACTTCCCGCGTACCCCTGTAATACACGTACCCTGGCCAATCGCGTGTTAAACTTCCCGCGTACCCCTGTAATACACGTACCCTGGCCAATCGCGTGTTAAACTTCCCGCGTACCCCTGTAATACACGTACCCTGGCTAATCGCGTGTATGACTTCACGTGTACCCCTGTAATACACTTACCCTGGCTAATCGCGTGTATGACTTCACGTGTACCCCTGATATGCACGTTACCCGCTTTGCGTTCCTTGTTTGGCTGCCCTGTAAACTGGTCCAGGGTTAGCGCAGCCCTTTGCGATGATTTAGCGATTTTGCTGGCTTTTCCTTGCGCGAGGGCGTTCTTGGGGGCGTTACTGGCGCTGCTGCAGGGTCGCTGCGATACTCTGCGCCACGGCTGGTTTGGGAGCATGAAATCCATGAATACGCTGTGCGCGGAAATCGGTTTTAGCGCACGTGCCTGGCGCAGTCAATCGCACGCGGACACTCTGCGCCAGCCGCTTGCGACACTTTTCTGCGAAATTCTATGAATTACCCTGTAAGTTTGTCTATGTGCGGTATATAGGCTGAACAAAATAATATGGAAAGATGTATGTCATCCCTAGCATTTCACAATGCCTACAATGCTCTTCAGAATTGCAAAAGTAGTTTTTGAGAAAATTCCTAATCAGAATGTAAAAGTACAACAGCTTGGGGAATAATGTTGTAAATAGGTCCAATTTGGCTGAAATTGCAAGGTGTACTTTCTAAGAAATGTATCAAACTAGCTCTATAGCAATCGGCCAGCAGGGGCGGCTCATCCATAATGGGTGATGGGGCGCCAAACCACCTGAACCCTCACGCATTTTGGATGAGCCATGCCAGCCCAGTGTAATCATGTGGGTTCCTTTTGGTATTTTAGTTCCCCAGCATGCATGCTCCATGAGCCATTAGCCATACAAGGCCGTGGGTATTTTGCTACCCCAGCCTTTAATGACCATTGGGGATGCAGGCTGGGGCACTGAACGTTTGTGCATTTGAGGGGGTCCTGCACTCCTCCAAAACATACAAACAGAATGGGACGCTGTGTCATTGGTGCTCCAGCTCCTGCACCCATGTACTGGAAACAGGAAGCGATCTGTGGTTCCTGTTTTCTGTTCTTGTGTGCGGGAGTCAGAGAAACCTATATAACAACATACTTCCCTTATCACAGGAGGCAGCGTCTGAGAGGATCAGGATCTGGACTGGGGCTGAGGTACGTTTAAAATGTGATTTTGTAAGTATATATTGTTATGTATGTCTGTATGAATGCGTGTGTGAATGAGCAAGTATTTTATGTATGGGCGGTTGGTGTATGCGAATGAGAGTTAATGCACTGTGAATGCTGTTTGAATGTGTGAATATGTGCATGAATGAGTGAGTGAATGCTGTGCCTATGTTGTTTAAATGCATGACTATGTGCTTGAATGAACATGTAAATGCTGTTTGAAATGAATGCATTGTAAATGAACAAGTGCATGTGAATGTGAATGAGCTAGTGAATACTGTATGAATGCTTTTGGAAATTGATGCTGTGTGAATTCTGCTGTGTGAATGCCGCTTGAATGTGTGTTTGAATGAGTGTATAATTGTGGGTGTGCTTGTGTTGGGTTTGTGCTGGCCTGGGGGGCTGATCTGGGCTGGGAGCAGAGGAGACTTTTTACTGGGCATCTATGATACTGTATCATAGATTAACAGTAAAAAATGCCATTCAACTGTAAGACATGGCTAGACTCAATATATCAAAATGCCAGTGTAGCCATGTAATAACACATATGATGCTTGCTTTAAAAGCATGATAAAGGAAACATTAAAAGTGTTATTCTGACGATAGACTGGCATCTTGATGAAATCAGTCTAGCCATTTCCTTTTGTGGCATGACATTTTGTAAAGGGCTACTTTGATACATTATCATATATTGCCAGTAAGAAATGGTATGCCACAGTAAGAAATGGCTAGACTTACTACACCAAAATGATAACACCTACCATACTTGTTTTAAAAGCATGATAAAGCAAGCACACGTGTTATCATGTGGCTTGACTGGTATTTTGATGCAATCAGTAGAGCAATTTTTTACTGTGACATGACATGTATTACTTGCCAGCTGTGATAAAGTAAGCATGATAAGTGTTATGGTAAGTGTTATTATAAGTGTTATTACATAGGTTGACTGGACTTTTTTGTAGCCGTTCAAGTCATCTCCTACGGTGGCATGACTTTTTTTTTAATGGCCAATGATGATAAAGCAGGCATGATAAGTGTTATTATTACATGGCTAGACTGGCATGTTCATGCAGCCATTCTAGCTATACAATCTTATTGTGGCTTGACATTTTTTTGCTGCACATCTGTGATGAAGCAAACATGATAAGTGTTATTATGTTTCTGGACTGATCCTCATTGAGGCATCCAGTTTGAACTTGTTTTGGTATTGTGGCATGGCAATTTAATGGCAAAGCCAACAGGATTATCCTTTACTGTGTGGGTACTGGCATAGATTGGCAAAGCCAGTTTAGAAAGTTTTCTTATGGTTTCATTACTGGCATTATGCGCAAAGCAAACATGAGTATGTTCTTATATTGGAATACTGACATACATAAGTGCAGCCATCATTTATAGGCACCCCCAGCATGAAATTCTGCGTAAAGGCATCATGAAAATGCATTGAGAAATGCTCCTGTATACTGCTGGTGACTTGCATCGATTGGATCCTATCATGAATTATCGTACAAAACCTATTGGAAACTGTCTGGCTGTTTACCCAGTTTTTCACAGAATGTGTGCTCTATAATGGACCATTTTAACCTATAATTCAAAAACATTTCTTGCGGGGCATCCCCCCCCACTTTGATTGGTTCAGGCTCCCTCTCTATGTTTGGTCACTCTTGAATATTTGTGGCAAATATGTACGCCACAACAATTTACCAATTCACATAGATAGCAGCATTAGATGGCGCTGCAGGTCCTTTGTGGCTCACCTGTGCATGGTGAAAGGTAACGCACACTTAATATACCTTTGTGTTTAGTATGTTTAGAGTAACAGCTAAATCATCACACTTTAAGCCCGTCTCCCCCATACACTGTGCTAAGCACAGTGGGTCTCTGGACAGTGGGCACTGGGGAGGTATGTGAAATATTAAACTCACTCACTCTGAATACAGGAGCCTGCTGTAAAACAACATCACCGTGAATGGCTGTGTCTGACTCCTGTTGAGTAGCAGAACATTCTCCTTGCCATATATCCAGGTTGAGTAATTCTGCTTTTGATTTGAATTCTGGAATTTGGTGTTTTACTTTTTCAATTATAAGTGCAAGTCTAAAAGTCTAATAACGCAAACGCAAACATTGAACTCACCATCACAATAGACAGGGACACTCAACCAGTACTTTTCTTTTGTTTTTGATATTTGTAGTCTGGTACTTGTATGCAAGACTGCATGTCCAATAATGCAAAGGGAAAAGCAGGATTGGAAGAGCGACTTACTTGTCCCAAGAATGGCTCAGAGTCCTAAGCATACACTAGTATACATGGATGTATTCTACAGAATAGGTAGCTTAAGTACATATGCGTTGCCCAGAAAAGGGTGTGCCATACTCACACTTTCGTGCAGGTCTTTACTCTTGATGATATCGCTAGGTAAACAGTTAGCTGCCAACACAACGTAGTGGAATGGGTCATTTAATGACTTTAATACTGACATATTCCTTTTTTCTGTTATTGGGTGGAGATGTAATGTGATTATTTGTCAAGTTCGATATACATATATGTGTTTATTTGACAGTCAGCAGCATGTGTCTTTCCAAAGTAGTGAGGTTAGTGCAAAGCAGTTAAACCCTGATATGTTTGTGTGCCTATTTCCAAATGCTACTAAAACTCTCAAGTTGCGCCAAGTCAGGCGAGAACAGCTCGTCTACATCATGGAACCTGTGTTCCTACCTTGACAAAGGCAAAAGCTAAACAAGTTCCAGTGAGCTGCGTTTTTCGTGGATTGCCAGTCTTTTAATCAGGCCCAGTTAAACAGTCCATCCCAAACGCCCCACAGTCTGATCAGTGCAGGTGATCCAAAAATATGCATGCATTTATGTACTATGTTTCTGTTGCTACTAGAAAAGCACCCGAAAAAGATCTCATTGGGATAGGTACTAGTAGATAGATTTGTAGGTCACACAGGTTAAATGAGGCACCTGTCTGTCATCCTTCGATCGATCAAATGAGCACCACTGTGCATGCTCATAATGACACAAGCTGCTCAAAAGTACCGCAGGCAATTCAGTTTGTGTTGTGCGCTAAATTAAACATCAATGCTCATGTTCCGAGTTGCAACGTTTACAAATGCAACAATTAAAAGCAGCCCTCTTTCAACCCGATTACAACGATACAAGAGAAATCCTTTACGAAAGAGCGTGTTAGGAAAAAATGAACATGTCCCTAAAAAATGAATTGGCAATCGATAACTTATTCTGTTTTAGCTCACTGTGGGCGATGTGGCGGTGCACATGTGTCCGCCAACTCTTTCCCTCCATTCATAATTACAAACCCGACACCATAACAGAAGAAAACTATGGGGGTACCCGAAGAGTCAGTACCATCCACAGGGCATGTTTCATTGTTTAAAGGGAAGGAAAGATTTGTGATCAGGGGTGGACTGGCCTACAGGGTACTCTGGAGATTTCCCGGTGGGCCTCTGAACCCTGGGCCTCTTTTGGATTTTATTTTTACATTCTCTCATAGGAAAAGGGTTGGGCTTGCTTAATATGTGTAATTTGGGCCACTTTGAAAATCATTTCCAGGGCCTCTTCTGGTTCTCAGTCCACCCATGTTTGTGATTCAATTTAGTTCTAAATGGGTAATAACCACGGAGAACAGAAAGGAAGTATGCGGTGGCACCATGGAACACCCTCATCCTGACTACATGTAAGGAGAGGGCCATCTCCATCCTGAATATGGAAGGGATAGGGTAGATCGGCAGCACGGAAATTGGGGCAAGCAGCCAAGTGGATGGCAGTGATTCTTTCAGTCCCCACTCCCATGTGAATGCACTGGCCAAAAGCATGTGTCCCCCTGCATAGATCATCACAATGGCCTGGGAGGGGGATGGGCAACCACAGAGCAATCAGTACAAAGGCACAGTGACTACATGCATGTGTCAGGGATGGTGGGATACTGTTGTTATGCACATACACTGTAGGCAAAATGTGGAGGTGAAGCGATGCAACTATGAGAAACACCCATGAGTGCTGTTACAGTCCATGTTGCAAAATTAACCCCCTACACCACCACATCAAGCAATATTGGCAGGTCAACAGGCAAGGTGCACATGCATGTGCTGTATATACCCTCAGTAGACACTACTCCCCCTAGCAGTAGCTGTACTCAGTGACCTGAAACCAACCGTGCCATCAAACCAAATGTGTGTAGGAAGATCATACTTTATGTTGCAGGTGTTTCTTACTAGCCCACTTATTAGTATGCATGATGACTGACTGTATGTCATTATTTACCCAACAGGTTCACTGTCAACTCAAACAAACTATGAGAGACTCCAGGGTATTTGATAAAGCAACAGGAAGCTTATCCCTGGTAAGAGTAACCTTTAAATATTGCAAGCCCTCCTGGACTGCTGGTGCCGCACAGAAAACATATCACACAAAGGGGAAATCAATCAACCTCTAAGTATGTATTAATCAGGTATTAATTACTTGATCACCAGACAGTTTGTCCTGAGAATACTGTATCACGAAACCATAAAAACATATACATACAAAATGGCACACAATAACATACAGTTTAAAAACTTTCTGGTACAAAAGATCCTTGACTCAAGCTGAAGAGACAGGGCCCACCACTGCCAAGAGACCTCCACCGCTGGTAGTGCATCCACTTCCACCCATGCACAGGCCGGCCCGGAGAGTAGTGGTAAGAAGAGCAGAATAGAGGCACCAAGGCCACATGAGAACAGCACAGAGCCAGCTGTGCCAGGCGTGGAGCCAACCACTGTCCTGACATCTGTGGCCAGTGGCCCTTCCACCAGCTATGCAGATGCTGGCACAGGCGACACTGCACATGCTGTTGCAGGTGCTTCAGCTGCAACAGCCACACCACATCTGTCCCTTGTGGAGATCCCTAAGGGGCAACATTGTGACATTCACACACCTGCACCCACCCATCTGCCCCCTGACACCCACTCATCGCCTATGTCAGACAAGCATCGCCAGCACCAGGCTTGGGAAGACTTGGTACCAATAGCACTCCAGATGAGGTGATGGAGGAAGACACAGACTTCAGGTCACCCGCTTCATCCCTAACCCTCTACAGAGTCTGCATCCTGTGGCACATCACTCACTGGCTGCAATCTGGGCGAGGCTGGATGCCATCGAGCAGTGGCCGGTGTCCATCGAAAACCCTTACAGAGGTGCAGGTGCAGCACTTTTAGGCCCTCAGGAACAGTATCCAAAGGTCCTCCAGGAGGTCTTCCAGGTCCGTGGACCACCAGTGCTGGCAGTTCAACCAGTCAATTGCTGCCATCACTACTGTTGGGCAGAGGATGAGGGAGCACACTTAGGGCATGTCGGCCTTTGCCGAGTCCCTACATGCATTCATGATCCTATCATCGCAGCACATCCAGAGCCAGGAATCCAAGCTCTCCACCTCCATCACCCGCATGGAGGGGGCATTGCCTAGCACCCCAAGGCAGCCCTCATTGTGCCATCTGACCCCAACAGGGCTCGAGCAGGCTGGCAAGGGCAAAAGGCCACAGAAGTGACATGCCATGACACAATTTCCATAGGCACAAGGGAGGTGGGAGGGCATGGGTGTTGGGGAAAGGGGAGGTGGGGGGGTTGGCGATGGTGTGTTGGAGATGGGGAGGTGGGTGGACAGGGCATTATGGTATGGCATGTTGGGGAATGGGGAGGTATTTGAGGAGGGGTGTTGGGGATGGTGTGCTGGGGAAGGTGGGTGGAAAGGGGCATTAAGGATAGTGTGTTGGGGATGGGGAGGTGGGGAGATGGGTGTAGGAGATATATGTTTTGACACTTTACAATTAAACACTAGTTCACTTGTAACAATACTAGGACTCTCCTTTTTGTGTGAATGTAATATATTCAAGACGTGGCTATATACAAAGGAGAGCAGCAGGAGATTATCGATGTGTTCAGAAGTAATTGTCAATTAGCTCTTGCTGAACCAGAAAACCATCCCTTCCTTCCACCCACTCACTGTGTGACAGCACTGCACCTGCAGGTAGTGAGACATTGGGCCACATTACAAGTACATTGTTAATCCCCATTCTCATTGAGTCCCAGCGGACTCAATGGGAATGGGGATGACGGAAGCATCGGCACTGGTAATAAGGATGTCAGTGCTTCCGTGAAAGTCTGCGGGTGGGTGCCATTCCGCCCACCATGTCTGACCCCAGCGGGTGGGACGGCATCTGCCTGCAAACTCGTAGTGTGCCGGTCCGGTAACAACGGTGCCGGTACGCTTATGGGCACCGTTGTTACCGGACTGGCACACTTGTAATGAGGCCTATTGTCTTCTGGGAATGACATGTCCACATCAGAGGTGAAGAGGGCCATTTTGCCTAAGGAATATGTTGTGCAGCATGGCAATCAAGAAATATTCATCCAACCTTCTCTGGCCTGTATATGAAGGCCCCTGCGGTCCGGTGTAGAAACCAAAAGCGACCCTTCAGCAGGCCAAAGGTCCACTCTAGGCACAGCCTAGTCCTGATGTGTGCTTCATTGTAGGCCACCTGCTGTGGCGTACACAGATTGGGGACAGGTATCATTAGCCATGCTAACAAGGGGTATCCAGATCACCTGCAAGGGCAAAGATCACAGGTGTCAGTCACAGTGTATTGTGGATGTGTTGCCTTATCTAAAGGCATTTTATTGGTAACTCTGTGTTTGCATTTTTCCTACACTGTTGTACAACATGATTTTTCATCCTAGTAATTGAATGTAGAGTAATTTACTATGGGGCAGCATATGCATTGTCTTGTTACACCATGCACACAACCATGCATCGTAACTTTCATGATCTATGATTGGCATTACATAGTGCATGTTCCCTGTGTTTGGCCTGCGCATTGCCTAGTCCTGTGGGTTGGTGCCTGTCATGTGAAGGGTGAGAGTGCAAGTCCTATTTGACAAGGCCTTGACAGGGCATGCATTGATCATTTCTTGTCATGTCTCACCCCCTTTCACATAGCATTTCCCTAGTGCATTGAGATTAGTTTGTGTGATGGCACTTGTACTCACCATGCATGTAGGCAGTGTGCTGTTCCATAGGACCATAGTATCATGTTTGGAACCAGGAAAGCAGTTTGAGATCACAAGGTCAGCTTCACAGGGGACCTGAACATTCATGGAGTGATATAACTTCCCCTTGCGGTACGCCTTTTTGGATGCCTGAGGGGGCCAACAATGCTACATGGGTGAAGTCCAGAGCAGCAACTACGTTGGGCAGGTGAGCTGATGTGTAGAAATATGCCTTTGTGGCATTAATCTGTGCCGGGGTGGTGGGCAGGGAGATGTTGCTGGAGGCATGGCACAGTAGTGCTTCAAACACATGCTCAAGCACAAATGAAAATGTGGGCTTAGGCATGCCATGCAACATGCCCACAGTGTGCTGGTAGGTGCCAGTTGTAAGAAAATGGAGGACTGACACAAGCTTCAGCATCGGGGGTAAGGCAGTTCTTATGTTGATCCTGCTCTGTGTGTCATGTATCATGGATCAGTGAGAGTAGCTTTACAATGGTCTCCATCTTCAGCTGGTACAGGTAGTCAGCTGGATATCAGTCAATGTCCAGGGTGAGGGCCTGACCTGGGGAATGTGCACTTTCCTCCTCCTCCTCTCTGTGCCCTGTACCATGTGCTGCTGTTGCTGCCTCTGCAGCTCAATGTGGAGCAGGAGGAGCTGCATGTCCCAGTTAGCGACAGCTTGTAGCAGCATGCTGTTTGAAAGTGTGTTTGGGTCAGGTGCAGACCTTTTGTAGTCTTTCGTAGTGGATTGGGCCAACCTGTGACTTGTTTTCCATCACATGAATGCATTTACCTCCATCTGCTAGGTGGAGGTAACCGCACTGTGTGTTTGGCCAAATTCCTACCCTATTTTGTTGGTATTTCAACTTGTGATACATCGGAAATACCGGTTTTGATCTTGGCAGTAATTCTGCTGATAGTTTGAAAGAACTTGAATTAATTAATTTCTTTGTTGTTATATTTTAATGTGTTTTGTCTTCATGTAGAGTGAATTCTGAAAAGCAGATATGTACAAGATTTTATAACCAATGAAATGGTGTGGGATGGGTATTTGAATGTATGAAAATAAAATGTTTATTTTTATATTCTCATTTATATTTAGGGGATTTTTGTGGGGACAAGACATTAGATGTGCCTCCGTTTCTAAGGATTACTACTGTACTTTTCCATCATTTCAATATCTTTGAATTTAAATAATCTTAACATACACAGAAGGGGAAAAGACTTCAATTGTTACATGGAAGCATATTTTGTTACACATTCTAAATATGTACATGAAATGCAAATGTCAATGTAACTACACACACGTTGTAGGTAGGCAATGACAATTTTTTATCCCCTTTTCCCTTTTAAACATTCTGACCATTGTAGCAAATACAGATGTTTAGAACAAAATATACTTTAAAATATAGCTAACGAAAAAGACACAGGAAGGTCCTTCTTTCAACTGCCATTTCTTTCAAGTGTGCATTTTTTATTCCACGATATGGACATTCTAAAAAAGAGCAATTAGTATGTGTGGTATCGTTTTTCATCTCTTACTCTCCCAATTATATTTAGTTTCTCAGAACTGTAGGAAAACATGAAAATAATGACAGCAAACGTACTGTGAAATGCACTAGCACATCTTCTTACTACTCCCCCGAGTGATTATCATTTTAACTGTAAAGAGAGTGTTACATGAAAGAAATGACAGTTTATAATATTTATGACATGTACTTTGCTTTAAGTAAACATGTACACTGCTAGTGCACCGTTCATTTTTACAGGTAACTAATTAGAATGTCTTCTTAGATGCTGATGCACAAGCGCTTTTACAGAGGTGAAAGATGCATCTGAAGTGTTGAACTGAAATGAGAATGTTTGCTCAAGTCTTTGTTAATTTGATTGGTGGATGTTCCTGTGCCTGCTTGAATGTATCCAATAGGTACAAGTGTGAGTGGGATATGTGTAGATTGGAAGAGAAGAAGGGAACATATGTCCCTTTTGTGATAGCCAAGGACACATGCCCTTTTTGCAGACAATGCCTATGCCTTCAAGGGACTATGATATGATATGATATGGCATTTTTAATGCGCCTATACACAAGTGTTTCTAAGCGCGACGAGGCAAAGGAGGGGGAACAGAGGGAAGACAGAGACAACGATCTTACTAGGCCAGGTGTCATTGAGATCGTGCAGGGGAGGGGGGAAGGGAAACTGCAAGAAGGGGAAGGGGGCAGTGCAATACATAGGATCAACAGTAAACCAAAAACAGAATAAATAAAACCAGTAGTTAAAAGTGTAGCCAGCTAGTGGCAAGTGCAGGGGTAAGTGCAGACATCAAGTGTCAAGAGCTGATAGGGACTGTAGGGATACAAAAACAGCCCCCAAGTGCAGGGGTTGCCCAGGAAGCAGTGCAGGTGTGCAGCTTATGGGGGAGGGGACTTGGTGATGAAATGTTACGTGTGGGAAGAGAACAGGCAAAATGGCACATGTTACACATACTTACTCATCCCACATGTAATAGATGCACCCAACCTTTTCCTACCCAGGCTGCATCATATGAGGAAGCAGGATGCATAATGCACCTGTCCCGCTGCAAAAGACGTTTACGCAGATCATTATTTGCAACTTCAAAGGATGGCTGAAAAAAGCGAGATCAAAAAGATGATAGTAGAATACATAACAGAAGGCTTTAAAATGGGGGTGCAGGCGATCAGTGAACACAAACGACTGCATTGTATAGATAAACAACGGATTAGCATTCCATGCTGTCACACAAGACCATTAATGAGAATAAAAGGGGCAGTATGGTATGATGACGAATGGGAGCGGGGATTAATGCAGTATTGTGCTGCAGGTTTGGTAGGATTGGAACAAAATGTTGTTTCCGAAGTAATCAATAGCTGCAATGCAGTTTGGGGAAAACATGTGCATGCATTGACATGGATAAGTGAAACTCATCAACTAGTTTATATACACAACATTACACAATTCCCTCTGTATTTCAGGTCCAGTGGGTCCATCAATCTGTGGACTAACAATGGCTGTGCAAAGGTGATCAGCAGTGCAACACTGACAGAGGGGACAGCTGTCATATTGGATCTGGTTTTTGTATGTGGATCAAAGGCCTACTCTCAGCTGCCTCAGGATTGGAGTGGGGTATATGCGATCATTACACTGCACTGAAGTAACAACTTGGGGCTCTGAATAAAGGAGCAGTCAGTGTGGTTGAAAGAAAAAGTGCTACAGCAAGGGAAGGAGCAAACACTACGAGGAGTACTAAACAGAAAGAGGAGATCAAATAAGTATTGGTCTGAGAAGAGTCGAGAAAGACTGGCAGCAATTCCTGTAGAGTTTTGACTGTTTTCCAGGCAGACACTTTTTTCATGTCCTTACTGCTTCCAGGTGTGCAAACTGCAGCTAATGCCAAATGGTTGCAACTGACTAGGTATGGTACAAGGGTCTAAACCATGGGTGCACCACATATGGCCCGTGGGCCAGTTGCAGCCCGCCATGCTGTTTTTTCCGGCCCGCGAGGCACAAAGACTTTCCTAATGGAGGGCGGCCCGCAAGCAGCATCGGCCGCCCTCCATTAGGAAAGGCTTTGTTGTCTTCCGGGCCGGACAAAACACTGGCCGTCATTGGCTCAGCACACACGCACCACGTCACTCCTACGAGCCACGTAGTGCGTGTGTGCTGCACCAATGGAGTGCCAGCACTACGGCTGGCGTGGCCAGTAAGGCTTGATGCCGGAAGGCATTTCAGCCTTGCTTGCCACGCCAGCCGTAGTAAGATTCAACTTACCTCAACAGCGTTCCAGCTTACCTGCCTTCCAGCACGTCTCCGGTAAGTGGTCTGTGTGTTTGTGTGTCGGGTCTGTTCTGCTGTATGTTTGTGTTGTGTATGTTGAGATGGGTGGTTGCTGGGGGGTTGGATGTGTATCGAATGTTTGTTTTTGAGTGTTTGCGTTGTGTATGTTGACATGGGGGTGGGGGGCATGTCGGATGTGTATGAATGTTTGTTTTTGAGTGTTTGTGTATGTTGAGATGGGGGTGTAGGGCGGCATGTCGGATCTGTATGAATGTTTGTTTTTGAGTGTTTGTGTTGTGTATGTTGAGATGGGGGTGGGGGAGCATGTCGGATGTGCATGAATGTTTGTTTTTGAGTGTTTGTGTTGTGTATGTTGAGATGGGGGGTGGGGGGCGTGTTGGATGTGTATGAATGTTTGTTTTTGAGTGTTTGTGTTGTGTATGTTGAGATGGGGGTTGGGGGGGCGTGTCGGATGTGTATGAATGTTTGTTTTTGAATGTTCTTGTTGTGTATGTTGAGATGCATGTATGGGTGCATGCTTCAGAGTTTGTGTGCTGAGTTGGGGGTTTGGGTCTGAGTGGGTGCACGCTTGAGAGTGTGCGTGCTGAGTTGGGGGGTGGGGGGTTTGGGTCTGTATGGGTTCATGGTGTATGCTTGAGAGTGTGTGCTGAGTTGGGGGGTGGGGGGTTCGGGTCTGTATGGGTGCATGTTTGAAAGTGTGTGTGCTGAGTTGGGGGGTGGGGGGTTTGGGTCTGTATGGGTGCATGTTTGAGAGTGTGCTGATTTGGGGGGTGGGGGTTCGGGTCGGTATGGGTGCATGTTTGAGAGTGTGTGTGCTGAGTTGGGGGGTGGGGGGTTCGGGTCTGTATGGGTGCATGTTTGAGAGTGTGCTGATTTGTGGGTGGGAGGTTCGGGTCTGTATGGGTGCATGTTTGAGAGTGTGTGTGCTGAGTTGGGGGGTGGGGGGTTCGGGTCTGTATGGGTGCAGGTTTGAGAGTGTGCTGATTTGGGGGGTGGGGGGTTCGTGTCTGTATGGGTGCATGTTTGAGAGTGTGTGTACTGAGTTGGGGGGTGGGGGTTCGGGTCTGTATGGGTGCATGTTTGAGAGTGTGTGTGCTGAGTTGGGGGGCGGGGGTTCGGGTCTGTATGGGTGCATGGTGTATGCTTGAGAGTGTGTGCTGAGTTGGGGGGTGGGGGTTCAGGTCTGTATGGGTGCATGTTTGAGAGTGTGCTGATTTGTGGGTGGGAGGTTCGGGTCTGTATGGGTGCATGTTTGAGAGTGTGTGTGCTGAGTTGGGGGGTAGGGGGGTTCGGGTCTGTATGGGTGCAGGTTTGAGAGTGTGCTGATTTGGGGGGTGGGGGGTTTGTGTCTGTATGGGTGCATGTTTGAGAGTGTGTGTGCTGAGTTGGGGGGTGGGGGGTTCGGGTCTGTATGGGTGCATGGTGAATGCTTGAGAGTGTGTGTGCTGAGTTGGGGGGTGGGGGGTTCGGGTCTGTATGGGTGCATGGTGAATGCTTGAGAGTGTGTGTGCTGAGTTGGGGGGAGTGGGGGTTTGGGTGTGCATGAATGTTTGTTTGTGTATGTTTGTGTTGTGTATGTTGAGATGCATGTATGGGTGCATGCTTCAGAGTTTGTGTGCTGAGGTGGGGGGTTTCGGTCTGTATGGGTGCCTGTTTCAGAGTGTGCTGATTTGGGGGTTCGGGTCTGTATGGGTGCATGCTTGAGTGTGTTTGGGGCATAGTGTTTGGTTGGGGGTGAGAGGGCCATGGGGCATAGTGTTTGGTTGGGGGTGAGGGGGCCATGGGGCATAGTGTTTGGTTGGGGGTGAGGGACAGGGGGCATAGTGTTTGGTTGGGGGTGGGAGCCATGGGGCATAGTGTTTGGTTGGGGGTGGGAGCCATGGGGCATAGTGTTTGGTTGGGGGTGAGGGGGCCATGGGGCGTAGTGTTTGTTTGGGGGTGAGGGGGCCATGGGGCATAGAGTTTGGTTGGGGGTGAGGGACAGGGGGCCTAGTGTTTGCTTGAGGCATGGGGGCCATGGGGCATAGTGTTTGGTTGGGGGTGGGAGCCATGTCGCATAGTGTTTGGTTGGGGATGAGGGGGCCATGGGGTATAGTGTTTGGTTGGGGGTGAGGGACAGGGGACATAGTGTTTGCTTGGGGGGTGAGGGACAGGGGGCATAGTGTTTGGTTGGGGGTGGGAGCCATGGGGCAGAGTGTTTGGTTGGGGGGGGGAGCCATGGGGCATAGTGTTTGGTTGGGGGTGGGAGCCATGGGGCATAGTGTTTGTTTGGGGATGAGGGACAGGGGGCATAGTGTTTGGTTGGGGGTGGGACCCATGGGGCATAGTGTTTGGTTGGGGGTGAGGGGGCCATGGGGCATAGTGTTTGGTTGGGAGTGAGGGACAGGGGGCATAGTGTTTGCTTGGGGGGTGAGGGACAGGGGGCATAGTGTTTGGTTGGGGGTGGGAGCCATAGGGCATAGTGTTTACTTGGGGGGTGAGGGACAGGGGGCATAGTGTTTGGTTGGGGGTGGGAGCCATGGGGCATAGCGTTTGGTTGGGGGTGAGGGAGCCATGGGGCATAGTGTTTGGTTGGGGATGAGGGGGCCATGGGGTATAGTGTTTGGTTGGCGGTGGGAGTCATGGGGCATAGTGTTTGGTTGGGGGTGAGGGACAGGGGGCATAGTGTTTGCTTGAGGCGTGGGTGCCATGGGGCGTAGTGTTTGGTTGGGGGTGGGAGCCATGGGGCATAGTGTTTGGTTGGGGTGAGGGGGCCATGGGGCATAGTGTTTGCTTGGGGGTGAGGGACAGGGGGCATAGTGTTTGTTTGGGGGTGGGAGCCATGGGGCATAGTGTTTGGTTGAGGGTGAGGGGGCCATGGGGCATAGTGTTTGGTTGGGGGTGAGGGGGCCATTGGGCATAGTGTTTGGTTGGGGGTGGGCGCCATGGGGCATAGTGTTGCACTCCAAGAGTGAACTCAATAATAAAGCTAAAACAGGCACAGTTAGGAGATGTACTTCCTTTGCTTTTTTGAGGAAACCTGACTCAACGAAGGCCATACTCCTCTTGGGCAACCCAAAAAGCAAAGTATAGCAGTCCAAAATAACGGAATGTCCAATCAAGAGTCAATAAAATATATCTAATTTAATTAAACATACGATATACAATAACTACATTGAAATAAATTATAACAATGGAAAATGTGTAGTACAAAATGTAAGTTTGAAATGCAATAAAAATCGTTACCCCTCAAAAACATATTCTTTTTCCATGTGTTTAATACAAATTGGGGGTTGAAAAAGCCTCCTTACATGTCCCGCCTACCGCCCCGCCTACTTTTACTTTTCGGCCCACTATAGCCCTCATGTAAGGTACTTTTGGCCCTCTGTCAAAATCAGTTGTGCACCCCTGGTCTAAATGCAGTAAAAAATGAGCTGAGGGCACTATGTTTAGTGGCACTCCAAAATAGGTACATTTTGGACCTCCTCACTGCCACAGAGGGAGGTGTTTGTGCTAAAATAGGGAGTAGCTGCTGTACCCTAGAGCCTGATGAAGAAGCATCAAATGGAAACCCGACTGAAGATATTCATGAAATAAAGACACTCTCTGAGTAGATGGCAAATTAAGTTACTGCAGTACATTTGAACAATTGGATGGACACTCTTTTCACTTTAGTGCCTAATTGGCTCTCAGGAGTATTTAAAGTGAATGTCCCCACACTGGTACTCATGCTCATCACCTTCTGCAACTTCAAAAGTATTTTGTGACTCTATAATAACAAAGGGCAAGGAAAATGGATGATGCCCTTGAAGGTTGACAGGGTAAATGATAAAAATAAGTGCACTAACAAACTAAGAAAGGGTGAAAAGATTGATAATGAAATTTATTTGATCACAATACTACAAGAAGATATAGACAAATATGTTGCCTTTTGGATGGCATGCATTAAGGATCATTGGAAGACTGGGAAGAAGATGCAGGTGACATGAGTAAAATAACAAGAGTATGGATCCCTTAAAAGAAAGCAGCAGAGTTTGTACTGGGAGAAGAAAAGGCATTAGTGATTGCGGGATCAATCATAGGGGGAATAATGTGATAAAAATGCAAGTTCGGCACACTAAGAAGGCACATACTCACCAGCTGTGTGGGTAGCCTGATGATATGGGAGATGGCTTTACTGATAGCCACTCAATTATATGTGATGCACTAGGCTGGAGCATGCCCTAAATGATTGTGTTTCAAGCCAAGTAACATAGAGGCAATAGAGATAGGCTACTTGTAAGTATATGTGGCTTAACATTAGACCGAGGCACTGCAAACAGGCCTCAGAGCATGGTTTTGATTAGGAACAAATTCACATTTTACTAACGTGCTTACTAGCCACAGTAGCTGAGGCAGTCATGTTTACTTGTTTGTTAAGGTTAGATGTAGCATCAAAGTAAAAACCTAACATTTTTACTTCTTTGGCTATTGGGATGTTATTCCCGTCAATATTAATGGAGGCAGGCATAGGTGGGGCTCATCTTATTAATGTTGGCAGGTGAACCTACAAGGAGTTCTGTTTTATCGTCATTCAGGCAGAGGCCATGTTGGTCCATCCATGCCTGAATGATGATGTAGATTTCATTCACGCGCTGTACATCCGTGTTGTAGATGCCTGTGAGAGGTAGGAGAATCCGGGTGTAGTCTGCATAATTTGTGTAGGTGACACCCAGATGGTCCAGTTCATCAAATAGAGGCTTTGTAAAGATGTTATACAAAGTGGGAGATACACACGAGCCTTGGGGAATGCTGCAGGGGATCGGTATATAATCAGCTGATGTGGACGGTGAGAAAATGCGCATGGTCCTATTGTTTAAGAAGGATTGAAACCAGGTGATGGGTGACTTAGAGAAATGGGCTGATGAGGCGAGATGATCGCACAGCACCTTGTGGTCGACCAGGTCGAAGGCTGCTGAAAAGTCCAGGAGGAGCAGGATAGCAAGTCTTCCTTTGTCTTTGAGGTCATCAATCTGGCTTTTTAGGTCAATGAGGGCTGTTTCTGTCCCGTGTTGAGGTCTAAAGGTCTAAAGCCAGATTGCCAGGTCCCCAGGAGTTTGTTGATCTCCAAATAATCTTGGATTTGCAGGTACGCAACTCTGTCCAAGATTTTTAATACGAATGGTACCGTATTAATGGGTCTGTAATTTGTGGGAATGGTTGGGTCAGGCATTTGTTTTTTAAGTAAAGGAAGTACCCAAGATTCCTTCAAATTGCTGGGTACAATGCCTCTTTAGAATGAGGCATTGATTAATTTGGTGATGAAAGGGGCTAGGTCTCTGGCCGCATCTTTGATCACCTGTGCTGGGCAGCTATCTCCCTGGCAATTTGATGGTTTCAGTGAGGCGATCATTTTTTGTACTTCTGGTACCGATACACTTGAGAATTTAAAGCCATGAGTTTGTTGTGTGAAGGGTATACTTGTTGGTTTGGTTGGGGTGAGGTTGGTTAGGTTGTGACATTTGTTTGCTATTTTTGTTTGCAATGTGGCAATTTTGTTGGTGAGAGCGTTCTGGATGTCTGAGCAGCAGGTTTTGTCTTTAAGGAAAGAGTCAGGAGGTTGGTTGGGCATCTCCATTTCTCTCAGGATGATGAAAAGCTCTTGAGTGCTGGAGCTTGCTTGGTTTATTCTATTGTTGAAGGTATTAAGTTTGGTAGATAAGATCTCTTCTTTGTATTTGACCGAGATATTGGCCAGGTTGTTTTTGTTCTCTAATGAAGGGGTGTTTTTCCAAAGTGTTTCAAGTTTTCTTTTATCTGCGCGGAGCGTCTTAAGCTCAGGGGTAAACCAGGAGTTTACATGGGCTTTTGGTTTCCTTTTGCGCATTTTGAGAGGTGCAACTGTGACTTTGGAAATTGAGGCATTGTATGCGTCTACTAGTACCTCTGGATCTTTAGTGTGTATTGAATTTAAGGAGGGGATTACTAGAGGTATAATTGCCTCAGCTGTGATGTTGCGTTTACTTCTAGTATGGCAAGGTGGTGTTGGCGGGCATGCTTTTTATAAACGTTTATAGTACTAAACTCAAAGGTGACATGGTAGTGGTCAGTCTAGACTAGGGGCAGGATTTCATTCCCAGAGATGTTACAGTTATGATCAGCTAACCAGTCGAGGGTCCTCCCTTTCTCATGCCTGGACTGGGAGATTTCTTGTGGGAAATCATGTTTAGATAGGATGTTAGTTAGTGCTGTTGCTTACGTATCATTGGGCTCATAATAACCTAGATTGAAATCGCCTAGTATTAATATTTGCGAAGAGGCTTTGGTATTGTCTGATAATAAGGTCATCATGTCTTCCTCGGAAGTGCCAATGGGCCCAGGAGGTCTGTAGATTAGGTGTAAGGTGATGGTGCTATTATGTGAAGTTTGGAGTTTTGCAGTGAGTAGTTCACATGAGGAGAAAGTAAATGTGGAGGCAGTTCTTATGTCTAAAGAATTTCTGAAGATGAGGGCAATGTCTCCTCCTGTTGAGTCTGGTCTATCTAATCTTAGGATAGAGTAATTCTTTGGTATTGCTAGCAGCAGTGAGGGGCCGGCTGCAGTGTGTAGCCAGGATTCTGTTACTGCAAGGAGGTCCAATTATAGTATCTGCTATGTCAGTGCCATGTAATTTTATTGGTGAGTTCTGAGGCAACCCGCTGTACAATAGCATGGGAACAAATCAGAGAATAGCAGAGTAAAAGCTGTTATGTGAAACGTAATAATAACAGTGTATTACCAGTGGAGAACAATTTCATTTTATGGTAATTTTGCAAAGGTGACAAACGGCGAAGGAATTTGTGTGCGATATGGATTAAAAGCACCTGTGAAGTATGTTCTTTATGAGTAGTGGTACTTGAAAGCTATTTCATGAATGGCTGCACTGAGTAAACCAACTCAAGGTGTTGTCATGCAGATTATAATGCAGAGAGACCTGATAGCCAGAGAAGTGGCATAATGCTCTCTAAATCATTGCATGCTATGTGTATGGTGTATGTACTTGTACTTGTACTATGTGTATGACAATGGGCCTCATTACGAGTTTTTGGTCCGGTAACTACAGTACCGGTAAGCTTGCCGTACCCTAGTTACCGGACTGGCAAACTACGAGTTCTGCTCACAGGTGACTTTTCTCCGGCCAGGTCTGGCCTGGCGGGCAGAACGGCATCCTCAAGCAGAGCACGTCGGATGCACCGGCACCATTCTGAATGGTGCCGGTGCATCCGACCCCCCCCCCCATTCCCATCAAATGGGAATGGGGAGCATTTAAATCCAGCACCCGCAAATGGGCAATTACTGGATCCGGCTGGGCCGTAATGACCCGGTAATTGCCCTTTCACAGGTGCCAGAAAAAATTGCAAGTTAGGCAGCAGCCTGCCGGTTTTATCGGCATGGCTACCGCCAAACTTGTAATGAGGCCCAATGTATTGGTTTAGAAATTATTAACTGCAGTTTACAGTTTCAACACTTTTCATATTGTGATAACGTTATACAGATGCAGTTAATTGTTGCAGTATGTATGGATGTAAGGCAAGATGAAGTTTAAATGCCATGCCGGTCAGCTGCAGCAATTGTGGGCAATGCGAACTCCACATGTGCAATACAAGATTTAAGGTTCGAATCGAGTGCAATACAACGTTGTACACTAAATGTATCACAGTGCAGCAGATAATCCAAAATTTCCAATTCATGTTTTCTTTCGCGTGTAATACGATGTTGTAAAAAGAAGAAGGTAGCGTTATAAATGCCATATCATATCATATCCCACATTCTTCACTCACATCTGCATCTTTCATGGAGGCTCTTTAAACATCACTTGCCCCTCTCAGAATAAACCCTATCCATGAACACAACGACTGTACAGAGCTAGAAGCATACCCATCACCTAGCTCTGATCATATGCCTCCTAACCTCTGGTAAATAAATGTAAATTACTGTACATAACTTTTTATCACAGATCTGCAAGTCTGTACCTTCTCTATGAAATGTTTCCATTTTACACTGAAAGCAACCTGGTGTATGTTTCAACCCCATTTCAAAGAACTAAGAAATGGGCATGATCTTCCTGCTATTGTAACTCATGTGCAGTTTTTTTCTGTTTCAAGCACTTTTTTTCTAAATGTCAAACAAATAAATATATGTAATTCTATATCTATATTATTTTATATTTTATATACGATGAAATCTTTCAACCAGGAGAATGTTACGCAGCAAATGTACACCAGTGAGAATAATATACACGTGCTGTATGCCATGATTCTCTTTATTTATTGTTTGCTTGTTAGGTGCTTATACAGCAAGTAGAATACTGTTTCAAAGCTCCCACAGGGCGAGGAGGGGGAACAAGGGAGTGAAACACGTTACAAAACACCAGGGGAGTTGGTAGGTCTGGAAAAGACCCGGGGCTAAGCTGATGTCGGAACTGTTGGGACTGGGGGCTAGCTAATCTTTTGGCTGTAGCTCCCGAGATTCTATCCGGGGCTACAACCAAAAGATCAGGGACTATAGCCCCCTTAGCCGCCCCCTAGCAACGCCCCTGCAAAACACAATTTTTAAGAGCAGTCGGAGGAAAAAAAGAAAAGGGATGAACCTACTATGCCTTGTGAGAATTCAGAATGTGCAAGTGCAGCAAGGAAGCGGGCAAAGGGGGTAAATGCTGGAGAGTCTGAGCATAATGGGTGAGTTGCAGATGAAATGCTCGGAGTGTTGAGTGCTACACGGCCTGGAGCCATGTTAGGTGTAAGTGCAAACCTCCAGGGTGCCTCCAGGTGTTCAGAAGAGCAGTTTCCTTGCCTCTGGATGCCCGGAATCCAGATTGATGGTCATGGAGACCACAAACAAGTTTGGTGTGTGAGTGGATTTGTGCCAATGCAAGTGCTGAGAGTAGACATCTGCTGGGCGGATTGGGTGTGGGTGGTCAGGTGGCCCAGAGGATGCATAAGGGCCCGGACACCAATCGCAGCAACTGTGGGATTAGCAGAGGAGAGAGGCAGGCAAGGGGGAGGTAAAGAGGAAAGTCTTAAGGCGCTTCCAGAATTTAAGAAAGTCCTGCTCAAGGCGCAGAGGGAGGGGCAGGCTGTTACATAGGATGGAGCCAGCTGAGGAAAGCGAATGACCACCTACCCTCTGTTTAGCAAAATTCTTTACACACAAAGAGTTGATGCCAGAGGAAAGTAGTGATCTAGAGATAGAATATTTAGAAAGATAAAGTTGTAGATAGTGTGCTCCCTGGGCTCAGACAGACTTGTGGATGGTGCAGAGGGCTTTGAATTTAATTTGTGCAGCAACTGGGAGCCAGTGAAGACTTTTTAGGCCAGGAGAGATGCAGTCCCTGGGCTTAAGGCCAAGGATAAATCTTGCAGCCCTATTCTGGATTAGCTGGAGGGGTCACAGAGTGTAGGATGGTAGATTCAGGAAGAAGCTGTTGCAATAGTCAAGCCTAGAGAGAACCAGTGCTCAGGTAACATTGAAAAGTGAGAAAAGGGAGAATTCCTTGGCAATGTCCTCAGTGTGAGGGAGGAAGGAGAGAGAAGAGTCAAAGATGACTCCAAGGTTTTTGGCTTCAGGAGAAGGGGCAAGGGAAGAGCCCAAGAAGGAAGGCCAGAGTGAAGGGAAAAAGGAAGAATCAGCGGTCCCGATGGGAAGGATCTCAGTTTTACAGGCGTTGAGGCAGAGGTTGTTGGAGGTGCACCAGGACTGGATGGCAGATATGCAGTCAGGTATAATGGAGGGTGCAAGAGGTCAGCAGGAAATTTGGACAAGGAGGAGATGAGGCATGCAAGCAGAGCAAGGTAGATGTTAAAGAGCCAAGGGGAAAGGATAGAACCCTAGGGGACACTACAGGAGGAGAATGGAGTGGGAGAGCAGAAGATGCACAGGATGACTTGGGAAACGCGTCAGTAAGGAAGGATTTCAGCCTGTGGAGTGCCCCTTCCGAGATACCAAGGGTATCGTGGAGCCTTTGCACGAGGATGGAATGGTTGACTGTGTCAAAGGCAGAGGAGAGATCGAGAAGGATGAGAACAGCTGGGAAGATGGAGTCCAGAGATGCAAGCAGTTCTTCACAGGTGTTCAGAAGAGCAGTTTCCTTGCCTCTAGATGCGCGGAATCCAGATTGATGTTCATGGAGACCACAAACATGTTTGGTGTGTGAGTTGAGTTGGGGCACTGCAAGCTTCTCCAGCCACCACCCCAGGAAGGGGGTGATGGAAATAGGGCAGTAGTTGGCAGGGAATGTAGGGTTTGCTGAAGGTTTTTTCAGGAGTGGGCACACAGGGGAGTGCTTAAGGGAAGAGGGGAAAGATCCTGTGTCAAAAGAGTGATTGCAGAAATCAGTGAGTGCAGGGGCAAGAGAGTCAATGTTATCCTTGATGGTGCCAGATGAGCAAGGGGAAACCTGTTTAGAAGAGACCTTCATGGAAACAGGTGAGAAGGAGGAGAAGAGGAAGGAGGAGGGTGTGGGCTAAGGGACATAAGGGGGTATGGGATGGGTTGTTTGGGTGTGTAGCAAGGGTGATCAAGATGTCCTGAGTTTTGGTGGCTAAGTGTGTTGCCAGTGCATTGCAGAGGGCCTGGGAAGGAGAAGGGGAGGAGGAGACTTTCAGAAGGGTTGGCTAGTTCCCTGCAGATCTTGAAAAGTTCAGCCGTATTGTTGGATGCACCGGAAACCCGTGCCTGTATGTGGGCTATTTTCTTGGCATGGATTGAGAGTCTGTATTGCCTTTGGAGTAGGCCAGTTTGTCAGAGGATGAGCTTGAGGTTTGCCACTTCTGTTCTGCCACCCTGCACTTTCATTTTAGGGCTGCAACTTTGGAGTCGTACCAAGTGTTACGCTTACAGGCAGATTTAAGGCGGATCTTCATGACTGGGACAAGAATGGCAAGAGTATTAGTGATGAAAGGTGCAGGTTGCTATGGGCAGAGTCAGAGCTAGAATCAGAAGTTTGGGGCAAGGGAGGATGAAGGTGGAAGCAAACACATTTTCATTGGGTGGGTGTTAGTGAATGAGGCTGGTGGGGCTTTTGGGAGGGTTAGAGGGCCAAAGAGACCCATGTTGGAGAAGAGGAGAGATGTGTCTGACCAGGAGAGAGGGGTGACTAGTGGGTGGAGAGAGCTAGAGGGCAGAGTGTATGAGGGTGTCCAGAGTGTGTTCAGCTGAATGGGTTGGCCCAGAAGGGAGAATGGAGCGGGAAAACGAGATGCAGAGTTGAGTGAAGAGAATGGATGCAGAGCCAGAGGAGTCCAGTTAGATATTGAAATCACTCAGGAGGAGGAGAAGGTTGGAGGTGGATAAAAGTAAGGAAGAGCAGAAATCAGTTCATTCAGAGAGGAACAGGGTGGTGATGCCTGGAGGCCAGTAAATGGTAGCAATGGTCAGGGTGGAGATGGGAGAGATTAGCAACTTGCAAACCAGGCTTTCAAAGGAAGATTAGAGCTGGCTGGGTAAGATGGAAGCACAAACTCACTCAGGGAAGATTAAGGCAAACCCCCGCTAAAGCAGTGAGGTTGAGGCTTGGAGATGATCTTGAAGTCAAAATCAGGGACTGAGCTGGCATTGAACAATGTCTCAGTAAGAGCAAGAAGAGAGAGAGTAGAAATTAAAGATGCAGGAGAAGGAAGGAAGTTAATGAGAGAAGGCAGGATCGGGTAAAAGAGAAGGTGGTTGGCTTAAGGACCCTGATCCAGGATAGTGCCTGTGTGATAGACATTAACGAAGCAACGTGAGGATGAGAAGCCAGCCAAGAGGACTTCCGACTTGGTGCCACCATTAATGATAGAGGATGCGGAAGGAGAGATAGTCAAGATGAGATGGGTGCCCATAGATCTGGAGAGGGGACAGAGAATCCTCTCTAGAGTAGGCGTTGACATAGCTGTCTGCGATGGGATGTCCAGGGTTTGCACTCAAAATATCAAAAAGGTGATAGTGTAGCAGTTAGAGAAAATAGGAGGGATATAGAGAGCCATAGTGGTGGCAGAGGTTAGTTGAGCAATGAAAGAATAGTGGCTGCACAGCACAGTTCTAGCTAAACTCACCAGGTGGCCTAGTTGAAGTAGCCACAAAGGAATAAATGCAAACCAGAAAGTAATATAATTTCAAGAGACAAGAGGTTCACAGATTGAAAAAAGTAAACGCACCTAAAATCGTTTTTTTAAAAGAAGACACAAATGCAATGCAAGAGGTTAACAGATTGAAAAAAAGTAAACACTCCTAAACTCGTTTTTTAAAAAAGGAAGCACAAATACAGTGAGAGAAGATGTAGGTTAGTTGCGGCAAGGAAGGCAGAGTGCCAAGGCACAGTAAAAGGTTCAGAAGAGGTTAGTGGAGGAGTTCAGCCATAACTCACTTGCAGACCTGCAGGGAACATAGATGTCCAAGGATGCAAAAACATGGGGAAGCAGTAATTGGTCTGGAGGCCAACTCATAGTTTGAGGAGGGGTAGAGGGCCCTCCAGCCACTCCTCAACCCAGACAGACACATAGAGGGGCCTTAGAATCGGGCATTGGGAGGCAGGCTGGCTTCATCTACCGGCTCGCCTGATTGGGCCTTTAATTGAAGAGTGGTCCAATCACTGCAGGGTTTTCCACCCCAAGGCAGGTACTCCAGTGCCTACAAATCCAGCAGCGGACAGGATGGAGAGGATGGCCCTCAACTGAAGCCAATGGATACAGGGACGTCATTTCACCAAAATGTCAGGGGTAGCAGATGTGACATCACATGACCCTTGACCTCTGGTGACATCACAGAAAGTGATGTCATTTGATTGCACCCCAAAGTAACATCACAGGAAGCAATGGAACACACCTGTTTACCCCTTGACAAAACAGGAAGTGATATGATATGATATGATATGGCATTTATTATGCTCCTATACACAAATGTTTCACAATGGAAAATATCATTACAATGGGCCTCATTACAACCCTGGCGTTGGACCATGATGGTCCATGCCGGATTCCGCCATGGGGCTCAATGGGAATGGAGAAGGCGCTAATTACGGCACCGTAAATTACGGTGCCTTAATTAGCACCAAGGTCCCTTAGCGGGTTGGACTTTAACGCCTGCAAAAAGCAGGCGTTAAAGTGTGAATCGGGCGTTAAGGGTTTAACGGCGCCGCAGCCTTTTACGGCGCCGTTAACCCCTTAACGCCAGGGTTGTAATGAGGCCCAATATCACTGTAACGTGATACACATTTTGTACAAGAATGGATCACCATATGTATTAGCAGAAAACAACATGCTATAACTGCAACTTGAGAAAAGCAAAATACATAGTCCGAAATGGATGCTTATTCTACTCTTAATGCTTTTTGGAGGATTTTGTCTGCATTGTGAATTTGAGGTGTTTAAGAATAAACTAAATCAGTGACTCTCCCCTTAAGTGTGCCTGATATAAACCTTTAATGAGTCTAGCAATTATTGTTTAGAATTCCATAAAGACAAATTATCTGTCATTCCTATTCTTTATTATTAGGGTCACTACTCAAAGTGTTACACTTGTGAAACACCCTGTTTTTATTTTTATTTTTAAGAAGCCTGAACAAGAAAGCCAGCCACTCTAGAAACAAAGAGGCACATGGCATTGGCCACAACCCGGGAGTTTCAATTTGTAAAAAAATAAAAAAATACAAACTTTTTTTTAGGGGTAGCAAAGTAGACCCCCATGGGTAGCAAGGGAGACGGGGTCGCAAGTGCGATCCATGGTGACCCCTAAATGATATTCCTGAATGGATGGTAGAATGCACACAGGCACACAGCAGCAGTGCAATGAGGCAAGTGTTTGTTTTTTAATGTAAAGTCTTGCAAAACATAATTATTTCGTTTTTTTGATGGTTAGACAAAAACGCATGTGCGCCCAGAGTGCCGGTGGTTAGGGCGCCACAAAATTTGTAATTCAAATTTCATTGACAACAACTTGATATTGTACTATACTTGATGTCCTTAATATTTTAGAATAAATGGTTTAGTTTGTTTTAGTACTGCATGAAGGTTGTAGATGAAAGGGTCGAATGAAAAGATTCGAAATACAATTGTTTCGAATCAAAAGGACCGAAAACTAAAAAATTGAATGCATTTTTGGGGGAGAGGAGGTGAAACCCCTTTTTTTTGCCCAAAAAACACTTTTTTTACCTATACCAAGCCCCCAAAAAAAATACATTTAAAAAAAGGCAGTCGATCCTTTTGAGTCGAACATATTGTATTCAACCCTTTTTCATTCGACCCTTTGACTGGACACTCTGCATGAACACAAGTATTTCTTTAAGAAGAAACTCATTTCTAAAACCTCAAAGTTACAAACTGTTGCATCTAATTTGCAGAATGTATGCTAGTTATTTGATGGGTTCTTATGGGTTCTTATTATAATTTCCTTTTTAAAAGCAGATTTTAACAGCCTTTGTTCTGGAGCAGTGTTTACACTGATATTTTTTCCTGTGCAGCTAAGAATGGAAATCATTATACTTACCAATATTTTGTTTGTATTTCCTTTGAGGAAGGATGATGTTTAAAAAAAGGGTATTGATTAAATGGTTTCACAGCTGTTGCTTGCAATGTCCATATGACAATGAGCAGCAGTTTACTGTTACAACAAGATCCCATGAATTGGTACGTGAGCCTGTCCATAATTGTATTGCATTGTATATGTGACATAGCTACTCACGTTTAAACACATATGGCGTCACTAGCTATTATCACTTTTTAGCACCATAGCGGGGGAGCCAGCCAAACAGGTGGCTAGGAATGCGGGCTAAAACCTACAATCTCAGCCCTCGTTCTTAGCCACAACACCTGCCATCTTCCTCCCACCCTCCATCCCTTTTATTTTCCCACACCGTCCCGCCTTCCCTTTCCATGGTGCCCATCTTGGAAAAGTATTTTCCTTTGTTCAACGGGACGCGTGCAGCGTCCCGTTGAATGAAGGAAAATACTTTTTGTTTAGCACCCCAGTTCACCGCTTTGGCAACCCAGGGTCCTAATAGCCTTAATCCTCTCTTCCAACTGCTGGAACGGGGGGTAACGTACCAGATCCCTCATTGTCTGCCCTTGCTTCGTTATGGTCCATAACTTGGGCTGCCGGGCCTTTACCCCCCATTCCAGCCCTTGGAACAGGGATCAATGCCATTTTGCATTTGAGCAGTGACATTGCATAGCCTATCATAGCTAGTAAAAAATGTGACCTCTTAGCAGGGCCACTTAAACAATTGTTCAAACAGCTGTCTCGATGTTTTAAGTTCGTGCCTTCTGAAGTGTTGTTCCCTAAAAATCTATAGCCATTAGTTCATACGGAAACATTAACAGCACAACACTGCTGGGGTGTAGTACTTGAGAGCAGGAATCACAAAACCAGCCTTGAAATGGAATGCATGTTTATTAAACTGTGTTTGAAATTTACCCAGAACGTTTAATTGAGCTTTGAAATATTTCAATTTTTACAAATAGTAAACTTCAAAAAGTCTTGTCAAACTTTCTGGTTTTAATGCACATTTTTTTTAGGAAAAATGTTTATGAGATCCGCAACTCGAAAAGGTTTTACTGATAACCTGTCCAATTACCTTCTTTTCTATTAGTATCATCTCACTATTTTTGTTGGTGGATACAACCCCTGAATATTATTTTATTTTTTGCAATTCTTTTCCTCTCTCCCTGGCTCTCTTTCCAGGGCTATGGGTGAAAGTGCAGAAATGACCAGGAGCCATCTTATTTTTTTTATGTGCATTCACTATTTGATGTCTTCCCTCTCCATTACAAAACATTTCTTGTTCTTTGTTTTTCTTTTTTAAAGACAACCTTTTAGCAATGTAACTTTCTTCTTTTCTTCCTTCATGTTTTCTATTTACCCTGTTCTCTTTTATTCATAAATCCAATATCTACGTTTTTTGGTGTATTAGTGTATGTTTTTGCTTGTATTATGTATGTGTTTACTCTCCTCTAGTGGAACTTGCTGGTAATGCGCCTTATACTAAATTCATTTTACTTGACCCAACACATTTTTTCATCGATTCTACAAAGTCTTCAAATTTAATTTCATGTATTTTTTTCATGAACACTTTTTTTCGTTCTGTTACATTACCCTGTTTGGCATACATTTCAATCTGCACATTGGTGTAATGGATCCAACCAAATTGAGTCTGCAAGGATTCTACATATCAATAAGAGGCCGATGTCTTGGATCAGTGTGAGCAAGAACCCAATTTCACAAAGTTACCTTTTTACTGGCAGGAATTCCGTCTGGGAAACTTTGTGTGCCAGGGGAAGACACCCACTGAGTTTTGCAACACCTAAAGACATTTTTAGAGGATCTCCCTGAGTTTTCACCAGTCCTCCCTCCAGTGACTCCAAGGTGAAGTAACTGATTGTATCAGTGAACAACCCTGGTGTTATTTCAGGAGAAATGCACTTCAAAAGGAGGTCAACCCTGCTCCCTAGCGGAAGAAAACCCATGAAAATCAGCCTCAAGACAGTCATGTTGTGAATCAGTGGATGAATTAACATACAGTTTATGTGCAGAGTGAGTCTTGAAAAGCAGCAATACTCGGGTGTGCAAGCCTCAGCAGGCAAGGTGAATTATTCCTGAATGATTTTCCTATAACAACAGAAGAAAACAGAGAGATTTACAGGCCGATTCATGGAATAATTAGCGCGGCGCAAGTGGCCAAAAACGTGCGAATCGCATCCAGGGGCACCCTCCACCAGGCCCCCACTCATGTCTCCCACCGCCCCACACCCCAGCAGTGCAGGGGCAGCCTCCACCAGGCCCCCACTCATGTCTCCCACCACCCCCACCCCCCAGCAGTGCAGGGGCAGCCTCCACCAGGCCCCCACCCATGTCTCCCACCACCCCCACCCCCCAGCATCCAGGGGCACCCTCCACCAGGCCCCCACCCATGTCTCCCACCACCCCCACCCCCCAGCCACCAGGGGCACCCTCCACCAGGCCCCCACTCATGTCTCCCACCACCCCCACCCCCCAGCAGTGCAGGGGCAGCCTCCACCAGGCCCCCACCCATGTCTCCCACCACCCCCACCCCCAGCATCCAGGGGCACCCTCCACCAGGCCCCCACCCATGTCCACTATCACCCCCACCCCCCAGCCACCAGGGGCACCCTCCACCAGGCCCCCACTCATGTCTCCCACCACCCCCACCCCCCAGCCACCAGGGGCACCCTCCACCAGGCCCCCACCCATGTCCCCTATCACCCCCACCCCCCAGCAGTGCAGGGGCAGCCTCCACCAGGCCCCCACCCATGTCTCCCACCACCCCCACCCCCCAGCATCCAGGGGCACCCTCCACCAGGCCCCCACTCATGTCCCCTATCACCCCCACCCCCAGCCACCAGGGGCACCCTCCACCAGGCCCCCACTCATGTCTCCCACCACCCCCACCCCCCAACCACCAGGGGCAGCCTCCACTAGGCCCCCACTCATGTCTCCCACCACCCCCACCCCCCAGCCACCAGGGGCACCCTCCACCAGGCCCCCACCCATGTCCCCTATCACCCCCACCCCCTAGCAGTGCAGGGGCACCCTCTACCAGGCCCCCACTCATGTCTCCCACCAACCCCACCCCCCAGCAGCGCAGGGGCAGCCTCCACCAGGCCCCCACTCATGTCCCCTATCATCCCCACCCCCCAGCAGTGCAGGGGCAGCCTCCACCAGGCCCCCACCCATGTCTCCCACCACCCCCATCCCCCAGCATCCAGGGGCACCCTCCACCAGGCCCCCACCCATGTCTCCCACCACCCCCACCCCCAGCATCCAGGGGCACCCTCCACCAGGCCCCCACTCATGTCCCCTATCACCCCCACCCCCCAGCCACCAGGGGCACCCTCCACCAGGCCCCCACTCATGTCCCCTATCACCCCCACCCCCCAGCCACCAGGGGCACCCTCCACCAGGCCCCCACTCATGTCTCCCACCACCCCCACCCCCCAGCCACCAGGGACACCCGCCACCAGGCCCCTACCCATGTCCCCTATCACCCCAACCCCCCAGCAGTGCAGGGGCAGCCTCCACCAGGCCCCCACCCATGTCTCCCACCACCCCCACCCCCCAGCCACCAGGGGCAGCCTACACCAGGCCCCCACTCATGTCTCCCACCACCCCCACCCCCCAGCAGTGCAGGGGCAGCCTCCACCAGGCCCCCACCCATGTCTCCCACCACCCCCACCCCCCAGCATCCAGGGGCACCCTCCACCAGGCCCCCACTCATGTCCCCTATCACCCCCACCCCCCAGCCACCAGGGGCACCCTCCACCAGGCCCCCACTCATGTCTCCCACCACCCCCACCCCCCAGCCACCAGGGGCAGCCTCCACCAGGCCCCCACTCATGTCTCCCACCACCCCCACCCCCCAGCCACCAGGGGCACCCTCCACCAGGCCCCTACCCATGTCCCCTATCACCCCCACCCCCCAGCAGTGCAGGGGCACCCTCCACCAGGCCCCCACTCATGTCAACCCCCACCCCCACCCCCCAGCAGTGCAGGGGCAGCCTCCACCAGGCCCCCACTCATGTCCCCTATCACCCCCACCCCCCAGCAGTGCAGGGGCAGCCTCCACCAGGCCCCCACCCATGTCTCCCACCACCCCCACCCCCCAGCATCCAGCGGCACCCTCCACCAGGCCCCCACCCATGTCTCCCACCACCCCCACCCCCCAGCATCCAGGGGCACCCTCCACCAGGCCCCCACCCATGTCTCCAACCACCCCCACCCCCCAGCATCCAGGGGCACCCTCCACCAGGCCCCCACTCATGTCCCCTATCACCCCCACCCCCCAGCCACCAGGGGCACCCTCCACCAGGCCCCCACTCATGTCTCCCACCACCCCCACCCCCCAGCCACCAGGGGCACCCGCCACTAGGCCCCCACCCATGTCCCCTATCACCCCCACCCCCCAGCAGTGCAGGGGCAGCCTCCACCAGGCCCCCATCCATGTCTCCCACCACCCCCACCCCCCAGCCACCAGGGGCAGCCTCCACCAGGCCCCCACCCATGTCTCCCACCACCCCCACCCCCCAGCATCCAGGGGCACCCTCCACCAGGCCCCCACCCATGTCTCCCACCACCCCCACCCCCCAGCATCCAGGGGCACCCTCCACCAGGCCCCCACTCATGTCTCCCTGCACCCAGGTCCTCACAATCACCAACCATGTGCGTAATGGTCAGCCTCCACAGGCAAAAGGCCCTACCAAGTAACCCATTCACCCACATGGAAATGGAAATTACATGTTACACCCCCAACGTACATAAAGCAAATGAACCCATGTCTGTCACACACAATGGTTGCAAATGAATATGAAAACACCCAACATAACATGCATGAAACCAATGAGATGATACCACACAGTGAAGTATGAAAACAAAATTGTATTTAAAAAATATGAATGCAAATGAAATGAAACAAACTACAATGCCAATGAAAAACAGAAAAGGTGCATGTCCGTCCAAAAAAATTAAAAACACCAAATCCAAAAAAAATGTACTTCAAAGTCACATTAAAAATGAAATCAATCCGACAGAAAAAAAATAAATCCAAACACCATTGCTCCATGGAGAAGAAATAAAAAATTAAAAAATAATACAATCCAATGAAGAACTATGTACAAAATATCCAAGGGTCCATGAGCCCAACTGAACAAAGGAAACCTACAAAAAACACTAACAAAAATGCAACTATATACAAAAAGTGGAGCTGTGTCCGTCAACTCCAAATCATAAGAATAAACAAATGAAACCTAAAACTAAAGAACTATATACAAAGGCGGCGGGCAAGTCCAGCGGCTCACTCCGTAGTGTTCCGGGCCAGGGCATCATCAAACTCCTCGTCTATGTCCCAGAGGCGGTCCTGTTCCATGGCCCCGAGGGTCCGCAGGGACGACGCCATCTGCTCCTCCAACCCCCTGCGGATTGCCTCGAGGCACTCGGCCCGCCTCAGGGCCCTCCGCATGGAGTTCTCCGCCCTGACCATCGTGAGCCGCTCCTCTTCCGCCCGCCGCCGCTCCGCACCTATCTGCTGGCCCAACCGCAGCCACACGGAAGACACTTCCTGTCCTGGGTCCTCCTGCCCTCCGGCTGATGCCTGCCCCTCCGATGTTGATGGCCCCGAGCCATGATGCCTCACACGTTGACTCTGCTGCTGCCTCCGACGCAACTGACTCTGCCAGCACGACGGCATCCAGGCTGATGGAATCCACCGACGCCGTCGTGCACGTGCCCTGCCTGATGATGCCGGCACATCCTCCATCTGCTGGGGTACAGTTGCTGTGGTGTCCACCCCTGCTTGACCTCCGACTGTGGCAGGGATGGGATCCCCACCGAGCTGGCTGCATAGGTCAGGGCAGCTCCACAGGGGGCCCTTGTGGCATCTGGGCCGGAAGACGGCAAGGAGAACGACCGGCGTATAGCCTCCACAGAGGCGGAGAGGGCCGCCAGATTGGCCGACACATGCAGGAAACCCCCGAACATGGAAGATCCATCGTCGGCACGGTGGTCTTCGTGATGATGTGCGTGCTCCTCCCGGGAAGCACGCACGTCATCACGAATTGCTCCCGCGCGCATTGCAACCCCAATCAGGACCTTCTCCATACGGACACGGGTCCCCTCGTCCGTAGGTGGAGGGGAGTCAGGTGACATGGACATCCCCTCTACCTGCGGATGGGCCTGGGACGGGGCATCCCTGCTGGTGCATGGTGGTGCACTCACAGGGTCAGGGACAGCGACATGCACAGGCCCCTCCACGGTGACCTGTGCTGCCTCCTGCCCCTGGCCCTGGACTGCACCACTTGCACCAGCAGGGATGCCCCCACCAGGCCCCATGTGTGCCCCTGTGGCGGCCTCCTCCTCCTCTGTGGAAACCACCAACCTGGATGGCTCCTCACCGTCTTCCACCGTAGCAGGCCCCTGTGGGGGCTCACCCACCCCTTCTGCTGCAGCCGTGGGGGCATCCCCGCCGCCTTGCTCCACAGCGCCGTCTCCGCCCTCTTCTTCACTAGCCGCTGCGTAGAGGGAGACAAAGAACACAAGCATCAGGGTACTGTACAATGGTCCCCTATACAGGAAGCAATAGCAGATGAGTACCACTGTCAAAGTACACTTCCATCATGTCCCTCCACAACACATGGGTCAGTCCAGGCAAAACACACACAGTAACAGGCATGGTGCATGCCATGGACATTTCCAATAATGTCCAATGGACTCTTGAAACATACAATGATATGGAACTCACATGCATCATGGGTCATGCCTATCACATGCACACACTTCACCTCAGTCACATCCATCTGGCCCCATACACCCCAAACACAGCGGATACAAGGGTAACTAGGCTGCATCAGTGAATCTGTGCATTGTCACACACATGTGTCATGCATCCATGTCATGCACAAGTCACAGACACGCAGGTCAGGCACACAGACATGGCTACCATATATGTACCTGGCATCAGCACCCATCCCTCACCCCCACCCATGTCCAGGAACAGAGACTGGCATGCTCTCATGTTTAAAATCTGCATAGGGCTCCCCATGTGGCATTTACATGCATTACCATGATGTCCCTGCACACATACATGCATACATGGCCTATGTCACACATAGAGGCAAGTATCAGAGAACCAGCACACCGCAACATGCCCTGTCTCACACAGCTATGCTTGGACACCTACCGCTCAACTCCAGACGGGTCTCCCTCTCAAGGATCTGGGCGTGGAGCGCTGGGCGTACGCGTTCCAGGACCCTCATCTGGATGGAACTCATGCAGCCCCGGCCCCCCTCCACGAGGCGCCGGGCCTTCACGAGGGTACTGGACCTCAAGTCCTCCCAGCGCTTCTTGATCTTCTGGACGTCGCGGGTTGCCACCCCCTCCGCGTTGATGGCAACCACACAGTCGGCCCAGATCCTCTCCCGTCCTTCCTTGCTGGCGCGGGACGATCCAAAGAGGGCATCATACTGCCCTAGGACATGCTCCACCAGGACACCAACTTCGGTGGCAGTGAAGCTGGTGCCCCTCTGCCCCTCTGGCCTGGGGTTGCCATTGGTGCCAGATGTGGAAGTGCCCGACATGGCAACCCCAGAGGCAGTTGTGGGTGGGAAACTGGGTCCTGGGGCTGGGCTCTATGGAGTGATGTAATCCCAGTCGGGAGTCTTCAGTGTCAGCAGGGGTGGACACAGCAACTGGACCCCTGCAGATGGCTGATGTGCAGGCACCAAATGGCAGGGCACGGTGGCAGCAGGCAGGCAGGCAGGCAGCAGCAGATGGCACGTGGGAGGCTGCTCGGGGCACTGGGGGGCAGTAATTCAGCCTTCTGGGCAGGAGCGTGGTCTTCCGTGTGTTTTCGCGTGGCCAGCTTGATACGGAGTGATTTGGCACGTGAAAATCCTGCACGTCAGCGTGAAATTCGAGGAAAGGCCCTTAGCGCGTAAGCTCGTCAGCACGCATACGCGATTCTATTGGACCAAAGGCCCTCAGCGCGAAAGCTGTCTGTGACGTGACCCGCACGGGTGTTTCCCACACAACACGTGATGACGGAGCACACGTGGAAAGACTGCACGTCAGAGTGTCATCGCGTGTAATTGGACAGCATGTCAGAGTGTCATCGCGTGTAATTGGACAAAAGTGCGCGTACACGCGATTGGCCTATGTACGTGTATTTCAGGGGTGTGCGGGCACTTACACACGCAAGTACGTCAGCGCACCTGTATCCCGGGGTGCGCGGGAATTTCCACACGCTATTGGACTGGGTACTGGATTTCAGGGTTGCGCGGGTCACACGCTCGCCTACAACACGCGCAACGCATAAATTTGCGCGCTAAGAAAATAACAAGCTCAGACCCAGGATGAACATACCGTTCCTAGCAGCAGTGGCCGTGGGCTACCAAAGGAGGAGGAGGAGGATAGTCAGGGCCAGAATATTCACACCCAGAACCAGCCTTTTCGGGATGCCTGATGATCAGGTGTATGGGAGGTACAGGTTTCCACCACACATAATACTGGACCTGGTGAGTGAGTGGGAGGATGACCTCACATCACCCACCCTTTGCTCCCAAGCACTCAGCCCCCTGGAGAAGGTCCTCAATGTACTGCACTTCTTAGCCACTGGATCATTTCAGCGGACAAGTGCCATAGTGGGTGGGGTATCACAGGCCACCCAGTCACGCTGCCTACACCAGGTCTTGAACATCATCACTACACGCCCATCAGTCCGCAGGCACATATACCTGGCCAGAACACCTGCAGAAAGGCATGCTGCCGCCCTGGATTTTTACGGTGTGGCACGATTCCCCAAAGTGCTAGGTGCCATCGACTGCACCCATGTGGCTCTACGTCCCCCCAGGGCATCAGAGCACATCTATAGGAACCGCAAGCACTGGCATTCCATCAACGTGCAGGTAGTATGTAATGCCAAGGGAATCATCACCTCAGTATATGCCAACTATCCCGGGTCCACCCACGACAGCTTCATTTACCGAATGTCCACCCTAAGCCGGGACCTAGAAGCTGGGCGGCATGGCGATACATGGCTGCTTGGTGAGTATGAATGCCACTGCACATGCATGCATGTCAGATACTGTGCAAGGCCACAACCCCACCAATGATACCAATCACCACCTCCACAGGGGACAGTGCCTACCTTCTCAGCCCCCACATGATGACGCCAATTCGGAACCCCACCACGCCACCCGAGGTAAGATATAACACAGCCCACATTACAACCCGGGGCATAGTGGAGCGCACATTCTGAGTGCTAAAGTCACGCTTTCGCTCCCTTGACCGTTCTGGCGGGCAGCTGTTATACGCTCCCCCAGTAGTGTGCAGGATCATAGTGGCAGCATGTGTCCTGCACAACGTTGCAACACGCCGGGGCCTGGCCGTGGACATGGTGGTGGCACCACATCCCCAACCACATGCACAGCCGGTGCGCATGGGAGGGGAAAGGGCACGGGGGGAGGCAGCCCGTACACAGCTAGTGGCTAATTACTTCACATAGAAATCACACCCCTGTGGAGTGGACACTGCCCTGGCACATTCCATCTGACAATCAATGATGTCTCAACCTGACACTGATCCTGAATGCCTGGAGAATCAACCGTGAAAACCATATCAGCCTGAGATTGTTCACCTGGAAGTGTTACAATGTGTGCATCCCTACCCACACAGACACCACCAAGGCAGTTTTGTGAAGAAATACATTCAAGCAGCTAAAATGAATACCCACTTGCAAAATGCAACAAGAGGACAGTGCCATGTCAGCCAACCCATCCCCAGCAACGCCACACGACACACCGTGCCATGTCATGCTATTTGCAGGTAAACAAAGTAATCCCCACAACATGACACAAGTGTCACAATGTACAGTGTCCCTAATTGAAACTTGCAACACCTGAAATGCTCACAGTAATGCAGGACCAACAACAAACTTGAGCAGGTACTACCATTAACATGACATCACAAAGGTAATAAATTAGTAGTCTCACCACCTGGAAATGCCTGCACTCCCACCACTTCCAACTGTACAGTGTTGGTGCCATGTAGAGTTGTAGGTGCACTGCTGCCAACATGGACCCCATCTCCAAACTAGAGGGCCTTGTGTAGACATGAGGAAGGGACGTGCAAATTGGGAGGTAGACACAGATGATGAGTTACACATCAATGCAACATGCAGTGTACAACACAACAGCAATATGCACTAGGAATGTATACACAGTATTGACTAGACTACCCACACATGTAGTGGGAGTCCAATGTCACCATGTACGTCAATGTCACTTGGGCACACCCTTTGCAAGCCCATGGAAACGGGAAGCAGGAGGGGTGTGTGTGACTCAAACCCAAGCATCTGAACCAAATACATGACAAGCCTGCATGTGCCCAGCCACAATGCAGCGTATGCCCACAGGAACCACGGAAGGCAACAAATTGTCCCAAAAAAATTGGGAAAAATAAAAATAAAAATAAAAATAAAAATAAAAATAAAAAAAAATAAAAAATGGCCATTGATGGGCCCGGGGGGGTTGGGGAGGCCACCCAGGAGGTCCGAGGACAGGGTGCACACCAAAACCCACCTGTGTGGATCCTGGGAAAAAAAAACACCTCCATGGGCTCATGGCCCACACGGCTACCCTATTGTGGGAGTATCACTGCTGTCGCTATTATCACCCTGTGCAGCTGCATCCAGAGGTGGTTGCACTATGGGAGGCAGCCCACGCAAGGCCCTAGTCTGCTCCTCCATGGCTGCAAGCATGCGGGTGTGGTAGGGCTCGTTCTGGAGGATGAGTGTGCGGAGGTTCCCATGCAACAACTCACGGGATGCCCGGACCTCCGCCCTCGTTGCCTGCATCTCAGCTGAGAGCGTACGGGTGAGACGCTCCAGCTGCTGTTCTGTCCTTTGGTGTGTTGAAGCCTCAAGCTCAACAAAAGTCGTCCTGAGGTGAAGGAGCTCCTGCCTCAGGGCTTCCCTGTGGCCCTGGGACTCTATGGAGATAGCCTCCTGCAGAGTCGCCAGTGCTGCCAGCCTGTCCCTGTTGGACGCCAACATGTCCTCCCTGTGTGACTGGCAGATGGAGTTGGTTGCCTGCTGTAGTCGCTCCATCAGCCTTTCAGGGGGGACAATGGAAGTGGCCACCCTATCCATGGCCTGAGCCATCATCTCGGATGATGCTGCCTGTTGGGTTGCCATACCGTAAATGGATTGCTCCCATGCGGTATTGTCAGGTGGCGTACGGCCACCACGTCGGCGGGCACCACACCTGTCTGGGGCAAGGCGAACTGCGCCTTGCTGCGCCGGCACTGCCTGAGGCTGCAGGACTGCATTCCCCCTCTGATCTGCTGGCCCAGGAACAGGATCAGATGTCGCGGAGTGTGACCCTGCATCCGGAACCACCAAAGGCGTAGCTGCCAACACTGACATCCCCATTGAGGGTTCTGACCCTGGTGCAGATGGGTGGGACAGAACAGAATCCCTCCCTGGAACACTCACCTGCAACGGCACGTAGGTCTCATCATCCAAATCAACACCTGAGTACAGCTCGGGGGAGGTGCAGCCAGAGACACCCCTTGAGAGCACGACCTGCAGCACTTGTGGGTTCTCACCCACCACCACACCACGTCCCTCACTGGTGGTTGGTCGGCCTTCGGACCCCTCCTGGGTCTGCACCATCTCCACAACCCCAGCAGTATCAGGTGCGTCTTCCCCTGCAAAGACATAAAAACAAAGAAATGGAAACCGGCATTAGCACCATGGCACACAATGAGGGCTGAGAAGCAAGAGAACCAGTACTTGACTGACACATGTCATACATGACTAAAACCCTCCCATGCATGCACCCTCACTGCATATGAAGGGCAGGCAAATGGCACACACTGATGACACCAAGATGGAAGATGAACACATTTTCTGCATGCTGCCTGGCAGTGCCATCACACATTGGCCTGTGATTGCCAGGTGAAACACACATGCCATCACACAGATGGCATGTACCATTGCTATTGAGTGAAGATGGAGAGGAGGCCAGCACCTATTCATTCAGTCCAGTTCCCGCATGTAATAGCTTTTCTAATTCAAACAGGTCAGATTTTTCACCGGGAGCTGCCAGTCCAAAATGGTCCAATTGCACAGGGACATGTGTGAACAAATGATATCCAGGTAACAAAGTCACTCCACTTTACCATAGCCATGTCAGACATGTGACTAGAGGACTGAGAAATGCCTAGTAAAAGTGGTGGAATGCAAACAATCTGCCTGAATGAACAGAGAAAAATAAGCAACAATGTGTGGCAAAGTGACACTTCAAGGGCAACTGGCGTGCTGTTGGGCTAGATGTCTACTGTTGGCAGAAGGGATACTGCTATGGCCAAATGCAGCTGCGCAGGATGTATTGCATGAAGCACATGGCTGACCAATACGACTCAGGCGCACACACTCTCACCTGGCACACAAACAGAAGCCCTCACACACACACCATGCACATGGATGACACACACATGCATGTGCACTCACCGGACAATGCCTCGTAATCAGGCAGATCTCCCACGCCTTGGATATGTCCCTCCGTGACGTAGGTCCCAGCGACTGACTCATGTGGAGTGAGTTCCATGTCCACTACTGGAGACCCACCTCCAGTCACTAGAGTTGCGGCATGACTTGAGGCCAGCTTATTCTTTGCCCTGCGCTTTAGGTCATTCCAGCGCTTATAGCAATCATTGGCTGTGCGCCTCACGATTCCAAGGGCACTTACGATGTCCGCAACGGTCTGCCAGTGTGCCTGGCGTTGTGCAGGTGTGGTCTTGGATCCTGCAACAATGACCATCTCGTTATCATGTCCGGACACATACTCGACAAGTGCATTCAGTTCATCATCCGTGAAGCTGGGCTTCCTCGACGGGCCGGACTGTGTAGCCGTGTCTGGGGCATCAGCCTGTGCCGGACGAGCACTCTTCCTCTTCCACTTGGAAGGTGGTGGTGATCCTGAGTGTCCTGCGCCGCTCTGGACACTAGGGGCAGGAGCCCTGGTGGACTCTGTATCAGGAGTGTGGGATTGCACACTCAGCATGGGAGTTGGTGCAGGCATTGGCTCAAGTGTAATGGTGTCAGGGGGAATGTCAGCAGGATGGACTAGGACCGACACTGTCCTGGCTGGGTGTGTGAGAGCTGGGGTGGATGGAGCCGCAGCTGCCCCTGCAGCCTCTCCGCCCTGCCTACTTGGGGCAGCAGATGACCTTGCTGCCCCAGATGCACGTGGCATGATGACATCAACGTGCACCAGCGCACGTGTCATAGGCCTGCTGACCTGGAAGTCAGCCATGGAGACAGCCAGGTCTGGTGCCACAATGGGCTGGTCCAACAAGGGCTGAGCATGGATGGTGTCAGCCACATCAGCCTCAACGGGAGGGGGGGGATTATGGGTGCCCTTGACTGGTCCTCCACACATGGGGGGACAGGCTCACCCTGCAAGTAACGACCACGTCCCCTACCGGATCCACCACGGCCACCACTTGTGGCTCTTCCACCTTTGCCACCCTTACGGAATCCTCGCCTCCCAGCCATGGCACTGATGTTAATGTGCGTATGGGAGTGGCTGTAAACTATTGTACTGGGCAATTGGGGGTCAAAGGGGTTGGGTACCAGATGGTAATTGTACCCTAGTGCTCTAGCAAGGCTGAATGTAACCCCTGGGGAAAGATGACGGGTCACGCTACGCACAGGAGGCCCAAAAAAGGGAGATGACGTGCACGCAACCCCTCCTAGACCACGTGTGCAGAAAGAAAAACCTGCACTACGCTGTGGCACCCAGTAACACAAGAATGAACGTATGCGTGTCACACGCAGCCTAGAATGACCTCTGAAGGGGTAGGCTACACACGGGGCAAGCACAGATGTTAGGTACGTGCGTGACTCACCGTCTGCCAGGTAAAAGAGCGTGAAAAAGGAGCGCGTTTGGTTGGCAACACCCCCGCCAAAAGAAGATTTGTACGCTGTCTGAGGAGACAGGACAACAGTAGAAGGGAACACTGTTTGAGGGAACAGGCCCAGGTAAACCAGTAAAAGAGAAAAAAGAGAAAAAGCTGTCAGAGGTAACAGGGAGTACGAACTTGAAACGCCGTGAAGTAAATCGCGTGTGAAATGACAAGAAGTACAGAATTCACCCACTCGCTCTCCACGAAAAGCACGTACAAGGAAATGGTGTTCTACACGTACCTTTTATGCAGGCCCACACGTCCAGCGTCACTTACGCAGCGTGTACGCGCTAGGGCTATTTCCACCAATTACACACTTTGTCACTGCCGCGTGTAGGTCCATTTTCACCAATTACACGCATTGTCACTGCCGCGTGTACGCGCTAGGCCCATTCCCACCAATTACATGCTTTGACACTCGGACGTGTCTTTCATTTTTTTCACACGCAAGATTTTCCAACGTGTGCCCAATTCAACGTGCACGTGACTTCATAGACGCGCATACGCTGGCGACGCATTTACGCGCTAAGGGCCTTTCCTCGAATTACACGCAGACGTGTTGGATTTTCACGTGCCAAATCACTCCGTATCAAGCTGGCCACGCGTTCACACACAGAAGACCACGCTCCTGCCCAGAAGGCCAAATTACTGCCCCCCAGAGCCCTGAGCACGCTCCCACCTGCCATATGCTGCTGCCTGACTGCCTGCTGTCCACGTGCCCTGCCATTTGCTGCCTGCACATCAGCCAGGGGTGCTGTTGCTGTGACCACCCCTGCTGGAACCGAAGACTCCCGACTGATTTTCCATCGCCCCACAGCCCAGCCTCAGGACCCAGTTGCCCACCCACTCCTGCCTCTGGGGTTGCCATGTCGGACACTGCAACATCTGGCACCAGTGGCAACCCCCGGCCAAGGAGGCAGAGGGGCACCAGCTTCACTGCCACCGAAGTTGGTGTCCTGGTGGAGCATGTCCTGGGGCAGTATGATGCCCTCTTCGGAAGGTTGCGCGCTGACAAGGAAGGACGGACTCGGATCTGGATGGACATCGTGACTGCCATCAACGCGGAGGAGGTGGCAGTCCGCGACTACAAACGTGTCAGGAAGCGCTGGGAGGACTTCAGGTCCAGGACCCTCAACAAGGCCCGGCGCCTCCTGAAGGCAGCGGATGCTAAGGGGCACCGGGGCCACTTGTCGGAAGATCAGATGAGGGTCCTTGGACGCATATCCCCAGCGCTCCACATCCAGGTACTTGAGAAGCAGACCCGTAAGTGTACATGCATACTGATTGTAAGCTGTGCGTGTGGTGGTGTGCCAGGAGTGTGCAGGTTGAACATGTATTTTTATGTGGCCAAGTAGGGGGGGGTGTACAGGGCCGTGAGGGTGACACATGCGAGGGGTCTCATGTGTGACACATGGATGGTGCTTGTGTGTGTGGGCTTGCATGGCACAGGATTGGAGGAATGATTGTCAGGTGTGACATGGATGTCGATCAAAATACTGAGACAGTTGGCGGAGGTGTACACATGCATGCAAGTTTGGTGTTGTGTGTGCATGTGTAGTGTACTCCCTATGTTGCATGTGATGTGTGGAAGACCTTTGGCTGCTCATGCTGTTGTATGTGAATGGATGGTGCTGGCTGTTGCATTATGGCTGTGATATGGCTCATGTGTGCAAGTTGAAATTACATGTGTGTTGGGGATTGTGATGCCATGTCTGAGGTTTACCAATGCCACTCATGTATAACTGTCATGTATGAGTCCATTTTACAGTGCCCTGATGCCTGTGTTTTCTTTCTCCCTGTCTGCAGCGTCAACTGATGAAGAGGGCGGAGAAGGTGCTGTGGAGCACAGCGGCAGGGGTCGCACCACCAGCCGGAGACGCAAGGCCCGGATCCCCTCCCAGGTTGTGATCTCGTCGGGGAGTGAGGAGTCCGGTGCCGCGTCCCAGGCCGCAGCTGCCGAGGGGAGGTCCAAGAGGCGGAGGTTGGAGTTGGACTCCTCGGCAGCAGAAGGGGCAGCTGGGACCCCACAGGGCCCAACGGGGGAAGATGGCACGGAGTCATCCAGGTTGGTGGGGGGTTTGATGGAGGAGGAGGCCGTGCAAGCGACAGTGGCAGGGTCTGGAGGTGGGGATTCCACTGGTGCTAGTGGTGCAGTGCAGGATCAGGGACAGGAGGCAGCACAGGCCACCGCGGAGGTGCCTGTGTGCAATCCTGTCCCTGCTCCTGTCACTGCATCATGTTGCACCAGCGGGGATGCCTACCTCCAGACCCGTTCTCAGGGAGAGGATTGGCTTACGACACCTGGCCTTCCACTCCCTGCAGATGTGGCTATCCTGCACCAGGTTGTGCCTGTCCAGGGTGGGGTGGCTTTGCGTCAACGGGCCATGCGAGCTGACCTGCAGTCTTTTCATGATGAGTCTGCACGTCTTCTCGCATGGCTCGTTGACCGCGTTGACCCACTGGGACAGCTCACCAGGGCTGGATTCCTCCGTTTCCTGGACCTTGTTCCGACCCCCTTTTCCACAGAACCCCCTATGCCCCAGTCGTCCTCCATGCCATCTTCCCACCCATGTGTCACCTGGGTGCCCTGTGGAGCTGCCTGCGACCGTGCGGCCAGGCTGGTGGACAACAGATCCCTGCCACAGTCGGGAGTCGGACGTCCAGCAGGGGTAGCCACGTCAACGACTGCACCCCAGCTGGAGGAGGATGTCCAGGCACCATCCGACAGGGCACATGGACAGCAGCAGCTGCAGCAGCAGGAGGCTGTAGGTGGGAGCCACGATAGCTCGGGGCCTTCAACATCGGAGGGGCAGGCATCGGCCGGAGGGCAGGAGGACCCTGGACGGGAAGTGTCTTCCGTGTGGCAGCGGTTGGGCCACGCCATAGATGCGGAGCGGCGGCAGGCAGAAGAGGCGCGGCTCACGATGGTCAGGGCGGAGAACTCCATGCCGAGGGCCCTGAGGCGGGCCGAGTGCCTCGAGGCAATCCGCAGGGAGTTGGAGGTGAACATGTCGGCGTCCCTGCGGACCCTCGGGGCCATGGAACAGGACCGCCTCCGGCACATAGACGAGGAGTTCGATGATGCCCTGGCCCGGAACACCACTAAGTGAGCCGCTGGACTGGCCCGCCGCCATTGTAAATAGTTATTTAGTGATAGGTTTCCTTTGCAATTTATTTTTCTTTGGAGTCGACGGACACTGCTCCACCTTTTGTATATAGTTCCATTTTAGATAGGTTTTTTGGTAGGTTTCATTTCTTCTCTTGGGATGATGGACCCTGAATACTTTGTACATAGTTGGACTTTGGATTAGGATATTTTTTTAACTATGAATATTTTTTGTCATGGAGCAATGGTTTTCTATTTCTTTTTTACCTTCATTTACTTTTCATGGACTTGAACTTTGGAAGATATTTTTTCGTATTGTCATTTGTTGATTTAATTTTGAAAAGAGACAGCCTGCTTAATTTTTTAATTATTTTACTTGTGTATTTTGGTTGATTTTGATAGGCATTGCTGTTGTTTTTAATACATTATTTTGATTTTTTCATTCTTCAATGTGTGGTTTCATCTCATTGTTTTCATGCATGTAATGATATGGGTTTTCAGGTTCCCTTGCAACCATTTTGTGTGTGTGAGACACATGTGTTGATTTACATTGTTTCCATTGGAGTAGTGTCATGGGCACATGTAATACTTGGTTGTGTCTTTGGGCTGTGGTGGCTGACCATGAGGCACATGTTTGAGGATTGTCAGGGCCTGTGGGCAGGGGGACATGAGTGGGGGCCTGGTGGAGGGTGCCCCTGGTAGCGGGGGGTGGGGATGGTGGGAGACATGAGTGGGGGCCTGGTGGAGGCTGCCCCTCCACTGCTGGGGGGTTGGGGGTGGTGGGAGACATGGGTGGGTGCCTGGTGGAGGGTGCCCCAGGTGGCAGGGGCGTGGGGGTGATAGGGGACATGGGTGGGGGCCTGGTGGAGGGTGCCCCTGCACTGCTGGGGGTGGGGGTGGTGGGAGACATGGGTGGGGGCCTGGTGGAGGGTCCCCCTGCACTGCTAGGGGGTGGGGGTGGTGGGAGACATGAGTGGGGGCCTGGTGGAGGGTGCCCCTGGTGGCGGGGGGTGGGGGTGATAGGGGACATGGGTGGGGGCCTGGTGGAGGGTGTCCCTGCACTGCTGGGGGGTGGGGGTGGTGGGAGACATGTGTGGGGGCCTGGTGGAGGGTGCCCCTGCACTGCTGGGGGGTGGGGGTGGTGGGAGACATGAGTGGGGGCCTGGTGGAGGGTGCCCCTGCACTGCTGGGGGGTGGGGGTGGTGGGAGACATGAGTGGGGGCCTGGTGGAGGGTGCCCCTGCACTGCTGGGGGGTGGGGGTGGTGGGAGACATGAGTGGGGGCCTGGTGGAGGATGCCCCTGCACTGCTGGGGGGTGGGGGTGGTGGGAGACATGGGTGGGGGCCTGGTGGAGGGTGCCCCTGCACTGCTGGGGGGTGGGGGTGGTGGGAGACATGAGTGGGGGCCTGGTGGAGGGTGCCCCTGCACTGCTGGGGGGTGGGGGTGGTGGGAGACATGAGTGGGGGCCTGGTGGAGGGTGCCACTGCACTGCTGGGGGGTGGGGGTGGTGGGAGACATGAGTGGGGGCCTGGTGGAGGCTGCCCCTGCACTGCTGGGGGGTGGGGGTGGTGGGAGACATGAGTGGGGGCCTGGTGGAGGGTGCCCCTGCACTGCTGGGGGGTGGGGGTGGTGGGAGACATGGGTGGGGGCCTGGTGGAGGCTGCCCCTGGTGGCGGGGGGGGTGGAGGTGATAGGGGACATGGGTGGGGGCCTGGTGGAGGGTGCCCCTGCACTGCTGGGGGGTGGGGGTGGTGGGAGACATGGGTGGGGGCCTGGTGGAGGGTGCCCCTGCACTGCTAGGGGGTGGGGGTGGTGGGAGACATGAGTGGGGGCCTGGTGGAGGGTGCCCCTGCACTGCTGGGGGGTGGGGGTGGTGGGAGACATGAGTGGGGGCCTGGTGGAGGGTGCCCCTGCACTGCTGGGGGGTGGGGGTGGTGGGAGACATGAGTGGGTGCCTGGTGGAAGCTCCCCCTGCACTGCTGGCGGGTGGAAGTGGTGGGAGACATGGGTGGGGGCCTGGTGGAGGGTGCCCCTGCACTGCTGGGGGGTGGGGATGGTGGGAGACATGAGTGGGGGCCTGGTGGAGGGTGCCCCTGCACTGCTGGGCGGTGGGGGTGGTGGGAGACATGAGTGGGGGCCTGGTGGAGGGTGCCCCTGCACTGCTGGGGGGTGGGGGTGGTGGGAGACATTAGTGGGGGCCTGGTGGAGGCTGCCCATGCACTGCTGGGGGGTGGGGGTGGTGGGAGACATGAGTGGGGGCCTGGTGGAGGGTGCCCCTGCACTGATGGGGGGTGGGGGTGGTGGGAGACATGGTTGGGGGCCTGGTGGAGGCTGCCCCTGGTGGCAGGGGGGTGGGGGTCATAGGGAACATGGGTGGGGGCCTGGTGGAGGGTGCCCCTGCACTGCTGGGGGGTGGGGGTGGTGGGAGACATGGGTGGGGGCCTGGTGGAGGGTGCCCCTGCACTGCTGGGGGTTGGGGGTGGTGGGTGACATGAGTGGGGGCCTGGTGGAGGGTGCCCCTGCACTGCTGGGGGGTGGGGGTGGTGGGAGACATGAGTGGGGGCCTGGTGGAGGCTGCCCCTGCACTGCTGGGGGGTGGGGGTGGTGGGAGACATGAGTGGGGGCCTGGTGGAGGGTGCCCCTGCACTGCTGGGGGGTGGGGGTTGTGGGAGACATGGGTGGGGGCCTGGTGGAGGCTGCCCCTGGAGGCGGGGGGTGGGGGTGATAGGGGACATGGGTGGGGGCCTGGTGGAGGGTGCCCCTGCACTGCTGGGGGTGGGGGTGGTGGTTTTTTGACATGGGTGGGGGCCTGGTGGAGGGTGCCCCTGCACTGCTGGGGGGTGGGGGTGGTGGGAGACATGAGTGGGGGCCTGGTGGAGGGTGCCCCTGCACTGCTGCGGGGTGGGGGTGGTGGGAGACATGAGTGGGGGCCTGGTGGAGGATGCCCCTGCACTGCTGGGGGGTGGGGGTGGTGGGAGACATGAGTGGGGGCCTGGTGGAGGGTGCCCCTGCACTGCTGGGGGGTGAGGGTGGTGGGAGACATGAGTGGGGGCCTGGTGGAGGCTGCCCCTGCAATGCTGGGGGGTGGGGGTGGTGGGAGACATGAGTGGGGGCCTGGTGGAGGGTGCCCCTGCACTGCTCTGGGGGGTGGGGGTGGTGGGAGACATGAGTGGGGGCCTGGTGGAGGGTGCCCCTGCACTGCTGGGGGGTGGGGGTGGTGGGAGACATGAGTGGGGCCTGGTGGAGGGTGCCCCTGCACTGCTAGGGGGTGGGGTGGTGGGAGACATGAGTGGGGGCCTGGTGGAGGCTGCCCCTGCACTGCTGGGGGGTGGGGGTGGTGGCAGTCATGAGTGGGGGCCTGGTGGAGGGTGCCCCTGCACTGCTGGGGGGTGGGGGTGGTGGGAGACATGGGTGGGGGCCTGGTGGAGACTGCCCCTGGTGACGGGGGGTGGGGGTGGTGGGAGACATGAGTGGGGGCCTGGTGGAGGCTGCCCCTGCACTGCTGGGGGTGGGGGTGGTGGGAGACATGAGTGGGGGCCTGGTGGAGGGTGCCCCTGCACTGCTGGGGGGTGGGGGTGGTGGGAGACATGGGTGGGGGCCTGGTGGAGGCTGCCCCTGCACTGCTAGGGGGTGGGGGTGGTGGGAGACATGAGTGGGGGCCTGGTGGAGGGTGCCCCTGCACTGCTGGGGGGTGGGGGTGGTGGGAGACATGAGTGGGGGCCTGGTGGAGGGTGCCCCTGCACTGCTGGGGGGTGGGGGTGGTGGGAGACATGGGTGGGGGCCTGGTGGAGGGTGCCCCTGCACTGCTAGGGGGTGGGGGTGGTGGGAGACATGAGTGGGGGCCTGGTGGAGGGTGCCCCTGCACTGCTGGGGGGTGGGGGTGGTGGGAGACATGAGTGGGGGCCTGGTGGAGGGTGCCCCTGCACTGCTGGGGGGTGGGGGTGGTGGGAGACATGAGTGGGTGCCTGGTGGAAGCTCCCCCTGCACTGCTGGCGGGTGGAAGTGGTGGGAGACATGGGTGGGGGCCTGGTGGAGGGTGCCCCTGCACTGCTGGGGGGTGGGGGTGGTGGGAGACATGAGTGGGGGCCTGGTGGAGGGTGCCCCTGCACTGCTGGGCGGTGGGGGTGGTGGGAGACATGAGTGGGGGCCTGGTGGAGGGTGCCCCTGCACTGCTGGGGGGTGGGGGTGGTGGGAGACATTAGTGGGGGCCTGGTGGAGGCTGCCCATGCACTGCTGGGGGGTGGGGGTGGTGGGAGACATGAGTGGGGGCCTGGTGGAGGGTGCCCCTGCACTGATGGGGGGTGGGGGTGGTGGGAGACATGGTTGGGGGCCTGGTGGAGGCTGCCCCTGGTGGCAGGGGGGTGGGGGTCATAGGGAACATGGGTGGGGGCCTGGTGGAGGGTGCCCCTGCACTGCTGGGGGGTGGGGGTGGTGGGAGACATGGGTGGGGGCCTGGTGGAGGGTGCCCCTGCACTGCTGGGGGTTGGGGGTGGTGGGTGACATGAGTGGGGGCCTGGTGGAGGGTGCCCCTGCACTGCTGGGGGGTGGGGGTGGTGGGAGACATGAGTGGGGGCCTGGTGGAGGCTGCCCCTGCACTGCTGGGGGGTGGGGGTGGTGGGAGACATGAGTGGGGGCCTGGTGGAGGGTGCCCCTGCACTGCTGGGGGGTGGGGGTTGTGGGAGACATGGGTGGGGGCCTGGTGGAGGCTGCCCCTGGAGGCGGGGGGTGGGGGTGATAGGGGACATGGGTGGGGGCCTGGTGGAGGGTGCCCCTGCACTGCTGGGGGTGGGGGTGGTGGTTTTTTGACATGGGTGGGGGCCTGGTGGAGGGTGCCCCTGCACTGCTGGGGGGTGGGGGTGGTGGGAGACATGAGTGGGGGCCTGGTGGAGGGTGCCCCTGCACTGCTGCGGGGTGGGGGTGGTGGGAGACATGAGTGGGGGCCTGGTGGAGGATGCCCCTGCACTGCTGGGGGGTGGGGGTGGTGGGAGACATGAGTGGGGGCCTGGTGGAGGGTGCCCCTGCACTGCTGGGGGGTGAGGGTGGTGGGAGACATGAGTGGGGGCCTGGTGGAGGCTGCCCCTGCAATGCTGGGGGGTGGGGGTGGTGGGAGACATGAGTGGGGGCCTGGTGGAGGGTGCCCCTGCACTGCTCTGGGGGGTGGGGGTGGTGGGAGACATGAGTGGGGGCCTGGTGGAGGGTGCCCCTGCACTGCTGGGGGGTGGGGGTGGTGGGAGACATGAGTGGGGCCTGGTGGAGGGTGCCCCTGCACTGCTAGGGGGTGGGGTGGTGGGAGACATGAGTGGGGGCCTGGTGGAGGCTGCCCCTGCACTGCTGGGGGGTGGGGGTGGTGGCAGTCATGAGTGGGGGCCTGGTGGAGGGTGCCCCTGCACTGCTGGGGGGTGGGGGTGGTGGGAGACATGGGTGGGGGCCTGGTGGAGACTGCCCCTGGTGACGGGGGGTGGGGGTGGTGGGAGACATGAGTGGGGGCCTGGTGGAGGCTGCCCCTGCACTGCTGGGGGTGGGGGTGGTGGGAGACATGAGTGGGGGCCTGGTGGAGGGTGCCCCTGCACTGCTGGGGGGTGGGGGTGGTGGGAGACATGGGTGGGGGCCTGGTGGAGGCTGCCCCTGCACTGCTAGGGGGTGGGGGTGGTGGGAGACATGAGTGGGGGCCTGGTGGAGGGTGCCCCTGCACTGCTGGGGGGTGGGGGTGGTGGGAGACATGAGTGGGGGCCTGGTGGAGGGTGCCCCTGCACTGCTGGGGGGTGGGGGTGGTGGGAGACATGAGTGGGTGCCTGGTGGAAGCTCCCCCTGCACTGCTGGCGGGTGGAAGTGGTGGGAGACATGGGTGGGGGCCTGGTGGAGGGTGCCCCTGCACTGCTGGGGGGTGGGGGTGGTGGGAGACATGAGTGGGGGCCTGGTGGAGGGTGCCCCTGCACTGCTGGGCGGTGGGGGTGGTGGGAGACATGAGTGGGGGCCTGGTGGAGGGTGCCCCTGCACTGCTGGGGGGTGGGGGTGGTGGGAGACATTAGTGGGGGCCTGGTGGAGGCTGCCCATGCACTGCTGGGGGGTGGGGGTGGTGGGAGACATGAGTGGGGGCCTGGTGGAGGGTGCCCCTGCACTGATGGGGGGTGGGGGTGGTGGGAGACATGGTTGGGGGCCTGGTGGAGGCTGCCCCTGGTGGCAGGGGGGTGGGGGTCATAGGGGACATGGGTGGGGGCCTGGTGGAGGGTGCCCCTGCACTGCTGGGGGGTGGGGGTGGTGGGAGACATGGGTGGGGGCCTGGTGGATGGTGCCCCTGCACTGCTGGGGGTTGGGGGTGGTGGGAGACATGAGTGGGGGCCTGGTGGAGGGTGCCCCTGCACTGCTGGGGGGTGGGGGTGGTGGGAGACATGAGTGGGGGCCTGGTGGAGGCTGCCCCTGCACTGCTGGGGGGTGGGGGTGGTGGGAGACATGAGTGGGGGCCTGGTGGAGGGTGCCCCTGCACTGCTGGGGGGTGGGGGTTGTGGGAGACATGGGTGGGGGCCTGGTGGAGGCTGCCCCTGGAGGCGGGGGCGTGGGGGTGATAGGGGACATGGGTGGGGGCCTGGTGGAGGGTGCCCCTGCACTGCTGGGGGTGGGGGTGGTGGTTTTTTGACATGGGTGGGGGCCTGGTGGAGGGTGCCCCTGCACTGCTGGGGGGTGGGGGTGGTGGGAGACATGAGTGGGGGCCTGGTGGAGGGTGCCCCTGCACTGCTGCGGGGTGGGGGTGGTGGGAGACATGAGTGGGGGCCTGGTGGAGGATGCCCCTGCACTGCTGGGGGGTGGGGGTGGTGGGAGACATGAGTGGGGGCCTGGTGGAGGGTGCCCCTGCACTGCTGGGGGGTGAGGGTGGTGGGAGACATGAGTGGGGGCCTGGTGGAGGCTGCCCCTGCAATGCTGGGGGGTGGGGGTGGTGGGAGACATGAGTGGGGGTCTGGTGGAGGGTGCCCCTGCACTGCTCTGGGGGGTGGGGGTGGTGGGAGACATGAGTGGGGGCCTGGTGGAGGGTGCCCCTGCACTGCTGGGGGGTGGGGGTGGTGGGAGACATGAGTGGGGCCTGGTGGAGGGTGCCCCTGCACTGCTAGGGGGTGGGGTGGTGGGAGACATGAGTGGGGGCCTGGTGGAGGCTGCCCCTGCACTGCTGGGGGGTGGGGGTGGTGGCAGACATGAGTGGGGGCCTGGTGGAGGGTGCCCCTGCACTGCTGGGGGGTGGGGGTGGTGGGAGACATGGGTGGGGGCCTGGTGGAGGCTGCCCCTGGTGACGGGGGGTGGGGGTGGTGGGAGACATGAGTGGGGGCCTGGTGGAGGCTGCCCCTGCACTGCTGGGGGTGGGGGTGGTGGGAGACATGAGTGGGGGCCTGGTGGAGGGTGCCCCTGCACTGCTGGGGGGTGGGGGTGGTGGGAGACATGGGTGGGGGCCTGGTGGAGGCTGCCCCTGGTGGCGGGGGGGTGGGGGTGATAGGGGACATGGTTGGGGGCCTGGTGGAGGGTGCCCCTGGTGACGGGGGGTGGGGGTGATAGGGGACATGGGTGGGGGCCTGGTGGAGGGTGCCCCTGCACTGCTGGGGGGTGGGGGTGGTGGGAGACATGGGTGGGGGCCTGGTGGAGGGTGCCCCTGCACTGCTGGGGGGTGGGGGTGGTGGGAGACGTGAGTGGGGGCCTGGTGGAGGATGCCCCTGCACTGCTGGGGGGTGGGGGTGGTGGGAGACATGAGTGGGGACCTGGTGGAGGGTGCCCCTGCACTGCTGGGGGGTGGGGGTGGTGGGAGACATGAGTGGGGGCCTGGTGGAGGCTGCCCCTGCACTGCTGGGGGGTGGGGGTGGTGGGAGACATGAGTGGGGGCCTGGTGGAGGGTGCCCCTGCACTGCTGGGGGGTGGGGGTGGTGGGAGACATGAGTGGGGGCCAGGTGGAGGGTGCCCCTGCAATGCTGGGGGGTGGGGGTGGTGGGAGACATGAGTGGGGGCCTGGTGGAGGGTGCCCCTGCACTGCTGGGGGGTGGGGGTGATAGGGGACATGGGTGGGGGCCTGGTGGAGGGAGCCCCTGCACTGCTGGGGGGTGGGGGTGGTGGGAGACATGAGTGGGGGCCTGGTGGAGGGTGCCCCTGGTGGCTGGGGGATGGGGGTGGTGGGGGACATGAGTGGGGGCCTGGTGGTGGGTGCCCCTGGTGGCTGGGGGGTGGGGGTGGTGGTAGACATGAGTGGGGGCCTGGTGGAGGGTGCCCCTGCACTGCTGGGGGGTGGGGGTGGTGGGAGACATGGGTGGGGGCCTGGTGGAGGGTGCCCCTGGTGGCTGGGGGTGGGGGTGGTGGGAGACATGGGTGGGGGCCTGGTGGAGGGTGCCTCTGGTGGCTGGAGGGTGGGGGTGGTGGGAGACATGGTTGGGGGCCTGGTGGAGGCTGCCCCTGGTGGCGGGGGGTGGGGGTGATAGGGGACATGAGTGGGGGCCTGGTGGAGGCTGCCCCTGCACTGCTGGGGGGTGGGGGTGGTGGGAGACATGAGTGGGGGCCTGGTGGAGGGTGCCCCTGCTCTGCTGGGGGGTGGGGGTGGTGGGAGACATGAGTGTTGGCCTGGTGGAGGCTGCCCCTGCACTGCTGGGGGGTGGGAGTGGTGGGAGACATGAGTGGGGGCCTGGTGGAGGCTGCCCCTGGTGGCTGGGGGGTGGGGGTGGTGGGGGACATGAGTGGGGGCCTGGTGGAGGCTGCCCCTGGTGGCGGGGGGTGGGGGTGATAGGGGACATGAGTGGGGGCCTGGTGGAGGCTGCCCCTGCACTGCTGGGGGGTGGGCGTGGTAGGAGACATGGGTGGGGGCCTGGTGGAGGGTGCCCCTGGTGGCTGGGGGGGGTGGTGGGATACATGGGTGGGGGCCTGGTGGAGGGTGCCCCTGGTGGCTGGGGGGTGGGGGTGGTGGGAGACATGAGTGGGGGCCTGGTGGAGGCTGCCCCTGCACTGCTGGGGGGTGGGGGTGCAGGGGGACATGAGCAGGTGTGCAGGGTAGTCCCCTGTTTTGTGGGCTGCCTGCAGGGGCCGTGGAGGGTGTACAGGGAACACCTGTGAGGACCCACCCAGCCTAATCGCGTGTGTAACTTCCCAACTTCCCACGCACCCCTGTAATACACGTACCAATCCAAATCGCGTGTGATAATTCCCGCGCACCCCTGTAATACACGTACCTGGCCAAATCGCATGTGAGAATTCCCGCGCACCCCTGTAATACACGTACCCAGCCGAATCGCGTGTAAAACTTCCCGTGTACCCCTGTAATACACGTACCCAGCCAAATCGCATGTGATAATTCCCGCGTACCCCTGTAATACACGTACCCTGGCTAATCGCGTGTATAACTTCACGCGTACCCCTGATATGCACGTTACCCGCTTTGCGTTCCTTGTTTGGCAGCCCTGTAAACTGGTCCAGGGTTAGCGCAGCCCTTTGCGATGATTTTGCGATTTTGATGGCTTTTCCTTGCGCGAGGGCGTTCTTGGGGGCGTTACTGGCGCTGCTGCAGGGTCGCTGCGATACTCTGCGCCCCGGCTGGTTTGGGAGCCTAAAATCCATGAATACGCTGTGCGCGGAAATCGGTTTTAGCGCACGTGCCTGGCGCAGACAATCGCACGCGGACACTCTGCGCCAGCCGCTTGCGACACTTTTCTGTGAAATTCTATGAATTACCCTGTTTGTGTCCACGCTAAGTGTAAGCATGCTGGAAATACAGAAACTAACTCACTAGTGATCAGCACAGTCGGAACACAGGATCCGTGAGCTACTGTGCCGCCTTTGCCTGGTCCAAACAAGGGAGATAGGGCTTTGTTAAATTTGGATTAGAGGGTCCAGAGCACAGGCTGTTTATGACTAGTAAAATATAATCCTCTCATGATAGCAAGCAAGAATACAAATCAGAAACAGGGGGAGGAGGAGGAACCATTAGTGGAGGACCAATCAAAATGAAGCCACCAATGCAAAACTGGACTCACCAAACAGATCACTCACTGGGGTAAATACTCCTAGAGCACATACAAAAAGAAAAGTACAAGCCACCTGGCTTTCAGGGTGTTAAGATGTCATTGCAAAATGAGAGTTGTGTTGCAGTGAGAGGAGAAAGAAGAGGAGAGTCAAAACCTGGTTTGTTCAAGCCAAATCAGTCAAATATCTAGAAATACACAAACAATAGGTGGTTTAGTCAGTTGAGCCATGCTGTACAACAGGCCTAAATTAAAGTGAAAGGCTAGAGTAGATAGATTGCTAGGGACCTAAGCTCTGTTGGATATATTATGGGGTTCTATCTATTACGTTGTGGTATTTCCTTTTATTACGGTGGTATTTGGTGGTATTTTATAATCCTTCAATGTATTGTGGTAACCTGTCAGGGTATTTTCATAGTGGTGTAACTCATTTCAGAACACTGCCTACTAGTTATTTTTACCAGAATCACTAACAACAAAAATAATGGACTTGATACAACCTGGATGGATGGCTCATGCCCTCCTGTGGTACCTTATGCACAATACCACACTGCGCCCTTTTGGCTGAGTTTCAACAATTGTAAAGCATGCAATTAAAATACTGCACATTCATTAAATCTCTCTAGATAAACAGCACACAGTGGCTACTTTACTTTGAGATATCTCTTACTGCTCATCTGTCTCTTTAAGCATAGCAGATGAAAGGGACTGAATGCAGAATAAATGTAATGAGAATGTATTTTTAATTGTAAAATAGAAATATGCAAGTTACACAGAATGACACTTATGTCCACATAGTATTTCACAGTGCAAGTGTAGTTATCATTGCAATAGCTTTCAGTGCTGTATCTGTGCCAAGTCTTGCCAACGGTCCTTAGCATTGTGGAACTTGGCAATACACTTTAAAAAAAAACAGTAAGACTTATAAACGCAGGAGTGCATACACCTTAAAAGTAGACAGCACCAAAAATGAAGTGAATTACTTAACTTCGACTACCTAATCTCATTCACAACAGCAGCCCCTCACTTAACTTCATATTTACCTAGATATGTTGCAAGTATTTCTGATTCATTTTGGCATGAGATCTTCTCCAATCTTTCCGCCTGCCTCGCCCAGGGTCAACCCAGATAAGGACCGCTTCAGCGTCAGACAGCTTGCCAGCACTGAATTAACATCTCTAGCCAGCCCTCTGATCGTTCGTCTCCCAGAGCCCGAAGAAGAATGAATGCTATTCCCTCTAAAAACCCTTTTTATCAAATCCCCCATCACTCAAGGAAGACACCTATCTTTGACCAGATCATTCCACTGAAATGGTGATTTTATTGCTGGAGAGCAAAAGATGCTCTTGCGCTTCCTGCTTTAATACAATGCCCTGTTTTCAGTAGAACAGATCTTCACATTTTTTTTACTTCATCACCCAGTGCAGATTCAGCCTGCACATTTAAATTCCCATTTCCCGAGTATTATGCATTTTCCCAATCTGCATTCAGCTTATTTCATCATGCACTAATTTGCACAAAATGTTATTAAGGGATTCAGTTACTTGTTAACTGGGGTTGGATTGAATTAGTATGTTAATTTATGTTCATATTGTATTTAGTGCAGCTCAGTTCATTGAAATATCATCCTGAAGCAAAGCGCAATTTCAATCATATGCTCTGTGCATTGGCATCTATTTAATTCTACCTGAGACTCACACTCTTGAGTCCAGTAATGAGTTCCACACCATGGGCCCCAGTTGCAGTTTAAACCCATGCTAACATGCTCGCGCTGAAATCATGAACCTAACTGTTAAAATTCAGAGACCCTACTCTTACAGCCCAAAGGGGTATCTTGTCCAAATACTGGTGGCAGCACTAAAGCAACGAGCTCAACTAAAGACTTCTTCAACCTCAGATGTTGGGAGATAATCCTACCCCAGAAGTACCCAGATAGAAGGGAGAATTCCTGATAAAAAATAAAATTGAGAACATCTAGATGTAAATGAAAAGTAATTGCTCTTGCCCCATGAAAAAAGCTGGAGAACCACTAGAGGAAGAGGGGTGTAATACAGGGCTTCTTGACCCAGTAGATGTTTTCAAGGCATTATATCAAAGGCAATAATGCATCATTGGGATCATATGGCAAGGCCAAGACAAAAACAAAGACAGGGACAATGACTGAGATGTGTGCTGTGGCACTTAGATGTACCCCAGACTCTGAGTACTGCCATCTACACACAATATCACTGTTGTACATTGGAGTAACAGAAATAATTTCTTTATGAAGGCAGAGTGATTACAAAAAGAAACTATTTTTTTAAGTTTGAGGGCTCCCCCAACCCCATGACATGGAAACCTCTAGGCTGGAGACATACATGTCATGGGATGGGGGAGCTCTTTGACATTAAAAAGAAATAGTTTCTTTTTGAAATCACTCTGCCATCATAAAGACATTATTTCCATTATGGTTTGGTGCTCCTCTCAACTCTATTACAAGTGTGTGTGTGAGTGTATGGAGAAAAGGTGAACAATTCAATGTATGGGTGGCCGGCTGTGCATGTTGTGTGTATGGTGAATGGGTGCACACTTAAATGTATGGGTGGCTGCCTGGGTGTGCCTGTATGGTGAAAGGGTGCACAATTAAATGTATAAGGGGTTTCCTGTGTGAGTGTATGGTGAAAGGGTACACACTTAAATGTATAGGTGGCTGCCTGTGTGAGTGTATGCGAAAGGGTGCACATTTAAATGTATAGGTGGCTGCCTGTGTGAGTGTATGGTGAATGGATGCACAATTAAATGTATAGGTGGCTGCCTGTGTGAGTGTATGGTGAATGGATGCACAATTAAATGTATAAGGGGTTTCCTGTGTGAGCGTATGGTGAAAGGGTGCACAATAAAATGTATGAGTATCTGGGTGTGCATGCCAAGTGTATGGTGAAAGGGTGCACACTTAATTGTATGGGTGGCTGCCTTGGTGTGCCTGGATGATGAAAGGGGCACACTTAATTGTATAGGTGGCTGCCTGTGTGAGTGTATGGTGAAAGGGTGCACACTTTAACGTATAGGGGGCTGCCTGTGTGATTGTATGCTGAAAGGGTCCACACTTAAATGTATGGGTGGCTGGGTGTTTCCATGTGTGTGCATGGTGAATGATAGGTGTGCTTGTATTCAGGGGTGCAACAAAGCCTACATTTCGGGGTGAGGGTTGCTAACCCTTCAGATGTTGGGAAAGGTGCTAACTTCAAGGGCGGTGGGGTAGGGGCACACTTATTTGTGTGAGGCATCTGACTTCTTTAAGCATTATAATGAAACTATTCTAGTGCAGCTTCAATGTTATAAGCAGTTAACTCGTTAACTCTCTGCTGTAAGTCTGAAAGCACCCACATATGGACTGCTGTGAGAATAAGCACTCTCCTGTCCCCTCTCTACGCTTCCAATCACTTCCCTGCCATGCAAGTAATAAACCCACATCAAGGTGTATGTACATTCAAGATGTCCCACCCGGGTGTTGGAATTGAAATGGTATTATGCCTCCTATCGCAGTATTTTAATGTGTGTTGGCCTACGCCAAGTTGTCTAAAATATCATGTAAAAAGACTCTGCGGCAAGGTCTTGACCTTAACGAAAAATTGTGTAAGTCGCCATCTTGGATTTAGCTGCCATTTTAGGTTCTCTTGTAATGTGGAAGTCACCCTGAACATCAAAATGGAGGCCGAATGACATTCTGAGTGAAATTCTGGCAGTTGTGACCTCCGCACACATGAATAAGTAATATGCCTGCAGGCCACTTGTCGGGGTCGCGAACTGAGACCTTGTCCTATCCCTGACCTATGTGTAAATGAACAACTGTATCAGCGGAACTGATCAAAATGCATACATTATGGGATTGACCTGGCAAGGAACCCTAGGCCTGGTCCCAAGAATGGTTAACCCGCGAGGGGGTTGGCCAGGGCTGGATAAAGAATATAAAAGCACAAGTATTCCAATGTACGGTCTCTCTACTAATGCATCGAACCCCCGTTGAAGTTCGTTACGTTACTCTGAGAGCCGAATAGCTATCCGTTTGTCAATTGACTTTGGTAACTGTTGTAGCTTTTAAATAAAACACTTTGTATGTCCTTTGTAACCTGTGTTGGTTTGTGTCCTTTGGGCTTCCCAGCCTCATATCAATTTTTATGTTTTCACAGTTGGCGCCCGAACAGGGACCTTCAAGATTGATGCCGGATCATTGAAGGTTGACGCAGACTATCGAACCGGGATCGGACGGTGTGATTCTGCGGGCCCGACCGAACGAGACGCGATACCTCGGCAGCGCTGCACGATCCGATCCTTGGACGATAGTCGTGTGGTCTGACACAGTATCTTGACGAGGGTCCATTTTTGAGGCGGGCAGATTTGTCGAAACCACCAAACACAAGGTAAAATTCGTTAGGTAAATTCTTTGATAAACCGTACGGTCCTCCTTAGGTTTGGTCAGGTGCAGTCGTGACCCGGCTCTTAATTTAACCCTGACAATTTGAATTTGGCGTATTGTATCTGCAGACACAATTATTGACCAGGTAACACCAATTTTTTGTGAAATGCCTGGGAAATTGTCCAGCTGCTTTAGGGCTCTGTTCCACAGCGATCGACAATCTTTGGAATTTAGCCGCCCGGCACCACAGGAGGGGTCGCCGGCATGTACTATGTACTGTAAGTATGGGATTGGTAGTATAGTATTTAATGATATTTGGCACAGACAGACCAGACATGCCTCCGAATTTCAGTGGCCAATCAACAGCAGTTTCGAGATCCCCCGTATTGAATACCGAGAATCAGTCTTGTTAAAAAAGAAGGCTAGACCTGCAGCCTTTGATGTTTTACAGAATTGGAAAAAAGAAGCGTTACAGCAGCTTAAAAGTAGGGACAAACATGCACGCCGTCATAAAACAAATGCCGAAAAAGCGTTGTTATATGATAAAGAAAAACATTCAGAATCAGTTAAAAATATGGATAGGGCTTTTTCACTTGGAATCCAGAAAATGTACCCCTCTAAAGATTTCCATGTTTCCGAAGAATTTATTGAGAAATTGTTAAACGAACGCAGGCCTGATGCCTTTGTGCCACCTCCGTATGTTCCTATTTTGGGCGCTCTGCCCATTCCTGCTGTTGTTCCTGCCGTTATTCCTGTTCCCCCTGTACAACCTATTGTTCCTAGTCCCATAGTTGTTGTTCCTCCACCTATCGTACCGCCCCTTCCTTCTGCACCGATAGTTGCACCTTTATTAAATTTACCTACACCTCCGCTCCCGAGTGGCCCCGTATTGACTGAAGTTGATCCAGGTGCAGGATCAAAGATCGTCACTCGTAATACTGTTTCTGCAGATAAGAAACAGGAATTGTTTGCATGGGCTAAGCACTGTATGGAGAAAGGGGATAAAGTTAATTTTTTTCCACATTATCTAATTTTAATGGTTTTCCCGAGAAAAATGTTTTTATCGAAGGTTTGGGGACTCATTTATGTGTGATGTGGGGTAGATTACAAAATTCGGATCTTCCACAAGGAGTGAGAGATCTGAATGCTTTGGCACTTTCGAGGGACACAGAGATTGAAAAGAGGAAAGGAGATTTGAAAACCAAAGTATTATTACAGCAAATAGTTAGAAACCCCAGAGGAGGCACGACACAGACCAGAGGTCAGTATGTCACAAAAGGAAATGCTCCTTTGGGTCCTGTGAATATTAATCAATGTGCTTATTGCCGCCAGGAAGGTCATTGGCGAGCACAGTGCCCCGTCCTTCGCCAAAGGTCAAACAGTGCGTTTGGGAGTATGGGTAGATGACCTAGGGCCCGCCCTGGAGCAGGGGGCCCTGATAGAGGTCAGTTTTTACAAGATCCTCAGCAACCTTTTTCACGGGAAAATCAGACCTAGAGTGTGGACTCGAGGAACATATTTGATCACCCTTCTGCTGCCTACCTTTCTAAAGAGCTTCCTTCTGACTAGGCTCTATTTCATTAGGACTGCCCGAAGCAGGGTTTGGAATATTCACCTATTCCCGTTAATCAGAAAGGCCCCTACGTTGAATTAATAGTAGGGGATAGGAAACACCAGTTTTTGATAGACACTGGAGCACAGAAGTGCTCCATTGATCATTCTCGGGTTCCAAACATTCCACTGTCAGGGCAAACCAATGTTTCCGTAGGGTTTTCTGGTATACCAATTGTTTGTCCGGTTTCTTCACCGGTGTCCGTTTCTTTGGGTCCCTTTACGGACCATTGCCCTTTTCTTCTCACTTCGAACTGTGGAGAGAATTTGCTGGGGTTGAATTTGTTAAAGAAATTGAATGCAGTAATTCATTGTTCTTCTGATGGAGTACGGCTGACGGTTTCACCACAGCAACTTCCTAATTCTCAGTTCCTGATTCGACCTTTACCTCCTGAGTTTAGCATTGTCCCGGAATATTTATGGGCGGTAGACGACAATGATGTCGGGGTATTACAGATTGAGCCTGTTAAAATAGTTTTGAATCATGGAGTGAAACTGCCACGCATTCCGCAGTATAAAATATCAGTTGAGGGCGAGCGTGCTTTGAAATGCATTGTCTCCTATTTTGTGCATCGTGGGGTGATCGAGGAAATTACAGGTAGTCTGTGTAAGAGTCCGATCTTGCCTCTATATAAGAAAGGCGACAATGCAATTCCATATCGGTTCATAATTGATCTTCGTGCTATTAACAGAGTTGTCGCCCCACAATTTCCAATTGTGCCTGATGTGACGACGATATTGACAATGATCCCTGCTACGGCTACGCACTCCAGCGTTGTGGATTTAAAAAACGCTTTCTTTAGTATTCCTACACATAAGGAAAGTAGATATTTGTTTGCGTTCACCTTGGGGGGGCGCTCATTTACATTTACCAGGGCACCTCAAGGGTATACTGAAAGTCCAAGCATTTATAGTATAGCTTTGAAAGAGCAGCTCGACACCCTTGAATTGCCACCTACTTGTACGCTGCTTCAATATGTTGATGATTTGCTTTTGGCTGCAGACTCTGAGAGTGCTTGTAAAGAAGGCACTATACTGTTGCTTGTTCATTTAGCTAAAAATGGTCATAAAGCTTCACTTAAAAAATTTCAATATTGTTGTCAGGAGGTCACCTATTTAGGCTACCTCCTGTCAAAGGAGGGGAGAAGATTGACACCTGAAAGAATAAAACACATTTCTGGAATTTCTGTTCCAAATACACAGAAGGAAGTCAGAGCCTTAATAGGTATGGCTTCTTACTGTAGGTTGTGGATCCTGAACTTTTCGCTAGTGATAAAACCGATGTTGGCTTTGACGAAGAAGGGCATTTCTCTGCCACTGCCATGGAATTCGGAACATCAACAATCATTTGAGCTTCTCAAAACCGCGTTATGCTCTTCACCGGTTCTGGGTACTCCAAATTATGACAAGGCCTTTGTGTTGTTTGTGCATGAATGTGATGGATGTGCTTTGGCTGTGTTAACACAGGAACACGGAGGGAAGAATAGGCCGTGCGGCTACTACTCCTCCGCCCTTGATCCTGTCGCATGCGCTTTGCCAAGATGTTTGCGCGCTGTCGCTGCTGCTGCCGCGTCTGTGAAACAGAGTGAGGGAATGGTCGTAGGCCATGATTTGATTTTGATGGTACCTCACTCTGTTGATATTCTATTGAACAAAACCCAAACGCAACACCTCACCTCTGCGCGGTTAACAAGGTATGAATTAATTCTGTTTGCCCCTCACATTCAAATTAAGAGGTGTTGTGTTCTTAATCCGGCTGAACTCTTACCTTTCCCGCAAAACACTGTTTGCGGTGATGAAGAATTACATGACTACCTGTATACCACTGAACAAGAAACGAAGGGCGGGATAGATCTCATAGATACTCCTTTGGATAATGCAGAAGGGGAGCTGTTTTGTGATGGCTCCTGCTTCAAACTTTCAGATGGTACATCTACAGCTGCTTATGCAGTTACTACATTGAGTAAAGTTGTTGAAACTAAGAGAATTTCGCATAACTTCGTGCAGGCCGCAGAGATTATAGCGTTGACCCAAGCTTGTGAACTCTCCCAAGGGCGTATAGTAAATATATATACTGATAGCCAGTACGCATTTGGGGTGGCTCACAACTTTGGAAGGCTCTGGTCGGAAAGAGGGTTCCTGACCTCACATGGGACCAAGATCCAGCATGGCCCCTTGATAGTGCAATTACTCTCGGCACTCTCACTCCCTAAACAGTTAGCGATCATGAAATGTGCAGCACATCGTAAGGTCATAGATGATGTGGGCAAAGGGAACGCTTTTGCGGACTTGATAGCCAGACAAACGGCCACAGACCATAGCACGGACATGTATGCTTCGAGGGAAATGAGAGATGCTTATATAATGGATGAAGGTATTGGGTCTGTGCGAGATATTCAAACTGATGCCACAGTAGAAGAATCTAAAAGGTGGGCTGAAGGAATGGGGAAACTGGATGATGAAGGGTGTTGGGTGGATACATCTGAAGGAAAATGGTTGCTCCCTGATTCATATGTATTGGCAATGGTTACGATGGCACACTGTCCAACACATGTGTGTGCCCAGCAGATCACGAAAATGTTAGAACAAGTTTGGGTGAATAACAAGATTCTGGAGACTGCGAAAAGATACGTCCGAAATTGTATGATCTGCTTACAGCACAATGTGGGTAAGGGGACAGTAACTCCAAGGGGAAGCTTTGGGCCCCCTTCTGTTCCCTTCAAGGTCATTCATTTTGATTTTATTGAGATGGAACGATGTAACAATCTGAAATATGTTCTTGTAATTATTTGTGCCTTTAGTAAATGGGTCGAGGCTTTCCCCGTTAAAGATGCTACCGCCATGACCACTGCAAAGATTATGGTAAAAGAATTCTTTCCTCGATTTGGGCTCCCGAGGGTAATTTGGTCAGATAATGGTCCCCATTTTATTGCAGCAGTAATTTTGCAGATATGCACAGCCTTACGTATTGAAAAACGATTTCACTCAGCTAGACATCCTCAAAGTGCTGGGTTGGTGGAAAGACACAATGGTATCTTAAAGAATAAGCTTGCGAAAACATGTGCCGATAACAAACTGAAATGGCCAGATGCCTTACCTATTGTATTATTAGCTATGCGTACCACACCTCAGACTAAGACTGGGCTTTCTCCATTTGTGGTAGTGATGGGGAGATCTGCTAACATTTGGGGTCTCCCAAAACCTAAAGCCCTGAGAGAGGTGGAAAATGTATTGCTTGTAGACTACTGTAACCAGTTAAGTAAAAACCTGTATTTCATTTATCACCAGGTGCACTCAGCTTTACCTGTATGGTTCACGGGCCCAGGACACGATATACAGCCTGGAAGTTGGGTCCCAGTGCTACCAGGTGTAGTTGGTCACCCGGACAGCAGTGCGGGTGGCTGGAAAGAAGCACTGGATCCACACAACGCATGTCAAGAAACTTCCTCACCCGACGCCACGTTTCAGAAGAAGCAGAACCCCTCGCTGATGCTACAATCTCTGATCCTGAAGTAGCAAACAGCGCTGTGAGTGCATCAGAGAATTTCTCTGAGCCCGAGGAGCTTGGGGAACAGTCCATTTTGTCTCCGCACTCTCTTGAAAAATCACTTCCGGAAAATACTGTTTCAAGCTCTGCGACTTCCGTCGCCTCTGATACGTCGCTTCCCTCAGGAAGTGACGACACTTTATTTCCGGATCAGACAATCTTGGGTACCACCAGGTACAACCTTCGACGAAGGAAATAGAACTACGGCACAGGTTTTTCCGTGCATCTGGAAAAAGGAAGTGATTGGAAGTTTTCTTTTGTATAAGAAAGTTCTGTTGAACAAAAAGGGATTCTGCTGGCTAGGGTTGGGAAGGACTAAGAAATCGCGTGACCGTAGCGTCGCCAGCAACGAACATTGGGGTCGTCGATTGTGGAACTACAATGCCTGCCACCTCCACTGCTGCTCCCCGCACTGGACTTGTGAATATGGGGGTGAAAACTTGGACAATGAACAATGTGCTTGTGCCCCGAAAACGTACTGCTGTGTTTTGATAATGATAATTGTTATTTTTGCAACGACTGCTGTAGGACTTTGGTACTTTGAAGAAATCTATCCTCTAAAACCTTTACTACCGACCGAGATTGTACGAACTGCTTTGACTCCCTCTGTACACCTTCACACTCTGTCCCCTAGAGACTCCCAACATAGACAAAAGTATCATAATAACACTCTAATGATAGTAATGAATGCAACTGATGCCATTTTTAATAAGAGTAATTGTTGGATTTGTACTCATTTACAGCAACATGGGAACAAGGGACTGGGATGGTATATACATCCTTTACCTTTAACGACTGCTTGCTATGCCTCTCTTAGAGCACTATTCTTTGGCCGTTGGAATGATAGCATCTCAGGGAACTTTGATGGAACTAATTTGAATGATTTCGAGAAACGTGAATTAACTCCCCTGGGATGCACGCTTTTTGCAAATAGAAGTAAACTTAATGTCGCTTCTATTAGGCCGTCTGATAAACTGTCTCTTCCTTTTCAAACTTTAATTTCTTTTAAAATGGCTCCGATAGGCAATAAGGACGCCGTGCCTCCTTCTTACTCTATAAATCATAGCCCTGACTCGGTCCCCTTTTGTGTACAAAGAAATGGCACTAGGCCAATGGGAGATTTTGAAGGTTGTAAGAACATTGTAAATTTGACTGGAGAAAACAGGCCTCTGTATGTAGGGGGGCCTGTTTATTTTGTTTGTGGTAGTTTAGCATTTCCCTGGTTGCCCAAGGATTGGCAGGGAACCTGTTATTTAGGAATACTGTTACCTGGGGTATTTGTAGCTAGTACATTGGAGGTTTCTAAGGCTCGCCCGCGGCGGGACAAGAACGGAGATACCCCTGGGCAAGTATTGGGAGATATAGCGAAATCAGTTGTGCCCTTTTGGGGACAAATAACAAACTCAGAGAACATTAGGGGATTAGCAAGGGTACTGGAGAGAACGATCAACCGGACCACGGACATACTCTACAATATGACCTTAGAGCAAAAAGCAATAAGATTGGTAGCACTCCAAAATCGGATGGCATTGATGTCATTCTGGCAGAACGAGGTGCAGTATGCAAATAAGTGGGGTCCGCTTGCTCTGGTTTTCGTACCAGATTCCTCGCTGACAATTTTTAAAGCAATACAGAACTTGCATACTCTTAGTTCTGAAGTACATATCCCTTTAGGAGATTGGAATCTTAGCACCTGGTTCTGGGATTCTTTACGATCTTGGGGTTGGAAGGTGCTTTCTGTTATTCTGGTTATTTTGGGGATCCTGCTATTTCTTTGTTGCTGTTTTCAATGTCTTCCGAGTATATGTGGAATGCTAGGGGGATGTTGTGCCCAAGCAGTGAGCACAATAGGGCATAGAATATATGCCCCAGATACAGCTTCTAAAGAGTTTGTGTTACAAGAGGTTCTGATGAATGACCTAATGGCTATAGATATTACAGACAACGATTCGGGATGTATGGATGACAACACATGGAGTTATTTACAAATGTATTAGAAATGTTGTTAGCACTTGGCATAGGCCAAAAGGAGAGTCTGTTGGAATTGAAATGGTATTATGCCTCCTATCGCAGTATTTTAATGTGTGTTGGCCTACGCCAAGTTGTCTAAAATATCATGTAAAAAGACTCTGCGGCAAGGTCTTGACCTTAACGAAAAATTGTGTAAGTCGCCATCTTGGATTTAGCCGCCATTTTAGGTTCTCTTGTAATGTGGAAGTCACCCTGAACATCAAAATGGAGGCCGAATGACATTCTGAGTGAATTTCTGGCCTTTGTGACCTCCGCACACATGAATAAGTAATATGCCTGCAGGCCACTTGTCGGGGTCGCGAACTGAGACCTTGTCCTATCCCTGACCTATGTGTAAATGAACAACTGTATCAGCGGAACTGATCAAAATGCATACATTATGGGATTGACCTGGCAAGGAACCCTAGGCCTGGTCCCAAGAATGGTTAACCCGCGAGGGGGTTGGCCAGGGCTGGATAAAAAATATAAAAGCACAAGTATTCCAATGTACGGTCTCTCTACTAATGCATCGAACCCCCGTTGAAGTTTGTTACGTTACTCTGAGAGCCGAATAGCTATCCGTTTGTCACTTGACTTTGGTAACTGTTGTAGCTTTTAAATAAAGCACTTTGTATGTCCTTTGTAACCTGTGTTGGTGTGTTTCCATTGGGCTTCCCAGCCTCATATCAATTTTTATGTTTTCACACGGGGTGCTGTTTTTGGGGAAACTGTACTTTTCTATGACTTGCTACCACGTTTGCAGGCTCCCTGCATATCCCCTCATTGTGCTTGTGGCCTTCCTAACATGGCTGCATCATTTCTCATCCAGCATTGCTGATGCCTGGGCCTAGCTCGGCTCCCCCCTTCCCATTGGTTGCTATCTGGTCCTTAAGCCAATCAGGACAATCGGGAGGCGGGAGCCGGCAATCACCAATTAAGGCCCACAACAAGGCCCCTCCACGGTCTCCTCTTCACTTCTTCCTACTCCTGATTGTGGCAACAACACCTGGAATACCTCTGCAGGCAGGATAATGCTTCCTGCTAACACATTTTGTACTCTGGGTAAGCTGCTGCTTATTCTCAATGCGCACGTTGGCGCGACATTATTTTTCGTGACTTTAACATCGGACCACCTAAATTGATATTTAATGTATGGACATTCAAGATGTCCCAGCCGGGGTGCTGCGTTTGGGGAACCTGTACTTTTCTATGAATTTCTGCCAGTTTTACAGGCTCCCTGCATATCTCCTCATTGTGCTTGTCGCCTTCCTAACATGGCCGCACCATTTCTCACCCTGCTCTGCTGCTGCCTGGCCTGGCTCGGCTTCCCCCTTCCCATTGTTGCTATCAGGCCCTTTAGCCAATAGGGACAACCGGGAGGCTGGAGACAGCCATCACCAACTAAGAACCACAACAAAGCCCTCTCTAGCCCTATCCACCATGGTACGCCTTCACCTGTGTGCCCGTTTGCCATCCCACCCCCTCCCCTGGTTGCCTTTGCATCAGTTTGCCCTCCCACCCCCTCCACTGGTTGCCTGTGTGTCTGTTTGCCCTATCACCCCCTCCCCTCGTTGCTTGTGTGTCCATTTGCCCTCCCACCCCCTCCCACGGTTGCCTGTGCATCTGTTTGCCCTCCCACCCCTCCCTTGGTTGCCTGTGCGTCTGTTTGCCCTCCCACCCCTTCCCTTGGTTGCCTGTGCATCCGTTTGCCCTCCCACTCCCTCCCCTGGTTGCCTGTGCATCCGTTTGCCCTCCCACACCCTCCCCTGGTTGCCTGTGTGTCTGTTTGACCTCCCACCCCCTCCCCTGGTTGCCTGTGCGTCCGTTTGCCTTCCCACACCTTCCCTTGGTTGCCCGTGCATCTGTTTGCCCTCCCACCCCCTCCACTGGTTGCCTGTGCATCTGTTTGCCCTCCCAGCCCCTCGGTTGCTGTTGCGTCCGTTTGCCCTCCCACCCCCTCCCCTGGTTGCCTGTGTTTCTGTTTGCCCTCCCCCCTCCCCTGGTTGCCTGTGCTTCCATTTGCCCTCCCACGCCCTCCCTTGGTTGCCTGTGCATCCTTTTCACCTCCCACCCCCTCTCCTGGTTTCCTGTGCGTCCTTTTGCCCTCCCACCCCCTCCCGTGGTTGCCTGTGCATCCGTTTGCCCTCCCACCCCCTCCCCTGGTTGCCTGTGCATCCGTTTGCCCCCCGCCCCTGGTTCTCTGTGCATCCATTTGCCCTCCCTGCCCCCTGTTGCCTGTGTGTCTGTCTCCCCTCCCACCCCCCTAATTGGTTGCCAATGTGCCTATTTGTGCCCACCCCCCAAGTGGTCTCTTGGCTGTTTGCATGAACCCCCACCCCCAGTTGGTCGTTTGGGTGTTGGCTCGTGTGCCCCCATGGACCTGTCTCCATGTATGTGTGTTGCTATCGCCCCGCCACATATTTTCAAAGCCGCACTATTGATTGTCATTCAGAACCATACATCTGTCCGTACATGCCACCATGTAATATGGGGCTGGCACAGTGCTGCTGTATGTTGAGTTCATCCCTCTCTTTAGTGTGAATTTGCTACCATGTAACAGCGACAGGCACATGATCATTGAATAAGACCACGCATTTATGTGTTGATGCCGCCATGCAACATGTTGCTGGCACCATGTTTCTGCGCTCACTGACCATGACCTGCTTTTGTGTGTTGCTGCCGCCCTGCAACATGTGGCTGGCACCGGTTGTAGGTCAAAGGATCGACAACCAAAGGGTCGAATGGTCAAAGGATTGACACCAAAGGACCGAAAACCAAAGGATCAAAAAAATGTTTATTTTTTTTTTACATTTATTTTTTTTGGGCCCCCCAACTCCCGTTTTTGTGGTAAAAACCACACTTTTTCACTAAACGAACCCCCCCCAAAAAAATATAATTAAAAAAAAAATGTGATCCTTTGGTTTTCGATCCTTTGGTGTCGATCCTTTGACCATTCGACCCTTTGTATTCGATCCTTTGAACGGATACCGCTGGCACCATGTATTTGCCAATGGTTATGTTATTACACTGTAACTTTAAGCACTTAATGTACTCTGCTCTGTAACCATAAGTAAAAGCGCCTTGCCACCTCAGGGTTTTTGGCGCTATATAAGAACAATAAATAAATAAATAAATAAGGTTTCAATTACCTAAAAAATGATGCATTTGTATGAAGCTGCTAACAGTGAAATGCTTTACGTTAGTAATTGCTGGGTCTTTGTTAACAGCAAAACCCAGGTGCCGTGTAAGATCTGTGTCCTGTTCTGTCCGGCAGCGAGGTCAAGCCAGGTCGAGTCAACATAGCCCAAAATTTCAGTGGGGGTGGATGGGTCGGGGAGGGCTGAAGCCCAGTCAGCTCCATGGTGTAGCACCACTACTTGTGTTTAATTCCTTGGTTACTTATTGGTAATCTCCATTACTCATAGCCCTATTCTTCCTCGTCCTAGTACTTGTGTATGAGGCACTTTGACTCATAAACAAGTACTGGGATGATGTAGAGGGACATGGAGGTAATGCCTGATTTAGTTACATGTAATCTCCATTACTCCTAATGCCACTCTTCCTCATCCCAGTACTTACCTATGAGGCAAGGAGCTTCATACGAAAGCACTGGGACAGGTAAAGGGGTATCCGGTTATATTATACCCATATGTATGGTCCCCGTACATAATGGCGCTGGGAAAGGGTTGTGGCAACATTATATATGGTGACCATATATAGGGTTGCAGGGGGGTTCCCGCTCCCCTTAAACAAAAAAAACATTTTGGGGGTGGCAGGGGTGTCCCCTGCATGTTTGCCAGGTGACATTTCTGCAGGGACATTATCACATGGACCCAGAAAAGGGACTCGGAGGTAATTCTGGGCCGACAAGCTGATTTTGGGGGTTAGGGCAGTGGGTGGCAAGGAGGGGGGATCTGTGGGGGTGGGGTGGGACAGGGATTGTGCAATAAATCATAATGGTCATCCATGTCCAGGCTAAGCAGGCATGATGTATGGTATTAGTGGCTAGAGAAGCATTTTGATGCAGCCAGTCTAGTCATTTCTTAGTTTGGCTTGACTTTTTTTTAACTGGGCATCTCTGATAAAGCAGTCCTGCTGAGTGTAATTACCTGGCTAGACTGGCATTTCAGTGCTGCCAGTCTAAGCATTTCTTACTGCAGCATTGTATATTTTTCTGGGCATCTGTGATAAAATAACCATGATAAGTGCTATTGCTTTGACTGGCATTTTGGTGAAACCAGTCTAGGTGTGTCTACATGTGGCCTGGCATGCTTTACTGTAATATATTATTATGTTTCTAGCCTCGTCTACATTGTGCAGCCAGTTGGACATGTTTTCATTGTGGCATGGCATTTTTAATAGCAAAACATTATATTTATTAAAGCATTAATGTTCCTGTGCACTGTTGGTGACTTGCATGTATTTGATTTTTGGATTGGTGTTACCCCACAAAACAATTGCAAATGCTCTGGCCTTTTAGCCAATTTTTCTATCAAAGAGTGCTGTATAATGCATTGAAACACATATTTATATCTTTCTCCAAGTGCAGTGTGTGGCGTACCCCTGCAGCAGCATGTTTGTGCATATCGCGCAAGCATGGTAATCTAGGCCGTCTCAGAGAATGGCGCATCCCATCATTTGTTGCTGACTTGGGGGGGCCCTCAGCATGGCTCGCAGGGAGGCCCCAAAATGTTGTGTTACGCTACTGCTGTTATGGGTTTTCCTGGTGCTCAAGTGCGAGTCACATTCCACCACTGCTTTAAATACAACAGGAATTCTCAAGTCTGCACATATGTACTCTGTCAACAACCACCTTCTTAGCCCTGCCTCTTCCTTCCTGCTCTTAACTATTAGATCAAGGGTGTCTCTCGCTCGGGCGTCCTAAGTGAAGGGCAGACCAAGAAAAGTGCAATTCCTGTTTGGACCTGTTAGGACCAGGAAGACCCAGGGCCCGACCCCCTGCTCAGAGAGCAGGTAAGCATGCACCAACATGTGTTATTCCCTCTGTCCCCACAGGCCATCCCCACCCCCTCTGGTCCCCTCGTGATGTTCCCTTGTGCCCCCACTATTCTCGCACACAGGTGTTGCCTGTTTTGCTTGATTCTTCCACCCTGCTCCCCCCTGACCCCTCTCAAGCCTACTTCTGCAGGAGTCTGTCCTGATACATTCTGGTTTCACCATCACCATCTTGTGGCCAATGCTGGAATTGACATTTATGGACTTTATTCATTCACAGTGTGTCACCCTTTCTCAACTCTCATGCTGGACTTCCTTTGCATCTTGTACTCATGATGGCCCTAAATCATGCTGTTCCCATCTTCATCTTGTATCCTGGCTTGCAACATTATGTGTTACTACTGACTTCTGCAATTGTATTCACTCTCCCCTCTTGCTTCTCCACTCTTTTGACTGCTAACTCTCTGTTCTCTACTACTTTCCCTTCTCACTTTTCCTATCTCCTCTCCTTACTTTCTTCTATGCACTTACTCTATCAGAATGGTCCCAGGACCTAGTATGATAGCAACCTCGCCTGTCTCCTCCCCCTCCCCTCACTGTCTTTTTCCTCCCCAACCCCCTCCAGCACTATCTGAAATGTCGTTAGGCCTAGTATGATAGTCGCTTGTTTTGTTCCTCCCCTACCTTTCTGCACTCCTCTCCCTCACCTTTTGTTTTCTCCGTCTCTACCAGAAATGTCAGCAGGCCTAGAACGGTAGTCGCCTGTCTGTTTCCATTTCCTTCCCACTCTCCCCCTCCCTTCCTTATTTATGTCTTAGCTCTTGCACTATCTGAAATGTCATCAGGCCGAGTACGATAGTTAATTTCACATCCTTACTGTTCATGGCCTGTAAGAATGCAATTGGGCTTCATTCCGAGTGCGGTGGTAAGGGGTTAATGGCACCAGTAAGGATGCTGGTGCCGTTAACTCCCTACCGCCGCATTCCGAGGTCCCTTAGCGGGTCCCACTAGGGCCGGCTGATTTTACCAGCTGCCCTTAGCAGGAGCCGCTAAAGGACCAAGGAGCTAATAACGGGCCCGCTATTTTCATGCCCATTATTAGCTCCTTCTCCATTCCCATTGAGCCCTATGGGGGCTCAAATGGGAATGGGGAATGGTTTTCGGAATGGGGACTTACCGGGTCCGCAAAGGTCGGAATGTCCCGGTAACTTCCCATTCCGACACCACGGACCCGGACGCGGGTTTGGAGGCAGCCATGGTGCTACTCGCACCATGACTACCTCCAAACTTGTAATGACCCCCATTGTATTTTCCCTTGTTCCCTCCCTTGCCTTGAAGTGCTTTGAAACACATTGGGCCTCATTACGACCCTGGCGGTACGGGGATAACGGCGCCGGCACCTTTTACGGCGTTGTTAACCACGTACTGCCTCATTACGAGGTCCCCTCGCGGGATCCGGTAAGTAACGCCTGGTCAAACCAGGCATGCTTACCGGGTCCCGCGAGGGGAAGAGGGAGCAAACAACGGGCCAACTCGTAATGGCCCGTTGTTTGCTCCCTCTCCCATTCCCATTCAGCCCTATAGGGGCTGAATGGGAATGGGGAAGGACCGGGTCCGGGTCCTTGGAGGGAGGAATTACCGGGCCTTCCGAACTCAGAATGGCCCGGTAATTCCTCATTCCGTGGACCCGGACGCGATTTCAGCGGCAGCCATGCCGCCAATAGCGGCATGGCTACCGCCGAGGTCGTAATGAGGGCCATTGTGTATAGGCGCTATATAAATAAACTATCATATCCTATCATATCAATGTGTGTGAGCAGCCTGTTGTTAAAGCATATTCATATGCACTCAAGCAGGCATTGTAGCCAGTGTGTTGATGAACCAGAGTTTAGAACCCTCCTGGGAAGTGTACCACAACAGCAGTTATATATTTGATCCTGCCCACCAATGCAAAATAAATGTAATGGCAATGATTGGCAATGGGGTACGGAATGGGGTAAGGAACCATGCATGCATTGAATCACAATCTCTGGCAAAGCAGCCATCCTCCTCTAGCCTCGTTGTCCACTTCACAGGTAATTCTGCCAGTGGAATAGGAAGCGGCATACATGACCAAATGAGTTGGATATGCAAGGATAAAGATCATTGGCTTTGCCCATGCTGGTTTAATATAATTTCCAGCACAAAACGTGTTGTCCTTATCATGATCCACCACTCAAAACCTTCTTCAATCCTCCTCCCTCTTGATCTTTTTGCTGCCCATTAATACCGTTCATCCCCCTTATCATTGCCTATTCCTCTTTAACATTGGCACCCGCAATTCTGCCTAAGTTGGACTGTCTTGTATCCAGCGGAAACCTCACGTCACAATGATATTTTAAACAGCCACCTCTCTTTGATTGGGAAGTCCACAATAGAATGTTCTTAGCCCACTTCTCTTCATATTCTACATCTCCGCTGTGGTAAAACCAATCTCTTCATCTGTCCTTCAATGCCAACTGTATGCTGAAGATACCTACTCCTTTGTCACTTTCCCTTCCTTCACCCTTCACCTCTTCTCCTGCATGTAACACTGATTCTCCTCTATCCACCATTGAATGGCACATGGAATGGGCCTTATGATCAACTCTTCTAAGATGGGAGTTATCTACCTCCCAGCTCCCATTGCTCTATCCTGCCTCCCCTTCCCATACTTGTTTACCTCCAATCTACTAACCTGATCTTCTAAGACTTTTTTTGTTTTGAACTAAAGCTCCGGCTATTGATTACCTCCTCTGACACAATGACTAGGCTAAATATTCCTAATAGCCACACAATCTCTCCTCACCTAACCATTCACTCACTAAAATCTGCGATTTCCTCTTTGGCCATGTTGACCACTGTGCCAACTCAATAAAAACCATCCTGGTTCAGGTCCCTTCACCTTCAGACAATCACAGCAACTGCTTGTCCAATGTTAATTTTCATCAAACAGACTTTAACAGGAAATCTCGCAATGGATAGAATACATACTAATCTCTGAAAATGTACTGCTCAATGTATAGTTATTGTTGGCCAAGGATTGTAATGCAAACATAGTGGTGGGTTTAGGTGTGAATATTCTTTTTATGAGGATGATGACACAATAGGTATTCCTACCCCAGTCCTCCATTATCATCGCATGGATAAAAAGAGTCTTTGTTGAAGGGCTTACATTATACATTAGGAACTAAAACCTGTGCAAGGTAGATTGGCCCCAGATATCCCTGGAATGCTCATCTTCGATAATGAAAAAATGAATAGCACTTTAGGACACTTTATAGTTAGCGTCTGTGACTGGAAGAAATGTTCTGAACGTATGGTAGTAAAAAGACCTAAAAGTGAGCATTGCCCGATTGCTAGAAAGATCACCTCACATTTGCCAGACGTACATATCAACAATCTAATACAAATTATTGGGGGTTACTAATCATAAACAGAAATTTCGATGTTCCACTTCAGACTAACAGACCATCCATAATTAGATTGTTGCTGAGGTGCAACAGTTTATACATGTGCGCCTCTCTCCTTCCACATTCTTGACTTACAGAAGTGAGGCAATTGACAAAAATAATACACTTGAATATAAATAGTACATAGACATTAAGGCCTGTGCCCCTGAGCAAAAGACGGTTCGATGGAAATTGCACATTTCTGAAGAAAAAAGTGCTTGAGGAGGGTAAAGCAGTAACACAAAATTGCATAAACATTGGGGGAAATATTGGACGAATCAACTGCTGAACCAGGTAATATGAGCTTTGGTTCTGATGTGATGTTCCTTGACATTTTTAAACTTTTTAAATATTCTGACATCAATGGCTGTACACAAAAAAACGATGGTGTTTCCTCTCTATTTGGAAGAAAAGCGTGATTTAAGAAAGGTGCTAGTGTGTCTCCTAAATCTTACCACCCAGTTACATTGCTTGATGTCTCTGCCAAACTGTATGGATAAGTAGTACTTAATAATCTATTCAAGTGGCTCTCACTGCCAGATGTAATAGTTGGTACTCCTGCTACAGGGTGGAGGGGGACAGGGTGTTGTTCTCAGTACTGTCGGTGTGTGTTCAAATCTATAACTCACAGATTTAAAGTATGTTCCTGTGCAAGGAGGCACACTCCACCTACTCTCCAGGGACCTGTTAATTCCCCTTGAATTTCTGGATAGATGCAAGTTGTAGGACGCTCTCCTATGTTTGGGGATACCCTAAAATATATTAATCGTTTTGATTGAACTAAAAGTGAAACTACCTCAAGAGTCTAACATGGATGAAGAGGCACAATGACTTTGGATTTTAATTACACCCTATGGCAGGGTTCTGTATTAACACCACTACTTCTCTCCTCATATACAATTGTAACTTCTACACTGGAGCATGCATCTCATCTAGGATGACTCAGATTCCCTATACTTCTAAATGCGGAGGCTGCTGTCTTCATGGCAAGGTGCCATAGTGCTATGCAGAAGCAGATTTATTTCAATGTGGGTACATTTCACAGAGGTCAACAACAAAATGGAGGTTCCTGTCTAGGAAATTGTGAAAATTATGATCATCTTCATGTAAGTCTTTTCTACTAAACCCAAATTGTAACACATTTGACAAAATAATGGCCCTGCTTCTCAAAGACTGGCCACGTTATTTTAATATGTGCTACTAGGTTTAACAGACAACCCAACAGGATTATGTTAAAGGTTTATGCTGCTAAATCTATAACTATGCTGATGTATAGGCTTGGAGTGTGGGGTATTGCCCCAGCTGAGACATGAAATGTCGAAAAAAATGTTTTCATGTCAAACATCTGTTCACGGCTCAGAGTACTACCTTCTCTTACATAATTCATATTAGCACCCTGGCAGGGGGAGCCAGCCAATCCGGTAGCTAGGAGTGTTGGTTTGAACCACCGATGAAAGCCTGTGTTACATCCCACCTGATGGCTGACTCCCCGCCGTCATCTTCCCCACACCCTGTGTCCCATTTTTGTTTGTTATTTTCCCGCTCCGCATGCCCCTCTTACCATATTTCTGCAGAGGTGGCAATCCTCGCCGCTGCACCTTATTCTCTGCTCCTGCATGCCGCCATGGAAAGTGAAGCGGGGCTACGGTGCCCTGCTTCCCTTTCCATGGCAGCCATCTTGGAAAAGCACTTTCTTCATTCAACGCGACGCACACGGCGTCCAATTGAACAAAGATAAATATCATTTTTTTAGCCCACCGGGTTACCGCTTTGGCAACCCAGGGTACTAATAGCCTTAATCCCCTGTTCCAAGGGCTGGAACGGGGGTAGTGTCCCAGTGCCCTTGTTATCCGCCCTCGCTTCGCTCAGACCGATGACTTCGGCTTTCAGACTGTTACCCCGTTCCAGCCCTTGTTCCGGGGGATTAACACCATAGTGATTTACATGGCCAGACCTAAAATGCAGGAATTGTCTCAGGTGATCAGTAAGGCATACTTGCCTATAACCCTGGTAGAAATAGGTTGATTATGAATTCCTTTAAAAAAAAAAAGAGTAATATTTACATGCTTCAAACTGGCCTTCTTCCTCTTGCGTGTAGGATGGTGAAAGGGTACAAATCATCATTAGTGTACTTTTATTAGATAGTTTGATGCTTGAGAGAAGTATACATTTTTGTGTTCTTTTCTCCATTATATGAACCAATCAGGAATACATTTCATAGTTATTGTTCATTTTTAATGTTTACCAACCCTGTCACATTTTTTGTGAATCCCTTTTTCTAAAAAGCATTGTTATTGTGATCCAAAGAAATCCAATAGTGAACCATGATTTAATCCAATAGTGAATCATGATTTAATCCAATAGTGAATCATGATTAACTTCATGATTTGCATGGTCACTAAATCATCACCAGTAATTCATGTCAGCAGGGGAACTATTAGGGCAATATTTTCATAGTATGTATACTTGAAAATGTTATGTTTTAAGGTATTTGGATTACCTTAAATTGGCGTATACTTTATGTGTTTTATATATATATATATATATATATATATATATGTTTTAAATGTTGCCTTGTATGTGATTGTTTGAATAAAACTCGAATTACATGTTGCCTTGGGTTTGACATCGACAGATACCTCGCCTTCAAACAGTACATAGCAAGAAAGACATAAAGTGATATGTACTAACTTTCTCTGCTGTGGAGAATCAAGCCCTTCATCCCAGAGAACAACTTCAGATTTGCTGTCCAAGCCTTGGTCCTCTCCTACCTGGATGTCGGCAGTGACCTCTTGGAAGGCCTTCTGGTGACTACCCTGGCTCCCCTGAGATGTGTTCAGCATTCTGCAGCAAGACACATCAAAGGACTCACCAAATTAAACCACATCACCCTGACCCTCATCGAACTTCACTTGCCTCTGTTGCAAGCTTGTATCCTCTTCAAATCCTGCGGCCTCATCCGCAAGACTGTCACTCTAAGGTCCCCAAGCTACCTAACTGAGAAACTCAGCATATCTGGAGGCCTTCGATCCAACAGAAGTAAGTACATGTGCAGACTTGAACTCTGCCAGTGCAGGAAGTAACAGACAACAGGGAACAGACCTTGTCTGTTTATGCCCCAGGACTCTGGAATCTCCTCCCTATCAACATCTAACTCACTGTCTCACTTCTACAGTTCAGGAAGTAGCTCAAGACCCTCATGTTCAAGGAATGGCAACTCCCTAAAACCTAAGTCCATACACCATACACTCCCCACCATACCTGAGACTTTGTGTTCTGATCCCCACTCGTTCCTTCCCTGGTTACTTGCAGACATATTGCTCACTATTGCCCTCCCATCCCTGTAGTTAGATCCCCACTCCCTTGTTTCTCTGTTCTCTAACTTTGTTATTACCCCTCTGATTGTAATGAGCTCTGTTACTTCCTGTAGCTAGGTCCACGCTCAATCAATACCCCAATAATAATAATGTAATAAGCAGAAACAATCTTAAGCTTGTAACTTGAGCTTGAACCTGTTTCAACCTGCAGTAAGACAGATTTGGGCAGTGGGCAAATCCGCAGGCACAAAGGTAACTGTTTTAACTTTGTTTTCCCCCTGAAAGTCGTTCAATTCCCTTACAATTTTACACCACTTTCAGGTAAAAATATTATAAAATTGTTCCACTTTTAAACTTCCCATGATAAGTTGAACATCCAGGGACCTGCACCTGAAGACTTTCTCATTTCTTGTGAATCGACTCCTTTGAGTGTGCAAAATGCAGCAGGCAAAATTGCTCATGAGCAACATGTGCCTGACACACTTCCAGACACAAAATGACTTTGCTGTGAACAGGACCTTTGTTTTTTGTTCTGTTTTTATTGAATGTGATCTAGAATTATATAATTACATTAGGCCCTCGGAATATAATGGTATCCATCTCCAATAATTCCTCCATCTAAACAGTTCGGGAAAACTTCAATTCTGTTTGTGATAATCATATTTGTGTGTGAATAGTCTTTATGTACATTTACAGTATTGACATTTTATAAGAAATAAAATTGCCTTCTTTTGATGTGGTGTTCAATATTAGTTGCTTTGATTGATAAAACTGCCTCATCTGGCACCGTTTAGCATGTCAGACACAGGAATGTCCTACAAGCAAGCTGACTGTGGCATTGGACATGAGCGAGTGATTACATTCATATGGGGCCCAAATACACGACATGCTGTTTTCGCATAGAAAAACGCTTTTGTAAATCAGGGCCATTGATTGAAGGCACTGTCAACATTCGGGCAGCAGTCATGACAACAGGAACATGGAAAATCGAATGTGCAACAACTAAACACACTACATATTTCATTCTCCCCTGCACGTCCTTCTTTGTACTGTGAATCTACAATCGCTAGATATTTGGGGCATCCTGTTCTCTAGGATTCCTTGACTAAGCATCCTGTTTGGGTGCATTTTTGGCATGCTCCACAGGAAGGTACTATCAAAGTTTCCTTTGGCCTTTGGCAAGCCGGTCGGTAATGAGCTGTCTTCACAGATACGCTGAAGTTGTGCATGACTCATCATGACATGCAGGATGTGTCCTAGCCCCGAGTGTGAGAAACACAGGGAAAAGGCCTTTGTTTTCAAGTGATGACTGTATTTACCTGTGCACCTGGATGTTGTTCATCGTTTCCGAGGAAATCACTCACTCGTTCCCTTTGTTCAGGAAACCTGTGCAATAATCCTGCAATATACAGATTTCAATGTGTCACTGATAGGGATTAATACGAGTGCTGAAAATGTGGGCATTTAGAAACGTTTGTGAGGAAACATGACAAACGAGTTAATTTAGCCCATTAAAAAGGCACACTAGAAAACCTTTAAAGTTGCCTCAAATAACTAGAAAGCCAGAGTTTTTTCAAAACTGGCTTCGCATGCTCACATCGACGTGTATACGTTCACTAACTGAAAGGTTATTTTCATGTGAATGGCAGAGCATTTTCGGACATATTTTGTATGTCAGAAATTGCGAATAAGATAAGATAAACTTACTAAATGAATCAGGCTCTCATATGAACATATTCAATTCATACACATTTCACCTGAATTTTTGACATCTGCAAATTCATGTGTGGCCATAAAAATGAGCAAGTTGCAGCTGCATCAATTTCAGACTGAATCTCAAAATGGTAAAAAAAAAAAAAGGCCATTTACAAAGTCACAATACAAATCGTGTATCTGCGACATGACAGTGAAAGCTGTACATCCACTAACCTCCACTCTTCAAATGCAAAAGTGTCTTGAGTGTAGTGGAGGAGGTTTTTTCGAGAGGGAGTTCAATTGTTTAGCTTCTAATCTTGCAAATGATCTTCCCCCGTGTTGCATTCTTTTGACCCATAGTGCCTTTAGAGTGAGTTAAGAATGAATCTAAAGGTTGGCCTGGGGAGTATATTTGCTAACGATGTTCCGGTAGGAAGTGCAGTGCCTTTTAAGAATATGAAAGGTTAAGCACAAGGTTTTGCACATTATTTCCAGTTGCAATAAATTTGTGGTATTTCAAACCTATGAGTTGGGGTCTCAGGCTTTTTCATTGAGGGTAAACCTGGGCGCTTTATTTTGGATTATTTGGAGTGGCTGTCATTGGTATTTATTTAAAAGTACTTACTCAGGTTCCTCAAGTGATTCTACTTGCGCTGACACACTATGGTAATGGTACTCAAACACCAACATTTATTCTTTCTAAATATGGCAGCATAGGGTTAATGTGGCCCCAACCTGTAAACCCCATATGTGCCACATTTAATTAACACGCCTTCATACAAGATCTATGTTAATGTTACAATGTTTAATGAATAGTATAATTCATCCTGAAAATTCCTCTGAATCCTTGAAAGTTCTTCAAATGGATTCTACAAATTTGATACATCCACACAATACACGAAATCAATGCCACATTTTGCAAATTTGATACATCTATACAATACACAACAATAAAGCTGACACATGTTACGCTTAGAGGTCACAATACATCCCCTGTGGCCTCTAGCAAGCTCTCCCCAGGCTATATAAATCTTTTTGACTAATACATTAATTAATCATAATCTTGATACCATATCTGTAATACACACAAAAAGAAAAAAGAAAAAGAAAATCCTCATTAACGGCAAGTTTTAACCTAGCACCTACGATATGTGCATTCCACCAGCTCTACGCGCTAGGCCCAAAATTGTTATTGAATTTCCATTTAGTACATAATTAATTTTCAAATCTTTTGAAAACACAATTCGTAATATTCATAATCCATCAATTTATTCTCTGTAGATCAAATCCTAGCTGAACAGTCAACACCTGCTTCGACGTACAACGTCTTTCTCAAGGCTGTTTGTACATTAAATGAGTCAGTTCACATTATTGTCATGCAAAAACAAATATTAAAGAAACCATACATAATCATACAAAATATGTGACATTAAACACCATGCCAAAGCACATGAAATAGATAAGTACATACCAGTGATGGGAGTTGGGGCCGGGGGTTGTAGAATGAAACAGAGTAGACATTTAAACATTTTTAGTTCATTTCCTCATTTCCATGCACATATTTAGGTCAGAACTATAATACTCTGGTAGTGCGTGACCCGTCATGCCATTTCCTGTGCGTGTCCCGTCATGCCATTTCCTGTCCCAAATTAAGGTGGCATGCTTCAAAATATTGCGTGAGTATCCTAAATGTTTACCACAAAGTTTTTGATCAATATATTATTTAACACTATTAGTTTGTTGGGTGTCTGTATAGTGCCATACGCAGGGTGATTGTGCACACACTAATGTTACAGTATACTGGTTGGATTGTGTCCATTGTCAAGTGCAAGGGGAACATGCATGACTGCATGGTAGCTATACCCCATTTGTGATATCATCTTAATAATACTTGATGGGCTTGCTCACCTAAGGTTTCTCATTGGATGCAACCTCAAATAAATCAGGTGCAAAATCCATGAATATTTGCATAACAGAGTTGAAATCCAATATTAAATCCATTGATTGAGGGATAGATATCAAAGCATACCGTCTACTTGAGGGATAGCGACTCGCCTCCTGAATGATTATTTAGCTGCTGGTCAACTGTCCCAAAAAGTATTTAAATCTCAAAATATATCTGGCACCAGCAATAATTAAAATAGCCCATTAGTTAAATGGGGTAATAAGGAGTAACTACTGAAAATTAAATTCATTTGTAACCAAATTCGTTTGGAGCCAAAAGGCGGAGCATTAGCCCTCTAAATCATATGCTTGTAAACTTACTGTTGCCAATGAAGGTGGCCTGTTCGGAATCACCCACGCAGTCCACATGCTGTCACATTGTGCTGCCATTACTGTTATTGTCATATAGATGGATGACATGCCCGTAGCACGATGACATCACCTGCTTCACGTGCGCAATGCACATTGGGAAATGTGGTCCAGAAAAACTGCGTCATACTGTCCGCATAACAGTCCTCAACCAGTCCTTATAAGCATGGTAATAGAAAGAGAACTACTATTTGGTTGATTCTGAAAACCTATGTTTATAGTAATGGAAAAATATGACCAACTAACCTCTTCAGGTCATTGTAAGGTATACTGATAGCCATAGTCATAAAAAGAAAACTAAATAGTCCTCTTCCAATCCTTATGACAATGGTCATAAAAGAGGACTACTCTTTGGTTTTGTAATGATTTAACAAATCTCAAGTTGAGCATCGATCCACAATCAAAATGCATATTGTTCAATTGCTAGGGATAATCACTCCCTAAATGATATTATTTGAGAAAAATAATATGGCATATATCTAAACAACCCTCATATTAGAAACTCGTAAGTTCGAAATTGAATTCTCAATTTTTTACTGACCAAACTAACACCCAATAAACATTCAATGAGCATTCATCATGAACACCTTCGTACTATCCAACATTTCTAGATCACTTAAAAGTGCATTCTCAATGGTAAATGCCCAAATCTACATTGATTAATTAAGAAGATGATCATGGGCACCTATTGATTTCCAGTCTGGGCCAGTGCTTTCAAAAGTCAATTTAAATCCACTATTATTGCCTTCATAATCCATCACTGAGTTGTAAACCTCCCTTTTCAACATTTTCCTCAGGACCTAAAACAGTGGCAGTGCCCTGTGAATGAAATTGGGGCACTTTTGTGGGTGTCTGCACCTTGTAATACAAGTTGAGAGCTTCAGTGCAAGGGTGTGCCCTGTGAAAAATGTAAATAACTTTATTGGCTGGCTGTACATTGTGGGAAAACCTGTGCATTTTAAGAAGTGGCTGCGAGCTGTGGCAGAACCAGAGCAATTCAAGGTGAGGTTCCATTCTGTGAAAAAACTGAGAACTTTAGTTGGTGGCTATGTCTAGTGGGAGAACCTGAGGACATTAAAGGGGGACAGTACCCTGTGAGATAACCTGATAACAATAAGAGTTAGCATTGTCTTCAAGGAGAACCTAGAATCCTTAAGGGGAGGCTGCACCCTGTGGGAGAAACTGAGATCCTTGTGGGTGGATGCATCTTGTGACGCGACCTGAGACAGTAAGTGGGTGCATGTGCCCTGTGAGTGAACCTGAGACACATAAAGTGTGTTTTTGCCCTGTGAGAACCCGAAAATCTTAGTTGTGGCTGCACACTGTAAAATAATCCAGAGCAATGTAGTGGGTGGCTACACCCTTCGAGAGAACCTAAGAATCTTAAGTGGAAGCTAAATCCAGTGGATGAACCTGTGATCTTTTAATGGTGGCTGCACTGTTTAAGAGAACATGACAACTTAGAAAGTGAAAGAATCATCATGATACAAAACAAGGATTAAAGAAACATTACTTGCACAAAAGACAATGACGTGTGTAACACAAAGGGCCTCATTACGACCCTGGCTGAATGGGTTAACGGGTGCCGCCAATGATGGTGGACCCGATAAACCCATTCCGCCTCATAACGAGGTTCCCTCGCGGGACCCAATGTGGACGTCTGGTTTTACCAGACGTCCTTACCAGGTCCCACGAGGGGACCAAGGAGCTAACAACGGGCCGGTCTTAATCAACCCGTTGTTAGTTCCCTACACCCATTCCCATTGAGCCCTATGGTGGCTCAAATGGGAATGGGGAAGGCCCGGGTTCCCTGAAGGAGGAATTACCGGGCCCTCCAAACTCAGAATGGCCCGGTAATTCCCCATTCAGGGAGACCGGACCTGGTTTTGGTGGCAGCCATGCCCTTATTAAGGGCATGGCTACCGCCAAAGTCGTAATGAGGCCCAATATCTGGTAAGTGTCTCTCGCTCCATACTACAGATATCTGTTTCCTAACCACATGTGCCATGAAACAACCTAGCTCTACTTTCCAGTGTTTTACATAATTTTCAACATCCAAGATGGTGTGTTGGCAATTAATAGCTGTCAGGCCATAGTCTTCTGCAATTAAGTGATTGTTGGTTTTTATAAAGGTCAATTGCCCAACAACATGCTTCTCTTGCAGTTATACAAAATGGCCCTGGTCATAATAAAAAATCTCAGGTTGCATTGGCAGGGGAGCAGCTTAGCTATTCAGCCGCAACCCACACAAGTCTCTTATTTATTTTATTTATTTCATTTATAAAGCACACTAGCAACCTGGAGGTATTGAGGCACTGTTGCAAGTACAAGTCAAGGATGCGTAGTTTGTCATACAGTTAGCAGAATTACATAGCAAGTCAAAGAAGCGTAGTTTGTCAAATAGTTAGCAGGAGTTACATCAGTATGAGAGAAATAGATCAGTTACAAAGAAAAGAAGTAGTCTGTCTGACCAGATGGATCAATTGTTGTACCAGTAATGTAATAGCAAAACAAAAGAGGGAATGGCAAGAAGGTTTAGAATGAATCTTAAAGTTTGGCATTGCTCTGGGAAACCCTCCAGGTCATCTTTCTTCACCTGCCAAGCCATTACAAAAGGGGAACCACCATATGCAAACCAGGCTTAGTTGCACCCCAAAAGGGTAGCCCAGCCTGAACTGCTTGGTCACAATCATTCCCAAACATGTTTCACCCTTAGTACTGTAACAGGTCATCATGTCTTCCCATGAGTGAAGTTTCTGTCAGATAGACATCATGCATCTGTGTGGCTGATGATCTGCTTTCTGTTCCTGTTGATGACCCATTTCTATTCAAGATGCCCCAGTCACTGAAAAAGGTCACCCACACATTCTCCTCCCTCCCATGATGCACCCAAACTGCTCAAATATTTTTCAAAATGTGTCAGTTAAGCACTGACCATTGAAGTTGTCAACAACTTGAGCGGAACATTTCTGGTGTACTTGGCAAAGTTTGGGGTGGCTGATGTTCTGCCTGCTGCCTGTATTCGTTCTCCAATTGATGTTACAAGGGTTGCAGAAACGTATCCTTGCACATTCACACACTGCCTCCTCCTTGTAATTCTTGGTGCATCTCCTCTTCCCCCCGAGAAATGTGGATGAAAAAAGGCCAGTTTTATTTTGAAACTGGGAGACATAGAGAAAGCCAGCAAGTACTGAATTCTACTTTATAATCAGGCTGCCCATGTGTCACTGGTGGAGGTTGTAATCAGGTCCCTCATAACGTTTGTCACATCAGCATCACCTGGCAATGCATGGGCCCTTGTTACACCTGGAGAACTACACTCGGGGATGAATTGTGTAATGGTAATTGAATGCTACCTTGAATTGACCATTTGCAATTCCGCATTTGTATTTTTTTGAAGAACAAAGAGGACATTTTCAATCAGAAATGGCTTAAATGAACTAATTTACAGATGGAGCAGTATTCCCAGTCAGAGGGCTTGTACGAAAGAACATGGTGAGAACAAGTGGTCAGCCATTTTATGAGGGTGTGAACAAAGTGGATCATAGGCCGGTGACAAAACAAATCGAAAAAACAAAACAACATAAATACAATAAACAGGGGATTTTTTTACAAAATTATTATTAACCATTGGGGGGAAATTCCCTCAAAATAAAAGACTAAATCATGGCTTCATTATAAGCGTTGCAGTAAGGCAACAACGGCGCCGATAGTGCTATCGGTGCCATTCTTACCTTGCCGCAACATTACGAGTTCTGCTCGTGGGGGCCGCTCTGCACGCCTGGTCAGACCACACTTGCAGAGCGCCACCCGCGAGCACTACCGGATGGTAGCAACAGCCCCGTTATTAACCGGACCGTTGTTACCATCCTCTCCATTCCTGTTGAGCCCTATGGGGGCTCAAATGGGAATGGGGACGTACCGGGTCCAGGTCCCACAAATAGGAATTACCAGGCCCGCAGAGGTCGGAATGGCCCGGTAATTCCCATTTTTCGGGACACAGACTGGAGTTTGGGGCTAGGCATGCTGGTAAAAACGGCATGGGTACCGCCAAACACGTAATGAGGTCCATGTGTATGTAAACAAACATTGCCAACACCAACAGTTTTGGCTTTTGTGTAGGAATGGGAAATAATGGGAAAGGCAATTCCCAGGCACTGACACAGTGGTATCCACTGGCCAGCAATGGTACCAGCTGCAAAATGGTGTGAGTACCTGGCATATAATAGCAGTGCCTGGCAAATGCCAAATACTTATACACAAGCCAAAGCTGTTGGCTCTGCCCAAGTCTGATTTTAACCAGACTTCAGTGGACGACACTCGTTGTGCTTAAAAATCCAGTGGCTGAAGGCAGACCTGGACAACACAGTTTTATGTATCTGTGTATGTCGGGGTAGGGGTTTAAGAGGTGGGGAATAAGGAGTGAGGGTGTTGGCTAGGAGTGGACGGAGGACAGCCAATTTAAAAATAAAAATGCCATTTATGATGGCCAAATATGCACAAAGTGCACACGTTTAAAAAGATGTCTATACAAACACGTAGAACCACACCCAAAATTCCAGTTGCCCAGTATTTAAGAAGAGATGTTTTCATGATGGTAGAAACACAGGTTTTCACTGCCTCCACAGTTTAAAAGGAGACCTTCATATAATGGGCAAATTGCGTAATACTGGGCTGTTTTGAACGCATAGTAGGTTTTTTCTCTCAGCCTGCTCATGATGAATTAAAGGCCCTTGGCTTCTGTAGCATGTGTTTCCACTGCCAATGATAAACACACATCCTTTATGAGAATCATTTAAATAACCGCACGTCCATACGTCTTAGAATAGTGAGTAAATTGCAAGTATGTACCTATTAATACAAATGACTGTCTTCATGTTAGGTTTACTCTGCTGCATATTAAGGAACGTGTGCTGGTGGTTGTTAACCAAACTGCCTTCCACAACAACACAACAAAGAAAAAAAAGTGATGCTCTGATCAACGATCAACAGCATAGACAAATAGCAGCCGCTAAACCAGCGTAATCTGCAGCCTCTATTGTGTGCAGAGCAATAGAGAGCAGCAGCGTACAGTGCTGAGTCAATATTTACCCCGGATCGGAATTTAGTTCAAGCAGAGAAAGAAATGTGCAGCGCTTGTAAAAGGGCCGCGGGGACCTTTTCGCTGCCATTTTATTATCCAATCAAGTTCACCCACGTTCAGGAACAGCATATTGCCATATATGGCAAGGCTTGTCCATGTGAACAACCAGCAACTCACGTGGTTGTGTTTACTATTGTGAACGGCAGTATCAGGAAATGGTTTCAGGAAGGAACAACTCGCATTGTTACATTGCCCAACCACACGGACGGAAAGGCATGCTTCCTGCATGATGTCATACATTTCTCTTGGATGGTGTCGCTGTCCCGATTGTCAAACTTTGTAACTTTTAACCTTGTTGTGTTACCATGCCTTTGAAATGTGTAGGCATGTTGTGAAAGCTCATTGCGGAATTTACATTTTTAACAATGTTTCCGTGTTTTATTTTTAAAATGGACATCCCTGCACGTGCTTTAAAGACGGCTACTCTGGCGTATGCTGTTCTGTTAAAGCAAATGGCAGAATAGTTGTATACAATCGTTGAAGTGGCTTCCAACATTCCAATAAAATACATACAACTAGCTTGTGCACTACTCATAATTTGTTGCTACGTAGCCCTACTTTTTAAAAGAGTGGTACAATTCAACTACAGTCCTGGCGTTATCCTGTCAGGAAATGTATTATTGTTCATTCATGTAATGATTCTTCTGTAGTACTGTTTGCTATCAATTCAGCAAGGAAGTATTGCACAAGCAACACAAAGCTTTCAATTTGGCATTACTGGAAGTTGCACCCGTGACCAGTGTGATCCATTTGGCTGCCAGTACAACAACTGGGTCACATAGCATAGTTGTCACGTGTGACACCATGAGCCGGCCCTGGCTTTCCACTTTGTATGCTAGATCTTGTAGGCTCATAGGTATGTCACGCTCACCTGATTTTGCTTGGTGGGGGCTGGGGGTGAGCAACAGAGATTCAGGTAGGCCATCTCTTGAAATGAGCGAACAAGACACATGCCATCGGGTGACAAGTCGGTGAAGGAGCAGGGCAGCTGGGAATCCCTGAGGACAGCTCGTGGTATAGGCACACTCACTTTATTGTGTTGGAAGGGAGCACAGAGATTCAGTGAGGCAGGTGACACACGTGCCAGTGTCCATCTCGTGAAGTGAATGTACAAGACACCTGCCATCGGGTGACACCTGAACGGAAGAGCAGGAGGAGCTGCTAATCCATATATTATGTGAGGGGTACGCATGCATGATTTTTCGGAGAGGGGGGAGCAGAGAGTTAGGGAGGTGGGTGACATGCTAGTCAGTGCCTGTTGAAGTGAGTAGAGGGGACATGTGCAAAAGGGTGACACGTGGAACAATGAAAAGAAGTAATCAGGAATCCTTGAGGGCAGCGCTAGAGAGGCTTGCACCCTTGATTTTGCTGGGAAGGAGCAGCAGAGATTTGAGGAGGCAGTGACAACCGAGTTAGTTTCTTTCTCTTGCAGTGAGTGGACAAAACAAATGTCACCGACAGAAACATGGGAGGATGAGCAGGATCAAACAGGAATCACTTCATACAATTCGTGGGAGAGGCGTGCAGACCTGATTTTGTTTCGATTGAGCATTAGAGGTTCAGGGGGTTATGTGGCACACCAATCCTTGTCCTAACCCCTAAAGTTAGTGGATGAGGCACATGTCATCAAGTGACACCTGTAAGGATAAGTAGAAGGAGTCAGCGATTACGTGGGAGGCACACACACACCTGATGGATGGGAACAACATTGATGTAGGGTTGCAGCGCGTGACCCACATTTGGAACCATTTTGGACAACAAGTCATGATTCAGAAGCAGGGGAATACATACTGTTTGTGGTCTTTTCACTACTATTGTTGAACTTGCTGTGTGCACTGGGGATACCTGAATTGCAAGTGGTCAATTGAGGGTATCAAGCAGCTCATGGTCTACACCTTGTCACTAGTCTCTCTAAGGTAAATGTGCCAGCACAAGTAAATGGATGGATGTTGCGCCACGACAGTGGTCATCCACTGAGACCAACAGAAGAGATTGCACTTTTAGTTCCATTTACCAGCTGAGGAGCAGAAAGGGATGGTGTGTATACCTTACCTACTTAAGATTAGAGAAGTTCATTCTCTAATAATTTGTAGAAAACCCTGGGTTCCTGCACCTTATGGGAAAACTCAATCACTGCTAGAAAATTCCCAGCCAACATATTTTATTGCACAAATCTATAGCAGAATGGTACAATGACATAATGGATCTGCGTTAGGGGACACTAAACCAGTCAATGGAGCAACAAGTCCACTTCATCATGGGCACATGGACCAGTAGTCACAGCATTAACTACATTGCTGTCACAGCACATTGAGTGGCCTCTCCTTCCTTCAGAAGCCAATAGAGGTCTCAGAGTAATTCAAGAGGGCAAAAGGTATGTGCAGTTCCACACCAGATAATGTTGTGCATGCAAGGGTTTTCAGGACAGAACCCACCACAGAGTTGACATCTGTGTGACAGTTGAGGAGGTGGAGGTACATTGGCTATATCCTTGTAGTTTGCATTTCGTCTTTGTTTCAGCAGACAACACATCATATATCCGTGATGCCTTCTGAACTGGCAGTATAATGTGGATCCCCTGCTTTGTGCATGTCATTTACATCATGGTCACATGCTACATCAGCAATTGTGAGCCTGTTAAATACATTGTTGCAGTGGCTCCCATTTTGGCTGACCTTACCATGCCGGAAATGCACTGTGCCAACTGCAAGTGTGCCAAAATGTGCCACTGAACATCACAGGTTAATGCAATGCTTACAACAGAGCTCCTGATGGGGCATTTATAAATGTTTTTAATTGTGTTATTGGCAGATGCTTTCTAATGTCTGCTCAGAACGATCACATTTTGATGGGGCCACCACGTGAGTTAGACATTACAACGCATCCCTAAGTGAGGTTCTCCCTTCGGCGTACCTGCTTGAGCTCAACCTGAACAACAGGACATGGCCCCATACCTTGACATGTGATGTAGATTCTGCATCACATGTCAAATCTGCCATACTCGCAGGTGAGGGAGAGTCCCCGTGAGGCCAGTTCCTCTCCAGTGACTGTGTCATTTCTATTCCTCCTGCACAATGCACTACAGGAGGGAAGGGTTGCGATGATCTAAACGTCATCACGAGTTGCTCAGCACCACTCAGGGCCCTCCTTCCCACGGCTAATCACCTACCTGCAATACAGGCAGTATGCTTTAGGGTAACGCATTTGTCTTGCAAGCAAGACAACGCAGAGCAACACAGGTTTGAATCCTGATCCCGTGCTTAGAAACCACTTGTGGTAGTAAGCTTGTTATAAATGAACATTTATAATAATAATAATAATGTCCCTCAGGCCACATGATATAGTGCACAAGGTTCTGCCCAAAGCTGTGTGATGTCCATAGTGCACCACCTCCAACCACTTGATGGCATGAACACCAGAAAAGTGGACTGCTTCTGGCCACAGTTGCTGGTACCACATATGCCTAAGGGTATGCTGGCAGAATTTTCTCCAAGGCATGCTCAATGTCCCATATTTGATTCACATCCACACTGGAACATGCTAAGACTCTTGTCCTCACACATTCTGAAGGTAGCACTGGTGGCTGCATGATCAGTAGAAGCCTCCAATGATACATGTGCCTGGTGCACCCTCCTATGCCACTGGCACACATGCTTTCTCCTTGCTGTCACAACTAGGATCTGCCCTCATTACCCCCTCCCTTCTTCTCTCACTTGACACTCTTCCCACAACCCTCGACAATCCAGAGGACCTCATGCTACTCCATCAGATGGTCTGCCCTGATGCCACATTAAAACAGCCCCTCACCCATGCCCCTGTAAACTGTATAGAGGGGTGAGGTCATCACTCTCTGGGGCTCCTACTGGGCATGGCTGTCTCACTTAGCCACAGCAGGAACAGGAAAATATTCCTTCCCCTCCGCCTCTTCCTCTACTTGCCCCTTGCCCCTTGGCCATAGGTAGGTCCTCCTCCTGGTTGGCCCTTCCCCGATCCTCTTTGAGACAATACCTCCCTCTCCCTTGCCACAGCAGCACCCTTGCCCTTTTGGCTGGAAACCACTTCCTCCTTCCTTTGGTAGACCCCCACCCAGTCAGAATCTGTCATAAACACCTGCCCAAGGGTGCTTGATGTTGCTAGCTCCCCTCCCACCTGAGGATCATGCCCTTATGCTCCTCTAAGCCTCTATAAAGGCATTCACATGCCGATCTGCCTCCCATGCCTCTGTGAATGTATCCACTTGAGGCCCTCCCTCCCCTGACTCTATGTTGCCCAACACTGGGACCCCTCTCCCTCTCCTTAAACTTTTAATAAAACCTCAGCCTCCCCTTTACATTACGAGGATTGGCAAGGCGGAGCGGTCTGACCACATGAACCTGCACCTAAAAAGAGCATGAGTTTCCCCCTCTTCAATAATCAGGGGAATCCTCCTCCTCCTCCTCCTGCAAAGAGAAATGCATCTTCATCTTAACCTCTTCTCCAGGATTTTTCCCCTTCATTGCTACCCCCAGATTTGCAGCATGCATGCTATTCCTTGAATGGCAATAGTGAGAACCGTATTTCTCCATGCTCAATCTAAGAACCCAAATGTGTGTAGCCCAAGAACCAGAGAGAACAGACCATAACCCCAAGTGAGCCACATGAGCAAACAAAGGACTAATGTCCTCCTATTTGATAAATTGCCTACTGCTTTGCCTTCTTTACTGATAGATTAGAAAAAGTTGGCTAAGCCCCTTATTCCACGAGAACCCCCTCAGAGACGAATCTGCAATTGAGATGTAAATAAAAGATGTTGGTGCCAGGCACCGCACAACCTTCTTTCTGTCAAATGTGTTTGAAAAAAACAGGAAAAGGCACATCTACTCCACTTTGTGTCACTCCTGTCTCAAATTTGAAGCAAATCAGTCCAGAGGTTTAGGGATGACACCTGTTCAGTACATGTTCACTATGGGAAAACAATGCACAAGTAAAAACGCCCTTTTAAGTTAAACAAGGCAACATTTATGAACAATAACATTTCCAGTGTATATTGGGTTATGCATATATATTCGTGTTTTACCCAACCAGTTCGATAACCCCTATATTTGAGATTCAGTTTGGTCGTGCTTCCATTGGCTGTTATTATTTCACGTTAGCAGGAAGCGACTAAAGATAGTTGTGCATTTTGTTCTGGGATCAGAGAGAATGTTACTGCTTTTGTGTTCACTCTTTATCTCCCTCCAAGGGAGAGCTGCAAATTCCCTATTTTTAGATCCTGCAGCATAAGAAGCGTGTGAACAGCACTGGGGCGTAATGCGGGTCATCCAGTGAGTGGACACTAGTGTTTACATTGTCAAACTGTCTGAAAATAGCATGGGTTCAAAGACCTAGGTCAATTAATATGATATGATTTAGTTCAGAGGTAGTAAGGCAAATTTATAACTCATTTCATTATTACTTGAAAATTTGTATATACGATGAATTGGTGTTCAATTCCAGTAGTGACACAGAACATCTGTGACTGCACACCTCAAGCCTAACCTTGCTAGTTCAGCTGTGATAACCGCACACATTTGTACCACTGCACGATGACCATGATATGCACCAGTCACACTTTTCTAGTGGTGAGAGCTGCATGTTGCTCCACCATACACCTGGCTAGAACCTGCAGCATTGACTATTTCAGCATTAATATCCTTTCACAGGTCCGTTGAAGAACCTCAGTCCTGACCTGCAGCACCACTTGTACTCCAGATGCACTTCAGACTGGCCTCTGCTGCTACCCTCATTGCCCTTTCTTGTATCACTCTGATTGGAGAGAATGTATCTTTCTTTTCAACTGAAGACTGAAAAACAAATGTGTTGTTATCATATCAAAGCTAATAACGCCAAGACTCAAGCTAGCTAATTTAAACTCAACTAAAGCTTTGCGGTCTTAGTAGGCGAGTCACGAAACAACCTGTTGTGAAGGGTTAACAGACTTATGAAGAGTATTTCTATACAAATAATTCAACTGTGAGTTCTGCGAAACCTCAGCTCTGCTGTCCATACACTTAAATGATGGTGGCAAGCATGATGGATAGATGTACTGTCTGAAGGCAGACTTTCCAAGATCTCTGTAACGCAAGGGATTGGTCCGCTGCCGAAAGACTAAGGGCCTCATTCTGAGGTGGGCGGTAAGGGTTAACGGTCAACGGTAAGGAGACCGATGCGGTTAAATCCTTACCGCCCAGTTCCGAGGTCCCTTAGCGGGACCCACAAAGGATGTGTTGTCTGACCACACGTCCTTTGCAGGTCCCGCTAAGGGACCAGGGCGCTAATTACGGGCCCGCTATTTGCAGGCCCGTAATTAGGGCCTTCCCCATTCCCATTGAGCCCTATTGGGGCTCAAATGGGAATGGGGAATGGTTGGTTGAATGGGGACTTACTGGGTCCGCACAGGTTGGATTGTCCCGGTAAATCCCCATTCAACCAGACCGGACCCGGTTTTGGAGGCATCCATGGCGCTAATAGCTACCTCCAAACTCGGAATGAGGCCCAAAGGTTTTTTCAAAAGTATAAACTCACTATTGGCTTGCTGCATGATTACAGTAGGGGTAAACCATGTGCATATCAGGCTTTGTTCCATCTCACGAGGGAATTACTAGGTCACGTCCCTTCTGTGCAAGTTCTCTCCTTGTTGAGTTTCTGCATTGAGCCCCTTTACCCAGCAACTTTGGGATCCTTGTCAGGAAATAGCTGCTTCACTGAGGAAGACTTCAGCAAATCTAATGAGTGATAGTTTTCCCCTTCTTTAATTGGACTGAAAAAAAAAATATTTTATGGTTGCCCAGGGCCATTCCAGTGGGTATGGGTATGAAATGGTCCAAACCTCCTATCCACTACTGCTTACCTATGCTGAAGATTGAGTCTGGATTATACCTGCTACTTCGAGGACAATGTTGTTGCTTGAAACCTAAACCTGTACAAATATGTGTAATATGGATGGCAGCTGTCCTTTACAGCCTGAGTCATGCAGTGTTGTGTAAACTGAGGGATATATTTTCTATAACTCTCTTAAATAAGTCATGGGCCTGTGATAACGTCTTCATCTGTGAACAGCATTGAGACTGTAAGATTTGTGTGGCTTTAGAGATAGCCTTGATGTTTAAGTGATGAGCCACGTGTGTGAGCCCTAAACATGTGAGATCTGTGTGATCTAGTGGATAGCTGTGATGTCTGAGGCCTTAACCTATAAGGTGTGTTTAATGCCATGTATACGTCCGCTGTAACTTTATGATCTGTGAAAGCTGTAAGATAGTTGTCTCTCGACTCTGAATCTGTAAACCAAATGTATCCCGTAGCCAGAGCCAGTAGGATCGATGCGTTTACAAGGCTAGACCTTCTCGCCGAGTTTATAGGTTTGCTCTTATGTGAATGGTAGGTTTGGTGTGTGTGTGAGTGTGTGTGTGTGCGCGCGAGCACACACATGCATGTGCACACCCACATGCATCCATGTTTGTATGTGCAGGTCTGATTGACTTTGTAAAATGAGAATATATTTGTACACCTCTTTGTGCACATGTGTGTGTGCCTATTTGCTGCTACTGCATGATGGAAATTGAGTTCAGAAATGCAAATCACAGGCTTAACATTTTTTTATTTCAGGATGATATTTCAATTGTCTGAATTGCATTAAACCTAATAGCTAACATACATTAACATAATTAATCCAATCCCAGTAACATGTCCCATGTCCTTAACATTTAGTGCACATGAGTCTATATGGAAATAACCGGAATACAAATTTTAAATGCATCAGGCTCTGTTTCAATTGAAAAATCAACGTGCAAGCTAGATTCCTGCCAGCTGATGAAAATATGAAATTCTGCTCTGCTGAAAAAAACCATTGTGGTAGCAAAGGAAGTGAAAGGAAGATATGTAACATGTGTTGTTATTTCAATGGGAAAAAACACAGAGCAGATTGGATGATGTGGGTGGATCTAGATAGGAGGTATTTTCTTTGAGTGGCAGAAAGGAGTAATAAAAGGACTTGAGTAGGTGTAGCTGGGTCAGACATCCTCGAATGCTGGGCGAGACGAGCTGCCTGGCAGACATCCTGGGACACTGTGCTGAGAGGGACTATGAATTGCAGGACAGAGTTCAGTGCTGGCAAGCCTCATGGTGCTGTGGCAGTTATCTGTGGCCGACCCTGAGGGGATTCCCACGTTCAGCTGAGACAGAAATATTGGCAACTTTGGGGTAAATGCAGGTGACAAGTGAGAGGGTTGGAGTGCCTGTTGATCAGTTAGTCAGTGAAATAGGTCATGTCATTGTAGGTGCTGGCAATGTTAAAAGTGCATGCATTTTCTGTTTTGCTCATTTTTTTTCACAAAGTATAATTCTTGCCAAGTTCTACGCTTCCAAGGTCGGATCGGTAAGACTGGGCAAAGCTCATTCTCTTTCTGAAATGTGCCATTGCTCATTGTAATACACGTGTGCTGAAAAATCTGACCATGTAGAATTGTTGCCATGTGTAATTTCATCGGTTACTATAAAAACAAAATATCCTAAAATCACTTAGTATTCTGGTAAGTTTTTGCAGCAATTGGTCATTTTATTTGATTTGCACAAACAGATAGGTGCACGATGATGAATGTTTCCAAGTGAGATGACTGCTGTGAACTATCTAGTTAGAGAGTGAATTAATGAATGAATGCGTGTTGTTTCAATTTTTTGTTTATGATTTTGCAATTAAGCCAAAAGGGCATACTACAGCATTGTAAATAAAATGTAGTGAGGTCAGGAGGCATCAGTTACCATCCAGAGTGTACCGAGTCCAGCATCTTGTTAGAGGAAGTACCCTGGTAAAAAACTGTTCTTAGGCAATATTCTGAAGTTAGTCTCACAAATGTAAAAAGAAACACCCCTACAATTACCACAAGAGATACTACCACCATAAAATACCACAGAATTAGGTATAACCCCAAAATATATCCGACAGCACACACACATGCATTCATGTTTGTGTGTGCAGGTCTGATTGTGTAACGCTCACCTGATTCCCGCAGAGGCGCCGGTCTTGACTGGGTGAATGCCGTATCTTCAAAGGTGATGTGTAACACACGGTTGGCTCTTTGGGCTGGACCTCTGTGCACTGTATGTCTGACTCGAAGAGTAAGATGTCTGCAGATAGAAAATATGGGATTAATGAACTGGGGTTATTGGGTGCCTCTCTCCTCTTCCCTTTCTCTTCTCCTGTAGAACCCCAAAGGTTAACACCCTCACCTTAGGTAAGTGAACGCCGAGCTCTCCATCTGCCTCGGGGCAGGGTGCCGTAACCAGTTTCTTCACTGGATAAGGGTGCAGGCCTCAGAGGACTGCTGTCCGTCGTTAACTGCACGAACGGTAAGTTCTGGGCACTTCAAATGTCTTAAAAGTCTTTTGTAATGATATCTCTTGTTTTGCAGGGTTCCGGCGATGGCGGATGGCGGGCTGATGAGAGTTGAGGATCGAACCCGCGTGAGGAATAGAAGCGCCTGGAAGCACGTAAGTAAGCGCTTGTAGCCTGCTTCACGATGCGCACTAACTGTCCCTTTTATCTTGCAGGTACAAGTTCGGAGCTTTAGAGAAGCTGAAGGGTGCTGGAATACCCACTGGATTCGGCGTGGGAAGGAGTAATGGCACGTGAGTAATAAAGTTGGCCAATGTCTTTAAACGCACCTTCTTTTGTCTTTCAGATGCGGGATGCAGCGCCGAAGGCCTCCGGAGCGTGCGAAGAGCTGGTAAGCTTTTGTCTTTCAGATGCCGGAATGCAGTGCGAAGACCTCCGGAGCATGCGAAGAGTAGGTAAGCCTTTGTCTTTCAGATGCCGGAATGCAGCGCGAGGCGTTGGTGACAGCCGATGGACCAGGTAAGAGATGCGCTGCCACTGAAGACCGTAGTGCTAACCTGTTCTTTCTTTGTCTTTACAGGTGCTGCTGAAGACTGGATTCCAGGATGGTAAGCCTTTGTTCCCTTAGGCCCAGGATCAGAAGCAGAAGACACGATGAGCGTTCTGCTGCAGAGAATGCAGAATAACGCAAAGCAAGATTCATCCATCGGGTGTGGTTTAAATAGCCTCCTGTAGTGCTTAGGTATCTCCTTCCACAGCCACGCCTAAGAAAAGAGTTCCTGCTTTCCAGAAGAGTTCCAGTGTTCTGAACCTAGGGAGTGGCTCCTGCCCCACCCAACAGGAAAAGTAGTCCCAAACAGAAGAGGATCAGGGGTTCAACTGGCAGGTAAGTAAGCAGCATGGTCTACTGCAGGTAAGTCCACCCAAGCATTATGAGCCCGGCGCTTCCAGCGCTGGGACTGGGCATCTTTATGAGCCTGGTGCCACTGGCGCCAGGACAGGGTCCAAAAGGTCCCAATTGGGACTGGCTGGCACTCGGAACCGGGGTTATGGGTCTGCTTCCAAGGGAGTCGGGCAAGTCCTGATCTTTTGGAAGCAGAGATCATGACAGCACCCCCCCTCAAGGCCCCTCCCAAACCGGGCTTCTCCGGGGGTTTGGGCTTGTTAGGAAATGTTCGATGAAATCTTTTGATTAGACGAGGCGCGTGGACATATTCTGCAGGTTCCCAGGATCTTTCTTGGGGACCGTAGCCTTTCCAGTCAATCAGGTAAAATAGTTTAGATTTGGAGATCTTGGAATCCAGGATGCTTTTGACTTCAAACTCGAGTTCTCCATCAACTAGAATAGGTTTTGGAGATGTAGTTAGTCGGGTTTGAGGTTGCACAGGTTTTAATAGAGAGACGTGGAAGACCGGATGTATCTTCATGTGAGGGGGCAAGTCCAACTTGACCGCTACTGGATTTACTATGGTAGTGATGGAATAGGGACCAAGGTATCTTGGGTTAAATGTGCGTGGTCCTTTTAGAGGTAGATATTTGGTGGATAACCAGACTTGATCTTCTACTTGATATTGGGGGGCTTCCTTCCGATGTTGGTCTGCTCCTTTCTTGTATTGTTCTTTAGCCCTTTGAAGGTGAGAAACGGCTTCCTTAAAGGCTTGGGTGATTGTAGAATGCAGGTGGTCTACTGCTGGTGTTCCAAGATCTTGGAGTGGATCCAACTCCGAGGTTCGAGGGTGACTACCGTATAAAAGAAAAAACGGGGTCTTCCCAGTTCCCGAGTGGACAGAGTTATTGTAGGCATATTCGGCTATCCAAAGGATATCTTTCCAAGTTTTTTCAGTTTGTTGTAGCATGCAGCGCAAATACTGTTCCAGAGTTTGATTGGTCCTCTCGGTTTGCCCGTCGGTTTGAGGGTGGTGGCTGGTCGAAAGTCTCACATCAATTTGAGCCGACCGACAGCAACTTCGCCAAAAATGAGAAATAAATTGACTACCTCGATCCGAAATTAGAACTGAAGGAAAACCGTGCAGTCGGACGATGTTTTCGAGAAATTCTCGGGCCAGAGTTGCTGCTGTTGGTAAGCCTTTGAGTGGAATGAAATGCGCCATCTTGGAGAATAGGTCCACGATTACTAGGATCGTATTGTATCCGGAGCATGGAGGTAGATCGGTGATGAAGTCCATAGAAAGCGTATGCCAAGGGCGAGGCGGGATGTCAATAGGGCGTAAGAGGCCGGCTGGTTTTTCCTTTTGACTCTTGTTTTGGGCGCATACTCCACAGGACATTATAAAGTCTCTGATATCTTTTTTCCAAGACGGCCACCAGAAGTAGCGCTTGATCTTTTCAGAGGTCTTGGTCATACCAGGATGTCCTTCCATTAAAGAATCGTGATAACAAGAGATGACCTTTTTCTGTAAATCTGTGCTGGGCAGGTATAACCGTTCTTGGAAATATAATAGGTTGTCCTTCACCGTAAAGTCCTTTCCCTGCAGATGCCAATTCTGTATGTCTGCTGGAGTTAGCAGTAGCCTGGCTTTATCCTTAACTTCCTCTATGGATTGTGTGGCGATTACACCTAGAATTCTTTGTTCGGGAATGATAGGTACAGGTTTAGGATTGATCAAATGTTCTTCCACTCCCATCCGAGAAAGGGCATCAGCTTTACCGTTTTTTGTACCAGGTCGATAGGTAATTATGAAGTCAAACTCGGCAAAGAATAGTGCCCAACGGAGTTGCCTAGAGGATTGAGCTTTTGCGGTTTTCAAATATTGCAGGTTTCGGTGATCTGTAATCACAGTAACGGTGTGTCGGGCCCCCAGAAGATAATGCTGCCAAGCCTTAAAGGCGGACTTGATAGCTAGAAGTTCCTTATCAGTAATAGTGTAATTGATTTCAGGAGGCGAGAATTTGCGGGACCAAAATGCCACGGGATGCAACTGATTGGTTACTGGGTCCTTTTGTGATAGAACTGCCCCCATGGCAAGGCTCGAAGCATCAGTTTCAACGATGTAGGGGAGTTCTGGGCGAGGATGTTTTAAGATCGGTGCAGAGATAAATCTAGTCTTCAAATTCTGGAAAGCTTGTTCCGCCTCGGTAGACCATTCAAAACGTTTGTTTTTCTTTAACAAGGCGGTGATGGGCTGGACTATTCGAGAGAATTCGGGGATAAACCTGCGGTAAAAGTTAGCGAAGCCTAACATGCTTTGAACACCTTTTACGGAGGATGGCGATGGCCATTTGAGAATTGCATCGACCTTCTTTGAATCCATACGCACTCCGCTAGGTGATAATATGAATCCCAAGAATTCAACTTCAGTCACGTTGAAAACACATTTTTCCAACTTAGCGAAAAGTTTGTGTTGACGCAATCTCTCGAGGACCATTTTCACGTGTTTCCGATGTTCAGTTTCCGATGAAGAATAAACGAGGATGTCGTCAATGTAAACAACAACGCACACATCTATGAGCTCTCTGAGGACATCGTTCATAAAATATTGAAAGGCGGCCGGGGCATTGCAAAGTCCGAAGGGCATGACCTGATATTCAAATAGCCCATACTTGGTGCGGAAGGCCGTCTTCCATTCATCGCCCTATTTTACTCGTACCAAGTGGTAGGCTCCTCTAAGATCCAGCTTTGTATATATGCATGCTTTTCTGACTTGGTCCAGGAGTTCAGGGATCAAAGGTAACGGATATCTATTCTTAACGGTGATCTGGTTCAGGGCGCGATAATCTATACAAGTTCTAAGGTCCCCTTCCTTTTTTGGAACGAAGAACAAAGCTGAGGAAGCAGGGGACTTGGAAGGACGAATAAACCCATTCGCTAGGTATTGATCCAGGTATTGTCGGAGGTGAAGATTCTCAGGCTCGGTGAGGGCATAAATTCTACTACAAAGAGGAGTAGATCCAGGTATCAGGTCTATCTGGCAGTCATAAGACCTATGAGGAGGTAGAGAGTTAGCCTGATCCTTCCGGAAAACATCTTGGAATTCTAGGTATTCAGTAGGTAACTGAGGAGCCTCCGAGGAAATTGCTGCCAGTGCAACACCAGGTCGAGGGTGACAAGTGGAGACACATTCTGGAAACTGAACCGTTTTTGCTCGCCAATCGATCTGAGGATTGTGCTTCTCTAACCAAGGAATTCCTAGAATAATCTGGAACTGGGGGGCCTTGATCACATCGAACACAATCTTCTCATGGTGTCCATCTTGACTTACTAGCGTCACTTCTTGGGTGGTATGCGTTACTGGTCCGGAGGCTATCTCCGTACCATCCACCGTAGTAATGACGTCCTTTACAGCCTTTGGACAAAGAGTCAGATTCATCCTCAAAACCATTTCATGATCCACATAATTGCCGATGGCACCGCTGTCGACGTAAGCTTCAATCGCATGTAATCGATCCGGATGTTCAGGGCTAATGAGGACCATAGGTATCACGAAATGCGAGGTCACGGAACTGGTTTTAACGCTCGGCAAGAGGACTTCTATTCTTGTTGGGCGAGGTCGTTTCCCTGCTCAGAGTTTGTGACCCTGGTAACTGCAGCTCCTACTGCCTTCTTGGCTGGTTTCACAGGACAGTCTCGAAGAAAGTGCCCCGAGTTTCCGCAATAGAGGCATAATTGCAGCTGTTTTCTCCTTTCCCGCTCCTTTTGTGTTAGTGGTCCTTTCAGGCCCCCTATTTGCATGGGTTCCCCGGAGTCTACTCCTTTGATAGGAGTTGGTGGTTTGGAAAATACTCGAGCATCAAACTTGGAACGATCGGCCTTCCTGTTCTGCAGTCTGTGGTCAATTTGAACGACTAAGTCAATATAGTCCGAACAGTCTTGCGGGGGATTCACTACTTGGGCTAACACATCTTTGAGCTCTCCACGTAGACCTCTATAAAACAGCGTAATCCTTTTGTCCTCAGGCCATCGAGTTTCCACTATCAGTCTGTTGAAAGACGCAATATAAGCCAAAAGGTCTTGATTACCCTGTCGCAATGAAAGGAGCTCATTGTCCAAGGCCTGCCCCTGTGAATGTCTTGCAAACAGTTTTTCCATACTGAGCTGAAAAGCTCGAAAATCATGGAGAACCGGATCATCTTGATTAACTAGAGGGATCGACCAGTCTGCCGCATTGCCACTAAGGTACGAAAGCACGAAAGCTACCTTAGCTTGATCAGTTGGAAAGGCTGCTGGCCGGCATAAGAAGTGCAACCGGCACTGATTAATAAATACTGCAAACCTCTTTGGGTCACCAGAAAATCGTTCGGGCGGAGCCAGAGGTACATTCCCAGGTAGGTTGATCTGCACTGGGTTCGTAGAGGATGTTGAAGGAAGATTTGCCCCTGATGCGGGTAACGGAGTTTGTCCGGCTTGTGACTGTAGCAATTGTCTAGCGAGATCGTGGCTTGCGCGCACAGCAAATGGCCGCCTGAAGGGAGAGCTCCGGCTCGGCCAAAAATCCTTTTTCTAAACATCCTTCCTGGACCGTTCGACACAAGTTGGAGGAGAAGATTCCGGTGGCGAGGGGTCTCCTGCACACACCCTCCAAAAATCGGACAAAACCGCAGCTGGACTGCCGAGATATCCGAATCGGAAGAAGCACCGGCAGGGGAGAGGCAGCGTCGCCACCCAGCAGTTCCGCAGCAGATCCACCAGAGGCCGTAGGAAGAACAGGCCGCGGTGGGGGAGGGGCACGGCGGTGAGGGGGAGAGGCGCAGAGCCTCCTGGAAAAACCAACGTCGGCCGGGCCTCGAAGAAAGCCCCACTGCTGTACGGGCGGAGGGCGCGCCCGTGGGCGAGCTGCCACGGAGCCGGCGAGCACATCGGCGCGAGCCCCGGGCCCTGTACCCGACGGCCCCTCGGTGGGACCGGACCTGACCCGTGCAGGGCGCCTTGGTAAGGAGCGGGGAAAACACCGCCGGCCCGGCGGCGCAAGTGAGTGGGACTCCCCCCGCCCCCACCCCCCATCCTTTATGAGCATAATACGCGGCCCAACGAACACGGTAGAAGCCGCGCTGCATAGGCGCGGGGAAAACACCACCAGCGCAAGTGCGTGGGTCCCCCTCATCCCTTACAAGCATATTACGAGGCTCACAATACACGGCAGAAGCCACGCTGCGTAGGAACAACTTGGAGGCCTAGGGGGACTATTCTGGGACAGTGCAACTAGCCCCCAACCAATCTTGCGGATCCTGTATCTCCCCGTGGGGGGCACAACAACACTAGCCCGGGGGGCACCGGAGAGTCGCCCAGCCGAGTACCCACGGGTATAGGACTCCTCAAGCGACTGGGACGGGGCAGCCCAGACGGGAAGGACAAGTGGAGGGGAACAGATACCCGAAATAAGTAGCGGATACACAAGACATAGAACCCCCATACGGTTTTGGTCCTGGTCAACGACGCCATACGTGGGAGGATACAACCCACTTCAGGGATGCTCATCATCCTATATGGGCCGCACTGAAAAGAGGGGTGCAGGGGGCAAAAAGGTTGGTCCAATGGACTCCTTCGCTAATTCCCAATCATGTGGGGTGCCTGGTGGGTCACAGCAGCCCCCGGACAGGCAGGAAGAGGACCCCTTGGAACGCCTGGCGACACTGGTCCAGAACGGGTTCATGGCTGTCAACGTCAAGCTGGACGATATAGTGGCAACGATTGGGTCCGTGAAGGCCAGAGTGGAGAAGGAGAGTGCACGAATAACAGAAACGGAGAATAGAATCAGTGCAAGCGAAGATACAATATCCCAACATGGCCGAGACATAGCCCAACTGCAGACTGAACTGCGGAAAACCCAGAGTAAATGCGAGGATTTGGAATCCAGATCCCGCAGAAACAACATACGGATTGTTGGGGTTGCGGAGACCTTCGGCAAGGGAGACATGGAGCGGCAGGTGGAACACCTTTTGAAAGATATTCTTGGTTCTGATTCTCTCTCGGAACATTTTCTGGTTGAAAGAGCCCACCGCATCCTGGCGCCACCGCCGAAGCCCGGGGCACCGCCTCGTACCATCATAGCACGCATCCTTAATTATCGAGACAGAGATGCAATCCTCCGGCTCTCCAGGGAGAAAGGCACGTTGTACTTCGAACACAATAGAATCCACATTTACCCCGACTTCTCTGCTGGAGTGCAGGCACAACGCAGATCCTATGAGCCGGTGAAAAGACAACTACGTATGCGGAATGTACCTTATGCACTGATCTTTCCTGCGAAGATCAGAATCCAACATGGAGGTAGGGCCCATTTCTTTGAAAATCCCAAAGAAGCCATGGCATACGTGGAGGCCTCTATCCCTCTCCCTCCCAGGGACAGGACACACGATAAAAATGCCGGGAACCAGCCAGGGGCGGAGGGGCTGGATGCGGCAGACTGAAGGGCTTGCACCGTTTAAACCATGCCACCGGGAAACATGATTCAGTACAGAGTACGGCCTGGACACAAACTTAAGGTAGGCCCGAGCCGTGAGCCCCCGACATGGTGGCCAGATGGCGACAGCAGCCACCCTCAGGAAAGTTCCAAGGTTATTTCAGGGGTATGCCCATCGGGGTAGACCCGAATGTTATTGGGCAGCATCGTCAGGTTGGGGTAGATGATGTGGGGAGGGAATCAATAAGTTGTGATAAAACTCATTCTGTTGGGATCTATGGGAATCATGTAGGGGGGAGGAGTTTGGGGAGCTTGGGGAGCCCAGTTGGAAGGGTGTTACAAGTTAAAAGTGGTGGTCACAACGCTGCACATGACATTCGCCCGGGGAAAACCGGAACAAGAATGATGAGACTAACACACAGCTATGGCACGTGCCGGAGTAAGAGATAAGGGACTGAAGTGAAAGCTACTTACATGGAACGTGAGGGGTCTGAACAATCAAGCTAAGTCAAGAAAGCTGGGAACCTACATTACTAGACATTGCCCGCAGGTGGTTATGCTGCAAGAGACTCATGCACTTCGTAAAGTAAACACAGCCTTCTTGAAGAACTGGGGACACAATCGATACTATACAGAATACTCCACGCAGGCGAGGGGGGTCCTAACCCTTATACACCCCTCGGTTGGCTTTCGATATGGAAAAAGCAAAGTGGATATGCTGGGACGCTTCGTCATAGTATGGGGGAGTATAGCGGGAAGGGAGGTGGTGCTAGTAAACACATATGGGCCGAATCTGGACGATCCCGATTTCTATGTAAGTGTGGTACATGAAATAGGATATACGGGACTTGAGCAAATTTTGTGGGGGGGGGATTTCAACACTATCCTTGACGTCACGTTGGATCGCTCCAGTACAAAACACCGAGCACTCTCCAGGGCGGCAGGGACGCTGTCACAGATCCTGTCACAAATGGCACTGGTTGACTCTTGGAGAACACTACATCCACGTAGGAGACAATACACATTTTATTCTTCGGTACATGATACCGAGTCCAGAATAGACTATTGGTTGATTTCCTCAAGCCTCATACACCAGATAGACGACTGCGATATACTTCCCCGTACTTTTTCAGACCACTCCCCTGTAACGATGACAATCATACTAGGAAGCATAAAACCCCCAGCCAGAAGATGGCGGATGCCACCAGATATCCTTAGCGACCCAGTGGTAGCGGAGTCATTACATATAGAGGTAGGACATTTCCTCGACATCAACAGGGGTTCAGTGAATAGCTGCCACACCCTGTGGGAGTCCTTTAAGGTATGGGTGAGAGGTATACTGCTTTCTAAGTCCACAGGTATGTTGAGGGCAGTTCGGATAGAGCTGGAGGAGGTGGAGAAACGCCTGGGGAACCTGGAGGCTAGATACACTGATAACCACGATAATGAAATCCTTTCAGATATCAATCGTCACTTGCTAGAATTCAATAAACTAGCTACCAGAGAACTACTGTACATGTCAACCCCCCATAGAGCACGTAGATATGGTGAGGGCAACAGAGCAGGGCGCACCTTGGCCAACTTATTGAGGGCCGAGGGGAAACACACACCGATTTCCAGTATACTGATGGAAGACGGTTCAGTGGTCACCAGTGAAGACGGGATAAATGGAGAATTTACTCGGTTCTACTCAAATCTCTATTCCAATCACGACTCGAAGTCGCCCGAGGAGGTGGCGGCATACCTCCACGGCATCACTCTCCCGACGTTGCCCCCCGAATACAGGCTGGCATTGGACCAACTCTTGACCACTGAGGAAATCGCCGACGCGATCAAATCTTTCGCCAACGGTAAGGCACCGGGCTCAGACGGGCTTGGTGCAGAATTTTATAAGGAGCTTAGCGAGGAACTGACCCCGGTGTTGCTGTCGGTATGGGAGGAGGCTGTGGAGGTGGGTGCCCTTCCGCCCTCAATGAGAGAAGCCATAATCACAGTATTGCTGAAGCCTAGGCGACCATCCAATGAGAAGTCCTCTTATCGACCCCTATCCCTGCTTAACTGTGATGCTAAAATATTTGCTAAAATCCTGGCCACTAGACTTCTTCCTCATATGCCCACGTTGATATACCCCGACCAGTGCGGCTTTATCCCTACTAGATCGACGGCCCTCAACCTTAGGAGGCTGTTCGGTATAATGGCCCAGATAAAACCGGAAGCCCAGGCAGTAGCAGTTTCACTTGACGCTGAAAAGGCGTTTGATTCGGTGTCCTGGCTTTACTTGTTCAAAGTGCTAAGAAAATTCGGTATAGGTCCGTACTTTCTAAGATGTGTCGGTCTGTTATACTCGGACCCAGGAGCCAGAGTACTGACCAACCGCGTGCTGTCCGACTGGTTTAGGCTGGGTAGAGGTACGCGGCAGGGATGTCCTTTCTCCCCTATACTGTTTGCCCTCACAATGGAACCGGTTGCGGCAGCAATCAGGGAGCACCAGGGGCAAAGGGGCATAACGATGGCTGGTTTGACCCAATCCGTATCCTTATATGCAGATGACACATTGTTATATATTCGAGAACCAGATGTACACTTAGGCCCTGCGATCGAGACAATACATGAGTTTGCCGAGTACTCGGGTTATAGAACCAACAGGTCCAAATCCGAGATATTCCCCTTAACCCCCGCCACGAGATGTCCCGCCAACACATATGGTCTGCAATGGTCCCCCACCAGGATGAGATATCTGGGAATAGTTGTGTCGGGTGGAGCGACCTCTCTATATGCTGACAATCACGACCAGCTATTAAGTAGCATTTCTACCAAACTCAGACTATGGACACGACTCCCCATCTCTCTCATGGGTCGAGTGGCCATACTAAAAATGGTAATACTCCCGAAATTGTTATACATATTCACTAATATTCCGCTGTGGCCGGGGGCACAGTTTTTCGCAACCCTCCGATCCTTGGCGGTGGAATTTGTCTGGGGAGGGAGCACAGCCAGAATGAAATGGGAAAAAATGGTGGAACCTTATGACAAAGGGGGAATAGCGGCCCCAGATTTTGAGTTATACTATCTAGTAGCGCAGGCCCAATTTATCAAATACTGGTATGACGAGCTAGATACCTCCCCACACGTGGTTATCGAAAAACACGCTGCTCTCCCCACCGATATACGGTCCATAATCTTTAATAAGAAACATAGAGATGACTGCCCATTCCACCCGGTTAGTATCACAGTACACGCATGGTCTAGACTATTCCGCAGGCTCGGGATAACAGCTCCTTATTGCTCGGAAGCACCCTTCTGGAACTTTCCCGGTATAGCACCGTCCTATGACCCGGGTATCCGCACAAATTGGGACCCAGAGGGGGAATTTAAACTCCGGGACATATACCCTAATGGCAAGTTCATAACTTTGGAGGAATTTAAAGTAGGGATGGGAAGGGACCCGCTGAAAATATTACAATACCATCGCATGCGAATGTCTTTTAAAGCTAGATGGCCTCTGTTCCCGGAGGAACTACCCACCCACCCATGCCTGGCTGCGCTGCCCATCCGAGGGGGAGTTAGTGTCTCGGGGCTATACGCAGTTGTGCAGGGAAATACACCCACAACAAATAAGATCAGATTGTCATGGGAGACCGACCTGGGAACCACAATCCCGGATGAGAAATGGGAGAAATATTGTGCCTTAACCAAAAAAGTTTCCATCAATGCAGGTCTCCGCCAGATCCAATTTAAGGTGTTAAACAAGTTACATTACACCCCCCAGAAGGTAGCGAAATTTATAAGAGATGGCTCAAGCAGGTGCCTGAAGTGTGGGGTCGAACAGGCCGACTCATTCCATATGTACTGGAGTTGCGCACTCATACACAAGTTCTGGGCCGAAGTGGCATCCATCCTAGAAGATATCACACAGATCCCGGCGGACCTTACACCCCAGAAATATATATTTGGTGACATTGGTAAGACCTCGGAAGTGACTAGGCGATTATTCAATGTAGCATGCGCAGTGGCTAAAAAATGTATACTGCAACAATGGAAAAGTACAAACGCCCCGAGTGCAAATCACTTCCTTAAAGAATTGGCCTGTGTCAATGAGTGTGAGGAACAATACGTAATGTCCTTGCCAAGTCCATGCAAACCCAAGGACATATGGGCTCAATTCAGGGTATACCTGTGTGAATCGGGGTCGGCGGGAAGCAGCCCGGGGGGGAACTGTTAATGTACCAAGTGTGTAGAATCGTTAAATTGTAACCAAGTTCCAATATTGGATAAACGAAGAGTGAAATGTTATGGAAGGTCATGGTGTGAAGTAAAGTGTACCACCACAGTTGATAAATAAAGTTTAAAAAAAAAAAATTGTCTAGCGAGATCGTCTGTTCGCTCCTTGGAAATAATCAGTTCCCTTCTTAGAGCATTCGTTTCCTGACGGGCTGCATGCACTTCTGCTCTTAGTTCCCCAAGTAACTGGGCTAGCTGGTCGGTATCCGAGGTTTCCATAGCGCCTGGGTGGGAGTTTTGCGATAGGCTTTGCGTTCTGTAACGCTCACCTGATTCCCGCAGAGGCGCCGGTCTTGACTGGGTGAATGCCGTATCTTCAAAGGTGATGTGTAACACACGGTTGGCTCTTTGGGCTGGACCTCTGTGCACTGTATGTCTGACTCGAAGAGTAAGATGTCTGCAGATAGAAAATATGGGATTAATGAACTGGGGTTATTGGGTGCCTCTCTCCTCTTCCCTTTCTCTTCTCCTGTAGAACCCCAAATGTTAACACCCTCACCTTAGGTAAGTGAACGCCGAGCTCTCCATCTGCCTCGGGGCAGGGTGCCGTAACCAGTTTCTTCACTGGATAAGGGTGCAGGCCTCTTGATCTCAGAGGACTGCTGTCCGTCGTTAACTGCACGAACGGTAAGTTCTGGGCACTTCAAATGTCTTAAAAGTCTTTTGTAATGATATCTCTTGTTTTGCAGGGTTCCGGCGATGGCGGATGGCGGGCTGATGAGAGTTGAGGATCGAACCCACGTGAGGAATAGAAGCGCCTGGAAGCACGTAAGTAAGCGCTTGTAGCCTGCTTCACGATGCGCACTAACTGTCCCTTTTATCTTGCAGGTACAAGTTCGGAGCTTTAGAGAAGCTGAAGGGTGCTGGAATACCCACTGGATTCGGCGTGGGAAGGAGTAATGGCACGTGAGTAATAAAGTTGCCCAATGTCTTTAAACGCACCTTCTTTTGTCTTTCAGATGCGGGATGCAGCGCCGAAGGCCTCCGGAGCGTGCAAAGAGCTGGTAAGCTTTTGTCTTTCAGATGCCGGAATGCAGTGCGAAGACCTCCGGAGCATGCGAAGAGTAGGTAAGCCTTTGTCTTTCAGATGCCGGAATGCAGCGCGAGGCGTTGGTGACAGCCGATGGACCAGGTTAGAGATGCGCTGCCACTGAAGACCGTAGTGCTAACCTGTTCTTTCTTTGTCTTTACAGGTGCTGCTGAAGACTGGATTCCAGGATGGTAAGCCTTTGTTCCCTTAGGCCCAGGATCAGAAGCAGAAGACACGATGAGCGTTCTGCTGCAGAGAATGCAGAATAACGCAAAGCAAGATTCATCCATCGGGTGTGGTTTAAATAGCCTCCTGTAGTGCTTAGGTGTCTCCTTCCACAGCCACGCCTAAGAAAAGAGTTCCTGCTTTCCAGAAGAGTTCCAGTGTTCTGAACCTAGGGAGTGGCTCCTGCCCCACCCAACAGGAAAAGTAGTCCCAAACAGAAGAGGATCAGGGGTTCAACTGGCAGGTAAGTAAGCAGCATGGTCTGCTGCAGGTAAGTCCACTCAAGCATAATGAGCCCGGCGCTTCCAGCGCTGGGACTGGGCATCTTTATGAGCCTGGTGCCACTGGCGCCAGGACAGGGTCCAAAAGGTCCCAATTGGGACTGGCTGGCACTCGGAACCGGGGTTATGGGTCTGCTTCCAAGGGAGTCGGGCAAGTCCTGATCTTTTGGAAGCAGAGATCATGACAGATTGACTTTGTAAAATGAGAATATATTTGTGCACATCTTTGTGCAAATATGTGTGTGTCAATTTGACTGCTACTGCCAAGACAAGGTACTCAGTGTCAGACAAGAACACAATCGACATTCAGAGTACTCAGTCGAGGTCTGTGCAGTAGGATTTGTAACAGGTGGATTTGTGTATCATAATAGCCACATGGGCGCTCCTCAAACATAAAAGTGCCGCTGGTACAGCAAGGCGCAGGGTGAGTTAAAAATAGGAGGGGTGGGGGAACACTTGTATGACCCCCCTGTTTCCCCTGCCCCTAAGGCTCATCCTCTGGGTATCTCTATTCCCCTATGTTCCTTCACTTGTGTGCTTTATTTCGTATATCCTCTATCATTACCATGCCCCAGGTGTTAACTTCCGAGTACCCAGTCCTTCTCTCATGCTCTCTCTATCCCTGCTCATCCTGCCTGACGTCTCTTGTTTGCTCTCTCTGTAAGGACAGACAGTTGAGGATTCTTATGATTCTGTGCCATCATGCCCGTCCAAGACCTGAGTGGTAGCATGTCTTTCTTTATGCTGATCCTTTCATGTGTATGAGTGCCATTGGCACAAATGCGGAACCGTAGGTCTCATAGACCTTTTACCATGCTCGTCACTGAGAAGGGCTCAAAGTACTCTGGAGGAAAAGGAATTTGAGTACCTCATCTATTGATCCCACAAACGTCTATCACACAGTCCGATATGGGCAACAAACAAACATCATGTTAGTGAACCCATATGAAGAAACCACACATCTACTTCCCCTAGTGTCAATGGGTACACAACAAACAATACGGCCTCATGACGAGTTGGGTGGTATCCCGGCTGTAATACCGCCCAACTGTAATAGCGTTAGCACACATCGGTCCGGCAGTGTTACTGCCGGATCACGAGTTAGGCACTAACGGTAAGTCCCCATTCCCCATTGGGTCCATTGGATCCAATCCGGCATTTTCGGTGCTAATACCATGTGCTAATGCAGCGGGCGATAATACCACTGAAAACATGGTGCTAAGGTCCTCATCATGAGTTGGGTGGTATCCCGACTGGGATACCGCCAACCTTTATTTGCGTTACTGCCCACACTTCTGGCTGTATTACTGCAGGATCATGGTTGCCAGTAACATTATTCCCAATTTTCAGAGCAATTACCATTGGCGGTATTACAGTGCTGTAATTGTGCCAAAAATCTGCAACTTTCCAGCATGTTTGTCCCTAGCCCTGTGCTAGGGGGAAACACACCTTACTCATGACTGGGCAAACCCTTAAATGCAGCTGTAACCCTGTTACCACCGCATTTAAGGGCTACTGCCCTAGTCACGATGACGCCCTAAATGGGATTTTCACCCACAGAAAAAAGCTGGAGGAAAAACAGCCCAGTTAGTGCCCAACTCATGATAGGGCCAGCCCTTAAATGCAGCGGTAATACCATTAGGGCCTTCCCCAATCATGCCAATTGTTGCTCATCTTGCTGTCCCTAACAGTTTCCTTTCTATAAACAAATCAGCCATGACCTGGGACAGCTCAATTTGTGGCAGTGCAGTATTATTTACCTCTATTTTAACTCTCACAAGAAGGAAACAGGTCAATAGACGTTGACCACCATGATGCTGTGTCTTTATTAAACCCGTGCACAGGAAGGCAGCCATGCTTTTCAACTGAAAATGTCTTGAGTGAAAGAGCGCCATACAAGTATCTGGCACTACGACACTAATTCCTTCCAGAACTTTCATCACTGCCTCCAACATTTTTACAGACGTACAGAAGGTCAAAGCAAAAGACAGTCCATCGCTAATAGCAAGTAATAGGGTGTTTTATTTTGGACAGATTATAACGGAACTGAGACACGTTTTAAAGCTGAGTGTGCCTGTTTTTATTTTTTTTATTTTTAAGCAGTCTCGAGCCGGATCCCCGCATAGCAGTAACTCACACGTGCTCGGGTCAGGAGGTTGAGAAGCTAGTAGTATGGCATCTGTGCTTATACCATATAAAAAGAATCCACAAGCAATATACAAGACTATAGCATCGTGAAGGACCAAGGGAACCGAATTCCACTGTCTTCTAACCCAGTCCAGAGCAGCTTATAATACAGCCACACTTAGCTTCAGGACCTCAGTTTCATGTGAATTGTATGTATGGAACAGCGTTATAGCCAAAATCGTGGGTGCTTCATTTCATTATTGTATGGCATGTGTCTTTCCGTTTAGCTTATGGAGTCCTTAAACAACTTGGTAGGAGTTGTGTGGTCTTCAGGACTCAGAGGGTACTGTAGAGCATGCTTCTTCCACAGTGCACTGAGTATCTGATACATTCTTGAGGATGAGGTGGGCTACCATGGCCTGGGGAACCTGGGAGGGTCTTGTCTGGAGGAGGAAGAGGATGTGTCAATTTCTGGGGTTGGGGAGACTGATGTGTTTTAGATATGGTGTTGTGTATCAGGGGGACCAGGTTTTGTCAAAGCTTGTTTGTAAATGCTATAGAGAATGTAGCAATTCATGCACTATGCCTCTGCAAATGTGACTGTGTAATATTAGTTTGCCAGACAGGCAGATTTCTATCTCGAGGTTAGTCTGTCCAGAATTGAAATTTTTGTGTGCATTGCCTGTGTAAAAGGCACTGGTTATGATCTTGTCAAGAATGCCACATGTGTGGCTCTCTTTCTCTCTCTCTCTCTCTCTCTCTCTCTCTCTCTCTCTCGCACACACACACACACACACACACACACACCATGTGGAGATAGGCACCACAGGCAATGTGAACGACTGAGGTGTATATTTCCCTGCAGAAGTCTGGCTGCCTGGGTCACAGTTTTATTTTGTAGTGTCACGTTCCTGTTCTACTGTTATTCTAAGTCCCACAGCTGTGCAATTCTGGGGTCCCTTCCGAGAATACTGTTTAGGCTGCTGCTTGGTGCTATTTGGTGAAAATATGCTTGCCGAAGGTTGGCATGATTCCTGAATGTACTTTTGGGTGGGTGTCCTCAGTGGCCTCATGGTAAAATTAGTCATAGCAGATGAAACCGCTTCACTGTGTGTTCCGTGCAGTTTATGTAACTTCTTATTGGTTATAAATAGTATATATTTGGATAAGCCATGCCTCACTGTCTGTTTTCTAGTGAATCATTTCAGTTAGTATCATGGCCCTGGTTTTAAGACCTTCCTGCAAAGGCTGGCCACTTTTAAGCCTATTCCGAGGCTTTTCAGCTGCTAAACAAATGGAGGCCATATACAAGGCACAAGGTTATCCAAACAAAGTTATAAGTCAGGTACGCAAACGAGCCAGATGTACTTCATGGAAAACATCACTTGTTCCCATAGATAGAGACACAAGAGATGTGTAGACAAATACTGTCAGCACACTACCAAAATAAAGCCCATGATCAAGAAATCTTAGCCCTTAATTCAAATTAGCCTTCCGAATGAATCCATCCCAAAGATGGCTCTAAACAGGTCAAAAAACGTACATGAGTATCTCACCCATTCTCTCCATAAGAGACCTTTGACCAGGACTACACTATGGCATTTAAGACCAGTATTGGGGAATTAACCTTGTGGCATAGGCAGGTTCACCAAAAGATGCAAGATTTTGATATCCCAGGCAAACAGTGGTCCTTCAGACATCAATCCAATTGCAAAACCTCGAATGTGATTTACTCCATTCAATGGCCCTGTGGGTTAAAATATGTTGACCAGACCGTCATACCCATCCATAAAAGGATCCCGTTTATCCATAAAAGGATAACTACGTTCACAACTGACACAAACATGATCAGATCTGGTTGTTGGTGCTCGATGTAGTAACCCCATCATCTAATCTCAATGAGTCCCTCAAACACAGAGTCTTTGTGGATTTACATACTTAAAACACACCAAGTTGGTCCTAATGAACAACTGTGTTATATGAACTAAATGTTCAGTTTCTTTGTATAGAAATGTGCAGTACTTTATTGTTATCGGGTAGATTTGTGAAGCATTGATCCATTATAAATATGTAATTGCAGCACATTGAATATAGACACAAAATAATATTAAGTGTAAGGTTTATTAAAGTGATGTCTTTATTGCAGTAACTGGAGAAGCATGTTTCCCTGGACTTCAGTCTGACGTGGCAAGCAGCCTGCACAGATCTTGTTAATTGATGTGAGGCCCCACCATGTGAGGGCGTACCTCATTGCCCTGAACAACGAGGACGCATTCACGTCTACACATCTTACAGCTGTACAAGGTGACTTGCATTCAGGTATTTCAACTGGAAGCGGTAATTCGAGCAAAGTTGCTTCACCCGACAGCCAGAGCCAGGGTGATTAAGTATGCGCTGACTGCAATCAAGCACCCAGTTGAGAACCACTGGGGCAGCCACAACATATAGCAGACACCACAAAAGACTGAATCTACAATTTATTTGTGGGTAAAAGAGGCAATATGTCCCACAGTTTTTTATTGTCAATTTAGTATCAATGCATTATGGCTCATATTTACAGTTTTTAAGCTTAGAAGCACAGATACCCAGTTTATTCATGGTTAGAGAATGTGATAGCAACATATACTAGCAGAGGACAGCATTTACCGTATACGAGTAGAACGTGGGCGAATAGGAGCTTAGCAGCAGCATACCCATTTATGAGGTTAGTTGTACCATCATCTGATGAATGTAGCTAATGGAAACAGCACCATTAAAAACTTAATTTATTTATATTCTGTTAATTATGCAGGGTCCAAATTGTTTTTGTGGTCCTGAAGAAGGCAGCAATGCATCAACTATCGCCATGCCGAAAACTCTCGCTCAAGGTGACAGGTTCCTTCAAAGGCATGAAGTCCAGTTGGAGAGAAACTGTTCATTCCTGATCTATTTAGAAACGTTAATTTGATTAGAAACATGGACCCCAGCATTGAGAATGTATTTCTTGGATTGCATTTTTTGGGGCAATTGATTTGAGAGAATAGTAATATTATTTTGTATTAAGAATAAAATAATCATTTTATTTTGTGATAACGCATCGTCTGTTTAATTTGTTAATGATGATGGATTGTTTCCATGAAATGTGATGTTAAGTCAGTTGACTGTAGGATTAGGGCACACAGAACAGCTGAAATATTGGGAACATTTGCTAATATTCAATGCAGGTCTTTGGGAATCTTTTTATGTATTTAACTGATAAAGGCCCATCACTCTGGCATCTTGCTTCACACCACCATCCCTGACATTCCTTTCCTTGTGGTGCTTGACTCCTGTGATCTTTCACTCCTTGGACACTCCTTTCATGTGCCCTTTCTAACGTCCGGCATTTATTTCCAACCTCTGCCTTTCTTCCATTCTCTAATCTGTTCTGTGTCTTTTGACCCAGCTCCTCGCCTTGTGAAACCATTATCCCCACTCCATCATTCGAGTGATAATTCCCTCCTTGCGCCTTCCCTTATCCCCAAAAATTCAAAAGCTTAGCAGAATCCAAAGAATACAACCTACAAACTATTGCCTTTTGAAATGTGTTTTTCTACTTTATAGTCTGGAAATAATGGGGGTTTCAACGGCCAAGCTTGCTTTCAAGTTACCAATAAATACACTCCTCTTAGGTCGAAGCAACTCACGACAACTAAAGCGAATTGGCACAAATATACTGCGACAACAATACGTGTTTCTTTAACATTTACAACTTTACTATCAAAACCAATTACATAACGTTTGAAGTTGCTAATTAAAGCAAACAGGAAATTTTTATTCCAAAATGTGCACTGCCACAGCATTCACAAACAGAAAACATGTACGTGTTTGCTTTCCTTGAGAGCTTCCTTGAGAGCTACAGGATATCCTTGTAGCATCCAATGTTCTTTTCAGGGATCTACTGTCAACAACATTTCAATGTCAGTTTATTTATCCTTGAAATATTCTCATGATATAATAGTGTTTCGTTTCAAACCTGACCTTTTTTCTTAGGTCAAGCAAGCATTACACTAGTTTTAACACACTTATATATAAATATATTCACTGAAAAAACCTTACATGAGGTACAGTTAAGTTGTGCAGAGTTAAAGAAACAAAACACTTGAAATGCAGCAGATGTGGGAAATCATTACCGCCTAACTCAGCGCGCTCCTGTTGATGTGCCCCATAATGCCATTGTGTATGTCATTGTAAATCCCTTCTCTTATAAAATGTATGTGCTCATGGGCTTTGCAAAGGGAACGTGCAGAGTTAAGCTGGTCATGAATTCCCACATCCGCAAAATTTCAAGGGTTTTGTTGCATTAAATCTGCACAACTTAACTGCACCTTAACTAATGTTTTTTCAGTGAATTTCAAGTTTATTTTTAGAACATGTTTGTTTTATAAAGGCCACTAGCCATGGCCTACAGCTGTGGTCAGTGTCCACGGCCTTTGACCATGTCCACTGTAAATGCGCCACAATACGTTTCTTTTCGACACACTAGGTTGTCATGACCCTGCGGCTGTGGACACTCTACATGTCTTTCGGCCAACTAGCTACTGCGCTACTTTAAAACACTATGGGCCTCATTCCGAGGTTGGTTGTAGTCAATAACGGGTCCGGCACCGGTCTAGTTCAATGGGGACTTACCGGTGTAGTCCGACTTTTGCGGGACCGGTAAGTCCCCATTGAAAATGCCATTCCCCATTCCCATTTGAGCCCCCATAGGGCTCAATGGGAATGGGGAGGGCGCAAATAACAGGCTCGCGTATGTCAAGCCTGTTATTTGGGCCCTGGTTATTTGCACCCTGGTTATTTGCGCCCTGGTCCCTTAGCGGGTCCCTCCTTTAACGCCAGGTTAGACCAGGTGTTAAATGAGGGACCCGCTTAGCGACCTTGTAGTAGGGCAGTAGTAGGGCAGTAAGGGATTACCGGCACCGTTCTCCTTACCGGTGCCCGGTGTACCTTACCGCCCACCTTATAATGACCCCCAATCTTTCTTTCCCGCTCACTAGCCATGGTGTTCATCCATGACCATTGGCCCGGCCTTCAGTCCTGACCCCTTTACATGTTGCCCCAATAGTTTTCTTTCAGTCCCTCTAGCCATTGCCTGTAGGCACTCTACATATTGCTCCAATAAGTTTCCTAAATGGGCCACACCACTAGGTTTCTTTTGTCTTTGTCTTTTGCCATGGTCGTTGAAATGTTGCCCTAATAGGTTTTGTTGGGGCCCACTAGCCATGGACTTCGCCCGTGTCCTCTTTCCATATTGCACCATTCAGTTCCTTAAAATAACCCAGTAGTCATAGTCTTCAGCCACATCTATTAACCCCCAGCTCACTGTAGCTGTAACATTCCACTTTTTTTTTTTATTACTCACATTTTTGTAACTATCTTTTAAAAAAAAGTACATAACCGCAGTTAGTATAACCCCAATTATATGAATGCATTACAAATAGCCCCTGTTATTCATAAAATAACCCCAGTTATTCATGTTATCAGATCCCCATTCTGTTTTCTAATATAAACCTGGTTATGCGAAAATGTTCAAATCTGAACTTTCAATTTCCTCCAATTTCACATGGTCACATGGTTCTCACTGTCTCCCCCCACCCCCCGGCTATCCCCCCAACCTCTAGCCTGATGCCATTTCATCCGTTTAACTCCGCCTAATTGCATTTTTTCCACATTTCGTTTTCGGACATCAGTGATGTCATTATTGTGTTTATAGGATGTGCAACAGGGGACGCAAAGTTAATGTGGTTTAGCTGAATTTCAGGGGTTTTGTTGCATCAAGTTCTCACCTTAATGTTGCAGAAGCTGAAGTTTTCTCATTGAATTTCAAGGATATGGTTATTCCACAGATTGTTTCCGCACACTACATATTTTAGAACACTACCAGATGACTAGCCATGGGTTTTGGCCTCGTCTGATGGGAATGGCCACTCTATATTTTAAAACACTTGCAGCCCATCACTCAAAGCTATTCATCAATCACACACTGATTTTAACCTGTTTTGACAGTGTTATTGCTACGTATAAAATATTTCAAACTTTGAGGACTATCAATGTTTGTAGAGAATGCATAGTGAGAGAACTATCAATGTTTGTAGAGAATGCATAGTGAGATTACATTATTTACTGAGGATCTCTCACTTTGGTTAATCAGCGTCTTCCAAGGCCCTAGTTTTATGGCCGTTTCTTGGTGGCTGTTGTGATAAATCGCACCACCCCAACTAACAGCACGGAAAAAGAAAAAAATGACCGGCTGCAAGAATAAAATATGCCCAGGTACTTTTGCCCCATAGCGAAAACTATGATATGACATTTTCTCTTTCAATACTTGAGAGAGGAAGAGTTCCAATAAATATGCTGGCAAAGTATAAAAGGTCCTCACCTTTTAAACACAGCAATTTGTCGTGAACTATTCTCTGGAAAACAAAATCCCAATACGAAACCAGTACATGTGGTCTTGTGAGTAAGAGTATACACTGGTAACATGACAACCTGAGTAAAATCCTGCTAGCCAAATACTTGAGTAAGCATGGCAACCTCAAAAAACCCAAGGGGGTGCATCCGCCTTTGAAAAAATTATACTTTGCGCCCACATTTATCCTTTATTGTGAAAAGCAGCCACAATCAGGGAAAAATAACTGCACCAGTGTCCAGGATTGCAAACTCCCTGGCCACATCGTGGGCACATACTCATGACTTACTTGGCCTCTCATCATTTCCCCTCCTCACCCCCATGTTTGGCTTTCAACAATACTCTGCTTTATAAAGATAACTTGAAAAGTACACATACCATAGTGTCACTCAAATATATAAATCCTTATAGAACTATGTTAAGCACAAAGGGTACAATTGTGGCATTATTCTCCCCATCTTGACTGGGAGGCTACAAATACCAGAATGCAATTCAACAAAAGGCAAAAAAAGAAAAATTATGCGTGCAAAAGTTTCAAGTGTTGACAGTAGCACAGTTTAAAACAAAATAATGTGGGTGCCGTGTGTTATGAGATTTTTAAAACTATGAAAACACACAGCATCCAGGACTGTGGATTGTCTCCCATCCATGCAGTAACCAAAACTGACCCTGTTTAGCTTCAAAGTGAGGAAGGATCCAGCCCCTTCAGGCCATGTTTCTCTAAGTGGTCTTCTAACATGGGCTAATTTATTAAGCAATAAGGCCTGAGGGGGCTGGCCTCTTCTTAGTTTTGAAGTTAAGCATGGTCGGTCCCGGGTTGCGGCATGGATGGGAAACCCACTATTGCTGTTAAAATAATGTTTTTTTTAAACTATGTATAAAAGATTGCAAGCTATGGAAACTCACAATGTTTTAGGCAATGTGCAGTGAGATTACATTATTTGCAGAGGTTCACACACTTTGGTTAAGTAACGTACCACAAGCCCTTTGTTTTATGGCTAGTGTTTAGGTGACAGTTGAGATACACCGCACATCTCCAATTAGCCACATTCAAGCAGCACTACAAATGTGAACATATATCTTAAAGTAAAATATGCAAATGTAGTTAATTAGGCCTTCTCCTAAGAAGAAGGTGTGCAAGACACAATAGCATTGGACTTTTAAAAAAAGTAATGAACAGCAGACAAATAACCGGAGAGAGGAAATGTTTCAATAAATATGCTGGCAAAGTATAAAAAGTGCTCACCTTTTAAACCCAGCAATCTGTTGTGAAATATTCCTTAGAAAACAAAAACCCAATACAAAACCAGTGTTTGTGGTCTTGTGAGTTAGCCTCTGCACTGGGAACATGAAAACCTCAATCTGAGTAAAAACCTGGTAGCCAAATCATTAAGCAAGCTTGCCAATCTCAAAAAAACAAGGGATTGCGTACAACCTCTGAAAAAAGGTTACACTGTCCACCCGCATCTGTCCTTACTAGTGCCGTGAAATGCAGCCACAATCATGGGAATATAACTGCACCAGTGTAGGATTGCTAACTCTCTTGCCACATCGTGGGCAAATACTTGTGACTTACTTGCCCTCTCATCATTTCCCCTCCTCACTCCCATGTGTGGCTTGCAACAATACTCTGCTTTATAAAGGTAACTTGAAAAGTTTACATACCATAGTGTTACTCAAATATATAAATCCTTATAGAACTATGTTTGGCAAAAAGTGTACAAAAAGTGTACAATTGTGTCATTATTCCCCCCATCCTGGCTGGGAGACTACAAATACCGGAATGTAAATCAGCAAAAGGCAAATAAATGTTCTCTGAGTGCAAAACATTCAAGTACTGACAGTAGTACGGTTTAAAAAAGGATCCGTATTTGGTCACCCATCCATGCAGTAAACGGGAATGATCCTGCTTAGCTTCTAAGCAAGAAAAACCCAGCACCCTCAAGCCATGTGGTCTTATAACTTCACCATATTTATTGGCCTGAGGAGGCTGGCCCCTTCCTCACCTTGAAGTTAAGCAGCGTCTGTCCTGGTTACTGCATGAATGGGATACCTGGATGGCTTTAGAGTTCTGCCAGGGCCACTGGTTTTTCACCCCCGACATCACTATAGCTGTAGAAATATCTTTAAAAAGCTATAACCATGGGTACGGTACTATACTTATCCTCTGCTATCTATAGTCCTTTCTCTCGTGGTTATTTGAAAAAAAATGCTTTCCTGGTCCTCGGGCACTCACCAAGTGCCCCCCTCACCTGTGCCTGCACTCCCCTCTCCCCAGATGGCATGTCCTCTCCCTTTCCCCCACAACACACACTGTTTCTGTGATGCAGTTTGCTTTGTGATGGCTATTGCCGAGGCTACAGAAAGCTTTGCATTGAAAACTTAGTCCCCAGTTCCCCTCCAACACCCACATTTCAATTGGTGTCCTCTAGCCACCCCACCCCACCTCTAACCTGATGGAATGTGCATGTTTTTTTTACGTGCAAATGGCTTTTTTGCTGTGTTTTATTTTCCCGCATCCTCAGCTATAGCCGTGGATATCTCTCGCATCGAGAGAAAAACAAGATGGCAATCATTTCATTTAAAAAAAACCTGGTTTCGGGTAAATCCCAGAGATATAGCTATATATTTAAATATCAAATATTTAAATAACTACTGGATCTCGAGTCAACGCTCTGTGCCAAAGTTGTTTCAGACCTGGTCCAAATACGATCAGTGGTTTGAGCTGTACCCTTTGGCAAAAAGTTACCTTTTTTGTCTATGGGAAAATGAATGGGAATTTGACCGCACTTTTGGAAAAACAATTATTTGTTGATGCTTAATAACTTTACATTTTTTCAATGAATCTTTACAAAACTTTGCAGTCTGGGGGGCCGGCAAGTCCTTAATCACTTTTGAAATTTCATAAAGTTAACAATAGAATTATGTATATATATATATATATACACACATATATTACAGGTTCACTTTGGCACCATTCAATGAAATCCTCACCAAACTTTGCAAAAAAAAGTATATGGCCACCACGAACGATTTTCCAAAGTTTGATGCGGTTTCATCTATGAGGTGGGGGGGTCAGAGAGGGTGTCCCTACATTTTTTAAATCCTCAGAGGCACAATGGAAAAACAATGTTGCTCACGCCTACAGTCCAAACCACTTCACAGACTTTTACCAAACTTGCACTCCACAGACACAAAAAACACACACTGATTGGATGTTCAAAAACATGAGGTGCTTCGGATTTTTGGAAATGATCGTCATATTGGATCTGCGGACAGTCGCCATTGTCCTTGGACAGCGTGATGAGAAAGGGGTGTGGAAAATACATTTGAAGCGATTTTGTGGCCGAAAGAAGGCTTGGAAAGGGTGGGGGAGTGGGAAAAGTTGATAGGGAACTGTTTTTATAGGTTAAAAAAAAACAGTGCAGGTGCCGCTGAGTCTGCAGTCATTTTTGCTGTCCACAGACATCATTGGGAGTGAGGAGTTTCAGGTTGAGTGATATTTGCAGGTGTATTGTATGTGTTTGTTCTATGGTTTAATTCTATTGTAGTGATTGTGGCCAGTGGCCATATGCCATGCTCCCAAGAATCTGGATACTGCCCACGGCCATAGTTATATGTGTATAGTAATTATAGGTACTGTAGAGGAAGTACAATGCATACATTGGCCACAGCCAGAGTTAAATGTGTATAGTAATTGGGGTAATGTAGGGGGAGTATATAGTATTTGCAATATGGTGGAATGATATCATTGAAGTGTATATGGTATTTATGATTGTAGCAAAATTGAGCATAGTGCTTATGGAATCTGTATTGGTTTCTTTGTGAAGAAAAAATAGGATAATAGTGGGTATGGTTACTTAGTTGAATATGGTAATAAAGCTGTGAGCTTGGGTTCTTTTTCTTCGAAAGAAAAACAGTATAATTTGTTAAACAAGATAGTTTAAAACCTTCAAATGCATACAATTGTACTTATATATTTACTTTTTTCTCCCTCATAAGTAGTATATTATATGTACTATGTTTGGTACAACATTAGTGCCTGGTACACAGTTGTTGTATTGACATAAAATAATCATTGGGACATTGAAGAAAATCCATAGTGGATTTTAAAAAACCTTGTGATTCACAATTTTCATCTTGATTATGATCCGGTACTGGTGTTTCCATGGATATATCCATGGGTGACTCCTCATTGACAATGCTGGAGTGGTTGGTCTGTTCCTTAATACTCGTTGGAGTCCCGACTAATACTTGCGGGGAGCCATTGATTAGGTTAGTTTGGGAAGCTTGATTATGATTTGCTACTAGTACATTGGTTTGCAGCCATGCTCTGATTTTTTAGCTGTTTCAGCTCGCCTGTGGGGGATTGTATGACAGTTTTTGTTGCCATGCTGACTTTCTGCGGACATATGACCGCTACAAACTCATTTAGGGTAACCGTAAGGGCACAGAGGTTCTGTAAAGTTATGACACTGCTGGAGTTCTGTCAAAATACTTCCTTTTAGATGTAAAAACTACATAGTGGTAGTGTCATCTGCTTGAATGAATGAGCTCTCAGATCCCGTTGTTAAGGTAAAAGGTGAAGATGTTATAGGATCAGTATCACTCCTGGCATATTTCTCTATCCCTCCTAATAAGGTAGTCACACCTGGTGAGAATGCTGCCCCAGCAGGGTCTATCAGGCCCTTTCTAGATGAATGTTCTGGGGTGGATGGTGCTGTATTTTCAAGAGTTGGGGGCGGACCGACCAGGTTCAGATTGCTATTCCTGCTGGCGGAATTATGTGCTTTGGGATCCTTGCCTATGAAGGAGGTACCTTCCTGCACCCTCTGTTTCCTTTGTGTGCTTAAGGCTAGAACCTCAGAAACATGGGGCCTCATTACACGGTAGGCAGTAAGTGTTTACCGGTACCGGTATTTACCGGTACCTGTAAACCCTTACGCCTTACTACGAGGTCCCTTTGCGGGTTGGGGAATTTAACGCCTGCTTTTTGCAGGCGTCAAAAACCACCCGCAAAGGGACCAGGGAGCTAATTACGGTACCGCAATTTTTGGTGCCGTAATTAGCACCTTCCCCATTCCCATTATTCCCTATGGGGCAAAAATGGGAATGGGGAAGGGCAATGGGGGAAGGGGAAATTGCCGCCCCACCAACCTTGGAATAGGGCGGTAAATCTCCTTTCCACCAAGGCGGTGCCAGTATTTTACCGGCATCCCGCCATCCATGTAATGAGGCCCATGGTCCCTAATGCACAGAGGTGAGACAGCTGGAGAGCCAAGGCCAGACCAAGAAAGAGTCTCCCTCGCCTCCGATGTAGATTTGTTTACAGCCTGGTGACCAGGCAGACAGCTTGGAGAACCAAGCTTATTTATGTGCTACATGTAGTTATACGGAGGGAATCAGTGGACTGGCCAAGTAAGAGCTGCACCTCACGGATGTCACCAGTTTAATTGGTGTCTGCAGCTTAACTGCGTGCGGGCGTTTATAATGAAGAGAGAGAAAGATCCAAGCAAATTCTTACCCCGTTGGCTCTAAGCCACACAGTAAGAGATGCGGACCAGCTCCTCAAAAAGTAAGGCCCTCAGTAACCACCCCAAAGTCACCGGCCACTGTGTATAGACCCCCGTACCTGTATAACAATGGGCGAAAAGGGGTACTGTTATTCCTTTGAGTCACAAAGTCCAATGGTTAGAGCAGCTATCAGTCTCAACTTTTGAGCAGCTTTGGCGCCCGTCGCGCTGGAGGAAGAAGTTAGAAAACAGGACACGCTACAGTCCTGGAAATGTCCTGGAAACGTCCTGGGAATGTGAGGCTGCGTCTGGTGTCTAATGGCTACGGGGCAGGTACACCCCCTAGTCAGACTCTATGTTCTATGTCAATGTTACGTTTTAGGATTACTCTGCAGTTTAGACACAGAGTTAGCACTTTTTCTAATCTAGCTTTGTAGGAGATACATTTTTCTAAGCTATTTAGTCATGCTGTTGCTTGTTGACACAAAGGGGAGTGTCATGCCGTGCACTTCTAGTCTGTTTATGGAGCTGATATCCAGTATGGGTTGCATTTCTTTTTTCAGCATTGTATTGTTGAGTTGGCTACAGCTGGCAAGGGTTGGCAATAAGGACATGCATTTTATATTTTGTTGAGTTAATTGTTCCATGACATCAGGGGCAGATGTGTTTTGCCCATATAGCTCATGGATTAGTCAAGTTTTTATGATGGATTTTACATCTTTTGTAAGCAGACCAATTCTAATGCTTTTTAAAATGTTAGCACAGGTCAGATCTGCAGACTGACACATGTTTTGAGTTTGTCTCTGTAGCAAAAATGTTGCCAGAGATTTACATTTCCAATGCTGCTGAGTATGTTACAGCATTTTTTGTGTCCTAGTGATTTGAAAATAGGTTGATCATTTACTGCTGTTAACTGTGGGAGGACTTTTCCTCCAAACAGTTCTTCATAGTTGGTTTTTAGGACTTCTTGCATTCTGAGATGAATTAAAGCCAACATGCGGTTGGAAACCATGCTTATTTCATCTATCAGGAGCACTTTTATTTGTTTAATTCTTCGTACTTCAGTAGCAGCTTCTGCTGATAATTTGCAGTATTGTAATTTGTTTTGGTGTGCAACTTGGAGGAGCATTAGTCAGTGTAAAGTTGCATCTTGTATATTATAGGCAGCTAAACCTGTGGGGGTTGTTACAACAGCTGCAAGTCTTGTAGACATTTGCTGATTATTTTGAGTTTAAAGTTTTTATTTTCAAATAGACAAAATATATAACAATTGAATAGATGACATCAACAAGTAACCTAATAGCATCTAATAAATGTTAACAAGCACAATAACATATCAGATCACATCAATACCAAGGTCATTTAAATTGCTGATTATTTTAATTAAGAAAGTTTTGCCAGAACCAGCTACAGCACTTAGATACAAGAGCAGAGGTTTATAATTTGTACAGCTACAAGTTGTAGTTTAATGTTTAAAACCATGTTGAATTTCTTCAGTGACCTTTAGATAAATTATAATTTGTTCATCATTTAGCTGTGATTTGAGTACTGACACGCCTTCAGATTGTTTACATTGATATATGGAATGTTCTACCTCAGTCATGGCTATTTCTGCTTAATTTAGCATGTGTCGTTTTCCAAGTGGTTCTTGGCTTCCTGTAAGAGAAAGCTGAATGCCTCCAGGGTGTCTTTATCTAGAAGAGCTTCAAAGTCTTCCTCTTGTTGGCATTCATTGTTGAACATTTTTTTTTAACTATTTTGTACTATTTAAAATTGATATTTGTTATTCTGCTTTCATTTGCATTGAATGAAGCTTCAAATGAGTCATGGTCACCTAATACGTTCTCTATGTTGTGGAGATTTAAACAATAACTTTACATGATTAATTATACTGGGCTTAGTAAGTTTTACTAGGCTTCCTCCCCAAGTTGAGACTGAATATTTGTCATTTGTCTTAGCTGATGTAACATTGTTTTTGTAAGAGTAGTTTTGGGCTATGTCGTACAGGCACATGTTTTCCAAATCATTACTTCTGTTTGGGTAGTAGGTGTCAATTACATCATTTTTTAAATGTCCTGGCTGTTGGGATCATTTGTGGCTGTTGTTTCTATCTCTTGGTAGGATTTCAGTACTCTTTTTCATGATGAAGCTGGACCAAGGTTTAGCCAGACAATGTTTTCAGATTTCTCATATAAGGGCGTACCTGTTAAATGGTCTGCAGCTTCATAACATATGCATTCTCTATTTGAGAACATTTTTATACCAAAGTTTTACAATTTTTGTGACAGTGTTTTGTCAGATAATGGCCCTCATTACAACACCGGCGGTAACCAATGGCGCTATTAGCACCATGGTTGCTGCCGGTATTGTAACGAGTCCGCCATGGTGCAATGGGGAATTACCACCCCGTTCCAAGGTTGGCGGGGCGGTAATTCCCCATGCACCATTGGCCCTTCCCCATTCCCATTTTTGCCCCATAGGGCTCAATGATATTGGGGAAGGTGGTAATTACGGTACCGCAAATTGCGGTACCATAATTACCTTCAAGGTCCCTTTGCGGGTCCCTACTTTAACGGCTGTTCCAGACCAGCCGTTAAGGTCGGGAGCCGCAAAGGGATCTCGTAATTAGGCGCTAAGGGGTTAACGGCGCCGCAGCCTTTTACGGCGCCGTTAAGCCCTTAGCGCCAGAGTCATAATGAGACCCAATATGTCATCCCAGAGGTCTTTTGGCTCCGTTTTCTCAGCTTTGGTGAGCTAGGCTGTGACATATCTTGCAATTACAGTAGAATTGTCTGCAATGTATTGTATGTCTATATTTGCATTCCACAAGAGGGCAATGATTGCATTGTCCAATGTGAATGCATGGGAACAGAAACTTACCGTACCGCTGCCACCTGTGATATCACGGTAGCACCAGGATGTCAGGTGGTGGTAATGGTAATACAAGGTTGCCGGCAACCCTCCGGCTACCGGCCGGTTTTCCCAGCAACCCCATATTGAGGCCCTATGACTAGTGATGTTTGGGACATTATAAGGAACAGGGCAAAATGGGTGTGTAAAAAAGAGGCTTATCTAGGTTATTTTTGTGCTGGTGATTTTAGTAAAAGAATTGACGTGTTTGTGGTGCAATGTACTTGCAATGTGTTGCAGTGTTTTAAAAAAATAGGAAAACTGTGGCCTGGTGGTAATGCAATGGCAGAGTGTAGTTAGAGCAGTGTTTGTTGTCTTATAGGAGTGGTTAGAAAAAAACAGTAGGTTATATGTAAGGTGAAGTGTTGTACATAGATACATTGGCAGTGTACACATATGTGAGAGCAGCAGGTGTGTGGAACTTGGTGTGTGGAAGTGTAATATGTTGGTAGTACATGTAAGTAACCGCCACTTGATGTGACCAGGTGCAGAATGCTGCAATACATGGCATTTGATAGAGTGGTTACAAAAGAGAAGAGAGTGGGGTGGATTTGCAGGCTGATTTGCAATTGCTATCGTCGAATAAAGCTGGGATCCAGAAGCACATGGTGAATGAGGGATGGACTCAATTTATGCAGAACCACAATATCGTTTGCTTGCAGGACACGTGGGCCCTGGCAGTCCCTAATTTACAGGGTTGCGCCATTTTCTTAGTAGCTGAAGTTCAAAGGAAGGGGGTCGAACAAGTGGGGGTTTGCCTATTTGGGTTAGAACTGGTGTTTTTTCCACAGCTCAAGTTCCAACTCTGGATTCTAAAGATCTCTTAGAACTGCATCTACGTTGTTTTGGTGGCTCCAAATTGTTTTTAATCAACATGTATAACCGTCAGGAGAATCATGGTGGTTGCACTCTGTTTTGTATCTTGGAAAAAAGTATATGGGTCTGGAGGGAGGATCGCATTGGGATGGCTAAAATAATAATTACGGGTGGTTTTAATTTGCAATTTGATCCTTTGGAGGTTATGTCAGTCATTGCTGAGGATGAAGATAAACTCTGGGGAATTGAAGATCTAGTTGTTGCGTCCCCGAAAAGAAAACATAAAAAAAGTGAAATTGCTGCAAGTGAGATGATGTCCTCCTGTTTAAGAACAGGGAATGGTAGGTTTACAAGTGACCACCCAGCAAGGAAAACCTTTAGTGCAAATGGAAAAGCTAGTTTGATTGATTATATCCTAGTGAATCTAGAAGCATGGAAGTGGGTTTGTGACTTTGTAGTAATAGAGTGACCGGAGAGTGATAACCATATAATTGATCTCTCTGCAGTGGGAACCCTGTTGGGATTGATCCCTGAGTCTAAAGATAGTGATGCAGTCCAAAAAGCTATCACAGGTGGTGTGAGACGCACAATAAAGTGGAAAGCTCTTGACCCAGGGATATTATCTGACATGTATCTCAACATCCTGATAAAATTGGAATTATTATTTCTTGCTAAGCAAGAGCATGGCGCTGAGACACTTTCCCTTCATGAGGAAATTACTATGGTGTTGGGAGATTGTTTTAGCAAACCTTGTTCCCTGGTCAAAAAACATGCAACCCGCCCAACTGTGTGGTATGACAGGGAATATTGGCAGGCTAAATCTATCTTAATCAAGCAAGCCAAGGCATTACTGGTAGAAGGTTCTGTTGCTTTGGTGGAGGCCATAAAATCCTACTGAACTACAATTAAGGCTAAGAAATCTGAATGCTCATCTAGCTTCTGGGAGGAATTGCTTGCGGCATACAAATCACATGATTCTAACTGTTTCTGGGAGACCCTGGTGGCTGGGTGACTTCAAGAGCAAAACTACATTCAAGCTGGCATCCCAGAAAAGTCACAGATATAATACTTTGAGACCCTGTATTGTGAAACAAGGCCGCTCTTTTCAAGTGAAGGGAACACACAGTTGATGAGCCACTGCAGGGAAGGTGACCATCTGACCATCGAAATTGTAAGAGGTCAAAGGAGCCCTTTTGTCGGAAAATATGGGCAAGGCCCCCTGTCCAGATATGGTCCCTGTAGGCCTATTATGAAAGCAGGTGGAAGTTTGGTTCTGGCAGAAAATAAGGCAGCAGCCTCTTGGACCCAAGCTGTTTTAGTCCCAATATTTAAGAAGGGAGATGTACCGTCACCTTCCAATTATAGACCCATCTCCCTTCCGGACCCTTGGAGGCTTGAATGGTGAAGGGGAGGGGCATTTATCATAGGCAGGCTGGGGTTCAGCAAAATATTAGCACTGCTGATCAGTGTATGAGATTATATATGATGACTGAGAAGTATGTGACCCTAAGGAATACGAAGGTGTTTGCAACCTTTGTTGACATTAGGACAGTGTTTGAGAGCATCCCAAGATTACAACTGTGGAGGGTATTAAGCGACCTGGGTCTCCCATCTTCAATTTTGAAAGCTATCCAAATGCTCTATATGGAGAATGACACTGTCATCAGACACTCCCTGGATGGTCTTGCTACTCTGATAGTGAACATTGAAATGGGTGTTAGCCAGGGCTGTGTTTTAGCCCCCATTTTTTCTCTCTTTTCATTAATGGTATAATTGACAAATTGCTCTCTAGGCCAACTGATGCACCCTTGTTGGTGGCCGAGAAAGTCCCAATTCTGTTATCTGATGATGACGCTGTTTTGCTTTCTCTTTCTCCGCGGGGGGGCTGTGTACGCAGTTGAATATGTTTGAACATTTCTTAGCTCAAAATGGCCTAGCTATATACACCCAAAAAAAAGCAATAGTATTTGGAAGATCAAGGTCAAAGAAAATCTATAAACTTGACCTGAAGTTGAATGATGGGCCGGTAGAGCAAACCGGGTGGTATGATTATTTAGGTTTGGGAGTCAAAAATGATTGCTCCTGGGGGGATCAAATAGAGCATGCTGCCTTAACACTGAGTGGACTTAGAGGTGTAATAATAAGATTTGCAACAGAGCACGGAGATGGGGTGGTCCGTGTCACTTTGGAAATGTACAAATGCAGAGCTAGGCAAGCTGCTTCATATGGCGCAGAATTGTGGGAGATGGCAGAACAGACATTTCTTAAAATATCATGTGGGTTACCCACTAATGCGTCAGATTTTCCCATGCTTATGAAATTGATTCTGCATAGTATCAGTTTCATTTGAAAAGTGAAGCTGGCCTTTTTCTGGGCCCAGGTGTTGGTTAATCCTGTCGTGGGCAAATACAGGGATGCATTAAAAGATTTAGTCACCCAAGAGGGTGGCCAAAAGTGTACCTTGGTTTGCGGCTGTCAAGATGGAATTGACATATATTGGGCTTCTTAGTTATTGGGGGAACCCAGAATTAATTCCAGCAAGTTATACAAATAAAATAAATCTAGCTTATGCAGAGAGATAGGAGAGTGACATTGCAGCTAAAATAGCACAGTCTGACAGCCTTACTAGCTATTGGCTTACAAAGGAAACACATGGGTTCGATTGTACTTGGATATTATGCACTCTGAACAAATGAGGGCGCTGTATACTCACCTGAGAATGGGGATTCTCCCGCTAGTGAGTTTGAAAAACAAATGTAAAGAGTCTAACTCGACAGACTGCGCTCATTGTTAAAACTCAATAGACATTGTGGCACATTTTATTATAGTTTGTCCAAAGTATGTGGATATAAGAGAAATATATTTGAGACTGCTTTTTAAGCTATACACAAATGAGAGTGCTAGAGCACTTGTGTTTGGCAGCTAAGGACCCACTTGCAGCCCATTGCCTAGGCAATTTTGTGTTGTGTGCTTGGAGAAGGATAAAGGCTGCTACCTGTTAGGTCCTTCCTTTGGTATAATCTGCTTTTATCAACATTATGTGTACGCACCTGTTTGTGGGATGGATTGTTTTTAAGGCTGTATTGTGATTGGTTGACAGTGTTTTTAGGTTTTGTAACATGTATTTCACCCTATAATTAGCTGGATAATAGGTACATCCCATTTTAATGAATATTAAATAGGTTGCTTTAATTATGGTGTTTTACAATTAACTGTATTTTATGCAATGTTTTTCCTGATGTCAAATTTCATTGTATGTTCTATCATATGTCTTATCTGTTGTATATACTTTTATGGCACTTTTGCAACGAAATAAAGTATTAAGAAGAAAAAAGAGGACATGATTATTCGAGAAGCTTATTACAGGGTAAGTGACAGCAACACTGTATATTTGTAAAAGTGTTGAAACTTCTTATTTAACCAAGAAGAACGAGTGCCGACATGGGAAAGGGAAGAGTCCCAAGCGACAATAGATCACATTTTTGTGTCAAGAGACTTCCTTCCCTAATAACCACTTTTGCTGTAAAAAATACCAAATCAAGTGATCACAACTTACTAACCACTTCATGGAAATCGCTCAAGAATCAAAAAATCAAGATGTCGACCCAAATTGAAGATAGTAATCATGTACATCGTCTAAGATTAACAGCAAAGAATATCAAAATGTTGACCAAGAAGTATCATCTGACTGACGAATCTAGAGAAATATAGACTGACAGGCTTAGAGTTGACTACCGACCTCTGCTCACCCTATGCTGCATAGAAAAGAAAATCTCAGGGCATAGTTCAAGACCAAAAATTCACAGATGCGATAGCATTTTGGTGGAAACAAGACGTGAACTACAAAAGGCAAGGCAAACAGCAGTAAGGTCAAACTGCAGCAAAGAAATATAACACCTGGATAACGAGATATTGACTAAAACTCTACCAACAAGACTAGGAAGAGATGCTCTGAGTGATCCGTGGACGTAATTCACGAGAATTTTGGTCTCTTTTAAGAACAACAGCAAGTACAACATATGATGCCCTCCAAAACAATGTAGTGGAGAACACATGGATGAATCACTTTAAGGAACTTTTCGAAATACCGGCTGGAGAAATCTGTGCTGTGTGCATTGTGTATAATCTAGGATGCCCCACACAATAGCAAGACTATCCTGGAAAAAATTCTGAAGTTGAACACCTAGAGAGCCCCGGGCCCAGATGATATAACTAACATCGATCTTAAAAACCCTCCAAAGGAATGGGCAAACTTCATACACATGGTGTTCAAATGGTGCGTCGAAGCAAGAGCAATACCAACATCATGGAAAACATCAACGGTAGTTCCAATCTTCAAAAAGGGAAGCAAAGATAACCTTAAGAACTACTGGCACTATTAGATGTTATTGGCAAAGTTCTCGGCTCACTAATACTGACCCGCTTTCAATCATGGGCAAGGCTGGCACCTTGTGCTGACCCGTTCAAGGCAGGCTTTTTAAAATACATTGGAACAACAGCAAACATAATGCCACTGAACACCCTGAAAGGGAAAATCATGGAAGGGAGCCCAAGGGTTTTTATAGCATTTATTGACCTGGTGAAGGCTTTTGACCAGGTCAATTGTGGCACACTATGGAAGAAATTGACAGCCTGGAGGTGCCCTAGATCCATTCTCTGTACTGAAACTTCCATGAGAGTCCGACTAAATCAAACAGCAATTTATCTGAGGAGATCCCTACAGTGAGAGGTGTAAAGCAAGGTTGCCCTCTCACCCGGAATTGTTCATTGTTCATTGCATACCTGGGTGACTTCCAAAACTCGGAGCAGAAGGTAAGATCTTTTCCGCCAATGATCAGAACACAAAAATAACACGTCTCCTGTATGCAGACGATTTAATTTTGCTAGACCAGATGGCAGTCCGTCTTCAATGACAATTGGACAATTTATCTGCATACATAAAACTCAGCAACTTGGAGATAAACAAAGCAAAAACAAAAATGATGTTCTTGGAAAAATCAAGTAAGAGAACTGAAAAATTAAATTGGTATCTGGATGGAATTCAGATAGACAGAGTAGAGAATTTTAAATACCTGGGAGTAACACTGAACAGTGACATCACAGAAAAAGCTTAAAGTTAAAAAGCTATCAGCACAGACAAGAGCAGTGGATAAAAAATATGGCTGGTTTTCAACGATACAGATAATCAACATTTACAAAGCAAAAGCAATCCCATCCTTGTCATATGAAGCAGAAGTCATGCCATATTTTATGGTCAGAATATGGCTAAAACTGGAGGGCTTCTATTGGCGAAGCATCCTAGGATTGCCAAAATCAACACCAATGTTTGTTTGTTTGTTTGTTTATCTATTTCTAATGCGCACCAGACCCGGAGGTGGTGGGGCGCATCAGTAAGAAGATGCAAGGCTTACAGGTTACACATTTGTACATGTTCCAGAATAGTACACAGAAATACAGAATATATTACACTAGACATTACCATTACAATAATATTACAGGCAGAGTAGCATTGATCATATGCGATTATAGCTATGCAGGGTATATACAGTTGAGGTAGCTTTGACTAGTGGTCTAAAGCAGCGTTAGTGCTTGTTGACAAGGTGACTAGGGAACATTGGAATTGATGTAGTTGATGTAGTTCTTGCTAAAGTGTAGGTAGGGTTGGTCTGATCTCAGCTTATAGGGAAAGGAGTTCCAAATTTTAGCAGCCTTCATAGGAAAGATGTTGCCTCCGATCTTAGTTAGTCTGAATTTTGGTAGTACAAGGCAGTTGGTTTTAGCAGTTCTTGTCGGTCTGGTCGATGTTCTTCTAGTTATTTTGTCCATAACGTAACTAGGGGAAGCATGAGTCAGGGAGATATTTTTTAACTGTATTTTATTGTCAGTGGAGAGCCATTTATGTTGGCGTCTAATGGAAGAGATATGAACTCTTTTGTTTATGCCAAGCGCAGCTCTTAGGGCATTATTTTGTAGAGTTTGTAGCCTCTGGATGGTAGCTTTGCTAGCACCACTATAAAGGGCGTTGCAGTAATCGAGTCTGGAAAGAATTAGAGCTCTAGCCAAAATCAAACAGCTGTCATTTGAGAGGAAAGGCTTACCAGCTCTAATTTACTTGCAAGTGTAGGCGTTGGTCGAGGCCAGAGATTTCACTTGTTTATCAAAGGACATAGTGGAATCCAGGTAAAAGCCAAGGGTTTTTACTTCGTTGGGTACCTTAATGATATTTCTGTCAATATTAAATAACGCATATTCCTGTCCTAGTTTGTTAATGTTAGAATACGTGCCCAGGATTATCAACTTTGTCTTATCATCATTCAGGCATAGACCATGTGTTTCCATCCATGCCTGAATGATGAGATATACCCTATTCACCAACTCCAGATCCCTACTATGATCCCCAGAAAGCGGGAGGAGAATCTGTGTATCATCTGCATAGTTAGTGTAGGTGATACCCAGAAGGTCTAAATCAACAAACAAGGGTTTGGTGAAAATGTTATATAGAGGGTAGACACAGGAACCCTGAGGAACACCGCACATGATGGGTGTGGGATCCACTGCTGCCGAGGGGGAGAACACTCTCATGGTTCTCTCACTCAAGAAAGATTCTAGCCATCTGATGGCCTCAGAGGAGAAATGAGCTGCTGAGTCCAAATGTTTGCAGTGGACTTTATGGTCCACGAGATCAAATGCAGCTGAGAGATCAAGTAAGAGGAAAAGTGCTGTCTTCCCCTTATCTCTCAGCTCATCAATTAGGGTTTTTAAATCAATTAAGGCAATTTCGGCCCCATGTAGTGGACGGAAGCCAGATTGTCTATCTCCTAGAAGCTTATGTAGTTCAAGGTGTCTTTGAATCTGGGTACATGCTGCTTTATCCATTATTTTGAGTAAAAATTGTACCATAGTGATGGGGCGGTTCTTGGTGGGGATGAGAGTATCTAATGTCTGCTTTTTGAGGAGAGGGAGCACCCAGGATTGTTTTAGATTAGCAGAAATAATGCCAGATGAGAAAGAGGTATTGATGGCCAACGGCCTTGATAAATAGAGAGCTATGTCTGATGTGTCTCCAGGCCATGATTGACCAGAACAGCCTGATGCCCTATAGAAAGACACTTCTTCCATCCCATCAGGAAATACTGGAGATAATTAACACTGAAATGAAGGGAGGCCACAATAAAATGCTATGGAAGTGGGAAATGAAAAACAAGGACAAACTCAAAGAGATAGACAGCACAGAGAAAGAACTGAAGCAGAATCCGACCAAAGTCCAAAAAAAAGATGGAAGAAATAGACTGGATTCAAACTTTGGAAATCACAGCCAAAAACAAATGAACAACTAATTTACTGATTAACACAAAAAAGATAAATCAAACTTCGGAATACATGAGGAAGTTTCCGAACATAGCCCTTTCGAAACACCTTTTAAAGGGCTCGGCTAAACCTTTTATAAATCTTGGTCATCAGATGTCTTTCCACCTCGAACAAATGCTGATACTGTGAAAATCCAGAGCAGGTAGAAACAGTGAGACATCTTCTGTTATCCTGTCCGGGAACTGACAAATTAAGGAAAACCTATTTGAACCATCTTTTTTCTGCACTGGAATTATACAAGGAGGAAGTCTGGTGGTCGTGACTGATGAGTGCAGAGAAGACCTAACTGGTGTTTGTAGTGGCACAAATCCTGCAAAAGACATTGTCCTGTGAAGGTGTAAAAGGAAATGTAAAAAAAAAGGAAATGAAAATGGAAGGAAACCAAAAACAGTCATAAAGAAATATGAATATAGTTGCTATGGGCATTCGGAACATGCAAACCCCTCCATAGCTACCTTGCGCATTTCTTGTTGGACATTGTGCGGAGGATATTGTGGGGGGCTTCCCCCATTTTATTCACTTTCACCCTTTTCTTCTTTCTTCTTCCTAGTTCTTCTTTTCATTTCCTTCATTCCTCATTCACTTTCTTATTTTTAGCAAGAATACATGGGAACGCAGCAGGGGATACGTCTATCAGAAGTAAGGTAAACTACAACCTTGTAAAAATTGTAAAGAATTAAAACAAGTAAATAAAAAAAGTGTTGAAAAAAATACTTTTAAAAGATAAGCATACCAGTACTATGTCTTGTAAGATGCAGATGTTGTTGAATCTGCAAATAGAAATCTTGGAAAGTTCAAGAGAACATCTGAAGTACATCTGAAGTGTTGAACTGAGATGACAAGGTTACATGTAGAGCTTTTGGATGTGATTGGTGGATGGATGCGTAAGTGTTTGAAAGCAGCACAAAAGGGAGTGTTAGAAACATAAAAGTAAAAATGGTAGAAGGGCTGACCTGTGCTTCGGTGTCCGTGGACACCACAGTCGTCCGCGGACACTGCATGTACCACCCATGTCCTTTAAGAATGCCAAGCATGAAAAGGGGACAGCGGTGACCGCTGACATTCATGGATGTCCACAGGCATCGGGGATCAGCCAATCCTGGGTGTGGTGTGCGGGAAGACAGGGTAGCACGAGCTATCTTTGTTGTGTGCAGTGAAGATGACTATGGCTATGGCTTTGAGGAAGCAGAGTGTGTGGTTGGTGGGTGATTTTTTGGTCCACTGATGGGTGTACCGTGTGCAGTGTGGATTACCTGGGATTACCTGGGAATCTTGGATTTCAAGAATTTGAAGTTTCCTTATATGGAGTTTGAGGAATGAAGTGGGTGGAATTGCTCCCATTTTGTGAGAGTATGGTTACTTTGAAGCATCCTGACATCATTGTACTTCACTGTGGAGGCAACAATTTGGGCTATGTCACCTGAATGTCATTAAAGTTTGCCATGAAGCATACATTTGCAAAGTTAATAGAACTGTTCCAACATTCAAACATTGTTTTTTCTCTGATAGCTCAAAGACAAATGTGAGAGCGTTCTAATTTATTTTGTCTACAAATCGAGAAAGCAAGCCGCAAACAATGTTGGATGACATCTTTTCACAATTAAAATATCAAATTTGATATTGTCTACATTGGACTGCATTAGTCTGATGCTGGCAATCAGATTTTTCTTGGAAAAGTTTCTGTGAACACATAAAATATGCATTGAAGTATTTTTTTAGTAGTTAGAGTAAACAAAAAATTAAAACAACAAAAAAATGAGGAGCACTTTTTGTGAAAGTTACAAAAAATAATTAAGTTCAGTTGAACATTTGCTCGTTCAGCATATAAACCCCCATTTTTTTGTTGAAACGATTCTTTCAAAATCCACAATTGTTTAATGAAAAACAAGTTAATTGACTTAACCCCCCACCCTGTGCCTGACATTTTCCAAGTGTCTTCGGACTATTATAGTGCCCGTGGACTATGCAGTTGGCAAAAAGGCCCTCTGATTATTTCTTTAGTTCAATTTTCTAACTGTGGAAGGTGGCCCCAAAAGGAACCTTTTTTGTGCCAAAAGGGTGGGGAGGGAGGGGAGTGAAGGGGGGAAGGGGCACCAACCAAAGATTCCGAGGGGCAGGTGGACAGGGGAAGATGTTGGACGATGCTCTAAGTCTAAGGTAGGTGCCAGTGTTTCTCGTGCTATTTGACCTCAGCTTAAAAAGCATATCCAAAACTGCTCCCCCCTGCAGAGTGGTGTCTCACAGTACAGAGTACTGTGACCCTCAAAAAAGTAATGGTCAACAGCGTTCTGTATGGCCTGCGAGGCAACCAGTGGGATCCTCGCCCCCCAGAGGAGTAGCCTGTGTGGTAGCAGAAGCAGTTGAGGAAGATGGGGTAGAGGAAGATAACCTACTTCTACCTGAGAAAGGAACAGCCGCTCTCAGAGCACCCAGGTTGTTGGAGAGGGTGTGGCAGCACATGGAGGTGGTACCAAAGGAATACTGGCCAGGTTGTCCATGACTGAGTACAATCCCTCACTCAATGCATTCATACTGAGTAGCCAGAGCTTTTGGTAACCCCCCAGTGTTCTTAAGGAACGGTTACACTCATGACTTTCTACGGGTGCCAGGGGTAGGAACTTCCTCTACCTCATCTTCCTGTTCCTCGTCATCCTCCTCTGCATCATTGTGCCTGTTCTCCGGTCCAGGCACCCCACACAGTGATGATGGTGGTGGTGGCCCCTTGGAAGGATGTATGGCCATGATAGATGCCATTGGAGCAGGTTGTAAATATACTGCAAAGCAGGTGCTCTTAGGTCTCCGATGTTCACTCCCGGATAGCCAGACTAAAAATGACTAAATGTAATGGGTGGGCCACTTCAGAGGAACCGTCCACAGACCGCGCGACTGTATGTGGACTAGCAAGTCGAAAATAGGCCTCGGAAAGTTGTAAATAGTTGACAGATTAAATAAGAATGGGTGTAGGAGCTCTGGAAGAGTAACCTTTCAACGAGAAACATCCTAGATTGGCCTGAAATGCAGTTGAAAACTGTCTGTGGTCAAAGACAGTCAGTATGATGCACTGGTGCAGTTACATGATGACATATGTGGTGGTGATGGGTGTCCACAGACATCCTCGGCCTGGAGCCACATGGCACATGCGCATGGATGCCCGCAAATGCGCGCTCTGTCCTCAGACTAATTAAAAGTGTGTCATGCATGACCAGACAAGTCTGGACAAATCGCAATGTCCGCGAATGCCCTATTGCATAAACGGACCCCCCAAACAGTCTTGGTGTCTGCGGACTATTAATTGGGGTTTAAAAAAAAATAAGAATTCATCACACAATAATACACAAGACATTTATAGTAAACAATATTTTTTATTTTTTAACTGGATGGGGTATCAGAATGGGAAACATGAATGTGAGAGTTTAGAATTTCAATAAAGTCATCATCGGGGCGGGAGGGAGAGAAGTTTCATCAAACCGTCTTTGATTAATGTTTTGCGAATTTGATTGGGGGTGATTTTTGGGGAAAGGAGAACAGGTACAAGTCGGAAGGTGATAATCAACATTTCTAATAACAAGATTTTTAACATAATTTAGAAGTTCTTTAAAGTCATTGCTAAGTTCATCCAATTTTGAAGACAAGATAAGGATTTCATTGTGTACAGTTGGGGTTTGGGATTGTATTTCTGATTGTTGGGATTCCCCATAATTAATCTTTGGTGTAGTTTCTTCATGTAAAATATGTACTATACGAAAAGAAGAAATTATTATTTTAATGAGCTCTCTATAAATTGCATTATTTGTTTATATTGAAAGATGTATTGTTTATCATTAGAGATTCCATCTTCACTCATTTCTTCTATGGGAATGTTTTCACTCAAGTGTGTTTGCCATTTCTGTCAAAATAAGAAATGGTGACATTTGCTTATGAGAAATGTTTACATAATGAATTGTATTAATAGAGAAATATATATTTTGTACTTACTATTTTCTGAGAGGTTGTTTTGCTATGAGCTCCTGCTGTATCTCAATCTGTATGAAGAGTTGTACTAAACAAAAATGATGAGGTGCATAGATATGGGCTGTGCTTGGTGCATTCAATAATAGTGTGTGCTAAATGAAGAAATACTTTTTACATTTTGAAATGTTGAATGTTATAAAAAGGTATATTTAGTTGTAGTAAATATCAGTAATGTTGTTTATGTACATGTTTTTGTTGGTTGAAAGGTAGAAAAGTTTGGTGAGGATCCAGCGGGGCAAACATTTAAGCTGCCCAAAAAGTGCTCTTTCTATGAGTTGAGCAACTTAACCATAACTACAGGGCCACTACCACAAACCCTGTAAGAAATATATGGCACATTTCACATACCTGCTTTGCTGGTTATTAATAATGTAATATATATTTTTTTAAATGAGATTAAACTAATTAGAAATGGAAAAAATGTTGGTGTAAAATTCTTGTGTATTCCTGGGTTAAAGAGTGCATAAACTATGTTGAGTGCCAGACATGATATTTCAAAATACATTTAAGGAATACAAATACATATTAAAATGAACCTTTCATTCATAACAACAGAACATATGAGAAAAGGCAATGGAATGTTTTGAAGGTAATTTTTGAGGTTTTACTTCTGTTGCCGGATTGTCATGCACAGATATGAGGTGTATCAATGTGTTTGTTTTATTATCGTTTGGGTCTTGTGCAAGTTTATGTTGAATGAAAAATGTGTATGCAGTTGCCTTATTGAGGGCTACCGGCATTGCAGGTTTTCATATTTGGCCTGCTCCATCCATGATTGCACATATTTTCCCATAGTTTTGACATGTGTATGAAGCCATTGGGGAGTATGGATGATGGTCAGTGCGTGAGCTTTGAGTAAAGGGGGAAGTCTCCCACAAATGGGGTCTGTTCACTTAGTGAGTTGATAGAACATAAGACTATGATCCACAGCAAGGGGTTCCCTTCTGTTGGTTCATGAATCACTTAGTCTTTCTTTCATGTTTGTATTCATGACAGAATGTTATGTGACCAGATTGAATGTTGTGTGACCGGAAGCTGACCAAGAATTACGGTGAACACCTTATCTCAGTGCCTAATCATATGTATGTAGGCTACCATACCTGCCCATGTTCCTTCTATAGCAATGATCATTTCCGATCAGAGCCGTTGCCTGCTGTTCACCTGATCAAAGATGGAAGAAGATACACTAGTGAAAACATAATATATCCCAAATATCCACCTCCTGTGAATCCCCTACACCCTACATATTCATGTTGGGCTGTGCTGCCCACTGTTGTTATCATGACTAGGTATAACAAAGTACCACAAATATATTTGTTATACTCCAATGGACAGGCCCCTAGTAACATTGGTGAGGAATGAGGAAAGTTGGACATGAGCAATTGCAGTACAAACTAGTCTATGAAAAGATGTTAGTAAAAACAAAGTGAAACATCATCACAGCCATATCTCTGAGGCGAGAAGATCCGCCCACTGGCTCCTCATCCATGAACGTATCTCCTTCAAAATCCTCTACTTTACCCACTGATGCTTCTCTAACAATGCACCCTCATACCTCACCCAGAAGGTCAAGAGAAATGCACCCAGCAGACACATACATCACACCTATAACCACTCCCTCAGCACACCGAGATGCAAATGCAAGGGAGCTGGTGGCTCCAGCTTCGTTGTCTGTTCTGACACACTTTGGAACAGCCTCCCACTCACGCTCCAGGAGGAGCCCTCCTTCCACCTTTTCCAAAAAGGGCTTAAAACGTATTTGCTCAACTGACATTTTTCGCCTGAGCAATGTTGATTACAACTGCCTACACTGAAACACACTATGTAACATTTATACTGTATGTAACAGTACATAGATGCCCAAGGTATTTGTGCACTACTATAAATGCAAATATAAAATAAATACATGAGCCGTAAATAGGCAGATTCATTTTTACCAACAAATATTTGCTGATAGTCTTTAACTATGCAATGTTCAAATTCAAGGTGGTGTACTGTTTAGTCTCTGGTGTTTTCTGTCAAGCAGTCACATGTCCACAGCACTACATAGAAGTATTGGCCATGGTCAAAGTTGAGGAAGTATCTGACCCACCTCATGTGATTTCCATTTAAACCTATATTTCATTCTAGTCCACATAATTATCCAGCAGATATAGCCCTAAATAACCTTGCTGGGACTGAATAGTTGTACAATATATTTAGACATATATGACTTGGTCATCAAGGAGTCACAGGACATTTCTGGTACATTTTCAATGTTTATTACAATAATTGGTCTTAAAAAAACAGGCAATTGGGGCAGTCCCTGGACGCTTTCCTTCATCACTGAAGGGGGATTCTGCCCCCCTCACCCAAACTCCTTCCTCTGTTTTATTGTATTTCTGATTCACTATAGTCATGGTACCCCCTACTGTTTGGTCTGTTGTTAACCAGGGAGGCTTAAAGGCCTTGGCTTTATCTATCTGACTTTCTCAGTAACTTCCTATGTGTCCCATCAAGTGGTCTCTCTTGTACACTTTACCTATGTATGACTTTTTTCTCAGTCTCCTCTCCCTACACTTGCCAACACTATTCTTCACCCTTCTAACTGTCTGCCAATATCAATCTCTCCTTTCCACACTTCTTCTGTACCCAGTCTCTAGATCCCTGCTGATTTTATCCGCTTCCCAACAAACCTCATTCCTCCGCACACTACCCCAGCCTCTGCCCTCTTCCACTCTCCTGCCTCACTTCCCCTCTCTATTCCTCTGCTGTTCTCTTTCTCTCTGTCTCTCTCTTGCTGTGTCCCACCTTCTACCACTCTGTCTCACTCCCACCTGCTCTACCTTTAAATTAACCTTCAATCCCTGCATCACTTACTTATAAAGAGCTACATTGGGCACTGTGTCAGTTCCAACACCTTGCCTTCAATCTCAGCAAACATTTCAGAAGCCTCCTCCAAATCCGTCTTCGCCCAATAGACATTTCTCTGTGGTCTCTTGGTCTTCTCCAGCTCCTCTAACCTCACCCAAACACCTCTCACCGCAGAGTGGCTGTGTTGTCTTGTTATAACCTCCCTTTCCTGACTAGAAGGTTCTCTTTGCTCCCATTAGGCACTCAAGTTAGCTGCTTACCTGGGCCAATCCCTATCTAAGCTAACCACAACTCCTCCCATCTTCTCTCTTTGCGTGTGGGAATTTACCCAGGAAGTATTCTTAAAGGTACTTATTGACACTCCAATGGTCTCCCTGCCTGTCCATCCAACCTGGCTCAAGTAAGGCATTGCTAAAAAGGCTGTGGGGAGGGTTCACTGGTCTCCCCTAGATGTATGTCATTCTTTGCTGGTTCCAGCCCCAACACCACTGTACTCCTTCTCCTCTGTATCATGAATGGATAGTCCGTAGTAGAAGTTTGTTCTCCAGTTAAGCTCCTGAAAGGAACAGCCTAGTCCATTTGCATTTGGATAACCAGACTATTCCTCATGTTCCAGACCAGGCATTTTTCTATCTGGTCAAGGTTAATTGAAGTACTTGTAGTTTTTCTCTGCACAGTGCTGCTTCCTCAAATCATTATTCGTCCAAGGGGTCTGAGGAGTCTCGTGCATACTTGCAGCTGTAGTGTCTCTGCAACCAGCTGATAGGGAAGGGAAATAGACCTGCCCAGGAAAAAGCGGATAGGCATCAGCTCATAGACAGAGACACCAATATACATTCACAACTTTATCTGCAGGTCAGTGCTGCTTCTGTACATGGTAGCACAGCTTCTCTGCTAGATGGTCTTGTGGAGGAGATTGAACCTCAAAGCCATGATTATGTGTGATCAGGATTTTCAAACAATGGTGGAGAGCATGGGTGGGATATGGCATCAACAGAATCTCTAAGATGCCTACTACCCAAGGATTTTGGCGCACATAGTCCCAGGTCACAACTGATGTTTTTCTGGGCTTTGTGTTGTGGCTGAAGGCACAGATGTACTGCTTGTTTGCTTCTCTGGCCCTGTTTAGCCCTCCTGCGCCCCAATAGGCCAACATGACTTGATGCTGCAGGGCCACTTTTGTTGCTTCTGGCACAGCTGGACTAGATCTGACATTTATCCAACATCATATATCCTTCTAATTTCTCCTCAGATCCTTCATGCTTGTGTCCATGCCTCTCACTTTCTTCCCCAATAAGCCCTTCTTTCTCATCTTCCTCGTCTGCTCATTTCTTCCTCATTATTCCTTTTGTCATTCCTACCCCCACTGACCATCTCATGCATTCTGTCTTCTTCTGTGCCTCTCTCTTTCCTACCACTAAACTAGATCATACACCTATTTCCTGTCATTCTATTTCCCATTTCTAACCATCTCTAAATCTTCTTGTAAATCCATGCTTTTCCCTTTGTACCCATCTAGGCTACTATCTCTATTTCTCCCCAACAATTGTTACCCATTCCCCTACACATCTACCACCTCTCAATTTTCTAGCCCTACTCTACATCTCCTGATTACCACCAACTTTTTCTACATATACTTCTGCCGCTTCCCGTCTGTACCTTAATCTTACTCTCCTAACTCTCTTTCTCTATACCTTCACCTTTTTTCCCCTTACCTCACCTATCCCACCCTCGCACCTCAAGTTTTACCCTACTTGTTCTCTACCTACCTACCTTCTTCTCTCCAGCTATGCTGCCTACCTACCTCTAATCCTACCACTCCACCTCTGTTCTTGATCTCTACCACTCTCTAGATGACCACACCTATACCTTCAACTCTACCTCATTTTTCCCAATCCACACCATCTCTGCCCTTAGCTCTTCACTCTACCCCTCGACCCACCACTCCCATGTCTGTACCTATTTGTATAATTTCCCAGCCTCACAGGACCAGAAAATGAATGGTTATGCCTCTCATTTCATCCTTTGTGAGGATGGGTAACACCACCCTCTCCAGCCCAGGAAGCCCTCAACAGGGATTGCCTAGGAAAGACAAATCAAAGGGCACACCCAGCACAAAAGGACAAGCTTCGCACTAGGGTGTTGCATCCCAAATTGCAGTTGATGCTATGGGTTTTGGAAAAGGCAGGGTTAGAGTAGGAAGCACAGAAAAGGTGGAGAAGGGTTCCACAATCTTGTTTCTCTCTGTTCCTCACTTTGCTTCCTGTTTCCTGCACTTTCTTTAGCACAAACACTTAGGTTATGATGTAGTAAGGAAAATACTACTTGTCACAAGGCCAGTGACTGGACATCTTAAAGGAGGCGTGTTTCTGTCTAATCATCTGTCCTTCTTTGAATCATCTCTGAACTTCAACACATAAAGAGGAATTCATTTGGGTCCTGTAGGGAGTGCAGTCCTTACAAAAGTCCACCAGTTGTGAGGTGAAGACTGATAATCCAAGGCAGAGCCAAGCTCTGCTCCCTAACCATCTGCAGTGCATATTTAGGGTGACCTGCTTTTGGAGCAACATCTGACTCTCTGCCAGCTACACTGGTACCTAGGGCCTCACTGGAGATGAATGACTCCGGCAGGAGTATTTCATCCGTGTATGGCAGAAACAGAACAAAGGCTTTTGGAGAGGTGGGTCATCTCCAATCCACCTTGTACCGTGGCTTTTTAACATTTACCTTGTTCCTCTTGACCACCTGATCTCCACCTTCTCTCCTCATTGCCAGTGTTACGCGCAGGACACTCAGCTCTCCTTTAAGCTTCCCTCCCCTACATCCTCTCTCTCCTCTCCCTCCTCTCTCATTCCTGATTGTCTTACTGAAATGCAGGCATGGTGTGCTGCTAATGATCTCTGTCTTAATGCCAGTAAGACTGTGATCCTTCTCATTGGAATTACTGTCTCCTTCCTTTCCCCCTACTCTCTGGCCGCCCTCCTTGGGTCCCCTCCCCTCACACCTCAGAGGCATTCTCCCTTTTCTCACCTTCCCTCAGAAACTCAATGTCTCTAGATCTCTGGTTCTCTCTAGGTTGGACTACTGAAACAGGAGATAAAAGACCAAGGCTCATTAGCCTTCGCTGTAGGCCGTACACCCGTGATACCCACTAGGGGTTAAATATCTTGACTGAGTCTCTATAGTCAATGTAAACACACTATGGAATGTTTCAAATCCTTTTATTTGTTTATTTGTGCATGAATCTTTTGTTACTTAGTACCAATTGGTTATACATCACCAATTAAGCTGACGCTGAATTTAAAGCAAACAATGACCCTCTGGCTAATGCATTTTGGAAAAAATCCTTCGTCAGAGCCGGGTTTTTAATACGATACTTTTCTGTTACATTATACCATTAGCACAATCACAATAGTGTTATTCAATTCAAGACAGGGTGCCCACAAGTGAGAACAAACATATAACATAAAAGAGAAAATACAATTAACACGATCAGTATCAGCTACACCAAAATGCAACTTAGACATTTTAGGCTGTTATTCTAATATTCTGCACATCTCCTCAGTGACCTTACTGTCAAGCTACAGAGTGTTGGCTCTTACACTGAAAAATATAGATTCACTTAATTAGCTCTTAACTTCGAGTGTTTAGGATCTCTAAACTTATTTTTGCAGTTTACTATTAGCATGCTAGGATGCCAGTGCATGAAGTTATGGTGCTTAACACTATTCTCTGGAGAGTTCACTCTGTGCATAATGCACAGGCTCAATATCGTGGTTATGTTTTCTATTTTGTCACCCCCCTTCACCGTGTCAGTTACACTGACCTGTCTGCAGGAATCATCCCTGCTCGGGAATTACTTTTGAAGTAAATTTAACTCGCGTTTTCATAGATCTGCAAAAGCGGGTGAAACACACTGTATTTCTCTCTATGAACAGTGTGTTCTGTGCCCTTCATAATCCATCCATTAGCCGAGTGGATAATTTGTGAGCTTTTACCTTTTTTAGCGCGTGCTTTCTATCAATACACAGCATTCTCGGTGCTGCTGTAGCAGCCGTCTTTGACTGGAACCGCTGTGGCCGCCGGCAGATACTGCAATTTTCTATGTTGTAACGGTAACGTTTGTATACCAATATGGCCGCTCGCTAAAAAAGCAACGGTCATGTTGGTGTGGGCAATTGGCTTAATGTATTTCTATGTGCGTTGTACAACTAAATGTAACTATCATGTATGTCATTTCTTTGCTCGAAAAGTGGCGTGAGCACTCATGCGTGTATAAACTTCATATGGCTCATCCAGTTATAGCGAGACAAGTCTGCTCCTAGCCCCGTGTTATTAAATGATTCTTTTGAATGTAGCTATTTGGATAATGCTGCCTGTCTGGTATGTTTATGCCTGTATACTACTATGCATATGTTTTTCGTGTGACTCCTCCCATTCTAGTAAACTGAACGTCTGCTCCTTAACCCGCGTTATATGCTGTTCCTATCAAGTGCAATTTTGTGGATAATACTACATGTCTTACTTATTAAGGATGTTTGTCAATGGTATCATCCCTTACCAATATAGAGATACAAAACTTTTCAGTACAACGGGCAAGGATAACAATTTCAAACTCAGCATAGGTCAAAAACAACCAATTAAGTTACATCATAAAAAACAATTTAGATCAAACTCCTCATTAATTCCTCGTAGTGATAATTCTTCCAGTCGGTCGATCCAATAGGCTTCCCTTTGTTGCCTTCTTTTCTTCGTGTCAATATGTGATCTAGAGGCCTCAATGGTTTCTAAGGCCTGAAATTTTACTTGTGAGATGTTGTGCTTCTTTTCCTTAAAATGTCTTGCGACTGCTGAATTAATATTCTTGTTCCGTATGCAAGATTTATGTTCATTCATGCGAATTCACAATTTGTGACCCGTCTATCCCACATGGACTACTGAAACAGCCTCTTCCTCAATCTGTCTCTTTCCTCCTTCTGCCCTCTTGAACTAATCCAGAATAGGACTGAAAGACTTACCCTTGGCGTCAAGCCCAGAGACTGCCTCTCTCCAGCTCAAAAATCTGTCCAATGGCTCCTGAAAGCGGTATGATCAAATTCAAGATCCTCTGCATCACCCACAAGGCTTTCTGGGGCCTGGGACTCTGATACATCAAAGTTTTTCTCACTACATACCTCCCAGCTTTGGTCCTCTAGCTCTAACTCTCTGCAGGTCAGAGGTTTTTCCAAACAGAGGGCGAGGGTAGACCGCTTTCCTCAGTAGGAGTCTCCCTCTGGAATGGGCTACTTGCCTCTCTCAAAGGTGAGCTGGATCTCCTTATGTTCTGGAATATTCTCACGACTTTCCTTTTCTCCTCTTCCTTCCCTCTCCCCCTTCCTTGCTAATGTCCCCCTGCTGCTGCAACTGGCTGCATGGCCCCTTCTGAGTCATGCAGGGGCTAGACCCCCTTGACAAGTCTGTGTCTGCACTACCTTACCAGAACTTGCCTTTGGGCACCCTTCCCTGACTGGTCCACCCCTTCCTTCTTGCACTAATTGACCCTTATCCAGGCCCCCAGTGTGCTTGCCCTCCGGGCTCCCTATAGCACTTACCCAGCCCTTGGGGCCCCCTCCCCCCACATCCCCTTTCTCCTGCCCTTACCTTCCATTTTGCCCTGAACCACCCCTTGCACCCTGCACTTCCTGTTTGCTGCACTTGCATAGTCCAAATGTCACAAGGCCTAGTAGGACCATCTATTGTTGTTTATCCTCCTCTGTCCTCCCCATACTCTTGCAGCACCTGGAAACCCTTTCTGCTGTATAGGCACCATACGAACGTTCAATAAATAAAATTAATAAAGACCTGTCTTGTCCTTGGGACCATGAACCTGGACTCAGAGCACCCTGAGAGCTAAGACAAGTATGATCCATGTGTTTTTGCCATCAAACTACGTTGAGCTGTGATTTGAACACTGTTCGGCACCGTCAAACCATCAGGACTCCCTGGTGATGCTTATGGCAATCTCTGAATAACAGTGCTCCACTCCTGAAACAGTGTGCTACTAAACTGCACCACATTCTTACCTGAGGTCAAAGAAGAAGCTCATTGCTGCAACCAGGTCATTCAAACCACCTTTTGAACGCCATGTTTCTTTGTCGCCAATCTACATTGATGGTCAAACCAATCCTGGTTGCTTCACAAATGACCTTCAAATGCTGCATCGAAGAGGCCCATCTCAAACTGCACTTCCAGCCATTAGCATCTCCAATGTCCAACCCTCTGTTGACTCTGAACCGACCTTGGTTGCCTTTGCAATCTGCATTCTTTGAGGCCCGGCTTTGAACCACAGCAAACCTTTGTTCAACACTAACTCGGCACTTCCTACATCTGGAAAGCATGACTACCACATTTGAGCCTCATTCAAACCAGTCACACAGCACCAGGAAACCTGCTCTGATGCAGTGGTGCCACCAAGAACAGCAAGAAGATATTATTGACTTCTACATGTCTCCCTGGTCCAACTTTGGTCACCTTTACCTCCTTTTCTCACACCAGAACATATCCTTTTACACACATTGTGGCTATTGATTTACTTTTATCCCTGTTTCATTACCCAGAGTGCTACTACTTCCTATCTTTACATAGTCCTTGTTCTTTTCACAGCAGCGGGTTTTTGCAGGGTGTTCTTTTTAGTTATCTTTGTATACAGTTTGTTTTATTAAAGTATACATGTATTTACAGAACCTTGATTGGTAATTCCTTTTATTATGAACTGTTGTACCTTGCTGTTTAAATTGCTACTGTTTCATATTCACACCGCTCTTGAGAAAACAGCCTTCCCTGGCCCACGTTACTTCAAAAGGCAAAGGAGGTATATCTCCTAATTGTGCCTGTTTTACCTTTATGTTTGGGATCACTCTTGTTTTGTTGAAATGTAAGAACTGGGTAGGCAGTTAAGCCACTACTTATTCTTGTGCTGCTGCACTGCTGTGAGGCAGAAGAGATTTTGTGGCATTACCATGCTTATTGTTTGCTGTTCAGGTATCCTTTCTGGGCCTGGTCTAGGTAAGGTGCATGCACCTCCCTTACCGCACACCGGGGAAGTCCCATTGATAGCTGCCCTCCACATTACCCAGGTCAGCCAGATGGGGAGGGGAACTGCACCTGCAAAAGAGAGTCGCTGTTAACAAGAGATGGGCTATGCCCTGAGTTCCTACTTTGTCCATTCATGGGACACCGACACCTGGGTGGGTTTTTAGGGATACCAACAGTGACGCCTCTTTATTTATAAAAATGCTAAACACATTTCAATCCTCTAATGCCTAACCACCCTCTAATGTTATTAGCATGAGTTCTTACTAAAGAGAACTGCCTTGTCAGCCCTCAGATCCTTAGAGGGGTCAGTGGGAGATCCATAAGGTGGGACTGATAAAACAGATCCTTGCCCTAGTCCTGGCAACATGCACAGGTGCCCACAGCCAGATGACTGCTCCAGTGGTTGGACCCAACCCTATGCGGCCTCAGGAAGACTGCCACTTTCCTTATTTATCTCACACCAGGGTATGCTAGCATTCTACATACATGATAAAAATACACCTACATAATGCCCCGCTACACAACAGTCCCCCTACATAACATTCCCAGATTTAACAGTGAGCTACTCTATACATACTCCCAAGTATAAATATGCACTATATATAAACCAATGAACAACCTATACTTATAATTTATACAGCAAAATATACATTTATATGCACATATACGCACATCACAAACATATGACCTATAATATAATATGTCATATAGGGGTGATTGGTGCAGTCAGCCACCCCTTCTCAGTATATGGGTGCTGTCTTGGAGGTGTTAATTGCGACGGTCTGCCCCCTGAGGACTTTTGGCAGCCCCCAATGTCTGGGTGGGGACCAGTGCTCATCGCTGCTCAGCATGGAGCAACATGCAGTGTTTTCTTTTTGCGTCCCCCATGGACTGAAGGTTGCCTGATGTCACCATTTCTCTCTTCATGGGTCCCGGGACACTTGGCCTTCAGGGTGGCCAAGTGTCCCGGGACCCATGATCAACACCCAGCTCCCACAAACCTCCACACCTTATTAGGCAGCCCTGTTCCTGGGGGCCACCCACATGCACTGATATTGCCATAGCTCCATCTTAATGCCAGGCCGTGTGCCCAATGCTATGGGGACACTGCCACCTCACCACTGTGACCCAAGCTCTGGTTCCTGCCTCACAGCCCCGTCTCTTCTGCATTGCATGGGAGTAATGAACGGGGCGGTCTGTCACTCAGCATCTTCACCCGGGCAGTGATAAAGAAGTGGCCCAGGACTTGTTTTTATTCCTTCATTGCCTTAATGACTTTAATTAGGTATACTGTAGCTTATTGTGCTTAAAAGTTCCTGTACAGACCTTACTATACCTTACATAAATACTGACACAGTTAATCATGTTTTTTATTAAGAAAAGTCCATCATCCTTGATGTTTCTATCCAGATTTAGTACACAATATTTAACATTAAGTGTTGCATCATTAAATTATTAGAATGTTTATCTGACACGATTGTAAACCACTGTTGTTATCATGCCGTGTTTTTTCGAGAGAGGGGTGCCTGCTACCTTTTTTGCATTTTATTGATTTAAAATGTAACAAAACAAGTAATACTTTCAAATGAATAGCGAGAAATGTAACAAAGGTCAAAGTTCAAAGGCAATTAACAAACACAGTGAAATCACAATACATAACTTTAAGGCAAACATGTTCCTCTAAATCAACAATGCACACAAGAGAACAATTCATGAAAACTAATACAGTCACACAATTAATGAATACATTAAAAATAATATGGTTTACACTGTGTAAACCTATCATGATGCACATATCTTTCTTCCACAATATTTCTTATTTCTGTCAATAGAGAGTTAACAGGATTTCGTTTTTCAATGGGATATAAACTCTTGAATGTAACTGTCTAATGACTTCAGCCTCATATTTAGGGGCCGATTCATGGAACAAACGTGCGCCGAAAATCTTCGCGCAAGCAGGCGCAAGCGGAAAAAAACAGGCGCACGCGCACGCGTGCGGTTCATGGAAGTCCCTGCGCGTGTACACCCCGGGATGTGCGCCAAACCCGTGCATGGCGCACAAGTCACTGCAACATCCCGAAAGGCGTGCGCGACGCGCACAGTGAAAGCGCACAACCTCGGCACATACACCAGAAAGTGGGCGGGACACGGGGCGTAACGCGCGGAATGGGGACCAACGCGCGAAAATAAGGGCGTAACTGGGGATGTACTGCAGGGAAGCAGACGGAACGCCCACATGCACTCGAACCACACGTATTCATGGAATCGAATAGGGCAAAGCCACGCACAGCCAAAGACACGCACAAGCCGAAACACGTCCGCCACACGAAGGCAGGCGGTAGCGTCCCTGCGCATTACAAAAGTGGCAACATACAGCAATTGGGCCTGTGCGAGTGGGGCACGTGTATATCGGGGGTGCGCGGGAAGTTACACACGTGATTGAGCGGGGCACGTGTATATCGGGGGTGCACGGGAAGTAACACACGCGATTGAGCGGGGTACGTGTATTTCGGGGGTGCGTGTGAACTCTTTCACGCGATCGGGCCTGGGGGAGCGGGCTACGTGTATATCAGGGGTTCGCGTGAAGTTTTTCACGCGATCGGGCCTGGGGGAGCGGGCTATGTGTATTTCAGGGGTTCGCGTGAACTTTTTCACGCGATCGGGCCTGGGGGAGCGGGCTACGTGTATTTCAGGGGTTTGCGTGAACTTTTTCACGCGATCGGGCCTGGGGGAGCGGGGTACCACTCACCGTCTGCCTTGCGTGTAGAAGTACGCGTAGCCAACACCCGCTGTGAAGTAATAGCGTGTGAACCCCAACGGATGGAAAACACACGCACCGCACGAAAAGCACGTACAGAACAGTGTAAAGGCACGCGGGATCTCCAAGCCCTGCCAGGGCAACGCCCGTGCGCAAAACGTCACAGACGCGCTTACGCTGTAAGGGCCTTTGGTCCAATGAAATCGCGTACGCGTGCTGACGCGCTTACGCGCTAAGGGCCTTTCCTCGATTTTCACGCTGACGTGCAGGATTTTCACGTTCCAAATCACTCCGTATCAAGCTGGCCACGCGAAAACACAGGGAAGACCACGCTCCTGCCCAGAAGGCCGAATTACTGCCCCCCAGTGCCCCGAGCAGCCTCCCACGTGCCATCTGCTGCTGCCTGCCTGCCTGCCTGCTGCCACCGTGCCCTGCCATTTGGTGCCTGCACATCAGCCATCTGCAGGGGTCCAGTTGCTGTGTCCACCCCTGCTGGAACAGAAGACTCCCGACTCGGATAACATCGCTCCACAGCCCAGTCCCAGGACCCAGTTGCCCACCCACTCCTGCCCCTGGGGTTGCCATGTCGGGCACATCCACATCTGGCACCAGTGGCAACCCCTGGCCAGAGGGGCAGAGGGGCACCAGCTTCACTGCCACCGAAGTTGGTGTCCTGGTGGAGCAAGTCCTGGGGCAGTATGATGCCCTCTTCGGATCATCCCGCGCCAACAAGGAAGGACGGGAGAGGATCTGGGCCGACTGTGTGGTTGCCATCAATGCGGAGGGGGTGGCAACCCGCACCATCCAGAAGGTCAAGAAGCGCTGGGAGGACTTGAGGTCCAGGACCCTCATAAAGGCCCGGCGCCTCGTGGAGGGGGGCCGGGGCCGCATGAGTTCCATCCAGATGAGGGTCCTGGAACGCGTACACCCAGCCCTCCACGCCCAGGTCCTTGAGAGGGAGACCCGTCTGGAGTTGAGCGGTAAGTGGCCAAGCATTGCTGTGTGAGACAAGGCATGTTGCAGTGTGCTGGTTGTCTGATACTTGCCTGTATGTGTGACATAGGCCATGTACGCATGTATGTGTGCAGGGACATCATGGTAATGCATGTGCGACCAGTAATGTGTGAACCGCACGGTTGTTGTATGTGTTTAAATGCGACATGGGGAGCCCTATGCAGATTGTACACATGAGAGCATGGCAGTCTCTGTTCCTGGACATGTGTGGGGGTGAGGGATGGGTGCTGATGCCCCCACAGCTGCAGCGGAAGGGGTGGGTGAGCCCCCACAGGGGCCTGCTACGGCGGAAGACGGTGAGGAGCCATCCAGGTTGGTGTTTTCCACAGAGGAGGAGGAGGCCGCCACTGAGGCGCACATGGGGCCTGGTGGGGGCATCCCTGCTGGTGCAAGTGGTGCAGTCCAGGGGCAGGGGCAGGAGGCAGCACAGGTCACCGTGGAGGGGCCTGTGCATGTCGCTGTCCCTGTGGGTACACCACCATGCACCAGCAGGGATGCCCCGTCCCAGGCCCGTCCGCAGGTAGAGGGGATGTCCTTGTCATCTGACTCCCCTCCACCTGCGGACGAGGGGACCCCTGGCCGTATGGAGAAGGTCCTGATTGGGGTCGCGATGTGCACGGCTGTGATTCGTGATGCCGTGCGTGCTTCCCAGGAGGAGCACGCACGTCATCACGAAGAGCACCGTGCCGACGTGGCCCAATTGGGATCGTCCATGTTCGGGGGTTTCCTGCATGTGTCGGCCAATCTGGCGGCCCTCTCCTCCTCTGTGGAGACTATACGCCAGTCGTTCTCCTTGCCGTCTTCTGGCCCAGATGCCACCAGGGCCCCCTGTGGACCTGCCCTGACCAATGCAGCCAGCTCGGTGGGGATCCCATCCCTGCCGCAGTCGGGAGTCAGAGGTCCAGCAGGGGTGGACGCCACAGCAACTGTACCCCAGCAGATGGAGGATGTGCCGGCATCATCAGGCAGGGCAGGTGCACGACGGCGTCGGTGGATTCCATCAGCCTGGATGCCGTCGTGCTGGCAGAGGCAGTGGCGTCGGAGGCAGCAGCGGAGTCAACGTGGGAGGCATCATGGCTCGGGGCCATCAACATCGGAGGGGCAGGCATCGGCCGGAGGGCAGGAGGACCCAGGACGGGAAGTGTCTTCCGAGTGGCAGCGGTTGGGCCAGCAGATAGGTGCGGAGCGGCGGCGGGCGGAAGAGGCGCGGCTCACAATGGTCAGGGCGGAGAACTCCATGCGGAGGGCCCTGAGGCGGGCCGAGTGTCTCGAGGCAATCCGCAGGGGGTTGGAGGAGGAGACGGCGTCGTCCCTGCGGACCCTCGGGGCCATGGAACAGGACCGCCTCCGGGACATCGAACAGGAGTTCGATGATGCCCTGGCCCGGAACACCACGGAGTGAGCCGCTGGACTTGCCCGCCGCCTTTGTATATAGTTATATAGTTAGTGTTAGGTTTCCTTTATTTATATTTTTTATTTGGTTGCGATTGGACAATGTGCCACATTTTTGTATGTAGTTCAGTTTTTAGTTAGTTGTCATAGTTAGGTTTCATTTGGTTGGGCTCATGGACCCGGGATTATCTTGTAAAAAGTTCTTCAAGGGATTTGTCTATTTTTTGGATTTTTTTCATCGCCATGGAGCAATGGTTTTTGTTTATCATTTACACTTGGATTACTTTTCTGACTGTGACTTTGGACACCATTTTTTTGGATTGTGCTGTGTGTTTTTGATTTTTTTCATGGACATTCTTCTTCTTTTGGTTGTTTTGCTTTGTGGTTTTTCTCATTTCATTTCCATTCACGTTGATTTTAAATACATTTTTATTTTCATCCTTCAATGTGTCGTATCATCTCATTGCTTTCATGCATGTCATGTTGGGTGTCTTAACATTCACTTGCAGCCATTGTGTGTGACAGACATGTGTTCATTTGCATTATTTACATTGGGTGTGTAACATGTCATTGCCTTTGATATGTGGGTGGATGTGATAGTTGGTTGGGCCTTTTGGCAGGGGAGGATGGCCATTACGGACATGATTGGGGATTGGTGGGACCCAGGTGCAGGGGGGCATGGATGGGACATGGGTGGGGGCCTGCTCGCAGGTGCCCCACAGTGCTGGGAGGTGGGGGTGGTGGGAAACATGAGTTGGACATGGGTGGGGGCCTGCTGGCAGGTGCCCCACAGTGCTGGGGGGTGGGGGTGGTGGGGAACATGAGTTGGACATGGGTGGGGGCCTGCTGGCAGGTGCCCCACAGTGCTGGGGGGTGGGGGTGCTGGGAGTCATGGGTGGGAGCCTGCTGGCAGGTGCCCCACAGTGCTGGGGGGTGGGGGCGGTGGGCAACATGAGTTGGACATGGGTGGGGGCCTGCTGGCAGGTGCCCCACAGTGCTGGGGGGTGGGGGTGCTGGGAGACATGGGTGGGGGCCTGGTGGAGGCTGCCCTTGGTGGCTGGGGGTGGGGGTGGTGGGAGACATGGGTGGGGGCCTGGTGGTGGGTGCCCCTGCACTGCTGGGGGGTGGGGGTGCTGGGAGACATGGGTGGGGGCCTGGTGGAGGCTGCCCCTGCACTGCTGGGGGGTGGGGGTGCTGGGAGACATGGGTGGGGGCCTAGTGGAGGCTGCCCCTGGTGGCTGGGGGGTGGGGGAAGTGGGAGACATGGGTGGGGGCCTGGTGGTGGGTGCCCCTGCACTGCTGGGGGGTGGGGGTGGTGGGAGACATGGGTGGGGGCCTGGTGGTGGGTGCCCCTGCACTGCTGGGGGGTGGGGGTGGTGGGAGACATGGGTGGGGGCCTGGTGGAGGCTGCCCCTGGTGGCTGGGGGTGGGGGTGGTGGGAGACATGGGTGGGGGCCTGGTGGTGGGTGCCCCTGCACTGCTGGGGGGTGGGGGTGCTGGGAGACATGGGTGGGGGCCTGGTGGAGGCTGCCCCTGGTGGCTGGGGGGTGGGGGTGGTGGGAGACATGGGTGGGGGGCTGGTGGTGGGTGCCCCTGCACTGCTGGGGGGTGGGGGTGGTGGGAGACATGGGTGGGGGCCTGGTGGTGAGTGCCCCTGCACTGCTGGGGGGTGGGGGTGCTGGGAGACATGGGCGGGGGCCTGGTGGAGGCTGCCCCTGGTGGCTGGGGGGTGGGGGTGGTGGGAGACATGGGTGGGGGCCTGGTGGTGGGTGCCCCTGCACTGCTGGGGGGTGGGGGTGCTGGGAGACATGGGTGGGGGCCTGGTGGAGGCTGCCCCTGGTGGCTGGGGGTGCAGGGGGACATGCGTTGGTGGGCAGTAGTGCAAGTTGACATGTGGGTTGGCTGGGGGGCATGGCCATGGTGGATGGGGTGCCTGCAGGACATGTGCAGGGTAGGCCCCTGTGGTGTGAGCCACCTGCAGGGGCCGTGGAGGGTGTAGAGGGAACACCTGGGAGGACCCACACGTGCAATTCACGTGTGGTGCTCCCCGCGCACACCTGTAATACACGTACCCTGATGGAATCGCGTGTGGAACTTCCCGCGCACCCCTGAAATACACGTACCATTATGAAATCGCGTGTGGAACTTCCCGCGCACCCCTGTAATACACGTATCATGATGAAATCGTGTGTGGAACTTCCCGCGCACCCCTGAAATACGCGTACCCTGCTCGCAAGGGCCAATCGCGTGTGGAACTTCCCGCGCATCCCTGAAATACACGTACCATGATGATATCGCGTGTGGAACTTCCTGCGCACCCCTGAAATACGCGTACCCTGCTCGCAAGGGCCCAATCGCGTGTGGAAATTCCCGCGCACCCCTGTAATACACGTACCCTGATGGAATCGCGTGTGGAACTTCCCGCGCACCCCTGGAATACACGTACCCTGCTGATTTTGCGTGTGAAACTTCCCCCGTGCCCCGAAATACACGTACCCTGATGGAATCGCGTGTGGAACTTCCCGCGCACCCCTGAAATACGCGTACCCTGCTCGCAAGGGCCCAATCGCGTGTGGAACTTCCCGCGCACCCCTGTAATACACGTACCCTGATGGAATTGCGTGTGGAACTTCCCGCGCACCCCTGAAATACACGTACCATCATGAAATCGCGTGTGGAACTTCCCGCGCACCCCTGAAATACGCGTACCCTGCTCGCACGGGCCCAATCGCGTGTGGAAATTCCTGCGCACCCCTGAAATACACGTACCATGATGAAATCGCGTGTGGAACTTCCCGCGCACCCCTGAAATACGCGTACCCTGCTCGCAAGGGCCCAATCGCGTGTGGAACTTCCCGCGCACCCCTGAAATACACGTAAAATGATGAAATCGCGTGTGGAACTTCCCGCGCACCCCTGAGATACGCATACCCTGCTCGCAAGGGCCCAATCGCGTGTGGAAATTCCTGCGCACCCCTGTAATACACGTACCCTGATGGAATCGCGCGTGGAACTTCCTGCGCACCCCTGGAATACACGTACCCTGCTGATTTCGCGTGTGGAACTTCCCGCGCACCCCTGAAATACACGTACCATGATGAAATTGCGTGTGGAACTTCCCGCGCACCCCTGAAATACGCGTACCCTGCTCGCACGGGCCCAATCGCGTGTGGAAATTCCCGCGCACCCCTGAAATACACGTACCATGATGAAATTGCGTGTGGAACTTCCAGCACACCCCTGAAATACGCGTACCCTGCTCGCAAGGGCCCAATCGCGTGTGGAAATTCCCGCGCACCCCTGTAATACACGTACCCTGATGGAATCGTGTGTGGAACTTCCCGTGCACCCCTGAAATACGCGTACCCTGCTCGCACGGGCCCAATCGCGTGTGGAAATTCCCGCGCACCCCTGAAATACATGTACCATGATGAAATCGCTGTGGAACTTCCCGCGCACCCCTGAAATATGCGTACCCTGCTCGCACGGGCCCAATCACGTGTGGAAATTCACGCGCACCCCTGAAATACACGTACCATGATGAAATCGCGTGTGGAACTTCCCGCGCACCCCTGAATTACGCGTACCCTGCTCGCACGGGGCCAATCGCGTGAGGTACTTCCCGCGCACCCCAGTGATACACGTAGCCCGCTTGCTGTGCTGGTACAGGGTTAGCGCAGCCCTTTGCGCTGGATTGGGTATATTGATGGCTTTTCCCTGCGCGAGAGGCGTTTTTGGGGGCGTAACTGGCGCTGCTGCAGGGTCGCTGCGCCACTGTGCGCCACGGCTGGTTTTGGTGGCTGGAATCCATGAATACGCTGTGCGCGGAAATGGATTTTAGCGCACGCGGCTGGCGCAGGGATTCGCACGCGCACACTGTGCGCCAGCCGCGTGAGCCACTTGTGCGCTGAATTCTATGAATTACCCCCTTAGTGATCTCAAGTTTATAATACTGTCCCCTTTGTCTACGGCGTTATATTCAAGTTGTTACTTAAAGAATACAAAGTTGCATGTTCTTCCTTGGACAGGTTGTTTTGACCACCCACATATTGATTTCAAGCTCTTTAATAGCTCTTAAAATGGTATGTTAAAAATTCTTTCTACAGGGATGTTGCCTATGGGAAGTATAAAAGTTGACACCTGATTAAAGTCGGTCACATCGGCTGGTGAAACATATGTCTTATTAAAAAGATATCTTCATCTCACATTTCTCATGAAAATCTGTATCTACGTACTCACTTTGAAAAAATCACGTCTTTGGTAAGAACAAGAATCTTTTTGTTAGAAGATAATATTCAGCTTCAGTTAATAAGTGTGAGGATAGGGTAAAAATTAGATTTTGTTTTATTATATTCCTTCTCTTAGTTGTTGATTCCTGTCCTACCACCTTGTCTTGTGGAAAATGCTACCATTGTCTTCTCCCGTGAGTTTGACTAAAAAAAACATGGTGTGCACCTCTTACAGTCTCTTCCTCTTTATGTCATTTACTTATGGGTCAAGCTATTTGATTGTCATCTGAGCTGCACTCTCCTGAAGACTCAGAGCGTATCACTTAATGTTTTGTTCATCTGGGAAACCCCAGTACTGATATTGTAAATGATTGTTCTCAAATTAGGGTACACACACACCTCATCATAATTTCTGGTATATTTGCTTGTTTTTCTTATTTATGATTGGTGTTTCATTCCTGAAATATTTTACTTTCCTTTGATGTATCCTCTACCAGCTGGGGCTATACTGATATCCAAATGGTTATTTCTACTGTGATAATGCACTGTGGACAAAAATGTGATTGAAGTCCCCATCACAGAGAACAGGCTATTTAAGCAATGTTTGGCCTCAGTAGAGGTTCTCTCAGGTTTATATTTAATTTTCAAAGACATGTGGTTTTATCGTTAGGTAAGAGGCTAATCCAGCTATGGATCCCATGCCATCCACACTCTTTGCCTAAAAAGGCACAGAGTCATCACACCAATTACACCAAACAAGGCAGAAACATGTGTGTGGGGTTGTTGTTGATACCCTTGTTCAGAGAATAATTGCCTTGCATTTTTGATGCTGGATCATTGTGAGTGGAAATATATTACACTGCCACAATAAAGGCAGTATAGTTATGGTTAAGTTGGTGTTTCCATAGGAAGAGCACTTTTTGCAAAGTTTGGTGAGGATTCGTCCAGGGGGGAAAAAGTTATTGGGGGGTCCCAAAATTTCTGTTTTTTCTCATAGACTGAATGGAAAATATTTTTGCTCGCGCCTACAGCCCAAACCACTGGACGGATTTTCACCAAATTTGGACCAGGAGCAGCGGCTTGGTCCCGAAAGCGTGCTTTTGCAAATTAGGTGAAAATCCGTCCAGTAGTTTTTTTAAAAAATGAACAAAAAGTAGGTCAAAAACAATTAGTGATATCTGTGTTCGCTTCGCGGACACACTTCCCTGTTCGCTCCGCGGACAGGACGGTGATTGGGCAAGCAGCTTGCGTGATGTCCGCGGACATCTGACATGCTCTCTCATTGGATGCGGTGAAAGCGTGCAGTGCGTCTGGCTTCAGAGTTGGCCGCCATCTTTCTTTCCCGCATGAGAGGCTTTGTCAGGTCAGCAGGAGCGTGTCTGTCTCCTGTTCCTCCGACCCCCTGCTCATGCCCCGTGTCTGCCCCACCCCCCGCTCATGCCCCGTGTGTCCTTTCTGTCCCCCCCACCCCCGCTCATGCCCCGTGTGTCCTTCCTGTCCCCCCCACCCTGCTTATGCTCCGTGTCTCCCCTGTTACTCCAGCCCCCCGCTCACGCCATCGCACACGGTGGCCAGCGGAGGGCCGAGGAGCGGGATCTGCCACACAAACTCATGTCCGTGTTTTTGTTTGTCTCCTGACATACAAACCCCCCCACCCCCCGCTCATGCCCTGTGTGTCTCTCTCCCTCCCCCACCCCCTGCTCATGCCCCATGTGTCTCTCTCCCCCCAACCCCCGCTAATGACCCGTGTGTCTCTCCCCCTCCCCCAACCCCCGCTCATGCCCCGTGTGTCTCCCCCCCCACCCCCCACTTATGCCCTGTGTGTCTCTCCCCTCCCTCCCACCCCCCGCTCATGCCCCGTGTGTCTCTCTCCCTCCCCCCACTCCCCGCTCATGCCCCGTGTGTCTCTCTCCCTCCCCACACCCCCCGCTCATGCCCCGTGTGTCTCTCCCCTCCCTCCACCTCCCTCTCATGCCCCGTGTGGCTCTCCCCCTCCCCCCACCCCCCACTCATGCCCCATGTGTCCCTCTCCCTCTCCCCGCTCATGCCCCGTGTGTTTCTCTCCCTCCCCCCACCCCCTGTTCATGCCCTGTGTGTCTCTCTCCCTCCCCTAACCCCCCGCTCATGCCCCGTGTGTCTCTCTCCCTCCCCCTCACCCCCCGCTCATGCCCCGTGTGTCTCTCTCCCCTCCCCCCACTCATGCCCTGTGTGTCTCTCCCCTCCCCCCAACCCCCGCTCATGCCCCGTGTGTCTCTCTCCCTCCCCCCACCCCCCGCTCATGCCCCGTGGGTCTCTCTCCCTCCCCACACCCCCCGCTCATGCCCCGTGTGTCTCTCCCCTCCCCCCACCCCCTCTCATGCCCCGTGTGGCTCTCCCCCTCCCCCCAACCCCCGCTCATGCCCCATGTGTCTCTCTACCCTCCCCCAACTTAGCCCTGTGTGTCTCTCCCCTCCCCCCTGCCCCCCGCTCATACCCCGTGTGTCTCTCTCCCTCCCCCCACCCCCCGCTCATGCCCCGTGTGTCTCTCTCCCTCCCCACACCCCCCGCTCATGCCCCGTGTGTCTCTCCCCTCGCCCCACCGCCCGCTCATGCCCCGTGTGTCTCTCCCCTTCCCCCACCACCGCTCATTCCCCGTGTCTCTCTCCCCCTCCCACCCACCCCCCGCTCATGCCCCGTGTGTCTCACCCCCTCCCCACACCCCCCGCTTATGCCCCGTGTGTCTCTCCCCTCGCCCCACCGCCCGCTCATGCCCCGTGTGTCTCTCCCCTTCCCCCACCACTGCTCATTCCCCGTGTCTCTCTCCCCCTCCCACCCACCCCCCGCTCATGCCCCGTGTGTCTCACCCCCTCCCTCCCACCCCCCGCTCATGCCCCATGTGTCTCTCTCCCCCCAACCCCCGCTAATGACACGTGTGTCTCTCTCCCTCCCCCCACCCCCGCTCATGCCACGTGTGTTTCTCCCCCTCCCCCCCACCACCCGCTCATGCCCCGTGTGTCTCTCCCCTCCCTCCCACCCCCCGCTCATGCCCCGTGTGTCTCTCTCCCTCCCCCCACTCCCCGCTCATGCCCCGTGTGTCTCTCTCCCTCCCCACACCCCCCGCTCATGCCCCGTGTGTCTCTCCCCTCCCCCCACCCCCCTCTCATGCCCCGTGTGGCTCTCCCCCTCCCCCCACCCCCCACTCATGCCCCATGTGTCCCTCTCCCTCTCCCCGCTCATGCCCTGTGTGTTTCTCTCCCTCCCCCACCCCCTGCTCATGCCCCGTGTGTCTCTCTCCCTCCCCCAACCCCCCGCTCATGCCCCGTGTGTCTCTCTCCCTCCCCACACCCCCCGCTCATGCCCCGTGTGTCTCTCCCCTCCCCCCACACCCCTCTCATGCCCCGTGTGGCTCTCCCCCTCCCCCCCACCCCCCACTCATGCCCCATGTGTCCCTCTCCCTCTCCCCGCTCATGCCCCGTGTGTTTCTCTCCCTCCCCCACCCCCTGCTCATGCCCCGTGTGTCTCTCTCCCTCCCCCAACCCCCCGCTCATGCCCCGTGTGTCTCTCTCCCCTCCCCCCACTCATGCCCTGTGTGTCTCTCCCCTCCCCCCCAACCCCCGCTCATGCCCCGTGTGTCTCTCTCCCTACCCCCCACCCCCTGCTCATGCCCCGTGGGTCTCTCTCCCTCCCCACACCCCCCGCTCATGCCCCATGTGTCTCTCTACCCTCCCCCAACTCATGCCCTGTGTGTCTCTCCCCTCCCCCCGCCCCCCGCTCATGCCCCGTGTGTCTCTCTCCCTCCCCCCACCCCCCGCTCATGCCCCGTGTGTCTCTATCCCTCCCCACACCCCCTGCTCCTGCACCGTGTGTCTCTCCCCTCCCCCCACCCCCCTCTCATGCCCCGTGTGGCTCTCCCCCTCCCCCCACCCCCCGCTCATGCCCCATGTGTCCCTCTCCCTCCCCCCGCTCATGCCCCGTGTGTTTCTCTCCCTCCCCCACCCCCTGCTCATACCCCGTGTGTCTCTCTCCCTCCCCCCACCCCCCGCTCATGCCCTGTGTGTCTCTCTCCCTCCCCCTCACCTCACGCGCATGCCCCGTGTGTCTCTCCCCTCCCCTCCACCCCCCGCTGATACCCTGTGTGTCTCTCCCCTCCCCCCCACCCCCCGCTCATGCCCCGTGTGTCTCTCCCCTCGCCCCACCGCCCGCTCACGCCCCGTGTGTCTCTCCCCTTCCCCCACCACCGCTCATTCCCCGTGTCTCTCTCCCCCTCCCCCTCACCCCCCGCTCATGCCCCGTGTGTCTCACCCCCTCCCTCCCACCCCCCGCTCATGCCCTGTGTGTCTCTCTCCCCTCCCCCCCACCCCCAGCTCATGCCCCGTGTGTCTCTCCCCTCGCCCCACTGCCCGCTCATGCCCCGTGTGTCTCTCCCCTTCCCCCACCACCGCTCATTCCCCGTGTCTCTCTCCCCCTCCCCCCCGCTCATGCCCCGTGTGTCTCACCCCTCCCTCCCACCCCCGCTCATGCCCCGTGTGTCTCTCACTCCTCCCCCCCACCCCCTGCTCATGCCCCATGTGTCCCTTTCCCTCCCCCCGCTCATGCCCCGTGTGTTTCTTTCCCTCCCCCACCCCCTGCTCATGCCCCGTGTGTCTCTCTCCCTCCCCCCACCCCCCGCTCATGCCCTGTGTGTCTCTCTCCCTCCCCCTCACCTCACGCGCATGCCCCGTGTGTCTCTCCCCTCCCCTCCACCCCCCGCTGATACCCTGTGTGTCTCTCCCCTCCCCCCACCCCCCGCTCATGCCCCGTGTGTCTCTCCCCTCGCCCCACTGCCCGCTCATGCCCCGTGTGTCTCTCCCCTTCCCCCACCACCGCTCATTCCCCCTGTCTCTCTCCCCCTCCCCCCACCCCCCGTTCATGCCCCGTGTGTCTCACCCCCTCCCTCCCACCCCCCGCTCATGCCCCGTGTGTCTCTCACCCCTCCCCCCCACCCCCTGCTCATGCCCCGTGTGTCTCTCCCCTCCCCCCACCCCCCTCTCATGCCATGCCCCGTGAGTCTCTCCCCTCCCCCCAACCCCCGCTCATGCCCCGTGTGTCTCTCCCCTCCCCCCACCCCCCGCTCAAGCCCCGTGTGTCTCTCCCCTCCCCCCACCCCCTGCTCATGCCCCGTGTGTCTCTCCCCTCCCCCCCGCCCCGCTCATGCCCCGTGTGTCTCTCCCCTCCCCCCACCACCCACTCATGCCCCGTGTGTCTCTCACCCCTCCCCCCCACCCCCTGCTCATGCCCCGTGTGTCTCTCCCCTCCCCCCACCCCCCTCTCATGCCATGCCCCGTGAGTCTCTCCCCTCCCCCCACCCCCCGCTCATGCCCTTTGTGTCTCTTCCCTACCCCCACCCCCCACTCATGCCCTGTGTGTCTCTCTCCCTCCCCCCACTCCCCGCTCATGCCCCGTGTGTCTCTCTCCCTCCCCACACCCCCACTCATGCCCCGTGTGTCTCTCCCCTCCCCCCACCCCCCTCTCATGCCCCGTGTGGCTCTCCCCCTCCCCCCACCCCCCGCTCATGCCCCGTGTGTCTCTCTCCCTCCCCCAACCCGCCGCTCATGCCCCGTGTGTCTCTCTCCCTCCCCCTCACCCCCCGCTCATGCCCCGTGTGTCTCTCTCCCCTCCCCCCACTCATGCCCTGTGTGTCTCTCCCCTCCTCCCCAACCCCCGCTCATGCCCCGTGTGTATCTCTCCCTCCCCCCACCCCCCGCTCATGCCCCGTGGGTCTCTCTCCCCCCCTCCCCACACCCCCTGCTCATGCCCCGTGTGTATCTCTCCCTGCCCCCCACCCCCCGCTCATGCCCCGTGGGTCTCTTTCCCCCTCCCCACACCCCCCGCTCATGCCCCGTGTGTCTCTCCCCTCCCCCCACCTCCTCTCATGCCCCGTGTGGCTTTCCCCCTCCCCCACCCCCCGCTCATGCCTCAAATGTCTCTCTACCCTCCCCCAACTCATGCCCTGTGTGTCTCTCCCCTCCCCCCACCCCCCGCTCATGCCCCGTGTGTCTCTCTCCCTCCCCCCACCCCCCGCTCATGCCCCGTGTGTCTCTCTCCCTCCCCACACCCCCTGCTCATGCACCGTGTGTCTCTCCCCTCCCCCACCCCCCTCTCATGCCCCGTGTGGCTCTCCCCCTCCCCCCACCCCCCGCTCATGCCCCATGTGTCCCTCTCCCTCCCCCCGCTCATGCCCCGTGTGTTTCTCTCCCTCCCCCACCCCCTGCTCATGCCCCGTGTGTCTCCCTCCCTCCCCCCCACCCCCCGCTCATGCCCCGTGTGTCTCTCCCCTCCCCCCACCCCCCGCTGATACCCCGTGTGTCTCTCCCCTTCCCCCCACCCCCCGCTCATGCCCCGTGTGTCTCTCCCCTCGCCCCACCGCCCGCTCACGCCCCGTGTGTCTCTCCCCTTCCCCCACCACCGCTCATTCCCCGTGTCTCTCTCCCCCTCCCCCTCACCCCCCGCTCATGCCCCGTGTGTCTCACCCCCTCCCTCCCACCCCCCGCTCATGCCCTGTGTGTCTCTCTCCCCTCCCCCCCACCCCCAGCTCATGCCCCGTGTGTCTCTCCCCTCCCCCCACCCCCCTCTCATGCCATGCCCCGTGTGTCTCTCCCCTCCCCCCAACCCCCGCTCATGCCATGTGTGTCTCTCCCCTCCCCCCAACCCCCGCTTAAGCCCCGTGTGTCTCTCCCCTCCCCCATCCCCTGCTCATGCCCCGTGTGTCTCTCTCCTCCCCCCCGCCCCCGCTCATGCCCCGTGTGTCTCTCCCCTCCCCCCCACCATGCACTCATGCCCCGTGTGTCTCTCGCCTCCCCCCACCCCCCGCTCATGCCCTGTGTGTCTCTTCCCTACCCCCACCCCCCACTCATGCCCTGTGTGTCTTTCCCCTCCCCCCCACCCCTCGCTCATGCCCCGTGTGTCTCTCCCCCTCCCCCCACCGCCCTCTCATGCCCGTGTCTGTCTCCTGTTGCCCCCCATCTCCCGCTCATGCCCCGTGTCTGTCTCCTGTTGCCCCCCAACTCCCGCTCATGCCCCATGTCTGTCTCTGTTGTTCCCCCACCCCCCGCTCATGCCCCGTGTCTGTCTCCTGTTCCCCCCAGCCCCCGCTCATGCCCCGTGTCTGTCTCCTGTTCCCCCACCCCCCGCTGCTCATGCCCCGTGTCTCTCCTGTTGCCCCCTGCTCATGCCCCGTGTCTCTCTCCTGTTGCCCCCCACCCCCCGCTCATGCCCCGTGTCTGTCTCCTGTACCTCCCGCACCCCCTGCTCATGTCCCGTGTCTCTCTCCTGTTGACCCCCACCCCCTGCTCATGCCCCATGTCTGTCTCCTGTACCCCTCACCCCCTGCTCATGCCCCGTGTCTCTCTCCTGTTGCCCCCCACCGCCCCCGCTCATGCCCCGTGTCTGTCTTCTGTTCCCCCCCGCTCATGCCCCATGTCTGTCTCCTGTTCCCCCCGCTCATGCCCAGTGTCTGTCTCCTGTTGCCCCCCACTCATGCCCCGTGTCTTTCCTTTGTACCCCCCCACCCCCCGCTCATGCCCCGTGTCTGTCTCCTGTTCTCCCCACCCCCGCTCATGCCCCGTATCTGTCTCCTGTTCCTCCCACCCCCCGCTCATGCCCCGTGTCTGTCTACTGTTCCCCCCACCCCCGCTCATGCCCCGTGTTTGTCTTCTGTTCCCCCCACCCCCCGCTCATGCCCCGTGTCTCTCTCCTGTTGCCCCCCGCTCATGCCCTGTGTCTGTCTCCTGTACCCCCCCACACCCCACTCATGCCCCGTGTCTTTCCTGTTGCCCCCCACCACCGCTCATGCCCCGTGTCTTCCTCTTGTCCCCCCTCCTATGATGCCTCTTGTTGACCTCTTGTTCCCCCCACCCCCCGCTCATGCCCCGTATCTGTGTCGGGTTCCCCCACCCCCAGCTCATGCCCCGTGTCTGTCTCTTGTTCTCCCCACCCCCCGCTCATGCCCAGTGTCTCTCTCCTGTTCTCCCCACTCCCCGCTCATGCCCCGTGTCTCTCTCCTGTTGGCCCCACCCGCCGCTCATGCCCCATGTCTGTCTCCTGTTGCCCCCCACCCCCTGCTCATGCCGCGTGTCTCTCTGTTGTTCCCCCACCCCCTGCTCATGCCCCATGTCTGTCTACTGTTCCCCCCACCCCCGCTCATGCCCCGTGTTTGTCTTCTGTTCCCCCCACCCCCCGCTCATGCCCCGTGTCTCTCTCCTGTTGCCCCCCGCTCATGCCCTGTGTCTGTCTCCTGTACCCACCCACACCCCACTCATGCCCCGTGTCTTTCCTGTTGCCCCCCACCACCGCTCATGCCCCGTGTCTTCCTCTTGTCCCCCCTCCTATGATGCCCCTTGTTGACCTCTTGTTCCCCCCACCCCCCGCTCATGCCCCGTGTCTTCCTCCTGTCCCCCCCACTCCTCACTGATGCCCTGTGTCTTCCTCCTGTTCCCTCCCACCCCCTGCTCATGCCCCGTGTCTTCCTCTTGTCCCCCCTCCTATGATGCCCCTTGTTGACCTCTTGTTCCACCCACCCCCCCGCTCATGCCCCGTGTCTCCCTTCTTTCCCCCCCACCCCCCGCTCATGCCCCGTGTCTTCCCCCCCCCACACCCCGCTCATGCCCCGTGTCTCCCTTCTTACCCCTCTTTCCCCCGCTCATGCCCCGTGTCTGCACTTTTTGAACAGGGCAGACACGGGGCATGAGCGGGGGTCCCACCTTGCCCTAGCCCCGCTCATGCTCCGTGTCTCTCCTGTTCACCCCACCCCCGCTTATGCTCCATGTCTGACTCCCTCCTTTTCCCCCCGCTCATGCCCCGTGTCTCCCTTCTCCCCCCCACCCCCCGCTCATGCCCCGTGTCTCCCTTCTTTCCACCCCCTGCTCATACCCCGTGTCTCTCTCCTGGTCTTCCCGACCCCCCGCCGATGCCCTGTTGTGTTCTCTTTATACACCCTGCCTTCCCTTTCCCTGGTGTCCATCTTGGTAAAAGATTTTCCTTCCTACACCGGGACACCTGCCTGCGGCGTCCCGGTTTGGGAAGAAAAATCTTTTTTTTACCACCCCGGGTTCCCCCTTTGAGAACCTAGGATGCTAGTGGTCTTCCTCCATTGAAAAGGACGTTATGGTTACGTTCCACTAACAAAAAACTATGAAATTTAGTAAAAAAACTTTGTTAAAGGGACATTATGGATAAGTTGCGCTACTAAAAACCTATGAAATTCAGTAAAAAAACTTTGTTAAAGGGACGTTATGGTTAAGTTTTGCTACTAAAAACCTATGAAATTCAGTAAACAAACTTTGTTAAAGGGACGTTATGGTTAAGTTGAGCTCCTAAAAACCTATGAAATTCAGTAAAAAAACTTTGTTAAAGGGACGTTATGGTTCCAAGTAAAACCGAAAAACCCTTGAAATTCGCCAGTTATGGTAAGCTAAGCAACCATAACTCGCGCCACCACCGTGCACTGCTAAGACTAACACCCACGACATCAAAGATGACATCACAAATGTCATTGATGACATCACTGATGACATCACATGTGTATGTAGTTTTCATGAAATATGTGTACAAGGGATTCTTATTATAATGTTGCGAAAAAAGTGTCAAGGATCATTGCAATAAATATCATACCCTAATTAGTGCATTGAACGATGCATTGATATAAATAGCATTCTATTATGGGGTTCTATCTAGTATACTAAGCTACTAATGCAGAAACATAGCATTGTGTGCAGCGTACAAGATGAAGGTATAATATTCGTAATGTTCATATGTTGAATAATGAAATGATAATTGTTTTCTGAATAGATTTTTGTGTACTGTGAAACATGTAATAAGTAGCTAATAAAACCCATATATTACATAATTGCATTACTATAGACAAAACACAAAGAGACAATAATACATACCAATATACATATACATAGGGTAATAGCAGCTTTGAAACAGAGCAATCATGTATTTGCATGAAAATAATGCTGTCTTTAAATCTTGTGTCTTCCCCTATGTATATGTTTCATATGATGTGACTGGACTCTAAGGGAATTACTATAAGAACCTACTTGAAGGATACGTCTACAAATAAAATACAATTTTTTGTTTCTGACTGTTACTGAAGAAAACCATGTGGCCTAGATATGTCAGCAAAAGAAAAAAGAGTGAGCCAGACATGTGATGTCATCAGTGATGTCATCAATGACATTTCTGATGTCATCATTTACACATTTTATGCATTGCTTGCAGTTTATTTCTTCAATGCCTTTTAAACCCTTTAGCCCTTTGAGGGCATTTAAGCCTTCATTGCTTTTTACTATTATTTAAAGCATCCCATGCATCTTCTGCCTTTTACAATTCTCATGCCCCTCTGCCTTTTACATCTTCAATGCATTGTATGTCATTTGTACTGGTTGTGACTTCCATTTGTTTATATTTTGCATTGCTTTTATGCTGTTGTGTTGCTTTCACCTAACACACCTCCTCTAGCTTGCAAAACTCCTATGTTTATGTATTGTATGCCTTGAATGCCTTATATGCCTGTGATATAGTTCATATTTTGTATGGCTTTTATGGCGTTTACATCATTCCATGCAACCTATGCCCCATATGCCTGCTACGACTTCATTGTCCTCTTTCACTTGCATGCTTTTATGTGTTACATGCACTGTTTTTCCCTTAAATGTCTTTTACACCTTCTGTACCTCTGTGAGCATTTAAACTTGTACTGCCGTTCATGCCTTTTACACCTTCCATGCCTGCACTTGTATGCCTTCCATTCATGTTATATCTGTTTTGATCTTCATTCAGTTATGCCTCTATTGGTTTCGTGCCAGCTGCTTTACATGCTGGTATTTCATTTCTGGCCTTCATTATGACATGTTAGACTGTATCATGTGATACTATGCAGATTATGATATACAGGTAATGAATTCAGGCCGAGGGATGCTGGGTCATTTTACCCGGCTCTCCCATTTGCAATACCATTCAAGGTGCAGCGACATTCAGTCTTTCACAAGATTACAATGAAATGTGGCCAGGCACACTGCATGCTGTCAAGTATTATTGTATATTTAAATACTCATTTTACTAAGGTACTGTCTCTGATTTAGTAGCCCTGATTGTATAGTCCAACTGGGACAAGAAACATGTATTTGAATGTATTCTCGCCTTTATTTTGTAGAAAAATGAAAGGCAAAGGAGGTCCCCTAAATTTAGAAAAACACTTCTGTATTTTCTCCAATTACAAGTAACACAAGAAACACTTGTGTATAGGCGGGTTACAAATGCCATATCATATCATATCATATCATATAAGTATTGATATCCCGGTTGGGCCTTGTGGTGGAGGACAGATTTTGTCTCATTTGTCCCCTTCTTGACAAAACGGAAACAGCCAGACATGTGCTTTCCCAGTGTGTAAAACTGTGTGACATATATATGAATAATTTTGGGAGCCATGTGCACAGCTACGAAACAATCCTAGCTGACTCCTTTTGGGACAATTGTTTGAAAACCGATTCCCTCACCATGCAAATTGCACTCTTACGAGTATGGCGCGACATGCAAACTTCCTTTGCCTAGCAAGGTACATTCTGACTAAACAGTTTTTTCGAACATTTCTGGAGCGAATGAGGCAATAAATGGAAAATTACATAACAGTATGTGAGTGATAACACAGGAAGAATGAAAGAAGGGTGGGAAATGTGAAAGAATGAGGTGGTTTTGCTTATTTTAACCAACGTTTGGTACTTATATAGCTAGCTGATTAACTTCCTTATGTTTGTTATAAGCTTAATCTTATGAGAAGACTAATGTTAGAACTTCATTATTGCTGAATTAGAGTGTAGTTTACATTGTTACTTTCTCTTAATGTTTTAAGGGAAATCGACAGTATGAATGATGATCTATGCACTGACATGCACTTTATGTTTCCTCTGTTTGTTTTAATGAATTGGGCTTCATTGTCATGTATGGTTTTATCTCGATCTTAAACTACTGTGCTTGATATCTGTAAATGATCATCCTGAATTGCTTGACGTCTTGTTGAATGTTGTGTAAAAGTATTAATTGAACTAAATAACAATAAAGATGTATATATATATATAATTTACTGTCCACTCACTTCAACACAATGTTATTTGTGAGATTTAACTACTCATTTAAAATTGCATAACTCTCTATGGGTTGTAAGTGGTTGAGCTAGGCTCCCTTTCATCACAATATCTGTTTCTAAATGACAAAGCTTTCACAAGTCTTGGTTTATTAATTATGTTAGGCTATGGAGCATTTGCCACTGGTTGACAGCCCAGTGGAATGTAGTGAGAGGATCACACCAGGGTAAGATTTTGAGGATCACTTTTGATGAAGTCCTTTGTAGGACATTGGTAACATACCCCAGCTAAAGCACCTTTCTCTCCCTTACCCCTCCAACAATCAACTGCCCCTCACCAACATTCATGCGTTCCACAGTTCTGTACTGGAACCTGGAACGGGTTCAACTATATACAAGTCCTCACACACAAATCACCAACATCAGAATAACTCCCTTCCTATGTATGGTACCATATTACAGTGACTTATTGACTAAAAGTGTGAAAACACACAGGGTTCAATTTACTTGGCTTTCTGTTGCAAGGGATTCCATGCCCTGTACAGAAGTACTATTGGGTACCAGCTTAAATTCACTTTACGTCAGCTTTAAATATGCCCAGAAAGTAGGATACATTTGACAATAAGAGAAGCTTGTGGCTAAGGTTGCTGGCTGTTGGGGATGCCTTTTAGACTGTCCGCTCACCATCAGGATTCTGTGTGGCGATTCCTCTGCATGCAGAACAATGCAGGAGGAGGAGGAGGATAAGCTAAAAACGTTTCCCTGGTCGAAGCTAGTGGCTAAAGTCTCTGGCTGTTGGGGCTGTTGGCAGTGGGAGTGATATAATATGATATGATATGAAATGATATGATATGGCATTTATAACGTGCCTATACACAAGTGTTTCAAGGCGTGACGAGGCAAGGGGGGAACAAAGGGGAGGACAGACAATGATCCTACTAGGCCAGGTGTCATGCAGATCGCGCAAGTGCATGGGAAGGGGGGAAAAGGAAAAGTGCAAGGGGGAAGGGAGAGGGAAAATGCAGTACATGGGAAAGTGGAATAGATAAGATAAATAAACGGCCAGCTGGTAGCAAGTGCAAGGAAGTGCAGGCATAGGTGCTGGTAGGGGGACTGAAGGGGTACAGAAAAACAGTCCCCCAGTGCAGGGATAGCCAGGGGGGCAGTGCAGATGGGCAATTGACAGGGCCTGGGCCAGAGATCAGAAAGGGTGGCTGGGAGGCAAGTTATTAACCCTGCAGGAGAAGCTGCACAAAATTGGTGAAGTAGTAAAGAATTAAGATGACTTGGGTCACTTCTTAACAGACACTTTTCCCTCATTTATGTAGGTTACCATAGTAGCATGGACTTTTTACTTGATGGGTCCTAGAAATGGACCACAGTGCAGCACGCAATTCCAGAAGCAATAGGAGACAGACTGTGATTGTGGATGTGGCCCACCATCCTATATGCTTTTTTACTATTACTAACTATATCCTGGAGAGGTGACAATCATAAGACGTGAATCGCGGCTATTGGATTCCAGATTTCATCTCAATTTATTTTTAATTAAAAGAGTGGACTAAATCAACTGGATGCATAGGGGGAGGGGAGTCACACTTAGGGTGCCCTTCAAGTAGTCGAGCGTGCCATACACCTGCACAACTGGAATCCTGTGATTTCTTCTTTTTCTGTGTTTTATGGGGGTTTTATTGATTTTATTGTATCTCATTGTATTTTTAAAAAGTTGAGTTTGAAGCTTAACTTTTGATATATCTCTTGTATATTATATAAGCACGTTTATTTACAAAAGGTCAACTGTGTTTAGCAGCCCCATTGAGGAATCAAATGCGCTGATTGGTGCCATAGAAGATTTCCTTAGCACATTTCCATCCTCACCACCATCCAAAGAGAACTCTACGGCATCAACCAGAGGGTGGGTGTCTGCTGCCTTGAATTGTATTGTTAATGCTGATATCAATTAAGTGATGTTAGTTCTCCCACAAATAAAAATGTCCCTCCTATGATCACAAATTTACAATGCGGAAAAACCACTTTAGCAAACACATCTAGGACTGCTACTGATATGGAAACCCCTGCAGTAAAAAAATAGCATACACTCTTCATCCCGTTAGCAAGCAAAGACAATATATCACTACGTTTTGAAGTTCCCAAGAAGGATGCCCATGTGCATGGGATCAACTTCAATATCCTGAAAGGAAAGGTAAAAAAACTGATATTACTTTAATAATGACCAGTATACCATCTGGGGAGTTACAAAATAACTTCCCAATTGCTAACCCATTTTGCAGAGGGTTTATATTCACTAGTATATAGGACACTCCCACCAATATGAGTGAATACTGAGCTATAGACTGCATAATTCTAATGTGCTGATTGACATAGTGTTATGGACCTTCCAGGATATTATCGGACATTATAAAGAATGCACATTGCTGAAAAACGACTCACATGATGTATAACATGTATAGAGGCTGTGGGAAGAGAGGAATTATGTATAGAGAGGTATAACTATCAACAGGTCATTTCTACACAAAAAGAAATAGCATGCATCCAGAAGCACTGGAGGACATTTTTGAGGCTATCTCAAAGAAGAACTTAGTCGCATTTTGGAAACTCATGTCTATAGCTTTGCTGGGGGAGGAAAGAACCATCCTGGGAAATATCACCGGAAAACATGGTACAATTATTTTTGTCAACTATAAGAGTCTTAAACTGATCTAGTCACAGTTATGGAGTCTGCAGTATCCACCCTTTTGATCCTCTAGTATTTTCACTGGAAGCGATAACTGTGGCAATAACCTCTCGAAAAATAATTCCCAGTGTTTTAGTTTACTTCTAGCCAAAGATCTGGGCCCCCTATTTTGTTTAACTTTTTAACGCCATAACCGCTTTGAATTCTGACCCCAAATTATGGACCATGGTGGAAATGTTTCTGCTTTACCAAAAGCGGGAGCAAGAGCTGCCACCAAATGATCACCCAAACGCCCTACTGGACTCAGTAGGAACCATCTTCACTAGAGCATTACTTGGTAGACTAAGTAGCTGGGTGGATGATAGATCCTTGGTAAACCATCGACAGGCAGGATTGAGGGACGGCATATACATACTAGATTAATGTTTTAGATTGCCTCTAATAATTGAAAAATATGTTACACTCAGAGAAATGAACAAATATGTGCTATTCATAGATCTACGCACAGCCTTTGAGGCATTCCATGCACACTATTATGAGACACATTATGTGAACAGGGAATTCCCCTATGAGCTACTCTCAGCTATAATGGTGCTTTATAATGAAAATAAAGCGGTAGTGAGATGGATCTGAGCAGAGAAATTACAGAACCCTTCAAGGTACAGAAAGGTGTGGGATAAGGCTGTGTCATGGCACCAACACTTGTATTGCTATACATAAATGGCATAATGATTAAATCATGGCAGTACCTACTAACACACCATGGAAGGCTCAGGACAAGTGTCCATTGTTGTTATTTGTAGTTGATGCAATCTTTGCATCCCAAGCACCCACATGCATTACAAATCAATTCCAAATATTTCAGGAGTTTTGTATCGAGAAGTGTTTTGACATAAACTATGACAAAACAAAAGCAATGGTCTGCACAAAGAGAAAAATAAGCAGTATATCAGTCTTACAATGACAGATGAGTGTGAAATAGAGCAAATGCAAGTAATTACATTGGCATAAGGTTTGCATGCACCAGCAAGTGACATTGCCAGATGGATAAATCAAGTGCCTCACTCTCCAGACACTGCAGTGCCATAGCCATCTTTACACACAAGCATGGGAATGGGGCAGTGAGATCATCTCAAAAGGCATACAAAGCACAAGCCAAGCATGCCAAGTTGTTTGGGGGCAGGCATCTGGGAGCACACCAATAGCACAATATTTTACATTATGGAAATAATATACTGGGATTACCCAACAGTACATCTACAATGTTATTACACAAAGAGTTAGGCCTGTTGTACCTAGATCAAATTGGAAAGCTTAGACCCTTCTCTATTGGTTGAGGTAGTGGTGTGTACCAGAACTCAGGAAATACAGGAATGCATTAACTGTCGCTCTTGGGCAAGAGGGCAGTTCATCATTACTGTTGTTTGCTCATGCTAGAAACCCACTACACAATATCGGCCATTTGGACCTCTGGGTAAACCTGTTACAAATTGATTCCAACATGGGAAGAAGACTTCAAAAAGAGTGCTATGACAACTGCAAATTGGATCTCTTAGCCAACATCTTAGCCTGGAGATCACTGAGAGTGTATTAGGAAAATAAAAATGAACCAGGCTATGAGGCTTATCTTAAACAAATGAGACCCAAACTGATGCGCTCACTGTACACAAAGTTCAGATGTGTACTTTGCGGTTTGCACAGGTACTTAGTAAATAGGAAAACAGCAATCAAACAAATGTCTGTATTGCCAGATTAGAATCGAGTCTAGAGAGCATTTCTTACTAACTTCTCCAAAGTACCTGCCTCCAGAAGTCTGTACCTGAGACATAGGTTCTTACATTATGAAATTAGGTTAATTGGAGAAGCTAAAACACCAAAGTTGATGCTATTGTGTTTTCAGTTGCAAAATGAACATATATATATATATATATATATATATATATATATATATAGCGTGGCTGAGGAGAACAGCCATAATGAAAGCAGCAGCTTGCATACTAATACTTCCTATTTTTCTGCCACAAGTTACTCTAACCACAAGTTTAAAGACACACCATATAAATCTAACACAGGATTGTATGCACTGGCACTTGATGAGCTGGCCTTAAGATACTATAACAATATTTTACAAGAACACATGTTTTTTTTATTTTGATCAAGTACAGAATACGGCCTATGAAATAGAGTTTTAGCAAGTATTATTAACTGGAATTAGCAAGTGGTTGATGTAATGACTGTATCCTTAAATATCTTTTTAATGATTTATTGTAATTGTTAATGTTGCCAAAGTTTGTTTGCTCACTCTTTGTTGGATTAGTGTATATCGTATTGTGCTTTTATGGTGTTTTATACTGAAATAAAGATAAAGAATGAATGCATTTGACACAAACATGCTACAACATTCTACTCACATTCTACTCACATTCAATTGGTTATAGTTTATGAGACACTGTCAGATGTTTTACAGGAAAATGTTATTTGCCCTACAATAAATCAGATCAGTGCAACTTGGTCAGAATGTCATTCAAACATTTGAATATAAAGAGAAAGAACACTGTGTTGCATACACTATGATTGCAAAATCCTTGCATTTGGAACAATTTCTCTCCTAATTTATTTATTTTAATTATTTATATACAGAAAAGAACAATGCTCTTTTGAACGCAAAACAACGTACACTAGATAAGATAAAAGATTTGATGGGAAGCAGGGAGCGTCCTGCAATTGGGCGAGTTTGAATGACATTCTGACCAAGTTGCACTGTGGAGTATATGGAACAGTCACCAGAGGTGAACTTACATTGATTAAGGACTATCAACATTAGACATGTTTAAGTGCAGCTAGGTGGTACGGCCAGCTATGTTAGGGATGTGGCCATGATGGATGAAGTATTAAAGTGGAGACAGAGAAAGTGAGGGACAGAGGCAGGTTAGAGGCAAGGGGAGAATTTTAGCTTGAAGGCAGATGAGAGGTAGGTTGAGAGGATAATTCTAAAATGAGGTCGTAGGCTTTTAATTTGGCTTTGAACAAATCTACGTGGACTGTTTACTTGGATGTGCGGGGGAAGAGAATTCAATACAAGTGGATCAAGAAAAGGGAAAAAGCAGAAGTGAGAGGAAGCACATGGATGGCAAGGAGCCATAAAGGAAGTCGAGGAGACAGAGCAAAGATTATGGTTGGGCTTGTAGAGTTGGATAGTGAAGGATATGCCTTATAATGGATAGATTTGTGAACCAGGAGAAGACATTTAAGTCTGGCCCTACAAATGGCTTCCCCTTCCAGTTTCACCCACTCCAGGGACTTGACAGATACATTATTCTGCAAGACATGTATCTAATTGCATTGGGGATTTTTAAACTCACTTATGAAGAGTTATTTTAAAGATCAAAGTTGTCACAGACCCTCACATGATCAAGGTAATCTCCTTAGTCAACAAGGCCCATTTGGCTCTCTGCTTCATTCACCTCTAAGATCCAGGCCTGTGTCAGGTAAATTCTGCTTCAGGCTTCCTCTTGGAGAAGACCCGTGGTCCATCATACCTCAAGATGTCATCCCACCTCAGCACTAATCCAGTTAGATTGAGATCTCCCTTTCTGCAGGCTTCAAAATCCAACAGTTCTCTTTCCATGTCATGTGATATTCATTTTAAATAGGTTCACATTTTCCCACACTGTGTCATACATGCATACTCATTTCTGATTGGTCACATATTTCCTTTAGCTTGCTTATCAGGCTGACACTCCCAATTAATACACCTCTTACTTTCATAGGTTGATCATATTTTTAAACATAGGACAGATGATTTGGGGTCATAATCATATTTTCTTCCATACCTTCCAGCAGGTACTTTTCCCATTCATAAACTTTGGTTTTGAAGGTCCCTATGATCAAGTAGAACTCAAACATGTACATCATGCATTTAAAGAATGACATTTGACAACACTATTATTTTCATAATTTATCAATCATTAATAAATATGAATATATTACGGTAAATCTTATTTTGTAGGGGAAACTCCCACAATGTCAGAACATTTCCACCTTTTCAAAAATCGTTTTTAATGCACCAAAGAATCCTGATTTAATTAATCAACTTTATTTCTGTTAACCTTTGTACATGGAAAAATGTCAGTGTAATGAGTCATATGAGCAACACACAGAGGCTGGCAAGTCCCTTTGTTTGATTTGACATTAACTCCAGATAGTGAGGTTTATGGGGAGTTTACATTTTAAGTACAGTAACATTCCTTTGAAGTCTCAGGGTTGGAAAAGCAGGCATGTTCATCATGTGACAAAATCAGATCTTTATCAGGTAAGATGACCACTGTTTGCCTCTAATGGGATGTACTTTCTTTAACATCTTAGGAATATTTCCAATGTTGGTGGGGACAGTTCATTAATGAGAGACCTTGGGCATAGGATTTCCTTTTAGTGATACTCTCAATTTATTTCTTTGATGAATGATAAATAGGTCAGTTTTTCTCCAGATGGCAGAGCAAATCCATCAGTAATGTATTCCTGTGTAGATTGGACAGAGGTGTATCTTGTATCTGAAACACCAAAGAACATTTATTTAATTTTAATTGTTTTTTTATAACATGCCTAATACCGTACCTGAGTTTGGTTTAAAAATGCGGATCCGGGATTCAAACCCCTGATGATCTGCGTGGTCTTGTTTCCAAGACCAGCACGTTGCCCCTGTGCTATCCTCTGTTCATGAGGATAAAACAGGGGGATAGCAACATGCAAAAACAAGCATTGACAAAGCGAAAATGTGGGACATTGTAATTTGTCATTGAATTGTTTAATCCACCCACTTATTTCTAGTGTCATTTAATACGTGCATTTTCATTTATAATTACCTCTCACCATTTTGTATTCCATTTATATTTTATTCATAAAAAATTACATCACACTCTGTACAGCTCATTGCTTTTGGAAAACAAAATACTGTGTATTTGACATGTTAGCACATATTCTGAATGTGAATCACTAATCAAGTGGAAAATGTTTCAAATTTTTTGAATTTGGGAGAAGAATAGAATTTGGATAAACATTTTCATTTTATTCATGTTTGATGCAGTAAGCAGCGCTCCTATTGAAACAAAATGGCAAAATGATGTAGAAACAGGCGTCGATTCTCAAGTGGATTTTTCATCATGTTTTAGCACATGCAAATTAAATAACAGGTTTCTGAGAGAAAAGTAGTTTTCAGCATGTCCTGCAAATACTTTAAAATACTGCAGAACCCAGGGTGCTTGACGCATGAACAAATAGGCACTCCTCACAGCATGTGCTCTGATTCAGCAAGTCTTCCTTTTTCTCCTACAATGCCATGACTTAACCTACCATTCACCACACAGCAGCCACACATTGAAACCACAGCATTATCATGCTGCAAGGAAACTATAAGTCTACCATGTTCTGCCTATTGGTTATGCTATTTGGAAGGCACTGTTATGTTAATGTCTATGTGCAGTGTATTAGTATGCCAATTGTTTGTCTGTTTGTTTGTTTGTTTGTTTTATTCATTTATAATGCGCACCAGACCTGAAGGTAATAGGGCGCAGCAGTACAGGCTATGTGAGGCAAAGGTTACATAGTTACATAATTACACATATAATTAACAATATATACAGGTCGTAGCAGTGGCAAAGTAAATTATATACAGGATATTAAACAGTTGCAGGTGGTATATCAGTCGGATGGTGGGGGGTAGGGGAAGCTGGTTAGCTGTCATTCTGCAATGTTTTATAAAATGAAACTTAATATTCAATGTCTGACTACAATCCTACAAAAATGCAGAACCATTAGAACTGGCACACCCTTTGGGCCCAAAGCTCTGTGAGGACATTGGAATGGCAACTGTGTTAAAAAAATGACATGTAGCATAAGATAACACATTCAATAGCCATTTCATATTTCTGTAAATAAAGTGATCATGGTCGGTTAGGAGCTATTTTGAGGAGAATTATATAACATTTAAAAGAAAAATGTCTGCACTCATTTTTGTTTTCTGTATCACCTAGACCAAGGCCCAGTTTGAGATATTGATAATGTAAAATGGCCTCATACATGTGGCAACCAATTTGGTTACATTGGACAATATTGGAAGAGAAATCCATCACATTCCGTTTTGTTGTTTTTATTACTCTGGGCCAAGCTCTATTTACATTGCTTGAGTAAAACCACAACAGACTTTTTATAAATTATACGTTTCTGCTTGTCTGTATTTATTTTATTTGACATGTCGACATACTTTAATATATTAGGATAAATGCATACTGGACGACAATGTAGATAGGACTAGACTAACAGGGTAATTCAAGTGGTGCACACGGCTGGCGCGCAGACTGCGCGTGCGGCAGTCTGCGCCAGCCACATGCGTCAAAACCCATTTTGACGCACAGCGTATTCATGGATTTACCAACCCATTTTGAGCCATGGTGCAGCAGCGCCCGTTACGCCCCCAACCCCGCACAGTGCGCCAAAAACATCGCACAAATCCCCTACATGGCGCAAAGGCCAGTGGACCAGCAAACAGCCCCCCAACCATGAAAACACGCTAAAATCGGCACACAGCCCTCATGCGCCAGTGAAATCGCGTGTAAAACTCCCCACGCACCCCTGGAATACACGTACCCCGCTTGCGCCTTCAAAATCGCGTGTGAAACTCCACGCGCACTGCATCCGCGGTTGGGCCTTCTTCAGGGTCCTGGACTTGTAGTCCTCCCAGCGCTTCTGGACGTGTTTGATGTCACAGGGTGCCACCCCCTCCGCGTTGATGGCACCCACTATGTCCTTCCAGATCCTCTTCCGTCCTTCATTGTCAGGTGTGAAGAGGGCAAAATAATGCCCCAGAACTTGCTCCACCAGGATACCAACTTCCTTTTCACTGAAGCTGGTACCCCTCTGCCTCTCTGCTGGGGGGTTGCCACTGGTGCCGGAAGGTGTTGTGTCGGACATGGCAACCCCCGAGGCAGGTGTGGGTGGGCAACTGGGTCCTGAGGCTGGGCTGTGGAGTGATGGAACATCAGTCGGGAGTCTTCTGTTCCAGCAGGGGTGGTCACAGAAACTGGACCCCTGCAGATGGCAGATGTGCAGGCACCAAATGGCAGGGCACAGTGGCAGCAGGCAGGCAGCAGCAGATGGCTCGTGGGAGGCTGCTCTGGGCTCTGGGGGGCAGTAATTCGGCCTTCTGGGCAGGAGCGTGGTCTTCCGTGTGTTGTCGCGTGACCAGCTTGATACGGAGTGATTTGGCACGTGAAAAACAGCCGGGAAGTGCGCCAAATCCACGTGTGACGCACACGTGCGCACACGTCACTGCAACATCCTGAACGCTATGTGCGTTGTGCACAGCGAAAGCACACAACGTTAGCGCACACACCAAAAAGGGGGTGGAACACTGGGCGGAACACGCGAATGGGGAACAACGCGTGAAAATAAGGGCGTAACTGGGGAAGTACTGTTGTGAAATACACGGAACGCCCACACGCACGCGAACTGCACGTATTCATGGAATCGAATAGGGGAAACACACGCATGCCAAAAGACACTCTGCCACCCAAAGTCAGGCGGAAGCGTCCCCGCGCAGCATAAAAGGGCGCACAAACAACAAACCAGGTATATACAGCTACGATGAATGTCCCATTCTGTGGCCCCTTAGGAGAAATGACGTGTCACGCAATGCTCAGGAATACCAAAAAAGCAAGAAAAAGTGATACGTGACCCTGTAGCCCACGTGCATGTAAAAAAAAACACACGCAGTACGCTGTGGCAGCCAGGAACACAACAAATGCATACGTGATCAACACGCAGGCTAGTATGCCCAAAAAAGGTGTACACGACTAACAGGGACACACGCAGTAGGAAAAATAGCATGTGCGACTCACCGTCTGCCTTGCGTGTAGAAGAAGAACGCATAGCCAACACCCACGCCAAAAGAAGAAGTACACACTGTAGCTGCTGTGAAGTAATCGCGTGTGAACCCCAATGTCTGGAAAACACACGCACCGCTTTCCACGAAAAGCACGTACAGAGCAATGGAAACCCACTTGGGACCTTCAACCCGTGGCAAGGGAAACGCCTGCGCGCACGTTAAGTCACCTACGCGCTTACGCACATTCGCGTGAATTCCAAGTAAAGCCCCTTAGCCCTCTGGTAGAGCCGGAAAAAACAAAAGGTGAGGGAGAGGGGTGCAGAAAGGGAGGGGAGGACCAAAACAAGCAACTATCGTGCTAGGCCTGACGACATTTCAGATGGTCCTGGAGGGGAGGAGGACAAGTCACGGGAGGGGGGAGGAGACAGACGAGCTTGCTATCATACTAGGTCCAGGAACAATTCTGATAGAGTAAATGCATAGAAGAAAGTAAGGGGAGGAGGGGAGGAGATAGTGAAAGGGAGAGGAGGAGAGAACAGAGAGTAAGCAGTTAAAAAGAGAGGAGAAGCAAGAGTGGTGAGCAAATACAATTGCAGAAGTTAGAAGTAACAAATAGGGCCTCATTACGAGAATCACGCTAAAAACTGGCCCATTAACGGCATGAAGGAAGTAGCGGTCCATGCTCGTTTGACGCCGCTAATAGCAGCTGATTACGAGTGTGCAAGCGCGCGCGAGCCCCCATGCCGGTAATGGCCATACCGCCATGCCACTAAAGGCCCTCCAACCCCCCAATAGCGGCATCACAGGACCTGCAGATATCGCCTCTGCCCAGGAGGCACCCCTTAATACCGACCCGGTAATAACAACATGTAAATACTGTGCTCGTAATACCGGAAGTAACGCCATCACGTCGAAATGGGAAATCTTTAAAAACACCATCCATTGCAATCCTCCCAAACCACCAGTATTGCATAGGAGAGACCAGGGCCATTGAAAAGAACATGTTTAAGGCAACCCGAAAAACCAACCCCACCTGCGCAAGAAGCGTTTCTCAGATGAGGAATTGAACATGTTGGCAGACACCATTGCTGTCCATGCTGATGAGATCTGCACCCATAACCTCAAAAGGGAGGTGCAGCAGAGGAAGAAGGAGATATGGGAGGAGGTAACCCGCAAGGTGTCTGCAGTCGGCACCACCCCACGCACAGTCAAAGACTGCAAGAAAAGGTGGGATGACCTCCGCCTCAGGGTCTGCAACACCTGGCCAGCAATCATCGGGAGGCCATGGTCACAGGCGGGGTGCCCACTCCCCGGTCAAACTCAAGCGCTGGGAGGAGACATGCAGCACTACCATCCAGATGGACTCGATCAAGGGCTTCGGGGAGATGGAGACGGGTGCCGCAACATCTGGAGATGGAGGTGAGTGACCCTGCAAACCCCAGTAGGGCAAACCATGACGTAGCACAAGTGATGTGGAATAGAGCCTAGGCAAGGCAATACATGCCCCATCACACACACATTAACATATCCATGTCCAGATGGAGGCCCAAACCCTGCCACACTGAAATGCATGCTGAGTGCCAATCCCATTACCACCATACAGCCAATACACAGGGACCATTCCCATGTCATACATCACACAAACCCTAATACAACGGCATGCCACCTGGCATTCAGCATTGCCGAATTGAGACATCATGGCTAATGCCAAAAGGCCCCCCCCCTTCAAACTACCCTGTGTGGCACACCTGTAAGATATAAATGTATGAGAAATTAAAAACTCCACAGCACCATCTCATGCATCTTGCATGTAACACCATCACTGATGCCCTGCATCTCTTCAGACAGACTCCTGCAGAAGTACGCTAGGGGGGGTGGGGGGAGCAGGGTAGCAGAATCAATCAAAACAGGCAACACCTGTGTGCGAGAAGGGTGGGGGGCACAAGGGAACAGCACAGGGGGAGCACAGGGGGTGGGGATGACCTGTGGGGACCGTGGGAGTAAACACATGTTGGTGTGTGCTTACATGCTGTGTGAGCAGGTGGTCGGGCCCTGGGTCCTCCTGGTCTGAACAGGTCCAAACAGGAATTGCCTTTTTTTGGTCTGCGCTTCGCTTCGGGCGCCATACATATGAGGCATGAATTGGCATTTGATGACATGACTGTGCCAGTTCTGTCTGTAAGTGGCATATAATGATAGCAAATTGACATGTGATATGCAAATAAGGCATTGTCTATCATTTCTGTGAATTGCAAAAGGCCTAGAGTGGCAACAGCTGGACGTGTGAGGTGGCACATTGCATAGGGTTAATTTGCCAATATTCCGTGCAAGTGAGATATTAGCTGGTATTAGCAGTGCTGGTTATTGCGCCGGCTCTCGCTGGATCCAAAATCCGGCACCAGATGTGAAGCCGGATCTCGGGATCCGGCCAGAGTCAGCCACCCCAAACACCAAACCCATGCTCTGCGCTGGGTTACTTGGAGCGAAAAATAAAATGCACCCGCAATGGCATGGAGTGGGGGGGGCGAGAAGCTCATTGCTGTCATGAGCGCTCTTCTGGCTCCGTCCCCCTACGTGTACACAGCAGGACACCAGGACTTCTTAAGGATGGCTGGCCTGCACTTATCCCACTCTATCTTGAGGGGCCGGAACCGCCTGCTGCTGGATCTGCCATTGTCTGGAGCCTGCTGCTGGATCTGCTATCATCTGGAGCCTGCTGCTGGATTTGCCATTGTCTGGAGCCTGCTGCTGGATCTGCCATCATCTGAAGCCTGCTGCTGGAGCTGCCATCGTCTGGATTCTGGAGCCTGACCTCGCTGACGCAGTCACCGTCACTACTGGTAAGTGGTAAGCACTTTTCGCAGCCTGCACCGCACCCACGCAGACTACACTGCCAAGCCTGCGTAGGTAGGGGGTTGGCAGCTCGGTGATCTAATCTGCCCTGTGCGAGCGCACTGCACACAGAGCAGATTACTCTTTGTGCACAATGCGTGCACAGGGCAGAGAGGTGTACTTCCTCTTAACACCAAAGCTGCCCTCAGTTATTCTTTCTTTTGGAGAGAGCACACTAGGACAAGGGTGCACCTAGGCCAATTCGCCAGTGCTTGTTGTAGTACAATGAGGTTGGTTTAAAAAGATGCTGGAGGGTTGTAGTTAAGCATTGCTGGCAGTAGTCGAAGTGTTCTGGAGCAGTGCTCCTCTACTTCTTTTAATTCAGTTTAACTGTTCTGTTCCTATGCTTTTATTTTAAAAAGAAACCGCTCCAGAATGGTTTTGTTTGAAAATAAAACTGTAGGAAGAAGTTTAAACTTGCACTGTCAGTGCACTGCATTGAACGTTTCCCTAAACAGCAGGTACATGTGTTTTGGGGTTTGGATTGTGCTTGGGATGGGGATGGGCGGAGGGGGTGGCGATGAGGTTTGTGGGGAGCGGGGCAGGCCAGTGGGGAACATAGTTCCACTACTTATTTTCGTACACTTCATCCACTGATTGCTGGATGTTTTAAGTTCTGACAATACAAATAACATTAGCCAAGCAGTCCGACTGGATACAATAAAAGGAGCACTATTGAGTAGTTTGGTTTATTAACTTCTGCTAAACTTTCATCTGAGCAACATATCACATCTGCCAAGTTTTGGGGTTTCAAGACCAAAGTAGAATATGTAAAGAATGTAAATGAAAGTACACTTTAGTGCTGTGCAAACACTACAAAAGAAATTCTCAGTGTGGCTGCGTCCTAAATCCTGACTGCAAGCCCTACCGCAGCGCTTGCTGCTTGCCTTCACACCTCATCAGATGATGGGACCCCCAGTGGTTTTCAAGTGGTAATGGTACAATAATGTTGGGTGCACCAGTGCCATAGAAGTGGTTTAAAGTGGAATTGATATATAGGGCCTCATTATAAAATTGCCGGTCTGGTAACTATGGTACCAGTAAGCTTGCCAGTACCGTAGTTACCGGACTGGCAAACTACGAGCTCTACAGAGCATGTCGGATGCACCAGCACCATTCTAAATGGTGCTGGTGCATCCGACCTCCCCATTCCCATTGAGCCCTATAGGCTTAATGGGAATGGGGAGCATTTCATTCTGGCGCCCGCGAATGGGAAATTACCGGGTCCGGCAGGGCCGGAATGACCCAGTAATTGCCCATTCGTGGGCGCCGGAATATTTCACAAGTTTGGCGGTTGGCTTTCCATGTCCATCCTTTCATTTGGCGACCCCTTCAACTGTTCCTCTATCCCTTCCCCTTTTCTCATTCTTCGCACACTACAGTAGGGAAAGTGGTAACCCCTGGCAGGAGCACAAACTGCCTCTACTTGCTCTGTGACACTCCGGTATTCATCGGGTGAATCAAAGAAAATTCAGTAACATAAGATACCAGTTATGTGCTCATGGTCTTCTCGCATGCGCTGGGTAAGTACTGGTCAGTTAAATGCTAATGTGTGAAGAAGCAACATGTGCCTGGAGGTTCGTGCATTGATGTTGTCAACCCAGCTGTCTATGTGAACAATTTCCTTTATATTCGTTTTTTGGGTATTTATGAATGTGTAAATGCTGCGTTAAGTACACGTTCATCCTTTAAAAACGGGCCTAAGGGAAATGAGAGATGTTCGGACTGTGTATTGACTCTAATCTCTGTGTCTACAACGCTTTCATGTTCTTTTGTGCACGGTTTAGGGCCATGGGTCAGACAACTTCACAATCCTTTTCAAGATGATTCGGATTAAGCTCTACCTTGTTCTCGTTAAGTCATGAATGGAAAACTCTTGGCTGGATGAATAGCGAAATGGCGTGTGACTTCCCTTTGTTGTAGCTTCAGTATCCAACTCCTTGGGGTCACTAAGCTAAATGCACCCGCTCTCTTCTGCATCGGCGCGAAAGCGTCCCCCAGCTCTCATGGGAGCAGAATGACCGCGATCGGCATCGTCGCCTGTGGAGCCTTTGAGGCCGGAGTATGGCAAATAACAGTCCATTGTGCCGGGGTTTCTGCAACATTTTATAAGAGGCAACATTTAGGCTTTTGAGCGACTTCAAAAATCTTTAAAATGCCTCACGACAATAAGGCAGGTTGGACACTGCTGACGAAGAACATATTGACCAACTGCACAGTAAACAACATCGATCACAATCCACTTTCGCGCTGAAGGATAGAAATGCTTATCGGGAACCTTTTCACAACAAAAGGTATTCCTCAAAGAATAGGTGTTTTTACGTTAAAGATGTGCCTGAAAGCAATACAAAGTTTATACATTCCGTAAAGCATCTTAAAAGAATGTGGGTGGGGTTTGGGGGTGACTGGGAGAGAGCCCATGCAGCATTTGTTTTAAGTTAATGTGCTACTATCTCTGGAAATGTAGATAACAGTGACATTTCCAATGAATCCACGGTCATAAAGCTGTTTTGAGCTGTGCACCCGTTAACAGACATCAGGTGATGAAAAGCAGCCATAGACACGTGCATGGTAAAAGTTGGGATGTATGCGATCTGCCCGCTAACGTTTTGTTGACGGGCAGACTACCCACATTAAAACTGCTCAGGCCCCTTTTTGACTGTTCATTAAAAAAGGGGGCCCGACCAATTTTTGGCCCCCGCCTCCATTGCTAAGGAGGCAGGGACACCCCCTCAATGGCTTTTTTACCTACTTACCTGAATAAGAGGAGTGGGGGACACCCCCGCAACCGCTGCACCTCCGGTTCAGGTAAGTAGGCCAAAAGGGAACAAGGTGAAAATGTACAACTATAATTAGGTCAAAAAGACCTAACAAACTAATGTAAATGATCAAATTGGGTAATTCCAAAAGTTGGGCTGGGCATGGTGACTTGATTGTCATGGGGTGTATTGCAGCACCTTTGATAGTAGTGCTGTGAGAGTGACTGGAAGGTTGAGTGTGTTGAACTTGCTTCATCCACCATTAGGAAGTTGAAACAAGCATAAGGGTGATCACTGGTGAGGAGGAACTGCACATTAGAGCAGGTGTGAGGTTGCACTAGCTGATAGTCATGATGATGACGATGGCACCACATAGACATGGAAAGCCTTGGTACAGGGGGAGATGTCTGCCTATTCTATACAGCCTTCTCAATTTGCCAAGACCATACACATCCAAGAGGCTTGCAAGAGAACATGTATGTCCTCAAAAGCAATATCCCAGTGTCCTCATGAAGTACAGATAGCACAGCACCAACAACTATGTAGGTCAGAAAAAGAAAGTGTGGCATGGTAAAGGCGGTGTGTGAGCAAATAGCACAAACGTCATCAGAATACACACCACAACATAAACATTATCAGTGATGATGTGACTCATACAATCAAGGATGGTCTACATGGTGTTGATCTCATTTAAAAAGAGCAAGTAGAACTTAGAAAAAGCGTACAGATGATGGTCAAAACAAAACATTCAGTTATGCCAACACGCCATGGATTTGCCAACCAAGTAATAGTGCTGCCCTTATAGTACTCTAGTGGGTGGTAACAGCGTGCCCCCTATAGGCCAGAGTAAAGCCATATCCATTACCATGGCAAGCAGGTTGTTAAAACATGGTGTTGATCTCATTTAAAAAGAGCAAGTAGAACTTAGAAAAAGCGTACAGATGATGGTCAAAACAAAACATTCAGTTACTGCCAACACGCCATGGATTTGCCAACCAAGTAATAGTGCTGCCCTTGTAGTACTCTAGTGGGTGGTAACAGCAGGCCCCCCCTATAGGCCAGAGTAAAGCCATATCCATTACCATGGCAAGCAGGTTGTTAAAACATGGGATCGCCCTCTGATTGAGTCCTTATTGCTAATATAGCAATAAATCTTTGTTTCTGGACAATAGCTCAGGGGCAACGTGCTCGCCTTGGAAGCAAGACGATGCAGAGCAACACAGGTTCAATCCCCAAGTCTGTGCTTAGAAACCTGTGGGTATTAAGAGCGTTACAAATAGCCAATTACAATTAGCATCTCTGTTAAAGGCTAAGAGATGTTTTTAATTAAAATATATATATCCAGAATGGGCATGCGGGCCATGGTGTCACACTGAAGATAATGACACATAAAATGGCCACCATGGAAATTGAGGCCGGGGCTCTTTGTGAAGCCTCTCTTTCAATTCCATGATCAACTCTGGCAAGGAAATGAGAACAGGGCTTTGAGGAGCAGAGAAGAGTCGCATTATGGAGGTCAAGTTAAGAGGGGTCATTGTATAGAAGGTACAAGGTGGGAAGTAGAGGCAGGCTGAGAAGGGTGCGTAGGGTGGGTGTCAGCTTCGAGCAGCTGTCAATTTGCTTCAAATGCAGGCTCACACTGGGAGGTAAAGACCACATTCTGATTAACCTGAGTAGCTGCCACACCTTTTCAGGGTTCTAATTGTACATAGCTATGTGTTCTGCAATTGAGAGGAGACTTTTGTGATGTCAGAAGGACTAATAGCCTAATAGATAAAACAAAGTAATTCCATTATTATTGATGTTGAGTGTACATGTGCTAATTGCTAAAATAAATATTGACAATTATATTTTCACCAACATATTTGTGATTTAAATTGTTCTGCAAATTGAAGATATGATGGTGATGGATACAAAAAATAAATGTCTGATTTGTTAAAATTTACAAAGTTAGAATGGCGGTGGAAAGGGCAGCCTACGGCGAGGCATCCTGTTTCTTCACTTCTTGCATTGTTTCTAGAGTCTACATTGCTCCAATTTTCAGAAACATCATGAGGCACTAAGACCATGAGCAGGTCCACAAACTTTGCCCACTAAGTAATAGGTAAAGGCAGGAACGTTATAAAACCTACTCTGAAAAATTCTTTTCAAGGGGAAGCATGCATAAATGGTGATGTGGAGGGCAATCTGAGGGCAGTCTGCATAAGGACACACAGCCCACAGACTCTTTGGCCAACCTTGCTTTGACGATCATGATAATTTTGGCATTCTTTGGAATACTGTTTGACTAATGTATTCATGTAGTAACATTAAATCCTGTTTTTTTTTTATTTTTTTTTTTTATTTATTTTATTGGTTTTTACAAACCTTTAAAATCTGACACAAATTCTCCACACATCTTTATCAAAGTTCCTTAGACCCATCCACATAACATCCATTGCTATAACTTTGTCAACTCTTTTCCATCTATGGTAGTTCAACCAAGTTCACCATTCACCAGAGAACTTTCAACTATTGGTAGCAGACGTGCTTCTATAATTTCCAGCAACCTTGTTAAGGGCAGGATTAGTTTTAAGTCTGTTCCCTGGAACATTAAGCTCCACCACTCGTCCGCACACAATGATGGATGAGCTAAGCTCCAGGGCCCCAAGTGTATGGTCCTCTCAGATCTTAGTTTTGTGCAAAATAGGACTAGATGTTTTAGTGATTCGTTTCCCTTTAAGCACAACCTACATTCAGGTCTCAGGTGGGAAAAACCCCTCCATGAGCGGAGGCGATCATTCGTTTTGAACAAGTTCAGTCTGAACAGTATAAATAGTCTGCGTGCCTGTGGATTGGGGAATAGAAGCACATATTTCTGAAGGCTGTTAAAGGCACGTGCTTCTAATGGAGCGTTGCGCGAACTACTAGCGGCAGCTCTTTCCGCACAAGTCTCGTCCCAATCTGTACGCCAGATCTTTAGTTTAGCTGCATCCGGATTCTCATGAAGCAAGTCGACTGTTATGTCGTATTTTTTCAAGATTGCCTCGCATCTGTTCGACCACATCTGGAATATTTTGTGATTTCCAGGTTGGGCATTGTAAAAGATCTCAAATTGTGGGATCTGCGCCCGACTACAGGTCTTTCGATATAAACTCAACAGGCTCCAACATATTCTTGCATGCAAGAATATTAAAGCCAGTTCATATATTATACACAAGGTTTTCACACCCCTAGGAAGTGTTAAGACTCTTGTCCAGAAACAATTTTCCAGTGTGGCCCAGGTCTCGTGGGGACATCCCAGCGCATTTTCTGCGCCATATGTCACAACTGGTATGACCTTCTGTTGGTAAAAGGCCAAGACTGGACGTAATGAGAATTTGCCAAATTTCTTGTTGATTATCAGTGCTTGGTTTGCTAGTTGGTTACATTTCCTTTTGGTTTCCGTAAGCCATGGCCCGTCATTAATGGCCAAACTTATTGTCATCCCAAGATACTTGACACTTTGTGAGATCTGCAACGTTTCATGTCCCAAAGCCCATGTTATGCTTTTTCTGTTACTCACTCCACCGCCATTCAAGTTCTGCAGGACTAATATTTCGCATTTTTTGGTGTTAATTGTGAGTTTATTGGCCGTGACGTATCGTTGCACAGCGTTTAGTTTCCTTTGCAACCCGATCGGCGTCACGTCCATTACGATCAAGTCATCTGCGTAAAGCAGCCAGCTTAGGTGTGTGTTGGCCACTTTAGGTGGGAAGGATTTTACTTCATTGATTGAGTCACCGATGTCAGAAATGAACGAACCCAAAAATGGCTGCTGCTAGTGGGCAGCCCTGCTTCACTCCCTTGAATGTGTCGATGGAGGAGGATAACAAGCCAGATCGATACAGTCTCACTCGAATGGAGGTCTTTGAGTGGAGTTCCTTGATAGCTGCCATTAAGTCTGGTGGACATCCCCAGTTCTTCAGTTTGTCCCACAGGAGCGTTCTGTCGATGGTGTCAAATGCATACGAGAAATCTATAAATGCTAAATATACCTTTGTATTCGTTTTGATTGCCTCCATTTTGATTATGTTTAGCAGTAGAAGATTTAGCGAGCAACCCACTTGTTTTACAAAACCTGATTGACGTTTGTCAACATGTGATGATGATTTTGACCAAGCTAATAGTTTCTTTTGTAGCATTGTGGCGTAGACTTTGCCTAACACGTCTAATAGTGCAACAGGCCTGTTATTTTTAGGGTCCGTTCTATCGCCCTTTTTAAAGATTGGTACAATAATCGCACACTTCCAAGATTTAGGTGTTTGCCGATTTTGTGCTATTCTTCTAAAGAGTGTCTCACACAGTCGTGCCCACATCTCTGGGAACTGTTTAATTGTAAAGTTCGTGAGACCATCGGGTCCCGGTGCACGCGAGTTTTTTGCTTTCTTAATGATGTCTATTATCTCTTCTTTTCGAAATTCTAGATCCCATGGTTTAGAACATTCCTCCGTAGAGGCATCCACAGGCTCAGTAGAGATATATAGGCTTCCAAAGTGCGATATCCAGTCAGCCTCTGACACCATGCAAGCTTGAGTTGCATCTTGGGGCGCGTGCACATTGTTAATAAGAGACCAAAAAGCTGATGTGCTCTTATTTTGTAATGTGCTCATCATCACTTCGGCGTCGTTTTGGAGTATAATATGTTTGTGCGATTTTAACCAGTTCTTATACGATTGCTTTGCGGCCTTAGCAGCTTTTAAGCGAGCTTGTTCACCTAAGGACTTCGCGTGCAAACAAGGGGTTGTTATCATTACATTCCCTGCCCTGATTTAAAAACAGTGTTAATGTATATTCTTATGTTCCCCAAATGGTCTTTGATTTTCTGAAAATCAGCCAGGAACCCGCATGGTGCTATTTTCCCATCTCCTCTTTCTCATTGCTCATTTATTTACAGAATGGGGATGAGTCAGTGAATGAATTTTTATATACTGTGGAAGAGACTGCTTTATTTAAAGACAGGCATTTCTTTACAAATTGTCTCAGTGAGTTCTATTTGCAATATGATGTCTGGATGCTCACAAGACCACTTGAGACTATGCTCAGTGACCCACTGCAAGGTCTCATGTTATATTGGTTGCGTCAGGCAGCCCCCTGTTAGGCCGTGCCCAGGCAGGATTTAGCCCCCGCCTAGCCCTTAGGTAATGCCCCCCTGATAGATGTTAAACTGCATATGTTAAACTGCATAGCTGAGAGTTTTTAGACAGTGGGTGAGCAAGTGCTTTAAGTGGGCAGCCAAATTGAGGGGGCATATTGAGCTCTACGCCCATGTGTACACTGGACGACCTATGTGGACATAAGGAAAATGTGGTTGAAAGTTTGTTGGGGAAGATTTTTCTATTATGGTCTCTTTTGCCAAAATGGTGTCCACTGGGATTTCATAGCCTCTTCCATTAACGTCTATGGCACTTCAATCTGTATGTTGGTTTGTATATGCTTCTTCATTGAAATATGGTTCTGTGCTACTAGCGTGAAACCATTCACCTGTACTTAAGTTCGAAATGTTCTCTATGTTGACATTATGCATGTTCAGAAGTTGTTTTTGTAGTTTTTAATTGATTTAGTTACTTGTTTTATTCTGTTTAAATCTAATATAACACATATTCTTTTTAGTTTGAATGCGCTGTCAATCAGAGCTTCAAGAATTAGTTTGCTTTGGTAATTTTAAGTGAGTAACATGACTTTTCAGATCTTGTTATGAGATTGCTAAGAACTCTGTGCTGGTCTTTTTTTGTAAAATTGATTTTTTTAAATGTTTTACTGTGGATTCATAGACATTGCTAGCTATAGTTTGAGGTTCATTTTGAGTTGTAATTTAATTACTACATATTTGCTTACTTTTCATTTTTGAAGCATGAGCAATACTTTTGTTAGTGGTGGTTGTTGTACTTTGCAAGAGCACAGGTACTTGTTCTCTTCTTTGTAAGCTTTCTATGAATAGTTATTGTGGATGGTGAGTAAATGACTATACTTTCTTGTTATCTGCTCAAACATTTCTTTGTTTTCTACAAAGTTGAGTTTTAGAAGGCATTGTTTTCTACCTTTTAGAGAAAAGAAAGTGTGTGCTTTATTGTTGCAGAAAGGTTCTGTGGCTGTTATTGTACAGGGACGTGGAAGAGTGGTTTTGGAGTAATAATATAGAGTAGAGTTGAGTAATAGGATGTGAAAGAGGAATGTTTAGATAATAGGAGCAATGCAATTAAATTCTTGTAGAGGTTGTAGACATCTGGTATATTAGTATGAGGAAGAAGGATGTGAGGATAATGCCAGATAATGTGATTTTTTTATTTGTATTTATTGTTATATATAGCACCTTCATCCAAGTAATGGAAAGAGGAGGGAGGAAATGGAGGAAGGACTGCATCGGTGTTAGTTAAGTTACATGAGAGAGAGTGGTGTACGTGTAAACATATGGATACATGTTGGATACTTGAATGAGGAAGATGGATGTTAGAATAATAATATAGATTAGAGTTGCATAGTAGAATTTGAAACAGTAATGTTTAGATAATGCCAGGTATGGAGTAAAACATTTGTAGAGGAAGAGTGTGTTGATCTGTGGTGTAGTGGTATGATGAAATAATGCAAAATAATATGATTTTAGTAATGTTATGAGGAAGGGGGAAATGGAGTAAGGCATGCGGCATGCATTAGTGTTAGTTAAATCAAATGAGGGAGAGTATTTTAAGCATAAAGATATAGGTTAATGTGGTATGCAGTGATTACAATGAATACCAAAATAACTAATCCCATTACAACAAACCGAAAATAATGAATTTGGAAAAAAATAAAAAAGATGCTGGGACTGGGCATAGTGGTTCTGGGGTGGGAGGAACCCATTAGGAACAAAAAAAAGGGGGTTTGAGGAGGGGCATCGAAGGGAAACCAAAAACAACTAAAAATTATTTTATTGTTTTGGAATTTGTTATTATGCTATCCGTTATAATGGGATTAGTTAAAATCACATGTAACCGGTTAATGCCCGGTCCCGGGATAAGGAACATAAGTGTCGGAGTAATCATATAAAATAAAAATGTGCAATAGTATATGGAAGAGGAATGTCTAGATAATGGGCGGTGTGAAGTGAAATATTTGTAGGAGAAGAGGCTGTAGATGTCTGGTGTAGTGGTATGAGGTAGAAGGATGTGGAGATAAGGGAAAATAATGTGATTTGAATAATGGTATGAAGAAGGGAAAATATAGCAAGGAATGGATTGTTGTTATGAATGTACATGAAGGAGAGTGGTGTAGGAATGAGGATGTAGAATAATTTTAGGTACTGGGATGAGGAGGAAGGTTGTTGTGGCAGAGCGATGTATATGTGATAGTTGTGGTAGAAAATGGGTGTATAGTGTGAGACGTTGTAGAACTATGGCATATTGGGTCAATGAGTGCATGTAATTGGGAAGTGGTTTGTGGAAGAATTGTGTGTAGTTGATGGAGATTGTGTGATACAGTATTTGTAGTGGTATGGTTGAAGAGTGGTGATGTTTTTGAATAAGGAGGAACGTTGTGCTATAATGGAAAGAATGTGATTGCTGGAATGGAATGTGGAAGTGTGTAATATAGTATGAATGGATAGTTTAGGATAATACACAGTATAGTTATGTTATTATAATTGTTGAGACATACATGTCACATTAATATGCTTACTTTGTAGAAATTGAAGTGTTTTCTTTGTTCTGTGTCATCATGTGCACTGGTATAAGTAGTAGGACATGGCATTTATTATGGAATCAGAAGTAATTATAAAAGCACTAATATATCAAAGTCCTGATTGGACCACTGTTGGTGTGCAGGAGCGGGGAGATCTTCTCATTGGCCGGCCGGTTGCTAGCACTCACCGGACTTGTGGATATGAGGAGGGGTCCTGAATGCAGATCTGCAGATCAGCAGCAGATCTGAATCCACCTGTGAAAGGATACATGTATATGAAAGAGCCGAGCAGAACAAAGGACTATCCAGAGACGTGCTGAAGAAGGTTGGTACCTTGAGCCTGCTGTTGTCTCGGTAGAGCCCTGCTTTTCGCTCGATCTCAGAAGACCTGCGAAGGAGCTCAAAACCTTTGAAGTGGTGAGAGTAATCATTTTCAATATCTTCTGGTTGCCCTGCAAAAGAGCTTGTACAGAAGTGTTCCTGGACCATCCAGTGGACTGTCCAGCTCAAACCTTGGCATCCATGCAGGAGCATCGCCGTATTGAGTTTTGCCTCAAAACTTTGGGGACCCCTAACTTGCACAGCAAAGCAGATTTTCACCAAACGGCATCATCCCAGGTTCTTTGGGTAATGAGAGAAAAGGTTGCATCAGATCAGGAGAGTTGGGTGCCCATGCATCACTGTACTACAGTGACAGTCGATGAAGGTGTTTTTTCTGCGTTGGTTCTTGTTCCCTGAACCCAGCTGCATCAGTGATTTCTTTGTTCATCAACCAAATCAAGAGATACAGCTCCTGATGCAAACAGGACCAGCATATGCACCTGCAGCACCTGTGCACTTTGAAGCCAAACCGAGGCCAGGAAATCAAACCTCTGATGATCCCCTCCAGACCTGCCAAGTTTGGCCCAAAACTGAGCTAAGGGTGGTGAGTATTGAAACCTATTACCGGTGGCCCCTTGTTCATCCATAACATTTTATGCAATGAGGATTCCTTGTGCTCCTCCCTTTGGCTTGGATAGCCTCCACTTCCTAAAGTCCAACAAAAGTTAGGAATATCTTTGTTCATCTTAGCAAATCCTCCCCTGACTCTTGGAACCTGTTTTCACCGTTCAGGATGATGTTTCTTAAATTACTGCCTCCTTGGAACGGTAGTTTGTGACTTTTAGGTCTGACTGAGTGCTTTTACGTGCACATCAAACATTGAGCACAATGCTCCATTCATCGTAGGGTTGGACTTATAAAGTTTGGTTTTTCCATTTCTGAAGATGTTCTATTCTCTAAACATTGCCTGCCCTTTTCCCTTACAGGTATTGCAGAGTTTCTAACTATATCGCATTGACTCCAGTGACTGTATATATTTTACATAATGTGTTGCTTGTTTGGTATTTTGCTATTGCTTTTCATTATTCATTTGTGTTTATTTTTGGGCCTAATTCAATGTATAATTTTGTATGATTCTGTCTAATGGTAATTCTTTGTTTTTCACTGTGTGTGCTCATTAAAGACGTCTAATCACTCCTCCTGAGATTTAGCCTTGACTACTCTCCAAGCTACCTTGAATTGGTTTGGCTATCTTCCCTGAAGTGTCCCCTGTTTTACTAACAAAGGTGGCCTCCTCAAATTCTGTTCACCCGAGCAAAGTTTAGAAATCCATTCTAACAATGTGAAATTGGTATACCTATAAAAGAGTTCCTAAAGGTAGTGTGTAAGAGAAATAATCCTCTTAGCAAGAGTAACCACTTACTTAAATAGCACTGTTATTTGCATCAGCGCTGCAGTCAGCACCTTAATTTGGCATTCCTCATGGTGAGCCAACATTTTGTGTGTATATATAGCGTCCCTTATGATGTCACGTTCTGATGCCACCATGTCACATACAACGTCATGTGCTGTTACTCGTTTGTAAACATTATTGCATTAGGATTCATCTACGTTATCCTAAAATACTGGAAAATATAATGAACAGTCCGTAGGTGTGGTCTACATTATAAACAATGGGGTCACTATTAATACTCTATTAGTTTGTTAGTTATTATGACAGTGCATGTTATTAAATTAAGTTGTATAAAAACCATGTAATATATTTAAGCAGATTGTCAATATTGTTTACTTCAACAATTCATGGTAAATACAGTACATGACAATAAACAAACATAGTGATTCAGCAGTGTTAAACATTCTACATCAAACTCATATGATGGATGTAAGTAATGCTTAATACTAACTCTGTCACTGACCTGGACTTATATAGAAAGATACAATGATATTACTGTACTGCCTACTAGGTCATATTACCATTATGGTTACCAATATCATTCACTTCAACAATGTATTGTTCATCCAATGAATGTATGTAACTATACAAAGTGGTTCAACAGTGTAAGTCAGTAAGCATCAAAACCATAGTTTGTCATTTTTAACACTAATTTAATTCCAACTGGTCCCTGGAACTATGAAATGAAATGCATTGTGTTTTACTGTACCCTATACTTGGGCATGTACTCAATTATAAACATTTCCCCTATTTGGATAAAAAAAATTACAATTGAGGCTCAAGAAACATCCAATGTTAGATCATTTACCTTGATTGATTATAATGTAATGATGTGTTATTGTATTGCTGTTTCAACTTAGATAGTGATATAGGCTTAAGATGACTCAACTGATCCATCCTAAAAACGCATTCAATTAATTATCCATGTTGAGGCCATTTACAGTTGTCCTAAAACTGCATATGAGTTTGGCCTCCACTTGTTGAAGCAGTAATTCTCTGTTATCCCCTCTAATGTTAGGTTTTTCACGGATGAGTGAATTCTGATTAGATTTTTGCAATCTAGATGATGTATGCGGTTCTAATGGTCGGTCAAAGGAAGTTTTTCATCTTGACTGTCGATCATTGACATGTGTTCTCTAATCCTAATACTTAACTGTCTTTTAGTATTACCTATGTGTATCTTGTGACATACACATAGGTCCTGATTCATGGAAGTGTTTTATAATGGTGCAATGCCATAGGAAAATGTTATGTGAATCAGGCCCATAGTATTGTGTAAACCACAAATGTGGTTTTACAATTGATACAATCTCTGCTTTGAATCGATTGGCTTGCAAATTCACACATCGGGCATGTGCCACATTTGTAAAAGCCTTCACTATTAAGTGAACTTCTCTTTGTCTGAGTGTATGCATAATGCTAGGGCATAGCTTGTTATGTCAATTGTTAGCTCTAATGTAAGTAATTAGTGGTTTATCAGTGATGATTTAATGTAAGTCATCATCCATTATAAATGATGTCAATGTTTGCTGAGTAGTTTAGATAGGTGATTTTCATTTGAATAGATTGTAATTAATCTTATTGATTGCTGTTTATGGGATTGTTTGGTCTATTCTTTTGCAATCATCATAGGCTTAGCTTTCTTTTTTTACCTTATTGTAAGCTTGATGTATATTTTCAGTATTGTAAACTCTTCCTTTAAACCTATTCATAATGAATATTGATTCACCTTCGAACTCCCGTACTGGTATATTTTCAATGTTGTTATGTTTGTGACGACCTATTGAGTGTGGTATAGAATTTACTGCAGCAGTTTTTCTAAATGTCATGATACCTATGTTATCCTCATCAATGTATATGGTGAGGTCCAGAAATGTGACTTCTTTGTGACTGTGTTTACTGCTAAATTGAAGTCCAACGTCATTATGATTTAGGTATCATAAGAATTCCCTGAATTCATTTGGAGGTCCAGACCAGATCATAAAAATATAGGGCCTCATTAGGAGTATGGCGGTAAGGCAACAATGGCGCCAGTATCGCTACGGGGACCGTTGTTACCATACTTCCATACTATGAGTTCTGCTTGAGGGTGCCCTTGCAGTCACCTGGTCTGACCAGGTGCCCGTAGTGGCACCCGCGAGCATAACTTGATGGTAGTAATGGTATCGTTATGAACGGTACCGCTGCTACCATCCTCCCCATTCCCATTGAGCCCTATTGGGGCTCAAAAGGAATGGGGATGCACCGGCTCCGGAACCCGCGCAAGGGGAATTACTGGGTCCACCGAGGTCAGAATGGCCCGCTGATTCCCCTTTTGCGGGTGCTGGAGCTGGAGCCGAGTTTTTGGGTAGCCATGCCGGTAAAGCCGGCATGGCTACCTCCAACCTCTGTAAGAGGATTCAATTCAACACTACAGCTAAGTCAATGCCTAGTCTGGGATACTGAATGGAAACCCTTATTGATATATCTTTATGTCCAGTTCATGAGTTCTGGATGACTACCCCTATATAACACCCCTCTCTTGGAATCCCCCTGACCCCGCTGAGCCAAGAAGTAGTTCTGTTTTGCAAGTTTAAACGGTTTATTTGAGAATGTAAACAATATATATATATCACACTTTATAATAAATTAATAATTAATATCACACTTAATCTGAGCAGTAATCAATAATGGATATTCTGGCACTAGCACACTTCTTTATAATTAATGATGAGTGGGTATAGGATGGATAGGATAACAACAATACTTTTATGGTTTCAAAGAGATGCAATGTGGAATGAAATGCAGTACAGAAAATAACTTGATAGGATTTCAGCAAAAGACAATGTAATCACTTTCTTGGACAATTCACCCCCCCCCTTAATGCAATGTAAGGAGATGAATAGAATGGGACTCAGTTCTTAGGAATGTATTCAAATAGAGTTCAGTTCAATTCCCCCCCAGCAGCTTATACAACAGATAGGAGTTTTGAAACACAGACCCAAGTGCTTTGAATATGGTAACACTGCAGTGAGAAATATGCTGAAATGCTTTTAATTCCCTTCAGGAGGTTCAGGGTGAGTGGTATCTAGTTAATATCAGTCCAGGCTCACTCTAGCAATGATTCAGGGATGGTTCTTAAGAGGCAAACGAATTTTTAGCAAGGAAAGGGATGACTGCTGATGGTTACACGTGGCTGGATTTTTAACCAAATCGCAAATCGCGGTAAAATTCGTGAGTGCGAGAATCGTGATTATGGAGAAAGTATAAGGAGTAGGTTCTAAGCTTTCAGTGGAAAGTTAAACCAAGTTCCTAGCACAAACGGTTCCAGAGATACGGACGATTAAATAAAGGAAGTTTTTCGGATTTGAAATTTTAAAAGTTCAAAGCGACAGGTTACAGCTTGCAGCTAGAAAATGACAGGTGACAGCTTTGCAAATGACAGGTAACAGTTAGGAGGCAGTTCTGGTTAGATTAAAATAGATTGAATTATATTATTTTAACTAACAGATTGGTTCTGCACAGTTCTGCTAGGTACTCACAGTATATCTTTGAATTAGGCCTAGCCACGGATCTGGTCAGGTTTTGGACTGGACTCCGGTTCTGGTCTCGGCACTTCACAGTGATCTGGGTCAGCTCTCTGGTTCTGCTAACAGCGGTCTGGGTCAGCTCTGCTCTGCTGGTGTAGCCTCTCTGGATTCTGTATACTGCTCTGCTTTCTAGGTACTGCTACAGGTTCTGGAGATTGATGGATTTGAAGTCTGGATCTCTGGATGTTGTATGGTCCGGCAGCATGCTCCGCAGCAAATGGAATTGAATGTCTCTATCTGTCCTGACTGTCTGCTTTTATGTGTTTTGAAAGTGGGTGGAGAGGCTAGCTTTCTAGGCCCTACCCCTCTCTACTTGTCATTGGCCACTTCCTCCTCTTCCCCTTGATTGGGGGAATGAAATGAAGTGTCATCATGTTGAGGTCTGTTTATGATACAGAGAACCCACCCCTGTCAACTTTACACACAATCTATATCTGATCCAAATACATACTTCCCCGATAGACAGTTGTTTGGCATTGCATACACACATCATGCATTTACGGATGGTAGCCCCTGTTCCAATTCTGTTGTTTCTAGGAGCTTGGGTTCAAAAATGGCAAAATATTTCACTTTTTGGTCGGGTTACCAATATTGGATTTGTCCCCGCATTTACACAAATGTTCGCAAAGCATGTGGGCATTAGGTGGTGGAGTATCAGATTTTTAACATACATACATTTAGAGTAATATCCTCTTTTCCGCTAAAAACCCCCCTGAACATACCACTGGGTCCTAACACGTCTTCAAATGTGCACAGAAAAATCACAAGAATAATGATATCACTTTTAAAATTTTCACAAGACCGCTCTATGAATGATCCATCTTTTTAGATTTATGTTCTGGCCCCAAAGGGGTGTGGTTTCCCCCAGCACAAGGTTGAATTTCTGTTTTTTCCATTTCTGCCAAGCCAGCTTGCTCTCACAGGCAGTGCTCCTCCCCTTTCCTTCCAGGAGGAAGCCACTTTTACGACCCCCCCAATAAAACATTTGCCTGAGTCAGGACAGGGCTTTGTTCAATTTCCTGCAGAGCCCAGGTAATTCAATCAGAGAAGTGTCATATCCCTTTTGGTGGGAACAGCAAAAGGCAGCTAGGCCTGGGAACACAGCTGTTGTGCAAGTCTCAACTCCTGTCGGGGGTAGCTGGTGGGCAAAATTCCCTCTCTTTTTAAGCCAGGCCTCAGCTAAATGTCTCTTTGGCTGCCAGTTTTCCTGTCCAAATCAAACTTCCAATTTTTACGCATGCAGCTAGAATGCTGATTCTAAGTTTAAAACTATGACATTTAAACAATTGCAACCTATGTGACACTCAAAAGTAGGTCACTCATTTCTTTTAAACATTTAGATTTTTAGTGTCTTTCAGTCCAAATTTACTTAAACTGCTGAAATCCACAGCTCAGCCAGTTTTGCTATGAACATTATTTTAGGCTCATCCTCTTTCCAGATTTTGTATGCCCACAAGACTTTATTCTGTCAAATGTCTGCTGGTGTTCAGTGAGATTGTTGGATATTCTGCAATGTTTGAAATGGGCATTCTGAGCTTGCCTTCAGAGAAACAAAGGGTGATTTTTAAAGTGCTTTCTAGCGAACAGGCACTGCTGTTTTTCTCTTTGGCACCCCATTTCACTCATGGCTCTTCTGACCCAGCACACCCGCACCGGGGGGTGGCAAGTCAGGCGACCATTTTGGTGTGCGCACAAACTGCGCGGTTTTCATAGATTCTGGCGCACATGTGGGCTTTTTAGGCCATCTTGGATTTACTAAGCCCACAGCACCAAATGTTGTAGCATAATAGTCCAACCGTGGGTCAGAACACCCAACAACCCCCCCGCCCGACTGCACTTGGATTGAGTCGAGGGGATGCCGGGTGCTAAGGATGTTGACCCACGTGCTGGGAGGTCCGCATCATCTTCTTCCAATTCCGCAGATGACAAAGTTCAGCATCCTTTGCTCCATCAGTGGTGGATCAGTCGGTTCTCCTCGCCGGTCCTGATGGGAGTATTGGGCGGTACACTGGGCCCCTCGGATCTTTGCTCCCGGTCCCTGGTTCGTTCTCCTTGGTTTCATCTCTCCTAGGACGAGAAAGCAAAAGCGGCAATACCTACTCATATACATTTTTCCACCACTATTAATGGTGTGGCAAACATATATATTTTATACATACGGAGACGTAGCATTTTTAGTTTGAAAAACAAGATATAATTCAGAGACAGTCACTCACAAGAAACATAATATTTTAGAGACTATATGTGGGATATTTTAGGTTAGAACTGACTTACTCTGGAGTGGCCCCCTCAGGGATTCCAGAGGATTCCTCTAGTTGCTGTAGAGTGTGCCTGGGATGGTAACACTTTAACTGATTTATATGGACCCACTTGTCTTCCCCCTCTGCCAAACTGCCTTTGGGGATGCGGATTTTATAAGCTACAGGGGAGATCTTGTCTATAATTTCAAACGGTCCCTTCCATGTAGGCAAAAATTTTCGCTGTTTGCCCTGGTTCCTTTGGAAATTGTATAGATAGACCCGGTCTCCCACCTGATATTCCTTCCTGGAAGTTTTCGGGTCATAGTGGGTCTTCATGCTATCAGCTGATCTTTCTAGATTCCGCTGAGCATAGGCAAAAGCATGTTGAAGGTGTTTCCTTAAATTCTCCACATACTCATGAGTTGTGGAGGCATTTATCAATGTCTGCTCTTGGGTCCTATAGAGCAAATGCTGAGGAAGCACCATCTTGCGCCCCGTCATCAACTCAAATGGTGACATTTTGGTTGCAGATGAAGGGGTAGATCTGATGGCCATTAAGACCAGAGGTAATCTGATATCCCAACTTGGCCCAGAATCTGCCACAAACTTTTTTAGGATGCTCATAATGGTCTGGTTGTAGCGTTCCACTGATCCAGAAGAAGCTGGCCTGTAAGCAATATGTAGCTTTCTTTTGACCCCCAGTATCTCCCACATCTTTGTCATTACTTCACTGGTGAAGTGACTACCTCTGTCTGACTCAATCCTTTGAGGTAGACCAAAATGGGAAAAGATGTGGTTAATCATCAGGGCAGCTGCAGTTTCTGCCTTGCAATTTGGGGCTGGGAGACATTCCACCCACTTGGTAAATAAGCATGTGACCGTCAACATGTACTTATTCCCCCGAGAGGAGCGAATCACGGGGCCTACGAAGTCGATTTGTAAATCTGACCATGGCAGTGTCATACCCCTCTTTTGGAGAGGTGCCCGGTGTGTGAAGGATGTTGGCTGAAATTGTGCACACACAAGACAACCCTTCAAGTATTGGTTGAGGTCCTGGCCCATGTGTGGCCAGTATGCAACCTCTCTTAAGATTTCCAGTGTTGTGTGAAACCCCCTATGACCGGCGGTGGCCGCATCATAGGCGTGACTTAACATCAGGCTTCGGAATGAGGTAGGAACCACCCACTGATCGTGGCCAGCTTTCGATTTCCTTACCAACAAACCGTCTTGGATTCGGAACATTTTTGGACATTTCATCAGCACTCTTAGGTCCTCTTTCCCAATGTAATCGGTATCCGTCAGGGGAAAGTTCTCAGGGTCCTCAATGTGCTGGTAAAATTTACCAATTATTGGATCCCTCTTCTGAGCTGTAATTAAATCAGCATCAGGGGTCTCCTTACTCCATTGTGCAGTGGAAAGATCATTGTGAGCATTAGTCTGGGACCTAGTGATAACAGTGACCTGGAGTTCCCCCAACAGGGACTCTGTTTCTATCAGATCCCCTTGGATGGCCCCGGTTTTGGCCAGCTGATCAGCTAAGTCATTCCCAGTTTTGTCTGGTCCCTCTACTTTGGAATGACCCTTGATCTTTTTCCAATAGATGGTCATCCATTCGAGGTGACCAGATCATCAATGTTTTGGATCAACTTCCCATGTTTCAAGGGTTTGTTGTTAGCACATAACATGCCTCTGGTTTTCCAATTAACAAGGTGCTCAACGAACCCGTTCCGTACATAATCCGAATCGGTGATTATGACCAGTTCGTGGAGTTGATGTTGGGCAGCAGTGAGGATGGCCTGATGCACAGCCATCAATTCTGCCACCTGACTACTTCGGGGACCAATTTTGTATCCGGCGGAGGGTTCTGGGAACTCCTTCACCCACGCATTCCCTACGCCAGCCACCATTTCTTTCTCCCCGTCGTTGTCAACATGGTAAGAGCATCCATCCACATAGACAGTGGGCATTCCCTCACACTTGTCTTCTTCAAAGACTTTGTGTGGGGAATTAAGGTATGCCTCCGTGTTGTCCTTGATTTTTAGAATTTCGTCCTCGAGACAGTTTTCTCTGGCACAATCATGCAAGTCAGCCAGACCTTGCGCGAGGGGACTCTTCTTGTTTTGGCCATATCTGACCTCCACAGGAAAGCCTTGCATTGACAGAATCCAGGAAGTAATTCGGGAATTACTCACATTTCCGGCCCGGATTCTGTCACTTTGGAGATATTGCAGAGGCTGGTGTGGAGTCTCCACTATGATATGTTCCCCCTGGATAAACGGGCGGTAATTCTTCAATGCCCACACCGTTGCCAGGAGTGCCTTCTCACAATCGTTGAAATTTTCCTCCACAGAGGATAAAGTTTTGCTCGCATAGGAGATTACTTTATTGACCTTGTCATGCTTTTGGTATAATACTGCCGTCAAGCACGTATTAGAGAACCCCATCTCCAGGAAGAACTCCTTGTTTCTGACAGGGTAAGCTAGGCAAGGCGCTTGTGAGAGGCTTCTTTTGAGTTGTTTTACCGCCTCGGCTTGTTCTGGACCCCATTCCCACTTGACCCCCCCCTTCAGGAGATGAATCAGGGGTCTGGTGATCTCTGCGTAGCCCTCAATGAACTTTCTGCTGTAATTAGTCAGTCCAAGGAGGCTCCTTAGTTCCCGCAGAGTTGTGGGGTCTTTCAGTTTTTGGAGTGCTTCCACCTTCTTTTCCTGGGGACAGAGACCCTGAGGAGTAATCTCATGCCCCAAGAAATTAACACGGGTTCTACACCACTGTGCTTTCTGAAAGGAAAGTTTTGCTCCGGCGGCCCTCAACTGGGTCAGAACATAACGGATCTCCGCTATGTGTTCCTCCACAGATGAACCTTTGATGAGGACATCATCTACATAAGCCAGGTTACCCCTTGCACCCAGGTCGGGCATGGCCTTGTGTAGGAAAATGTTGAATTCATTGCCGGAGTTGAGGTATCCGAAGGGAGTCCGGGTCCATGTGTACTGCTGGCCCCCAAAGGTAAAAGCCAGCTTGTATTGGTCCTCCCTACGGACAGGCACAGTCCAGTATCCATTGGTCAGGTCTATTGCAGTGAATACCTGTGACCCCTGGATCTGAGCCAGCCCTTGGTCAATGTAGGGCAGAGGCCATCGGGAAGTATGGACCCGTTTGTTGAGCTCCCTGAGGTCGGCGCAGAGTCTCCACTGGCTGTTTGGCTTCAATATTCCCAGCACCGGATTATTGAAAGTGCTGTGGACTGGACGGATTATTCCCCGGGACTCAAGGTTCTTAATTATTTCAGTAAGGGACTCCATGGATGCGAGAGGCAAGCGATATTGCTTCACAAACACTGGAGTCATTCCAGGGTCCGTGGGGATTGTTGTTGTGTGGATGTCGGTGCGGCCACAGTCATATGAGTCTACCGCAAAGAGATCTTGGAAATCCAAGAAAACTTGTTTCAACTTTTGCTTTTGTTCCAGAGTCACACAGGCATCAGCTAGGTTGACTCTCTCTTCCACCATCTGCCTGAAGCCTGGAAAGACTTCTGGTTTGGCTATCTCAGCAGCCTCCTCCAGCTGGGCGGAGAAGTCCCTGGTCAGAGTGCTGATTTGGACTGGAGGCCTCAGGTGGGAAAGGCAACCCTCATGGACCTGGAAAATCACCTCATCACTCCTGAAGTCACAAGTCACATCTTCCTTACCATAGGGGCAGGAAGTGTACACCAGGAAGTTCCCCCCATGCCGGGTAAAAATCCTGTCTGGTGTTGTATTGTCATCACTGTCACTGTCAAAACAGTCCTTGGGGATTGGTCCTAACAGTTTATTTCCTAAATCGATGGAAAAATGTCGGTCATCAACCGCCATTCCAATAATGGTGCCTGCGGCTAGAGTAATACTCTTTAAGTCGCTGTTATCCACCTCTATTAGAATGGTGTCATGTTCTATGTTGACTAATGGAGTTGGGTTTACCCCCAACCCTTGCTGTTAGAGAGAATCGTTTAGATGTATGTAAGCATCAGGGTTTTTCAAATGTTGTCCTCTTTTAGCTTTCACTTCCAGGGAGAATTGTCGGGTCCTTTCTGGGATGGTGACTTCCTCTTTGATCTGAATTTCAACTGCATAAGGTAGCAATTGAGCTGACCTAAATGCTTTTTCTGGATCATCAAAGCCCATGGGGTTATCCGCTAATCGGGACCAAGCTTTGAAGTTTATTAGGTCCAAACTAATGGCAAAGCGATTGAGAATGTTACTGCCTAAGTAAAAAGCGGCAGTGACGTCTCGCACGACCCAACAATTGTGGACTATGCTCTTGTTGCCAATGGAGATTTTGAGCATACACCTGCTTGGCAGGAGATGTTTGGAACTGGGTGCTTCCAGGTCCATTTCCCATTTGTCTATCAGTTTGAATGTGGGAATGGCTGGATCTTTTGGGAGTTGGCGGAACATGGCTTCGCTGATGAAGCTCTTACCGTTGTTCACACACACTCGAGCGAGAACAGAGTCCTTCCCATCATTTAACTGGGGATGAACAACTGCTCTCCAATCTGCTGAATATCAGCCAGGCTCTGAGCTGATTTCACATCTTTCTGGACTATAGGAGTGGGAGTTTCTGATTGTGGATTAGTAAAGAATTTCAAAGTGTTTCCTTCCAGCGTGGAGTACCACTTTAAACTGGAAGGAAGGTTGATTTTCAGAAATAGAGAGGACCTCCCATCACCAGTCTGTTGTCCTACTGCTATTACTGTCACGTCTTGAATTTGGTTGTTCTGGAAGTGAAATTCTACTTGGTCAGATTTTTGTTCAACCATGTGGCAGGTGCCGTTTAAACTAACATGGTTGACACTCTGGTTTAATTTTATTGGTCGGCTAGTCTGGGTCCAGAGGACCTTGTTTACACAATCTATTAGGGGTGACAACCTTCTCAGGAGGTCATTCCCTAGTAAACAAGGGGTGCCCTCTGGAGTCACTACTATGACCGGGTGTTTCACCTTGTGTCGCCCAATTTTAATGTCCAAGTCTGCAGTCCCCTCAACGGGAATTTCCTTCCCGTAAAAGTTCTGCAGTTGTCCAGGAAGAGAGGTGAGAGGAATTCGGTAATTCTCCCCCCTTCCTGCGTTTAGTTCCTCAAAGGCCCTTTTGGACAGAAGGGTAGCTTGGGATCCAGTGTCCACCAGTGCCAAAATTGTACCCTGCCCCTGTACTTGTACCAGGGCATTGTATCTTCCCTCCTTCTCCTCCAGGGGGCACAGATAATGCACATTTTTGGACAACTGGTGGGCTAACTTTCTGGTTTTGGACATTGCTAGTGAAGAGATTTGGGCAGAATTCTGTGGAGAGTCTTGGGAATCTGAAAGAAAAAGTTGGCAACTAGAGATCAGAGCCATTGTGGGTTCCCCTGGTTCCGGTTCTGGGCCGCCCCCCCCTTTTTGGAGGCAGTCACCAGGATGGGTTTGAACCAGGGGATTTCGGTATTGTGGGTTCTGGGATGAGATGATGGGCGGCGGTAGCTCAGTCTCCATATCTCCCCAGTCTGAATTGACATCCCTTGGGACCCATTTTTCCTTGGGAGGAGTTCCCCCATCTCTGAAGGAGAAGATCCTTTTCCCAGGATCTTCTTAGGATCCCTCTCCCTCAAATTGGAAGACCTGTACCTCCTCCACAAAGTGGGTCTGTTTGGGTCCTTTGTTTCTCCTACCCCCCCTCTGCTCCTTGGGAGGCGGGCTTTCAGCGGCAGGAGATTTTGTTTCCGGTTCCTGGTTTTCCAGGGTCTGTTTACAAGTTGGGAAGGAAGCTTCCTCCAAGGCTTTACACCCCCCTTCCCCTTGTGCCTCCTCCCTGGGAACCGGTGTGTTATCGGGGTGCTGCCCCCGTCATTGTTCTGGAGCACCAGGTCCAGAGTTTGGGGCATTCTGCGGTGGCATGCTCATCTGAGGGTTCTGTTGAGCCCTTAGTATGTGACCCAGATCCCGTGCCATATTTTGGACCTGGCGCTCAAGTTGTGAAACCCGCTCAGGCTGATACGGGGCTCTATTTTCTCCCCTGGGCTGATCCCGGGAAGGGTAGCTATCCCTTCTCTGGTAGTACCCCTGGTTGGGAAGATTTTGGTACCCCTCCACCCTTGGCCTCCCCTCTCCCGGATTAGGTTGTCTGGGCTCAGGGAATTGGGGAAAGAAGGATGGATGATTTTGGGGATGGAAATTGGGTGGATACCTGGGGAAAAAGTTCTGCCCAGGATTTGGAGAATTTCTGCCCTCCTGGGGGAAGTTAGGAGGGAAGTTCCCCGGGTCAGGTGCTTGGCTGGATCCCCCCCTTGGGCTGGAGGAGTCCACACATAACCCAGGATTGGTCGGTTTCCCTTGTAGCGGGGACTTACATAGTCAGGGGAGCGGGGGACCCCATTTGTGGGACTACCTCCTCGACTCCATTTCTGTGACTGGCCCGAGGGATTTCTGGGCTTAGGATTATTAGGTGCAGGTAGGTTTTTAGGCCCCCCCCATCTCCAAGTCTAAAACGGGGGCAACATTTACCTCTGCCACCTTGGCAGCAGCAGGGGTGCTGTTGGTTTTGGGGTTTTTCGGAGCGTTATTTTTATTTTCGATAGGCTTCTGCACCTCATAGATCCGGGTAGCCTGTTCAATGACCCAGTCTAAAGATCTTTTCTCATGAAAATCTCTCACAAGCTGGGTCATTATATATTTGGGCAAGGCATGGAAAAATGTATTGACAAATTCTCTGCTGTCTGTGCGCACCCTTCTGGTGGTCTGCGCAAAGGCACGTTTCAGTTCTTGCACGAATTCTTGTGGTACCCGATCCTACCCACATTGCAAATTGTAGGCTGCCTTGCGAGCCTCTTGAGGATTTCTGTGAACAGAAAAATATTTCAAGATGGCCGTCTTATAGGTGGACCATCTTAAATGATTTTGGTCCTCCAGCCCCGCAAAGAAACTGGAGTATTCTGGGGAGAATGTCCATTTGACGTACTGGATGCAGCTACTGCTGTCCTTCAAATGGAAAGTCTCCATCATTTGCTCATAGAGCTCCAAGTGTTCCCATAAGGAATACTTGGCGTTCTTATGATAAGGCGTGATAACACTCCTTATTGCCTTTATTTGCTTCAATGGGTCCTTAAGCAAGGCCCTTTTTGCCTTATTGGCCTTTTTGGTTCGGGTAACCCTGGTCCATTCATCCTCTGACTCAGAGGCACTGCTCCCAGAGGTTCCTGTCTGATCTTCCAGGTTTTCCCGGATTCTGCGAGCCTGGGAATGGCTGGCAGAATGTGGGGACCTGGTCTCCTGTGTCCTGCACCGTTCAGAGGAGTCTTCAGATTCCTCTTTGCTGCCAGGATTTGATGGGTACCCCCCCCCCCACTGACCTAACTGGGCAGAAGTTTTCAGGATGCCCTTAATGGGCCTATTCTCCTGGGGTTCCCCACTAAATTGCACTGTGCTTGGGTGCCCATACCCGGATGCCCGCCCATCCATTCCTGGGAGGTACTGGCCTATGAGCCCCATGCTTCTGGCTGGATAGTAATCTGCCATCCCTGTGGCCCGGTGCTCATGTGCGCCAGGGGACATGGGGGTGGCGGAGTCCAGGGACTGAGAGAGATAACGGCCTCTGGTACTAGGGCTCCTGAGGTTATGCTCAGGAGTTTCCCTTTCCCAGCGAACCTGGTCTCTATCCGCCCCTGCTCCCTGTTGCAATGCAAGAGCCTGCGCCTTCAGTTCCTCAGTTAAGGCCTTACTAGACTCTATCAGTCTCTCCTGCATCGCTACCTGTTGTTGAAGCCTATCATTGTGCTGGCAGAGAGCCTCATTCTCTCTCTGCGTTTCCTGATTGGTCCTGGAGCACTGGGCCAGTCTTTGCTGCAGGAGGGTTACCTCCTGAGCTGTGTCCCTATTGGCCTGCTCCTTTCTTGCCAGAGCCTCCTCCACCCTCCTGGTGTGCTCTAGCAAGTCCTGGTGTTCTTTTTGGAGGTCACCTAGTCCCTGGTGGGCCAGGTGATTTTCTTCCATTTTTCTTTTTAAGTGGCAGACTTCCTGGCCTAAGGTGTCCCTTTCCTGACCAAGAGCTTGAATTTGTGACGCCAGGTCGTCCCTTTGCCTTTGGAAGGCACCAGCTTTCTGGCGCTCCTGATCAAACTCTGCCTGGGTATCCAGGTCTTTCAGGATGAGTTTATTGCTCTCCTCTTTCTCTCTGTCTAGTTGGATTTGCAGCGTGGCTACCTGCTCTGTGCATGCCCTGTTGAAATTGATCTGTTGCTCCAGCTTTTTCTGGCTCTGCAGTAGGGAGTCCAAACTGTCTTGGCGTTCCTTCTGCAAAGCCAGAATTCTAGTATCCTGGGCAGCCTTTTCCTGTTGCAGTATATCCATGTCCTCTTTTATTTTAATGATATACTGCCGACTATCATTTTCTGACTCCTGGCTCCTCTGCAGCCTCTGCTCAGAAGAGTCCAGATCAGATTGGGCCTTCTCTAACGCCATCTGTCGCTTATTCGCAAGATCTTGGCTTCCAGTACATTTATCCTGCATGTCTCCCATATATAGGTACAGGTATGCCGCTATCCTAACCATCTTGTCTTGTTCATCCTTAGCTTTAGGAGCCATGTATAGTTAATTCAGGGCCACATGTAAGGGACCCTGATCTCTCCATATATCTGACCCTGTTTCAGTGACCTGTTGCGTGATGGCCTGCAACCAGACCATGCGGTCCTGGTGAGTCCACTCACCTCTCACAAATAACTTATGTAAGAAGTGCTCTCTGGCTATTTTCATGTCTACTAAGGTCGTCATTCTAGAGATTGGTCTCTGTCCTGATTTACAGAAGTTTGTATTTTATTTTTGCAAAACAGACCTTTTCCTTAGAGCGTTCCTTTGAGGAGTGCTTTACAGCGTAACACAGCGTGGTGATCCAACCGGATATGTGTATCTGGTCAGCTTGCACGCTGTATTAATCTGCACAAGTGATAGATCTAACCCAAACGTCCGGCTCGAGCCCCCAATTTGTAAGAGGATTCAATTCAACACTACAGCTAAGTCAATGCCTAGTCTGGGATACTGAATGGAAACCCTTATTGATATATCTTTATGTCCAGTTCATGAGTTCTGGATGACTACCCCTATATAACACCCCTCTCTTGGAATCCCCCTGACCCCGCTGAGCCAAGAAGTAGTTCTGTTTTGCAAGTTTAAACGGTTTATTTGAGAATGTAAACAATATATATATATCACACTTTATAATAAATTAATAATTAATATCACACTTAATCTGAGCAGTAATCAATAATGGATATTCTGGCACTAGCACACTTCTTTATAATTAATGATGAGTGGGTATAGGATGGATAGGATAACAACAATACTTTTATGGTTTCAAAGAGATGCAATGTGGAATGAAATGCAGTACAGAAAATAACTTGATAGGATTTCAGCAAAATACAATGTAATCACTTTCTTGGACAATTCACCCCCCCCTTAATGCAATGTAAGGAGATGAATAGAATGGGACTCAGTTCTTAGGAATGCAATCAAATAGAATTCAGTTCAATTCCCCCCCAGCAGCTTATACAAGAGATAGGAGTTTTGAAACACAGACCCAAGTGCTTTGAATATGGTAACACTGCAGTGAGAAATATGCTGAAATGCTTTTAATTCCCTTCAGGAGGTTCAGGGTGAGTGGTATCTAGTTAATATTAGTCCAGGCTCACTCTAGCAATGATTCAGGGATGGTTCTTAAGAGGCAAACGAATTTTTAGCAAGGAAAGAGATGACTGCTGATGGTTACACGTGGCTGGATTTTTAACCAAATCGCAAATCGCGGTAAAATTCGCGAGTGCGAGAATCGTGATTATGGAGAAAGTATAAGGAGTAGGTTCTAAGCTTTCAGTGGAAAGTTAAACCAAGTTCCTGGCACAAACGGTTCCAGAGATACGGACGATTAAATAAAGGAAGTTTTTCGTATTTGAAATTTTAAAAGTTCAAAGCGACAGGTTACAGCTTGCAGCTAGAAAATGACAGGTGACAGCTTTGCAAATGACAGGTGACGGTTAGGAGGCAGTTCTGGTTAGATTAAAATAGATTGAATTATATTATTTTAACTAAGAGATTGGTTCTGCACAGTTCTGCTAGGTACTCACAATATATTTTTGAATTAGGCCTCGCCACGGATCTGGTCAGGTTTTGGACTGGACTCTGGTTCTGGTCTCGGCACTTCACAGTGATCTGGGTCAGCTCTCTGGTTCTGCTAACAGCGGTCTGGGTCAGCTCTGCTCTACTGGTGTAGCCTCTCTGGATTCTGAATACTGCTCTGCTTTCTAGGTACTGCTACGGGTTCTGGAGATTGATGGATTTGAAGTCTGGATCTTTGGATGTTGTATGGTCCGGCAGCATGCTCCGCAGCAAATGGAATTGAATGTCTCTATCTGTCCTGACTGTCTGCTTTTATGTGTTTTGAAAGTGGGTGGAGAGGCTAGCTTTCTAGGCCCTACCCCTCTCCACTTGTCATTGGCCACTTCCTCCTCTTCCCCCTGATTGGGGGAATGAAATGAAGTGTCATCATGATGAGGTCTGTTTATGATACAGAGAACCCACCCCTGTCAACTTTACACACAATCTATATCTGATCCAAATACATACTTCCCCGATAGACAGTTGTTTGGCATTGCATACACACATCATGCATTTACGGATGGTAGCCCCTGTTCCAATTCTGTTGTTTCTAGGAGCTTGGGTTCAAAAATGGCAAAATATTTCACTCATGGCTCTTCGGACCCAGCGCACCCGCACCGGGGGGTGGCAAGTCGAGCGACCATTTTGGTGTGCGCACAAACTGCGTGGTTTTCATAGATTCTGGCGCACATGTGGGCTTTTTCGGCCATCTTGGATTTCCTAAGCCCACAGCACCAAATGTTGTAGCATAATAGTCCAAACGTGGGTCAGAACACCCAACACCTCATAATGTGGCCGATTGTCTATGTGGCTGAGCCAATTTCTGATATATTGACAAAATTGTGTGTTTGTCTATACATGTTTCTTTTCAAATAGGCCCATTAATAGGTTGGCCACAGAAGGAGCACAGCATGACCCCATCGCTATCCCTCTTGTTTGGTAATAATGTGTATCAGTAAAGCGAAAAATAGTGTTCCTTAAGAAAAAATTTAGAAATTCTTCAAGCATGTCTATATGTAAGAGGTAGAAAGCTGAGGTTTCTCCATACAAATAATACATTGTTCGAAATACTCAGTAATGGGCAATAGACGTATACAATGCTTTCATATCCATAGTTACCAGTATGTGGTTGTGTTGGCATTTGATATCTGTAAGGATTTGGGGAATATGAAATGAATCCTTAACATATGATTCCAAAACATACACTTTGGGTCTAATAGCCTGATCAATGTTTTTGGAAAGATTTTCGGTTATCCATCCCCTCCAACGTACAATGGGATGGGTTGACAGGCAGAATTAATCAATGTAAAATTATTTTACACGATACAAAATTGTAATTTTTTTTCATTCTGCAGATTTTCTTATAGAACACAATGGATCATTTGCCATCAAGACGAGTCTTAAGCCACAGTCTTGGTAAAGACCACAGGTTGAAGCACGTGTTGGCAGGATAAATATCAACAGCAAAATCTTGGCCGGCATATTTACGGCCACACATGGTTTCTAATAAATAAATAAATAATGTTTGGGAGAATAAACTTTGCATACCTGTTCTGAAAATAAGAAAATATTGATTATGGACTATATGAAACACGTCATATAATGAACCTGTGTCTTTATATGGGATATACTTAGACTGAATCTTTTTTGTACATATTATTCTCATGAACTGTACTAAACACAATGATATATGTATGCATTTACTATAATTTTGTTGCATATTTAAAGTGAAAAAGATAAAAAAAGATACTTTTGTTGTTTCGTGTGTTCCCTGCTTTGATCCTGCATGAATGCTTTGCCTGAGAGAATACCTGATGGAATTTTATGCCTATGGAATCTTGTGGTGTGAGTGCCCTGAAAGCTCCATGAAGGTCAGTCGGAGTAAAGCAGCCTGTGAGAGAGGAGGCCGGTGGATGTCTCCTGTGTAGCTACCTACTTACTTACCCTTGAACTTACCTGATGTATATACCTTGTCACTGGAATTTAGAAAAGAAGTTCACTTCCCTTACATGAGTATTAGATCTTTCATTTCACCCCGCAACACTGGCGACGAGCTGGCTTGAGGCAAGGGCCAAAAACCTACAGCTGTCCAGAGTGAACAGTGCCTGAAGGAAGAAAGGAAGCAGTGAGACCAAGGAGGGGACCTCCACTGATCCCCCGCACCCCAAAGGTGAGCTGACCCCCGTCCCATAGCCCAACAGCTGGTGCATGGCAGGAAGGAGGCAGCTGGGAGCAGGAGTTAACTGTAGTAGCAGTTGGAATACCAGTGGGGCCCCCTTACAGTCTCTGGCCACTGGAGCAGCACATCCCAGTGGGGCCACCTTTCAGTTATTTGGCCACTGGAGCAGCATTTACCGGCGGGGCCACCTTACAGTTAATTGGCCACTGGAGCAGCGTTTCCCAGCAGGGCCACCTTACAGATTCTGGCCACTTTAATCATCTTGGCCACTGAAATAGTAGTGAGCATCAGTGGGGACACATTTAAGTATTTTGGCCACTGGAAAAGGAGTTACAAAGATTTGTAACAGTTCCCAGCGGGGCCACCCTGAAGAACTGGTCACTGGTTCACAGTGGGGCCACCTTACAGATTTTGGCCACTGGAGCAGACTTTCTAGCAGGGCCACCTTAACGTTATTTGGCCACTGGAGCAGCATCACCCAGCGGGGCCACCATGCTGTTTCTGGCCACTGAAGTTAACGTATGGTAGCAGCTGTTGTAGCAGCATTTCCCAGTGGGGCTACCTTGAAATAATTTTTGGCCACTGGAGCAACACACCTGATCATTGACACGGAAACAGCCTGGGAGGGATTAAGTAGTTAGAGGATCAGGCATCAGAGGGGCCACCTTACAGCACCATGGCCTTATCAAGTATGCAGTTCAGGAGTTGGGCACAGACAATGGTGAGACAGTGAGCGCTCACAGTCATCAAAGGAAAAGGTACAGTTGCAAGTATTTCGTTCTGTGCCCTGCATGCTGTTCGGTGTCAGAGGAGGCATCTGCTCATTGGAGGGAGACTTGGGGATACTGCAGATGTTGTGGTGCTACCCTTAAAGAGTGTGAGAGCACATATCTCAAGGTTTTGGAAGAACGTCATCCTGATTTTTTGGCATTTTTTCCAAGAGCTTTCAGTATATAACAGAGAATACTGACTTTGTTAGCGTGTGTGATGTGAGGCCTGTGATATGCCTTGGGTCCTGCCTGGTTGTGTGTGGCTCAGTACTCTTTGGTTTGGTTGTCGTTAAAGAGTTTCTTCGTGCGATTGACGTGGCCTCTGTTTAGAACAGTTGAAATGCTTTCTGATCATTGGATGTAACCGCAATGCATTAGTGAAAAGTGATGTGTCTTGCATTAACAATTATTCTTCCACAGAACCAACGTGTACTTTATGGATTTTTTCATAAAATGTTTAGAGTTTCAAGATTTGGATTGCAGTTTACCACCTTGTGTGTGGTTGAGGGTGATGTACATCGGGAGAATGCTGGTAGTTTTACTTGGTAACAATTTTTGAGGTTTGGAACCCCGGCACTAGTTTTATAGGGGTGTTCTGCCACCTGTGCCACAGATTTTTGGGTTTGGAACCTGCCACTAGTTTTATAGGTGTGTTCTGCCACCTGTGCAATAAATTTGGGGTTTGGGACCCGGCAGGCTTTTATAGGGGTGTTCTGCCACCCATGCCGCCGAATTTGGGGTTTGGAACCTGACACTAGTTTTATAGGGATGTTCTGCCACCTGTGCCACAAATATTGGGGTGTTGGACACTGCACTTGAGGGGGTTTCCTGCCTGTGCTTTGGGGAGTTAGACGCCAGTACCTCAGAGGCTGGCCCTCTCTGCCTGCAGTGCACAGAGTGGGTATCTGTTCTCTGTGCATTTTGAGCTTTGATTATTTGTTCTGTAGTATACTAGAAGATTAAGGGTGTTATGTTTCAGAACACCTTAGTTGGTGGCAGCAGGATGAATGAGGGTGTTGTTTTGGGATTGTGTGGCAATGCTGGTGTGTTGAGAGTTAAGGCTGGTGCCTTGGTCTGAGTGTCTGTGGTAGGCCTGTTATAGATTTTGAGTGTATTGGATAGTGGATTGGCTGCTTTGCAGGTCATTGAAGGGGCTATGTTGGTGGGAGCATGAGCATGCACACTCCTTGTTCTTCAGAATGGAGTTAGTGGGATTTGGATTGGGGTTTTGGAATTTGGAGTGGAGGTGGCCAAAGTGTTGTTGGTTTCATACTGTTAGGCAGAATTATATGCAGTACCCTTTGGGAACACCACACACAATTAAGACTACAAGTGACAGTACAAATTCACCTTTGGTACAAACCTGTACTACACATTAAAGTGGTAACAATGGCTGAGTAGCCAGACTTATCTCAAGAGCCAGTGAGCAGTATCAGTAGTTACACAAAGGACAGCAATTACTATGATTCAAACAAACACTGACTCAAAGTTTCTGAGTAAAAGAATATACATTTATTTACACGTCAGTTGTATAACATCTCACTAAAGTAAAGCAGTTGAAAAATCACACTCTTAATACACCACACACTCCCAATAGATTCTGGACAAGTTAAGCTCAAAAATGAAGTGTGAGCAAAATGGCACTCCAACAATTTAAAAAGGGAGGGAAAGACAAAGTTAGATACAAATTGAGCAGCACCAACAGGTAAGTATGCAGGGCAATCTAGAAAGAGGAACTACAGTGATGGAATCAAATCAAAAAGGCTTAGGGCCAAAGTCAATTGGACAAAAGTCTTTTGCTCAAGATCACACAGTTCAGGGTAGTTCACGGTTAAGTTGGTCGGCAGAAAAGTTAGTTTAAAGAGTGGAGAAGGACAAGCCCTCAGATTGGCGAAAGGTTTCACACACCTTCACCGCAGCTGGATGAAACGAACAACCGGATTTGCACCGTACCTTTAAATGGTGAAGAAGCTGTAGCTGTGGAGGACATTCCTTGCAGGTCCTGCAGGCTCACTGTTCCTGAAGCGACTGTCGGACTGACATGAAGTAGGAAGACTGGAGGGTCCTGCACTGCCCAGGGAAGAAACCAGCAGCAGAGCAAAGCAACAAATAAAAGGTGCGCTCCTTAAAACTCAAGCAGGGTGCGACCTTCCTGGCTAACTGGTTCACTGTAGCTCTGTATAGCAAATTCGACCAGAGGTGGGAGTCCTGGCTTGCAGTTTGGGCAAACTGGTTGGTCCCACCAGCTCAGGGGAAGAAGATTCCTGGTAGATCTTCTCTGTCGTTGGAGTCTGAAGATTCGGACCTGCAGCAGGGCTTCACCGGGTGGTTCAGTCGTGGTAGGGGTTCTCTTCCGCCAGCTCCTCGTCGGTTCTTACGTTCCAGTGGCGACTCTGCCTTTCCAGTCCCAGAGACCTGCTTTTTATGCAGTTTTCCCCCATTCATACAGCCTGGCTGCCAATCACACAGCAGGGTGGCTGTCCTGGCGGGACAGTCACCTAGCCAATGAAACAGGAGTGCGACTTGGGTTACCAAGGGAACCCATGCCAGGGGTCCTAAAAACTCTCCCTCACATCCTGCCACCCAGACTTTCAGGCAACTAAGGAGGGCTTCTGCGGAGAAGCCCACAAAGAGACGGTGAACAAAGGAACCAAACCTGGTTTGGCACGCAGAGTAAACACGAGAAAGACATTTTCAAAAAGAAATGGTGAATAAACCCAGCCGGAACCATATAAAAACGTATATGGTCCAGCAGGTTTAAGTTCGGGGCTACCAAGATACCCTAAAACAATACCAAGGTTATTTCAGATAACCACGGTAGGAAAAATAGGGTAGTTACCACTGCCACCAGCCAAGTCTTGATGAAAAGGGAGCGAAACAATGCTCCAAGAGAAACAGACAAAAAGGGATAAGTATTAACCCTTGCCAGTACTCTATGTAAGATAGTTTGCACTGGGTCTGTGGATTTTAAAGAGACTAATAAAGTCAATGGCAACTTTACATGTTCTGGGAGACAGTAGTCAGTCCCAGAAAATGGAGTCTGAGTCGGGGAGTCTAAAAGACAACCCTGTGTCACTGCACTGAAGGTGCTGTGTAACACACAGTAAAAAGATGATTCCTATGGAGTAGGTGAGGCTCCACAGTCTATGAACACAAGAATGTTAAAACACACACAGCAAAACACATCTAAGAGTGGGAATGAAAGGCTCACACTCTTACCAGGTGAAAAAGGTAAATCCTAGAAATCCAGCAAAGCTGCTGAGGGACTCAGTAGGTAAGGGAAATTAGCCATTCTGGAGAATTCTCCCTAATCCATACTGGTCGCATTACCCTGTGTGTTTTCCCTCGCACTTCTTTCCGTACCTTTATCTTGGTTTCTGTTGAGGAGGGAGATGTGTTGTGTCTTGTGTTCCCTGCTTTGGTCCTGCATGAATGCTTGCCTGAGAGAATGCCTGATGCAATGTTATGCCTATGGAATGTTGTGGTGTGAGTGCCCTGTAAACTCCATGAAGGTCAGTTGGAATGAAGTAGCCTGTGAGAGAGGAGACAGGTGGATGTCTCCTTTGTACCTTCCTACTTACTTACCCTTGGACATACCTGATGTATATACCTTGTCACTGGAACTAAGAAGTTCACTTCCCTTACCTGAGTATCAGACCATTTCATTTCACCCCCCAACAACCTTCTCATTAAACAGCTGATGTGTGACTAATTCTCTATATATAGAGAGATTATTTACATTTGAGAATGTTAATTCTCTAGCTCTCATCCATTAAACATTAATCAAAGTATAGCATTTTGGAAACATCAGAATAAAAAGACACAGTAAGTGGATGATTACAAAAGTCAGACCAGTGACATTAGTTCACACTTACACACATGAACAAACACCCTCCAGAGTAGAGTCCAGGGCCTACAATCAGAATTATTTCTGTGATGAATCAGAGGCAATCAACCCAAAGACCCTGGCCTGGGACCCTTCTCATGTGGCCAGGGAAAGGCAGATGCTGCCTTTTTCTGACGCTGGGGGTGGTGTTCTGTTCGAGGTTCACTTGAAAGGCGACTCAGGTCAGGAGAAATGGGAGAACTCTCTAAACAACTTCACTAACTTATTGTAAAATTGAAGACTGATGTTAACAAAATAAGGAAAGGAGGGACTTCAAGTCCCATAATGCTATTAGTACTGAAACGAGGAAGAAGGCTCAGAATTGCAGAACTATAGTGTGCAGTCTAGTGGTTATAAGGACCCACACCTGAGCGGGACATTTAAATATTTAAAGCCCCTTCATGTGCATACTATACGAAAGAAGCAGTGGGAGCAGCAGAAGCAGAAGGACGAGTATCCCAGAACCACTGCTGTTGTCAGCAGGACACAGTTCCAAGAGAGTTGCACAAGTCGGCAATCCTTAATGCAGAAATCGCAGAGCTGGAAGCAGTGCTGAGACTAGCTGTACCATAGGAGAGAGAAGCTCTCCGGGTTCTGCATCCTACTCCGGTAGGAGGTGTTCACTGGAGTATGCGAGGAGCAAAGAAGACTCACTTTCCAGGAGGCACAAGCAACGGGAGTGTTCCCAGAGCTGTCCGACCTCCAAACAGTCCCAATGAAAGAGTATCCAATAGAAGCGCAAGGAAAGACAGGTGGGTTGGCTTTCACTAGGTAACCCTGCGGGGCTCTGCTATAGACCACTCGCTCAAAGCAACCCTTTTGAATACTGAACTGTAAAACGAAAGCATTTTTGGCGTAACTCTCATGATGAGAGAGACCGATTAAATCAATATTATAACCATCATTGCCAAATTAAAAAGGAGACAATATTAGAACAAAGTGAATGTAATCTACAAAAGGGGAGATTACCTGAAAGGGAAGATAATAGCCAGCATTGCCCAAGCTAAAGAAGGGCAATTATAAATAAAATGGGATACAGCTTTCCTAATGAGGGAAACCCAGAGTTGTATCCTGGCAGGCACGTATACCAGTAAAGGGACTATTAGCTGTTAGTCCTGGCAGACTAGTGGACCAGGAAGAAGATAACTGAAGTACTGCAGTGTGCTAGATCTAAAAGAGAGGGGGGAGTTAGGTCAGGGGGAAGAGAGGGAAATTGCAGGATAGCCTTTCTGCTGTGTTGATGAGTGTATTTCGGAAGTACCCAGGTTCTATGTGTGAATCTGTTTCTATGTGGTCTGTGACAACGGGCTAGAGGCATTTGTGTCTAGATGGAAGCCTTGTGCTTCCATAGTGTTAGGGTGCCCTGGTCAAGGCGATGGTATGTAAGTTGATTATAGAGTTATACAATTCTGTTTAACGTCTGTCTGAGGGAGTTTACCTTTTGGTGTGCTCAGGGTGAGTGGCATAGTTTGTCTGTGTATTTGTCTTTAGATGTGAATTAGAGAGTGTTAGCATTGGGGCAAACAATTCAAATCTTGGAAAAAAATAATCTTGGATGCTAATGAGAAAAATATAGTGTAGCAACAGTTGCACTGGGCTAGACAGTTTAAAAAGAACAAACACGACATGCCGTCCTAAGGCTCCAAATAGAGTGGGGTAATGGCTGACCTTGGGAATGCAATTCATACAGCATTTAAGCATTTAATCTTAGATGCTAAGGAGAAAACACAGAGGGAGCAACAATTAAGCTACGGTGAATACTTTAACTAGGTCAAACAATTCAGTCAGTTTGGAAACAGTTAAACTAGGTTGAACCTCTAAACCAGCTGTTAACTTTCTGGTAACTGTAAAAGATGTTTCAATGAGCTTGGAAACCAGGGAAACATACTGTACCAGGGATTACAAAAAATGTGTACTGTTATGATCCAGTGCACTATGAGGGCAGGGAAGTGGTGCTAAAGGGAGTTGCCAATGAAAGCTTAATGTACAACCTGACGCCAAACCCATTGCAATTTGTTCAGTGGATCAAAAATACTTTTCAGCATGGCATATTCATCATGACGGAAGAAGGCCCATTGCGAGATCAGAACAGTTATCTGTGGTAATGGCAAAGAAGGCCTTGGAGTTTTTACTGTATGCTTGTAAACGTTAGCAATCCCTTGCAACCTGAAATCAACATTGCATGACAGTCGTTTTATCACCAAGTTGAATTGGCTGACTCAGATTCAAACTTGTCTTTCCTAATTTAATGAAAACTCCGAAAGAGATAAGAATGCGGCACTCCTTTTAAGTAAAGCAAAGACACACGTGTGATGTTATGTGTGCATTCAGACTGTCGATTGTTGAACTTTTTAAACTGATTGCACACATGACATTTTAAATGTGCATTCGTCATGTCGGTTTTGCAGTTTTTAAAGTAACTTGTCTCTGGCATCCTTATTCCCGACAACTACATTTAAATAGACCCAGACATGACATAAGACCAAGCTCTACACTTGAATATGAATATGCCATGATTTTTGTATAAGTGTGAAGTGCATTATTTTTCAATCCAATATATGTTATAAATCAATGGGTGCAGTACTAAGAAGCTGCGTGCGTTACTGAAGTGGACTCTCTCAATGAACAAAATATATTAAAATCCAAAATGAATTTGAAAAACAAATGAGTAGGCGAGTAACACGTTTTAATCATGAGCCATAATTCTTCTTCAGTATCCTCTTGATAGCAGGTACAGAGAAGTTAGAGAAACAGAACTCCATTTTCAAATAAGCTATTTTGTGGCTGCTGTTTATGTTTTTAGGAATTCTATAAGGTTGTTACCTATAGAATACTTAAAAATGACATTGTAGCAATGAAGAAGAAATCAAAGAAGCAATTTCCACTTACTTGTCGAAGTTCACCAGACTAGCAGGTGCTAAATTAACACTTTTTTCAAGATGTCCTTCAATAAGGAGTGTAGGATCTCTGGTCCCATTTGATGCACCGAAAGGTGGGACTTGATGTACTCTTCGAAACACTTCATGAATCCCACAAAGGGCAGGGCTGTCTGGGTGTTCCCCGCCATTAGCTCTTGCAAATGAAGAGAGGAAGCGATGTTACCTTTTCAGCAGCTCACCTAAATACCTCAGTCATGGGCAACATGCTTTCAATGGGTAAGATCCTTGCTGGTATTCAGTCAGGGGAGAGTTTTGACTCCAAACCAATTCAGAGATGGAAAGTCGTGTGAGGAAAAGGAAGTACAAGTTTATGACCAGGAGAACATTTATGAATTGCCAGAACACATTAGTCCTTTAAGGCAAGACCAGGCATTGGCACAGACAATTGCCAGCATCAACCTACATATGAAGGAAAGAGAGGAAATGGAAAAGAGGAGAAAAGAAAGGACTCATGAAGGATGGTAAAAACCACCCTGAAGCACTGATGGGTCGAGTTCATCACCCTGGCTGTCCCAGGAGATGACACTGGTCATATCAGATACACAGGTGGGGATAGATCTAGATGGGATGACACATAAGACTACCATGTTAAATCATGAGAATAGATCGAGCCACCAGCTTTGGAATCCCTCATTAAGATTCAGTGCAGTTATGGAGAACTACTCAAAAGATCAGTGGTACTTTTCAATATAACCAGTCAACAGGACCCAGAGGAGAAGGACTTTATCAAGGCTATCCCAAAGGAGTTTAAGTGCCTCATCACAAGTTGGGCGGAGCGGTACAAATGTAGCGGTAATGCTATTACTCCTTCATTACTGCTCCTTCCAACTATGAATTGGATAGAACGTCTACAGCTTTATCTTCAGCTCTGGCAGGGTTGCGGTAACGCTTTTTTGCGTTAGGGGCGGTGTCCTGGCAGATTTGCCATCCTATAACTGTCTCATCATTTGAGGCAAATTGATAGAAGATTTGATGGTTGCAATACCTGTACAAAAACCGTCTGGTACACCAACCTCTAGTACTGTAGCCCTCACTGATACAGAGAACAAGAGCATATACTTTATGGGGAGGGAGATGGCCTCAACAAAATGCAGCCCTATTCCATTACCAACCCACCCGTAGATGGCCAGCAATGTACCTATCTCTTGATCTAAATAATCAATTCCTAGCCCATTGACAAGGCTCCCACAGAGCTCTGTTGATTCACTTCTATCCAGACCTGCAGTTTGCACTCCCATTCCACTACCAAGATAGCACAGGAACTCCATAAATTCGCCTCTATCATTACCTGTAGTGTTCACTCCTATCCCACTATGAAGATCCCATACCAAGAGTAGTTGAGGGAATTACTTCTGCTGTGAGGTGCATGAGATCAGCCATGTAGGACTGAGTAGACATAAACAATACTGAATATTTAGGGAAGATAATTTCTACAATAGAATTATTTTACTAAGTCTCTTTAGGTATTTGTGTCTACCTATGAATGTTCACTTTATTTTCTAGTGTAGTGGAAAACATATAACTTTCCTATTTTTCTGTCAACCCAATATACCTTTTAGATTTTATGAAAGAGAAAAGAAAGGTGACTCATCTTCATTCACGTCAGCTGTTTCCATAAACCTTTTACCATGTTTCATGCAATCCTGCAGATACGAATTAGCACTCTTTCTCAGCATTTCGCCCAAAATAACGCCCAAACCAGAGCTTTCCATACACAACACCTTCCTATATAGGGTGATACATTTTTTTTACATATTGTGACCAGCACAATTGTAGCCCAAGTTCTAATCTTATGGCGCTGACTGGTACAGATTTTGGTAAACCAAGAACATGTCGCCATATGAGGCCTTCAATGATGTCAAAGTGTGTTCTTCTATTCAATGGAATCAACTCAGTCCCATACAGTCCCATCATTGATACCTTTCCTAGATAGAATTCAACTAAAGGAAGTAGAGAAAAGGCACACAATCTGTACTTCATTGATCTCATCAAAGAGATGCATGCCCTTGACTTATCCTTCATTCGATTATTTTGTTTTGTCAAGGCATTTGTCTCTGAGAAAGTCAGTCCTAAGTAACACAGGGAATCAACCTCTTTAATTAATTTGTTGTCAATTGTCCAAAAATCGTGTTTCTTGCACCTTTTACTAGTTGTAGCCATTGTCAAAGACTTCAATGGCTTAACTACCAAAACATTACTGTTCAAATAAGAGGCCATTCCCTCCAGGGAGCGCTACAGCCCCACCCTTGTAAAATCAAGCAAAATGAGGTCCTTCGCATAGACTATGCAGTTTCCATTTAGTCCTTTGAATCTAGGAGGATAGCTACCCCACTCAAGACCCTCCTCCCAGAGATCAGCAATGTACAGTTTGAACAGTGTCGTGGTGATGACACAGCCCTGACTGAGACTCCCAAGTTTACCTTAACACTACCAGAGAGATCTCCATCACTGTTCATCTCACTCTGGCCTTGTTGTCTGAATAAAGTAACTGCAGCATATGCAGCAATTCTGGATCAATCCCCCACTTAATGAGCTTTCCCCAGAGGAAAGATCCAGGCTTGCTACATAAAATATCCTACCAGGTGCTACATCTTTGTGTAGTGTCTACCCATTTAATAAGATCTTTCAACACTAAGTTTGCTAGAATGTTTGAGGAAGTATCGATGAGTGTAATTGCCTGATAACTCCCATCTCCCTTTTTTATAAATAAGCACAACGATTGCATGTTCCCATGTTACTGGAATGGTAGCACATGCAACACTTTGTGAAAACAGATTGAACAGTATGTCCACCAATAGATCTATGTTATTTTTAAGCAGGCAGATAGAAATACCATCAGGGCCTCACGAGTGAGACCTTTTAGATGTATCAATAATGATCTTGATATCCTCTTTATCAAACCTAAAGTTCCACCTTTCAATGAACCTCTGCAATAGTTTATCAGATTCAGGGTTGTCTACACTAGTATCAAAACCCCTTGAGAGATGTTCTACCCAATCTTTTCCTGAAACACTGGAAGTCTGCGATTTACACTTTATCTGGTCCTTTCTATTTAATTTCCATCTGATACTTCTAGCATCTTTATTTATTATATCCACCAGAACGTCCTGTTTCCATTTAATCTATGCCTGAACACTGTAGTTCTATAACCAGCGTTTATGATTATCCCTCATGAGTATTATTCCCTTCTTTTCTTCAGGCTCAATGGTGATATCTTTTTTTAACCTTCCTAATGTCCCTTCTCATTATCTGTTTCCTTATATTTACTATCTTATCAAAATGTTTCCCTTTATTCTCTGCAAACATTTGTTGATTCCATTTAGGTACTGTTTTGCACTTTCTCTAAACAAATTACGAGTTTTAGAACACCTCACAGGTGAACAGTCAAAGTTCCTTTCTGCAAATTTTACCTGTACTGTGAATCCATCCAGGACTGGAATCACCTCTAACCAGGTGTCCTGAATCAGCACTATGTCATGGCAGATCAACTGATTTCTAATCTCACTTTTCAAGAAGCTATTGTGCCCCCATGAATTCCCACTTAACACACTAATGTCCTCTTTTTCCAAACCCCAGTCTGGTGCCAAAAGATTTTGGGAGACGTGAGGCCAGCCAGGACCAGCTGGCTGGTTCTTGCTCGAAACTGACCAGCATGTGTCATTTTCAATTGTGCATTTTATATTATCTTTCTTTTTACAAGACTAACGGTCTCAGAACATACATTTCAAAACCTCTAATCAGAAGGTCCTCCAGGCTAGCTCACACCAAAGTCTTGATAAGGTGCACGCACTTTAAGTCTGAGCTTGAGATGGCACATAGATTTGGTACAAGGGATAGCAGCTTCAAAATCCTAAAATGATTAAGAGGAACCTCATAGTGTTCCTCAGGCATAGATTCAAACACCAATGCATGTGAGTCAACGTCAGGAACCAAACCTATCTGTGTATCCTGCCTCTGACCCTTCTCAATTACAGGTGATTCTATTTGCTTTCTGTCTAGGTCAATTTTGTCAATTGTATGTAGCTTTGTTCCAACCTTCATTACCTTGGCATGATCATGTATCTCGTTTGTATTGATCATTCCAGCCTCCCCTCTCCCTTGTATGTCAACTTTATTCGTCCTTGGAACTCTTAGTCATGCACTCTCCACACCCTCCTGTGTCACAGTTAACATTCAATGGGTGAAAAAAATATCTTGGTGTGGTTCCCCATTCCCTTCTTCTTTGTCCTTCTTTTATTCACACATCTAATGTTAGTTGTCATCGGTTGTCTCTCTTCATTTGCTACATTAGGATATTCAATGCCAATCATTTCCATTTGAGATTCTTGGTTCTCAACCATATTCTGCGTAGAGCACTGTTGACTGTCTCTAATTACAATTATATTATTATTTGGAACATTGCCTTTATGACTTTTGATTACATGTTGTTCTCTCTCTGTTGAGTGGCACCCCTTTGGTAAGTCTCTTCATATTCTTCAACTTTATACTCATTGAAATAAGTATATCACAGAGAGATATAGACTGATCAGAGTGAATGATGCTGTTTTGACCTGTCTGTAGATTACATTTTGACCCAGAGACCTCAGCCGTCTTTCCATCTGTTAAGTTATTATTTGTAACCTCATGTGGAACGTTACCATTATTTTTCATATTTGTATGCCCTGCCCTGCACCGCGCAGGATCATCAGCTCTCTCACTTCAGTTAGTATTGAGGTACTTGATCACACCTCCAGAACAACTGTGTCATACAGTCTGATAAACAACTGGAGGACCAAGTTTAATGCAGCCAATTAGCTCCCCCCTGATTGGGAGTGCTCTTGATGGAAAGTGTCCTCCCCAGAAACGGCAAGGAGGTGCAATATCCAACTGTGGTGTGAGCACAAAATATGTCATCACACAACTCTCCTGCTTTCTCATCTTCACGCTCTGGGGAGTCAAACATCTTTTGTGAAACACTTAAACGTGTTCAGGGTATCTATGAAGCATGCATTCCATCTTTCAGGCTGTGGCAAGCATCCATCAGGGATTTATTCACGTGTCTTTCAACTTCACAGAGCACTGAGTCCGAGACATCAATGCCTTCATGTGAACCACTCATTACTTCCAAAATCACTGCATCAGGCATTGACTGTGGTACCACATTTTCTATGTTAATTGGGCTTGGTCAAACTTCTGGCATAGTCTGTACCGCTTAAATGTAAGTCTTCATATTGGTTTGCTGGAAAACCAAGGTAATTTTGTCTTGCTCAACGTGTCTTGTTGTCAGCTTTTTTTTTAACAACTTCCTTATCTAGTGGAGTTGGTTCCATGCTTCTTAGATGGTACCTCTTTATTTGTCCGTGCATACTTAACAATGGTTTCCTTGTTCATGAAGTAACGCATGGTGGTTCCAAGGGAAAAAACCCAACAGTCACCACCACCGAGTGTGGTTGTGTGGCCAAAAGGGAGGTTGGCTTCCCAAAGCAACATCACCCCTTAAATTGGTGTTCGCCAGCCGTCGTAAGAGACCTTAGTTATTCGTTGTTCAAACAATGCGTGCTGCAGTTCAAAGGGAGGTAAATGCAGTCACTGCCACACTGTCAAAAATGCCCTACAGTTACAACCTATCACTTAGATTCTGGCTCTAACTTGCAGTCACGTTTCGCACTTATGGAGGAAGCGGTCAGTATGTATAGCACTGCAGGCTGTTTAATCTGCATGCTGTTTATACTTGATTTACAAGCAACATGAGGCAGGACGCTGGTGAGTTATACGTGCCTCATAACAAATAAACAAACTCACATTATTGTGCTTTCATCTGCAAATTGTTGTTGCCACTGCCTCCACTGCCTCCACCCGACCGCTGACTGTCGACTGCAAAGTCACTTAACGCCACTTCGCCATGCTTTGTGGTCAAAGGTGTTTGAAAAAAATAGATGGAGCTTCTGCTTAACTCCAATTCGTCACCAGTGTTCACCAGTGCTCACCAGGTCCTATTTTGAAGCCTTCATGAGGACAAAACATGCATATAAAAAAGGCATCAAGTCTCTAAAATATTAACATTACGCACTGTTTCTTTTAATTATCCTATTCACAATTTAGAGAACCCTAATATGTAGAACATTCATTCAATGCAGTGAGAATGTTGTCTGATACTTTTAATGTATTCAATGGTCCTCTTCTTTCTTTCCCTAGGCCAATTTCTCTCCACTTTTTCTCAAAATAGTTATCACAGTTATGTATCCAAATGTAATGAACTGCTCATTGTTCTGTTTTCCTTTTCTGTATTACAGATTACTGCTGTTTATATCTGACTTGGAAGACTCTCCATTGTGCTTTTCTTTAATCACAGCTGTTCCAGTAGTTGTGATAAAGAAGAGCACAGTAAAGAGGTGTTTAGTACAACTGAATATTTGAAGATGACCATGTTAAGAACAAGTGTTCATTGAATAAAAAAATTCAACAATGTTATAAATATTCCTCCATGAAAATGCATTGTTGTTCATGTTTTTTTGTTGCCCAATCGTTCAGGGATTGTTCAGATAATTTGGGCTTTGATGTAATGAGTGTGACACCATGGTGGTTCATAAGTCCACCTATGAAGGAATACGTAGTTTTCCATTGAAGTATATGAGACCACCCATTTTAATTAGTCGTTCTCTAGGAGTTTTATGAGGCCATTTGCGTAAACATGAGTCTCCAACTATGTGTAACAGGCCGCCCTTGTAGGAAAGACTGAGTTTCAAGGGAAGTGGATGAATCCATCAATTTAAATGACTAAGACTCCAAAGAACTATATGAGGCCACCTATGTAGGAATGAGCGAGTCTCCATTGAAGTGTCTGAGGTTACCTCTGTAAATGAACAGGACTCCATGTGGAAAACACTTGATCACTAAAGTAGCTCCAACTTTTCCTTGTAAACTGCTGTTCAAATATTCTCTCTATGGAAGGTGATGTAATTGGAACAAAATTAAACAATAAGGCAGAATAGAAACAAGCGTTAATACAGCCAGTGGTTTTGTTTTGTGTGTGGCAAGGATAGGCATACTGTTGACATTCCCAGTGCTTCCTTTTAATAGGACATCAGTGTGAGGAACACATGCAAGGTCACACATATTGCCTCTAAATCATGTGGCTGAAAGCACACTTGCTTTAAACATTTGTATTACACAAAGAGCACATTTACAGTGGCAATTAAACCATTACCTCTCAGAAGAGCATGCGCCTAGACATAATACTGGCAGGACATGTAATGCACAAAGTTTGATGTTACTGCACAACCAAGCTGCTGAAACAGATCCCAAGAGGGAGTGTTTTGGGTATTGGGTAGGTAGGGGCAAATCATGGCTGGGAACATGCATAGGGATTAGCATGTCCATGGGTGGTTAATGGGTGGGTACCTAACCAAACAGCCCCCATGCTGTGTGCTCTGCCTCATATCCCATCCTGTTTCTATGTGTACTCCAATGAAATAGTTTTGCTCCATCCCTGGTGCAAAGAGCCACCTAACAGCCAACATAAAAAAAAACGCTTTAAATGTATCTGGAGAGAAGCGTTTTTAGAATGTTTGGAATGTTTCAGAACCTGCCCGGTTCAGGACAAATGGGTGGGTTGGTCAGATTTCTCTATCGCCAGTACACCCCAGACTGGCGTGCCTGCCTCGGACCAAAATATAAGGCCACCAACTGTTATGGAGCTGGAGCCAACAATCGCAAAATCGTCAATCTCCCGAAAACACCTATACTGATAGCACAGGGCCAGACACCGTCCTGTGCAGAACGAATGGATGGGATTGGTATAATTTCACTATCGCCAGTACACCCCAGAATGGTATGCCGACCTTGGGCCAAAACTGCAGCCCACCAACTGTTATGGGTCTGGAGGCAACCCCGAGCATACAAACACACTTTTACAAATATATATAGAGATAGATTTCTGAAAGTGTGCTATAATATAACTATAATTACAGGGTATGTCAATTACCGAAGTAACATTTTTGACAAAGGAGCTGTCAATGGCATTTTAAAATATGCACAAACAGTAGAAAGCTTGCAGTGGTAATTTGTTCTTTGTCGCATAAAGTTCCAAGTATAAAAGTCTTTTGTAGTCTTAAATGTATCTTGCTAATGTACAATCCCCCTATGATTTATAACATAAGGTCTAATTATGTAGACATAGCAAGTCAATATTTAATTAATTGGATGGTTGGTAACATAATCATAGGAACTAAAATGAAATCTGAATTCCAAAAGCTATTTAAAAGACCCAAAAGCCCGAGCCAGCACAAGGCACATTAATCATGCATGCTTAAATACAGTTTTATGGAGAGAAGATGAAAACAGGTTACTTTGCTAATGAGGGAATTCATCTTACCCCGTATAATATTGTATACACTCAATTTAGTCAATTTTCGGAGGATGAGCTACTGCTCTGAAAAGCTGTTATGAGGAACAACACGATTAGCGAGCCTGCAACTGGAATTTCATGCCAGATTAATAGTAATACGTGACCAGAATGGCTTGTATGTGACACCTCCCTGTATCCGCTCTCAATACCAGCGCACGCTCAGAAATACACTTCATTCTATTTCAGTGATGTTTTGCAATTAATTGTTGCAAAAAAATGCATGCATTGTTGCAAGCGAAAATTACCATCTTTGGTCGCGTAAGATTTGTGCTATAAATGGAGTCACGGGGTGTATTAATAAACCCCGTCAGACCTTATTTTAGTACATTTTTGCATATATTCCCATCAAATAATAGGGAAAGCCAAATGTACTGAGGAGTTACCCATAGGAATGTAGCTAGTGCTTCAGAGAGGGTGTGCGCAGTGTAGAACAACACAATGAAAGGAATATGCGTTATATGCAATATTAGCACTAATGGAGTCAGCTAGGCATGCCTGCCAGCTTGTATCTCTCGTACACACAGTGTAACACACTGTACATATGTCTAGGTTTTAAAAAACCTCTTTGTTCAGTGCAGTTAACAACCTCATTCTGATCAGACTGGAGTGACCATGTTAACTTGCAGATTCAACTCCATATGCGCTATCTAAGCGTTTCCCGGGCCATTTTCATGGAAACCTAGCTTAAGTAAAAAGAAACAGAACAGCAGTCACACGCCAAAGGCAAAAGTGTTGTGACCTTGAAATAAATAAATACATAAATTAGCAATGGACTAGTGCAATTCACCAAATCGACCCCATCAAGAGTGTCTGGATTTGATGTAGTAGACCGCCAAGGAGAACAGAAACTAAGCCACAAAGGAGCAGCTGAGGAGGAAGGGCATGCTTGCCGCATCAGAACCACCCCCAGAGAACCTTTGAGTTTCCTCTGATGTTCACTTGTGTCCCTGTGTGGTTGTGAGGATCTGCTTTGTTCACCTGAGCTTGCCTTCAAGGGACCCTCCCTTCCCCTGCTGCCAATAGTCAAGCTTCTTCTGTCATACCCTCCTTTCAAGCCCCCTGTGACCTGCACAGCCACCTGGCACCACAGTTACCTGCTTCCATCACAATCCCAAGCCCCCCAAACTGTGGCTGGCTCCCTGACTGTCTGTCTCCACTTCCCGCTAGTTCATTACATTGGGAAGCACCAGCAGATGGTTATAGAAAGGAAGGAACGCCAAATTCTCCTACGAGGTGCCCAAGGTTCTGCTGGGCAGTTTCTTGGAAATGAAAGCCTCTGTCAAGGATTCCACTGCACAAAAGAGCAAAGATGTGAGATAAAGTTTGCACGAAAGTCCACATTTTTTCCTTACAGATTCTGCAGCATGGAGGACCTCAAGAAGTGGATTAACAACCTGTGGTACCTGGGAGGATCCTTGTCACACGAGCTGGCTCACCAGCATGACTGTAGCTGTGACCGTGGGATGAAAAGGCTACAGCCATCATTGACCTCAGTGACCTTTAGGTGGTTAGAAGCCTGGAGGCAGGCAACCAAGATAAGTGCATGAAGAGTGCAGCACCACACATGGGATACAATGAATGTTCGTCAATGTACGTTCACAAAGGGTATGTCACATCCTTACAAACATCATGTTCTGTCTTACAGATGTAACCAAGAAGCAGATACTGAGGCACTACAAGAGGAGAACATTTTAGGGGCAGGACCAATGGGACAGTGATGAGGAGTTGCATTGACACAAATGCTCCAACAAACCGACAACAATATACACCACCTGTGTACACTGTACCCCCTATTAAGCAGTGTACATCATAATATCAATGGACTGCTAGGTCCTGCAGCTTCTATGCCCACAGAACATATTACATTTCAAGGACCTCGATAATTGCTCAATCTCTGGCGTGCAACCAGCACAATGCAGCCTGCGAAAACAGAGCCACCCCCATCACTTACCAAGCATGTCCACTGACAGGACAGCATCACTGAACTACTTCATTCTGCAACATGACACCTCCTATGGAGACCTTCTGTAACTTGATTTCCAGTGTCTAAGTAATGGAAGTGGTCAGTACCAGATCCACAACAGATGCAAGGACTAGCACCAATGAACGGTTTCTGGCTCAGAGATCAGGAGTTAGTGTGTTCATTGCAATATGATAGCAACCCATGTGTAACCTGAAAAAAGGACACTATTCAGATCTTCTAAGCCCACCTGAGTGAGCTTTACATGGAAGAAAAAAAGAGTGATTTCTCTTTGTGGACGAAAAAAAAGTGGGCTGCACGATTGGCTACTTTTGAACACACTTTAAGCACTCTGGAGTGTGCATATAACAAAGACCATTAGTTTGAAGATGAAAGTACAAATAATGATGTACAAGATGAACAAGCACTGCTTTCAGAAGGCAGAACAAGCTGTGCACAGGCTTAACCAGAAATAGAGGTAATGAGGGTTACGTGCAGAAAACTCTTAGAGAATGAAAGACAGAAAGAAAAATAATAATATTGGTAAAAGACAAGCATGTCTTACCTAAGCACAATGGTGCAGAAATAGGCCAGAACTTTCATAGGTTTTACTAGGACATTAAAACACGTGATGAGGATATAACTGCAATAGATGAATACCTAGTGAAGCTATACATAGTTCCACTTAAGCCGTAAGAGGGATAATTCATGGGAGTGAGAGAGGAACAGATAAAAATGATCACCAAAAGCTTAAGCAATCATCTGGCATAGATGCATTGCAGTAGAATTCTAAAAAGCACTGGAAACTGTAGTGGATACTCTCCAGAGTGAACTGTAAGAAGACTACATGACGTGTGGGGACTTTGAAATGAACACAAAGGATGTGCGGTGGGAGGAGTTATGAGAATGTGAGGGCTGTGTGTAAGATTAGTGGGGTAGGTGCAGATCATCCTTTTGGATGGGGAAGCGCCTGCGTGGGTCCGCCCACGCATTCGATAATTTGAAAGAAAGGAAAGAAAGATGTGCGACTCTTGGAGATCTACAATTCAGAGAGGACCATCAAGCAATCTGTTGGTTAGGGGCCCATCTCCCTGATAAATGTAAATGCAAAGATACAACAACACACTGTCTTATAAGTGTTCTGGAATACTGGGGGAGAACAGCAAGAAGCCCTAGCTTTCTAAACTGGCACAGAGAAGGAATTTGACAGAATCACTAGGCCTTTCAGATGGAAAACTGTGATGCATGAATTTTGAGCACAGAGGAAGGGCGTGTATAAAAGCGAAGTACGAGGCCACATAGTCCAGATTAGCTGTAAATGGCCTCTTATCAAATCCAGTTAAACATGAGAGAGGAGTGAAGCGGGGCTGCCTCTTGTGACCCCTGCTGTTTAATCACGCAATTGACAACTTCTGATTGCTCTGACGGCTGCCCATAGTAACCCATGGCACTGGATTGGCCATGTGACTTGCCTATGCAGATGACATGCCGCTATTTCCCACAAAGTCCATTTAGGTGATTTGGGATACCATATATGAGTTTGACCTACTATCTGGTTGCAAGCTAAATTGGGAAACATTGAGTGCTCTACACCTATAGAAACAAAATGACTGTGACAAAATAATGGTCGTCCAGAATAGCCAATCATAGGCTACCTCAGAATGTACTTCTATGCATCAGCTAAGGATCAGCGGATCAGCTGAAGAGGAACATAGATACCCTGAAAAGAACTATAGCTGATGATGGGGGGGGGTGACAGCTAGACCCGAATCCACAAATATGGTTAGTAAGAAACATCATCTAAATGAACCTCCAACCAAAGATATTGCACATCCTCATCAAAGCATGGACAAATGTCATTAGCGAAGTGTATGCAACACTATACAGCCTGACAAAACTGTTTCTTCCAAATTGAAGTTGTTCTTGGCACCAACCAGAGGTGATTTGCCACTCTCGGAGTGATTTGAGTCCCATTCAATCAAAAGTCCCTAGCATATGCTCTGGGAGCTACAAGAGACACTTGTCACTGTCCACCTTAACTATGATCATGAAGGTGGTCAAGACAAATAGCAATAGGCTACGTGATACCTGTCTTGCCCACATATGGACAATGAAATGATACAAGAGTCCAAATGCATATTGCACTATAAGGAATGGCTAGAAAATCAAACATATATGGTTGCACAGCTGATCTCTGGGGGTCGATACACCCACCCGTTCAGCAAGCTTATTGTAAAAAAAGGGGAAGGGAGATTGCTGATCTTGGCCTACAATAGGCTCTAGAGCAGAGGTCTTCAAACTGTGTGTTTTAAAAAATAAGTTTTTTAGATGGGAGGAAATGGGCAGGGGTGGCTCATATGGACAGACTGGACCATAAAGAACAAGGCCCTCTCCTGTCTGGACCTGTCCGGACCGAAACGGACGTGATCGCCATTAACTTACACCTGTTTCTGTTCACCTTGCATGCTGTTGTCATGTAGCACCATGGGTGAGTCCTTGAAAAGGGTTGCATCCTATCTATGTTTTGTTTCATGTATAAATGCCTGCCTGAACCTATCCCCTACTAGCCCGTAGCGTGCGTGAGTTATATCCTGACGCACCCTCCGTTCCGCAACTGTGCACTTAATCTGCCACCTCCCTGCTGCTCAATCACTGCTCTTCACGGCCCCTCCGCACTACTCAGGTCAGACCTTAGCCGGGCATAGGAGTCCCACTATCAACGCCTCCTTCATTCTCACTTTCATCCTGTGTTATCTGGACCTAATCACATGGGATATTCTACTTACAAGCAAGTTGACTGTTCAAATGTATAAGTGGATATTTTACACTTTATGTTATCTGTAAATATGTTACACTGAATTTTCAAATATAAATATGTATTTGTTTTCCACAACGGTCACTATGTACTGTTATGTATACACAAAAACTTAAATATTTTGCAAAAAAAGAAAAAGCATCAGCGAAAACTAATAAAAGCTGATACATTCTTTCAAGTTTGAGATATATGTTTGTCAGTAGCAAGCATGTTGTTGCCCCAGTTGCATGGGCACCCAAAAGGGTTTAAAAACCACTGTGCACTTGATGAATCTTGTGCACTCATTTGATTCATAGAGGGTAGGCCAACCCCCCTGTTATAGCTCCTCCGCACTACTCAGCCTACCTCCTAACTAAGCCGACCTGCCCCCGCTGATATAGCCATATTCTGGCTCTTTGTTGTCACTTTTAGTTAGCTCTCATTCACTCGAGTCAACTCCTAAGCGCTAAGAGTTCATGTACACCAATGCAATTGCAGGCCATATCCCATACACAACTCTCCTTTGCGGTTGTCCTGCCACTGTGATATTTTGGTACATATACTGTTTATAAGCTCAAAATTGCTTATTCCGAGGTTTTGCTACTGTGATTAACCTGGACCATGTATTGTCATGTATTGTTTATGAACTAGCTAATTCCCTTGCCAGCCATTGTCTTTACTGACCTGAGTTTGATGAACAAGCCCACTCTTCCAACCTCATTAGATTTCTCATATATTCATCATATTCATTACAACCAGGCGCCACCGGTTGCCTGGTACTCGATCACCTTTGAATATTTTGTATTTGCCCATCCCAATTGTAAAAATCTGAAAATTCCTAGTATTCTGCATCAGCCTATTCAGCCCTGATTGTGCCTATGTACACTGCATCTACCACGCTCCACGATCGACCCAACGCCACTGTCTGTTTGCCTGATGTCTTGTAGCAATCTGTACTAGCCTACTCCCAGTTCAACACTCAGAATCAGGTGCACTGAATCCTTCATTATTTAGCCTTCTTCTCCCCTTGCTCTGCACATTTCACTCACGCAGATCATCAGACACTCTACACTGCTCTTTACAAGACTATAATCTACTGCCACATGCACTTGTCACTGACTGCTCCCTCGCCCACATGGCCGCCTTCCATAGAGTCACCCTCACCATGGCTTCCCTTCTCCCACTGTTTCACACCATCACCCCTTCAAACTTCCTCCCTCCCCTCCACATCGCTGAAAACCCTATCTTGGCAACTGGCAACCAGAGGGTTTCACCAAACTATCCACTCAGCCCTATCGAATGGATCCAGCATTTCACCACCCTCCCCACCCCCCTTATCCCCTTGTCCCACTGACATCAGAAACCTGAGATTGGGCTCACGCTTTCCTAATCATACAGTGGCCGCTAGGATGCTCCATATTGCTCCTAAACCTAGACAGCACCTACCACCAACAAGTTCTGCAGCAACTATAGAATGCACCAACACTCTGATTCCCACCACCACCTTTGCAGATCATCCACCTACTTTGCCACCTTTGCCCAGAGTTACTCTAGGCACGAGTAAACCTTCCGCCATCCCACTGCCACCCTCTATCAAAGGAGCACTCATCAATGCTTGCTCCCTAGTTGCCCACACTCTAAATATTGCTGACCTCATATTGGCCAACCACCTGGACTTCCTGGCAATCACCAAAACTTGGCTTCACCCGGCAGCATGCCTAGCAATGTCCCTAGCCTTACCAGTGGGTTATAATATCACCAGAGCAGATAGAAACTCAGGCAAAGGAGGTGGAGTGGCCTTCATCTCAAAAATACACCTGGGCCTTAGCCTTGGAGAACTCCATCTCCCAACTTGGCTTCAAACACTGAATCTCTGATCCCACACACATTAAGGGCCAAACTTTGGACTGGATGTCAGACCTCAACTGCTCCACAACAATACTCCAAAATGTACCGGTCGCCATAAAGTAAACATCATACTGTTTACCATTTAAGGGTTAACACCCTCAACCCCCACTATGGCACCCCCTATCAGCTCTAGAAACTGCCGAAATGTCATAATCTCAAGCTTTAGGCCTCTTATTAATAACATCCTAGACTCCTCCAACTATGAGAACGTAGACTCAAATAACTTAGTTGACCTATACAATGGTACATTAGAATCAGCTTTCAATATATCTGCCCCACTCAAGCTAAAAGAAAGGCAAACCCACTGCCCACCTCAACAAATGGTACACACCCAAACTAAACATCCTTAGGAACGCCAAAAGAATGATGGAAACCACCTGGCGTAAATCGCCTCCCACCTTCAACAAAGCATTGTTCACTCAGCCTACAAAGAAGCTATCTTATCCACTAAAAATTAATCCTACAATGCTAGAATTCTCAACGCTAAATCAAGTTCCAAGGAGCTCTTCAGCATACTAAAGGAACTTGAATCTCCAGCACCCCTAACTGAGGATTGCACAATTGATGTGGCCTGGTGCACCAAAATCCAGCAAGCACTAGTGGACAAAATAGTGCTATTACAAAGCAAAATAGAATCCAAAAAGAGTAGCCTCATAAGTAGCCAATCTTCTAAGCCAGTCCTTGAGCAAAGTCTCCCCCAAATGCCCTCCTTTTGCTTTTTCCCAAGTTACTCCAAAAGAAGTGGGAGACATCATTAAAGGTCTAAAACCGTCTCGCTGTCAAGGCGACATCTGTCCTGCTTCCATCATCAAGGAAGGAGCCTAAGAATTGTCCACATTCATTTCCACTCTAATCAACTCTTCATTTAAGTCAAGTCTAGTCCCCAATAATCTTAAGGAGGCATGAGTCATGCCTCTTCTAAAAAAAACTAATCTAGACCCTAACATTCCCACAAACTATAGGTCCATCACCACCGTCCATTTGCTTTTAAAAATCCTGGATAGAGTTGCATACCAGAAAATCCAGAAACACTTAGAGAAAAACAACTTACTTGGCCTCAGAAATCAGGCGTCATGCCCAGACATGGTACGGAGACAGCACTCCTGGACTTGAAAATCCAGATGGATGAGGCTAAGGACAAAGGCAATCTGTGATCCTATTGCTGCTAGACTTGTCTGCAGCTTTTGATTTAGTCGACCACCAAATTCTAACTGGACATCCAACCACTGCAGCAGCCTTCTCTACCAATGCCACCAATTGGATCAAATCTTTTTTAACCAATTGTACCACCAGAGTTTTCTCAACTTCAGCCTTAGCAGATCCGATCCCTATTCACTTTGGGGTCCCTCAGGGTTCTTGCGTCTCCCCAACGCTTTATAACATATTTACGAAGCTTCTCTTTGATCGCTTGGACAATATGGGTGTCATCTACACGAACTATGCAGATGACACCCAGGTCCTCATCACGATCACAGGCCACTACAATGAGGACTCCAAGCTAATCTCCCACGGGCTATTGGTGCGTTACAAGCATACATAAACATAAACATAAACCATCAATGATATCTACCTAGAAATCCAGGCCTGGATTGCCACTAATAGTCTCTGCCTTAATGACGAAAAGACGGAGTTCCTGATCGTCGGCACCCAAACACGCCTAAACAAACTGGACCAGAAGTACATGTCCTTCAATATTGATGGAAATTTGATCAAAGTCACTAAGGAAATAAAAACCTTGGGAGTCTCCATTCCACCTTATCCCTAAAGAAAAAAGTCAGCGCTATTGCATCCTCTACAGCCTACACCAACAAGTTAATCTACGGTTGTAAATCCTATTTGTCCACCACCAGTTGCATAACGTTATCCAGAGCCTTAGCACTGTCTAAGATTGACTACTGCAACACACTCTTCCTAGGATCCTCCAAACAGAATCTCACTAGGCTACAGGTCCTACAAAAGAATTCCTTGAGGGCTGCTATTAACATTCCTAGACACAGTCACATCTCAACTTTCAAAAGGGAAGCCAACTGGCTCTCGGTTCGCTACAGAATCACCCTGCGTACTCTGGCAATCACACATAAATGCCTGTCACATTCAGCTCCCAAATACCTCTCGGGCAAATTCAGCAAACACCTGCCATTTCGGCAGACCAGATCTGCATTCTCCCAATGCCTCGCTGTACCTAGGTTCAACCTCAAAACTGCAGGGAGAGATAGCTTCCCAGTTCAAGCTGCCAAATGTTGGCACTCGCTGCCCCTCTCCATTAGGCTAGACCCCCCTTTTCCAGCCTTCAAAACCAGAGTAAAAAACTGCCTTAATGATAAGTCCATCTGATCAGGATTTTTCCTTTTATGCTGTTTCTTTGACTGATGTTCTTTATTCTACATTGGAACTAACTCTAACCATTGCTTTCTTCCTTCTTCCTATCTGCCTGTTTTATTTATATGTATACTTGTTTCTGCCTAATTTGTTCGTCAATAGACCTAACTGTAACTATGGGTCTAAGTGACTGTTTGTCAACACCTGTATATTTGCATGTAACTCTTAAGTTTTCCAGCGCCCTGTTACCTTAGGGGTCGGTGCGCGATACAAATAATAAACAAATACAAATACAAAAAAACTGTCTCAAACATCAATGAAAAAGTGGCTCACAGTTAAAAATGGATATTCATTCCTTTAGTCACAGACTGTTTGAATAGTACCCAAAGGGGTGTTTTTTGTTAAAATGTAAGCAAATTGTGATATTTAAAGAATATTTATTCAACAACAGTGGTCCAAATTACTAGCTGCATAGTGAAGCAACTCATCAAACTTGCCCACATTGGCCAAAAAAGTGGCCCATTTTGACTGGCCTACACTAGCATGTTTCATTTTTGGTATGGGCATCACCCTATTTCCCTATAGGCCAGTCCAAGCCTGGCCGCTCATCCATAATGGACAAGGGGGCATCCACCCAGTGTCCCCCTCAGCCATTATGGAGGAGCCGAGGAGCCATCCCAGTGAAACACTGAGCACTCCCTTAGCTGCTTTGCTGCTTTTTCCAGCTGAGCGAGTGCCCCTGGGATGGCTGAACTGTCAAAGGGAAACAATGGTTGACAGTTCAGTTCCCCGCACATGCTCACTGAGCCATGCAACGCTGGGGCGTTTTGCTTCGCCAGACTTGCATAGCTCATTGGAAATACTAGCTGGGGCACTGCATGTCTGTATGTGCGAGGGGGAGCTCCTGCGCCTCCTCGCACATACGAACAGAGCAATCTGGAGCGGGGCATTTCAGCACCCACACGCACACGCCCCTGCAGAAGGTATGTTTATGTTCATTTATATTTTATTAAAATATGTGTATGGATGCGTGTATGCTTGTGTTATGAGTTAGTGTATGATGATGGATGCTCGTATGAATGATAGAGTAATTGCTGTATGAATGTGTTTGGGTGTGTGTGTGTGTGTGTATGTTTGTTTTGGTCCATTGAACTCATTTTGGTGAGTGGGGAGTAGAGGGGGGAAGGAGGGTTGTACAGCTGTTGCACAATACCCCTACCACCTGCCAAAATCAGCTCTCCTTCTGAGGCGCTGTGGAGCCCAGGGGACAGGGATGATATTTTTTTTACTGGTTATCTATCATAGATGTCCAGTCAAAAATGCCATGCTTTCCCCCTTGGGCCCCACAGCGCCAATTGCAAACTGTTTGGCTTTTTAAACAATTTTTTTAAAGTATGCTATAAAATGCAACATCTTAACCCATTATTTAAAAAAGATTCACAGGCGGAAAATCCCCCATGAACCCACATTGATTGGTTTGGGCTCCCACGCTGCGCTCCATCGCTAGAAATTTTTGAGGAAAATATTTATGCCCCTCCAATTAAAAAATTCACCTGCTCCTGCTGCCCTGCGGACTGTGTTGGGAATGGGGTGGGGTAGCCCAGGGACAGTGGTGGGAGCAGGATGGGCAGAGCCCATGGTCAGTGATGTGGTGGGGAGAGCCCAGGACTGGGTAGGAGTGGGATGAGGGAGCGCAGCAACTGTGATGGGAGCAGGTGGGGGAGTCCAGGGACTGTACTAAGAGTAGGGTTTGGTGACAATAGTTAACAGCCATTTGTAAATACTCTCCCTTTGCCATGTTTGGGGGGGGCCAGCCTGCCCAAATTTTGATCAGGGGGGCAGGCCAATAAAGTTTGAATACCACTCCTCTGGAGGCAATTAGTGGTCATCCTACTGAGTCTTTATGGAATCAATGTCAACCTTATCAGGCACTTGTGTACTGGACTATCAGAAGCTAGCTCACAATGGAGAACTGGTGGTACCTATGGGCTGAATAATGAGTCATAGTATATATCAATCTTAGGAATTTACAATGGACTGGTCTGAAGAGCTCAGAATTGTCCTAGAAGAAGGAAAGCAGAGGAGCATATTGCCATCAATCCCAAGGGTGAGCTTAGACATGCAAATACAATTAAGGCAATAGAAGATCAGCTGCCCATCTACTGGACCTCACAGAAGAAGAACACGTTTCAGCTGTTATAAAATAACCAGAGCTGGAATTGAAAGGACTGGAAGGGAACTCTTGTTGATATGTTTCTGGACAGCAAAAAGGTTACAACTTTGAGGGAGAGAATCTCTGAGACAAACCAAATGCTATGTGGTCACATCCTGGAGCCTGAGAAAAAGTAGGGACAATTCAATCATGACTCCATCCACAGAGGAGCAGATCAGTCTGCCTGAAGCTCAATACCTGGAGCAAGACTGACAGCTCAGAGACTGAAAGAAGAGTGCAAAACTGAGAATTAAAAACTAGTCACAACTAATGTCCAAATTGGCACTGCTGGTGAGCGCAACTTTGCAGAAAAGGGGCCAATTAGATCCTATTAAAGAGAAATGTGAGAGCTTTCTGTCACTAAATGAGTGTCCAGGTTCTTTTAATAACCCCTGGTGGATTTGAGATTGGGCAAGAATACCTCTGTTGAAATGCTACCATACACCAAGCATGGGAAATGTTTTGTGTGGTTAGGTTATGGGAATAACTACTTCAATTGAAGTTGCTCAACACAAAGATAAATGCCATTGTTGTAAAACAGTCCAACCCACACAAATTCAACAACAGCCCAAATTGAAACTGCTATCTCAAACAAAACCCAGAAGCCCATGGCAAATCACAACAATTTAGAACCCGAAATCACTTGCAGATTTCACTCTGATTTTGCACATAATTTGCAAAACTTTAAATTCATCTTTTTGAAGTATTTTGATTCACCAAATTTGGTGTGCCCACATACCCACTAATTTTGGAGTAAGTTACGATGTAAGAAAAGACTGCAAAAGACTTCAAAGTAAGATTGTAATCTGGATGATGGAGCAACCCAATTATCAGATTGAATGTTTGTCAAGGAAAGGCCCACCTGATCCCTTCCTTGTATAATTTCTTTAGACTACGTTACATTCATTGTGTACACCACAAAAAATAATGATTATTGGTCAAAAATCATGATTTTCAGTTTGAAAAATTGCAAAAATGATTATTATTTCCATTTACACAAATTGCTAAATCACAACGCAATAAAACAATTTGCAAAATCACTTAGTAGCTGAAAAGAAATGTTGAAGAATGTGTTGCTGGATATTTCATCAGCAGCAAAATAAGTGGAAACCGATACTGAACAGTTTCACGTAATTTGTTGGAAAGAATAAGTATCCAGAAAGGAAAAAATAGTTGTTCGAAAGAATTCCAGCAAAAAAGAATTTGTAGTTATTTTATCAGCAATGAAAGCGAAAAACTCTGGTAACAATTTCTCACCTAGTTTGTTGAAAATGTCTCCAAGAAAAGAAATTATTCTGTTTTTTTTTTCTGGTAAAGTAAATGGTATGGTCAAAGTAATAGTTTAAACCTACTAATTTGAGTTACCACTTACTTTGCTTGGGAAAAAACACAAATAGAAATGTTCTGCAGATATTATTAGCACATTAAGTGAAAATGTTTTGATTATTTTATTGAAAAGATCACCAATAGTTAGTCCCTATGTTGACACTTTTGCAGCAATTCTGCATGTTTTGAAAAATGTCAACACACACCAATGTGTACTGATTGATTTGTCTTTAATTTAGAAACTTTCACCAATTTTGCACAATTTAAAGCTCAATATTAGAACACTGCTCAAATAGTAATTGCCATATTGCACACATTTCTAATCAGGACCATGCACAAAATCAGACCATGCATAAAAATTAGGTCTCGGTACCCCTGCACACATATATGCGTTGAGCATCTCACGTTATAAAGAATCCTTTGATGAGCATCTTAAAGTCTCAGCTGTGAAATTTCTTGTTGTTTGAAATACTTGTATGAAATATTGTATGAATTGTATTTGAATTAGTGACTGTCACTACAGCATATAAGTGTGCAGGGGACAGTAGTTCTAATTTTCTAGGACACCAATCATATTGTTCTTTGTTGTTACCTCTTGCCAGGGTTGTTCTTACTTCCCCTGCTCCTAAATTGTTTTTATCCACCTTTGAAAATTGTTTTAAACTTAGTAGAGTATGTGTGCATTTTACACTTTCTATTTCTTCTTTATGTTTTGCTAACAGGATCATTTTTGCAGTAGTAGCTCCATGGCTGAGTTCTTGCGTTATTTAGGTTAGGGTTTAACGTTTTGCTTCTGAATTAACAAAACTTGATAGTCATCATATGTTCAGTCACTGGTTGAAGTTTGATTATAATTTTCTCTGTTGACATTATTATTTTAGTTTAGTTTAGTTTATTATTTATAGGGCGTGCCATACCCTGGGGCATCAGGGCACACAAGACAGGAATATGATCAATTTAGTTACAGGTACATGTTAAGTAGGAACAGTACAGGGTCATCATACAATTTACAGTAGGCGGATATATACAAGGCCGGATCTGAGTCCAGAAACAAAGTTTTGCAGGTGCAGGTATTCTTGAGGGGAATATAAAATAATAATATATACAATAATAATAAACAGGCACCAGGAACATTCCAGTGCAGGAAGAGAGAGGCGGATTCAAATATCCTGGTAAAGGGGTGCAAGTAGAACTTCAGGTTAGTTCGCCAGTGGATACAGTCAAGTCAAGCAAGTCAGGGTAGTTAGGTGTCATTTGCTCTCAGCCAATTGGTCAAGTTCTGCCTGAATTTCGCAAAGGGCTGGGATTCTCTAATGAAATGGGGTAGTGAGTTCCACAGCTGCGCAGCCTTGACTGGGAAGCTGTGCCCTCCTATAGTAGCGAGTTTAAATCGCGGGACTTGTAGGCAGTTAGCGTTCGCTGTCCTTGTGGGTCTGATCGAGGTTCTTAGATGTAGCCTGTCCTTGAGGAAGGGTGAAAAAGGATGAGGTATATCCCTGAAGATGGGACTAATGTCCCGAAACGCAAAGGGTTATTTAATTGTCACTCTCTTTCTAGATGCACTGGCGTAGGACATGGGGGGGCAGGGGGGACAAATCCCCCCCACAGTTTTAAGTGGGGGGGATGTAATGTCATTTACTCCCCCCCCAGAATAGGTGTTTGGTGTGTCATGCAGGGGGCTGTTTTTGAAGTGGGGAGAGGGGCTGCTTACTATGAAAGCTGCCCTCTCTCCCCTGGCCCCCAAAGCATGGGGGCAATACCCTGGGGGCAGATGGGTGATTATCTGCTCCCGTAGTTTTGGGTGGGGTGGGTGTGGTTGAGACCACTAGCCAGCAGGGATTTTTTCAAGGGGGTGGCCCCCTCCCCTCCCACCCTACGTGGATGGGGGCACCTTATGTAGCCCTCCCTGGGGGTAGATTTCTGCCCCTAGGAAGGGGTACATGAGATGCCCTCCATCCATTTGGATTGGGGGAAGAGGCCACTGCAAATATTGGCAGAGCCACCCCTCCCAAGCCTGGGGCAGTGCGTTTTGACCCCACCCCTGGGGGCAGATGGCCACACACATGTACCCATCTGTCCCTAGGGAGGGGCAAAACAAAAAGATATATATTATAACTTGTTTTGGGTGGGGGTGCGGGGCCCACTTGACCACCAGGATTGTTTGTGTTTGAAAGGGGGATGGCCCTCCCCACACCCTAAGTGAATGAGGGGGCACCTTATGTAGCCCTCCCTGGTGGTCAGGGATTGTGGGTCATAAATTATGGGGCGATTCGCGCAAGTCAGACCTCTGTGCATTCCCACAGGTGTCTTCTTTTCGGAAATGCATGGGGTTCCCTGTTTTCCTTTGTGGCTTCGACACCCTATGCCCAAATCTGTAGGTTGTCCACATTAGCAACATTCCTGAAAATCTGCTGTGCGAAAAGACTTGGGGTTACCAGTGTTTTAGGATTTTCCCTTGGCACCCAGGTAGGTGCACCCACACATGTGAGGTACCGTTTTCATCTGGAAACCTGTGGGAATGTGGGAAGGTAGGCCATGTGTTGTTGGCTGTGTGTTTCGGTGGGTGACCAGAGTGAAATGTGCGGAAATTGTGGGGTTTTTTTCTGTCATTTTTTTCCCAATTTCCCCCCAAAATATGGAATCTTTCTCTACATAGTTGCTGCCTGACCTGTGCAAATCACCCCTTCCTAAACCTGGAATATTGTCTACTTTTCAGAAAGGTATGCCTTTCTGGCTTCCCATTCAGCTTTCCTACTCTTTTCTTCCATTCCGTCCACGCATATCCTATTGGACAATAAACGCCAAAATCGCCTACCTCTCACAAAATGGCTGATTAGCATATCAAAATATGTTATTTTGCTTTCCACTCAATCTGTTCTTGAAAGCCGTGAAATCGGTGAATCCAGCACAGCAAACCATTTGTTCCTAGCTCTTACAAGGAAAACATCACAGGCTTCTTTGTACAACATTTTATTGGCATTTTCTGAGAAAAAAAACAAATGTTCTCCTTTTTGGTTATTTTCTCTCACCCCCTTACAGCAAACTAGGATTCCTGGGTGGCGTTACGACTGCCTACACGTGGGAAAAAAGGGCCAACTTTGGCCGAGATATCTCATGTAACAAAGAAGTTACAAGGGATTGAATGGCGACATACCAAAGTCACCAAAAAAGGCCTTGGCACTGGGGGGGAAATACCCATGGCAGTTAAGGGGTTAAGACGGTAAAGCCCCAGAGGACATATCATTTGTAAGGTAGCTCAGTTAGTTAATTCTCAAAATGCAGATTGGGATAATAGTCCGAGTGAATGCATTCAGCTTCCGATGTAACACAGCATTTTCCAGTTCAATTGATTCAGAAAAGGAGGTGGAAAACACTATTACTGTCGCTTTTTCTAATTGGCCAGATTTTCGTGCATTTTCTGAGTGGAGTTCGGGAGCCGAATGGACACACCAGGACCCCCTGTATTTCCCGCTCCACCAGACAAATGCAGCCTTACTGCCAGCATGGATCCTCATGCTGGAAATAAGGAAAGGGATTCCTCTGGGATGTGCTTGGAAATGAAACCTGGTAAAAGCGGGCAGAGTCCAGAGGAAGCCATTGTCAATTCCGCCAGCAATCGCTAATTGCGCGAGGTATTTACACTCTTCCAAAGTGGAAAGGCAATGTGATTTCACCTGCTTTTTACGCTAAAATCATCAATTGTCTGGCGGAAAAGTAAAAACGTGCGCCAATGGAAGTGGTCCACTCCATGCAGTTTACTTTGCGCCTTGATGCTTGGGGGTTTTGCGTGATGCTACACATGTAATAAATAAATACATTTAACATGACCCCAGATAAATGCCAATTCATGATCAGAATGAGTGAGCATGGCATGTCGCTGGTAAGGGGGTGCCCTGTGCTTCTTGAGTGCGTTGGCAAATGCCCCTAATTTCCATCTCGCGTTAAGCAGGTGCCTAAACCCATCAGTGTGAATTGCGCAATAATAAGTCTACAGAGGTATTTCAAATGGCCAATTTTGCTCTTTGGGTGACATTGTCAAAGTGGGAGAATGTTGCCCAGCATGGGCCACGTTCTCTGTGGAGTGAATTGTGCCCACCCCGAGGAAGAAGTGTGAAAAACCCACAAGAGCACTGTGCCTTGCTCTTTCTGTGTGTGTGTATTCACCACAGGGCGACAGATGCCGACTCAGACATGGGTAAGTCTCAGGTGGCAAGCCTGTACCCTAGTTGATGTGGCAAAGGATTCCAGACTTCTGAGGCTGATAACATTAGTAGCATTGAGTTACATGCCACCTGACAGGTATGTGTGATAAAGTTGCAAAGCAGAGCTGTTAGTGGGCTAAAGCAGGAGGCCATGTCTGCCCACCCTCAAAGGGTACGTACAACCAAAAGTAATAGGCCCCTCCCCCATCATGGCTGTAGGGGCCAGGATCCAAACCAGGGCATGAACGCCCTCCAGTCATCCATCCCCACGAGTAGGGTGCCCCTTGTGCTCCATGAACTCTGTTGAGCAACCCTCTGCTTTCCAGGTGATACTAACATTATTTAAAGCCAGAAGACTAAAAGGTAATCGCTTAATTGCAGCTGGAAATTAGCTCCTGGCGTGATCAAAATGCCTTGACCAAGTGTGACATCATCCCCTTCATTTATAAGCAATATGTGTGTTCTCGCGTTTCTTCATCCACTGAATTACTGTTAGAAACAAAGGCAAGAGTTGTGTCTTTTGTGTAGGCATTAGGAAGGCAGTTGCCAGCCTCTGGCATAATATGCCATGTTCCTCCAATATTGGCTAGTTTTTGCTTTTTATGGCCAAGTAGAACCATCATGGCAGTGACTGGCAAATGCCTTTCCCCTGCAGACAGAAAAGTGGAAATAAGAGGCCAATTCAAGGCACGGAAAAAATAGAAGTTAAGACAGACTGCTGCTACCATTGCTTTGTTAGGGAGAATATGTTGAGTGTTCAAGCAAGGAGGTATGTATTAAGCAAGCAAGCAGTGAGACAAGGGAGAGCAAAGAAAGGCTCGGGGGGCTCTTTGAATAATGTAACAAGACAGAGGACCCATGCTCTGCCGTCCTAGTAACATATGAGAGAATCAAATAGATCAGGCTTTGCAGCAAATGTTAAACGAGAAAGGAGCAGAGTCCAGCTCTGCATTCAGAATAACAAAGGCAAAGAAAGGCTAGGCTCTGAAGCCAGCATGAGATAGAATAAGAGGGACCAGACTCAACGTGAGAGGCTGGCCCGGCCCTCGCAGGGGCACTAGTGGGCAGCCCACATAGCGAGCTGCCCTCTGGCCACCCCCCTGGGTCCACATACACCCCACCTACTAGGCATCCCATGGGTCCGACACATCCGGCCGCGGACCTGGGGAGTGCTTATAAGGGGGTGGGCTTGCAATCGCTCATCCTCCTTGTTTGCTGTACCCCCCCACCCCCAGAGGACAGTCAAAGCAGCAACATCACACACCTGGTCCCTCTACTACCATAACAGGGCTTACTCAGAGGTACAAACAAGATTTCCTCTTTCTTTGAATCCCCCATCTTTCCATACCAAGAGACACACACGTCTCCTTGCCCCACACAAAAAAGTAGCAACTTGCAGTTGGTAGAAAAGGCTTCAACTCCTTTATTTGGCAGGAATCCACTTACAGGTGATCTGCCTCTTAACAAGCTGGCGTCCTAGCTGTGGCCCACTGGAAGTAATCGTTACTTCCTCTCTCTTACCATGAGCTCATAGTCAGATGAAAAATCCAGAAATGCAACATACAAAGACATGTCCTTTGCTGCTGCATCCTTTAATTTTCTTCTGCTTACTTTTCTTCTTTTCTCTTGTTTTATGCAGTGATATTTGTAATTTAATACATACTGCTAATTTAATTCTAATTTTGTGAAAAGTCAAGTTCTTTGACTAAAACACAATAAATAAATAAATAAAGCAAAGTCCCCAAGATGTCCCCTGTCCCCCCCAGATTTTATGTGTCTCCTACTCCCCTGGCCTGATTCAAGGAATATTTGCACAGTTCAAAGTGAATTTGCACTGCTGAAAAGTGACTTTTCACTGCTGACACAAACCCTGATTCTTGGAACCGTGCAAAGTGTATTTTTGCAGTGCAAAGTCCGGGCTAAGTCAGCGCATAGTCATTTTTGCAGTACAAAATGACTTTGCCCGGACTTTGCACTGCAGAAATACACTTTTGGACACACGTAAGAATGATCAAGCCCAGATTACAAATTGTTTGTAAACTATCAAATATATCAAAAGCAACCCTGAAATAGGTAATGTGGCCGTTTATGGTTTGGCCTATTTTTTGACCCATATAATGATTTGTTTGCAAATAATATGGCAGAAACATTTTTCATTAAGTTGCAAACTGGTGACTTCAGGAGATCTGGATTTCTTAAGTCAGTTATGCACATTTGAACAACTTCTGTGTTATTATGCTCTGGAAATCAAAAGGAAATGTGAACATTGATGAATGCATTAAGAATATGATAAATCAGACTGCTTTTAAGGGGGATATTCTAAATAAAAAGATTATCATATTTGTTCATTGGGACACAGTTTATTGAGCTTCATGCTTAAATATTATGTTTCTTGTTTCCGTATAGGTATGTCTTATCTGTCTGCTTTTGTGTTATATATTGTATAGAATAAGATGTTGATGTATCAAGTCAAATGTGATCATACTATTGAATGAGAAAAATGTTCATAAGAAAATAACTCAAATCATGAAGATTCACGGCAGCACAATTGCATTTTGCAGATGAGCTAATACTGTTTGGACTCAGGCAATTGTATTATGTTGGAGCAAAATAATGTGCACTTTATTTGAACTAGCTCTATGGAAATGATGATGCTTTTAAGGTCCCATGACATTTTGGTGATGAGGGCCGGTTGTGAGATTCAACTGTCAAGTTGCTTAAATATAGCTTCATAAATGAACAAAGCTCGAAAGTTGCTGAAGATGTATGTACAAAGATACAAACTACAAGAAAATGATGGGAATTTACATGCATACATTGTTTAGTATTACATTCCTTGCTAAGTATTCAAGTGTATAGCACAAGTAAAAATCCTAGGAGCACATTCCAAAAACGTTGCATCCATTCAAGTATAATTAGCGCTGGGGCAAAAATTACCCCAGTGCAAAAGCCGTATTCTTTAAATGCATTGTTGCATCAGGGTAAATTCTGCTCTTGTCTAAGACCAATATTGCATTGGTGAGAAAATACATTGAAGAAATATGGGCCTGATTTACGAACACCGGTAGCTACAAATTGGGGCAACCATTTTTTTTAATATGGCGCCCAAGACCTATCTGTAAAAACAGACTCCGGTCAACTTTTTTTGCCGTTTCTTTTAGTAAAGGTCCTTCTTGTGTTTAACTCTGCGCGCCAAACCAGGTTTGGTCCCTTTGTTCATTGGCCTTAGGAAGGCCTCAGTCCTGAAGCCCTCCTCTGGTGCCTGAGTGTCTGGGATGGACAGGATGTGAGGGAGGTGCCCGAAACTCCTTGTGCTTAGTCTCCTAGGAGACCTGAATGCACTCTGGTGTGATTGGCCGGCTGGCTGTCCGTTAAGGACAGCCACCCTGCTGGGTGAGTGACAGCTAGGCTGGAATGAATTAGGGAAAACTGTTTAAAAGCAGGCCTCTGGGGCTTGGAAAGCAGAGTCGACCACTGGAACGAAGGAACCGAAAATGAGCTGAAGGAAGACGACTGCTGCAACACCTGGTCCACCTGTAAAAACCCTGCTGCAGGTCCAAATTGCCTGAAACTCCATCGACAGAGAAGCCCATCAAGGTTAACTTCTTCCCTTGAGTTTGGTGGGAACAACCAACTCGCAAGTCCCCTGGCCACCGTCTCTATACTGGTCGAATTTTCTTCATAGTTCTGTTGCAAACCGGATAGCCAGTGAGAAGGATACCAGTTTGTGGTCTTTAAGGCACTCACACCTCAAACCAACGTTTTGCCAAGCTTGTGGCATCTTCCCTGGGCAGTGCAGGACCCTCCCGACGCCCTCCTTCTTGTCCCTACGACTGAATCTCAGGAACAGCGAGATCTGCAGGAACTGCCAGGAACAACTGCCTCAGCTACAGCTCTTCTTCATTTAAAGGTATTGTGCAAGTGCGGTCAAGAAATCCTTTCTGCCATGGTGAAAGTTTGTGAAACTTTCCCAGCTTTGAATGCTTGTCCTTCCCTAAACTGACATATAACATTTCGTCTGACCAACTTCTTCTAAAAAAAACTGTGGCAAAGACTTAACCTTTTACTACCAGAACTGTGCGATCCTATCCAAGACTCTGAACCATTGACTTTGGCCCAGGCCTATTGAATTGAATTGCTGTTTGTAGTGCACTGAAACTATGTGCCCTACCTCTGAAAGTATTTGTGTTTTAATTATTTTAACCTTGTCTTTTTACCCCTTTTTAAAGTAACTGAAGTGCCATTTTGCTCCCACTTCAGGGGAGCTGAACTTGTTGGTTGTGTATTGTAGTATATTAGATTGTGATATAGAGCTGCTCTTGCCAGTGAAATGTTTTCCAACTGACTGTGTAAATAAATGTATATTCTTTTACCAAGAAACCTTGAGTAAGTGTTTGTTTGAACCAGTTTGATTGCTGACCCTTTGTGTAACCTCTTGTACTGCTCACTTTACTCTTGAGATAAGTCTGGCTGATAAGGCTGATAAGTCTGGAGATAAGTCTGGAGATAAGTCTGGCTTCTCAGCCACTGGTACCACAGTACTGTGTAGTACAGGCTTGTCTCAAAGGTGAAATTGTACTTACACTTGTAGTCTTAATTGTATGTAGTGTTCCCAATGGGTACTGCATGTGATTCTGCCTAACAATGGGGATGCAGTTGGAGAGGCAGTGGCATGTGGTGATCGCTTGCACGGGGTACACATCCTGGGCCCTCACCAAGAGGCAGATACTAACCCTGTACCACCTAAACAGAGAGACCATACTCGACTTCCTGACCCACATCCAGGAGGACATTGACAGCAGGATTGGCAAGCGGTCAGCCATACCACCTGCTGCTAAAGCCATTGTTTGTCCTGCACTTCCTGGCCAGTGGCATGATCCAGCACTCTGTGAGCCAGCTGCATGGCATTTTGCTGGTGCAGGTGCTGGAGGCTCTCCTGCATCATGTGGGCCAGCACATCACCCTCCCCACCACCCAGGCACAGTTCAAATCCACCAAGGCCCACTTCTATGCAATTACAGGTATGCCCAATGTGGTGGCAGCATTAAACTGTACACATGTTGAGCTGGTGGCCCCCCACACCTCAGAGGAGGTCTACACAAACCAGAAGCAGTTCCATTCCGTGAATGTCCAGGTCACCAGTGATGCCGGCCTGTCCATCACACACTGCTGTGCCCGATTCCCAGGATCAGCCCACAATGCAATGGTCCTTTGGAATAGCACGCTGCCAGCCTACATGGAGCCTCACAGAGGACAAAGGACCTGGATATGTTCTAAATTTGCCAATTGGTTATAAAAACACTAATTTCAAGAAAATGTTAACTGAAGAGAGTTTTGAATGTTCTGGCTGATATGTGTAATCATTAGATAAGAAATAGAAAGAGAAACAGAAATATCTGTTGTGTGACTGAATGTGTATATTAAATTTAGTGAAGCTGACACAGGCAGCGTATCGTTAATTAATTGTGTAAATTATTTGTCAATATTGTGGTGAGTTCCCATGCATAACATAAAGGGACCACCATTGGGTTTCTTTCATTTAAAGACATTTCGGTTTTAGCTATATGTATAGTTGTTTCTTGTCCCAGAATTGTGGGGTAGGATTGCATACAAGGGAGCATTAGATTAGGCATTGACAATTGGTGAAAAGATAACATATTAACAATATCATAGCAGTCTGTAGCACATGCCCGAAATGTAGAAATAAGGGGGTGAGTTTAATGTTGATGGTGAAGATGTACGAGAAACTGAGTGCATAGAGAGAGAACACCTGACTATGTCTGCTGAATTTACTGAACCTGCGGACTCTAGGTCTATCGATAAATGGTCCTGTGGATATTACAACTCCAGAGATGCTGAACCTATCAGCTAGTTACCTTGGATATGTGAGTGGCATTGCCTTCAAAAAGATACAGCTACATATAAAGTTTAGACGTCTAACCTGCGGGAGCCAGTGAAGTCCTTTGAGGGTTGGGAGATGAGGTACATTTTAATCAGTCCCTAAAAAGGTAAGGCTGCGGTGTGTAGGATGCATCACTGCGTTGATAGTGTGGTAGCAGGAAGCCCTGACTGGAGGGCAGTGGCACCATCCAGGAGCTAGAGGACACAAGATCACAGGTATTTTGCTGTGATGAAGTGCTTGACTGGCAGCAAGGGTGAAACAGCCTCATTACGAGTTAGGTGGTAAGTGTTAAAACTGGAAGTAACTGAGTTACCACCAATTATACCACTAAACCAAATTATGAGTTTGGATTTTGAGTGGAGGAGTTACCTCCAGGAAAACCCTGGAGGTAAAAATTTCCACTCAATGCCGAAAAATCAACAGACTTTGTGGAATTACTGCTGCGGTAATTCGGCAAAAAAAGCCCCATTGGGTCCAATGGACCCAAATTAAATGGGGAATTACACCACCACCACTTGTAATCAGGTGGAAATTCTGTCTGTCCACGTGGTGCTAGCAGTAATTCCTTAAGGCAATTTCTTGGCAGATGTATCGCTGAATTTCCACCTAACTCGTAATGAAGCAGGCTCATTACGAGTTTTCCGGTATTCCGGCAATAAATCTGATGAAATACCAGGAAATTGAATTACAGATACTGCCACTTGGTCAGGCAGTATTACCACTGGAGGTATTACCTCCGATGGTAATACTACCAGATTACAAGTGGTGGTTTGGCAGTGTAAATCCCCATTTTTCTTTTTTCATTTTCAACAATATTCAACAAGCAGTATCATCATCATAAGTCATTGAACTTCAGGAAGCAATACAGCAGAATTTCATACCATAACCCCATATCCCACCATATCAAAATGTAAATTAACTTAAAACCAAACCAGATATATCAAACAAATAACAACAGACAAACAAGACTACACAAAACAACAAAACAACCACATAAACAACACAATTGCATAAATCCCCATTTTATTGAGTCCATAGGACAAGTTTGAGAATGTTGCTGGTATTAACTCTTGCGGTATTACCAGATGGTAATACCACTGATTTTTAGAGGTAAAGGAGAGGAGTTACCTCCAGCTGGAAGCTGGAAGCTGGAGGTAACTCCTGAAGGTAACTCCTCCACTTTTACCTCCAGAAAATGTCAGTATTACCATATGGTGCAGGAAAAATTGATGTAAAAGGAATTACCTTCATTTATTTCCCACACTGCCAAACTCGTTATGAGCCTGATTGTACTGGTGGTCAGCAGGTTGTTACAATCGTCCGTCCTGCTCCCTCATGCAATCACCCTGCTTCACTGCACACTCAGCAACACTCCAAAATAAGCACTCGGGAGACCAGAGGTAGAAGGGTATTTGCATATAATGAAAGCATGTATCCAAATCGCCTGGCTGGACTGCTCGGCTCCCCCAGGCCGGCAACATTCTTATATACAGTTTAGGTGGCTATTCCATTCCTAAACAACATTACTCATGTCAAAGGGGATGCCTGAGGCATGCATCCGGGCCCATGTATGGAGTGTAGCAATCAGAACCAAAGCGATAAAACTGTTCAAGTTCTTATAATGGACTGTTTCCTGAGCATAGGGCAATGTTGCTGTGGGTTCTGGTTACAGCTTGTTAGGCACTGTTCGGTCTGTGTACATTCTCTCAGAAATGGTTTTCCATCCCTGGAGGCATGACGGTCACGCATTCCACAGCCATAGTGACCTTGCCAGTTCCAGATCCCATCTCCTCCTGCGCAGGGGCCTCCAAGAAAATAGAAAAAACACATAATTAGATCACGTAACACAGGTGTTCATAGTTGAAAGCCTGGTCTGGATGTAGGGTGATCAGAGATGTTGCTCAGCAGTATGATCATGTTCCTGGAGGGTTTGACTGTCAGGCAAGTGTGAGACATCATGGACAGGATCATTTTGGGCCCATACCTAGTGGCTCTGTATTTCTGAAATGGAAGATATATTGGTACACAGATACATTTCATTTGGGTATTGTTTGATATGGATGCTGTGTGCAGCCTGGAGGTTATAAAGTGGTATACTGTAAAGGTTGAACATCAAGGGGGAGGTAAGGACCCCTGTGGGATGCTTACATGTCATAGAAAGCACATGTCACAGAAAGATCGAGTTTTCTATCCTGCCATTGAAGCTGATGTTGGGCCATGTGGAGCGATGGATACCAGAATTATTGGGTGAAGAAATACCATAATATGGGTCCAGACAAAAAAGTCTGGATAAAGACATATTTGCATTTCAGGAAACCTTTTCCACTACAGAATGTATGATCGATGGCTGCAATCTTATCCACCAATTGGCCACATCATTAGAAAGGGGGAGACCTGAGTTTGACAGGATTGCCCCCACTGTTAAAAAAAATCTGATCCACCAGGCAGGATTAATACCTTAATGATATGTGCAAAATGAATACTCTAACAAAGGAATGGTTTGTACCCAGTATAGATGTAGCAATATAATGATAGTGGGAGAATGTAATGATCATAACATTATCAAACGAGCCATAGACTTTGAGGAAACAGAAAAAAGTTTCCAAGTAATATTAACTGGTAATTATGAATACACACTAGAATGTATGTAGGTTGGTGAGATTAATGTCTAGGTAGAGCTTCTATCCAGTTTCGACCTTGGATTAATGGGAATGGAAAACGAGAATGGCGACAGTAATGTGCACACTTCGTAGAATGGGAAAGTAAGCTCGCGCTTGGATTACATTGTTTCCAGTCCTTCGATTACAAGAATATCCTTGACCATCAAGGTGGCACAAAATGGGCTGGGTGATCCTGCTATGCTCAAATCGGCTCTGGATTATGACCAGGAAAGGAGAATTTGTAAATCACACATTAAAGTGGAGGTAAACCCAGAGAGAACTAGATTGATTTGGAACTCCCATAGCGTAAATGAATGTAATGCTCACTTAGCACGAGTCACACAACCAATTGCTGCTCAGTTAGAGGCACATGAATGGAACATCTGTAAATTAGTAAGTGATGCAATTGCTCAAATACAATTGGGTAAAAATAGAGTAAATCGGAAAGAACCTGGGCTTAACCTATATGACGTGCAAATAGCCAAAAGAAAGGGAGAACTGTGTAGAACAATAAGACTTATCCAACACTCTAGCCAATTGACATTAGAGGAAAAATTAAGCAGCATCTTCAAATTACAAACGCAATATAAAAATTGGCTGTGTAGTCATAACATAAGCTTGAATAATGGCAACTGGAAATTTCAATTCACACTGCTAAAGACAAATGATAGTCGTAAATGTTGGCACAACTGTAAAATTCACCTGGCAGGTGATAACCCCTTGATTCTTAATCCAATAGCAGAAGTGGTTTGTGTGAATTATATCACTAATAATAATTTTGGGCTTCAATGAAATTGATTTTATATTAGCCATTAAATAAATCAAGGCATCTCACGCACCAGGACCAGATTGTTTCACAAACATAATCATTAAAAGTTACCCAGAGTACAGGACCCATGTATTGGCAGCGGTTTTTGCCACAATTTTAGAAACAGGGAACATTCCGGACAGTTGTAAATAGTCAACAATCATACCAGTGTTCAAGAAGGGAAATAGGTCGGACCCATCAGTTTATAGACTACTAGCGATGATTGATTCTAGTTACAAAATCTTAGCTGGGTTAATTTTGAGAAAATTCAATCTCTGGGTAAAAAACCTTGGCGTTTTGCCTAAAATGGATTTAGAAGTGGTTTAAACACTTCTCGTAACATCTAGTTCCTTAATTACATCATGGCAGAGACAACTTGCCATGATGGAAAGAAACTCTATCTATGCTAGATTGACTATTCCTGCTCATTTGATAGGGTGTCCGTAAGGAATTTATTTTAATGAACACAATTTTATTAAATTGTTATACACCAAAAACGCAGTGCTGGTCCGTTTTAACTCAGAAGGTTCTCTCTCTAAACCCATTAATACTAATTTAGGGTTGAAACAATGATGCATTTTATCACCCTTGTTATTCAATGTATACACAACAGACCAAAATGTCCCCCCCGTCTGGGAGATGTGGTGGTCCCATGGTTGGCATATGCCGAAGAAACCATCTTTTTGGACCAAACACCACTAGGACTCCAGCACTCTATTGAGGCACTTGCCAAGTATGCGACCAAAAACAACATGAGGATAAATACATCACAAAGGTTATGGTATTCAGCAAAAAGCACCTTAGAGGGATAAACCTTTGCTGGGGGCTAGAAAAAGAGAAACTGGAAGTGGTAAGAACTTACATATACCTCGGGAATCCAGATGGTATCTACCCCTAACTCTACCTTTGTGAGAAACTATGTTTGCCTGAAAGTAATGAAGAAATGGGCAATCATCAGAAATGTTGCCATTAGAAAAGGAGGTGAATGTATCCTCAATGGTTTGGATTCCCTTCCATCAATAACGGTAACTTGGTTAGATCGCTTAGAAGGCAAATTGCTACACTCAATACTTGGGGTCCCCCAGGCAGTGCCAGTAGAAGCCCTTAGATGTGATCTTGGTACACCTTCACGCCAAGCCTGCAGGCTGATACATCGTGAGGAGTTTTATGTAACACTCTGAAAAGCCAGAAGTGACAGTAATACACTTCTATATATCGTTTCAAAAAACGACAAAAATAATGAGCAGAAATTGTTGTACCAGGACCTAAATAACACATCAAGAATCCATAGACCTTGCTCTGCCAGATGCGTATTCCCTTATTCTTTAAGCGATTGAAAAAGAAAACCCTGGTGTGGGACCGAGTACAAAATAGCAGTACATTGGCTCCAAAGAAAATATATTTATAATACGCCAAACGGGGCTTCCCCCTCGGGCACGGTGCTCTTACTCATTGAAACCCTGCACGAATTAGGCGAGACTTTTTACCAGTTGCATACCCCTGAATATATTGCCTAGATTAGGCTACGCCGGCGCCTGTAGCGATATAGAAAAAAAGTAAAGGCACTGTCGCCTATGTGGTCACACATTTGAAACAAGCAGACACCTCCTGACTAAATGCAGCATGCTCCAAGAAAAATATGTGTTGAGTTATGGTAGAATTGTACATAATACTCTTGCATTCGAATACCACCATTGGGAATTACCACAGCGGCCTGGCATATGCTGAATGAGATCATTAACATTTTGGAAGTAAAATAGTTAGAAGGATCATTTAACTTGTGGTTTTGAAGAGCCTGATTTTTTATACAGTGGTAAATGTAAAAAATGAATGTGATATGATTTGAAATGGTGGTCAGATAATTAACCATAATGCACTTAAATAATAAAAATAAAAATAAATCTGCAAGCAAAGCACCCTTACCATTTTACTTTACCTCAATTTATCTTGTTTTTTTCTCACTTAGAGACCGGACATTTCTGAACAGAATAAGTTCATTAAGCTTACAGATGAAGTTCATGTTGGCATCACGTTTTGCAGTCGAATTTGCATGCGTGCATTTTAAACTTGTTTGAAAGTGATATAGAACACTAGCACCTGAAAACTACTTAACAGTAAGTAAAAAAGTCTATATCGATTATAACCATAGTTATTTTTTTTATTTATTTTTATTGGAAGAGGACATTTTTTGTGCTGGTGGATAACACACTTCTTAACATGGGAAAATATAAAGTTGATCATGCGTTGAATTTACAATGTAGGTAATGCTACAAGTCATATTTTAGACTTTCAAGTCCAATAATCCAAGAGTAATGTGAGCTAAAAAGAAATTGTGCTTGCTATTGCCGAGCCTTTCACCTAAAAACAAGAATAACATGCAATAGGTTGTTAAACCAAAGGCCAGGGTGTTGGCCTAACCAGCCTGTTTGAACTGTGCTGATGTTTGCTTTGGCATGGCTGTGTGTTAAACAAGATTACATGCCATTGTCTGAGTTCGAAGAAATTACCTACCAAATGTGTCATGGCCAGCGTGTCTTTTGGGTCTAGATGCGGTATTTGCAGCAAAAGTCAATTCAGGTAGTTTAGTAGATGCAAGTAAGTTACCCTTTCCAACATGCATCTTCCATGATTCCAAAGCCTGGCTATCCCATCCAAAGGTCTGATTCTGTTCATGACGTTCGTCTTAGTTCTAATATTTGAATTGAAATGATCGATGAATCCACACATATATATTGGTGTCTGCAAAGAGTATTAATAGTTGGCCATTTCTAACAGTATTGTGGTTAACAAGTTGAAATGATGATCATGTGATGACGGAGCAATAGAAACGTGAGGTCGTGCACTTGGAGCTGCTTATCCTCCCGTTGGTATTCCTTAATCATTCACATCCTACAGGAAATGTCAACATTTTAAACCTGCATCATGATCAAAAGGCCTATTCTAAATTTGAACTGCAGTTTGAAATAAAATGTGCCATAAAGCCCAACAATATTATATTCACATTTCGAGAAGTGCTTCTAACAAGCACCAAATGCACCTCTTGCTATCCCAGAACATTAGGTGAAATGGCTTTTATTTACCATGATAACATAAATATGTATCTTTACTGTAAAAAGATAATGTGAAGCTTGCAAAAAACGTATGAAATAAAAAATGAGCATTACACAGGCACATAACGATGCTTCCATGTGCTTCTGTGATGAATTCACAGTTGGGGTCAAAAGTAACATCATATTCAAGACATTGGGCCTCATTACGAGTTTGGAGGTAGCCATGCTGTTTTTACCGGCATGGCCCCCCCAAACTCGGGTCCGGTTCCCGGAAAATGGGAATTACTGGGCTATTCCAACCTTTGCGGGCCCGGTAATTCCCATTTGCGGGACCAGGACCCAGTACGTCCCCATTCCCACTTGAGCCTGCATAGGGCTCATTGGGAATGGGGAGGATGGTAGCAACGGTCCCGTTAATAACAGGGCCATTGCTACCATCCGGTACTGCTCGCAGGTGCCTTTCTGCATGTCTGCTATGACAAGGCATGCAGAGCGGCCCCCACAAGCAGAACTCGTAATGTTGCGGCGAGGTAACAACAGTGGCGCAAGCTTTCCCTACCTCGCACCCTCACACTGGAGTGCCCTACTCCCCTCCATTCGGGGCAAGGTATCCCTCATGGCTTTCCGAAAATCCACACCATAATCACTTGCTCAGCTGGCCAAGTCTAAGGGCCTCATTACGAGGTGGGCGGTCAGGGGTTAACAGCACCGGTAAAGGTACCAGAGCCGTTAACCCCATACCGCCCTATTACGTGGTCCCCTTGCGGGACCCGCTCTGGACGTATGGTTTTACCAGACGTCCTTAGCGGGTCCCACGAGGGGGCCAGCATGCTAACAACGGGCCCGTCATTAACAGGCCCGTTGTTAGCATGCTCCCCATTCCCATTGAGCCCTATGGGGGCTCAAATGGGAATGGGGATGGTCCGGGTTCCCTGAATGGGGAAATACCGGGCCCTCCAAGGTCAGAATGGCTCGGTATTTCCCCATTCAGGGAACCAGGACCCGGACCCGAGTTTGGAGGCAGCCATGCCCTCATTAAGGGCATGACTGCCTCCAAACTCGTAATGAGGACCTAAACGTATTTATAAATCAATTATGTACTTCAATGTATCAATGTACAAACGTATGTATAAATGCATCTCCCCGCTGTACCTACCCTGTAACTAAGATCCCTGCAAGTAACAGTGCCTCAATGCCCAAGGGCTGCTGTGCGCTATACAAATGTAATAAATAAATACATATTTAAAATGCATGAATGTGCACTATGATTCAGTATAATATCGTTGACCCTCTGCATCTTGTTGAAATCCTGTGATAAAGCAAAACCTCTTGGGAGTCTGACACCATAAAGATCTCAGCCATAAAAAAAACGGTTGCTCTTTGATAAAAGACTACTAACCCAAATAGAAATGCCTCTTTAGGGTATTGGCCAAATTAAAAAAGGAGTCAGGGGACTAGTAGGGGTCGTGGAGAACAATGGCCTGTCTGAATATGAAGCTCCGGGTCCAACCAAATAAATGATGTTTCTACACCCCAGATGAGACTGGAAAGGTGATCAGGAGTGACCCAGGGAAGTGGTGGAGCTGGTACCCATGCCCAGCGATTTATTCGGCAAGTGAGGAAGGGGTGGTTCCCACTGTGGTCACTCATCCGATGCCAGGTGTGAGAAGCCCTGCTGAAGGAGAAAGTCATGAGGAGATAGCCCTGGGAGGAGTCAGGTTCTGGTCCCAGCAAAGGAGGGTTGAAAAACGCAACAAGGCGACCTGGGGTGCCACTGGGCCTGCAGAGACGCAGAGTGGATGGGCCGGCTCCAGAGGGCGAGCTACTGCTGAGGTGACGGGCTGGCTGCATCGGGCTTGCTGGCAGTGAAGCACACCCGGGAGTCCATGCAAGAAGTGAGAACGGAAGCATAGAACCCTGGTGTGAGGTACAAGGGCGGTGGGGGGAAGGCCAGGCCCTGCATCAAGGTGGGGCTTACAGTTTAAATAGCCCCTTCCGTGGCATGAGTTCAGAGGCCCCATGGCCGGGTGTAGATGGACAGAGCATCCAGGACAGCGCACTTGAAGTGCAGGCTCCCCTGGATAAAGAAAGCTGTGGGCACTCACTGACTTAGGATCTGATTTACACTCTGCCTGATGTGTATGGAAAGAGCAAGGTGAAGACAGAGCTCACACTGGAGAAATTGGTTGCGACATAGAGACTGTGATGGATACAGGGGACTGATGCAGGCCAGCACCCCATTCTGGGGAATTTATTGATATCCATAAGCCTGCCTCTGGGGGTTGAGTGGCCCAATTTGCAAGGACTGCCGCAGCTAGAAACATAGCATCCCCAAAGCGGCTTGCAGAGAACTGGCCTCTGTTCACAGGAGGTGAGGGGTCAGCGCAGGGCCCAAAGCCAGAATAGCTCTGCTGGGAGTAAGGCTGGCAGGCACATCTGACAAGAAGGAAGTGAGGTGATATTGAGACGCACAACCCATGGGAGGAAAACATAGATAAGAGCAAGGATGGTACGAAGGACCTTGGGGCCCTAGGAGGTATGTTATGTTATGATATGGCATTTATACAGCAAGATATACATGCAGTACTACCGGAGCTCAAAGCATTCCATGCAGCGGGGCACGGGTCAATGGGGGTTCTCACCGACCAAGTCACGAAAGTGCTAGATAGGGTTGATGCACTAGAGCACAATCAACGCTCGACAGACATTGCAGAGGTCGGGCAGAGGTGAGGCTTAAGGAGCTTTAACGAAGGGAAACTGAGGTCAGGTGCAAGATGGATGACATTGAAAATAGGGAAAGGAGAAATAACCTGTGAATATGGGGATTACCTGGCAGAGATGCCTAAGAACCTGGAAAGTGCAATGGGAAGACTGTTGCACAAGCTGCTCGGTTCCACGTTTGAGAGGGAAATAAGATTTGACAGGGTCCATAGAGGCGCTGGGTTTTTGAAAGGACCTTGCTCCGTGGTGCGAATTGCCCCAACTACAGAGATAAAGAAGAAATACTTTGAAAGGCCAGAGAAGAAGGTCATATCAAATGGGAGGGATCACAGGTCCTCTCGTATACCCTGGATCAAAATCACAAGTGCAGACCTCTGTCAAGGTCGCTCCAAGACAAGGGGCTGAGCTATCATTGGAGATTCCCCTTCACTCTGGCCTTCAAATATAAGATGGAGAGCTATGCATTGCGTCAAGGCAATAAGGCTGACAAAGTTCCCCATGAATTACAAAAAAAAAAACAGGACAGTCAACAGCACCTGAGAGAATGCTTTAAAAGTGCATTTGCCCAACCAAAAGGACGCAGAAGAGATGGCAGCTCCAGAAGATCTAGAAAGTCTGTGTCCTGCAACCATCGCCTCTGAGATGATAAGCAGGCATGGGCCTGGTGTAACTCCTGGACGAAATTGGGCTGAATTTTTGGTTTTCCTTACTTGCCTGGAAATGAGAGGCATGGCTGGATGGGGCACCCCTGGTTGGCTCTCCAATTATGTTTTGTTATGAGATCTATAAAGAGTTTCTTGGGTAGGAGATTTGCTTGTTCTTTTAAGCCAATGATACTGGAGAGGTTCACCCAAATATAGTGTGAGACACGACCAGAGCTACAGTGATGGGACTCCTTATATCTGAAGGGGCGAGGAGAAAACACAAGAGGGGATTCATTGAGAAGAGATTGCGACCAGAGACACAGCGGCTAATAGTACATCTGAATAAGTGAAAGCAGGAGAGGGAGGTCTTGTTAAACGATATGCAAGATAAAAGACAGGCACTACATTCCACGTTGATTGGCAATGTGGTTAAGAAAATACAGTACACTAAGCAACAGGATTATGACAAGTGACGATCGGGTGGTGACATTCCCGGCCTACAGGGTGCAAGGGAATAGGGGGAAGAGGAGGTTGGACAGGATTAGAAACATCAAAGGGGCACTGGTGAGCCTGTGAGAGGGTATCCCTGGGTGTTTTGCAGATTATTATGAAACATTATATACATAGGCCCCTGAACCAGGCGGTCATGCCATCAGCAAATAGCTGATCTTGCAATGCCTAGGCTGATGGCCAAGGAGGAGGCCCTCATGGAAGCTGAAATCACATCGGAAGAGGTGTTGTTAGCTGTAGGAAAACTAAAAGCAGGAAAGGCCCCCGGAGAGGATGGCTATATGGAGTACCTTTTTTATAAGCAATTACACGAGATCTTGGTGGCGCTGCTAGATAAGGTCTATTATGCCATTTGCAAGGTAGGGGGGTCCCACCGGGTCCCACCCACATTCCTTGAAGCACAATTTGTTGTTATTCCTAAACCAGGGAAAGATCACGTGCATTGTCAGTCATTGTCAGTACTGCTGGTATGACTCAGACCTCGTCACCCTTAAACGCAAGTGTAAGGTGTCTGAGAGGAAATGGTTGGCATCTTGTACATCCTCTGACAAACTGGCCTGCCGTCTGCTCCAAAGGCAACACCCACTCTCTGTTCTCACTAAGAAGAGAGCTCACATCCAAGCCTGCATTACTCTGGCATCTAACAACTTGGCCGAACTCTTTAAAATCTGCAAGGAGCTGCCCAATCCTGCCGCAGTCTCTTCTTCTCCTGTCCTTTCCCAGGCCCTCTGTACAGACCTGGCTTCTTATTTCATCTCTAAAACCCAGGACATCCTGTCCACCCTCTTGGCTTCTCCTGCTTCCTCCTCCACTCTCTCCTCTTTCTCTGGCCCCCCTGCAGCCACCCACCTCTCTCTCTGTCTTTCCTCTCTTCTCTCCTGATGAGGTTTCTTTACAAGTCTACTCTGTCAAAACCTCATCTAAACAGGTTCTTCCAAGTTCTTCCAAAACCATCAAGGACCACATTGACACCGTCGCTCCAGCATTGGCTGACTTCTGCAACCACTCTTTTCACCTCTGGAACCTTTCCCTCCCCCCTGAAGCATTCTCTTGTGCAACCTCTTCTCAAGAAACCCTCAGCTGACCCCTCCCGTCTCGCTAAAAATCGACCGATCTCTATCACTCCTTTCCTGGCAAACTCCTGGAAAAGCAGGCCATCTCCCAGCATAATCTTCACACTGAATCAGTTGGTTGTCTCCATGACCATAAGACTTGCTTCAGAGCAGCCAAAGGCATGGAAACTGATCTCCTGAACATCCTTGAAGGCCTGCTCTCTAACCTTGATTGTAATCTCCCCTCTGTCCTCATCCTACTTGATCTCTCTTCTGCTTTTGACACGGTCAACCATGCCACCCTGCTCAACCCTGGCTCTGTGATGACCTGGGTATCACTGATAAGGCTCTGGCCTGACTGACTTCTTTGCTCTCTGACCAACCCTCCCAGGTTCAACTTTGGTCCTTCCTCTCCTCTGTCTCTCCACCTGTTGTGTTCCTGAGGGTTTAACCTTTCTCCCTGGTTGTTTGAGCAATACCTGGCACCTCTCGCCCACCACATTGCTGCTCTCTGCTCCAACTTCCAGTGCTATGCGGATGACACCCAGCTAATTTCCAGGCTTCCCTCTGCCACCTCTACTCCTTCACGCATCCCAGATTGTATGTCTGTAATCCTGGAGTGGTGCACCGCCAATGATCCCTGTCTGAATGCTAGTAAGACGGAGATCCTCCTTATTGGCACACCTGCACCCATCTTTCCTGCCACTCTCTGGCTGGCCTCCCTTGGCCCTCTTCCTGCTCCCACCTCTGAGGCAGGAACCTCAGAGTTATCTTCAACGCCACACTCTCCTTCTCTCCTCACATTTCAGATGTCTCTTAGAAGTCAAATTACCAACTCCACCTCCTCAGAGGTATTCTTCCTTTCCTCTTCTTCCCCCAGAAGCTCACTGTCTTCAGAGCTCCAATTCTATCTAGGCTTGACTATTGTAACAGCCTCTTTTTAAATATGCCCGCCTCTACTCTCCGTCTTCTGCAACTCATCCAGAACAGGACTGTAAGACTTGTGCTTGGCCTCAAGCCCAGGGATCGTATCTATCCAGCACTGAAATCTCTCCATTGGCTCCCAGTGGCTGCAAATCAAGTTCAACACCCTTTGCATTGTCCACAAGGGCTTCTGGGGCCTGGGACCAACATATCTCCAGCTTTCTCTTCGGAAGTATCTTCCTAGTCGAGCTCTTCACTCCTCCATCTCCAACTCCTTTCCAAGCAATGATTTGGGGGCAGATCTCTTTCTCTTCGGCTGGCGCCTCCCTCTCGAACAGCCTCCTTGCCTCTCTGAAACTTGAACAGAACCATCTCGATTCCGGAAGCAGCTCAAGACTTTCCTCTTTGCTTCTGCCTTCTCTCTTCCTCTTCCCTGCTGATCTTCTGTCTGATACTGCACTGGTTAATAGGCTACCCTCTGAACCACGGGCCCAGGTCCCTGCCCTCCCAGTTGCACACCTGCACTGCCTCCCAGCAACCCTGCCCTTGGGGCTTTATCTGCAACCCTACATTCCCCCTACCTGTGCTTATCTAGCACATGTTGTCAGCACTTGCCTCTGCATTGCCACCTGCTGGCCGCACTTCTTGTTTTTTTATGTTTTGATTCTATATTCTGGACTTGCCCCTACTCCTCTTCCCCTAGCACTTTCCCCTTCCCTCTCCCCTGCACTCGCACGATCTCAATGTCACTTGACCTAGTAAGATTGTTGTCTTGTCCTCCCTTTGTTCCCCTCCTTTGCCTCATTGCGCCTTGAAACACTTGTGTATAGGCATGCTATAAATGTCATATCACATCATATCATACCATATCATACAAACCTATCTCATTATAGAACATTGATGGCAAACTATTTGCTAGAATACTGACCTCTAGGCTGGAGATCCAACTCCTGAGGATCATCCATCCCAATTAGCCGGGCTTTATTATGAACAGGCAAGGAGGGACAATCTTCGCAAGACCCTTCATGTGTTGCACTCTCCTACAGTCAAAGAGGAGGGGGCCCTGATGCTGTCCCTTGACACCAAAAACGACTTTGACTGGGTTAGTTGGAGCTTTTTGAAAGGGGTTATTTCTTTGATAGGGGTGGGGTCAAGGTGGAAATATTGGGTCTCTGCTCTTTACTATAAGCCCAGTGCAAAGGAGGAACCCAGGGTGTTGTATACAGTTTGAAAGTGTTTATTAAAGCATTTTTAACAGGGATTTAAAAAGAGAAAAACGTTATCATGTCCCTCCAAATATGGGAAAGGGCAAGTTTACAGTTTACTGAAGTTCATTCACGAGAAGAGAACACAATCAATCAATCTTTCTTGGACATTTTCTCAAATGTGCTGATGCCATTGTGTGACTAAAACATGCCGCACAAAAAACATGCAAAAGCTCCATCTGATGCAAAGCCAAAATCAATATCAATATCAAGATCTTCTAAAACACGACAACAAACAGCAGCACGACTTTCTCCAGGGCACATGAGATGCCAGAGCAAACTGAAGCAAGACTTGCTGACATGAGGACAAGAGCAACATCCTCCAGGGCACATGAGACACCACTCGATCAGGACACGGGCAACCAGCTAGTATAAAACAAGTTTATTTGCAGATGATGTTCTCCTGTATACAACACAGCCGCAAACCTCCCTCGCAAACGTACTAAAAGGCTTGTCCAAATATGGGGAATTGTCAGGTTTCAAAATAAACTTCAGAAAATCACTGGGTTATTCAGTGGGACCCTAGGACTCCTCAGAAGGGGAATTTATGGAGAGTCTGGTTTTTCACGTCCAATCGGACAGGTTCAAGTATTTGGGGGTGGCGATACCAAGGGAACCTGGTAGGTTATTTGTGGATAACTTTCCCCCACTTTGGGATAAGATACAGATGGATCTGAATCTCTGGGTCAGGCTGAATCACTTCTAGATGGCGAGGTTGAACTGTATCAAAATGGTGGTCCTCCCCAAAATCCCTTTTCTTCTCCAGATGCTCGCCATAGTTGATTGATCTTCCTTCTTGGTGTTGGTTAAAAGGCGACTTCTGAACTTTTTGTCAGCCGAAATTAGACCTAGTATAGTGTACAGAGTACTCATACTCCAGCAGGATGAGGGAGGGGTTGGATCACGGATCTAGACACATACTACCGGGTGGCCCAACTGCGTATAAAGACAGACCACCTGGATCCAGGTCCTAAAAAACTGTGAGTGAAGATGGACAACACAATAGTAAGCCCAGTAAGACTGGGGGAATGGTTTTGTGTACCCCAGAGGGGTTGGAGTGTTTTTGGTTAATATGGAAAGAAAGTGGAGGGACAAGATGGCTATCGACATAGCCCTTACCCCTCAGCTGTATCTGATCCCCCCATTGCAGAATAAGATAGCCAAGCCGTTACAATTTCAATATTGGTCTAAAGCTGGATGGAAAGTTCATATCTCTTGGCAGATTAGAGGAATGCCTTCACATTGGCAAGCTTTCTGCCTTCCGGTAGTTGCAACTCAAGGGGGCCCTCAATAACCCGAGATAGGGGGACAATATACAGAGAGGCCTAACCACATTTAAACGAGTCCTCCAGCTGAATACTGAATCTAGGGGCCAAAAAGCAAACATTTACATGACGTTGTAGCCGACGGGACCTATGAACTGTGCAACGGCCAAAGAATAATGGGCAATAGACTTGCAGAAGGAAATAACGGATGATCTATGGTTTACCATGTGCAGGAGGGTCTCAGCCACCATGGTATCCCTACAGTGTAGGATGCAGAGGATTATGCTCATACACTGCTGGCACTACTCACCTGCCAGTTTAGCTAGGATGTACTCTGGGGCAGACTCTCGCTGTTGGAAGTGCCGCTACCCGAATGCGGATTACTATCACATGTTGTAGAGGTGTGCCCATATACAGATGTACGGGGGGGGGTTCTTTCTTGGATTAAGGAGATTGATGGAATCACACAACGCCTTTCCTCTTGGTGGAAGTTTTATGGTGTGTACGAGGAAGATGAGGTGGAAGAAGCAGGCAGCATATGGTGCGCATCGTGCTGGTTGCTGTCAGGTGCTGTGTAGCGCAAATGTGGAAACGAAATAGAACCCCTATGGAGAAATAAAAGGTAAGAAAGTTAGGGCTATTTAAGATATGGTGTACTTAACTCATGTCCTAAATGAGTCGAGGACGAGGCTTGAGGAGATTTGGCTACTCTTTTTTACTAAATATGGGAAGAAACCAACTAGACAGATGGAACCAGACCACATGATAGATTACATGTATGGTTGTTGTTGTTTTTTTTCACTGTAGTTTTATTCAATGTGTGTTGCTGGTTGGAGGGGGGTTCAGATGGCTTATGAGGTTTCTTTCAAAATGCGTTATGCTACAGGCTGTAAACTGTTTCGATGCCTGTCTCATTATTGACAAAAAGCTAATAACATTTGATCTTTAAAAAAGGAGTCTTTTCCAACTTCAAATATGACAAATGTTGTCTTTCTACAGTTATGCACCTGTGTACTATTTGTTTCTCAGCCCAATGCCACTTGCATGCAGCTTGAAATGTCTATGAACTTTCATATCAATAACAGTGTAACAACAAATGTTGCAAATATTAAAATTAAAAGAACATATTTATCTTTGTCTATAATGTTCTCCAGGTATTCGTTTTTTCCTCGGAGCTCACGATTGCTCACAAGCCAAAGTTAGCCATAGCATGGACATCTTTTACGGGTTGAAATAGATTGCAGATTTTAAAGCTAGCAGTGCTCACAAAAGAACACAAATAGGGCTCTCAACTAGTCATGTTCTGTGGTTTGCACATGAGCTAGGAGGCTGTTGCAGAACTCTCTGGAGCCACTAAGAACTATTTTGATAGCTGGTGAGGGTTTTACAGTGGAGTGAAGCGGTGGGAACAGTGTGCCCTATGTGCATACTCCGTCATGGTCACTGGGTATTACTTTTAATTTTGTTTATTGTGTTTAGTTCAAAACAGAACTTTATACAAAAAAATAAAATATACATAAATATTTCTTAAAAAAACATAAAACACATAAAATGACAAAACATAAAATGCATGAAATTGAGCGCAATTAGTCGAATATGAGTACAAATAGAGTAGAATACCTAGAAACTAGATGAAACTAGACAGAACTATGTACATACAAGCCTTCTACCAAACTGTGCATAATTGATTTCACTAGATCTTTGATAATATTGAACGGACATTGATATGTACATACATAATGTGTACGCAGACTCACTCATTAAATTCCTGGTACACTTTGCTGGTAGAGATTTTAAGTGTTCAAATTTCTGGCTATAATACTCTACAGTCGAAAAAGAGCGATTTGGCCAGCATTAGAATTTGGATTTAGACAGTAGTTTCAAAATTCTTGGGTTTTGATGGAATCATAATGATTAACACATTTTACCCAAAATATTCATATACAAACTGACAATTTTGGGGCATTCTGCAAAAAACATGCTTAGCTGTTTGCAGTTTGACTTGTTGCTTGCACATTCTACAGTATCTTTCATCGTTACTAAGCCTTAACTGAGCCCCACGTAGGGCCAGTTCCGGTAATTGCTTAGTGCACAGCAGGATTATCAATCTGCGGACGGCAGGATCGGGACACGAGGTATTTTAAATCTGTGCACTACATTTGACACATACTTAAAATTCCTAAACTTGGTCCAATGTATATAGTTTTTGCACCAGTCCCATTTGTCCAGTTTCTGACCAAATGCTCTCTTCAAATCCTGATAGCTGTTACCTGGATGAAGATTTGGTGTCCGCATCAGGTCATCAAACAATGCAACATTTAGTTGTTCGTAGTTTGTCCCTTTAATGATGATTTCAAAATTGGAATTATCTCCCAACCTACATAATAGGGGGCACTTTGGGGAAGTCTTGGACTTAGTAAACAATTCACCCTGCTTTCTCAAGGCCATTCTTTTCTAAGAGATCAGTCCCAACTCCAACTGCAGGTACTCCATTGCTGTGCAGGGGCATAGTCCCCAGACTGTCCTCCAAAAGTAGCCCTAGAGCATATTCAACCATTTGTATAGAGTCAAAGCTCACAAAGAGAAGATTCCCAAACAGACATTCTCCTGCATTAGGTTCAGAAAGCCACCATTATACTTCAGTTCTGCAAACCACTAAAATAAGTCTCTTTCATCAATTCCACCCAAGACAAAATCTGTTTCTTCCACCCTTCCACCAACAGTACTGCGCTACTGTTCAAAATCACCATGCACAAAGCATTTTCCACATGTTATAAAATGCTCAGCTGCTCTTGAGCTAGGTTCACGCTTTAAATGATGAATTAAAAAGATAAAAAGAAGTACCATGTATTAGGGCTTTCAAGGCTGAGCTTTCCTAGTGGATGTTTGTATTAGGAGGTTCCAGACCCCCAGGACTGATCTGGGTGGCTGCAATGTGACTGGACCCTAACATGCTTCCGACACCATAGCAGAGTGACTCTACAATCCTCCCCAATCTGCCCTTTGGGGTCAACATCCACTGGCTCAGGGAGGTACCCAGTCACAAAGCCAGGTACGGATATTGTCACTTACCACACAAAAGGAACCAAGATTAGGGTAGCCAGACCCCATGCATAATCCCAACTGTTAAACACACATTGAGTATAGGTCCACGATGCTTACTTGTATCATTCAGTAAGCACTAACCAATAGCCTGTATGACCGTCCAACCGATACTACCTGGCCCCTACAGATCATCTATTCCTATAGTATTCATGGTGAGGGGACAGAGATGAGACTGGCCATCCTTTAACTGAGGCTGAACAAGTTTACAAAAAAAATGTAAAATAATGATTTTAAAAATGCAGAACAGAGGTAAATGTGTCTGGATTATGAGCATAAAAGGAAGATAATCTATTATAATACTCCCGCTCATCTGCTCAAAAGCAATCTTAAATCTATATTCAAACAGGGGTGTTAGGTTATTGGCTGAACCTCCCACTTCATAGACGGTCAAACGGTTTCAGTGGGCAATCTCATTTCTTTTAACCCACTTTCTTCATGACCCAATTCATTATTACAACACATTCAAAATATCACCCAGCTAGTCAGTGGTTCAAAAGGCTTGGGCCACTGTGTCTCATTGTAAACTCTCCATGGATGACTACCAGTAAGGATATAGAAAGCAACATATGCAAGGTTAAATTGTGTTACATTCCCATCTTGAATTCTCCTTGTACTATGATCACATTCAATGTGTGCGACTCATCAACTGATTTTGACTCTGCTTTCTTGTACAGGAAGGCAGCAGGCATCACAGCTCAGACTGCTTAATTACACCTACAAAAAACAAATAATTAGGTGTAAGAAAAAAATCTGAAGGTTAAAGTATCCAGCGATACTTCTTGTAAGTTAAAACTATGGACTCCTTCCTGATAGCTTCTAGAAAAACTCCTGTGCGTTCTGACGAAGGCTCCTTGCCTCATTGCATTTCCGTGCAGGGCTATGGTGACGTCTCAAGCCACTTCTTGGTGCAGTTCCGAGAAGCACTACAGATTATTCTGAATGCTTGCACTGGAGACGCCATTAATTACAACGCGTTTCTCCAGCATCACCAAGTCTTTGTGCGTGTTTGCCAAAAGGACAGAAGTCCTTAATAATGGAAACGGCCATTGCTCGGTGGTATAACACATGGCTCAGACTCTGTTATATTGTATATTCTGCTCCAGTGTCTATCTATAATATTGAGGGGCACGTTCTTAAACAGTAAAACATGTGCTCCCGCATAAAACCATTATTACATTGTATCTAAATCCCGGCATTCCATGTTTCATCTCAGTATTGTATTACTCGAGCACATCCTGCTAGGTATCTACATTTCAGGTGCTCTGAGTATTGTCTGCATCTGCACGCTCCATCTTAAGGGAATATGCATCTGGAATTCTCCAAGGTATACAAGACAGTCCAATCCCTTCCAAGGTGGTGGCCGCCATTACAACATGATGTAAAACCTCACACGGAATAGATCAAGTCAGATGTTGGTACAAATATCTCTTCCTCCATCTAACTGGGGTTTTCAGCCGAGATTCCATTGGCACTTATGCAAACTGGTGCATTGAGGCAATTTAAAGAGAATGAAGAGTTAAAATAACTTCAAAAGATATTAAAATACATACTTACAGAGTGTGATTCGTGTAGTATTTTAAAACGGTTTTGACTTTCTTTATATCGGGAGTGTCATTTCTTTTTTTATCGGTTAAGATGGGTAGCAAATACAAAGCATATGTAGTTTAAGCCAGTACAACATACAGTGTCTGCCAATTGGAATATTCATTTAAGCCCATGGACTCTGTCTCGAGGTGAAAAATTCACAATTGTTCCCTCTTGAACAGAAATACCCCCAATGTTCCCACCACGCTTCGGAATCTTGATTTTCTCCAGCACAGTCTATGCAAAGTCTGAATGGGTGTGTTTGTGGGATGAAGTGTTACACCATGGCTGTTCTCCGTTTTTCCATGCAGATACATGACATGTGTTCCCCAATCCGGATCTTGACAGGATGGGTGGTCATTCCCATGTATCTGAGGCCACATGGGCATGTAATAAGATAGATGACGTCACTAGTATTGCGATTTGTGAATGGCCTTTGTGACCCCGAGAAATGCCAACTTATGTCGACAGATGTGCTCTGATGAGTTTGGGGGCATACGACACAGTGCCCACATGGGGCATGTCCCGTGGGTCCAGGGTTGTTTCACTGCGTTTTGAGTATCACTGTCTCTATGTATCTCGGTAGTGACAAGTGAGTCTCTGAGATTCAGACTGCATTTCATTGCAACTCTTGGAATAAGAATGGTATCAGCTCCTATATTGAGGATCACCCAAAGCTTTCAATGTGTAACCACATTCACTGTGCGACTCACCGACTGATTTTGGCTCTGAAATGCATGAGATACCGCAAAAACAAGATTCACTACAAAACCAACTAGTTCTGGCAAATTACAAGAAAAGTTTGGAGGAGCTTGAGGCAGCAATGAAAGATTTTAAGGAGTTAAATTTGAGCAAAAAAATAACAAAATTAAAAAAGACATTGCTGCCTGTAGACATGAAAGAACATATCCATATACCTCCAATTCTTATTATGATGAAGAGACCAATGTAGCAACTGTCAATAATGATTTTAGCCAGAATCAGTGTTTCAATAACCCCACTCCCCCCGACCAGACAATTTAAGTTTCTCTAGCTCAAGGTCAGATGATAGATGACATGGGAATTCAGCTATGGGAGCGTCAGACCAACATCAGCCTGAGAGAACTGTTAACTTCAGGACAGAAATATGGCCAATGACAATAGACATCCTGCCGCTTTTTTACAACAGTGACGCAGAGGCAGGGCGAGAGAGAGAGAGGGAGCTGGCAAGAGAGATGGTAAAAACAGCTGCAATGGTCACCTGCAGCAGGGGATGTAGATGGAACCAGCCACAGAAGCCTTACACCATACGGAACCTCAAGATTTACTACCACCTCAAGAACAAGTAAGACTTCCATTACTTCCTGAATCCCTTATCCCAACCTTCCCCCAACTAATTTTGAATCAAGCCCAAATTCAAGTGCTGGAGAAGGGCCTATCATTATTCCCCACAGCCCAACAGGATCTTTTCCAGACCAGGATTGATAACAACCAACCATTCGAAAGATAAGCCTTAAACAATTATTGGATGAAACAGAGCTCGAAGAAAGAGTGGGTGCCACAGATGTGCATAATACATCTACTGTCTATCCTCCACCATCAGGAATTAGTGCTGAATCAATTACTTTAGAAAAAAAGTTCTCTTTAAAAAACTCGACGACTTGGAATGTAGCCAGCAGCAGGGATTCTGTGACTTTACTAGCAGAGATGAAATTGCATTACAATCCTTGATTAATGATGAAACTATCACAATAAACCCACCGGACAAAGGGGGAGCCACAGTTATCATGGACAATGAATACTATTGCAATTAAGGGAGTGACACGCCAAATGTAATCCGTAAGGAAACAGTGAATTCAAAAGCAACAGTGTTTTTGTCTTAGTGCCAATAGCACTCTTCGCAGTCCGTGGCACTTCATGCCATCCTGGGTATTTTTGGCTTGGGGGAGTGCCATACCAAATGAATCCGAAGAAAACAGTGAATCCAAGAACAACAGTGTTCTCTTCACAATGCTAACAGCACTCTTCCTTTCTCTTTTTTCCATACATCAGGGTTGGAGTTTGGCTGCTTTATCTTTCTTTAGGGGCTGTCCTTGATGATTTTCTGACTGCACTTCTCACAGTCCATATGGGAGAACTGGTTCCTTGTCACCTATTTTGCCCCATGTCTAGTTCAGTATGCATTACCCTTATATTAGTATTGATCTACAGTGCTGCTGATGGGACTGTTGGCCTCATTACGTGTTTGGTGGAGTGGGGAAATTGGCAGTAGAGTGGCGGTAATTCTGCTACTGTTACTTTACTGCCACATTCCCACACAAATGAATTCCTAAATTGGAGGTTAAGTGGAGGATTCAACACCAGCAAAAAGCTAAAGGTAGACCCTCCACTTTCCATCCAATAATGGGTGAATTTACTTTGCCGAATTATCGCCCATGGTTTAAATCCCCATAGCGTTGCATGGAAACCAAAAATGTTGATTTACACCACAGTACCAACAATCGATATCCAGCGGTCACAGGCCCGAGCGGTGGTAACTGTAAATTAATTTGACAGTAAATCAGAGAATTTACCTCCATTTTACTGCTAAAGTCGTAATGAGGCCCTATGACTTTGTACTTGATTATCTAAAACATTTAATTTTTCTTGTTATGTAAATGGTTTTGCCATAGGTTCTTGGATCTTGTTCGGTTTTATCCCAAAAAAGACTGTTGGCTGTTGTGTCAGAAGTGGCTGAGTGCTCGTTCTGCTCGTTCTGCTGTTCATTCTTAGTGCGGCTTGACACATTCACATACACGTACTCGTACGTTGTGGGTCCGCTTCTTCAGCATTCAAGCTAGAATTATTGGCATACTAGCTGCTGCTGCTGCTGGTACGGAGTAACAGTGACTCTGCTGTGTGCTGCTTGCTCTGTTGATTTTCCAGGCATTGCTAGTTACTGGTGCTGTTGGTACCCTGGTCCTCTGGTACAGGCGGTGCTGCTGTCGGTGGCTGGCCTGCTGGTACAGGCTATGGAGAGTGTGCTGGTGTGTTGGAGGCAGTGTCACGGTGCCAGTATTTAGCACACCACCAGAGGGTATGCGGAGCTGTGCGCTCAGATAGTGGGCACTTTGCTGGAAGCTCTGAAGATCCATATTTCAGTGTTTTTTCAGACTACTTTAGTGTTAAAGGCACGGCCTGACCCCTTTTTCTCTTTCTTTTTGTTTCTTTCTACGCCTGTGTCAGGCTTGCCCTTGAGACCAGGCATATGCTAAGTTTTATATAGCTTTAACTATTGGTGGGCGCAGAAATCTTCCTCTGTGCTGGTCCTTTTCTGAGCAGTTCAGCTAGGAAGCTGATTCCAAAGCAAATTGTACATTATAGTGAGTGTGGCACCAAACTCCCATTGAGGGGAGTAGCCAGTGAGCTACTTCTGACTTGGCTCTATGTGGAGATGGGGCTGGTGAGGCGACTCTGTGGAAGCTGAAGTTTCCCCCTCCTTATTGCACCCCCTCTTTGCTCTCCCCCTCATTTTTCCACCCTGATACTTCACTGACCAAACTATTGTGCGTGTGAGTGGAGAGATGATGCACCACTGTTATGCCCTCTGTAGTGGACTCATGGGCACACAGGGCCCTATTAAATGGCCGAGGAGTGGCAGCAGATGACAGGCAGCTGGCAAAGAAATTCTGCACTCATAAAGGTGCAAAAAGAGGGTTATGACTAATATCATGAATCCAGCAATACAACTGAAAATTATGGGGTTCCTTTTGAATCCTGGGCCCTGCAACATGACTGATAAAAATGATCCTACAAGGTCTAAAACAGTGCATAGATCCAGTACGATGGATCATAATGACACACAGCATGCCTTCTCTATTGACAATGATGGTTCACTGCTAAACTTGGTAATGACATTAAGCAGAGGTCTTTGGGCCATGGTTCGTTCCAGCTGGTGGAAATACTGGGCCAAAACTATGATGATACTTTGGAGACTAACTTAGCTGCCACGCCGGATTTGGAGGCGCTACTACTGTCAAGCTCTGTGATTTTGAATGAAGGTACGACCTCTACCGAATCAAGAGTACACTCAACAGTGGAGGGCTAGGAAATGGAAGATGGTGGTACCTTGCATAAGGATAACATTAACATGATCTTGACAAAAATTGAGGCTCACCTTACTTATTGCTCCAGACTTACAATGGAACAAGAGAGGAAGGCATTGGTGGCTAAGATTGTGGATTTAATATTAAACAATAGTGCACATCTAATGGTGAATCAGGAGAGCACCCCCGTCCCAGGGGTTGTTGTACCTCACAAGGAATGGACGAACACATACAGGAATAAACAAGGAGATTGTATGTCTGGAGGTGGAGGTTGACCAGGGCACCTCAAGGGTGAAGTTGGTTCTAACCCCGGCCTTAAGGAATGATTCACTTGCCCTTATGTCAGCAACAGAGCAAGATGCTATTGATGTTCTATCTAATGAGATCTCCATGCTGAGAGATCCAGAGGCCTCAAAGAAATTGAGGAGACACCCGTCAGCCAGGAAAACAGCTCACCGGCATAGATGTCTAGAGCTTACTAATGGAAACATTGCAGAATTGGATTCTGGCTGTCCAGGAACGGTGGTCTTGGCACCTAAAGGCAGAGGAGCAGCGGTAATTTGAGTCATGGGTAATGGAACCTATAGACAAGAAGAATTAAGGGGCCCACTTGACAACTGGATCATCCCACTAGAGGACAAGAACAAGGGAGGTTGAAATGTACCCAAAAGTAGGCAGAAACAAGGGGAGTCAATTCACATGGATCATAACTTAAACAAACAGGCAAACATTTGCCCAAAAACTAAAAGTAGTAACTCACTGAGGGGCTACAATGCAAATGACAACCCAATAGGACCTGAGAAAGGTGAACCAGCAACCCATGATCTTAGCCTATTCAGAATGTTGGGGAACTTAGCAAAAGTGAAAGAGATGGACCCATGGGTGTGAAGTGGGAAAATGGAAAAACAGACTCCCCTCTTTCCCCTCTCGCGCCTGGCCTAAAGGTTCACGGCCCAAGCACCCGCCACGAGAAGAGTTTGCCCATCTACCAGACGACCAGATACCCTGGTACAGGAACATACAGATGTGTCCACCTGCCTGCCCAGCAGCCCGCCCTGCCCATGCGGATGCCTGCGGCATGGATCAACTGGACTAAAACTTTACGTCGTTAGAGATGCCATGACGACCTAGCCAACGGATAGCACACCTGTGCCAACATACACACTGGACACTCCCGCACCAATCTACATGAAGAATATACTCAGTGCTATGACGTAGGCGACAGACATACTCACGGACGTGCATCTTTATTATTTTCCATATAGGCTTTCAGAAATACAGAAACGCAAGACGCATCATGAACTCATCTAAAGAGCTTGCTTACGCTTCTCCTACACTTAGGTGCCGCAATGAGAATTATAACAAAGACACGATACTGGCCATAAGACAATATGAGACTATAACCTAAAGTGCCTGTGCATGAGACGGTTCCACCTATATACTAGGCCTGAGTAGGCCGCAAGCAAGAGCTCTCGTGGACGATTAACAGAACAAGAGTCAGGTTGCTGATCCTGCAGAATGAGCCTGGGGAAAGCAGACAGCCAAGGTCGTAATGTTGCAAACCCACATTCCAAAAGCAGACCATCAAGGGCACGATGTTGCAACCTCGCACGCCGCGCGCCAACATCAAAGTCGCACCTGCAATTAAACCAGGCACCCAGTGGAAAAACAATATTAATTGTGCAGAATTCTGCCTCAAACACGGTCCCATCCCACGTGACCAAGCCGAACCTGACGAGATGCCAAGCCCGGGAGGAAGGAGGCGTCTGGATCCCTCGTTACAAGGCACAGGCAGATACACTTGAAAGGATCAATGGACATCTGCAACGATGGGAGTAGTCGGCCGTCTAGCTCATGAATAAGTCTTCACATTGTCTGCATGTACCAATAGTGAAACATTGTTGCAAATTGCAGGTACACCGAGAGCTGGGAACAGCGATGGTCCCAGGCTGGGAAGCTCACGGGCGCACCAATCAGAACATGGGGCTCTTATCACTGACGCCATTAACAGCAACCAACCATTAGGAGTCTTCATGTAACAATTCTCATGTATCTAATTGTAGGGACAACCCAGATATATCACCTGACTAACCCTCAGCCACTCATATTATTCTCTATACGTATGCTATACTAACTCTACCACTCGAGCATCCAATTAAGAGTGGCGATAGGTTTTTTTGTTAATTTTCTAAAGTGACGCAGGTAGCACGTCATACTACAGTAAAAAGGGCCTGCGAGCCCACGATTGTGTGTGTGTCAGGTCAGACGCTTATGATCCTTGACCCATCCCTGCCGTTTGTGTTTAATAAACAGCAGAGTCACATTGCTTCTTGTGTGTGTCTCATACTCTATCTGTTTTGGGATAAACGGGAGGAGTTGGGGCCTCCCTGCCCGGAGGTCTGCGGACGGCCTGGCCGACCCCGGCAGAATTTCCCCCCGACAAGTTGGAGGCACTGCTGAGATCTGTTTAAGATCGGCATTTTTTACTTTTACTTTTTCCAGGCACTCCAGTTGCGAGAAGGCCCGGCGGCACGGCCCCCTCTGCCGTTGCCCCCTTCTGAGGACTACAGGACCATCGCGGAACTGCGAGAAGACCGGACAGCGCAATCCGAATATTGGCCCTCGGGAGCCGGTTGAGAAGTATCCCGCCCGCGGTTGGCGAGTGTCCAGACGTGGTCCAGACGAGGGGAGGTGGCGAGCCGCTTGGAGGGGTGCACGCAGTCGAGCGGCCCTGCATCAGGAGAACTTGGTGAGCATGCCACGCACAACAAACAATGTGAAATTGTGAGGGAGGGGGGAAGAATTGAATACGGGAGGCGGGAGGTGTTCAACAGGTGAATGGCGAAGGTTTGATAGTTTAGTGTTAGATATAGAATGAATGATAGTTGAACAAGCGCGAGAGCAGTTGGCAACGTAACACGAGAGAAGGGGGCGGAGCACGAAAACATCACGTGCGGCCGCTCGTAGAAACTGATTGGCCTAGGCCGCGACTACGTGTAAGGGGGTGTGTGTGTGTGGTTTCCTACGATTTGGCATTTATTGATCAATGAGTAGATGAGGATCCCTATTGTTCGAGCAAGACACTCGATAGGTAGATGACGTTTCCCTGTAGGCGGCAGCTAGTTAAGTTGCCTAAATACGGAAGATAATTGGCTGGTTAAGCCCTCCTGTCGAGGGGCGTATCACACGCGAGGCGACGCAGCGTGCGCAGTCCGATTATAGTGTTGATTTGGTTACCTTGTTCCAGGAGTGACGGGAAGACAGCTGTGGGGTTAACGGGGGTAGATTGCAGGTGCATTTTGGTTTTAAAAAGTATATGAAGAACTTACCAGTAGCTCTACGTGATCGGTGACGTCACCAGTAGGGTTTTCATAGGATATCGCAAACACGAGGCATCCTCGTTGTGAGAGTGTTGAGGAAGAGAACGGTGGTAAGGGAGTAGACACGGAGATAAACGGTAAAACGAGTTGATCGAGAAAAGGCGAAACGGGGAACGTGGCTGCGCACGGAGAACGCCGGCCACGACAAGTGTAGAAGGGGGAGGAGCATGTGAAAACAGGACGACTGTATAAGAACGTAATAAGGGGTACGCAGCCGCAGGGGGCTACGTGCGCCTCGGCCGCAGGGGGCCGTAAGGGTGTTGTATAAAGGAAGAAGGGCAGAGGAAAATGTACAAATGTGACATACTATATTTTTATAATTTCCCTTAAGCAGACTATCGTAAGTCCCCAAACTTACGGGGCCAGGTAACGATATAAGGTTGTATATTGTAAACTACTAGTGGGATAAACTGACACCAGATTAAGGGAGGGTAGCGAGTGGAGCGCTACTATGTCATACGGAACAGGATCAGGAGGGTGGGGGAACACCCTCACTACGCCACTACAATACATATGCACAACACTGCCACCCCATAGGGAGAAACTGATTAGGTATAGCATAGAATGGACCCAGGGGACGGATAACAAAATGCTAACACCGTGGCCGCCTAACGGTAGCTTCGATCCATATGCCCAACATTCACTATTAAATCATCTGCACAATACATATAAAGGGAAGAAGTTGGCAAACCACATGGAGGTGTTTAACTTATGGAGGATGTTCCAGGGGTCCCGACCAGGACCAAATGGAATATTCACTATGGGGGAAATACCAAAAGAAACAGAGATTAAGGTGGAAGAAGAGAATGGGAAACAGGGGTATGAGGACCCAAAGAACACGGGGAACAGAGGTGAGGGAGGAGAAAAGAATAATAAAGAAGATGAAATAAAAAAGGAACCGAGCAATGATATACCCATAGGAGCGGGAGTAAAAACAGAGGGAGGGGGGTTGTACCCTTTAAGAGATTGGGAGAAATAGAAAGAGGACAGTTAAGGGCGGCTGAGGGATACTCGAACCCGGCATACAGCCCTCCACCATATGTGGCTCATAGGAAAATGCCAGCAGGGGAAGGGAGGACTGGAGAAGACCAGTCTGTGGAGATAGGAAATGATGAATGGGTAGCTGCACAGATATTATTAAAATTACGAGGTTCATTAACGGGAGAAGAGAGGGAGGTAGTGAAGAAAACAGACGAAGATAATACCAGGGAGAGTGAATTGAGGGAGGAAGAGCTGTTAAGACAAACAGAAGAGATTTTGGAGGAACGATTAGCAAAACTAAGGGATGAACAGAATGAATTGACCAAGCAGCTTGAGAGGGAAGAGAGAGAGAGAGCGAGGAAAAGGAGAGAAGGTAAGAACGAAGTGGAAAAAATAAGGGAACGAACTGAGGAGCAAAGGAGAGAAGCTGACAGGGTAAAAGCAGCAGCAGAAAGGGTATCAAGAGTAGTACTGCGGGAAAAGAAAAGGGAAGAAGAAGAAAAAGAAAAAGAAATGGCAATATGGAGGAAGAAGTTACTATCAGAATCAACTAAGAAACACGAAGAAGAGTGGGTGATGGAGAGTATAGTAGAAAAAGAAAGGGCGAAATGGGAGAGGGAGAAAGAGGATGAGAGAATATTAGAACAGATGAGAAGTGAAATGATGGAGGAATTGAAAAGGAAGAGGGAGGAGAATAATAAGGAGATGGAGGAAAGGTATGAAGGAGAAAGAGGAGATAGGGGAAGAGAGAGTGGAAGATGGTGGAATATATATCATGACACAGAAGTAGCAACAACATCAGCACAAAGGGGAGCGGTGGACAAAAGAGAAAGAGGAGAATTGGACCTAATAGATTTACAAACAGTAACGATCAGGGGGAAAAAGACCGAGTGGGGGGTGCCGTTTATAAATAGCTTTTGTAGTGAGGAAGAGAGAGTGGAAAGTGACGGGAGGAAGAGTGAAAGGGAAAGCTTAGATAAACTATACATCACCCGGACCAATATGGACTCACCATGGATCAGTAGGAGAAAGGATGAGATGGAGAGAAGTGAGGGGGGAAAGACAGGAGTAGAGGAAAGACGGGCAAATGAGGACGCAACATCCCCATCCCCATCATCCCCTGAGCCCCCATCCCCATCATCCCCATCACGCCCTCCCCTATCGCACCCTACAGGATCAACCACCTCACGTTAATTCCGTAAAATAAAACTAGCCCCCTTCACAGACGAACTGACACCCTATACATGGCGGCTTAGAGACCTCCCTAGTCGCAGGCAGGCAAGAGGTGTACACATGCCCACATTAAATACAGAGGAAGATGGAAGAAGGGGAAAAGATGGAGAAGAAAGGGGTATGAGCAGGGGAAATAAAAACGAAAGTGAAAAAGCAGAAGAAAGAGAAGTGGAGGAAGGGTGTGAGGACTCAATATTATGGAACACAAAGGGTGAAACGGAACATAATTTGATGCCACTGTTGGAGAGAGGTGGGGTTAGACCACAGTATGTTCCTTGGAAGCATACCGATAAAGAATATATCAAATGTAGGCTCCCATCATTAAGTGGAGGTGCGGGTAAATGGATATATGAAATGGAAAAACACACCGCAGGACAGAAGCTAGCAGTAGGAGATGTAAAGGGCCTTTTAATATCGATATTAGGGGATAGAGCGGATGACATATGGAAAAGAGCGGGATTTCATGGGGTAACAATAACAAATACATCGCACGACGGGGCACCGTTTGCAAACTGCAGACATGCACTATGGCAGGCATTGAGGGTACAGTACCCAGACACCTCAGATATAGGAGCAATTACATCTCGCAAAATGCATGAGAACGAAGATCCTGTTGATTATATTCAGGAAATCCAAGAGAAGTGGCGCATGGAAACTAGAGAACAATGGGAGAAAACACCAGCAATATTTTACCATATACTGGTACAAGGGCTCCCGGAAGGAGTTCAGAAACAACTAAAGAAAGTAGTGGGAATGGAAGCAAAACCATGGCCCGAAATACAACTGACTATAGTGCATCATTGTAGGACGTGGCAAGGAAAAATGAAACAAAAGGAAGAGGACAGGAAAACGGAAGAGGCTAAACTAGTACGGAAAAAGCTTACTAAGTACACAATGGAAGGGGCACTAATAACTACACCTCCAACAATGACCCAAAGCCCCACACAAGTAGTGGCTGCACAAGAGTCCTCACAAATACCACCTTCACAGATTACAACACAACAGGTGCCGCCACTCCAACCATACACGCCCAACTTGGGAGGAGGATACCCAATGCAAGGAGCTGGATATTACAATTATAACAGGGGGAGAGGAGGACTTATGAGGGGGAGAGGGTACGGGTATGGTACTCAACCGCAGGTGGGAGGATTTAGAAATTCCTATCCCACAGGGCAACCAGTATACCAGGACAACACCAGGAGCTTTCCATGGCAGAATAGGGAACCACCGGTGTGTTGGAGCTGTGGACTATTGGGGCACATGTCACGCACGTGTAGAGTTAGACCAGGAACATCATCATGGAATAGTGAGGGACAACCACGGCCCGCACAAGTACAGCAAGGCATACCACAACAGCAAATGTTGCCACAAGGAAATGAACAACAACAACAATTAACACAACAACAGCCCCAACCATTGCCACAACAACAGGTAGCGATCACACAACAACCGCAAATACCACAAACGCAATTGGGTAGGGTAACGGTTTTGGGACACAACCCTTATACCGGGAATGGCCAGTCGTTGTACCCCCAATAGGACAGCCCACAGACAGCCTTGGTGTGTCCCATCCTGTCAGTAACACCTAATAGTGCGGAGGAACCACGCATAGAGGTAACGATAGGTGACAAAAAATTATCATTCCTTGTTGACACCGGGGCGACCCGGTCTTGCATAAGGGAAGGTAAATTTAAGATGTCAGGTGAGACCATGAACACCCAAGGATTTTCTGGGGCTAGAGGGTTGGTTCCCTTTACTGATAACATTCCCTTATCTATTGGAGATTACGATCTGTCAGCTCCGCTTTTATATTATAGTGCTTCACCAGTAAATATACTGGGGAGAGATATAATGAACAGGTTGAATATGACGATCTCCTTTACTAAGGACGGCATAATTTGCTCTACTCCAGGGATTAACATGCTCACAGCACGGCAAATTATGCAGGCATACTGTGGACAGACAGCGATTAGGGCGGAGCCAGTAGATGGTGAACTGTTCCAGTATGGAACAGACATGGCAATTGCATGGATGCCAGGGATAGAAGGGAAAATATGGAGAAGGCCAGCAGCCTATCAGTTTAGACCAGAAACACCTGTTAATGAACCAGAAGGGAAGGTGGTTTCAATGGATATTGAGAGCATTATTGCAACAGCTGATTATATTGCTGTACATGCCCAAGACAAAGAAGGAAGAGCGTGGAGGGCAGTGATAGCATTAGCAGAAGGATGTAGGCTCACCCAGGTGTCAGATGAAGAGCTGTTTTCAGATGAAAAAGAGGAAGGTGAAATGGTGTTTATGATGAGTGTGGAAATATGGCTAAGAGTGGCCTACAAACAAGTAGCACAGAAAATTGCAATGGCACTTGAGGCACCCACATGCACCCCGGTCCCTTTCTTTAAGGACGATATGTCAAAGGTACCCAAATCATTGTGGACTACTGGCCCCTATGACGTGGGCTGCATAAAAAGTAAAGGGGGAGTAAAAATAAAATTGAAAAAAGGTGCAATACTCCCCAGAGTAAAACAGTACCCACTATCAAGGGAGGCAGATGAGGGCATATATGAAACCATAACGGCCCTTATAAATAATGGTATATAGGTCCCCTCGGAATCACCATGTAATACGGCTGTGTACCCTGTGCGCAAGGCTAAAGGAGGGTCTTGGCGCTTTATACAGGACCTCAGGCCCTTGAACAACATAGTAGAAGCAGAATATCCCGTAGCTGCAAACCCTGCCACAATATTGTGTGGCATTCCAGCAGAAGCATCACGATTTACAGTGATCAATCTTAAAAATGCTTTTTTCTCAATACCATTACACCCAGACTCACAAGATCTGACGAGCTTCACTTACAGAAACGCTAAGTGGAAGCACACCAGACTACCACAAGGGTATTGTGAATCACCTTCAATTTTCAACAGAGTGATACAGATGGATTTGGGTAACATTGAAGTAGAAAGCACGGTGTTGCAGTACGTGGATGACATAATAATTTGCAGTAAAAACAAAAAAACATGCAGAGAGGACTCATTAAAGATGTTGACAATATTGGCTGACAAAGGTTACAAGGTAGACATGGAAAAGATACAGTACTGTCAGGAACAGGTACTTTACATTGGTCAGCTTATATCCCAACATGGAAGAAAGATCGCACCACAAAGAGCATAAGCTATTTCGGCCACTCCAATGCCACAAACTGTAAGGGAACTGCAGCAGTTCCTGGGGCTCTGCAACTACTGTAGAGCTTGGGTATTTGATTACAGTTCATATATAGGGCCCCTGCTTGAGGCGTTACGGGAAGCTAATAAAGGGGAGAACAAATTGGGGTGGACGAGGGAAATGAAAGAAGCTTTTGATGAATTAAAAGATGCGATATCAACTGCTCCGGTGCTGGCATTCCCAGACTATGAGCAGCGATTTTTTATATTTTCACATTGCGACTCAGCAGTAATGAAAGCCGTGTTGGCTCAAAAAACAAGCATGGGCTACAAACCAGTAGCATTTTACAGTGGCCACTTAGATCCTGTAATGTTAGGACACTTCCCCTGCGAACAAGGTCTCGCCGCAGCCGCTTTTGCGGTGGAGAAAGCATCAACAATAACCATGGGGTGCCCGACTACACTATTTGTGGAACATGCACTTTTTGCAATATTGAATAAACCTAAATCCACCCTAACCACGCAAAGGGCATCAGGTTATGAGATCATTCTATCCAGAGCTGAACTATCAATTGTTAGATGTAGCACGGTCAACCCTGCAAGGTTCCTAGCAGAAGTAATTGAGGAGGGAGACTATGCCCATGACTGTACTGAAACAACTGATATGTACTCATGTACTAGAAAAGTTGAGGAAAACGCACTAGAGGGGGGTGAGCTGTTATTTATTGATGGGTCATCAACCATCGATCAAGGGGATGGTGTGAGGAGGACTGGGGCAGCAGTGGTGAAAATGATGGAGGTACCGGTGTGTGTGGCAGTGAAATGTGTACAATTACCACAGCATTACTCCGCTCAAGCAGCTGAACTGGTCGCACTGATCTTGGCGTTGAAGGAAAGCTTTGACAAACGAGTGACTATATATTCCGACAGCGCATATGTTACATCAACTGTCCACTCAGGGTTGTCGAAATGGAGAAGAAGAGGGTTTAGGAGAGCTGATGGCACCCCAGTGCAACATGCTCTCTTATTGGCTGAACTGATTGAAGTAATAAATGACCCCCAGGAACTAGCTTTAGTAAAATGCACCGCACACACCAATGGTGAAGACCACGTCTCAAAAGGGAATGCAGCAGCAGACGCACATGCGAAGTATGCTGCATACTTTGGTGAGATATGAAACCCCCCAGAGTCACAGAGAGGGAGAGGGAGGGGAATAGCAAAAGAGATGTTGTTAAAAGAAGGGTATACCCATCTCCCAGCCACGCAGATTATGGAGCTACAAGCGGCTGCACCAATGGCCGAAAAGGAAATATGGGTAAAAAGAGGATGTACAATGTCCCCAACTGACGCACTATGGCGCCAGGGTGGCACTGGAAAGGTTTTAATACCATTGGCACTTTTGAACACTGCCCTGAGCCAACTACATCATCCAGCCCACACAGGCAAGGAAGTAATTGCAGCACGAATTAGGGAAGACTGGTTCTGCCCCGAGTTAAATTTGTATGTGTCGAATTTTATCAGTAACTGTATCACATGTCAACAGTTTACGGCCGGCCACACTCTAAAGGTGATAAGAGGTACTATACCCCGGCCAGAGGGACCTTTCCGGCATCTCCACATTGACTATGTTGATATGATCAATATATGTCAAGGAAATAGGTATATGATTGTAATAGTATGCCCATTCTCTAGGTGGATTGAGGCAGGGCCCTGTTCACACCCAGATGCATTTAGAGCAGCCAAGTTCTTAGTGAGGGAGGTCTTCCCCAGGTGGGGAGTGTGCGAGGTGTTAATGTCAGACAACGGCCCACATTTTGCAAACGAGATGTTTCAGCACATCACATCGCTGCTGAACATTAAACATACATTTGCATGTGCATACCACCCACAGGCCAACGGTGTATGTGAACGCCTAAATGGCCTATTAAAGGAGGCAATTGCAAAGATACAGCAAACAACAAAGAAGAGTTGGTTATATTGTCTTCCCTTAGCATTATTTGAGCTGAGGAATAGGCCAGGGTCCGACCACCACCTCACTCCCCATGAGGTGGTTACCGGACGTCAAATGCGCCTTCCCCTAACGCCAACGTCAAGAGCATTTAGCAACCATGAAAGTACTGCAAGTGTTCTGGGTGATGAAATGTACCAATATGTGTCTTCTTTGATTACTAGTGTAGTGTTTGTGTCTCAACAGCTCGAGCGCACACAGGGCGGGTCTAATAGAAGCCAACAAGAAGACACGGATAAAGAACTGGAAAAGGAAGTACTGTGTAAGATTGCTAAAGGTGACCACGTACTACTTCGCAACTTCAATAGGAGATGGAATGACCCACGCTTTACGGGTCCCCATCTGGTAGAGGAGGTATCAACAAGAGCAGTAAAGTTACAGGACAAGCGTGCCTGGAACCACCTACACGACGTAAAGATCTACGGACAACAGACCCGCCCCAGCGCCACCGACAGGTCCATTGAGAGAACAGCAACAACATCGACAACAGGAGAAGGAGGTTCCACCACAGCCAGCGGCTCAAGTATTCCCATACCCTGTCACTCCCCAGACTCCCCAGAGACAATAACTGAAGAAGAAAGGGGTGATCCCCATCCAGCCAACCCCATGATCACACGCTCAAGGAGTAAAACAACGCCCACCGGTTGAACACAAACACCCCCTGCCCACCATCCACTGACCCCTGTACCAATTACAGTAGTAACTGTACTAAAGGACATTGCCTCGCACAAATACACATGTAAACACGTGAATGCTCTTTTCTTTTCTCTCGCACACGCAGGAACCGCGTATTATTGTATTGCTAAGAAGTAGATAATTAACAAATTCACTGCCCAGGAGTAGATGGTACCCTCAGACGATAACTACCCAGAAGAATTGTCACACCAATTTGTATATGAAATAAAAAGGCCAACGTACCTGAAAAGGAAAAGGGTACGGGTTTACTACACAGCGTTCCTTTTGGCCATAGAATATTCAATGCCCCACCTCCACCCGTACTTACCTGCCCTAAGAGATAGATCGCTCCGAGTAGCGTGGGAACAGCTCTTCGCCTGGGCACTGAATGACTATTTGATAGGGAGAGCTTAACAACTAACATTAACCAGCATATTAAGAATTTTCAGGCGGGCAACTCTAACATCACAAGAATTAGCTGCCGGACTGCAGCAAGGTAAGAGCAAAATGCCGGTGAAATTAGCATATGTAATAAAAGTAATAGGGATTTTGATAATCACCGGGTTCGTAGCTGCCTCTGTATGGCAGTAAAGCTATGCTACCAATATTATTGCTGTACCCAAACCTAACACACCCCCATCCCCAGCTCCAACAGGTGTTACGTCAGGTGATATTAGCAAAATTGCGCACAAGCAGAATAGAGTACAACGCAGCACATACTCAGATAATAAAGGTATTGACAATTATATACAAGATTCGGCACATGTCTCAAACAACATATGGTATCAACACATGACCCGCATTGGTAAGCAGACAACAGAAGATAGCTGCTACGTTTGCTCACTAATATCATACGCCATGAGCGCTTCTCGAACATTTGTTGCCACAGAAATAGACGAAAAAACGGCACGGTGCATAATATACTTGGCACTGTTCCAGACGAAAGGAAGATTTCAAGGAACAGTGGTGCATATGACGTGGAAAACACGAGACTCATACCCATACGAAAACAACTTCCTCAAGACTTATTTGAGTTACCACAAGAGCAGTTTACATGCTGAGGCATTTAGATACATAACAAGTGGTCCTGCAAAAGGAGAAACAAAGAAAGTAGCACTGCAGTTCTTATCATGTGATTGGTACACCACTGAAGTTCCTGGTAAATTAGGATGTTGGGAGAGGCCACTGGTGACAATAACGGGGAAAGTATACTTGGACAACAAATGGGAGATAGGAGTGGTTGGCAGCAACATGGTAACAAAAGAAACTATTTCAACTATCGATGCGCACAATCACAGATGTTGGACAACTTGGATCAAATACGTGCCCATGCTCACATGGATAGAAACGGATGAAGACCCGATAACAATACTGCCGTTGACTGCGCCTAAAGTATGCTACCAACATAAAGGAGAGGTGGACGTAGGATATAACACCAATTGTGGAAGCGTGGTGGAGTTACCTGAGGGGGGAGCAGGAACAGCAGTGATAATGGACCATTACTGGGCCTGTGGAGAAAAGGCATATCACACGCTGCCCCCTCTGTGGAATGGTGTATGCACGATGGTGCACGTCAATGTACCATCGCTAGTGGTACCCCAGAAGCATGTGAATGTGGCAAACGTTCCCAAAATGGATGAAGGGGACAAGAGAAATAAGAGATCTGCACCGCCTCAGGGGGAGCCAGGGAACAGGACCAATGGCAATGAAACTGTCCTAAACAGACGGAAAAGACAAGGGGAACCTCTGACAGGAAATTACCTGTGGGGAAGGTCGGAAACGGCACTCACTTCGATTCCGCCAGAACACAGACTATTCAGCAGAGCAGCAATGTTCTTCTCCTCAATAATACATCCAGGATTTCAGGCTTACGCGAACGCAAAATGGCTCCAGATAACTAGATGGGAACTCATGATGACCATCAATTCTACAGTAAACGGATTCAACGCAATAAAAGAAGAGCTGCGAGCAATAAGAATGGTAGCACTGCAGAACAGATATGTATTGGACCTCCTCACTGCCATGGAAGGAGGAGTTTGCGCAAAGATAGGACAATCATGCTGCACATTCATTCCTGCCAATGATGCTGACAACGGTACACTGACAGAAGCAGTTTCACAACTGGCCCAGTTACACTCCAAAATGGTGGACGAATGTAAGGGTGTAAAAAAGGATGAGAGCTGGTTTTCGTTATTATGGTCATGGATGCCATCTTGTCAGATGGACTGAAAATTATAGTTGGCTGTATTATTTTGGCTGGAGCTACCCTGATCATAATAAGATTTTGGAAAGCCCGGAAGGCACGCACCACTGACGAGTTGCTTGAAATGGTCGGTATGCACCCACTGATGCCAGCAGATGACGGCCGACACACAGGCATAATAATACAAGAGAGAGAGAAATTGCGCAACCAGATCATCACCAACCATCTGGACCCACCATCGGTGAAGGTCGAGAACCCAAGAAACCCCAAGAGTTACATAGGGAAATGGGTATACTGTACTCCTGGAGGAGCCTGTGAGTATATGTATTGGTCGTTTGAAGATCATGTTAACCATTATGGACATTTAGGAGGAATAACTAAAGTGTGGAGAGTAAGAGGAGATAACGAAAAGGATATGTTTGTGGTCGACAAGTCGACCAGAGGGGGGACTGAAGTGGGAAAATGGAAAAACAGACTCCCCTCTTTCCCCTCTCGCGCCTGGCCTAAAGGTTCACGGCCCAAGCACCCGCCACGAGAAGAGTTTGCCCATCTACCAGACGACCAGATACCCTGGTACAGGAACATACGGATGTGTCCACCTGCCTGCCCAGCAGCCCGCCCTGCCCATGCCGATGCCTGCGGCATGGATCAACTGGAGTAAAACTATACGTCGTTAGAGATGCCATGACGACCTAGCCAACGGATAGCACACCTGTGCCAACATACACACTGGACACTCCCGCACCAATCTACATGAAGAATATACTCAGTGCTATGACGTAGGCGACAGACATACTCAAGGACGTGCATCTTTATTATTTTCCATGTAGGCTTTCAGAAATGCAGAAACGCAAGACGCATCATGAACTCATCTAAAGAGCTTGCTTACGCTTCTCCTACACTTAGGTGCCGCAATGAGAATTATAACGAAGACACGATACTGGCCATAAGACAATATGAGAATATAACCTAAAGTGCCTGTGCATGAGACGGTTCCACCTATATACTAGGCCTGAGTAGGCCGCAAGCAAGAGCTCTCGTGGACGATTAACAGAACAAGAGTCAGGTTGCTGATCCTGCAGAATGAGCCTGGGGAAAGCAGACAGCCAAGGTCGTAATGTTGCAAACCCACATTCCAAAAGCAGACCATCAAGGGCACGATGTTGCAACCTCGCACGCCGCGCGCCAACATCAAAGTCGCACCTGCAATTAAACCAGGCACCCAGTGGAAAAACAATATTAATTGTGCAGAATTCTGCCTCAAACACGGTCCCATCCCACGTGACCAAGCCGAACCTGACGAGATGCCAAGCCCGGGAGGAAGGAGGCGTCTGGATCCCTCGTTACAAGGCACAGGCAGATACACTTGAAAGGATCAATGGACATCTGCAACGATGGGAGTAGTCGGCCGTCTAGCTCATGAATAAGTCTTCACATTGTCTGCATGTACCAATAGTGAAACATTGTTGCAAATTGCAGGTACACCGAGAGCTGGGAACAGCGATGGTCCCAGGCTGGGAAGCTCACGGGCGCACCAATCAGAACATGGGGCTCTTATCACTGACGCCATTAACAGCAACCAACCATTAGGAGTCTTCATGTAACAATTCTCATGTATCTAATTGTAGGGACAACCCAGATATATCACCTGACTAACCCTCAGCCACTCATATTATTCTCTATACGTATGCTATACTAACTCTACCACTCGAGCATCCAATTAAGAGTGGCGATAGGTTTTTTTGTTAATTTTCTAAAGTGACGCAGGTAGCGGGTCATACTACAGTAAAAAGGGCCTGCGAGCCCACGATTGTGTGTGTGTCAGGTCAGACGCGTATGATCCTTGACCCATCCCTGCCGTTTGTGTTTAATAAACAGCAGAGTCACATTGCTTCTTGTGTGTGTCTCATACTCTATCTGTTTTGGGATAAACGGGAGGAGTTGGGGCCTCCCTGCCCGGAGGTCTGCGGACGGCCCGGCCGACCCCGGCAGAATTTCCCCCCGACAGGTGGATAGCCCATCTTTGAATTGCACTAATCTGCTTTCACTCTTGAAGAAAGTTCTGGTGTTGTCAGTGATTAGTAGAAGAGATTTGCTAAAGATTGAGCTCTCTAGGTGGCTTAGAGCCTTGAATTGTGCACTTATTGACCTGAGCTCACCAACAATCGCCTCTCTTCTATGTATTTGGGTGGGAGCTTTACAAGAATTGGGCTACAAGCTAACTGTATGTCACATCCATACCCTGAATTTAGCCGGCGGTCAGGTAGATCCACAAGACAGGTACCAGCTCTAGTCCCCCTTAAACAGACCGCAAAGGTTATGGTGGTAAGTTGGAACTCCAGGGGCTTTATTAGCTTTATGAGGAATCCAGATAGACAAAACATCTTTCTGGAAAATCAAATAATCTTCCTACAAGAAACCTGGCTTTGTGTACCGATGGTGGTGGATGGGTTTAGAACTTTTCAACAAAAGGCGATAAAAGGTCCTACAGGAAGACTTTCTGGGGGCCTAGCGATAATGATTCAAAACAACATGCTGATAGAAGAAGAACTTCTGAGCATATATAATTATGACTTATTGGTAGTAGAAGTAAAACTGAAGGACATATGTTACTATAAGTTGATACTGTTAGTTAATATATACAGTAATGCAGCTCGCATAGAGGTGGGTCGCCTGGCTGAGAAATGGGGATAAGTTTGTGAAATATTTCTTTGTGATCGAAAGTGCTTCCATATGATTATGGTTGGTGATTTCAATATGGTTATACATGGGTCAGAAAGTAATGAGGGAGATTGTGTACCCCAGAGAAATGAAAGTGGGGACGGGGGGACGATCTATCTGGTCAGATCTGGTGTACTATCTGGTGTAAGTACATGGAATTGAAGAATCTTGAATGGGGAAATAAAGGGGGACATTCCCTCGAGATCAACTTGGCAGCTAGGGGAGAGGGCAGCATACCTGGACTATGTAGCAGTAACATTAGACATCTTTGAGATATGTGAGGAATTGAGAGTGGTGAAATCGAATGGGAGTGACCACGCTCTGTTAAGATTGAGTTTGAAGTACCCCTCTAATGAGCCTTCTAGGCATATGATGAAGGGCGTGACAGTTAATCAGGCAGGAACTAGCCTCTCAGGATATGTGGGGAACCTGGCAGGGTATAATAATCGTATCCAGAACTTCCTGGTAGGATCTTCCGAAGTGGAAAGTAATGCATGAATTTCTCCATAACACTTGGAAGCTTTCTTGGAACGTTTTAAAAAGACCTCATAGGGATATCTGAGTGCGGTAAATGAGAAATCTCATAATTACCATACAGTGGTCCAATAGAAAAGTATCCTCAGAAGAGAAATTTGCTTAGTGAGAGAATCCGCCCAGCCTCAGGACATACGTTTGATGGTCATCAAAAGTATGATAAAAAAGTTACAAAATTGGATGAAGAGCTATAGATTCATACTGATACAGAACAATGGCATTAAAATGATGGAGACCCTAGTAAAAAAGAAGATACAAGGAATTTTTGGGAAATAATTAACTCCATGCATAATACCCAAAGCCAACTACAAAGTAATGTAATTGGAGAGGGCGAGTGGATAAAGTACTTTTAGCATGTCTACAGGAAATCAGAATTGGTGATTACATGCCCATTAGCTAAACATGTTTGGGAATTGAATATGTCAGCAGATATAATAGAGATGATGATAAAAAGAACATCAAACTCGAGGGCAGCTGGTCCAAATGCCCTGCTGAAGTTGGATTCGGCGTTATGGTCAAGGGTACTATTCAGGTGGTTTGGATCCATTCTGCAAGAGGGGGCAGTATTGACTTCTTGGCGCACGGCCATTTTAGTGCCCATATATAAGAAGGGAGACAGGGTGAGCACAAGGAGTTATCATCCTATCTCCCTGCTTGATGCAGAGAGCAAGATTTTCTCAGGTCTAGTCCTGAGGGACCTTGAGCGTTGGATAAACAAAAGGGATATTTTAGGAAAGTACAAGACTGGGTTTCATAAGGGGATGGGAACCGACTTGAATGGCTTAGTGATTGGCTGGTTGAGAGAGGAATCTCTCAGAGCAGGCAGATTACTGCTATTTTTGGCTTCCGTTGACTTCTCTCAGGCCTTTGTTTGTGTAAATCGTAACCTGCTCTGGTGCAAATTGAGGGATTGACAGATTCCGGGACCCTTGTTGACCATCCTGATCCATATACATGATCATAGTCTATAAGGTTGAATGGACAGGGAGTCCTTCGCTGCCCAGAGGGGACTTTGAAAGGGTTGCGGTTTAGCTCCCTGCTTATTCAACCTATATATAGCCGACATGATAAACACACTGATGAGGTCCTCATTTGCGCCCCCAAGGCTGCTGTCATTAAGCATGCCTCTATTAGTGTATGCTGATGATGTGATTCTGATGGATAGGACCCAGCGGGGACTCCAAATATAATTGGATGCCATCAAAGTATATAATGTGGGAAAATAGTTGGGGAGAAATTATAAGAAAACAACTATAATTCAGTTCACGACAACAAAAAAGAGAAAAGGAAACTTAGCTGGCATACGGATACTCAGTCAATAAATCCATCAGCCTCTATCACCTTTTTGGGGGGCAAGCTAGAAGTCACGGATAAGAACGATGCTGCCCTAACACCTATGCTTGCCAAAGCCACCCAGGCCAGAGCACAGATGAGGAAAATCAGATCTGGGTATTGCAGGTTCTCTATGCTTCCTTTATTGGTATATTATAGGATGAAGGTGGTCCCGCCTATGCTATATGAACAGCGATTAGTCACACTCTACACGCCCTAAAATATGAGAGGGTTGAGGCTAGAATGTGGAAGGCCATTGGGGCTACCGGATTGAATACCCATACCCTCCTTATGATTCAAATTGGATCTCACAGCACTAAGCGTAGTGCTGGACTGGAGGATTCTGTCACTATATAGAACAATGTTGCTCCCTCAGAAGGATTCCATATACAAGGATTTGACAGATATCCTACAGTCAGAGCATCGGGAAGCGAGTAACTTCAGGGAGAGAGCTATTGGAATACTAGCTAGGCTGGAAGTATCAGTGTAAGACCTGAAGGTTTATACCAATGTGGTGAAAAGGGTCTTATTAAGGGGAGACTGGATAGCCACAATTGCAAGTACAATAATAGTATACATTATCTTTTTGGATAAACCATCAGGGAGGATACCAAAATAACTGGATCGATTCCCAAATGCATATTGGGCGCAACAATTCTTAAGATATAGGCTGAACCTTCTCCCTACTGGAGAAATAATACAAATAAGATCTCGAAATAGAGGGATGGGGTTGGTTGCACATTGTGGGGGGCGATGAGTGTGATTCAGAATGGAGAACACATGGTTCTGCACTGCCAGGCACTCTCAACCTTTAGATCATTGGAAAAGCTGGCCTATAACTATTATGAAGTGCTAGATGTGACAGCATGTTTTGCCCCTCTATCCAGCAGAGAAGAAACAAAAGCCACACTAGCAGTCATAAAAATCTTGAAAAGAGCTGGACTGATAAAGTTGAAATTTGTAAATGTACTGTTGCAATTGGTATCTACTTATCTCTGCCCGTGGATGAATGTTGCATATCTCCGTAGTCTTCCTTTTAATTGTGCTGTGTTGCTAAATATGACAGTGGACTTCATTTATTCTTTTATGGATGGTTCTGATGAACTATTTTACTATGTATAATGACATCATTTGTGTCTATGTATTAATGTATTTATGTGCTTTTCTTCTTTTTTATTTTCTGTTTAATCTTTGTGTAAGGTTCACTAAGAGCAACCAGGATAAAAATAAATATATAATAAAAAATATAATTATCCCAAACTAGCTGGCCTTCCCGGCATTGCCTGTGTCCTGATCGACTGGTGTGTCATGTGCCCTGGAGGATGTTGCTCTTGTCCTCCTGTCAGCAAGTCTTGCTTCAATTTGCTCTGGTGTCTCATGTGCCTTGGAGGATGTTGCTCTTGCCTCATGTCAGCAAGTCTTTTAGGGATAACTGGGGTCTGTGAGGTAAAGGGGTTCATACATATGTAGTGGTAGGGGGTTCATGTAGAAAATCAAACATAAATGGTCGGTGCGCATCATAAATGAAGTACACATATTCTGGCAGTGAGCACATGTTTTTAAAATACTAGAGTTAAGGGTAACGTTTCATCTGTCTGGTTTGCACTATATAGAAATACTAATATGAACTAACAACCCCTGTCCCATAACTTATATCCTGTCATTAACCAATTAGTGCAAATGGCCTCAGATGAAATAACCTGAAAATGCGTGCTTTTCTGCAATGGATTTAAACGTGCAAGCAGTTATCAGCTGTGTGGTTTCATTCAGCATGTCATGAGCTGCAAAGAAGGAATGTGCCCTGTTGAAAATCACCATTGTGTGCAGGAAGCAATGTTACAGTTATGGTAGCAAAATTGTCATTTTCGAAGCGAAAAATACTCGGCTGAATGGATGAGGTGACATGTGCTAAGCAAGGGGAAGGGTTATTCTTGAATGACAGCAAGAGGTTTTTAAATAAGGCGGGAGAGGGTGTGAGTTCAGACTTGCAGGCAGACGTGCAGGAGTGACTTGGGAAGCAGGGAATCTGCTGGGAGCTGGGCTGAGCCAGTGCTGGGAGCTGCTAAGATCGTGACCTTCCTTATCAGTGGTAAGGTTTTCCACAGTCAGCAATGCAAGGAATCTCCTCAATTTCTAGATAAATATGGCTCATAAGTGAGGATTTGCATGAATAAATGGCAGATAGCCAGGCAGGGTTAGCAGACTTTGCATGTAATGGTTAATGTTTAAAACAAGATCTATACAATTGTTCATGAAAAAGAAAGTTGCATGGCTGCAAGGATTATATTTTTCTCTCTCTCAAACTGTGTTTCCTGCCAATTTCTCCACATGCAAGGACATTGGGTAAGATAATATTCAGGGATCTTTTGATGGGTGTACTTCATGGTGTAAAACAAGTTTTCTTTTGTACACATGGCTTATACCACATGAAGTATTTTATCTGAATAGCTCTAAATATAATTGCATATAAAAATCAGAAACTGAATATACTAAGTTGGGTTTTATTGCACCACTGCAATCATTAGCAAAGAGTCTGACAGTTCACAGGCACTAGCCCTGTTTTATTATAGGTGGTAATTGAAGTGAGCTGCCGGTTCTCCTAGTAAGTGAGTTTAGAAGTGTATGATGTGTGTGTGTCCAATCACCTGTTTATCATTTAATATGTTTTTCATTTTGGATGTTAGAGCATAACTCAGCATCGTAGATACATTGCTAAGAAGACGTGATACTGTCAAATGTTAAGTGTAATAAGCCCAGTAACTGGTATTTTGAGAAACCCTGGGTGTTAAGCTATATTCTGAGAGGTGTGTTACCAATATAATTGGGAAAGTCACCAATGTATCACCACAATAATAATATACCACAATAAGATACCAATATCTATAATAATAATAATAAAACACCCCAAATTAGGTGACAATCCTCCAGAAACTATATCTAACACCTGGAGGATGTTGCTCTTGTCCTCATGTCAGCAAGTCTTGCTTCAGTTTCCTCTGGCATTTCATTTGCCCTGGAGAAAGTTGCTCTTGTCGTCTGGTCGGCAAGTCATGCTGCTATTTGTTGTTGTGTTTCAGAAGGTCTGGATATTGATTTTCACTTTGCATCGAATGGAGCTTTTCCAAGTGATGTTTGTTGTTTGTGCAGATGTTTCAGTCACTCAATGGCTTCAGCACATTTGAGAAAATGTCCAAGAAAGATTGATTGATTGTGCTCTCTTCTCGTGAATGAACTTAAGTAAACTGTAACCTTGCCATATCCCATATTTGGAGTGGTGTGATAAAACAAATGTATTTTTAAAATTCCCTTTAAAAATGCTTTAATAAACACTTTAGAATGGTATACAGTAGTAATACATTTCAAGCGAATAATCCGCACATCGAATATATAGCTTCAGACCCTTTTCAAAATGCTGCCACCTTCTAGTACCTACTGTAGTGAATCAGGATGAGCATGAGTAACTGAGGATGTCTACAGAGTGAATTCTTTGTATCCAAACATAGTCTACAATCTTGCCCCAGACAAATGAGGAATCCATGCTAAATTCGGTAGCACTGAGTTCAACAGTGTTGATTTGTATAGCCGGACTAACATACAGACAAACATCCCAAAAACGTTTTGCATATACGGTTTTTGCATCCAAACATAGACTACGATCTTGCTGCAGACAAAAGAGGAATTCATGCAAAATTTGGGGGTTCAACCGTGTGGATTTATATAGCCGGACAAACACACACACATACATACATTCCGCTTTATATATAAAGATGATTTTTGATGTCCGTTGTAAAGTGGGATTATGTGTGTATTTGCAGATACACTGGAATCTGCTTCCCTTCGTACTACGTGCATATTTGGACTAATGATTTGGGACATCACCCTATACATTGTTGCTTGTGCCTTTGTTGCTTTCCACATGTCCAGCTCTCTCTTTTCATGTGAGGATACTATTGTTCTATGATTTCCATGAACATTCCTTATGTTTGTCAATCAGTTGGCAATACCGTCCAGGATCCCCTGTTGTTGGAAAGATTGCTTATTTAGTCATTTTAATTTTTTCAATTATTTTTCATTTTTAAAGTTGAACCATTATATGTCCACTCGGTAAGGTCCTAGATAGGTTCCTAAATGTCCATGTCCATTTTATCATTTTTCAGTTAGTCTCCTGTTACAAAGAGTTTGTTTCAACTATCTGCAACTAAACTGTGACAAAGCTCTGAAAAGGAAGGTCCCTGTAGAATTTGAAATGGTTTGTCTCACATTTGAAAGTAATTACATAAGTTAGTGTGTGGAAACATTATGTGAAATTCTCAAAGGGTGCTTTTCCTTCATATCACTCGGGGGCAATCTTCTGCACTGTTTTTTTATGGATTGAGGGTTTGTTTTCTGTCAAAATCATAATCATACCATCTCCCTCTTGCCTACTGTCTGTGTATACCATCTGTGGAGTTTCTGTTTCTGTTTCCCTTTCTTTTTTTTCTTTGTTTTATTTGCAGGGTAATTCAGGGAATAAATGAGCATGAAAAACGTAGCGCGCACGTGCAAAACGGGTGCAAGCACACGTTTACCGATTCATGGAACACATTGTGCATGGCTTACCCGCGAACTGCATCATCAGGAAAACTCTGCGCGAAAAGCCCAGAGAAGGCGCATACCGTCCAGCGCACAAACCTAAAAAGGGGGTGGAACACGTGGAATGGGGAACAACACGCGAAAATGTGGGCGTAACAGGGGAAGTTTCGCAACTAAATCACTGCAACGCCCACACATGCGCTAACAACACGTATTCATGGAATCGAACAGGGCTAACCGGCGCGCGGCAAAAGACGTGCAAATCTGGAAACAGGCACGCCAGGCGAAAGCTGGTGTAAGCATCCTTGCACAGTATAAAAGTGCGCGCAAACAACAAATGCACGTATACAGCAATGACGAATGTACTATTCCTTGCAGCAGTGATCGTGGGACACCGCAAGAGGAGGAGGATAGCCAGGCCTCGCATTTTTTTACCCAGGACCAGCCTTTTTTGGATGCCTGATGACCAGGTCTATGGCAGGTATAGGTTTCCACCTCATATCATCCTAGACCTGGTCTCTGAGTGGGAGGATGGCCTTACATCACCCACCCTGTGCTCCCAAGTACTGAGCCCCTTGGAAGAGGTGCTCAATGTACTGCATTTTGTGGCCACTGGGTCTTCATGTAGACCCACTGCCACTCACCAGAGTAGAGGCGTAATTAGCAGCATGCTTGTTTTTTGCTCGCCGTCAGAGGTCATGCTAACGCTTCGAGCAATCATCAGCTGTGCGCTTCTCACATCCCAAGGCGCTAAAGCGGTCTGTGATGCACTGCCAGTGGACCCTACGCTGAGCAGGTGTAGTTTTGCACACTGCCATCACCAGCATTTTGTGGCTGTGTGCTGACACATAGCCCACAAATGCGTCCAGTTCCACTTCATTGAAACTCTTCTTCCTTGACGTGCCGGAGGCCTGAGCCGTGTCTGGGGTCCCAGCCTGTACCACTGGAGCGCGCTTCTTCCTCTTGGGAGGTGGTGTGGACCCTGAGTGGCTTCTGCGGTGCTGTCGCCAGGACCCAGCGCCACAACTGCCTCAGTGGCAAGGTCCGGGACCAACACAGTTCTGGCCAGGTGACTCAGAGCCGGGATGGTGTCAGGTGCAGCTGCACCTGCGTCTTCCACACCCTGGCTGGCCAGGGCAGAAGATGAGAGTGCTGCCACAGAACCACATGACCTGGTGTTTGCAACCTTCACCACACGTGCCTTTGAATTCCTGATACAGAAGTCGGCCTGTGAGTCATCCCCTGCCTGTTCCGTTACCAATCTGGCCTGGGCTAGCAGACCCTGAGCCGGGGTGGTGTCAGCTGCAGCTGCCCCTGCAGCTTCCACTCCCTGCCTGCTTGTGACAGCAGATGGAACTGCTTGTCGGGCCTGAGAGGCGCTGGGAGTGGCAACATTAGCTTCAGCTCCCTGACCCGCTGGGGGGGGCATAGCCGTCCCTGGATGGGCCTGGACACACTGCCCTCGTTGACCACCCTGCCCACTTTGCCCACGACCTCCATCTTGGCCACCCTGGCCACATCCCTCATCACGGCCACCTCTGTGAGGTCGCCGAGCTTTGCCTCCCTTACCACTTGGTGGCCTCCCAGCCATGGCACTGATGGACTAGTGCAAATGGGAGGTGCACACAACAATTGTCCTGGGCAATTGGGGTGAAGGGGGCAGGGTACGTGATGGAAAACATACCCCTGTGCTCCTGCAAGGCTGTCTGTGACTCCTGGGGAAAAATGACGGGTCAGACAATGCTAAGGCACCCCAAAAACAAAAAAACATGCACGTGGGCTACCAAGGGGTTGTTTTTGTTAACATCCTGCAGTATGCTGTGGCACCCAGAAACACAAAAATACATACGTGTGGAACACGCAGGCTACTATGACCTCGAAAATGGGGTAAGTGACACACAGGGGCAACCACAGTGGGAAAAATGCATGCGCGACTCACCGTCTGCCTTTAAAAATGAAGAAAAACACATGCGCGTAGGCAACTCCCCTGCCAAAACAAGAAGTACGCACTACAACCGTAGTAAAGAAATGATATGTGAACCCACAAAAAGCAGAATCTCGGCGTCGGTCCCCATGAAAAGTACGTACATTGCACTGGTGTCCTACGCAGACCTTTAACCCACACTGAAGGGTAATGCCCGCGTGCGTCACGTCACTTAAGCGCTTATGCGCTAAGGGCCTTTCCTCTGATTCCACGCTAACGTGCTGTTTTTTTCACGTGCAAGTCACTCTGCATCCGACTGGCCACGCAAAACCACACGGGAGACCCACGCTCCTGCCCACAAGGCCATTTACCGGCCTCAGATGCCCTGAGCTGCCTCCTACGAGCCATCTGCTGATGCCAGCCCACTCTGGGTGCCTGCTGCCTACGTGCCCTGCAGTTTGTTGTCTGCACTGAAGCCATTGCCAGAGATCCTGCTGCTGAGACCACCTCTGCCTACACAGAAGACTCCTGACTGCTATTCCATCACTCCACAGCCCAGCCCCAGGACCCAGTTGCCCACCCACACCTGCCTCGGGGGTTGCCATGTCAGACCAAGCAACAATGGGGCAAGTGGCAACCCCCCAGCAGAGAGGCTGTCAGCTTCACTCCCAACGAAGTTGGCATCCTGGTGGAGCAAGTCCTGGTGCATTATGATGCCCTCTTCACTGTGGTATCGCACCTCCATAAGGATGGATGGAGGAAGATCTGTGCGGACATCGTGGGTGCCATCAACACGGAGGGGGTGGCACCCTGTGACTAAGAACATGCCCGGAAACGCTGGGAGGACTTCAGGTCCAGAACTCTCAACAAGGCATGGCACCTCGTCACATCTGAAGAAGAATTGAGCATCGGGGCCGGTTGTCCAACTATCACCTTCGTAGACATGCATGGTGTACATGTGCGTGTGTCTGAGTAGTTTGACCGGCAAACCCTATGGACGCATGACACATGAGCATCTCAATGCGTGATTGACTCATGCGGCCCAGTTGTCCACGAGTGCACTGTGACGGGAGGTCTACATGGCCTGATGCATGACTGTCTGGTGATGTGTGTGTATGTTGTGCCATGATGCATGTGAGGTTCAGTCCCTCTTCTGATGTGCCCCCAGTGCCTTGTACATGGATATGAATGTTTTATGCATGTGCCATGCTTGTTTGTGCATGTGTTTACACTGACCTGTGTGTTGTGGAGGGTTATGATGGTTGTGACGATTGACAGTGCCACTCATGTGCATCTGCTTTCTGTCTAGCAGACATTTGTTTGTTGTCTCCCTATCTACAGCGGCAATGGAGGAAGAGGGCAGAGACAGCACTGTGGAGAACAACAGTGAGGATGCCTCCACCAGGCGGAGATGCAAGGCCCAGTCTTCCTCCCTGGTTACAACATCTACCGGGAGCAAGGAGACTGGTGCCACGCCCACAACTACGGCCGCAGCTGCTGAGGGGAGGCCAAAGAAGGCAAGGTTGGACGTGGGCTCCTCAGAAGCGGGAAGGATGGGTGAGCTCCCACAGGGGCAATCCAATGCGGAAGACGGTTTGGAGTCATCCATGTTGGTGGTGGACAAGGGGGAGGAGGAGGCCGCATCAGAACAGCACATGGGGCCTGGCGGGGTTGATGCCACAGGTGCAATCGGTGCAGTCCAAGGGCAGGGGCAGGAGGCATTGCAGGTCACCGCAGAGGGGCCTATGCCTAATCCTGTCCCTGATTCTGCGCCTGCATCAGTGGGCCTGCAGGCATGCCTCAGTCCAGGCTGGTCTGCAGTTAGAGGATGAGTCCACATCAACTGACCTTCGTCTACCTGGGGACCATGCAATCCATGACAGGGTTGATTCCTTGCTAGTCGGTATCACGAGGCGCACAGGCGGCATTCGTGATGATGTGCAGGCTTCCTGGCGGACGCTTGCACATCATCACAAAGAGGTCTGTGCCCTCCTGAACTGGCTAGCACAGCTCATTGTCACGGGTTTGCTACATGTGCTGGCCACTGCTGCGACCCCCTCCTCCTCTTCCTCCACTATGTGCCGGTCGTCCCCCCTGCCGTCTTCCAGCCCAGATGCCACCAGGGCCCCCTATGGACCTGTCCCAACCACCACAGTCAGTCTGGTGGAGACCATATCCCTGCCACAGTCGAGAGTCAGAGGTTCAGCAGAGGTGGTCACCCCAGCAACAGGACCACTGGCAATGGAGGTTGTGCAGGCGCTTTGCAGAAGGGCACGTGTACGACTGCCCGGGGTGTTGTCGTCATCCTGGCAGTTCTGGAGGCGCAGGCACAGGGCTTATTGGCAGCAGCAGGCTCAACGTAGGAGGCATCAGGACTCGGGGCCAACAACATCACGGGGGCAGGTATCGGACATCGGGCAGGAGGACCTTGGTACAAGGATGTCTTTGGTTTGGCAGCGGATGGGCCGGTAGATAGATGCAGAGTGGCAGCGGGCACGGGGGGCACGACAGGTGGAGAACACCCTACGTTGGGCAGAGAGGCAGGAGGAGTTCCTCGAGGAGACACGCAGGGAGTTTGAGAGGAGCATGACAGAGTCCTGTGAGCCGTCGAGGATAGAGCAGTGTCCCGCCTCTGGGATATTGATGCAGAGTTTGATGATGCCCTGACTCAGACTCTTGGGAACATCAGTGAGTCGTAGGACTAGCCCTCTGCCTTTGTATAGAGTTATGTAGTGGTAGGTTTCCTTTCTTTTTTTATTATTTGGAGTCCATGGACTTTGCTTCACATTTTGTAAATAGTTAGTATTAGGCTTTTTTAGGGTGTGTTTATGGTTTTTGGGATCATGGACCCTTGGAAGATGTACATAGTTTCTCACATTTGCTCTCTTATTTTTAATTTCTTTCACCATGGAGTAATGTTTTTTTTTATTTCTGAGAACATTCAACGGACATGCACCACTTTTTTCATTTTGTGATTTATCATCATCAAATTCATTTTTTTACATTTCATTTTCGTTTGCATTAGATACATATTTTCTTTTTCGTGGTTATCTTTCAGTTGATGTGGATTTTAATTTTTAATACATTTTTATTACTTCTAATCAAAGTGGTGTCTGCTCTCAATGGTTTGGTTCATGTGTCACTCTTCACTTCCTATGTTACGTGTCCCTGCTGTTCATCAATGTTGGTGATGTGTGCAAACATGCATGTGATGATTTGTGATTCACATGGCATGGGGCATTTACTGGGGAGTATGACCAATGAATGGGTGTTGAATTGCACTGTGGGTGGGCAGCGTTTGGTGGCATTTTCGTGGACAATTTATAGATGATTACATGTTGGGACGATGTGTTTGGTGGGGGACATGAGTCGGGGCCTGCCTGCAGGTTGCCATCACTGGTGGGGGGACTTGAGTCGGGGCCTGCCTGCAGGTTGCCATCACTGGTGGGGGGTCATGAGTCAGGGCCCGCCTGCCGTTTGCCGTCACTTTTGGGGGGACATGAGTCAGGGCCTGCCTGCAGATTGCCATCACTGGTGGGGGGACATGAGTCAGGGCCCGCCTGCCGGTTGCCATCACTGGTGGGGGGACATGAGTCGAGACCTGCCTGCAAGTTGCCGTCACTCGTGCGGGTGGGGGGACAAGAGTTGGGGCCTGCTTTGCAGTCACTGGTGGGGGGACATGGTCAGGGCCTGCCTGCAGGTTGCCATCACTGGTGGGGGGACATGAGTCAGGGCCTGCCTGGAGGTTGCAGTCACTGGTGGGGTTGGGGGGACATGAGTCAGGAACGGCCTGCAGGTTGCCGTCACTGATGGGGGTGGGGGGACATGAGTTGGGGCCTGCCTGGAGGTTGCCGTCACTGGTGGGGGTGGGGAGACATGAGTCAGGAACAGCCTGCAGGTTGCCGTCAATGGTGGGGGTGGGGGGGCATGAGTTGGCGCTGGCCTGCAGGTTGCCGTCACTGGTGGGGGACATGAGTCGGGGCCTGCCTGCAGGTTGCCCTCACTGGTGGGGGGACATGGTTGGGGCCTGCCTGCAGGTTGCTGTCACTGGTGAGGGTGGGGGGATATGAGTCGGGGACGGCCTGCGGTGTATGGTCCCATGTGGGCTGCCTGCGGGGTATGGTGAGGGGTTTTGGGGTCCCCTGTGGTGTGGGCTGCCTGTGGGGTAGGGTCACGGGTGTTGGGGGGTCCCCTGTTGTGTGGGCTGCCTCTGAGGCATGATCAGGGGCATTGGGGGTCCCCTGTGGTGTGGGCTGCCTGCGGGGTATGGTCACGGGTGTTGGGGGGTCCCCTGTGGTGTGTGCTGCCTGCGGGGTATGGTCACGGGTGTTGGGGAGGTCCCTTGTGGTGTGGGCTGCCTGTGGGGTATGGCCAGGGGTTTTGGGGTCCCCTGTGGTGTGGGCTGCCTGCGGGGCATGGTCAGGGGTGTTGGGGGGTCCCCTGTTGTGTGGGCTGCCTGCAGGGTATGGTCAGGGGTGTTGGGTGGTCCTCTGTAGTGTGGGCTGCCTGCAGGGTATGGTCTAGGGTGTTGGGGAGCTCCCTTGTGGTGTGGGATGCCTGTGGGGTATGGTCAGGGGTGTTGGGCGGGTCACCTGTGGTATGGCTGCCTGCGGGGTATGGTCACAGGTGTTGGGGGTACCCTGTGGTGTGGGCTGCCTGCATGGCATGGTCAGGGATGTTGGGGGTACCCTGTGGTGTGGGCTGCCTGCGGGTATGGTCACATGTGATGGGGGGTCCACCCCACAGACAAATCATGCGAAAAGGCCCTTGTGTGCTCGCACCAGCCAACTCGCGTGAAAAAGCCCTTCCGTACCCCCGCAAAATCACAAACCCTGCTCGCGCCAGCCAACTAGCATGAAAAGGCCCTTGTGTGCTCATGCCAGCCAACTCACGTCAAAACGCCCTCGCGTACCCCCGCTAAATCACATACCCCACTCATGCCAGCCAGATCGCATGTAAAGGCCCTCGCGTGCCAGCCAACTCATGTGAAAACGCCCTCGCGTACCCCCGCATAATCACATAACCCGCTCGTGCCAGACAACTCACATGAAAAGGCCCTTGCGCACCCCCGCAAAATCACATACCCCGCTCGCGCAAGCCAAATGTGGCACTTTTCCTGCGCAAGGGGTGGTGTTTGGGGCGTAATTGGCACTGCTGGATGTTCACAGTCCCACGGCTGGTAATGGCTCGGGAAATCCATGAATACACAGTGTGTGAAAATGCTGTTTTGCACTGCGGCTGATGCACGCATGGCGCACACTTCCTCTGTGGGCGAGGCACTTGCGCTGCTCCTGCACCAGATTCTATTAATTGGGCCCTTAATGTCTTTGGCTAATTCAAGACTTTTGCACATCATAACATGAGATTAATACAAAAGGTAAGGCAATGCAATATCCATAAAATACATTATTCTACAGCAAACAAATTCACAAGCATAAAAACATGTTAAATCATTCAGTTAGAATATCATAATTAATATACAAAATACACGTTATAAGTACAATCACTTGTACTGCTAATGATCATTTCTAGCCTGATTTGAACCATTGTTGAGATCTGAAAGGCTGCAGAGACAACCACCAATGGTTCTGCAGAATAAATTGTGGACCAAAACTGGTCCAATTCATATCCCCCCAATTTTACAGTAAATCGATCGTAACCCTTATCACACAACATTTCTAAGCCAGAGCACCCTGTCAAAATATGCCTACTAAAATTGACCTCAAACCCACAGATATGGCACAGTCTCAATTCTCTGGGTTCCTTAATCCAAGCCCCCGTGACCTTGCGTACAGACAGCATGTTCAGGCTCAAGTATGACATAAATCATTGCAAAGGCAAGCTACAACGTTTCGTGAGATAACTACAGGTTTCACGTCAACCAAAGCCTTGCTTTAAAAACTCAGAATATCGCCTATGCAAAGACAATGGATGGTCTCTACCCGGTCCCACAAGAATGATCTTTTCCTTAATTTCGTGCCGCCTTGCACTTAACCAGGACTGCGCTGCCCTGACTGCACTTACTCAGAGCAATACTGCCCTTTCCTTATCACTTAGAACACATACTACAACGTTTGTGTAGCTCAGTTTCAGCTACTGCCAAATGCCGTAACGCCGTTGATCACAGCTGATTCAATTGCGTCTTCCTATGCACAACACGCTACTTGCGTATTGTTTTGTTTGTTGTATAACGTTGCACTGCTGTTACCTAGCAGTGTTACGAGTTACGCTGCTTTAGGCCAATTACTGCTTGATCTGCTCTCCTCTCCATTAGAATCTGACCCACGTCTTTAAACTGTTTGGGCCTCATTACACGGTAGGCGGTAACCATGGCGCTATTAGTGCCATGGTTGCCGCCGGTACCGTACCGAGTCCGCCATGGTGAATGGCGGAATTGCTGCCACATTCCAAGGTGTGTGGTGGCTGTAATTCCCCATTCACCATGGCACTTCCCCATTCCCATTTGAGCACCCATGGGGCTCAATGGGAATGGGGAAGGCAGCAATTACGGTACCGCAAATTGTGGTACCGTAATTGCCTCCAAGGTCCCTTTGCGGGCCCGTTCCTTAACGGCTGGTAAAACCAGCTGTTGAGGTCGGGTCCCGCAAAGGGACCTCGTAGTACCGCCTTCCGTGTAATGAGGCCCTTTGATCGTCGCTCCAACAACGAGGGCAACGTTAACTGCGTGTGCCCACTAAGCTGATATGCAAGTGTTCTGTCGCTACTCCAACTGCGCAAGCAACACTAACAGTGTACACACATCATTCGCACTGGCGTGCTTACCTTCATTGCCAGGTGACGCTAATGCGAATGTAAAAAGCTATCGCTCACCATGTACACTCTACCATGGGGAGTAGCTTTCACGAACCAATTCATGTATGGCAATTCTCGCTGTTCTTATATCGGCCTGCTTCCTGAGTTGCTAAAACGGCATTCGCTGACTTCAATTCAGTGATTTCAGACGCTCGTGCTTTTCCGGTGCAGCTCGCAGTTTTCTCTTACTGCTGGCCCCAGTCACATAACTCATAACACACCTTTCAGCTGCTTCTTAGCCACGGCATCCGCTGACTTCAGGTCAGCAATTTCAGACGCTCGTGCTTTTCTGGTGCAGCTCGCAGTTATCTCTTATCGCTGGCTGCATTCACATAACCCTGAACGCACCTTTCTGTTCCTTTCAGGGCCACCACTCCATCAGCACTTTCTGGACTCCCACAATGTTGCACATCCGTTGATCCAGTCACCACTGTCCCTTCCTATGGATGGTGGGGGTCAATCCTCGTCGCCACTGTAGTAAAGCTGCTCACACATTTGGGTTCTAGAAGAATAACACTTTGTTCTTACAAGTATAATCCTCAAGACCCCCAGCACACCCTTTATCAAATCTTTGGCAGCCAACTGATCTCCTAACTGAAGGAAAACATTCCATCGCTAGTCAGCATTCCACATGACATGGAGGAAGCTGACATTCCGCTCCGCCTTTCCACATTCTGCTAGGATCACTATACAACAATGACCTCCTTTGATGCCTATAATTCTTTGTCTCCATCTTTCCAGCCACCTCCCTGGTTTACATACTTTCTCCACCTAGCCACTCAGCTCATTGAGTACTCCTTCCTTTTGTCTTGTTCTCTCCTATTTCCAGCTGTCTTTCTCTGATGCTACCTGCCTTTTCCCTAAACATCTATCTTCCATACTGTGTGTGGTCCTTTCGTTATTTTGTTATCTCTCTTTGTTTACTCTTCACTTTGCTTCATTTGTGCTCCTCCAATTTTGATTATTTTTTGTGTTTCCTGAGTTCCTGCGTGTTTGCTTCAGTTTGCATGTATGGGTTGCACAGCTGATCTCAGGGAATGGTGGTTTGCAGCTGGACTGACTCAGACCCACTCAAGATTGTGAAACCGGTCCCTGGTGTCAGGTGGGACTCCTTCCCCTTCAGCACTGCAGTGTTTGTGCATGTGATTCCATGCTGTTTTGTTATAAGATTATGTGAAATGCTTCATGTTCTTAATTGCTGTGCACCACAAAACTACATACACTCTTTACCTTGAAGAATCTACACACACACCCATCATCCTTATCAGTGTTTTTCAGTCTGAAACCGCTTCTCTCCTGCAGCACTAACCATATCCTCACTGGAACAGGCGTCTGTGACGGTCCATTATGCAAGGCTGATTTTGCAGAAATACAGTGCCTGGGGGAAAATGTCTATTGCGGATTGAGATACGACATGCAGCTGTTTACTTTGATTTGTGTAAGTGACATAATTCCACAGAATAGAGGATTGCAGCCAATGCATGGGATTGGGACGCAACAAGAAAATAAATATCCATCCAAAAGTAAAAATGAGAACGGTGATTCATTCTTATAATAAGTATTCCATTTCCTGTTCACAGTTAGATTTCCTAACAATTCATGTACATATTTACCTTGGTTTTAACATGTGAAATGTCATTATGATTATGTATTATTTTAAATATCTACATTACATGTGCTAGTGTTTGGGAAAAATATCAACCTTCTTGCAAATATGAAAACTCATCATGCCTTTAATACTGTACAATGTGAATTCCTTATTTACAGCCCCACACGCAAAATAAGAGTCACAATGAAACAACATGTTTATACTGCAAATACTTTATATTGCTCTGCAAGAATTACTTTGACCTACACGTAAAATAACTTTTAAATTCAAGTTCCCTTGCAGATTTCAAATGTCTACTTCACTACTTCTAATTGGCCATTTATGGTAGCATGCCAGTTTCATGATGTAATGAAAATGTCTGCTATGTAGAAGTAAATCATGTGTTCTCGAAAAACATGAAATATTTGAGCACAGCGCGTGTGTGCTTTCCAAATAATCAAATGAAAAATAATGAATCGTTTTTTAAAAATAGGACATTACGTGTATTTTCAATGCAGAAGAAGAGGTCTGTGTGTGCGTGAGAGAGGGAGACCTTCGTGTACGTTTTTAAAAATGTTACTCTGCTAAATTAATGTTTACATTTCCAGGTGTGGACCGATGAGTCTTTTGCTGTTTCACTGATCAGGAGTGACATTATTATTTTTTTATTTTTTTATTTGTGTTTAATTGTTAGTTAAACATTTTTTCACAAAGAAGATGGGGCGAAAAAGGCCAAAGGGCACAAAGTCTCTGTCGTCCTCAAGTTTTTCCACTGCCTGATTCCTATTCCAAGCCCAGGTGTTGCAGGAAATTAGCTACTGCAATAACTAGCCGTGAACTGTGACCGTTCATCATCCTGGCCCACCATGATTCCCCATCATATGTTCTTAAATCTTCCATGTGTTGGGCGTGACATTATGTTTTTCCCAGATAAGGTGAAAGTCAAAATAGCCACAGGAAGACAGCAGCTGAAAAACACAACAATGGAGGATGCTGTGCTGAGGCACATGCTCCGGCACCACCAAACCATTGTGTAGGTGCCAGCCTCAAAGAAATCGTGGCACCATTAAGGGACCATTTAAGTGGACAGAAATGACCAAACGTGCCCTGCAGGTAAGACAAGCTGTTCTGGATCGGTTTGACGTACCCTACAGTATTCCTGCAGAACTTACTTTGGTTCATACTTTGGGTCTCTAGGTGGGGGTCTAAATCCTTTGGACCAATGTGGAACTCACATCTCAATATAGAGGTTTGGCGAATCTATCAGTGTATCAGTGATCTCAAACCATTGAGAAAATGTTTGAGGGCCAATGAAAGGCCCAGCCCACTCCCTGCTTACATTGTGGCTTTGTGTGACTGTGGAGAGAGGTGGGCTCACAATTTACGGGCCTGTTGGAGAATTTTGGAGTGCTTTTAGCAAGTTTACAAATGTGTCAGAGGAGTTTTGAAGGATTTCATTAGTAGTTTGTCTTTTGATGGTGTTTTTTTTATCCTTGTTTCATGATTTGTCCATTTGGGTTTGTTTGTTAGCCCACCCCTTTAACTTCCCCTTTTATCTTTACTGGCTTCCAGATAAAAAGCAGGAGTGGCTACGCTGGTATATAAATGAAGTGTATTGAGGCAGAACCACCAGTCTGACATCGCAGCACTAGGTCATATCTCAAATTAGTTGTGTTGTATAGTTAAGTTGCACAAAACAGAATAATCAATCATAGGGGGTCATTGCGACCTGGACGCAAAGGGATACCGGGCACCGGTAATGACATTGGTGCCGGTAATCCCTTTGTGCCCAATTCCGAGGTCCCTTTGCGGGTCCTCCCTTAACGACTGGTTTTAGAAGGCATTATGGACGGGACCCGCAAAGGGATACTGGGGTCAATAACGGTACCGCAATTTGCAGTACCGTTATTGCCGCCTTCCCCCTTCCCATTGAGCCCTATGGGGGCTCAAATGGGAATGGGGAATGGCTCTGGTGAATGGGGAATTACATGTCCCGCCGGCCTGGGACTGGGCTGGTAATTACTCCCTTCACCAGATACCAGATAGACAGAAGCAGAACCACAAAGTGCGTAGAGTCTTTCAGTTGGGCAGAGCCATGTAGTTTTGGCATTAACCACAAGAGTATTGATTGGGGCTGCCCCTTGATTGATGCAGACCCTCCTATGAGTACAATTCAAGTAGTAATATAGTTGGATTGGCCTCAGCCCTGGAGTTTCACAATGAATTTGACCACATGTGTCTTGGTGGATGCTGGCTTTTTATTGATGCAGAACCTATGAGTACAATGCCAGTGTTAACTGGGTGGAATAACGAAAAAAACTGGAACTGAGCACCACTACTAGGTAAAGTGAAATAGTCCTAGGCACAACCACCATGGATGACGAATCTTTGGATTGGACTGAGGCCTGGACTTGTGGTGAATTTAAACACAGAAGTCTTGGTGGGAGCTGTCCCTTGATTGAGGCATGTTGGTGTTAACAGGACAAAATAAAGATGAAGCTAAAAATTGGGCAGAAGAGTAAACTTAACTAAACGTTACCTTCACGGAAAACTATTCAAGTTCTGTGTGCCTCAGAATGTTTTGGCCTGCTCTCTCCACTGCCTATAAAATGAACACGTGACTATCAATGTGTTGTCTTGCTCTCCTCTGCCTATAAAATGAATGCATGAAGATAGCACTGGAAGATAAGAGCGCAGAGTTTCGTGATTGGCTTCCTCAGCATGCTCAGTGTGATCTGTACCTGCCCTTTGGTAAGGTACCATGGTTCTGAACCTTTTGAAAATCTTTCTGGGATTAAGAGTGCAGTTCAAAGTGCAGTTTGGATGTTAGGCTGTTTAAGTGTAATTCTTACTAGTCCATTTAAGTGGTGTAACTCCAACGATCTATTTGCCAGTACTACTATTTGTCCATACTATTATACACCTGCATGATTATCGATTAGGGTATCCAATACTGTGTTAAGTGTCCTGGTGGGGGGGGGGGCATGCAAGTCCATATCCTAGAGCATACATGAACCTAATAGGCACATGCAAGCTCTCTCTCTAACCCAAAAAGTGGCACAAACATAGCCAGCAGGCATATACCAATAGCGATCAAGTTCAATTTGAGCTGGTGCGCAACGTACAATGGTGCATTTGTGGGGCGGCTTTCTATCCTTCCTATCCTATGGCCTAATATATGGGGAAACCAAAGGTTCATATAACCTGACTAAATACACATCTTGGGTGACTGCTGAACATCCGAGCAGCTTGAAGATTTAAAATGGTGATGAAAAGGACATTGTGGCTGTCTTCCACCCCGCCCAGGTAGAGGAAAAGTAAGGGGGCCTGTGTCATAAACCGCAAGTAGTGACTACCCATATAAGCACAGGTGTTTTACAGATGGGAGTGGAGACTGGCATTGAGTCCAATTCTTGTGTTATTCCTAAAGTAACCCAGCAGAGCCAATTTCGAAGAAGGTGGTAGGAGAAAAAGTAATTGAATTCCAAGGTTTGATTGTTGGGACCAAGAGTAGTCGTAAAATGTTAAATGTTGTGGAGAGGAATGTGACGGTAGTCAGTGACCCAGATGTGGATCCCGTTTTAGTTCCTAAGTTACAAGGAAGTTGTATTGGCTCTGTGATGAGACCTGCAACTACATCTGTGGGATATTATACAGAATTATCAGTTCTCATGAGAGAAACACAACAAGCTGAAGGTAAATATCAGCTCTATGTACATCACCATTTAGCATTTGGACATGAGGTGGCAGACTTCTCTAAGTGCCTCCAAGCCCCTCTATGGAGTTTCAGCAGCATGCACTAGTCCAGCTGAGGAAGGGGCAAGGAAGAAATGATGAGGGGCACAGGATCCATTCCCCAAAGGTAGTCCTTTCTATTGAAGCAGCCTCGGTTTGCCCTGGGAAGGTGGGTGACCAAAAGGATGGCCAGAATAATTCCATGGAGTTCAGCAAGGACCCATTATCCAAGGATTTGGTAGAAGTGTTTTCCTAAGGCGACATGGAGAGGTGGACCCAGTCAATCTGCTGAATGGGCACACAAAATGTATGGAGAGCTGTGGGCTCTACACCCCTCAATTGGCTCTAATGTTTGTTGTGATTGATTTCTTCAAGGTAGACTTGGATAAAGCCAATGGTTCAATAACATTGTCGGGGGGTTTCTCCCGGGGTCGGCTGGGCCTTCCGCGGACCTCCGGGCTGGGAGGCCCCAACTCCTCCCGCGTATCCCAAAAATGAGTATGAGACACACACAAGAAGCAAGGTGGTTCTGCTGTTTATTGAATAACGGCAGGGATGGGTCTAGGATTGTACGCGTCCGTCCAGACTCTCGAAATTCGTGGGGCTCGCAGGCCCCTTTTTGCCTCAGTATGACGCGCTACTTGCGTCACCTGAGAAAGTTAGCAAAAAACCTATTGCCACTCTGGATTGGTTCCTCAAGTGGTAGGGTTAGTATAGCATACGTATAGAGAACGCTGTTAGTGGTTAAGGGTCAGTCAGGTGGTATACTTGGGTTGTCCCTTCTATTAGTTACTTGAAAATTGTTACACAAAGACCCCTAATGATTGGCTAATGTTAGTGGCGTCAGTGGTTAGTGCCCTATGTTCTGATTGGTACACTCGCGAGCCCCCCAGCCTGGGACCATCGTTGTTCCCAGCTCGCGGTGTACCTGTAATTTGCAACAATATGCAACTATGTGTTCGTGCAAACAATACGTGGATCTGCTCATATGCCTGAGAGCAGACCATTCCCATCGCTGTAAGTGTCCATTGGGTCATTTCATTGTTGCAGCCTGTGTCTCAGACGTGGGACCCAGACGACTTCTCGCTCGTGGGTCTGGCACCTTGTCAGGTTTGGCTTGGTCACGTGAGGAGAGACCGTGGCTTAGGCAGAATTCTGCACATTTAAAGTTGTATTTTTCACTGCATGTCTGGCTTTGCTTGCAGGTGTGACCTTGGCGTCAGCTGGTAACATGCGAGTTGTAACATCGCTACCTTGGCTGTCAGTTCCCGCTGGGCTCGTTCTGCAGGGTCAGCAATTGTACTCTTGCTTGTCCAATGTTCATGGAGGCTCTTGCTTGTGGCCTACTTGGGCCTAGTGCATAGGTGGGGATGTTTAACGCACGGCACTTAAGTTGCGGTATCACATTGCTTCATAGGCGGTATCATGTCTTCGTTGTATTTTCATCACAGTGCAAGGGTCAGGAGAAGCGTCAGCAAGCATTTAGATGAGTGCTTTGTGCGTCTTGCGTTCCTGCATTTCGGAAAACCTATGTGAAAAATAATAAAGATGCGCGTCAGTGGGTGTGTCCGTCACCTACGTCATAGCACTGAGTATGTTCTTCGTGTGGATTGGTGTGGGGGTGTCCAGTGTGCATGTTTGCACGGATGGTCTTGACAGTTGGCTAGGTCGTCATGGCATCTCTAACGATGTATTTCCTTACTGTTGAAGGGCTTAGTCAAGTTCATCCATGCCGCAGGTGTCGGCTTGAGCAGGGCAGGCTGGCGGGCACATCCGTATGTTCCTGTACCAGGGTATTTGGTCATCTGGTAGATAGGCAAATTCATCTCGTGGCGGGTGTCTGGTTTGCGATCCTCTAGGCCAGGGGCGCAAGGAGATTGGGGGGAGTCTTTTCTCCCATTCTCCCACTTCAGTCCCCCCTCTGGTCGGCTTGTCGACCACAAACATATCCTTTTCCTTATCTCCTCTTACTCTCCATATTTTAGTTACTCCTCCCAGGTGTCCATAGTGGTTGACATGGTCCTCAAATGACCAATACATATATACACAACTTCCTCCCGGTGTGCAGTATACCCATTTCCCGATGTAGCTTCTCTGGTTTCTTGGGTTTTCAAGCTTTACGGATGGCGGGTCCAGGTGGTTGGTGATGATCTGTTTGCGCAGTTTCTCTCTTTCCTTTATTATTGTGTCTGTATGCTGGTCATCATCAGTTGGCATCAAGGGGTGCATACCAACCACTTCGATCATTTCGTCTGTAGTGCGTGCCTTCCGGGCTTTCCAGAACCTTATTATAATCAATGCAGCCCCAGCCAGTATTATACATCCAACGATAATCTTCAGCCCGTCCGACAGCCATGAATGCATCCATGACCATAACAATGAAAACCAGCTATCATCCTTCTTCACTCCTTTACTTTCTTCCATCATTTTGGAGTGCATCTGGGCCAGTTGTGATACTGCTTCGGTGAGCGTACCATTGTCGGCATCGTTAGCAGGAATAAATGTGCAGCATGATTGTCCTATCTTTGCGCAAACTCCTCCCTCCATCGCTGTAAGGAGATCCAATACATATCTGTTCGGTAGTGCTACCATCCTCACCGCTCGTAGTTCCTCTTTTATTGTGTTGAATCCGTTTACTGTTGAATTAATTGTCATCATCAGCTCCCATCGGGTTATCTGGAGCCATTTAGCATTTGCATAAGCTTGTAGTCCAGGGTGTATTATTGACGAGAAGAACATTGCGGCTCTGCTGAATAATCTGTGTTCTGGTGGAATTGAAGTGAGTGCCGTTTCCGACCTTCCCCACAGGTAGTTTCCTGTCAGAGGTTTTTCTTGTCTCTTTTTCCTGTTCAGGACATTATTGTTGTTGTTGTCGTTGTCCGACCCCCTCTGTGATTGTACCGATCTCTTCTTCCTCTTGTTTCCTTCATCCATTTTGGGGAAGTTCGCCATGTTCACATGTTTTTGGGGCACCACTAGTGATGGTACATTAATGTGTACCATTGTGCATATACCATTCCACAGCGGGGGCAGGGTGTGATATGCCTTATTTCCGCAGGCCCAGTAGTGGTCCATTAACACTGCTGTTCCTGCTACCCCTCTGGTAACTCTAACCCGCTTGCACAGTTGGTGTTGTATCCCACTTCCACATCTCCTCTGTGTTGGTAGCATAGCTTGGGCGCAGTCAGCGGCAGTATGCTCATTGGGTCTTCATCCTTCTCCATCCATGTCAGCATGGGTACGTACTTGCCCCATATCGTCCAACATCTGTTATTGTGTTCATCTATGGTGGTAATATTTTCTCTTGTTACCATGTTGCTGCCAACCACTCCTATGTCCCATTTATTGTTCATGTATACTTTCCCTGTTATTGTTACCAGTGGTCTTTCCCAACAGCCTTGTGTACCAGGAACTTCAGTGGCGTACCAGTCACATGGTAGGTATTGTAGTGTTACTTTCTTCGTTTCTCCCTTTTCAGGACCACTTGTCATGTATCTGAACGCTTCAGCATGCAAACTGCTCTTGTGGTAACTCAAATATGACTTGAGGAAGTTGTTTTCGTATGGATATGTGTCTCGCGTTTTCCACACCAGTCTCACCACTGTTCCTTGAAATCGCCCTCTCGTTTGGAATAGTGCCAGATATATTATACATCGTGCCATCTTCTCTTCTATTTCTGTGGCCACGAATGTTCGAGAAGCGCTCATAGCGTATGGGATCAATGAGCAGACATAACAGCTGTCTTCTGTTGTCTGCTTACCTATATGGGTCATGTGCTGGTACCACATGTTGTTCGAGACATGTGCTGAGTCTGTTATGTAATTATGAATACCCTTATTATCTGAGTATGTGCTGCGTTTAACTCTGCCTCCCTTATGCGGAGGGTTGCTAGTACCACCTAACGTAACACCTGTTGCAGCCGTGGGTGGGGGTACGTTAGGTTTGGGTGCAGCCATAATATTGATAGCATAACTTTTCTGCCATACAGAGGCAGCCAATAGACCAGTGATGACCAAAACCCCTATCATTTTTATTACAAAAGCTACTCTCACTGGCATTTGCTCTTACCTTGCTGCAGTCCGGCAGCTTATTCTTGCGACGCTAAAGTTGCCCGCCTGAAAATTTTCAATACGCTTGTTATTATGGTTAGTTGTCGTTATCAAGCCCTCCCTATCAGGTAGTCGTTCAGTGCCCAGGCGAAGAGCTGCTCCCACGCCAATCTAAGCGATCTATCTCTTAGAGCAGGTAAGTGCTGGTGAAGATGGGGCATTGATTGTTCTATGGCCAAAATAAATGCGGTGTAGTAGACACGTACCCTCCTTCTTTTTAGGTACTTTGGCCTTCCTATGTGATATACAAATTGGTGTGATAGGGCTTCAGGGTAGTTATCGTCTGTGGGTAGCATCTACTCCTGGGCAATGTACGCTGTTAGTTACCTATTTTCTTAACAATACAATTACACACGGTACCTGCATGTGCGAGAAAGAAAAAAGAAAACATAGAACTCTTTACATGTGTATGTGCGCAAAACAATGTCCTTCAATTGGGTGGTGGCTGTAGTGGGCAGGGGGTTTGGGGCTCAACTGGTGGAAGTCTGTTTACTCTTCGATCTCGTGACCATGGGATGGGCGGTGTGCAAATGCCCAGTGTCTATTTCAGTACTTGTTTCTGGGGACTCTGGGGGGTGATTGGGTATAGTGACACTAAGGTCATCAGCTGTGGTAGACGTTTCCTTCTCCGTAGGTGATACTGTCGCTGTTCTTCCAATCGCCCTGTCTGTAACGCTAGGGTGGGTCTGGAGTTTGCAGATCTTCACGTCGTGTAGGTGATTCCAAGCACGCTTATCCTGCAACTTCACCGCTCTCGTAGATACCTCCTCTACCAAGTGGGGACCAGTGAAGCGTGGGCTGTTCCACCTTCTATTGAAGTTGCGGAGTAGCACGTGGTCAGCTTTAGCAATTTTGCACAGTCTTTCCTTTTCCAATTCTTTGTCGGCGTCTCCTTATTGGTAACTCTTAGACCCGCCCCGCGTGCGCTCGAGCTGTTGAGATACAAACGCTACACTAGTAATCAAAGAAGACACATATTGGTACATTTCGTCACCAAGTACAGTTGCAGGGCTTTCATAGTCTGTGAATGCTCTTGATGTTGGCGTTAGAGGAAGGCGATTTGACGTCCGGTCACCACCTCGTGAGGAGTGAGGTGGTGGTCAGACCCTGGTCTATTCCTTAGCTCAAATAGAGCTAGCGGAAGACAATACAGCCAACTCTTCTTTGTTGATTGCTGTATCTTTGCGATTTCCTCCTTCAATAGGCCGTTCAGGCGTTCACATATACCTTTGGCCTGTGGGTGATATGCACACGCAAATTTATGCTTGATATTCAGTGAGGACGTGAAGTGCTGAAACATTTCATTAGCAAAGTGCGGGCCGCTATCAGACCGAAGTACTTCGCACACTCCCCACCTGGGGAAAACGTCCCTCACTAGAAATTTGGCTGCTCTGAAAGCATCCGCATGTGAGCACGGTCCTGCCTCAATCCACCTGGAGAATGGGCATACCACTACAATCATATACCTATTTCCTTGACATACATTGATCATATCAACGTAATCAATATGAATGTGCAGGAAGGGTCCCTCTGGCCGGGGTATAGTACCTTTTATCACTTGCAGCGTGTGACCGGCCGTAAACTGTTGGCATGTAAGGCAGTTGCTGATAAAATTTGTTACATGAGAATTTAGCTCGGGCAGAACCAGTCTTCCCTAATTTGTGCTGCAATAACTTCCTTCCCTGTATGAGCTGGGTGATGGAGCTGGCCCAGGGCGGTGTTCAATAGCGCCAATGGCATGACCATCTTTCCAGTGTTACCCTGACGCCATAGTGCGTCAGTTGGCGACATTGTACATCCTCTTTTTACCCATAGTTCCTTTTCTGCCATTGGTGCGGCCACCTGTAATTCCATTATCTGTGTGGCTGGGAGATGGGTGTACCCTTCTTTCATCAACATCTGTTTAGCTATCCCCCTCCCTCGCCCTCTCTCTGACTCTGGGGGGTTCCATATTTCACCAAAATACGCAGCATGCTTCGCATGTGCGTCTGCTGCTTCATTCCCTTTTGAGATATGATCTTCTCCATTATTGTGTGCGGGACATTTGACCAATGCCAGTTCTTGGGGATTATTTATTACTTCAATTAATTCAGCTAACAAGAGAGCATGTTGCACTGGGGTGCCGTCAGCTCTCCTAAACCCCCTTCTCCACCATTTTGTCAACCCCGAGTGGACAGTTGACGTGATATATGCGCTATCAGAATATATAGTAACTCTTTTGTCAAAGCTTTCCTTCAACGCCAAGATCAGTGCAACCAATTCTGCTGCTTGGGCTGAATAATGCTGTGGTAACTGTACACATTTCACCGGGACACACACCAATTCTTCTGTCATTTTTACAACTGCTGCCCCAGTTCTCCTTATCCCATCACTCTGGTCTATTGTCGATGACCCATCAATGAACAAGAGCTCTCCTCCATTTAGCGCATCCTCTTCAACTTTTCTAGTACATGAGTACATTTCAGTAGTCTGCGTACAGTTGTGAGCATAGTCACCTTCCTCAATAACTTCTGCTATGAACATTGCAGGATTAACTGTGCTGCATCTAACAATAGATAGTTCTGGTCTAGATAAGATGATCTCATAACCTGACGCCCTCTGCGTGGTTAGTGTCGACTTAGGCTTGTTCAATATTGCAAATAGTGCATGCTCCACGAATAGTGTGGTTGGGCACCCCATTGTAATAGATGATGATTTTTCTACTGCGAAGGCAGCTGCGGCAAGACCTTGTTCACAAGGGAAATGACCTAACATAACAGGGTCCAAGTGCCCGCTGTAGAACGCTATTGGCTTGTATCCCATGCTTGTTTTTTGAGCCAACACTGCTTTCATTACTGCTGAGTCGCAATGTGAAAAGATAAAGAACTGTCGTTCATAATCTGGGGTGGCCAGTACTGGAGCAGTTGATATCACGTTTTTTAACTCGTCAAATGCTTCCCTCATTTCCCTTGTCCACCCCATTTTTTTCTCCCCTTTGTTTGCTTCTCTCAATGCTTCAAGTAGGGGACCTATGTATGAGCTGTAATCAAAAACCCATGCTCTACAGTAGTTGCACAATCCCAGGAACTGCTGCAGCTCCCTCACTATTTGTGGCAATGGCGTGTTTGATATAGCCTGTGCTCTATGTGGTGCAATCTTTCTTCCATGTTGGGATATCAGTTGACCAATGTATAATACCTGTTCCTGACAGTACTGTCATTTTTCTTTGTCTACCTTGTAACCTTTTTCAGCCAATATTGTCAGCATTTTCAATGAGTCCTCCCAGCACCTTTTTTCGCTTGTGCTGCAAATTATTATGTCATCAACATATTGCAGCACCGTACTTTCCAATTCAACGTTTCCCAAGTCCATCTGTATTACTCTGTTAAAAATTGAGGGTGACTCGCAGTACCCTTGTGGCAACCTGGTATGTTTCCATTTTGTGTTTCTGTACGTGAAGCTTGTCAGGTCTTGTGAATCTGGATGCAGGGGTATTGAGAAAAAGGCATTTTTGAGGTCAATCACTGTAAACCGTGAGGCCTCTGCTGGAATTCCACATAATATGGTGGCCGGGTTTGCTGCTATGGGGTATTCTGCTTCTACAATGTTGTTCAAGAGCCTGAGGTCCTGGATGAAACGCCAAGACCCTCCTTTAGCTTTGCGCACTGGGTACACCGCCATGTTACATGGTGATTCTGATGGTACCAGTATGCCGTTATTTATTAGGGCTGTTATTGTTTCGTATATGCCCTCATCTGCCTCTTTTGATAGCGGGTATTGCTTCACTCTAGGGAGTATTGCACCCTTTTTTAGTTTTATTCGTACTCCCCCGATACTCTTTATGCAAGCCACGTCATAGGGACTAGTGGTCCACAGTGATGTTGGAACTTTTGCCATATCTTCCTCGTAAAAGGGTACTGGGGTAGATGCGGGTGCTTCGAGTGCCATTGCAATTTTTTGTGCCACTTGCTTGTATGTCACTCTTAGCCATATATCTACACTCATCATGAATACCATTTCACCCTCTTCCTTGTCTTCTGAAAAGAGCTCCTCATCGGATACCTGGTTGAGCCTGCATCCCTCAGCCAGCGCTATCACTGCCCTCCATGCTCTTCCTTCCCGGTCTTGGGCATGTACTGCGATATAATCAGCAGTCGCTATAATGCTCTCAATGCTCACTGAAATCACCTTTCCTTCTGGTTCATTGGCTGGTGTTTCAGGTCTGAACAGATAGGCTGCTGGCCTTCTCCAGATCTTCCCTTCTATTCCTGGCATCCAGGCGAATGCCATGTCTGTTCCGTACTGGAACAGTTCGCCATCTACTGGTTCAGCCCTAGTCACTGTCTGCCCACAGTATGCTTGCATAATTTGCCGTGCAGTGAGCATGTTTATTCCAGGGATGGAACAAATTATGCCGTCCTCCGTGAAGGAGATTGTCATATTCAACCTGCTCATTATGTCTCTCCCAAGTATGTTTAATGGCGACTCCCTTGAATATAGGAGCGGGACAGACATGTCATAATCCCCTATTGATAAGGAGATGTTATCAGTAAAGGGAACCAACCCCCTAGCCCCAGAGAATCCTTGGGTGTTCATGACCTCACCTGACATCTTAAATTTACCTTCCCTTATGCAAGACCGGGTTGCCCCAGTATCAACGAGGAACGATAACTTTTTGTCACCTATCGTTACCTCTATGCGTGGTTCCTCCGCACTATTAGGTGTTACCGACAGGATGGGACACACCATGGACGTCTGTGGGCTGTCCTATTGTGGGTATAATGATTGACCACTTCCTGTGTAAGGGTTGTGCCCCAGGACAGTCACCCTTCCCAGTTGTGTTTGCTGTAGCTGTGTATTGGTGGAGGTTACCTTATGGTCCTGAATTTTGGTGGGCTGCTGTACTTGCTGCACTTGGTGTTGTGGTGATATTGCTACCTGTTGTTGCGGTAGTGAATATGTCTGTGGCTGTTGTTGTGTTACTACCTGTTGCTGCGTGCTACCCTGTGGCAGTCCCTGCTGTTGTTGGTAACCCTGCTGTTCCCTTGTAGGCCCTTGTTGTCCCTGTTCTCCCCATGCTGGTGTAGAGGGTCTCATTCTACATGTGTGTGACATGTGTCCTAACAATCCACAAATCCAACATACAGGTGGTTCCCTCGTCTGCCATGGGAAACTTCCTGAATTGTCCTAGTATACTGGTTGCCCAGTGGGGTAGAAACTTCTTAATCCTCCCCCTTGCTGTTGTGCGTTATAGCCGTATTCCCTCCCCCTCATCATTCCTCCCCTTCCCCTGTTGTAATTATAATATCCAGCTCCTAGTGTTGAGTATCCTCCTCCCATATTAGTCGTATATGGTGGGGGTGGTGGCAACTGTTGTGCTATAAATTGTGGTGATTGTATTTGGGAGGGATCTTGTGCGGCCACTACTTGCGTGGGGTTTGGTGTCATTGTTGTGGGTGTGGTTATTAGTGCACCTTCCATCGTGTACTTAGTCAGTTTTTTCTGCACTAATTTAGCCTCTTCCGCTTTCCTATTCACTTCCTTTTGTTTCATCTTTTCTTGCCATGTCCTACAATGATGTACTATCGTCAGTTGTATTTCCAGCCAAGCCTTTGCTTCCATCCCCACTACTTTCTTCAATTGTTTCTGCACTGCCTCCGGGAGTCCTTGTATTAGTATGTGATAAAATATTGCTGGTGTCTTGTCCCACTGCTCTCTAGTTTCCATACGCCACTTCTCTTGAATTTCCTGGTTATAATCAACAGGATCTTCGTTCTCACGCATCTTGCGTGATGTAATTGCTCCTATGTCTGAGGTGTCTGGGTATTGTACCCTTAGTGCTTGCCATAATGCATGTCTGCAGTTTGCAAATGGCGCCCCGTCGCGCGATGTGCTTGTTATTGTGACCACGGGGAAGCCCGCTCTCTTCCAGATGTCATCTGCTGCATCCCCTAATATTGATATTAGTAGGCCCTTCACGTCTCCTACTGCCAGTTTCTGTCCTGCAGTGTGTTTTTCCATCTCATATATCCATTTCCCCGCTCCTCCACTTAGTGATGGGAGCCTGCACTTTATATTTTCCTTGTCTGCATGCTTCCAAGGGACGTATTGTGGTCTAACCCCTCCTCTCTCCAAAAGTGGCATTAGGTTGTGTCCTATCTGACCCCCCGAGTTTCCCTGTGTTGAACCCGTATACCCCTCCTCTTCTTCCGTGTCATCTACATCGTCTGTTATGTCCATATTTTCCCTGCTTGTAGCCGTTTCCCCTCCATCTCTTCCCCTCCGCTTATCATTTCTTTTATTTGATGTGGGCGTGTGTATTCGTTCTTCCTGCCTGCGTCCAGGGAGATCTCTAAGCCTGCCAGCGTAGGGTGTGTGTTCGTGATGGGCGGGTGCGGGTCTAGGTGGACATGTTGGACGGGATGAGTGCGGGGTGGTTGAACATGTTGGATGGGATGATGAGGGTGTAGCTGCACGTGTGTGCCTTTCCGCCATTTCTTGCTCTTCTTCCTCACTTCCCCCCAGTTCTTCCTTCCTTCTGCAGGCCCATGGTGAGTCCCTGTTAGTCCGGGTGATGTACAATTTATCTAAGCTTTCCCTTTCCCTTTCCCTATTTCTTCCTTCTCTCCCCATTCCTTCTTCTTCCTCGCTGCAAAAATCATCCAGGAGCGACCACCCCCAATCTGTCTTTTTCCCCCGAATCGTCACTGTTTTCAAATCTATTAAATCCGTTCCTCCCGTTTCTTCTTTACCAATTGCTCCCCTTTGCTCTGATGTTGTTGCTACTTCTGTGTCCCTGCGTACATATTTCCTTATTTCACTCTCCCCTCTCCTATCTCCTCTTTCCCCTTCTTTTTTCTCTACTATCTCTCCACCCATTTCCTCTCTTTTCTTTTTTAATTCCTCCATTACTTCACTACTCATATTTTCCAATAACCTTTCTTCCTCTCTCCTCCTTTCCCATCTCTCTCTTTCTCGTTCTAATATCCTTTCTATCACCCTCCCTTCTTCGTATTTCTTTGTCGTTTCTGATAGTATTTTCCTCTTACACATTTCCATTTCCTTTTCTTTCTCTTCTTCCTCCCTTTTCTTGTCGCGCTGTGCTGCTCGAGATACCCTTTCTGCTGCTGCCTTCACCCTTTCAGCTTCCTTCTTTTGTTCTTCAGTTCGTTCCCTCATTTTTTCCAACTCATTCTTACTTTCTTTCCTTTCTCTTCTTCTCTCTCTTTCCTCCCTCTCAAGCTGTTTGATCAGGGCGTTTTGCTCATTCCTTAACTCTGCTAATCGTTCCTCCAAAATCTCTTCCTCTTCTCGTAACAGCTCCCCTTCCTTTCTTTTCCCCCCTTCCCCTCTTATCTCGCTCTTACTCATATTATCCTCGTTCATTTTCCTTACTACCTCCTTCTCTTCTCCTGTTAATGAACCTCGCAATTTTAATAACACCTGCGCAGCTACCCACTCATCGTGTCCTATGGCTGCAATTTGTTCTTCGCTAGTCTTCCCTTCCCCTGCTGGCATCTTCGTATAAGTTGACCCTACCGTACTTGTCACCTCCCCTCCCGTGTAGCCACCGGTAGCTGTATATGGTGGCGGGCTGTATGCTGGGTTCGAATACCCCTCAGCCGCTCTTAATTGTTCTCTCACTATTTCTCGTAGTTCCGTTATAGGATATAACCCCCCTTCCTCCTTTTTCACTACTTTCGCTAAGGGCATGTCGTCGCTCTGTTCCTTTTTAAATTCTGTTTCATTTACATTGCTAGTCTTTTCTCCTCCCTCTTGTCCTTTCCCTGTGCACTGTGTGCTTTCACTCTCTTTTTCCCCATTCTGTTCTTCCTCCTTAACCTTCTTCTCCTCCTTTGTTTCCCCCACAGTGAACATTCCGGTCGGTCCTGGTCGGGACCCCTGGAACATCCTCCATAAGTTAAACACCTCCACATGGTGTGTCAACTTCTTTCCCTTGTATGTGTTATGTAGATGGGTCAATAGTGAGTGTTGGACATATGGGTCGAAACTGCCGTTAGGCGGCCAGGTTGTCGTCATTTTGTTGTCCGTCCCCTGTGTCCATTCTATGCTGTATTTAATCAGTTTCTCCCTATGGGGTGACAGTGTTTTACATATATGCTGTAGCGGGGTAGTGAGGGTGTTCCCCCACCCTATCGATCCTGTCCCGTATGACATAGTAGCACTGTGTTGTTATCCTCCCTCGATATGGTAGTTGTTACCTGGCTAATAATGAACTCTACACAATTTCAGATGTTTTACCTGGCCCCGTAATTTTGGGGACTTGCGATCGTCCGCTAAAAGAAAGTAATAAAATATAGCATTTGCAATTAGGTATTCTTTTCTATCTCTGCTTCTTTCACCTAACACCGTTACCGTCCCTCTACGGCCGAGGCGCACGTAGCCCCCTGCGGCTGCGTGCCCTATGTGACGTGCTTATACAGCTGTCCCACTTTGCTTCACCCCTCCTCCTCTTTCCTCACTCGTCGTGGCCGGCGTTCTCCGTGCGCGGTCACGTCCCCCTCTCCACCTTGCCCCGATATAATCGTTGCCGTTTACCTCCGTGCCCACTCCCTTACCACTAATCTCTTCCTCACCACTCTTCAACAATTCTTTATGCTCGAGGTATCCTATGAAAGCCCTACTGGTGACGTCACCGACCTCTTCCAAAACTACCGGTAAGCTCTTTTCACATTTCAGAAAGCTTGAAATAAGTTTTTCTATTTTACCCCTGTTAACCCCACAGCTGTCCTCTTGTCACGCCTGGAACAAGGTAACCAATAATATAATCAGACTGCGCACACTGTGTCGCCTCGCGTGTGATACGCCCCTCAACAGGAGGGCTTAACCAGCCAATTATCTTCCGTATTAGGCAACCAGCTAGCTACCGCCTACAGAAAAACGTCATCTATCTATCGAGTTTCTCTGCTCGATCAATAGGGATCCTCATCTACTCATTGATCAATAATCGCCAATTCGTAGGAAACTGCACACACACACACACCCTTACAGGTGGTCGTGACCTAGGCCAATCAGTGACTACGAGCGGCCGCACGTGATATTTTCCTGCTCCGCCCACTCTTCTTTGTAGCGTAGCGGACTGCTCTTGCGCTTGTCCAGCCACCATTCACTTCACTGTCAACACTAATTTATTAAACCTTCGTCGTGCGCCTTTGTAACACCTCCCACCTCCCTTATTCTATTCCTCCCCCCTCCCTCACAATTTCACATTGCTTGTTGGGTGTGGCATACTCAACAAGTTCACTTGATGCGGGGCCGCTCGACCGCGTGCACCCCTCCAAGCGGCTCGCCACCTCCCCTCGTCTGGACCACGTCTGGACACTCGCCAACCGCAGGCGGGATACTTCTCAACCGGCTCCCGAGGGCCAATATCCGGATTGCGCTGTCCGGTCTTCCCGCAGTTTCGCGATGGTCCTGTAGTCCTCAAAAAGGGGGCAGCGGCAGAGGGGGCCGCGCCGCCGGGTCTCCCCGCAACAAGAGTACTCGGAAAAATAAAATAAAAATTAGATCTTAAACAGATCTCAGCAGTGCCTCCAACTTCTCGGGGGGTTTCTCCAGGGGTCGGCTGGGCCTTCCGCGGACCTACGGGCTGGGAAGCCCCAACTCCTCCCGCGTATCCCAAAAATGAGTATGAGACACACACAAGAAGCAAGCTGGTTCTGCTGTTTATTGAATAACGGCAGGGATGGGTCTAGGATCGTACGCGTCCGTCCAGACTCTCGAAATTCGTGGGGCTCGCAGGCTCCTTTTTGCCTCAGTATGACGCGCTACTTGCGTCACCTGGGAAAGTTAGCAAAAAACCTATCGCCACTCTGGATTGGTTCCTCAAGTGGTAGGGTTAGTATAGCATACGTATAGAGAACGCTGTTAGTGGTTAAGGGTCAGTCAGGTGGTATACTTGGGTTGTCCCTTCTATTAGTTACTTGAAAATTGTTACATGAAGACCCCTAATGATTGGCTAATGTTAGTGGCATCAGTGGTGAGTGCCCCATGTTCTGATTGGTCCACTTGCGAGCCCCCCAGCCTGGGACCATTGTTGTTCCCAGCTCGCGGTGTACCTGTCATTTGCAACAATATGCAACTATGTGTTTGTGCAAACAATACGTGGATCTGCTCATATGCCTGAGAGCAGACCATTCCCATCGCTGTAGGTGTCCCAGGCGACTTCTCCCTCGTGGGTCTGGCACCTTGTCAGGTTTGGCTTGGTCACGTGAGGAGAGACCGTGGCTGAGGCAGAATTCTGCACATTTAAAGTTGTATTTTTCACTGCGTGTCTGGCTTTGCTTGCAGGTGTGACCTTGGCGTCGGCTGGTAACATGCGAGTTGCAACATCGCTCCCTTGGCTGTCAGTTCTCGCTGGGCTCGTTCTGCAGGGTCAGCAATTGTACTCTTGCTTGTCCAATGTTCATGGAGGCTCTTGCTTGCGGCCTTCTTGGGCCTAGTGCATAGGTGGGGATGTTTAACGCACGGCACTTAAGTTGCGGTATCACATTGCTTCATAGGCAGTATCATGTCTTTGTTGTATTTTCATCACAGTGCAAGGGTCAGGAGAAGCGTCAGCAAGCATTTAGATGAGTGCTTTGTGCATCTTGCGTTCCTGCATTTCGGAAAACCTATGTGAAAAATAATAAAGATGCGCGTGAGTGGGTGTGTCCGTCACCTACGTCATAGCACTGAGTATGTTCTTCGTGTGGATTGGTGTGGGGGTGTCCAGTGTGCATGTTTGCACGGATGGTCTTGACAGTTGGCTAGGTCGTCATGGCATCTCTAATGATGTATTTCCTTACTGTTGAAGGGCTTAGTCGAGTTCATCCATGCCGCAGATGTCGGCTTGAGCAGGCCAGGGGCGCGAGGAGATTGGGGGGAGTCTTTTCTCCCATTCTCCCACTTCAACATTATTAAAGACACTGTTGTATAGGTGTGCTTCCTTGGAGATTACGAATTTGGATCATGTGAATATGTGTGGCATTGAGACAGTGACTTCTAAGTACCCTCGTGACTATGCCTGTAAAGAGCAAAGGAGTTGTTAAAGGTATTGGGGGAGGGACTCCTGGCATTATCAAGACCCCCACCAACAGAGACTGCTATTGAGGGTCAGGCTAGAGTTAATAGCCAGAAAGCCAGAGTAAGTCAATTGAAGGTCACTGACCAGCCAGATGATTAGATGACTTATTTTCAAAGGTATATGGGGAGTAAGGGTACTGAATTCCATTTAGCCTCTGCAGCATAGAGGATCACCTGGCTTTCCAGAAGGCTCTCAAGACATGTCTCTTTCCTTCTGCACCCTGATTTACCTAGTCCTCCTCATGGACTATCACCCCCAGATAGGAAGGCAGGGACACCAGATGAGTCACTGAGGGGACAACAAGGCGGTACCTAGCATGTACAGAAAGGATCCCAGCCAAACCTTATGATATGATCTCCATAACCTCAAGGTAACTAGACATCCGCCTTGATTCAGTAGTACATATAGCATTCAATCACAATGAAACATAGCTGTATAGCTGCCAGAGCCCAGACACCCACCCACCCTCATGCATCTTCAATAATCACTACTCAACTTCATAAAACACAACTTCAAAAAACATATCATCATTGCCAATAGAATGCAGCTGAGTCACACGAAAGAATGTGGTCCAGCTGTGCACATAATCAGACTCCTTGATTTGCAAACTCTCCTGACAGTCTATCACAGCACCAATCCACTATCCAGATCTCCATGGGTCGCTATCAGGGTCTTAGCCACCCCTAGCTACCTTTGTGCTGGCTAAAAATGAACACACATGTTCTAGAATCCTCCTTCAAATCTCACATCTCTGACCTCTGTACTGCAAGGGCACTCACCACACAGCGCCTTAAGGCCATACCAATGCAGTAGGCAGTATACAAATGGCATATAACATAACAAAAACATAACATCCTTATAATAAAATGTTCTGATGCCGTTATAAACTATGTTCTACTGGTAAAAGTCTATAATGGCCCAAAAGTAGGTAAGGAGCTGACAATTATGACTAGTTTAAAAATCACGTAGTTATTATGTTAAACCGTAATCCAAAAACAATATTAATTATAGAGAAGGTTATCGATAATGAGTAGTATAACGCATTTGGGTATTTGTATTTTAGCTACAACAAGGCATTTTATTTGTCCTGAAGGTTGTGCACTTCATTTGTTTCTTTTAGAAAATGGGTTTAGGATAGTGAATGGGGGAGGGTGCTGTCAGATCATCTTCCCAGAGAAAAATGTTTTCGGACACTGTGGTTGCTCCATAATAGATCATTTTATTGTAGATTGGATGGAAAGTGACCACAGGCCTCTTAGGCTGGATTGTCATTTGGAGATGAAAGAGAAGCATTCTATGTGTGTTGGAGGTTCCCTGTCATCGAATCGTAGGAGAATTAGGTTTATTCGAAACTGTCTAAGGGAATATATCCAATCAAATAATCTTATTTTAGCCTACAAAGAACTAACAAGGGCACGAGCCTAAGAAGTGAGAGAGAAGGGCACCCATAATCGTATGAAACAGGGTAATGGGTGATTCAAGAAAACATGTAAAGAAGCAAGAAAACAGTTGTGGGAAGCACTCAAAGCCAGGCCTATGAATAATATGCTCGTCTTGGATAAAATGAAAGATTCTAAGAGAGTGTGTATGTGATCAAGAATTAACTTTAGTGGCCTAGGAGGAATTACTAGAGGGTGTGAAAAGAAATGACACCAGAGCGTTCTGGATGATGGTGGCAAGATCAGCCACTCCCTCTGTCAATTTTAACAAACAGCAAACGTACTAGAAGGGCAGTAGGCATTGTACTTCAGAAATATATTTGTAAAAGGTGAGCACTATAGTTGGCACCCTCCAGGAGAAGTTTCCGGTGGAGCCCCGGTGTTCGATATTAATTATAAAGGCATGATCAAGGCATTCAAATGCCAAAAACCTAAAATGTTCCCTCAGTCCTGATTTCATACCCACTGATTTATATAGATTGAACTTGGTTTATGGATCCTGTCCTCTGTAGCCTCTTCAATGCATTCTCTACAATTTTAATAATCCCGAAAACCAGTTATCATTATCCCCATCTATAAAAAGGAAGACAAATCTTCACCAAGCTCCTATCACCCAATCTCCCTTTGGAAACTTCCTCTAACATTCCGGGGAGCATTTTAAGAGGGTGCCTATTGGATCGAGCGGTCTCTTCTAATATCTCATGCGATGCACAGTTAGGTGTTAGGGAAGGCATGCAAACATCTAATCAAACAGTAAACCTTTTGGTGGTGACTTCGAAGTACAATATTTTAAAGGAAGCTAGTATTTACATGGACTTAATGGATCTGACCACTGCATTTGATTTGGAGGATAGAGCCCACTTCTGTTATGGGGCATCCTCTGTGATATGGCCATCCCTCCTGGGTTTTTAATACTCATAGTTCTTCCACACACCAATACAGAGTGTGTAGTTAGTGGTAAGGTACGGGGGAGTGGACCTAGATGGGGAAGAATCATGGGTGTGTCTTGGCCTCAAATGTATTTTAAATGTTCATGAATGCTTTACAATTTATTTTGGGCGCAATCCACGCCTGATGTCCCACGTCTGGGAAATAGGACACTGCCATTATTATTATAAATGTTGCCAAGTCTCTGTACTGTACTGTGATGGGAAATGTGTTATACTGTGAGTATTACGTGAATGGGCTCTCTCTAGAGAAACTACAGCATTATGACTACATAGGAGTGCAAATATCTGTTAATGGTCAAGGGGCCAATCATATTGAGAAGCACACAATTAAGATATCTCACACAATAGTAGGAATGTTTAGCCTCGCAAAATGTCTAAGATATCAACCTCCAGCCATGCTAGTAAGACATATTGTGCAACGGACTGTATTATTGGCCTAGATGAGGCCAATATCTGGTGATCGGAACGAGCAGCCACACTACAAGGTATTGAAAATATGCTTTTTCTGGCCCTACTAACGCTCCCGTAGAGTGCATCCTCTTTTCCGCTGCATAACGAGCTAGGTCTGGATTTTATTGAAGGTGTTTTTCTATATAACATTGGCACTAATGTGGCTTGCTATTTAGTAACCCCAATGCCACTTTATCTAAAGATATATTGGAAGACATTTTATCAAATGGAGAGGCACATCAAATCAGATGTATTCCATTCAGTGGTTTGATCAGCCATATTGGATAGATAAGGTGACAAGGGGAAGGCTAAATCAGTGCTCTTGAACTTACTTCAGGAACGAAAGAGAAAGTACAGTGCTGATGAAACCTTCAAATAGAGCCCATCAGTCATGCACCTAACCTCAGACTATGGAAACATTCCTAGAATGGCACATACATACTGAGCTCAACTAAGATCTTATGTTCCCCCTTTAAATTATGTGACAGGAAAATGGTCAGGTTCAGGGATGAAAACTCAGGTTTGCCCTTTTTCCCTAATGATTCACAATCTTTAGGTTACCTTTTGATCTTTTGCACGGCATATAACCAAATCCGGTAAAATACTCGTATGCATCTATTAAATGATAGTGGCTTCCACCAATTTAGGCCTTCCTTGTAATAGTGTTTATCTCTACAGGACAAATGCATTTCATAGGCACTTCACACTTATATCAGTCAGGCATTGAGATGTAGGAAAATGATGTGCTTGTCGCATTGTGGATTTTATTTCTTTTATAATGCTTATTTATATCAATGTATTAGGCAAAATTATCCAGGTCAAATATTTGCTTGCCCTATTGAGGATTGTTTAGACCATTTATAGTGTTCATGTGATGAATAATTTTGAATTTTAATATATGAATTACAGCATTTGAGGCACTATATTTATTTTTGTTGTAAGCTTTTAAGATTTTGTGTTATGAAATAAGGGTTTATGTAAGGTATAAGATGGTTATATTTTATCTGTTTTTTAACTTCTACTGGCGGATTGTTTTGGCTCTTGCTGCAGTCTTAAAAAAAGTCTTAAGAGTGCTTTGGCATGCCTGCATCTGCAATTAAGATGTCTACTCCATTGACCAATCTAATACAAACGACTCCAGTATTTTCCTGGAACTTGTGTGCTCAACGCCTACGTTGCCTGAACCTATAAGAGGCCCTCACAATTCTTCCTGTCCTTCAATATGCAGATCAAGGTGCAGAAATGTTCAATTGGACAGATGCTACAAACCTTTCCATAGTTGTGGTGTAATCACAGAAACAACCTACACCTTTTCAATGGAACCTGTGCCATATTACATTGTGTCTATGACAAGTTCTAAAAAGACTTATGCATTTTCCTGAAAAGAAATCCCTGGTAGTTAAAAAGAACGTCAAAGAGTGGAGGTATTATACAGGAGGATCCCATTTGCAAGTACTTATCATAATAGATCAGAAAAGCCTCTTATATTTGTGGACTGACAGATGTTTAAAGGAGAAGCCTCTTTTGTGTTTAAAATGTATCTTCACATACCATCTGTAAAATATTATTTGATTGAATGTTATACCCTCTATTAAATGACGAATGTTCAGAACTATATGTTACACTGAAATATTGCAGTACTTAATGTCAAATAGAAAAACTAAAGATTAAAATTAAATTCAACAGTCAACCTTCTCTAAAGTAAACATGCTATGTGGGTAGGATTTATTAAAAGAGAAACATGACTACAATATACCTCTGCAAATTTGCTGCCATGTGAAAGAGAGCATAGTGAATTGTGCATCTTAAATTGTAGTGCTCTATAAGGAAATAATACATAAAACACACATCAAATGAGAGATCAAGTGTATATGTTGACTGATTGCCATTATGAGTGAAAACGGCCTGAATAGAGCATTTTACTTTTACATTTAACATTGAAATTCAACGAACTGCAAATTAACCAAATTATCTGTTGTTTTGTGCAAATGCCAGCTTTCTTGAAAGCAACAGTGTCCAGGCCCATTAACATACCATTTACACCAAAAGAACCATATAAGTAGAGCAGCTTTGGGTACTCAAAGACAAAATGCTGTATTTTCAAACTACAAGAATTACATTTGAATGCCAATACTCTGTCATGGACAACATTTTTTTAAATGGACTTGTTTTTTTATAGCTAATCTAAAAAACCTCACTGGCAATATATTGATTAGCGCCTTGCCAATAAGTAAATGCAATTTCAGTGAATCAACTGGAGAATGGTTCTTGACCTGTAACCTTAGAAAGTTGTAGGCTTCATGAGGAATTTACATCTGTTCTATAAGACCTTATACATAAAGCATTGCTTATGAAACAGTGCTCTTGTTAAGTCAAGTGCAGTGAATGAGCAGATGGTTTCTGTTGACACAGGGCAGGCCATACACATAATAAATAAATTTCACCCAATATATAGTAAAATCTATGTTTTAAAAGAAGCATTCAAAGTGAGAGTGGGAAATACATTATTAGTTATTATTTCAGAGCTTTTTTCTGTTTAAGTAAACCAGATTCAGCATAAAACGCAAATCATATGCATATGCATATACATGATATATCAACAGTTATGAATTATGCATAATTCAAGTACATTATACAACTCCATCAAGTATAAAGTGACGGAAACATAACTGATATCACCTGATTAAGAATACATTTCAAATATGACCTTTACTTTTCGTACACAGATAATTCAGAAGCAAAGGGGAGGCCCTTGTGGTTGTGAGACATTGAAGGGAACCTATAACAGGCTCTGTCCAATGCAAAGTATCATGTCAAATTATGGTATATGTTGGGCTTCCTGGGTAGTTAAGCTCAAACACATTGGGAGAAGGAAGAGTGTTGTGGAAAACAGAATAGCAAGAGAGCATGTCCTACTGGATAGAAGCAGATTGAATACCAACTGGATGTAACTGAAAGGAGTATTGCCTTAAAAAGGCACTTTCCAAATCTGAACTAAATGCAGAAGCCTTTCCCAAAGTTTAAATAGAGTCTAGGAGAAGGCACATAGACTGAAAAAAAAGCTTGCCTGGCAGAGCTGCCTGAGGCATGTCACTGTCTCCAATTATTTAGACATTTTTATCAAGAATTAATGAAATCCTGGATAGCATTCAAATGTATTCTGGAAGCCCTGTTAAAACCTAGATCATTGTTAAAGGGAATATAGGGCAATATGTATGTATTTATTTGATTTATAATTCACATTGAAACTATGTAGCAATCCCATAATACAGCCTTTCTTCTGCAATATGGATTTCTTAGACTTCTGAAACTGATGTGTGAACTGACAAGTCCTTTGATTGGTATCTGCTCCAGTCCTCATTAATAATAATGGGTCCAAAATACCTTCAGCTATCCCTCTGCAAATACCTCCCCTCTCGAGCTCTTCGCTCCTCTACCTCTAATTCCCACAGGGTCAGTCGCTTTTCTAAGCAACGAGCTGTGGGCCAATCTCTTTCTTCGGCTGGGGCCTCCCTCTGGAGCAACCTCCCTACAGCCCTAAAACTTGAGGAGAACCACCTCCCGTTCTGGAAGCACCTTAAGATCATCCTCTTCGCTTCTGCTTTCGCCCCCCCTCTCCTCTGCTGATTCTGGTCTCTCTTGGTACTGTGCACCTGGCCACCCTCTGTCCACTGGGCCCAGGCTCCTGCTTATCTTTTCCACCCTCCTGCACTGCCTCCTGGCCACCCTTTGCACTGGGGTCTGTATCTGTACACACATATTTATTGAAAAATCGCCCAGACTCATCTGAGCACCTTTATATTTCACCAGCATAATTAATGTGCACCCAATGCCACCCGTTCTCCACTGTGCCCGTCTGCTGCACCTTGGAGCATATCTCCGCCATTGAGGACCACGAGGAGATTTGCCATTCGAAAATGGCCGCCCGCAACTTTGTTCCAGAGTTTCCACATGAGGAAACACTGTGAGGCCAGACCCGCACACCGATTGGCCGACAGCCCCTATTTCTGCCCAATGACAAGCCGGCAGGCGATTTAGCCGGCCCACCTCCAAAGGCACACTGCCTAAGGCTTCGCCTGTCGTGAGCCTGGAGGAATATCCATTGCTGCACCACAGCCGGAGCTCCTCTCGCCCACTGCAGGAGCAGTGCCTGGCCAGAAGACAGCCCTACACATGTAGGTAGGCAATTCTGCCCAGCGTTGATCCGCCTGGAAGGCCATTGCATTTTTTATTGAAAAATCACCCGGACTCATCTGAACACCTTTATATTTCGCCAGCATAATAAATGTGTGCCCAATGCCGCCCGTTCTCCACTGTGCCTGTCTGCTGCACCTTGGAGCGTATCTCCGCCATTGAGGACCACAAGGAGATTTGCCATTCGAAAATGGCCGCCCGCAACTTCGTTCCTGAGTTTCCACATGAGGAAACACTGTGAGGCCAGACCCGCACACCGATTGGCCGAAAGCCCCTGTTTCTGCCCAATGACAAGCCGGCAGGTGATTTAGCCGGCCCACCTCCAGAGGCACACTGCCTACGGCTTCCCCTGTCGTGAGCCTGTCAGGAGCCGGAAAGTGCCGAGTGCCAGGACCCTTGCTCCTCCTGGGACCCATCTACAACATGCTGCTTATGCATGCGCCTATATCAGGATAAGCAGTTTACCAATGCTTATGCTCAAACTGTTACTGCAACCTTTGTTGCACTGTCTACGCCACCAGACTGCTGTCTATACTACTGCAAAGATTTGTTTAAAAGTCACTCTTTTAGGGCTGCTTGTGCCCTGGACATTGACACCTGTACACTGTTGCCCAGCCCCACAATTGTCTGACCTCCTATGGCCTCTCATACCGCATTACGTATGCACTGTTTATATGGACACATAATGACATTCTCACTAGCACGTTTTACCATGTTGGTTCCTATTTGTCTGCGTAGTGTTTTATTGCCTAATCTATAATTGCCAGACCTAGACAGACCTTGTGGCCATACCAGCATTTACTTGCCTGTACAATTGTTTTTAGCCTAATCTATGATTGCCAGACCTGGACAGACCTTGTGACCATACCAGCATTTACTTGCCTGTACAATTGTTTTTAGCCTAATCTATGATTGCCAGACCTAGACAGACCTTGTGGCCATACCAGCATTTACTTGCCTGCACAATTGTTTTTAGTCTAATCTATGATTGCCAGACCTAGGCAGGCCTTGTGGCCATACTAGCATTTACCTGCCTGTACAATTGTTTTTTTGCCTAATATCAATTGCACTTGACCCTGCCTTTGCAGTTTATAGCATATCTGCACCTGTTTAGTCAGCCCATGTCCAGTACCATGTCTAATCTGCATATGTCTAAGCCATTGTAGTTTACACTACAATCGCACTTGCCCTGTCCACCCAAATCCCAGTACACTATATAAACTACACATGCCCATGTAAGACCAGGTCCTAGACTAACTTGAATACTTAGTTACTCACTGCCACCTACTATAATTAAAACCTCCCAAAAGTATACAGTATACCTTGCATTGAGCCTCCTTACTATCATGGCACTTGCGTCCGTTGCCTCTTGCCCACCTAAAGATAGAAACATAAGACTAAGGGCTACACTGTCCTATCTGCATGAACCATCATCTTTCTGCACATTTAGGGGCTATACCGACCTAACTAACCCAATGAACAAATGCTCACAACACCCCAAGTCTGCTCCTCCACCCCTAGGTGCCTCACCCACCAAGCGGCTAATATCTCAAGTAGCTACTTCAACTAAAAAGATGCAACTACCCATTACCACACTAACTATATCCCTCTCGCTAACCGGATCCCTCATTAATGCTAGATCTATGGTAGCCCACGCCACCGAGATCTCAGATACCCTAACCAATGAGAAACTAGACCTGCTGTTCATAACTGAAACTTGGCTCCACGAGGCTGCTGGCCCTGCTATTATGTTAGCAATACCAGACGGCTACCAATTGTTAAGAGTTGACAGACCCAATACTAAAGGAGGTGGCTTAGCTATTATCCACAAAGCCAACCTACCTATCAGACTAGTCGCTACCATGCCATTTCAGTCCTGTGAACTTCTTACTGCCAAACTCCAACTCTCATGTGACTGTACTCTCACTATCTATGTGATGTACAGACCAACGGGACCACTAGGAACCTTTGAGGATGACCTAACTAGTATCCTGACTAACAATACAAAAGATCATGCGCAAACCTTACTATTAGGAGACTTCAACCTTGGCTTTAATGACTGTAATGACAAACATGCCACATCTATCGCCACACTACTGCATGATTATGGATTAATGCAAAAAGTCACTAGCCCCACACACTCTAAAGGTAGGACTCTAGACTGGGTTGCTGATTCGAACTGCAACATCAGTATCACCAGTATAACTCCTCAAATATGGACAGACCACCATTTAATCTCATTCTCTGCCTCACTTGACCTTAGCCACCCTAAACCTATAATTATGGCCCCTCCTCTCCCTACTAGAAGTAAAAAAGACATTACAATAGAACAACTCCTTCCACACCTCCTCCCCACCCTTAACAATATAGATAATATCACAGACCCGACCTTACTTGTGGAAACTTATAATAGCACTATGACCAAGGCACTAGACTTGATCGCCCCTACCAAAAAGCGTAAAGGCAAACAACTTTCACATTTGAACAGCTGGTTCACACCTCAATTGAAAGACCTCAGAACTCAAAAAAGAAAATTGCAATCAATCTGGTGACACTCGCCTACTGAGGAGAACAGAATTAAGTTAGCTACCCACGCCAAACAGTACAAAAAGGAAATTATTAACACTAAAAAGAATACTTACAATGACAGAATAGCTCGAGCTAAATCTGACACTAAGGAATTATTCTCCATCCTATGGGAAATGGAATCACCCATTCCGCAAACTGAACATACTCCCAAAAATGAGCTTTGGTGCACTAATATTCAAAATGCCCTTGCAGGAAAAATTAGCTCCCTTCAAACTAAAATTGCAACTAAAAAGCTGCACTGCTATTGCCAGTGGAGCCTACTCCTATGGTACAGCCTTCCCTAAACCAGACTAATAATACTTCTCACCCTTTTAGCTCCAAACAAATAACTATACTAGAGATAGAAAAAATTATACTCTCTCTCAAGCCTTCTAATTGTAAAGGAGGTAACTGCCCTGCCCAAATCATAAAAGATGCTGCGAGAGACCTAGCTCCCTTCATCTCCAAACTGATTAACGCCTCCTTTAAAACTAACCTAGTGCCCAACAACCATAAACAGTCTTGGGTCCTACCCTTGCTAAAAAAACAAACCCTCGACCACTCAATCCTGACTAATTACAGACCCATCACTACTGTCCCATTCCTACTCAAAATTATCGACAGGGTAGCCTACTTGCAAATTCAGGACTACCTTGAAACCTACAACCTGCTAGGCTCACGACAATCCGGCTTTCGCCCCCTTCACGGCACGGAAACAGCCCTGATTGACCTTAAGACTCAAAGTGACGAGTTGGAGGATAATGGAAAATCAGCTATGCTAATCCTACTTGACCTCTCCGCAGCCTTCGACCTGGTAGATCATGCAGTATTATGCAATTACCTTGGCTCCGCTGCCCACTTTTCAAGTGATGCCATAACTTGGGTACAATCCTTCCTTGCTAACCGGACAATGAGAGTCTTCTCCCCCCTAGCAGCTGCAGATCCCATACAAGTCTCCTGCGGTTTCCCCCAGGGATCATGTGTGTCTCCCACTATGTATAACATCTTTACCAAACCTTTGTTTGACAGGTTGGACAGACTGGGCGTCATCTACACTAACTATGCAGATGAAACTCAAATTCTTATCCCCATTTCGGGTAACTTCCTGGAAGACTCAGCTTTGGTAAACACGATATATCTCCTCATTCAGGCATGGATGGCATCCCACGGCCTCTGCCTGAATGATGACAAAATGGAGATTCTGATCCTCGGCACAGAGACAGCGATTAACAAACTTGACCCGAATTACGCCTTGTTTAACATTGACAACAATGTCATCAAAGTGATGCTGGCAGTCAAAACCCTGGGGGTTTATCTGGACTCAGCACTCACTCTCAAGAAACAAAATAATTCCCTAGCTTCCTCCAAAGCCTATACTTGTAAATTGATCCGAGCATGCAGACCATTCCTAACGGAGGCTAGCTGTATTACCTTAGCTAATGCACTTATCATATCCAGATTGGATTACTGTAATGCACTATATGCGGGATCTAACAAGTATATCCTTAACAAACTCCAAACACTCCAAAATAATGCTCTTAGAGTAGCTTTAAACATTCCTAACAGAGCCCATGTCTCTACTTCCAGAAGGAATATCCACTGGCTAAAAATTAAAGACAGAATTACCCTCAAAAGTCTTTCGCTCACGTCCAAAGGCCTGAACAATATAGCTCCTCCCTACATAGCTAATAGAATTAACAAGAGAATCTCAAACCGCCCCACAAGAATGACTAACGCTTATACACTGATGGTGCCTAGATACAAAAAGAGTACAGCTGGCGGCGCTAGCTTTCCAGTCATAGCAGCCCAAACATGGAATAAACTCCCCTTAGAATTTAGAAAGGACCAACCTTATCTAAGCTTCAGGCGCAATATTCTTTCATGGATACCATCGAATGACATCTAATGTAATCACCCTCTCTCACCAGAACCACTCATCCTGAGTGTCACCCCCCGACTAGGCCCTTGTTAAAACCTAACCCCCCATAGGGACTTCCAATTACTTCTGCTAGTATCTAGGAATCTCACTGGATCCTTCCGGGGCTACAAAACTGTGGTTGATTGTTATTTAGTACTTTATGCTCCTGACACCTGGAACTAATTGTATAAGCATACTGAGACTGCAACGCTGCTGAACTGTCCCATTGCCTATTCTGTTTTCCATTGTAACTAAGTTCTCAAGTATCCGTGTAATGTTTGCGCCCAGCTACCTGCGGGTTTGGTTTTGCGTAATATCAAATAAACAAACAAACAAACAAACAAACATTCCCCCCTCTTTGTCCCTTGCACTTACCAGACCTACCCTGTCTGCTTCCCTCGAATTAGCACTTGCTGGAAGCATTACTATTTTCTGTGTTTGCTGTTTTATCATGTATTTATCAGTATTTATTTCTGGTCTCCCCTTGCTCTGCACTTGCCACTTCTCCCCCCTCCCTTTCACTTTTCCTCAGCACCCTCTCCCAAGCACTTGCGCGTTCTCAATGTCACTGGGCCTAGTAAGTTCGTTGTTTTGTCTTCTCGCCTGTTCCCCTCCCTTGCCTTGTCGCGCTCTGAAACACACGTGTGTGAGCGCGATATAAATAAAATATCAATTCAATTCAATAAACACATGGCATTGGATGTTGTGAGGGTGAACCTGATTCCTTGAAAAGAGTGAGTGAGTTTTGCCCACAGCATTCCAAAAGCAAGAGCATTCCTCAGAAACACAAGCCAATAAAATGTATTATAAGAAATCCTACATCATAAAATACTGAATCAAATAGGGTCTATGCCCAAGCTAAGCACCCACAGTGTGTCATAGTGTCCAGAATCTTAGATTTAAATCAGTCTGAGAACTGCATTGTAATGTATGCATATTTCTTTGTGCCTATTTTTAATAATGATTTTAGAGAAGACTAAGGGAAGACTAAGTGCATTGGTTTGTTTCAAATGTTATGATGAGAATGGCTTCACCTTTTGATTTCGAGGAGGCGGGTTTCAAGAAAACATAATTCTATAATGTTGATTGATGGTTTTGCAAATGTTAAATCAAACAATATCAATGTGTGTATGTATCGGAAGTAAAATATATGGGCCCATCTGCTAGAATAGTCATTCATATTTGTTTTCTATAGTTGGGCATTAGTGTGATTATGAAAACAATTTTCATACTATATTTGGAAGAAAAACGTTGGCAAGACCACAGCAGTCAAGTTGTATTTTTCTTTCATTAGGAAAGCTGCCGGCATTCATTTGTAGTATTGTGGGTTTGTGTATATTCCCGAGCAGTGGAAATTAGGGGATCACCTTTAAGCCCCTCATTTATTATTTTAAATAAAACAAAGTATTCAGGTTAAAACACCTTGTTTTTTTGTCCCCGATTGTGGGATGGGATTGTTGTGGTGAGGAGTGTAAGTGACATTACTCTGTCATATAGTAACCAATAAAATACTACAAATTCATATTATGAATATATTTCATTACAGAAATGGAGGTTCTTGCCAGGATGAGGAAGTTACAATGTCATTGATGTCAGCATATGATTTTCCAGTGTAACATAAATTCTGCCTGAGATCACAGACGTGTGTGAAGTTGTGTTGTTTATTTTATTTATTTATTTGTTTATTTTTTACTTTTATAGAGCGCTACATGCCCATGGGCCTCAGAGCGGACATACAAGAACAGAAAAAAGTGAGTCAGACAAGAGGGGAGAAAAAGTAAGAAAGACATCTAATCCAGAGAGTTAAAGACAAAGGTTTTAATCGTTTTCTTAAATGTGGTCGGAGAAGGAGAGGATTTAATGATGGGTAGGGAATTCCATTCCTGGGGTGCCCTCACATCAAAGATGGTGCCTCCAAATGTCTCTATGTGATAACAGGGCTGAATTAAGAGGTTGGAGTTATTGGAGCGTAGGATTCTTGAAGGCACTGAACAAGAAATTATTTTTTGCAGGTGTTAAGGTGCAGCTGAATCTAGGGATTTGAAGGCCAATGAAGTTATTTTCCCAAATCGGAAACATGGTCACCCTTAGTCAGTCCAAAGACTGTTCTAATGGTGCCACTCTGTGTAGTCTTTTTACGTTGAATATTAGCTTTGGAAGTGGCTATAAGTAGCCTGTTACAGTAGTCCAGGCGGGAAGTAATTAGAGTAGTGGCAAGAAGAGAGAGATTATTAATATTAAGATAAGGACTCAATTGGTGGAGAAGTTTGATGACCACTAGAGACATGTTTTTTGATGAATAGCTCAGAATCCAGAGTGACACCTAAAGTGTTTACAGTTTTAGTAACAGGGATTTGATTGTCCATGATGATGAAATGAGAGAATTTAGCATCAATTTCCTTAAGACAGGGGCCTCAGTCAAATATGATGAGCTCGGTGTTACTGTTATTCAGGGCAAGTGAGTTATGGGCCATCCAGTTCTGTATCTCTTCATAAAGATAATTCACAGTTTTAGAGTCAATGTTGTAAATGCATGTCAATTCAAAGAGGACCTGGGTGCCATCAGCATAATTAGCATACTGGACACCCAGGCCATATAGGTGATCAAGAAGTGGTCTGATGTAGATATTAAATAGAATAGAAGGCAGGCAAGAACCCTGCGGCACACCACCGGAAGAAAGAAAAAGGGGCTGGGGGGGGGGGAGATTTCAGTTTTCATAGCTGCCACCTTAGATGTTCTAGGACCCAGAAAGGAAATAATCCAGTTGGCTGTCTTCTCTGAGCAATTGACGATGTTAAGTAATCTTTTGTGTAACAAGTCATGATCAATCAAGTCAAATGCTGCAGAGAGGTCCAGCAACATGAGGAACGCTCTGTGACCTTTTTCAACGATCCCTAAAATACTAGACTTGAGGTTCAGTAGGGTGGTTTCAGTCCCATGTTGAGCCCTAAAACAGACTGATGGATGCCCAAAAGCTTATGCCCCTCAACACATTTTTGCAATTGTAAATACATTATTTTATGCCTTGTGAATAATCTTCGTTAGTTAGGGTACATTAGTAAGGGCGCATAGTTTTAAGCAACAGCAGGATCCTGAGAAATGTTTTTCAATAGGGAAGTAAGCCATACGTTCTTCAGTAAGGCGGGCTCCATACCTTCCGAGAAATACATATTAATCACCATGGTAATCCATGGGATAAAGGTGTCCAGGGAGTCTTTCAACATGTTAATAGGGCAGGGATTGCCTGCACAGCTGGTGGACTTAAGGCCCCTAATAATGTTGCAGACCTCAGATTCAGAGCAGTCTTGAAATTTGAATACAGGAATGGGAGGCAAAACGGAAGATTTAACACAGGTATTAGGTAAGGATACTTTATACCATTAGCAAGTGAAGACACTGGTTAGCAATGTGCGCCTAGTGGCTAGATGTTTTAGCCAGGAATTCATCTTGAAAACGCTGACATAAGGTGGTGTCTTTGATAATGGGGGAAAAGGTGAAGTGTTGTTTTCAAATTCCTTAAGGATTTTAAACAGTTCATTTGGAGAAGATTTGACTTTGTCAATGCACAGATTGTAGTTTTCTACCCTGGTTTTAATAATGGCTTTTTGTATGCATGAGTGCCAGCTTTAAATTTATTCAGAGTGGATCTATCAGGATTCTTGCAGCATTCCCATTCCAGGGCCCTTTTGGTTTTTCTGGCTTGTATGATATCATCTTTGAACCAGGATTTCCTTAAGGTTTCTTTTTTTTTACTGTTTTCATTTTTTCTGGACCAAAATATTGATATAATTGTTAATGGCACCAGTAAGGTGGTCTACCAGATCTGAAGTGTTGTCAAAAGGTACTCTGGTATTAGGTTTATTTGACACCAGTGCAGAGAAGTCAGCGGGCAGTATATTTTTCAAATCACAACAAATAATCTTACTCCTGGGATTACTATTCATCTTAAGGAAATTATCCAACCAAGGACAGGGACAGGGATGAGAGTGGACATCAGAATACTACATTTTGTGGGTCAGGATCCAGTTTAGCATACTTCTACCCCGATGTGTTGGGGTTTTGACCAGCTGGGAGAAACCTAGGATTTCCAGAGCCGGCAATAAAGATCCAGCCTTAGTGTCAGTAAGGTCACAAGCCCATAGGTTAAAGTCACCTAATAAAATTACTGAGGAATTGGTTTTTATAAAGTTAGTAAGAATGGCAAGCAGCTGTTCTTAAAAGAGAGGCAGGACATTTCAGGTAGGTCTATAAACTAACAGCAAGATAATTGCCACATTATTATTAATTTTCAATTGAAGGTTACGATTTTCACAGTCATCCATGCATGGTGTCTGAACCCTGTGAAAAATGAAAGAGTCCTTTACACAAAAGGCCTCTTTGTTGTGTTGCATTAGATGGTCCCTGCCGAATAATCTCATAAAGGATGTAGGTTGTTTTGAGCATAAGGCATATACAGGCAAAATGTTGTTGCAATTTGGGGATTTTGGATTTTGACTTGATACATTATTGACATTTTAGAAGTAAGAAATATAATTTGGATAAATTGTTTATTTGATTATTGATTAGTGACCAGTAATTATTGATTGTGATTTGTGATCAGGTATATGTTCTAATAATGTCCAAAGAGGTAGTTATTAATTTATAAATGGCCCAGGATCATGTGTTTTCCAGATATGTTCTGCCTGGCAAATGGGTGATGCAGGACTTGAGCCATGGAAATATAAAATAAAGGAAAGAGTGGAGACCATGGGAGCAGTTATATGAGAAGAACATAACCAATTAGACCAGTCATTACTGAAGTTGTCCAGGAATTCAACTAACAAAGAAGGGGGACATATGTTTATGAACCTTTCAGCTGTTCCACCTAAATTTGGCTGAGGATATAATGGCTGTAAGGAAAAGTTGCATGAACACATACAGAGAGACTGTTGCCAGATTAATTAACACTTATTCAACAAGCCAGTGATGCACAAGAACAGGCAAACAATTACAGGTGATTATGAATAGCCATTCTCTACTCGCCCCTCAGATAAGACCCTCTGATAGATTTTCCGGCACTACAAGTTTTGAAAACATAGACTGCGTGCAACACTTTGATTTTCAAAAAACATTTTTGTTTATTCAAAATATTTAAACTAAAACATAAAACACTACCCTCACCTAACACTGTGCAAATGCTAACACTAAAAACCACAGTATCTAAAAAAAACTTTAGACAACAAATTATACACATACCCAAGACACAAACGATATCACATAACAAAATACAAAAAAAACCTCAATGTGTCATTAAAAAAAACATATAATCCCAACATGTTTCTGTTCTTCAATGCCCCTTTCGGGCGAACATTCTTCAGGGGATAATTTAAAACATCCACTATTCTCCTCAACACTGTGTTTTATGGGTAGTTTCAGGCTGTAAAGGAAAGGACAGGGGAAACTTATAAGTTCTAAAGGGGAGGGAGTATTACAAAATATAAATGCGAAGCCAGCTCACAACATGATGCCAGCCTCACACAGGTCTAAAACAAATGGACCCCTAAGATTTACCTTAAAATGGTGAACCTTCAATGCACGTCTGTAAATGACCAGTATGCTAATCTCTCGCCATGAGAAACCAAAACTTCAAAGGGCGTCACAGTCCGCCGAGATATTGCAACACCTAAAAGGACAATCCAACATACAGACACCATATACTCTATTTCAGCCAAAAATCACTGAAAACAAAAGCTATAGCAGAAACATGCCACATACAGTCATAATTACCTCCAACAAAGGTAGGGATGCCCACTGTGGGGAGCACAGGAAAGCCTCCCTGGCAGTGCCAAATGGACCAGATCCACAAAATTCTATGGAATTTCACAATACCAATCTGCAAGGAAAAAGTGATCATCAACAACCTCTGGTATCTATATCAATCAGAATCTACACCATTTCCCCATGTATTAGCAGAAATGGGGTACACCCTAGTGGATCACTAAGTAACATTCTCATGCCGTACACTAGAAGGACCGCACCGCTGATCAGCTGTATCCCGTGTCTACATGGGTGCAATACTAGTGAAGCTACACTCCAGACACAAACCACAACGGTGACATGCATTATAATCACTTCCCACCGTGAAATCATGAACACATCAAGTACGCGTGTCTTCCTCAACCTGTCATGCTCACCTTCAATATGCGTGCATCTCGCTACACGGACCAAATCTCCAACCGTCCGTGGAGAAAACCACAGACGTCAGCCGGTATTTGCAAAACGTGGAAACGCTGAGATGATTAGTAAACAAGAATATGAGTTTTTGACCAGAGAACAAGGTAGGACACCAGCTTTTACAACTTGCCCAAGGTGCATAAGAGACTTCAGGATCCTCCAGGACGTCCGAACGTCTCTGGGGTCAACTCCATTCTGGAACCCTTATCTAAGTTCGCAGACTTTTACTTGCGACCGTTTGTTGTGAAAATGAAAAGCTACTTGAGGGACACTACTGATGCCATCAATAAAATAGAGAATATAGAATTTGTCCCGGGCCATTCCTTATTAATAGGGTTGGACATTCAATCCCTTTACACGATGATACCTCAAAGAGCCACACTAGAGGTGGTTGAAGAAAGTTTGCTTAGTAGAGTGGACGGACACCCTGTGAGCAATGCTTTCATCTTATGGTGCACAGAGTTTGCCCTTACTCAAAATTTCATTCAATTTCAAGGGACTTTTTTTTCAACAAATTGAGGGTACTGCCATGGGGGCGGCTATGGCCCCTAACTTAGCTAACCTCTATGTTGAGTACTTTGAAAAAACTGTGATATACCCAGCCACTAATCCCTATATCCATCATTTGAGGAAGTGGCTGAGGTATATAGATGACATATTGATCGCATGGGATGGCACAAGGAAAGAGGTTGATCGTTTTGTGATTTGGCTCAACCAACAAAATCATTTCTTGAAATTCACTGGGTCCATATGTGATCTTGAGACTCATTTTCTGGATATTACCATCTTCCATCACAATGGGCTATTACAAGTGAAGCCCTATACCAAGACTACTGATAAAAATTCTCTTTTGCATTTTAACAGTCATCATGCAAAGCATTTAAAGACCAATTTACTTTTTGGACAATTTTTAAGGTTGAAACGTAACAGTAGTAGGAAAGAGGACTTCAGCCAAAGTGCGGATGCACTAACTCAGAAATTGTTAGCCAAAGGTTACCCGTCCACAGTGATCAGGACTGCTTCCAAAAGAGCATATAACAATAACCGGGAGGCTCTGTTAGAGAAAAATGTGAAGACTTAGAGAAAGATTGGCACTGTTTTTGTAAACACTTTTTCCAATTTATCCTATAAAATTAAAACTATTGTTATGAAAACATGGAAGAAAGTTTATCGAGGCAAAGATGTTTTGCCACCTTTGGTGGCTTTCAAAAAAAGTCAAAACTTAAGGAATGTATTGATTAGGAATGATGTGACAGTAATGAATACACCACCTGTTAGACAAACAAGATTGTGGGGTTTGCCGGAAGTAAAAGGACATTTTCCATGTGGCAAATGCAGCATGTGTGCCCAAACAAAAGAAATCAGATCCATACAAATTTTGCCTAATGTCAAGTGGGTATTTAGTGAAATGACCAATTGTAATACCTCTAATGTTGTGTATTTAATTACGTGCCCTTGTGGCCTACATTATGTGGACAAGACCAATAGGCAGTGTAAAGTTCGAATGGTGGAACATTGGAGCTGCATTAGAAACCAAGTAATTACAGCTCCCTTAGTAAAGCATTTTGTTGACAATATAACATGGCTGTAACGACTTCACGTGGCTTATATTGAAAAAAGTGCTTGGCCACAGTAAAGCTGAGACAGATCGAAGACTATTGAATCTGGAGCAGAAAATTATTTTCAAATTGCAAAGCAATGTCTTAGGGCTTAATGAAAGCATTGATTGGCATTTAGTTAGAAATGTTTGATCATACTATATGTACATATCTTGCTTCCAAATATTGAGTATGTGAATTCAGACAGGAGGGGTTAAAGTTGTCATGATATTGTGAATTTTTGTAATTTCATATATTTTGTACATTGTTGCAATTTCATAATATCCAGAACTTGTTGGTATTGCAACTTGTTGCGTGTTGTAATTATAGCCAATAACAAATTGCTTTTTTCATTTTGTCTTCTTGTAATGGCAAAATATTGTATGTTTTTTTTTTTGGTAACCGCAACATATTGTACGCTGTTTTATAATCGCAAGATAATGTATGTGTTATGTGTCAACATTGCTCCAATTTGGTCAGATTGGGGTCATTTAATCTCCTCAACACCTACTTTAGACTCTGTGTAGGGTCCATGCCAAAATTGACGCTCTCTTCTTTTGTGAGCGAGCACTCTTCTGACGATTATAGTCCCTTTTCTGTGTTTACTACTATGGTGGGAGTCGTTGTGATTAGGACAGCGTTTCCACGTTTTGAAAATACCGGCGGACGTCTGTGGTTTTCTCCACGGACGGTTGGAGATTTAGTCCGTGTAGCGAGATGCACGCATATTGAAGGTGAGCATGACAGGTTGAGGAAGACACGCATACTTGATGTGTTCATGATTTCACGGTGGGAAGTGATTATAATGCATGTCACCGTTGTGGTTTGTGTCTGGAGTGTAGCTTCACTAGTATTGCACCCATGTAGACACGGGATACAGCTGATCAGCGGTGCGGTCCTTCTAGTGTACGGCATGAGAATGGTACTTAGAGATCGACTAGGGTGTACACCATTTCTGCTAATACATGGGAAAATGGTGTAGATTCTGATTGATATAGATACCAGAGGTTGTTGATGATCACTTTTTCCTTGCAGATTGGTATTGTGAAATGCCATATAATTTTGTGGATCTGCTCCATTTGGTACTGCCAGGGAGGCTTTTTCTGTGCTCCCCGCAGTGGGCATCCCTACCTTTGTGGAGGTAATTATGACAGTATATAGCATGTTTCTGCTATAGCTTTTGTTTTCAATGATTTTTGGCTGAAATAGAGTATATGGTGTCTGTATGTTGGTTTGTCCTTTTAGGTGTTGTAATATCTCGGCGGACTGTGACACCCTTTGAAGTTTTGGTTTCTCATTGGCGAGAGATTAGCATACTGGTCATTTACAGACGTGCATTGAAGGTTCACCATTTTAAGGTAAATCTTAGGGGTCCATTTGTTTTAGACCTGTGTGAGGCTGGCATCATGTTTTGATCTGGCTTCCCATTTACATTTTGTAATACTCCCTCCCCTTTAGAACTTATAAGTTTCCCCTGTCCTTTCCTTTACAGCCTGAAACTACCCATACAACACGGTGTTGAGGAGAATAGTGGATGTTTTAAATTATCCCCTGAAGAATGTTCACCCGAAAGGGGCTTTGAAGAACAGCAACATGTTGGGATTATATGTTTTTTTAAATGACACATTGAGGTTTTTGTTGTATTTTGTTATGTGATATCGTTTGTGTCTTGGGTATGTGTATAATATGTTGTCTAAAGTTTTTTTAGATGCTGTGGTTTTTAGTGTTAGCATTTGCACTGTGTTAGGTGAGGGTAGTGTCTTATGTTTTAGTTTAAATATTTTGAATAAACAAAAACGTTTTTTTGAAAATCAAAGTGTTGCACGCAGTCTATGTTGTCAAGGCTTGTAGTGCCGGAAAATATAACAGAGGGTCTTATCTGAGTGGCGAGTAGAGAAAGTCTATTATCTTACTCTTTCTTGTATGATATATATCGATATTCCTATTGGTGGAGTAAGAAGTGAATAAATGAATAGGGATTTTGTTGTACCTATTTGAATATATGATTATGAATTGCCACCACACTACAATGCAATATCGACGCAGAGTCTAGCAACACAAGATGAATTGAACATATTTGCTCAAAGAAGCTAAACAATACAGAGAAAAACACATTTTCAATATGAATGACACTCACAGCCATTATCTGCAGAGACATCACAAATTCATGGATAAACTAAGTTATCATATCACTGATACCAATGGTTTATTAGACTATTCTGTGACTATAAAAAAAGCAACTCAAAGAAAGTAAGAAACACCTGAAAAAACATGATAAAGGAGCTTGAATTACAAGGCGAGTTTGAGCAGTGACAACTGTCTGGGTACAGAAGTATGATTCTGACACAGTGGTGGCATGTTTGTTGGCCAAGACATTTATTTATATAAAAGTAAAAGAAAAGGAGAAACCTATCCTGCCCTATTTCTATGTGGGGTTGCCATAACTCAACAACAATACAAAGGAGTCTGACAGAATGTCAGACTAAAGGAAAATATCCACCGTCCTGTGTTCAAACCTATTTCCGTCCCTTACACTCTAAACCTACTAAAGAAAACTGGTTGTCTTCGTGGTCCAGAGGGAAGCTCCTCCCATTCTGGATACAGACTCAAGTGTTCAGTTCATGATAAAAAAAAAACACAATGAGCGATTCTTTAACTTAAAAGTTCTTGATCTTAAATCTTCTTTTTAAACATATCCCAAAACACAAACGTAGCATCAAGTCTGGTTACCTATCCTGCCAGACTTGACTGTAGACCTTCTTATTACAAAAAACAGTTTTTAAGTATCAGGGGGGAGTCTTTTTCCCTGTTCTTTCTCCAGATCACAAATGTAGCATCACGTCTGGATCACTATCCTACCAGACTTGACTGTAGATCTTAGAATTCCCAAAATTGTCTCTTCTTTTGGCAATGGGTCATTCACCCCTTGTTTTTAGCTTCTTGCACCTCTGTTTCTTTCTTATGTGGGTACCAGATGCCTCTGGGCTGTCTGGGATCTCCATGACTTGCTATGTATCTTGTTTCTCTATTGTGTGGGTTTCAGAACCCTTTACATTATCGCAGGATCTCCCCAACTTGCTCTGGGGTCCAGCCCATTGAGAAGGTGCTCCTTTGGACTTGCGTGGGTCTTTGACCGCTGTGTGTTGTGTTTGCAGATTTTGCCCTTCTTTGTATGGGTCTCAGACACTGGTTTGTTGTTCTGGCAGGGCTTTCCCAACTTCATATGAGTCACAGAACCTGGTGTGTTGCTTTTGCGAGCCTCTGCCCCATCTTCACTCAAGATCCTGTTGAACAGACCTGGTGTACTCTTCTGCCAGGTACTGTTCCACGCAGGATATTTTGTAAAGTTTGTTACTGCCCTTTCTGCCTCTCGGATATTGGAAAGTGTCTCTTTAATCTATTCAGCGCCATCTGTTTGCCACCAGCAGTTTCAACCGTTTCCCTACAATCAGGAAATGTTGTTGCGGTCTATGGTCTTCCCTATGAGTAGAGCAGAGCTTCTATACTGCTTCAGCGTTCATTGTCCTGCTCTCAACAGCTCCACAGTGATAGGCTCTCTCTCTCAGATCCAGGGCGGCAGGCCTTCTTCTTGCTTTGGCTTCACCGGTCCGGTTTTTTCTTTCCCCATCACCAGACAGGTTCCTGCTGCACGGAGCTACTGGAAACGCTCGTCCATTCTCAACAGCTTTTCATTCTCATCTCCTCGGATCTATCACCATGGAACCGGCGTGTGGTTCCTCGCTCCTCCAGGGCTGTTTGACAAGGTAGACAGCCTTTCCTTACTTTTAATTGCTGGGCTGCTTCTAATAGACGGTACACGTATGTTAGTTCTGCAGTGGCCTTTTGCCTCCTTGCCTGATCTTCTTTGTGTCAGTGACTATTTACATTTCACCCAGGTAAGCCCCACTCTTCCTTATCACATTATCTGCTGTATCAATTAGGTCCTCTACTCTACAGAGATACATATAGGTGTGGGGGATCACAGGGGACTAAGTTGAGTCAGAGGAAAGAGGGGAGGTGAATTTTGCATTCTCCCAAGGCTATTATCACTGGTCCAATGGAGGGTTTCCCTCCCCATGAGATTCACCCGCTGAGTACCATCCCGGGGGGACTATAGTGTAGTGGCTTCACTCCCCTGGCCTCATGGGAAGCATCTCCCCATGGGGGCAGAGACAATACCCTGGGATTCGTCACACAACAAAAATATAAAAATAACCAAACAAAAGAGAACCCAGCTAGGCCAGGAAAAAGACACTGCCAATGAAAAAATGTAACATTTTACCTTGCAAATGACACAAACGAAATCAATAAAAGAAAACTTGTCATTGATAGAGAAGTCAGAAAATGTTATGAAGGATCATGCTGATGCAGTGTTGCTGTAATGCTGGAATTGCCTTATGGAGGGACAGGGCCTCCTAGTCCTTGTCCTCCCACTTCTCTGTGTGTGTTTTCTCTATGTTTTCTTGCATTGGGGTCCAGTCTGGACCTCTGGCAGTGGAGCTCTTCTTTTTTTCTGGTTGGTGAACAACACCCTTTCCCACTACACAGGACTCTCAGACTTAGGTTTGTTTTTCCCCGGTATTTAAACCACATTGTGAAAGTTGTGCCGTTCTTTGGTATTTGCCTTCTTAGCAAAGCATTCATCTAGAAAACTTTTCTACCAATGTCTGAGCTCCAATTGTCTACTATTGTCTCGTCTCTCTCTGTCTCGTCTGCTTGTGCCCCTCCCTGTGGCCTTCCCTAGTGTACCGCCCTCCCCCTTCCTCTTCTGTCCTCTCCCTACCTACTCTATGGTGCTCTCTGTCTCTCCCATCTTTTCTAACTGCTTCTCTATCGACTTTCCTGCTCTCTCCATTAAATCTGGTAGGAAGAAGTTTGAAAAGGACATCGTGGTCTCCAGCCAGGGCCTCCCTATCGCTCACACCTATACCAGTGCTTCCTCCAGGCAAACCCTCACCGACATCATCTTTGTCGTTCCCTCACCAGACCTATTAACTCTACATATGGTCTCTGTGCTCTCTCTCCTTCCTCCTCTCCTCCCATTAATGGTGGCATCCGGTGGAAGGCCCTCCTGGCCTCCTTCCACTCCTCTAAGGTCATCATTAATGTTTACTTGAATGGTATCATCTTGGTCCAAGGCCCTCAAGCCAACATTCTCCTCTTTGATAGACGCTTCCTGCGCCTCATCAATTTCCTTTCTTCTCCTGCTGTCCCCTCTCTTCCCTCCATGGCTTCCTCACCTCCCCCTGCTTTCTCCTCCTTGGCTTTTTACCCTCTCTTCCTTCCCCTACTACCCCCCCCTCAGGTTTCGTCTACACCGCAGCAAGGTGTACCTCTGATTTGTACACCTCCCCGGAAGTCTTTCAAGGAGGGCAACCTTCTCCACACTGCCACTCTAACCTCTCGTTCAGCTGTCGAACACTCTTCTGACATCTGCCGCCTCCTCGAAGAACTTGACCTTGTGTAACGCTCACCTTGCATCCACAGGGGCACCTCTCGACTGGTCTGGGACGCTTCTGGGTACACTGCACCTTCACCAGGGTTTGTTCTGCCAGGAATCAGTTCTAGAAGACAGGAGGTGGATTTTAGCGACTTCTCCTTCCCTCAAGAGACCCACCTCCCTGCGTATCCCTTGCGGGTTCCCCTTGGGACTTCTCTCACCTTGATTTTCACAATGTTGTGCTCTCCGTCCTGCCATGCTAGGCAGGGGTGCGTCGTTGTTGGCTTGGTCCGCCGAGTTACTTCACCGGCGATAGCCTGGAGTCCAGGCCAGCTGCAACTCCACCTTTCAGGTAAGTCTTTAGTGTTTTTAGAGTAGTGTCTGTAATGATGAATGCTACAATAACCTTCTTCTCTTGTCTTGCAGGAGCCGATGGAGCGAGCCGAGGCTGACGACAGAGTTCGAGAAGGTAAGGATGCGCTAGATGCGGCACTGAAAGCGTCCTTGCAAGTTGACTGACCTGTGCTGTTGTTCTTTACAGGTTGCAGAGGATTCCTGGAAGCGGCAATAGATTGGGACCAAACGCCTAGGATGATGTTTGGAATGGCAGAGGCCTTCCAGGAGAGCTGAGTAAGTAGCTTACTTGATGTCTGATTCTTGCCTCTATTTTTCCTAGAAATGTAGCAGGAGGACGATGGAGAAGTCCCCGAAGGCTCCGACTGGATGGAGGAGCTGGAGCTGAACAGGTAAGGATGGCAGTGTTCTGTAAAGTCTGTCGCCCGTGTAGGCCAAAATGCAGAGCAGGACCCAGTGAACATCACGCTGCAGGCTCTCTCTCTCTCTCTCCTAGCCATTCCCTTACTGTGGCCTCCATCTATCGCCCACCTGGTCATATTTCCTCCTTCCTATCTGAGTGGGTGGACCTCTCCTCTTCCCTCCTGGTCTCGAGCACTCAACTCCTCCTTCTTGGAGACTTTAACATCCACCAGGATGCTTCATGTCCTTCCTCTGGACTCTTTTGCGACCTCTGCACTCTTTCTCACTCTCTATGCTCCCCTCTGGACCGACTCACTCTGCAGGGCACAATCTGGATGTTCTGATCTCTACAGACCTTCCCCTTTTTAACCCTCTCACCGCTCCTTTTTCCTGGAGTGATCACTTTCTTCTTTCCTCCCAGCTCACTCTCTCCAACCCTCAGGCCAAGCCAACCCCAGCACTGCCACCTACATTCTCGGTTATCCGACCCATATACCGTGTGTCAGTTGAGGCTTTCGCTGCCACTTTCTCACCCTCTCTCCCCCTTTCGGTGACTCACACCCAGACACAGCTGTTTCTATGCTTCACATCTGATACTCTGGTTGTTCTTGCCCCTGTCATGAGGATCTGTTTGAATTACAAAGCCAAGTGCAACTCTTGGTATGACTCAGACCTCGTCATCCTTAAACTCAAGTGCAAGGTGACTGAGAGGAAATGTCATGCTTCCTGTACATTCTCTGACAAACTGGCCTGCCCACTGCTCCAAAGGCAATACCGGCTCTCTGTCCACACCAAGAACAGAGCCCTCATCCAAGCCTGCAACTCTCCGGCATCCAACAACTCGGCCGAACTCTTTAAAATCTGCAAGGAGCTTGCCAAACCTGCTGCAGTCTCTACCTCGCCTGTCTCCTCCCAGGCCCTCTGCATGGCCCTGGCTTCTCATTTCATGTCTAAAGCTCTCTTCCTCACCTCCTACTACCTCTACTACCCTCTCTTCCTCTGGCCCTTCTGTGGCCCCCTCTCCTCCCTCCTTCTCTGCCTTTCCCCTGTGCTCCCCAGACAAGGTTTATAGACAAGTCCAATCTATGAAAGTCTCGTTGAAACAGGTTCTCCCCTGTTCCTCTAAAACCATCAAGTACCAAATTGACACATTGGCTCCTGCTTTGGCCGACTTCTGCAACCACGCCTTTGCCACTGCGTCTTGCCCTCCCCCTTAAGCACTCCCATGTCGCCCCACAGCCGACCCCTCCTGGCCTGCTACTACCGCCCAAACTCTATCACTCCTTTCCTGGGCAAACTCCTGGAAAAGCTGGCCATCTCCCAGCTTAATCTTCACACTGAATTCGTTGTTTGTCATCATGGTCATCAGTCTGTCTTCAGAGCTGCCAGAAGCACAGAAACTGCTCTCCTGCACATCCATGAAGACCTGCTATCCAACATTGACTCCAATACCCCCTGTGTCGTCATCTTACTTGATCTCTCTTGTGCCTTTGACATGGTTAACCATGCCATCCTGCTCAACCATCTCCATGATAACCTGGGTATCACCGATCAGGCCCTGGCTTGGCTGACTTATTTCCTCTCAGATCGACCTTCCCAGGTCCAACTTGGGACCTTCCACTCCTCTAACTCTATCTCTCTGTGGTGTTCCCCAGGGTTCTAACCTCTCTCCCTGGCTGTTCAACCAATACCTGGCTCACTGCATTGCTGTTCTCTGCCCCAACTTTCAGTGTTATGTGGATGACACTCATTTTCAGGCTCCCTTCTGCCACCTCTTCTCCTTCTCTCATCTCTCAGTGTCTGTCCGCTATCCAAGAGAGGTGTGCTGTCAACAATCTCTGCCTTAATGCCAGTAAGACTGAGATTCTCCTCATCAGCACACCTGCTCCCTCCTATTCTGTCACCCTCTGGCCAGCCTCCATTGGCCCTCTTCCTTCTCCCGCTTGTGAGGCTAAAAACCTCAGGGTCATTTTCGACTCCACTCTCTCCTTCTCTCCTCACATCTCGGACATATCTAAGAAGTCACACTACCAGCTGCACCTCTTCAGAGGTATTCTTCCTTTCCTCTCCTTCCCCCAGAGGCTCACTGTCTACAGAGCTCTGGTTCTCTCTAGGCTGGACTACTGCAACAGCCCCTTTCCAAATCTGCCTGCTTCTACTCTCCGTTTTCTGCAACTTATCCAGAACAGGACTGCAAGACTTGTCCTTGGCCTCAAGACCAGGGATCAGATGTCTCCACGATGGAAAACTCTGCACTGGCTCCCAGCGGCTGCGAGGATTACATTCAAAATCCTCTGTATTGTCCACAAGGCCTTCTGGGGCCTGGGGCCTCATTTCCTCCAACTCTCTCTTCCTAAATGTCTTCCTTCTCGAGCTCTTCGCTCCTCCGCCTCCAACTCCCTCAGGGTCAGTCGCATCTCCTAGCAACAAGTTGGTGGTGGATCTCGGGTCAGGCCCCCTCCCCCACCAGCTGCACTCCTACATTGCCTCCCGGGCAACCCTGCACTTGGGGGCTGTTTCAGTATCCCTACAGTTCCCCCGGCTCTTGACAATTGATGCCTGCACTCATCCCTGCACTTTTACCTACTGTTTTTATTATTTTATTTATTTTACTGTTGATCCTATCTATTGAACTGCCCCCTCCCCTGCACTTGCGCAATCTCAATTTCCCCTGGCCCAGTAAGATCGCTGTCTCTGTCTTCCCTCTGTTCCCCCTCCCTTGCCTCATTGCACTTTGAAACACGTGTGTATAGGCACATTATAAATACCATATCATATCATATCATATCACCCATGGGATACCCTTATGACACGCATGGGTGGGTGTACACCCTTGTACCCCTTATGTGTGTTTTTGGGCACCTGTGTGTTGCCCACAGGACAGGATATGGGCTGGTGGCAGCTACATGCTGACTTGGCAGTGGCTATGAGTGTCCTCTATTTTTGGGACACCCAGGCCCTGCCATAGCAATCAATGGATTCCTAATGGAAATCAAGATGGCCCCTGTGGTTTCTATTGCCTTTTACCTTGTTTCCCAAAGTGCAGGGAAGCCCTGTCTCTTTTCTCTTCCCTCCTGACTGGCTGTTGGGTGGAAATGCCATCTGTGGCTCTGGGGCCACCTCCTGTCAGACGGACTGGAGCCTTCCCAGAGGCTGTGTGCTGTGGGTACACCCTAGGGGTGGGAGCTCTATGATTGGAGTCTGAAGTAAACTCAGAATCTGTGTTATGGGTGTCTGGTTTCTGTGTGTGTGACATAATGAGTGAGACAGCCCTGCCTTAAACTGACATGAATGTAGTGTAATGTGAAAGGCTGGGAATGTGCCCCAATCCACATTCCTTGTTATGTTTGTCTGGGTGGAGTGAACATCCTGAATGCCTGTGAGCCTGATTGGCTGCCTGCAGGCATGAATGACCTTCTGCGTGATTGGTTGACTGAGCCTGGCTCAGCCAGATTGAATGAGGAACAGATGTGTATATCTGGGGACCTCTCACTTACCAATTTGTTCAGAAGCTGAAGTTGAAGCTGAAGTAAGAAGAAGCTGTTCCTTGAAGCCGAGCTGTAGGAGAAGTCTGCTGCTGCATTTTGTTCATGAAATCTAAAAGCTGCTGTGTTCTTCCAAGGACTGATCCAGAGAGGACCTGCGAAGGAGACCTCTCCCCGAGCTACGAGGGACAATTGTGCAACCTGCTACTTTTCATCCTAAGTGCCCTGGAAGCTAGTTCTGTGTGTCTGAAGTCCAGCGAAGGGGTCTTCATGAGTCCTGGACAGGAGTGTCCGGACAGTGCATCTGGAGGTGTGTTTTGTGACCGCTGGAAGCCGTTGCTGTCTACTTCCCAGAAGAGGAGTACCCTGGCACCCGGAGCTGCGAAAGTTCTGAACTACCTAAGAACATTTCAAGGGATATCCTTGCCATCATCACTGACCACTTTTACCCACAGGAGTGAGTCCAGAGTCGATGAGTGGAGAGGAAGGTCTATCGGTGGGTTTACCGGAACGAGAAGCTAACGAAGATGTCCAGAGGATCCAAACTTGGTGAGATTCCAGGGTACACTCTAGTGGTTGACTCCAGGTCACCAGAAGCTGTCCAGAGGTCTGTGCTGTGGCTAAAGTTGGAAAACCATGATATTCTGAAAACCCAACACCAAAAGTGACCTATGCACCTGTCGCCGGCAGAAGTCATCGAAGGGTCCCATGGGTCTTACTCTCATTGACCTAGCCTTTAAGGAGCCCATAGCAAGTTTCATCTTCACAGGACTTCTACAGTCAGAGAAATCGTCGACCAAAGGAGAGAACCGTGAAGAGTAAAACTGCTGCACTTCAGAAAGACTTTGGTTTCATTTTTCTTCTTGGACTCAGCACCCTCCTTCCTCCTGGACCAACCCTCCCAGGTCCAACTTGCATCCTTTCTCTCCACCACCTCTCTATCCACAAGTGGTGTCCCCCAGGGCTCTCATCTCTCAACCTGACTCTTCAATGTCTACTTTGCCCCTTTGGCCCACCTTATCTCTACCTTCTCCTCAAACTTTCAGTGTTATACGGATGACACTCAGCTCTCTTTCAGGCTCCCCTCAACCTCCTCTTTCACTTATTCCTCACTGTCTTTCCGCGATTCAGGATTGGTGCGCCTCCAACGATCTCTGCCTTAATGCCAGTAAGACTGAGATCCTTTTCATTGGGACCCTTGCTCCTCCATTCCCTCTCTCACTCTGGCCACCCTCCTTGGCCCCTCTTCATTCACCTTCCTGTGAGGCAAAAAACCTAGGTGTCATCTTCGACTCCACTCTCTCCTTCTCTCCTCACATCACGGACCTTGCCAAGAAGGCCGACTTGCAGCTGAACCTCCTCAGAGGTATTCTTCCTTTTCTCGCTTTCCCCCAGAAGCTCACTGTCTGCAGAGCTCTGGTTCTATCTAGGCTGGACTAAAGCACCAGACTCTTAGTCAATCTGCCTTGCTCTATTCTCAGAGCTCTGCAACTAATCCAGAACAAGACTGCAAGACTTGTCCTTGGCCTCAAGCCCAGGGACCATATCTCTTCAGCCCTGAAATATCTCCACCGGCTCCCAGTGGCTCACGGATCAAGTTAAAGACCCTCTGCATCATCCACAATGCTTTCTGGGACCGGGGCCTGCACTACATCCAACTGTCTCTTCCAAAACACCTTCCTTCTCGAGCCCTTTGCTCAGCCACCTCTAACTCTCTGAGGGTGAGATGCTTCTCCAGGCATAGAGTGCAGTGTAGATCTCTCTCTTCTGCAGGTGCCTCCCTCTGGGACAGCCTCCCTGCACCTCTCAAACTTGAGCCGGGCCACCTGAAGGTCCAGAAGCAGCTCAAGACCTTGCTATTCACCTCTCCTTTCTCTCTCTCCCTCTCTCCTGCTGCTTACCTCTATGCTGCACTGACTGGTAGCCCAGCTACCCTCAGAATGTTACTGGGTATCAGGCCACTTCATGAACAGTCGCCCCTGCACTGCCTATGACACACTGCACGGTTTAGGCGGCTGCATCTGTAACCCTACAGTGCTGTGCCTCCTTGCACTCACCGAGAACCGCGCTGCCCTAGATGCACTTACTCAAAGCAATGCTGCCCTGATTGCACTTCCCCTTTCCCTCCCCCCTGCACTTGCACAATCTGAATGACACAAGGCCTATTAAGAATGTGTTGTCCTCCCTCTGTCTTACCTCCCTTGTCTTGTTGCTCCTAGAAACACTTCTGTACAGGCACGTTATAAATGACTTATCATATCATATCCCAGTGTCTCCTTATTTCAAGGGGCGCCCATCCTCGCAGGGAGTCATGGAGTGAAACCGAAAAACTCTGCCACTTCGCCTGCCAAGACACCAAAGGTACTGTGAAAAGGAAGAGCATCTTCCAGCCTCAAGAGCCATCCAGGGGTCCCAGATTCATCTCAGATCCTGTTCTTCTGTGGCCTCTTGGGTACGTTAGGGTGGTAGAACCTTTTAAAGAAAGCAGAAGGTTATTGAACATTATTGGACTGGGCTTTAAAAGACAAGGGGCCTCATTACATGGTAGGCGGTAAGGGTTTACCGGTACCGGTATTTTAACGTTACCGGTAAACCCTTACCGCCTTACTACGAGGTCCCTTTGCGGGTTGGTACATTAACGCCTGCTGAAATAACGAACCTGCAAAGGGACCGGGGTGCTAATTACGGTACTGCAATTTGCGGTACCGTAATTAGCGCCTTCCCCATTCCCATTATGCCCTATGGAGCAAAAATGGGAATGGGGAAGGGCAATGGAGGAAGTAGGAATTACCGCCTTCCCAACCTTGGAATAGGGTGGTAATTCCCCTTTCCTCCAAGGCGGTACCGGTAAATTACCGGCATGAACCATGGCGCTAATAGCGCCATGGTTTATCGCCTACCGTGTAATGAGGCCCAAGATACGTTACTCCCTAATTTTTCCATTACAGGTTTCCCAGGTGGGATATATCTAGCCTAAAGAAAGCATTCTGCCACTGTTTACTGATAACCTGCCCTGCTTCACTATTCTATGCTGATACACCTCACTTACGAATCCACATGCCTGTTTAAAACTGTCTGCAGTTAGTGTATCTATTACTGCATTTCAGTATTGTGTGGTACCACATAGAGTGTATATATTTGCCATTCTTTGAAGTATTTCCAAGTACAAAGTGTTATTATTTAAATTGATATATATTCCTGAATCTTATTTTATATAAAGAAGCAGTGTCATCCCCTAACATAGTGTGTGGACATTCCTTTGTAGGGGCTTTAGGGAGTCGCTGTACTTAAGAACCAGCCTGCATCACCTCATGAAAGCTTAAGCCTGGCTGCTCTTCCATTGCTACCAAATTAAAGGCCTTGGCAGGAGTGTTCAGTGTCTTTACCCTACCAAATAGAGGGCAAAAGTACAGATACCTCCTCCACTCTTTACAGTTGCGAACAGAATAATTGAGAGTTAGCTAGCTTAAGGTCTGAATATAGAGAATCAGTTCCTCTCATTGACATCTGAAAACAAGACAGAACCCAACTATCCATTCTCCCCAGACACTGGCCTCCTGGGCTGATTTCAAACTCCTCTCTGCCAGGAGGCCTCAACCACACACTAATTTCTCTTACACCCATCGCTTACACTGATGACTTCCTCCCTGCCTCAATGAAGGTTAATCACCAGATTACCCCTTCTAAAGACAAAACTGCTATTCATGAAATTGCTGTGATCAACACCTTGGCCACAGAGTAAAAGTAATCCAAGATGATATGTTGCTCCAAGAAACAAATGCTGTTGATAATCCCTGCATTTGTGTCTCTTGAGGTTTTTCTGAATTCCTTAGTAATTTTCATTGATGTCTAGCAAGGCTATTTCAACATCTCTTGTTGGCCCATTACTACATGTCCTGTCACCTAAAAGCTGATAGTTATCTAGAAAAGTCCAAAGTTGCAAAGTAGCCACTTTCTGAAGAACCTTTATTAGGAAAGCCATACCTGTTTTTGAGAAGTAATTAATAGAGGTATTGTTTTTTTTTCAGAAGTGGTATAATAGGTGAGATATTGAAGCCGTCAGAATAGATCCTTGTGATAAAGAGCATTTAACAAAATCTGTAAATAATGGACAGAGGTTATCTAAATATCTCATGACTATTGGAATGGGTCAAGGATTTTTCTGAACTTGCTGTGCCCCTCCGACATTTAATAGCAGACATTGAGTCATCATCGGAAATGGGAAGAAAACTGTACTGTTGGGCCTGTATATTGGCTGTATATTGGCTGTTTTGGTTTCTTTTCTAATAAGCAAAAGAGTCTCTGTCATGTCACAGGGTTCAATTTGTACCAACTATGTTGTGCTCTCTGCAATTTTAAAAGAATATTCCAGAGTTCTTGAGTATGCCAAGGATGTTTCAGTGATTTTTTAACAATGGTTGCGATTTGTTTGGGCGCCAAGGTTTTGGTAATCTTAGTTAAACCATATTTATCATTATCTGCTAAACAAGGTATCATACTTATATTCATCTTGCATTAAGGGTTTTACAGAAGCAACTGTGAGGTTTTTGAAAGAGTGACCTTCCTTACAAACAGGAGACAGGTGAGAGACCTCAGGGAGTGTGGTAGGTCAGAAGGATCCAGACTAGTTTTGGTCATTTTCAGCAGATGGTGTATTCAACATTAAGAAAAAAGGCCCACCTATCCCTATGGGTTTCCCTACCTGATAAACTAACTAGTGTGTTTGTCGTCAGTAGTGAAGTCCAAAAAGAATATTGTCTGCCCTCTGTCTTAAAGCTAACCTGTTCTGGTCCTGCCACTAAGAGAAAACAACAAAAGGAAATCCAGGCGAATGACTGAACTTTGGTGGACTCTCTTTAGCTCAGTGAGGTATATCTGTACGGCCAAAAGCCAGTAAGCGTGAGGAAATGCTATCTGCGGGGCTGTGAAAGCCCAAACATTTGGATTTATTCCATGTAAAAGGATGCTGGTTTTTCTCTTCCAGAAAGTGATCCCTGCTAATCAGGCCTCATTTTCTAAATGCTACATGCCGTGAAAATATACACATGTCAACTGGCATACCAGCAGCTGCCATGTAGTTTGACAACATTGCACCCACAGAGTAACATGTGCATTCCTGACAACAAGCTGCTGAAATACAAATGAACTGTGACCACCATGGGTTGCCTTTAACGGCAGGCAACCATGATTTAAATATGTTTCTCTGAGGACAGGAGGCAGGTATGTTATATGCAAATGCAAAGAATCATCAATTTTGATATAGTGGCCTAAGATAAAATACAGATATACATTGCCAACACCATCTGATGTTATTTTATTATCAACTGGTTTCCTGTAACTCCTGCAGTCGTAAAAGCTTTTGTGGATCAATGTCTGGGACTAAGGACCTCATACAAAAGAGATTGGACCCAGCCCTGCAGCCTCCTTTGTTCTCTGCGTGGGAAGGCTTGGCACCTTCCCTCGGTGTAGGAATGGAGGCAAGGTAATTCAAAAGGGATATCTGAAACACAATATGAAAATAACTACTGGGGAATAACGACTGGGTCTTTTTGCTTTTGGAAAAATAGAGATGGGGAGAAGTATAGGTTAGCTCAGGAGAGGAGCTGACCCCAGTAGAGATGTCCAGACATCTTGAAACTACCTCTGCTACCTTTCCTTCCTATCTTTTTCAAACCTATTGCAGTAAAAGTACTCAAGGAGATGACTGGAACCTTATTGGGGTATCAGTCTGCCCAATGCCCCCTACCAATGGTGTGAAGATAAGGAAGGGGCAAGACCTCTCTCCACCTACTTCAGTGGAACATCTGGAGCGACCTGCGCTGGAAAGCATGCTTACTGCAAATAAACTGGTACTCAGAACTTTGTCCACTGGAAGTGGCACACTTGCAAGGGTTCTCTGGCAACCTTAGTGGCTGGGAGGGGCAGAAGAAGAAGGACTTCACTTTTCTGGGGAACCCTGCACAGGGTCCCACCGAAATCCATGATCTAAAGGAGCAGCCTTTGGCTCTGGTTCCAAACCAGCACGTTTAAGTCGGCTAAACTGCTCTTGAGTCATTTTTAAGCCACTACAAGACTAAACAAAATTGGCTATGATATTCTGTACTATTTGATACCATTTTGATCACTTGGAGCCACTTTGAGCCATCAATTTGACGTTGCCTGCCTGTTCTCCAGGGCCTTTGATCTGATTGCCTCTGTTGAACTGCACCACGTGATTGAACCTTGTCGAACAAGCTCACTGATACATTTCAAATAATGCATTGAGACATGAAACATATCTACACATTGGGCCTCATTACGAGGTGGGCGCAAAGGGATATCGGTTTTACCAGGCGTTATAAACGGGGACCGTTAAGGGACTTCAGTTATTAGCGGTACCATTATTAGCTCCCTCCCCATTCCCATTGAGCCCTATAGGGGCTCAAATGGGAATCGGGATTGCCTTTTTCAATGGGGACTTACGGGTCCTGCAAAGGTCGGACTAGACCGGTAAGTCCCCATTGAACAAGGTCGGAGTCGTAACCGGTTTTGGAGGCAGCCATGGCGCAAATAGCGCCATGGTTACCTCCAAACTCGGAATGAGGCCCATTGTCTCTTTCCAAGCTTCTCTGCAGTCTCAAAACAATTGTCACTTGTTAAAGTGCACAGTGTTTGTCTCCCATTGAAACCACTGGAAAGCGTCAAGATCAGCTCAAGCCTCTGGGACCTGCCCAGAAACATGGCTCAATGTGTTGAGCTCCAAAAGAAGATTTAAAGGTATGCACAGTGGTTATGTCCCCCTGATCTGATTGTAAGGGCCGAAGTGACAATTTGCACCAGAGGAAAGGTGCTCAGCCAATCAGTTGGCAGGAAATGCGGGTTGTTAAAGTGCACAGAGTTTGTCTCCCATTGAAACCACTGGAAAGCGTCAAGATCAGCTCAAGCCTCTGGGACCTGCCCAGAAACATGGCTCAATGTGTTGAGCTCCAAAAGAAGACTTAAAGGTATGCACAGAGGTTATGTCCCCCTGATCTGATTGTAAGGGCCCAAGTGACAATTTGCACCAGGGGAAAGGTGCTCAGCCAATCAGTTGGCAGGAAATGCGGGTTAGACCACACAGTGTACCACCCACAGTTTCCAGCCACCCAAGGCCCTTCCCCGGGTGGTGCCATCTTGATTGTGGGCGCAAAGGGATATCGGTTTTACCAGGCGTTATAAACGGGGACTGTTAAGGGACATCAGTTATTAGCGGTACCGTTATTAGCTCCTTCCCCATTCCCATTGAGCCCTATGGGGGCTCAAATGGGAATGGGGATTGCCTTTTTTAATGGGGACTTACCGATCCTGCAAAGGTCGGACTAGACCGGTAAGTCCCCATTGAACAAGGTCGGAGTCATAACCGGTTTTGGAGGCAGCCATGGCGCAAATAGCGCCATGGTTACCTCAAACTCGGAATGAGGCCCATTGTCTCTTTCCAAGCTTCTCTGCAGTCTCAAAACAGTCTCAAAACAATTGTCACTTGTTAAAGTGCACAGTGTTTGTCTCCCATTGAAACCACTGGAAAGCGTTAAGATCAGCTCAAGCCTCTGGGACCTGCCCAGAAACATGGCTCAATGTGTTGAGCTCCAAAAGAAGATTTAAAGGTATGCACAGTGGTTATGTCCCCCTGATCTGATTGTAAGGGCCCAAGTGACAATTTGCACCAGGGGAAAGGTGCTCAGCCAATCAGTTGGCAGGAAATGCGGGTTAGATCACCCAGTGTACCACCCACCGTTCCCAGCCACCCAAGGCCCTTTCCCGGGTGGTGCCATCTTGATTGTGGGGATGCAACAGGGAGCCTCTCCCTGTTGCCACCCCACCATGCCAGAAGCCGCAAGATATGCTGCTCCTTTTCCCCAGCCCCTCCCTTACTTCCCACTTACCTGCTGGACCGCAGTGTTGTGCTCCAGCCCCGATGCACATCCTGCCCATGACCACCACCATGGAAATGGAAAAGGAATGAAGTCCCTTTTCGTATGGCAGCAGCCCTCTTCTTTTTTTTATACAGAAAATTGAGCCCAAGCAATATGCTGAGAGCCAAACTCCCATAAATAAGAAAAATAAAACAATATACACCCTGGGCAAACCCCAAGGTGTGAGCAGCTCTCAACCCCATGCCGGAGGCGAGCATGGCTGGTAACAGCCCACAGCCCTTGCCGAGATTCTCGCTTTGCTTGAGTCTGCCTAGCCTTGAGCTGGTGTGTCGTTACCGGCCAGGTACACCCCAAACGCTGTGGTGATTGCTATATTAAGACCCCACTCTATACCTTTTTTGAGGAACAGACAGTTTGAACTTGAAGTTTGCTAAAGACAATTGCCTAGATACACATAGCCTTCATCAAGGCCCTCGCTTTGCCTGGGCCTGCAGAGCCTTGAGCTGGTGGGCCGTTACTGGAATGTCCATGCCCGACACCGGGGTACTTGCTATATTAAGGCCCCACTACATACCTTTTTAAGGAACAGAAAATTTGAGCTTGAAGTTTGCTGAAGATAATTGTCTAGATACTGCTGTTTTCACAGCCCTCGCATAGGCCCTTCCTTCGCTTGGGTCTGCGTAGCCTCGGGCTGGTGGGCGGTTACCAGCCATGTCCGCCCTCAACACATAGGTGATTGCTATATTAAGACCCCATTCCATACCTTTATATGGAACAGACTGTTTGAACTTGAACTTTGCTAAAGACAATTGCCTACATACCCCTGTCTTCATAATCAGGATGCCCCTTTCATTCAAAAGTCTGCATGTCTTGTGCATTTCTGTACAGCGAATCGGCTGTTAGTGTTTATAATAGTTTTTTACATTAATTAAAGACTCCTATCTTTATAGAACTTTCATTGTGCATTTCCTTTATTTTGGTATCACTGTACCATTGTTTAAATGCTTCCCTGCTGGCTCACGCCCCGCTTCAAGAGTATAGCCTGCCCTCAGCCCATGATGCCTTAAAGAGGTGAGTGGTGTGTACCTTTCATATTGTGCCTCTTTCACTTTTTATGATCAAAGTCACTTAGAAACCACTACTCATCCCTGTACTCCTGCAAAGCAATAGTCATTTCATCTCAGAAAGGCAGGATTGAAACTTGTCGAATGCAATTCAAACCTCGTCAGTCCGGTAAACGACTGCAGTTATGTTACGTTATGTTAAAGGATATTTATACCGCATACTATCACCACCTGAGTGGTCCCCTGGTGCTCTGGCGGATTTGAAAAGCAAGGGGGTAGGGTAAGTTAGCAGGAAAAAGCATAAGAGAGCTGTGATGTGCTGTTGGCAGCTTCAGTTCGGTTTACATTGTTAGCTGAGCGTAGGTGTGATTTGTAGGTCGGTACTTGTCATGTGTTGTTCGAGGCTATGGGCCTGATCACGACTTTGGTGGTACCGCTGGCAGTATTAGCCCTACCGCCGAACTCCCCGGCGCTAATAGCGCCGGATCATGAGTTCCGCGGTAATGTAATTCCCCATTCCCCATTGAGCCCATTCGGGAATGCCCCATTCCCCATTGGGCTCAATGGGGAAAATTTGCGCTCTTAATCCCGGCGGATTTCCGCCGGCGGTAATAGCGCAAATTTTCAGCGGATTTCCCCCCAGCCAGGAGCTGGGGCAAAATCCACCGAAGTCCTGATTTGGCGGATCCTTAAATCCGGCGGTAATAGCGCGACTGTCGGATTTAAGGGTTACCGACAAAGTCGTGATGAGGCCCTATGTGTGGTTTGTGTTTCGTTGTTGCAGTTTAGTGACGTGCGTGCAGCTTGTTGTGCTGTATTGGTATGGTAGCTATGGTAGTGTTTGATTTAGAGTTTGAGAGGTGTGAGCAGAGGGATGAGTTTTTTCAGTGGGTTGGTTCCTCTAGTGTTTTATTTGGTGCAGCAGCTGCATAAAAAGGGTGTAGCGACATTGGGCCTATGGTTGTCCTCATGAGCCTGCATGACCTGTTGCTAGGAGTGGGAGAGGTACAACACAAAGCACATTTCACATCGATGTCCCAGTTTTGAAACGAACTTGTACAAGTGACTAAAATGTAGAACTATCTCGAAGGTTTCCTAATTCACCAAGTCATAACCAGCGCTCTTGAGTCACAACTGTGATTGTCATTTGGTCGGAAACGGACGATTTTTCACTGGCTTTATGTAATAGGAACTGCCCTTTCCTCGCCATTTAAGATGCATGGAAAGGTCAACATAAGAATTGTTTTTACAATGAAGCATATTTCCTGATGAGCAAATGGTACCTGTATCGCCTCCAGGAATAGCGTGTGCAGTGCACATTTCCTGTTTTGCATTCTCGTGCAGCAGACCCATTGTTCTCGTGTCACCTGTTTGGATGTGAGTTGCTATCACTGGCTGAAGAATTTAGAGGATCCCAGACATCCATTTCGCTTCCCGTGAGGGCCTCGTGCGGTAAATTTATTGTGTACAGGGCAGACGCTCACAGGTGTATGTTCCTGGGTTGAGGAAATGTTTCAGACATTTGAATACGCATTGCATTTCCATTGAGTTATCTCATTAAAGTGAAATGCAACAACATCGCTGCCAAGCAGGGCTGCCAAAGCAATGTACAACTCTTTAACATGACAGGTAGGCAATTAAAACAAATTCCCAGGGTTCCCGCTTACAGGGGTAAGTGAACATATGCATTTGTTATAATCCTGAACTCATTTCAGGGGAAGAAAATATAGTGCTGGTCCACAGCTGTTTTTTAACTTACTGTCAACAACTATTACAGGGCTCTAAAGGGGAATGAACACTTACATAAATCAAATACCCACACAAAATCGCCTGTTACTGGATCCTTGTCCAAAAGCTGACAAAGAGCATAGGGGGCTTTTGAAAGAAAATGTATGGCTTTGCTGCGTTCATCGAAAAAACAGGTTCAGAAGTGTGACTGCCAAGTTATATTAGGAGCGGAATCTGGGCAATGAGCAGTTATGGCTACATATAGGATTGCATGGGTTGTGGTAGTGATCATCCAGCAATAAGGGCCAACACTCTGAATCAGGTGTCAGCACTTGGGACCATCGGACCTTGTTTTGCCAGATTCTCAATTATGAGGATGTAGATTTGTGGATTTTGTTCACACCTCAAATTGTATTTGATATTCTACAGTACATTGCCTTGAAGTGTGGTGTGATGCTTTGGGTAAAGCATCCTTGTTCTTAAGACTAGCGGCCATGCCAAAAGGACAAAGCTATTCCATCAACAGAAAGGCCTTCAGTTTTGTTATCTGGGTCATGGAGCAGAAGAGTATCAAGGGCAGGACAGGTCAAAGGATCGCAACCCGAAGTGAAATAGAGTGGCTGCCAATCCTAACAAAGTAATCATTTGGAGCAGCCAGGAACGTGCTACATTTTAACAAAAAATGCTTATGGGAAACCGGAAGCATGCTGAAGATTGGAGACATTCAAAATATGCCCAAATTATGGACAAAGTGTGAATGCTTGAATTTTGTCTAAATTAATTTGTGTGCCACAATTTTCACAAAGTTCACAAATGAAACAATAACCAGTCCTTTTACACTCATTGTTCAGTGAATCCTTAGCAAAAATACTGCTTTCAGAGAGCGAGTACCCAGAGGTAATCAACGACCTTCAGTCCATGTTAATAGGCCTTGGTGAAATGAAGACATTTAAAGAAGACCACTGGATCTCAGAACCTGAGACCAGGGTGCTATTGGAACATTCCATGAATGGGAGTACAATATAGGAATAATACCTGTGGCCGCGGGCTGGATAAGCCGGTACCATCCTGGTGCCCAAGCTATAGGCACGAGCAAAACGAGGGCCTTCTTCATGGCCCTGGTGCCATTACCAGACCAATACCAGGCCAATCCAGCTGCCGCTGCAGGTGTTATTGCTATTAGCACCTCAGGTTTAAATAATCCAGTGTTGATGTTTATTTGTGTCTTTTAACAGGCCTGGAGAGCATGCAAACAGTTTGTCGACACAAATACTCATTCAATATGGCCACCATGTAAATGGGAAGTGAGAGTCTGCGTGGAGCCCCTATTCCATGGCGGCTGGTAATCATGGAGGTGCAATGTGGGTAACCAGAAAACAGGGTAAGTGTGTTTGAAGTGGGGAGTTGACAATAATGTGAGGGAACTGGTCCGTTGGTGTCCTGGGAAGTGGGTATGAAGAAGGCTGTGTGAGTGTTAGCAGCTGTCAGGTCGCTTGGAACCATGCTTGGATCATGAGATTTAGCCCGCGATCCAAGCAACCTGATTGCCTGCTGCGCCTGCTCCGGGTGGTAATCTTATTTTTAAAGCAAGGAACGCAAAGAAGAAACACTGGCATGTTCGGACAGAATCTCCCTATCTGTGAATAATCTCTGGCCATTAAGTAGGGTCCCTAGTTAGTGCTGTTGGGCCGACTACAAAAGGTGTCGAGATCTTCTCCCTGTACTCTCTAAAAACACTTTCCTGGTGTCTGGTATGTGCACACAGGTTGGAGGTCGATTCTTGAATTTTAATATGTCGCCCCCAATTCGTGTGTCTTATCGTTAAAAAACAATAAGTGCTAATCCCCGAGTATCTGGATAAATGGCCAGATAACAATGGGGAAAGAATTTTCGTTAAAAGCTGTGTGGAAAGTGAAGATATTAATTCTTCATAACTCCCAAAGGTTTCAGATTTGAACCGCAAATTGTGTGGATAACAAATTAAGTTTCCTTGAGACAATCCCTTTGTTTTTCTTTGGAAAGGGAGTGTGGGTCTGGGTTACCCTCCAGGCCTCTTGTATGGTCAACCGGTTTCAGCGGGATTCTTGAGTTGCCGCTTTCTTCAGGACGAATACTTCAAGTTGAGGTATCCTGAACAGTGTCTTCAACACTGGTAGATGGTAGAGGGTGTCCAAGGTTTGATAGGGTAATTACTTCCTAGTCCTGTATGGACAACAAAACAAGAAAAAATGGGGACTATAATCAGTCTCATGTACCAACAGTTTCTACTTTAAAAACAAAGAATTCTAAGGTACTTCTATCAGTACCACCTCTGTATGGGGAATCATACCTCTGTGTTGTAGTTCAAGGGTCGCGGCTTGATTTTTCGGTGGTGTCCAATTTATAGCCAAAATGCTAGCAAGGTTGGTCTTATTTCATCCTTTTTTCTGGATATTATCCCTATGATTTGAAAGAAAAAGGTGTTTGTAAGAGCCTGCTGTCATCTATATTGCATCTATACAAATATTTTTTATCATGGATCCATCACTTTTTAAGAGTGAGGTAGGCTTTTGTTTAAGTTGTTGTTATCCTTAATTGTTTTAGTTATTTTCAAATTGGGTTTTAGCAATGACCTCTGCTCTTATGTCAGAGATTAGAGGTCCTGCAAAGATGCCGTTTCCCGAATCTGGCTTTTCTGCAATGGTGTTGGCGCATCTTACCTCCATTCATCAGTTTGTTCCTTCCCGGATCGAATCGTATCCACTACTGCGTTGCCCTGTGTCTGTTGTTCTTTTATGGTCATGTGCACGGTCACGCGGCCGAGATATCCGCTCACGTGATCGCGTGCACGTAAGATATCTGATCACGTGATCTCGTGCACGCAATCGCGTCCAGTGCGCGAGATCGAATAGACATGCCCGATGCGAAGCCGTCACTCTTGGCGGGGACGTAATCGCATCGGGAACGCGGGATCGGTTCACCATCGTGTATGCTTTGACGCCGTATCTCCAAAATGGGGTCATATGGATCATGTCGTCCTCTGTTTCTCCTATAGAGGAGGAACATGACCGTTGTAGATATCTATCACACTCTCTTTGTCTCTGAGTGCAACACCTATGAAAGTTTTTTCATTAAGGACAAAAGTTAGCACAAAAACATTGTGGGAACCTGTCAATGACTGATTATTCGCAGTTGAGGCTTAGATGCAAAAATGGGGGGGGAACCATGATCGCTAGAGGCGAGTTCTCTATTGATCACCTGGCCTATGGGTCTTATTGACTGCTAGGTCTCTGAAATTCATTGTGGCCATGAAGTCTCTGTTTGATGTCTCTAGAGGAGATGGGACTTGGCAGAGGGGCGGCAGGGCCTTGTGGGGTATAGTCCCACAGATGATATTCTAGGCAATAATCTATGCCCTATAAAGAGTCATAGTTGGCTAACCCTGTTCATCCAAGGGTCGCCAAAGCCTGCCAGCAGATCTCATCATTGAGGCCAATCAAGTGGCTGCGTGTTCTGTATATCCACTATTGTTCTCTTTTTAATAGGAGTGCTGTGATGTTTCCACCTCTTGTCGGTGCTTTTACTTTTTCTATTATGGTCCACATAATATCCTCTGCGGTGTGATGGTTTTCAATGAAATGCTCCACTAGGGGAGCCGTCCTTTTTCGTGTCCTAATGTTGGAACGGTGTTCCCCTATTCGTAGTTTTATTGTCCGGGTCGTCATCCCAATGTATTTCTTGTTGCAGGGACATTGTATAAGGTACACAACATTAGTGGAGTTGCAGTTAGTCAGAGTTCTTTGTTCCCAGGGATATTTCCAGCCTACGTCTATGACCGTAGTACGTTTTGTATATTTGCAAATGGTACAAGTTCCACATGGTGTATGGCCCTGAGCTTTCGGTGTATCCCATAGTGTGTTTGTGTCCGTGGCAGGCAGTGGTTCTTTATAAGTGTGCACTAAAGAGTCTCTTAAGTTTTTTCTCCTCCTTATGGCGAACAGTGGTTCCGGCAATTGTTTCTCATCCACATTGAGTATGTGCCATGCTTTTCGGATTTCCTTTTTCAGGCGGTTGATTATAGGGGAATGGCTGAACACTGCAGTGATGGTCGTGTCATTCCTTGATCTTTTCCCATGTTGGGTAAGAGTTGTTTCTCTTTGTATATTCCTTGCTCGTTTTCTTGCCTGTTTGACAATCCTATACGGATAATTCCTCTCTAGTAGGTTGTTCGAGAGCCTAGTTGCTTGGATGTCATATTCGGCTCCAGAGGTACAATTCCTCCTAAATCGGAGGAACTGTCCAAAGGGTAGGTTTTCTTTCAAAGATCTCTGATGGAAACTGTTATAATCCAGCAGGGAATTTCTATCTGTTGGTTTTTGAAAAACCGTTGTTTCCAGTATGTTGCCTCTCCTGGTGATCAACAAGTCGAGAAACGTTGCATTCGTTTTACTTGCCTCGTGGGTGAATTTGAGAAAGGGATTCAGTCCGTTGAGCCATTCCATGAAATTATTTACAGTTATTTCGTCCCCATTGAACAATAGAAAAACATCATCGATGTATCGTCGCCAGCTGATTATATTGGCGGAAAAAGGATTGGTTTCTGTATAAATGTGGGTATCTTCAAAATTGGCCACATACAGGTTAGCCAAAGTTGGGGCGAATGTCGCTCCCATGGCAGTTCCTGCTATCTGTTCATAAAAGTTGTCTCCGATAATGAAAACATTTTTTGTTAAAGCTATTTCCGCCAGTTGCATGATTAGCGCAATAGGCATGTCGAGAGGTTTAACTCGTAGTATGCTTTCAATAACCCTTAATGTTTCTTCTTGTGGGATTTTGGAATATAATGACTCAATGTCCATAGTTATCATGTAGGTGTCTTCATTGTTTAGGACAAGATTGTTTAAGTATACTAGAATGGCCGTGGTGTCCTTCACATACGAGCGCATTTTGCTGACCTCTTCTTTTAGAAAGAAGTCAGCAAATTGTGAGAGGGGTTCTAAGATTGAACCAATCCCTGACACGATAGGGCGGCCGGGAGTTGGGAGGACGCCTTTGTGTATTTTTGGTAATGCGTAAAAAGCCGGGCATCTCGGAAATTTAGGCGCTAAGAAGGCTGCTTCTTTGCTGCTTATGTGTCCCTCTGCTTCAGCCTCTTCAATGATCGGATTAATGAGGCTCCTAAGTCTGTTAGTCGGATCACTGCCAAGTCTTCTATACGTGGTTCGGTCATTTATTAATGTATTCACCATCCTGTCATAGTCAGTTCTATCCATGATAACAATCGCACCCCCCTTGTCAGCCGGTTTGATGATTATGTCTTCGTTCTTCTTTAGTTCTTTTAGGGCTATGTCTTCCTGTCTGGTCATGTTATGGTAAGTGCCCAAATTGTCTTCTGCTTCTATTTCGTCAAGTTTCTTGAGAATGAGTTTTTCAAAGGTCTGAGACTCTACACTTATGCTGTGTGAGGGTGGATAATATGTGGATTTGTTGTGTAATCCAGTCACATCTCGGGGTCCATTGTTTGTATCCTCTGCAAAGAACTGTTTGAGTCTAATCTTCCTCATCAGTTGTGTGATCTCTATTCTGGTCTGGAATGGATCATGGGGAGTAGTTGGAACGAATGAGAGCCCCTTCTGTAATACATCTAGTTGGATTTGTGTGGGAGTAAAACTGGAAAGATTGACTACCAGGGATTGGCTAACAGATCTTAAGGGTTGTACTGTGGGGTGCTGTTCTGCTGGTACCAGCCTTTCCCTCTGTTCCTGGTGATCCTGGGTGATTGATCCGGCCACCATCCTCTGGCTCTGCCTCGCCCTCTCTGGGCCTGAAAACCCCGGGCGTTGCCACCTCTATTTTGTTGGTTACCAAAGGTGACATTGCCTCCTGTTTTGTTGGCATCTTCGTCTGAGCTTCCGCTTGAGAAATTCCAGTTACCCGGTCTTGGTCTATTCCTCTGTTGTCTGCCTCTCATAGGGCCCATATTTGAGACATTGATATTCTTTTCTTGCTCTTCATAATATGTGTCTGTCGTGTATGGGTATTTTTTCTCATGCGAAAAGGCTGCAATATCTTTTTTAAGTTTGGTAACCTTTTTGGTAAGGTTAAGGTCCTTGAACTCTTTAATTGTGGCGTCCAAGGCTGCCATATTCTTTTGATAGTCACCTATAATCATTTTGGTTGTTATAGCATCTTGCTTGGTGATGATTTCGTTCATTAGTCTTTCAGATACCGTTTTGGCTGTATTGATTATTAATATAATCCAGTCTCTGGTGCATTTATTAGAGATGTAACTCCAGTCTTTCCTGAATTTGAGTTCTTCAAGGAAAATTCTGGGTTCTATCCTAATAATGAGGCCATTGGGCGCTATATGTGCCCGAAGATATTCCGTCATAATGGCCCCATGTAACTCGGTTCTGATCAGCTTCTTCCGTAGTGCTTCCAATTCGTTCCAGTCATCTCCTTTGGTGGCTATTGCAGCCTGTTGTTCTGCACCTAGTTAGCCAATCCCTGGTAGTCAATCTTTCCAGTTTTACTCCCACACAAATCCAACTAGATGTATTACAGAAGGGGCTCTCATTCGTTCCAACTACTCCCCATGATCCATTCCAGACCAGAATAGAGATCACACAACTGATGAGGAAGATTAGACTCAAACAGTTCTTTGCGGAGGATACAAACAATGGACCCCGAGATGTGACTGGATTACACAACAAATCCACATATTATCCACCCTCACACAGCATAAGTGTAGAGTCTCAGACCTTTGAAAAACTCATTCTCAAGAAACTTGACGAAATAGAAGCAGAAGACAATTTGGGCACTTACCATAACATGACCAGACAGGAAGACATAGCCCTAAAAGAACTAAAGAAGAACGAAGACATAATCATCAAACCGGCTGACAAGGGGGGTGCGATTGTTATCATGGATAGAACTGACTATGACAGGATGGTGAATACATTAATAAATGACCGAACCACGTATAGAAGACTTGGCAGTGATCCGACTAACAGACTTAGGAGCCTCATTAATCCGATCATTGAAGAGGCTGAAGCAGAGGGACACATAAGCAGCAAAGAAGCAGCCTTCTTAGCGCCTAAATTTCCGAGATGCCCGGCTTTTTACGCACTACCAAAAATACACAAAGGCGTCCTCCCAACTCCCGGCCGCCCTATCGTGTCAGGGATTGGTTCAATCTTAGAACCCCTCTCACAATTTGCTGACTTCTTTCTAAAAGAAGAGGTCAGCAAAATGCGCTCGTATGTGAAGGACACCACGGCCATTCTAGTATACTTAAACAATCTTGTCCTAAACAATGAAGACACCTACATGATAACTATGGACATTGAGTCATTATATTCCAAAATCCCACAAGAAGAAACATTAAGGGTTATTGAAAGCATACTACGAGTTAAACCTCTCGACATGCCTATTGCGCTAATCATGCAACTGGCGGAAATAGCTTTAACAAAAAAATTTTTCATTATCGGAGACAACTTTTATGAACAGATAGCAGGAACTGCCATGGGAGCGACATTCGCCCCAACTTTGGCTAACCTGTATGTGGCCAATTTTGAAGATACCCACATTTATACAGAAACCAATCCTTTTTCCGCCAATATAATCAGCTGGCGACGATACATCGATGATGTTTTTCTATTGTTCAATGGGGACGAAATAACTGTAAATAATTTCATGGAATGGCTCAACGGACTGAATCCCTTTCTCAAATTCACCCACGAGGCAAGTAAAACGAATGCAACGTTTCTCGACTTGTTGATCACCAGGAGAGGCAACATACTGGAAACAACGGTTTTTCAAAAACCAACAGATAGAAATTCCCTGCTGGATTATAACAGTTTCCATCAGAGATCTTTGAAAGAAAACCTACCCTTTGGACAGTTCCTCCGATTTAGGAGGAATTGTACCTCTGGAGCCGAATATGACATCCAAGCAACTAGGCTCTCGAACAACCTACTAGAGAGGAATTATCCGTATAGGATTGTCAAACAGGCAAGAAAACGAGCAAGGAATATACAAAGAGAAACAACTCTTACCCAACATGGGAAAAGATCAAGGAATGACACGACCATCACTGCAGTGTTCAGCCATTCCCCTATAATCAACCGCCTGAAAAAGGAAATCCGAAAAGCATGGCACATACTCAATGTGGATGAGAAACAATTGCCGGAACCACTGTTCGCCATAAGGAGGAGAAAAAACTTAAGAGACTCTTTAGTGCACACTTATAAAGAACCACTGCCTGCCACGGACACAAACACACTATGGGATACACCGAAAGCTCAGGGCCATACACCATGTGGAACTTGTACCATTTGCAAATATACAAAACGTACTACGGTCATAGACGTAGGCTGGAAATATCCCTGGGAACAAAGAACTCTGACTAACTGCAACTCCACTAATGTTGTGTACCTTATACAATGTCCCTGCAACAAGAAATACATTGGGATGACGACCCGGACAATAAAACTACGAATAGGGGAACACCGTTCCAACATTAGGACACGAAAAAGGACGGCTCCCCTAGTGGAGCATTTCATTGAAAACCATCACACCGCAGAGGATATTATGTGGACCATAATAGAAAAAGTAAAAGCACCGACAAGAGGTGGAAACATCACAGCACTCCTATTAAAAAGAGAACAACAGTGGATATACAGAACACGCAGCCACTTGATTGGCCTCAATGATGAGATCTGCTGGCAGGCTTTGGCGACCCTTGGATGAACAGGGTTAGCCAACTATGACTCTTTATAGGGCATAGATTATTGCCTAGAATATCATCTGTGGGACTATACCCCACAAGGCCCTGCCGCCCCTCTGCCAAGTCCCATCTCCTCTAGAGACATCAAACAGAGACTTCATGGCCACAATGAATTTCAGAGACCTAGCAGTCAATAAGACCCATAGGCCAGGCGATCAATAGAGAACTCGCCTCTAGCGATCATGGTTCCCCCCCCATTTTTGCATCTAAGCCTCAACTGCGAATAATCAGTCATTGACAGGTTCCCACAATGTTTTTGTGCTAACTTTTGTCCTTAATGAAAAAACTTTCATAGGTGTTGCACTCAGAGACAAAGAGAGTGTGATAGATATCTACAACGGTCATGTTCCTCCTCTATAGGAGAAACAGAGGACGACATGATCCATATGACCCCATTTTGGAGATACGGCGTCAAAGCATACACGATGGTGAACCGATCCCGCGTTCCCGATGCGATTACGTCCCCGCCAAGAGTGACGGCTTCGCATCGGGCATGTCTATTCGATCTCGCGCACTGGACGCGATTGCGTGCACGAGATCACGTGATCAGATATCTTACGTGCACGCGATCACGTGAGCGGATATCTCGGCCGCGTGACCGTGCACATGACCATAAAAGAACAACAGACACAGGGCAACGCAGTAGTGGATACGATTCGATCCGGGAAGGAACAAACTGATGAATGGAGGTAAGATGCGCCAACACCATTGCAGAAAAGCCAGATTCGGGAAACGGCATCTTTGCAGGACCTCTAATCTCTGACATAAGAGCAGAGGTCATTGCTAAAACCCAATTTGAAAATAACTAAAACAATTAAGGATAACAACAACTTAAACAAAAGCCTACCTCACTCTTAAAAAGTGATGGATCCATGATAAAAAATATTTGTATAGATGCAATATAGATGACAGCAGGCTCTTACAAACACCTTTTTCTTTCAAATCATAGGGATAATATCCAGAAAAAAGGATGAAATAAGACCAACCTTGCTAGCATTTTGGCTATAAATTGGACACCACCGAAAAATCAAGCCGCGACCCTTGAACTACAACACAGAGGTATGATTCCCCATACAGAGGTGGTACTGATAGAAGTACCTTAGAATTCTTTGTTTTTAAAGTAGAAACTGTTGGTACATGAGACTGATTATAGTCCCCATTTTTTCTTGTTTTGTTGTCCATACCGGACTAGGAAGTAATTACCCTATCAAACCTTGGACACCCTCTACCATCTAACAGTGTTGAAGACACTGTTCAGGATACCTCAACTTGAAGTATTCGTCCTGAAGAAAGCGGCAACTCAAGAATCCCGCTGAAACCGGTTGACCATACAAGAGGCCTGGAGGGTAACCCAGACCCACACTCCCTTTCCAAAGAAAAACAAAGGGATTGTCTCAAGGAAACTTAATTTGTTATCCACACAATTTGCGGTTCAAATCTGAAACCTTTGGGAGTTATGAAGAATTAATATCTTCACTTTCCACACAGCTTTTAACGAAAATTCTTTCCCCATTGTTATCTGGCCATTTATCCAGATACTCGGGGATTAGCACTTATTGTTTTTTAACGATAAGACACACGAATTGGGGGCGACATATTAAAATTCAAGAATCGACCTCCAACCTGTGTGCACATACCAGACACCAGGAAAGTGTTTTTAGAGAGTACAGGGAGAAGATCTCGACACCTTTTGTAGTCGGCCCAACAGCACTAACTAGGGACCCTACTTAATGGCCAGAGATTATTCACAGATAGGGAGATTTAGTTGTTGGCTAGGGATCTAGCTACAGGAATAACTTACAATAACTTTACCTTCTGTTGTTTTGAGTGTTAAAAACGATTGGCATAAACAGGAGGGAACCGCCCTATAACTCCTCTTTGTGGTTACTTATTCTTCTGGCGGCGTCACAAACCGCGAGTTAGTGCACCAGTAGGTCACTTTAAAATATAAATTGCGGACAAGAAAAAAATGTGGCATACAGTTTCAAGTACTAAATTTTAAATCTGACAAGACATTGACAAAAAATGGCAGAAGCAACATACCTGGCATTCGCGGAGGAATTAATAGAAGGGATCCTAGCGAACCCCTCGATACTAGGTGCAGAACAACAGGCTGCAATAGCCACCAAAGGAGATGACTGGAACGAATTGGAAGCACTACGGAAGAAGCTGATCAGAACCGAGTTACATGGGGCCATTATGACGGAATATCTTCGGGCACATATAGCGCCCAATGGCCTCATTATTAGGATAGAATCCAGAATTGTCCTTGAAGAACTCAAATTCAGGAAAGACTGGAGTTACATCTCTAATAAATGCACCAGAGACTGGATTATATTAATAATCAATACAGCCAAAACGGTATCTGAAAGACTAATGAACGAAATCATCACCAAGCAAGATGCTATAACAACCAAAATGATTATAGGTGACTATCAAAAGAATATGGCAGCCTTGGACGCCACAATTAAAGAGTTCAAGGACCTTAACCTTACCAAAAAGGTTACCAAACTTAAAAAAGATATTGCAGCCTTTTCGCATGAGAAAAAATACCCATACACGACAGACACATATTATGAAGAGCAAGAAAAGAATATCAATGTCTCAAATATGGGCCCTATGAGAGGCAGACAACAGAGGAATAGACCAAGACCGGGTAACTGGAATTTCTCAAGCGGAAGCTCAGACGAAGATGCCAACAAAACAGGAGGCAATGTCACCTTTGGTAACCAACAAAATAGAGGTGGCAACGCCCGGGGTTTTCAGGCCCAGAGAGGGCGAGGCAGAGCCAGAGGATGGTGGCCGGATCAATCACCCAGGATCACCAGGAACAGAGGGAAAGGCTGGTACCAGCAGAACAGCACCCCACAGTACAACCCTTAAGATCTGTTAGCCAATCCCTGGTAGTCAATCTTTCCAGTTTTACTCCCACACAAATCCAACTAGATGTATTACAGAAGGGGCTCTCATTCGTTCCAACTACTCCCCATGATCCATTCCAGACCAGAATAGAGATCACACAACTGATGAGGAAGATTAGACTCAAACAGTTCTTTGCGGAGGATACAAACAATGGACCCCGAGATGTGACTGGATTACACAACAAATCCACATATTATCCACCCTCACACAGCATAAGTGTAGAGTCTCAGACCTTTGAAAAACTCATTCTCAAGAAACTTGACGAAATAGAAGCAGAAGACAATTTGGGCACTTACCATAACATGACCAGACAGGAAGACATAGCCCTAAAAGAACTAAAGAAGAACGAAGACATAATCATCAAACCGGCTGACAAGGGGGGTGCGATTGTTATCATGGATAGAACTGACTATGACAGGATGGTGAATACATTAATAAATGACCGAACCACGTATAGAAGACTTGGCAGTGATCCGACTAACAGACTTAGGAGCCTCATTAATCCGATCATTGAAGAGGCTGAAGCAGAGGGACACATAAGCAGCAAAGAAGCAGCCTTCTTAGCGCCTAAATTTCCGAGATGCCCGGCTTTTTACGCACTACCAAAAATACACAAAGGCGTCCTCCCAACTCCCGGCCGCCCTATCGTGTCAGGGATTGGTTCAATCTTAGAACCCCTCTCACAATTTGCTGACTTCTTTCTAAAAGAAGAGGTCAGCAAAATGCGCTCGTATGTGAAGGACACCACGGCCATTCTAGTATACTTAAACAATCTTGTCCTAAACAATGAAGACACCTACATGATAACTATGGACATTGAGTCATTATATTCCAAAATCCCACAAGAAGAAACATTAAGGGTTATTGAAAGCATACTACGAGTTAAACCTCTCGACATGCCTATTGCGCTAATCATGCAACTGGCGGAAATAGCTTTAACAAAAAAATTTTTCATTATCGGAGACAACTTTTATGAACAGATAGCAGGAACTGCCATGGGAGCGACATTCGCCCCAACTTTGGCTAACCTGTATGTGGCCAATTTTGAAGATACCCACATTTATACAGAAACCAATCCTTTTTCCGCCAATATAATCAGCTGGCGACGATACATCGATGATGTTTTTCTATTGTTCAATGGGGACGAAATAACTGTAAATAATTTCATGGAATGGCTCAACGGACTGAATCCCTTTCTCAAATTCACCCACGAGGCAAGTAAAACGAATGCAACGTTTCTCGACTTGTTGATCACCAGGAGAGGCAACATACTGGAAACAACGGTTTTTCAAAAACCAACAGATAGAAATTCCCTGCTGGATTATAACAGTTTCCATCAGAGATCTTTGAAAGAAAACCTACCCTTTGGACAGTTCCTCCGATTTAGGAGGAATTGTACCTCTGGAGCCGAATATGACATCCAAGCAACTAGGCTCTCGAACAACCTACTAGAGAGGAATTATCCGTATAGGATTGTCAAACAGGCAAGAAAACGAGCAAGGAATATACAAAGAGAAACAACTCTTACCCAACATGGGAAAAGATCAAGGAATGACACGACCATCACTGCAGTGTTCAGCCATTCCCCTATAATCAACCGCCTGAAAAAGGAAATCCGAAAAGCATGGCACATACTCAATGTGGATGAGAAACAATTGCCGGAACCACTGTTCGCCATAAGGAGGAGAAAAAACTTAAGAGACTCTTTAGTGCACACTTATAAAGAACCACTGCCTGCCACGGACACAAACACACTATGGGATACACCGAAAGCTCAGGGCCATACACCATGTGGAACTTGTACCATTTGCAAATATACAAAACGTACTACGGTCATAGACGTAGGCTGGAAATATCCCTGGGAACAAAGAACTCTGACTAACTGCAACTCCACTAATGTTGTGTACCTTATACAATGTCCCTGCAACAAGAAATACATTGGGATGACGACCCGGACAATAAAACTACGAATAGGGGAACACCGTTCCAACATTAGGACACGAAAAAGGACGGCTCCCCTAGTGGAGCATTTCATTGAAAACCATCACACCGCAGAGGATATTTTGTGGACCATAATAGAAAAAGTAAAAGCACCGACAAGAGGTGGAAACATCACAGCACTCCTATTAAAAAGAGAACAACAGTGGATATACAGAACACGCAGCCACTTGATTGGCCTCAATGATGAGATCTGCTGGCAGGCTTTGGCGACCCTTGGATGAACAGGGTTAGCCAACTATGACTCTTTATAGGGCATAGATTATTGCCTAGAATATCATCTGTGGGACTATACCCCACAAGGCCCTGCCGCCCCTCTGCCAAGTCCCATCTCCTCTAGAGACATCAAACAGAGACTTCATGGCCACAATGAATTTCAGAGACCTAGCAGTCAATAAGACCCATAGGCCAGGCGATCAATAGAGAACTCGCCTCTAGCGATCATGGTTCCCCCCCCATTTTTGCATCTAAGCCTCAACTGCGAATAATCAGTCATTGACAGGTTCCCACAATGTTTTTGTGCTAACTTTTGTCCTTAATGAAAAAACTTTCATAGGTGTTGCACTCAGAGACAAAGAGAGTGTGATAGATATCTACAACGGTCATGTTCCTCCTCTATAGGAGAAACAGAGGACGACATGATCCATATGACCCCATTTTGGAGATACGGCGTCAAAGCATACACGATGGTGAACCGATCCCGCGTTCCCGATGCGATTACGTCCCCGCCAAGAGTGACGGCTTCGCATCGGGCATGTCTATTCGATCTCGCGGACTGGACGCGATTGCGTGCACGAGATCACGTGATCAGATATCTTACGTGCACGCGATCACGTGAGCGGATATCTCGGCCGCGTGACCGTGCACATGACCATAAAAGAACAACAGACACAGGGCAACGCAGTAGTGGATACGATTCGATCCGGGAAGGAACAAACTGATGAATGGAGGTAAGATGCGCCAACACCATTGCAGAAAAGCCAGATTCGGGAAACGGCATCTTTGCAGGACCTCTAATCTCTGACATAAGAGCAGAGGTCATTGCTAAAACCCAATTTGAAAATAACTAAAACAATTAAGGATAACAACAACTTAAACAAAAGCCTACCTCACTCTTAAAAAGTGATGGATCCATGATAAAAAATATTTGTATAGATGCAATATAGATGACAGCAGGCTCTTACAAACACCTTTTTCTTTCAAATCATAGGGATAATATCCAGAAAAAAGGATGAAATAAGACCAACCTTGCTAGCATTTTGGCTATAAATTGGACACCACCGAAAAATCAAGCCGCGACCCTTGAACTACAACACAGAGGTATGATTCCCCATACAGAGGTGGTACTGATAGAAGTACCTTAGAATTCTTTGTTTTTAAAGTAGAAACTGTTGGTACATGAGACTGATTATAGTCCCCATTTTTTCTTGTTTTGTTGTCCATACAGGACTAGGAAGTAATTACCCTATCAAACCTTGGACACCCTCTACCATCTAACAGTGTTGAAGACACTGTTCAGGATACCTCAACTTGAAGTATTCGTCCTGAAGAAAGCGGCAACTCAAGAATCCCGCTGAAACCGGTTGACCATACAAGAGGCCTGGAGGGTAACCCAGACCCACACTCCCTTTCCAAAGAAAAACAAAGGGATTGTCTCAAGGAAACTTAATTTGTTATCCACACAATTTGCGGTTCAAATCTGAAACCTTTGGGAGTTATGAAGAATTAATATCTTCACTTTCCACACAGCTTTTAACGAAAATTCTTTCCCCATTGTTATCTGGCCATTTATCCAGATACTCGGGGATTAGCACTTATTGTTTTTTAACGATAAGACACACGAATTGGGGGCGACATATTAAAATTCAAGAATCGACCTCCAACCTGTGTGCACATACCAGACACCAGGAAAGTGTTTTTAGAGAGTACAGGGAGAAGATCTCGACACCTTTTGTAGTCGGCCCAACAGCACTAACTAGGGACCCTACTTAATGGCCAGAGATTATTCACAGATAGGGAGATTTAGTTGTTGGCTAGGGATCTAGCTACAGGAATAACTTACAATAACTTTACCTTCTGTTGTTTTGAGTGTTAAAAACGATTGGCATAAACAGGAGGGAACCGCCCTATAACTCCTCTTTGTGGTTACTTATTCTTCTGGCGGCGTCACAAACCACGAGTTAGTGCACCAGTAGGTCACTTTAAAATATAAATTGCGGACAAGAAAAAAATGTGGCATACAGTTTCAAGTACTAAATTTTAAATCTGACAAGACATTGACAAAAAATGGCAGAAGCAACATACCTGGCATTCGCGGAGGAATTAATAGAAGGGATCCTAGCGAACCCCTCGATACTAGGTGCAGAACAACAGGCTGCAATAGCCACCAAAGGAGATGACTGGAACGAATTGGAAGCACTACGGAAGAAGCTGATCAGAACCGAGTTACATGGGGCCATTATGACGGAATATCTTCGGGCACATATAGCGCCCAATGGCCTCATTATTAGGATAGAACCCAGAATTTTCCTTGAAGAACTCAAATTCAGGAAAGACTGGAGTTACATCTCTAATAAATGCACCAGAGACTGGATTATATTAATAATCAATACAGCCAAAATGGTATCTGAAAGACTAATGAACGAAATCATCACCAAGCAAGATGCTATAACAACCAAAATGATTATAGGTGACTATCAAAAGAATATGGCAGCCTTGGACGCCACAATTAAAGAGTTCAAGGACCTTAACCTTACCAAAAAGGTTACCAAACTTAAAAAAGATATTGCAGCCTTTTCGCATGAGAAAAAATACCCATACACGACAGACACATATTATGAAGAGCAAGAAAAGAATATCAATGTCTCACATATGGGCCCTATGAGAGGCAGACAACAGAGGAATAGACCAAGACCGGGTAACTGGAATTTCTAAAGCGGAAGCTCAGACGAAGATGCCAACAAAACAGGAAGCAATGTCACCTTTGGTAACCAACAAAATAGAGGTGGCAACGCCCGGGGTTTTCAGGCCCAGAGAGGGCGAGGCAGAGCCAGAGGATGGTGGCCGGATCAATCACCCAGGATCACCAGGAACAGAGGGAAAGGCTGGTACCAGCAGAACAGCACCCCACAGTACAACCTTTAAGATCTGTTAGCCAATCCCTGGTAGTCAATCTTTCCAGTTTTACTCCCACACAAATCCAACTAGATGTATTACAGAAGGGGCTCTCATTCGTTCCAACTACTCCCCATGATCCATTCCAGACCAGAATAGAGATCACACAACTGATGAGGAAGATTAGACTCAAACAGTTCTTTGCGGAGGATACAAACAATGGACCCCGAGATGTGACTGGATTACACAACAAATCCACATATTATCCACCCTCACACAGCATAAGTGTAGAGTCTCAGACCTTTGAAAAACTCATTCTCAAGAAACTTGACGAAATAGAAGCAGAAGACCATTTGGGCACTTACCATAACATGACCAGACAGGAAGACATAGCCCTAAAAGAACTAAAGAAGAACGAAGACATAATCATCAAACCGGCTGACAAGGGGGGGTGCGATTGTTATCATGGATAGAACTGACTATGACAGGATGGTGAATACATTAATAAATGACCGAACCACGTATAGAAGACTTGGCAGTGATCCGACTAACAGACTTAGGAGCCTCATTAATCCGATCATTGAAGAGGCTGAAGCAGAGGGACACATAAGCAGCAAAGAAGCAGCCTTCTTAGCGCCTAAATTTCCGAGATGCCCGGCTTTTTACGCACTACCAAAAATACACAAAGGCGTCCTCCCAACTCCCGGCCGCCCTATCGTGTCAGGGATTGGTTCAATCTTAGAACCCCTCTCACAATTTGCTGACTTCTTTCTAAAAGAAGAGGTCAGCAAAATGCGCTCGTATGTGAAGGACACCACGGCCATTCTAGTATACTTAAACAATCTTGTCCTAAACAATGAAGACACCTACATGATAACTATGGACATTGAGTCATTATATTCCAAAATCCCACAAGAAGAAACATTAAGGGTTATTGAAAGCATACTACGAGTTAAACCTCTCGACATGCCTATTGCGCTAATCATGCAACTGGCGGAAATAGCTTTAACAAAAAATTTTTTCATTATCGGAGACAACTTTTATGAACAGATAGCAGGAACTGCCATGGGAGCGACATTCGCCCCAACTTTGGCTAACCTGTATGTGGCCAATTTTGAAGATACCCACATTTATACAGAAACCAATCCTTTTTCCGCCAATATAATCAGCTGGCGACGATACATCGATGATGTTTTTCTATTGTTCAATGGGGACGAAATAACTGTAAATAATTTCATGGAATGGCTCAACGGACTGAATCCCTTTCTCAAATTCACCCACGAGGCAAGTAAAACGAATGCAACGTTTCTCGACTTGTTGATCACCAGGAGAGGCAACATACTGGAAACAACGGTTTTTCAAAAACCAACAGATAGAAATTCCCTGCTGGATTATAACAGTTTCCATCAGAGATCTTTGAAAGAAAACCTACCCTTTGGACAGTTCCTCCGATTTAGGAGGAATTGTACCTCTGGAGCCGAATATGACTTCCAAGCAACTAGGCTCTCGAACAACCTACTAGAGAGGAATTATCCGTATAGGATTGTCAAACAGGCAAGAAAACGAGCAAGGAATATACAAAGAGAAACAACTCTTACCCAACATGGGAAAAGATCAAGGAATGACACGACCATCACTGCAGTGTTCAGCCATTCCCCTATAATCAACCGCCTGAAAAAGGAAATCCGAAAAGCATGGCACATACTCAATGTGGATGAGAAACAATTGCCGGAACCACTGTTCGCCATAAGGAGGAGAAAAAACTTAAGAGACTCTTTAGTGCACACTTATAAAGAACCACTGCCTGCCACGGACACAAACACACTATGGGATACACCGAAAGCTCAGGGCCATACACCATGTGGAACTTGTACCATTTGCAAATATACAAAACGTACTACGGTCATAGACGTAGGCTGGAAATATCCCTGGGAACAAAGAACTCTGACTAACTGCAACTCCACTAATGTTGTGTACCTTATACAATGTCCCTGCAACAAGAAATACTTTGGGATGACGACCCGGACAATAAAACTACGAATAGGGGAACACCGTTCCAACATTAGGACACGAAAAAGGACGGCTCCCCTAGTGGAGCATTTCATTGAAAACCATCACACCGCAGAGGATATTATGTGGACCATAATAGAAAAAGTAAAAGCACCGACAAGAGGTGGAAACATCACAGCACTCCTATTAAAAAGAGAACAACAGTGGATATACAGAACACGCAGCCACTTGATTGGCCTCAATGATGAGATCTGCTGGCAGGCTTTGGCGACCCTTGGATGAACAGGGTTAGCCAACTATGACTCTTTATAGGGCATAGATTATTGCCTAGAATATCATCTGTGGGACTATACCCCACAAGGCCCTGCCGCCCCTCTGCCAAGTCCCATCTCCTCTAGAGACATCAAACAGAGACTTCATGGCCACAATGAATTTCAGAGACCTAGCAGTCAATAAGACCCATAGGCCAGGCGATCAATAGAGAACTCGCCTCTAGCGATCATGGTTCCCCCCCCATTTTTGCATCTAAGCCTCAACTGCGAATAATCAGTCAATGACAGGTTCCCACAATGTTTTTGTGCTAACTTTTGTCCTTAATGAAAAAACTTTCATAGGTGTTGCACTCAGAGACAAAGAGAGTGTGATAGATATCTACAACGGTCATGTTCCTCCTCTATAGGAGAAACAGAGGACGACATGATCCATATGACCCCATTTTGGAGATACGGCGTCAAAGCATACACGATGGTGAACCGATCCCGCGTTCCCGATGCGATTACGTCCCCACCAAGAGTGACGGCTTCGCATCGGGCATGTCTATTCGATCTCGCACACTGGACGCGATTGCGTGCACGAGATCACGTGATCAGATATCTTACGTGCACGCGATCACGTGAGCGGATATCTCGGCCGCGTGACCGTGCACATGACCATAAAAGAACAACAGACACAGGGCAACGCAGTAGTGGATACGATTCGATCCGGGAAGGAACAAACTGATGAATGGAGGTAAGATGCGCCAACACCATTGCAGAAAAGCCAGATTCGGGAAACGGCATCTTTGCAGGACCTCTAATCTCTGACATAAGAGCAGAGGTCATTGCTAAAACCCAATTTGAAAATAACTAAAACAATTAAGGATAACAACAACTTAAACAAAAGCCTACCTCACTCTTAAAAAGTGATGGATCCATGATAAAAAATATTTGTATAGATGCAATATAGATGACAGCAGGCTCTTACAAACACCTTTTTCTTTCAAATCATAGGGATAATATCCAGAAAAAAGGATGAAATAAGACCAACCTTGCTAGCATTTTGGCTATAAATTGGACACCACCGAAAAATCAAGCCGCGACCCTTGAACTACAACACAGAGGTATGATTCCCCATACATAGGTGGTACTGATAGAAGTACCTTAGAATTCTTTGTTTTTAAAGTAGAAACTGTTGGTACATGAGACTGATTATAGTCCCCATTTTTTCTTGTTTTGTTGTCCATACAGGACTAGGAAGTAATTACCCTATCAAACCTTGTACACCCTCTACCATCTAACAGTGTTGAAGACACTGTTCAGGATACCTCAACTTGAAGTATTCGTCCTGAAGAAAGCGGCAACTCAAGAATCCCGCTGAAACCGGTTGACCATACAAGAGGCCTGGAGGGCAACCCAGACCCACACTCCCTTTCCAAAGAAAAACAAAGGGATTGTCTCAAGGAAACTTAATTTGTTATCCACACAATTTGCGGTTCAAATCTGAAACCTTTGGGAGTTATGAAGAATTAATATCTTCACTTTCCACATAGCTTTTAACGAAAATTCTTTCCCCATTGTTATCTGGCCATTTATCCAGATACTCGGGGATTAGCACTTATTGTTTTTTAACGATAAGACACACGAATTGGGGGCGACATATTAAAATTCAAGAATCGACCTCCAACCTGTGTGCACATACCAGACACCAGGAAAGTGTTTTTAGAGAGTACAGGGAGAAGATCTCGACACCTTTTGTAGTCGGCCCAACAGCACTAACTAGGGACCCTACTTAATGGCCAGAGATTATTCACAGATAGGGAGATTTAGTTGTTGGCTAGGGATCTAGCTACAGGAATAACTTACAATAACTTTACCTTCTGTTGTTTTGAGTGTTAAAAACGATTGGCATAAACAGGAGGGAACCGCCCTATAACTCCTCTTTGTGGTTACATGTTCGGACAGAAGACTTATAGCAGCTATTATTGCCCTCTACCACTGCATTGTCTGCAATGGAACAGCAATTAGCAGCCTGGGGGGACGTCACAGCCAATCAGCTTGCTCGGATTGCAGGCAGAATTCCATGATCCAAGCCCACGTGAAAAACACGCTTAGAGTTGCAAGCTCCTGCAGTGCAATTTTGCCCCACCTCCTGCTCTTTGCCCCTCCCTCCTGTGAGCATGTCCCATTTATTCAAACAAATAGATTGCTATCAGTACCTTGGGTTTACAGTTTAAAAACCCAGGACGTTAATAGCAATAATAACGTCCCGGCAGGATAGCACAGTGGCAACGTGCACGCCTTTGAAGCAAGACGACAGGAAGCAACACAAGTTCGATCCCCGGGTCTGCGCTGAGAATAATAAATACGCAAATAAGACAAAAAACAATCAATTACATAACTAATAACTAATAAACAAAAACATTTCCTGTAATAGCGCCTCGATGCTCTTTAAAAGTGTAAATAAATAAATAAAATAACACCAGCTCGGCCCACCAGATTGGGTGATATTCGAATAAAACATCAACGATCAGAAATATATCAGAACAGGTTGACAAGAACATAATAGCGATGTAAAACATATCAACGTGAATACAACTGGCCATTTCTTCTATCAACACTTCCAAATATGGTAGGACTGAAGTTAAAATAGTAGACAAAATCATTTGCAGAATAATTGGAAAGTGCCTCTTGTACAGTTTCCCAAACCGTTATCATGTTTATATATGATTGCATCTTGATACTAAGTGCATGCTGACAATATTGCTGCAATTGTGTTTGTGTTCAGATTTTTGTTGGATGTATTTCTGGGGCCAGATTACAGAAACTTTGCACTGGTTCAAATGCAAAGTTGCACAATATTAGCATGAGCGCCAATAACGTTTGGGCCATATTAGAAAAGCTTTGCATCATAGCAAGTGCAATTTTGCACGGCATTAGCACTAGGGAAAAAGTTCCCCTAGTCCAAAAAACATTTACTGTCAATGGATTTTTGCACGAGGGCCAAGTCTGCCCTATTGCTAGAACCAATCTGTATTAACACTAGGGCACTCTTTGCCCTGGTCGCAAAATGCTTTGAAACAGTATTGTTTAGCCCAAATACCAGTGCCAATACCATGTTCTGTTATGTTATGTTATGTTATGTTATTTTGCACTTATATAGCGCCTTATGTACCATTGGTATCGTCTGAAGGCGCTGGTAGGTTGAACGCCCTTGGGAACCGAAGTTCAGATCAGTGGAGAGAGTAGAGAGAGTCAACGGTGCATGTGAGCACCGGGTATGTGTGCAGCTCATGTGGTATTCGTGTAATAGCTGCTTCTTAGCGGTAGGTGTGGTGGTTGATAGATCAGGAGAATGTGTTCGCTCTGGCAGGTTTTATCCAGAACGGCTGCGGCTGCGTTAGGCCTGAGGAGAACGCCATGCATCATTTCACTCATCAACGTGCAAAGGTTTTAGTGATAGTGTAGAACGGTCTTGCTTTTGTCAGAATTGAAACCGATCTTGAAACTACTAGCCATCTGATCAAGTCTACCTTTTGTCTGAATTAATGATTTCAATATGGGGCCAATTATTTTTGTGAAAGTCTGTATGAAGAAAGGTGAGGCATCTGCGTTTTTTGTGCAAATGAGTAACATTTCTGATTTGGAACCACTGAGGCAAAAGACATTTGTATAATCTAGTGTGGAGTTCTTTGAAGCATAAAGTAATGTTCTGTTGGCAGTCGGGACCCCTGCTTATGCACATCATGCTTGAACGCACAATAAACCTAGAGCCGCTTGTTCATGGGCTTGAAAGTTTGAAGGTGTTCCTCGCCTATGTCACAGTTAATTGTCTTCTCTCGTTTCCTGATGCGGAATAAGGGCAATTGTGTGGCTGCAGCTGGACTGAAACCACATTGGCAATCATGCAATAGGGAGTTTCCCACACCGAACTGTTGTAGTTCCTTTCACTTTCTTATGCCTTGAATGAGCCATCTTTGTTTTGAATGGGAGGTGGCTATTGAGATTCTGGTAGGCCGTTTGTGTCTGTGTGTGTGTTTTTTTTTTCTTTTTCATTAAGGTAGAGATGGCATTTATTAGTCGTCTGGTCATTTTGCCCAATTCAAAAGATGAAAATCAAATGTTTGTCATGACCGGTATTCCTCTAGTGATTGTTTATGTTGTCTTGATTTTATTTTCAAGGGCATGAAGTATTAGAAGTATTATCTGTATGTCAATATTGCCCGAATGACAAATGATCATGTCTATGTGGGCTGTGGCCCTTTGCATATTGCCCATATTCAGCTTGTAAGTACACAAAAACACCCGGTGCTTTATCTTGTGCCTTACCTTGTGGGCAGCATCACTGGATCAAACAAATCTCGTTATCGATCCTGGGGACAAATATTCACGAAGTGCACATATTCACCAAAAAATAAAGATCGCAAAAATAACCCACAACAACTGGACGAGTGGAAGTACTAAAGAATTAATTAACACTGATTCAGTGGAATGACCAAACACACCTCAGTTACAGGAGGTCTAAGCCACAGACAAATGAAGTAGCCTGATTAAACCCACAGTAACCAAAAGAGAAAATATTTTCAATCGCATTATTGGAATTATTAAAAAATTTCATTAGCCACCAACCTCTGTAAGTGATAACATTACTTTGATTCCTGCTGCAAAATTAGCAATATGTAAAAATAACCCTTTGTGTATCTCTTTAGCTCAGGGACACTCATACATGATCCTGCATGTATCTCTTTAGGTCAGGGACACTGAACAGTTTATTTGGAGAGACAAGGACTGCTAAGGTGATTGACCAAGGCCACATTGACACCAGCCCACAACCCTCCCCTTACCACACAACCCACAAAATGAAATTGAAACCATTAATCATTATTTATATCTATATTCTAATGTATTTATTTATATACAGCAAGGCATAATGTTTTTTGATCACAAAAGAAAATACACTAGATAAGAATCAGGTTTACCAGAAAAACAGTGTACTCATCCTGATGGGTTGAGTTTGAGTGACAATCTAACCAGGTTGTGGAGGGGAGGTAATGAAACAATCACAGGGGACAATGCATGGGTGGACTTTCATAGATTATGGAAAATCAACATTGGTCATTTTTAAGTGCAGGTAGGCATACGGCCAGCGGTGTTACAGATGTGGCCATGATGGATGAAGTGCTAGAATGGAGGCAGAGAAAGTGAGGGACAGAGGCAGACTAAAGACGAGAGAAAATGTTAGCTAGAAGGCAAATGAGAGGTAATTTAACAGGGTAACTCAGAGGGGAGGAGGTAGGCTTTTAGTTTGGTTTTGAACAAATCGGTGTGGATTGTTTCTCGATGTCTGGCGTAAAATAATTCAATGCAAGTGAAACAAGAAGCGAGAGGAAGCATACGGAGGGCAGGTGCCTCAAGGGTAGTTTAGGAGGCGGATCAGAGATTACAAGAATACTTGTATAGTTGGATAGAGGAAGATAGATACAGTGGTGCCTTACTGTGGATAGATTTGTGAATGAGGTGAAGACATTTAAATCTGGCCCTGTTTTGCATCATCAGACATGCAACCTGTTGAAGACACGAAGAAATAGGTGTGAAGTCAGGGGAGTACATGAAAGGTTCTTGTAGCAAAGTTAATGATCTTGTTGAGAGGACAGAAAGCATAGTTGAGGAGACTAATGAGGATGCTGGCACAATTGTCCACTTTAGAGAAAACAAGCATGGTTAAGAGGTGCTTGGCAGTGTTGAAAGGAAGCAGGTAGATGATTTTCCTAATACTTAGGAGGTTGAGGCGAGCTGCCATTGCAGTTTTTAAGAAGAAAGTAAAGAAGATGTGAGAAGGGTCCTAGATGACACTGAGGTTTCTAGCTGAAGAAGAGTAGGGGAGAGTGTCAGGTGGGAATTGGATAGGCAGGGCAAGAGATGAGACAGAGTATTTTAAAGAAGATCACCTCTTTTTTGGTAGAGTTTAACATCGGAGAGTGCAAAGCCATCCAATATTTAATAGCAGTGAGACAGTTGGACATTTTGATAGACATTTTGATAGACATTTTGATAAAGACATTAGTGACTTTGATAGAGACATTAGTGTAGAGTTCAGCAAAAGAGAAGAAGTGTCATCCAGGAAGAGTTGGCCCAAGGAGGAGATTAGTGCCTCAAGAGCACAGGTGTAGAGTGTAAAGAGGAGAGGACCCAAGACAGAGCCTTGTGGAACACTAGTGAGAGTTGTTGTTATTCCAGGAGACAGAGGAGTGGCGAGGTTCAGGATACGTAGATGGCAGGTTTTTGCATAGAGGGAGAAATCATCAAATTTATTTTCAACTAATTTTACCACAAATGTATGAAGTGGGGTAAGTTAGGGTAATAAAAGAGGTAGAGGGGGACTGCACAGTGTCTCCCCACATACATTTGCAGTAAAATGTGCTACAAAATAAATTAGATACTTTCTTTCTCAATGAAGAAATCTTGAGGAAATCACACAGGACTGTGAGGTTCCAGGTAGAATACAATCCAGGCAAGTGCTGGTAGAATACAATCCAGGCATGGGCTGGATTGCGAATCCCAAGAAAAGAGATAGTATTAAGGCGATCAGAGTGATCGACAGTGTCAAATGCAACTGACAGGTCAGGAATAATTAGGATAAGGGATAAGCTAGAACATTTATCAGAGGCGATGAAGTTGGAGACATTCACAAGGGCAGTTTCCATGGCATAACAGGAGCGGAAACCTTCTTGTAGAGGGTTTTAAAGGTTGTGGATGTCTATGAAATTTGTAAGACGGTTAAACACAACCCCTTCGAGTACGTTAGAGCCGCAAGGAAGGAAAGACACAGTGTAAAAGTTAGCTGATAGGTTGGAGTGAGCCCTTGATGTTTTTAGGAAAGGGATGACCATGGCCATTTTGAAAATAGAGGCAAAGGAAGCAGAGTTGAAGGACGGGTTGAAGAGTTCAGCAAGGTGAGTGGCAATAGGCTTTAACTGGCTGAGGAGCAATAGGGTCTGAGAGGCACTAGAGGGGTTACCCTTCATCAGTAGAAATAGGAAGTTTTTAGTATTAGTGTGACTAAAGTGGGAGACAGAGGCAGAGGATGATGGTATAGTAGGTGGAGTGTCAAATGGAGGAGGAGAACGTTTGAGGAAGGTCAGGAGGGAGTCTTTAATTTTGGAAATGTTTGCAGCAATGTATTTAACTAGATAATTACCTGTGCGAGTTGATAGTCATATGTTTAGGAGGAGTGAGGAGTGAGTTTAGGGCACCCTGTAGCCAGAGAGCATGGCTGGAGTAAAAGTCAATAAGGGTGAGGTAGAATTCCCTTTTTGCTCTATCAAGAGAGGATGTGAGGAAGTTTAGGGTAGAGAGGTAGAGTTTCAGGCCCTCATGCGAGTGGGTACGGCTCTATTTGTGCAGCAGCCGATGCATGTCTCTGCGGAGACAGGGTATGAATGGGGTGACACATGGTTGAAGATGCTGAAACTTTATGGTGAAAGTTAGTGGGACGTGAGCGGAGAAGGAGTTATATAGTAAGGATTCAAAGCTGGAGAAGGCAGTGTTAGTGGAAGATATATCAAGTGGAGAGTGAGAACTGTAGGTCAAAGAGAAAGGGAGCAATGGCAGAAAGGTCAAACAGTGGAAAGGAATTGGTGGTGGAAACAACAGAGTAATCACACAGGAATCATGTGACAGTAGTATTAGTAGTTGAGATATTGGTGGAAATTAATAAAAGATCCAAGGATTTACCCCTGGTGTGGGTAGGTAGGTTTTGGATAAAGTGGCGAGCGTGGTCAGAGAGGGAAGGTTAAAGTCACCTAAGAGAATGAGGTGATGTTTAGTGGAAAGAGAATCAAGGAGTTACCCAATTAATTAAAGGGGAAGTTAGTTTGGTCAGAAATGTTATTGCCCCCTTTTGATCGGGCATGTATTTTAGAGCATACATCGATCGTTCTTAAAAAAGTCCAATGCAAATTACCCAGGTTTTTCTCACTTTAACACATGAAAATGACGGTTCAGATACCGCCATCTTGTGCTAATCTTATCCATTGATCCATCACCCTAAGGTCAAGTGATCTTGTGGCACTAATTCAGATCATCCGCCTTTCAAGGTGACATTACTAGATGCTCATCATGAGCTCCACTGATTTTAATGACGTTAGTGTGCAGCGTAGCCAAACAAACCATGTCATTACCAAAGTCATAATGTTATCAAACGCAGAACCAGGAACATCAACATGCATATCCACAAACAGACGCAAAATGTTTCTTTCTTTTCATAAACATGATAAAAACTTTATTTTTAAGAAAACAGCAATATTTGGGAGTATAACAAGTACTTTTAGTTTTGACATAACGCTGAAAAGAAGTAATTAAGTAGTTCCTGGTGACTGTTGGTTTTAAGCTCTCCAGTCTCTTCTCTATTTGATTTGATTTGAGGCACATGCTTAAAATAATGAGACTGGCATTTATTGTAATAATGTAAAATCAATTATATTGATGATAATAAATGCACAAATCAAGGAAAAATAGAGACATTTAGGCCTATATAGTGAATTTACGTCACAAATATAAATTATTTACAAAGACATTATTTAACAATTATATCTCAAGCGACATACTACTCCATTTATTGTACAATGAAACACTGTACAAATGCCTGTTACTGGCTTTGTTAAACATTGTGAAGAGAGCCGCATACCATTTGAATCTTGACGTCAACCTTTCAGAAAGTTCAAGTTTGAGAGGGCAAACCTCTTTTGCAATATTCTGTGACGTAGACTGGGCCCTGGAAACAAAATCTGGAGCTATTCCATGCGTTTTCATGGCCCTCACATTAAATTTCAGATCTTTCCCAAATTCAAAACCATCTGCTAGAACATTGGCTTTGCCACCCACTGTTTGCTTCTTTTGATAAACTCCTTGTTGTATCCCAAAAATTCCTGCAGTTTTTGCTTTTTCCCTTCCAATGTTCTCATTGTGCGCAAATGCAGCTAGTCTTGTTCTGGCACCATACCATCCATGACAAAATGCAACCTTTTAGGCCTGTAATTTAGGCACATATTATGGAACACCTCCAAATCTCCAGTGTGGCAGAACTCAGAGAGTCCCCTCATGCCTCTTGAAAATGTTTTGTCATACACAATCTTCTCAAGTGCTGTGTGAGAAGGGGAGCCTGGAACCAACCACCTTTTCTTACGCTCCTGCTCCTTTCTCAATGGTCCATGTGCACATTCGTGGAAATGCTTGTTTTCTGCCCAAGAGTGTATGTTAGAACAATGGTGCATCAACAAACAACATTTTTTAAGCAGAATAGCTACAGGTCCATCACAAGTTTTGGAGCTCCACCAAAGATGGTAACTGATAGACAGTGACCAATTAAAAACATTTTCTGTAGCCTTTTTTTCCACCAGCTGTAATTTATTTCTGCATTTTCTTTTCAACATGCCATACATCATATTGTTGCTTTATTTCTGGGAACTGCTCTCACATGGCCTTGGCTATTGAAACGTGCCTGTCAGTGGCTATCAGGTCTATTTGCATTCCTCTGTATTGTAGAAGTTGAATGTATTTAATGAAACCATATTTTTCCATAGCAACAGACGATGTACATTCAGATACTTGCACACCGACTGAATTCACTTTTTTGTTGGTTTCCATGTCTTGGAAGTGGTAAGCACAGTATTTAGCAGAACAACCTCGACTGTCACACTGTCCATCACCAGCAAGCCAGAGCTGTTTGCCAGCGAGAGCATAGTCCATTGACAACTGTTCGAGTGTCCATGCCTTGTTAATAACGGGGGAACAAGAAATCCTTCTGATATTTGTAATACTGTGTTTTTGAAAGGAAATCGAGTCCTACAAAGTTAGAAAAACTTGAAATTGTACTGTATATTGATCCACTAAACAACAAATCAGATGAACAAAGTACATTTTGAGCAGGCACTTTCCCAAGTGTAGGTTGAGCAGACCATGAAAATGAGTTATGGTGGTGTACACAGCTACCCTTGTTCTTCAGGTTGGTGCCTTTGACTACACAAGTAAAATTCACCAAAGCCTACCCACGATTTCTGACATGCAATTTATGATCACATTTAATCACTTTCATAATCTCTATCAAGCATCAGTTGAACACAATGTATTTTGGTTCCTTTAACAGCCAATCGTCCAGAAGTACAGTGGTTTGCGATCCATGGTGTTGGCTAAGGCCTCTTCCTTGGAAGAGTGAGGTCCACAATCGTCAATCAGCAGCAAAGATGCATAGGTTATTTCTGTGTGTGATATTTCCGTTTTGTCCACATTTATTGGGGAAACAGGTAACATTTTCTGCTTCTAAGATAGCATTTCTTTAGAGGGTATGTTTTGTGTGAGTGGTACTGCAAGCAATTCTGAAACATCTTCTGTGTTGTCTGTTTCTCCGGTTGATGTTGTGTGCTGTAACAATTATCCAAGGTTACTTTCCATGGGTCACTGCTGACATTCAATTCAAATTCCAGTCACTGGACATCTGCTTCACAATACTGAATCTTGCTAGGAGCATGCTGAGCCTAAAAATGTATCTGCTCTCAAGTGACAACGGTTTGGCAAGCAACATCATTAGTTTGTGTACTTGTCTGAGTCTTTATGCTCCTCTTCTTCCTAGGCCTCCAATCAAAGACAATGAAAACATGCTTAATTTATAGCACACATACAGAATATATGAATTACAGCATGAACATGTAAATTACTGATATTTTACTTTCCGTTATGACCCTTGTTTTCTGAATTGGATTTGCCGACCACCAGACTAAGCTGCACAACATCATTTTGAAATTGTATAAACCTTGAAATGTGCACTTCCACTTAAAGAATCATATATAACAATATGTCACTATGGAAACCATTAAAATGTATTAAATATTAAATCACAGTTAAAATTGATAACTGATATTTTATAATATTTTATGTATAGCTCTTGTCCATGTGTCTGTTTAATTTCAACCACTTCAGTAGTAGATTCCTTGTACATAACAAATTCAAAGAACATTGATTAAATTGTTGAACAATTTAATGTCAAAATCTTTGATCTCACAAAGTACATCTTGAGAAAGTTGATGTAATGATTGTCAACCGTACAATATCAGTTAAACATGTAAAAAGATGTGGTTAATCATCTGACTAAAATGTTTAAATTAGTATTGACGTAAAGTTGAACACTGTGTACATGTAGCATTTTAAAAAGACATAATTGAAAACTGTACCTGATAACTTTCAGAGATGTCGCAGGGAGTTGATGAGAGATTATCCTGAAAAACATATTGATTAAATTGTGGCCCATTTAATGTGTTGTAATGTTATTTTGTTTCACCAATTCCATTTTTCGCTCAGCAGCTACAGGTTTATAAACCAAAATATGCACCATTCATATAGTGAAAGGGTCTATTTATTCAGTGACAAAGTACATTTTTTGGAAGGTTTGCTTTCATTGTTACATATGTTTCTGCGATAAATACATTGAAGTTGTTTATCTGATGCCTTGCAATTTGCTGACAGTATTGCCAGTTATCAAAAATATAAGTTATCTTTTATGTAAAAAAGATATTGTTAATCAATAGCAATTAGAATAAATCAATAAATTATCACTTCTCATACCTCATCCTTCAGACCACTTCCAGTAGAAGAATAGTACGTTGTTGAAGTTCCAAACTCTGCCTTTATAACAGTAATTGTAATAATAAAGATGTAACATCAACAACAAAATGACATGTAAAAGATGGTCGCTTTTGACAAGGAAGCATAAAAGCCAGTTTGTATAAAAAAGTTAATAATATACATAACAATAATCAATATGTTTTAAGTTGAACTTGAACAAATACATATGTTGTATAGTTACATCTGAAGGAATATTCTAAAACAATGACTTAAATGGTGAGTGAGGTTGATGTTTACTCTGGAATAGTTCTTGATGTAGCATCACAGTCCTTTAATCAATGTATATATTCATACCATTGCTCAATAGAAAATGGACATTAGTAATATAATTTAGACCACAACAAAAATGATGACAAAAAGTTTGTGTGCAAGTTGCTTGGCCTCACCGTTAGGATGTTGGATGTGTCTGTGGTTTCCTCCATGGTAACAGTCTGTAATTCCATCAGTGCAGTCTATGTAAAGACAAACATAGTAATTTTAAAAAAATGATCTATTTTTAAAGGACGCAACTTAAGTGTGTGTTTGGAAAGTGTTCCATTGCACTGAACAATTGGAGTATCTTCAAAGTAGGGATACAAAAAGTAATATAAAGTTCAAAATGTACAAACCACAGTACATTGTCTCATGAAGGAAACTTGTGTAATAAAATATCAATGGAAATATTCCCCAAAAACTGAAAACCGTTCATTATGTTAACTGCTCACAGACTATTTCAATATATTGAGCGGTCATTTTAAAGACATATTATACAGGCACATTTTGAAAATGATAAAATAGATTTTAAAATTCACTATTCACTACTCACCTGGGTCAGCGTGTGCTAGAATTCAGTTGGAACTGCATTGGGGAGTCATTTGCAAAGGAATCTGAGGCAACGCTTTTTAGTGTACTATGATTGTTTATACATATCATCTAAGAAGTGCATGCTGCAGACACGGAATTTATTGCCCTCATGTCATCCAAGACATCCTTGGCTCTGCTTTCAATGTCGGGCACTGGAATTCTGCAGCTCAAGAGCCATTTTCTTATTAAATGTAATTCCTTTGGAAATAAATGCAGGACTGTACTCTGACTTTTAGTATGGCTCTTATTAGTGCAACCCAAAATGATACAAGAAGGCATTGTTGGATTGTCCCTATGATCTGTTAAAGAAATATAAATAAATATTACTATTAAATAAGTATCAGTGAGTAAATCAAGCATCATATTGTTTTGATAATGAAAGAAAATGTCCTTTATAAAATATGGCACCTAAAGAAACATGCATTGAAAACATGGACTACGAAAGATTACATTTGGAAACAATACTCTGTAATGTTATGTGCTAATTGCAGAGATAAAAATGCGTAGGACGGTTCATAATGGTTCACACATTTGGAATTAAGTAAAGTGAGAATAGGGTGTACATTGAGTATAAAGCAATAGAAAGTGGCCTAGAAGAGAACGCTGACACTACAGAAAACAATAGTAAATGTTGACCTACCATTAGTTGGAGGTACAGATGAGCTGACTTAGCAAGCAAGGTAAAAAGTGGAGAGCTGGCGATATCCGTTGTCGATCTCACAGATGTTTTCTTGTTAACCCCACATTGTTTATAAAGGATTGCAGAAGTGGGTGTCTATGTGAATGTCTGATGTGTTCGTTCACACCCACCAGGCCTTTATGACAATGTTTGACATCCTCAATCTCGCCAGTGCAGGCTCCTTTGCGAGCGCACACCCACAGGTACGAATAGCCATTGATAGCGGAGGGGGATGGATGTGGATGAGGCAAGCACAATAGGCTTGGAAGACATTCAAAGGACACAGACATATGTTGATTGCAGGGACATGGTCTTCAAAGGGGAGTCTGGAGACACCAAGTATGGGGTGGCCATGTGGATAAGGATTCCCATGCGAAACAACCCTTTGTGGTGTACATCGCATTCGGCACCTTGAAAGTTACCATCCATCCAGCCCCTTTGCAAGTGCACGCCTACAGGTGCGAACAGCCATTGATAAAGGAGGGGGATGGATGTGGATGTGGGAGCATGATAGGCCACTAAACCTGTTAAAGCACACCAATCCTTTACGATACTCTTAGATGTTTGGACGTGTTGTGGATTTTCAAAGATTTCTAACAACTGTTTTATTTAGTTTGGTTAGGTGGTTGGCAATGGCACTACAAATTATACTGCTGCGGTTGAGGTACTGTCAGTATAAATCCACTGGTTTGTTTGTGGTCACCGGGGGATTTATCACAAATGGTTCGAACCACACAGGCAGGTATTACTCGTTGAACACGAAATCCCGTTCTTCCATTAATCAACCATGTAAAGGCACAATATGACACAAGTCTGTACCACACGTGTAAGAGATACAGAAATAGTTTTCTTGAATAAACCCAATAATTCTTTTGGTTTGTTTTCACAACCTTGTAAAATGTAAGGCATTGCTATGCTTCAAAAAGCACGTTTTCATGCAAAGTACTGACAGTACGTGTGATTTCAAGTAAAGATCAATTAGAAATGTGAATGCACATTCCAGAAAAAACAGATTGGGAGATACTTCCGAGTGAAAGAAATGTAATTGTTTGGATAATGAATCTAAAGATGAACACTTTGGTTTCAGATAAGAATTAATAATTTATTCAATTTACAGAAACATTCTTTCGTTGGTGATCCACCAAAGTTATATTGATGTAGGGGAACAACACATTATGTTAGCCGTCTCGGTCGTCAAACACACAATATATAGAGAGAGAAGTTCCACATTACTTGGATTACGAGGGCGAACTGTACTTCGAAGTTCGTGCATAAGGACCATCATCGTTCGCAACACAGATCTTGTAATGCAGGCAACCATGAAGTCATGCAGCTTTGTAACGCATAGGGGTGGTGTGTCTTCTTCAGCAAGGTAGGCCAAGCAGCCAGAGTTTCTCTGACACAGCAGTTCTCCACCAGAGTAGGCATAAGCTTACAATGATGGGAGGTACACCAAGTGGAAACATTTTCCATGCGACTGGGTTTAGGATCCGGTGATTGATCCTCATGACTTTCATCTGATTCCACACCGTCTTGAGGTTTTTCTCTTTCAAGGATTTCCTCTTCTGAATATTCAGGCTGACTTGTTGCCATAGTTCCTGAATAGTGAAGAATCACAGAATCAACAGTGAGGTAAATACAAACGTTTTTGTTTGTTAACAGTAAAGAAACAAGGTTTCCCATTAACATTGGATGTTAAAGAAAGAGAGGCTCAAACTTTAAAGGTTTGCAAAGACATTTGTCCATAATAAAAGAAATGAAAAGCGACTACTGAGTTCATTGATTTTAGGCAGTATAAGTACTGGTTCTCATTGTGTCGTACTTGTCAGATAGCTGAACAGAGCACAAACAAGTCAGGGAAGCTTGAAATGAAATGCACTCACATGAAGGAAAAAGAAACTCCAATGTTGTGTGATCAGAAAGGGTTTGTTTACACTTGTCGAGGAACGAGCTGTCTTGTCCTTTCCATGGAGACAGTCAATAGATTGCGCACAGAGGACGTTGACATGAGACATGCAATGGGCGTGAGCGTCTAGCAATGTCAGCTTGAGGGGCAGGTTATCTGAATTAGTGCTGCAAGGGCACTTGAACTTAGGGAAACGGATCAACGGATAAGATTAGCACAAGATGGGGGTACCCGACCCATCGTTTTTGCATGTGTTAAAGTGAGAAAAACTTGGATAAGTTGCATTGGACATGTTTTAAGAACGATTAATGCATGCTCTAAAAGACATGCCCAATCTATTGGGCCACCACAATTTCTGACCGAACTACCCCTTTAATGACACTTGGATGTGTTGCACACATAATTCAAATTTATTTGATGGCATATACCACCACTTTGTCCGTTTGCCGGCAGGATTGCGTGTGACTCTCATAGGGCTTTTAAGACTCTCTGTGGCTTTGCCATTTTTATATTTTTAGGCACTGTCTGCATACTGTTCACCTTCTTTCTCACTCGGAAGGTGCATGATTTTCTGACCCATCTGACAAGCACGATTTTAGCACCCGCCTTTGGCAAAGGGGCTAGATTTGCTGCTTGTAGGGATAACTGGCACCATCCTAGGGCAGCAGCCTCGTAGTGCCTTTTTGTAGTATTTGGCCAGCTTTATCAACACTGTTAGTGCGTGAATTAAAGCTGTGTGCTGTCTTAAGTGTCTTAAGTGTTTATGTTAGTTTTCGCTGTTGGCACGTAGTTGTAAACTGAGAATAAATTGGTAAGCAGCAATTTGTTTTTGCTAACAAGGTCATGAAAAGCACTATTGCATGCTTTGACTTCACAGATATGCAGTATAGTACTGCATGTTCAGATTCATATATGTCCATTCTAATGGCTAACTGTGCCTATCTATGGCTGCTCGTGACGATTGAAACATTCATGATGTCACCATATGTTTCACGCTACAAAACATGCTTTAAAAATATCCTGCCCTTAATGTACACATTGCCATGATTCTCAAACATATATAACATTTCTTTCTATCACACCTTCCTGCTTTCCCTTGAAAGTGTCACAGGGCAGAGAACACATGGCCCCATGTCCACTCGTGAAGCATCAGTTACAGCTGTTTTTGCATAACCAGCTGTTTGGCCCCTTTATAGCGACTTGCCTTATTGTCACTATAGCCCTTGATTATTTTTACTTGGAACTAATGATTCCCAAAACACATATTTAGAAAACACTGGGCCTCATTACACGGTAGGCGCTAAGTGAAAAACGGTGCCAGTAATCCTTTACCGCCATCGCTAACCGCACCTGCCAATTACGACCCGCCTACCCGCTATTAGCGGCACCGCTAAGTACGGTGCCTCTAATAGTGGCACGGTCGCGGGCGCGCGACCTCTCATGGCGGCAATAGCGGCATGGCGGAAATAGGAGTCCATCACAAGACATGCGAACATGCAAATAGCGACATGGAGCAGGCCCAAAAAGCCCATACCGGCATGGCAGAAATACCACCATTGCGAACCACCCGTAAAGGGCCAAGTGCAGTGTTCCTAACTGCCACAGGTGCCCACAATCAGCACAGGTGGAGGCAATGGAAACTGGGCCAGCACAAAAGGAGCACACCACACCCCTTCCCACACCCATTCACACACCAAAATGATTCCAATACTAGTAGCATTACATGGGCTGGAGGACATGATTGCATTGCAACAGCAACAACAACAGGCACCACAGAGGAGATGCAGGAGGAGGAGGAGGGCGAGACAGGCACAGCAAGCCCCACCAGTACAGCTAGTTGTACCACAGAGGCAGCCACCAATCCCCAGGATCAGAGCCAGTCCATTCAACCTAACCCCTGAGCAGATACACACCCTGTACCGTCTGGACCGGGATACCATCACCACCATTGTGGACATGATACACAACGACATCGTCAGCCTCATAGACATCCGTACTGCCATCCCCCCTCTATTGAATGTGGATACTGAGCTCCACTTGCTGGCCACAGGCACCTACCAGCATACGGTAGGACAGATCCATGGCATATCACAACCAGTATTCTCACGTTTGCTGAATCAGGTGTTTGATGCCCTCCTGAAGCACACAAGTGAACACATATCCCTGCCACGGACTGCCCAGGAGATCTCCAACACCAAAGTTGGCTTCCATTCACTGGCAGACATCCCACGTTGCATCGGGGCCATCGACTGCACCCATGTGGAATTGGTGGTCCCAAATGCCAATGAGGCAGTCTACCGAAACAGAAAGCAATACCACTCCATCAACGTCCAAATGGTATGTGACTCTAACAAGATCATCACACATTGTTGTGCCCGATATCCCGGATCAACACATGATTCAATGGTCCTGCGGAATGCAACAATACCACGCTACATGGAGTGACATGCTGGACAACGTTCGTGGCTACTTGGTGAGTAGCATGGCAAACACATGGCAGTGTGATGTGGGGAGTAGATTTGGGGGGGAGATGCATACTCCAACTGGGTGTGATTGGGGGGGGATGCATACTCCAACTGGGTGTTATTGGGGGGAGAGATGCATACTCCAACTGGGTGTGATTGGGGTGGGGGGAGAGATGCATACTCCAACTGGGTGTGATTGGGGGGGATGCATACTCCAACTGGGTGTGATTGGGGGGGAGAGATGCATACTCCAACTGGGTGTGATTGGGGGGGGAGATGCATACTCCAACTGGGTGTGATTGGGGTGGGGGGAGAAATGCATACTCCAACTAGGTGTGATTGGGGACGGGAGAGATGCATACTTCAACTGGGTGTGATTGGGGGGATGCATACTCCAACTGGGTGTGATTAGTTGTCAGGATAAACAATGCCCATACAGAATTACACCATTGTCCCACAAAGCAGCCCACACTGGACCTGACACATGAAAACCACATGCAAGTAGTAAGCTGCACAACAATGAAATGAAGCCATTACCCCAACCATGCCATATCCATCCACATGCACATTGCACATCAGACCATACCCTCTATAACACAATGCAGCTACATGAGCCAATGTGGACAATGGAAATGTACGCTGAACAGCATCACAACAGAAATGCGACCTTGACTGCATACAAAGGGATCACCTGTAGCCATTATACTGATTCACACTCGTACACCACTACAGAAGTGCTGCATGACAGCATGGGGACATCAACTTCGGAATGGCAGTTCACTAGCAGTGTGGTTCAAACGGTGCCAGGACCAAAAGACACGAATGACTGGACCTCATCCAGTACATGACAATAACTGCCGTAGGCATGCACATTGCATGTACACTTGCAAGGACTACATCACCTTCCCACATTGCAGTTACTTTGATTACCTCCATACATGTAGGGATTTGTGGATGACATTCACAATGCTAAGTTGAATTCTGTGATATGTACTGGTTCCACTTGATGTAATCACTTACACATACCCATTTTTGCACCCATGCAGGTGATGCTGGCTATCCCCTCAAGAGGTGGCTCCTTACCCCTGTACGGAACCCACAGAACAGGCACGAAGAGGATTACAATCGTGCACATACCCGTACCCGTGTGGTAATTGAGCAGACATTTGGCCTTTTGAAGACACGGTTTCGGTGCCTCAGCAGGTCGGGTGGGGCACTCCTGTACGGGCATGAGAAGGTGGCCAAGATCACCATGGCATGTGTCATGCTGCACAATATGTGCATCAGACGGAATGTGCCACTGCCCCCTGACATTGAACTGCAACCACCTGGTGAGGATGATGATGAGGATAAGGAGGGAGAAGATGGGGCTGCACGTCATGCAGGTGGCGATGCACAGGAGGGACGTGCTGTGCGCCAGCATCTGATAGACCAATATTTCTGAAACACATGGATGAAGAGTGTGCAATGGATGTGGGTATTGGGGCACTGGGTTTTGTGGGGAAATGTACACTGTGCTCTGTCCACCAGTAAAGCACACATACACAAAGAAAATTGTCCACTCCTGTGATTCGTCATGTCACCAGTGTGTATTAAGTATCCTAAGTATAAGAAGTGCATGGACCCAACTACACAAACACCCTTTCACCCCTCCCCACACAACACTCCCAAATACACTTTTCTCCCTCCCCCCACAACACTCCCAAACATGGCTTGCACATCAGTGCAGCATTGCAGTACACGTGTCAGCAACCTCAGGCTGGCCCTAGTTCCCACCCCCTCTGGCACCATTGGGGGGTTGTGAGGTTGTGCGCCGCATAGCCCACATGGACCTGCACAGGGAGCTGGTCTGCCTTGCGCTGGCAGAGGAGGAGGTGCTCAGTTGGTCCGGTGTCGTGGGGGGTTCTGCCTTTCCATTGCCTCTGCGATGCGTGTGAGGACCTGCCTCACAGCTGACATTTCCTCACATATGCAGTTGGTGCAGGCTTCTATGGCTTGTCTGATGCCCCTGGCATGTTCCCTGCACTCCTCCCTCGCCAGGGCAGCCTCCCCCACATGCTGGCCGACCAGTGCAGTGATGTCTTCCTGGCGCTGTCGGATGATGGCCATGTCATGGCCTCTGTGTCTGCGTTGTATGGTACCTGCCGCACCTTGTGGAGTATGTCCACCATCAGGTGATGTCACTGTTGGACTCCAGCACCCTGCGACAAATTCATCCCCAGACTGCTCATGGCTGCTGCCATATGACGTGGGGTGTGGACTTGGTTGGTTTGACTGCTGCGGGCTGGGTGTATGGTGTTCAATGGCCGTGATACAGGTGTCCTCCACATCGGACATGGGTGCCGTGGCAGCTGCCTCGCCGATGGAGCTATTAGCGGTGGACAGTGTCCCTTCCGCAGGTGGATCGTGCATGGGAGGAATTGCTCAAGTGGGTGCTGCAATTTCATCTGGCGGACTTTCACGTCTTGGTGACGTGGGTGGCTTTGTGGGTTTGGCCCTCTGCGGGAGTGCATTCTTTCCAGTGCCCCTCGACGTGCTGGCCATGGTGCCTGCTTGCATTCCCCTGGCCTGTTTCTTGGGAGGTGGGGCCTGCGTCCCAGTGTCCTGCTCCTCACTGTCAGATTGTGAGCCTGTGGGGGACAAAGAGAGGGATAGCATTGGTGATGGGTCAACATGCTTCATGCAGATGTTGTTGTTCTTGCTGTTCTATGTATTTGGACTTCATGTTTGGCCATACAGGTCGTTAGACAGATGGGTGGGTCATTCATGCATGAGTCTGGGTGACACATGTCTGGGGTGCTGCATGCATGTTTTTGTGTGGGGATGTGCACAGCGTATGGGCAGGGTTGTGTGCATGTATGTTTGATGGCCCCATCCATGAGATGATTTCAGGGTCATATTTGGGGGATTACCTCATGTTTCACAGTGCAGTGTTTTGTGTGGACACTCACCTCCATCTGACGATGTTGGCACACCGCGCTCCATTTTGCCTACTCCCTCAATTGATTCGACCGCAATGGTGCTTGCACAGGTCTCCTCCCACTCCTGCAGTTTTATTGGGGATCCTCCAATGCCTCCTGTGCCCATGGCCAGGCTCCGGTTGGCAGCTAGGATATTGCTTACATGGAGGCGTAGATCATCCCACCGCTTGCGTACATCCTTCACAGTGTGGGGGGTGGAGCCCACCGCACTGACTTTATGGGCCACCTCTGCCCAGATCTCCTTCTTCTTGATTAGTGTGGGACGTCGCATGTCATTTGCAAACACAACCTCTGCATTGGCAGCAAGTGTGTCTGATAGCATTATCAGTTCTTCATTTGAGAAGCGCTCCTTGCGCTGCCGCGCTGCTCCTTTTTTTATGACCTTGGGCATTCTCAGTGGTTGTATGGACGATTTTGGAAAGCTATGGTGTGGCTGCCGGTCCTGGGGGCAGAGGATGGCAATGGATTGTGTTTTTAAATATGGCCGCTGTACTCTTTTCCATTCCTGTGCGATGACGCTACTTCCGGTTCCGCTTATTTACAGTCACCGCTATTAGGGGTCAGCTCTTTTAGCGGTCACCGCTAATGCCGTATTCTAGGACGGCGGAAGTGCAATCAGCGCTTTCCTAGGTGCCGCTAGAGGACTTTTCGGGGGCTTTAACGGCATGGCGCTACGGTCCTTCCGGCATGGCGCTAAGCTCGTGCCTGTGTTCTCATGATGCCACGCAATTAGCGGGCTGCTTCCTACACGGACACGTTATTAGCGCCATGCCGGTAAAGACCGTTACTTACCACCTACCATGTAATGAGGCCCAACATGTGCATTTAGGTTATGTCTCTACCGCCCTCATAAATACTACATGGATTATTCAATATGTCCCTAGTTTTTATAAAACATTACTGTATTGTCATAGAGACTATAGTCCAATTGGAGCTATGTTAATATCACGGTTACACCCACTGCTAGAAGTAATCAGACTGATAACTGAAAGACATTCACAAATTGATATCCTGTGGAACCATTTACTGCGGTCTTTAGTGCTTTGAGGACATTTAAAAGCCATGTCCTATTAAACTGTGACTGTGTTATTTGCATATATTAATTTTAAATAGAAGCAGCTGTTTAATAGTATTATCCTGAATGCCCATCTGTGATGATGCAGTCTCTCATTCTTTAAAGCGATTCATATTCTTAGTAATATGAGCTTGCGTAGCAGCAAATTGGAAAATGTACAGTGGGAACACAACTAGAATCAGGAATCATCTAAGGCAAATACACTTCATGTGCATTAATGTGCAATTTTTTTCAAGAATCACTATTTGTATTCCAGCATACGAGTTCAGATATACCTTTGAGTCAGAATCCCATGTAGACATACCTTTTCGTTTTTATAGAATACCTTGTTTCGAAGAAGGAGCCAAAAATGAAGGAACGTACTGCAAGCTGTACTGAGAAACATTAGTTAGAAGTAGCATCAATTCACAAGGAGAAAGGATACATAGTGCAGAAAGTCTGATATTTTCAAGGACAAAGGGTAAGTAGTGCAGAATTTTAAATGTTTACAAGGATGAAGGATAATGTAACAAATCAAGGGTATTTGACCCTTCTCTCCAAGAGGGATCCACTCTTTTTGAGGTTAGGCAGGTGAGCCCACTCCCCAAGACCTTCCGTAGGGGTATGGGCAAGTGGGACCTCAACAGAAGTGACTCCCTCTTAGGGGACAAGGACTCCCTTTCCGATGAGGAACCCCCTAGGCGCAATACCCTATCGCCCTAAATGCATCTGCCTGCTGTAAAAACGAATCTGTCATCCTTATGTTGGACTACTGACAATCTGGAAACAAAACAGCTTTGTCTCTTTAAATAGAAGCGTGCATATAACTGGGATGGGAGAATCTTACGAGGAGAGAGAGCAAGATATGCAGGGGAAGCTTGACAGAGGCTGCACCCTGTACAAGGTGGTGGCGTGACAACATCAACAGCGTGGTGAACGAAAGGCCCATCCAACAACTCAGAAACCCAAGGTGTTCGGAGCGTTATCCACTCCCTACTGTCTGCATATGCAGACAGCCTCCGAGAACCCATGTACCAGAGAGTGTGCCAGAACAAGAATGATTAGGTTAGAGGCACCGGAAGTGCCACTGAGGGACACAGTTCCCTGAGAGTGTGTAGCACTCCAGGAGGGTCTGCTACAATGAAGTGCACGACCAAGTGGATAAAAGGGAGTAGACGAGGAATGAAGGCGTGCCGAGCCCTGCAATTTTCCCCTACAAGTAAAAGGGTAGCGCGGAAAACGGGAGAGGCGGGAAGCCGCCGAAGCAAGGTAGTGGGAGGGGAAAGGACACTCAAAATCATAAGTTGCAAAGTCAAACAGTAAATGAGCATTGGAAAAGTGGCAAAGCCATGCAAAGTGTAACAAACAACAACGGTTGGGAAGTAGATAAAAAGTAGAAAGAAATACCCTGGGAAGAAGAGGGAAATCTCCAGAGAAGAAGACTTGGGGAACCAAGCCTGTCAAGGGAACACGGCCTTAAAAGAGACAATATAGTGTCAAGAAACCCAGAGAGGGTAAATAGCAATTTGAACAAGGCCAAATTAAATAGTGGAAAGATTGAATCAAAAGGGTACATTAATATCTAAGTGAAAACCAGAGACTCGGGAGATATCCCAAGAAACACAATTGTTAAGCAGTTAAGAAGGAGAGTACAAAAAGCCTTAAGCATATGGGAAGAGCTACACAAACTCATGAAGCAAATATCCAAGAGATTAGGAGACTGGAAGAACCAAGGCTGTCAAGGAACAGGGCTACAAAGGAGGCAATATAGTGTCAAGAAATCCAGAGAGTGGAACTAGTGATTTGAACAAGGCTAAACTAAATGGTGGAAAAATTGAATCACAAGGGTACATAAAAAAAAAACAGAGAGTCAGGAGATATCCCAAGAAACACTATTTTAAAGCAGTTAATAGGAGAGGACAAAAGCCATAACAGACTATAAACCTTTGGGAAATCTATATTCTAAAAGCAAAGACGTGTACATCAACAAAGCAAAGAGATAAGGCGCCCATACATAGAGGAATGACTAGGAGAAGAGAGACATTTTGTTGGCCTATATTTCAGTTAGTCTTATTAGTGGTAGGGTCAGGTCAAATTAGGTTTGGGACTGAGGACTATTATTTTTGACTTCCTGACATTAGACGAGCACCTTGAGTTAATTCGGAAAGGTAGGGTGATGCCTCTAGAAAAAGGGAAAGGTGGGCATTTTCGATATAACTTAATTAAAAACGAAAATAACATGTTCTCCTTGTGTCCAACTTTATCTTCTGATCCACCACAGTAAATAGTGCAGAATCTCTGCTGCTTGCCAGGACGAAGGGCAAAGACAAAGGCTAAATAGCGCAGAATCTCTACTTTTTACAAGGACAAAGGGTAAATAGTGCAGAATCCCTGCAGTTTACTCATATTGAAGCTCGGAGTTATGAAGGACGATGGGAATATCTATCTTCCAACTAAAGTTTCAACTCTTAAAAATCACAACACTTTTTGTTTTCTGCCTGTGATTTTTAACAGTAGTGTGTCCATCAGTCTGAGTACTTTTATGTTTCTTAAAATGTTTGATAGTTAAGGATGTGAAACACACCTTCCAAAGTTGTATCAACTATGAGTACCTTCTTCGTTGACAATTTCTATCTATGTACATAAGGCTGCTCATCTAAAACAATTAAGGAAAGCTCTGTGAGGCCAAAATGCATATATTGTCACAATGGTGCAGCACCTCTGTGCTTCCACTTTTTCTCTGTCTGGTTTACCAACGTTATCCCTGGTGAGCCACAGCCCAAGGACAAAAAAATGATGTGAATATCACAACTGCCCCCTGAGAGACCCAGGATCAGGTTACTCTAAGTACCCTGTTTAGTTTTGGCTATTAGGTGGTGTACAGCACCACCTATAAGCCACAACTGTTGCAACAGAGTACAGCTACAGAGAAATGGCATACGAGGAGGGACACAAAGCTTGTAGGTGTTTTTTCTTGCTTATTTACCCCCTCATTGACTGCCAATGGCCATGCTAATCACTATGGCCATTCCCACCTACTTCCTGCCCGTGCCCGCTCAAAACACATCCTCCTGGTATCTCTTTGAGCAACCTTTTTCAAAGCTAAGCATCAAAGTTTGTGCTCCAAGTGCCTGGAATTTTCTCAAAGCAGTCTTCTGAGAGGTAATGACTTAATTTGTGCTGTAAACGTGCTACTTGTGTAATATAAATGTCTTAACAAGGTCTGCCTTCAGCCAGTCTATACATAAGCACTATTCACATCCCTCACTGAAGTCCTTCTAAAACAAGCATTTGCAAAGCAAACAGTTGTGTTGAATGTATAAGTATTAGTCATTGGACAGGCACTGCTCTTATATACCCAGGTAATCGATGGATATATAAGAGCAGTTTTGCACTTCAGATGATCAATGGCTAGTTAATAAAAAGAAGCCAGTGCCGACAAAACCTTTGCCATTGCCAATGGTTGTTTCCATTTACTGTTATCCTCAGAACGCAGCTTGTGTGTTATCCAAGTGTTGGTAGATTGTTTTATCAAAATGAGAGTATTTTGATCAGCTGGTCCAGTGTGTGAGTGGCCTCTGCAATCAAGGATGAATGCACACTTGAAGAAATTGTCTATGAAGAAGTCAGCAACATGTTAATATTTGGCTTCCAAAATACTTGAATGACTGTAACCCTTTAATGGAGACTCAGAGCACTTGCCCCCACTGCAGTCCCCATAAAATAATCCAGTCTGTTTTAGTTACTTGTAGAATGCAAAGGTAATACCTTTGGAGATGGAATAAGAAGCAGATGTGAAGATCGGCCAATAGGAAGTCTGGCTTGAAACTGTCAACGTCCAAGTCCTCCTGAAGGAAAACCTCTGCCCAGCCACTGCAAAATACAGACTTTGTAAACCAGAGTGAGACCAAGGATGGTGTTCCTCACTTTCATTTACTGGGATAATCTCCCTTACGCTCCTCGATGCCTGTGCTTTCCAGACGCTTTGCTGGATTTAATCACTTTGCTACTACCAATCACAAAGAGGCGAGATCCCAAATACCAAGACGTATGGCCAGCTGATCAGTCTGAGACATTTGGCTGCCTATCTTTGAACTACAGTTACCATAACACCATCTTCTTGTATCTATACTTTGAACAGTGCTGCCTTTCCTGCTTGTCATCAATGGAGTCTACCTGCACCCATCCTCTACCAGAGATACACCTCTTCCAAATCGGATCAGTCAGCAACATCCCTAAACCCCCAAACAATGCTTTCCCTAATACAGAAGGTACTTAGGGATTAACCAGAAGACCCCCTGAAGTCCCTAACTCTAAACAGTGTAATTAATAGGGAGTAATCTAAAATCCATGACTGAACGTGATGAACCTAGAATGTCCTATGTACCATTCTTTGTAGTTTAAATACCCCAGACCTTTACATGTAACTGTCTAAAACATGTTCTCTCGACACAGACAACATGATCTTGGAAAAGTATTTGTGTGAGAGAGTAAAAACAGTCAAGAGAGAGAAGGACACAAGAGAAAAAAAGTGAGTATTGGACATTGTTGACATATTTGATTTGTATTTGCAGAACAACACACGATGAGATTGTCGACAGATACATTAGTTGCTGAAGACTTTTCAGAAAAACCAGGCACACACATCAATGTAGGATGATGTCAAACATAGGCATCTTTATTTGTTGTCTTGCAAAGCAAAGAAAACAGCAACCTATACCTAATGAGAATTGACCGCACTAACCTGACTCACCCTCCAGACCACTTACCTTTATAAATTAATGGTCACCTGGCATAGTTGAAAGCTAAGAATGTTCGAGAACGCATCTCAAGACCTTACTGCACACTCATCTCCCCTCCTACCAAGGGAAGTCATTTATTCCCATGTACAAGGGGACCTCTGTCAAAAGTAATCCAAATAAAGAAAAAGTAATCCAAAAAAGATGTAATACACCATGCAAGAGGTAATGCAGGTTTATTTGGAACCCAAACAGCTGGGAGACAAGGTTCAGTCGGTCCAGACAAACTGAATTGAATGAAATGAGCTATCAACGCCACCTACTGCAGCACATTTTATACACAGGCTACAGAATTACCATACCATTTTAGCTACATTTTCAGGGCAGGTCACAGGAGCTGATTGGTGGACGTACATCAAACCCCTATAGATATATTTACCTTAGTTGACCCTTATTGGATAAAACATTTATTGAGCCAGACTCAAATTGGCATCTCTCATGATGTCACAAACCTTCCCACACCACCCAGAAATTACGTTATTGTGCTGATCAGTCAAAAATAATTGCCAGCCATTGGTTGGCACAGTTCAAAATATAAGTGGATGCCCTGAGGTCTGCTGACTGGACATGGCACCTTAAGATGGCACAGACAGAGACCATCTCACAGAGTCTGGGCAATGATGAGTCCCGCGGACATCAGCAAGAACACTTTACAATGTTGCACCCTAGCAACACTGAAACCTCTCTCCACCAATTGGTTCCCTGTTGCGAGCTCCACAACCCGTACCCCTTTTCTGTAGCTCCCTCAGCTCCCTACTGCCAGGCTCGCTTCTCAAAATGTATCCAACAACTTGAATATGTTTTAATTAACTGTATTTAATTCCTTTTTTTCCCTGCCAATTCTTCTCAGACACCCAAACGACTAGCTCTGTGGCTTAAAAAGGATCTCATGACGAGACTGTGCTAGGACTGCAGTCTCCTGTAAGCTTAAGTCGTGCAACATTAACTGCTGAATATTCAAAAAATGAACATTGCTGTCACAAAATCCTGCAGCCCTTTATTATAAGCAATCTACACAAATGCTTTCCTAGCATGGGCCTACAAAACATGGCTCCTCTAATGTTCACATATTTCTCAAAGGTCCTATACCCTTATGCCCCATGAGACAACTTGCACCCCCACCCTGTCCCCCTGCTGTGCCAACTACCCCTTCACTAAAACAAATGACCCACCCTCCATTGCGTTCCCAGTGCTCCTGTGGCTAACTGCACTGCGTGCAATGAAATCTGCACTCCCAATGTCACCCACCACATCACTTTTTCATGTCCAAGTTACCTGGGTAACTGGTGCAGCCCCCCCCCCACTTGGCAGCACTGGATCGGGACAAATACAAAACCATCAAAGTATTTCTTCAGTGTTCATTTCCAGTTGTGATGTCATATGACGACTTCTGGTCTGCCAATCACTAACAAGAGTTGTCTTGACCTCCACTTCATGATGGCTTTCAGTTAAATTGGTTATATGAGCCATGAGGGGGCCTTTGTCCTTTGAACACTAACCTCTCTGATCAGCATTTCCAGTTCAGTCCACAGAGTGCATGCTCAAGCTAGTCCATAGGCAAACACGCTCATGTACCTGGAAAATATCTTAAGGTCCACGAAATGGTATAAGGGAAATGAGTAGTGAATGGGTAGTGATGTAAAAGGGGCATGGTCAACTTTATTCAGTTCTTGATAATTTGTTTAATTTTTATTGACTTATTGATTTATGTATCATTAATATTCTCCACCAGTTCGTCATTTTGCACTCAAAGGGATTAAAACAAACTTTGTTTGTCGCAATTATTAGACCCTCGCCCTGCGAAAAACATTACTTAGGTTTCATGGGAACTCAGGCAATGCACGGGCATTTAATGTTCCCCTATATTAGAATCTAGATTTCAATATTCATCAGAACATCCTAAGTCTAATTATTGCACGTCTTCCTCTTTAACTATATAACTTATTTTTGCATATGATAAGGGGAGTTTAATGTGCATCATTTTTGTGGCTATACAAAACGCCCCTAAAAGCATCATGAAACAAATCAAAATCTATCCCAATTCAGACAGTTATACTAGCATAACAAAAGTGAAAGGAACCCAATGCAGACAGTTCCACCAGACGCATACAAGTGAAAAAGAACATCACTGTACCAGGCAGCATGAAAAGAAAATGTAATCTCTTTAAAACAACATTCAGCAACGTCACAAAAGAATGCTATTATATATGAATTATATATGAATGCAGCACATAGGTAGAACAAATGGCAATGCACTGCAGGCCAGACTAAAGGAAGTCTTAAAGGTCACATTCCACAAGTCAACCTTGAATTTACACAGTAGCCCATGTTTTTAGAAGATGGCTGATTGTATACCCTCTTAAACCATTTGCTCATTGTTCAGGAGGTTACAGGTTTCTTCTTTGTATTGCATTTTTTTCCATTTAACTGTATCAGCTCTTTTGGCATGGAGTAGGGAGTGGACAAAACTTGCACTGTTTTTGTGCTCACAACAACTGTTACTGTTAAGGCATATATGTGTTGTGTCAGAATGCACTGAACCTATTAATGAATGGACTGTACAAGCAGCATAGAAACAAAAAATACACTGAAAAGCATAATACATTCATTTCAACACGTTTCCCCAATGCAGACAGTGCAACTAGCAGGGCAAAAGTTACCAAACATCACTCTACCAGACCGAATGAAAACAGAACTTGAGCTCATACAACATTGAGCACCTTTATCAAAGTATACTTTCTAATGAAGGGCATAGACGAACAATGTCAACACACTAGGCAGAATAGAATAAAAGAGCTCTTACCCACAACAATCTAGACGTCTAGCTCCAGCATACAGAGTAGCCCGGGCTTTTATAAACTTGCTGATCCTATGCACTCAGACGATGTTTTGTTAATTTGGTAGGGAGTTGCAAGCTACATAGTTGCATTGCATCTCTCTATATTTATATCAATCAGCTGTTTTAACATGGGATAGAGGGAGGGCTATTTTACCTTATGTTTATGGTCGCAAAGATTATTATTGTCAGTCTTTAGCCATGCATTACTTGGGCCAGACTTCACATCACCACCTTATAGCCACATGTGGGAATGTGCTGTACAAGCAGGTTTGAAACAATAAATACACTTAAAAGAATGATGCAACAAATCCAAACCAAATTCAAATGCAGAAATTTGCACCGGTAGCACAAAAGTGTAAAAAATTGGCATACCGGGCAGCATGAAAACTTGCTTGTAAAATAGAGCTGTGCCAGCCGTATACAACATGATGCCGGGGCAAAGATGGGGACATTTCAATGTCCCCACCTAAATTTAAGATCTCGTTTCTTGATAAAGGAATTAGCCTGTGAACGCAAGTGGTGGCAGTCACTATACAGTCCGTGAATTCAATGCCTAGAGCAATCGTCAAACACAGAACACACCTCACAGTTGGATTATTGCAGTGTGTTCTCTACTTAATACTTGGCCTCACAAAATACGACTATTTTGCATAGTTTAGATGACCCTTGTATTGGCTATCGGTGGGATCTGAATCATGCTCTATGACTTTTAGCAACTCAACATCTACTAACCGAACTTAATTGAAAGAATGCGTGGCATATCCAAGGCTGCATCCCGCAGTCAGGTCAAGAGATTATTTTAGTACATCCAAAATAAATACTGGAATCATGAGACGGGAGATCATTCCTTTCCTTTTCCCTTGAGAACCAAAACTTACTTGAGGTTCCACCAGAAGTTAAAATGTTAGCTCTTCGCTGCACAGAGCAACACCAATGGCAAACACTAGACGTCATAGAAGAAACCAGCCAATTAGTAAAGAGCAAGAAGGAGGGCAGCTACTATGCCAATCACATACTGGCACAACCAAAATGTGGCTGTGTTTGTGGCGTTAGGCCCCCGTTCCAAGGGCTGGAACGGTGGGTAATGACCTGGAAGCCCAAGTAAGCGGCCCGAGCGAAGCATCCCAATCAACGACTGAAGAACAGTTGCTAGAATGGTCGCTAAAAAAATGGTCGCTTTCCATAGCGTCCAGAGAAGCTGGGAAACTATGCAGGCAGCCTGCGTCACCGCAACAAACAAGTAAGTGGGGTTGGGAAGGGGGGGTGGGAAACAAAATTTTAAAAAATAAGGAGACGGAGGCTGGGGGAAAGACAGGGGAACCAGTCTTCAGGCGGCTTGGAAAACGGGCTGGAGGTTTCAGCCTGCGTTTCTAGCCACCTGACTAGCTGGTTCTCCGTGGCGGGTGCTACTAATCATCAAACCACACACCGATAAAAGGCCTGATTTTGAGCCTGTCATCAGGAGAGCTCAACATTGTCCTGCCAAGTCTGTCATGATCGTATTATTAGAAAAGGACAGCTGTAAGGTAATCTCCATCTCATAGCAATGGCAACTCCATTCTACCTCTTCACTCCTTGAGACTCTTCACTGATTCCATTGCCATATTTAGAAGTGTGTATCTTTATTTCTTCATTTGTGCAGCTCTAGAGTACACTGCATGCATGCAGCATAAGTCACATCAGAGTGCCTTCTTGACAACAGAGTCCACATGGTGGCAGAACAGTGCCTACCACTCAAGGTTGATAATGGTCCCTGAAAAAAATGTTTGCAAAGGGGTCAGATAAGGAGTTTTCTTTAAACTACAGGAAGTGGGTACAGCATGGGGCATTCCCTGGCTAGAGCTGAAGTGGCACCTCACCTCTGTTGGCACTCATAGCCATCTCTGTGCCGGACGCACCAGGCAGTAGTACTATGACCTTGGCAGAACCCTGCCATGCAGGTAAATGAGGAAACTCTAACTATACATAGAGAACACTTTCCATCTCCTTGCCTAACAGGCTAAAGGCTATAATTGAACGTGGCTCAAGCAAGTGCTTTTGCGAGAGGCAAATTAAAGGCCAGAGTAGTGAATCTACTACACATATGTCCCAGGCAAACTCGATTGGGTACTCCATTCATACATTTAGCAAAGCAATATGGGCCAAGCACATCATAACACCTGCTGGGGATGTCTGTTTCCCTTGCTTTCCTAATACTCACTTCACACACTGGGAGTGGACATGTTCAGAACACCATTTAATTACTTAAATCTGTCGAGTGTGGCGAATATGTGTATCAGATCAGAAAAGTAGTACACTGTCGAAGACAATTCATCTTCTTAGGCTAAGGTACATGCATGTGCTTCCTCCTCATGATGTATGATATTATCCAAGTGTGTTCCATCACCCTTGCAATGCTTCTGCATGTTGTTTCTAAAATAGATTGAAACACCTACACAAATACCTAAACCGCTATAATGGAAAGAGAAAAAAGGTGTCGTTGAATGGATACACTGCCTAGAATAAATTAGCTACTTTTATCTAAGAAAGCATGCCAGAAGTGAAGGAAACGAGTGTGACCCGAAAGTGTTGAAGCAACTTCAGTTGACAATCTCTTCAGCTCAGTAGGTGTAAAAATGCATGCGAGGTTTTAATTAACGATATACATGAAGCGCACGTGATGTCATTCCTCCATATTTTTAACAGCTGGAACAAAGATGTATGCCTTACATCTCTTGGAATTATATATTAAATTGCACAATTAATCTGATTTGGAATTTTCTAGATTCACAGAAGTTCTTTCTTTGCCAACTCATTTTTAAACCCTTATACCTCTATGTATCAGATTGAGACAATACTTGCTATCACACTGAGCATTTGCCCCAGAGTCTCTTCGTTATCCTAAGTGCCAGGCTATTATGCAAGTCTATGCAAAAAGGACGAGCATACTCGTCCTTTGCACTTAAGATAACGATTTAAGACTGGGCACTTACGTCTCTGTTTATTCTGACATTGTTGCCTTGGATGTTTGCTTTGTTTGGTATGCATGTTCGAGCTATGCAGCTCAAAGTCGTTAGGTTTAAGCGCAGTGTTTGTTAAGTCACAGGAGTCATTTATGGAGAGAATAGAATTCTACTGCCTTTAGTCTATTTGTGTATGTATGGAAGGATGGGGTTTGGAATAGGAAAGCCCTTTTCTGGGGAGAAAGGGTAATGTACAGAAGGTGAAGGGTACAAAACAGAGCTGGCAGGCTGAACTGTTTGAACAGATTCAGAGATCAGTGAACAGCAAGACGTCCTCTGAAGTGGCGAGTCTTCGTTTCCTACGGGAAATGCATGATGGAGGAAGCTCTGCTGATAGGCAGTGGTACACATCACAAGAAACATTGTTTTCTAGTTTTCACCGTATTACATTTCTTGTCATGTCCTGTTGCATTGGGCTAGCCTCCTAGAGGATTTCTGAGATTTAGGAGGAGGCACTTAGATGTGACAGCTCTGCAAAGCCACAAGGCTTTGTATACCCTTGGAAGCATTTCCCAGCCCTAAATCGAAATGATCATCCTGTGCAGGGGCAGAGGACTTCCTGCATTCTGCCCTCCTATTACCCTAGAAGTGGGCCATGATTAACAAAGTGCACCTCGTGTTCAGCTATGCAACTTCCATGCATGAGGAGGGACTGGCTGCAGGGGTATGGAACCCTTAGGCTGCGGATGCAGGCAAACCCAAGCTTCAAATTCCAAACAATAGCTTATGTCTAACTGATCCCATATGGATAGCAGGTGTCTCCAAGTCACATGCGGTCATTAAGCGCTTTGCTCTTGACAGGATAAAACATTGATCAATACATAATCAAGTGGACAAAATAAAGAAAATGTAATTGCAGTTAGACACTGATCGAAAATCGGATAAAGTTGGTCCTGCTCCTATTACTTAACTAGTCATTCCCATTAACATTTACTATATTTCCGAATCGCAGTTCACTTTGCCACTACTGCCTATGTACTCATTTGAGCATGTGCTCTATGGACCAAACTGGAAAGTGCTGACCAAATAGGGTTAGTGTGCACAGGCGAAGGCACCCATATGGTTGAATAAACCTTCCTGGACTAGTGTGGACATTGGGGTTGCTCATAAGCGACCAGATGTTGTGACGGTCCAATGCCCATCTGTGGAAATCGGCAGGCCAGAAGTCATCATGTGATGTCCTAGACGAAAGTGGACACTAAAGAAGGACTTCATTTTACAGAACAAGTTTGAAGTTTTGGTTAGAGGCAGGACAAATATGCCCGAATGCCTGGTGGTAGTTTTCTCGAATTTTCCTCCAGGTGACTAGTGGCCTATAAAGATAAGTGGCCTGGTGGGCGGGTCGGGTCAGGTCAGTGCAGCTGGGCCCCGTTAGGTGAAGGTTGCTGTTGTATGGCTTGCAAGCCAACAAATAAAGATATCTCTGTTTGTCATAACCCATCATTGATGTGTAAGCTTGGTTTCTTTGACACTCTTGACAAGCCATGAAGAGGCCTTCAGTGTACATGCTATTTCAGTACTACAGCTGTATGTTTCCCAATCACACCCAACATGAAACAATCCTGATTTACTTTTGGTGTCTGAAAGGAACTAGGTAACATGTCGTCATCATCATCATCATCCTCCGCGCTGGTGTGTTTGATATGGGCAGATGTGATTTCACAGTTGTTAGGGCCAGGTCACTAGGAGTACTGACCAACCAGTCAGAGCGGCATGCTGGGAGGGGCAGAGGGATTGTTTCTGCTGGTGGTAAGTCACTTCTAGGTGAAGTTCGAATCAGGAAGCTACGCAGCAACACCACTGCACCCCTGGCTGCTCCTTACCAATGGGTCCTCGCGGACTGAGACTTTAAATCGAGTGTGACTGCAACCATTAACTCAGCATCGCCGTATCCCAGATGGGCATCAGCCAGATGTATTTTTCTCAGATAGAGGGCCTGTATCACACATGCATGGTTAATCCATTCATGGAACTGGGATAATGAGCATGTGCGACAGCCAGCACACTTTGACCCACACCTGAGGTTCAGGGTCTCATTTGGATAATATATAAGGCGTCAGTGTTAAGGCATCAGTGTTCTAGTGTTTCTCAAATGTATATCTAGCAGCTATCCTATAACTCTTCTGCTTTCGTTCTCTCCCTTTCCATTTCTGATCTTCCTAATGACCCCTCAGTTTATTCCTTTTTCATTGCAGATTTGTGTCGGAGCCCTGCTTTTGGTCCTTGCTTGCTTGTTCCCTAGCTTCAACTTCTGCTACTGTGTCCTTCCAAGAACATACCATTTGAGAAGCTGCCACACTCCTCCAGTCTCAACCTTTCACACCGGCTCTACAGGTTTTGCAAGATAACTGGGTGTCCTAGAGAAGATGAGTGATGGAGTGCCTATTCTGCAGAACACCCTGCAAATGAATGCAATTTCAACAAGATTCAAAGGGCTTGCTTCTTCCTGATGAGTTTGATGCCGGCTCACAAAGGTTTTGCACGGTTATGAACCAGGGTCAGGTGCAGTTTCTATTCCACGCAGCCGCCTTTTTCACACATCAGGACAAGATTGCATACGCACTGAGAAACATGAAGGGAAGCTCTGCTGTTTTGCTGCTTCTTGGTTCAAGACTAATCACTGCCTTTTCCTATGCCTAGTTTCAGAAGAAGTTGAAGCTAACTTTCCAGGAATGCTCTCTTCACCAGTCCGCACAACAGGAAGTTCTCAAACTCCGACAGAGACCTCACGACCTCGTTAGTTATGCTGTGCACTTCAAGAAGCTAACCATAGAGTCAGACTGAAGTGATGCTGCCTTGGCCATACATTTCCATAAGGTTCTGAGAGGGGAACTGAAGTCAAGCTAGTGAGAGTGATAGTTCCACATGCAGGTTCTGAACAAATAAAGACAACAGTTCCGAATGACCAGTGACTATAAGAAAGATGTCAGGAGTAACAAAAGGAACAGTCAGTCAGGACATATTTTTCCCATCCCATTGCAAGCCCAAGTCCAGCAACTTACCACTTTCAGAACCTATGCAACTAGGAAGCCATAAAAGAGCCCCTTCAGTCTGAGCAGAGAGACATTTGGCTTTGTATATATGGGCAAAGAGTTCCCGCCATACCCATTAATCCCGTCCTCCCTCGGGATACTAGAGAAATCCATGAGGGATGGAATAAACCAGTCCCGATACCATGGTTAATTGCATGTATAATTCTCACCTACTTAGCAATACCTTTGAGTCCACCTTTCTTTCACTGGCAGACATGTCCACACTGCTGCGGTGGTGGATTCGTCACACTGGGTGTGTACTATGACTCTGAGTTAATCCACCAACATCAGATTCCTTTGAAGGGTAAGTCTGAACCTGAAGGCCTATGCAGGCTAAATGAGTGGTCATTGGCCTTCAGAAATATCCGTCAACAGATGAAACGCCTGCTAATTATATGCATGCAACCAAAGGAAAGGTTTAGTAAGGACCTGATACAAGCTCCTGTTCTTCAGCTCTTTAGGTGTGGCATGGGTACAGATACATAATCCGTGCATAGTTTGGGTTACTGCATCCTTTAGTTTTGGTGAACATATTGTTGGAGTTTTATGTCTCAATCAGCACCAAACGTTTTCCTCTTGCCACAGGCTCTCTGCAGATCAGGGTAACTGCCACATACCTGCCTGATTGTTATATTGATGCTTTCATTGTCTTTCAGCAACAGGAAGCCTTTGTTCTGTCCCCAATAGGACCCTGTGACTGCCCATAGACCTTAAGCCTGGAGCCTTTATCCCTCACAGGAACATGTACCCTCTATCAGCCCAGATAAAGAGGTCTTACAAAAATACATCACTGACACACTAAAATGGAAATTAATTTGATAATCTCAGACCCCTGCAGCAGCCTCACACTTTTCCATGTGCAAGAAGGAGGGGGAGGGGACATCTGACCTTGCCTGAAATGTTGTGCACTGAACTCCATGACACTAAAGAACCATTACACTTTGCCCTACATAGTATATGGTAGAACAATTACAGGGATCCAACATCTTAACGAAATTGGACTCAAGGGTGCATAAAACTTATTTCACATTCAATGGGGAGATAGGTGGGAGACAGCATTCCAAACACAGCTCAAGGATTATAGTCATGTGATGCCTTTTGGATTATGAAAGTTCCCACAGCATTCCAAAGGTTCATCAACAATATCTTCCACCAGCACCTCAATAAATGCATCGTCATACATTGACGTATTTACAATAAGGACAACTAAGCCTTGGCCTATGGTGGCAGATTGCCACTGGAGCAGTATTTTCATGGCAGTTTCTTTTTAATTTACTTGTTGTCATTTTTCAGATTAAAATTCGTTTTGTAATTATGTGGTGCGTGGTTTACTTCTTTTTCCCTCTATGGAGCACTTAGTGCATTACCTTGGCTATGTCTTTTCTGTCCTTGGATTTGACTCTAGCATGTATACACTGGTTTTACAGCTAGCTGGGTGATATCTTGAGACACATTTAATCTATATTGGCTCTATGTCGGCCTTAACTTAAATTATTTGACACAGACCATGGTTTTGGTTCAGTTGAAACTTTCTACAGCGTGAATTTGCCTAATGTTATGAATTTAGTATTACCACAATGTTGATATTTGGAATTTGTTTTTACATAAACCTTTACTGTACTGGCAGTTTGTCAATTATATTGTAGATTTATGAAATGCACCTGATGAAGGCAACCTATATCCCGAAATGCGTTGTGCTCACGACCTTGAATATAAAGGAAAACTTGAACATTGAATTGACCTCTATTTGTATTATTACTACTACAATGTTAGATTGTATATGACATTCATTTATCTTTGGAAGAATGAAATGCCTTATCTAATTTAATTCAGCATTAAAGGGTGCAGAGGACGGGAGTGTCCTATACTTTGGACACCGTACTGTCGTCTTTGATTTCCTGCCTCGTGTCAGGGTTGAGTTACATCCTCTGCACCCAAACTACTATGAAATATAATCAAATGTGTTTGTGATTTTACCTTGAAGAAGGTGTGCACCTATAGCATTGTATACCTCTGCCCTTTGGATTATGCAAGTTCCCAGAGCATTCCAAAGGTTTACAATGATATCTTCCACCTGCACCTTAATAAATTCATCATCATACATTGATATATTTACATTAAGGACAAGTAGGCCAATACCTATGACGGCAGATTGCTACTGGAGCAGCATTTTCATAGCAGTTTCTTTTCAATGTACTTGTCATTTTTTAAATTAGTACATTTTGTTTCTCAGAGTCTGGCTGATCCTCAACAATGCTGTGAGTGATTTCAAACTGTTAGCAGTCATTGCACTCTGAGAGTTGAAGGCCCTCATTATAGGTTTCCTGTTATCCCGCCAGTAATTCCGGTGGGATACCAGGAAATTTATCTACCGTTACTGGCGCCTGGTATCCCAGTAATTCTGGGATATTCCAGGAGCCGGCAACTGCAGTCAATCCCCATTCCATGGACTCCGATAGGACTCTATGAAGTGAATTGCAGGTATTTCCGGGACCAGTAATACCAATGTCGGAAATACCTGCTGTATTTTGCTGGTGTGGCCTGATTTACCTCCAGCTCCTTGTTGGAGGTAAATCAGTGAACACCCACCACCAAACTTGTAGTTTTGAGGTGCAGGGAAAGTGGCGGTCATGGAATTACTGCCACTTTTACCAGCACTTTTCCCTCCCCGCAAAACATATAATGAGGACCAAAGTCTTTACTGGCCAATCTTTTATGTATGGTTGATATTCACAAAAGCCCTACTGTTACTGTGACTTTTACATCATTTATAAATATATATTACACAGCCTTCGGAAGTGGGCGTGTAGTTATGGTTAAGTTGCTCAACTCATAGGAAGAGCACTTTTTGGGCGGCTTATATCTTCGCTCCCCCTGGATGAATCCTTACCAGGTATATGGACCGCTCTGAATTCTTTTGGTAGGTTTGGTGAGGTTATGTAAAGGGGAGTCAAAGTCCACATTTTGTTTCCCCATAGAGCGATGGTTTGGTCCCGAAAGCAGCCTTTTGTAAATTTGGTGTAAATCCGTGCAGTAGTTTTCTTTAAAACGGGCTAAAAGCAGGTAAAAAAAATTGTGATATCTAGGTTCGGTCCGCGGACTCACTTCCCTGTTCGGGCACGCCCACTGATTGGATGGTGAAAAGCATGAAGTGCGTCCGATTTTTGGGAACGCCCGCCATGTTGGATTCGCAGACAGGGCCAGTGTCCGCAGACATCACAGTAAAAACATATTAAAAAGCACAACATTGCACTTGTCAAACTTATCAAACAATCTAGGCGGAGGTGAGAGGAGATGAGTGTCATGATGCCTACCTTCAAGGAGCTAGGTCCGACCCAGCAACCCCAGAGGTAGGCATCATTTCCCCCAGGGGAGTGCCAGCGGGCCCAAGCTGGGGCCCTTTGGAGGCAGTCCTGGCGCCTTAGGCGCCAGGCTCATGTTGGACCTCTGTCCTGGCGCCTTAGGCGCCAGGCTCATAGAGCTAGACATGTGTTCAAGTGTTTTAATGTGCACTTACCTGATGCAGACCATGCTGCCACATCCAGGCCCTCTTGAGGCCTGAATGGAACTACTTTACCTGTGGGACTACTTTCCACCCGGGTGTGGTCGGGGAAGGATACATACCTAATCGGAGGAAGGATACACACTTGGAACTTCTTCCAAAGCTATTTAAACCACACCCGATCAGCAACTCACGCTTCGCGTTGTTCTGCTCCTCGCAGCTGGACGCTCACCGTGTCAGCTCCTGCATCTGGACCTCAGCCACGCCTGTCAGTATCCTGGGTCTCCTGCAAGGGGAGACAAAAGACCTTACCTGCTAAATCAGCACCACAGAGACATCACACCGACGATCCTGAAAAGGAAGACATCATTTTAAAAGCATTTCCCTACGATCGCTGCAGCGCTGCATTTCACTCACCTTTCCTGGACGCCACCATCTTCAGCAGCGATCCTCCGGATCCACAGCCACTTCCCAGAGCCTAGAGAGAAAGACAAGAACAAGGTGAGAGAAGGAAGGGAATAGGAAAAGCTCAGTTTCCTTATAAGTCTTACCTTTTGGGTCATTCCCATTTCATTTCGGGTCTAGCCGCTTCCAGGCATCCGGACCCCGGCCCCTATGGGGAAAAAAGACAAAGACATTGAATGAGCGAATGCAAAGACATTACCCGAGTGCTCATCCAGAACTTACCTGTCATTTACTGGAACTGCACGTTTCACTTCGGGTCGGCGCCATATCTCCGGCATTCCGAACCCCGGCCCCTAAGGGGAAAAAGACAATGAACATTATTATTAAGCTTGGACTTTCGAACTTGCAACAGAACTTTTACAGAGCCTTACCTGAATAGTCAAGCTTACCTGGACTCCCATCAATTCTCAATCCAGTGAAGTAACTGGGTTTCAAAGCGCCCCTGCATCAGAAGCAGGATGGAGAGCTCATACTTCCTGACCCTAAGGTGAGACTACACAGGGAATCGTGGAAGGGTATCGTGGAGGGTTGGAAGAGAGTGGGAGGCTTGAGCATAACTCAGTCAGTAGGTAATACTCCCTTTTCATGCACAGGGGAATATTCCTGCGAGCCGGAGAAGCCAGAGTAGAGGGGGCCCTTCCTGTCCATCTTCAGAGTCCTGCGCTTCACCATTGAAGAAGCATCAGCACTCGAAGCCAGACCTGCGCCTCCGTGGGAATCAGGTGAGCGTTACAGAACGCGAAGCCTTCCCACAATTTCCCACCCGGGCGCTATGGAGACTTCCGAGACTGACCAGCTGGCCCAGCTTTTGGGGGAATTACGGGCGGAGGTGCACTCAGCCCGCCAAGAGACTAACGCTCTCAAAAGAGAACTGATCTTATCCAAGGAAAGAACAGACGACCTAGCCAAAAGGTTATTACAGGCCCAGGCAGGGCACACTCCTTGACCTAGTTCCGGAGACATTTCCACATCAATGGGTTTGAGTAACCCGGTACAAATTAATCTACCTGGACACATGCCTTTGGCCCCGCCTGAACGTTTTGCGGGGGACCCCAAGAAATATGCCGTCTTTATGAACCAATGTCGTTTACACTTTCTATGCAGACCCGGAGCCTTCCCTAACGATCAGACCAAGGTAGCCTTTATACTATCTTACCTCAGTGGCAGTGCTGCCGATTGGTCTATTCCATTGGTAAATCAGGATGATCCCATTCTCCAGAATTTTCAGGGCTTCCAGGCCAGCATGGAAAGATTGTTCGCTCGACACTCTCAAGGACAGGCCCTTGATAACGAACTGCTATCCTTACGACAAGGTAATCAGGATCTTCTGTCCTACATTGCCACCTTTAACAGACTGGTTGTGGAAACTGGATGGCCAGAAAACAAAAGGATCACCCTGTTTCATCGAGGCCTGCGCGGAGAGCTTAAGGATGTTCTAGCTCAGATAGTAAACCCACCCCAGTTCTGCGCAGACTACATAGACTTAGTGGTTCAACTTGATCACCGACTTCAAAATAGAAAAGCAGATCGGTTCAAGTATGAAAACCGAGTACCGATCAAAACCCACGCTAACTCCAAGAGTACCGACGTATCTGAACCTATGCAAATCGGTGGTGTTGAAGGACCATTAACGCAGAAAGAACGAGAGAGAAGGCGGCAAATGCAACTTTGTCTGTATTGCGGGACTTCCGGTCACTTTCTTCGAAATTGTCCAGTTAAACCACTTAAGAAGGTGGTTGGAGCTACTGATAACGAATTATTGACACCTGATTTGGGAAACGACCTAGCCCGACAAGCGTAGGGGTCCGCTTGCCGAGCTTGAAAACTAACTCTTTGACCTCGCATTTTGTCATGCGAATGGTGCTCGTGGTCCCAAAACAGCCTCGGCAGTTGCATGCTATAAAAGCATACATCGACAGTGGAGCTATTGGAAATTACATAGACCGTGAATTGACTTCCAGGATTAAGCTTCCTCTCCGCCCGAAAGTAACCCAAGATGTCATTACTACAGTAGATGGAACCGAAATAGCCTCAGGGCCTGTAACGCATTCCATTGTTGAAGTGACTCTGATGGGTCAGGATGGACATCGGGAAGCAATCGTGTTTGATGTGATCAAGGCCCCACAATTTCAAGTAATTCTTGGAATTCCTTGGTTAGAAACACATAATCCCAGAATTGACTGGCGAGCAAAGAAGATAAGTTTTTCTGATTGTGAACCAACTTGTTATCCTAGAAATCCAGCTATGGGTCTAGCCTCAGCAACTTCCAACTCTGTACAGCTACCGTCAGAATACCAAGAATTCCAAGACGTTTTTCAGAAAGAACAGGCTAACACGTTACCTCCCCATCGGTCTTATGATTGCCAAATCGATCTGGTACCCAATGCTCAACTACCTTGTAGTAGGATTTATGCTCTTACGGAACCTGAGAACCTGCATTTGCGTCAGTATTTAGATCAGTACCTAGCCAATGGTTTTATTCGCCCGTCCAAGTCTCCTGTCTCTTCAGCTCTGTTCTTCGTGCCGAAAAAAGAAGGCGACCTTAGAACGTGTATAGACTATTGCGCCCTAAATCAAATAACGATTAAGAATCGTTATCCTCTGCCCTTGATCCCTGAGCTTATCGACAAGGTGAAAGACGCTTGTGTGTACACCAAGTTAGATCTCCGAGGAGCTTATCACCTGGTGCGCATAAAAGAAGGCGACGAATGGAAGACTGCATTCCGCACCAAATTTGGGCTCTTCGAATATCAGGTGATGCCCTTCGGGTTGTGCAATGCACCTGCCGCCTTTCAGTACTTTATGAATGATATTCTTCGGGAACTTATCGATGTCTGTGTCATTGTTTACATTGACGACATCCTGGTGTACTCTTCTTCAGAATCTGATCACAGAAAACATGTTAGGGCAGTTCTTGAGAAATTGCGCCAGCACAGACTATTTGCAAAACTCGAAAAATGCGTTTTTCATACCACAGAAGTTGAGTTTCTCGGATTCATCCTGACACCTCAAGGAGTCTGAATGGACTCGCGAAAGGTGGACGCCATCCTCAAATGGCCATCTCCTAGCTCGGTGAAGGGAGTTCAGAGCATGCTCGGCTTTGCCAATTTCTATCGAAGATTCATCCCGGAATTTTCCCGAACAGTCCAACCCATCACCGCTCTCCTAAAGAAAAACAAACGTTTCGAATGGACTCTTGACGCCGAACAAGCCTTTCAGGACCTGAAAACCAAATTCACCTCTGCACCTGTATTGAAACACCCGCACCCAGATCTCCCGTACATAGTGGAAACCGATGCATCCAGTTCGGCCATGGGAGCTGTCCTGTCGCAAAGAGACCCAAAAACTAACCAACTACACCCAGTGGCCTTTTGGTCCAGAAAATGTTCTCCTCCTGAAATCAACTACGCAATTACCGATAAAGAGTTACTAGCCATCAAATCTGCTTTCAAGGCTTGGCGTCACTACCTTCTCGGGGCAAGACACACCATTACCGTAATTACGGACCACAGAAACTTACAGTATTTAAAGACGGCCAAAGCTCAATCTTCACGACAACTCTGATGGGCTCTATTCTTTGCGGAATTTGATTTTGTAATTACCTATCGCCCTGGCTGCAAGAATGGAAAAGCGGACACCTTATCCCGGATTGGCATGGAAGAACCTAATTCGAGTTTAGAACCTGTGCCCATCATACCTGAGCAAAGAATCTTAGGCTTAACTTCATTGCAAACTATTGAGGACATCCAAACGCAAGTAAAACAACTTCTAGACTCTTCAACCTTACTGGAATGGAGTCAGAAGGGTCCTAATTACACCGTTAAGGATGACTTACCCTACTTCCAGGAGCGGTTGTTTCTGCCAAGTAAAGAATTGCAAGAACTTGTTATTGCCCATCATCATGAATCTTTAATGGAAGGACACCCTGGTATCGCTAAAACGGAGGAAAAAATCAAACGTCACTTCTGGTGGCCTTCTTGGAGAAAAGACATAAAGTCTTTTGTTCTGTCTTGCGGAATTTGCGCCCAAAATAAGGCTCAAAAGAAAAGGCCAGCCGGCCTACTTCAACCCTTGGATATTCCACCGGCACCATGACACACCCTGTCAATGGACTTTATAACCGACCTGCCTCCTTGTGCTGGTTACAACACAATCCTTGTAATGGTGGACCTATTCACCAAAATGGCCCACTTTATCCCTTTAAAGGGTTTGCCTTCTGCTTCCACCTTGGCCAAGGAATTCCTGGAGAATATAGTTCGCATACATGGTTTCCCTTCCATATTAGTCTCGGATCGTGGAAGTCAATTTATCTTCCATTTTTGGAAGAAGTGTTGCCAACTAGCACAAATAGATGTGCGGTTATCCACCAGCCACCACCCCCAGACCGACGGACAAACCGAGAGAACCAATCAGACTCTCAAGCAATATCTTCGGTGCATGTTACACCAATCCGAGTTAAATTGGAAAGACATCCTTTGGATCGCAGAATATGCATACAACAATTAAGTGCATTCTGGAACCGGACAAACCCCCTTTTATACTTTGTATGGTCACCATCCTCGGACCTCTGACCTAGATCCACCTCTGACCCTGGAAATGCCCGCAGTAAATCATCTGCATTCCACAATAACCCGAGCCTTCAAAGAAGCTGCAACTCATTTACAGCAAGCCAAGAAAAAGTATAAAGAAAACGCTGATTTGCACCGATGTAAAACTCCTCCTTACCAAGTAGGGGACCAGGTATGGCTAGCAACTAAACATTTAACCCTCAAGGGCCCGCAAACCTTCAATCCCAGATTCATAGGACCTTATCCCATCAAGGCTATAATCAACCCAGTGGCCTTTAAACTGGATCTACCGTCCAACATGTGTATTCATCCAGTTTTTCATGCATCACTTTTGAAGCCCGTACAACCAGGAACCCGATTGTCCAAGCCTCCAGATCCAGTTCAAATTGAAGGGGAATTAGAATTCAAAGTTAAAGACATTTTAGACTCCAAGGTGGTAAAGTCGAAACTCTTCTATCTTGTTGACTGGAAGGGATATGGACCTCAGGAGAGATCGTGGGAGCCTAGTAACCATGTCCACGCACCTCGATTAGTACAAAGGTTTCACTGGAGATTTCCGAACAAGCCAAAACCCCCAGAGGGAAGAACCTTGGGAGGGGCCTTGAGGGGGGTACTGTCATGATGCCTACCTCCAAGGAGCCATGTCCGACCCAGCAACCCCAGAGGCAGGCATCATTTCCCCCAGGGGAGTGCCAGCGGGCCCAAGCTGGGGCCCTTTGGACGCAGTCCTGGCGCCTTAGGCGCCAGGCTCATGTTGGACCTCTGTCCTGGCGCCTTAGGCGCCAGGCTCATAAAGCTAGACATGTGTTCAAGTGTTTTAATGTGCACTTACCTGATGCAGACCATGCTGCCACATCCAGGCCCTCTTGAGGCCTGAATGGAACTACTTTACCTGTGGGACTACTTTCCACCCGGGTGTGGTCGGGGAAGGATACATACCTGATCGGAGGAAGGATACACACTTGGAACTTCTTCCAAAGCTATTTAAACCACACCCGATCAGCAACTCATGCTTCGCGTTGTTCTGCTCCTCGCAGCTGGACGCTCACCGTGTCAGCTCCTGCATCTGGACCTCAGCCACGCCTGTCAGTATCCTGGGTCTCCTGCAAAGGGAGACAAAATACCTTACCTGCTAAATCAGCACCACAGAGACATCACACCGACGATCCTGAAAAGGAAGACATCATTTTAAAAGCATTTCGCTACGATCGCTGCAGCGCTGCATTTCACTCACCTTTCCTGGACGCCACCATCTTCAGCAGCGATCATCCGGATCCACAGCCACTTCCCAGAGCCTAGAGAGAAAGACAAGAACAAGGTGAGAGAAGGAAGGGAATAGGAAAAGCTCAGTTTCCTTCTAAGTCTTACCTGTTGGGTCATTCCCATTTCATTTCGGGTCTAGCCGCTTCCAGGCACCCGGACCCCGGCCCCTATGGGGAAAAAAGACAAAGACATTGAATGAGCGAATGCAAAGACATTACCCGAGTGCTCATCCAGAACTTACCTGTCATTTACTGGAACTGCACGTTTCACTTCGGGTCGGCGCCATATCTCCGGCATTCCGAACCCCGGCCCCTAAGGGAAAAAGACAATGAACATTATTATTAAGCTTGGACTTTCGAACTTGCAACAGAACTTTTACAGAGCCTTACCTGAATAGTCAAGCTTACCTGAACTCCCATCAATTCTCAATCCAGTGAAGTAACTGGGTTTCAACGCGCCCCTGCATCAGAAGCAGGATGGAGAGCTCATCCTTCCTGACCCTAAGGTGAAACTACACGGGGAATCGTGGAAGGGTATCGTGGAGGGTTGGAAGAGAGTGGGAGGCTTGAGCATAACTCAGTCAGTAGGTAATACTCCCTTTTCACGCACAGGGGAATATTCCTGCAAGCCGGAGAAGCCAGAGTAGAGGGGGCCCTTCCTGTCCATCTTCAGAGTCCTGTGCTTCACCATTGAAGAAGCATCAGCACTCGAAGCCAGACCTGCGCCTCCGTGGGAATCAGGTGAGCGTTACAGAGAGGATGGGATGGGTTATGGCCGTAAGGAGCCAAAAAACTGGTGTTTTTCACCCCCGATGTCCACAAACCGTGAGGATGTTTGGGTGCAGTCCAGTGGTGTTTGAGAAAATCCCAGTCTCTCTCCGTGACGTTACAGGGTGCGTAGCTAAACACGCCCAGTCGTCTCAAGTCCTACGCGACTTTACACAAAACCCGGAAAACAACACACATCATCTCACAACACAGCGCGCAACAATTGGGAAAATGAAACTGTGATTTAAAAGCAAACAGCAAGATTGTACATTTCGTAAAGTACATTTATTTGACATCAAATGTTTAGAGAATATTCAGCGATTTGCATTTGTCTTTGCTGTCCATCCGCAAAAGTTCATCTTGACTCACGTGCTGTTCTTTTGCGCTACACAGGGTGTTGGTTTATGATAAAAGAAGCACTATGGTCGCACTGATAATCGGAAGGCTGTTCCAACAACGAGGCATTATGGATTAGAAAATACTACCATATTAAAAATGGCAGTACACGTGTAAGAAGCGACAACAGAACAACCTAATCATTGTGGGGTTTATTTAAATACTAGTGAATTTGCATGTGAATGTATGCATATGTATGTAATGAGTTTGCATCTGTGCATTCGCGACTTTCATTACAAAAAAGGGGTGAGCTCAATGAGAGGCTATAACAACCATGCCCTCGACAATCACCCATCATGCACCTGGTGAATTATGCAAATTGGGTTATGACGTAATTTAGCTACTTCTAGCTACTTTTATGACGGCCAATAGCTACTTTTCTTACTAAGGAGTTGCCAACACTGCTCCTACCCGACTTCATACAGAATCCAGAAAACAACACAGATCATCTCACAACACGGCGCGCCACAATTCGGAATATGAAACTGTGATTTTAAAGCAAACAGCAAGATTGTACATTTCGTAAAGTACATTTATTTGACATCAAATGTTTAGAGAATATTCAGCGATTTGCATTTGTCTTTGCTGTCGATCTGCAAAAGTTCATCTTGAGTAGCGCGCTGTTCCTTTGCGTTACACAGGGTGTTGGTTTATGATAAAAGAAGGACTGTGGTCACACTGATAATCGGAAGGCTGTTCCAACAACGAGGCATTAGACCACCATAACGGTTGGTATGTTGCTTCTAGCCGCTAGTACCGCGTAAGGGCATATTGGTCCTTGGCGATTGTCCCATAAAATGGTGAGGGTCATGAAGTTGTTTACTAGGAGCTCTACCTGGCAGTTAAAAAATGCGTAGGCCGGAGTCTGAAAATCATGGCATTGACAGTAGGGAAGGATGTACCTGTTTTAAAAACATAAATGAGTCTCACGAGCCGATCTTCATTAAAAATATTCATTTTCTTTATTAGGGCGTGAAACTATTTGCTAGCGAGGATAGTGCAACGGAGTATGTTAACTTATTCCCACTAACCTACCCTCTCTCCTCTGCTTTTTCAGAGCCGTCTGAGCGCCAGTGGATCACTTTGGCAGTGATAGTGCGCGGTACAAAACAATATGCCACATTGAACGAACAAGTACAACTTAACCAGGCTTTAACACCCCGCTATTGTTATTATATTCCGGTATAAAATAATTGAAAGGGTTACTTACATTATATTGGCATTTTCCATTGTCTACGCGTAATGCAGTCCCTAAATACGACTCCGTCTGTGCCAACGATCTTTCTCATAGTGATATAATATATAAAAGCGGTTTCGTTTCAGAAATTTCATCCTTATCGTCTCTTACGTTTTTGCACCCCTCCTTCAAAAGAAGTCTTTTGGCACGATCCCTGTCTGTCAAGGTCAAAAAACAATAGAACCTTATAGTGCGAGTCGTGGGCCACTCCGGCCAGCGAGCAAAAAATGGAAGCAGTTACCTTCACTGTGAACAAGCATAAATTCTTACTTTGCAACAATCTGTGTAAAGCCATCCCTGAGAAATTGCTTTTTACACTCCATCTTTGTATATTGTCTGCGTGCTAATGAAAAAAGTTTGTTAAAGGGAATTTATGGTTAACTTGCGCTACTAAAAATCTATGAAATTCAGTAAAAAAACTTTGTTAACGGGACGTTATGGTTAAATTGCGCTAATAAAAACCTATGAAATTCAGTAAAAAAACGTTAACGGGACGTTATGGTTAAGTTGCGCTAATAAAAACCTATGAAATTCAGTAAAAACACTTTGTTAAAGGGACGTTATGGTTCAAAGTAAAACCGAAAAACCCCTGAAATTTGGCAGGTATGGTAAGATAAGCAACCATAACTCGCGCCACCGTGCACTGCTAACACTAACACCCAGGACATCAAAGATGACATCACAAATGTCATTGACTGTCAATAACTGCAGATTCTTCCTAACCATTGCCCGCAAGGATTTCAAAGAAAAATAATACATAATTGAGTGTTAGAAGGAAAGTGAAACTTCAGGTATCCAAATATATTCCCAGACTCCTCCCATGTTGTTGTCTACTGTAATTTATGATCACTGTTATCTCATGCCTTTATTTTGTCATTACAACATGATGACCATTCACAGACCACCATTCACAGACCCCCCCCTTTTGCACATACTGTGCAACTAATCTAACATAACTTCTTATGTGCCTGCACTATTTCCCAATTCACCTGTTTTCATTTGCACCGGGAATTCTACTCTAATCCTCGGCTAACTATGATCAACTCTTGCTTTTCATTTGCACAGGTAAACCATCCTCCACTACAAGCATTACTCTTTACAGTTTGAACTGGATGATCTCTCAAACAGCCCTTTAAGATGAGTAGCAGTAACCTCGAGTTAAATGGGGATGCAGATTCATACCAATGCATCAAATAACTATGACAACTTAAAAGTTTGGCAAAGGGAATCGGTTTAATGACAAGTTCATAAAACGGGGAGTACAACGAACATCTGCAACTGCTCCATCTTCTCGCTCTCTTCGCTTTTAGAAAAAAACAGTATTTATAGCAATAATTCATCATTGCTGACATCATTCTACATGGCAATTTGTAAAAACCCAACATGCAACGTGATTGGTTATAGGAAGGTAACTTTAACATTGGTGCTATATCTGTATGTGATAACTGGGAAAGGGGGTTGGATAATCAATGTCAGGTGGGGCAACTAAGCCCTCCCTTAAAAATGCCCACTATGAACATCACTAAAAGTACAACGTCCCATTGGCTTTACTCACTATAGGACTATAGATTACATGGTCCACTATGATTGGGTTGGCATTAACCCCACTCATACCTTTCCATCTACGTCTAGTAGCACGCAGAAAGAACATCCAAGTGCAGAGGAGCTCGCCTTCACCCCTGCTCCTCACCAATTATGTTACAATCAATCATCACTTCAGTAGCCATGTGTCAATTACTGCTTTGTATTTTGGCCTTGAGTCTGTTCTGTGGTCTTGAGAACTTTTAAGGAGTAAGGGCATGGCAGGGATCCATGCATAGGTGTGAAAGTCTCACTCTTCCAGCCTGCCTTGTCACGTGACTGGATACAGTGAAATTGGCTTTTTCTCTATGTCTTTTTGTATATTTGATTTAATTCTACCAGTCCTCCGCCATCTGTGGCTTATCTTGACCTTTCTGAACAGGATCTTATGTTCTTTTCTCCTTAATTGTATCCAATGTCAGCCTTTTACAGACAGATAAGACCTCAGCTTCTTGGCATGATCATCCTCAGCTGGATTTCGTGCTGCCTCGATTCTTGATTTTATTACTGCAACACACTCCTTTTGATGCCTTTAGTAACCTTTTGTTCAATTCTGTTCATGTGCGTAGTGGAATTATATTTATACATAAAGTGCTTTTGAGGTATATACTTATACATGTTAGCACTTGCCACAGTTATTTACTATTAAGCATAAGCAAGCTTCACGATTTCTTTGCTTCTTGCAGTTATTTGAATCTGTACACTTTTAAACTGACTGAATATCTTCATCATGTATGTGGCATGAGTGTCTTCATTTTGACATCAACTTCTTCATCGCGGGCTCAAGATGTCATTCATCCATAGTCTCTCATCTTTTGTCAGCAATCTCAGGTCATTATCTCTTCTATATGTCTGCCAGTCCGATTTCTTATGATGACACCATTCATCTTCCTTCATTATCTTCTTGGCTTCTTCGGGTATTCCCTTCTGACAGCCGTCATATTGTCTCGACGGTGAATATGGCTTTCTCAATGAATACCGTACTGTCCATTTTTTCTTAGGTGTTGGTACTTCAATAGGTGCTGTTATTCTGATAAGTACGGGGCAGAGTCCATGGGCTGCTCTCTGCTGGTTTATCTGTTCATCATACGTCACATAGTTTGGTGTGAATGTACCGAGCACTACGAGGGGGACAACTGGAGTGGGGGCGAAACATGACACTTCCTCTTCAAGTATATAAAATTATCCTTATGGGCTTGCAACAATTTCCCTAATTCCTTCTGTAACATCACTGTTTCCTGCTGTACCTCTTGAAGGGTAAAGGAGGGGCTAAGCTCAAGGGCTGACTATGGAGGAGGCAAGCTAGAGGGTCCATTTTGTACCACCACAGCTCTTGAATGGCAATATCATCTCATATAACACCAGACTAACCCAGCCGATATAAGAGAATATGCTTTGTTACATACTGTGGTGGTTATTTATGTCCATCTCTGGGGACTGTACATGCTGAATCATAGTGCATGTTTGATTGTCTAGAATTTCTGAAAACTGGCATTGGGCATCAGTGTCATTTGAACATTTCTTCATTGATCTTGTACTATTTTGCCCATCCACTATTGTCACCAAATAACACTCCAAACATGCTGGATGTTCTTTCCCTTTTCCTACCACAGCACTGAGGTCATCCAATTCACAAATCCCTGGCACCACCACGCGGTGCATAGCCATGGGCAAGTTTACCAAATCTGGAACCACACTTCCATTACCACCACATTCTATTTGTCCTGTCACAACCATGGTTCCTGTCCACTTTATATACCAATAGATGAGTTTGGAAATCATTGTGTTTATCCTCCTAGTAAAAGGAACAGATTGACAGTAGTAAAGTAGATCAAAAACATGCCAAGGTTCTGGATACAGTGCAGTCTGCTTTGTGGTTACAGTAGTGGGTGTGTTAGTAGTAGCACTCATTTCTCTATCTCTAAAGTTGGACTGGGGCTTTCTTGTGGGATTTTCCAACTCAGAGTTCAAACCTTTCAGATAGTCTTCATCACTAATCCAATTTGGTAGGGCCTCACAGGGTGATGGTACTACCCTGACTGGACATTCCGGAGGGGCTGCAGTTTAAATCCCAGCCAAAGGTCCACTCTGCATTCACAGGATCCATTTAGATCACAGGTTCCCCCTTGCCAATGCACTATCGAACGTTTCTTATAGCACAGCCATGCCTGGTATAACAGCCAATGTTACAATGTTAGTCTGCTTTTTCATAGCTAATATAGTCTGCACAATATAGTCATGGGGCCTCATTACGAGGTGGGCGCAAAGGGATTCCGGGCACCATTAAGGACATCAGTGCCGGTAATCCCTTTGCGCCCTATTCCGAGGTCCCTTAGCGGGTCCCTTCCTTAATGCCTGGTTTTACTTTACCAGGCATTATGGACAGGGTCCGTTAAGGGACTTCAGATCTAATAACGGTACCGCAATTTGCGGTACCGTTATTAGCGCCTTCCCATTGAGCCCTATGGGGGCTCAAATGGGAATGGGGAATGGCTTTTTCAATGGGGACTTACCGGACACGGTCCCGTTATTGGTGGTAGTCATGGGGCGCTAACAGCGCCATGACTACCACCAACCTTGGAAGGAGGTCCATGTTCTCCAATGACTATGGGGGTAATTACGTGTTTGGAGGCAGCCATGGTGCTAATAGCACCATGGCTGCCTCCAAACCCGTGCCCGGGTCTGCGGTGTCGGAATGGGGACTTACCGGGACATTCCGGCCTGACGGACCCGGTAAGTCCCCATTCTGAATACCATTCCCCATTCCCATTCAAGCCCCCATAGGGCTCAATGGGAATGGGGAAGGAGCTAATGACGGATTAGCTCCTTGGTCCCTTAGCGGCTCCTGCTCAGGACCTCGGAATGCGGCGGTAGGGAGTTAACGGCACTAGCATCCTTACCCATGCCGTTAACCCCCTACCGTCGTACTCAGAATGAGGCCCTATGTTAGTGCAAGTCAGCACAGTTCAACAAATCAGCAAAACAACAGTAACCATACTGCAGCGGCTACCGCCCAATTGCAGTGACTCCCAAGCACCCATTGTTAGAATGGATTTCTAAACTCTGCTCTGGTGAACAGATGTTTAGGAGGCCATCCTTGTTGGTGAAATAGGAAACACTTCTGTGAAGGTAGGCAGGACAATTTAAGGTAGCTTGGAGAGCAGCCGAGGCTAAGTCTCAGGAGTAATGGGGGTGATCTGAGGTCTTGGATGAGAACACAGAGTAGGACAACAAGAATTACCCATAGACAGTGGTATATCAAAAATATACAATGTATTAGGCCCACAACAAACACAAGTGATTAATGGCAAACACAGTCATATCACTACTTAAACACACACTATGTAAAATATATGTACTGTCACTTTTGGTCAATGCAGTAAAGTGAGGATTCCCGCCAAAACCTGTAAGGAGGTAAAAGCAGAGAAACTTTATAACATTGGCAAACCCCATAGATGAATAACCCTAGAAGTCCAGCCCTATGAAGATTGGAGACCTGTGCTCAATGTCAGGTCGGTGAGTAAAAGCACTTGGTTGTGGTAAAGATACAAAATACAATATTAAATGGGGTGGAGAAGTTAGAGAGAGGATCCTGGAGTGTAGAAATGTGCTTCCGAGTGTCAGGGGAGGGTGTGCCGTGAAGAACAAAGCTATTCCCAATGTTCAGGTGACTTTAAGAAGTGGCAGCCACCCAAGCCAAGGAAATGACCACAAGGGGTCCTTTGTGCATAAAAAGGGTATAGATGAACTAGGGGCCACCGGTAAGTGGTACGATTACTAACCACCTTTAGATCACTCCGGGTCTAAACCTGGCAGGTATGGAGAAGGTTGCCGGGAATACAAAATCCCCTTGGTTAACCTTCAATGTGCACAGGCATTGTGGGTGCAGATGCAGATCCGGTTGACAACTGGAGGTGGATATCTCATCTCGATTGCAGGACAAAGAAAGCACCAATGCAGCTGGTCTCAGGACACTTAAATGAAGATGGGAAAGTCACCAGCAGCGACCGCCACAGTTGCACAGTGACGCAGGGGCACCCAAGTCTTACGCTGTGACGCACGCTTCTCTCTCATGGCCCAAAGCAGCTGGGACAAGAACATTTGCAGTGCGAGCTAAGATTTCCCCAAAGCGTGAGGTAAAACTTGACAAGACAATGCTCCTTCGCACGTGCCAAGGTTCAAACTGGTTAGTCTACTGACGGACCCAGGGACACTTCCGAGAAGGCTCTTTTGCAGGGCAACAAAAAGACATGAAGAGTGATTGGTCCCACCACTACAAGGGGTTGAAGCACCTTTTCAGGCCTTCAGAGATCAAGCGCAAGGCAGGGCGCTACCAGGACAGCAGTGGGCTCAGGGTGCCAATCCTTCTGCACAGTTTTGAATAGTCCTTAGGTCTGCTTCGCTCTCTAGGTACTTGGCTCTGTGTAAATGTCAATTTGGGCCTGTCGGTGATCTGCGGGTCTGCCTTCAGGACCCCTCCTCATATTCAAAAACCCAGTGAGTGTTCACACCCAGCTGGCCAATGAGGAGATCTGCCCCGCTTATGCACACCAGTAGTGGTCCAATCAGGGATCACTGTGGCTCTCTTGTCCTCATGCACACAATGGGCCTCATTACACGGACGGCGGTGGACCAAGGTGCTATTAACACCTTGGTCCATGCCGGTAAAATACCGGCACCGCCTTGGAGGAAAGGGGAATTACCACCCTATTCCAAGGTTGGTGGGGCGGTAATTCCCCCTTCCCCCATTGCCCTTCCTCATTCCCATTTTTGCCCCATAGGGCATAATGGGAATGGGGAAGGTGCTAATTACGGCACCGCAAATTGCGGTAGGGATAATGACGTGCGCCTAAGGTAGTTCAAGCGTCATGACTGTTTGTTGTTGAAGGTGCCGGCAGTTGAGTGCCTGGCGTATTGATTGTAGTCCGCAAAGTGGATAGGTGATCTCTGTGGTTGCTTGCAGGATCGATCTTGAGTTCAAGTCGAAGAAGTAGCGGAAGCCGGTGTTTAATGGATACGTCTAGTGACTGTGGGAGTGCTGGGTCGATTTGGAATTAAGATCTACTCACGGCCGCGTCTAAGAATAACTAAGGTTATTCTTAAAGATCTACTCGGGGCCGCGTCTAAGTATAACATTAGTTATTCTTTGACGCGGCCGTGAGTAGATCTTAATTCCAAATCGTCATTCTCCTTACGGCACCTTTGTGCTCCAATTTCGCTCAGTCCTGACGACAGTGCGGTGCCATCACCAGCAGGTCACGACCACTCCAACCGCTGGTCTTCTCCACCCATCCACCGCACCAGAAACACCTCAATTGTTTGTGTGTCGACCATGCTTGTGTACTGCCTTATTGCAATACATAAAATCACCGTCACTTGAATTGTACTAACCCACTGAAATATGTACAAAGTATTGTGATCTATATACAATACCTCTTTGTGCCCAGGACGGCATATGTCATTATTTTAAATACTCTTTTATCGGGTGTGAACTAATACATTTCAGAACTTAACTGTCTCCACTTTTTCTGGAAGAGCATACTGATATTCGGTATCCAATGCTCCACTGCACTTTTTAAGACAAACCACCTTAGCGTCACTGACAAGGGTAGCCTTGGACTCCATGTTCCTTTTTTTGATATATTTGCCTAAACCCTCCGGAGTCAGGCCCCCACCAAAAAAGAGGGTTCTTTTGCCCTTACTGCATACTTCCTCATGCACACAAGACATCCTGGCTCCAATAGAGTTATTTGGGACCAGAAAGTAGCATGCCCACTTCCTGGGTACCTACACATGTGACATGCATTAGTCAGTGAAAAGAGGCAGCTTTTGCAGGTGAATGCATGCCCAAATAAGGACTCCCTGGGTCACAAAGATCAGGAGGAAGGCCAATTGACAAAATGGCCAAAGGAGAAGAAAAAGACCTTGTGGTACGCCATGACGGTTACTAGTCACAGTGATAAGCCAAACGCGGGAAGGGCGGTATGGCTCAGTAAAGGTTTATAAAAATACATTTAAAAAGTTTCTTCTGGCTCCAGTCTACCCCTAGGCACATTGTCCAGTTACCAATAAATCCTTAGTGGATGTCTACGGGCAAAATACACAAGGACCCCACTGTGTGGTACTGTGATGTACTTTGCACAATGAAACACAGTTTCCAAAAGTGGCAACATAGTCACACGACTAAGAGAAACAAAGTTTCAAAGTACTGACTGTCTGAAGGACATGTCATTTACCTCGTAGCGAGGAGCAAAAGCCCAGTGGAGTGCAGCTGAAGGCTGTGATCCACTGATAAAAGTCGGGAAAGTAGGCTGAAACAAAAGCAAAAAAGATTTGGGGGGTCCACAAATGTAGAGGTACAATAGCAGTAAGTCAGATTTGACCTAACATCCATGTTGGGTGCTTCTGAACCTTTACAGCTGAGTTAGAAGTGAGTAGTATAAGGTATGGCCCCTTCAACCTGGGTGCCAAAGCTGTCTTTCTTTGGTGAATCTTCATCAGGACACTTTCACCGGGCTGTAAGGAATGACCTGGAGAGTCTGGTTCCCATGGCAGGGCAGCTTGAACCTGATTGTGAATGAGACTAAAAGAAGACATTAATGGCTTGACATATTCCAACAATTCCTGACAATTGCAAATTATCGTTTAGAGCTTTCACCAATGGTGCTAGAGGCAATCTCATACATCTTTCATTCTGGATTTCATGAGGGCTCAAACCAGTTTTTTTTATTTGGGGTTCTTCTCATACTGAATAATACCAGGGAGTGGGCTTCTGGCCACTTTAACCCTGTCTCCTGACACAGTTTGTATTATAAAAGACCCCCTTTCATCTCTCTACTGCTCCTGCTGACTGGAGGCAGTGAGGGCAATGTAAATTATGCTGGATCTTCAATGTGGATAATAGTATTTTAATGATGTTATTGACAAAGTGTGCTCCCTGATCACTGTTAATACATGCATACAAGTATTCCAAAACTGGGTATACATACCTGAATCAATATTTTTGTGACAGTCATTGCATCAGCCTTTTCATAGGGGTAGAATTCCACCCACCCTGAAAACATGTTGACTATCACTAACAGGTATTGCCACTAACTGTACTTTGGTAGTTGGAGAAAATCTATCTGTTACCCCACAAATGGTCCAAAAAGGGGAGGATGTGCTTGTGGTCTGATCGAGAAAACTTTTCCCCATGGTGTGACCATGAATGTCCTACTTGCATTGTCATTCCAATCTTGTCAACATGAGCCTGCCCATGGTAAATCATGACAAGGTGTGACAAAAGTATTTTTGGAGCCACTAACCGCTCCTGCTCATCTTGCCACAGAGAGTCCCCATGCATCCAGCATCCCTTCTTGTTCCAATTGTACTTTTCACTAGACAGCAAATTCGCTGTCGTGCATTCTAATGTTATGTGTGGAGTCCCCGCCTACTCCATTTGAACAGGTAAAACATACACAACACTGTCCTCTTGTGTTGCCTCCAATTTGGCAGATTGATCAGCAAAATCCTTCGGACAGCTAAGAGGATCATTCAGCACCTGGTGGGCGGCACACTTAACCATAACAATTCATTCAGGCAGCATTATGGCATCCAAAAGGGCCAATATGTACTGTTTTTTTTTTATGGATGTGCCAGTTTAAGTCATTGAGCCTCTTTGCTTCCATAGCTGACCAAAGTCGTGGGCTACACCAAATGTGTATCGTAGATCAGTGTAAACATTAACAGACTGCCGGGCCAACAATCGGGAGCCTTGTGTAAGGGTCACTAATTCTGCCACGTGAGCTGATGTCACCTGGGGTAGTTTGCCAATCGCCACCACTTCCCCTTGTGCACATACTGCATACATTGCAACTAACTGCCCTATCTGATTTCTAAAACATAACCCGTCAAAAAACTACTTGAGATCTTTATCAGGCAGTGGTACATCGGAGAGGTCTGAATGGGGCATTACCCAATAGTCAGTCACTGACACACAGTCGGTGGGGTGGAGTCATGTGACTCTCCCTTCTGAAGGGTAGGTTACAAGGAGGCTAGATTCAGAACTGTGCACCAAGTCAAAGTAATGTTGTAAGATTTCAGTAAAAGCATCTCATATCTATTGACTCACTATTTCCAGAAACTGACATTTTATTTGTATTTTTGGGATATTTGTAAGATAAAAAAGAGGGGGCAAGGGAGAAAGATAACAAAAATGTGACATTCACATTGTTCAAGTGCAAAAATAAGAAGTGAGAGGGAGAGGCGGGAGTGCCGGTCAGCACAAAAAGCGAAGTTCAAGGGTGGGAAGGGAAGTGCAGCATAAAAAGGAGAGAGTGCAAATGAAAACGGTGGCTGATGAGGGGGGAAGAGGGTCACAGCAGTTATGCGGGTGTTAAGGGGAGGCGAAAAGGGTAAGTGCCAGGGATTACATGGGCCACAGGGGGTGAGAGTCAACATGCTAAGTGTGAGGAGGGTGGTGGACTAGTTGGGTGGCCTGGTTTCCTGTAGAACTCAGAGGGAACCAGGCAGCCAATCACTGTGTCAGATGGAGGTGTTAGGAGGGGAGGAGGAGAGGGAAGGAAAAAGAGAAAAGGAGGGTCTTCAGGAGCTTCTAGAATTTATGGAGATCCAGCTCAAGCCTTAGAGGGACAGGGAGTCCATTCCAGAGGGAGGCTCCTGCGGAGGAGAGAGATCTACCCTCCACTCTCTGCTTAGAGAAGTTTCTGATCTGCAGAGAGTTGGAGCTAGAAGAGTGGAGGGCTCTAGCAGGGAGGTATTTAGGAAGAGAGAGTTGGATGCAGTGAGGTCCCAGGCCCAAGAAAGCCTTGTGGACAATGCAGAGGGTCTTGAGCTTGATCCTAACAGCAACCAAGAGCCAGGGGAGACATTTTAGGAGCGGGAGAGATACTGTCTTTGGGCTTGAGGCCAAGGATACATCTTGCAGATCTAGTCTGGATTAGTTGAAGGGGGCAAAGGGGGGATAAAGGAAGATTGAGGATGAGGATGTTGCAGTAGTCCAACCTAGAGGGGACCAGAGCACTGGATACATTGAGTTTCAGGGGGAAACTGAGGAAAGGGAGAATGACCCTGAGGATGTGCAGCTGATAGTGGGCTTTCTTGGCAAAGTCTGCAATGAGATGAGAGAAGGAGCAAGAGGAGTCAAAGATGACATCACAGTGAGGGGAGGGGACAAATAGAGGGTGGCCAGAGGGTAGGAGGGAAGGAGGGAGATAGTGTCCCAATGAGAAGGATCTCAGTCTTACTAGCATGAAGGCAGAGATCATTGGCAGCACACTATGACTGAATAGCAGTCAGACAGTCAGAGAGAGGAGGAAGAGGAGGCAGTAGAGGGAAGCTTGAAGGAGAGCTGCATGTCATCTGTATAACACTCGAAGTGAGGAGATAAGGAGAAGGTCAGGTGGGCCAGAAGGCCATGGTAGATGTTGAAAATGTGCGAGAAACCAGATCTTAGAAATGAAACCAAAATTTCTCCTTCCAACCCTCCCTCAATTGTGTCCATTGTGACAAAAGAAAACAAAGCAGAACCGGCATGTCTATTTGAAATGTAGATTAATATTCCCACATCCTGAAATGCCAAAAATACACATGCAGTAATTCCCTAACCTTTCTACTCTGTAATAATTTGTAGCCAAACATACGACATTCAAATGATCCTCACTTGGCATAAATCTTACAGAGATTAGCACTTCTTTGAAGTTCTCAGTACGACCTTGCTCCACTCGCAATGGCAGGCCCAGTCAGCACAAAATGCTTCTGTAAATCTTGTGTGGGGAGCATAGCGAGATAATTCTCCCAGCCAGCGCTCTGTAACTCCTTGGAAATCCCTCTGTCTTCACAACCCAGTCTCAGCTAACTCCTCTCTGCAATTTTTACCATTAGCAAACCTCGGATCCTTCCCATTTTTTTTTTACGTGGCATGTCTGCAGACACTTTCTTCCAATCAGGTTAAAAAGAATGTTTTCTGCCACACCCTTCATTTTCAGAACAATGAAATCCTTGCTCTCCGAGCAACTGTTTCATTTTATTTCCTGCCGCCTCTTTCCCTTTGCTCGCCACAAGCTGACACAGAAGAAAAAAAATGCCAGTGTACATTTAAAATGCATTTCATAGTGCCACCAATACATGTATTTTCATCTAATTTTGCACATGAGACTACATTATAATGTTAGGGAAGTTAGAACTAGCATATTCATTAAGTTATTCAGTTATATGATTAATGTAGTCTCCATGTATAAGGAATCACAGAAAAAAAAATTGGTGCACTTCATTCTCTGCAGTTTCAAGTTGGGCTTGTCTGTTATAAATTCTGTACTTTGCATACTACCACTAAGGCTATATTATACTGGCTAAATAAAAATTCTGTACTACTGCTGGCAACAAAATGCCACTAAATTTTGCAATAAATGCAATAAAATGCCATCATGTTTAGCAAAACGCTCTATATATTCTTACAGATGCATGCCTGACCCAAAACTTAGTTGAAATATATTGTTGAAGCTAAAAATTGCTTCTATGAGGATAGAAAAACAAAACTATAATATGTGTATTATTCATAATTAGGCAACTAGGGGTTGCATACAGGAGGTGACTGAGGTTAATAATCTGTCGTCAAGGGGTAGCGTGCATCGTGTTAAGGCATTATCTGTTGTTGAAGTGAAACGCTTGTACAAATGGTGAGTTACTTACATTCTTGGTGGTGAAACATGTATTGGGGTTTCCAGTACCCTTTGACGGTGATAAAAGTCTTATGTGAATTCCTACTTACCGACTTTCCTGTAACAAGGCTAATCACACTTTATGTTTCATGTGAGTGAGTGGTGTGTCTGTGGCCTGTCCACTGCAAATTAATGGAGGGATGGGTCCGGATGTCTTGGTCATATCCTATTTCCTGCGACTTGTTGGAAGGATTTGGCTTATTAAGTTGTGCTTACTCATGGTATGAGGTTGTTCATGTTCCTTGCTTCTGTTCTCTGCCTTTGCTTTCTTTCCATATATGATGGCTCGGACATGTCCTGTGCATGTGTGTATGTGTTTAAATAAGGTTGACGGATGGTGATACTTTTACAGTCGGTTGCTTCTATTTCAGTGTACCCCTGGAGGTTGGACTGGGTGATTGTCAGTGAGATGCTCACAGGGTGTGTGTGCTAGTTGCATGTGGGTTTGCTCTGCTTAGTGGGGGGTATCTAAATTCCTCTGCTCCTGTCTATTTGTGTGTATGGCTGTGAGTGTGATCTCAGAGTATGTGATAACATTGCAATTTAATGTGGAATGTTCCCGCCCCTAGTGTTACACCAGTGACGGTTGGGAGCAGTTATCTAGATGGTTGGCACCAGTGTGACCTACCCATGCATTGATCTTCAATAATATGTCCATTAAGGGACTTGTGGGGTGGGGTCCTTCCTTGATGACTTCTTCTGATAGCATGGAAAGCTTCTGGCAACTGTACTTCCCTCTACCTCTACACAGGGGCACATCACCGCCTACACTGTGTCCAGCATATCCATGGTGGTAATATTGTTATTGAAAGGTACTTCTTAGATGTGCAAGAACGGTAATGATGACCATAGACACCAGTACTTAAGAAAGGACTTCTGCTGAAGCTGTAATGAGGCCTTTATGGTGTTAAAGGACATCTAGAGAGGCAGACAAGTGCGTCATTGATTGAACCCGCCCCATCACCTCTGACATATTGGATGAAGGACAAGAAGACACTGTGCCTGACACCAGGTATCATTCCAATACTGTGCCAGGTGTAATAGGGACAATATGCACTCAGACAACCATGCCGAATGGTTCAAAACACTGAATCGATACGAGGATACTTAAGGAATGAAGAAGTAAATGAAGAATTAAAAGTAAGCATATATGCAAGTGAGAAGAAACCACATATACACAGAAGATATTTCACCAGATGTGTAGTGAATGTATATACGCAGAAATGCAAGGTAGATGAGTGACATAGAAGCCTGCTGCAGTAGAAAATATGACAGGGGTAAAGCGGCCATGTTGAAACGATGGACGTCGGCTCTGAATAATTGTATGCGAAAAGCTGGAAGGAGAAAGACCAGGGCTGCAGAGCTGACAGACGCTGGAAGTTAATTTGTGCATTAACAAAGGATAGCTGTTGGCCAGAGATCAAGGATGCCACAGCAAGAAGCAAACTGCAGTGCATAAAGGGAGGCAACGAGGATAAGCAATATACTCAGGATACATTTCTGTTAGATTAAGTAAATGAGCGAACGTTTGTGAATGCCAAGTATTGGACAATCAAAGAAAGCTTATGTGAAACAGAGAAACCATATCTCCAGAGGCCGAAGAGAGTCATGACACCCAGGATAATTGAATCAAATTTTATTAAATAGAAAGGCGAGATGTACAAAATCATGGTCTCTTCACAAATGGTGCAAGAATAGAAAAAAACGCCTATTCATAGGCCTTAGGCGAAGATACAGATGTGGCTTAACTCACCTTAAAGTTCCAGGGAAAAGAACATTCAGCAAGGTCAAGTACAAAGAAGAAGCCTTGACTGAAAGCTTGGCTGATCTGAGATGATAGACTAATTGGGCAAGTGGGCAGTAGTCTGATGTTGTTCTCTGCACCTGAGTTTTGTTTTGCTTACGTGCTGCTAACCAGCCGAATGTCCAAGGTTGAGAGAGAATGCCCAACAATTATGAGGCCTATGCAGTGGTGAGCATGCATTGTTGCACGGGCCAATTTGCTGTTGTTATGCTGCTATAATCTGTATCATGCATAGTTAGAGGGAGATTCAAGGTATGCCTGCCAGATAAGGTGTAGCCAAAAATGTTACTAACACCTAAACGATATATAAGTAGATATGTTCCCTTAAGCAATCCCACAATAAACTTAAGAGAGACTAGAGGTAATATTTCCTATGACCGATAGTGAACAGCCCTCTATAAACAGAACTCTTAAACAATACACAATGTTCACTCGGTCCCTTGCTTCCCCAAGTCCATATTTGGTTGAACCTTACTGTATGAGGTTAATAGCCATTAGATTCTCATACTACACCACATTGTATCAAAAAATAGTATTTTATTTTTCATATTTCAACAGTAAAAAACTTTTTTTCTTTTATCTTTTCTTCTTCACAGTTCCAATTTTTTAATCTTTTTTAAAAAGGAGTATGTCTGATAGTATGCAAAACACAATATCTGCACCATTACCATGCAATATCGTTGTATACATTTAATCTCATGTAACAGTTGACCATTTAATAATTAGCAAAAATTCATCTCCTAACCTGGATCTACAAGTTGCTCACCCCTATCGTCGAGACAAGCAACCCAGTCCGTAACAACCTTTCACTTATTCTTCCTAAAAATCATGCTTACCTTCATACCACATCCATACCATACCCGACATGTTTCATTCCTTAACACACTTACACACTATTGACAAGGAAATTCTTCAGGGGTAAAATTTACACAACATTCAATTAAATGCACAATCGTATCAGTCTTCTTGTAGACTTAATTTCTTGCGGGGTCAGCTTTCAATGAGATCCCATCGCACTTTTCTTTAGGGTCCAACCTTCAAAAACGTATACACTGTGGGAAGCAAGTGTGGGATAATCGAAATTTAGTATTCGAGATAATATCCCGGTCGACATTTATATTATGCACAACCTGCTATGTGTCAATCATCAGCGGAAGGGTGTCATTACTTAGACCATCACCTTCTTTACATCTGTTATATCTTCACACCTCCACCCCTATCTGCAACTAGGTCCTTCAAGACCACACCCATGCTGTTATCACTTCAGGTCTAATCTTTAACTACGACACTGAGTATTTCACAACTTTATAATCAATTAACCCAATCATGCGGTACCGTTAAGTTGTCCAAGTCTGTCTATGAATTTGCTTTACCTTCTACAGGCTGACTTCTTCTTATGTGTCTTCTTGGGGGGTCCCCCTCGATTTACAATCCTCTTCCTAGTTAAAGTCTGTCTGATGTTGGGGTGTGCTTGGCTCTCAACTGGATACCACTATCTGCGATCACTAGGAGGCATTCCTATTTAAGACAAAAACACAGGTAAACCAATTTGTGTAGCTTGGCTTGATGTTTATTCTATTTGTCAGTTCATTGTGCTCAAAACAACCCTGCATATCTGTATACTGACCTAGCGTGATTACTTTGTGGATTCCTGTACTATTTAATAGTTGACTTTATCCCGTGCCGCTCCTCATTTAGATAAATCTTCTAAATTTTCTCACGTGGGATGGAACGACTCTCTATATATAGTTTTCTAGAATGGAGAGAGGCACATCAGGTACTCGGTCGTGATTCTTCTTCGTACCGCTGTTCATTTATAATTAGAGTGGGGATATCGCCAAAAGGCTTTATGCTCTTACCTTTAACGAGCTTGCCTTTGCTGCCTTGTACGGGGTAACAGTCGCTGCTCACATGTGGCTGTCCTCTCTCTCAAGTCACACTCCTATCTCCGCCTGGTGTCCGTTTCTACCTGTTCTCATTACGTTCTCTCACTTGTTATTGGATTTCGCCCCCCACATGACCAATTAGTCACGTGATCGGGAGACAGCACCTTAATGGTCTCTTTCTCTTTAAAGACTATGGGCCTCATTACGACCCAGGCGGTAAGTTACCGCCTGGGCCGTCACTTTACCACCATGGCGTAAACTACGTTTACGCCATGGTGGTTGGCGGACTTACCGCCCCATTCCGACCTTGGCGGGGCGGTAAGTCCCCAATCCCCATTTACCCTTCCCCATTCCCATTTTTGCCCCATAGGGCATAATGGGAGTGGGGAAGGCGTTAATTACGCCACCGTAAATTACGGTGGCGTAATTAACTCCATGGTCCCTTAGCGCCATGGATTTTAACACCCGCTAAAAGCGGGTGTTAAAACCTCCATGGCGCTAAGGGACCTCGTAATTGGCGGTAAGGGGTCGGCGCAGCTAACGCTGGCGTAAACCCCTTACCGCCAGGGTCGTAATGAGGCCCTATGTCATAACCTATCTTGCCTTCGGCCCCCACTTAGCCCAGCCCAATGTGGTCGCTACATCATCCCACCGCATGGGAAAACCTCATGGTTTCTATTGAAGTTGGCAGCCGAAACTCCATCGGCATTGGCTGACACATATTTCCTGCTACGTGAGTATCGTTGGTTTAGTTTTTAATGTCCAAACATCCTGCGCCGCTCATTTTTTCTTAACGTTCGCTTAACATCGTTTCAACTCGATGGTTAATGTCATTTGTTATTTGACTGGCGGGTCACCAACACCGCGCCACAGCATTTCCCCACATTGTAGTCGTGATCGTATGATATTCATGGGGGTATGTGTACGACAAACAACCACTACTGATATTCCTGATTGAGTCATTTGAATATGGAAGGGGGACCCATGGGAGTGGATTTTAGGGTTCCCTTACAAAACTGGCTATACCACATTGACTGTTTCCTACTTCCTGTTGGACCTTACTCTTGGTCATTTTTTCTTCACAGTCATCCTAGAGAGGTTGTACATAAAACAGCACAGGCCAGAGTTGATTTTATTTATTCACTCTTCTCGTTCAGTCCCAATTCTGTACTTTTTGTGAGAAAAATTAATTCTTTTTCTTTCTGTGCTAGCTTTCTCCTGTCAAGGTTCAAATCGTTCGTCGGTCTAACCACATAGACCACAGACCATCTTAGTTCCTCTACTTTGTGTATCATTTCAATGAAATGTCCCACAAGGGGAGCCGAATGGACTTTATTTCTTATGCAGCTTTTATGCTCTGTGATACGGATTTTAATTTTTCTTTCCGTCTTCCCTATATATATCTTATTACAGGGGCACCAGATGACATAGACAACAAACACCGAGTTGCAATTAGTCAGAACTTTCTGCTTCCAAGGGTTCTTTAGACCTAGATCGATTTCCATGGTTTTTTTTGTCTGTTGGCAGCAGGTACACAATCCCTCCAGACAATAGGTTTTATTTGCCATGTAGGATGACATCACAGTGAACGCACATAGAGGTATAAAGACTTTGTGTAACTAAAATATGATTCAGAGTGGGTGCACTACGCTTTGTTGTTCACCAGGTTTCCCTACTTTATTGGGATGATAATAAAGTCGTAATTTTCCATATTCTTTGAGTCTATCCAGTTATTTCGGTCTGAGATCATTTATTATGGTAATTCCATTCTGCGCATAAGAATGCTCAAAGGTGCTACTTCACAGACATCTCTCAAGAAACATGAGATATGGCAGTTCCCACCTCTTCAATTCTTAAATGCATACGTCTAGCCCTAACCGAAAACGTCTTCTTGTACCAAGTCAAGTTCTATAAACAAATACACGGAACAAGCATGGGGGCCACATTTGCCCCAGATGTGGCCAACCTGTATATGGACAACCTAGAACAAATCTCTATTTACAGTGCCAACAATCCTATTGCATCCAATCTAAAAGGTTGGCATCATTATATCAACCACATTTTCTTGATCTGGAGGGGCTCTTTGGACCAACTGCAACTCTTCCACACATGGTTAAATATGCAAAATCTTTCAATCAAATTCACCATGCATTATGACTGTGTCCATATCCCTTTTCTGGACTTAGACATTTACAAAAAAGAACAGAACTCACTTGTCACCACAGTGTACAGAAAACCATCTGACAAAAACAAGCTGTTGGCATATACCAGTTTTCATCCATTAGCACTAAGAGAGAATCTCCCACACAAGCAATGTTTACGTCTATGCAGAAACTGCACCACCCTACCTGAATACAATAAAAACCGCAAAGACCGAAGTAATCACCTTACCACACGTGGCTATCCAACGCAAACCATACGCAAGGCGTACAAGGCAGCCAGAAATACCAACAGACAAACATGTCTCACAAAACAGACTTGAGAACAACAATCAGACAGAATAACATGTTTCACCACCTACTGTCCTTTAAGCAATGACCTAAGAAGGACCATCTTGCACCACTGGGACATTCTGAAAACAGACAGCTTTCAACCAGTTAAACCACGGTTCCCATTCAAGCGTAGCAAAAACCTTAAAAATCACCTTGACCATACTTACCCTGCACAACAAATCAAAAAGAACCCACAGTTGAACTTTTGGAATATTCCCCCAGTGGTGGGACATTTTAAATGTGGAAAATGCTCTGTATGCAGCCTGACGAAAGATCTAAATGAAATAGATCTCTACGGACTACAATGGAAACATAAAACCTTCACCAACTGGCAAAGCAAGTGAAGCATATATATTATCGAATGCCCCTGTGGACTATTATACATTGGCAAATTCAGGAGAGAAATAAGACAACACATCTGTGAGCATAGATCGTGCCTAAAATATCAGATAGTTGACAAACCCATGGTGGCACATTTAAAATCCAAAAACCATAAGCATACAGCAATATTCTGGTTTATCATCCAGACCATAACCAACAGACCAAGAGGAGGTGACCGTGACCTAGCCCTGAGAAGGTTGGAACAAAAATGGATTTACCATCTTGACACCATCAAAAAAGGATTGAATGTAGCAATCGAGTGGAATCTCTTCTTCAATTAATGCCCTCATCAACCTCAGAACCCTAGCTCCAAAATACAACACTTGGGTCCTGAAAAGTGGTAATACAAAACAACTATTTAATAATGTACTACACTCAGACGGTACTGTCCACTTCCATCGGGTAGACTGTTCTGAAATATGACATCCTATCATATATAACCTGAAACACCTAGAAGGGACGCATCCAGTTGTCTCACTTTTGAAAAAACAAGATAGTCCTTGACACAGACAAGGTTGTAGTTTTACTACACCTAGCTACTAGCCATTTCTCTATTGATATAGGACAGGTTCACCAGTGTTTTGACTAGATATCATGTCTGCCAGATGGGCCAAGTTTAATAGGGCACCCACTACTGTATAATGACCGAGATTCTGTATGTACCATTGAGGTTGCCTTTGTTTTGATGTGCACTCTATGATCTCAGATAGGAAAGTAACCTCTGCTCTACTAGTCATCACCGATTTTCTATACGAGAAGAGAAGAGCATGAGATGAGTCCTAACAGGATGGACAGCATTGGTGAACATTTCCGACTGGACTTAATATGCATTCAAAACACCATCAGATGAACTGTAATTGACAATGTGTACATAATACTGCATGCTTCAGCCATACATTTGTCTCTGAATTTGCTGTGACTGGTTTTGATTTGCCTTGATTCTGCCTAACAGACGTGAATAATGTGTACGTTTTGTCAAGCATGTCATCATAAACGTGAGTATCAGTACGATATTCAGTAACGATTTTATACAATGCATATTAACACACGCCCTGAAATCACACACCAAAATACTACACTACCAGCAGCGTTTGAAGTATGAAACAGGGGCTATTTGGCTATTTGATTAAAAAAATGTGACTTTTTGAATAGAACTTTACAAGCAAGAGACCTGGTGAACAGTTTGGTCCAAAATGAAACTAGCACGTTAAACGAGACACCACTGCAGCTTAATTAACATTTTTCGCCAGCGGGCGTAGTTCTGATAAGAGCCTATTTTACAGCAATGTCGTGCCACTCTGGTTGCTAAGATGCCTGACAGCATACAACTGCAGCAGCCCATAATAAGATCCCAATACGTGACAAGCCCTTCGCTCGACTACGCATGCGCTAAGTGAGTTCTGACGGGTGAAAACAGAAATGACAAGCGGTTCCCGTTATACTATCAAGTAAGTTCAGCGATATTGACATACAGCAAAAATCTAAACCGATTCATCAAAGAATGAATCCCAGGCCAACACCAGCCCCTGCAAGCCCATAGTTCAGTCGGTGAGCCCCGCAGTCACCGTTGCTTAGCAACGCACGCTTACAAATCAATAGTAACGCACAGTTACCAATCCTGCACGTAACGCTCGAGTCTATCCAGGAACTCGTAAGCCCACAGTTTATCTGTAGGTGCTCTGTGAGCCCCGCGGACATCGTTGCTTAGCGACATCCACATAGAATCATTAGTAATGTACAAATAGTATTCCCAATGAAACGCAGCACTAGTCTATACAATGCCAAACACGGATTAAGCAGCTCCCCCTGACATATTTATGAGCGTGACTGTAAGCTCGAACTGATTAATTAGTACAGAGCAACCTAGCGCAATGGTATGCACCAGAACACATTTAAACTTAGTAACACGCTGCATTCGCGGAATTGAATAAAAAAATATGTTGTATTACGTACCGCAAAAATCCAGATTCTAAGAGGCCTTCATTTCTACCCCACAGAACGGTCCACAGCACAAATGCAGAAACAGATGCTGAAATTCTACCGTAGAATACACCTATGACAATTAAAGGTAGGTATAGGTCTATAATGAACCTTAAATCAATTGTAAAAATTACTTGAGAATGAGGAGGTACTTCCACCCCTTTTTTCTCTCCTCATACAGCACTGAGTGGTCTGTAAACAAGCTCTAACACTGTATTCAAGACAGCCTTAATAAGAAAACTGCCCAAGAAAACAGTTGCTACCACGAGGTATGTGGTGCACCCCAGATACAAGGTCCTGGCTTTTGGACCCAGTCAAGTATACATCCCAACATCAACATTTTTATTTTGTTTTTATAGAAATAAACCTGTGTGGTCCTGAACTTGAATTCAATGACGGACCCAGAAGTGTTTTTACTTTTACCAGTCCTGAGAAAAGCATGAGAGATAGAACATATATGAAACATCTGTAATGGTCTTGCAGACATCCCCATGCTGGAAACACCAATTGCGTCGACTTATATGAGTCTATTGAAATAATACAACACATTAAGGGCCTCATTACATGGATGGCGCTAAGGGATTACTGTCACCGGTGCCGGTAATCCCTTAGCGCCATACTACGAGGTCCCTCAGCGGGTCCCATCCTTAACGTGTGGCCAGACCACACGTTAAGGAAGGGACCCGCTGAGGGACTTCAGGGCAAATAACGGTACCGCTAATAGCGGTACCGTTATTTGCTCCTTCCCCATTCCCATTGAGCCCTATGGGGGCTCAAATGGGAATGGGGAAGGGCCTTGGTGAATGGGGAATTACCGCCCCGCCAACCTTGGAATGGGGCGGTAATTCCCCCACTCACCAAGGCGGAATCAGTCAAATACCGGCGGCAACCATGGCGCTAATAGCGCCATGGTTACCACCGTCCATGTAATGAGGCCCTAAGTCACTTTGTACTAACCTCACAAAACTAATGTTTGATCAACCTAACAATGTTTATATGAGTTGAATACATTGAAACTGTTGGTAGACAATGTTCTACTTGTTTTAATTTACACTATATGATGAATAAACTTTTTGAGACAATTACCTGCTATATGAAGACAGACTAATTAATACGTCCGTACAACTGAGGTTCACACTAATAACTAATATCGTCAAAAGGAGGGGTAGCCTGTATCTCACTTACCTTTGTTTCTAACAGATTTGTCCCCTTATCTTGACCATTGCATCAGTAAAACCAACTAGTGATTTGAAACACCTAAATCGGCATGCAGTGCTCAAGCTACTGGCCAAGAGTCTGACGTTAAGGATACTCAACATCACTGACTTCGATTTAAGTGAACAGTTAAAAGTAAAAGCAGGGCAAAATAAAATACTCTATTGTTGGTTGGCGGATACAGCTGCGCTGATATGCTCACATAAATTGACTTTTGGATCCCTTGGCTACGAACTTGACAGCGAAGTCCCTGGCACACCACCATCTAGTTGTTGTGATAGGTGTATAAGAGAACAGAATAGGCTGCATGAGGTGAGTAGCGCTGGTTCTGTGCAATTTTCTACATCGGCCGCATATTTCCAGGAATGGGAATGGCTTAAGAGTTTCCTCCCCAAACAGTGTTCTGCCTCTAAATGAGGTTTAACGTTGCTTAGGTGGAACACTAGAGGACATTGGCATCTATTCTTGAAAGAAGGCTCATTGACACTATTTTTGGATCATACCATTTGTATGTGTCAGGAGACATGGCTGACTGATAATATGACATGCGCGAGGCTGCCATGACGACCATTTACAAACCCGCATTCGCGAGCCGAGCGTCTGACTAGTCGACATCTCGTACTCTGCGACCTTGCTGTGATTATAGGTAAGACTGTTGGAACCCTTGAACAGCTGTAGGGGCTGTATAATCGATTATTTTGCAAAATGCATACATCCCAAATCGTTAATATGCATCTCATACGAACTCTGAGCCCAATTTGTGGTAGTCACGGATCCCGCCTTTTAATTTATTTTGGCTTGTTGCATTTTCTCTCTTCACTTCATTAAGTTTACCAGACCTTGTTAACTCTACTGAGTTAAACTCCATACATTCCTTAGGAGACTCTTCACCACCATTACCCTCGTGGTTTCCTCAGTAACTCCATTTCGGTTCTTTGATTAATTACAGTACACGCACCGTGTGATTGACCTCCTAACAACCCACTCACATCCGGGGTGATCCATATTCGCCTTTGAACGTAGTGAGTGTTACTCCTTTGCTTTTTGCTTTTTGCTTTTTGGCTTTTGATTTTCAATTTTGAATACTTTGTGAACTAAAATTCAAATTTTCACAAGCTGACATTTTTTTTCGCTCACTACACAGATTGTAAGAATCTTGATTTCTAAACGTCAATACTAAGGTTAGTGCATACCTTTGGGTGATCTTTGGGTGATCAATGCTTACCTTTTCATTTATAATTCCCAATTAGCTAACTAGTTTATTTATATTTCCCTAGGAATACCCATTTAAATTTGAAGGAACTTCATATTTCCTGCCCTGAAGATGGATTCATCCGTATCCGAAACACGTTGGCACTTAATTACATCTAGGAATGTTTAGGACTGAAAAATACTTTTGTTATCTGCAAAGACTTTTGTTATCTGCAAATATGAACTATTGTATGTTTAGTTACAGATATCCTATGTTTCTGGATACTCTACACTTTGCCAGTTTATTTTGAAGTTGAACGACTATATGTATTGTATTGTACAATTGCACCAAATGAAAAGGTCTTCTGATGCTGCCTGTTAAACACTGAGTTTGATATCTTATCCAATTGTATATTTGAGACTTGAATTGGAATCTAATTTTATTTTACTTAATGTTTTTATTAATGTGTCTAATTACCTTGTGACATATAAAATACATGTGTTGTGCACTTGTAGTGTGAAGGTTCTTGGTGGCTCCTGAACAGACTCTACCAGGTGGACATTCATCTACTTAAAATACACAGTTCATGACTGTTATGTACATATATGAGTACTAGATTACCCAAGTCTATTGGAGAGCTCTATGTACACCTTTGGGAGGGTGCCTTCCGGTAAATGGGAGATCCCCTCTCACGATAGATCATTAAATCGCATAGGGGTTTCTACCCCATTAGGAGTGCAACACAGGGCTATCGGCTGGCAACACCCGATGTTTGTTTGATGTCCTTTCTGTGTTTTGATGTCGAGTGGCCTTGGGATCTGCCCTGTTGCACCTGAAATCTATTTATTTAACTAATTGATTGCTCGAAATCTGTAAGAAAAAGCATCTATGTTTATGTTTATTTTTTATTTTTGATTATATGAACTTGTAGTAGTGCCTCCCACCCCATACCCCGTTTTTGACTGATAAGGTGTACATCGAAGGATTTGCGATACATCAGACCCTGGCAGAAAAAGGTGACTTGGGGAGATGTTATGCAGGCCTTATTATCATGGTTAAATGAACTATGGGTTCTGAGTTGCTAATTATTACTACCCATGAAGACAATGTTATGGCTGTTGAAATTAACTTGAGCGCTCAAGATGGAAATATAAGCATGTTCTTGATAAATGTGTACGATCCACCAGGGGGAATCGTACTGATGACATTTTTGCCTTTATTGATGAAGTATGTGTTGATTGGGTGGGTGCAGATGACCATGAGTTGATTATGTTAGGAGGCGATTTAAATGCATATTATTTGCACAAAGGCAATTGCTCTTCTTTGAGAATATTTGCCCTGAGTCCAAGCTCTTCCAGCAGAAAGACAATGATCTGGGGCACTCATGGGTCAATTTTCTGAAGGAATGGGAATTGGTACTTTTAAACAGATAAGCCTGAGGTGACATACCGGGTAAGGGGCCTTGGAGAAGTGGTCAAAGTTGGTAAATTGTGTACTATCTATTTGGCAGCAATGCCATTTTAGAATGTGTCCAGACTCTCGAGATCCTCACTAACACTCACAGTGAGCATTCTCCACTAAGGTTAACACTGCAGCATTCAGAGAAACATCTCCTGGTTCTAAGCTTAGAGATTTTTCAGTAAACCATTCTGGGAGTCGTATCTTGTGTACTGGTGCCAGTATAGACAGGGCCATGTCAGTGGTAAATCATCTTGTACTGTCCAGCTGGCAAGCATATATAGCCTCCAGTGCGGATGAGATGGAGCACTACATCAGTGCCCTTATGACTGATGTGGCGGCTGTTGGTCCCGACCGGCTTCTGGTTGCCGGAATGCCACTAGGAAACCATTCAACATCCAAATTCGTAATTCTGAACATGTGATGCTTAGAGAGGTGCAGGACTTGAGAAATAATGTTTCTCCTGCCCCGGAACTTCAATACAAAACAAATAAGATCACAAATTGATATCAAAGGTGGTTGAAAAGTTGTAATAGCTCTGCACGAAGCATACAGTGGCAGAGGATGATAGAAGTTTCTCTGTGGAAGAAACATGAGGTCAATATGGCATCTACTAATGGTGGCCAAAGGTCCCAAGGAACAACAAATCTTGAATCCCATTGGGGAGCTGGTATGGTTGGACTTTGTTGGAGGCAAGAAGAGGTCCACATCTTCACCCCCAACCACATGTGTTACTGGGAACTATGACCAGTGGCTGCTTGATACTTCCATTGAGACCCTACGGGCAGCCATTAAAAATGTAAAGTCTTCAAGGGCTCACAGCCCAAATGCACTAGCAAATGTGGTCCTTAAAAAGGGCCCATTGGGCTGGGTTCCTTATTTGGAGGCATTATTTGATAAGGTTTGTTGAGAGCATACCATTCCATCCTCATAGCGGCAGTCTGTACTTGTTCCTGTCTATAAGAAGGAAGACAGGAATATGCTGGAAAATTACAGACTGCTGTCCATGCTGAATGTGACTGGTAAGCTGTTCTCAAATTTGGTTTTAAAGGAGATCCAGGCCTGGGTAGGGACCGAGAACATCCTCTATGATTTTCAGACTGGCTTTCGGCCAGGCTCCTCAACAATGCACAATATACAGATGTTAGATTGCCTGACCCTTTAGTCCACACGTAAGGAGCCCAAGTGTTACACATAACATTTGTAAACTTTAGGTCGGCTTTTGACCTGGTAAACGGATCCAGACTTTGGGATAAACTGTATATTGCGTCTATACACAAGTGTTTCAAGGCGCAACCAGGAAAGGGAGGGGAAACAAGAGAGAACAAGACAAACAATCTTACTAGGCCTAGTATCATTTAGATTGTGCAAGTGCACAGACATGAAGTGCAGGGGAGAAGTGCATTCAGAGCAGCAGGGCACTGAGTTGAGTCAAGGAGGGCAGGCCCTCCCTAGATAATCACACCCAGGTAGTGCAAGGAAGGTCCAGTGGCAGTGCAGGAGGGCCAGCAGGGATGTGTGAGGGACTGGAGAGGGGGGCATGGTATCCTGTATTACTCAGAGGTCTACCAGGCATAGAGTCAGCAAAAACTGTGCAGGAGGAGGGGAAGGTTGGCAGGGGAAAGGCAAAGAGAATGGAGAAGGGGAAAGGTAAGCAGAGGATAGGCAGAGAGAAGTAAGAGGAGAAAAGGAAGGTCTTGAGGAGCTTCTAGAACTTAAGTAGATCCAGCTCAAGGGGAAGAGAGTCAAGGAGGCCGTTCCAGAGTGGGGCATCTACAGAGGAAAGAGATCTACCACCCAGTCTGTGCTTGGAGAAGCGACTCACCTGCAGAGATTTGGAAGTATACGAGTGGAGGGTTCTCGTAGGAAGGTACTTAGGATGAGAGTGTTGGAGATAGTACAGGCCCCGGTGCCAGAAAATTTTATGGAGGATGCAGAGGGTATGGAACTTGATCCTTGCAGCCACCAGGAGCCAGCAGAGGGATTTCAGACCTGGAGAGATGTGGTCCCTGGGCTTGAGGCCAAGGATAAGTCTTGCGGCACTGTTCTGGATGAGTTGAAGAGGGCGAAGGGTAGAGTTAGGGAGATTGAGAAAGAGGTTTTTGTAGTTGTCCAGTCTAGAGAGAACCCAGGCTCTGGAGACAGTGAGCTTCTGAGAGAAGGTGAGAAAATGGGGAGGTGCAGTTGGAAATGGGACTGAGGTGGTGCAGTTGGAAATTGGACTTTTTGGTGGAGTCGTGATATGTGGAGAGAAGGAGAGAGTGGAGTTGAAGATGACCCCAAGGTTTTTTGCCTCACAAGAGGATGAGGGTACAGGGCCAAGGGAGGCAGTAAGGCAGAGATTATTAGAGGCATGGAAAGACAGTCAGGGGTGAGCGAGGAGGAGGCCGAGGGTAGTCTGAAAGAGAGCTACATATCATCCACATAACACTGACAGTTAGAGGAAAATGTAGAGATCAGGAGAGCCAGAGGGCCAGATAGACATTGAAAAACCAGCGGGAAAGGATAGAGCCCTGGGGAATACCATGGAGAGTGTGGTGGAGGAGAGGAAAGACCCAAGTACAACTTGGGAAGGACAGTCTGAGAGGAATGAGGATAGCCATGCCAGAGCCTGATCCGTGATCTCAGAGACGAGTGATCAGGATGTTATGGTTCACCATGTCAAAAGCAGAGCAAAGTTCAAGGAGATTGAGGACAGAGGGAGAGTTACAGTCAAGGTTACAGAGCAAATCTTCACAGGTGTTCAGGAGAGCAGTTTCCGTGCCTCTGGCTGCTCTGAAGCCAGACTGATGGTCATGGAGACAACCAACAGTTATGTTGTGGAGGGTTAGCTGGGAGATAGCCAAATTCTTCAGGGATTTGCCCAGGAAAGGGGTGATAGAGATCAGGAGATAATTTGCCAGAATGGAGGGGTCGGCAGATGGCTTTTTTAGAAAGTGGTGCACAAAGGAGTGCTTGAGAGGAGAGGGGACAACTCTAGTGGTGAAAGATTGGTTGTAGAGATCGGCCGAGGCTGGAGCGATAGAGGCAATGTTGGCCTTAATGGTTCTTGGGGGGCAGAGGGACACCTGTTTGGATGAGACGTTCATAGACCGGACTTGACTGGAAACCTCATCAGGTATGACAGGAGAGAGGGAGGAGAGAAGGAGAGGAGAGGGAGCAGCCAAGGAAGCCTTGAGAGAGGTATAGGAAGGGAGGGGAGCATCTGAAAGTGAAGATAGGATGTCCTGGGTTTTGCAGGGAAATGAGAGGCCATGGCCGAAAAGATGGCCCGGGTGGGGGTAGTGGAGGAAGATACAGCAATAGGATTGCAAAGCTCCTTGCTGATTTTGAACAGTTTGGCTGTGTTGTTAGAAGCTGCGGAAATGCACGCTTGAATATAGACCCTCTTTTTAGAGAGGGTGAAGAGTCTATAATGACTTTGGAGTAGGCGGCAGGCCAGTTTGTCAGCGGTGTACCTGAAGTTCCACATTTCCTTTCTGCTGCTCTTCACTTGTGTTTCAGGGCAGCCAGATTGGAGTTGTACCAAGAATTGCACTGTTGGGCAGGATTCATCCAAATCCTCATAACAGGGGCAAGGATGTCAAGAGTGTTATAGATAGAAAGTTGAAGGTTGGGCTGTGTCAGGATGGGAGTCAGCCACAGGAGTAGGTGGAGGAGAGTAAGTGGAGGCAAAGGCTTCTGCTGACACTCGCCTCAAGAGTCGAATGTCCGCAAAGGAAGGTGGCAGTGCTGGGTGGGCCTTTGCCAGGGGGACAGGAAGCTTCAAGTCAGAAGAGAGAAGAAAGTAGTCAGTCCAGGAGAGAGGAGTAGTGAGAGGGTTAAAGAAGGGGTTGTCTGAAGAGATGAGACCATCCAAGGTGTGTTCGGCAGAGTGAGTAAGACCAGAGTGTAGAATGGAGAGGGAGCGAGAGTTAAAGATAGTTGAGAGTCGCAGAGGTTGCCAAAAAGCCCCGAGGAGTCAAGAGGGTCAGGTGGATGTTGTGGTCCCTGAGCAGGAGAAGCTGGGAGGTAGAGGAAAGGAGAGAAGAACTGAGGTCAGGCTATTTAGAGAGGAATAGGGTGGCCTGGCCAAGTGGAATGTAGAATTGACCAAGGTCAGGGAGGAGCCAGGATAAACAGAGAGCATGCAGACCAGGCCTTGAAAGGAGGAGTAGGTTTGAGTGAGGATGACGGAGGCAGGAATCGACTCTAGAAAGATCAGGGTCACTAGGCCTCCTGGCCTGTTGTGCCTTGGCTCGGAGTGGATCCTGTAGCCCACAGGGAGGAGTGTGTCAAAACTTGTGACAGAGCTGACCTTGAACCATGTGTCGGTAACAGCGAGAACATCTAGATCCAGAAGTTCAAGGAGGTGGAAGATGTCAGAGGAGTGTTTGACAGCAGAGCGAGAGTTGAGAGTAGCAATGTGGAGCCAGTTGTCACTTTTGAAAGACTTCCAGGGAGGGGTACAGGGGGCAGAGGGCCCCAACGGAAGTGGCAGAGGAGCCTGAGAGGTGGAGAGAGGAGGAGGCAGAGAAGCCAAGGAGGTTGTGGATGGCGAAGGCGCCAGAGAGGTGGCGGCCAATGGAGGGAAGGGAGCCGGGAAACAGGCGATTGGCAAGGGAGCCGAGGAGGTAGATGGCAAAGGACTTGAGTCAGGGTGGTGGTGGAGGGTGGAAAAGAAGCCAGAGAAGAGGTAGCTGGAATGGCTGAAGGAATATAGTTGATGAGGAGAGGGTTGCACCTATCGAATAGAAGGAGGTTGGGTTGAGACCCCTGTACCAGGATGGGATCATTGAGGTAGACATTAATGAGGACTCTGGGGGAGTGGAAGGAGGCTAAGGGGACCTCCCATCGTGTGCCACCAATATTGGGTGAGGAGGAGTAAGGTGAGAGAACAGAGACCATATGAGGGATCCAGAGATCAGAAAACGGAACGACAAAGAGGATGTCGGTGAGAGTCTGACTGGAGGTAGCACTAATGTAGTTATCAGCGATAGGGAGGCCTGGGTTGGAGACCAGGATGGCCCTCTTGAACTTCTTCCTTCCTGATTTAGTGAGAAGGATAGTATAAGAGATAAAGTTGCAGTTAGAGAAGATGGGGGGGTGGAAAGCACCATAAAGCATGCAAGGAGGAAGTAGGATAAGGGAGCAAAGGAGAGGAGAGAAGGAGAAACACAGGCCAGCACTGCACAATGCAGAAATCTCAAAGGGGGGTGAGTGGGAATCACAAAATAGGGAACACAGGAGCAGACAGGAGACACACAACAGTACACTGGTACCCCTAACAGGGGTGGAGACCTAGAGAGTGAGAGAGAGCCTAGTGGGACACAATTCACAGTACAACTGTAGTCACAATGCAAAAACGACACAGATTCGACTCACTGAAAGAGGGTGAGGCATAGTCATAAACATCCTGCATGGGCTAAGCCGCAGAGGGTCAGGCCCTACCTAATGGAAAACACTGAGCCAAGTGAATGATATAATACCTGACTTCTAGCCAGCGCAACCATAAAACACCCAGGTGTAAGGTGAAGATGACAGATCTGGCAGAGGTAGAGGGTGGGGGGGTTGAGGCTAGCAGGGAGTGAAGTGGCAACAGAGGATAAATGGAGGGATGCGTGGAAGGGAGAGTTTACCTTAGGAATGTGTGGTAGGCTAATCTCAAGGCGACATTGGCAAGCAGGGGCAAATAGGGAGTTGAATTGCCCTTTGCTTATACCCTTATCTGGCTGCCTGGGCGCAGGCTACCCACGTGGCTCAGTTAAAGAGGTCCTCTTCTGGTCACGTGTCTTCCCCTATTCTGGCCAATCAGGGCCAAGGGACAGGGGGGAGGGTATCCAAAGGAGCTACTGGGACCAAGGCTTGGTCGGCACAGCGGGGGATTACAATCTCGGGGGCAACAATGAGTAACAGGCAATACGGCAATACAGTTTTTAAAACAAGACATTGCACCAAAAGAATAACAAACGGAGCACTTCCTGTGTCTGGTTTAGCAGCAGGTCAAATGTTTAGCAGCAGGGCAATGTGTCAAACATGCCATTGCACTAAGAGAATAAAACATAAAGCACTTACAGCGTCTGGGTTAGCAGCAGTAATGTGCAACGCTAACTCCACAGATGGTTTTGTGACCTGGTCCACCGCTTGTCACGTGTGGCTGTTGTCTATAATTCAGAAACTCCATGAGTAAACAGGTGCTAGAGTCCATATAGATAATGATGGAGGGGTGACTTCCTTAGTGCAGCTCAGCAGGGGAGTCAAGCAAGGGTGTATGTGGCCCCCCTGCTGTTTAATCTATACATCTCTGATCTTCCTGTAATTTTAATCGCAATTGTGATAGTTTATTTATACAGCACTTATACACACGTGGAGTGCTTCAAAGCACTTGAGAGGATGTTGAGAAAATCAAACTGCCCCCTGGTATGGGAAGGACAAAAGTTGCCATCATGTCATATGCCGACGACCTGGTCATTCTCGACCACACTCTTACTGGATGTAAATTTATTCTGGATGATTTGGCTGACTATGCGAAGGAGAATGACCTTGTAGTTAACAGCGAAAAGACTAATCTCCAGGAAAAAGGTAAACAGAGTGAAACTTGAATCCAACCTGGGAAATGTGGCATATGCAGATCATTACCCATAGCTCAGATTGGAAATGAGTGCAGAGGCCAATTACGCTTATATTATTGCCAGCAAAAAGAGGAAGGCTGCTCTGCTGACCTATCTTTTCAGCAGATTCGCCCACCAGATGTCAGGGTATTCTTTTGAGCTTATACTAATCCTTTACAAGCAGTGCTTCTGTCCGGCTATTTTGTATGGCCTTCAGGTGCTAGGATGAAGGATCTGAGGTGGTTAAATGTTGTTGAGGGTCTTTTCTGGAGGAAGGTTTTGACTCCAGTGTGCCCTGTTATAAACATTTTGGGTGCACACTGTGGTAGAAATGGACACACTAATAGTGACACGTTCAATGATCTTGTGATGACTACTTTCCAAGAGATAAATTAGTCCCCAAATTGGAATACCAGAGGTGATTATCAGATTCTAAAAACATAATTGAAAGCTACATTTGATCTAAACGATTGGAAAAGAAATTAGCATCATATATCCATCCACCTCTTAAAAAGAGTCAGACAAGTAGCTAGTGTGGTCCATAGGTATAAAAGAACCCAACTCCCATTGTTGTCAGTATTGGGCCACCAGTGTGAACTATTGCTGGAAGACAGATTCTATCGAATCTGTAAGAATCATGGCACCTTGGAAACATCTAAACACCTGTTTACAGAGTGTACGACTCTGGGTACCTACTATATGTTTACCTACCCGAATCTTGTCTATGATGATGACACTATTAAATCTGAGGACTTCTCGATTTTCTGTTTGAATTCTCCCTCAGCCTTAGTAATGTTTAGGGTTTGGAAGCAGATAGCAAGGACACTGGCCATTGGAGTACCTTCATGTTAGCCTTCAGGCATTGAAGGCAATGACCTGATGCCTGACAACTGAAAGGTGATATGATATGATATGATATGATATGATATGATATGATATGATATGATATGATATGATATGATAAGATATTTTATTTATATCGCGCTATTACACAGGTGTTTCAGAGCGTGACCAGGCAAAAGGAGGGGAACAGGGGAGAAACAAAAACAACGATCTTACTAGGCCCAGTGACATTGAGAACGCGCAAGTGCATGGGGAAGGGAAAAAGGGGGAAAGTGCATGGGGAAGGGAAAAAGGGGGAAAGTGCAGAGCATAGATATGAAATGATATGATATGGCATTTGTAACGCGCCTAAACACAAGTGTTTCAAGGCGCGATGAGGCAGGGGGGAAACAAGGGGAGACAGACAACGATCCTACTAGGCCAGGTGTCATTAAGATCGCGCAAGTGCAAGGGTAGAGGGGAAAGGGAGAAGTGCAAGGGGAAGGGAGAGGGGAAGTGCAGTACAGGGTTAATAGCATACAGGAAAATAACAAGGGCCAGCTCGTGGCAAGTGCGAGTAAGTGCAGACAAGTGCTGGGAAGGGGGGTTGTAGGGATACAGACACAGTCCCGTAGTGCAGGGGGTGCCAGGGAGGCAGTGCAGGGGAGAGTGGCTGGGCCAAGGACCGAGAACGTTGAGTGGCCCAGTTGCATATTAAATAATAGGAGAGAAACAAAATAAATAGTAAGTACATAAATAATTAAATAGAGTGTTAGCAGTGGTAGTGCAGCCTGTAAGAGGCAAAGGTGCTAGGTTAGTCAGATAGGGAGTATCTGATAAGTGCAGAAGAAGAGTGGGTGGGGAACTGTATGGGTACAGACACAGGCCCCAGTGCAAGGGGTGGCCTGGAGACAGTGCAGGTGGATGGCAGGGTGAGCAGGTACCTGGGCCCGAAGGGCAGAAGGTGGCCAGGTGCAGAGTGCCGAGGGAAAAAGGCAGATGAGCAGGGGAGAAGCGGGGCGAAGGCAGAAGGGAAGAGGAAGGTCTTGAGGAGCTTCCGGAACCGTAGATGGTTCTCCTCAAGTTTCAAGGTGACAGGGAGGCAGTTCCAAAGGGAGGCCCAGCCGAAGACAGAGATCTACCTCCAGCCCGTTTCTTTGAAAAACGACTGACCCTGAGGGAGTTAGAGGTAGAAGAGCGAAGGGCTCGAGAGGGGAGGTTTTTACAGAGGGGTAGTTGAAGGTATAGGTATACTAGGTACATCCTAGTAAATTTAACTTAAAGCTTTATGGTGAAACTTACTTGTTATACTTAATTGCACATGACGTTCTACATATGTACTGGGGCCTCGATTGCTCTGATCCGATGTTGTAAAATCTGTATGGGAAAATCAACTATCATCAAAACTGTAACTGCACTGTCGATTTCTACTTCTTGTATTCTGTATGTGAGGATATAGGGATATGATGTATTCTGATGTGTTTAATTATTTCCTGCATACTTGGTAACTATTTTAGTACTGTAGTGTGTTTATTATGTATAAAATGTGTTTGTAAAAAGTCACTTGCTAATTACAATAAATAATAAGAATTTGCATATGTTCAGCTTTACGTTCCCCAGCCCTCACACCGACCTGGCACAGAGCTCCTTATGTTCTCCTCTCTGGTGCCACCTGCAATACTCAGTCTTTCTTTGCTGGGTATCCTTAGTCCCTGTCCTAGGCACACATGCCCTGCTCTTCTAGCGCCAGGAACTAACTGAAGCAGCAAGAGTGGCACGAGGAGGTCGACTTCCGTGTGCATCCTCTACCCCTTCAGCAGCCGTAGAGAAGCTGCTGATCGACCAGGTCAGAGAACGACAAGGTCCGGCAAGTCCCAAAAAGAAACACAGCTCTTAAGAAGCCGCATTTTCTTTCACGACTGCCCCTGCACTCCCTGAACCAGAGGTCGCAAGGTCAGCTCCAAAAAGTGGTCACAGCCCCCAAATGGCATTCCCTAACACAGATGCTTTAAAAATCAGATATCCATTATGAGAATCAATGATGTACTCATTTTTCAGAATCACAGAATGAGATATGCGGGTTGTATGCAATTGCGTTTGAAGAAGTGACGCGAAAAGTAAAAATACAGGAAAGGGAAATTCGCAGTATGGAGATAGAGTTGCAAGGAGAGCAGACGTAGACACGTTCATTCTTGTGAGAACTGCATTCTTGAGATGTAGCTGAATATTGATAATGGGTTGTTTTATTTCTTCGTGTTGATGTCATACAATGGACTATTCGTGTAAATTACGCGCTTACTCTCCTTACTCTGAACCAGTATTTCTTAGTTCGGCTATTCCTGTCGAAACGCAAGCCTGAAGTTCTCTAAAATACTGATACACTTTATTCAAATACCCAGTGGCTGTTTATGCGTTTAAGGTGCGCAACAAACAGATGTACCACTTTAACAGCAGCTTTCATCAAGGGACACTAATTAGATTGCTACATACTGACTGGATCAAAGTTTATTCAAACGTCACACTCTATTGCTGGGGTTCCTAATCACTGGAATTAACCTTTATGTCAGAACTGGAGGCATGGTTGACAAAGCGCACTGGTCTATTTGCAGCCACTAAGATTTTGCTGACGTTGCTCATCAGCAACCATTCCCCAAGCGAAATGTGTTTGACCAACATTGTATAAACCAGATTATAATCCGAATTGAATGTACCCTCTAATAACAGTTTCCCTGGAGATATGAATTTATACAAGGACGCCTCCCGAGGACTTCTTGGACATCTACTAGCGCTGGTTATACTTTTCTTCATGGGGGAGGGAGTGGGTTTATTAAGACAAGTTGACTGTATATTGTATCTGCAGAGTGGTGTAAAATGCAAAAATTGCTAATTTAAAAAAAATATATGTATACAAGGAAGACAGCCCCTCCACGTGGTCATTTTCAGGCGTTACACATTTCCAAAATGACAATGATGTGGTCCCAGACCATGTGAAACTTGCACAAGAGTACAAATAAAACTTAGATGTGAACAGTCGCACTTACACCTCTAAACGCCACATTGTATAAACAGCAGCTCCTGCACACATGGCATATTACGACATGTCCCCTGTCGAGTCCATAACTTAATATTAAAGAAGCACCACAAGGACCTATCTCTTATCCCGAATTTGTACACGCAAAACCAGGGTCACAACGTCAAATGAGTGTTCCCACATTTGCGTGGGAGCTTGCACCATTCAAATGAAGGCTTGTAGCAGGCCATGCTCTTGCTTTGTATTACCAAAGCATGCACGTGGGCAATCAATGCCTGTACACCATCAGAGAGGGACCACAAAGGAGAACTTTGAAAGGGGGCCAGTACAAGAACGGCTTGGGCCCTTGCTAATATGGTCCTAAATAGATACTAGACATGTTCATCACCATGACAACACACCTTCAGTATGAAGAACCATTCTGAGCTTATAGGTCTGATTATCTCCAAATTACTTTCTTGATACAAAAAGTACCAGGATTAAAGGACAACCTAAAAGCAAGGACATTTGGGCTAAATGCCTCACACATCAGGAATTGTGAAGGCCTAGTACCCTAGGCCCTGATTATGGCAAGTAATACATGAACAAACACTGTTTGCAAATACGAAAACAGCACCTGCGCATGCATAGTTGCATTCCTGCCAGCGCAAATACATTTGCAACGTATTTGCACTGGTACTAATGGGATCTGTGCATGAGAAAATTCCCAGCACACTCCTATCATACCTGGCAGACACTGACATTTGGTTAGCACTGTTTACTTTGAAAAAGATGAGAAACCACCAGGGGGCGCAGGCAAGAAAGCCTCTTCTTGGTTTGCTGGTCAGTTTGGACTTCCCCTCCCAGCTCTATTATTAGGGGATCAGAGTGGCCTCCTCCGACCACCATAGTGGAAGAGGCACAATTCTTCCTGAGACACCCATCATCGCGGTGCTGGGGAAGCGCGACTGAGGCCGAAAAGCATGCGGGAGCCGGGGAGTGCTGTGAGATGATGCGTGAGGCCCGTGAGGTGAATGAAGAAGACAGAGCGCTCCCGTGAGTGATCCCAGGCCAATGCTGAAGGAGTTTGTGAATGTCGCCCGAGACTCAACACCAAAGCTTGTTTAGGATGATATATTGAACTCACATACCTGGGCCCCTACGGCAGTAACGTGTTCATGATCTACATGCATAGCACTGAGAAGGCTTTTATCGAGATGACACGCGGTTTGCACGCCCTCAGATTGACTTTTGTGTGTATTACACAAACGAGCTGGATGAACTGGGCACATGAGCCGCAGGTCATGTTCTGATGTTTACATCACTGGCACCTTATTTGGAGTGACGATGGGTCCATGGATATGGAGCCAGTAAACTATTTATATGGAGTGAACGTGGTGGAACAAATGCAGTAACTAATGCACTGAAGAACTGTCTCCACATGTGAGTCCGGGTGAGTTGGAAAAGTGCCCTCCAGCAAATTTAAGAGACAATCCATTCGGGAAGTGGAAATACCACAGCAAGTCTATACCAGCCTTACAGAAATTGGTAAGCAGGGAGATACTAAGAAGGACATATTGGCAGTGCTGGAAGAAATTAGAGGGATGTGTGCGGCTATGTGGAGGTTGTGGAGGAGCGATTGCAAGGACTAGAGTCAAACTATTCTCTGTTGATATTCCTGTGTCTCAGTTGAATGTTAGGATATGCGAATTGATAAGACAAGCAGTGACATTAGATGGGACTCATAGAGGTGGTAGACGGGGAGGGGACCCCGATCTGTAGTGGTGAGATTGCACTATTATCTTGAAAAATCTAGGATCCTCATGAAGGCAAGATCTCACGGTCAAGTGGATTTTACTGTCTTTAAGATAGCTATGTATCAAGACCTTTCCACACACATATTTGCAAGGCGCAAGCAGTGCTCGACCCTCACCCAATGGCTGTGCGGAAAGGGAGTGAAGTACAGATGGGGGTACCCGTTTTCAATTGGCATTTCAATTTGTGGGCGTGAAGTACCCCTTGATCAAGACGAATCATATACAGAGAGTTACAGAGGAACTAACAGTTGGTGATAATGCTATGGTGAGTTTAGACCTTCGACAGGATGCAAATCCTGATGACACGGAAAAGAACCAAGATGAAGGGGAGAAGGATATTCATAAAGTTGAATACTCCATCTCCCAGAAAATTACTATGGAACAGGAACGGTTTGACTCCCATGGGGAGTTTACGACTAATTGATATTCAGGCCGATTCATGGAATTAATGTGCGCTGAAATTTTCAGCGAAAGCGTGCGAAAGCATGCGAATTGCAGTGCCAGTGCAAAAATCGCAGCGAAACCCGCGCACAGCGATTCATGGAAGTCCGTGCGCGTGTAAATCCCAGGATGTGCGCCAAAATTCTGCATAGCGCACGCTGGCGCACACTTCTCCAAACAGCGTGCGCCACGCGCACAGTGAAATCACACATAGCGCAGTGCACACAACAAAAGTAGGAGGAACAGAGGGCGTGACAAGCGGAATGAGGAACAATGCGTGAAAATGTGGGCGTCACGGGAGAAGTACAGGAGGCAAATGCGCGTAACGCCCACACGCACGTTCAAAACACGTATTCATGGATTCGAACGGGGCTAACGCGTGCGCCAAAAAAGACGTGCTAATCCGGAAACACGTACGCCAGCAGGAAGCAGGCGTACGTGGACCCGCGCAGCATAAAAGTGCGCGCAAACAACAAACAAGCTCAGACGCCAGGATGAATATACCATTCCTAGCAGCAGTGGTCGTGGGATACCGCAGGAGCAGGAGGAGGATATTCAGGCCCAGAATTTTCACACTCAGAACCAGCCTTTTTGGGATGCCTGATGACCAGGTGTATGGGAGGTACAGGTTTCCACCTCACATAATACTCGACCTGGTGAGTGAGTGGGAGGATGACCTCACATCACCCACCCTGTGCTCCCAAGCACTCAGCCCCCTGGAGAAGGTCCTCAATGTACTGCACTTCTTTGCCATTGGATCCTTTCAGCGGACAAGTGCTATAGTGGGGGGATGTCACAGGCCACGCAGTCACGCTGCTTACACCAGGTCTTGGCCATTATCACTGCACGCCCATCAGTCCGCAGGCACATATACCTGCCCAGAACACCTGCAGAAAGGCAGACTGTCGTCCAGGATTTCTATGGGGTGGCACAATTCCCCAAAGTCCTAGGTGCCATTGATTGCACCCATGTGGCTCTACGTCCCCCCAGGGCATCAGAGCACATCTATAGAAACCGCAAGCACTGGCATTCCATCAACTTCCAGGTAGTATGTGATGCAAAGGGAATCATCACCTCAATATATGCCAACTATCCAGGGTCCACCCACAACAGTTTTATTTACAGAATGTCAACCCTAAACCGGGACCTAGAAGCTGGGCGGAATGGTGATACATGGCTGCTCGGTGAGTATAAATGCCACAGCACATGCATGCATGTCAGATACTGAGTAATGTCACAACCCCACTAATGATACCCATCACCACCTCCCCAGGAGACAGTGCCTACCCTCTGAGCACCCACATGATGACGCCAATTCGGAACCCCACCACGCCACCCGAGGTAAGATACAACACAGCCCACATTGCAACCCGGGGCATAGTGGAGCGCACATTCGGAGTGCTCAAGTCACGCTTTTGCTCCCTTGACCGTTTTGGCGGGCAGCTGTTATACGCTCCCCCAGTAGTGTGCAGGATCATAGTGGCAGCATGTGTACTGCACAACGTTGCAACACGCCGGGGCCTGCCCGTGGACATGGTGGTGCCCCCACATCCCCAACCACATGCACGGCCGCTGCGCATGGGAGGGGAAAGGGCACGGGCTGAGGCAGCCAGTACGCAGCTGGTGGCTAATTACTTCACCTAAAATCACACCCCTGTGGAGTGCATACAGCCCTGGCACATACCATCTTACAATCAGTGATGATGACATAAGGGACAGTCAACTGTCACAACCATACCAGCCTGAGATTGGTCACCTGGAAGTGCTACATTGTGTGCATCCCTACCTACACAAACACCACCAATGCTGTGTCATCAAAAGACACACTTCTATGCTGCTAAATTCATTACCCCCTTGCAAAATACAACATGACAACAGTGCCATGTCACCCAACCCCTCCCCAGCACCGCCACCCAACACACCATGGCATGGCATGTCATGCTATGTGAGAGCAAACAAAGCAATCCCCAAAACACGACACAAGTGTCACAAAGTACAGTGTCCCTAATGGAAACTGGCCACACACAATATGCTCCCAGTAATGTAGAACTAACAACACACATGACCAAATACTTACCAACAATACCATGCAGCTACACAACCTCAAACATAGCATAAACATGACAGTACTAAGTTAAAGAAGTGGTAGTCTTACAACCTGATTATGGCAGCACATCGACCACTTCCAACTGTACAGTGCTGCTGCCACGCAAATGTGTGAGTGCACTGCTTACAACATGAACTCCATCTCCAAAGAAGACGGCCTTGTGAAGACATGAGGAATTAACCTGCAAATTAGGAGGAAGACATGGATGCACAAGCACATATCAATACACCATGCAGTGTACAATACAACAACAATATCCACTAGGAATGTATACACAGTATTGACTACAGACTGCCCACACAGCAAATGAAAAATGCTACATGATGTGACAAAATAGGAATGTGTCACACACTGCAACACATCCAGTGTACAAAAATACAGTGATTGCAGGCCGATGTACACAATAATGGTTGTGCACTTCAACATGACAGGAAACAACTATCATGTTCCACATTCAAACAGGCCCCAAAAATGTATGTGATCAGGCCAATACTCAATCAGCCTGAATGGTCAAATCATTCACCTAACAAGGTAACACATGTGGGCCAATGTGGGGTTCATCAATGACAGAAGCATGTCACAAATGTGACAATAGGGCTGAGGAATGCGTAGCAAAAGTGGGAGAATTGAAACAATCAGCCCGAATGAACACTGAAAAATACAAACAATGTTGTTGCAAGATGCCACTTCAAGGGCAACTGCAGTAATGTTGCACTAAATTACTACTGTGGGCAGAAGGGATACTGTCACACCCAAATCCAAGGCCGCTGAATGCTTTGGATGAAGCACATGGGTGACCCATACCACTCAGGCACACACACCCTCACCTGGCAATCAATCAGAACCCGTCACCCAAACAACATACACATGCATTACACACACATGCACGGGCACTCACCGAACAATGCTTCATAATCAGGTAGTTCTCCCACACCTTGGATCTGTTCCTCTGTGACAAAGGCCCCAGCAACAGACTCATGTTCAGTGAATTTGTTGTCCTCTTGTGGAGACCCACCGCCAGTCACCAGAGTAGCGGCATGGTTTGAGGCCAGCTTGTTCTTTGCTCTGCGTTTCAGGTCATTCCAGCGCTTGTAGCAATCATCAGTTGTGCGCCTCACAAATCCAAGGGCACTTATGCAGTCTGCAATGGTCTGCCAGTGTGCCCTACGTTGACCAGGTGTGGTCTTGCACCGTGCAGTCACCACCATTTCGCGGCTATGTGCTGACACATAGGCCACAAGTGCATCAAGTTCCAGATCATTAAAGCTAGGGTTCCTTGAGGTACCGGAGTGTGTAGCCGTGTCTGGGGTCTCAGCCTGTCGTGCCAGAGCGCCCTTCTTCCTCTTCTTTAAAGGTGGAGCACAGCCAGAGTGGCTTACGCCGCTCTGGTCAGTAGGGGCAGAATCATCGGTGGACTGGGAAGTAGGAGTGTGGGAATGCACAATGACGATAGGTCTTGATGCAGGCATTGGTTGCAGGGTAATGTTGGCAGGGGGAACGTCAGTTTGATGGACCTGGACTGACACTGTCCTGGCTGGGAGAGTCAGAGCTGGGGTGGATGGAGCTGCAGCTGCCCCTGCAGCCTCCCCACCCTGCATACCTGGGGCAGCAGATGACATAGCTGCCCCAGATGCACGTGGCTTGGTGACAACAACTTGCACCGCCACACGTGGCCTAGACTTGCTGACCTGGAAGTCAGCCAGGGAGTCATCCTGTGCCAGGTCAGGTGCAACAATGGGCTGGTCCAACAGGGGCTGAGCTGGGATGGTGTCAGCCACGTTTCCCTCAACCATGGGGGGGGCATGGGTGTCCCTGATTGTTCCTCCACACATGGGGGTATAGGGGCACCCTGCAAATCCCGGCCACGTCCCCTACCGCGCCCACCACGCCCACCTTTTGAAGGTCAGCCACCTTTGCCTCCCTTACCGCTTGGTCGCCTCCCAACCATGGCACTGATGTTGTTGTGCGTATGGGAGTTGCAGTAAACTATTGTCCTGGGCAATTGGGGTTCAAAAGGGTAGGATACTAGATGGAATTTGTACCCTAGTGCTCTAACAAGTCTGTCTGTGACCCCTAGGGGAAGATGACGGGACACGCAATGCACAGGCAGCCCAAAATCAAAAATTAACATGCACGCAACCCCTCGTAGACCACATGTGTGAAAAAATGAACCCGCACTACGCTGTGGCACCCAGAAACACAAAACTAAGCGTACGCGTAATACACACAGCCTACAATGACCTCTGAAGGGGAACGCGACACACGGGGCAAGCACAGTTGCTAAGTACGTGCGGAACTCACCGTCTGCCTGGAAAAAGAACGTTAAAAATACGCGCAATGGCAACACCCCCGCCAAAAGAAGAATTGTACGCTGTCTGATGAGACAGGACAAAAGGAGAAGTGAACTCTGTTTGAGGAAACAGGCCCAACAAAAATTCAGAAAAGAGCTGTCAGAGGTAACAGGGAGTACGAACTAGAAACGCTGTGAAGTAATCACGTGTGAACCGACAAGAAGTACAGATTTCACCCACTCGCTCTCCACGAAAAGCACGTACAAGGAAATGGCGTCCTACATGTAGCTTTTAAACCGGCCCACAAGTACACGTCAGATACGCGTGTACGCGGGCGCTTTCCTCCAATTACACGCGATGACACTCGGACGTGCAGTTTTTCCACGTGTGCTCTGTCATCACATGCTATGAGGGAAACGCCTGCGTGCGTAATGTAACTTACGCGCTTATGCGCTAAGGGCCTTTGGTCCAATGAAATTGCGTGCGTGTGCTGACGGGCTTATGCCCTTACGCGCCAAGGCCCTTTCCTCGAATTACACGCTGACGTGCAATTTTTTCACGTGCCAAATCACTCCATATCAAGCTGCCCACGCGAAAACACACGGAAGACCACGCTCCTGCCCAGAAGGCCAAATTACTGCCCCCCAGAGCCCCAAGCACGCTCCCACCTGCCATCTGCTGCTGCCTGATTGCCTGCTGCCCACGTGCCCTGCCATTTGCTGCCTGCACGTCAGCCAGGGGTGTAGTTGCTGTGACCACCTCTGCTGGAACCGAAGACTCCCGACTGGGATTCCATTGCTCCACAGCCCAGCCCCAGGACCCAGTTGCCCATCCACTCTTGCCTCTGGGGTTGCCATGTCCAGCACAACACCATCTGGAAGCACTGGCAACCCCCAGCCAGAGAGGCAGAGGGCCACCAGCTTCACTGCCACCGAAGTTGGTGTCCTGGTGGAGCAAGTCCTGGGGCAGTATCAGGCCCTCTTTGGAAGTTTGCACGCCGACAATGAAGGACGGACCAGGATCTGGATGGACATCGTGTCTGCCATCAATGCGGAGGGGGTGGCAGTCCGCAACTTACATCATGTCAAGAAGCGCTGGGAGGACTTCAGGTCCAGGAACCTCAACAAGGCCCGGCACCTCGCTAAGGCAGCGGATGCCACGGGGTGCCGGGGCCGGCTGTTGAACCATCAAATGAGGGTCCTGGAACGCATATGTCCAGCGCTCTACGTCCAGATCCTTGAGAGGCAGACCCGTCTGGAGTCAAGTGGTAAGTGTACATGTATGTTGATAGTATGCTGTGCGTGTCGTGGTGTGCCAGTAGTGTGCAGGTTGCACATGTGTTTATGTAGGGCCATGTAGGGATGTGTATGAACATGGGCATGAGGCTGCCACATGTGAGTCCTTTCAGTTGTGAGACACATTGATGGTGTATGTGTTGGTAAGCATGCTGGGCAAATGCAGGTGTGGGAGCACACATGTTTGAATTTCTGTGTATGTACATGTGGCATGGATGGTGGTTCATAATGCATGTATCTGCACTGTGTACATGTGCATGTATGTGTATCTGACAAGTGTGCAACTGTGATGCAACATGGATGCACGTGACACTGATATGTAGAAGGATGAATGGCAGATGCGACATGTATGGCGATCTCATCACTGCAACAGTTGGAGGAGATGTAGACATGCATGTAAGTGTGGTTGCGCGTGTGCATGTCTAGTGCACTCCTTGTGTTTCATCTGATGTCAGGCTCACCTTTGGCTGTTCATGCTGTTGTATGTGTATGGATGGTGCTGCCTGGTGCAATATTGCTGTTGAAATGTTCATGTGTGTGAGTTAAAATGACTTGTGTCTCATGGAGTGTGATGCCGTGTCTGAAGTTAAACATTGGCACTCATGTGCAACTGTCATGTGTGTATAAGTCCATTGTACAGTGCCCTGATGCCTGTGTTTTATCTCTCCCTGTCTGCAGAGTCACCTGAAGAAGAGGGCGGAGAGGGTGCTGTGGAGCACAGCGGCAGGGATCGTCCCGCCAGCTGGAGACGCAAGGCCCGGCTCCCCTCCCAGATTGTCATCTCGTCGGGGAGTGAGGAGTCTGGTGCCGTGTCCCAGGCCGCAGCTGCCGAGGGTAGGTCCAAGAGGCGGAGGTTGGAGGTGGACTCCTCTGCAGCAGAAGGGGCAGCTGAGACCCCACAGGGTCCGACGGAGGAAGATGGCATGGAGTCATCCAGGTTGGTGAGGGGTTTGGTGGAGGAGGAGGCCGTGGAAGGGGCACACACGGGGTCTGGCAGTGGGGATTCCACTGGTGCTAGTGGTGCAGTGCAGGACCAGGGACAGGAGGCAGCACAGGCCGCCGCGGAGGAGCCTGTGTGCAATCCTGTCCCTGATCCTGTCACTGCATCATCTGGCACCAGCAGGGATGCCTACGTCCAGACCCGTTTTCAGGGAGGGGATGAGCGCACAACAACTGGCCTTCCTCTCCCTGCGGACATGGCTACTCGGGACCGTGTTGAGCCTGTCCTGTCCGGGATAGTGTTGCGTCAACGGGGCAAGCGAGGTGACATGCAGTTTTTTCGTGAAGAGACTGCACCTCATCTCGGGTGCCTCTTTGATCGCGTTGACCTGCTGGGATGGGTCACCAGTGCTGGATTCCTCCGTGTGCTGGACCTCCTTGCGACTCCCTCCTCACCTGAACCCCCTACGCACCAGTCATCCTCCATGCCATCTTCCCACCCATGTATCACCTGGGTACCCTGTGGAGCTGCCTCTGACCGTGCGGCCAGGCTGGTGGAGGACACATCCCTGCCACAGTCAAGACCCGGACGTCCAGCAGGGGTGGCCACATCAACAACTGCACCCCAGCCGGAGGAGGATGTGCAGGCAGCAAGAGCCAGGGCACAGGCAGAGGCACAGCAGCAGCAGCAACAAGGTGGGAGCCATCATGGCTCGGGCCTTCGAGATCGGAGGGGCAGGCATCGGCCAGAGGGCAGGAGGACCAAGGACTGGAAGTGTCTTCCGTGTGGCAGCGGTTAGGCCATGCTATAGATGTGGAGCAGCAGCGGGCAGAAGAGGCACGACTCACGATGGTCAGGGCAGAGAACTCCATGCGGAGGGCCCTGAGGCCCTCGGGGCTATGGAAGAGGACCGCTGCTGGCAGGTGCCCCTCAGTGCTTGGAGTGCAGGGGGACATGAGTGGGACATGCACCCCCATCCCCACCCCCACCGCCCAGCAGTGCAGGACACCTGTCAGCAGGCCCCACTCATGTCCCACTCATGTCCCCCTGCACCCCCACCCCCCAGCAGTGCAGGGCACCTGCCAGGAGGGCCCCACTCATGTCCCACTCATGTCCCCCTGCCCCAAGGTCATGACGATCCTCAATCATGGCCCTTATGGCCAGCCTCCCCAGCCCAAAGACCCAACCAAGTATTGCATCCACCCACATAGAAAAGGAAATTACATGATACAAACCCAATGGCAAGTATGTATTTGAACACATGTCCGTCACACACACACAATGGGTGCAAGTGAATGTGAAAACCCATATCAAGACATGCATGAAACCAATGAGATAATACCACCCATCGAAGTATGAAGAAAAAAATGTATTAAACACAACATGAATGTAATCTAAATCCTACACACAACATGGGTCTATTTGTCCTGGCCCCGAGGTCTCGCAGGGAGGCACTCATGGCCTGTTCCAACTCCCTGCAAGTTGCCTCAAGGCACTCTGCCCGCATCAAAGCCCGACGCAAGGAGATCTCCGCCCTGACCATGGTGAGCCGCGCCTCTTCCACCCGCCGCCACTCCACAACTATCTGCTGGCCCAACCGGTGCCACATGGAAGATACTCCCATTCCTGGGTCCTCCTGCCCTCTGGCCGATGCCTGCTCCTGCTGCTGCTGTCCATGTGCCGTGTCTGATGGTGCCTGCACATCCTCCATCAGCTGGTCTCCAGTTGTGGTGTCCACCCCTGCTGGGCCGCCGACTCCCGACTGTGGCAGGGATGTGAGCTCCACCAAGCTGGCTGTGTTGGTCGCCCAGGTCCACAGGGGGCCCTGGTGGAATCTGGGCCGGAAGACGGTGTGGAGAACGACTGGTGCATTGTCTCCACAGAGGAGGAGAGGTCCGCCAGAGTGCGCGACACATGTAGGAACCCACCAACCAGGACGGAGCCCATACATTTGTGGGACCCCTCGTCCACAGGTAGTGGAGAGGCAGATGACATGGCACTCTCCCGTACCGGCGGACGGGCCTGGGATGGGGCCTCCCTGCTGGTGCATGGTGGTGCAGTCACAGGGTCAGGGACAGCGACATGCACAGGCCCCTCCGCGGTGACCTGTGCTGCCTCCTGACCCTGGCCCTTGGACTGCACCACTTGCACCAGTGGTACTACCTCCACCAGCCCCGTGTGCGGCTCAGTAGCGGGCTCCTCCGCCTCTGTGGAGACCACCAACCTGGATGTCTCCACACCATCTTCTGCCATTGGAAGCCCATGTGGGGGCTCACCCGGCCCTTCCACCACAGCCTAGTGGCAGACGCGGCACCAGCCCCCTCGCTCCCGGATGATGGTAATTCCTGGGAGGGTGGCTGGGCCTTGCATTGCCACCCAGTGGAGGCATCCCCGCCGCTTGGCTCCACAGCGCCGTCTCCGCCCTCTTCTTCACTTGACGCTGCGTAGAGGGAGACATAGAACACAAGCATCAGGGTACAGTACAAAAAACCCTAGACAGGAAGCAATAATACATGAGTGGCACTGTCAAATGTCACTTCCATCCTGTCATTCCACAACACATGGGTGAATGCACACAACACACATGCAGAAACAGTCCTGTCACCTGCAATCAACATCAACATCCATGTAGAAGGGCCCCTTTAAACCAAGATGTTGCATTCAAAGTCACATGCATCCATGGTGTTTCAAAGTCACACACACACTTCTCAGGCACATACACACACAATTGCATCATACATGTACATGACATCAGCACCCATCCCTCACCCCCCTTCATATCCAGGAACAGAGACAGTCATGCTTTCATGTGTGCATTCCGCATAGAGCTCCCCATGTTGCATTAAAACACATGCACCAACCATGTGGTTCACACATAACTGGTCTCACACGCATGACCATGATGTCCCTGCACACACACATCCATTCATGGCCTATGTAACACATACATGCAAGCATCAGACTACCAGCACACTGCAACATGCCCTGTCTCACACAGCAATGCTTGGCCACTTACCGCTCAACTCCAGACGGGTCTGCCTCCGAAGGATCTGGGCGTGGAGTGCTGGGCCTACGCGTTCCAGGACCCTCATCTGGATGTTACTCATGCGTGCCCGGCCCCCCTCTGTGAGGCGCCTGGCCTTGTGGAGGGTCCTGGACCTGAAGTCCTCCCAGCGCTTCTTGACGTGCTTGATGTCGCGGGTTGCCACCCCCTCCACGTTGATGGCAACCACTACGTCATCCCAGATCCTCTCCCATCCTTCCTTGTTGGCGCGTGATGTTCCGAAGAGGGCATCATAATGCCCCAGGACATGCTCCACCAGGACACCAACTTCGGTGGCAGTGAAGCTGGTGGTCCTCTGCCTCTCTGGCTGGGGGTTGCCAGTGGTGCCAGATGGAGATTTTCCCGACATGGCAACCCCAGAGGCAGGAGTGGGTGGGCAACTGGGTCCTGGGGCTGGGCTGTGGAGCGATGGTATCCCAGTCGGGAGTCTTCTGTTCCAGCAGGGGTGGACACAGCAACTGGACCCCTGCAGATGGCTGATGTGCATGCACCAAATAGCAGGGCATGTGGGCAGCAGACAGTCAGGCAGCAGCAGATGGCAGGTGGGAGCGTGCTCGAGGCTCTGGGGGGCAGGAAAATGGCCTTCGGGGCAGGAGCGTGGTCTTCCATGTGTGTATGCGTGGCCAGCTTGATACGGAGTGATTTGGCATGTGAAAAAATTGCACGTCAGCATGTCATTCGAGGAAAGGCCCTTAGCGCGTAAGCGGTTCAGCACATGTACGCGATTTCATTGGACCAAAGGCCCTTAGCGCGTAAGTGCGTCTGTGACGTATCGCGCATGGGCGTTGACTTTTCGCGTGTAAAAGTTCACGCGAACCCCATGAATACACGTACCCCACTCGCACAGGGCCCTTTCGCGTGTAAAACTTCACACGAACCCCAGGAATACACGTACCCCACTCGCACAGGCCCTTTCGCATGTGAAACTTCCCGCGCACCCCCGTAATACACGTACCCTGCTGAAATCGCATGTGAGACTTCATGCGAACCCCAGTTATACATGTACCCCACTCACACAGGCCATTTCGCGTGTGAAACTTCCCACGAACCCCGTAATGCACGTACCCTGCTCCAATCGTGTGTGACACTTCCTGCAAACCCCAGTAATACACGTACCCCAATCGCACAGGGCCTATCGCGTGTGAAACTTCCCGCGAACCCCAGTTATACACATACCCCACTCGCACAGGCCCTTTCGTGTGTGAAACTTCCCGCGCACCCCCGCAATACACATACCCGGATCCAATCGCATGTGAGACTTCCTGCGAACCCCCGTAATACACGTACCCTGCTCCATTCGCGTGTGAAACTTCCCGCGAACCCCAGTTATACACGTACCCCACTCGAACAGGCCCTTTCGCATGTGAAACTTCCCGCAAACCCCGTAATACACGTACCCTGCTCCAATCGCGTGTGTAACTTCCCGCGAACCCCAGTAATACACGTACCCCGCTCGCACAGGACCTATCGCGTGTGAAACTTCCCCCGGACCCCAGTTATACACATACCCCACTCGCAAAGGCCCTTTCGTGTGTGAAACTTCCCGCGCACCCCCGAAATACACGTACCCGGATCAAATCGCGTGTGAAACTTCCCGCAAACCCCCGTAATACACATACCCTGCTCCAATCGCGTGTGAGACTTCCCGCGAACCCCCATAATACACATACCCTGCACCAATCACGTGTGAAACTTCTCGCGAACCCCACTTATACACGTACCCCACTCGCGCAGGCCCTTTCGTGTGTGAAATTTCCCGCGAACCCCGTAATACACGTACCCTGCTCCAATCGCGTGTGAAACTTCACGCGAACCCCAGTTATACACATACCCCACACGCACAGGCCCTTTCGCGTGTGAAACTTCACGCGAACCCCAGTAATACACGTTCCCCACTTGGCGTTTGCTGTTTGGCAGCCCTGTAAACTGGTCCAGGGTTAGCATAGCCCTTTGCGCTGGATTGGGGATTTTGATGGCTTTTCCTTGCGCGAGGACGTTCTTGGGGGCGTAACTGGCACTGCTGCAGGGTCTCTGCGCCACTCAGCGCCACGGCTGATTTTGGAGGCTAAAATTCATGAATATGCTGTGCGTGGAAATCGATTTTAGCGCATGCGCCACTTGTGCGCGAAATTCTATGAATTACCCCCATTATCTGTTGAATATTTGGTGAGGGATTCAGAAGGTGGGTGAGGGATTCATAAAAATGTTCATCGTTTAATCAAGATTCGAGGTCAGAAGAAGGAGACAGCCCAGAATTTTCCATGTCAAGAGGTGTTCATTATAAATAATAGGAACATGCCTGACTTTCACTACTCTCAGAGTTTCCCTATTTAAATCAACTAAACTAAGATGCTCGTTGTCAGTTCTGAAGTCCAAAGTAAATGTCTGTCCTCCATCCAAGACTAATGTTCTCTGACCCTACCACATATTCTAAATAACTAAAGACCAGGAGGATGACTCCCTTCTCTTCGGATTGTTTCGCAGAAAACACTACTCAGCACAGAATCTTCGCATAGATCTTAGCTATGTCTTACACCGGTTTGTTCAGTTCATTCAGTTCTCTTAGGGGATTTCTCCACATCCCTTTGTTTATTTCTCTCTGTCTTCTCAAGTTCCTCTCTCTAGGCGCTCTTGAACCTGAATATTCTTTTACTCTGTTCCTCTCAATTGTAGTTGACAGTTTCTCTTTTTCTGACAGAGGTGTCACCTTCTCTTTCATCACTTATTACAATCTACTGCATTCTTGTCTCCTCACTGGGATCTGTGTGATGTACCCAGTCACCAGTTTCTCTCCTTTTATGATTTTATTATTCACTGGAATAAGTAGGCTGAGTCCCTGAATGATTCTCACTCTTCTTAGGACTTAACCATTCACTGGGATGAGTAGGCTATCTCCAATCATTGCATTTGTTTTTCTTACTATGACGAATATGATTGCACCACTCATTATCTGTGCCTTGTTCCCCAAGTCTCCCACTATCCAAGATACCTGCAATACAATGGGGCTACACCGGGTCGGCACTCGTCTTTAGAGTGTCTCCGTGGTTTGTGGTGACGGCTGTCATGCTCGCTCCCTCTTTTTCTTCTGACATGCTTCGGTGTCATCCTTTCAGTGTGCTTTTGTCATTGGAAAAGGTTTCAATTCCTTATCCTTCCACTACTCTCTTGCGGTTCCCTCTTGGGACCTCCGTCAGGTAGGTAGGCTCTCACGGTTACTTGTTGTAGCTCTGGCACTTCCCAGCCACAGCTTCTCTTCAGCCTTCTTTGAGCATCTCCCCTGGGACGTAATCTGACTGGCAGACTCCACCAGGTCTGCCACATGCATAGTGCAACTCAGGCACTTCCTCTTTCTAGCTGCTCCCCTCCGTGAAAAGCAGCATTCTTGCTGGGTTACCAGCTTCCCTTCTCCAGCTGGTTCAAAACTCCTGAGTCTCTACCCCTCGTTATTTTGCTCCTCCCATTTTTATGATGCTGATGATGCTGCTCTGGGGCTTCCCCAGTTTCTCATGGAAGTCCCTTCTCAGTGTCCGAGTAACACTCATAATAATTCCTTTGGGTTTCTTCATCCTAGTTCCTAGCAGGTACGCATTCTTTATCACTCCTGGCTTTTTACTTGTCTCGGTATTAGGCAAGTATTTATCTTCTGCAAAGATATCACAATTGCAGTTGTAGGAGGATTCTAGATTTCTGTCAACATATTCTTATCAGACTTCTGATTAAAATAAAAGGGAGTTCCTCATCAGAATGGGAGTCCTTGTCCACAAGGGGAAGTGACTGAAACCTGCAATTCATCACATCCCCTTTCGCTTATGAGTTTGGCTTCCCCTTCTTCACAGTTCAGGAATCTGCTAAGAAAATCAATGTTTCTTTCGCCTTTCTCCTTTCGGTGTACAACAGTAAAAAAGTAGGGGTGAAGTTCGAGGAACCACCGTATTATTCGAGCATTAGGATCTTTCCTGAGGCTTAACCATATGAGTGGGGAATGCTATGTTACTAACTGAAAAACGTTCGACCTGTAAGGTAGTATTTCAGATAGGTTATCGCCCACTTAATGGCTAGTGCCTCTAACTCGATTGCAGCAAAGTTCTGTTCTCTCAGAAAAAGCTTTTGCGTGATATGATGGATGGGATGTTCTATGCCCTCGTATTCCTGAGAGAGCATAGCTCCAATCCCTACTTTAGAGGTGTATGTTTGGAGTATAAACTCATTATTGAAGTTGGGTACTGCAAGAACGGGTTGACTACAAAGGATGTTTTTCAAAGTGTTAAAGCTGTATTGATCTTGCTTATCCCATTTCAATTTTTGAGGTTCTGCATTTTTAAGTTTGTCTGTCAGACAGGCAGTGATGGAATAACTTGGCATAAACTAACAGTAATATCCTGTAAGTCCCAGGAAGGTGCAGAGCTCTCTTGTGATCTTCAGAGAGAGAGTCTAGTTGATATTGATATTTTATTTATATCAGGCTCGTACACAAGTGTTTCAGAGCGCGATAAGGTAAGGGAGGGGAAACAGGGGAGAACAAAACAATGATCTTACTAAGCCCAGTGACATTGAGAATGTGCAAGTGCATGGGAAAGGGACAGGGAAAAAGTGCATGGGAGGGGGGAGAAGAGGAACGTGCGGCTCAAAGAAGAAAAATAGAATAAATAAAAATAAATAAATAATAAAGGCAACACACTGTGGTAGTGCAGCCAGCAAGTGGCAAGTACTGGGTTTAAGGCAGCAAACAGGGTATGCCTGATCAGTGCAGAGAGAAAAAAAGTTTGCCCAGAAAAGAAGTACTGGAAATTGGGCAATAGTTAGCCAGACAAGAAGGATCAGCTGAGGGTTTCTTAAGAATAGGATGCACAAGGGAGTGCTTCAGAGGGGATGGGAAGGATTCTGAGGCAATGGAGTGGTTCCAGAAATCGGCAAGGGCCGGAGCGAGGGTATCAACGTGGTCCTTGATAGTTTTAGTGGAACAGGGAAGAACCTGTTTTGACAGTGTTTTCATAGATCGGACTTGTCTAGCGACCTCATCAGGGGAGAAAAGAGGAAAGGATGAGAAAGAAGGTATGGGGATAACGGAAGGAGGGTCAGCATGCACAGATGGGGAGGGGAGAGGAGGGGTAAGGGAGGAGAGGGTAGACAGGATGTCCTGGGTTTTTGAAATGAAGTGAGAGGCAAGGGAATTGCAAAGTGCCTAGGAGTCAACAGGAGGGGTAGAGACTGCAGCAGGGTTGACCAGCTCCTTGCAGATTTTAAAGTGTTCGTCCGAGTTGTTAGATACCGCAGAGACACATGCTTGAATGTGGGTTCCATATACAATTATAATCCAGGTTGCACCAAACCATCATTCTAGTAAGCACTTTGGTGGTGAGAGCCAAATAATCTTAATTCCACTCCTTTAATTTACATATACACATCTGTTATTGTTATTCATATTCAGAACTCTCTAAACATGTTTCACCCCTTTAGAATCTTAAGGGCTCCTGAGGAGAGTATCTAGTCAATGAAAAAATTCAAAATGCTTAGACCTTGGTGTATCTAAGTGTATACTAACATTATACAAAGTAAATGCAAGAGAGAACAAAGCAAAAAATGTTTAAACAAAGAAAAAAGATACAGGGAAAAGATCTTGCTTACATGTTTTAAACACATCAACCCATTTTGACATCCGTATTGCTGACTTCTTATTCATTTAATAAACTTTGTTTCTAATTTTTAAAGTTGAATTTGCTTTTTGGCTATTTAAAGCTAAAAGATTGCATGAATTGTTAGATTTTAGAGGGATACTCACCTTTTGCTACACACTTTAGTTCCAGTGTGTGCTATCTTCTAGTTTTATATTTCTTTCTTCAATTTTATAGTCTCAAGTCTTATTATAGTCTAGTGCTTTTCAGTTGCTGGAACTAAGTGGGAAAAGAGAAAAAACAGCCACTAAATATCTGTTGTGAATGAGCAAAACAGATGAAATACAATTACCAAAAAGAAAGGGGGATTGCTCATATTTATTATGCTAGATTTACAGGGTTTGGGATGCAGAGCGCTTACCTTAGGGTATAAATGACAGCCTACTTAGAAGTGATCTGATTGTCCTTCTCTCTGATGCATCAGATCTGTCGCAAAATGCCCAGGCATTTTCGCAGGCTTTTATGGTGCCAGTAGACGCAGCGGTGATGTCATCACGCTTGTGCGAAATGTGCACGATGATGTTAAAGCATAGGAGCGTTGCAGCCATTTTGGATGAAATGATTGAATTTATTTATTTTTCTCCACATTTTGTGTCAAATTATTTATGACTGTATCAGCATATATGGATTTAGGCCAAACAAATTCATGTTTTATTATTGAAAGATTACAGTTAATTAGCAATTATAATTAGAATTCTTGAGGTAAGACATCTTTATGGAATTTTAACCATATCTACTCCGAATTGTAACACGTTTACTCAGGTTTTAATGTATTGACTATTAGATTGGTCTAGTGAGGACATGATTAATGAACTATTATAAAAGTTTGCTGGACTACCTTTACTCACTCATTACTCATCTGCCAAAAATAAAGGCGGCAAGGGCACAATTTTCTCCATTTGCCAGTTTCTTCAAAGCAGGGACAGTTTTGAATACAGTCACAGACAGTTAAAAAACTCATTGTCACAATTTAAACCTGTATCACAAGTGTCCATGAAGCATATCCATTTTGCTTCTTTTTGCCTTAATATTAATTATTTATTTCCACCTCTTGGTAGGTCATTGATTTGTTCTAGCCCATATATTATCATCTGTTATACATTTAGATCAGGATGTTCCGTATTGCAATGGATTGCAAGACGTTATCTTGAGTCTTTATTCCTGATTGTTCGAAGATGTTCAAAAACTCTAGTTTTAAGTCATTTGATGGTGCTCCTAATGTATAGTTTCATAGGCATTGTATTCCATATACTATATATTTACTGTTGCGGTTAATTAACTGTAGTATTTGTTTCTCTTTACCATTCGGTAGGGTGATACTTTTTGTTCCATTTGCGATTTGCCGACAATATTTGCAACTGCCACATCTGTAGATACCATATAGAGGCTTCTAATTTAGTAAGCTTCGGATATCCATTGTTTTGAGAGGTTTCAGATGACTTTGGCTAATCATGTGCTTTAAAGTCGGTGCTTTCAGGTAACGTGGTGCTTCATATATATGTTTCCCAACATTTTCGTCTAATTTCAATATTCTCCAGTATTTGTTGAGGATTTTCCGTATAGTTGGTGCATCTGAATTGTAAGTGGTGATGAATTTAGTAGTTGGTATTTGCTTAGTATTTTTAGGTTTGTCTTTCAATAAACATTCTCTTGTGATGTTCTAAGCTTTAATTATTAAACCAAAGAGGAAACACAAGATAGATCTGATTCTCAACATTTCAGATGTGGAAATTGATCAACATTAAACTTCGGCACCAAACAAGGAACTTTCTTTCAGCACCTAATGTCATCTTGACTATTTTCAAACACAACTAGACCTTTACACATTTTGTAGACGTTTGAAACTTAAGACATATTTTGAAGAAACACATAAAATGACTCACAATAAACCTGCAAAAGGGTTCCCATCTGCCGTAACAGTGGAACTTACAGAACAGACCATTCATCTCCTTAATTTAGAGGGTGCTAGAGAGCCATCCAAGATGGCAGCAAGCTTGTAAACTTTCATTCTCTTTCGACCTACGAAACGCGTTACCGGAGACCCCCGAGAAGTCCTGGGAGTGGCCAGCTGGGTCCCATATACACAGCCGCCCGCCATCACTTCAACAGATGCAGTAAGAAGTGGGGGAAGGGCCGTGACCCAGCAGCAGCACCGATCGGTGGTGACGTCAGAGCCAGGCATCAGGCGTGCCCTTCCCAGTGGGCCACGCCCACTGCAGCTCCCGATAGCGGCTCCCATAGACCACGGACACTGGCTGGGGCCGCACCCTGTGGGACCCACAGTAGCGGAGAAGTGGACCACTGGAAGACCAACATGCAGAGCGACTGAAGCCGCGGCCCTCAGACCCGCGGCAGCAGGCACGAAGGAGGCAGTCACGAGCCGTTCCGACCGAACAAAACGCCATGGAGGAAGAGCGGCACGGAACGCTGCTGCACACCACCGGACTGCGAACATTGCACGGCCACAGAGGGACAGCGTGAGAGCAGGGCATCACCGCGGTCAGGAGAAGGCACAAAAACAAAGCATCAGGTAGGAGCAGCATCGACACCGTAGCCTGTCCCATCCTGATCTGGGACACTCCCTGGGCCTAACAGTCTGCTCAAGTAGAGGTCGCCCAAGAGACAAAGCGCCTGCTCCCGAAATCACGGAGCTCAACACTCCTCATATAGCCTCCCCCTGTCTAGAAGGGGTTACCACTGCTAGCAGCCATAACATGCTGGGGGCCACAGTACTTCCAAAGAGAGGGCAGCTCAAGGGCCCAGACGTGTGCTGTCTCCACACTTGCCTTCGGACTGGGACAAACAGCCAACCCGTGGCAGCCCATGCCCTCCCATAACACGCCAGCAGCAGATCCCAAGCCAGCGGAGAAAAGAAGCGACACCTCCGGCCTCCAGCTAAAACCAGTGGAACTTACACACACACTTCCTCCAGGGACTGACTGGTGGATAGCCGAAGGCCTCCACCAACATTGAACACACACACAGATGCAGGTACAACACCCGGCTTCCTCGCTGACACCGGAGGACCCACCCTGTTTCAACAACATCTCCTGGAGGCAATAGCTAGCTCACATGGATCCACCATGCACCACCATCTAAGCGCATCCAACGTAGTAGAGTGTCCACGCAAAATAGGAACAGACAACATCCACAGCCCTCGACAGCAGCATACAACTGAGAGCCCGCAACACACCATAACCTACGGAACAGAGACCAGCAGTAGACCCCACAAAAGCTCAAAATCTAGCCCAGAGAGAAGGCAGAGTACCTGCTGCTCCACGCGGCCTCCTACCAAAGCTTGACTGCATAGCATCCATCAATACACCTGCTAGGCCCGGAGAACCATTGGCCACTAAAACTTGTCTGCCCTGACGCACAAGAACTCAGCTGCCCTCGAGAGGGACTCAATCCACACCACCAGTAACACCCCCCATCCCCCCAACAAAATATACGGATAACACCCTACCTACCGCTTAGAGGACCTCTTCACCTCCTCACTATCCTCACACAACTGCGACAACACCAATATGGGCAAGACAGACAAGTCTCAACGGAAATTGACCTTTGAGGCTGGGCCATAGTGAGGAACCCCAAACAAGCAAACCAAGAATTTGCCTCGGCATCAGGCATGGAACACAATAACGAGCCGACACACTCCCCAACTTTTGACATAAGAGAAATCCTTCTTGAAGTCAAGGCAGGCATAGGCAATCTTGACTCCAAAATGTATACCCTCTCTTCCAAAGTAGACCAAATACAGCACTGCCTCGATAAACACGGTGAAAGGCTAGACACTATCGAGCAGAGGGTCTCTGACCTAGAGGTCAATACCACATCGCTGTCGACCAAGGTGATGACATTAGAGCGCCAGATGAAGGAAATCACAGCCAAAAATGAAGACTTAGAAGGGCCCAGTCACCGAAACAACATTAGGCTGGTGGAAGTGAGGGAACAACAAGCACCGTCAAAGATGGAGGATTTCATAGAACAGATGTGCAAAGATATCTTAGGAGCGTCTTCATTCTCCCTGTTGTTTGTCGTAGAAAGGGCACACAGAATACCGGCCAAACGCCCGATCCCAGGGGCAGCACCCCGTCCCATTATTGCCAAATTACTGAATTTCAGAGACCGCGACTTGATAGTCAGATTAGCCATAGATAAAGTCGACATCCAATACGATGGAGACAGAGTCCAGACCTTCCCAGATTTTTCACCAGCGGTGCAAGCATCGCGCAGAGCTTTCGGTGGGGTAAAAGGTTGCCTGCACGAGGAGAAAATACAATACTCAATGCTATTCCCGGCCAAACAGCGCATCCTCCAGGCGGAGAAAAAACTGTTCTTTTTGTCCCCCGAAGAAGCCAACTTCTTTTTAGATAACATCGGCTGCCACCCATTATGAGACATTCCAAAGCCACGAAGAAGAGAGAGAAACGGGAGGGAACCTCCTTGAAAACACGCTGGTGGAAACACCATGTATCCTGTTAAATTATTGAGAAGGATGCACAGGCACATGTTTCTTTGTATACACATCGGGGCCAGTAGTTCTTGGAGGGAGCTAGCACCCCATGCACAGCACTGTTTTCTTTGGTTATATCAAAGGGGTGGGTTCTACATCGGGCAGATTGAAGGTTACCCGACAGGGAGGGAAAGAGGGAGGAAGGGACTCAATTTGGGGAAAGAGTGCCCAGTTGAAACAAGTTAGTTACTCGAAACATGCACCAACCAGAGCTGAGACTTCCCACACCCAACCCCGATTGAAATCAACAGACCCACATCTACTGCAACTACAGCTAATCATTAATCAACACACAACAAAGAAAGACCACCCAGAACCATCAAGTAAGACAACCAAAGAACACGCAGCCAAAACAGCGAGAGGAAGTCAGAAGTATTCAACCTAGTAACATGGAACATTAAAGGAGGCAACCAACCAACCAAAATGAGGAAAATAACACAATACATGCGTCTGCACAGAATCGATTTGGCCTTCATCCAGGAGACACAGCTATTCCCCACCTCAGAAAACCACTGGGCAAGAGAACGGGGATGCCACAGGTATTTCGCCTCCTTTTCCTCCTATGCCAGGGGTGTGGCCATATTGATCAACAAAACAACCAACTTCAGGATGATACAGACCCAGAAAGATTCTGAAGGCAGAACACCACTGGTCCACAGAACTATTGATGGGGAACAAATCATCCTGATCAACTCCTATGGATCAAACACAGACGGCCCAAACAACTTTGACTGGGTGCAGACACACCTGGAAATCCAACAGAGAAGCCACAATAATCTGGGGTGGTGACCTTAACACACCACTAGACCTCCATAAAGACAAATCACACAAAACATCATCCTCACCCTCCAAGGCGAGTCTACAAATTACAGAAATATGTAACGTCTACGATTGCAAAGACATTTGGAGAAATAAACACTGGGACTCCCTGGAATACACCTACTACACCTGGGTCCATAAATCTAGTTCGAGACTTGATTATATCCTTGTGTCCACACATGGCAGATTCCACTGGGGGGACTGCCAGATCCTGCCCAAGTCCCATTCAGACCATTCAGCAGTCATTCTCGAATGCACCACATCCTAAAGCAGTAGCATTCGTCCCCAATGACGGAAACATGGACGAGTTACGAACTGAACTGACAACCTTCATCAAAATGAATCAAGGCACTGTGTCCTCAGCAGGTACACTCTGGGAAAGTGCTTCGTCAGAGGTGTATGCCTAGCGAAAGAAAACAGGATCTTCAAGACGATAAGGACAGAACTAACCGCAAGCGAGAACCGCCTAAAAACACTTGAACAATCTCTTTTGTCCTCAAACAACCCCAGTACATTGGCAGCACTTAAAATAGAACTGGAGTCCGTTAGAGCGGCAGCAGAGACAGAGATTAAATTCCTAGCTAGTCATCAGAAGATCCACCAATATGGCGTGGGACAGAAACCTTGAACACTCCTAGCAAGACCTGTCATGGCAGAGAGGAAACCTACAACGGTCGAATCCGTCTTAGACCAATCTGGTACTCCTGTATATTCTGAGGAAGACATAGCAGAAACATTTCGCAAGTTTTATCAAAACTTGTACGACTCCCATTACACTGTGGATCCCAATGAAATAGCGCAGTACCTGAACACAATTGAGCTCTACTGGACAAGCGCCAAACTCTGCGAGCCGCTAAAAGCACCTATCACCAAAGAAGACATTCTAGAAGCAATTAAAGAATTACCAAACACAAAAGCTCCTGGCCCAGTCGGCCTAATAGGTGAATTCTACACAGGAATACTTTCCTGGGACTACTTTGGAGGCTATTTAAACCACGCCCAAAGAGCAGCACACGCTTCGTGTTATTCTGTATCCAGCAGTGTAACGCTCACCGTGTCTGCAAACCTGTATCCAGTCTTCTGCCACGCCCGCCTCGAGTCTGCAGCTCCTAGAAAAAGGGATGAACAGAAAGAGAAGAGGTTAGAATAAGAGCAAAACCTTCGATCCTTACCTGAATTCCGGTGCCACTGCGCCTTCGAGCAGGAAGAAAGAATCATTTTACGCGCGCTGCCTCTCCTACTGCAGCACCGCATTGAACTCACCGGCCTTCGCAGCATCCTCACGATCCACTGCATCCTTCTGCATGTTCCTGCCACACTCTGGCACCTAAGGGGAACACAAGAACAGCAAAGGTGAGCCAAGGGAATAAACAGAGGCAATAGTAACTACCCCCATAGACTTACCTGATTACCGCTGGGGGTACTATTCCTCTTCACGGGTCGGCGCAGTCTCCATTGCATCCTCGCCGTACCCCGGCCCCTAAGGGGAACAAAAGGACAAGAAGGTGAGACGAAGGGGCAAACAAGGGGAACTCTTCTCACCACAATAGACTTACCTAATTTTACCGCCGGAGGCATTATTCCCCGAACTTCATATTTTCTCTCCACACCTGAATAAGGGAGCAAGCCACAGGTTACATTCTGGCCTTATTTTATTGAACTGTTTAGGATAAGCCAAATCCTTACCTGAACTTCGTCAGCTACCACGAGGAACTATTTGCTGGGGTCAAGCTGCAAACTACAAGGAATCGGACAAGAGTGAAAGTCAGACATGTGAACTCTTACGAACTACTTACTTTTCAGAGTCAATATTGTTCTGGAACTCACCAATTCCTTCGAGCCAGTGAAGCAACTGGTTATCAATGCACCCCTGCGCTCAATGCAGGATGGAGAGCTCATCTTTTCAAACCATCAGGTGAAACTATAAGAGGGGACATCAAAGGTGATCTGTGGGGAGAACTGCGGGAGTGGGGAGATTTACGCGGTGAATTACGGGTGGTTAATTCCCTTTCTCCATTTACAGAAGAATATTCCTACGGGCCAAGCAAACAAAGCTAGGTGGGCCAGTCCAGTCCGTCATCTCGGCCCTACGTGTCACACTGGTGGAGACCGCAGCTGTCCAGTTCAGATCAACGCCTCTGTGGGAGCCAGGTGAGCGTAACACAATGTCCAACATCACACTAGGCAACAAGTGCTATGAAGACGGACCAGACAAGGCTGCCCGCTGTCGGCACTGCTATTCGCCTTGGTTATGGAACCTTTAGCATCGGAAATTAGGCTATACCATATACACAGAGGCCTTGCCCTGAGACCACACAAAATGGTGTTATCCCTATATGCCGACAAAGTCAAACTCTTTCTCCATGATCCTCAAGAAAATTTAAATCAGTGATGCGAGCAGTGCTCAAATTCGGCAACTTCTCAGGGCTAAAAATCAACAACTCAAAATCGATAATCTTCCCTCTCACCGAGTCAACTAAGGAATTTACTGATGAATTTGGCTTCAGAAGGCAACACTCAAAGGTCAGTTACTTAGGCATCCAAATGTCCAGATCCAGCAACTACATTATGCAAGATAACTACGAAAGCACGCTGGACACAATCCAGGGCATGGTGAACAGGTGGAAATCGCTTCTGCTCACGCTTTGGGGCAAGGTATCTCTAGCTAAAATGGTGATCCTCCCCAAACTGCTTTATCTTTTCACAAACATCTCCCTAATATTGCCACAACGGTTCCTACACTTAATCAGGAGCATGCTCCTCGACCTCGTTTGGGCAGGCAAAGTTTCTAGAGTAACCCACAGCACTCTGACTCTCCCTGTAACACAAGGTGAGCTCGCTCTCCCAGACATAGAACGCTACTACTGGGCAGCCCAGGTACAATACCTGAGCTACTGGTACGCCGTACAATACATCCGACCCCATGTGCAGATTGAGAGGGCTCTGGCAACTCCTCATCTCCTCTGTGCGATCTTCTTTGGTCAACGACGATCACCCTCAACGCCAATGAACACCATATTCACGACATTCACAATCTGGAAAAGAATGGCTAAGAGAAGCGGAATCCAGTCTAGGTACTCCCCACTCCTCCCGGTGAGAAGCATACCAGGAATTCCAATCACTTCAGAAAAGGTATAACAACAATGGACTAAAAAACTACACATGAACGCCTTAGGTGACTTCTTTCCAGATGGAACGTTCCTGTCCATGCAACAAGCTTGTGACAAGGGATGCAACAACGCCCTGGATACATTCATCTACTAGAGAATCTGACACACCCTGCAGACCGTGATTCCCGCTTTCCCAACCCAACCCCCTACTTGGCCACTGCTACATAGCTTAACACAAACTCAAGGAGAGGGATGACTAGTAGTAAACATCTATAAAGCCCTACTGGCCAAAAAGCCCCCACATTCCCCAAACCCCAGAAGAAGATGGGAAAGGTACCTAAATATCACAATATCCGAAGAGGACTGGAAATACATACTAAGACTCACTAAAAAGGTTGCGATGAACACAAGATACAAGCAGATACACTTTAACTACGTCCATCAGGTGTACACCCCGGCAAAACTCCATGCCCAGAGAGCAACGATATCGTCAGCATGCACGCCATGTGCCTCTCCAGAGGCAGACTTCGTACATCTCACATGGTCTTGCCCAGAAGTGGCGGCGTTCTGGAAATCTGTTCTGGAGAAAATGTCAGCAATAATCAGAATACAATTGAGCCCCGACCCGGTACTGACCCTGCTGAGCCTGACCAACCAATTACCTGAACCTGCCCGGAAACTGGTGAACTTGCTGCTGGTCCTAGCATGCAGAAGAATAGCATGTAGCTGGGGGAGAGGACCACCACTGAATCTGCAACAAGGGTTATGAGACGTCACATACTGCCAAGATGTTGAGTCCAACTACATTAGGACATTACCCCTCCATGCCCGTCCTCCAGACATCTGGGGCATATGCAGTGCATACCTAATAAGAACAGATGATGAACTGTCACCACAGACTCCATCCCCAATGCACAGCCAATGTGAACTGTCACAGACCGCTACTATGCTCCCTAATGTCACGCAACGGCAAGATGTGTGACTTCAAAATGCACGGTCGATCAGTGGGCAAGACGTGGGAGAGGTTGGGAGGAGAGGGCGGAGAAGGGTTTTTGAGAGGCTTGTTTCATGATGACCGGTGCATGGTCTTGGTTTTTAGTTGTTTAATTGTGTAAAAAACCCAATAAAGAACATTTAAAAAAAATGTATCTCCTTCATTTAGCTGGGGAGGAAGAATTCACAAGCGAGCAATTTCTTGAAGAACAACAAATTGATGCTTTTCTTTCAGAAGAAACGTCACTCAAACCAAAGTCAAGATTTACTCCAATGTTCAGTTCTGACAATGTGATAGATTTATTTCACAAGGCAATCTGAGAGGAACTACGTACCAACTATCTTTTGAACAAAAGAGGAAAAATCCTCTAAAGTCTTAAACTGCAAGAAATACAAGCAGTACAAGACCTAGCAAAAAATGAGCACATCATAACTAAGGTGGCAGACAAAGGCGGAAAGGTAGTGTTAATGAATAGATCGGACTATGTTGAAAGGCAGAAAACACTTAAATGATCCAAACTGCTATGAAAAACGGAAAAATAATCCGTTACCGGAACTAGTAAATAAATTAAATGAAATGAGCAAAAACTGGCTGGACCAAGGCCTGCTCTTAGAAGAACATACAGTTCCCAATAATTGCAACTATCTATTTTCTACCCACAATACATAAGTAATAGAATAAATGTCCCCCCATCATAAACGGTATAGGTTCACTCTCAGAAAGATCTCCCAATATATTGACATTCACCTTCAACCTCTAACAACACATCTGGCTTAATTTATCTGTAATTCAAAAGTCCTAATACAACAACTGGATTCCATACCCTGGCAAGATAATTATAGATTTGTCACACTGGACGTTGTCTCACTGTACACCAATATCAAAAACGACCAAGGCATCAAAAGTACAGAATTCTTCCTAAAAACCTGGTCAATATCTTATATAGAGCAAAACAATATTATAATACAAATGTTAAGTTTCGCACTCAAAAATAAAATCTTTTGTTTTGAAAAATCCATTTACAAACAACTCCAAGGAACTCCTATGGGCTCAAAATTTGCCCCCTCGTATGGCAACCTTTTTATGGGTTTCTTTGAACTCAACCATGCCTGGAAACATGCAGCTTTCAACAACTCCAGAAACATCATTTTCTGGGGTTGTTACATTGATGACATCATCATGATCTGGAAAGGAGACATTTTGGAGCTAACTTCGTATGTGTAGTATTTGAACACCAACACATATAACCTTCACTTTACTATGAACGAGAGCAAAGACAGAATACAATTTCTAGATCTGGAACTTTATACAGACCAAAATAAAATCCTCAGAAACCTTTTCACAAAACCCACAGCGGGCAACAGCATCTTAAATGCTAGGAGTAATCATCCGAGACATCTATCTGCCAACATTACATATGGAGAAAGCCTTAGGCTTAAGAGAAACTGCAGTACACAATCAGCATATGAGACTAATATTGAACAAACCATAAGGAAATTCAGGCAACGAGGATACAAATATCGGAAACTCATAGAATCAGTAATTAAAGCTTACAAAACTATGCCGACGATACCCAAGTCCTACTCCCCCTCACATGCATCTATGAACAAGATGCTGCGGCACTAACGAAGATCTACACATCCATCCAAACCTGGATGGCAGCCAACGGCCTCTGCCTAAACGGAGATAAAACAGAGATCCTCATAGTTGGAACCAAAGAAACGCTAAACAAACTCCCATCCCAATACAAAACGTTTATCATAGACAACGCCACCATTCCTGTCTCAGCTGCAGTAAAAACCATAGGAGTTTACCTGACCCCACGATGTCTATGTCACGGCAGGTCAATGCCATAGCATCCTCCGCTGCACTCACCACCAAAATAATCAATGCTGTGAAACCATTTCTCTCCATGAAAAACTGCTTGTCAATAGCCAGAGCCACAGTAGGCATCAACTTGGATTATTGTAATGCCCTCTTCCTAGGCACCTCTACAAAAAACCTAAGAAAAATGCAAGTCACCCAGAACAATTCCCTCAGAGCAGCTCTGAGCATTCCAAAAAGGGAACACATTTCCCAGGCCAGGAAAGACGCCCACTGGCTGCCAATAAAAGAACGCATACTCTTCAAATCCATGGCCATCACCCACAGCTGCCTCTCCTCAGACGCCCCGCCCTATCTATCTGAAAGGATCACCCTCAATGCTTCCACCAGACCAATTAGATCTTACCTGACAAATCAGACATTTGTACCCACATTCAAAAGATGCAAAGCCGGAGGTTCTAGCTTCCAACACCTGGCACCCAAAAACTGGACCGCCCTTCCAACTGCACTAAGGAATGAAAAGTCATACCCTGCCTTCTGCAAACTGCTAAAAACCATTCTATTCAACTAAACTACACCCACACTCCCCATGTGCACACCCTCCACTCGATTGTTATGCCTGTAGGTATGTGTCTATGTGATGTATCGTCTAAACGCAATGACACATGATAACTTCTGTATGTACTGAATGTAAACTAGGTACATCAATGTTGTGTATTGGTTATATGCTCTGGCCTCTTATAATTTCTGTATGCACCCTCAAATACCTACCTGTTGTATACCAAGTTATGCATGACATGTACTAAGTAAGCCTACCTTTCAGTGCCACGATGCCCCTGCGCAGCTGTGCGCTATACAAATGCAAATAAATAAAAAAAATGAAAAAAGCTTAGAACATGACAAGAGAATTCTTATTGAAAGACAAACCTAAAAATACTAAGCAAACACCAACTACTAAATTCATCACCACTTATAGTTCAGATGCACTAACTATACAGAAAATCCCCAACAAATACTAGAGAATATTGAAATTAGACAACAATGTTGGGAAACATATAGATGAAGCACCACGCATATGTAACCGGAAAGCACCGACTTTAAAACACATGATTAGCCCAAGCCATCTGAAACCTCTCAAAACAAAAGATCTCCGAAGCTTACTAAATCAGAAGCCTCTATATGGTATCTACAGATGTAGTAATTGTAAATGATGTCCGCAAATCACAAATGGAACAAAAAGTATCACCCTACCGAATGGTAAAGAGAAACAAATACTACAGTTAATTAAATGCAACAGTAAATATGTAGTATACGGACTAAAATGCATGTGTTTGAAACATTACATTGGGAGCACCATCAGAAGCATTAAAACTAGATTTTCTGAACATCTTCAGACAATCAGGAATAAAGAGTCAAGATACCCTCTTGCAATCCATTGCAATATGGAACATGCTGATCTAAATGTAGAACAGATAATATATGGGCTAGATCAAATCAATGAGCTACCAAGAGGTGGAAATAAAGAATTAATATTGAGGCAAAAAGAAGCAAAATGGATATGTCTCATGGACACTTGTGATACAGGTTTAAATTGTGACAATTCGTTTTTTTTAACTGGCTGTTACTGTATTCAAAACTGTCCTTGCTTTGAAGAAACTGGTAAATGGAGGAAATTGTGCCCTTGCCACCTTTACTTTGGCAGATGATTAATGAGTAAAGGTAGTGCAACAAGCTTTTAGAATAGTTCATTAATCATATCCTCACTAGACCAATCTAATAGTCAATACATTAAAACCTGTGTAAACGTGTGACAATTCGGAGTAGATATAGTTGAAATTCCATAAAGATGTCTTACTTCAAGAATTCTAATTATAATTGCTAAATCAGTATTAACTGTAAACTTTAAATAATAAACAACAAATTTGTTTGGCCTAAATACACATATCTGAAAGTTTGCCCTAATAGCGTAACTGTAGAAGGTATTCCAACATCATTGAGTGAGCCCTAATATCGTCACTGTGTTAAAGTTGAACTTAGAAAGTGTGCCCTAATAGCGTAACTGTAGAAGGTATTCCAACATCATTGAGTGTGCCTGGTCGCATACACTTAAATGATTACCCCAATATCACACTACTACGCTTACTCTCTCCTATACACCACCATTCAACTAGAACACAGCAGTACTATGACACATTCGGTAAAGCTGTTCTCATACTAAAATGACTCATCAAACTACCCATCATCTTAATAAAACACAGCTAGCTAGCACATACCGGCTAGCTGCATCTCCTCAGGCCTAACGCAGCCAGAACTCAGTCTGGATGTCCACCCTCCAGACTGAACACATTCAACTGATCGCCTCAGCACCACATCTACCGCTAAGAAGCAGCTATCAGACAACAACCACACCAGCTGCACACATACCTGGTGCGCCCATGCACTTTACGACTCTATCTCTCTCTCAACTGACTTGAACTGCGGTTCCCAAGGGCGTTCAACCTACCAGCGCCTTGAGATCATACCAGTGATACATAAGGGGCTATACAAATGCAAAATAACATAACATAACATATGCTGATACAGTCCTAAAATAAGTTGACCCAAAACATTTTTTTTAAATAATTTCACCCAAAATGGCTGTGACGCTCCTACACGGTGACGTCATCGTGCACGTTTCGCACAAGCATGATGACATCACTGTGGCATCTACCGGCACTATAAAAGCCTGCGAAAAAATGCCTGGGCTTTAGGCAACAGATCTGCTGCATCAGAGAGAAGGACAATCGGATCCCTTCTAAGTAGGCTGCTATTTATACTCTAAGGTAAGTGCTCTGCATCACAAACCCTGCAAATCTAGCATAATAGATGTGAGTAATCTCCCCTTTCTTTTTGGTAATTGTATTTCATCTGTTTTGCTCATTCACAACAGATATTTAGTGGCTGTTATTTCTCTTTTCCCACTTAGTTCCAGTAACTGAAAAGCACCAGACTATAATAAGACTTGAGACTATAAAATTTAAGAAAGAAACATAAAACTATAAGATAGCACACAACGGAACTTTAAAGTGTGTAGCAAAAGGTGAGTAGCCCTCTAAAAAGCGATTCATGCAATCTTTTAGCTTTAAATAGCCAAAAAGCAAATTCAACTTTAAAAATTAGAAACAAAGTTTATTAAACAAATAAGAAGTCAGCAGTAAGGATGTCAAAAAAGGTTGATGTGTTGAAAACAATAAATACACCAAGGTCTAAGCATTTTGAATTTTTTCATTGACTAGATACTCTCCTGAAGAGCCCTTTGATTCTAAAGGGGCGAATCACATGTAGAGAGTTCTGAATATGAATAATAATAAAGGATGTGTATATGTAAATTAAAGGAGTGGAATTAAGATTATTTGGCTCTCACCACCAAAGTGCTTACTAGACTGATGGTTTGGCGCAACCGGGATTATACTTGCATATGGAACCTATACTCTCTATCTCTAGCAATCAAGATACCAGTTTAAACCGAGATAATCCTCTTTTGATTGCCATTGACATACAACAGGCTTGAATGTGGACTCTCTTCTTGGTGAGGACAGAGGGTCGGTATTGCCGTTAGAGCAGGCGACAGGCCAGTTTGTCAGAGGATGAACAAGAAGCCTTCCATTTCCTCTCAGCCACGCTACAGTTACGTTTAAGTGTAGCTAGGTCGGAGTCATACCAGGAATTTCACTTGGCTTTGAACTTCAAACGTATGCTCATGACAGGAGAAAGAGCATCAAGAGTATCAGAAATCAAAGATTAGAGCAGAGATAGGGCTGTTTCAGGATGTGAGTCAGCCAGAGGTGGAGGGGGAGAGAAGGTGGCGGCGAAAGCCTCAACTGACACACGCTTCATGGGCCGGATGTCAGAGAAGGTAGATGGCAATGTTGGGGTATGCTTGGCTTGGGGGAAGAGAGGGAGAGATGGGAGGGGAGGAGGGAATGATCACTCCAGGAGAGAGGAGTGGTTTGGGGGATCGAGAGGGGGAGGTCAGAGGAGATCAAGACATTGAATGTGTACCCTGCAGAGTGAGTGGGGCCAGAGGGGAGGATGGACAGGGAAAAGGAGTCGCAGAGGTCATGGAATAGTAAAGAGGAGGAACAAGGAGAGTCTTGATGGATATTGAGCTCACCAAGGATGAGAAGTTGAGTGGTAGAGGCCAGGAGGGAGGAGGAGAGGTCTACCCACTCAGAGAGAAATGAGGTGATTTGACCAGGATACCGATAGATCGTAGCCACGGTAAGAGTATGGCTAGGAGAGAGAGAGAGCCTACAGATGAAGCATTCAAAAGAGGAGTAGGTCTGAGTGGAAATGATAGAGGCAGGTATCCACTCAGGAAATATCAGGGCTACCCCCCCCAACTGGCCCGGGAGGATCCGGGTGCAGAGATGATCTTGTAGCCATCAGGGAACAGAGTGTCAAAGCTTGTGACAGAGCTGGCTATGAACCATGTGTCAGTAAGACCAAGGACATCAAGGTCTAGTTCTTCAAGGAGGTGGCAGATGTCAGAGGAGTGTTTGACAGCAGAGCAGGAGTTGGGAGTGGCAAGATGAAGAAGGTTGCCTGCCTTAAAGACCTTCCTAGAGGGTTGTATTAACCTGTTGTCTACGAAGAACCCTAAGTACTTAACAGCCGATTGTGCAAAATTACATTTCTTCGGATTTGCTGTTAGCCCATCCTTTGTTAGAGCCCTGACAATCTCATATAGGTGAAAGAGATGTTCTTCCCAGGTCGGGCTATAAATTAAGATGTCATTGAGGTATGCGGCACACAAATGGGAAAAGGGTCCTAATACTTGGTCCATCAGACAGTGGAAAGTGGCTGATGTCCTGTGTAACCTGAATAGTAACACCTTAAATTGAAATAATCCTGCAGGAGTGGAAAAAGCTGTTTTCTCTCTATTGGGAGGGTTTAACAGGACCTGCCAATATCCTTTAGTGAGATCAATCATGGAGATGTATCAAGTCTCACCTTGATTGTCGATTAAATCATCAATTCTAGGCATCGGATAATTATCAAACTGTGAGATGGAATTCAGTTTTCTTAAATCGATTCAAAACCAAGACTATTGGCGAGGACCAAGGTCTCGCCGAAGGCTTGATGTTGTCAGCATCTAGCATATTTTACAATTCCCATAGGATTATTTCTTTTCATGACTCAGGAATCCTGTAGGGTTTTAAGTTGAACATCTTCACTTGGGGACTTTGGATGGTATGTACAGAATCCTTTACCCTCCCAGATTTATCACTGAAGACATTGAGGAACTGATTTATAAGATCTTTGATGTCTCTTGTTGGTCATGGGTTAACTCTGAAGAAATGGTATTGTTCTCTTGACCCACCTCTCTAAATAATGTGGCAATTGTAATGGAAGTGTTTTCAGTAGGGTCTACCCTCCATTCTTTTAATAAATTGATGTGATACAACTGGGTCTTCTGTTTCCTGTCGAGTTGAGAGACCACATAATTACAAGCACCTTTTTTTAATAATTTTGTAGGGCCGAACAATTTTGATAACATTTTCTGGTCAGAGGTGGGTAGTAGGACTAATACTTTCTGACCCACTGAGAATTAAGTGGAATACAGCCTTTTGTCATATTGGGCTTTTTGAGTTCTCCGAGCCTGTTCTAGATGTTTGTTTACTACCGCACATACTAGGGTCATACATTGTTTACTATGTTGGGCTTTTTTGAGAAATTGGTAGTGGGCTTCTTTCCTTTCTTCTCATGTTTCCCTAAGCATGCCAAGCACATTTCCTGGTTCCCTACCATATAGGAGCTCGAAGGGGGAATATCCCTAGGAAGCATGATGGGACTTCCTCATTGCAGAAAGAGCCCAATTCCTGCTGTCTGCTTCTACCAGTTTCATTAGGATCTTTTTCAAGGTCTGATTGAGTATTTGACAAGTCCATCAGTTAGTGGATGATAGATTGATGTTTGTAATGTCTTGATTTGCAGTATATCTTTCTCCTCAACTATAATGAAATGAAGGTGGCCTCTTGATCTGTTATGATCTTTTTAGGTTTTAGGGAACCCCACTCAAGACAGGAAGGGAATGAAGTGGTTTAAAATATGTTGGCTCGTATTGTTTCGGAGGGCAAAAGCTTAAGGTTATCTTATAGCATTGTCTACAATGACCAGGAATTAATGTGTTCCCTAGCTTAGATGGTTAAAGTAGCCCAATGATATCCATGCCATATCAAGAGAAGGGAACTTCAATAAAGGGGAAATGTTGTAGGGCTACTGGTGGTACCAGTTGATATGCAGTTTTTTGGCAGACGGAACAGGTTACCACAAAATTCTTGACATCTGCATACATTTGAGGCCAATAAAATATTGGAATAACCTGAGTCTGGGTTTTGGTGATCCCTTGTTACCAAGCCATTAAGTGAATGTGTGCAACTTCTAACATGACCCTCCTGTGACTCTGAGGAACCACTAACTGTGTTCTTGGAGTGCCTTCTGGTGTTACATCTCCTCGGTAGAGAAGACCCCTTTTTTATAAAAAATGATTGTCGATTGAGAAGACCCTTTTTTAATAAAAAAGATGTGACTGCTCTGAGCCCATCCTTCCGTCTCAGATACAACCTTAGAAAAGGACTCTGTTGAAATGGGATCATTATGTTGGGAGAAAGCTAGATCGAGAACGAGTTCCACTTTCTGTACCTGTGGTTTTGGTCTGTACTTCTGCTTTTTGTGTGCGTCTCCAAATCCTTGGGTGCCCCTTTCTATCTCTTCTTGCTCTTGAATTTCTTGGGGGACAGAGAATATAGTTTATTCTAGAATTCCCTGCACTATTTTCTCCCCATCTTGACATTATATAGTTGATTCACATGGTTGTGTACTATGATCTTTACGTCTCCATAATAGTCGGGCCTGTCTGTCTAAACCATACATCCAGGCCAGCCCAGACTTGGAAGCCGACCTAATGTATGTTCCATTGGGTAGAGAGTGAACTAGACCTGTTAGAATTAATTGACTGCTATAGTTATTTCAGCACTACTATATAGATCAAAGCCGATAGACTCCACAGTGGCTGCTGTGGCTGCTGAAGCTTTGTGACTTAGTTTAGTGAAACTAGGGTTCCTTAACCTTTGTCAGCTGGACGGTATCACACTCTGACACCATATGTGATAGGTCAGAAGAAGGAGACAGACCAGGATTTGCCATTTCAAGATGTGTTTATTATAAATAATGAGAAACTATCCTACTCTAAGGGTTTCCCTAGCTAACACAACTAAACTAAGGTGCTCATTGTCCATTCTAAAGTCCAAAGTAAAAGCCTGTCATCCATCCAAAATGAATCTTCACTGATCCTAACACTTTTCCTAAATATCTAAAGACTAGGAGAAACATTACCTTCTCTTTGGATTACTTTCCAGTAAGTACTTCTCAATATAGGATCTCTAAACAGCTATTATCAATTTCTTGCATCAGTTCATTCAGTTCTCTTACGGGACTCTTTTCACGTCCCTTTGTTTATTTCTCTTCATCTTCTCAAGTTTCTCTGACCACGGCTATGTGCAGCTTGCCCCTCGTCGGCAGCAGGTCTGCGGGACCGGTGAGCCTGGCTCTGTGTGGCAATGACACATAGGTCAGCATGCAGACCCTCGCGTGATACGCGTGCTTCCTCTTGCAAGGTAGTACGTGTAACACTGAGTTCTTCCTGCATGGCCTGGCATGACATCTGGAACACCTCCCGGCAAGCACGTAGCTCAGCCGAGATGGTATCCTCAAGCTGCTCCAACCTCTCCTCTTTCCGCTGCCTCTAGGACATGAAGAGCACACCCAGAGTATGTTGGGAATTATGGTCATCCCTCAGGGCCTCCCTGTGTGCCTCTGCATGAGCAGCAATTGCTTGATGCAGAGACACCATTTCAGCCTGGTGTGCCCTGTCTGAGGCCGCCATGCCCAGCCTGAGCGAGTGGGCCATGGACTGTGCCGCCCGCTGCTGCAGATCCACCTGCCTAGCAGGAAGGAGCAGGGATTGGGCCACACGTTCAATGCTCTGAGAAATATTATCAATTGCTTCCCCCTGGTGTTCGGAATTGGCAACCATGGCTTGCTCCCACTCAGTATACCCCGGTGGCATTGCTGGGCTTGCCACCCGTGGGGCCCAAGGAGCTGCGGTCCTTGTTGGGTTGGCACCGCCCGCGGCTGCAGGACTACATTCCTCCATTGACGTGATGCCCCAGGCACATCAGCAACTGGTATGGAGTGTGACCGTGCATCCCGATGACCACAGGCGGAGGTCCCACCACCATCTGGCCCCTCAGTGCAGGTGTTGTGGACAGCGGATCGTCCACATCAGAATCACTACCGTTGACGAATGGACATGACACGCTTCCAACTCGACATTGTCGTTGGAGTGATCATCCGGGCTAGACTCATTGCCAGCCCTAGACACAATGGTCTGGAGCACAAGTGGGTTCTTGTGGTATACCACCCCACGGCGCCCACTTGTGCTGGATTGCGTGCGCGACTCACCGTCTGACTAGCGTGATAATGAAAAACAAGCATAGCCAATACCCCCGCCAAAAGAAGAGATACGTCCTTGATCCGCTGTGAAGTTGTGATGGCGCACAAAAAAACGAGAAGTAGCAACATACGTCGGTCTCCACAAAAGGCACGTACAGTGAACTGCTGGCCCCGCTCACCTTTAACCCGTGCTAAGGGAAACGCCTGTGCGCATCACGTCACTTACGCGCTTATGCCCTTTCCTCGAATTACACGCATTAACACGCAGACGTGCTGTTTTTACACATGCCAAATCACTCCGTATCAAGCTGGCCACGTGACAACACACGGAAAACCATGCTCCTGCCCAGAATGCCGGATTACTGCCACCAGCCATCTGCTGCTGCCTGCCTGCCTGCTAGCCATGTGCCCTGCTATTTGGTGCCTGCGTGTCAGCCATCTGCAGGGGTCCAGTTGCTGTGACCACCCCTGCTGGAACAGAAGACTCCCGACTGAAGTTCCATCACTCCACAGCCCAGCACCAGGACGCAATGCCCACCCACACCTGCCTCGGGGGTTGCCATGTCGGGGCAAACACCATCGGAGACCACTGGCAACCCCCAGCCAGAGAGGCAGAGGGCTACCAGCTTCAGTGCCGCAGAAGTTGGTGTCCTGGTGGAGCAAGTCTTGGTGCATTGTGATGCCCTTTTCGGAAGACCACACGTCGACAATGATGGACGGAACAGGATCTGGAAGGACATCATGGCTGCCATCAACGTGGAAGGGGTGGCAGCCTGCGACATATGACACGTCTGGAAGTGCTGGGAGGACTTCAGGTTCAGGACCCTCAGGAAGGCCAGGCGCCTCTTGGAGGCACCGGATGCAGAGGGGTGCCGGGTCCGCCTTACCAATGACCAGATGAGGGGCCTGGAACGTATACGGCCATCGCTTCACCTACAGGTCCTTGAGAGTCATACCCATTCGGTGTCGAGCGGTAAGCATCCATGTGTACTGATTGGACGCAGTGCATGTTGAGGTGTGCCAGGTGTGTGCAGCCTGGACATATGTCTTGAAAGGCCCATGTATGGATGTGTATGTGCAGGGACATGAGGCTGCCGCATGTGAGTCCAGTCATCTGTGAGGCTTATCAATGGTGTATGTGTTCCAATGCATGATGCACAAATGCATGTGGAGACGCACACATTTCAGCATGACACATGGATGCTGGTTCCACCTTCATGTATGTGCATGGTGTACATGTGCGTGTGTGTGTATTTTACATGTGTGCGACTGTGATACAGCATGGATGCATGTGACACCGACATGTAGGAGGCTGATTGGCAGATGTGACATAGTTGCGGATGATTTCACTGTGACAGGTGTTGGAGATGTTCAGATACATGTATGTCTGGTGGCGTGTGTGCATGTGTTCGCCACTCACCGTGTTGCATGTGACATCAGACTAAACTTTGGATGTTCATGCTGTTGTGTGTGTATGGATGCTGCTGCATGCTGCAACATTCCTGGTAATTTGCACATGTGTGTGTGGGTTCCAATGATATGTGTGTTGGGGAGTGTGATGCCATCTGTGAAGTTTGACACTGCCAATCATGTGCAACTGTCATGTGTGTATCAGACTATTGTACAGTGCCCTGATGCCTGTGTTCTGTCTCTCCCTGTCTGCAGTGTCAACTGATGAAGAGGACAGAGACTGTGCTGTGGAGCACAGCGGCAGGGATCCCACCGCCAGCTGGAGATGCAAGGCCCAGTTCCCCTCCCAGGTTGTCATCTCTTCGGGGAGTGAGGAGTCTGGTACCGCGTCCGTGGCCGTAGCTGCCGAGGGAAGGTCCAAGAGGTGGAGGTTGGAGGTGGACTCCTCAGCAGCAGAAGGGGCAGCTGAGCCCTCACAGGGGCCTATGGAGGTAGATGGCACAGAGTCATCCAAGTTGGTGGGGGGTTCGGTTGAGGCAGAGGCCGATAAGACCCACTCACAGAGCCTGGAGGGGGGAGTTCCACTGATGACAGTGAGTGGTGCAGTCCAGGGGCAGGGACAGGAGGCAGCACAGGCCGCTGCGGAGGTGCCTGTGTGTAATCCTGTCCCTGATCCTGTGACTGCATCATCCGGCACCAGCAGGGATGCCTCAGTTCAGACCAATTTTCAGGGAGGGGATGCACACACAACAACTGGCCTTCCTCTCCCTGCGGACATAGCAATCCGGGACCGTGTTGAGCCTGTCCTAGCTGGGGTGGCGTTGCGTCAACGTGGTATTTGGGATGACGTGCAGGGTTCTCAAGAGGACAATGCACATCATTTCGAATACCTCATTGACCACGTCGACCTACTAGGACGGGTAAGCAAGGCTGGGTTCCTCCGTGTGCTGGATTTTCTAGCAACCCCCTCCTCAACTGAACTCCCTATGCGCCAGTCGTCCTCCGTGCCATCTGCCTGCCCAAGTGTCACCTGGGCACCCTGTGGAGCTGCCCCTGAACCAGCGGCCAGGCTGGTGGAGGACACATCCCTGCCACAGTCGGGAGTCGGAGGTCCAGCAGGGATGCCACCCCAACAACTGGACCCCAGCAAGAGGAGGACGTGGAGGCATCGACCAGCAGGGCACATGCACGGCAGCAGCAGGTTCAGGGTCGGAGGCATGATGGCTCGGGGCCTTCAACATCACATGGGCAGGCATCGGCTGGAGGCAGGAGGACCCTGGATTGGGAGTGTCTTCTGTGTGGCAGCAGTTGGGCCAGCGGATAGATGCGGAGCGGCGGCAGGCGGAGGAGGCACGGCTTACTATGGTCAGGGCGGAGAACTCCATGCGCAGGGCATTGAGGCGGGATGAGTGCATCGAGCCAACTCCCAGGGAGTTGGAACAAGCCATGACTGCATCCCTGCGATACCTCGAGGCCAGGGAAGAGGCCCACCTCTGGGACATCGACATGGAGTTCGATGATGCCCTGGGCCGGAACATCAACAAGTGAGCTGTTGGACTTGCCTGCCGCCATTGTACATAGTTCATTAGTGTTAGGTTTCCTTTGTTTTTTCTTTTATATTGGAGTTCATGGCTATTGCTCCACTTCGTGTATATAGTTTTTTATTTATAGGACTTTATTGTAGGTTTCTTTTTGTTTGTGGATCATGGACCATTTGGACTTCCATTGTATACAGTTGTAGACTTGTACATGCTTTCTTTTTCAATTTTCCCATGGATCAATGTTTTTCTTTTATTTGGATTATTTTTTTCGTATTGACATTGGCAATGGACCACTTTTGTATTCAACATGACGCTCATTTTTTTTTCATTGGATTACCATTTTTTTTTTGTCATATCTGTCATTGTATATTGATTTTCAAGTTTGATTTCCTCTATGTTACTTCATTATGTTTTTAATACATTGTTTCTGACTACATGATTGGTGTTGTGTTCTATCATTGGTTTTGTGCATGTCTCAATGAATATTGCCTAAGCCATGTGTTGCCACTGTGTGGCTCTGTTGTGCATTCATGCATGGGCATGGTGGTTCTTTTAAGACTGTCATGGCATGGGTAATTTGGGAGTGGGTGCTGTGGATGGTTGCATGCTTGTACTGGGGTGAAGAGGGATTTGGGTTGGCATAAGGGACATGGGTCTGTTTTGTTAGGACATGTTGTTTGGTGGGCCATGTGTCGGGGCCTGCTGGCAGGTGCCCGTCAATGGGGGTGGGTGGGGGTGCAGGGGGACATGAGTCGGGGCCTGCTGGCAGGTGCCCGTCACTGCTGGGTGGGTGGAGGTGCAGGGGGACATGAGACGGGGCCTGCTGGCAGGTGCCCGTCAATGGGGGTGGGTGGGGGTGCAGGGGGACATGAGTAGGGGCCTGCTGGCATGTGCCCGTCAATGGGGGTCAGTTGGGGTGCAGGGGGACATGCGGGGCCTGCTGGCAGGTGTCCGTCACTGCTGGGTGGGTGGGGGTGCAGGGGGACATGAGTCAGGGCCTGCTGGCAGGTGCCTGTCACTGCTGGGTGGGTGGGGTGCAGGGGAACATGAGTCGGGGCCTGCTGGCAGGTGCCCATCAAGGGGGTGGGTGGGTGCAGGGGGACATGAGTTGGGGCCTGCTGGCAGGTGCCCATCACTGCTGGGTGAGTGGGGGTGCAGGGGGACACGAGTCGGGGCCTGCTGGCAGGTGCCTGTCACTGCTGGGTGGGTGGAGGTGCAGGGGGACATGAGTAAGGGCCTGCTGGCATGTGCCCGTCAATGGGGGTCAGTGGGGGTGCATGGGGACATGCGGGACCTGCTGGCAGGTGTCCGTCACTGCTGGGTGGGTGGGGGTGCAGGGGGACATGAGTCAGGGCCTGCTGGCAGGTGCCTGTCACTGCTGGGTGGGTGGAGGTGCAGGGGGACATGAGTAGGGGCCTGCTGGCATGTGCCCGTCAATGGGGGTCAGTGGGGGTGCAGGGGGACATGCGGGGCATGCTGGCAGGTGCCCGTCACTGCTGGGTGAGTGGGGGTGCAGGGGGACACGAGTCGGGGCCTGCTGGCAGGTGCCTGTCACTGCTGGGTGGGTGGGGGACATGTGTCAGTGCTCCGAGTGCATGGTGCCATGTGGGCTGCCCGCGGGGCATGCCCAGGGGTGTAGTCTAGTCCCCTGTGTTGTGGGCTGCCCGTGGGGCATGCCCAGGGGTGTAGGCTAGTCCCCTGTGGTGTGGGCTGCCTGCAGGGCATGTCCAGGGTGTAGACTAGTCCCCTGTAGTATGGGCTGGGGGAGGGGGGAAAGGGCACACCCAGGAGGGCCCACAATGCCAAATTGCGTGTAAAAGTCCATGCGCACCCCCGGAATACACGTACCCCGCACCCGCTAGAGAAAATGTGTGTAAAAGTCCACGCGCAACCCCGGAATACACGTACCACGCTCACATTGGTTAAAATGCATGGAAAAAGTTCCCCCTGTGCTGTGGGCTGCCTGTGGGGCATGGGGAGGGTGGATGGGCTGCCTGCACGTATTCTGGGGGTGTGCATGGACTTTTACATGTGTTTTCACTAGCACGGGCAGGGTACGTGTATTCCGTGGGTGCGCATGGACTTTTGCACGCATTTTTGATAGCGCGAGCGGGGTACGTGTATTCTAGCAGTGTGTGTGGACTTTTACACGCGTTTTTGATAGCGCGAGTGGGGTACCCGTATTCCGAGGGGTGCACGTGGACTTTTACACATGTTTTCGCTAGCGCGAGCTGGGTACGTGTATTCCGAGGGCTGTGCGGGGAGTTTTCCACGTGTTTCCGTGGTTGGGGGGATGTATGCTAGTCCACTGGCCTTTGCGCCATGTAGGGGATTTGTGCAATGTTTTTGGCGCACGGGGCGGGGTTCGGGGCGTTACTGGCGCTGCTGCAGGGTCGCTGCACCGCTCTGCACCATGGTTGGTTATGGATGTTGGAATCCATGAATACGATGTGCGCTGAAATAGGTTTTGGCACACACGGCTGACGCAGACTGCTGCATGCGCACTCTGCGCGCCAGCCACGTGCTCCACTTGTGCACCAAATTCTATGAATTTACCCTATATGTGTTTAGTGACTGATATTTGTTAATTTTAATGTAATTGCTAGTCACATTTTACATGAATATATAGAACATACTTACAAAATCCTGATTGTGGTGTATTGTCTTCTGTAGCATTGTTTTGAGCTTCTTCTTTTCTAATCTCTTCTTCTGTTGGGTAATTCTCCTCCAGCCATTGCATGTATTGTTCCATTGTCCTAGTGGTACGGAGAGCCACTTCTTGTCAGTTCAAAGTTACAATTTTGAATGGAGGAAGATTAATGAGGAGAGAAGGTAGAATGTTTATGTTTGCTTTGTGATTGGTTGTTCATTGTTTGTGTGGTGGGTGGCAGCCAATATGATTTCATATACCTCAGATTCTGTTAAATTGTATAAAGTCTTTGAGAGAATGTATTTTTTTTAGTGATGTTTATATATGCCAATCCAATTGTAGATGGGTGAGGGGCACACTTAGGAAACAGTGCTGTTTTGGGGGTATATTCATTGTGGTATTTGATATTTGAAACATGGAGGCTCTTTGTTCAGAAGATTGTAGAAAATATTTTGAGAATGGGGATAGTAGTGATGTTGAGGGCATAGGTGATGAGTTCTCAAAGCATTGGCTTACAAGGTTTTTTGGTTTTATAATATAATATTATTTTAGAGTGTTTGAAATGAAATGTATGTGCTGCAATTGTGGAGAAATATTTTTGACAGGAAGCACAGGTTTTTTCTCTTTTGGAAAAAATAAATAATCATCTAAAGAAAGAGCACAGATAAGTTTTTCAAAATGTTTTGAATCATCATAGAGGTGAACAGTATTTCTTTGATGGAAAATGCTGGTGATATGTTGGTAGAAGAACCCAAAGAGCCTCCCAGAGAACTTTTTAAGTATGTTGGAAAAGGAAAATAGATGTGTTGTCATTTTTTTAAATAGTCTCGGCTACAGTAGCAGCCAATGAAAAGTTGTGTCCTGTCAGGCATATTGCAGCTGTGGGTAGCGACCACAGGACAGGCTACAGCCGTGGGTACAAACAGGCAAATGGCATGTTGTGTATTTTTTGTGGGTGTAGTTGCGGCTATAACTGTCGCACTGTAGCCGCTGGTATGGAAGCACCAATCACATGTTGCGGTCTTTGATAGCTGCGACTATGAATGGTCCAATCGCGCGCCATGCGTTTTTGGTGGTCTTTGGTAGCCGCGGGTATGGATCCGTCGTTATACCCGTCACTAGAGCTGGTTGTATTTTGGTGCAGTGATCATAATATTATGGATGTTTTAGCTCAGATTTGTACATGTGTTTATGTTTGGATGTTCTCACCTGAAGGCCAATGCGAATTGATTTTGAAATATTCGTAATATCTGTTTTTAAGTGCATTAGAAAAATGTTTGTCTAGCCACGCCTATAGGTGGTTATTCATCATGTAATCGCAGTTATAGTCGACATTATGTTATTGGGAAAAATTAGGAAGAAAGTACATGTTTTTTTTTAAATGTAGTGTGTAAATAGTGTATAACATATTCTTTGAAAGATTGTGTTGGGGTTTATTGATTGATGTAGCTTGTAATAGAGATTTTTGTCATTTTCCTTGTTTGCTTTCTACAGCCATCTTTTTGTGTCGTTGAATTGTGAAAGCTATGAAACTGACATTTGTGTGAATCTTTGACAGTATTTTTATTTGTATTTATTGTTTTATATAGCGCCGTAATCCAAGGCGCTTTACAGTTAACAACAAAAAACACATCAAACATAGAACAGTAGAAGCAATAACAGTAAACATGAATCAAGCCATAAAAATCGGTATGTAGAACAAATTTCATGTATGAAGGAGAGGAGAGGAAGGGGTGGGAAGGAAGGAGAAGGAAAGAGTAATGAGTGAAGTGAGCAATAGAAAGAGAGGAGAATTTAGGAGAGACGGGAAAAGATAAAGTGAAAGAGAACAGAGAGGAGGGAACTAGGAGAGTGAGAAAGGAGAGAGGGGAAAGTGTCAAGGAGGAGAGTGAAGAAGAAGTGATTTCAATGCGGAGCAGAAGGAGGAATAGGTGGGGGAGGAGGTAGGGAGTTCCAGTGTAAGGGGGCAAGGAGCTGAAAGGAGTGGAAATGCGAAGAGACACAAGGTGGTGGGGCAACAGAAAGTAAGAAGATATCAGCAGAATGAAGGGAGCGAGAGGGGGTATAGAATGAGAGGCGAGAGGAGAGTAAGGAGGGGCAAGGTCATAAAGAGATTTAAAGACAAGACAAGTATGCTTCGACAACTCAGAGTGTGCACATGTTCTGTGTTTGGCTCTGGTGAAGATCTATTCATTATTTGGGGCAGTGGAAAGTGAGTTATAGTGTGTTGTTATATATTTTATGTACAGTTTGAATTATCGCTTTTGTGAGATAACTGAAGTATGTTTAGGTGTCTCATTTGGTCAAGTTCATAAGTATTGTTTGCAAAGTAGAGTTTTCTATATTTTACTTCATTGCTTTTGGGAGAGTGAGGAAGCAGTATGACATGGTATGCTATGCTTATGTTTGCCCGGAAAATATATTTGCAAATAAAGGTTGTTTCTCAGTGACATGGGAAGATGTGATATGAATGAGGGTGCAAATGAAATCCTAGTGTGAACCAAGCAGTATAACTCTACCCGTGACAACTATTGTAGCTGTGTGTGCCTTCTAGTTGGATAGTAAGCTGTTTTTTGTGACCGTATATTGGAGATTTTCTACTGTGTTAGAATTGTGGAAGGGTGAAATTACGAAGTGAAGAAGGTGAAGTTATGGTGGCTAAGTGGGTAGGGTTGCATAGTATAGGACTTTTATATACTGCAGGATTTTCACTGTCATGTAATTGTTGGTAGTCATTTAGAAGTAATAAGGAACAATCACATTTGGCATTTTTCCAACTTGCTTGCAAACGGTGTGCTATAGTAGTACAGGAATTTATTTGGGTTCCATGCAATATGTAATACAATGTGTTTTTATGTAATGCACTGATATGGAGAGATGTAAAATGAATGGGGGTGCATAGTGGGTTGTGGGAAACAGTAGTAATGATGAGCTTTGCTAACATGGTTTACTGGCTCTGTTTAGGTGACATGGCCATTGAAGTTTAGTGCAGTGTGGATGGGCAGTGAAGGGCGGACATACCTATTAATATGTTTTGTTGATTAGTAGTAGTAGTGATTAGTATGTAGGTGAAATGTAGTAGGTCTGTCTATTGGTCCAATGATAGTTGAATAGATAGAATAGATAGAAACAGGTGAGGCATTTGACTTTACATGTTATTGGATGAGGATGGCTAAGAAGGACTGATTAAATGGGTGTTGGGAGGATGAAGGTAGTGACAGAGCACAATTATGTGAGTGGCAGTGGAGTGAATGTTGTCTATCTGGAGTTGCCCTATAGTCCTTAAGCAGAAGGTTGTTAGGTGTGAAAACTGGAGCTGGGTGGATTAACGCACTGCTAGTGCATTATTTTGCAGCTTTCTTTCTCTTGATATCTGTTTCATGAATGGTGTATGTATATATTGTTTGTATTGCGTGTATGCTTTATTAAGAATGGTTATGTTATGTAAGAAATAGGTAGTGTGGTGTATAAGATTAGCTCACTTTTCATTTAGGTTTATCATTGAAAAATGTATGGTCCCAAGCATAAATATATTAGAAGTTGGCAAGTTAATGGTTATTTTGGTGGTTTAATATTTTATATTAGGGATTGCAGGTAGACCAAATGGCTGATATCCCAGCATCTGTTGTGTCTGGGTATCTAAATCCTACTTTTTTTTTAAAAAATTTGGTTTTATTAGTTTTACAAGAACAATAAAACAAAAAACAAACATTAAACAAAAAGAAATATACGTTGTGTAATACACCACCCATAGCACATGGTAGCTCGATTAAGACGGAACATATTGTGTCATTTGAGTCCCGTAATTTGGCAGTAGTTCCATGTTTCTGGGTGTATCACCCCAACTGTTATCTTCAACCCACTCCCACACCCCCCTACTCGAATTAGCATATACCTTATGAATAATTGCATAACATGAGTACTAGAAAGCCACAGTAAACACAGTTCAAGTGTCTGGCAGCATGTCTGGCAGCACCGTCACCACTGAACATGAGTCTTCTCCCACTTTGATGTCCTTGGATTTTGCATCTTGAGTCAGAGCCTTGGGGGCTCCTCCAATAGGGAATCAGAGGCAGGTGCAATATATTTATTCCTGAAGTCCATCCAGAAGGCTTCACATTTGGCCGCTTTCTTGTGTAGGGAGGCAGTGATTGTTTCCATCAAATAGATGTTGGAGGCCAGGTTGATCCATTCGCTCTTTCGTGGAACTGTTGGGGATTTCCATTTAATCACTAATAGGGCTCTCGCAGCCAACAATAGTTGGGGGGCTAGGCCTTTCACCCTGAACCAGTCATCTTCGTTCTTTTCGAGGCCGAACAATATGAGGGAGGGGTCAACTTCCCTTTGAATCTCGTCTACTTCCTTGATCTATCCCAGGACCTCGGCCCAAAACACTTTGATGTGCGGGAAACCCCACCACATGTGCCAATAATTAGCAGTTTCACCACATTTTCTCCAGCATCTCAGGCTCATTGTTTGAGACATTTTGGAAAGTCTAAGAGGATCATATTGCCACCTGTGCAAGAGCTTAACTGCACGGAGTTTATATTGGTTGGATATGGAGGTTTTGGATGCAGCTCTACACATTAAGTTCCATTGGTCAGGAAGTATCTCTTCTCCAAAGTCTTTTTCCCATCTGGCCCTGAGGGGATCTGAGGTTCCCTCTCCTGCCGCTATTAGTTCCTGATACATCACGGATACTAGGCCTTTCATTTCAGATCTGGAATCCAAGAGTTTCTCAAAGAGGGTAAGGTCTCTTTTAAGCTTTTCTCTCCATTCAGGTTTTGTTAGTACCCCTTTTAATTGGATAAACTGGAATGTAGATAGAGTGCCTATACCCAAGGCCTCCATCAGATCTGGTAGCGTGATGAACGAATCCTTTCTTTGCAGTTGCCCCACCCTTTCCAGGCCCGCCTCATACCATGATTGGAACCGCCCCACATTGGGAATATGATTGTTAATGCCGGGTGACCACAGGTGACTGAGCGGGGATGGCCAGGTAGTGATTTTGTGCATCTCTTTGCCAGTTTGCCATATGCTCCATATAGTGCTCAGTATGGGTGGCATTTCATTCTCCTTTGTACCCTTTTGTATGGGGTCCATAACCATTCTGAAACCGTTGCGGGGGACAGGTAGTGATTGTCCATTTGTACCGATTGGAGGTTCTTATGGTCCCTAAGGTGTGGAATTAGGACGCGCAACTGAGCAGCTTTATAGTAGGTTCTCAGACCCCTATTCCTCCCTTGTCTTTGGGGAGTACCAATGTATTATATGAAATTCTCGGTTTCTTCCCCTGCCAAATGAATCGCATCATGATCTTTTTGGCCTCCATGAAGAACCTTTTAGGTATCTCGATTGGCAACATCTGGAAGGGATACAGGAATCGGGGGAGGAATACCATTTTGACGGCGTTAATGCGCCCTAGTCAAGAAATCGTGAGTTTGCTCTATTTTTTGAGGTCTGTCTCAAATCGCCGGAGAGGCGGGGGGAAGTTGACTTCATAGTGATCTGTATACCCAGATATTGCAGTGTTGTGTGTTCCAATTTGTGAACTAGTGAGAGGAACCTGACATTGCTCTCTTCAGGGGATCCCTGGAGCGGGATGAGTATGGACTTGGATTTGTTTACTTTGAACCCAGAGAACCGGCGATATTTGTCTATTAGGTTAAGCGCGTGCAGGATGGAGTCTGTAGGGTTTGTTATGTGTAAAAGAATGTCATCTGCATATAGTGCTGCCTTTTATTCCACCGCCCCTAATCTCATTCCCTCTATATTGGGGTCGTCGCTCATTTTTTATGCCAGTGGCTCGAGGGAGAGTGCAAACAGGATCGCAGAGAGGGGGCAACCCTGCCTGGTCCCTCGTTGCAGTTCGAACCATCTGGAGTATTCCCCATTTACAAATATCGACGCCTTGGGGGAGGTGTATATTGCTTGTATCCCATCCCGAACTTTCGGGTCTATCCCTACTTTCTGTAGGACTGTTCCCAGAAACTCCCATTCCACCCTATCAAAGGCTTTCTCTGCGTCGATTGACAGGAGGACAGGATCGCCGGGGAGGTTGTGAGCTGCATGGATGAGGTGTAATGTTTTGCGCATGGTATCGGCTCCTTGTCTCCCGAGAATAAACCCGACCTGGTCAGGGTGGATCAATCGGGGCACTAGGGTTTCCAGTCTTGCAGCCAGTACCCTAGCGTAGATCTTGGCGTCGAGATTAAGGAGGGAGATGGGGCGATACGATCCGCAGTGTTTGGGGTCTCTCCCTTCTTTAGGAATCACCGTAATCAGCGCCCTTTTAAAAGAGTCCAGTGCGACTCCAGTGTTTATTATCTCATTAAAGAGTTCTGTTAGGAAAGGTGTTAATTGCCCACTAAAGGTTTTGTAGAAGCCGGCAGTATTACCGTCTTCACCTAGAGATTTCCCCAGCGTTAGTCTTTTGATTGCATCTTGGATCTCCTGTTCGGCTATCGGAGTATCAAAGAGCTCAGCTTCTGTGTGCGTTATTGTGGGCAAAGTGATTGAGGATATGTAGGAGGTTATGTCGGATTGGGCAGAGGTCATTTCGGAGGTATATAGGTTTTCATAAAAGCTGGCAAAGCACTCAGGTATTGGGCGGGGAGGGTGAGACGTGGGGGTGGGGGTCTCTATTATCTGCTTCACCTTGCGTTCCGCCCTTTGGTCCCTAAGTCTGGCCGCTAATAGTGCATCAGCTTTGTCCCCCTTTACGTAAAATTTCTGCCTGAGAAATTGCAATTTGCGTTCCACTTGGTCATGTTCTAGCAGCCGTAATTCCTCTCTTTTGCGTTGGGCTGCGTCTATTTTATCAGAGTCCAACTCCGTGTTCCCCCTTACTTCCTTCTCTAGCTGATGTATTTTATTACGCAGTCTATTTTCTACAATCTTACGTTCCCTCTTCTTAGAGGAGCCCTCGCGTATTAGTATGCCTCTCCATGTTGCCTTCCCAGCTTCCCAGATCGTTTGTTTGGAGACTTCCCCATTATTGTTCGTTTTAAAATATTCATCAATTTCAGTTTCCATCTCGCTTTTAAAAACCACATCTTTCCAAAGGGACTCATTGCATCGCCAAGCCCCCCCAGTAACAGGTAGGTTGGCACAGTTAATATCTGCTAATACCATGTCATGATCTGATCACGTTATTGGAATGATTTCGGAGTAACACGTGATGCCTGTGAGGTGTGCTGAGAGAAATATATAATCTATACGTGTAAATGTGCTGTGGGGGTTCGAGTAGAAGGTGAATCCACTTTCTCTGGGGTGCAGAGCTCTCCACACATATTTTAGTTCATATAGTTCCATAATGGCGGACAATTCGGTAAGGTCTCCTCTATGTTGGATTGCCGTTTCCGGTTTACCTGGTCTCCAGTCTATGGACGGGTCTGCCCATTGGTTAAAGTCACCTCCTAGAATAATGTGCCCTGCAGCTTCTAGCATTATTTTAGGTATTGTTGTCCCAAGGAATGCGGCCTGTCCGCTGTTGGGTGAGTAAACTGTGGCGATTGTGACATGGACTTTCGCAATTTTCCCCACTATCAGGAGGGCCCGTCCACTTACATCAGACCATGTCTTTTCCAGCTCAAATCTAATTCCCTTCTTTAGTAAAATTCCGACCCCTCCTTTCCTGAGTGGACCAGAGCCCCGAAATTCCATGCCTCCCCGCTTCCCCAGAATGCTCCGTTCTTCTCCCTTTGCAAATTTCGTCTCCTGGAGGAGGAGAATGTCTATGTCGGATCTGAGGAATTCTCTATGCACCAGTGACCTCTTAGTTGGTGAGTTCAATCCCTTCACATTAATGGTCCCAATTCTGAGCAGGCCCCTGCCTTTAGACTTGTCGGGTGCTGCCATCAATGGCAGGATTTGTGGGGGTTGCTCACTTTTGGCGGCCAGAAGAATATGCGATTTCCTAGTGTCACATTGTCTTTGGTGTATCGAGATAGTCCAGATGATGCTAGTACGTTTCCCAAGTGTCTGTTACCCCTTCCCTCCTTCCCCCTACCCCTCCATAGTTGGTGGCGCTCAAGTGAGCCCAGGAACTGAGGATGCTGCATTGGCAGCTTTTGACGGTGTCCGGAACGGACTTGGTGACAGTGTTCAGTCCATTGTCGGACCATCAGTGGGGACCGTTGCCACACGGTCCCAGTCAAACATACACTCTTAACCTAAGGGTGAGCCCCTATATCATTCCCCCCTCCCCTCCAACATCATATAATTCAACAGTAACAACAACAAACATACAGAAGTGTAATGTTACCTGCACTCCCAGGATCCTCCTGCGAAAGTTCATATCCCCTCTTGATTCAGAGGGATGCTCCACATCCAGAGACCCCTGTGTCGTTTGTCTTCCTGGATCTCAGTCTCTGTGGAGGTCAGCATCCCATGTTTCAGCCGTGGATGTCACTGTGTCGATTCGCAGGAATCATGAGACATATCTTCATTTTCCACTATCGGGCGTGTTGTTGGGGCGTCTGTATTTCCTTGATACTTTCACTCTCTTTCGCCTAGGGCCCTGGTGTTCCCATTGCTTTCCAGCCTGATCATTTTCGCCACCTTTGTTCTCTCTTGGATCCGTACCCAGAGGTCAGTGATGCAATCTTTGATTTCCTCCTCTAATCGAAGGACGATTTTCCTGCTTCCGTGCTCAAAGGTGAGCGAGAAGGGATATCCCCATCTGTACCGTGTGCCCTGTTCTTTGAACCATTTCGTCAAGGGGCTACAGAGGCGTCTTAGCGCTAATGTGAGTGAGGATAAGTCCTGGAAAATCGTAATTTGAGCACCTCCCATTGTGAGTGGACCGCCGGACCTGGCCTTCTCAAGGATCCTAGTTCTGTCCTGGTATCGGTGGAATTTAGCCAGGACCGAACGGGGACCACCAGGTGGTCCACCCACCCTATGTATTCATTCAGTTTTGGGTTCGTCAATATATTCATCTGCCGTTCAAATTTTTATCATATCGTGGATCGTGTCTTTGAGGTCTTTCTCGGTTTCACCTTCGCGCTCTGGAATTCCAAAAAAGCATAGGTTATTCTTCCTTTCTCTGTTTTCTAAATCGTCCATTTTGAGCCGTATCTCCTCCTCCCCTTTTTCAATATTTCGTATCCTCATGTCCATTTGAGTCTCAAGGGTGTCAATGGAGGCCTGATTGTTCTCGACACCTTCCAGCCTTTCCTCGAAGCTGTCCATTCTCTGGGTGATTTTATAAATTTTACCACCGAGATTGGCCCCCATGTTTTTTATCTCACTTAGTAATGCGGCGATGTCCCCTTTGGTAGCAGCAGCACCCGCTGCCGAGGTATCTGTGAACATGGTGGTTATGTTTCGGATGGATGGGGGGGATGGGGCGTAGGCAAATCTAGCTAACTTGTGTTGTACATCCATAAGATGGGTCCGAGGTCAGAGGAGGCATACGCCCCTGGATCGGGGGCCTTACACTCTTTGGAGTTGCGTAGGACCTTAGGAACAGGGCAGTCTCGAATATTTAGCTCTACATACGGCTCAATGTAAGGCCAATGGGGTCTTCAATAAACATTCCCTAGGGCCAGTGGGCCAGTCCTTTGGTGAGTATGCCTGAAATTGTACCCTGTGGGGGGAGAGGGCCAATGGTGTCCCATTCCAGTTCGCAGCTCATTCAGAAATTGTCGTATACTGGCAGCGTCAGAGATCGCAGGTCTCAGGTGCCTCCCGTAGGGGGCGCATGTGGCGACTGGGCGGTAGCAGAGTGCGGTGAACAGGGGAGTCCATAAACGGGCCAGTGAGGTCCCGTGTCGCTAAAGACAGATCATTTATGACTTTCCTTTCCGGGCGGTGTGCGTGAGTCAGCGTATCCAGTGGGGGCATTTAAACACCACATTGATGCAGGATGCCAATGCGTTGCAGGCTTTCCCAGTCCTGGGTTGTCACGGCATGCGTTATGATGCCGCGGTGAGTCCCCCTCAGGAGGGGGGGCCCGCCGCCTATGTGGGAGCGCCCAGGGTGCATCTCTAATAAGGGCTCTGAAAGGCTTTGGGGCCCAGGGGCCTAGTATATGATAGTGAATGGGCACTTCGGCCACTATCGCTGCACATCGATTCGGAGGCCTCTGGGAGTGGTGGGCCTGCCTCGGAGGGGGCCGCGAGCAGATGGATCGCAGACGCCCGCCCACGTGCAGACGATTGAGGAGCGTTGCTTAACAAAATTCGGGGCTCCGTGGGTTCGCGGGGTGGCTCCTCACCTGAGTCCACCTGCAGGTTACCGCCGGTCTCCGGTGACGCAGCATGATGGAAGTCCCGCTGGGGGCTCTCTCCGCTGCCTCCGCCTCCTCCACGCGCTCACGGCAGAGCGTGTACAATCAGACGGGGAATCGGAGGTCGGGCAGGATGCCGTGCGGATCAGTTATCCAGGCCCCGGTCTCTTGTGAAGGCCACCACTGGGTGGCCGTGTCGTTTGGCCCAAGTTTCACTTTTGCTTCACGTGCGCTGGGAAGTACGTTTATTCGGACAGCGTTTTCGCAGCTTTCCCTTGTCCGATTTTGTCCGCGTTTTCACCTGGGTGTCGGGGGGTCTTCATTGATCAGCTCCTCATGTTATATCCAGGGGGGGGTCATGAGATGGGGGCTCAACTCGTCTCAAGGACCTGAGGCGTTGGAGCTCACACGAAGGCTGGACTCATCTGTGCGCCCCCTGGTGGCCAGCTTCAATCCTGTTTTTTATAAATCCTGTTTTCTCTGTTATGGCATGTATTGAGCTTTGACATATCACACCCTTATTTTCTGGATGTCAAATTATTATGGTATGTAAGAAATGGGTAATGTGTAGCATAAGATGTCAAATTAATGGGTGTGCATAATGGGTTGGGGTAAGCAGTATTGTTGATGAGGTTTTTTAAGAAGGTTTTCTGGGGTTGGTTAGGGCATATGGCCATTGAAACTTTAGTACAGTGGAGATGCACAGTCAAGGGAGGACATACATGCTGATATATTTTTGTTGATTAGCAGTAGTAGTTATTAGTTTGTAGGGGAAAGGCAGGATAGTGCATTAGGCTAATGTGTTATTATGCTGAGATGGGTGGAATCAGGTGAGGTAGTTACTTTTGCATGCTTTTTGTTCAGCATGTCTAAGGAAGAGTACTTAAACATGTGCTGGGAGAAGCAAGAGTGTGGTAAGGCCTAATATGTTGTACAAACAAAAACTTCTTTATACTGTATTTGTTAATGTGGAACATGGGTGCGTACGATGGGCACAGAGGTCTTAACCATGCACGTCATCCGAAGGAGTTCTTGTTTAATGTACACTTGCTAAACATAGGCATCTAAGCAGACCATCCTGAAAAATTGATGCCTTTCTCTGGCTGTTATTATTGATGAATTGAACGGCTATGCTGGCTTCCCTCTGAGGTGTCTACTTCAGCATATATGGTGTTTCTGGTTCTGGTATGAGCATTACTGGAAGCAATGATACACATTACTTGTTTTCTCAAATGCAATTTTGTTGTGTTTTTACATGCACTAATTACTGTTACTGCATGTGTGGCGGTAAAGGTCTAATCATCCAGTACAACTATCTTTACCACATTTGGTGTTAGTATTTACCGGATTGATTTTCTGCAGACATTTTATCACCATCATCTTTGAGTAAAGCACTGAGTACATTCTTTTCACTTCTCTTCGCGAACAGGTGACACCATTCCTGAGAATAATACCAGTGTAGTTGAACGAGGATAATCAGTTAGTAGTCGCTGTGCACCACCCAGAGCCGCGCTGTCCTGGCTGCACTTACTCAGAGCATTTGTGTCCTGTTTTCCCCTCCCCTCTTCCTTGCACTTCCTTCCTCCTTTTCTGTTTGCACTTTTCATTCTTGCACTTGCATAACCTGAATACCACAAGGCCTAGTAATGTTGTTTGCCTTGTCTTCCCTCTGTCTTCCCTCCCTTGTCCTGTTTTGCCTAGAAATACTTGTGTGCAGGTGCGTTATACATGACTTATGATATATCATTTGGGATGTTCTTGGGGATATATTTGATAATTGTGGGTCATATGATAACTGTCCATCTCCAATCAGACTTGTCCCATCATCCTCGCTGTCACAGGCAATGCCTCATGAGCCCCCGCCTTTAGTGGCACTCAGTGTTGAACCTCTGAGTCACTCCCTTTTCACTCTCTATGTTTCACTTACCAAGGACACATGTCAGTTATCCGAAGTGTGTGGCCATGAATGCATCCAGGGTACTGTTTTACAGTGCCATGAAGTCCTGTGTGGACCTAGAGATCCTGGTGAAACAGGGTGTGCAGTTCATGTCTGCTTCACATGTACTCTGTACATTTAGAATTTGCTATTGTTTACAGTTCTGGAAGACATGCTTCCTCCAAATGGGTGACACACATGGCATATCGCACATGTATGTAATTCAGGAAGCCATTGGTGAATGGGGACTGGTCAATAATGTAAAATCATCTTTTATATTATCGGTGCCCATGTGATTTTTGGTAGCCATGTGTGTTGTTGCATGGGGTAGGGGAGCTATTACCACCTTTGTCAGTATGTGTGGAAATGTTGGTTGTATTCGGTCATGAACCATGGCAACAGTGTATTGAGAGGAGTGTGTTTAAAACAATGGCGTATAGCTACCAACTTCAAATGGTGTGACATGGCAGTGTGTATATTTCCTTTGCATTTAAGGTCTCTCTCAATGAGTTGTAGTATGTAAATGATGGTCAACTGGTGCAGCTAATATGGTTTCCTGATTTTTTACTCTGTTTGTCGCTATGGGGATAGTGTGACCCTGGGTGTGGCTATCATGTCCTCCTCCTTACTTGTAGGGCCATCTGTTGCATGAATGTTATTATGCCTTTAGTCAGTAGGGGCAGCTGCACAAGATACAGGAGGAGGGCTCCACAAGGTTGTATGGTACTCTGAGTCTTCTCTGAGGTGCAGGTAGGCCTGTCATGTCCACTCGTGGGTCATGTGGCTGCACCTTTGCTTCCTTTCAGGGCATGTGGCTGTCATGCCCAACTCCTTAGTGGTGGAGGTTTTTTGGGTTGTTTAATGTGCTATATTTGGCATTGTTAAAGTCCATCAAGAGAACAACAACAATGAGCTATAAGAAAGGGTCATCTGCAGGGAAGTCAAGTTAAACAGTTTCACTTTTTTAAAGTTGTGTTTTATATCTATAGATACAAATCCTGTAGGTAATAAAACAATTTCTAGTGTTCAGGATAGTTTTAAAAATGTTGAAGTTGAAATAAGAGATATGACAACACAAAATTTGGCTGGAACCGATAATGTTTTTATTGAAAGTAAAGAAAGAAAACATGTTTCAAATGTGTTACTAGCTAGTAAAAAAAGAAAGATTTTTAGAAAAAAAGGTAATGAATGTGCTATGAAACAGAGGAATAAGGATATATGTAGGAAAATGTATCACTCACGAGTTGTTACCAATCTTTGGAGAACCTTGAAACCAAAACCTAGATATGTGGTGAAACTTTTTTTGCAAAAGAAAAAAGTAGAAGTTGTCATTAAAAAAGCTTTTGATATGAAAAGAAAAGGGTTAATTTTCATATTAAATCAACGTAAGACATTGCATAAGGTGACTACCCAATGCTATACAAATATACAAACAGTTCAGGTGCTTACACGTGACAACTTTTGTGACATCTTTGGTGGAGAGTGGAAACACACTTCTCATACTGAAAGATTCATTAAGCTACATTCAAGGAAAGAAGAATGTTCCACTATCTATTGATGAGAGTGGACATAGCTATGAAGTCCAAAATGATGTGCTTTCTAAAAAAGAAGAAATCATTTAGTGTAAAAATACAGAAATGGAAACTGTAGATCAGTCAAAAATTAAACTAAAGAAGGATTGTGAGGCATGGGCTTGCAAATTTTGTGCAATATTGATAAGTATTCTTGTAAAGATTTAAAGAGAATTTTGAAAGTAGTGCACACAAATTATAATGTTCAAAGACAGCTCAAGATGCTACAAAGAATAGATGACTCAGTTCATTAAAGAACAGGACTGTTGGGTCACTCTCTGGCTTGTCTTGATAAAAGTAGATGTAAGAGTCAATTTTATCATATGCGGATCCTGGCTTCACATTATACAAAAATGAGATACCTTCTAGTTAAACTGCATGAGTTCAAAACACCAAGTATGTCCCTTGCAGTTTTAAATCAAATACGTTTGACTGGAACTGTAGAAAGTTTTGATTTTACAATGCAAATCAAATATGATGCATTTAAAAGAGGAAGTGGAAGTGATGATCCTATGCTTTCAGAGGATCTGATTTTTCTACAGAATAAAAGAAGTATTGCAATGTTTGAGTTCCCTGACATTATTTGTGTATCTTCTCAATTCACTTTTTTATAAGTCTCAAGTGCACCTAATGTATGTTGAGAACACAATTAAACACAATGTAGAAGATGTTTGGAAACAACTTTATCTGTATTTGTATGAAGAAGACCTATTTGACACAAGTGAGGCAATTTATGTTTGTAGACACTGTGTTGGATTTTATAATCAAACACGTATTCCGCCAAGAAGTGTTTTAAACAATATGTTAGTGCCTGATATCCCTGTTGTGCTTCTAAATTTGAGCATGTTTGAAGTGATTGCATCGCAAAACTGTTCATCCTTTTCAAATTATTGTTTGACTGCAAACAAAGTTGTCAAATCTGCCTAAGAAATGATTAGTGCAAGGTGTGAGAGGCAAAGTTGTCTATTTACCTCACAATTTGGAATTGTTTTTAATACTCTAGGAGTGAAGCATGACATTGCAGATTCTTTGTTTATTTTAGTAAATGGTGTTGCCACTAAAGATAAGAGAATTTGACAACAGCTTTCTTGATATTGGAAAAGTGAAAAACGTTTCTATAGGAGCACAATGATTTATACAAAGGCAGAATGATTGTACCAGACTTGTCTATGCTTGATGTTGAATCAAAAAACAAGAGCAGTGAAGGTCAGTTTCAGCGTCTATCTGTTGCAGAAGGAATAGTTTATATGAACATTATACTATTCATCCCCTACACTCACGTGAAGTCATGGCCGACAGTTTAGAATTATATCAAATGAAAGCAACAGAAGGTGCACCAATTAATATCCGGGAAAAGACATTAGAAGCCCTTTGTTTCCCTATGCTTTTTTCAGCTGGTGCTGAGGGAGATTAGATGATCAGAAGGTGCGAATCTCTGGTTCAGAACATTGTTGTACAAGAATGTATTTGGAAGATTCACGATTCTGTACCAAAGTTGAATATATTTTTCACATATTGTATGAAAGTGAGTTTTCAACATTATGTTATACTGTTGCTCATACACCTAGACCGGAACTAGATTTCAAAATCTTTCTGCATGTGAGATGCTGCAACAGGTGAAGGAAAAAAAATAAGTTTTAGAGGGCAAACATACGAATATTCTTGCTACAATGAGAGAAATTAAAGAATATTGGTAAAGGAGACACTCCGAGGTTAGATGCATGATCAGAAACTTGGTATCTCATACCTGGTTTGTGACTTTAACTTGTGTTGAGTATGGTTGGGATGATCTTGAAGAGTGGATTCGGGAAACTAATGCAGAGAAAGGCAACACAGCATACATCACACCGGGATAATTGTGTTCTATGGACCCTGTAAGTATTTTTTCATCATACATTTTTAGCCATGTTACACTTTATATTTAGTAAAGAAAATGTCCACTAGGCCCTGTAGAACATTTCTTTTGAAGGAAAGAGTACCAGGCAAGTGGGGCTCCAAATATACATATGCTGTTGTGGATTAAAGATGTTACTCAGTTTGGTAAGGAAAGTTATGCTTGTGTGATGGACTTCATTGAAAAATATGTTACTTGTTCTATTCCAGCTCTGCACGTGAATGCTTATCTACGGGACAAAACAGAAAGGTTTCAAAAGCATTAATGTGGAAAGTACTGTCAAAGAAAATACAAACATAAAGACAAGTACTACACTCATTGCAGATGTGGCTTTCCAAGGCTAGTGACACCAGTTTCTCGAGTGAATAGTTTAATGTCATCTGTTCGACATCATGTTACTGGTAAATCACAGAAAAATACCTATCATTTAAAAAGAAATAAGGAATGCCAATTCATTAATGATTACAATGCTGTCATTGCTCAGCTATGGAATGCAAATACTGATGTACAGTGTATTGCTAATAATTCAACAGCTGTTGCTTGTTATGATACAGCATAGATGACAAAAGCAAAAAAGAGCAATACAGCTAAAGTATGGGCAGTTTTATCATCAGATAAAAGTCTCAGTCAGAAACTTGTAAGCTTTAGTTTGAAGATGCTTTCACATAGAGAGTGTGGTAGCTATGAAGCTGCAGATTGGCTAACTAGTTCGCCTCTGTATGGACATAGCGTTAATGTAGTTTGGTTAAGTCGTGGACCAGCTAGTACTAGAAAATGGGTATTGAAGCCTTTGACTGAAATTGAGCAGTTAGCTGAATCAGCACCTGAGAGTACAGAGATTTTGAAATTCAACTTGATTGATACATATTATCCAAATCTATCTGAAGTGTTGGCGGATATTTGTTTATATGAAGTAGCACAATGCTACTCATATTGAAATATTGAAGCGGATAGTGACAGAGGATCATTTAAACTACATGTATGTAGTGGTTGTCTAGTGAGACATGAAAAGGCAAGTCTCACTAACCACATGAAATTGTCTTGCCAAAGTGCAGAGACAAAGGAATTATTTTATTTTTGTATTTTGCAGTTGTTTTTCCCATGGCATGCAGACAGTGATTTACTTGGAGGTTTTGGAACTTTTGAATTATCATTTTTTGCAACAAAATGCTTAATTACATATCCAAAATGTGAGCAGTAGTTGGATTTACTGGTGAAAGAACTATGTCAAGATGAACATTTGGAAGCTGAATTGGAAAAAGAGAGCCTGGTACAGTCAGGATTCTGCAGCAGGAAGTCAAAATGTTCTTGGTGAGCCAATTACTCAAACTTATGTTGAGCTTGCTATGGAGGAAGTAGAAATTGCAATGCAACAAAGTAAATTTGCAGATGTGAATTGTGACAAAATTGTTGCCTGGTACAGTCAGGATTCTGCAGCAGGAAGTCAAAATGTTCTTGGTGAGCCAATTACTCAAACTTATGTTGAGCTTGCTATGGAGGAAGTAGAAATTGCAATGCAACAAAGTAAATTTGCAGATGTGAATTGTGACAAAATTGTTAGTAAACTTAATATAGAGCAAAAAGAAGTTTAAAATAAAATGCAAGATAGTCTCTTACATGGTTTACTGCATGACAAGTGTGAATGTTCTTGTGTGCAATACAAACCTGTTTTGTTGTATTCTAGTGGACAAGCAGGAACAGGAAAATCGTTTTTAATTAATGCAATAAGAGCTATGATTCAAAATGTAACAGATACCTCTTTGTTATGTGTTACAACTGCTCCAACAGGTTTAGAAGCATTTAATGTAGGAGGTGTTACTTTACATCGCATGTTAATGTTACCAGTGGAGCATGACAATAAACTAGAATATCGGAAACTTACAGCACAAGAAGTAGGAAGAGTTCTTAGAAAATGATATACCTTGATTGTAGATGAAGAAAGTATGGTGTCTAACTTGATGCTAGCTTTCATTCACTTGTGAATGCAAGAGGTTTTGAAGACTGACTATAATATTTTGTTTGGAGGTAAACATGTATTTGTTTTTGAAGACTTGTTATAATTATTAATTCCTGTGAAAGGTCAACCAGTTTTAGAATGCTGCAATCTAAGGATGCTCAAAAAAGTACAGGAAGTATTGGTAATTTTAACCTTTGGAATTGTTTTGATTTCCAGTAACTAACGTACAAAGAATTGTACATTTTTTTTAATACTATTTTAGCTGCGATTACATAACCATGACTACAGGCAACAATTGACAATTCTGAGTACTGGCCCTGTATAAAATAAATTACAATAGATATTGTACTATTTTATTTCAGTCTGTATTTAAGTTTATCTATTTTTATAACATAAAAGGTAGCCATTAAAAGGGCCTTTTTGAGGATGGAAAGAGGTGGGTGAAATAGGGGAGTAAAATACATAAGGATGAAACATTTAACAAAGGGAATTAAAATAAAATACAACATATATTTTTATGTTTTATTTTAGAAAAAGGGGGAGCAAAATTGCCCCTTTAAAGAAAAAAACTAAGCATGACAGGTAATCTGATGTTCAGCGATTACTTTAGCCATTGCTCAATTGAGGCATCTCCCTTGACTACCCATCCACAGCATCCTTTACACATGACTTGCATCCTGGAAAGGTTGCGTGTCGGCAACAGAGGAGTCAGTGTAGTGGATACTACTGCTGATGTAGATGCTTCATTTCACTTGGCAGTGTTGCTGTACTGGAGGATGGAGGTTCTGTCCTGCAGGTGGTGCTGATCTCTGTCTATACAAAGAATGGGTCCCATGAATTTTTCTTTTGTGATGTTCATGGGCTTTATGATATTCATCATCCACATCATCCCAATGGACTCTCACCAGATGGTTAATCATTATCAATGCTCCTAGACTTTGAGACAGAATATTCGAAGGATCACAGCATAGTCTTGTAGCAGAAGGTGCACAGTACATCGTCCACCTCTTTCCTGGAGTGGAGTTCCTTCACTTTAAAGAAGCACCAACTGTCTGCAGTTTTCTTCATGCTTCTTCCTTGATGGTAAAGGATTGTCAACCCAAATGATGACGTCATCCTCACTGCTCCTACTGTGATGGTCAGACATGTTGCAATGTCCAACCAGGGAGGAAAATATAAAAGAAAATAAACGACAACATTTCAAAGTCAATACTGCAAAAAATAAAAACGGTTTAATAAAAAAAGAAAACTAAAAATTAAAACAAAAATAGACAAACTAAACAAATCAAAAGACAAAAGAAAATTGGATTTTGGGAAAGCTGGTTAAAAAGGATGGGTAGATTAAGGGGTAAAGTGCCAAAAGTGCTTGCAGGTACTTAGAAAACCTTTCACTAGCAAGTACAGAAAAAAAAATTAAGGTATTAATAACTATTCATGAAAAGTACATATACATGTAAATACTTTAATAAGTTAGTTAAGTACATCTGCAAACTCATTTTTTGTAACAACAGGTTTATTTGAGGGGTATGTGGTTGTTCATTTGCTTTTATTTAGCTTTCTAGACATAGGGCCTCATCGCGACCTCGGCGGTAGCGCTATTAGCGCGGGGGCTATTAGCGCGACCGCCATAGACCCCGGCGCTAATAGCGCGGGATCAGGAGTTGGGCGGACTTGGAAGTCCCCATTCCCCATTGAGCCCATTCGGGAATGCCCCATTCCCCATTGGGCTCAATGGGGAAATTTCGCACTCATACCGCCGGCGGATTTCCCGCCGGCGGTATTAGCGCGAATTCTCGGCGGATTTCACACCAGCTCAGAGCTGGTTTGAAATCCGCCGAAGCCCTGATCCGGCGGACCCTTAAATCCGGCAGTAATAGCGCTACCGCAGGATTTAAGGGTTACCGCCGAGGTCGTGATGAGGCCCATAATAGTGTTTTGAATAGCTGAATTTTCTGTATTATTAATGTGAATTACGTATGCAATAACAAAACCCTTGAAATTCAAGGAAAAAACTTTAGTTACAGGGACATTTAAGTGAGAACTTAATGTAACAAAACCCCTGAAATTCAGCTAAATCCACCTTAACTTCGCGCCCCCTGTTCCCATGACCACAATAATGACATCACATATCACATCACTGATGACATCACTAATTACATGTTGTATGAGAACACTGATGACATTACAAATCACATCATTAATGCCATCACTGGTGACAACATTAATTACAACAGTGACTGGCCTTAAGGGTGGCTGTCAGGCATGGTCAGTGTGCATGGCCAAATATATTTTAACACATCAATGGGTGCTAGTGATGGCCTTCCGTTATGAACAGTGGTGACAACCTTCAACCTTCACCCATGTGCACTGAACATTTTAAAACACTAACCGTCTATCAACCATAGATGTTGGCCTTTACCAGTGGCACAGCTTTCAACTGTGTCCACTGAATTGTATATACCCTGTTCATGCACTTGCCATGGACATTAGCATAATACATGCCAGTGGCCACTATCTTTGGCTGTTCCCACTACATATTCTAACATATCAATGGGCCACTAGACATGGCGTTTGACCTTGAGCAGTTTGTACATCTTTTAGCCATGTCCACTTTATATTTTACAATAATAAAATGCAATAGGTGATGGTCTTCGGCCGTGCCCACTGTGTATTGTGCAACACTTTTACAACTGTGAATGCATTTATATGGAAATCAAAACCTCTGTGTATTTGATGAACCCAAATGTAAAAGTATTAGTGATTACAGTTGACTAATTATGCTTTATGTCCCTTTTCTGTTTATTATTTCATTGTATTCCTTTATTCTGCTTTCAATACTCAATCCCTTCTGACAAAATGTGAATCAACCAAACTGGGAAATGGTAATGTTGATGAACACTTTAACTATCTATTGTTCTCAGTGGATTGAGATTCTGTATTATTTTTTAATTATTTCAACTGTACTACTTTTATGTCTATTGACTCACTATATACAGCTATGCTTTGAAACCGACCTTTGGTTGAAACACGTGTCAGCGAGTCTGAGCAGTCATGCAATCATTAAAATTGCAATGTCTGTTGTAAAATCTGTCGAGTGTTCAGTATACTACAGGGGTTAATCTCTGCTTTCTTATTGGGGTGCAGTTGTCTCACCTATATATTTTATTTTATATATTTTAGACTATAATACAATTGAAACCCAAGCGCTCTCCATCCAGTTTATCCCACCATATCTTATTTGTTTGTCATAGGTTGCAAGGAAAATGTATCTGCCATTTATTAGTTTGCGTAATATATAGGGCCTCATTACGAGAATGGAGGTAGCCATGGAGCTATTAGCTCCATGGCTGCCTCCGTTCCGGGCTCCATTACCGGGTTCCTGCAATGGGGACTTACCCGGCTACTCCGACATAGGAGGACCCGGTAATTCCTCCTTGCAGGAACCCATCCCCATTCCCATTTCCATTTGAGCCCCCATAGGGCTCAATGGGAATGGGGAGGGAGGTAATAACGGGCAGATTACATCTGGGCCGTTATTGCCTCCCTCTTCCCCTCGCGGGACCCGGAATGCACGCCTTGTTTTACCAGGCGTGCGATCCGGATCCCACGATGGGAAGCTCGTTAATCAGCGCTCCCAGAATGAAGCGGGCTGCTCCCGTACCGGCCCCCTTCATTACGGGAGCACCAGCCTTATATTGAGGCCCATAGTCTTCTTTTTTGTGTTATTGCCTTTGGGTAGAATAAAAGCCACCATTTTGTGCAGTATTCTCATTTTGATTGCAGCACAGCTTGCCGAGTGTGTGGCTGTTGTGGAAGTAAATACCAGTAAAGATTTAAATATTTTAAAGTTTATTTGGGGTGTTATGTGTCAGCTAAACTACCACTGCTATCAGATGGTATATATCAGCACTATTTTTGTCCTTTTTAGATGAAGTGACAGTTTATTTTTCATGTATTTTCTTAAGTTTTACTTTAATGCTGCTTAATAAAATGTTTGTCAGTTATATGTATTACTATTGTCAGATGGCATACTTTGGTACTATTTTCCATATACTCAGGTTTAGTGGCAGTTAATGTTAGATGTGTTTTTTTTTAAAACATTTACTAATATGCTGCTTAAATTCAATTGTATTTTTATTCATCTATTTCTCTTCTTGTATGCAGGTTTTTGGGGTAAAGGTTTATGGCTGCCACTTTGTGTTGAACATGAGCCTTTCTATAGGGTTCCTCCACATCATGTCAATGGACCTGAACAAGGTGGTGGATGAAAGTTGAGATTATCAAACTTTGAGATGGTTTATTACATAAAATACACTGCACTTCCTCAATGTCCTTCCTACTGTGTTGCTCCTTGACCCGAAAATACTGTCAATTCTCAGCAACTATTTTCTGAGCACAATGGTTTTTGAGTGGTGGCTAAGCAAGAGACACCTACACCATTTTTTCATGTAGTTGTTTTTTTCTCTGCACCATGTTATTTCCCAATAACCGAATGGTTCTTTCCTCATGTTTATGTTACATTTCTTGGCAGTCCTGTAGATTGGGTGCAGACAAGATGGGATGAGAGTGGTGAGGAAGTAACAAATGTGGTGGAACTGGATGTCCGTGGCGCACTGACACTAACTTTTAACATTTCTTGGTTTTTTTTAGCTACCATGTTTTTTCCCAACAACTGGATGGTTCTCATAACATTGTTATTAATGCCGCTATTTGTGTTAGTGTATGTTTTCTTTTTTAATTCACCTTGGATTTCCTTTTTCAATGACCCAATGATTACAATTTGTGAAGAGAACAACAGTGTTGTATGCACACTTGCTGTATCTTATATAATGCATGTGATGCACTATATATGAGATATGAGTGTGTGTATTCTCTAACAAATTCTGTTTTTTACAGATAGAAGATATTATTGTATCTTCCCTTTTCCATATCTAGTGAATCTATTCACAGCTTCAGTACCTCAGAGATTAACCATACTCCCACCTCTTTATTCTCATTGACTTTACAAATATGTATGTATGTTAATACTTTTTTAAAACATAGATCCATAACCGTGTCTATCGTATCGCCCAATGCGATATTGAGCTTTGGAGGCGAGATCCACTGCAGCAATGTTTGGAGGTCATAGCCGTCAGTTCAATGGACCTTACCCACGGCTATTAGGCCTCAATGTGCCAAAAGAGTACACTCTTTGTACCTGAAAGAGTCCTTTTTAAGAACTATCTATTACATACATATGTGTATATGTATAAAAACCTATGGGACTTACTCCCTTAACCAACATCTTATAACCACAGCTATACAAAAAGGCAATGAACTTTAGCCCCGGCTATACTGAAAAATATTTTGGGTACAATGAAAACCTTTCAAAAATAAATTTCAATAACACAAACTGCATAAAAAAGACCACATAAGGCGTTGTGCTCTTTTGGTGCAGTTTGTGTTTTATTTTGCCTATTTTTGTAACTTAGAGAGTGACCCTTAAAAGGGCCATTTTGGGGCACAGCAAGGTGGAGGGTAGAACTGGGAAGGGAGGAACATTTAGGATGAAACATATAACAAAGGTATTGAACAAAATGAGAACATATGTTTTGGGTGTTTTTGTTTTATTTTATATTTTTTGGTGTTTTTTTATAAAAAACAGAAGACAAAATTGCCACTTTAAAAAAGAAACTAGCAATGGCAATGCACCTGATGTTGAGAGGGACTCATTTCCCAATGTGGAAGTGTAGCACCTGCCGGGACAACCCAATTGTGCCATATTTTGCAAAGAATTTTAAATTCTGCAAGATTGGTCGCTGATTAAAGAAGAGTATTTGAGTGTTGTGGTCTACGTGAAGAAGTTGCGGCTTCAATGGTGGTGGCTGAAGCTGAACTTAAAGGTGTTGTAGATGAAGAGGTAGTTGGAGGTGATGATGAAGGAGGTGCTGAAGAAGTAGATACAGCTGTAGAGGTACAACAAAGAAGTGACTGTGTTTCATGCATTTTTACCTTGTGGTGGTCATGGACTTTTTTATACTCCTCATCAACGTCATCCCATTGGACCCATACCAGATAATTTATTAGTACAGAGGTGCCCGAGCTCTGTGAAGTGATGGTTCCTAGTCCTCGTCGTAGAAGCTTTTTGCAAAATGTGTACTGCAGCTCCTCTTCCTACCTCATGGAATGATGCTCTTTTACCAGGAAGCATCTCGAGCAGTCCAAACTTTTTTTCATGCCACAGAGCTTCTTATGTGGTGGCGATAGTGTTGGCACCCATACAATGTCATCGTCACTGCTCTCACTTCTGCCAGACATGACGGTAATAGCTGGGAAGGGAGGAAAATGTTTGAAAGGAAAAATGACAAAACAAAAAACACAATGCTACAAAATTGTAATTTAAAAAAAAATAAGAACAAACTAAAACAAAGAACTGACAAAGACAACAAATCAGCAAACAAGAGAGAGAGGTATAGGAAAAAAGTGGGTAAATAAGGATGGGAAAATAAGGTGTAATTAGCTAAAATCAATTGTAGCATAAGTGAAAAACTGTATACTGATAAAGACTAACAGCAATAACTTAAATGAAGAACTTTGACATGGAGTGCTGGTTATTATTCATGGCTATAAAACAACACAATAGGACATTGAGTTGTGTAGCTGAATCTATGGGTATCGGTGCCGTGCCTATGCAAACATCAGACTTATTGGGTGATGATGTTGACACAGCTATATGACGTGTGTACTTGCATTCCATGATTGGTCAATTCCACACAAGCGGATTTCGTCATAAGGTGTTGTTGTAGTCGCATGTATAGCCACTGGTATGAGCAATTATTTATTGTAAAAAGGGTTGTTGGATGTTATTTAATTGTATTTCTGTTTTATATGTGATAAGTGTTCCTTAAAAGCACTGTTTTGGGGTGCACTGAGTGTAATATTTTAGAACCTTTGGAATTTTGCTTTGATGTTATGAAGAAGCACTGCATTACCTTCATTGGTTAGGTGTACTCAGTCATGTCTATACAAATTAGTCATGTAGTACTGTATGTTGTTGTTTGAAATCCATAATTGGTGTGGTCTATCATGAATGCTGAAACTACTTTATTAATATGTCTCCTCGATTTTTCAATTTACCACTAAATCTGGTGGTCCATCTTCATTTTTGCTTCTGAGCTATATTAGAAAAGATAAAGACAGTGTGAGGAAAAAGATCTATTTGTTTTTCCAAGTCTTGTTTCATCATTAAATTAAGGGACACACCTTGTACATTACCCAAATGATTGCCTCCACAATGAATTAGTATGATGTTTGGCTGCCCTGTACTTTTCAGACTGAACAATTTTGGAAATATTTGGTGCCAACGCATTACCCGCAATCCTAACCATTTAATTGTAAAATCACTAAAACCTAGGTCTATGTTCATATTCCGTTTCTTACAAAAAGCCAGTAACCTGGAAAATTAAGTTTGAATTTCTAGTAATTTGTAAGAGTAGGGTATGTATGATGTGCTTGTTTCGGTGTTTGTAATTGGTTGTTGTTATTGTTGTAATTCTGTACTTGTCTGTGATAATTTACAGTCAAAATGTTTCACCCATTTTACAGGCCGATTCATGGAATAAATGTATGCCGAAAATCTCCGTGCAAGCGTGCAAAAGCGTGTGAATCGCAGCGCAAGCGCGAAAATTCGCAGCACAAGCGTGCAAATGCCGCGCACATCGATTCATGGAAGTCCGTGCGTGTGTAAATCCTGGGATGTGTGCTAAAATCCTGAGTGGTGCACGCGGGAGCACACGTCCTCAAACGGCGTGCGCTACGCGCACAGCGAAAGCACATGTAGCGTGGCGCACACAACAAAAGTAGGCGGAACATGGGGCGTAACACGTGGAATGGGGAGCAACGCGTGAAAATGTGGGCGTTACGGGGGGAGTACAGGAGTCAAATGCGCAGAACGCCCACACGCGCGCCAACAACAAGTATTCATGGAATCGAACAGGGGAAATGCGGGCGCCAAAAAAGACACGCTAATCCAGAAACACATACGCCAGCAGGAAGCAGGCATACGCGGCCCCACGCAGCATATAAGTGCGCACACACAACAAACAAGCTCAGACGCTACAAGGAATATACCGTTCCTCGCAGCAGTGGTCGTGGGACACCGCAGGAGGAGGAGGATAGCCAGGCCCAGAATTGTTACACCCAGGACCAGCCTTTTTGGGATGTTTGATGACCAGGTGTATGGAAGGTACAAGTTCCCACTAAACATAATACTCGACCTGGTGAGTGAGTGGGAGGATGACCTTACATCACCCACCCTGTGCTCCCAAGCACTGAGCCCCTTGGAAAATGTGCTCAATGTACTGCACTTCTTGGCCACTGATTCATTTCAGCGGACAAGTGCCATAGTGGGGGGGGTGTCACAGGTCACACAGTCACGCTGCCTACACCAGGTGTTGGCCATCATGACTGCGCGCCCCTCAGTCCGCAGGCACATATACATGCCCAGAACACCTGCAGAAAGGCAGGCTGCCGTCCAGGACTTTTACGGGGTGGCACACTTCCCCAAGGTGCTAGTTGCCATTGATTGCACCCATGTGGCTCTATGTCCTCCCAGGGCAACTGAGCATATCTATAGAAACCGCAAGCACTGGCATTCCATCAACGTGCAGGTAGTATGTGATGCCAAGGGAATCATCACCTCAGTATATGCCAACTATCCAGGGTCCACCCATGAAAGTTTCATTTTCAGAATGTCACCCCTAAACCGGGACTTAGAAGCTCGGCGGCATGGCGATACATGTCTGCTTGGTGAGTATAAATGCCTCGGCATATGCATGCATGTCAGATACTGAGTAATGTCACCACCCCACTAATGATACCCATCATCACCTCCCCAGGGGACAGTGCCTACCCTCTGATCACCCACATGATGATGCCAATTCGGAACCCCACCACACCACCCAAGGTAAGATACAACACAGCCCATATTGCAACCCGGGGCATAGTGGAGCGCACATTCGGAGTGCTCAAGTCACGCTTTCGCTCCCTTGAACGCTCTGGTGGGCAGCTGCTATATGTGCCCCCAGTAGTGTGCAGGATCATAGTGGCAGCAGGTGTCCTGCACAATGTTGCAACACGCCGGGGCCTGCGGGTGGACATGGTGGTGCCCCCACATCCCCAACCACATGCACAGCTGCTGGTGAGGCAGCCCGTACCCAGCTGGTGGCTAATTACTTCACCTAAAATGACACCCCTGTGGAGTGCACACAGCCCTGGCACATACCAGCTGACAATCAATGATGATGACATAAGGGGCAGTCAACTGTCATAACCATAACAGCCTGAGATTGGTCACCTGGAAGTGTTACATTGTGTGCATCCCTATCTACTGAAAGACTACCCATGCGGTGTCACAAGAAGGCACACATTTATGCTGCATGAATGACTACCCCCTTGCAAAATACAAAATGAAAATAGTGCCATGTCACCCAACCCCTCCCCATCTCAGCTACCCAACGCACCATGGCATGTCATGCAATGTGAAAACAACAAAATGAATGCACAAGACATGACACAAGTGTCACAAAGTGCACTGTTCCAAATGGAAACAGGCCACAGACAATATGCTCCCAGTAATCAATAACAAACAGCACACAAGAACAAATACTTACCAGCAACACAATACAGCAACACAGGATGAAACAGGGCCAAAATATGACAGTACAAAATCAAAGTAGTGCAAGTCTTACAACCTGAATAAGGCAGCACATCGACCCCTTCCAACTGCAGAGAGTTGCTGTCAGGCAAATGTGTCAGCGTACTGCATACAACATGAACTGCAACTGCAAAGGAGACGGCCTTGTGAAGACATGAAGAAGGTACCTGTGTATAAGGAGGAAGACATGGATGCACAAGCACCTATCAATACACCATGCAGTGTTCAATACAACAACAATCCCCACTAGGGATGTCCACACAGTTTTGACCACAGACTAGCCACACAGCTCATGGGAGCCCAATGTCACTGTGTAAGTCACTGTCACTTGGTCACACCCTTTGCAAGCCCATGGAAAGGGGAAGCAGGAGGGGTGTGTGTGTCAGGAACCCAAGCATCTAACCCAAACACAGGACAAGCCTGCATGTGCCCAGCTGGAATACACAGTGGATGCCCACGGGAGCCACACAAGGCAACAAACTGAAAAAAATAAGAAAAATAAATAAAATAAAAAAATGGCCATGTGTGGGCTGGGGGGGGGAGGCCACCCGGGAGGTTCGAGGACAGGGTGCACACCAACACCCACCTGTGTGGATGTTGTGAAAAAAAAAATACCTCCATGGGCTCATGGCCTGCACGGCTACGCTAATGTTGGAGAACTGCTGCTGTCGCTCTCTTCACCCTCTGCTGCTACATCAGGAGGTGGCCGTGCTATGGGAGGCAGCCCACGCAAAGCCCTGGTATGGTCCTCCATGGCAGCAAGCATGCGGGTGTTGATGGTCTGGTTCTAGAGAATGATAGTACAGAGAACCCCATGCAGCACCTCACGGGTTGCCTGCATTTCTGCACGCATGGCCTTGTGTGATGCCCGGATCTCCTCCCGAGTTGCCTGCAGCTCAGCTGAGAGCGAGCGTGTGAGCTGCTCCAGCTGCTGTTCTGACCTAAAATTTCGGGAAGCCTCAAGTTCACTTAGAGTCTCCCTGAGGAACTGGAGTTCTAACGTCAGGGCTTCCCTGTGGCCCTCTGACTCTACAGAAATGGGTTCCCGCAGAGTCTCCAGTGCCGCCCGTCGGTCCCTGTTGGACGCCAACATGTCTTCCCTGTGTGATTGGCAAATGGAGTCTGTTGCCTGCTGTTGTTGCTCCATCTGCCTTTCAGGGGGGAGAATGGAAGTGGCCACCCTCTCCATTGCCTGAGCCATCATTTCAACCGATGCTCCCTGTTGTGCTGCTATACCGTACATAGAGTTTTCCCATACAGTATTGCCTGGTGGCACACTGCCACCGCGTCGGCGGGCACCACACCTGTTTGGGGCAAGGCGATATGCACCTTGCTGTGCTGGCACTGCCTGAGGCTGCAGGACTGCATTCCCCCTCTGATCTGCTAACCCAGGAACAGGATCAGATGTTGTGGAGTGTGACCCTGCATCCGTAATCGCCAAAGTCAGAGTTACTAACACTGACATCCCCATAGAGGGGTGTCCCCCTGGTGCAGGTGGGTTGGTCAGAACAGCATCCCTCCTAGTAACACTCACCTGCAACGCCACATATGTCTCACTCTCGGATTCAGCACCTGAATCATCGAGGTCTGGGGAGGTGCACCCAGAGACACCCGTGGACAGTTTGGTCTGCAGGAGAATAGGATTTTCACCCACCACCACACCATGTCCTCCACTGGTGCCCGGTTGTGGCTGAGATTCCTCCTGGGTCTGCACCATCTCCTCCACCTCAACAGCATCAAGTGCGTCATCACCTGCAAAAATATGAAAGACAAGAAATGGAAACAGGCATGAGCACCATAGCACACACATAGGCCTGACAAGGCAGAGATCCAGTACATGAATTACACATGTCGCACATTACTAGAACCCTGGCATGCATGCACTGTCAATGAGTTGCAAGGGGAGGCAACAAGCAGACACTGAGGACACCAAGATGGAAAAGCAACATATTTGCTGCATGCTGGATAGCACTGGCATCACAGATTAGCCTGTGAGTGGCATGTCCAATAAACATACATGACACATGCCAGCACACAGATGGCACGTAGCATAGGCATGGTACATTTGACAAGTACAGCCATATGTCAGTGAATGAGTACTGTCACCCATCCATGTGAAATGGACATGATGAGATGAAAAATGCAAAATAGTGTGACAAAATACACATGTGCCACACACTGCAACACATCCAGTGTGCAATAATACAGTGATGGCGGGCAGAAGGATACATCAATGGTTGGTCACTTCAACATGACATGAAACAACAATCATGTTCCACATTCAAATAGGCCCCAAAAATTAATGTGAGCAGGCCCTTACTCAATCAGCCGGAATGGTCAAATCATTCCCATAACAAGGTAATACATGTGGGCCAATGTGGGTTGTAATCTATGACAGAAGCATGTCACATATGTGGCATTAGGGCAGAAAAATGCGTTGCAAAAATGGCAGGATTGAAACAATCAGGCTGAATGAACATAGAAAATTCAGAACAATGTTGTTGCAAGATGACAGTTCAAGAGCAACTGTAGTAATGTGGCGCTAATTGCCGACTGAGGTCAGAACGGATAATGTCATACCCAAACCCAAGGCCGGTGAATGGTTTGGAGGAAGCACATGGGTAACCCATACCACTCAGGAGTACACACCCTCACCTGGCAGTCAATCATGACACATCACCCAAGAAACATACACATGGATTACACACACTTACATGGGCACTCACCGAACAATGCTTCATAATCTGGTAGGTCTGCCACGCCTTGGATCTGTTACTCTGTGATGAAGGTTCCAGCAATAGACTCATGTTCAGTGAGTTGGTCGTCCTCTGGTGGAGACCCACCGCCAGTCACCAGAGTAGAGGCATGATTGGAAGCCAGCTTGTTCTTTGCACTGCGTTTAAGGTCATTCCACCGCTTGTAGCAATCATCAGCTGTGCGTCCCACAAATGCAAGGACACTAATGTGGTCTGCGATGGTCTGCCAGTGGGCCCTACGTTGAGCAGTCGTAGTCTTACTGCCTGCAGTCACCAACATTTTGCGGCTATGTGCCGACACATAGGCCACAAGTGCATCAAGTTCAGCGTCATTGAAGCTCGGCTTCCTTGACGTGCCGGAGTGTGTAGCCGTGTCTGTGGTCTCAGCCTGTAGTGCGAGAGTACCCTTCTTCCTCTTCTTGGATGGTGTTGTGGATCCTGAGTGGCTTACGCCACTCTGGTCAGTAGGGGCAGAAGCGCAGGTGGACTGGGTACTAGAAGTTTGCGAATGCACAATGACCATTGGTCTTGGTGCAGGCATTGGCTGCAGGGTGATGTTGGCAGGGCCAACGTCGGTGTGATGGACCTGGACCGACATTGTCCCGGCTGGGAGACTCGGAGCTGGGGTGGATAGAGCTGCAGCTGCCCCTGCAGCTTCCTCACCCTGCCTACTTGGGGCAGCGGATGACATTGCTGCCCCAAATCCATGTGGCCTGGTGACAGCAACTTTCACCGCCACACGTGGATTAGACTTGCTGACCTGGAAGTCAGCCTGTGAGTCATCCTGTGCTGGTTCAGGTGACAAAATGGGACGGTCCAACAAGGGCTGAGCTGGGATGGTGTCAGCTACATTCCCCACAACCATTGGGGGGGGGGCATAGGTTGCTCCGATTGGTCCTCCACACACTGGGCTCTAGGGGCACCCTGCAAATCCTGGCCCCGTCCCCTACCGCGCCCACCATGCCCACCTTTTGGAGGTCGGCCACCTTTGCCTCCCTTACTGCTTGGTCGCCTCCCAACCATGGCACTGATTTTGTTGTGCTTATGGGAGTTGCAGTAAACAATTGTCCTGGGCAATTGGGGTGAAAGGGGTAGGGTACTAGATGGGATTCGTACACTAGTGCTCTAGCAAGGCTGTATGTGACCCCTGGGGGAAGATGACAGCTCACGCAATGCACAGGCACCCCAAAAACAAAAGTAAACGTGCACGCAACCCATGGTAGACCATGTGCATGGAAAAATGAACCCGCACTACGCTGTGGCACCCAGAAACCCAAAAATAAGCGTACGCATGTTACACACAGCCTACAATGACCTCTGAAGGGGTACGCGACACAGGAGGGCATCCACAGTTGGAAAATACATGCGCGACTCACTGTCTGCCTTGAAAAAGAGCGTGAAAAAGACACCCCCGCCAAAAGAAGAAAAGAACGCAGTCTGAGGAAACAGGGAGTACGAACTGGAAACGTTGTGAAGTAATCGCGTGTGAACCGACAAGAAGTATAAGATACACCCGCTCACTCTCCACAAAAAGCATGTACAAGGAAATAGCGGGATACTCATACCTTTTAAGACAGCCCACATGTGTAACGTCACTTATGCGCATACGCGATAAGGCCCTTTCCTCCAATAGAACAGTGACGTGCAGTTTTCTCACGTGCTGATTCACTATGCACCCATGTTGTGGGAAACGCCCGCGCGAGTAACGTCACTTACGTGCTTATGCGCTAAGGGCCTTTCCTCGGATTTCACGCTGACGTGCACTTTTTTCACATGCCAATCACTCCGTATCAAGCTGGCCAAAAACACATGGAAGACCACGCTCCCACTAGCCATCTGCTGCTGCCTGCCTGCTGCCCACGGGCCCTACTATTTGGTGCCTGCATGTCAGCCATCTGCAGGGGTCCAGTTGCTGTGTCCACCCCTGCTGGAACAGAAGACTCCTGTCTGGGATACCATCGCTCCACAGCCCAGCCCCAGGACCCAGTTGCCCACCCACGCCTGCCTCGGGGGTCGCCATGTCGGGGCAAACACTATCTGAGACCACTGGTGACCCCCAGTCAGAGAGGCAGAGGGCCACCAGCTTCTATGAGAAGGAAGTTGGTGTCCTGGTGGAGCATGAGCTGGGGTATTATGATGCACTCTTCGGAACATCACGCGCCAACAAGGAAGGACGGTCGAGGATCTGGGAGGACGCAGTGATTGCCATCAACGCAGAGGGGGTGGCAACCTGCGACATCAAGCACGTCAAGAAGCGCTGGGAGGACTTGAGGTCCAAGACCCTCTACAAGGCCCGGCATCTCACAGAGGGGGGCCGGGGCAGCATGAGCAACATCCAGATGAGGGTCCTGGAACACGTAGGCCCAGCGCTCCACGCCCAGATCCTTCGAAGGCAGACCCATCTGGAGTTGAGCAGTAAGTGGCCAAGCATTGCTGTGTGAGAGAGGGCATGTTGCAGTGTGCTTGTAGTCTGATACTTGCCTGTATGTGTGACATAGGCCATGAATGGATGTGTGTGTGCAGCGACATCATGGTCATGCATGTGAGAACAGTAATGTGTGAACCATATGGATGGTGCATGTTTTCCAATGCAACATGGGGAGCTGTATGTGGAATGCACACATGAAAGCATGCCAGTCTCTGTTCTTGGACATGCATTGGGTATGAGGGACAGGTGCTGCTGTCATGTACATTTATGGTGCACATGTGTGTGTGTCTGCGAAGTGTGTATGTGACTTTGAAACGCCATGGATGCATGACACATGTCCATGATGATGTGTAGATTCACTCATGCAGTGCCGTCACCATTGTATACTCTGTGTCTATCCACTGTGTCTGTGGTGTACAAGCCATGATGCATGACCCTCCGGTGATGTGTGTGCATGAGATCAGTGTGAGCCATGATGCATGTGAGTTTGAAGGCAACATTTTGGTTAACAGAGGCCCTTGTACATGGATGCTGATGTTGATAGCAGGCGCCGGGACTGTTTCTGCATGTGTGTTGCATGCATTCACCCATGTGTTTTGGAGGGACAGGATGGAAGTGACATTTGACAGTGCCACTCATGTATTATTACTTCCTGTCTAGGGGAATATTGTACTGTACCCTGAAGCTTGTGTTCTATGTCTCCCTCTACGCAGCGTCAAGTGAAGAAGAGGGCGGTGACGGTGCTGTGGAGCCAAGCGGCGGGGATGCCTCCACTGGGCGGCGACGCAAGGCCCAGCCACCCTCCCAGGAATTGCCATCATCCGGGAGCAAGGGGGCTGGTGCCGCTTCTGCCACTACGGCTGTAGCGGAAGGGCCAGGTGAGCCCCCACAGGGGCTTGCAATGGCGGAAGATGGTGTGGAGACATCCAGGTTGGTGGTCTCCACAGAGGAGGAGGAGCCCGCTACTGAGCCGCACATGGGGCCTGGTGGGGGTAGTACCACTGGTGCAAGTGGTGCAGTCCAGGGCCAGGGTCAGGAGGCAGCACAGGTCACCGCGAGTGGCCTGTGCATGTCGCTGTCCCTGCAGGCGAGGGGTCCCACGACCGTATGGGCTCCGTCCTGGTTGGTGTCGCATTGCGCACGAGTGACATTCGTGATGAGGTGCGTGCTTCCTGGGCAGAGCACGCACGCCATCACAAAGAGCAGCGTCACGACGTGGCACTGTTGGGAGGGGTCCTGGTCGGTGGGTTCCTACATGTGCCGCGCACTCTGGCAGACCTCTCCTCCTCTGTGGAGACTATGCGCCAGTCGTTCTCCCTGCCTTCTTCCGGCCCAGATTCCAACAGGGCCCCCTGTGGACTTGGCCTGACCAACACAGCCAGCTTGGTGGAGATCCCATCCCTGCCACAGTCGGGAGTCGGTGGTCCAGCAGGGGTGGACACCCCAACAACTGGAGACCAGCAGATGAAGGATGTGCAGGCATCGGACAGGGCACATGGACAGCAGCAACAGCAGCAACAGCAGCAACAGCAGCAGGATCTAGGTGGGAGCAATGATGGCTCGGGGGCCATCGACATCAGAGGGGCAGGCATCGGCCAGAGGGAAGGAGGACCCTGGAATGGGTGTGTCTTCTGTGTGGCTGCGGTTGGGCCAGCGTATAGAGGCGGAGCGGCGGTAGGCGGAAGAGGTGCAGCTCACCATGGTCAGGGCGGAGTTCTCCATGCGTCGGGCATTGAGGTGGGCAGAGTGCCTCGAGGCAACTCGCAGGGAGTTGGAACACGCCATGAGTGCATCCCTGCGAGACCACGGGGACAGGGCAGAGTCCCGCCTCCGGGACATCGACATGGAGTTCGATGATGCCCTGGCCTGGCACATCACAGAGTGAGCTGCAGGACTTGCCCACCGCCATTGTATATAGTTAGATAGTGTTAGGTTTCCTTTGTTTTTCTTTTAATTTGGAGTTAATGGACATTGCTCCACTTCGTGTGTATATAGTTTTTTCGTCATAGGACTTTTTTGTAGGTCTCCTTTTGTTTGTGGATCATGGACCATTTGGACTTACATTGTATATAGTTGCAGACTTGTACATGCTTTCTTTTTCTATATTCCCATGGATCAATGGTTATTTTGTATTTGGATTATGTTTTTATTATGGACATTGGCAATGGACCACTTTTTTATTTTACAATTTTTTTTTTCTAAATCGGTCATTGTACTTTGATTTTCATTTTACTATTCCTCCAAGTCAGTTCATTATGTGTTTAATACAATTTTTATAACTTCTGAATTGATGTTGTGTTCTGTCATTGGTTTTGTGCATGTCTCATTGAACATTTCCTCAGTCACGTGTTGCCACTGTGTGGCTACGTTGTGCATTCCTGCATTGGCATGGTGGTTCATTTAGACTATCATGGCATGGGTAATTTGGGAGTGGGTTCTGTGGATGGTTGCATGCTTGGATTGGGGGCAAGGGGGATTAGGGTTGGCTTTAGGGACATGGGTCTGTTTTGTTAGGACATGTTGTTTGGTGGGACATGAGTCAGGGCCTGCTGGCAGGTGCCCCTCACTGCTGGGGCGTGGAGGTGCTGGGGGACATGAGTTGGGGCCTGCTGGCAGGTGCCCCTCACTGCTGGGGGGTGGGGGAGCAGAGGGACACGAGGCGGGGCCTGCTGGCAGGTGCCCCTCACTGCTGGGGAGTGGGGGTGCTGGGGGACATGAGTCGGGGCTGCTGGCAGGTGCCCCTCACTGCTGGGGGTTGGGGGTGCTGGGGGACATGAGTCAGGGCCTGCTGGCAGGTGCCCGTCAATGCTGGGGGGTGGGGGTGCTGGGGGACATGAGTCGGGGCCTGCTGGCAGGTGCCCGTCAATGCTGCGGGTGGGGGTGCTGGGGGACATGAGTCGGGGCCTGCTGGCAGGTGCCCCTCACTGCTGGGGGGTGGGGGTGCTGGGGGACATGAGTCGGGGCCTGCTGGCAGGTGCCCCTCACTGCTGGGGGTGAGGGTGCTGGGGGACATGAGTCGGGGCCTGCTGGCAGGTGCCCCTCACTGCTGGGGGGTGGGGGTGCTAGCAGACCTGAGTCGGAGCCTGCTGGCAGGTGCCCCTCACTGCTTGGGGGGTGGGGGTGCTGGGGGACATGAGTCGGGGCCTGCTGGCAGGTGCCCGTCAATGCTGGGGGGGTGGGAGTGCTGGGGGACATGAGTCGGAGCCTGCTGGCAGGTGCCCCTCACTGCTGGGGGGTGGGGGTGCAGGGGGACATGAGTCGGGGCCTGCTGGCAGGTGCCTGTCAATGCTGGGGGGTGGGGGTGCTGGGGGACATGAGTCAGGGCCTGCTGGCAGGTGCCCCTCACTGCTGGGGGGTGGAGTGCTGGGGGACATGAGTCAGGGCCTGCTGGCATGTGCCCCTCACTGCTGGGGGGTGGGGTGCTGGGGGACATGAGTCGGGCCTGCTGGCAGGTGCCCCTCACTGCTGGGGGGTGGGGGACATGACTCGGGGCCTTCTGGCAGGTGCCCGTCAATGCTGGTTGGGTGGGGGTGCAGGGGGACATGAGTTGGTGATCACTAGTGGAAGGTGACATGTGGGCTGGCTGGGGGGCATGCCCATGGTGGATGGGCTGCCTGCGGGACATGACCAGGGGTGCAGGGTAGTCCCCTGTGGTGTGGGTTGCCTGCAGGGGCCATGGAGGGGGTAGAGGGCACACCTGGGAGGACCCACACTGCCAATTCACATGTGGGACTCCCCGCACACCCCACTGGATACACGTACCCCGCTCTGACAGCGAAATCGCGTGTGAAACTTCCCGCACACCCCAGTAATACACGTACCCCACTCGCATAGGGCCAATCGCGTGTGGAACTTCCCGCGTACCCCCGAAATACATGTACCCCGCTCGAACAGGGACAATCGCGTGTGGAACTCCCCACGAACCCCAGTAATACACGTACCCAGCTCGCACAGGGCCAATCGTGTGTGAAACTTCTCGCGTACCCCCGAAATACACATACCCCGTTCGCACAGGGCCAATCGCGTGTGAAACTTCCCACGCACCCCAGTAATACATGTACCCCACTCGCACACAGCCAATCGCCTGAGAAACTCCCAGCACAGCGGGGTATGTGTATTCGGAGTGGTGTGCGGGGAGTTTTACAGGCGTTTTTGTGGCTGGGGGCCTGTGTGCCATGTACGGGATTTGTGCGCTGTACATGGCGCACAGGGAGGGGTTGGGGGCGTAACTGGCGCTGCTGCAGGGTCGCTGCGCCACTCTGCGCCACAGCTGGTAATGGATGTTAAAATCCATGAATATGCTGTGCGCGGAAATGGATTTTGGCGCACACGGCTGGTGCAGACTGTTGCACGCGCACACTGTGTGCCAGCTCCGTGCGCCACTTGTGCGCTGAATTCTATGAATTACCCCCTTAGTGTTTTGCTTAGTAAATATAGTCCTCTTTTTGTGGTTTTGATTTTGAAAAGTATAAAAGCCACCATTTTGTGCAGTTTTGTCCTTTTGTTTGTAGAACTCACTGTGCACCATACTTTCATTGTTTGTGTCCAACACATCCTTTCCCTGTTTTTGAACCCCAGCAATCCTTCTCTAGTTGTAGATGCCCCAGCCACTGTATTTTAGCCTGTGCATTCTCACCCACGGTATTAATCTTGTGTAACTGTACCCATTAAATGTATCTGCATCTAGTCTGCTTCCTCCCATTTATAGTATTGATTTATAGTAGTATGTTTTTTTAATCTATCTTGGATTTATTTTTCCAATGATCAATGATGTTTATGTTCTCAGAGAACAACAGTGTAGTATGCACAAATGTTGTATTGAATATAGTGCATATGATACACTACATATCAGGGTAAAAAAAATAATATTTGTACTTTATTGTATTTTATAAAGTGTGTTGACTAACTATGTTTGTTACAGATAAAAGGACAGAACTGTATCTCACTTTGTCTACATCCATTCACTGTATGCTCATCCTCTGTATCCTGTCCATTAAGTATACTATGTCCTCTTCATACTCTCCCTTTTTACATTATCCTATCAGCAGCCACTTATCGTACTTTCACCTTTTTACTATGATTGTATTGCTACTGTCTCTTCCCTTATTCATGCACCATATCCACAATTTTTCAGTTGTTCACTTTTTTATTATAGCTGCGGCTATACAAAAGGGTGTGTAATTGGTCCTTACATGAACGTTTCTGACAACAGCAATGATTGGCATGTTTATCAGCATCAATTCCACCACTGGCCCGTACGCTGCAATTCTAACTGCGGTTATAAGTGGCATCCTGTGCATCTGCGGCTGCACACTGGCAAATGCCACATTGTGTGTTTGTGGACATGTCATAGCCACTGCTATTTTTCATTTTGAGTGGAGCAGCATCATGGACATATGTTATGGGGGATTAGGAGAGAGCAGGGGAATGAAGGACCACCTTGGGGAGTGGGCGTGGCTGTAGAAACCTTAAGCACTTGGTTGGAGTTTAGGGGCATGGAAATATATTTTTTCTAGCTCAACAACCACCCATGAAGGGGTCTTTCTATAACTGCATCTATGGAGCGCACGTGCGCAGGCGCATCAACATCTTTCTTTATTTTATTAGTTGTTCTTGTAGGTGCGGTTATGGTTATAGCCGTGTCTATTAACCCATACATTTTCTGTGCAATAATCATATTGTTATAGGATGCAGCACACAATTTCATTTGTATTTGTGTTGTAAGTGTTTAGGTGTTCCCCTGTCTTATTTGAAGTTGTGAAGGTTGGCTTAGTTTGGTTTTAAGTTTGCAAAAAATGTATGTGTAGCCACGGCTTCAATACAAGATGTACCCGCGTCGAATAGCCACGGCTATGAAAGATGCATGTGTTTCATTGTTTGTTATTGGTTGCAATTACTCTTGTACTTGTGTGTGATAGGTTGCAGTGAAAATGTGTCAGCCATTTTAATAGGTTGCTTTTTACATAGTACAATTTTTGTGGTATTGCTTTTGGAAAGAATAAACACCGACATATTGTGCAGTTTCATCCTTTTGATTGCAGAGCTCACACTGTGCACATGCTGAGAGTGTGGCTGATATGAATGTAAATGTTAGTAAATATTTACATATTTAAAGACTTATTTGCAGTCTTGTGTATATTAACCACTGCTATCAGATGGTATTAATTGCGATTTTTTTTGCATCTGCACTGATTCTGTGGCAGGTATTTCGTTTTTTGCATGCATATTAGTGAGGTTGAAGGGCTATTTAACTGTATTTGTTGTTATGTCAATGCACATTCACTATGCAGTACTTTTAGCTGTTTTCAGTTTTCTGTGAGGAAGTACAATTGATGGTGTTTTGATGGTGTTTTGCAAGTTCATTTTAGTCATTTATTGATTTTTGTTCTTTCTTGTGGATGCTTTTCTTAGTATCTGTTGAAAGAAAGTTGTATTTATTTTCTGATTGGGTCTTTATTGTTTTTATGGTGGGCAGGTGCTTGAGGTTCTCTCAGGCTACTGAAGAAGTCGTTCAGTTAACTCCAGTGAAAGGTCAACCATATTCAAAATGTAGGAGTAGATGAAGAAAAACAGAAGAAATAGCATGTCAAGGGAAAACAGCATTAGGTAAAAGGTAGATGTGCTAATCTTCTGTTGTTTCATCTGTCATGGCAATGCAATTGTGGCTTATGCAACACTTTATTTTCTTAACAGATAATTTGGTTGCTGGCAGTCTAGCAAGAGGTGTAATTGAAGCAGCACCTGCAGAAGTTGAGGGTTGACTGTTGGAGGTGTCACACTGGTGGATGGACTGCTGCATGAGGTGCATATTGTCTGTGATGTAAAGCATGAGGCCTATGCATTTTCAATTTGTGGTGCTCATACGATTTCAGATATTCATCGTCCATATCCTCCCAGTTAACTTATGTTCCTTAGCTTTAAGAAGGAACATTTGAAGGCTCAAATCTTAGTGTGTTTTTGCACAAGTTGCATTTGGCTTTCTCCATTTCTTTTATTGAACAGTGTTCTTTTGCTTTGTAGTATTGCCAACTGTCTGTGGTGGTGTTCATGCTGGTTGCTTTTTTGTGGGTTGGGGATGGATTGGGGCCCCATACCACATCATCATCACTGCTGTTATGATTTTCAGACATGTTCAAAATGTCTAATAGGGAAGGAAAATATGAAATGGTAAAAATGACAAGACTAGAAGGCAATGCCAAAAAATGCTTTGTAGTAATGATCAAGTACATTCTTTCAGTGGACCTGTACCACATGTGATTGTGTTTGGAAATGTTGTACAGTTAACCCTTGTGAAAGGCCAACCATTATTCAAAACATAAGAGTGGATGTAGGTGGTGATTGAGGAGGTATTTTATTGTACATTCATTGTTGTAGTGCACTTATAACAGATGGTTGATCAGTACCAATGTTCCTAAGGTTTCGGATGTGTGAAAAAACAGAAGGTGGTTCACTGCCCAGACCCCAGAGATCCCTTGGTCAGATGGCCAGGGCACGGCCACCGCCTTTGGATCCATACCCTTGGGTGAACAATTCTGGGAGGATAACCTGGGTGAGGGACCCTCAGGGAGTGGGGGGAGGGACACCTGATGGCGACGCAGTATCCCTCCTTTCCAAAACACCTAGCCAATCCTATTTTATGGGATGTTCCAACTTCCAATTTCCCCTCCCTTTCCTACACAAACATAGAGCCAAGGATGAGGAGGTCTAAGGATGGATTACCACCCATGCAATACATTTCACATGCCCCTCTAACGAGATCAGGTAGGGTCAGGCACTTGACTTTAATTACCCACACACCTATTAACTCTCCCCACATGGTTTAAAGGTGAAACACTGAGACACACTTTGAGCAAGGCAGTACACGAGAAGGAGCAGTCCCTCCAGGACTATGGCGAACCAGGTGAAGGAGCGCGACAAACCGAGGGGTTAATCTGAAGGTGCAGGAAGCCAGAGACCCCGAGCAAGAGATACCTTATTTCCAAATGGCTGGGAGGATTGCAGGATAGCCCAGCTAGAAGGGAGAAAGAATATTGTGAGTGCTACCAGGTTACCAGCCACCCTGCCGGGTGAATGGCAGAGTTGAGGAGGCGCAGAAACGGCAATGGTAAAAACCTTGACTACTACATCGCAGGTGCAAAATACAGAAAGCATCTTAACACGACCAGTGAATTGAAGGAAGCAAATAAAGCCTGGTCTGTGTTTATCTGAAATGCTTGCAACAGTATCCCATGGAGGAAGGTTGCATGAGCACCGATAAGCTGGAAGAGAAAGTGAATCCATTGTTAAGAACTGTGAATGTGAAATACAAAGTAGCAGAATACTCCAGCAAAGTGAGATTGCCCTATCAAACGTCTCTGTGAAATGCTTTAAAGCTGTAGAGGCAGTGGGAAGCGAGAGATGATGAATGTTAAACTTTGTTTTGTTGAATTTGCAAGAGAACGAAAGAGGTTCTGAGCCAGACTGAGGCAGACATATGTGAAAAGTAAAAGGGGGGTCTGAGCCCAACGGCGGGCGACCCGTGCGTGAAAAAGGAGGGTGTAAGCCGGACTGAGGGAGTCCCATTGGAAAAATAAATCATAAGTAACAAATACATTTTCCAAAAGACATTGGAACTGGAGGAAAATATGTAACGTGGAAGTAAAGAAAGGAAGGAGGGTCGACGTGGTCATGTGAAGGTGAGAGCGAAAATCCTACCAGTTTCTAAAGTGTTCGACAGTGAAATCAAAATACAAAAGGAGGTTTGAGCCTGACTGAGGGGAACCTATAGAGTGGAATGTGAAGAAAGCATTGGGAAGGGAATCCCATAAAGCAGAAAAGGTATAAGACCGATTTAGGGGAAGCTATAGTGAACTGTGAACAAATATTATACTTAGAAACTGTTTTGCTGAAACTTTGTAGAAACTTGAAGGATGACCTGGACTTAGGTGAGAGGAACCCGAGAGGTTAAACCTGTGAACTTGTTACTCATACATAAATAGCCAAGCAGGCTCTGGAGTGTGTTCATCCATCAAGTGTTCCACCTAACCCCGTACTGTGTAATGTGGGGACAAGAATTAGTGCTGATTTATATTGCCATTCTGACATTTCGTTTCACCACTGATTGACATATCCCTATATAACATATGAGTGTATAAGAGTGAGGAAAGGCATTAGGTTTGTGTTAGTAAAGGCCTTTATTGTTTGACTAAGACTGACTAGAACTGTTTCTTTATTATTTGATAGTCAAGATTACTCCCATCTTAGTTAGAGGGTTAGACAGGAGTTTTTCTAAACCCCTTGAATTTAACAATAAAGGTTTTGAAACTTGCAACTTTTGTGTCAGGGTCTAATTGTGATACTGTGTCTCCCTTATAGATGAAACATTCTTTACTAAAAAGGACTGTTTGCAATGATCAATATAAAGTTATTTCCTTTGGGTGTGATGATCGATCATGGGTTCGATTTCTAGCTGTGTGACTGTTTTGTTTCCTATGTTCTCCAAATTTACTTAACCTCTCCATCCGGTCTTGTTCTGCAAGTTTACTTAACCTACTGCATCCACTCTATTGTAAGTACCCGATCTCGAGAGGATAGCTCAGGGGCAACGTACTCGCCTTGGAAGCAAGACAACACAGGGCAACACAGGTTAGATCCCTGTGTCTGCGCTTAGAAACCTCTGGGTATTGAGCGTGTTATAATTAACCAACTATAATTAATTATAAATTACCCAGCCTCGCTGCCAGTGGGCTGTAGTGTGCTCTTCAAATGCTAAAATAAACAAAGAAATAATGCACCCTGTTATTTAGTATATAATTAGGCTGCTTGTTTTAAAACTGTAAAATTGTAATTGAACTTAGAAACTGTTTAATATTATTTTTAATTTGCTTTTTTTTCGAGATTCTATTCTTAATCAAGCTTTTCTAATTCTGCTTGTGTGAGAGCCCTATTTACTGCGCTCATGTGGAGTTGTTGTTGAACTCATTTTTTAATTTCTACCACTGCGATTTAAGCCGCGACCTTGCCGAGGCACGCATGTGGTTTTCGCTGATAGAAACTACAACTCCCTGAGAGTTTGTAGTTCTTGATGCCCTTTTACCTACAAACCCTGCGCGAACGCGCAGGCGCGGACGGGCAGTCTGTGGCAGTCTGTGGGCGGATGGGCGGATAGGCGTGCAGTAAGTTACCTTCATATTTGTCTGCTCCATATGCACACCTATGATCGTATTTATTGGATACCAGGAAAGGATCAATACTTACCTTACTGTCTGGAGTCTGGGAAGATTTTGTGATATTAACTTTAGATACACGGCTTATTTGCCTACTGGCTAAGACTGTACTTGGAAATGGCCCCAGATGGTCGTTGTCCCCCCAACACTGATAACATTAAACAGGGACCTCCGAAACATCTATTAATTAAAAAAAAAATGACATTAGTTTTGTTGAATACCAGGTCCCTAGTAAAACACATGGTTGATAGCCATGATTTCATTCTTGAACACAATGTGGATATCATGCGCGTAACTGAGACTTGCACATGGTCCCACTATTGAACAGGTGACACCCCCTGGCTATGCTTTCACCGGTAAACACCGATAGGTGGGCACCGGTGGAGGTGTGGCAATTATATGTAAAAAAGAATTAGGTATTTATCAAAGTAAAATGGAATGTGTGGGTTGCAATCTCTTACACATTAAGCTACTTGCTGACTTCAATCATAGCATTAACCTCATCCTTATTTGTCGCCCCCCAGGCGATTCTTCTAATTTCAATGATGACATTGTGGATACTATTACACCGTTGCTGACCACTACCTCTGCAGTGGTGATTTTGGGTGACTTTAATCTATGGAAGGGTCATGCTAAGGACAGGAAAGCTATTGACCTTGAAAAATCGCTACATAATCATCATATATTTATTCACAACAGCAAACCAACGCATATAAAAGGTCATATCCTGGATTGGGTGGGAAGTGGACACATTTTGATTGATAACATAGTTACCACGCCATGTCCTTGGTCGGATCATTCCTCTATACATTTTCAATTGACACTTCCTATCACTCATCCCAGGAAACATGACCCCATGCATGAATTGCTTGGAAGGAATATGAAGCTGGTTACGCCTCCTATTCTTTCAGCATGCTTGGAGACGATAATGGAAATTACTAAGGACCCAGATAGTACCTATAACGATCAAATTTTAAAAATGCTGGATCATGTTGCACCGCTGAAGGTTAGAAAGGTTAGAGATACCCCTAACCATCATCGATGGTTTACTCCAGCATTGGCAGAACTGAAAACAGCTAAAAGACAGGCGGAACATACCTGGCAAAAAGATAACACCCCAGAAAACTTAGAAAACTGGAAAATTAAGGCTAAGGAATGTAAGTCGAAAATTGTACAAGCTAAGCATAACTTCTACAACAATCAAATTACTAACGCTGGGAATCAAACCAAAGAGCTTTTTACTCTCCTAAGATCTTGGGAAAAACCTGCAAGTATAAACCCGGTCATTAAACCCACAAGGGATGATTGTAAAAAGGTTCAAAAGGCTTTTTCTGATAAGTTGAAAAAGGCCCAAAGTAAAATCCATCAGGAATTAGCCAAAATAACTCTCAGTACTACCTTTAGCGAACCCAATCATGACAGTAATCAAGAGACACAATCTAAACCCAAAGTTACATCTAAATCTTTTTCTGAAGGAGAACAATCTCCTCAACAACCCCAAGCTAAGTTAAATTTTAAAGAACAAACTATAACAGATATTTGTAACGTTATGCGAGCCATGCACCCGACTAGTTGTCTAGGTGAACTTCTACCATCAAAAATCATATTAGAACACAAGGACATGTTTGCCCCTTTTCTTTGTCGTTTTGTTAATTCCTCTTTTCGTATTAATCACATCCCCTCATCTATAAAATATGTAGTAGTCACTCCACTGTTTAAAAAGGTTGGTTTAGACCGTAATGATGCCGCAAACCTCAGACCATTTACTAATACCCTCTTTTTCCTAAAACTTGTGGACAAAGTGGCCACGTTACAACTGCAGGCACATGTGGCAGAAAGAAATATTTTTCATACCAAACAATCAGGGTTCCGCAGTTTTCATGGCACCGATAGTGCCTTGCTGGATCTGCAGACACACATACTATCTGGACTGGAATCTGGCTAGTCGGGACTGCTGATGCTACTCGATCTTTCGGCAGCCTTTGACTTGCTAGATCACAAGATTCTGTTAGATCGCATGTCTACTGTTGGAGGTCTCTCAGTGGAGGCAATAACCTGGCTCAAGTCATTCCTTGAGGGGCGTAGCTCCCGAGTGCACTGGGGTGAGAGTGACTCTGATGCTGAGATTACCATCTGTGGAGTCCCTCAGGCGGCTTGCCTCTCCCCCTTGCTCTTTAACATTTATATCATCCCATTATGTAGGGATCTTGAAAATTCAGACCTCTTCTTCTGCAACTATGCAGACGACTTCCAGTTGGCACTGGAGGTTGGTGGAGACCACAGTAAGGACCAACATAACTTAGACTGGTTATACCAAATGGTAAAAAGCTGGATGACAACCAATTGGCTCTGCCTTAACGCCACCAAGACAGAGCTAATGTTGTATGGTCCCAGACAAGCCAGAGAGAATTTGGGTTCTCAGTACAACAGCTTTTTGGTCGACGGATGTCAGATACCATTGGTATTTAAGGGTAAGACCTTGGGCACCTATTTGGAGGCCAGTCTAGACAACAAGGCCCACGTTGACGTCATTGTGAAAAGCACTAATTATCATCTGAAAGTGCTTCGTCAAGTGGCCCCGTTGGTTTCAGAGGAAAACTGAAAAAAATTAGTCCGGGCCATAATACTGCCTACAGTGGACTATTGTAACACTCTTTTGGGAGGGGCAAAGAAAATTGATTTACAAAGACTCCAAAAGATTCAAAACTCTGCGGTATACATCGTCTTTCAGATGAAGCGTCTAGAGCCCACATCCGCAGCTAGGAGGAGTCTCCACTGGCTGCCAGTTTCAGCTAGAATACAATTCAAGCTCCTGACAACCTGTCATAAATGTATCTACGGTGATGCACCCATATATCTTAAGAACAGGCTGAAGATATATGTACCTAGCAGATCTCTTCGCTCAGCCAAGACCTGCTCTCTACACGTAGAACGAGTGAAAAGAGCTTGTGGCAATGGCCGCGCCTTTCATGTGCAGGCCGCACAGGCCTGGAACGCCCTTCCGGTGTCTCTACGCAATACAAACAATCTTCTGATGTTTCGGAAACAGTTGAATACCTTCCTATTTCCATAAAATCCTGATCCAGCTACCTGGTTGTACTAGATAGGGCCTACCTTCTTTCTTCCTGGCGCCTGGATGCCTTCGGGCTTTGGCGCCTTATAAATGAAATAACATAACATAACATAACATATTCTCACCCAGTTTCTAAAGTGTTGTTTATTGATTGTGGTGACAGTTTTTATACCTTTATTTTTACTCTATTATGTATCTTAATTCATCATATTAGATGGTGTGCTCTTTTAGTACACTTTATATTTGATTCTGTCTATATTGCTACTTTAAAAAAGGAATTTGGGTTGGAAATGCACCTGATGTTGGGAGAGAAACATTTCCCAAATGGACTATTGTGGTATCTCCCAAAACAACCCAATTGAGGCATATTTTGTAAAAAATGTCTAGGTCTGCATGATTGACTGGCAGTAAAATAAGAGCAGGTGGGTGTTGTAGTTCTGTTGAAGCTGTTGCGCTTTGGGTGGTGAAGCCAATATCCTGTTTACGCACACTCTGAGTGAATACAACCCTCTAGGGAAATAAGCCAGGAGATATCTTTGCAAGGATAATAAAGCTTAATAATACTGAATACCAAATAACAGCAAAGGACTCTGCTGCTCCAGAACATTGTGCTTCATCCTAGTACAAACAGAAGCTTAAAAAGCCATGTGGCATCATAAGATACATTAAAATCTATGCCACTGATTGGCGAGACCATATACCTGGGCCTGCTCTACAGGAAATTCCAGGCTACAATTGGTTGGTTTCTCCGCCGTCTATCAGGCTCCACGTGGGTCAGCTGGGCTCATCTTGTCCGTGGGTGAACGTCAGGTTGCTCAAGAGATACACTGTTAAATCTAAACTCGCATACTAAGCCGGCTACTACAACACTGTGGAATGCACCTGGGTGGTTTGGGACAGTCATACTGACCCATACATTCTAGGCTTTGTTGATACTGCACCTCCTGCACTCAAGGCCTCCACCCTTACCTTGATTTATAATGTATCCCTCCCTGTACCTCTTGTTACAAAGGACATGTTTTATGCTAAGCGCATGCTTAGATCTTTTATGATCACTTGGTTTATGCTAGGACAGGGGAGTTGCTCACTTATCATGGATTGCAGGGATGTGAGGGTCAGGTCAGTGGTGTGTACTGTGTCTCAGGACTGGCTGGGTGTGGGTTAGAGGCCGCTGCCAGCTTGGCGGTGATGAATGGATGCTGCAAGGAGCCTTGTGCTATCTCATGGCCTTGTAGGGTGCATTCCTCCCAAAGATACTAAATGTTTGCTACAGTGAAGGGACGGGGGAAGTGAGCCTATGTGTGAACTGGCTGTGTGGATTCATTTTCTCTTAATGATTTTGGGCCTAATGAAACCCTTCCCTGGAGCATGGCTGGTGAAGTGCGGTCCTGCAAGCTTGTGTTTCTGACATAGCTACAAAATGGCATTGCTTTCTATGTGCCTCCTAATGTTAAACAGCAGCTGTTTGCACTATTTTACCTCTGCACCGAGTTTCATAGTGCAGATTCCCCCCCCCCTTATACACTACACTATTTCATGCGGGATTTGCCTAACCTTAAAGCGCCTAGGGAGTGGGGTATACTCATTTCAATCTCAGCAGTGGTGGTCACTGTACTTGAAGTTGAAGGAGTTGTGGAATAATAGGTAGCTGGACGTGATGACGAAGGAGATGATGAAGAAATAGTTACGGCTGTGGAAGTATGACAATGAAGTGAATGAGTCCCAAGCATTTTGATCTTGTGGTGTTCATGGGATTTTCTATACCTTTTATTGACGTCATTCTAATGCACGCCTACCAGATGATTTATTAATACAGAGGTGCTCAAGCTTTATGGAGGGTTGGTTGTTGGTTCTCATTGCAGAAGCTTTTTTGCAATAGGTGTACTGCAAGTATTTTATTTCCATCAGCAAATGGTGCTCCTTTATAAGATAGAATATGTATTTTTCATGGTACAGAGCTACTTTCTTTTGGCAATGGTTTTGACACCATATGATGTTATTGTCACTGCTGTCACTTCTGCCAGATATGTTTGTGATATTTTGGTAAGGAAGGAAAATTTAAAAATTAAGATAAAATGTGAAAAGAAGTAGGACAATGCCATAAAATTGAAAATGTTTAAAAAAGTTTCCCATGTTCTCCAATTTTACTTAACCTACCCCATCCTCTCTTGCTATCCAAGTTTACTTAGCCTTAACCCCAACTGTTCTTCTGCAACTACCTAGTGTAATATCCCCTGTTTATTCTCTCCCAGTTTATATTTCCCTGTTTGTTTATTGTAGTAGTTGTTTGTATACCTTTATTGTTAGTCATGTGTGTTTTATTATAGTTGTAGTATATCCACATCCCGTACACCCCTATGTAGTCTTTTCATGTGTGCACATGTTTTCATTCCTGTAGTCCTTTTATGTGCTGGGAATGGATTTGGAACACACATACCACCACCAAATGTATCATTAGCTATGCATTGTACCCTTATCCTCTGTACCGCTGTGCACTAAACTGCCATTCTTCGTGGCCCAACCCAGCCTTTCCCTGTGTTTCAACTTCAGCCACTCTAGTCTAGTTTTAGATGCCGCATCCACTGTATCTTAGCCTGTGTATTCTCATCTATTGTACCCATTAAATGAATCCCCACCCAGTCTTCTGCCATTTATGTATTGATTTGTCTAATTATTTTATGTTTTTTTTAATCCAACTTGGATTTGTTTCTCCAATTAACCAATGATTAGTATCTGCAAAGAGAACAACAATGTATTGAGCACAAATGTTGTTTCTTATATTGTGTATATGATAAACTACAAATGAGATTAACTGTATTTGATGTAGAGTGTTCTTTTTATTAATTATGTTTTCTATTTTGTCTTTTCTTTGCTGATAGGATAGATGGACACAAATGTATATGCATAGGTATACATGAACCCTTTTAAACTACCATTGTATCTTTACTGTCTCTTTAGTCACTCATATTCCAGACGTGTTTAGCTGTAGCTCCTTTTTGCCAACTCAGGTCGCTAGAAAGTAGCTGTGTGTACCTTCAGTGGTGTGATCTTAGCCAAGGGTATCATGGCACGCTGATTGCTGTTTAGGCGCGGCTATAAAATATGTCTTCAAAAATATATATATATATACACATATGTGTGAGCATTAGTCTTGAAAAGTTTTATTTAAGATATATTTAGTGTCGTTTTTGTAAACAATTACTGTAACACTTGTAATACTTTGTATTCATAAATAATACAAATAAGTGTAAATACTTTAAAAAGTTAAATAAGAATGAAAACACAGTTTATTAAAGACAGGTTTATTTGGGGGGAATGTGGTTGTATGTTTTCTTTTTCTTTTACTTTGAGCACATGATACATCTTTTTCCTTTGCCCAATGATCTGGATTATTACTGTCCATGATTTGTCTTAAATGTTAATGTGCTTTTTCATTGATTGTACTTCTTTTTAAACATTATTTTTTGTTTTATTTATTTTAATGTATCCATGATTATTCCCACGGGTAGTTCTTGTGGTGCTTTTTGCTTAATTCTTTGTGGTACTTAATCTGTTTGAAAATATTTGAAATATTTTTAAACAATGTATTTTATTTTATTTATTTATTGTGCATTTGTTGGGCACTTATACAACAAGTAAATTGTGTGCTCAAAGGGCCCACAGGGCAACAGAGAAGTAACATGGGATAGAAAACAATGAATACACTGGGGGATAAAGGCGAACCTACTAGGCCGTGTGAGCATTCAGAGCATGCAAGTGCAGAGAGAGGAGAGGGGAAGAGGGAGTTGTAAGGAACGCATGGTGGCAACATTAAAGACAGACACAAGTGATCACAGTTCAACGGTGTTTATTAAACCGTAAATGCAGGGTGGAAAAACACCTAACCTAAACCTAAATCTAAGATGGGAGCAAGTTTCAACCATCAAATGAAAAATAAGGCAGTCCGTGTGTTGTCTTGTCAAATTAAAAGGCCTATACTAAAAGAAATACTATTGCCAAATCCTTACAACTCATTACAGAAAGAGTATGGGATAGGGTTTTCAATAAAGAAAGACATGTTCACAAATAATAAGTCAGGATGTGATCGCCAGGGGTCTCCCTTCCCCACATTGTGAGCACAAGATATAGTGGATCTCCTGAGCACAGTACACACTGGAGCTTTGCCAGCATGAGCCACCAGTCCCATACCACCCATCAGGTTCTTTGATGGTTAAGTCTCTTACAAGTGCTGTCAGATATTTCCTTAATTACACCTTTCCTCACCAAATCAGAAGTCAATGCTAAATAATGTGTGGAAATATTTTTCTGCAGAGAAACTGTTAAGTATACACCATCAGTGCTGCAATGAATCATTGTGTACAATTTTTTCAACATATTTAATCCCAATAGCTTCTCTCCACAATTGGATGTTAGCAAGAAGTGGCATTTATCTCTTAAGGGGCCAAAAGTAATGGGTACTGGCTGAGACACTGGGCATATTACGGGTGTACCTGAAAACCCTACAGAAACATTCTATTGGCCAGTCACAGGGCAATATCTGGGACCAATGAGCTGTCACTGGAACATTTTTGTGACCCAGTATCTATCAAAAATGAGGGTGCCCTATGTAACTGCTGATCCCGGGCAACCCCTATTTTCTTATTCTTTGGCACTGACTGGTGTATTGACTTTGGGACCACATCCCAATTGTCCAATATACTCCTCAACCTCCCCTGTATTGCTGCTTTTAGATCACTGAGGTAGGGGGTCATTATTATTTAATTTTCTAATCCAGTGGGTTTTTTCTTATCATGACAAAATTCTGCATAACATGTGTGAATTTTTCTAACATCAAGCATCTTTAAAAAAAACAATTCTAGCTTGGTAAAAAATATGCATATATTTTTTCAAACAAACAACTTGGAGCAAGCTCACCTAATATCAAAGAGAGTCAATGCTATCTCCCATCAAACGAAAACTCGATTTCCGTGCTCGTTTATCTTCAAAAGATGCAAATCAGCATCACGCTGCAATGGTTCAAAACCCTGGCCAGAGATGATTGCTTGGCCAACACGTGGATCAGGAGTAGCAACTGCTGCAAGGAACTTCATTCTACTTGGCAAGGGTCACTGGTACTCTGGTCCAAACGCCATCCTCGAACATACTTGGAAGAGTCCCTGTTTGGGCACTATTTGTAAGTCACAACATTATAAACCTATGAATATAAAATAAGATCACAAGAGACACAGAGATAGTAAACAAAAAAAACAGTTTTATTTTGCATATGTAGGCTCATGTTAAGCATGTCCAAAGGAGAAGTAGTGAAGTGAGCTTGGGAGCGTTCGAGCTAAGCCAGCTAAATCAGCTGATCACTAACAAGCAAAGCCCCCTTCTACAGAAAATAAATGCACTTTTTATAGTGACAGTGATGTATATTACATGCATATAAGCTTTTCAGAGAAACATCATTCTATTCCTTACGTACGTACATTTAATTACAGCATGCACTGTGCTGGAACATAGTATGTAGTTCTGAAATATTCTGAGAAAGCAAGACCTATTGTGCAAGCATTTTGTCTCTGGTAACAAGACATTCCAATTCTGCTGAAAACAAATACATTTGTCATGCTATCTCTTTCTCCGTCAAGGCTGTTTCTCTGTACTGAGAACAGCTGACAGTCTGCCAAAAGACACGCTCTTCTAAATAACATCTCTACATTGTGTTCAGCTGCATTATAGCATTTTCGCATTGGCACATGAACATATTTAGCGCTTAGAATATAGAATTTGAGCTATAAAAAATAACAAGTATAATACATGATATCTTTCTGCATGGCTCTCAGAAAATCTTGATCCATGATAGCTCAGAACAAACAATACTGCTAAACAGAGTTTACATTAATGAATTAATGGATTCACAGAACATGACTGGGATATCATGGCAGTTTGCAATGAAGGAGACATTGGGAAAGTTGAAGGAAATGTTCTGTAATTCAAAAATAATTTGTTCACGCATTGTGCAGAGACAGATGTGGATGCCTTCCAGTTCATTTGGTCTGCAAATGGAAAAACCAAGGTGCAGCGTCAATAAAGCTGTGTGTGCTTTTGTTCATGATGTTGGAATGATATTGTAATTTGGCAGGAGCAACATTTTTTTCGGTGAGATGGAGTCCACCCAGCTGATGTGGGTAATCAGATTTTTGTGGAAAACATTCAAAATGTCTTGAAGCCATTTTTGTGAAAGTGAGAAGAAATAATGAACATTAGTGAAATGTTTTTCTTAGTTCAGTTTGTGAAACCAAAAATGAAAACAAAACATAAAAGCCAAAAACACAAAAAAAGGTTCTTTAAGAGCCACCCTTTTTGAACGCAAAACAATTAAAATGATGTCAATTGTCCCAAGCCTTGAATTATTTAGAAGTCTGCAGACTACCGCGCTGTCCCCGAATTATGCAGGCTGCACATGGGCATATGACATTTTTTGTTCATTCTTTTTTTAACTGTAAAAAGTGGCTCCTAAAGGAAGTATGTTTTTGTGTTTTTGTTATTTTGTATTTTTTGGGGGATTTCTTTGGTTTTCAGGAGAGGCAAGGTAGGGGAGGGAAGGAGCACCTCCACAGTGACAGAGGGGCAGGTGGAGTGAGGAAGATGTTGGCTGGGCCTTAATCAAGTAGGGGCAGTGTTTCTCGTGCCCCTTGACAGTGGCCTCGAAAGCAGTCTGCGGTGCGTCGCATACATGCATAGTTCTATGACCCTTGAAAGGTAAGGGTGAACCGTGTTTTGTTTGGCCTGAGTGGTTGCCGCTGGGATCCTCTGTCCCACAAGCGTACCGCTTGTGGTGACAGGAGCAGAGGATTAAGATGGGGTAGAGGGCGTCAGCCTACCCCCCCTTCAAAAAGTACCACCTTTATTACTGCCCCCTTGTGGTTCGACTTAGCATTGTGCTGCATGGAGGTGGTCCCATAGGATTACAAACCTGGTTTTCCGTGACTGAGTACAAGCTTGCACTCAATGCATCAAACCTTGTGTGCCTGAGCCTTTGGTACACCTACTACGGCGATAAAAGGTTGCCACACCCATGGCTCATGACGGGAGCTGAAGAAAGAGACTTCCTGTACCTCATCTTCATTTTCCTCTTGTTCCTCTTTCATATTTCCGCACCTGTTCCCCTCTCAAGGCCTGCCAGATGGTGATGGTGGTGGTGGTGGGGGAGGTTGGGGAGCAGAGATGGCCAGAGTGGATGCCATTACATGACTATTTTCTGCAGAGCAGGTGCTTTTGAAATGCTGTCTCCTGGACAGCCAGATTGAGAATGCGGAAAAGTAATGGGTGGGTTCTTTCAGAGGGGCTTTCCGGAGACCAGACGACTGTCCGTGGACTATTGATCCACAAATAGGTCTTAAAAAGTGATAAAAAATTGCCAGCTCAACTAAGATACAGTCTAGCAACTGTGTAAGTGTAACATTTCAGCTTGAAACACCCTAGATTGGCCAAAAATGCAGTTTTAAACTGTCTGGGGTATGGACACCGTCCGCAAACACTTCCTTCACACCGCACGAGGGCGGTCATATGATGATGTCCCCGGACGTCCGGGGGTACAACAGCTGTCCCCGAACACCGATAGGGTGAGAGACCATGTGCGCATTTGCGCCGGTGTTGGCAGGACTGGGGTGGTGTCCCCGGACTAATTAAAAGTGCGCCACACGGGAACAGACATGTCCAGACAGGCGCGATGTCCGGGGACCAATTAAAGGTGCGTCATGAACAACGGACATGTAGGGACATTGCTTGTTGCTGGGGGCACCTCCATGTTGGGTGCAGACACTCCATACAGTCACGATGTACACGGACCCATAATTGGGCTGTTAAAAAAATTATGATTTAGTTACAGTAAAAAACATACATTAATTTAACAAATGTTCATGAGGGGAGGAAGAGAGAGGTTTTATCATAGTGTCTTTTATTTAAATTGAGGGAATTTGATGGGGAGGATTCGTTGGGAGAAGTTGAATGGGTACAGGTACAAGTAGAGCAGTGCTAGCGAACATTTTCCTTGAGATTTAGCAAGGTTAGGAGCTGAATAAAATTATTATTTAGTTGATTTAGTTTTGCTGATAATTCCTTTAGTTCATTATGTACATTTGGGGTTAGGGGATCTCTGTTTAATAATTCTTCAGATTCTCTCAAATTAAATTGGGCTGTGTTTTCTTCATTACAAGTATATACTGTTAAAAAGAAAATAATGTTATAATGATATTTCAACAAATTACATTAGTTATTTGTTTTAAAAAATGTACTGCATACCATAAGAGATGTTTTCATCAGTGATTTCTTCTTTAAGGAATGTTCGTCTAACCAGTCCAGTGTGCTTGCCATTTCTGTTAAAATAAAAAAATAGTGATGTTTCCTTATAAAATAAGTATATATAACACATGGTAATAATAGAGAAATGAATGCAGTGTACTTACCATTTTGTAAGTTCTTCTTTTGAAATAACTGGCAGGTGTCTCTCAGTCTGTAGACAGAGTTGTACTGAGATCATACTGTGAGGTGTACAGTTATGATTTGTGTTGTGTGCATTTCATTTTATTGTGAGCTAAATGAAAACATAGTTGTACATTTTGAAGTGAAGATTTTCTATGCACACTTATTTTTGGGTGTAGAACATATACCTATTGCTGTTTTATGTATATGTGTTTGTCGGTTGAAGGATACAACAGTATAAGATGACCCCTGTGTTTTTGGGCAGTGTGAATGCTGTCCACCGTCCGCGGACATTCGCACAGTCTGTGGACTTTGTGACAGTCATGTGGGGGGGTCAGTATGAAGGAAGAGATATGCACTACTAAAAACCTATGAAATTCAGTGAAAAAACTTTGTTAAAGGGACATTATGGTTAAGATGCACTAATAAAAACCTATCGAATTCACAGAAAAACTTTGTTAAAGGGCCGTTATGGTTACAAGTAAAACTGAAAAACCTCAGAAATTCTCCAGTTATGGTAAGCCAAGCAATCAAAACTCACGCCACCACCGTGCACTACTAAGATTAACACCCAGGACATCAACAATGACATCATTGGGCAGAATGGTGTTGTGAAGTCCGTGGCATATGTCGTGCCTTCCGATTGGCCGGAGGGAAGCGTGAGATGCATCACATTTCCTTGATGCATGCACCCAGCATGTTGTATTCGTGGATATCCGTGGATAGCGCAGCAGCTAACAAGATTGGAAAGGGTGGGGGAGTGAAAGATGGTCATTTGGTGTGTTTGTTTTGGTGGAAGAAGGCTGTGCTGTGATGTACCCCCCACCCACCTCCGATGCCCCGTGTGTTCTCTTTGTTACCCCCACACACCTCTGACACCCCTTGTTGTCTCCTTGTTCCCCCCACCCACCTCTGATGCCCCGTGTTGTCTGTGTGTTCTCTTTTTCCTCCACCCACCTCCAATGCCCTGTGTGTTCTCCTTGTTCCCCCAACCCACCTCCGAGGCTCCTTTTTGTCTCCTTTTTCCCCCCACCCACCTCCGTGTCCCATGTTGTCTCTGTGTTCCCCCACCCACCTCTGATGCCTGTGTCATCCCCTTGTTCCCCCACCCACTTCCGATGCCCCTTTTTGTCTCCTTGTTCCCCCACCCACTTCTGATGCCCCCTGTTGTATCCATGTTCCCCCACCCACCTCTGATGCCATTGTTGTCTCCTTGTTCCCCCACCCACCTCTGATGCCCCGTGTTGTCTTCTTGTTCCCTCACCCACCTCTGATGCCCCGTGTTGTCTCCTTGTTCCCCCACCCAGCTCTGATGCCCCGTGTTGTCTCCTTTTTCTCCCCACCCAACACAAATGCCCCGTTTTGTCATCTTGTTCCCCCCACCCACCTCAGATGCCCCGTGTGTTCTCTTTGTGCCCCCCGCCCACCTCCAATGCCCCGTGTGGTGTGTTCTCTTTGTTCCCCCACCCAACTCTGATTCCCTGTGTGTTCTCTTTGTACCCCCCACCCAGCTCTGATGCCCCGTGTGTTCTCTTTGTACCGCCCACCCACCTCCGATGCCCTGTGTTGTCTTTGTGTTCTCTTTGTCCCCCACCCACCTATGATTCCCTGTGTGTTCAATTTGTTCCCCCCACCCACCTCCGATGCCCCATGTGTTTTCTTTGTACCCCCACCCACCTCTGATGCCCCGTGTGTTCTCTTTGTACCCGCCACCTACCCCCAATGCCCTGTGTGTTCTCTTTGTACCCCCACCCACCTCCAATGCCCCGTGTGTTCTCTTTGTTCCCCCACCCTCCTCTGATGCCCCGTGTTGTCCCCTTGTTCCCCCACCCACCTCCGATACCCTGTGTTGTCTCCTTGTTCCCCCACCCACCTCCGATGCCCCTTTTTGTCTCCTTGTTCCCCACCAACCTCTGTGCCCCATGTGTTCTCCTTGTTCCCCCCACCCACCTCTGATGCTTCATGTGTCTTTCTGTGTCCGCCTACGCACTTGAAGACCAGATAAAGTCCTGTGCTCCATCTGTGTCCCCCTCCTCCCCCATGTCCATCTGTGTGCCCACTCCTTCTTATGTTGTTAGCTCCTTTGCCCCATGTCCATCTGTTTTTGCCCCCCACTGCCCCTGCGTCCATTCGTGTGGTCCCTCCATTGCCCCTGCATTCATTGTTGTTCCCCCTGCCTCTTGTTCATCTTTGTGCCCCCCTGTATCCATCTGGTGCCCCTCCTTCTTCATCCTCCTGTTCCTCTCCCTCCCCCTTCTTCCTCCTGCTCTATCATCTTTTGCCTCTCCCTCCTCCTTCTTCCTCTCCCTCTCCCCCTCACCCACCCTCCCCTCCATCCCTCCTTCTTTCAATTCTCTGGCACTACCCCAATTCCCGTCAGGCATATTAATTTTAGAGCCTGGCTTTGCGGCAGTTTGCCCTTCCCTCCTCCTCTCCCACACCTTGTCCTGTATAAGTTCGGTGACTACCTCAATTGCCATCTGGCATAGAAATTGTAGTCACCTGCCTTCTGCAGCAATCCTCCCTTCCCCTTACCCCATTTCCTTCTATTTTACAAGCACTTACTCTTATCACTGGCCTTGACCTCTCATAAAGAGCTTGTCTGTTTCCCCTTCCTCCTTCATGTCTTCTCCACTCCTCCCCCTAGCACTACCTTGATTGTTCACCTGTTTGTTCCTCTTCTCTCCCCTTCCCTCCCCTCCCCCACTCCTCCCCTCCTCTCCCTCCTTTTGTCATTTCTGCACTGCAACAATTGCTGTCAGGCATAGTAATGCTACTGTTTGTGTTGTCTCCTTATTTCCTCCCTCATCTCTCCTTTATTGTTCCATGCACTTGTACCATCTGTTATGATATGATAGTTATTTCTCACATTCTGATTTGTTTCAAGGACCTGTAAGAATGTAACTGTATTTTCCTGTGTTCCCTCCCTCCTTGAAGCGCTTTGAAACACATTGTGTATAGGCGCTATACAAATAAACAATCAATCAATCAATACTATGTGAAGTGAAGTGGACATGGGTTTAGATGGATGGGTTATGAGTTTGGGTTGTGGCCGTTGGGGAGATTCTTGGGTATTTCATTGTATTATGCTGTAGTGGTTATGGGCAGTTAGTAGAGTCTTGGGTGTGGAGCCAACAGTCTGTCCACTTGCTGGAAGTATTGTAACATTATGTGAACTGAAGTGGATAGGGTCTCAGGTGGCAGTGTTCTGTGTGTGAGTTGTGGTTAGAGGGTAGATGTTTGCATGCATGACTGAATTATGCTGTGGTGGTTTTGGCTAGGCCCTAAACTATTGGGTGCATGGCTGTAGGCTGTAGGCCTCACACCCATGAGTGTAGTGCCTGGCTACACCTATTGCATTATAATACAGGTATGCACTGAATGTTGTGATATGGGTATATGGTTTGTACTAATATATGTACCGAAAGAAATGTGTACATTAAAAAGAACTATGACACCAATCATTGTATACCTACTGTTTGCATTGTTGAGGCTCTATGACGTTCTTTTCATTTTATATACAAATGTAGCAGAAAGAATTCGTGCATTCTATGTGATAAAAGAAAGCATAACATGTTAGGGTAGGTACTTTATAATGTGTAATTGCATTGCATTGCAGACATTTGTGTACTTTGTGGACCCACATGATTAGTACTTCACACATGCTATGCTTCAAACAAGTGTACTGTGCAGTGTGCAGTTTGCATGATCATTGGGTCTGTGGGAAAAGAAAATCCATGCAGGATAAAAAAAACCTGTCTAGGTTTATTTGTTGTTATGTGACACAGTCTATTTCGGTGATATGTGCAGTAATTATAGCAATGTTTAATGTGGTCCATTGCAGTAGGAGGATTTGAAAAGGTGTATGGTTTTTGTTTTGGAAGTGGTGGTACTATGGTTGCAGTTAGATACCAGTTGGCGTATTCTAACTGTTTATTTGTTAGTGCCTTTTAGCAGTATTTCTTTATGCATTTGGTTGTTGTTGATGAATTGTAAGTACTGTGGTATTGCACAGTAATGTTGCAGAATTTTGGGGACAGTTAGATACCTGTTGGCGTATTCTAACTGTTGATAGTTTTGAAGTTGTTGAGGGTATGTTTATACGTAATAAGTGTTGAAGGGTTACCTCAGAAAAACTTTCATTTTTGCTGTGGGATTTCACATTGCGTAGTAATGGAAAGTTATATTGCAGTATTATGATTGCAGTCAGATACCCGTTGGCGTATTGTAACTGTTTACAGTTTCTCACTTCTGCAGGGTATATTTTCAAGCATGTTCATTCTTGTTGGTGGTTGTACATTTTCACTCTTGTGAAGTGCTTTTTCAGCAGTATGGGTGTAGTTGCAGTAGATGTGTATTAGTTTCATTAGTTTGGGCACTGTTAGATAGCTGGTCCCTTATTCGAGTAGTTGGTGGTTTCAAAGGTTATTGAGGACAGTTTATAGATGCTCATACTCTGATTAGTGAGTACATTTTGGTTTCAAGAATATTAAGTAGCCGTTTGCAAGATTTGCTGGTAATCTCTGCTTCAGAGTAATGGAAATATCATTGCATTAAAACCATCCACATTTCTTTCTAATGTATGTAGTATAGTGACCTGCATTGGTTGTGGCTCCTGTGTGGTAGAATATGCCTACTGTTGTGAAAGTTTTCTTGCCAAGTGATACTTGTCCATGTGTGAAGCCAATAAGCTTGCAGTTGTTTTTGGTACCATCTGCATTATATGGTAAAAGCATTACTATTACGTATTGGCTATGTTACTGTATCTGTAGGGTGGAACGATTATCGGAATTGCAAGTAGTACATAATATGCCATGGTTTGCATTTTGTACGAGCTGCTGAAATGGAATGGATTCACAGTTAGGTTTATAAACATACACAAAGCTCTCATTAGGGACTTGTTTGTGCATCACATGGCTGCAGAGAGTACATGTATGTTTCCACATGTATAAAATATGGAAGATTTCATTTATAGGTATGTTTTTGTTTTCCAGTACTTGAAGTAAGTACATTAGAAATTCTTGTGGATCTTCTTGAGTGTTTATTGTATTGTATTGTTTATTTATTTAAAGAGCGCAACCGGGCTGTTGGGCAACTGGGCACTTGAGAACTTCTAGTGTTACAATTACATGATTATCTTATATTTCTTATGTTACAGTTACAAGGAGAACGATTGCATAAGTATCTTGAAATTTATTATGTTACAGTTATAGGCATATCTTACAGTTATAAATATCTTACATTTCTTATGTTACAATTGCAGGCTTAACTATACAATTTCAATCAGGCATATTAGTATATATTACAGTTGACTGAGGTAGAAGGGGTAAAGGGATGTCAACTGGGGATAAGGGAGGAGTGTAGGAGATCTGTAGTATAGTGAAGCTCACCATTCCTGCACAGTAGTCCAATTCCTCCCTTATTCCAGAAACAGGTGTTGCCAGGATTGTTTGTTGCATTTCAGTGAAGGATAAATATTTGCATACACAATTGGTTTGTGCCATTTAAGTAAATGTTTCCAACAATTGGTGGCAATTGGAATAGAACATTGATTGTTACATTTGTGTAGCAATTTACATCAGTTGTATTGTAAAATTTGAATCGACCAGACAGTTCTGTGTCTGAGTCATTTGATGGAAGTGCAAGTAGTTTCTTTGAAGAGGTAGTTGTCTTTGTTTGTGCAGTTGGGTATGCATTTGTCTTTTCAGTACATCATTCTTTGGTTGTGGTCATTGATAAAGTACCAGCTGCTTTCAATTTCTTTGGCGGTACTGTTGTGAAATCATGTATAAGTTGAGTTTGCACTAGTTTTCTCTTACAAAGTTTGCCTTTTTGAGGAACAGGGTACATTTTGAGATGGGGTGTGTAGAGTGCACATAGTCTATTGTACACTACAATGCAAGGAATGTCAGCATTAGCTTTACTTTTATCAAAATTTACTAGAAATAGTCCTTCAAGTGTCCATGGGAGTGACAGTGCTACGTAACTCATGCCTTCTTTAAAGACTCTACAGCCAATATCAATCAATGCTTGATCTAGGGTTAGACCTTGTGATTTATGAATGGTGACAACATATGCTATAGACAGAGAAAACTGTTCTTTGCATACATGCATGTATTTGAAAGGAAGGAATCAGGCTGTTGAGCATCCATCCCTTTAACTTCTGAAAGTTTGTCAAAGTGAACATTGACAAACTGAATGCTGTTGTCACGTGGGTATGTATAGAAGCCAACAGCTGTAGCAAGTCTTCCATTAACTAATCCTTGTTCCACGTCAAAGTTACGCTTTAGCATCACTCTACAGTTTAAACACAATGTTAACATTTTCTCTAAACCAGCTGTATTACAGATAGAGTTTTCTAAGGTATTTAGTCACGCTGTGGCTTGTTGACACATAGGTAGTGTCATACCGCGCATGCCCATTTTGTCTGTGGAGTAGATTTGCACTAGTGGTTGCATTTATTTTTTCAGCATTGTTTCATTGAATTGTGCGCAGCTTGCAAGAGTTGGCATTAAGGACATACAGTTTACATTTGTGTGTGCTAATTGTTCCATGTCATCAGTAGCACATGTTTTATGGCCGTATAACTCATGGATGCATCTGATATTTAATATAGACTCTGCTTCCTTAGATAGTACACCATTCTGAATACTTTTAAAAATGTTGTCATAGGTGAGGTCTGCAGACTGACACATGTTTTCAGTTAGTTCTTTGTATTGGAAATGTTGCCAGAAATGTCCATTGCCTATGCTGCCTAGAGTTTAACGTCTCAATTTGTGTCCTAAGGTTTTAAAATAGGTTCACCTTTCACTTGTGTTAATTGAAGAGGATCTCCGAAAACAATAACTTTGTTTCCTCCAAAGAGTTCTTCGTAGTCTGTTTTAAGGACCTCTTGCAATCTGAGGTGAATCAAAGCCAACATTAGGTTGGAGACCATGCTCACCTCATCTATTAGTAGCATTTGCATTTGTTTTAAAACTCTGCGTAGCTCCATAGCAGCTTCGGCTGAAAGTTTGTTGTAGTCTAATTTATTTTGGTGTTCTACTGGAAGGAGTAGCAATTGGTGTAAAGTGACACTACCTATGTTGTCAGGAGCTAAACCTGTGGGGGCAGTTACAACAGCTGAAAGCTTGTTGTTTGTCAATTGTTGGAGGAACCTGCTGATGATTTTGATTAAGAATGTTTTGCCTGAACCAGCTTGACCACTTACATACAGCAGTATAGGTTTATATTCTTGACAGGTACAAGTTTTAGTTTCGTGCTGCACACCATGTTCAATTTCCTTAGTTACTTCTAGGAAAATACTATGCTGCTCATTGTTTAATTGTGATTTCAGTAGAGCAACGTCTTCTGCAGATTGCTCATACTGACACATGGTGTTTTCTACTTCAGTCATGGCTAATTCTGTCTCATTTGCTATGAGTGGCTGTCCAAGTGGTTCTTGGCTTCCTGTTAGAGAAGGTTGACTGCTCTCAGGACTGTCTATATTTAGTTGTGCCTGGAGTTCTTCTTCTTGTTTGGGTTCATTGTCCAACATGTTTTTGTACTGCGTAAAATGTATATCTGTTATAATGCTTTTACTTACATTGAAAGCATTTTCATAGGAGGCATGGCTGTCTAATAAATCGTCTTCTTTTCTCCATGGTTTAAAAAGTTGCAGTAGGGCCATGTAGTACAGTTCTTTATGTTGAGGAGTTTTTAATGATAGCTTCATATGATTAATCAGGCTGCATTTGGTAAGTTTAACCAGGCTGCCCTCATAACCTTTGACTATATATTTACTTTTTTTCTCATATGGTTTAATATTATTTTTGTATGAGGAGTTTTGGGCTATGTGGTATAGGCACATGGTTTCCAAAGCAGTACTCCTGTTTGGGTAGTATGTGTCCAATACGTTGTTTTTCAAAATGTCCTGGCTGTTGGGATCATTTTTGGATATTTTTCCTATGTCTTGGTATGATTTGAGAACTCTTTTTCGGCATTCAGCAGGACAAGGCTTAGCTGTACTATGTTTTCAGATTTCCGATATAAGGCGGTGCTGGTTAAACAGTCTGCAGGTTCGTAGCAGCCACATTCTCTATGGGAGAGCATTTTTATGCCGAAGCTGTACAATTTCTGTGACAGTGTTTTGTCAGATAATAAACCATCCCATAGGTCTTTCAGCTCTGTTGTCTCTGCTTTGGTTAAGTAGGCTGTGACACATTGTGCAACTGCAGTTGAATTGTCTGCAATGTACTGCACATCTGTATTTGCATTCCTTAGGAGGGCGATGATTGCATTGTAATCATTCATGTACTTTGATGCTTCTGTTCTTTTTATGCAGTATATGTTGTTAGGTGATTTTCCTTTCACACTGTGTCTAACTGAAGACATGAAGCTGTTCACTTGTCCTGTTGCTGAAACTGGTCTAGGGAAACTAAAGCAGCATTTGGTGTTGTATTTCCTTTTGTTTTTATATTTGCACCGACAATACTTGCCACATTTGTGTCTTTGAAACTGCAAAATGTGTGCATGTAGGTCGCTATGTGTACTTTCTGAAGGGATTTCGCAAGTGACATATTTGTGAATGACCTGCAAAACAGTGGCATCACTGTCCTGACCTAATTTAGGAGAATCTTTAATCCACAAAAGCATGTGGATCTGTGGTGCTCCTCTGGCTTGCCATTCTTTTCTCCAAAAGAAGTATTCCACTTCTCCAAGGGTAGGAACTCTTTTATTACAAATGAAGTGCAGCATGGCAATAAAGAGATGATGTAAGGACCTTGATACATTTACAGGATCAAGAGATCAGAGCTCTCCTGGTGTTTTTATGTCTATATCTGCATTGTTTTAGTTTGCTATGCCAAGAAAATTGTGCAAGTCTTCCCATGCATACTCTGCACAAAATAAAAAGTCAAAAAACATCTGGGTGGGCCAAGGTTGCGTATCATACAGCGTACATCTGCGTGACATTGGAACCAGTATTCTTTCATACCACACATGTTTGCTAAGAGATTTGTAATACTCGACTGTAAAACTTCATATTTCTCTTGAACCTTTTGAAGTAACTGTATAGCAGACATGTTTTGAAAATTGGAACCTGTTTTCAATGTGTGTGCAACTCCATAACATAGAGTTGCTAGTTCATTTTCAAAGAGGAGGTGGAATATGTATTCAATGTTTTGTCTGAATCTGGGGTCTTCAGAATACATTTGTAAAGAGCGGTATTCTGATGCTGTTATCTGTGTGCATCTTTCATCGTACCTTCCACCTTTTCCAGTAGGAAAAAGTAAAGGAAAGGCTTGTGCTTCTACACTTTTTTCCCATATGCTGATTGGAAATCATTTGGCTTGCCGCATTTGATATGTTTCCATTGCATCTTCTATGGTGTCTTTGGAGTTCAGTGGGTGAATTGTATAGTGGTCTAAAATATTGGAGGCTGTAGTAGGATCTAGAAGTTCAAATGGCCAGTTCCTGAGGAGTCCTTAATATTTCAGTGGTTTCTATCAGGTTTTCTTCAAAGTGTATTTCTTTGTAATATTCATTGTTGTCTTTTAGGTATTGCACGGCTTCCATAACTTTATATAAGTCCACTAGTTGCTGGCACATTTGTTGTCTTTTGTAGGTATGCCATTCACTACGATTATCAAAGATTCATCTATTGGCCGTTGCACTTCTAGAGTGTCTAAATTTTCTTTGAGATCTAATGGCAAATAAGCTACTTTGCCACAAATGCCTTTCAGTAAAGGAGGCAGTTTTGCTGTTTTTGTTTGAAGGCGTATTCTAGCTTGAAATGGGTGCACTTTTTGAATTATAATAATCTCATACAAATTAAGTTGTTGGAGTGGTTTGGGCAGTGGGAATATTTCCAAGTTATTAGTAATAACCAGTGAAGGTATTTGGTTGTTGTCAAGTTTTGCAATGCAGTATCTGCAAAGTATTGAAGGGTTAGTAATTTCATATTTATTTTCAGCTGTAAAATGGAGAGATAATTGGAACAAGTGGGATTCCTCATTGTCTTCTTTTTTGTCTACAGTTTTGGTACTCTTTTTATAAAAAGTTCTGTGGCCACACACACATACTTGGTTTGGCACCTCAGAAGATGTGCTTTAAGGATTTCTTTTTTGTATGTGTGTAATAGCGGGTTGACATCTACAAGGTTGTTGCTACTCTTTTCTAAAGGTACTGGATTTTCTAAGTGGTCTTCAGTTCCAAAATATTTGCTTTTGATTTGGTCCATTTCTTTGAGCAGTTCTTTGGCTGTACCATGTAGGAGAAAGTTATTTAAATTGTCCAGTGCTAAAGCAGGACTTTTGGCATAGTAAAGTTTGTGAACAAGATTTTGTACAGTCGAATGGTGTGTTGCAAACATTTTGATATGGTGGAAGGTGCTTTTGCAAGTAGGTCCAGAAATGCATGGTAATGAAGGTCCTCGTAGTCCTGTGTATTTTCTCACTGGACAGGAGTCTATAGTTTGTAATATTTTAATTTATAATTTGTCTTTGCCTTTCACATAGTGATTAAGGAACTGGCGTAAAGATGTGATAGATTGTTTTCTTATGTTACACATTGATGTGCACAGCCATTTGTAGACTGACGTATTGGTTCGGTGGAATGGAGAGCTGATTGTAAGTTTGCGGGGATATTCTTGTGAGCAGCATTTCTTCTTCTATAATGGTATTGTCAACCTTTCCATACCCTCGTCCACTGTAATGTATGGCAATTGGGTTTGTTTTCTTTTGTTTTTATGCGTCTTCGTTGAAATATGGCTCTGTGCTGGTAGTGTGACTCCACTCACCTGCACAGACGTTTGCAAAGGTATCTATGTTGATATTCCATCTGTTGCAAAGTATTTGTTGTAGTTTAGTAATTAGTTTTATTAGTGGTTTCACTCGGTTTAAAACTAATATAAATAATTTCCTTTTGGGAAGGATTGCACTGTCTATGAGAGTTTCCAGGATGAGTTTTCCAAGTAGGTTTTAAGGGTTGAGCGTGATTTGTCCCCTGTTTTTTATAAGGTTTTGAAGGACTGTGGGGTGGAACATTTTTTGTAAAATAAATGTTTTGGAATGCTTACTTGTGACTACATCAACATTTGTAGCTGCAGTGTTAGCACTAGTGGTAGTTTCAGGCTTCTTGATACATGGCTTTTTATTTTTACTTTTTGAAAGAGGAGTCGCAGTTTCTTTCCTGCATGCTGCTTCAGTTTTGCTCAGTGACTGTATTAACTGTTTTGTTTGAACTTTTTATAGAAATTCTGCTCAAGGCGGATGGCTTTTTTGTACACTTTTAGTTTGATCTGTACTATTTTTGTGTTGCTTTCTACAGAGTTGCTTTTTGTAGGCATTCTTTAGTGTCTATTGGAGAAGAAAGGAAAGTGTGGGTTGGAAGGGTGTACAATGTATATGTGTGCACTGTGGTTGAGTGTCTGAATATGACGGTAGGCATACATATAGAGGTGTGTGATTGTGGAGTGGGCTGTTACTTAAGGTTGAGAAGGCTGTACTGGTATTTGTGTGTTACTATACTAGTGTTCAGATGACAATACAAAGTGTGTACCTGATGAGGTGCAATGAGTAAGAGTGAAGCAAATGCTGTTCGGTTGATACAATTGTGTAGCCTAGAATAGAAGAGAACTACACTGTCTGAGTAATAGGCAGAACACTACGACAATATTGCACTTACTTTGTTGGATGGGAACAGTAGGTTTCTTCCAGGTGCTATTTTCCACTTGAGACATCATTGGCTTTCAGGAAAGTGTCTTCACCGTAATTGCGAATGATGGAAGTTAGTACATATGTATGTTAATGGCACAGTAATTGCCCTTGGAGAACACATTATTTAAAGTTATAGAAGGATTTCTTGGCAGGAAGAGTTAGTGCATGTGTGAAATTGCACAGCTTTGTATATGAACGGGGACTTGAGAGCATCAGCATCGTTGCTATGGGAAGCATTGGTGTATTTATAAGTGTGTCCTATGAGGTACACTTTTGCAGGGGTGTGTGTTGCTGTTGCACTATTTTCTTTGGAAATGGATTAGTGCAAGTTGTAGTAGGGTAAGAAAAAGGCTCAGAAAGATGTACAGATTGGAAATGATTGTACTTATCTGTGTGGAATTCCATTAACTTTCCTGCACATAGATACTTGCTACATGAGTGCAGAAATCCTTCCTGTTGTGTGATTTATTTATCCACATTTACAAATGGCACTGTTCACAATGTACACATGTATTTGTTTGCTTTTGAAGCAATGGTGCGTTCTGTCAATTGTGCAAAGTATGTACTTGCCATGCTCTGTGAACATACATTCAGTTTCCCTTTTTTGTGGACATTCTGGGCATTTCACATAGGACCTGCCTTTTCAACTAGCTGTAAAAGTCTTTCCAATGTGGTTTTCTTTTTTCATTTATAAATACATCAAAGAGAGTGGTGATAAAATGGAAATATGAAGTGTGAACCAGTTATGCAAGTGTGCATTAAAAGAAAAGATTGTAAGCACATAGCATTGTAAGTAAGCGCCACTTGTAAGTAAGCGCCACTTGATGTTAGATGATGGTACAAAGGACAGTATGATTATTTAGTAGTCTATGCAAGGTAAGTGGCAGGAACCCTGTTCAATGCATGCAATCTATGTACTTGCTATGCTTTGATAAGATACATGCAGTTTTCTTTTTCTGTGTGCATTGTAGGCATTTTATAGTGGGTGTGTTAATGTGGGAAGTGGTTGTAAACATGGCAGAAGGAATGATGAGAATAACAGTTTGCATATTACAATGGCTGATATGGGTAAAAGAAAATGTTGAAAGCACACAGCACTGTAAGTGCCACTTGATGGTAGGAGAAGGGACAAACATACTGTGTGCTTGTTGAGTAGGTTCTGCAGGGTAAGTGGCAGGCTTCCTGTTTAGATGCATGCTATATATGTACTTGCTATGTTTTGAGAAAATACATGCAGTTTTCATTTTCTGGGTCCGTTCTAGGCATTTTATAGCAAGTGTGTTATTGGACGAAGTAGTTGTAAAAATGGCAGAAGGAATGAAGAGAATAACAATTTGTATATTACAATAGGTGATATGGGTAAAAGAACATTTTGAAAGCACACTGATGGTAGGAGATGGTAGGAGATGGGACAAAGTACAGTATGCTTATTGAGTAGGTTAAGCAGGGTAAATGGCAGGTACCCTGTTCAAATGCACTTGTAAAATAGTTGGAAATATACTCTACAAAATATATGCATACCTGTAGTTTATGTTGATGTATACAGATGTGGATAAATCTGGAAGCAGATAGGTTGGAGAGTTGTACAGTACTTTGTTCTGGAGTTGCTTTACAGTCCCAGCAGAGTTGTAGCCAGAGTGTTCAACAGTAGATCTAAAGTGCTGAAGGGTGACCACAGAGGTAGATATAGAGGTCTTAGATGTTATATGGTGGATGGTTGTGTGACTGCTTATGTGTAACCAAAGATGGAGTGGTGCAGAGAGTAATTTGGAAAGGGATGTAGAGCTGCCCCTGTGTTACGGGGTCTGCTGAAACCGCGGTAGTCCACGGACAGGGCGTGCCACAACGGGGTTTCTCGGCATGCCTGGCATGGGAATGGAACTGGGGGGATTAGCCAATCGGGTGTTGAGGGTGTGATTCACAGGGGAGAGGGTAATCCTTTTTTTCATTGGTGTGTAGTGAAGATGGCTGTGGTTAGAGAGATAGAGAGAGTGATATGGATGGTGGGATATTTCATATGACTAATCTGCAGAAGTATGCAGAGATATGTGGGATTTCTGCCAACCTTGGATTGGAGGGAGTGGAGGCTTTGTGGTGTGGTGTGCCAGGGAGAAATTTGCAAGGTGTTTTTACACTTTGTAAAAATATGGCTGTTTTCAACAGTCCAGATGTCATGGTGATTAATTGTGGAGGAATGTATTTGGGGTATGTGAGGGTATGTGAGATTGTGTGACTGCTTATGTGTACCTAATGATGGAGTGGTGCAGAGAGTGATGTGGAAAGGGATGTAGAGCTGTCCCTGTGTTACGGGGTCTGCTGAAACCACGGTAGTCCACGGACAGAGCATGCCACAACCGGGGTTTCTCAGCATGCCTGGAATGGGAATCGGACTGGGGTGATTAGTCAATCAGGAGTTGAGGGTGTGATTCACAGGGGAGAGGCTAATCCTTTTTTTCATTGGTGTGTAGTGAAGATGGCTGTGGTTAGAGAGATAGAGAGTGTGAATGTGTGGATGGCGGGATATTTTTTATGACTAATCTGCAGAGGTATGCAGAGATATGTGGCATTTCTGCCAACCTTGGATTGGAGGCAGTGGAGGCTATGTGTTGTGGTGTGCCAGGGAGAAATTTGCAAGGTGTATTTACACTTTGTAAAAGTATGGCTGTTTTCAACAGTCCAGATGTCCTGGTGATTAATTGTGGAGGAATGTATTTGGGGTAATGTGAGTGCAATAACTTTGCTGGGTGCACTGAATCAGTTGCTGAAGGCACTAATGCACCTTTTTCCATGTTCAAACATCATCCTTTCCCGAATACCACCTAGGGCTGCATGGATGTGTCCTACTGTCTTTAATCCTCAAAAAGACATAGGAAGGTGTCAGAAAAAAATCAGAAAAGCCCCCTAAAAAAAGAAAAAAAAGCTCTTTTCAGAGACACCACCAAAGAGGAAATGTACTACCCTGGTTCAACTTTCTGTCCCCACCCTTGTAAATTGCACAATATTTCTGCTGATACAGCGGTAGTCCGCTGAGCGCACGTGCCACATCCGGGGCTTTTGAAGCTAGCAAGAATGGAAATGGGACTGTGGAAGCCAGGTGATTGGTTAGTATTTCCTGGGTCTTGTGTGCAAAGACAGACTGTGTCAAAAGGTCTATTTGCTGAGAGGAATGCAGATGGCTATGGCTATGGCTGTGTCTTTCTGGAGGCAGAGTGTCTGGATTTTGGGAGACACTTGGATACATTTGTTGCAGGTGTATGCAAAGCATTGTGGAGTGGCTGCACATTTTGGATTATCTCATGTGGATGTTCACTGGTATGGAGTGCGTGGAATGAAGTGGCTGGATTTGGTTCCTCTTTGTGCCACTTTCGTGACACATCATCATCCAGACATTATTATTATTCATTGTGGAGGGAACAGTTTAGGACATGTTACCGGCATCTCACTGCAGTTTGCGATGAAGGAGGCACTTGGGAAAGTCATGGACATGTTTCCAAACTCCAGAGTAATTTTTTCTCGCATTGTGCAGAGACAGACGTGGCTGCGCTCTTCTTCATTTGGTCCGCAAATGGAGAAAGCGGGGCGGAATGTCAACAAGACTGTTTGCGCCTTTTTGAGATATATTGGCATGTCGTCCTTTCACAATGAAAATATTGCATTTCATAGCACAAACCTTTTTCACAGAGATGGAGTCCATCTTACTGATGCTGCTGATCAGCTTCTGCGAAATATTCAAAATGCATTGCAGACCTTTTTGCAAGTATAGGAAGCAATTTTTCATTAGGTGTTGGCTTCTTCCACCCTTTCAAAAACAAATACCACACAAAGGCTCTTTTCAGAGCCACCACTTTCCCATGGAGTTGTGTCTACAAATGTTTTTGTGATGTCATCTTTGATGTCATGGGTGTTAGTCATAGCAGTGCATGGTGATTGCGCAAGTAATGGCTGCTTAGCTTACCATAACTGCTGAATTTCTGGGGGGGTTTCGGTTTTACTTGTAACCATAACATGAATAGGTTGTTATTAGTGCAAAGTAACTATTATGTCCCTTCAAAAAAGTTTTTGAACTGAAGTTGATTGGTTTTTCTTAAGACAACTGAACCATAACGTCCCTTTAACAATGTTTTTCACTGACTATATATATATATATATATATATATATACAAAACGAAAATTCAGCCTATGCAGGGCAAAACCAGCAGATTGCACTCCCAAGAGCAGCTGAGTCCAGACAATCCAATCTTCAGCAAATAAAAGGCTTAACGACAAAATCAGGCAGCACCAAATGTTCTTTATTAATCAAAAAGTGCATTGGAAAGGCGAACCTGAAAAGCACAACCGACGCGTTTCGTGATCATCTGACCGCTTGATCACGATAGTAGGGAAAGTACAGACAAAGGACTCCTTAGAACGTTATTCAAACTCTCTGATTGCAGTGCATAGAGTGTCCCATTCAGCACGTCACTTCGATGTGTAGTAAATCAGGCGGCTATGTTGTAGGGAACTCTAAAAAGGGATGGCATATACCACGGGGAAAGCAAAATAGTAACTAATGTAAGGAAACAGTCAAAGTAGTGACATTGTAAAAAAGGAACCATGTACAAGTAATGTAAGGTTCCCCCTGCAAATGCAGGATACAAAGGCAGAAGAAGACTGGAACATATCTCTAAAAAATATATCAACCATAATATGTATGTAAAAAAGAGGTAAAAAGCCCAGTCTGCAGATGCCAACCAACCAAAAGTATACGAAAACTACGCCAAAAATATAGCACACTCTCAGATATATTTCCATCTCCTCAGTATGATCCCTCAATGTGAATTTTAAACATGCGATCGGTTAAGTTTCATATATACATACGCCTTAATCATAAGTAATCTTAATATACCAATACATGCCGTAAGCGTAATGTATGTTCTGGGGAAAAGACGGGTCTAATCAAGCAAAAATAGCTGTATTAGGACAAGTTAAAGTGCTTAGTGCGTAAACATTATACAAGGTGCAAAAGTGCATAGCAGCAATGGTAAGGAAAAAAGAGGGTAAAGAGGTAAAAGGGAAAGGAAGGGGAAAGGGAATAAAAGGGATCACAGTTACATTCTCTACAGCAATAATAATGCGCACAGCGCTCTACGTCCATGGGTGCACTTTTCATCCAATCTCAAAGATTTAAAAACAACCATGCTCTCTTGAAAAGAAGAGCATGGCATAAAGTCCGGGCAGCCATGGACAGCTGAAGAATCCTAAACAAATAGATCCACAATAAAGTGCAAAGTGCATTAGCCCTAAATTGCCCCAATTTTGGAAGCAAAACATCCTTCCTCATAAACCTTTGATAGCAGCCAGATGATACATGCATGCTTAATAGGCCCGTGCAATATTTGATTAAAAATCCACATATAAAAAAAAAAGATATGAATATATATATATCGTCCCCCAGTTATACTTATTTTTGGTTTTAAACGGCGCAACAAAATGCATAACAGGGTAAACACGTTAAACGGATCCAATGTGCACTGTGTAAAAAATATTTTCATCTTAATAATCAATATTAAAAAATATATATATACATCCTACTACGATACATGTTAAAACCAGTAATAATACAAGATAGGCCAGCAAATTTCATGAAATAACAACCTTAAAAAATACGCTCTGGCAAGGAGAATATTCTTAATAGCTAAAGGCAGATGAAGACTCTAAGATACCGAGATCAAAGTATCTGAGGGGTCATACAAAACATCCAAGGGACCAAAAATCGCACAACAATACATAAAAAATAACATCAATTATAAACTATTAGGTCCCCAAGAAAGTATACAATTCTTCATCTAAATTATGACCCCTGGGTTTCTTATTCTCAAGGTCCAGTATAGAGTTGATCTCCAGTTGCCTCAGCAATACCTCCCGATTGCCACCTCTGAGTGATTTGGGCACTGTGCGAATCCCAAAGAAGGAAAAACCCTCCAATTTGCTGTCATGTTGGGACTGAAAATGTAAAGCCATCGGATAATTGGAATCAATATTTCTAATGGCTCGAATATGCTGAAGTATTCTTAGCTTCAATTTCCCTTTGGTACTGCCCACATAACACATGTTGCAAGGACAATTCAGAACATAAACCACATGTTCAGTATCGCAGATGATTCTAGATGCGATCTTGATGTTACTGCCCAAAATAGGATGGGTGTAATGAGTTTTGTTAACAGCATGAGTACATGCTTTGCATTTGGAGCATTTATAAAAACCGCAAGGTTTGGTGTTAAACCAAGTATTAGTTACTGCATTGTCTATAGGTCTCATAAAACTGGGAACTATTGTGCCTTTAAATGAGGTAGACCACCGAAAGGTGATGTTTTTGCGGTCACCCAGAATAGTATTCAGATGTTCATCCGATTTGAGAATGTGCCAGTGACGCTGCATGACTTGGCGAATGTTGTGCGATTTAGCTCCAAAAGTTAAAATGAGACATGTTTCATTAGTATTAGTGGTGATATGTTCAGAATCGTCCTGCAACAATAGCTGGGAGCGGTCCATACTTCTCGCTTTCAAAAAAGCTCTCTCCAAAATGTTCTTATGGTAACCCCGTTGTTTAAATCTATTTGCCATGAGGGCACATTCGCAGTCAAAGGTTTCAATCTTTGTACAATTTCTTCGTATGTAAATTAACTCTCCATAGGGGATACTCCATTTCAGGGCGGTCGGATGGTTACTCTTGACATGTAATGGAATATTTAAGCTGGTGGGCTTTCTGTATAGGCTGGTGATCAATTCACGCTGAGCCACAGTAACAAGAATATCCAAATATGTAATAGCAGTCTTGCTGTGGCTCTCGGTGAACTGAAGATTCAAGTCATTAATGTTAAGTATATTAACAAAATCCAACCAGTCAACACTTGTGCCCTCCCAGATAATAAACAAGTCATCTATATATCTAAGCCAAAGGGCAATTTTGGATGTATAATGACTGTTACTGGGATGCCAGCCCACACATTTTTCCCACCACCCCATCAACAAATTTGCATAGGTGGGAGCAAAAGTGGCACCCATAGCAGTCCCCTGAAGTTGCATATAGAACTGCTTATCAAAGAGGAAACAATTGTTAGTTAGACAAAGCGCAATCATCTCAAGAATCATCTGAGAGTGTTGGAGATAATTCAAGGAGCCTGTGTGTAAAAAGTATTCACAGGCTTTCAGGCCATCACTGTGTCTGATGGACGTGTAGAGTGAAACCATATCAAGAGTTGTTAATAAGAAGGTAGATTCCCATGAAATGCCATCTATGCGACTCAGAAAGTCTTTGGTGTCCCTTAAATAAGAAGGCAAAGTGGTAACAAATGACACCAAAGTCTCATATATGAACCTTGAGGTATGTTCTAACAAGGCTCCGCATAGTGTGACAATTGGTCTACCAGGAGGTCTAATAAGACTATTATGAATTTTTGGCAAAAAATAAATAGTCTGTGTCACAGAGAACTTTGGATGTAAATATGAACAAATATCCTCATCCAATAAATCTTTCTCCTTCCAAGTCTGCAGAAGATGCCCTAATTTATCGCTCATGATTTCTGATGGGTCACCAGATAGTTTTGCATAACAGTCCTTATTCAGCAATTGTCTATGTGCCTCTTTGATATAGTCCTCACGATTCATAAGGACGATGTTCATGGCTTTATCTGATGGTTTAATAATGTAGTCAGTCATCATTCTCAAACGCTCCATGGTGCCTTGTTGTGATTCTGTAAGATTCGATTTGTAAGGCACTCATTGTTTTCTGATCTTCTTTAAGTCGTGGATGACCAAATCCTGGAAGGCCTCAACATGGCCTCCTGGATTAAATACTGGATTGAAGCGTGATTTAGCTTTAAGTAGCGTCTTTCCAGGCCAAGCAGTATCGGCATACATAGAGGCAGATTCTTGGTCCCAAAAACTTCAGTGACCAAATCACATTCAGAGTCTAAAAGTTCCAAATCTCTAAGGGCGAACCTATCTTGAATAGAAACTTCAGTGCCCCCCTGGAGATTAATTTTAGGTTTAGGTTTTGGACGGTACATGGCAAAAAAAATGGTAATCTGACTTTGCGCAAAGTCAATCCCGGTTTCAGCATAGTTGTATCGTGATGAGGGACAGAAATTAAGACCCTTTTGTAGTACGTTGGTTTCTTCAGCGGTGAGGGGATGAGCGGACAGGTTGATGATGGACATGTCCAGTGTATTCATTTCTTTAAGAATTATTTCTTGGCTCTAGAGCGTTTTAATTGCTCCGGCTTGTCCACTTTTGATGCAGAGGCTACGCCTTCCCCTCCTTGTTTTTTTTGGCCTCTTTGGCCTGAGGATTTTCCTCTTCCTCGGCCTCTGGCTTTCTTTCCGCTGTTCAGCCTGCCCTCCATACCCAATAGTCTCATCTCCTCTAAAAAATTAAGCTTTCTAGAGGGCTGTTGCTCACCCTCACTTTCAGTAGTGTCCACATCAGAGGAGGATAGATCAGTAGGAGTGTCATCAGTAGTGCTTGTTGTAGGTTGGGGAAGGTTTTTACGTAAATTATCAAAACGTTTAGCAAAAGTCAATACTCTTCCCTGTTCGTAGTCCTGTTTATCTCTGATGAATTTCCTTTGTTTACGTAATTTAATATCCTCCTTGTATGTTTTATATGTTTATATCCATTCTCAATGCTGGTACGGAGGCTCTTTCCTTCTTCACTCTGTTCGAGTTGTTCCAGCTCCTCCTCAATATCTTGGATTTTAGCCAATATCTTGTGGCGGTCCATACGAGCATATTTAATCAAAATATTGAGAAATGTTACTGAGCTGGTATTGCTGGATTCGCCCCATTCTTGCAGCATAGCTGGATCTTGTTCCTCAAAGGAGGGTGTGGTAAGTATTCGCAGATCTCTTGGAATACGACCAACGTCTATGTAGTTTTGTAAGGAGTGTTCCTCCCACCACTTGCTGATCTCACAACGCCTTTGTTTCTCCAATTCTCTAAGCAGTCTAATTTCAGTATTAGCCTGTGGGTCCAAAGTAGGCACTTGAGGTGTGGGTTTATTTACAGGTTGTTTTTCACAAAAAAGTGAAGCCGCTTGAGTTTTCCTCAGGTTCTCCCTTTCAGTTTGTGATGTCATTATGTAGGTGCAAAGTGCTGTCTGTATGCACAGTTAAGCCCTTAACCTTAAACAGTGTTAGCTCTCTAGCACAAACAGTCATGCAGTGTGAGTGCCTTATATCCTTGCGGGTTATCCAATAGGCGCAGGCACAAGTAGAAAAACAGGAGCAGAGTCACAACGTAGTCCTACCTGAGTAGATGCAAATTTCTCGCGTCCTCCGATGCAGAGAAAAATCCACTCCGTGTCTCAGGCAAGGCGCAGTAGAACTCCGCAGACCTGTAACCTTGCCATTCGAAGTCGAGATGGATAAAACCGGAGCGCAACTATGAGCCCTTCAAAAGATCCAAGAGGGAAACTCCTCTTGCGCTTCACATAGATGGATGGGTGCAAAATCCAGCGTCTTAGATCCCACGACGCGAAAATATTTTCAAAAACGAAAATTCAGCCCTATGCAGGGCAAAACCAGCGGATTGCACTCCCAGGAGCAGCTGAGTCTAGACAATCCAATCGTCAGCAAATAAAAGGCTTAACGACAAAATCAGGCAGCACCAAAGGTTCTTTATTAATCAAAAAGTGCATTGGAAAGGGGAACCTGAAAAGCACAAACGACGCGTTTCGCGATCGTCTGACCGCTTGTTCACGATAGTAGGGAAAACACAGACAAAGGACTCCTTAAAACGTGCTTCAAACTCTGTGATTGCAGTGCATAGGGTGTCCCATTCAGCACGTCACTTCCATGTGTAGTAAATCAGGCGGCCATGTTGTAGTGTGCCAAGGTTTTCATATTCCAATATTCACAGTAAAATAAAATATATTTTATTGTGAGCTAGACATAAAATTACATCTTGAAAGTGAAAATATATAGGCACGAGTGCAACAAAATTCATCAAAGATGGAACTCTAGAAAGGGATGGCATATACCACGGGGACGGCAAAATAGTAACTAATGTAAGGAAACAGTCAAAGTAGTGACCGTTGTAAAAAAGGAACCATGTACAATTAATGTAAGGTTCCCTCTGCAAATGCAGGATACAAAGGCAGTAGAAGACTGGAACATATCTCTAAAAAATATATCAACAATAATATGTATGTAAAAAAGAGGTAAAAAGCCCAGTCTGCAGATGCCAACCAACCAAAAGCATACAAAAAATATATATAGACATATGTGTGGGCGGTACTATAGTAAAGTTTTATTATAAGATACATTGAGTGTAGTCTTTGTGCACAGTTACTATAACACTTTTAAAACGTTTTAATCATTAATAATACATATAGGTGAAACCAGTTAAAAAAGTTAAATAAGTATTCAAATAACATTTTTTTAAAACACGTTTATTTAGGGGAAATGTGGTTGTGCAATTTCTTTTTCTTTTACTTCATACACATTCATTAGCCCGTTTGTCTGGATTATTACTGTTAATTATCTATGGAATAAAAAAACACTTGAAATGTAAGGAAAAAACTGTAGTTGAAGGGACCTTAAGGTGAGTAATACATTGTAAAAAAAAACTTGAAATTCAAGGAAAAAACTTTTGTTGCAGGATCGTTAAGGTGAGAGCTTAATGCAACAACATCCTGTTAATTAAGCTGAAGACATCTTAACTTCACGCCCCTTGTTGTGCAGCCTATGACCGCAATGATGACATCACTGATGACATCACTAATTACATTACAACAGTTAAGAGAATTAAGCATTGCCTTCAGCCATGGTCAGTGCGCATGGCCAAATATATTTTAACACATTAATGGGCACTAACCATGGCCTTCAGCATGGTCACTAGCCACAGCCTTCAGCCATGTGCAGTGCATATTTTAACAGGCCACATACCATAAACTTTGGCCTTCACCAATTGCTACATTCAGTAGTGTCCATTGTATATTATATACACTAACCAGCTACTAGCCATGACCTTTAGCACAATACTGGCCAGTAACCACAACATTTGCTGTGCCCACTATATATTCTAACATATACATTTGCAATAGACATGGGTTTTGACCATAAGCAGTTTGTAAATCTTGTGTCATTGTCCACTGTATATTTTAAAATACTAACATGCCAGAAGCGATGGCCTTCGGTAGAACCCACTGTGTCTTATACAACACTAACTAGCCACTAGCTATTGTTTTCGGCCGTGCCCATTGCATATTATATACACTAAACAGCCACTAGGCATGGTCTTCAACACAATACTAGCCAGTGGCCATGGCCTTTGGCTGTGCTGAGTATATATATTAATGGGCAGCAGGCCAGTGATTTTTCACCCCCAACGTCACTATACCTGAATTAAAAAAATGTAACCGTAGGTACTGAACTACAAATACCTGCGGTTATCCGTAGTCCTTTGTAGACTCAATTATGGCCGCGAATATCGGCAAAACGGCGGGAAAAATAATGCTTTCCTGCCCCCAGCACCTCAGCAAGTGCCCTCTCCCTTTCCCCCACAACACACGCTGCTTCTGTGATGCAGTTTGTGTTCAGATGTTGGCTATCCAGAACTATAGCTGAGACTATGGAAAGCTCTGTGCTGCAAACTCATTCGCTAGACCCCCTCCAACTCCCAGATTTCATTCAGTTCCCTCTAGCCATCCCCCCACCGCTACCCTGATGGAATGTGTATGTTTTTTGACAACTCCCAGATTTCATTCAGTCCCTCTAGCCATCCCCCCACCGCTACCCTGATGGAATGTGCATGTTTTTTGACATGCAAATAGCTTTTTACTGCATTTCATTTTCCCATAACATCGGTTATAGCCACGAATATCTCTCGCATCGAGAGAAAAACAAGATGGCTGTTGTTTCATATGTGAAAACCATGATCCTACAATGCATTGTGGGAGATATCTCTATGATTTAGGGCAAGGGGGCTCCTCTTTCCATCAAATATTTAAATAACTACTGCACAGAATAACCCCAATCCAAAAGCACCCTTTTGAACACTTCATGCCCAAGTTCTTTCAGGCTTGGTCCAAACCTAAAAAGTGGTTTGGGCTGGGCACTTTGACAAAAATTGCCCTTTTTTGTCTATTAGAAAATGTTTGGACGCTTAATAACTTTCTTATTTTTTAATGAATCTTTACGACACTTTGCAGCCAGGTGGAGGGGGCTTTTAATCACATTCTAAATTTTGGTTGCCTCAAAAGTTATTAACAATAGAATGTTGAGGGGTTCCTATGTGTTTCGGACTCACCTTAACTATAGGGCGACTATCGCCACCCTATATTGACACAGGTAGCATTAACCAAAGAGGAGTACTATATAAATATAAAAATAAATTACAATATTAAGAAGCACTTGAGCGATTGGTGGAGTCAGGTGTGGAGTGAGGGGGAAGGGTAGGGGTAGCCCCCACTTTAGCAAGTAAGCGAAGTTTAAGCTGAGCTTTGAAGAGATCCACAGTTGAGCTGGCTTTCATTGTGATAGGCAGCAGGATTCCAGTGGAGAAGGGTTAATAGGGGGAAAGAGCAGCAGTGAGAGTGGGCATGGTACAATGAGGTTCAGTGCAAAGTAGGAGCAGAAGGAACAAGATGGTGAGTAGATATACAATCAGACAGGTACCGATTAGCAGGACTATTGGTATCTTTGCAACCTAGGAGAAGCAACTGGAAAAGGGAGCAATTGGACAGAGAGAGCCAACCAGCATATAGTAGAAATGGGGGAGGATCTGGTAGATAGTATAGAGTATAGGTAACAAAGGTGAGGACTTTTTCTAGAGGGTGGAAGTAGTAAAGAGGTAGACAAAGGAGTAGACTCATGCAGTAGTGAAGTTTGCTGAGCGTGAGTGTGGAGATTAGAGTCTTCATAGAATGTTTAGTAAGAAATTGACATATCTTCTGAAAGTTGAAATGCTTAATGCAATAGGCAGAGGCAGTTGTAGTGATTCATTGTTGCAGTCAGATGTCACTATCATAGATGAACCCATGGATGTAAGTTTTGGGCGAGGGAGTAAGAAAATCAGGAAGGAAGGAGATAGGAGTCGAGAGAGTAGGGATGGCATTGGAAGTTGTGAGCTAATCAATTTTTTAATAGTTAAACATGAGGCAGCAGGTAGGAATCCAGTGACAAATTGCAGTGAGACAGTTGCTAATCCAATCCAAGATGGCTGGGGTGAAGGATGGAAAATGTAAAACGATTGTATTGTCATCAGAAAAGAGCGGGAGCCTGAAGGACCAAGGATGAGATAAGTGTTCCTAGGGCAGAGGTATACATGTTGAGGAGCAGAGGTCAAATGACTGGTCCTTGGGCTTTGCATACATAATGATTGGTGAGGTGAGAGGTTTACAAGTACCATGAGATTTTAATGGACTGACCTTCCAAGTAGTGGGTGATCCAGATGAGAGCAGATTTGCAAATCCCACAATCCTGGTGAGGGTGAAAGGGAGAGTAGTGGTTGAGCATCTCAAAAGCAGCAGAGAGGTTCAGAAGGATAGTATAGAGGAGAGTCTGGAGGGGTGAGCTTCAGAGAGAAAGATGGAGACTTGCCTGAGTGCAGTCCTGGTAGAATATTTACTAAAGAAGCCAGATGGAGGTGGACCTCCTAAACTCAATTTAAAAAATCCTACTGTTCCTGTCCTTCACCCATAAAACATCGACAATTGTCGCCCTCATCATTTCAAGAATTGACTATGCCAACAGCCTCTATCTCCGAATGCCAGAACACCTGCAGAAGAAAATGCAATGCATCCAAACCGTAGCGGCCAGACTTCTCCTTAAACTATCATGAAGAGACCAAATCACCCCAGCACTAAAAATGTTAAACTGGCTCCCAATCAAACCCTGAATCACGTTCAAAACAATGTGCATAACGTAGAGAGCAATCGAAGGCCAAGGAGCAGAATTCCTACAAAAGAACATAACCATTTTCAAACCAACAAGAACACTCAGATCAAGCAACGACATCCGCCTGGAACCAAAACCCTATACAAGGAAAAATCTTGGGCGATCCTCTTTCTCTCACCTGACAGCGAAAACTTGGAACACCCTCCTGAAAGACATGCGAAATACAAAGGACCACTGAAAATTCAGAAAACTACTCAAAACCTGGCTCTTCACCACAGAATCAGACGGAACCAACTGAAAAAAAGGAATACCGCAAGACTCAACCCTCCCAATCAAAACCCCTTTCGCTAGGCAAAGCCCAAGGGACAGGGAAAGAAGCTGGAGATGAAGGAGCATTAATCACTAACTAGCACTTGACAGTAATGATGGTGCTAGAATTCATAGGGAGGGGACCGCGCATTAGGAGCTCAGGGAAGCGATGTCAGGCAGAGCCCACTTACGACCAAAGAGCAACCTGCAACCTTAGCAATCTCGATCCTGTGTGGGGGAGCCCCTCACCACCTTCCCACCAACAGATCACTTGACAGTAACAGAGATAGGCCACCGCTCGCACAGAACCAGGCAAATGAACCACAGAGGAACACTCTTGCAGACAGCAAGGCCCAAGACACCTAAAACAGAGTCCTGAAAGAACGAGCTAACCCCACTAACCCATCTGCTAACAACTCAACTCACCTGCACACACCTCTCAAACCCAAAACAAACACAACCAACCACTCTCTCGCACTGCAAGCCACAAGCACTTCACTAAACTGCAACAACAAAATGAAACACACATAGGCCCTCATTCCGAGATTGGTGGTATTCATGGCGCTATTTGCGCAATGACTGCCACAATAACGGGTCCGGCACCGGTGTAGTTCAATGGGGACTTACCGGTGTAGTCCGACCTTTGCGGGACCATTAAGTCCCCATTGAAAATGCCATTCCCCATTCACATTTGAGCCCCCATAGGGCTCAATGGGAATGCGGAGGGGGCAAATAACAGGCTCGCGAATGGCAAGCCCGTTATTTGCGCCCTGGTCCCCTAACAGGACCCGTAAGATACGTTTGGTCTGACCAAACGTACCTTACAGGTCCCGTTAGAGGACCTCGGAATCGGGCGGTAGGGGATTACTGGCACCAGTCTCCTTACCGGTACCCGGTATCCCCTACTGCCCGACCCGTAATGAGGCCCATAGTCTCACACAACAGCACACGGGAGGCCACAGATCCGTAAACCACACCCATGCTAAGCGAATGGTTCTAACCAAACTGAAGCTGCAAGCAGGACATCACAAATCTCGCTCTACCTTTATCCCGCTACACCCTACTAACTGATCCTACCCTCTTACATTTCAGATCCGCCAGAGCGCTAGTGGACTACTCCGGTGGTGATAGTGCATCGTATAAATATCCTTTAACATTACCATTAACTTTTACATTAATATTATCCTCAAGTTAAGTATTGATCTGGTTGAATATCACTCACCAAAGGACCTTTGAATAATGGGGAGAGGCAAACTGGTTGATGGGATGTGTTGGCCAGAAGTGATTTCTTCATTAGAGGTAGGTAGGACAATGGCAGATTTAAAGGAGACAGGGAAGTATCCAATATAAGGGCAACTGATTGCGACTAAGTTTTTGATCTTTTGGGAGCAAACGGGTCAGCAGGAGTGCATTCAGTAGAAGAATTAGTGGAGAGTAGAAGCGGGAGACATGGAGGATAGTAGGGAGGTGTGGAGGAATATAGAGGAGGGCTGTGAGAGTGTCACAAATTGTAGAGGAAAACTAGTGATCAACTTCATTAGCGGAAAGGGGGAAGATGATGGTATGTGGCTTGGAAGGTGTGAGCATCAAGGGTACATGAGTGTTTGCATGGGTGATTGTAAAGGAAACAGATTTGGAACTATTTGGTACACTGCAGAGGTGATGGCAGAAATTGATTTTTTTTGTAGACTAACAGTAGTGTGGGGATCAGTGATTTGCACCATCAGCATAGGTCATGGTGCATGTTTGTTTTGAAGGTTCAAATATCAGAGGTTATGCAGGATTAATGACAGGGACAGGAAGGTGTGAAGGTGCAGGATATTTGTGGTCAAAGGGAGTCATAAGGGCTTAGGTAAAATCAGAGAAAGCATGGTCAATTGAAAAAACATGTACAGGCGAGAGAGAGAGGAGAGAGGTTCTTACATCATCAAGGTGTGGGTCAAGAGAGTGCATCCTGAATTATTCAGTGAAGAGCAGAGAGGAGGAGTAGAAGGGTGGAGGGACCAAGATGTTAAAATTAACAATGGAGTGATCCTGTGCAGAGGGGTCAATGGAGAAGTCCGAAGAGGATAGTGAAGTAGTGAAAAAGACAAGGTCAAATTAGTTCTGACAAGAGCATGCTGGTCAGAAAAGGAGTAAAGGGAGTGTTCAAATAGTAAGGAGTTAAGTTCAAGGCAGTTTGCTGCAGAAGGCTTGGCAAAGTTAAAGTGCCCCAGCATGACAATTGTTAGATAGGTATGAAGTGTCTCAAGGTTTGGATTTTGGGAATAAGGTGTAAGATCACAGGAGCAAATCAGAGATACTCATGGGTACCCCTGATTTGCTCCAGTGCTAATCCTTGAGAATTGCCCCAAATGTGTCTAAAGTATAACAGATACCTGGCAAAAGATCTGTGTATCTTTTGAACCCGTGTTTGGTGTATTTCCTTTTGGGGCACTCAGCCTCGATATTCTCTTTTTGCTTTCGCAGATGGCACCTGAATAGGGACCCTCAAGATTGATGCCAGCTCGTTGAAGGTTGACGCGGCTATCGGACCGGGATCGGACAGTGTAAAGGGGGCCCTTTCCTGAATGAGAAGCGACACCTCAGCAGCGCTGCACAGCCCGATCCCTGGATGGTGAGCACGCGGTCCGAGTCATTATCTTGAAGAGGGTCCACATATCGAGGCGGGCAGATTTGCCGAAATCACCAAACACGAGGTCAACTTTGTTAGAAAACTTTGAAATCCGATCGGACCTCCTTAGGATTTGATCAGGTGAGTCGTGACCCGATTCTTAAGTATCCTGATAATTTGTTTTGGTGCATTGCACTCGCGAGTTCAATTACTGACCAGGTAACACCAGTATTCTGATATGCCTGGGAAATTGTCTGCCTGCTTCAGGGCGTTCCGCAGTGACAGACAATCTTTGGAATTTGGCCGACCGGCATTGGTAGTATAGTATTTAATGATATTTGGCACAGACAAACTAGACATGCTTCCGAACTTCAGTGGCCAATCAATGGTGGTTTTGAAATCCCTTGTATTGAGTATTTAGAATCTATATTATTAAAGAAAAAGGCTAGACCTGTAGCATTTGATGTATTACAGAATTAGAAGAAAGAAGCTTTACAGCAGTTTAAGAGTAGAGAAAAGCATGCGCGCGTCATAAGATGAACACCAAAAAAGCATTGTTATATGACCAAAATAAACAGTCTGAGTCAGCTAGGAATATGGATAGGGCTTTTTCACATGGTATCCAGAAAATCTATCCTTCTAAAGACTTTCATGTTTCTGACGAACTTATTGATAAATTGTTGAATGAACAAAGGCCTGGCGTCACTGCGCCACCTCCGTATGTTCCTCTTCCTGCTGTTATTCCTCCTCCTGCTCCTCCTGCTCCTCCTGCTCCTCCTATTGTTCCTCCTCCTCCAGTTGTTGGTCCTCCTTTTGTCACTGCTCCTCCACCTGCTCCTCCACCTTTACCTGTTGCACCAGTGATAGCACCTCCGTTGAACTTGCCTACTCTCCCTCTTCCAAGTGGTTCTACACCGCTTGTAGTAGATCGGGGAGCGGGATCGAGGGTTGTCACTCGTAATACTGTGTCTCCTCAGCAAAAACGTGAGTTAATTGCGTGGGCTAAGCATTGCATGGAGAAGGGTGATCAAGCTAGTGTTTTTAGCACACTTTCTAATACAGAAAGTTTTCCTGAGAAAAACATTTTTATTGAGAGATTAGGGATTCATTTATGTGGAATGTGGGACAGACTAAATGATATAGATCTTCCACAAGGATTGAGGGATCTAAATACTTTAGCGTTTTCTAGAGACACTGCGGAGAAAGTGCAAGAGCATGTTGAGAGGGTACTTGAGTATAGAAGGGAGCTGGAAAGGTTACAGAATGAAGATGAAGATGGAGATAGTTTGATTACTATGTTTGTGCAAAAACGGTTCCTTCCTTGTCGTAAATTGATAACTGAGGAAACACGGATTTGCACGAAAGACGCGATTAGATGGATCTCAGACACAACGATAACTCCCGTTGAAGTATATGGCACGTATAGTCAGTATATGCCAGTATATGCCAGAAATGCAGCAGAAAGTGATACAGGTAATGGTAGAATACCTACAGGATGAGTGTGAAAAAAGAAAGATTTGTTGTCCTGCAGAGTTATTGAGTATTTGCAAGAGAGCTTTTTCATTCAACACTTCTTCGGCTGCTCTAGCGCTTGATTTGGCTCTGTTGCTTAGTAAGCGTTCGGAGTTGCCTACTTCTCAGTTGCCTATGAGAGAGGTTCCTCCGTCCCAAAAGTCGCGGTTCCAGCGGATGTCGGAACGGGTGCGCAGGCCTATGAAATTCCTGCACACTATTTGTTCATGTCCCGTTCTCGAGACAGGAAGTGAACACCATTAGACAATCTATCACTGACATTAGGAAGAACCCATCAGGGTTCTACAAAGAAAAAGAGTCTGTTTTGCAATCCTCAGTATTCACGCTGAGTGATATTGATCTGTTATTTCATGTGCTTCTGCCTGTCGACTTGTGGAAACAGGTTAGAACTATAGACGATGTAGCAGGGCTAGGAGACACATGGACTAACATAATTAGACTCGATAGAGAAAGGCCAGCTGGCGAAAGACCACCTCAGGTGATACTAACTTTACCTGACAGAATAGTTGCGAAATTGAAAACTATAATTTCCGAAAAGAGAATTATTTGGGACAAGCTTACTGCCTGTGTTCATGGGAAGTCTGAGGGTGCTAACGAGTTCTTTAATCGGTTCGAACAGGTATTTTCAGATTTCAGCAGACAAGACTTAGGCACAGAGTCTGGGAAAAGATTATTTGTAGACAAATTTGTGTGTAGATTGCTGCCTGACATCCAGTCACAAATTATGTCTTCTGAGAGCGCTTGGCAAGCGAAGTCTCAATCAGAAGTACTGCACATGGCTCAGCACTACGAGAATGGTGTCAATCATGAAAAAGAAAGAGTCGAAAAAAGGAAAGGAGATTTAAAGACAAAAGTATTATTACAGCAAATTGTTAGAGACCCTAGAGGGGGTAATTCACAATTTTGAGGTCAGTATGTTCCACAAGGTAATGCGCACTTGGGTCCTGTAAACATTATCCAGTGTGCCTATTGTAAGCAAGAGGGTCATTGGCGTGCACAATGCCCGATCCTCCGACAGAGGTCAAATAACATGTTTGGGAATATGGGTAGATGATCCAGAGGTCACCCGGGTGTAAGGGGTCCTGGTAGCGGTCAGTTTTCACAAGATTCACAGCAACCTTTTTCACAGGACAATCAGGCATCAGGTGTGGATACTAGAAATATCTTTGATCATCCTTCTGCCGCTTACCTCTCTGAAGAACTTCCTTTTGATGAAATTCTGTTTCACTAGGATTGCCCGCAGCAGGGTTTGGAACCAATGCCTATTCCCGTTAATCAGAAAGGTCCCTACGTTGAAATGATAGTGGGAAATAGGAAACATCTATTCTTGATAGATACAGGGGCACAGAAGTGTTCCATTGATCATTCTCGGGTTCCAAACATTCCACTGTCGGGGCAAACCAATGTTTCTGTAGGGTTTTCTGGCACACCAGTTGTTTGTCCGGTTTCTTTGCCGGTACCTATTTCTTTGGGTCCCTTTACTGACCATTGTCCATTCCTTTTGATTTCAAATTGTGGAGAGAATTTGCTGGGGTTGAATCTGTTGAAGGAATTAAATGCGGTAATTCATTGTTCTTCTGATGGAGTGTGTTTGACAATTTCACCACAGCAACTTTCTCTCTCTCAATTATTGACCAGACCTTTGCCGCCGGAATTTAGTGATGTTCCGAAGTGTTTGTGGGCAATTGATGACAATGTCGGTGTTTTTCAAATTGAGCCTGTTAAAATTGTCTTGAAACATGGGGTAAAGCTGCCACGTGTTCCACAGTATAAGATTTCAGTCGATGGAGAGCAAGCTTTGAAATGCATTGTCTCCGATTCTGTGCATCGAGGGGTGATTGAGGAAATTGCAGGTAGTTTGTGCAATAGTCCGATTTTGCCCATGTACAAAAAAGGCAATAATGCAATTCCTTTTCGTTTCATAATTGATCTTCGTGCCATCAACAAGATCGTTGCTCCACAATTTCCAATTGTTCCTGATGTGACGACGATATTAACTATGATCCCGGCTTCAGCTACTTACTTTAGTGTTGTGGATCTAAAGAATGCTTTCTTTAGTATTCCTATACACAAAGACAGCAGATACTTGTTTGCGTTCACCTTGGGGGGACGTTTGTTCACTTTCACCCGTGCACCGCAAGGTTGCACGGAAAGTCCTAGCATTTACAGTAGGGCTTTGAAAGAGCAGCTCGATACCCTTGAGTTGCCCTCTACTTGTACACTGCTTCAATATGTTGATGACTTGCTTTTAGCTGCTGACTCAGAGAGCACTTGTAAGGAGGGCACTGTGTTGTTGCTTATTCACCTGGCTTAACATGGACATAAAGCTTCGCTTAAAAAATGTCAATATTGTTGTCAGCAGGTTGCCTATTTAGGCTGTCTCCTGTCAGAGGAGGGAAGAAGGTTGACACCTCAACGGATAACACTAATTTCAAGCATGTCTGTCCCAAATACACAGGAAGAAGTTAGAGCCTTGATAGGAATGGCTTCTTATTGTTGGCAGTGGATCCCCAACTTTTCACTAGTGATTAAGCCGATGTTGGCTCTGACGAAGAAGGGCATTTCTTCGCCATTGCCGTGGAACATGGAGCACCAGCGTGCATTTGATTTGCTCAAGACTGCATTGAGCTTGGCACCGGTTCTGGGCACACCAAATTATGAAAAGGCCTTTGCGTTGTTTGTGCATGAACGTGGTGGATGTGCTTTGGCTGTATTAACACAGGAACATGGAGGGAAGAATAGGCCGTGCGGCTACTTTTCTTCCGCCCTTGATCCTGTAGCATGCGCTTTGCCAAGATGTTTGCGAGCTGTCGCTGCATCTGTAAAACAGAGTGAGGGAATGGTCCTAGGCCATGCTTTAACCCTGATAGTACCTCACTCTGTGGATGTTCTATTGAACAGAACTCAAACGCAACACCTCACTTCCGCACAGTTGACGCGATATGAATTGATCTTGTTTGCACCACACATACAAATTAAGAGGTGTTGTGTTCTTAATCCAGCTGAACTCTTACCTTTCCTGCAAGGTACTGCTTGCAGTGACGAAGAGTCACATGATTGCCTTTACACTACCGAAAAAGAGACAAACGAGCCGATTCATGGAATTAATGTGCGCCGAAAATTCCCGCGCAGAGGTGCCAAAACGTGCGATTCGCAGTAAAAGTGCGAAAATCGCAGGGAAACCAGCGCACATCGATTCATGGAAGTCCGTGCGCAAGAAAAATGTTGGATGTGCGCTGAAAAAGTGCGCGGCGCATGCCGACGCACAGGTCATCCAACGGCGTGCGCCACAGCCACTGCGAAATCGCACATAGCGTGGCGCACATTACAAAAGTAGGCGGAACACGGGGCGTAACACTCGGAATGGGGAACAACGCGTGAAAATATGGCCGTCACGGGGGACGTACAGGAGGCAAGTGCATGGAACGCCCACACGCTCGCCTACAACTCGTATTCATGGAATCGAATAGGGCAAACCAGCGCACGGTCAAAGACGCACACAGGGCCAAACAAGTACGCCACAAGAAAGCAGGCGGTAGCATCCCTGCGCCTGAAATAAATGTGCGCCAAAATGTGCACTAACAAAAAGCACCCATATACAGCTATGATGAATGATCCATACTGTGGCCCTCTAGGACAAATGAGGTGCAAAGGGGTACCGACAAACACAGACACCCGCTGTGTGAAAAATATCGTGTGCGTGTATGACGGGGTTCGCGGGAAGTTCCACACACGATTGGCCTGGGCACGTGTATTCTAGGGTGCGCGGGAAGTTTCACACGTGAATTTGCAGGGTATGTGTATTTCGGTGTGAGCGTGAAGTTCTGCACGCAATTTCAGCAGGGTACGTGTACTCCGGGTGCGCTGCAAATTCCACACGCGAATCCAGCAGCCTATGTGTATTTCGGGGGTGCCAGGGAGTCCCACATGTGAATTGGCCGTGTGGGTTCTTCCCAGCTGTTCCCTCTACACCCTCCACGGCCCCTGCAGGCGGCCCACACCAGAGGGGACTACCCTGCTCCCCTGCACATGTCCCGCAGGCAGCCCATCCACCATGGCCATGCCCCCCAGCCAACCCACATGTCACCTTGCACTACTGCCCACCAACGCATATCTCCCAGCACCCCCACCCCCCAGCATCCAGCGGCACCCTCCACCAGGCCCCTACTCATGTCTCCCAGCACCCCCACCCCCCTGCATCCAGGGGCACTCTCCACCAGGCCCCCACTCCTGTCCCCCTGCACCCCCACCCCCCTGCATCCAGGGGCACCCTGCACCAGGCCCCCACTCATGTCTCCCAGCACCCCCACCCCCCAGCACTGTAGGGCACCCACCACCGGGCCCCTACCCCTGTCCCCCTGCACCCCCCTGCACTGTAGGGCACCCTCCACCAGGCCCCCACTCCTGTCTCCCTGCACCCCCACCCCCCTGCATCCAGGAGCACCCTCCACCAGGCCCCCACTCATGTCTCCCAGAACCCCCACCCCCCAGCACTGTAGGGCACCCTCCACCAGGCCCCACTCCTGCCTCCCAGCACCCCCACCCCCAGCACTGTAGGGCACCCTCCACCAGGCCCCCACTCCTGTCCCCCTGCACCCCACCCCCCTGCACTGTAGGGCACCCTCTACCAGGACCCCACTCCTGTCTCCCTGCACCCCCACCCCCTGCATCCAGGGGCACCCTCCACCAGGCCCCCACTCATGACTCCCAGCACCCCCACCCCCCAGCACTGTAGGGCACCCTCCACCAGGCCCCCACTCCTGTCTCCCAGCACCCCCACATCCCTGCATCCAGGGGCACCCTCCACCAGGCCCCCACTCATGTCTCCCAGCACCCCCACCCCCCAGCACTGTAGGGCACCCTCCACCAGGCCCCCACTCCTGTCCCCCTGCACCCCCACCCCTCTGCACTGTAGGGCATCCTCCACCAGGCCCCCACTCCTGTCCCCTTGCACCCCCACCCCCCTGCATCCAGGGGCACCCTCCACCAGGCCCCCACTCATGTCTCCCTGCACCCCCATCCCCCAGCACTGTAGGGCACCCTCCACCAGGCCCCCACTCCTGTCCCCCTGTACCCCCACCCGCCTGCATCCAGGGTCACCCTCCACCAGGCCCCCACTCCTGTCCCCCTGCACCCCCACCCCCCTGCATCCAGGGGCACCCTGCACCAGGCCCCCACTCATGTCTCCCAGCACCCCCACCCCCCAGCACTCTAGGGCACCCTCCACCAGGCCCCCACTCCTGTCCCCCTGCACCCCCTGCACTGTAAGGCACCCTCCAACAGGCCCCCACTCCTGTCTCCCTGCACCCTCACCTCCCTGCATCCAGGAGCACCCTCCACCAGGCCCCCACTCATGTCTCCCAGAACCCCCACCCCCCAGCACTGTAGGGCACCCTCCACCAGGCCCCACTCCTGTCTCCCAGCACCCCCACCCCCCAGCACTGTACGGCACCTTCCACCAGGCCCCCACTCCTGTCCCCCTGCACCCCCACCTCCCCGGCACCGTAGGGCACCCTCTACCAGGACCCCACTCCTGTCTCCCTGCACCCACACCCCCAGCATCCAGGGGCACCGTCCACCAGGCCCCCACTCATGTCTCCCAGCACCCACACCCCCCAGCACTGTAGGGCACCCTCCACCAGGCCCCCACTCCTGTCTCCCAGCACCCCCACTTCCCTGCATCCAGGGGCACCCTCCACCAGGCCCCCAATCCTGTCCCCCTGCACCCCCACCCCCATGCATCCAGGGGCACCCTCCACCAGGCCCCCACTCATGTCTCCCAGCACCCCCACCCCCCAGCACTGTAGGGCACCCTCCACCAGGCCCCCACTCCTGTCCCCCTGCACCCCCACCCCTCTGCACTGTAGGGCATCCTCCACCAGGCCCCCACTCCTGTCCCCTTGCACCCCCACCCCCCTGCATCCAGGGGCACCCTCCACCAGGCCCCCACTCATGTCTCCCTGCACCCCCATCCCCCAGCACTGTAGGGCACCCTCCACCAGGCCCCCACTCCTGTCCCCCTGTACCCCCACCCGCCTGCATCCAGGGTCACCCTCTACCAGGCCCCCACTCCTGTCCCCCTGCACCCCCACCCCCCTGCATCCAGGGGCACCCTCCACCAGGCCCCCACTCCTGTCCCCCTGTACCCCCACCCCCCTGCACTGTAGGGCACCCTCCACCAGGCCCCCACTCCTGTCCCCCTGCACCCCCACCCCTCTGCATCCAGGGGCACCCTCCACCAGCCCCCCACTCATGTCCCCCTGCACCCCCACCCCCTGCAGTGTAGGGCACCCTCCACCAGGGCCCCACTCATGTCCTCCTGCACTCCCACTCCCCTGCACTGTAGGGCACCCTCCACCAGGCCCCCACTCCTGTCTCCCTGCACCCCCACCCCCCTGCATCCAGGGGCACCCTCCACCAGGCCCCCACTCATGTCTCCCAGCACCCCCACCCCCAGCACTGTAGGACACCCTCCACCAGGCCCCCACTCCTGTCTCCCTGCACCCCCACCCCCCTGCATCCAGGGGCACCGTCCACCAGGCCCCCACTCCTGTCTCCCAGCACCCCCACCCCCCAGCACTGTAGGGCACCCTCCACCAGGCCCCCACTCATGTCTCCCTGCACCCCCACCCCCAGCCGTGCGATTTGCCTGGGTATGTGTATTCCAGGGGTGCGCGGGTAGTCTCACACGCGATTCCATCAGGGTACGTGTATTACGGGGTTCGCGGGAAGTTCCACACGCGATTGCCCTGGGTACGTGTATTTCGGTGTGCGCGTGAAGTTCCACACATGATAGGGCCTGTCATAGTGGGGTACGTGTATTCCAGGGGTGGGCGGGAATATTTACTCGCGACTGGGCCTGGGAGAGCGTGTTACGTGTATTCCTGGGGTGGGCAGGAATATTGACACGGTCGCCTACAATGCGCCAAAAAATAAAAGGACCAATCCTGAAACACATACGCCAGCATGAAGCAGGCGCACGTCCCGCGCAGCATAAAAGAGTGCGCAAACAACAAACAAGCTCAGACGCCAGGATGAATATACCGTTCCTAGCAGCAGTGGCCGTGGGATACCGCAGGAGGAGGAGAAGGATAGTAAGGGCCAGAATCTTCAGACCCAGAACCAGCCTATTTGGTATGCCTGATGACCAGGTGTATGGGAGGTACAGGTTTCCACCACACATAATACTCGACCGGGTCAGTGAGTGGGAGGATGACCTCACATCACCCACCCTGTGCTCCCAAGCACTCAGCCCCCTGGAGAAGGTCCTCAATGTACTGTACTTCTTGGCTACCGGATCATTTCAGCGGACAAGTGTCATAGTGGGGGGGGTGTCACAGGCCACGCAGTCACAGTGCCTACACCAGGTGTTGGCCATCATCACTGCATTCCCATCAGTCCGCAGGCACATACACCTGCCCAGAACACCCGCAGAAAGGCAGGCTGTCAGCCAGGATTTCTACAGGGTGGCACAATTCCCCAAAGTGCTAGGTGCCGTGGTGGATACGGTAGGGGACGTCCCCCCAGCGCATCTGAGCACATCTATAGAAATCGCAAGCACTGGCATTCCATCAACGTCCAAGTAGTATGTGATGCCAAGGGAATCATCACCTCAGTATATGCCAACTATCCAGGGTCCACCCACGACAGCTTCATTTACCGGATGTCAACCATAAACTGGGACATGGAAGCTGGGCGGCATGGCGATGCATGGCTGCTTGGTGAGTAGAAATGCCACAGCACATGCATGCATGACAGATACAGAGTAATGCCAATACCCCACTAATGATCCCCATCACCACCTCCCCAGGGGACAGTGCCTACCCTCTGATCACACACATGATGACGCCAATTCGGAACCCCATCACGCCTCCCGAGGTAAGATACAACACAGCCCATATTGCAACACGGGGCATAGTGGAGCGCACATTCGGAGTGCTCAAGTCACGCTTTCGCTGCCTTGACCGTTCTGGTGGGCAGCTGTTATACGCTCCCCCAGTAGTGTGCAGGATCATAGTGGCAGCATGTGTCCTGCACAATGTTGCAACACGCCGGGGCCTGGCTGTGGACATGGTGGTGCCCCCACATCCCCAACCACATGCACGCCCGCTGCGCATGGGAGGGGAAGGGCACGGGGTGAGGCAGCCTGTACGCAGCTGGTGGCTAATTACTTCACATAGAAAGCACACCCCTGTGGAGTGCACACAGCCCTGGCACATACCATCTGACAATCAATGATGACTCAATCTGACAATTCTGATGAATTAAGGGACAGTCAACTCTCAGAACCATAGCAGCCTGAGATTGTTCATCTGGAAGTGTCACAATGTGTGCATCCCTACCTACACAAACACCACCAATGCAGTGTCATCAAAAGACACACTTCCAAGCAGCAAAAATGAATACCCACTTACAAAAATACAACATGAGAACAGTGCCATGTCACCCAACCCCTCCCCGGCACGGCCACACAACACACCATGGCATGTCATGCAATGTGAGAGCAAGGGGGTGGGGGGGCCACCCAGGAGGTCCGAGAACAGGGTGCACACCAAAACCCAGCTGTGTGGATCTTGCGAAAAAAAACACCTCCATGGGCTCATGGCCTGCACGGCTACCCTATTGTGGGAGAATCGCTGCTATCGCTCTCCTCACCCTCTGCAGCTGCATCAGGAGGTGGTGGCACTATGGGAGGCAGCCCACACAAAGCCCTAGTCTGGTCCTCCATGGCAGCAAGCATGCGGGTGTGGAAGGTCTGGTTCTGGATGATAATTGTGCATAGGTCCCCATGCAACAACTCACGGGATGCCCGGACCTCCTCCCTAGTTGCCTGCATCTCAGCTGAGAGCGTACGTGTGAGCCGCTCCAGCTGCTGTTCTGTCCTCATGTTAGCTGAAGCCTCAAGCTCAACCAGAGTTGCCCTGAGCTGACGGAGTTCCACCCTCAGGGCTTCCCTGTGGCCTTGGGACTCAATAGAAATGGCTTCCCGCAGAGTCTCCAGTGCTGCCCGCCTGTCCCTGTTGGACGCCAACATGTTCTCCCTGTGTGACTGGCTAATGGAGTCTATTGCCTGCTGTAGTTGTTCAATTAGTCTTTCTTGGGGGACAATGGAAGTGGCCACCCTATCCATGGCCTGAGCCATCATCTCAGTTGATGCTGCCTGTTGGTTTGCCATACCGTATATGGATTGCTCCCATGCGGTATTGATAGGTGGCATACGGCCACCGCGTCGGCGGGCACCACACCTGTCTGGGGCAAGGAGAACTGCGCCTTGCTGTGCTGGCACTGCCTGAGGCTGCAGGACTGCATTCCCCCTCTGATCTGCTGGCCCAGGAACAGGATCAGATGTAGCGGAGGGTGACCCTGCATCTGTAACCACCAAAGGCGGACCTACCAACACCGACATCCCCATTGAGGGTTCTACCCCTGATGCAGGTGGGTTGGACAGTACAGAATCCCTCCCAGAAACACTTACCTGTGACGGCACGTAGGTCTCATCATCCAAATCGAATCGACACCTAAGTAGAGCTCAGGGGAGGTGCACCCAGAGACACCCCTTGAGATGACAGCCTGCAGCAAGTGTGGGTTCTCACCCACCACCACACCGCGTCCCTCACTGGTGCCCGGTCGGGCCTGAGACCCCTCCTGGGTCTGCACCATCTCCACAACCCCAACAGTATCAAGTGCGTCATCCCTGCAAAGACATGAAAGAAAAGAAATGGGAAGAGGCATTAGCACCATGGAACACAATTAGGGCTGAGAAGCAACAGAAACAGTACTTCATTGACACATGTACCACATGACTTTAACCCTCCCATGCATGCACTGTCACTGCGTATGAAGGGGAGGCAAATGGCACACATTAATGAGACCAAGATGGAAGACCAACACATTTGCTGCATGCTGCCTAGCAGTGCCATCACACATTGGCCTGTGATTGGCATGTCCAATACACATACATGACACATGCCATCACACAGATGGCATGTACCCTAGCCATGTCACACATGTAACAATAGGACTGAGAAATGCCTAGTGAAAGTGGTGGAATGCAGACAATCAGCCTGAATGAACACAGAATAACATGCAACTATGTTGTGGCAAGATGAAAATTCAAAGGCAACTGGCGTGAGGTTGGGCTGAATGTCTATTGTTGCCAGAAGGGATACTGCAACACCCAAATCCTGGTTCGCAGAATGTATTGGATGAAGCACATGGGTGACCCAAACCAATCAGGCACACACCCCCTCACCTGGCACTCAATCAGAAGCACTCACACACACACCATGCACATGGATGACACACACATGCATGTGCACTCACCACAATGCCTCGTAATCTGGCAGGTCTCCCACGCCTTGGATCTGTTCCTCCGTGACATAGGTCCCAGCAACATACTCATGTGGAGTGAGTTCTATGTCCTCTGCCAGAGACCCACCTCCAGTCACTAGAGTTGCGGCATGACTTGAGGCCAGCTTTTTCTTTGCCCTGCGCTTAAGGTCATTTCAGCGCTTGTAGCAATCATTAGCTGTGCGCCTCACAAATCCAAGGGCACTTATGAGTTCCGCGATGGTCTGCCAGTGTGCCTGACGTTGGGCAGGTGTGGTCTTGCATCCTGCAGTAATCACCATTTCGCTGTCATGTGCGGACACATACTCCACAAGTACATCAAGTTCGGCCTGATTGAAGCTGGGCTTCCTTGGTGGGCTGGACTGTGTAGCCGTGTCTGAGGCATCAGCCTGCACTGGACGAGCACTCTTCCTCTTCCGCTTGGAAGGTGGTGGTGATACTGAGTGTCCTACGCCGCTCTGGACACTAGGGGCAGGAGCCCCGGTGGACTGTGGACTAGGAGTGTGGGAATGAACACTCACCATGGGACTTGGTGCTGGCATTAGCTGAAGTGTGATGTAGTCAGGGGGAACGTCAGCAGGATGGACTAGGACCAACACTGTCCTGGCTGGGACACTCAGAGCTGGGGTGGATGGAGCCGCAGCTGCCCCTGCAGCCTCCCCACCCTGCCCACTCGGGGCAGCAGATGACATGGCTACCCCTGATCCATGTGGGCTGGTGACACCAACGTGCACCGCCACATGTGGCCTAGACCTGCTGACCTGGAAGTCAGCCATGGAGTCACCCTGTGCCTGGTTTGGTGCCACAATGGGCTGGTCCAACAAGGGCTGAGCAGGGATGGTGTCAGCCATGTTACCCTCAACCAGGGGGGGGGCATGGGTGTCCCTGACTGGTCACCCACACATGGGGGGCTAGGGGCACCCTGCAAGTCCTGCCAAGTCCCCTACCGTATCCACCACGGCCACCTCTTGTAGCTCGCCCACCTTTGCCACCCTTACCGCGTGCTCGCCTCCCAACCATGGCACTGATGTTGTTGTGCGTCTGGGAGTTGCAGTAAACTATTGTCCTGGACAATTGGGGGTCAAAGGGGTAGGGTACTAGATGGAATTCGTACCCTAGTGCTCTAGCAAGGCTGTATGTGACCCCTGGGGGAAGATGACGGGTCACGCAACGCACAGGCACCCCAAAAAAGGGAGATAATGTGCACGCAACCCCTCCGAGACCACGTGCGTGGAAAAAAAAACCTGCACTACGCTGTGGCACCCAGAAACACAAAAATGAACGTATGCGTGTCACACGCAGCCTAGACTGACCTCTGAAGGGGTAGGCAACACACGGGGCAAGCACAGATGTCAAATACGTGCACGACTCACCGTCTGCCAGGAAAAATCGTGTGAAAAATATGCGTGTGTGCGCGTTGGCAAACTCCCCGCCAAAAGAAGAATTGTACGCTGTCTGAGGAGACAGGACAACAGGAGAAGTGAACGCTGTTTGAGGAAACAGGCCCAGGAAAAAGACAAGAAGACAAAAAGCTGTCAGAGGTAAAAGGGAGTACGAACTTGGAACGCCGTGAAGTAAATTGCGTGTAAACCGACAAGAAGTACAGATTTCACCCACTCGCTCTCCACGAAAAGCACGTACAAGGAAATGGCGTTCTACACGTACCTTTTAAACATGCCCACACGTCCAGCGTCACTTCCGCGTGTACGCGCTAATGCCCCATCCTCCAATTACACGAGCTGACACTCTGACGTGCAGTCATTGGACGTGTAACATGCACCTGTGTACAGGGAAACGCCCGTGCACACATGTCACAGACACGCATACGCGCTGGTGGCCTTTGGGCCAATGAATTCGAGTACGTGTGCTGATGCGCTTACGCGCTAAGGCCCTTTCCTCGAATTACACGCAGACGTGCTGGATTTTCACGTGCCAAATCACTCTGTATCAAGCTGGCCATGCGTAAGCACACGGAAGACCACGCTCCTGCCCAGAAGGCCGAATTACTGCCCCCCAGAGCCCTGAGCATGCTCCCACCTGCCATCTGCTGCTGCCTGATTGCCTGCTGCCCCCGTGCCCTGCCATTTGCTGCCTGCACATCAGCCAGGGGTGCTGTTGCTGTGACCACCCCTGCTGGAACCGAAGACTCCCGACTGGGATTCCATGGCTCCACAGCCCAGCCCCAGGACCCAGTTGCCCACCCACTCCTGCCTCTGGGGTTGTCATGTCGGGCACTGCAACATCTGGCACCACTGACAACCCCCGGCCAGAGAGGCAGAGGGGCACCAGCTTCACTGCCACCGAAGTTGGTGTCCTGGTGGAGCAAGTCCTGGAGCAGTATGATGCCCTCTTCGGAAGTTTGCGCGCCGACAAGGAAGGACGGACTCGGATCTGGATGGACATCGTGACTGCCATCAATGCGGATGGGGTGGCAGTCCGACTATTCCATCATGTCAAGAAGCGCTGGGAGGACTTCAGGTCCAGGACCCTCAACAAGGCCCGGCGCCTCTTGAAGGCAGCGGATGCTAAGGGGTGCCGGGGCCACTTGTCGGACGATCAGATGAGGGTCCTGGAACGCATATCCCCAGCACTCCACGTCCAGGTCCTTGAGAGGCAGACCCGTCGAGCGGTAAGTGTACATGCATCATGATTGTAAGCTGTGCGTGTGGTGATGTGCCAGTAGTGTGCAGGTTGCACATGTGTTTATATGGGGCCAAGTATGGGTGGGGGTGTACAGGGCCGTGAGGCTAACACATGCGAGGGCTCTCATGTGTGAGACATGGATGGTGCTTGTGTGTGTAGGCTTACATGCCAAATGCAGTTGTGTGGCCACACATGTTTAGATGAATGTGTATGTAAGTAGGCATGTTTGTGATGTCACACATGGATGTTGTTTTCAGCTGCATGTATCTGCACTGTGTACATGTGCATCTGTGTGTATTTGACAAGGGTGCAACAGTGATGCAACATGGATGCATGTGACAGCGGGATGTGGAAGCCTGATTGGCAGATGTGACATGGATGCCGATCTGAACACTGCGACAGTTGGCAGAGGTGTACACATGCATGCAAGTGTGGTGGTGTGTGTGCATGTGTAGTGCACTCCCTGTGTTGCATGTGATGTCTGGCTCACCTTTGCCTGCTCATGCTGTTGTATGTGTATGGATGGTGCTGGCTGTTGCGATTTGGCTGTGGTATGGCCCATGTGTGCAAGTTGAAATGACATGTGTGTTGGCGATTGTGATGCCATGTCTTAGGTTTGCCAATGCCACTCATGTACAACTGTCATGTGTGTATGTGTCCATTGTACAGTGCCCTGATGCCTGTGTTTTATTTCTCCCTGTCTGCAGCGTCAACTGATGAGGAGGGCGGAGAAGATGCTGTGGAGCACAGCGGCGGGGATCGCACCGCCAGCCGGAGACGCAAGGCCCGGCTCCCCTCCCAGGTTGTGATCTCGTTGGGGAGTGAGGTGCCGCATCCCAGGCCGCAGCTGCCGAGGGGAGGTCCAAGAGGCGGAGGTCGGAGTTGGACTCCTCGGCAGCAGAAGGGGCAGCTGGGTCCCCACAGGGCCCAACGGGGGAACATGGCATGGAGTCATCCAGGTTGATGGGGGGTTTGGTGGAGGAGGAGGCCATGCAAGCAACAGAGACGGGGTCTGGAGGTGGGGATTCCACTGGTGCTAGTGGTGCAGTGCAGGACCAGGGACAGGAGGCAGCACAGGCCGCCGCAGAGGTGCCTGTGTGCAATCCTGTCCCTGATCCTGTCACTGCATCATCTTGCACCAGCAGGGATGCCTACGTCCAGACCCGTTTTCAGGCGGGGGATGAGCTCACAACAACTGGCCTTCTTCTGCCTGCGGACGTGGCTATCCGGGTCTGGGTTGATCCTGTCCTGACTGGTGTAGCGTTGTGTCAACGGGCCATGCGAGGTGACCTGCAGTCTTTTCATGAGGAGACTGCACATCATCTCGAATGGCTCATTGACCGCGTCGGCCTACTGGGACAGGTCACCCAGGCCTAATTCCTCCGTTTGATGGGGCTTGCTCCGACCCCCTCCTCAACTGAACCCTCTATGCGCCAGTCGTCCTCCGTGCCATCTTCCCACCCATTAGTCAACTGGGTGCCCTGTGGAGCTGCCTCTGACGGTGAGGCCAGGCTGGTGGAGGAGGCATCCCTGCCAGAGTCGGGAGTCGGACGTCCAGCAGGGGTGGACACATCAACGACTGCACCCCAGCCAGTGGAGGATGTGCAGGCAGCAGGAGCCAGGGCACGGGCACAGGCACAGCAGCAGCAGCAACAAGGTGGGAGCCATGATGGCTCGGGGTCTTCGACATCGGAGGGGTAGGCATCGGCCGGAGGGCAGGAGGACCCAGGATGGGAAGTGTCTTCCGTGTGGCAGCGGTTGGGCCACGCCATAGATGCGGAGCGGCAGCGGGCGGAAGAGGCACAGCTCACGATGGTCAGGGCGGAGAACTCCATGCGGAGCGCCCTGAGGCGGGCCGAGTTCCTCGAGGCAATCCGCAGGGAGTTGGAGGTAAACATGTCGACGTCCCTGCGGACCCTCGGGGCCATGGAGGAGGACCGCGTCCGAGACATTGAGCAGGAGTTTGATGATGCCCTGGCCCGGAACATCCCGAAGTGAGCCGTCGGACTGGCCCGCTGCCCTTGTAAATAGTTCTGTAGTTAGTGTTAGGTTTCCTTTGGTTTTGCATTTTTTTTGGACCTTTTGGACAATGGGCCACATGTTTGTATATAGTTTTTTTTATTAGGTAGTGTTATTAGATAGGTTTCATTTCTTCTGTCGGGATCATGGACCCTGGATTGTTTATTACATGGCCGCGGTAGCGGCCATGTAGTTATGGTTAAGTTGGTGTTTCCATGTGAAGAGCACTTTTTGGCCGGCTTATAACTTCGCTCCCCCTGGACGAATCCTCACCAAACTTTGCAAAAAAAGTATATGGCCCACTCTGAATTTTTCTGCAAAGTTTTGTGAGGATTCGTCCAGGGGGGAAAAGTTATAGGGGGGTCCCAAACTTTTGTTTTCCCATAGACTGAAAGGGAAAATACTTTGCGCACGGCTACAGCCCGAACCGCTGGACGGATTTAGACCAAATTTGCGGCAGTAGCGGCGGCCTGGTCCCGAAAGCGTGCTTTTGCAAATTTGGTGTAAATCCATCGAGTAGTTTTTTAAAAAATGACCAAAATGTAAGGCAAAAAAATTTGTGATATCTGTGTTCGCTTCGCGGACGGACTTCCCTGTTCGCTCCGCGGACAGCACCCCGATTGGCCCATGGCCTTGCGTCATGTCCGTGGACATGTGACGTGTTCGCTGATTGGACTGCAAGGGGCGTGGAGCGCGTCAGATTTTCTGTGGCGCCCGCCATCTTGTATTCGCCATCGACCGCGTACAGCGCGGTGAAACGTGGATAAAAAATTGTATTTAGTGCCCTGTGTTGGTGTGTAAGAGTGTTTGGGGAGGGTGGGGGAGTATGAGATAGGTTCAATATTTTGTTTTTTTATTATGTGCTAGACATTTTTGTTGCTTTCGATTTGTCCGTGGAGAACACGGCTGTTCTGACATTTTGTTATTAAACTAAATGGTGGGGTGTTTAGAGGACGGAGTATGTGTCATTTTTGTTCGCAAGGAAGGTAAAAATGAGCTATGAACACTCGCGGTGTACTTAATTGTTCGTAAATACACAAACTGGGGGTGTCCTCAGGACGCTGTCCGTATTGTAATCTGTCTAGTTGAATGTGTTCCAAGAACACTCGCGGTGTCCCGAAATGGTTGCAATTGCACAAAATGGGGGTGTTCTGAGAACGTTGTTTGTATTGTTCGTTGTCAGGGTGAAAGTGTTTTAAGACCACTCCTTTTTTTCGCTAATAGTACAATTTCCTATGGGCGTCAACCAACTTTTTTTCCACTAAAGAAACGATAATTCCAGCTGGTGTGCGCCGACATTATGTGATAATCCTATGACTGGCGCTATGGACCTGGCTGACTTGCTTTTGCGACCCTAATCATATCTCCCACCCCTAAGCCTGATATTATCAAAGCATTCATATTCCCCGCCTCTCTCCGTGACGTTACAGGGTGCGTCATCAAACGCGTCCAGTCCTCTCAAGTCCTAAGTGACTTTACGCAGAACCCGGAAGACAACACATATTATGTCGCAACACAGCGCGCCACAATTCGGAATATGAAACAGTGATTTAAAAGCAAACAGCAAGATTGTAAATTTTGTAAAGTACATTTATTTGACATCAAATGTTTAGAGAATATTCAGCAATTTGCATTTGTCTTCGTTGTCGATCCGCAAAAGTTCATGTTGAGGCACGCGATGTTCCTTTGCGGTACAGATCGTGTTAGATCAGCTTACAACCCAGTGCGCCACAATTCGGAATATGAAACGTGGTTTAAAAGTAAACAGCAGGACTGTACATTTGGTAAAGTACATTTATTTCACATGAAATGTTTAGTGAATATTTAGCGATTTGCTATTGTCTCTGCTGTCGATCAGCAAATGTTTATTTGGAGCCACGCGTTGTTCCTTTGCGGTATATAGGCTGTTGGTTTATGATAAAAGCAGTAAATGGTCGCTCTGATAATCGGAAGTTTGCTCCAACAATGAGCCATTAGACCACCCTATTGGTTGGTATGTTGTTTTTAGCCGCTAGTACTGCATAAGGGCATATTGGTCCTTAGTGATTGTCCCATAAAATGGTGAGGGTCATGAAGTTGCATATTTGGAACTTGCACCTGGCAGTTGAAGACCCCATCCGCTGGAGTCTGTAAATCGTGACATAGGCAAAATGGGGCCGCATACCTGTTTTAAAAAACATAAATTAGTCTCAACAGCCGATCTTCATTAAAAATCATCATTTTATTTATTAGGGCGTGAAACTATTTGCTATCGAAGATAGTTCAACGGAGTATGTTAGTAATAAAATAATAATATTTCCCCATTCATATAGCGCCAAGAACCGTGAGGTATCTAAGCGGTGCTTATTATTAACCACGGTGTGTGGTGCTCATTTATCGACCACAGAAGGATGAAAGGCTGAGTTTGGCCTTGCCGAGATTCGAACTTGCGTTAGCAAGCTGTGCACGGATGTCAAAGCGAGCGTTGTACTCGCTGTGCCACTTGACAGGCTACAGTGAAGTGGCACAGCGAGTAGAGCGCTTGACCGCCTATAGACCGGTTAAATTATTTATATTAACCCACCCTGTGTCGTCTGCCTTTTTCAGAGCCCTCTAAACGACAGGGGATCAATTCGGCGGTGATAGTGCGCGGTAGAAAACATTATGCCACTTTCAACGAACAAGTTCAACTTGAGCGGTCTTTAATGCTACGCTATTGTAATTATATTTGGTATAAAATAATCTAAAGGGTTACTTACAGTACAATTGCAATTTCCATTGTCTACGAGTGGTGCAGTCCCAAAGTACGACTCTGCGTGTGCCAACGATCTTTCGCATAGTGATATAATATATAAAAATGGTTTCGTTTCAGAAATTTCATACTTATCTTCTCTTACATTTTAGCAACACTACTTCTGAGAAGTCTTTCATCACAATCTCTGTCTGTCAATGTCTAAACACAATACAACCTTATAGCCCGCTTCGTGAGCCTCTCCGGGGCCCGAGAAAAAAATGGAAGCAGTTGACCTTCACTGTGAACGAGCATAAATTCTTACTTTGCAACATTCTGTGTAAAGCCATCTGTAGAAGTTGGTTTTTGCACGCCATGTTTGTATATTGTTTGCGTGATATTAAAAAAAGTTTGTTTAAAGGACGTTATGGTTCTAAGTACAGCCGAAAGACCCCTGAAAATAGCAAGTTATGGTAAGCTATGAAAAATAACTCGCGCCACCACCGTGCACTGCTAAAACTAACACCCAGGACATCAAATATGACATCCAAATGGTATTGATGAAATCACTGATGACATCACATGTGTATGTACTTTCCATGGAATTTGTGTACTAGGGATTTTTATTATAATGTTCCAAAAAAAGTGTCAAGGATATTGCAATAAATATCATACCGTTATTAGTGCTTTGAACGATGCATTGATATAAATAGCATTGTATTATGGGATACTATCTAGTATACTGAGCTACTAATGGAGAAAGATAGCATTGTGTGCAGAGTACAAGATGAAAGTATAATATTTGTAATGTTAATATGTTGAATAATGAAATGATAATTGTCCTGAAATGTTCGAAAATTCACAAAATAGGGGTGTTCTGAGGACGTTATTCGTATTGTGCTATTGCTTAGCTTTATGCAATGAGGGAATGGCACAGAGAGTAAAGTGGACGCCGTCCGCGGATACCGCGGCTGTTCGTGAACAGGGCGTGCTACATCCGGGTTTTTCCAGGAAATCCAACATGGAAAGAAGACTTTACGGATCAGCCAATCAGATGTCGAGGTTGTGGATTTGTGTTGAAAGAGACTGTGTGTGGTGAAGATGGCAGAAGTGGAGAAAGTCAGGGTGTTGGTGCTCGGAGATATGTTTGTGCATGGTTTACAGCAGTACGCTGAATGCAGGCACGTTGCAAAGAACTTTGATGTCAAAGGAGTGGTGGTGGTGTGGAGCACTGTGCCTGATTGCAATGTACAGGGAATTGTACAAGTTTGTGAGGATATGGCCACGATGAACAGTCCGCATGTGGTAGTTTTGCACTATGGTGCTTTCCATTTGGGCAACGACAGTGCCCCTACTTTGTTGGCTGATTTGGAACGCTTGGTTCAAGCCGTAATGAAGATCCTTCCAAATGCGAAAGTAATTTTTTCTGGATTACTACCTAGGGCAATATGGGACAATAGTTCAGTTTTTAGTCCTCAGCAAAACATTGCTAGGTGTGTCATCAACCGAGGCATGTGTGCCTTCAAGCTTAGAGCTGGTATGTTCTTCTGTAACAATGAGAATATTGATGCCAGTAATGCTGTTAATTTTAAAGAAGATGGTATTTCTTTATCTTTTACGGGAAATGCCTTTCTATTTTGGAATGTAAGGGTGGCTTTGGAGAAGGTTATGTGAAGATTTTAGGAGTAAAGTATAAAAAAAACAAGAAAAAAAAATACAAAATAACAGGTGTCTGTCAAGCATCTGTAAAAAAAAAAAAAACGGCTCTTTTCAGAGCCAACTTCAAAGGGGAAATGGGGCACACTATTTAAATTAATATTCACCACGCTCAGATTTTCGATATGTCCGCGGACATGAAAATCACTACGAGGGGGTTAGTATGTTCTATGTTACATGTATATGAAGTCAGGGATATTATGGTTAAGTTGTGCTACTAAAAACCTATGAAATTCAATGAAAAAACTTTGTTAAAGGGACGTTATGGTTAAGTTGCGATACTAAAAACCTATGAAATTCAGTAAAAAAACTTTGTTAAAGGGACGTTATGGTTAAGTTGCGCTACTAAAAACCTATGCAATTAAGTGAAAAAACTTTGTTAAAGGGACGTTATGGTTCAAAGTAAAACCGAAAAACCCCTGAAATTCAGCAGTTATGGTAAGATAAGCAAACATAACTCACGCCGCCATCGTGCACTGCTAACACTAACACCCAGGACATCAAAGATGACATCACAAATGTCATTGGTTTCATGCATATCATGATATGGGTTTTGACATTCACTGACACCCATTGTGTGTATTTGAGGGACATGTGTTCATTTACAAACTTGCCATTGGGGTTGTATCATGTAATTGCCATTTCTAAGTGGGTGGATGCAATTCTTGGGTGGGTATTTGGCATTTGGAGGCTGCCCAGAAGGCACAGGGATCTAGATTGTGATGACATGTTGGCTGGGGGACATGTGTGGGGGCCTGCTGGCAGGTGCCCCTGACTGGTGGGGGGTGGGGGGTGGGGGTGCTGGGAGACATGAGTTGGACATGAGTGGGGGCCTGGTGGAGGTTGGCCCACAGTGCTGGGGGATGGGGGTGCAGGGGGACATGAGTGGGGCCTGGTGGAGGGTGCACCACAATGCTGGGGGGTGGGGGTGCTGGGAGACATGTGTGGGGGCCTGGTGGAGGGTGCCCCACAGTGCGGGGGGGTGGGGGTGCTGGGAGACATGAGTTGGACATGAGTGGGGGCCTGGTGGATGGTGCCCCACAGTGCTGGGGGGTAGGGGTGCTGAGAGACATGAGTTGGACATGAGTGGGGGCCTGGTGGAGGGTGCCCCACAGTGCTGGGGGGTGGGGTGCAGGGGGACATGCATTGGTGGGCAGTAGTGCAAGGTGACATGTGGGTTGGCTGGGGGGCATGGGCATGGTGGATGGGCTGCCTGCGGGACATGTGCAGGGTAGTCCCCTGTGGTGTGGGCCGCCTGCAGGGGCCGTGGAGGGTGTGGAGTGAACAGCTGGGAGGACCCACACGGCCGATTCACGTGTAGGACTGCCCGGCACCTCCGGAATACACGTAGGCTGCTGGATTTGCGTGTGGAATTTCCCTTGCACCTTGGAATACACGTACCCTGCTGAAATCGCGTGTGAAACTTCACGCGCAACCCGAAATACACACACCACAGGAAATCGCGTGTGGAACTTCCTGCGCACCCCGAAATACACATGCCCAGGGCAATCGCCTGTGGAACTTCCCGCTCACCTTGGAATACACGTACCCTGCTGAAATCGCATGTGGAACTTCCCGCGCATCCTGAAATACACATGCCCAGGGCAATCGCGTGTGGTACTTCCCGCACACCTTGGAATACACGTACCCTGCTGAAATCGCGTGTGGAACTTCCCGCGCACCTCGAAATATACGTTCCCAGGGCAATCGCTTGTGGAACTTCCCGCAAACCCTGTAATACACGTACCCTGCTGATATCGCGTGTGGAAGTTCACGCGGACCCATAATACACGTACCCTGATGAATTTGCATGTCAGACTACACGCGCAACCCTGATATACATGTACACAGGCGAATCGCACTGCTGGGGGCTGGGGGGTGGTAGAAAGGAGTGGGGGCCTGGTGGAGGGTGCCCCTGGATGCTGGGGGGTGGGGGTGCTGGGTGACATGAGTGTGGACCTGGTGGAGGGTGCCCCACAGTGCTGGGAGGTGGGGGTGCAGGGGTACATGAGTTGGACATGTGTGGGGCCTGCTGGCAGGTGCCCCACAGTGCTGGGGGGTGAGGGTGCTGGGAGACATGCGTTGTTGATCAGTAGTGCAAGGTGACATGTGGCTTGGCTGGGGGGCATGGCCATGGTGGATGGGCTGCCTGCGGGACATGAGCAGGAGTGCAGGGTAGTCCCCTGTGGTGTGGGCTGGCTGCAGGGGCCGTGGAGGGTGTAGAGGGAGCACCTGGGAGGACCCACATGGCCAATTCACGTGTAGTGCTCCCTGCGCACCCCTGAAATACACGTGCCCTGATGGGATCGCGTGTGATACTTCCCGCGCACCCCTGAAATACACGTACCCTGATGGAATTGCGTGCGATACTTCCCACGCACCCCTGAAATGCACGTACCCTGCTGATTTTGCGTGTGTTACTTCACGCGCACCCCTGATGTACATGTACCCAGGACAATCGCGTGTGAAACTTCCCGCGAACCACTGAAATTCACGTTCCCCGCTTGGCGTTTGCTGTTTGGCAGTCCTGTGAACTGGTCCAGGGTTAGCGCAGCCCTTTGCGATGAATTGGGAATTTTGATGGCTTTTCCTTGCGCAAGGGCGTTCTTGGGGGCGTAACTGGCGCTGCTGCAGGGTCGCTGCGCCACTCTGCGCCACGGCTGGTTTTGGAGGCTAAAATCCATGAAAACGCTGTGTGAAGAAATGGATTTTATCGCACGCGGCTGGTGCAGTGTATTGCACAGGGACACTGTGCGCCAGCAGCGTGCGCCACTTTTGTGCGAAATTCTATGAATTACCCTGTAAGGGTAGAATTGATCTGAAAGATACTCCTTTGAATAATCCACAAGGGGAGCTGTTTTGCGATGGCTCCTGTTTCAAACTTCCGGATGGTACATCCACAGTTGCTTATACAATCACTTCATTGAGCACCCTCGTGGAAACCAAGAGAATCACGCATAACTCCGCGTGGGCCGCAGAGATTATAGCATTGACCCGAGCTTGTGAACTTCCTCAAGGGCTTACCATGACTATATACACTGACAGTCAGTATGCCTTTGGGGTGGTTCACAACTTTGGGAGACGCTGGTCAGAAAGAGGGTTCTTGACTTCATATGGTACAAAAATCCAGCATGGCTCCTAGAAAGTACGGCTACTCTCAGCACTTGCACTCCCTACTCAGCTAGCTATTGTAAAATGCGCAGCACATCAGAAGATTGTAGATGATGTAGGAAAAGGGAATGCTTTTGCTGATCAGATAGCTAAACAGACTGCCACTGATCTCTCTTCAGACATGTATACTTCAAGGGAAGCCACAAATGCCTGTACTATGGATGAGGGTATTGATTCCGTAAGGGATATCCAAGCTGATGCCACATTAGAAGAGTCTAAGAAATGGGCTGAGGGCTTGGGGAAACTTAATGACGATGGGTGTTGGGTGGACAGAGTTGAAGGGAAGTGGCTACTTCCCGACGCGTACATTATGATGATGGTTGTTATGGCTCATGGTCCCACACACATATGTGCTCGTAAAATCACAAAAATGTTGGAAAAAGTATGGGTAAATGATAAAATCTCTAAAGTAGCTGACGGCTTTGTTCAGGAATGTATGATCTCTTTGCAGCATAATGTGGGAAAGGGCATATCAACTCCTATAGGGGTAGTTTTGGTCCACCTTCTGTCCCCTTCGAGGTTATTCACTTTGATTTTATTGAGATGGAGCACTGTAATAATCTAAAGTACGTGTTCGTCATCATCTGTGCTTTTAGAAAAGGGTCAAGGCTTTTCCTGTTAAAGACGCTACAGCCATGACTACTGCAAAGACTATGGACCTCATTACACGGTAGGCGGTGAGCCATGGCGCTATTAGCGCCATGGCTCATGCCAGTAAAATACCGGCACCGCCTTGGCGGAAAGGGGATTTACCGCCCCATTCCAAGGTTGGTGGGGCGGTAAATCCCCTTTCCGCCATTGCCCTTCCCCATTCCCATTTTTGCCCCATAGGGCTCTATGAAAATGGGGAAGGCGCTAATTACGCCACCGCAATTTTGCGGTGCCGTAATTAGCTCTGAGGTCCCTTAGCGGGTTGGATTTTAACGCCTGCAAGAAGCAGGCGTTAAATCCTCCAACCCGCAAAGGGACCCCGTAGTATGGCGGTAAGGGTTAACGGTCACCGTTGCCATTAACGATGACTGTTAACCCTTACCGCCATCCGTGTAATGAGGCCCTATGTGTTAAAAGAGTACTTCCCGAGATTCGGGTTACCAAGAGTCATCTGGTCGGACAATGGTCCACATTTTATCGCTGCTGTAATTCTGCAGATATGTACGGGATTGCAGATCGATAAATGGTTCCATTCGGCCAGACACGCTCAGAGTGCCGGATTAGTGGAAAGACACAACGGCATCATCAAAAACAAGCTCGCTAAGACATGTGCCAGCACCAAAATAAAATGCCCGGACGCCTTACCGATCGTGTTATTATCAATGTGGACAATCCCTCAAACTAAGACTGGGCTCTCTCCCTTTGAGGTGGTTATGGGGAGGCCTGCTAATATATGGAATGTTCCGAAATGTCGTTCTTTGCGAAATGTTGAAAATGTACTTCTTTCAGATTACTGTAGCCAGTTGACTAAAAACTGGTATTTGATTTAACACCAGGTGCGAGAGGCTTTACCTGTACGATACGAGGGTCCCGGTCACAGCATACGGCCTGGGGATTGGGTCCTCGTAAAATCCTTCGAGCGATCTTCTTGCCTCGCACCTCGTTGGCGGGGCCCCTTCCAAGTCCTGCTGGTCACACAGACTGCGGTGTGGGTGGCAGGCCGGAAAAACTGGATCCATGCGACACATACCGAGAAGATTCCACACCCAGTGCCATACGCTACAGAAGAAGCAGAACCCCTCATTAGTACTGTAACCAACGATCCTGAAGCAGTAAATAGCACCGAAAGTGTGTCGCGATTCTCCTTGATCCTGTGAGGTCTGGGGAAACAGCCATTACATCCCCACACTCTCCAACCATTTTGTTTCTGGAGGCGATTCCCAGTTGTGCCTCTGACCTTGCTTCTGCTCATTCGCCGCTTCCAATGGGAAGTGACGACACGTTGTTCACTGATCAATCAGTACCAGGGAGTAGGTAGGATCTGCGTCCAATGAAATATACTTATGGCACAGTTCGGCTGTGCGCTGAGAGGCTCAGAGAAGAAAGTCGTCAAGGGCTTGCCTTTTTGGCCCAATTAATTGTTGGAAAAGGGGATTCTGTTGGCATGGGTTTGTGGAAGGACTAAGAAGACGCTCAGCCTGGAGGTCGCCAGCTAAGAACACTGGTGTTTTCGTTTGAAGATTACAATGCCTGCAACCGCTACCACTCATACAGGACTGATAAGTGAACATGTGACCAGTTGTGAAAATGGACAAACTGTTACGAGGGCCCCGAACATGTACTGCTGTTTTGTGATAATATTAATTGGGTTTATAATAGTCATTGTTTTAGGCTTCTGGTATCTAGAAAAAGTACATCCGCTTGAGAATTTGTTGCCACCTGAAAATGTACCTACTGTTTCTACTCCTTTCATGCACCTGCACACTCTATCTCCTAGAGACTCTCAGCACAGACAGAGATATCATAATAATAGACTATTACGCATCATGAATGCTACACATGCCATCTTCAACAAATCTGATTGTTGGGTCTGCTCGCATTTGCTGCAACACGGGGACAAGGGGCTAGGTTGGTATATTCATCCTCTACCTTTGACAACTGCATGCTATGCTTCTCGTAGAGCACTATTCTTTGGTCGCTGGAACGATAGCATCTCAGGGAACTCTGACGGGACTAATTTGAATCAGTTTGAAAAACGTGTTCTGACTCCCTTGGGATGCTCGCTCTTTGCAAATAGGAGTAAGCCTAATATTGCTTCTATTAGGCCTTCTGATAAACTGTCCCGTCCTTTTCAGTCTTTGATCTCCTTCAAGATGGCTCCTATAAGCAATAAGGATGCCACACCTCCTTCTTACACTGTTAACCATAGCCCCGATTCAGTTTCTTTCTGCATACAGTTGCGAATTTGACTGGGGAGGACAGACCTTTGTATGTAGGCGAACCTGTCTACTTTGTTTGTGGTAATGTAGCATTTCCATGGTTACCCAGGGATTGGCAGGGAACTTTTTAGTTAGGGATCCTGTTACTCGGGGTATTCATAGCCAGTACCGTAGAAGTTTCAAAGGCTCGTCCACGGTGGGGCGATAATGGTGACACTTCAGTACAAGTTCTGGGTGATGTAGCGAAAATCCTTTGTGCCATTTTGGGGACAAATAATGAACTCTGAGGATATCAGGAGACTAGCGAGAGTACTGGAGAGAACCATCAACCGGACCACTGACATACTCTATAATATGACTTTAGAACAGAAAGCAATAAGGTTAGTGGCACTTCAGAACAGGATGGCATTAAATGTCATCCTGGCTGAACGTGGAGGGGTATGTAAATTAGTGGGGTCCACTTGCTGTGTTTTCATGCCATATTCCTCTCCAACTATCTTCAAGGCAATATAGAATCTGCATGTCTTAAGTTCAGAAGTGCATGTTCCCGAGGGAAACTGGGATCTTAACGCCTGGTTCTGGGACTTCTTGCGATCTTGGGCTTGGAAGTTACTTTCGGTCTTGCTGGTCATTTTAGGAATTCTGCTGTGTCTTTGCTGTTGTATACAATGTCTTCCTGGTATATGTTCGATGTTAGGAGGATGTTGCGCACAGGTGATGGGTACATTAGGACATAAGGTATACGCCCCAGACAAAAGCTCCAATGAATATGTGCTGAAAGAAATCCTAGTAACCGACCCAGTGGCAATTGATATCTCCGATAGTGATTCAGGGTGTATGGATGTTGAGATGTGGAGTAATTCGTAGAGTGACTAGAAGTAGTTTAGAGCTTGGCTTAGGCCAAAAGGAGGGTTTGTCAAACGGGAAATCATATTGTACCCTCTTGATCGGATATATAGGCCTAAGCCCAGTCGCTCTACGAGGAAATCCGCTTTGCATGGTCCTGACCTTATATCAGTTTTAGCCGCCATTTTGATTCTCACTCCAAAGTCACCCTGTTTCTAAGATGGTGGACAGTGTTGTTCTGCTTGTAGCATGGTCGTCTTGACCTCCACATATGAGTTAATGTTTAAACTGTCTGCAGGCCAAATGTTAGGGTCATGTAATGAGACCTTGTCCTTCGTTGACCTGTGGATAGAGGATTACCTGTACCAACAATACTTATCCATGAACCTATATTATGCACAATATTGTTCGAGCATCTGATGTGAACACTTGTTTGACTATATTGTACGAAGATTTAATATAGAATCCAAAGACACACCGTTGCTATTGTAAACTATTGGAGAATGTATTAAGGAAAATCCGTAAATGTATAGATGCATAAATTAGGAGCAAATTCGGCATGAACCCCTAGCCCAAGGAAATGGTTAACCTACAAGTGGTCTGAACATCAGATTACATATTCTATAAAAGACACGACTATTCTGATGTACAGCCCCACTCGCTGCACACATCAAACAGGGCTGGCATTCGCTGTGTTGTACTGAGGGCCTGGTAGCTATCTGTTGCTTTGTTCTTTGAAAACTGTTCAGTTGTAGAATAAAGATCTGTGTATCTTTTGAACTCGTGTTTGGTGTATTTCCTTTTGGGGTACTCAGCCTCGATATTCTCTTTTTGCTTTCACAACTGTACCTAAAAGAAAAGATAAAACCCTACCTCCCATCTTGCACCCTAAGATCAAGCACAGCCCTCTTCCTAGTGGTTCCAACCTCTAACTCCTCCAGGATCAGAGGATATGCCTTCTCAACCTTGGCCCGAACTCTGTGGAACGCACTCCCTCCATAAATTCGACACACCCAAGACGATATGACCTTCCGCAAAGCTCTAAAAATGTTACTCTTTCATAATGCCAGGCACAGCCATCTGAACCGATTGAGCCCTTGCAACCCGATGACTAATGCTCAATGAGGTTCCGAGCTTATTACGCCACTATTAAACAAACGCCGCTTGAAATCCGGAATAGCAAACTCCTTAGATCATAACTCCACCCAAACACTGATCCCCATATCATTATGCTTGCACTCTACTCTACATTAACACACAATTAGAGTGCAGCTACACCCCTCAATCAATTTCAGCCTAGCTGCTCTCATACGAACATTACCCCATGAACACCTCATCACTCTAAAAAAACACAGCTACATCCCATGAGAAACCGGCCTAGCTGCACACATAAGTGTCCTGCACAGCCCTAACACAGCCAGAATCCAGTCTTGGTGTCCACACTGCAGACTGCACACATTCAACTGATATCAATACCACCACACCTAATACTAGCATGCAGCTACCATCAGGCAATTGCATGAGCTGCACACATAACTGGTTCACCAAAGCACCCTATGACACCTTACTCTCTCAACTGACCTGGACTATGGTCCACGAGGGAATTCAACCTACCAGCGCTTTGAGGTCATACCAATGATATATATAGAGCGCAATATAAATGCCAAATAACATAACATAACATCATCAACAAGGAAACAGGCTCAGAAACTGCAGCGTGGTTCCACACCTTAAGGTAAGATTTTGTTTTATTTATTTTAAATTAAACACACCCTTAGCACCCGCAGGGAAGGGAGCACAGGCCAGTAGACTGCTCGGAATGTGGGATTATGTCAGTGAATGCAGTCTGCATTCCGAGCTCCTGATTGGCCAGCGCCCCCTTACAGGATGCTACATCCCTTTCCATACACTTCTATCATTGGAACATTTTTATGTATATGAGGGCGTTTTCAAGAAATAATGGCAATAAAATAAATAATGTGTTACTAATAGTTAATGGCTACTATTGAGAAAAAATTCAGTTAATCGAGTAATAAAATCAACCACACCTGCCACAGCTAAAACTATTGTCATTTGCAATGCCAGTTCACCTTACGATCCTTCGGTGGAAGCGCTGAGTCGAAGTTATCAGCGTTTCTCTAAAACGTGTCTATGGTAACTGTGAAATATCCTCCTTGTGTTCCTACCTTCTGCAACTGAGCCATAAATTGCCCAGAAACACCTTTGCTTTTATTATTATTACTTCTCAGTAGTGCTCAGAGCTTCTTAAAAGTACAAAGTGATCTTAACTTGAGCAATTTGCCACAGGCTGGCTTTAAATTACGTGGCAATATCCCATAAAGCAATGAGTTTTCTCAATGTTTCGCATTTTCTTGAAAAGCAGAGGAACCCATTAGGAATTCCGTTGTTTAATGTAGTAGCGGCAGCAGAGCTAGATACGGGAAACTTGAATGGCGTCCCTCAGGAAACAGATGACAAGGGGTAAATAACAGCACAACTGTAGTAGACATATCACCGGTTCTTAACATTCCCTCTAGTACATTGTAGCTTTTCTTCCATTTATCTTCCTTTCAGTTGCTGTCAATCTAAGCATCCCATGGCATTGTATTATTTAATTTCACGTCATATCATATCATGTCTCCTCCCATGTCAAGTTATGTTATGTTCCTGCGTGTTATGTTCTGTCGTTGTGAGATGTGATGTGCACAGTCTCTCTAGCGTTCCATCATGATGCTAATTGTAGCTTATTTTTCTGAATGCTACCGATTATTCAGGAAAAAGGACAATTATTCAAACATTCATTAAATGGTTTCAAGACAAAGAAAGCAAGGTACAGAGAAAGAGGGAGACTTAGCTGTGAGACAAGAGCAAGATACGCTGCCTTATTAAGGCCTTCTTGAGCCGTGGCACCAAGAATAGAAATGCTAGTCCTAAACGGATCGCAGTGAGTCATTCTTTTTGTGGCGAAAGGTCTTTGTCCATCATGCATCTCTTGGTGTGCCAGGCACAGGCGTTTGTGCCATGCAGAAGACACTGCATTTAATCCTTCGTTTTATATGTGTAAGACCACCACTGTGGTGAAAGGCGCAGTATACATTTTGGATAACATAACATAAGTAGCCAACAATGGATTCATAAAGCCAGTGTGAAATTCTCAATGGGTCAAAGCCTCATCAGAAGCCGGGAAGCATCATTCAGTACCCATTTTGGCGGCTGTTGCAGATAATGAAGGGTGCCTAAGAATGCCCATTTGTAATAATGCAAACGACAAAAAATTAAGAGTAGCTCCATATTCGTGTCAAAGATAAATGCAAATTCACTGCATGGAACAAAGAAATGCATGGAGCAGATTTCACACAGGGGGCATTATTCTGTACTTGTGTAAAAGTAGTGTGGAAAGCAGACATTCTTCCCTCCAGTTTCCAGCACCACCATTCTGAGGTGGGTGGGACGATTGGAGGGGAGATGTGGTTTCCTGCAGCAAAAGCTGCTAAAATATCTCAGTGTGGGAGAAACATGTGCTACAGTGACACTATGAGCATTTCTCTAAAGACTGCCACTTTTCTAATTTGCAAAAGTGTCCTTAAGCTTTCAGCAATTCAAAAGAGGGGTGCTGCAGTCTGGAAAATGCAATTTTTAGAGAGGGAAATCATGTGCAAACGAGGTGAATGGGACCTAACAGGAGTCGTATTTTAACAACTGTTTTTTTGACATGCAAAAGCAATGCTCTGCTATGAGAATCCCCTCAGCCGTCCCTGCTTTGCATTCCTAGTGGTTACCAAAGCTCTTGTCAGGACGTAAATCAGGCACATGCAAAAGCTAGGCTTTTATGCTCCTGCAACACATTATTTCTTTGTTAGAATATTGTGCTTTTAGGGAAAGTGATCCTCCTACATGGAAGAGCACTTTCCTATTTTTGCATGCACCACAAAAACGGGGCCATAGTGTCCTACTCAGTTCAAGGAATCTTGAGAAAAATGTTAGGGATGCAGAGAAAATGCTTGCGTGTGCCCATTTTATGTTATCCGTGACATTTTGCATGCTCAACAAAATTAGCCCACTATCGGAATTGTCTCAATAATAACTACAGTCACATTATATGACATAGCTTGGAAAGTAGTACAAAATCAAAGAAAATTAGCAAACAATATATATACCTTGAGTGTAATAGTTCAGTTGCCTGAAATCCATAGCTAAGGCTGTAAGTATTAAGTACTGTAATGAGGTCCCCTCCCTGGTTCCAGGGACCACTAAGAGGGTGACACAAAGGGGCTGGTTGCCACCACGAGCCAGTGAAGGTCGAGCCCCTGGTTATCCTACCTTGGGCCCTGTCGCATGGTGGGGGACAATCAAAATGATTCATTGCAGTTCAGCCCTGGGGCCCTGGATTCACCCCACTCCATCAGTCAAATAGGGCAGGACAGCTCTAAAGACGTTGATGTTGACCCTGGGCAAACCCCTGGTGAGATTTAGCAGGGCAGTCATAATGCACCCCATACCCAACTGAGGGAACCTAATGCTCTTCCCGAGCAGGCCAAAAGCTCCGGCATAGAACAATAGACGTTTGCTTTTGAACAAAATAATGTCCCTTCGTTTGACAATTGAAGCGCGTGGTTGGATACAGTTTCAACATCACCTGATACAACACATAAGTTGTCTCAGAGAGTTCAGAGGACCCACGATGAACTCCAAAAACCTGCAGATACAATGTTACAAGCCTTTACTGTCCCAAATAATGACAATACATTGTTAGAAGAAAAGTTATGGGAGCATTGCTCCCCATAAAGAGATTCCCACCCCAGGGATTCATGATTTCAGTTTCAAGGCTTGGACAATATGGTAATAGAAACAGGTTGTTTAAAAAAAAACTTGAAAGCCCCTGGGTGAATCTAATTCACTCCAGGAGACCTCATCTAATCACAGGCACCACCTGGAAGGGTGAGATGGTGACAACTAACTTCAAAATAATTAATAGAGCGATTATACTTTTGGTCCGACCATCTGAGACAAAATCAGCCTCCTGAGCCCTCAGCGATCGCAACTAACAACAGCCCTCGCCCACCTACAAGACACAAGTGGTGCCCTCACCAAGAGGGGACGAGAATAAGATAATACATTAAGGAGAAGGTTAGAGCACAGGGAACATGGGGATGTTGAGCTGATCTGATTTGTTTAGTGACAATCCGTTTTGCTGCCAATTATGAGATTCCCATGGGACAATGCTCAAACACCCCAAGTAATGAAAGGGAAACGTGGCTGTGGGAATCTTTGGAAATCGGCGCTACGTATCTAGGTTCTGATTGACCATAAATGGTTTATAATTTTGAATCACAATAAAGAATTATCATTCTTTTTCCAGGTTATTTATCATTAGGTCTTTATTGTTGCTCAGGCTGCCGACACATGTTTTGACCCCACAAGGGTCTTTATCAAGGCAATGTTGTTTTTCAACAGGCTTGGTAGGTGTGGCTGTATAATAGGAGGGCTTCTTACAAGATAGTACTGTATAATAATCCGTGGGGGCCAGTTGGCCTCTGTCGTCTGCTTCTGATGGTTCCGGTGATCCAATCGAGCAATAATAAAGACCTTGACGTCCTTGCTCTCACTGAGATGTGGTTCAATGCCAGTCCTGTCACTGCTTTTGACACTCTCCTTCCTGAGGGCTACAAGATCCTCTCCAAGCCCAGGTCTAACTGGTCTGGAGGTGGAGTGGCTCTTGTATTCCCTGAATTGGTCCCTGCTTCCGTCATACCCACTCAATCTTACTCCTCTTTTGTATATCTTGCTTGTAAGATTTACGTCTCCCCTTACCTCTTGCCCACTCTCGCCACCATCTATAGGACCCCTGGCCCGATCTCCCTCTTCCTCTTGTAGTGGGCCGACCTCGCCTCTTCTGTTCTGCCCTCTAGCTCTAAGCTTCTCCTCCTTGGAGACTTTAAAATTCACCTGGACTCATCTGATGCAGCCACTCTATCCTTCTGCAATATTTGCGACAATCTTTCCCTCACCATTCTTCCCTCTGGTCCAACCCACTCAGCCGGGCACACCCTGGGTGTGCTCATTACAGGTGATATCTCATTCTCTAACCCTCTCACTACCCCTCTGTCCTGGTCTGGCCATGCTCTCCTCTCTTCCCATCTGGAGCACTTTGGCTACATGGCTAAGCCTCTGCCTTCACTGCCAGTCTCCTTCTGTGTCATTCGACCAATGAAGCAAGTGTCAGAAGCTGCTATTGCTGCCTCCTTCATTTCTCCCCCACTCCTGCTACTGACTCCCACGCTGACTTTTCCGTTGCTAACCTTCACCTCTCCATCTCCAACACTCCTTGACCCTGCCATTAGGATCCTCATGAAGTCTGCCTCCAAGTGTAATAGTTGGTATTATTCTGATTTACCCTTGCTAAAATGAAAGTGCAAAGTCACTGAATGAAAATGGTTGGCTTCTGGCACATCCTCTGACAAACTGGCCTGTCGCCTGCTCCAAAGACAATACAGATTCTCCATCCACTCCAAGAAATGGGCCCACATCCAGGCCTGCATGTCTTGGGCCACAAACAACTCGGCTGAACTTATCAAATCTGCAAGGAGCGTACCAATCCTATGTCTGTCTCTACTTCACCTCCTCCTTCCCAGGCCCTCTGCATAGCCTTGGATACCCAATTCACTACCAAAACCCAGGATATCCTGTCCTCTCTCTCTTCTAACCCCTCACTCTTCCCCCTGTACCCAGGCCTCCTTTGGCCCCCTCTCTCCTTCCCCCTACTCTCCTCCTTCTCTCCATAATGCTGGATGAGGTCACCAAGACAGTCTGCTCTTTGAAAGTCTTGTTTATACAGGTGCTCCCCTGCTCCTATAGACCTATCAAGAACAACATTGCCTCTCTCGCACCCTCCTTGGCTGAGTTCTGTAACCATTCTTTTGCCACTGGCTCATTCCCATCACCCCTCAAGCACTCCCTTTTGCCCCCCCTCCTAAAAAAAACCCATCTGTGTATCCTCCCTGCCTGGCTAACTACCATCCTATATCCACTACCCCCTTCTTGGGAAATCTCTTGGAGAGGTTGGTCATCCCCCAACTAATCCATCACCCTGAATCTGTTGGCTGTCTCCACGACCACCAGTTTGGCTTCAGATTGGCTACGTGATTCACTAGGCATTACGGACCCACCACTGGATTGGTCGACCTCCTTCATCTTGAATAGGCCTGCGTAAGTGCAACTGCGACCATTTCTCTCCTCTATATCACTCGCCACCTGTGACATCCCTAGGACTCTATCCTCTTGCTGTGGCTCTTCAACATTTACGTTGCCCCTCTCGCCTGCCTGAGCTCAACTTTCTCTCCTCATTTTCAATGTTATGCTGATGACACACAGCTCTCCTTTAAGCTTCACTCCTCTTTCTCCTCTCCTTCCTCTCTTATTCCCAACTGTCTGACTGCTTTTCAGGCATGGTGCGCTTCTAACGATATCTGCCTTAATTCTCATTTAAACCCCCACCCCGTCCTTCCCTCCCACTCTCTGGCTGCCCTCCATGGACCCCTTCCCCTCACCCTAGTGAAAAAAAACCTGAGTGTCATCTTTGACTCCTCTCTCTCCTTCTCACCTCACATTGCTGACCATGTCAATAAATCTCACTTTCAGCTTCACCTCCTTAGAAGCATTCTCCCTTTCCTCACCTTCCCCCAGAAACTCAATGTCTCCAGAGCACTGGTTCTCTCCAGGCTGGACTACTGTAACAGTCTCTTCCTTACTCTGCCTCTTTCCTCCCTCCGCCTTCTTCAACTAATCCAGAATAGGACTGCTAGACTTATCCTTGATCTCAAGCCCAGGGACTGCATCTATCCAGCCCTTGAATATCTCCACAGACTCCCTGTGGTTACAAGGATCAAGGATTATGAGGCCTAGAACCTCACTACATCGAACGCGCTCTTCCTAAATACCTCCCTGTTAAAGTTCTTCAGTCTTCTAGCTGTAACTCTCTACAGGTCAGTTACTTCTCCAAGCAGAGATTTTGGGTTAGGTCTCTCTTTCGGCAGGAGCCTACTTCTGGAACTTCCTCCCTGTCCCTCTCTGTCTTGAGCCAGATCTCCTTAAATTCCCAGAAGCTTCTCAAGACCTTCCTTTTCTTCTCTTCCTTCCCCCTCCGCTCCCCTGCTAGTTCCACCTACCTCTATGTCTGGTTGCCTGGATCCCTCATGAGCCTTATTGGGGCTGGGCCCACCTCCTTCAGCCAGTCTCCCCCTCACCCCTTTCACCAGCACTTGCCCTCAGGCATGCTTCCCTGACTAGCCTACTGAATCTGATTCGTCCCCCCTCCCTCGCACTAGCTGACCCTCATCCCTTCTTCCCTGAGCACTTGCCCTCCTGGGCCTCCCTTAGCACTTGCCCAGCTTCTTGCCCCCCTCCAACTGCACTTCTCCCCCTTCCCCTCTCTGCACTTCCTGTTACTACACTTGCATGATCTGAATGTCTCAAGGCCTAGTAGGACTATTACTGCAATGTTCTCCTCTGACCACCGCACACCCCCAACACCTTGTCTTGTGGCACCAGGAAACACTTTTTGGTGTATAGGCGCATCCAAATGTTCAACAAATAAATAAATAAAGAATTATGGAGTAGAGGGTTTATTAAGTAAAGCAAGAGTAATGAGCCTAGCAAAGCCGGACCTATATGATAACACATGTTCCACTTATTTGTGAGAAGTCAGGAAGGAATGGGTCTGCTGGAAGGAATCCCAATATTCGTAGTCCCAGACTGCAAGAATGACTGATTTAATTAAATAGTCAACTGTATTAAATGCTAATGATGTATCCCACTGTATTAGTTGGTACAAGCTCCCTGATAATAATCTTGAGCAGATCATCTAGAGATGAGACTGTGACTGACTCATGCCTTCCTACCTGGCCTGTGTGTGGGGGTGTTGGATGTTTTTATCCTTAAAGAACGGTGGTAAGGTTTCCAAGCAGAAATCTTTGCAAGTAGCTTGTCCAGGTTCAGTAAGATGGTCTGCGGCTTTTTAGGATCCAGATAGTAGGTGAAATAATCATTGTTAATCAGTGTTCATCAGTGTTAATCAGTGTTTTCTTGAAAACAGCGTTTTGGACGTCCTCTGCCAGGAAGCAATTGGTCATACCCATCAAAGGTTTTGTAATAATGACGTCTTTAAATAGTACTCTAACCAGCACAAGTGGACAGACACCTAATGCTGAGCATGCCCAATTTGTCATGGGGCTAGTAGCTCAGTATCCACTGGCACATAGAAAAGGAAGTCAAAGTATATGATGTGCTCTAAAGATTGTTCATTTTTACGGACACTGTTAATGTATATAGTTTGCACTTGATTCACAAAGACGGCTGCTAGCTCCTCACAAAATGCCTGGCACGGTGCTAATGTGACGCTGAGTGACAAGGGAGTATTAAAGCTACCTACATTTCATTCTGAGACATAACTTCCTCCATCAGTTTCAAACAACAGGCTTACTTTACACGGTGAATTAAAATGTTTATGAAATGGAAGATAGTTGGTAACGCTTTATCATTGTTCTGGAGTGCCTTGTCCGTTGACATTGTAATATACAATTGGCCGAATTAAGTGACGGTGTGGTTTGACTGAGGTTTCACACGAATTAAGCCTGGATTACAAAAACTAAGGGAGCTGTTAGCCATGACATAAACACCATGAGATGGACTCACTCTTTTCCACAAGGATCTCCTAGCAAAGGATGTGGTGGTTAGTTCTGCAGAAGAGTGGTTATTTCATCCGTGGTGGGATCAAAGGATTCTGTGATTCCATTAGGATGACCTTGCTCCATTGGAGATTCCTGACTGATAAGGAAATGAGTTAAAGGGCCCAAAGAGTATATTTTGCAAGGAATGTAAGATATGTGAGTTCCCTTTTCAGCTTGTCAAGTCATACATTATGCATGCTGCATTGCGCTAAGAGCGATACATTTACTACAAAGGTAAACAAAAATACAGTTCATTTTCATTCGGAAAACATTGTATAGCATTTTGATATGAAATCCCAACTGCAATGATGAAACCTCATTCACTTATTCCCTCAGATGTGCCCCTTTTCGGTGCGTTTTGGAAGTCCTCTGTAAAACCTTTAAAGCCACCAGAAAACATTAGCTGCGCGTTGCCAAACTGTGTCCATAAGGTCCCTCTACTGTGTGGTTTTGATGCTTCCTGACTCTGCTAATCCTACCTCTTTACCTAAAAAAGTATGATATGGACCTTTAAGAATATAGGAGGTGGGCCAAATGAAAAAAATGGCTACCCATTTGCTGCGTTCACTGGCAATTTCTAATAAATGTATCAATCCCTGGGATTTACAAATCTGAAAAAGGTTCACATGACAGGTGTGGGGCATCAGAAGAGTTCTTCTTGCCTGTTGTATGTCTTACTGTTTAAGTCTTCTCTTTGCTTAAATTGCCCAACTATATTGGTGTCTTTTGTAGCCTACTCCACAAGCTCACGAGGAACATACATGGCCGCGCTTCCTGCTGACACACTCAGTCTGGTCTCTTCTTTGCTCGGGGTGAGACACTGTGCACACTACTTAATCCATGTTACTACCCAGGCAGCATCCACGTGTCTATTTTCCTGTCTCCTTTGGGTTATCAGTTCTTCTCATGCAACATATATTCATGCATTCATTGTGGTGTGTAGACATGGTTAACTCTTTTGTCACAGACTAGTTTGACACTTTCAACTTAAAACCTGTAATACAAGGCTATAAAGGTGTAGAACAGAGTTTCTCAAAACAAAGATGGTTCAAGATAAATTCCATTTGGATACCAATGTAAACAAATTATATGTTTTACAAAAATGTGTATTTGCATTCGGCCTCTGGCCTATGAAAGTAATTGAAAAGTGGATTGTTACAAAACAAGTATAGAGTTAAAGCGAGTTAAAAGCTATTGATGTGGTAAACGACTTAAAAGCAATTGTGTCTCAGGAGGATAGTTCTGCAGCAACGTGCTCGCCTTGGAAGCTAGATGACACAGAACAACACAAGTTCGATCCCCGTGCCTGTGCTTAGAAACCTCTGGATATTAAGCGCATTATGAATAACATATCATGGCAGTACCCACTATCATTATTTTTTTTTGATAACACATTTTATTATATTTTATGCAATATAGCAAACAACATACCAAACCTTAATTGAAAGACTTCGCATACAGGTGACAGAGTAGCACGGATAAATACATTTAGATATAAGCAATCGCAGAGATACCAGTAGTGTAAATACATTGGACGGTAAGATAGTTGGCAGTTTATGCGTCCTGGTACTGTTCAAGACTTCTGAGAGGATGGTATTAGCGGGTGTAGGCCTTATACACCTTCACAACAATACAATTTGACGACATTACAGCAAAGTTACATAGTCTGTTCCCATTTTCCCCAGATTTTATCTGCTTTGCCCGGGCAGCCTCTAGCCTGGTAGACTCGGCGTTCCATCAGGATGACTGAGTCCACGTCCGTTATCCAGTGATCATATTTTGGGGTGTTTTCTGAGCCCCACAATTGTGCGATGATCCTTTTCGCAATTCCTGTGGCTGTTGAAACAAGTAGTTTTTCAAACTGTGACAATTCTATTGTATCAGCGATGCCCAATAGAAGGAGTTTGGGCTCCATTGGAATCGGGCGGCATATGGCCCTGGAGAGTCTCGCGCTGCATTTGTGCCAGAATCGTTGTATGCGTGCGCATTGCCAGAGGATATGATAGAAGGATCCTTCTGTTTGTTTGCACCGTAGGCAGTTGGGATCGGATGTTCTGCCCCAATTGAACAGAGCTATTCGAGGATAGTATATCCTGTGGAGTATCTTAAGTTGTACTAACCTAATGCGTGCTGAGATTGCGCATTCTCTAGGGTACATCAGGATTTCAATCCAGTCTTCAGGTAATATAGGGCCAACATCAATTTCCCATTTCGCCTTCAGATTCAGCAGTTCCTTTGTGGCAAATGAAGAAATGGCATTGTACATGGTAGATGTAACTTTGTTACTCACACTGTCACAACTATATTTCTTTCTATTGGCGTGCATTCTGGCATGTCCACAAGTTTGGTCCTGTGCAAAGCTAGTGCGTGCTGCAATTGCCCATAGTGATATTGTTCAGTCTCTGGGCGGCCATATGCGGTAGTGAGCTCAGGGAACTGTATTAGTTGGTCATTCACGATTATCTGTTGGATTGTCTGTATATCAGCTGCGGCCCAGCTTGGCCATTTCGGGAGATCGACAAGGTTTGGGAGCCTAGCATTGTCCCAATATTCGTAGTCCCAGACTGCAAGAATGACTGATTTAATTAAATAGTCAACTGTATTAAATGCTAATGATGTATCCCACTGTATTAGTTGGTACAAGCTCCCTGATAATAATCTTGAGCAGATCATCTAGAGATGAGACTGTGACTGACTCATGCCTTCCTACCTGGCCTGTGTGTGGGGGTGTTGGATGTTTTTATCCTTAAAGAACGGTGGTAAGGTTTCCAAGCAGAAATCTTTGCAAGTAGCTTGTCCAGGTTCAGTAAGATGGTCTGCGGCTTTTTAGGATCCAGATAGTAGGTGAAATAATCATTGTTAATCAGTGTTCATCAGTGTTAATCAGTGTTTTCTTGAAAACAGCGTTTTGGACGTCCTCTGCCAGGAAGCAATTGGTCATACCCATCAAAGGTTTTGTAATAATGACGTCTTTAAATAGTACTCTAACCAGCACAAGTGGACAGACACCTAATGCTGAGCATGCCCAATTTGTCATGGGGCTAGTAGCTCAGTATCCACTGGCACATAGAAAAGGAAGTCAAAGTATATGATGTGCTCTAAAGATTGTTCATTTTTACGGACACTGTTAATGTATATAGTTTGCACTTGATTCACAAAGACGGCTGCTAGCTCCTCACAAAATGCCTGGCACGGTGCTAATGTGACGCTGAGTGACAAGGGAGTATTAAAGCTACCTACATTTCATTCTGAGACATAACTTCCTCCATCAGTTTCAAACAACAGGCTTACTTTACACGGTGAATTAAAATGTTTATGAAATGGAAGATAGTTGGTAACGCTTTATCATTGTTCTGGAGTGCCTTGTCCGTTGACATTGTAATATACAATTGGCCGAATTAAGTGACGGTGTGGTTTGACTGAGGTTTCACACGAATTAAGCCTGGATTACAAAAACTAAGGGAGCTGTTAGCCATGACATAAACACCATGAGATGGACTCACTCTTTTCCACAAGGATCTCCTAGCAAAGGATGTGGTGGTTAGTTCTGCAGAAGAGTGGTTATTTCATCCGTGGTGGGATCAAAGGATTCTGTGATTCCATTAGGATGACCTTGCTCCATTGGAGATTCCTGACTGATAAGGAAATGAGTTAAAGGGCCCAAAGAGTATATTTTGCAAGGAATGTAAGATATGTGAGTTCCCTTTTCAGCTTGTCAAGTCATACATTATGCATGCTGCATTGCGCTAAGAGCGATACATTTACTACAAAGGTAAACAAAAATACAGTTCATTTTCATTCGGAAAACATTGTATAGCATTTTGATATGAAATCCCAACTGCAATGATGAAACCTCATTCACTTATTCCCTCAGATGTGCCCCTTTTCGGTGCGTTTTGGAAGTCCTCTGTAAAACCTTTAAAGCCACCAGAAAACATTAGCTGCGCGTTGCCAAACTGTGTCCATAAGGTCCCTCTACTGTGTGGTTTTGATGCTTCCTGACTCTGCTAATCCTACCTCTTTACCTAAAAAAGTATGATATGGACCTTTAAGAATATAGGAGGTGGGCCAAATGAAAAAAATGGCTACCCATTTGCTGCGTTCACTGGCAATTTCTAATAAATGTATCAATCCCTGGGATTTACAAATCTGAAAAAGGTTCACATGACAGGTGTGGGGCATCAGAAGAGTTCTTCTTGCCTGTTGTATGTCTTACTGTTTAAGTCTTCTCTTTGCTTAAATTGCCCAACTATATTGGTGTCTTTTGTAGCCTACTCCACAAGCTCACGAGGAACATACATGGCCGCGCTTCCTGCTGACACACTCAGTCTGGTCTCTTCTTTGCTCGGGGTGAGACACTGTGCACACTACTTAATCCATGTTACTACCCAGGCAGCATCCACGTGTCTATTTTCCTGTCTCCTTTGGGTTATCAGTTCTTCTCATGCAACATATATTCATGCATTCATTGTGGTGTGTAGACATGGTTAACTCTTTTGTCACAGACTAGTTTGACACTTTCAACTTAAAACCTGTAATACAAGGCTATAAAGGTGTAGAACAGAGTTTCTCAAAACAAAGATGGTTCAAGATAAATTCCATTTGGATACCAATGTAAACAAATTATATGTTTTACAAAAATGTGTATTTGCATTCGGCCTCTGGCCTATGAAAGTAATTGAAAAGTGGATTGTTACAAAACAAGTATAGAGTTAAAGCGAGTTAAAAGCTATTGATGTGGTAAACGACTTAAAAGCAATTGTGTCTCAGGAGGATAGTTCTGCAGCAACGTGCTCGCCTTGGAAGCTAGATGACACAGAACAACACAAGTTCGATCCCCGTGCCTGTGCTTAGAAACCTCTGGATATTAAGCGCATTATGAATAACATATCATGGCAGTACCCACTATCATTATTTTTTTTTGATAACACATTTTATTATATTTTATGCAATATAGCAAACAACATACCAAACCTTAATTGAAAGACTTCGCATACAGGTGACAGAGTAGCACGGATAAATACATTTAGATATAAGCAATCGCAGAGATACCAGTAGTGTAAATACATTGGACGGTAAGATAGTTGGCAGTTTATGCGTCCTGGTACTGTTCAAGACTTCTGAGAGGATGGTATTAGCGGGTGTAGGCCTTATACACCTTCACAACAATACAATTTGACGACATTACAGCAAAGTTACATAGTCTGTTCCCATTTTCCCCAGATTTTATCTGCTTTGCCCGGGCAGCCTCTAGCCTGGTAGACTCGGCGTTCCATCAGGATGACTGAGTCCACGTCCGTTATCCAGTGATCATATTTTGGGGTGTTTTCTGAGCCCCACAATTGTGCGATGATCCTTTTCGCAATTCCTGTGGCTGTTGAAACAAGTAGTTTTTCAAACTGTGACAATTCTATTGTATCAGCGATGCCCAATAGAAGGAGTTTGGGCTCCATTGGAATCGGGCGGCATATGGCCCTGGAGAGTCTCGCGCTGCATTTGTGCCAGAATCGTTGTATGCGTGCGCATTGCCAGAGGATATGATAGAAGGATCCTTCTGTTTGTTTGCACCGTAGGCAGTTGGGATCGGATGTTCTGCCCCAATTGAACAGAGCTATTCGAGGATAGTATATCCTGTGGAGTATCTTAAGTTGTACTAACCTAATGCGTGCTGAGATTGCGCATTCTCTAGGGTACATCAGGATTTCAATCCAGTCTTCAGGTAATATAGGGCCAACATCAATTTCCCATTTCGCCTTCAGATTCAGCAGTTCCTTTGTGGCAAATGAAGAAATGGCATTGTACATGGTAGATGTAACTTTGTTACTCACACTGTCACAACTATATTTCTTTCTATTGGCGTGCATTCTGGCATGTCCACAAGTTTGGTCCTGTGCAAAGCTAGTGCGTGCTGCAATTGCCCATAGTGATATTGTTCAGTCTCTGGGCGGCCATATGCGGTAGTGAGCTCAGGGAACTGTATTAGTTGGTCATTCACGATTATCTGTTGGATTGTCTGTATATCAGCTGCGGCCCAGCTTGGCCATTTCGGGAGATCGACAAGGTTTGGGAGCCTAGCATTGTTCCATATGGGTTGGACTGGGGTAATTTTATTGTCCCAACCTAAGTGTTTATGCACTTCTTTCCTAGCAATTGTGCATTCGGGCGGGCGGGTTTGTTTACAGTAGAGGCTTTCAAGTGGGCTCTGCTCTTATGTGTGGGATGGTCGGGTCTCCGTGTAGTATGTCATTGACTGTTGCCATCTGAGTCGCCCAATAATAGATCTGGATATTCGGGAGTCCGATTACCCCCTCCCATATCGAGCGCTGGAGAGATGAGAGGGCAATTCTCGGGCGTTTCCCACCCCACAGGAGTATACGTGTTGTGGTATCTATTCTGTGGAATTCCGCAGTGGGAACATGTAGGGGGGCGTTCTGGAGAATGTATAAGAAGCGGGGTAGGGACAACATCTTGAAGAGTGCCGCCCTTCCTAACAGTGTCAGTGGTAGCGCCTGCCAGTGGACTACGTCTTGTTCATATCTTCTGATAACTGGATGTAAGTTTCGTTTTATGTAGCTATCCAGCCCATTGGTTATTAAAATACCCAAGTATCGGAACTGATTGGTTTCAACCTTATATGGGGAGCCGGATGTCGGTATACAGTCTACCCCTTTAACTGGGAACAGCACGGATTTAGACCAATTTACTTTGAGTCCGCTGAAGGTTCCATAATCTATTAGGAGTTGTGTGACCACAGAGCAGGAGGCCGCTGGGTCGCCCAAGTATATTAGGAGATCGTCTGCATAGAGGGATACTCTATCTTCCCGATTCGGGCCCCATCTAAAGGTGGTCCACGTGTTGGTGTCTCGCAGGAGGGCTGCTAATGGTTCTATTATTAGTGCAAATAGCATTGCCGAAAGTGGGCAACCTTGTCTGATACCCTTGCCTAATCCGATGATGCGCGACGGCCACCCATTTACTCTAACTTCGGCCAGTGGGTTATTGTACAGGAGTTGTACCTATCGTATGAACGGTTCCCCGAATTGCATCTTGCGCATTATGGCCCATAGTGCCTCCCAATGAACAGAATCGAATGCTTTTTCAAAGTCTATGGCCAACAGAGCCAGGGATTGTTGTAGGGACGGTGCTCTCTCTAGTGCGAGATGCAATCTACGAATGTTCATTCTCGTCGACCTCTGGGGCATGAAGCCACATTGGTCCGGATGGATCAGAGATGTAATGACCACTTGTAATCTATTAGCTAGTATTTTAGCTTCACTATTAATGAGGGATATGGGCCGATAGGAGGTGCATTCTTCTGGGGGCTTATCCTTTTTGGGAATTACTATGATGCTGGCCTTGCGGAGATCTGTTGGGAGCTCGCCATCTTTTAGGGAGTATTCAAACACATTGAGCAGGTGAGCGGGTATATCCAGATGGTGTAGTTTTTTCCAGATGTCCACCGGAAACCCGTTCGGGCCAGGGGTCTTGCCTGCTTGGAGTTGCCGATGGCAGTTGCTATTTCAGTAGTAGTGATTTTGCTGTCTAGAGCGGAGATTTGATCATTGGTGAGTGTTGGGAGGGCAATATTGGTTAGTATAGTAGTATCTGTGGCAATGGTGGGGGGTTTGTATAGGTCTTCATAGAACTCGGCAAAGCGTTCTGCAATCTCTACATCAGTGTGGACTAAGTTTGCGTCTAAAGTTCTAATATGGTTCACATTCTGTTGTCCTTCGTCTCGCTTTTCGAGCCACGAAAGCATTTTGCCTGCCTTGTCTCCTGCCTCATATACACGTGCCTTCATTGCAACATGTGCTTTCCTAGCGCAGTCCAGAGACAGATTGTGCAGCTTTTTCCGTGCCAACAATAGGGCCCTATTCGTCTCTTAGGTGTCACTGGCTATGTGTTCCATCTCTTTGGATACGACCACACTCTCCGCCTCGATGAGTTTTTCAGTGTGCTTCTTTTTTTATGGGCTGTCCATGATATAATTTCTCCGCGAAGAACCGGTTTATACGCCTCCCACACTGTATTGGGATTATCCATCGAGTCTGCATTAAGTTCGAAATAATCGGAGGTAGTTGTCTCCATCATCTCCTGAAATTCTGGGAATCCTAGGTAATAGGAGTTCAACCGTCATGAGGGTGGCGGTCGTGGTCTTGCTGATTCCAATTCAAGCAGGAGTGGGGAATGGTCGGAGATTCCACGCGGGAGGAAGGATGCACTGCTTAGTTTGTGGATAGATTGATGTGGGAGGAAGAAGTAATCTATCCTAGACATCGAGGCATGGGCCCCCGAATGGAAGGAGTACTGTCGTGTCTGAGCATGAAGGGCTCTCCACGCATCACATAGGCCCATTGCTGACGCGAAGGAAGCCAATCTGGTCGTGGTGGCTGGGTTCCTGGCCCTCAGATGTGTACGGTCCAGGGTCTAATCCATGACCTCGTTGAAGTCACCCCCAATCACCATTGTGTCTGCAAGTCCCGTTGCCACGATGGGGGTAATTTCGTGTAGCAGGTCATTAAGGAGAGCTGGCGGGGAGTATACTGCCATGAGTGCCAGTGTTTGATTCCATAGCTTTGCTTGAATGTACACATATCGGCCTCCTGTGTCTTGCAGTGTGTTCGTAATTGCCAAAGGGAGCTTCTTGTGAATTAGTATACGGACCCCTCTCGCGCCCATAGAGAAGCCAGCATGTACCGCGGTGCGGTAGTTTGATCTTTGGAAGAATTTGCATATGTTTCCGGCTAGGTGGGTTTCGGTCAACATGGCTATATCTGGGGAGTGTCTGTTTAAATGCTGGAGGACCAGGTGTCTTTTGATGCTATTACCTAATCCATTCACATTCCATACCAGGAGTTTGAGTTTTCTTTGGTTTGGAGTGTTCTCAGCCGCCATTGTTGTTCTGGGATTTGTTTTCACAGGTGGATCTCCTCGGTCGCATACCCGACATATCCATCCCGCTTAGTCTACATATCTTACCCCTCCTGCCTCTGTATGCTGAACATTGAACACATATAATAAACCCAACTCCCCCTCCCCATACTCCACCCACAACTGAAGCATCTGTCGACCCATTGTTTAACTTTTAAAACAATTTAACTGTAAATTACATCAATCTGCCCTTTGACAGTCTGGGTCCAGAGCACAGGTGTGCCAGGTGCTGTCACTGAGAGCAACACAGGGCAGGGCAGTGGAGCTCCGCTATGGGCGCCCCGTGTCTACTTTGTGCCCGGTGGAGGGGACCGCCGTGTGGTTGGCCGCCAGACGAGGTTGCCGACGTCGACACTCTTGCAGTGTGCGATGCAGCATTTTGCGGTATATTTGTCGTGATGTGGACGTCCAGGATCTTGGCGATGTTTACTAATCCTCCACCTGTTGTGGGATTCCTATCTGCTGTTGTTGTTGCGGTACATGTTCAGGTGGCCGCTCAGGACGAGGCCTATTCCATTCTCCTCTCCGTCTCCCGTCGGCACTCCAGTCGCCTTCTATATGCTCTTCAGCCCAGCTCCACGCCTCCCTTGGATCAGTGAAGTGTACTGTCATATTTTTGTGAAAAATCTTAAATTGAGCGGGGAATAAAAGCCCATATTTAACTCCCATTGCTTGGAGGCATTTTTTGAGGGGGTCAAAGGATTGGCGCGCTTTCTGAACTTCCCTGGTGAAGTCAGGGAAAAAGGCAATTCTTGATCCATTGTACGTGACAGTTCCTTTAGACCTCGCCAGCTGCAGTACTGTATCTCGATCTCTATAGTTTAGGAACCTTGCTATAATTGTACGAGGCGGTGCTCCCGGTGGGAATACGATGGGCACGCTCAATGGAAAAGAACTTGGAGAAGGACTGTGCGTCATATATGTCCGCGAGCCACCTCTCCAGGAAGAGCTCCATACAGTCTCCCTCTGCCTTTTCTGGAAGGCCGAGAATACGGACATTGTTGCGCCTTGATCTGCCCTCAGTATCATCTGCTCTTGCTTCCTGGAGCTTTATTCTTGCCATCATGCCAGCCATCTGATGGTTAACTCCACGGAGGTTGTCCTCAGTTTCGGAGATCCGCATCTCCGCCTCCCCGGTGCGTGACGTTAGCTTCTGGAGGTCGTGTCTAAGCAAGGATACGTCTGCACCTATACTGTCCATCTTTTTCTCCATAGAAGTTCTAGAGCTGGCAATGGCACCCATAATGTCTCTGAGGGAGATATTCTCTTCCATGCTATCCGAGTCTTGTTGTAGTGGTCTCTCTGGGAAACGAGACATTGGTGTAGTTGCATATTGTTCAATCCTGCTTTGTGTGATGGTCTTTCTGGGCTTAGCTTTCCCCATTGCAGGTCTTTTGGTGAAGTGGCTGTGTAGGTCCAAGACCTACCTGGGAGGGGGGGCCCGCTGTAGGGCAGGGAGACGGGTATTGCTGAATGGGAGGGACATTCCGGTTTGATAGGTCCACTCTTTCAACTCTATGCAGTAGGGATATTTACAGTTCCTGTGTGCGTGTCAGGGACAATTTTACGCACTGCGATTCCATAGGAGTTGCTTCCAGTGCCTCTCACAATGGTGAATGCGAGCCCTATGAGTGCGCACAGGAAGGACAATGGTGCTTAGTCTCCCACAGTTGCGTTTATCGGGTGGGAAAAACGGTGCTGTCCAAGCTGAGGAGGCACAAGGGTAGCCGTCGCTCAGGGCCCCGCAGCAATGGTGTGTTTGTTTTGTTGAACGCCTTCTGGTGTATAGACAAGATAGCTTGGACTTTCTCGCCGCTGCTTGCTGGCAGTATGCGCTAGATTGGTAACTTTTTGGGGCTGGGAACGTGGTCTTTGTTCATGTGCATCCGGGCAGTGTCTCACAGGATGAGCGGGTTCTATCTCACGTCCACGAAGCTCTCAGCGCCACCAGGGACGACGGCGAGACGGGCCGGAGTTGGCATAGGAGCTGTTAGGGTGCTCCCGCGGCAAGGGGCACCCGCGTTGTTTTGCAGCTTCACTGCCGTGCTGAACTCTCCACGTGTCTCGTGGCGATGGGATTCCTGCGACCTAAGTGGGGAACAGCGGGGTCCGCCTCGAGCCGCGTTTCTCCAGTGCCACCCGCCAGGGGACAAGGATCAGTTCTCCTCCCCTTACATAGGATTGTCTGCAGCAAGGCAGCCGGGGAGGACGTGCCGGGGAGGACATGCGGGCGCTCTACGAGGAGCGGAGCATCCGCATCCGCAGCACAGGGGCCGGATTCCACCTCGAGCTGGCCCTCTCCGGGGAAGCGGGGATGGGGGGGGGCTCTCCGGCGCTTTCCCCTGCGCCCGATAGGGTGACAGCCCGATCCCCCTCAGGCCTCCTCCGACGCGATGGGCACCAGGCTGTGTGTTCCGCACGTCCGCCGGCAGCCGCCTGGGTCCATTGCTGTCCAGGTGCGGCGGGAGGGTCTCCCCTCGCAGTTGTGCGCGCGGGAGTGCCCGAGACCGCCTCAGGTAGTCGGTGTAGTCCGGCAGCTGGGGAGGTGGGCGACCACCGGCTCGAAGCAGTTGATTCCCTTTCTGGAGCTGATGGGTGGGTAATTGTGCGTCGCTCGTTCTCTCGTGGGCCTGATGTAGCTCCAGGCCTCGCGGTCTCCGCCTCTCGTGTCCTCAGGCGGCCATCTTGGTCTCCCACCACGGTTCGTTGTCTGTGATCTCTGCGGGTTATATCTCGCACAGCTCGTGCCGATTCTGATCCGGCATGTTCTGGATCGAAGCAGCAAAGTTTCGGACGTCTCTGCAATAGTTTTGGGACTCCGGAGTAGTATTTCAAGAGCAGGATGAGTGAAGGATTGGGCTGGCGGCCGGGAGCGGCGAGGGATCACGTCCTCATCTTACGCCCGCTGGCCACGTCCCCCCCACTATCATTATTGACCCCAGAGTTGTGTACGTTAGATAAGAAGATGGGGTGGGAATGGGTGGCAGGGAGAGGATAACATTGATCCAAGAAGTAGTAGGAGACGGGCAGAGCCCACTCTTCTGCCAGTTGTTTTTCCTATGAGTTTTGCCTTAAGCCGCAATGTCTCAATGGGGGTCATGATAGCTTCTCATTTTATTTCTAGAGTGGCACGCATTCTTTCCTAACTATGTTGAGGCCAACTATAAGGCATTAAATGTTTTCAGAAATTAAGGATCTATTCTAAAGGAATTTTATTCTAAGATAATTCTGTGAAAAAAAAGGCTGAGGCCGAGTTTGGCAAAGTACTGGGGTTCAAGAGTAGCTACATTATTTTCCTAATGGCTATGGTTATGGGCATAAGGGTTTCATTTTCAGATTAATTGAAAATTAAAATAGGTTAGAATTGAACTCACAGACAGCAGGGAATCTTTCTTGTACTGTGACCTACCCATCATCTGCGTCCCCATTATTACTATTGGTTTTACCATGGCCGTCAGAAGTGCATATACTCATAAGACCCGCACTAGGGCAGTGAAAGTATTTAAATATAGCAATGGCAATAAGGGAAATGTCCCTTGCCACGACCCTGTTTCTCTGTTTACCAAACTTATCAGGAATATTTTATTGAGTCCTTATTGACCGACAGAGCATCTGAACATGTCGAGTAACATCAAAGTACAACCAAAGGCGCAGGTGCTGAAGGCTATTTATAAAATTAAGAAAACAAAAACGTTGCTGCAGTGATTCCCTGAAGTCTTTTTTAGCTTGTGGCACCTGTAAGCCATAACTATTGCTTTGGAGTACAGATAGGGATGGATGCCATATGAGGGGGGACACCGAGTGTGTAGGTGTTGTTTGGTTATGTGCCCATCCATTGCCTGCCCATGGCCATGATAATCCCTATGGCCATTCCCACCCATTCCTGCCTCCCAAAACACCTGCTCATGGGAACTCTATGAGATCTATTTAATCAAGCCTTACCATCAGGGTTTGCATTCAAATTGCCTGCCATTGTTCGGTCAAAGCAGTCTTCTGAGAGTTAATGACTGTAATAAATAGTGCAGAAAAAAAGCTACTTGCACGCGCAACTCTGTTGATTAATGGAATGGAATGTGCAGCACTTTTCCTGAACTTGCGTGAATTTTTCACTGTCCTGGCATGTCTCTGTGAGTCGTCGAGTGCCTTGTGCGAGACCCCGATCAGATGGGTGGGGGTTGGGGCCCGCACAGAGGGCTGGGATGGGGGCAGAACACCATAAATGGGGAATAACTTGCAAAGAAGTGGGCGTTCCGTGGGCGGCCTGCAGGCAGTCCCTCGCACACACACTATTGCGCGCGAGAGACATATTCATAGAATCGATCACGCATCATCTTGGCTGGGAAATGCCCATGCAAATCCTTCACAGGATCCATCACCTGAAGCCTGGCATAAGTACACTTGCACGTAGGATTTCCAGCGTGCAGGTGGGAACACATTTTGGATTTCGGGGTGCGTGTACTCAATTGGGGTTCCAATGTAATGTAGAGTGGTGTGTAAGCTGTGTAGCATGGTGAAAGAACATTTTACGTGGGCTCGTATGCACATTTCCCAATTTATTGCCGAGTTATTAATTTATATACGCATGATGTCGGGGTGCCAGACATAGATACGGGGGCCCCACGCAGGTTCCTGATTCACAGGCCTGCTTACAGGTGCCCCACACACTGTTTGAGGGTGCGGGTATTTGCATCCAGGGGAGCATGCAAAGGTAGCTGATCTGGCAGTTTACTGCTTTGCATGTGGGCCTGTCAGGGGCGTTCCATCCGCGTCTTATGAATACTGTTATTTTGCGTGAACAATTCCATGAATACGAGGGTGCACATTTTTTCTTCTGCATGCAAGCTCATGCAGTGTTCTTCTTGATGCAAGGCCTTTGCACAATTCCGGCGTGAAATTCCAATAATCTGCCCCTTTATTGAAGTTGTAAACCAACTACTAGTGTAATACAAATGTCTCACCAGGCCTTCCTTCAGCCACTCAATTTATAAGCACTCTGTGTGTCCTTTACTGAAGATTTTGCCAGGCATGCTATTAGATGCCAAGGTACACGCATCATTGTTCACCTGCTACTAACAATGGTTAGTAAATACCACTAGGACTGTGCCTGGCAAGTACCTTTACCATTCTTACACAAAAGCCAACTGTTGGCATTGCCAATGCATGTTTTCTATTTATTACGGTTATCACACCAACAATTCAAACAGATTTCATGGGATGCAACTTCTGGTCATTTTCTATTTTAGTTTCATAATTCCAAATAGTCTCCTTCATCCGTGCCATAGCTGGACACGGGTTTGGGACAGAGGGAGCTAGAAGTAGAATGGGTGGGGACGTGCAGCACTCAGGGTACTTGGAAAGCACTCTTGTATTAGTGAATGCAGCCTGTGTATCAGGCATCCTGATTGCCATCACATCCTATGGGGATGCTAATGTCAGGACTCCAGCACGGGCAGAAACTCATACAATTCTGCATGGTCTTCAATGTGGTTTTAAAAACAAACTCTCAACTATCCAATCTTATTTTCTAAATGTCCTTTCCTCATTAGCAATTAATGTAATGGTGATTGTTGAGGTGATAGGCAGGCAGTGAAGTCTCCAGAGCATTTTAGCCCACATTGCCTTACAGCTCAACCATGCGGACCACCACTCCCCAAAGCAAGGAATGAGCCTGCATACTGAAACAGACTATCATGCTGGCCTCTCCAATATGTAAGCCCAAGCAACTTTTTCATGACATGTTGGCACAGAGTCAGCCAAGGCAACAGAGCCCTGAAAGCTGTTTCACGTTCTACTGGTCACATTTGGGACTCTTTTGCAGATTGCTGTGCCCTATGTCTTGTTGGAGAATTTGCTGCTTCTCCAGACTCGCCAGCACATATTTCCTTAAAACCATTGAACAAGGATATCTTGGCTGCAGAAGTGAAGGATAGTACATGTGTATGTAACTTTCGTATATGCCACCAACAAATGTGTTCATGCATTGCAGTTATGCACAATGCAAAACTCTCTTCTTCCCCTCTGTACTTCTATAGTGCAGGGCTTAAACACAATTGCACATGCTTCTTCCTGTACATTCCCGTCAGGCAGGGAAAAGTATTGGCACAGCCATGAGGGGAGTAGACTAGTAAGTGATGGGGAAGTACAATTTTGGTTATTCTATCCTCTGAATGGGAGCTACCAACACCAACTGCATCAACCTCCTCCCCCACCTCCTCTGACTGCTAATCCTCCTTCTCCTACCCTCCTCTTCCTCCTGCCCCATGTCCCACACTTACTGCCAGCATATTGCCCCTGATGTGTCCCCACCAGCCCCTTATTCACCTCCTTCTACCCCACATCCACCTCCTCCTGTCCCACCATCCCATATAGCAACTCATATTCCATATTCACCTCTTTGTTTTCCACCTCATGCTGCTGAGCCACCATGACATGCTCCCAGAGAAATCCACTTATTTCATAACACTCGTGTGGATGCTAAGGGAAATATTTTCACAGACTTTTCTAGAAAAAAGGTTGAACAGCAAGCATCTTTTTCTATTTTGGACTGGTGTAATGGAACAGGATTTTAATAAGCAACTATCGCAGTGAGGTTGACAAATTGTTTTCACAGAGGCTTCTTTTTTTAGTGGTTGAAGGAGGTAAGTTGAAAGACTTCACAAAGGTCGTTGTCCTTTCTTCTGTGCAGCAGTAATGTATCATAGAGGAGCAATGAGGAAAAGCCTCATTTCTCTATATACATGTCTTGGGGGAACACATAAACACATGACAACACTGTTTTCCAATTTTCATGAGCCATGTTTGTAATTTTATCCTAGTAATTTACAAAAGTAATTTGTACATGCACTATTTGTGCTGTGATATCACTGGGCCAGGGTGTGCCAGATGGCCAGCATATCAATTAGCAGATAGGTCAGACATGCTTTCCCTCTAACACTAGATGGCAGCATGCCTGGTCTAGCCATGTGCATGCAATGTCCAGGGAGTGCTCAAGGAGTGTTCCCTTCCAATCCTTGCTAGCTTTGAGGAGCCCAGTAATGAGTATTGAGAAATCTTAACATTTCATTTAAATATACTGCCAACTCGTGAAGTGCGTGTTAGGAGGTAGTTGCTGCCGGTAGAGATGACATTGGACCTCATTACGAGGTTGGAGGTAACCATGGTGCTATTAGCGCCATGGCTGCCTCCAAAACCTTTCTGACTCCGCCCTGGTGAATGGAGCAATTACCGTTCCATTCCAAGGTTGGCAGGACTGGTAATTCCCCATTCACCAGGGCCCTTCCCCATTCCCATTTCAGCCCCCAAAGGGCTCAATGGGAATGGGAAAGGTGCTAATAACGGTACCGCAAATTGCGGTACCGTTATTAGCTCTAAAGTCCCTTTGCGGGTCCTGTCCTTAATGCCTGGTAAAACCAGCCATTAAGGGAGGACCGGCAAAGGGAACTCATAGAAGGGCGGTAAGGGATTACCAGCACCGGTACCCTTACCGGTGCCAGTAATCCCTTACCGCCCACCTCGTAATGAGGCCCATTGTCTAGATATGGTAAGGATGTGAACAGTACTGAAACTTTGAAACACCTTTTAACTACATGACCTGCATTCAGTTTTAAAAGACTATTGGGGTAATTCATGGAATAAATGTTCGCCGAAATATGTGGCGCAAGCTGGCGCAAGCGTGAAAAAGCCGGCACACGCGTGCGAATCGCACGCGTGCGATTCATGGAAGGCCCTGCGCGTGTTTTTCCTGGGAAGTGCGCCAAATCGCATGTGGCGCACACGGATGCACACGTCACTGCAACATCCCGAACGCCATCCATGACGCGCACAGCGAAAGCGCACAACATTAGCGCACACACCAAAAAGGGGGTGGAACACAGGGCAGAACACGTGGAATGGGGAACAACGTGTGAAAATAAGGGCGTAACTGGGGAAGTACTGCTGAGGATTACACAGAACGCCCACATGCATGCGAACTACACGTATTCATGGAATCGAATAGGGAAAACCTGAACATGTCAAAACACACGCACATGCACAATTACGTCCGCCACACGAAAGCAGGCAGAAGCGCCCCAACGCAGCATAAAAGTGCGCGCAAACAACAAACAAGCATATACAGCTATGATGAATGTCCCGTTCCTCGCAGGTCTATGGCAGGTATAGGTTTCCACCTCATATCATCCTACAGCTGGTCAGGAAGTGGGAGGATGAACTCACATCACCCAACCTGTGCTCCCAAGCATTAAACCCCATGGAGAAGGTGCTCAATGTACTGCATTTTTTGGCCACTGGGTCATTTCAGTGAACAACTGCCATAGTGGGGGTGTCTCACAGCCCACGCCCTCACGCTGCCTAAACCAGGTGTTGGCAATCATCACTGTGCACTCCTCAATCCGCAGGCACATATACATGCCTATAAAACCTGCAGAAAGGCAGGCCGTGGTCCTGGACTTCTACAGGGTGGGACACTTCCCCAAAGTGCTCGGTGCCATAGATTGCACCCATGTGGCCCTACATCCACCTAGGGCCACTGAGCACATCTATCGAAACCACAATCACTGGCATTCCATCAACGTGCACGTGGTATGCGATGCCAAGGGAATCATCACCTCTGTCTATGCAAACTATCCTGGGTCCACCCATGATAGTTTCATATTCAAAATGTCCGCCCGAGCCGTGCCCTGGTAGCTAGGAAGGATGGTGACACATGGCTCCTAGGTGAGTACAAATGCCTGTGCACATGCATGCATGTCACACAGACTAATACACAAGCCCATCTAATGACAACAATTATCACCTTACCACGGGAAAGTGCCTACCCTCTGAGCACCTACATGATGACACCAATACGGAACCCCACCACACCACCCCAGGTAAGATACAACGCAGCCCATATTGCAACCAGGGCCATAGTGGAGCGCACATTCGGAGTGCTCAAGTCACGCTTCCGCTCCCTTGATCGCTCTAGTGGACAGCTGCTATATGCACTCCCAGTAGTGTGCAGGATCATTGTGGCAGCATGTGTCCTGCACAATATTGCAATCCGGCATGGTGTACCGGTGGACATGGTGGTACCCCCACATCCCCAACCACACAAGGCTGCTGCACATCAGAGGGAAAAGGGCATGTGGCGAGTGTTAGGCAGAAACCTGTGCAGTTCCCTCTGGGACCACTGCAAAAAGTTTAAGTCTGCAGAAGTTAGCAGTAAACCCAATTGGTAGCAGTCTGTACCACCCAGCTTTACCTGGTAGCTGTGGCTGAGCAGTCAGACTTCTCTCAAGATTAGTTAGGCCGTATTTGGAGTATACAAGATAGGGCAATTTACACAGTAGAACAAGCAGACACGGAACAGAGCTTGGGTGTAAATATATATAATTATTTATTTAAAAAACACATCTATGAAAAACACACTGGCACTAATACGGCAAACAACTTCAATCACAATTACTATAAGTACATCAATCCCCTCACAATATTTCGACAGGTCTAGGTTCAACGGCACCACTTATTTGCAGACAGAGGTGAATGCTTTAACCTAGATGGCACTCTAATATTCGTTAGAACGGGAGAGAAAAGGCAGGGTATGAAACCAACTTGGTACCAACACTTTTATGAAGCAAATGCAAGGCAAGCAAGGCAGGGTCTACTGTAGATCACAAAGTTCAGAGGCCAGGCCCACTCGGAGAGAGGCAAGGCCATATGTCCCAAAAGTATCACAGTGGAAATGCACTTCAAGTCTTTGTAGCAAAATGTCACAGAAAGGTTGGACCAGTTTTAGAACAAAAAGTTAAGAAGGTCTGGAGGCGACCCGATGGAAAGGTAAGGATTTAAGACACCTCACGCTAACCGTCACAAGGGAAGCCAGGCGGACACGGTACCTTGAAAGTGAAGAGACAGCTCCGGCGGGGGCAGTTGTTCCTGGTGGTGGATGCAAGTCGGGGCTTTGCCAGAAGATGAGAGGATCTCGTCGTCGAGGAAAAGTTGAAGATCATTGCACCACCAGAGAAGAGACCAGCCGCGGAGTGCTCCGTCACAAGGCACTACCTTTTGGTTGCGGTACAGTGGTTAGTGGCTATCCGGTTGCCGGGGTGCTCAGCACGGGCAATTCGACCACTACATCCTGGAAGCGAAGAAAAAAGCAAGGGACTGGTTGTTCCCACCAGTCAGGGGAAGAAGACTCTCCAGCAGGGAGATCTCCTCTGTCGTTGGGAAGTGGTGAGTCGGTTCAGCAGGGCTCCACCGGAGTTGTCGTCATTGCAGGTCGGCTCAGCTTTACCCTCGTCGGATTCTTAGGTCCTGTGGTGACTTCTGAAGTCCTAGTCCCAAAAGCCCTGCTTTTATGCAGAAAACCCCCATTCATTCAGCCTAGCTGTCAATCAAACACGCTAAGTGGTGAGCGGGGCGGCTCACCACTTGGGCCAATAACACCAGAGTGCGACTTGAGTTGGCAAGGCAACTCAGTCCAGGGTGCCTAAGCCCCCTCCTACACCCCCTGTGGTACCCAGACAGAATGGCACAACTCTAGAGGGCTTCTCCGTAGAAGCCCGCCAAAAGTGGAACAAAGGGCTCAACCTTTGGTTCAGAGTTACAGAGGCGAACACATACGCCATTTTAAAAACCGAGTTCTGGCAGAAAATACCGACCGGTGGATTCATTTAAGACAAATAAACTGGCGGTATGTTAGAGACTAACGTGAAAAAGTATTAGCCTCCAACAATGGGAAGAATCCCATAGGAATATATTTGCGGTCCAATATAAAAGTAGTATCCACTGCCACCAGCCAAAACTCGATGAGGGGGGACGGGACAGTGCCCCCTCGAACAACAGACCCAGGGGTAATCGAATTACCCTTACCAGTACGTCCACAATAGGATGGTTTGTACTAGTTCTGTTAGTAAATGTAGGTCTAGTAAAGCCAATGGTGACTTTACATGCCCTGGGAGACAGTAGTCAGTCCCAGGGTATGGAGTCTATGGTGGGGATCCTCTAGGACACCCCAGTGTTACGGCACGGAGGGTGCGGTATAACACACGTAGCAAAACACATGAGGCCCTATGGATTAAAAGACCCCATAGCCCATAGAACACATTGACATTCAAAGGAATCAACCACATTCATGTCCAATAGTGGGAGGGAAAATAGTCTCACTCTTGGCAGGATGAAAAAAACAAACTCCAGAAATCCAGCAAAGCTGCTGGGGGACTCACTAGGTTAGGAAATTCAGCCTAAACAGAGAATTCTCCCTAACACTCGCCCCTCCCCCAGACTAAGGGACAGGAGGATTTAATCCACTCCTGGATGAATCTCATACCTCTAGTCGATGACATACACCCTAGAGAGACCATCAGCATTTTGGTGGTGACACCCTGACCTGTGCTCAATGGTGAAATCAAACCCTTGCAGGCAGATTGACCATCTCAGTAGTTTTGGGTTTTCCCCTTTCATTTGCATTAACCATCTCAAGGGTTGGTGGTCAGTCTGAATGACAAAAGTAGAACCATACTAGTATGGCTTAAACTTCTTCAGAACCCAAACGATAGCAAAGCACTCTCTTTCGATTGTTGCCCACCTTGTTTCAGGATCCTTCAGCTTGCGGCTGATGAAGCAAACGGGGTGCTCCCTACCTGTCCCATCCAGTTGACTGAGTACTGCACCTATTCCTACATTTGAAGCATCTGTCTGCACAATGAAAGCTTGGTGGTAATCAGGAGCTCTGAGTACTGGGGCTTGGCAAAGAGCCTTTTTCAGGTTTTCAAAGGCCTGATTGCACTCCTCGTTCCATCTAACCTTCTTAGGGAATTTTGGAGAGGAGATGACATTCAGAGGAGAAGCTATGGTCCCATAGTTCTCAATGAAATTCCTGTAATACCCAGTGAGACCGAAGAAGGCTCTCACCTGGGTCTGAGTAGTAGGTGTTGTCCAATTTTGCACAGCTTCAATCTTACTGAGCAAAGGCCTTATTTCTCCACCTCCTACCTCATGTCCAAGATAGACTACCTTACTCTGTCCAATTTGGCATTTACTCGGCTTTATGGTCAGATTGGCTCGTCCAAGAGCCTGCAAAACATCTCTTAGGTGGGTTACATGTTCTTCCCAGCAATTACTGAACACTTCTATGTCATCCAAGTATGCCATGCAGAAGTCCTCCATCCCATTCAGAACCTGGTTTACCATCCGTTGAAATGTAGCAGGTGCATTTTTCAATCCAAAAGGCATTACCTTAAATTGATATAAGCCAACTGGGGTCGAAAATGCAGTTTTCTCCTTGGCATGGTCTGTCAGGGCTATTTGCCAATAGCCTGACGTCAAGTCAAATGTGCTGAGGAACTTGGCTGAACCAAGTCTATCCACCAACTCATCTGTTCTTGGCAAAAGGTGGGCATCAGTCTTGGTGACTGCATTAAGAGCTCTATAATCCACGCAGAATCTAAGTTCTTTAGATCCTGCCTTTGGTACTAACACAACTGGGCTAGACCATGGACTAGTAGAGGGCTCTATTACCCCGAGATCAAGCATCGTGCTGACCTCACCTTTGATGTGGGTTTGTACATTTTCTGACATTCTGTATCCTCTGCTTTTGACTGGCAGACAGTCACAGTGAGTATGTCATGCTGGCCCCAAGGGGTCAAGCCTGGTGAAAGTGAGAAAAGAGAGGCAAACTGATTCAACATAGATTTGCACTCTTCTTGTTGCTCAGGTGTCATATTTGAAGATAAATTTACTCCTTCAATTTTTTCGTCTAAGGGTAAGCCTCTGAGGAGATCCGGAGGAGCTTCACTCTCTACTTCTTCCTCTGATGATGCTAGAAGCAACGCTCCTACATCAGGTCTCGAGACATACGCTTTGAGTCTGTTGGTGTTGAAGACTGTCAGAGCCTCCTTGGGATTGCCCAAGTCCACCAGATAGTTCACCTCTCTGAGTTTAACCAAAACTCTGAAGGGTCCCATCCATTTGTCTTGCAAGGCCCTCTGCCTTGTTGGGATCATAACGAGAACTAACTGGTCTTGAGTGAACTCAACCATGTTAGCCTTTTGATCATGCCAGTGCTTGACCAATGCTTGTCCAGCTTTCAAGTTATCACTTGCTTCCGCCATCATGTGCGACATTCTCCTCCGGAGACCTATCACGTAGTCAGTCACTCTGACTGGCTTGGGGGAAGGAGCACTCTCCAACCCCTCCTTAATCAGGGCCATTGGACCTCTGACGGGATGACCATAGAGAAGCTCAAAGGGAGAATAACCTACTCCCTCTTGAGGGACTTCTCTATAAGCAAAGAGAAGGCATGGCAGTAGAAGGTCCCACTTTCGTTTAAGGGGTTCCTCTAAAGCACCTATCATGCTCTTCATGGTTCGGTTGAACCTCTCTACCAACCCATTGGTTTGTGGGTGGTAAGCTGTTGAGAACTTGTAAGTAACTCCACAGGTTTTCCACATGGCTTTTATGTAGTGGGACATAAAGTCTGACTCCCTGTCAGAGATTACTTCCTTAGGAAACCCGACCCTAGTAAAAATACCTAGGAGGGCCTTAGCCACAGCCGGAGCTGTAACAGTCCTCATAGGAATTGCCTCAGGATACCTAGTATCATGGTCTACTACAACAAGTATAAACCTGTTGTCTGAGGAGGTTGGAGGATCAAGGGGACCAATAATGTCAATCCTACTCTCTCAAATGGGACTCCCACAACTGGGAGAGGCACTAATGGTGCCACATTCTTGGAGCCAACCTTAATAGAGGTCTGGCAGGTGTGGCAGCTCCTGCAGTGTTTTTCTACTTCGGCCCCCATCTTTGGCCAATAAAAGTAGAGAGAGAGCCTTTCCTTAGTCTTTTTGAACCTCAAGTGACCAGCCAAAGGGATCTCATGGGCTAACTGCAAGAACTGTTGTCTGTTCTCTTGGGGCACTACAAGCTGTTTGTAGTCTCCCGGTGCAGACTCGGTCGGTTCACTGTAGAAGAGGCCATCTTCCCAGTGCAACCTGTATTTCCAAGGCTCTTGCCCTTCAGCCTGAGCTTCTGCCTGGTGGCGAAGACCTTCCAGAGTTGGACATTCTCTCTGTCCTTACTGAAGTCTGCCCTGTTGGGTCCACCTTCTGCCAGTAAAGACTGCAGCTCAGGATGGTCAACAGGATCCAGATCTCCAATGAGTTCCTGGCCTTCCATTAGCTCTTCCTCAGAGTCTAATTCTATCACACAGGGTTGTACCACCCTCTCAGCCTCAGCTGGAGGGGGAGTTACGGGTGTAACTTTGGACAACCGAGGGGAAGTCCTTGTTGGCTGCACTGGAATGCTGGCTGCTGGTTTCGGTATTGAGGTTTTAGGTTTCCCTTTCGCTTCTGATTTCTTGGAGACAGCAGCTGACAATTCCAGTGGAGCAGGAGTGATATCTTTCTTCATCATCTCCTGGGGAGTACCTCTCATGGTTCTCTCCCTTGCAGGTCTGGTTAGCTCCTGTAACCGTTTACTAGGAGGTCTGGGGGTATGAGACACAACTCCGAGAGTTTTTAAGTCGTTACCCAACAGAACGCGTCCTGGTACCTCACTTTGTATGCTGACAGGTATCTTCACAGTCATGTCTTTACACTGGATGAGAACTGGTAATTGGGGCAGGCCCTCCAGCTAACTTGGTGAGGTGTTTGGGTACCTTAGCAACATCCTCAGCCTGAAAAAAAGATTTATCCACCACAGTTATGCTGGCCCCAGTGTCCCTAATGGCAGGAGTCTCCTGACCATTCACCTGGACACTGTCCTTATAATACTCTTTAGTATTATCTGGGATAGAATTATAGACATCTAAATTTTGTTGTTCCCACAAAGCCAGAGACACTAAAGAAACTCTGGCTGAGACTCCAGTGGGTTCATCAGCCAGCAGTAGAAAGTTTCCACTTGCCATTTGGACTTCCTCCTCTGGAGCGAAGGCTAAGAAAACAAGCTGGACCCCTGAAGCTTTACCCTTGCATCTGGGATCTCCTTTCACATGGTCAGTAGAGCCACAAACAAAGCATTTACCGAATGCTTTCTGGAATGGTGGCTTGTTCTCACCTCCTTCCGTTTTGGCACCAGAAGGCACACTATTCTGCTGCGGTTTTCCTTGTGGCTTACCCTTATGGTTTTGTTTGGGGCCCTCTTTGGAATTTGAGTTATTAGAATTATCTTTTGAGTCTTTTTTAGGCTGTCTTCCCTCATCCTTTTTCTGAGTTGCCCCAGAATCCTTATGAGTATCCCTGTTGGCAACCCACAAGTCAGCAGCCTTAGCTAGCTTCCTGGAATCCAATTCCTTCGAATCAGCAAAGTGTTGTCTGAGCTCAGGAGAACAGGCATCATAAATAGACTCCAACATAAAAAGATTCTTCATACCCTCATAAGTGTTCACCTTGTAACCCTTAATCCATCCCTCTAAGTTTTTCAACCCTTCACTCACCCAGGTAGTCCAAGGGGTACCATCATGCTTTTTGAGGGTTCTAAACCTCTTAAGATACTGGGAAGGGATCTTCCCAAATCTAGCTATCAAAGCTAGTTTCACACTTTCATAATCCTTCTTATCCACCTCCCCCAACTCCATTACCACATCAGTTGCAACAGGGGGGAGCCTAGAAAACAACCAGGGAAGTAACTCATTCCCTGTGATGTCCTGGAGCCCATGTTTATACTCAAACATTTTCAACCAATCCAACACATCCAATCTAGGTTCATACATACCCACTAATTCCTTAGGCATCCGGTGTCTTTTGGGACTGGAACTTCTAGAGGAACCAGAGGAGAGAGAAGCATTTTCCACAGACAACTTTTTCATTTCTAACTCATGATTAAGTTCTATTTATCTGAGTCTTAACTCAGCTTGCTTCTGCTCAGCCTGGGCATTCATTCTTCTGAATTCTAGCTCTTGGTTTCTTTCGGATTGAGCTAAAAAACGTTTGTACTCTAATTCGAGCTTCATTTTTTCAAGTTCAAAATAAGCAGGGTTACATGTGGGACCTGGTATGGGCCCAGTAGGTACAGTAGGTAAGGCAGGCAGACAGAGGCTCAGAGTGGCTAACTTTATTAGGTTCACTTTCCTCTTCTGACTCATTATCAAGACTTTGATTCAGATCAATACCATCACTGTTTTCTACATTTGCTGGAGAAGTTGGTTCCTCTGAACCAGCACCCAGACTTTGGTTGTCCAGCAATCTCGCTATTAGTTCTACTTTCTTGCCTCTTACAGATAGATTCTCTTTTCTACAGAGAGCTCTCAAACTCTCAGTATTTTCACCTGACAAGGACTCTTGACTGTAAACTTCGATAATAGACATGTTTTTTGAAAGTTGCTTTTTAGTGCTAAGCTTTGTGGTTAGTTATCCTAAAGTGTTGAAAAGCACTCTAAACTGTATACTCGATACAAATCCCGCCGCTGTACACCAGTGTTAGGCAGAAACCTATGCAGTTCCCTCTGGGACCACTGCAAAATGTTTAAGTCTACAGGAGTTAGCAGTAAACCCAATTGGTAGCAGTCTGTACCACCCAGATTTACCTGGTAGCTGTGGCTGAGCAGTCAGACCTCTCTCAAGATGAGTTAGGCCGTATTTGGAGTATACAAGATAGGGCAACTTACACAGTAGAACAAGCAGACACGGAACAGAGCTTGGGTGTAAAGATAAATAATTATTTATTTAAAAACACATCTATGAAAAACACACTGGCACTAATACGGCAAACAACTTCAATCACAATTACTATAAGTATATCAATCCCCTCACAATATTTCGACAAGTCTAGGTTCAACGGCACCACTTATTTGCAGACAGAGGTGAATGCTTTAACCTAGATGGCACTCTAATATTCGTTAGAACGGGAGAGAAAAGGCAGGGTATGAAACCAACTCGGTACCAACACTTTTAAGAAGCAAATGTAAGGCAAGCAAGGCAGGGTCTAATGTAGATCACAAAGTTCAGAGGCCAGGCCCACTCGGAGAGAGGCAAGGCCATATGTCCCAAAAGTATCACAGTGGAAATGCACTTCAAGTCTTTGTAGCAAAATGTCACAGAAAGGTTGGACCAGTTTTAGAACAAAAAGTTAAGAAGGTCTGGAGGCGACCCGATGGAAAGGTAAGGATTTAAGACACCTCATGCTAACCGTCACAAGGGAAGCCAGGCGGACACGGTACCTTGAAAGTGAAGAGACAGCTTCGGCGGGGGCAGTTGTTCCTGGTGGTGGATGCAAGTCGGGGCTTTGCCAGAAGATGAGAGGATCTCGTAGTCGAGGAAAAGTTGAAGATCGTTGCACCACCAGGGAAGAGACCAGCCACGGAGTGCTCCGTCACACGGCACCACCTTTTGGTCGCGGTACAGTGGTTAGTGGCTATCCGGTTGCCGGGGTGCTCAGCACGGGCAATTCGACCACTATCTCCTGGAAGCGAAGAAAAAAGCAAGGGACTGGTTGTTCCCACCAGTCAGGGGAAGAAGACTCTCCAGCAGGGAGATCTCCTCTGTCGTTGGGAAGTGGTGAGTCGGTTCAGCAGGGCTCCACCGGAGGTGTCGTCGTTGCAGGTCGGCTCAGCTTTACCCTCGTCGGATTCTTAGGTCCTGTGGCGACTTCTGAAGTCCTAGTCCCAAAAGCCCTGCTTTTATGCAGAAAACTCCCATTCATTCAGCCTAGCTGTCAATCAAACACGCTAAGTGGTGAGCGGGGCGGCTCACCACTTGGGCCACTCACACCAGAGTGCAACTTGAGTTGGCAAGGCAACTCAGTCCAGGGTGCCTAAACCCCCTTCCACACCCCCTGTGGTACCCAGACAGAATGGCACCACTCTGGAGGGTTTCTGTGTAGAAGCCCGCCAAAAGTGGAACAAAGGGCTCAACCTTTGGTTCGGAGTTACAGAGGCAAACACATACGCCATTTTAAAAACCGAGTTCTGGCAGAAAATACCGACCGGTGGATTCATTTAAGACAAATAAACCGGCGGTATGTTAGAGACTAACGTGAAAAAGTATTAGCCTCCAACAATGGGAAGAATCCCATAGGAATATATTTGCGGTCGAACATAAAAGTAGTATCCACTGCCACCAGCCAAAACTTGACGAGGGGGGACGGGACAGTGCCCCCTCGAACAACAGACCCAGGGGTAATCGAATTACCCTTACCAGTACGTCCACAATAGTATGGTTTGTACTAGTTCTGTTAGTAAATTTAGGTATAGTAAAGCCAATGGTGACTTTACCTTCCCTGGGAGACAGTAGTCAGTCCCAGGGTATTGAGTCTATGGTGGGGATCCTCTAGGACACCCCAGTGTTACGGCACAGAGGGTGCGGTGTAACACACATAGCAAAACACATGAGGCCCTATGGAGTAAAAGACCCCATAGCCCATAGAACACATTGACATTCAAAGGAATCAACCATATTCATGTCCAAGAGTGGGAGCAAAAGAGTCTCACTCTTGGCAGGATGAAAAAAAAACCTCCAGAAATCCAGAAAAGCTGCTGGGGGCATCACTAGGTTAGGAAATTCAGCCTAAACAGAGAATTCTCCCTAACAGCGAGGCAGCCCATACCCAGCTTGTGGCCACATTTTTCACCTAAACTCCCACCCATGCGGAGTGCTCACAGGCCTGGCACATACCAGGTCACAATCGATGATGAGAAAGGGACAACTAACTGTCACTACCTTACCACCCTGAGAATGTGTCCACGGAAGTGCCACATTGTGTGCATCCCTAGCTAATTAAACACAACCAATCCCATGTGACCAAAGGTAACACATGCAAGGTGCTTCCTCCCCTTGCTAAAAAGGGCATGAAAGTACTGGTATGCCACCCAAACCCTCCCAACACCTCTGAACCCTGTCTGCCACACCATACCATGGTATGTAACGGCAAAACATCAAACCATATGCACAACACATGACACAATATTCATGAAGTGCACCGTGAGAAATGTAAATAGGCACCAGACAATTACACCTGACATGGAATCTGAAGAAATGACTGACCAAAACCTCACAACATGAAAATGGTGGCACAACTGGATGCCACCAGTGGTGCAAGCAACAAAAGTCAGAATACCTGTTGCCATGCACATTGGACAATTGAAAATTGGCATTTCAAACAACGCTCAATGGACAGCACAGTGAGTGTGCATTGCATTGGGGAAACCCCTTGAGCATCATTTGAAAAGAGGGCATTCAACCAAATAGTACCCTGTCATGCATGTACACGATCAATGACTCGGAAGTGAACATGAATTGTCGGGACACAGCATGCGTGAGAAGGCATTCTGGGTGCAGGGGTATGCATGGTGTCAATGTAGTTGGGGGGGTGTTGCCTAAGTGTATTTGTCAGTAGGGACATGCATCGAATACATGCATGTGAAATGAAGTGAGTCCCAGTGTCCTGTACATAGCACATGTGAACATTGCACTCAAAGACCCCTGTGTGTGTTGAACCACACCCATCCCCTGACACCTCAAAATAAAGCACAACATTGCATGAGCAATTGACCTGCAGAACATATCATGTACAGAGTACCCCACATCAACAATGGCAGACAGTAACCCATCACTGAATCATAGAAATTCATAATACGACCTACACACAAAGTTCATCAAAGCGCATCAATGAGGGAGGTAACAAGGGAGAAGAACAGTAGATTCCTACATGTCCTTCAAACAGTCTACAATGTGAAAATGAACTATCAAATTGAAGTAGATATTACAAGTGCCTGGAACAATAAGGGAGAGTCTAGGGAGGGAATGTTGGAAAACAAAACTAGCATCAACATTGCTATGCCTGACGGCAATAGTTGCAGTGCAGGAGTCATGTAAGGAGGGGAGTGAGGGAAGAGGAGGGAAGAGGTGAGGAGAGTAACTAAACAAGTGACAAACTGTGGTAGGTCGACAGAGAATCAAGAAAGTGCTGGGGAGGGGAGAAGACACACAGAAGGGAATGGGGGAACAGCCGACCTGTAATCAGTGGTGGAGGGACTAATGATAAAAGTAAGTGGCAAAATAATACTAAAAAAGGTGAAGGGGCAGATGGGCGGAGGCAGAAGGGCAAATGTCTGCAAAGAACAAGCGGCTACGCATCACCATGCCTGATTGCAATTGGGGTAGTGGTGGAAAATGACAGACAGAGGACAAGGAGGAGGGTAAAGGGTGGTGGAGACGGAGAGTAAGGAGAGAAGGGAGGAGGGGGCCAAGGTCAAAATGCATAAAGGGGGAGATGGGGAAAGAAAGCACACACAGGAGGCAGAGGGAAACCAGATGGTGCAGAAGTGTAGGGGATGTGATGATGAAGGCGGGAGACAGAGGGAGACTGGCAGGGGCAGGGGAGACAGAGGGGCAACCAAGTGACCCAGAAGGCTGGTAGACAGGGCTAGACAGGGCCTCCATCATGGGCTTTTGGTAGTGGTGGCAGGCTCCAGCATCCTGGTTGGCCGGATTATCACAATGGCCAAGTGCAACCAATGGGAGGGGGGAGCACGTCCAGGACACAAACATGACAATCAAATCAAGAGCAATGCGGTCATACCTCAAATGGCACATCAAAACACCAGCCAGGGCTGCAAGATGGCCAAAGTGGTGCAATCAAGGAAAGGGTGGTCGTTGAAATGCGTGGTAACATGGGTAACTCAGCGTGCAGCCTTCATGTGGCATATCAAAATCACTGTATGGAAAGTGTCCCAATTCAACATTGTCAGCACATGGACCCCTCCCACCAACAGTGGGAGCGGTCACAGCCAAAGGGTGCATGTTACCACCTACAGCAGGAAATGCATATACATAGACAGTCACTACATAACAACTATCATAAGCAACATGATGAAATGCACAGTCAACATAATACTCACCAAAGTGAAGTGCAGACATGCATTGGAGAAGCCATCCGGAATATGCACTAGGGGTGTGCACACAAGTAGGACTGCAGGCTGGCCACAGATATGACGGACGCCCAATGCCCATGTGTGATATGCTGTTACACTGTGCCAGCCTTGCGAGCCCATGGAAAGGGGAAGCAGGAGTATCATATGTGTCAGGACCCCAAGCAAAACACATATACTAGACAAGCCTGAATGGGCCCAGCTGGAACACACAGTGGATTCCTTCCAATGCCACAAAGCACAGCACTGTCACATGTATACACAATAGACAAACGAAAATGCAATAAATAAAAAATCTGCAGAAAATAAAAATCTAATTAAATAATTATTTGAAATAAAAAAATAAAATGAATAATTAAAAAAAGAAATAAAAAAATATAATTTCTTGTAAAAAAAAAAGTAATAAATAAAGTAATTAAAAAAATGATACAAAAAAATTGCAAAAAATACATACTTACCAGAAACTCAAAAATTTGGATGAAAAAAAATATTTTAGCAGGACATAAAAAACTGCTTAAAAAAAAATTGCAGGAAAAAAAATTCTAATACAAAATGGCCATATATGACCCGGGGGCGGGGGGGCACCGAGGAGGGGCGAGGTACAGGGTGCACCTCAACACCCACATGTGTAAATGTTGAGATTTAAAAAAAAAACACTCTGCTCAGCGCCTGCACGGCCCAACAAATGTGGGAGATAGGTTGTCATCGTCACCCTCTGGATGTAAATCAGAAGGTGGACGTGGCTCAGTTGACTCACCACGCCTAGCCACGCCTTGCCCCTCAATGGCAGCAAGCATGCAGGTCTGGTAAGCCAGGTCCTGGCTGGCAATGAGACTGAGGTCAGCATGCATTACCTCACGTGTCACACGTGCTTCCTCCTGCAAGGACTGACGTGTGAGATGGAGTTCTGCCTGCATGGCCTCACAAGACAAACGGAGCGACTCCCAGCTTTCATGGAGTTCAGCTGAGATGGTTCTTTCAAGCTGCACCATCCTGTCTTCTGCCCGCCTACTCTCGTTCATCCAGAGCGCAGCCAGAGTAGAGCGAGGGATTGGTGTTCCACCCTCAGGGCCTCACAGTGTGCCTCTGCTTGAGCATCAAGTGCATGACGCAGAGCCACCATTTCAGCCCGATGCGCCCTGTCAGACGCCGCCATGCCCAGCCTGAGTGAGTGGCATGTGGACTGCGTAGCCCGCTGCTGGAGCACCATTTGCCTTACAGAGGGGAGGATGGAATGGGCCACACTTTCCATACCTTGAGCAATCATCTCAACTGCTCCCCTCTGTTGCTGTGCTATGGCAGTCATGGAACGCTCCCACTCAGTTGACCCCCGTGGCACACGACCACCGCGTTGCCGGACACCACACCTGCTGGGCCCAAGGAGCCGTGGTCCTTGCTGGGTTGGTGCCGCCCGCGGCTGCAGGACTCCATCCCTCTGTCAACCTGATGCCCCAGGAACATGGCCAACTGGTGTTGAGTGTGACCATGCACCCGTAACCACCACAGGCGGAAATTCCAACCCTGCCTGGCCCCCTAACGCAGGTGTCGCAGACAGAAGATCATCCAACACAGGATCACTTACCGGCGACGACACGTCATGATGCAGATCTGGCTCAACATAGTGGTCAGAGGATACATCAGAGCCTGACTCAGAGTCAACTCTGGACACGATGGCCTGGAGCACCTGTGGGTTCTCGTGGGCTGCCACCCCACGAGCACCACTGGTTCCTGGTTGGTCATGTGAACTGACCACCGTGTCTGGGATGTCATCTTCATCCTCTGCCGCCAGTGCGTCATCACCTGCAACATAAAGAAATGAAACAAGGACACGCATGTCAGTAGCACATACCACACACATACAGTTCACAACATTGACAGCCAAATACTGAAATAGCCATGTCACAGGCAACTCAAACCCCAACATGCATCTAGTGGCATTGCAATGCAAGGGTATCCCAAAAGCAGAAAAGAATGTGTGCAAAATGTGAAGGCAACACATGTATTGCATGTTGCACATTACCTGCATCACACACAACCTCTAGAAGGCACATATCCAATGCAGAAATGAGAGATGGCAACAAAGAGATGACACCTAGCATAAGAATGTGGGAAGACACAAATAGCCACAGCTAGAAATCAAGCCAAGCACACCATGATACATGTAACATGCATGTTCATGTGCAGCACTCAACTACAATCAACTATGCAGAGTACATGTGTCACAGGAGGCACCTACGCGAGTGCCTTTCTATAAGGTGAAAGGAGGGACATGGGTACATATATGTCAGGACACCATCAGACAGCAGCATTGTGTTTGCAAGTTGAAGGGCTGAACTTGGCACAGGAGTGAGTGTTTGCGGTGCAGTGCATGTGTAGCCCCTCAAATCCCAACATCAACACGTACTTAGTGACAACAATCTCCAAACCTGACGGCAGAGTAAGGGCAATTACAGCCATCATGTGCTAATGGCATGCATCATGTAGCACGGATTCCATGAAACATCCACCCTTTGGGCAATAGCAAGGAGGCACTGCATGGCAATACAATGTTCCCCACAGAACTGCGCATTGGTAGACAGTGTTGGCATGCATCTATTGCATTTCATCATACAAATGTCACTACAGCCGATGAGAAGTGGACATGATGGAGGACAGATGAGGACCCATCAATAGTACACCCATTCATGAAGAAGACACAACACCAGTTGAAAATAGGCAGTTGGCCTGTAACAGGGGGAGCCATGTGCATGATACAGATGTGGACAGCCTGAAGTTGTGCGTGATGACACAGACCTGCAGTGAGCAGGACATGGCTGTCCAAATGAGATGACACTTGGATCATCCTGGATACATACTACAATGAGCAAGTGGTCAAGGACACCTAGGGGCATACATGGAATGCACATGGAACATGATTGTGTACACACATGTGCATGGGGAGCCACTGCCATCAGCACAGAGTCAGACACACTGCACCAAGGACAAAGGATGTATATGACATGATATGACATCTCATCAAGATTGCACTCGTACACAAGTGGCTCAAAGCGCAAACAAGCTAAGGGAGTGGAACAAGGGAGAAAAGGAATTCAAAACAACTATCATACTGGGCACAGTCACATTGAGAACACTCAAATGCATGGAGAAGGGATAAAGGGTTGAAGACCCTGGAAGGGGGAGAAGGGGAACATGCCAAACAGAGGAGACCAAAGAAGGAAAATGTAGTACAATGATAGAATAGGCATTCAAAGCAATTAGCAAGTTCAAGAAAATTTGGATAGGGCAAATCTGATGAGTTCAGAAGAAGAGTGGGGGACAGTTTGGGTACATGCACAGGACCCATTGCAATTGGAGGCATGGAGGCAGTGCAGCAGGGAGGCAGGGTGAGCAGGTACCTGGGCCCGAAGGACAGAGTGTATGCAGGGGCATAGTGTCCACAGAGGAAAATGTTCAGCTGGAGAGAAGAGGGGCGAATGCAGGAGCAAATAGGAAGGTCTTGAGTTGCAACCGGAAGCAGAGATGTTTCTCCTGAAGTTTCTACATGCCCAGTTGGCTGTTCCAAAGGGAGTACGCGGCCGTACACACAGATCTGCCCCCAGCTAATCTATTCAATTAACAACTGACCTGGAGGGAGTATGAGGCGGAGGAGCAAATGACTCAAGAGAGGAGGAATTTGCAGAGGGATTGTTGCAGCTATTTTGCACCCAGTCCCAAAAAATCATTGTGCACAATGCAGAGGGTCTGAAGTATCATCCTTGCATCAACTGGTAGGCAATGATGGGATTACAGAGCTGGAAAGGTAGTATCCAAGGGCAGTCCTGTACTGGATTAGTGGTAGAGGGTGGATTGTGGAGGCAGGTGGAATATTTGAAGAGCCTGTCCGAGTACTCCAACCTTGAGTAAAACCTAGCCTGAGAGACTGTGAGCATGTAGTTGAAAGATAGGAAAGGCACAGTGCCCCTGAGGATGTGAAGAAGTTATCTATCTCAAGATACGTCAGAAATGTGTGTGGAAAAGGAATGTGTTGAGTCAAAGCTGACCCCGAAGTTGTTGGCCTTGCAGGTGGAGGTAAGAGGAGGGCCAAATGGGGCTGGCCAGAGAGTGAGGGTAAAGGATGGCGAAGGTGTACCGATGAGGAGGATGTCAGTCTTGCTGGCATTTAGACAGAGATTGTTTGCAGTACACTAATTGCAAACAGCAATGAGGCTATCAGAAATAAGGGAGGGAGAAGAGTTTCCCAAGGGCAGCCTAGAAATGAGTTGGTTGTCATAAGCATAGCACTGGAAGTGGTAGCAGAAAATGAAAATGCAGTAGGCGAGAGCTGCCAGGTGCTGTTTGTATAGTCAGGCCGAGAGGTCAGACCCCTGGTGCACACCACAGGTAGAGAGGGAGATTGAGAAAAGGAAGGAGGCAAGTTGTAGCTGGGAGGGACACACATGCCAAACACACATGTCATTGAGTCACACACATCAATACTCACCAGATGATGCATCATAATTCATCCTCTCTCCCACTCCATGGATTTGTTCTTCCGGGATGAACTCTGAAGCGATCGCCTCATGCTGAGTGAGTTCATCCTCCTCTAGTGGTGGCCCACCACCTGTCACCAGAGCCATGGAATAATTGGAGGCACGCTTTTGTTTTGCACTGCGTCGGAGGTCATTCCAACACTTGTAGTAGTCCGGAGCCGTGCGCACCTGGAATCCCATGCGACATGCTGCCAGTAGACCCAATGCTGGTGATGCATTGTATGGCACTGTGTGCCGACAAGCATATCGTGTTGGTGTTCCGACACGTAATCCACAAGAAAGTCCAGTTCCTGCTTGCAGAAAGGCTTCTTCCTTGACGTGCCGGAGGCCGGAGCCGTGTCTGGGGTCCCAGCCTCTTGTGCAGGAGCATGCTTCCTCCTTTTGACCGGTGGTACTGACCCTGAGAGTGCAACGTGGCCCTGCTCAGTGGGGGCAGTGGCGCTGGTGGATTGGACCAAGGCAGTGGGTGTTGGTATGATGACAGAAGGTCTGGCTTGGGTCTGACTCACTGCCAGGGTGGTGTTGGCTGCATCTGCACATGCAGTTACCACCACCCAGCTGCTTGGGGCAGCAGATGTCATAACTGCCCCAGATACGTGTGCCACAGTCACAGCTGCAGTGGACACACATGACCCCAACCTCCGGACAAGATGGAAATTGTCCTGGGAGTCCTTGTCACAGAACGCAACATGCACTGCCTGACCCAGAGCCCGGGGGAAGGTGCCCACAGCTGCACCTGCATCTACCACCACTGGTGGGCCCATGACAGCAGATGTAAATTGCTGTTGGGTGATATGGGTGCCAGGTTGTGATGCAACAGCTGCATCACCAGGAGTCACGGGGGGGGTGGCATGTCTGCACCAGCACGTGGCTGGGCATCCTGCCCCAGAGGGGCACCCCTGCCTCTTCCACCCCTGTAGCCACCCTGGCCACCCTGGACTTCCTGTCCTCCCTGGCCTCCACGCCCACGTGCCTGACCATGCCCAGTCCTGGGAGGATGCCCAGCTTTGCTGCCCTTTGCCTTTGGTGGCCTCCCAACCATGGCACCAATGGAAAATAGGCTATGGGAGGTTCACTCAACAATTGTCCTGGGCAATTGGCTAGAAGGGGGCAGGATAATTGATTGAATAGGTACTCCAGTGCTCCTGCAAGGCTGTCTGTGACCCCTGAGAAAAATGACGGGTCATTCAGTGCTCAGGCACCCCAAAACATGTTTTTTTTAAAAAAAAATTCAAAAATTGATAAAATATAAGAACAAGAAATTGAAAAGTTTAAAAAAAATGTGCATGCGACCCCCGTAGCCCACGTGCGTGGATTTTTCCTCCAGCAGTACGGTGTGGCACCCAGGGACACAAAAAACACATACGCGTGGAACACGTGGGCTACTATGACCTTGAAAACGGTACGCGATGCACTGGGGGAACCACAGTGTGAAAAATAGCGTACGCGACTCACCGCCTGCCTTGCTTGAAAAAAAAATCAAAAACACACGCGCTTGTGCATGTAGGCAACACCCCTCCAAAAGAAGTGGTACGGACTTCAGACGCTGTGAAGTAATCGCGTGTGATTCTAGCAGAGTAAACACATGCATCAGTCTCCACGAACAGCACGTACAGTGGTCTACTGGCCCACGCTCACCTTTAACCCGTGCTGAAGGCAACACCCGTGTGCTTAACGTCACTTACGCGCTTTTCTATTTTCCTGGATTTTTGATTTACAATGGATTTTATTTTATTATTTTTTGCTTTCATTATTTCTTACTTTGCAAATTTGAAATTTGAACTCCCCGCTCACCCCTCGGAATACACGTACCCCGCTCGCGCCAGCGAAAACGCATGTAAAACTCTCTGTGCACCCCTCAGAATACGCGTACCCCGCTAGCGCTAGCAAAAACCCATATTCCGAGGGGTGCGCAGGGCGTTTTACATGCGTTTTCGCTGGCGAGAGCGGGGTACCTGTATTCCGAGGGGTGAGCGGGGAGTTTTACATGCGTTTTTGTGTTTGGGGAGCTGTATGCTGGTCCACTGGCCTTTGCGCCATGTAGGGAATTTGTGTGATGTTTTTGGGGCACGGGGCGTGGTTGGGGGCATAACTGACGCTGCTGCAGGGTCGCTGCGCCACTCTGCGCCACGCTTGGTTATGGATGTTAATTATCCATGAATACGGTGTGCGCTGAAATATGTTTTGGCGCAAGCGGCTGGCGCAGACTAGCGCACGCTCCCTCTGTGTGCCAGCCGCATACGATACTTGTGCGCTGATTTCTTTGAATTACCCCTAATTGTATGTTGACAATTTGTTTAAAGACCTGATTTATTAGATGTTGATGCGTTGTGGTCCTATTTATAGAGTGGTCATTCTGATTCAGCAATTTATGCTATTTAAAATGTTTATAAAATTGTTAAAATGTAAATGTTATTATTTGTAAGTAAGATATTGTAAAGGTAATTATTTACCATATATAATAAATGGGGAAAAAAAGTATTGATGGACAGTTTCACAATTTAATCTGATTTTGGGGGTGGAAATGTTACATCTACCTTCTGTTTAAGCTCTGTCCCCTGGAACATGCTCCAAGTAATCACTTGGTTGGCGTGGTGGCTCCAGTCTCCCATCCACGTGCCTACTGGGAGCCAATGCAAATGTAATTACCGAGATACGCAGTGAGAGGCATCCTGTTGTCGGGGGGTTTTTCCCAGGGTCGGCTGGCCTTCCGCGGACCTCCGGGCTGGGAGGCCCCAACTCCTCCCGCTTATCCCAAAAATGAGTATGAGACACACACAAGAAGCAAGGTGTTTCTGCTGTTTATTGAATAACGGCAGGGATGGGACTAGGATCGTACGCCTCCGTCCAGACTCTCGAAATTCGTGGGGCTCAAAGGCCCCTTTTTGCCTCAGTATGAAGCGCTACTTGCGTCGCCTGGGAAAGTTAGCAAAAAACCTATCGCCACTCTAGATTGGTTCCTCGAGTGGTAGGGTTAGTATAGCATACATATAGAGAACGCTGTTAGTGGTTAAGGGTCAGTCAGGTGTATTCTTGGGTTGTCCTTTCTATTAGATACTTGAAAATTGTTACACGAAGACCCCTAATGATTGGTTAATGTTAGTGGCATCAGTGATGAGTGCCCCATGTTCTGATTGGTCGACTCGCGAGCCCCCCAGCCTGGGACCATCGTTGTTCCCAGCTCGCGGTGTACTTGTCATTTGCAACAATATGTAATTATGTGTTCGTGCAGACAATGCGTGGATTTGCTCATATGCCTGAGAGCAGACCATTCCCATCGCTGTAGGTGTCCATTGGGTCATTTCATTGTTGCCGCCTGTGTCTCAAACGTGGGACCCAGGCGACTTCTCCCTCCTGGGTCTGGCACCCTGTCAGGTTTGGCTTGGTCACGTGAGGAGGGACCGTGGTTGAGGCAGATTTCTGCACATTTAAAGTTGTATTTTCCACTGTGTAGCTTGCAGGTGAGACCTTGGCGTCGGCTGGTGGCATGCGAGTTGCAACATCGCTACCTTGACTGTCAGTTCTCGCTGGGCGCGTTCTGCAGGGTCAGCAATTGTACTCTTGCTCGTCCGATGTTCGTGGAGGCTCTTGTTTGCGGCCTGCTTGGGCCTGGTGCATAGGTGGGGATGTTTAATGCACGGCACTTTAAGTTGCGGTATCACATTGCTTCATAGGCGGGATCATGTCTTTGTTGTATTTTCATCACAATGCAAGGGTTAGCAGAAGCGTCTGCAAGCATTTAGATGAGTGCTTTGTGCGTCTTGCGTGTCTGCATTTCGAAAAACCTATGTGAAAAATAATAAAGATACGCGTCAGTGGGTGAGTCCGTCACCTACGTCATAGCACTGAGTATGTTCTTCGTGTGGATTGGTGTGGGGGTGTCAAGTGTGCATGGTTGCACGAGTGTTCTGACAGTTGGCTAGGTCGTCCTGGCATCTCTAACAATGTGTTTATTTACTGTTGAAGGGTTTAGTCGAGTTCATCCATGCCACAGGTGTCGGCTTGAGCAGGGCAGGCTGGTGGGCAGGCTGATGGGCACATCCGTATGTTCCTGTACCAGGGTATTTGGTTGTCTGGTAGATAGGCAAATTCATCTCGTGGCGGGTGCCTGGGTCGCGATCCTCTAGGCCAGGGGCGCGAGGAGATTGGGGGGAGTCTTTTCTCCCATTCTCCCACTTCACTGTCCTGCACTTGAGTTTGCAGTGCAGCAGTTCCTATTTGTGAATTATGGGACTAGCATGTTGAGTGTGTCGGTTGCATGATGCAACATGCACCGCCTGCTTGTAAAGTGACACTGGGCCACTCAGTAAATGATGATGGAGATTTGGTGTTGCTTTTTAGCTATTGGCTCATAGGTGTTGTTTTTTTTGGTATGGATAGCGGAAGATGGCAAATATGCATGAACACCCATCCCGCTTACTGATCAGTCATTGTTCTTTCATTTTGTATGTCTTTGGCATTATGATTTACTGAATGGCGATCATGTTCTGTGCACCTCAGTTGCAGTTGCTTGCTTCTTCTATCATTCGAATGGAAAGACCCCCCCCGCCCCCATGCCTGACGAAGCGAACGCTATGGGCCTGATTCACAGACGCGTTTTATAGTGGTGCAATCCCATTGCAAAACGTTCTGTGATTCAGGCCCCCTCTCTTTTAGTTTACGTCCTACGATGTTAGCAGTGCATGTTTGTGTTGAATAATGTAATGATTGTTCTCAATTGTTAATTTGTGGATATCTGTTCCTGTCCTTTTATCATGGCCTCAAATGCATGTGTGCATTTGAGGGCGCACAGGGCATCAAACCTATTCCCAATACTTGTTTTACAGCTGCCATTTATGTCAAAGAACATTATACAGACTTTTCGGATGTGTTTAGCACATTTCTGGTTTGGCCAGTTGATACTACTAGTTCTAAGAAATATAAAATAAATAAAGGAAAATAAACTCACTACCCAATAATGTTAAACATTAACGTTGTCTCTATATAATGTGTGCTGTTTACAGTAGTGGTGGGTAAATGTAAAAGCGTGTGCATGCACCCATAAAATAAGGTCAGTTCCTTTATATAAAGTCATTGCTATTGAAAAAAAAAAATGCATGGATGGAGCCGTTAGTTTTACTCCAAACCTAATAAATATCCAAAACTCTGGCTTCTTGCTTCTGAAAAGAGTTAACGTTTTACGGAAACAAATTCAGTGACTGATCTCTGGGATGGTTAAAAGACGGCGACAGCTTCAATAATCACAGCGTAAATGGCCTTTTCCACTTCATGTGGAGTCACTGACATGTGAAATGCAACCCTCTCAGGCATGGCGCATGTAATGAAGAGAATGGGCGAAGGCATGAAATGCTTTCCCTGCAAGGGCTCCGTTGCATGAAAAAGTGATAGCCAGCACTGGATAAAGCAACACGCTGCACGGACGCCTGGGTGGGTGGGGAAGGATGAGACAGCAGCCAAGAGCTCCTGGTTTTAGATGGAACTATTAGCTACTGACTACAAACCCCTCCCACTCCCCTTCAATTTACAAGATAACATTATCTGAGTGCTTATCTATGTCGCCATTTGTGTAAGAGTGAATAGGCTGCAGATCCCAGATTCTTCTGAAAAGATGTCGGTTTCAATTCAACTGGAAGTTCAGGAGGACAATTTTCAGATTAGAGTGCACAACTAGGAATCCAGGTGGTTGACTGAACTGTTTGTCAATGAGGGTCAATACAATTACCAGTTAGTAGTGCTTAGTAACACCTCTATTTCACAAGGCATTACAGCCCCAAAGCAGTTCTCTAACAAAAAAGCTATTATTATTATTATTATTATTATTATTATTATTATTGCTCTTCACTAGATCAAGCAAGGAAACTGTATCGTCTGGTTTACATAGTGTAAACCCCATGATTAATAGCCTCACTGCAAACCACACAAACATCCACACTTGGTGGTGGCCTGGCCGCAAGAGTGATGAACCCCAGGCATTTGTAATAGCAGATCACTGAAACCTGTCTATTTGAAACCGTATTGCTATGCTGAGTAACGTTATTCTGCAGGATTCAAACTAAAAGCCATTTGAAAGGGAATTGCCATCTGATGACGCCTTGCATGGTTATGCAAGGCGTCATCAGAACCAGGTTGTTTAAAATAAAACTGGACAAAACCCCCGCCACGATGGAAGTCTAACATTAATTTTAGAACAATCATTGTTTTATCACTAACATTTCTTTTGACATTACATTGTTCTTGACTTACTAACGGTTTCAATTGACTAATATGTCTTGAATTATTTAAACATCATTTCTCTGATGAAATCATGGTTCAGATTCTGTTGCAGGACTCAGCAATAACTAGTTTAAAGAGTGCAGAATCAGAGGAAGTGCTGTAAATGCAAATCAAAATATGGAATATTGTTCACCACAGTGGCCCTGAGGGGGTTACGTACTTTCAAGGTAAAACAATGCCCCTGGAAGGCACAGGATAGTGAGGGAGGGAAGGTGAGAGTAGGAGAGGCAAGTAATGGGCAGAGGCAACAGTGGTGCTGGACAACTCTATTCCACTTAAGTTCTCACTGAAAGACTTGATCCGGAGAGCAATATTAGTAATATGAGGGGAAGAGTTGGCTATGGCTAGCTCTTGCCATAGTCTTCCTCAATGCAGTGCTTGCCCTTCTTAATAAAAAGTTAATCTTTCATCATTTGGCACTGGGAGTATTCTACTGAGGTCAATGCCAACTCCCCGGACAGGACTTAAGACTCACACAGACTGTGCACTGTCAGAGGAGCAGCTGGAGTATTCTATGGCGACTCTCACAGCTGTTGCTGGTCCGATGGATCGCTTACTGAACCAGTACTGTAGTGTGTCTTCATCCCTATCTGTGTGAGATGCACCAGGTAGACACGCTTTAAGCATATTAGTTGCTGAAGCTCTACTGGATGCTCTTCCAATCCCATCCACACTGATGAGTCCCAACTGAGTGAAGAGTGGAGGGTGAATAGTGACAAGTGAAGACTGCCTTCCATAGGCTCTCCAGCAGCAGCTCAACACTTACCCAGGTACTGTTCACAGAAGATGGTTCAGGTGTTGTAAACAACAAGAACCATGCACTTACTGATTATAAAAGAAGATATTGTCCATGACATCACTAGTGGTGTATTGATCCCGGGGTTGTCATTTCTTTTTTTGAATGAAATGGCCGCTCCCATACATTCTCTTACATTGTAAGCAGGCCTAATGGCTAATAAACCTAGTAGTGTCCAACCTATCCAACATAAACATGCATTTGATATAGATATCAGAGACGCTAAGCGAAAATGTGTCGGCAGATCAGAAGATGTAAGCAAATGGGGGGACACAACTTGAGGGTGAAGCCAGGGTGGGAAAGATCAAACATAATTATCGGAACTGGCTTAAGACAAAGAGATTAGCTAAAATGACCTTGGGGTGGAAAAATATGTTTTTGATGCTATGTGGCTGCAACCCCAGGCTAATATGGCAACTTTTAGCATGAGTAAAGGGTGATTCAAAACGAAAGATGGTTAACCCCATCCGTGCGTATAAGTGGACCTGCTTCCTTAAATCTAAATTTGGCCGGGCATCCCAGGAGGGAGATAACAAAGTCGGGAGGAGCTTTTTTCCTCTGGATATAGGAGTCAACGCTATACGCAAGGCAATTTTCAAGTTAAATAGCGTTTGAGCGGTCGGCCCCAATGGCCTATACAATGCTGTCCTAAAGGTAAGATCCTAGAGACCCTCTATAGAAACGTGTGTAGGGAGAGAGTCGTTCCTGACCTTTGGTGACAGGCTATCTTGCTCCCCGTATACAAAAAAGGAGACAGAGAAAGGACCGAAAATTATAGATTACTCTTCCTACTTGATGTGGCTGGGAAAGTGTTTACCACTTTTGTCTTAGAGGCCGTGAAATATTGGGTGACAAGTAATAATATCTTGCATTTTACCCAGACAGGTTTTAGACCAGGATCAAGTACCACACCTAATATCATGGTACTAGATAAAATGATCCAAGAAGCAGCAAGGAGAGGTAACTCAGTCACCTATTTTATATTCGTCGATTTGAGTGCAGCCTTTCATTCCGTAAATAGGGAAATATTGTGGCAGAAGTGAAGTACTATGGGCTGCCCTAATTGAATCGTGAATATTACTTATTGGCTGAATAACGATACTGGAGTATATGTACGTCTGGATGATGCTGGAAATATATCCCCAAGGGTTGAAATAACCTTACAGCATGATATTCTGATTCGACCATTGACCCGACAAATTTGGTAACTAAAAATGTGCCCACCCTTTTCCTTTCCTTTTCCTTTCCTCTTCCATTCCCCCTCTACCTTTCCCCCTGTAAGAATTATGGTGGGGCCGGTTTGGTTGGGTAGGTTTGAAGATGGAAAAAATGTTGGATAGACCCCCTGAAGAAAGTATGTTTAAGAATATTTAAAGAACGATACAAGAGTTAGTACGTATCTATTTTATTCATTGTATTCTACTAATTTTTTATGTATTTATTTATTCACTTGCTTAGAGACCCAGATATTCAGATATTCATATTTGGATATCTATTTAATTAGCTAATCATTTAATTATCTAACCATTAATCTCATTTATCCATGTATCATATTACTTTATTTTACTTTACTTTACTTTATACTATCTGGAGATGTATTGAGATATATGTAGTTATCTATTTGTATATTTGTATAATCAATGACGAAATTTTGTAAAAGTTCATTTTGAAATGAAACAAATAAAGATTACTATTATTTTTTTTCAGCAGGCACATACACAAAATATGTGAAGCACATCAACATAAACAATAACAATAAGATTTATAAAAAAGTTTTTTTTTAAATAGTAAAAGAAGAAGCTCATGAATTTCATGACTTGGAGTAGTTGTGCAATTAAGCGCTTCAATGTAAAGTGCATGGGAATAGCAATTGATGATGTGAAACTTTAATGTTGATGTGAAAAGCTGGTTCTAGTTCTGTATCCATTTTAACCCATGATAATACACAGGACTACTCACCAGAGGCAATTACAACCAATACCCGGCTGCATCGAAGGGAATCTAAGCCGCAATAGATTTAAACTCAACTGCCACATATGTGAAATACTTGTTGAAGGACCAAAACACCTCCTGTACAAGGTGTCAAACCTAGGAGTCTCTTAGGATGCTGGCCTATGACCCAGCAGTCAGATGAGCGCATTAGTCCAATTCCTATAGCTCATCAATGGATAGAAATCCTGAGATTCACTCCAATCTAAAACCACAAAATGGGAGCAGGGCAAGTGCACTATATGCTGAGTTACCAGACTGACAAAAAGTATGTAAAGGTAGACAATGCGGCAAGTGAACTTTTCAGGCAAAAGAAACAAATCCAGTGTCCCACTGACTGAAGCGCTTGCACTGGCTCACGGCAAAACAAAAAATGTATGTGTCTACATTCTCTGTTAGCCTATAAATGCCTCAACGACATCACTACGAACTGTGCAAACAACCAACTAGTAGTACAAAGAACAAGCTGCAAGTGAAGGTAGGGCACAGCGTTCTCAGAATTAAGATCATGCTTTTGGGAGGAAAAGTGAAACCTCTCTTCTCAGAAATACAACCAAAAGGGCTACTGCGACCTGCACACATTTGTCCACCAGATGTTTCCCCAATATGGTATAGACTTTGTTAAAAACACTGAACATGCACATTTATTGCTGATAGAGTACACACACATGGCAATGAAATCAGGCAGAAATAATCACTAGCTTAAGTACCCGGCTTCGTCTAGGATGTCCATTTTCAGATTTTCTTTCATATTCCACCGAAAAAGATGAACAAATATAGTTGTTTGCCACAAATGAAAAACATTATACATGTTAATTTCACTAATTATTTGAACACCAAACTTTCATTTGTCTCTGATTTAAATGATCACATGAATATCAAATGTGAATGCTTACTCTGATTATTTGCAGTGTTGTTAGCAGTGGTGGCCATTTTCGCTGCTAGACACACACTGCAAATAATCAGAGCAAGCATAAAAATATGATATTCATGTGAACATTTAAATCAAAGGTAGACGAAAATGTGGTGTTCAATTAATTAGTGAAATTAACATTATCAAGTTTATTGCAAAATAAATCAATGAAAAGAAAGGCACAATCACTCTCTTCTAAAAAATTAGAAAACAAAAAAAAGCAAGACCAGTTCAGCACAGACAGCCCGATGATGAGCACTTTCTATAAATTACCTGTAGATGGCGCATAGAAAACCACAAATAGTAATGTGAAAAAACCAAAAAAGGGCAATTATCTTGGTAACGGGATGACCTATTGAGTTAGAAATAGTTGCATTAATTCGGCAATGAAATAAAGAATATTCCACGCAAAATTCATGATGCCAGACCTCACCATTCATGAGGCATTATGGCCACCAAGATCAACGCCACAATGCAAATCCACAAATAAATACGTCTTTATATATGTATATATATATATATATATATATATGTATATATATATATATATATATATATATATATATATATATATATATATATATATATATATATATATAGAGAGAGAGAGAGAGAGAGAGAGAGAGAGAGAGAGAGAGAGAGAGAGAGAGAGAGATTTAAATAGTTAAACATGTGCATTAAATGTATCTTCTGACAGTCTATTAAACCTTTACGAAAAGAGAAGAGCGGTTCAATAGGTGTGGGCACTTAGTTTTTAGGCAGTCATCTTTTTACAGTAGCACAGTACTGTGAGTTGTTATCGCTGCATTCATTTGGATTAGTCCTCGCTTAGGCATTGTTGCAAAAAGCTATCCTTTGACAGCTTTGCCAAATTGGAGAATTGTGGGGGCATTCCAAGCCAGCATATGGATCGAGTTCCAGATGGTGGGTGCTTGACAAGAATAGGATTGTTTGTAGATCCTCTCTTTGCAGGCTAGTTACGATTTGAGCCGGTTGGTTGAATTGCTGCACGAGAAATGTGTAAACCAGATATGTAAAGCTTAACCTCAGGTACGCTGGTGTGTTACTCATGACTGCTTTGTAGATGATGCATGTAGTGGTGAACAGTATCCTGAAATATACAAATAATCACAAGAGGTCCTCTATTGGTATACTTCCACACTCTAATCTAGTAATATACTCTTCTCTTTTGATTAGTTCTAGTAATAAGGAATATTCTCAATCATCAATATTGGTATAAGAAAAAACTTGAATACATTGTTTAATCTTGTGGGGGTTTCAGCTAAAAAAACATAATTCCTTATTGCACCACAAATTATTTTCTTGATTTAGTTTATCTGAATCTGAAAGTTGTTACATTTTTCTTTTAGAACAAATATTGAGTGTGCCTGATTCACCAAATGTCTTGAAAAGTATCCTGGCCTGGAGAGAAGCCAATGTAGTTTGCGTAGGACGGGGTGATTTGGTCACATTTCTGCAAGCTCGTAAAATAATATGTGCTGCAGCGTGGTGAACTGCTATTAGGGGAGCTAAGTGAGTAGGTCGGAATCCTGTAAGAAGGACATCCCCCCACCATTGTTGTGCGAGACCACTGGGAAGTCCTACAGCAGGATGAAGGGTTTGATTTTGCAAGGGGTGGAGATTTGGAGCCAGGTAATTGGGCCTTGTTGCCTTTGTTATTTTGGAAGGACAGGTTGCTCTGAATAGTGAAACCTAAGGATATTGCTGAATCCAAGAATTGCAGGTGCATATTATTGAGCCTTTGTTGACCAAGATGTTGCTTAGCCGGGGGGTGCGGAGAAGACGAATTCGGAGTTGGTTGGTTTAAGTTTGAGGTAGGCAGCCGGGTCTTGGTAATCCTGGAGATGACTGATGTCCTGTAGGCTTTTTATTCCCATGTAAAACTCAGTATTGCCTGGATATGGTGAATACTTATCAGGATCTTTGAGGAGTGTGGCTAAAGGTTCCATATAAAGGTTTAAAAAGATTGGTGGGGGGGTGAGCCTTGATGACTCCATAGGAGACTGAGAGGAGGTTAAAACGCAACATGTTCATCTGGATGGCCTGTATCTGCGTGAAAAATAGGAGGTAAATTAATTTGGGCCAGTGCCAGAGAATCCCATCTGTCCATGAGGAAAGAGAGAAGGATGTGGAGGTCGATGGTAGCAAATGCAGTTGAGAGTTCAAGGAGGATGAGTCTCCTGTATCCATGATTTGGAGGGAATCTTTCACCACCTCGATGGAGGCTATCTTGATGCTACACATGGGATGGACCCCTGACATGTGTAATTGTTCGATTTTAGTGAGTAGTCATGTAGCGACTTCTTTTTCCAAGTTTTGCCAATAAACGGGAGGTTCATAATCGCTGGTAGTTAGCCAGATTGTCTTGGTCTTGGGTCATTTTTTTCAAAAGAGTTTGTAGGAGACAAGTATTGAGGGTACCTGGGACTGAGGCATTAATGATGCCAAGGAGTGTGTTGATGCCCAGACCCATCAATTGTTCAATGATGGAGGCTGGGATTATATTGTCAGAGAAGGAAGTTGGTGTGATGGAGGTGATTGTTTTTAGGAAGTCTGGGGGAGAGAAACGAGAGAATTCAGTTGGGAGAGGCAGTGTGTGTGCTGGAGTACATGTGGAGCTAATGCTGTGGGAGGTTGATTTGATGATCTGTCAGATTGTGTCTATTTTAACAATGAAATAGTTGTTAATTCTGTTTCATTTGTTCTGAATTGCTGGCACCTTGCGTTCTGATAAGGGTTTGATACAATGGTTTACTACTTCAAAGAGGGTTTTTCTCCTGTTAGAGGCTGCTTTGATGTTGGCAGAATTCTAGATTTGGTGCAGAGATCTTTGAGGTTGAGGAGATCTCAAGGGATACGGTTTTTGCACCAACGTTTCTCTAGGGCGCTGCTTGAGCATTTGTTGGAGGAAAGCTCAGGGGTATTCCCATTGACCGGGGACATTTTCAATGAGTGGTGCTGTATGAACGGGTGTTTATCCTAACCTTTGTGAGCTGTGGGTGATCAACAGTAGGATGGTGGCGTGGTCAGACCAGTTCAGTGGGAAAGGGTCTGCTCAGGTGATGAGGTCAGATGATGTAAACACTAAGTGTGGGGTGTTGTCTGTGTTGTGCGCGGGCAAGAGCACAGTTTGCTAAGGTCTATGGATCCAGTCAGTGCAAAAAGTATGCATCGAGTGTGGTTGCCAGTGTGAGATTCCTGTGAGGTGTACTGTAGACGAGGTGGAATAGGGGGAATTACATGATGAGGGAGTTAGTAACAAGCGGTATAGCATACGAGGGAGGATCAAACAATGAAGGAGAGGAGGGTTGACAATCCAGAGATGCAGCCAACAGTGGACTAAAACCAGGTGAAAGTAGGAGTAATCAGTGGTTCACAGACAGGAGGTTACAGTAGTGGCATGCAGAAGAAACAGAGGACCAAATCTGGGGGCTTTGCAGGAGAGGGTGAACGCTTGCACTGGCTGCAATTTGGGTGGAAGGAGGAGAGGTTATTATAAGGGGAAAAAGACAAAGAATTACCCAAGTGTCTGGTTCATAGGGAGAGGTGATGTGAAGTCGTAGATGTTGATGAGGAGCAAGTCCTTGAAGTGGAAGGTCTTAAGCTCCTTCCTGAATTGCAGAAGCATGGTGGTGCGTTTGATATTTATGGAGGGAGGTTCCAGAGTATGGCGTCATAGGCATTGAAGATAGTGAATATAATGTTCCTTTACAACATAGGTATATGCAGTTTACCACAAGCCAACATTGTGCCACAGAGAAGTTGACATCTGGGAGACGGTGAAGGACGTTGAAACAAAGTGACAGGAGCCTCTTAATTTGCACTCATACTTTATTGCAGCAGACAATTAATCAAATGTCATTGCTGATTTATGAACCAGCAAGACACATAATATGCTTTGTGCTCACCCTTTACTGCATTGTGAAACACTTTATCAGCGGTTGGGCGTCTGAAATAAATGGTTGCCGTGGTCCAGAAGATCAGCTTACATTTAGCTGAGCTTACCATGCCAGAAATGCACTGTGCCAACAGCAGGTGTGCCACAGGTTGGCAATGCATATACCAGAGTCCTCAGTGGCCTCTCATTAGGACTATATTATACACATTTTGGACAGTTTATCTAGGCAGTGAAATTCCATCACATATTAATGCCACACTCAGAACAGAGCACTAGATGGCACGTTATGGCACCATGTCAGTGGCAGATGCTGTTTAATGTTTTCCCTGCACTTTGACCTTCTGAGGAGAACAAGTGGGTTAGCCATCATAATAGGGGTATTAGTCAGGTGCCCCCTCTTATGTAACTGTTTGAGCTCAACCTAACATAAATGGAGCAGGCTTATGCCTTGACCGTGCCTCGTTGTGGCACAGAAGCTAAGGGCATTGCTTTCAACCTTGTGTGGTGATCTACTGGAAATTGGATTTAAAGGTAATAGTGACTACCTTCAAATGCAGGTTTGAAGGTGCAAGTGGTATTTTTCTTCGGCATGTGTCCAAGGATCAGGACTCACAGCAAACATCACAAGGAGGAAGCATTGCAATTGTGCAAGTGAGACCTGCCGCCCTAATCAGGAAGCACAGAGAGATGCATTAACCAGGAGACTCTTTGATCAACAACAGACAGGAAGATGGGTGGGATGTAGTATCACAAGTGTTTGCCCCTTTACTAATCCTGTTGCAAAGCACTCTGGGTATGACCTCATGCAAACAGCATATTGTTGCTAGGGACTCCAGGATTGGTTCATAAAGGTATGCTTAGCCTACACCAATAACTGTTGCCCATTTAGCTTGAAAAGAGGGCAGAGCCCCTCTTTCAGCAGGTCATCTGATGACTTCACCAGAAGTAACAAAGATTAGCTCAACCTTGGACCCTGGCTGAAGGTACAGTCTGCCTTGCATCTTATGCCAATGAAGGAAGGCCAGGATTTACAAAGAGGGAAGAAAGATCCCTCCCCTAAACATCTCCCAGGGAAAGGAGGGTGTAAAAGAACTCGGCCACTCCAGAACCAGTACCCAGCCAGCACCCAGCGTTCCCCTCTAAGCTATGGAGAGTGCCAGAAGGTCTCTGAACCTACAACCAAGGACAAGACAGCTGGCTGCAACACACTCCACAGCTATAGGGTGTCTACCTTTAAAAACGACAAAAGCCCATTGAAGAAGCTGGGAGAAGTGCCTCAACAAGCATCTACCACTGTCCACCTTAAATGACATTTTCGAGCCACTTGAGTTCCACGAGCTGCAACTGACTGCAATGCTGACCGTTGTCAAGCCACAGTCACTTAAAGCCATCTCGACCAGTGCTTCAGAACCACCGATCAGCACTAAGACAATGATTCTTGACCCTGAGCAGCTGTGTAGGCCAGCCTGCAGCTGTTCGTCCAGCTTCGCTCGCCGAAGTGTCTCGATGCCGGTTACCCGCAGCTGACTCCCATCTTGAACTCTGTCACAGAAGTTTACAATGTGCCTTGATGCCAACTCAACCCTGTCAAGCACCAAGAACACCTACAACAGAAGGTACATTGTGACTCTGTCCCCCTGGTCCTTCCTGGAAGGCCCCTAGAGACATATTAAGACCCATTGCTCCCTTTGAGATAAAGCAAAGTAACCTTAAACTTTTGAGATTGTTAACCATACTGACTACCCTCCTATCAGTATGCAGAGTGCATCCCTTTTCCTTCTTTGAAACTGTATTTCCGCTTCATTCTTTTACAGGATGGGTTGTATTGCTTAGTGTTGCTAGAAATGTCTGTGGTGATATAAATAGAGTAGATATATTTGATACAACCTTAACTGGACAGTCCCTTTTATCACTGGATAATAATTGTATTTTTGCTGTGTTGCAACTAACCAACGATCCAAAACCTTTCGGAGATAAGCCTGCCATTCGGTCCATGTTACCAAAATTGGACAAGGATGTCTACAATTTGCTTGTCATTGCAATCTGTTCGGATCCCTTCTGGTGTATTAAAGGTTTAGGGCTGATTGATGGTTTAGAACCGATGTTCACGCAGTTGTACCCTGGAAATTCATTTGTCACTATGAGGGTGCTGGTGTTGGCCATGAACCCAACTAGCTCTTTCGTAGGGGCAAACTCTCTTCTTTCACTGTGCTTCACACCAAAATGCCAAGGGTAAACCACAATTCAGACATAAACCAATTGATCTAGACACAAAATGTCTGGGCACAAAGCCATGGGAATACATCCACCGTTTATGGGATGAAAAGAAGGAGAAATAGGTACTACTTTTCCAAAGAATTTATCTCATGTCCTTGACATTAAAAAGGGTTTCAGAGTATTTGCAGGATATTAACTAGAGTGAAACAAAGACTTGTTCAGCTCATAAGCAGGTCTGCATGCATTTCATATTTGGTGAAATCATTTCCCCCTTGTACGGGATGGTTTTAACGGCTTGTCATATCCCATAAACAAGAAATCCTGCTATCCCTTTACATTTGAACAAAATATTTGCTTCTGCTTCCATCCTGGGTGTAAAGAACATGATCAATTTCTCACAATAATGTTTGTGTGTTTCCAGTTTGATTCAGTCTCCTTGCTGGATTCTGGTTGCAGGTCTGTGTCCAGTAGGAGTTTCCCTTTATTGCTATAACCTTAGTATTGCCTCCGTGGATGCTGGTTTGTGGCAGTCTAGCAGATCTGAATTAGCTGAAAGGGCTGAATTACTCACCTTCAAAGAGGGAAATATCTGGGTTGGCGGATACACCCATTAAGTCCTCCATATGTTCATTTTGGGGCATAGTACCTTTTATCTATGTTCATATTCCTCTTTTGTCACAACCCACCAATCCTTCAACTGTACTCTAAGGTGGTGGTTTCAGCTGTTGCAGAGTAGCATACCAAGCTCATTGTGAATGTGGTTGTTGAGGTCTTTTGCACTACCCATTTTTTGTTTGGGGTGAAACTAATTTGATTCAGAACTTCTGTGCAGACTCAGACATCCACTGTTCCACACCACCTCCTGAAAGGGGTTGTGAGAAGTGAGCTCTAACCTCCAAGTGTTGCTGCCAGAGGAGAATCACTTCGCACCCAGACCAGATGGCTAGAGTACATATATAACAAGCATTGGCATTGCCAATAGTTTTGGTGTTTACTGAGGTTATTTGAATTTTGCATGTATAGGTACCAGGGTGCAAAGAGCAGGGAGCAATGTTTTAAATGAGGATGCAATAAGGTGGTTGGGTGTGCAATAGCATGAGATGGAAGCAGAATATGATCCCAGATAGTAGTGCTTCATTTAATAATAGCTCCATACATTTGATGTGTCCTCCAATTCTTGCTTTCTGTGACCTGCAGTCCGACAACAAGAGGCAGCCCGCAATGCTTACAGGACATGGGGTGTCGCTTTCCATCAATGCCGGTGGCCATCAACAATGCCGAGGCCATGCACAAATAACCCAAACCCCTTGTATACTGTACACTCCGAGAAGGCTGAGGAAGCAGCTATGGCCCTCACCGGGTCGGTGTTGAGTTCTGCAACCAGAGTCTTGGCAGAGACTGGCGACCCCACCACTGGGTGCTTGTCCAGAGCAAATCCGTGTCCGTCTCCATCTCTTTTCAGGAATAAAAAAAGATATATATTTGTTCCACACTGCAAGCCCAGAAATCAAAGCCAGGTCATGTGGTTAGAAGTTGGGCATCTTAACTCCAAGACCACTCAGACGGCATAGTGACATGTGTTGATGGAGATCCTAACAGCTAAAAGTTGCGTACCTTTTATGATTTGCCAGCAATGTCTTAAAATCTTTTCTATCATCAAATGTTTCTTTGATATGCACACTTTCTTAAATTGTGAAAGACATTTGAATGAAATGTGCTTATTTAAATGTAGGATCCATTCACTTCAGGTGATGTCACTTCACAATGCATGCATCAGAGTATGCCCACTTTTTTTTAGGATAGGACTCTTGCCATGGGAAGGATTATGCCCCCCAACCCACACACACTAAGATAAAGCTAGTTAGCTGCCCTGCAAGCTACATGTATGCATGGTCAAACAGATTTCTGTTCAGCATTAACTACTATAAATTGGTAACATGAAACGGTATTCTTAAACTTGAAAAAGAACAGTTATAGGCTGTAACAATTGTTGTAAAAAGTAGTGAAACGTGACAATACAAAATAAAAGTTGTGAAACTCTGTTATCACCCACTCACCTTTACAACTAACTGAAGTAGTATAGTTCTGGCTTTTACACCAACCAACAATACCGACTCTTGGTTGTAACAATAATCGCCATCCTTTACTGGGTGTGTCCACTGCCTATTCATTTGAGAAGCAGACATTTCAGCCACACCACTAAACCCAGTGCTTTAAGTGGCGTAAGAAATTGAGTGGGGCCCTCATTAGGGGGCGTGGCTTGCATGATAGGCATGGCCTTAGACTTGATGGGCGTGGCCTAAAGAAGAACATTTAAAAATGCACCGGGTTGTATGTGGGGCTGGGTCTCAGTGTGAGCATGCCCAGCCCCAAATACAGAAACATCTTTAAGGAATTATATCTATTGACAGGAAAGGAAACCCTACAAGAGACACCCAATAAGCAATGCAAAGAAATAATTGTACCTCTTCCAAACTTTAGACTGACCAGTAATAAGCTGATGAACCATTTAAAAAAAGAACTTTCAATGCATGGTAAAGAATCCAAAGTTCCGCAACCACTACCTCCTCACCATTATGCAAGCCTCAGTGGTTATTTCTGCAAAAAAGAGCAGGCCCATGCTTTATCGAACAGAGCTAGCATTAGCATCTCGTATTAGTGCTGGGTGCAGCTAGTGAAAATCATGGTGGGCAGTGTACAATGGCCGTTTGGCTTAGTGGATGTACAGTTTGAGGCAACTTCTTTGATTGATTTATATGTTTAACTGTGTGCACAACACGTTCCAGTGTGCTATTGTATGGACATGGGACACATCAGACAAAAACAGGCATATGTGCTGTTACATAGAGGAGCACCATATAGATGCTATTAACCAACAGGGTGGTGACTTGTGCAGTGCACAAATCATCACTGCACACATATCACTGCATTGATTTGCCTTGGACTACTGTCTGCATGGTGACACACAATGAAACCTGCTTTCTTAATGAAAGTGCCAAGTGACATTGAGTTGCCATCTGGTGTGTGCGCTAGAAGAAAATGAAAAGAGCTTTGATGCAGAGTGGATGCATTTAGTCCATGTCCCAAAGCAGCCACTAAAATGCTTAAGCATGAAAATGACAGTTAACCTTCCCATGCATGCACCATATGTAACTAAAAAGTAAAATACAAAAAAAGTTTTGGTGTGTCAAATAAAAATACATGAAAATAAAGAACATAGTTTAAAACATTTTCTGTGTAGCATGTTAATTCTCTTGGAAGAATGTGTAGATTTTGTCAGCTAACTGATGCATTATGCTAGCCTGAAAGATGAAAGAAAAGCCCCATGGTGTAAATTGCCCCCACTTGAAAGGCTGTCAGCACAAAGAGGGACAGAGGTTGCTTGTCTCCAGAACATCTCAGAGGCTGCTTTCAGAATATTCATTCCTTTGTTTTTAACAAAGGAATGCTTAACCATTGCTCCCATGGTAAGGTGTCTGCGTGAGCCACTTCCTGCACCATACCCAGAGCTATTAAGCTCTGCTCTCCGGATATTCGCCTGGGCCAAGAAACGCCAGTGGTTTTTTTTCTGGAATCTGTGACTCCCACAAGTGATGGGGCGGATTGAGGGAAAGGAGTCAGAGCTGTGACTGACAGGAATGCCAGCCACAGTGTTGCAACGCATTGCAACTTGTGCATGGCGCTGTAACTGACACTTCTGTCACTCCAACTGTCTTTGTTCATGGCAGCGCTGCGGGCTAATATCCCATTGTGGCTAGGTGGGATAATGTCCCGCTGTGGCATGGTGGCACCGGAGGCCCGGGCAGGTCCCCGGCCTAGCTCCACTTAAAGCACTGGCTAAACCACATTGCATGCGAAAAGATTTGCAAATGCGAACGTATCCCCGGTCTGATATACGACCACTACTGCGGGACTACAGTATGCAGATGAAAATAAAAGGGAGGGAATCTAAAAAATAGCCAAGGCATATGCTGTCAGGAACTCCATCAGCACCAATTCCCGATGTACCACTCTGTGTGATGTTGACGAGTTGTACACCTATCCCCCTATTAAAGGCAGTGTGTGCTTATTTGCTCAATTGGGTCTGTTGGTAAGCAACGTTGGGGGCGTCTGTATTTTTAAGCTCTATGTGGGGAATTAGAGGCAGAGTAAATCTGCACTTGCCACGCAGGGTGGGGTCAGCCTACAGAGGGCAGTCTGCATTTACAAATATCATGTGTCAGTAAGGGCTGGCTGTTTTGTAATAAAAATGAGAATGTGCCTATATGCTCCCGCACCTAAGGCGAAAGCAAGAGCCAGTATTTGAAACTTCATTTCAGGTGTACTCTATGCCTCCCACCTCCACACCCCACTTCTCCATTCAGAAGAATGCCTTCCATCTCACTCCATTAATAAGTGTCAGTGTTCCTTCGCGCCCCAAGGTGAGGGACAGACTGCTTGTTACTTAAAATAGGGCCAGCCAGTGAGGCTGCTCAGACTCTAGTGTAGCGCTAAGTTTAATTCTTACCTGAGTGGTCTGCCCGGCCAGGTTCTTCTTGCCTGACAGCCCCTTACGAACACACCATTGAGTTATCCAGTGACAGGCAGAAAGGGTGCGCGCACTCAAACATTTTTTACTGAAAATGCACTCCTCCGCCTTCAACAACAGACTGTCTGCAAATCACTCAGGCGTGCCCGGGGAATGTATTGCATTGTAGATAGCACACCTGCGTGTTGTGGCATGTGCTCTCATATTGGTGTCAGGCAAACAGTGTTTCAGTAATTTCCTAAAATGGATTTTCGATTACACAGTGCAATTGTGTGTCCTGAACAGAGCGAGTCCGTGTACGTCTCCGTCTCGCAAAGAGATCACTTCCCGGCTTCAAGTCACATAGACACGTGCCATGTAACAGTTCTCCTCATTGGTTGAATATATGTTAAACAAACCACTATTTAATTACATCCGCCTAGTACAACAGGAATTAACAATTTGGGCCTGATTCACAGAGGATTTTCCTATGGGATTACGCCATTGTAAAAAGCTTCTGTGAATCAAGGCCTTAGTGCATTGGCAATTGTATGCTGCACCATTTCCAGTTGTCATGCCAACCACAAAGACTGCTTCTGGGCACCCATTTATTCTTGTAGCAATTGTTTTGGTGATATTTTGGTGGCTACGCCTGTGGACAGCCTGTGTTATCTTGGAGGAGAAAGGATCATTGCCCAGGCAACAGTTTGTGTTCAACTGGGATGAGAGGTAAGCATCCAGAGTTATCCAAACCTCAACATAATGATACTTTAGCTTAGCTGTGAGCTGGGAGGAGGAACACTGTTAAGTAGACATGCATTGCAGTTTTGCATGCCTCAGTAGTGGTGAACTAGTGCAGGTGAATTGTAAAGTTATCTTAGCAAACACTGTTGTACCATAAACATCAGTCTTCTCTGCAGTGCTAGAAGCATCTATTCGCTCTTAATATCGAACATCGGGATATTCTGAAGTAACACTGAACATGTGGGGTCTGCTGCACAGCTAGAACTATAGGGGGACATTTAAGTAGGGGCAATGGTCTAGAACAGGACTAATACATATCCTCAAATCAGGAATAGATGCTCAGCACTATTATCCTGGGAAAATAGATTCCCCAGCTCATGTACTTGCACCCGTCTGAAATCACAACACATTGCAGTAACCATACATGCCAACATTTCAGAGTACTCAAGAGCGAGACGGCTCCCAACCGTGTGTCAAACGTTACTTATAAAGCTGTGCCCGCTCTTTATTATTTTTAAAATTAACTGCTGAATTCGGATGGTAGGAAGGGGCAACACTTCTGTTACTGCGGCAATGTCATTTAAAAGTCAATTGTGAATGTGGTCATATGTTCATGGATCGTTGTGTGTATACTTTACCTAAATGTTTGCATTGTATGGTAGCATCTATATGTATATGTATATGCACGTTTGTATAATCATGCACCATTATGCACTCGTACATATATGCTGCACACGAGCTAAGGTATATATAAAGACATTTCAACATATGACCACCTACATGTATTTATATATGCGTGGAGTTTTCCACTGTTTTTGACGATGTCATTCACGTCACAGTTCATTTTAAATTTATTATAGTGTGTGTGCATCTTTAATTGTAGTTCTATGCATGTATGTATGCCTCTGTGTATATGTTATGCCAGTGTGTATTATTCAACATACTCACATGTTACGTTTGGGTTTAAAGTTTGCAGAGCCTGTGCTTATGCCCTGAAAGGCACCTCGGCTCATCGACTGATAGACAGGACGGGATAGAAAAGTTCCTAATTACACTCTCGATAGCTCCCACACAGGCAGTCATGCGCATGCTTGCCATTGTTATGTCCTGGCACTGCGGTCACGCAGGCCAGGCAGACCAAGTCTGGGAGCACCCAGCCGACAAGCTGGGAGCAGACATCAGTGGACAGGAGCCACCCTGTCCGCCTGTGAGCACGCTGTCTCTTCCATGGCCTGGGGGCACCCAGGCTAATACCAAAAACACAGAGACAGAGTTGCCCAGCAGGGGCACTAGCACCTCAATGCAGAGTTGCCCGGCAGGGACTCTGCAAACATGGGGATGCAGAGTTGCCCAGCAGGGGCTCTGGAGACATGGCGGGTGGGCATCAGAGACAGAGTTGCCCAGCAGGGGCACTGTCGGGGTGGAGGACCCTGCAGCAGCAGGACCTCTGCCTACTACGCATCGCCAGCATCACGCTACAGCCAAGGACACACAGCAGGCAGGAGTCAGTTAGCATTGACTGGCGAGCCGGAAACCCCCTGTCTCTTTTATTACTATCTAGTCACATGGCCACAACATGTGACCTTGGCACGAGCCCTGGGAGAGACCATGCTCCCCGGAGGGGTGACACACTACACTCCTCCTTTTCCATACAGAACAACAAATGAGAAACACCATTGGACATTAAATCAATTAACAGTCAAAAACAGTAATGCTTGGAATCCAGGTGCAAATAATATTCACATGCATAGGAACTCAGGTTGGGACAATCACAGCCACGGAAAACAAAACACATCTACTGAGCATGGGTACATATGTGGGGTGAGAGTCAGGGTTGGTGGATTCCTGGTGACATGTTGGAAATTCTACATTACCAAAGACCCTTTATTCACCTGGATGAGTGGAACTGAACCCACTGAAAGTCACCATTGTTCGCACCTGGCACCATTCAAAGCATGCCCACAATACGCAGGAGCACAGCTTCAAATAGCATTTTGATTGGGGCCATTTTAAGAATGCCCAGGTTCTGCGGGCTCCCAGCATTCATATGAATGGCTACTGGGTCCATATTACGCAATTGCAGGACTGCACGAGACCAGTTCAACTCTCGTTAGTATCTGTTCAGGACAGTTCAGTTCACAGTTCAGGGGCCGGCAAAGCTGCACCTGGGGGCACCAGGGGCCTCATCGGCCTATTCCATAGATGGTGGGAGCAGGCAGCAGTACCTGGAGGTCTCCCCCAGACAGGAGTGTTTCACCTTGCTACAGTGGAGGGCGCACAAGCACTCACGTGGAGCTGCAACCTTACATTGTTCCTGCGTTGAATGTGTGCTGGGACTCTTCCCATGGAGACATTAGTTGATTGTTTCCCTTACTTTCCATAGCTCTGGTAGCAGAGCACACACGCTCACTTCCTTTCCATCAGGATATTTATTTAAACAACGTGGCAGCGCACCGCCTTATCTCCCAGGCAAGATCTTTCCTTCTCCGCCTTGCTTCATTTCCACACTCCGATGTCGGCGTATAGATGCAGTCGCCACCCAGCGGCCTGAGATCTGCAGGGGCCACATACACAGGTATGTCCTTCCCTCCAAGCCACAGCACCTCTTATTCACCTCCGGAGGGGCCCAGGGTTCATCAGAGGGCCATTTGCATGTGCCACAGAGCTCCACACAACATATTGCCGAGGTGGGCCTATTCAATTTACCTTCCCAGCGCCATCATGGACCTTGAAGGAAGCACCAGCAAGCATGGAGCGCTTCTTTTTTTTTCTTTTTCAGTTTGCTCCAACATGGAGCACACAAATGTTCACCGCAGGCTGGCCCAGAATGAATCGATCTATACCAGCTGGGCCTCTCTTCCCTGAGCTCACTGGAGCGCTTGATTCCTTTCACTGCAGGGCGGACCAGGGTCTTTCCTTGGGCTGCGGCGGTGCAGCAACCTGCAGGTTTGAACCACAGCTCACAATGACCTGGGCTGGATCGCACCTTCCCTCCTTTCCCTCTCAGGGGGGGAGGAGTCTTTATTCCATGCCATCTTGCACAGCGCCCCTGGCTTCCTCTTCCTTCCAGCCTGCGACACGAACAAGCCCCCACACGGAGCACAGTGCAGACCCCTTGCAGGGCCCAGCAAAAATAACCTGTACAGCCACATCGGTCACGTGGGGTCCTCCTCCACACAGCGGCAGATTCCGCGATCACACCAGGGCATGGGGGTCCGACCTCCTCATTGCCATTGTTATCTCCTGGCCCTGCAGTCACGCAGGCCAGGCAGACCAAGGCTGGGAGCACCCAGCTGACATGCTGGGAGCACCCAGCAGACATCAGTGGACAGGAGGCACCCTGTCAGCCCGTGAGCACATGGGCTCTTCCATGGTCTGGGGGCACCGAGGCTAATACCACACATGGCGACAGAGTTGTCCAGCAGGGGCACCGGCACCTCAATGCTGAGTTGCCCGGCAGGACCTCTGCGAACATGGGGATGCAGAGCTGCACAGCAGGGGCTCTGCTGACATGGGGGATGGGCATCAGAGACAGCGTTGCCCAGCAGGGGCACTGTCGGGGTGGAGGACCCTGCAGCAGCAGGACCTCTCCCTACTGCGCAGCGCCAGCATCGCGCTGCAGCCGAGGACACACAGCAAGCAGGAGTCAGTTTGCATCAACTGATGAGTCAAAAACAGTCCATCTCTTTTATTACTATCTAGTCACGTGGCCACAACATGCGACCTTGGGAGAGACCATGCTCCCAGGAGGGGTGACACACCACAGCCACGGAGACATTCTTGGCCTGTGTTTAGTTCATGCATGGCCACATGCCATCTCATAGGTTGTGATTGCACGTGCCATATTTCCTGACTATGTCCCCGTTGGATGTTCCATCACTCACAGAGATTCAAGGTCATGAAAACGGCAAGGGTGGACTTTACGAAGCCCAAGTAAAATAAGGGCATAATGGAGCATCTTAAATGATAGAAACATGTTGGGAGAAAGCACTTCACTCATTAACTTTAAGTCCATGTGCCACTCGAACATGTGCGTGTAAAGCTATCTCACATGAGCAAAACTGCACGTTTCCCTTGATGATTAAAGGCAGGAATTGTAACCCAAGTATCAAACAGTGACTGTAACTTTCAGTACATAGAGTAGCCTGTGGACCTCAAGCTCACAATAAGAATATGACAGTGTATTACTTGGTGATTGTGTACCCCATCGGCTTCATAGACAAATACTATGTACCTCAACTGCAGGCACTATTCCTTAATGTACACCCATTTACATGTATGCACAGGTACCCATGTACATGTCTGTATATGTGCTATGTATTCACGGACAGATACGCACACATGCATTTGTGTTTACCACTGGTACAGGGGGGCAGCTAGACCTGGGGCTGGTGCTCTACCGCCCCAAACAATTTGCATCGCCTTTCCTTGTGCTGCGAGGGCATCGGCAGCCCTTTCAGTGCCAGACTGGGTGCAGCCCGTATGAACGGCTTTCACAAACCACTGTGGCATTGTATGCAGCTGCCATTTCAGCTCTCACTCCAGGTGAACGCTGCTACAGCCTGGCATGGTGCAGTTCTCACTGTGTGCCCTCATGGCAGAACAGCAGGCACGTCAAAGCAAACACCGTCCTTCATTCCATTTTATACTTGCCAACCCTTCAGATTTAGGCAGTAGGCTACTGCTTTTTAAGCAATCCTACCGCCTACAGATTTGGGTGACAAATCCTACTGCTTTTTACAGTGGCATGTAATTCATGTGACTCTAAGGCAGGCTCCAGGACAAAGCATTCAACACATTAAATAGTCTGTCTGCACAGTGGGCTGGAAGGTGATTACTTTGATTGGGCTCAGACCAATCCACTGACCTGACAGCTACTTGGCTCTGTCCCGCACTTTTGCCGGGACAACCTTTAAGTGAAGCACCAGTGAAGGCACGTGGCAGAGTGTAACACCATCACCCAGCATCTGCCTACACACTGAGAGGGGTATGGGTCTCTAAGTCATTCAGTGTTCAACTTGCAGTGCAGGAATACATATGTACTGCCGGGGCTGCTGCTACAGAGCAGTGGCAAATATTCCCTACCAGCTCTGTGTGATTACCTTCTGTGTAATTGAAGTTGGTGTTAACCTACCATTCAGAATTAAACCTTTGAACATCTTTGCAAGTTGTGCTGTTTGATGGGTTGTGTATTTTAGAATGCTTCAATGGTGCTAGCAATGGGGGTCATTACGAGTTTGCCGGTTCATAAACAACAAGGCCAGTAAGCTTGCTGGTACCGTTGTTTCCAGACCGGCAAACTACGAGTTCTGCGCGCGGGTGCCTTTCCGCCCACCAGGTCTGACCTGGCGGGCTGAACGCCACCCGCTAGCAGACCTTGTCGGATGCACTGGCACCATTCATGGATGGTGCCAGTGCATCCGATTTCCCCATTCTCATTGAGTCCAATGGGACTCGAATGGGAATGGTGAGCAATATTTTCAGGCGCCCGTCATTCAGGAATTGCCGGGACCGCCAGGGCTGTAATGCCCCAGTAAGTCCCCATTGCCAGGTGCCGGAAAAGAAATGACTCTGGCGACAGCTGTGCCGTTTTTACCGGCGCGGCTACTGCCGGACTCATAATGAGGCTCAATGTATTTTTTGTATTTTCCCGTGATTATTATTATTTTTGAAACTTGACAAATCCTACATCTTTTTGGTCACAGAGGCCGTGCCCTCTTCATCTCGTGTGTGGGTGTGTGGAGGAGGGGCTTCGGGTGCAGACTATCTCCCAATATACCCCACTGTCACCCCACTATTGGCTGAGTGGTCATCCGTGCTGCCTCTCCAACTTCAGGTGCGCTTCTGCACACATATGCATTGCGTTTAATGCATTCTAAGGTCTGGAAAATGTTACTGTGAGTGATTACACAGTGCGTTTCCGTTTCCGGAACAGAGCGAGTCTGTGTGCGTCTCGCAAAGAGCTCCCTCCGCAGTTTCAAGTCACACTCTTCCAAGTTCCAGTGCGTTCTCCTTATTGCCTCCTGTCGGTGACACTGTTGCATTGCGGATGGCCGTGCCGTACTACACATTGTTGCCCAATGGGAATTACATGAACGTGTTCCTTAAATACCATACTACGTTCCACAAAGCATGAACAAAGAAAAACGATGTTTAGCTTCCCTTTCCTTTTCTATTATGAAGTACTTGCAAAATACCTCAATACACAAAGACCAGGCTCCTATCCAGAGGTACTTTTCTTGATATTTTAAAAGTTGAATACAGGCGAATGGAGCTTCTTGAAACAGTTTAATAAACGAACTACGTTGCATGTGTTGCAAAATGGCCTATGTTTTGCTGAGAATGCATAACTAAAAAGCCAAAATTACATTATTCTGCAAAATAAAATATATTAGTATTTGGTTTTACAGCAGTTTCCATGGACATGAAACTCTATTTTACACAAAACCGGCACCAACGGTTGGCAATCGAACTTCTTAGCGTTAAGTTAATTAGAACATGATTTAATATGTGTGAAGTAAAAGAATTATAGCATGTTTATAATGCAACCGTGGATTGCACATCAATAATATACTGTCAGGCTACTAATACAAGTTCCTCTGCCAGTGGGATGTGCAATACTTTGCATTACACTTGCAGGAGGTTTATCATACAAACTATTTGTGCGGAACACACATGCCACATTTAAGTAGTGTAGTTGGAAATTGGAAAATATGCTATTTTCTTTTTCCCTTTTTGAATTTCTTACATTTTCAAAGGATGCCACACAGACTCAAGAATTATTGTTGTGAATTACATGTCACATTTAATTAGAGGGGAAATGAGAAACAATACATTAAATTAAAAAGTATTGATCACTTAACCTAGAAAGAGAAAATCTATCACTTATAAAAAGAATGCTAAGAGCACTAAGCTATTTAATATTCAGGCAGCACAAGATTGTGCTTCCAAAGTTGCAGAGTTCAAACTTCCCAATCGTGGTCCCCTGGGCTGGAAATGTAGCTCTCCTCTCCGCTACGGCAGGAGGCCAAAATGCTTCTCTAGTCTGTGGGAAAACCACACTGTTTTCTTTTGGTATTCCGTAAAAAAAGAGCCTTTGTTTTGCTACTCATGCATTTGCATTGCTAAAGAATGCACAGTGGTGGAATACTTAATTAATTAGGGGAAGCTCGCATTCAAAATCAATGATCCCATCTCATAAAGATTTCTATTTGTGAGGGCAAACTGTGGTAGCTGCAATTTGCATCTGCGACCGTGGGGAAATTGTACATGCATCTTGACTCACATAGAACCGCACATTTTCCACACGCAGTTTGTGAGTGCTGCACCTGCGAATGGATCTCACCACTTCAAATAACATAAAACCTAGGTGCAAATGCCTGGGATAGAAACCTAAAATATGAAAAGTAAAAGTGAAAAAAACCCACAATTTTTCCCAGAAATTGTGACAAACTTTTGGGCCCCTGTGAATTACAATTAAAATTGAAACTGTGGTTAGCATCATTGTAATGGGATGCCTCTTCTACAATTTGGGGTACTTTGAGGGTGAACCTGATTCTTGAAAATAGGCGGTTAGGATCCTCTGGCCCAGCATTCTAAAAGCAACATAATTCATGAGAAAACCAAGCCTTTGTAGTTTTTGCAACAAATCCATCAATAAGAAAATAACAAATAATGCATATGCCCATGCCAGGAAGTAATAGTTTGTCATAGACGGTGTCCAACATGTTAGATTTAAGTTGCTCCAAGAAGTATTGTACTAACTTGTTAAGTTAGCATATTTCCCTGATGCCAGTAATTATTAATGGTTTCAGAGAAAACAAAGTACATTGTTTCAAACTTTATTCTGGGAACTGCTTTATCTTTTGATATCAAGGCGAGGTAGGCAGATGAGGGCTGTCAACTTTTGGCCTCTTTTCACCTCCCCCTAAAAGGTGAAAGATAAACAATTTGCCCCAATTTCTGTAAGCTTTAATTTACTGTACAGAAAATAAGAGAAGGCATTTAACTTCAATACAGTGAAAAAAGATTATAGATACGGTCATGGTAAGGGGTTAAAAAGGTAGCCTGCTCTAACCCCCCCTGCACCTTACACAAGTAATGCATAAAAGGGTCAGAATGCACTTTTTGTGCAAACAAAAATGTACAGTAGTGGTATGAGCTACTACTGTACATAATCCATTTCCACCCGTTTTAAATTGCTGCCAGCAGAGGTGGTATTTCTAAAATACCTCCACAGGTATTTCACAAATTCTGCCTTGGCCAGTGGTAAACTCTGATTTTCAGAAATACCACCGGCAGGGATGGCAACTTTCTCAGACGGTATTTCATTAACAAATCTGCCCATCTCTGAATGACCCCCTTCGTTTTTAGTCTACTAATAATTCATAGCTGAATCATACATTTTTCTGGTTATGTTTTTGAACTGTACTCAAAAACAGCCATTTCGATAACCACCATATAGTAACATCTATGGATGCTATTGACAATGCTATTAAACTCATTGTGTAATGAACTTACCAGTGTTCAAGAAATTCACCAAATCATAGGGGACGAATTCTTACAGAAGGAAACTGAGTAAAAACTCATAAGGTATTGGCCCTGACTTCTTTGGCAAGTAGGAGTCATGATAATATGCTCAGGATTGTAACAGATTAATAGTGTATGTGCCTCAGTCATGCCAACTTTACCATTTTATTTATTTCAATGTATAAAACGCCAAAAGTGGCCCGTGGGCATCGTGGTGCTGTTACAGCAGCACTTACCTGGTTACACAAAAAATGACAGGAGCACCTGTCTGTGGTTCTTGGTTGCATTGAACCATAGCCAGACAGGTGAGAAATACAGTGACATAAGATGGAACGAAAAAAAGACAAGTGAAGGTGAGGGGGTCACAGAATCTCTACATGTATACATTGCAGCTGTGTGGTATGAACATTTTCCTGCGGCCTAGGCTCTACTCCCTTTCACTCACTCATTGTAAAGGCTCCCGTGTGGGGTCCACCCAGGCACAACTATAACAGTGCTAAATTGAAATGAGTAGATGTGTATCTCACCCAATTCACACAGAAGACGAACAGGCCTTGCAGCACACGTTTCCTTCAAGGCAGGCTGGAATCTGAAGAATCGTTTCCCTTTTCAATTTTTAATTTTACATTTTGTAGCTCTGGCCCAGGGAGCAACAGCCAAGCCAGATAAGGGGGGAGGGGGTTTGTCCACTTCCCCAGCTGTTTAGCCCACCACTGGAGATGGATTTAAGACATGCATAATTCGATAGTGTAGATTTTTGTGAAACCCCAATGTCAATTTGTGTGTTGTTAAGGATTTCAATCGGGCGATACAATCTGGTTTCAGCCCAGTATGCTGCGTACAACCGAAATGCTTCTTTTGTTATATATGTAGGTTCAATATTTGAGAGATACACCACTCATATCACACCCCTTTTCAAATACCCCGGGTCATGATGGACCAGGAATCAGGCTGGTTGGTAAAGGTAATATTTATTTATTTATTTATTTATTTATTTATTTATTTAAAATTCAAATCAAACATATACTTTTTAATATGGAGCAGCAATCACCAACGTGGTGACAATAACAGAGAGGAATGTGAACAATGTACTTAAATTAACCCTTTAGTAACACAGACGGAAAACACCAGAGAATAGAACACTTTTGGCTTGTTTGGAAAGATATCACTTGAGTTAGGATTTCCCCCTGCAATATTCCTCAACCCACAAATAATCAATTCTAAAGAGATATAAGGAAGCAGCAGGTAATCGGGAATGGGGAACAATAAACACAATTTGAATCCAACCTTTCCTTCTCAAACAAGAGAGAAAAATGTATTTGGAACCTTACAATGTTAAAATGACACTCGAAAATGGCTGAATAAAACACTGAAAGTGTGTAAAAATCCCTAAATCAGTACACATTTCTATGGGAGCAACATTGGAAAGATAGTCATAAGCAATAGTTTGTGCAAAGGTAAACAATTTGAATTTTAATTAATTGTTGAAAATAATTTAGAATAAAAATAACACTTGTAAAACCTTGCAAAAATGTTGATTCCACCTAGAATTAACCAAACATTTTTCAATAAAAATGGTCGAAATTCCCTGATTTTGGGTTGGGCTGTAGCTATAGGTCTTAGGTATAATCAAGAATTGAAATGAGGTATCTAGCTATTAAACTGAGGGAGATACGCAATGTAGAATAAGAGGCGTTTTTAGAAAAATCGGGTAGTGAAAACAGAAAAGAAACTCAGTTTGGACAGGATTCGTTTTACTCTAAGTTTTACTCTATACAAGAGCCTTCAGGCTAGAATACCAAAGAGGGACACAGTAAGCTCTAGAGTTGATTCATGACTTCAACCCCAGATCCCCAGCGCCCGCCCTGGCGGAACCGGTCCAATCACTCGAAATAGGATTGATAGTTTAGGATTTACACAAGATAAACATGACTAAAGAAATGGTGCTTAGCAAGATAAATCAAGGACAGGATTGCAATAAGGATTCTGACAATGTTACAATTTATTAAGGTAAGGATAGGATGGTTTAGAGATTGGGATGGGACAAGGCAAGGCAAGGTATGCTATGGTTTTCTAGGATTCCTATTAATATTTACAGTCCACTTTAATTTAGGATTTTGGACCATCAAGGGTTCTGGTCACCACACGGATCTGGTCTAACAAAGGACAGCTGGGCAAATCTGGTGGGACAGGATCAGCTGGGCCGTTCTGGTCACCGGACTGCACTGGACTGGCACTTCTGGCTACTGGATACTACAGATCACCGGGGTAGCAAGTTTGAAGCAGGCATGCATCTAGTAGCAGCAAGCAAAGCTATCTCAGGATGCTTCACTTGGGCTTTTGGGATTTTTTTAGAATTTGAGGCCTAGCTGAAAATAGGGTCAGCAATGCATAGGCCTTGGCCTTGTAATGAAAATCTGGAATCAGGATCAAACAGGATGAAGAAATCAGGAACCGGACGCCACGCATGAATTCAGGAAGAAAGTCAAGAATCTGTGTGTGTCCTGTGTGCTGGTAGGGGCCGTTATTTATCATGCCAGATGATATCACTACAGTATATGGCAGGGGCAGGCTTACTACCCATGCCCCTAATGCTAGATTGGGCAAGAGCATAGTTTCCGCCTTGCCCACAGCTGATTGGATCACAGAAAAAGGATGTCATGTTTATGGGGTGATTTTTACAGTGTTTAGAAACCTCCCCTAGCTACTGGAACCAAAATCAAATTTTGCCATAAACACATATTCATGCAGATGCAACCTCAGAGAAAATCAGATACACAGGTTACATATTTTGTGCATCATATTTCAATCCAAACCCCAAGTCTGTGGGACCTGGTTTCGCCTTGCTGACACATTTTGGTAATTTTAAAACTGAAAGATTTGGCCTAAAATTCCCCAATTCTGTACACAGATGTGCATTGTCTCCAGGGATGTGTTTACACAATGTTATGTTTGCAACATCAACACTTTCCCCATAATCTGTCATTTTTGTATAACTTCGGTTCCTTATGCAGTAATGGGTTCTACCAAGTTTTCAAAGAAAGAGCATAACATTAGATTTAGAACTACACACCTTTCATAGTTTTCCTAATTCCTGCAGCAAAGTTAAATGTCTTTAAAGTTCAGTTACAAAATAACCTCTAAAGCCAAAAGGAAGTCCATTGTCACTTGATCCATTTTTTTTCTTCCCCCCAACTGCTGTCAATTGTCAGTTTCTTTAAAGTAGGATGAGGGGCCTCTCTCTTGATTGAATGTTTTATTGCCCCTCACACTTGACAGGTGAGAGTCTCAGCCTGCTATTGTCCCAGCCTTGAGCACAGATGAATGTCTGATGAGCTTGTGAAGTTTCTTTGTCCTGGTGCATTCATAGTCTTTCAAGCTGGCAATTAGCGCTTTCCTGTGCCAGAAGTTTATGAAGTGTCACCCTTTCTGAAGGCTAGCAACTGGCAGAGCAAGTTTTTTTTTTATATCTTGCCCACTTAGCCTATGAGTTTTAGCCTTCATTCTCTCATTTTAAATCTTGACTTAAACAAAACCTGTGGAATCAAAACAGTTTATATGTGTACTTTTACCAGCAACAAATACTTTTACATTGCTAAGTAAGCAGGCCTTCACACAACAATTTACTTTTAAATAGGCAATTTTCTCTCTTCAGTCAGAAAAAACATATTTTGCTATTTCTTTAAATTCGATTTTCATCTCCAGCAAATACACACTTTATGCAGCTATAGTTCTTTTCTTGAGTGCTGGAGTTGTTTTGCAGCATGGATACATTTAAACAGGTATCTATTTAGAGTCTTTCTCTAAACAGCTGATTTCTAGATACGTTTTGCAAAGCAAATAGACACGTTTCCTGTGTAAAATGAAAACAAAGCCCCTAGTTGATTTATCAAAGATACTTTTGTCATTCAGGAATTCTGCTGAGACACAATGGATGATCTTGGGCATTGCAGGGCCCTTTTAATCACAGTGGTTCATAAGGACTGGAGGAGTTTAGTGCCGAACAGCCCTTTTAAAGGTTGAAAAAGGTGTCATTTTAAAGAGGCATTTTGGGTTTTCAGCCAAGTAATGCTGCCTCTTTCACTTCACTCCATGTTAAATGTTGCAGAGCACATTGGCACATTCCTGCAGTGAGTACTCTGTTCCACCCCACCTGAAATGTGTGTGGCAAGGGGGTGCAGCCATTTTCTGGTTGTTGTAAAAACACGGTTTTGAGATCCTGGCGAGCACAGGAGTCATCACAGCCATTTTGCTGTTTCTTGCACTTCTGCAGCAAAGTGATGTAGCATAGCACAGATGAGTGGATTAATTTATCCCACAGTATCTACAAAACAAAATATCTGAGCCCATTGTGTAGAATATTCATTCGTATTTGTTTTTCTATGTATGGATGTTAGTGCAGAAATGCGTAGTAGACTGAATGTTTGTACAATTAAAATGTTAGTGAGACAAAAATACACAGGCTGCAGTGTTTTCCTTTTCATTATACTGCTTAGTTATGTACACTGTTTTAAATGGGACTTCTGCAGCATTGAAGTTAGTGGACCAGCTGCATTTATTTATTACAATTAAAACATCTTGTCCCATATTGTATGGTGGATTGTGGTGGTGGGGATATTAGATTGGGGAAATGTTTCCCTCATAAACAACCAACTAAAACAGTTATACATACCATAGATATATGTCACTACAAATCCCACCCTACCTTAATGCAAACTTCCTACATGCTTCTGCCGACTTTATTTCAATGATAGAAACACTCCAAAACAGTGAACACGCACTTGCACAAGTACATCAATGTCTGTAGTTGTGAGGTTAGTGAGTGAAAGCATGTACTGGCAACACTAATTAAAAAACAGTTTGTCAGGTGTATTCATCAAAACATTCCACATTAAAGAGCTCCAGGCTAATAAGTCACTCCCAACTGCTACAAGATTCTTTATTGTGTATGCGTTCACCGATAGCGCTAATTTTGCATAGTACTCACCATAATGAAAACATAAAGTAGAAACTGCTCTTTCAGCAACTGTATAAAGTCGTTATGTGCCCCTTACTGCAGAAAAAAATTTATTAATCAGAACTGATGCAAATTATTTGCAGCCTTTACAGACTTACCTCCAAGGAGGTGTGAAATCCATAGGTAATTCAAGGGCTTCTGATGATTAACTGCATAATGAAGCATAAGGCAGTGGAAACCGGGCATAATACAATGAATCTACATGTATCCCTTAATGCATGCAAGTGTGCATGGCAGGAAGCAGTGATGGTGGCGACATTAGAAAATCTGATGACTGCTATTACAGCAGATCCTTATGGATTTTGCCTGTTACTAAAACAGCAAGCAGCATTCATAGAGAGCCCTGCCTACCCATGTGCTTCAGCACAAAGATGTGGACAAAGATGCATTCGGATTTTCTGAGAATCGCGCAGAGCAGTTGTCCCACTGTGATTCTCACAAGGGCACTACGTTTAGTGAATCTGGGCAAACATGGTTTGGATGTTGAAAACCCTGTATTCACACATTTTTACACAAAACAAGGGTATTAATGTGCTATACACTTGTATTGTTCAAGGGACATTTTAGCCCTTTTTCAGTGAGGTCTGTCTCCTCTCATGTGGCCATGTTCCATGGCAGACGCTTGCCCATTCATTATTGACACATTATTCAGGTATATTTTATTAGTGACAACATCTGGCCATATAAGGAACTGTTTGATATAGATGTCTTCAAGTTATCAAATGAACATTCAAACCAATATGTTGCATTGATATGTTAATGTCTTTCACATTGCTATATATATAAAACTGCACTAGGAGTGGACAGATGGTGTTCCCCTAATAAATCTGTAAACTTTCATTATTTAGTTCAAATATTTCATCTTAAACATTTATTCACATTGCACGTATCACAATCTCATCATATTTATGGGATTAGTAATATCTAGTGCTCTAATATATATTTAAGACTATATTTCTAAAAATCATAGAATGGGTTTGTCCACCTGTTGATTAATGAACTGCAGGGATGCATAACGTTACTACACTCTGACATATTAGCTAGCTCCAATATGTATTTCAGGTGTGATCAATGTACATATTAAAAGTTGTGAATATTTAATGTCACAAATTAAAATCATCATAACAACATGTTGACACACTATGGTTCGGCCATTTATAAAAACTAGAACTATCCTGCCTCATTCCTTCTTAAAATGAGGTTTTGATCAGTACGCAAACTACACTGTGCTGACATTGAATACCGACCCACGATTGCCCATTTTGGGATTAATCTAAAACAGACACGATCAAAGAAAACCTCCTAGTCAGTCCTTTGGTGCATACAATCTTTTGTGGCTTGTCTCCTCATTAACCATACAGACCTCAATCCTACAAGTTTTCGTGCCAAATAGTACAATCTCGCCCAATATTTTTAAGTTGACCCAATTTTCTGCATGCATGATGGTTGTCCACATATATTAAACATAGACAAGTTATCTTCAGTTTTCTTCATGACACAGAATCCATGTATGTGAGTTATAGGGAACAGTTTTCCAATTCAAGCAACTGGTGCCTGTTTATAAATGCCTTAATTAGCTTTCTTGGTATCTCAATATTACCATGCTGGGTCCACTACCACAGTAATTGCAGTGGACATTTTGTAGTGAAATTGATAGCTTTTTTTAGTCAATCGTCACTGCACACTCTTGCAAGACTGGAGTTAGGCGGCAATAAATTGGTTCCAAAAAGAAAAAAAAAGACTGAATTTAGGCGAGTTGGTTGCTTCCCAACTGGACCCTTGACGCATGCATTCAGGGTTTTCTTTTTTCCCCAGCATGTTTCTATTTGAACAAGTTTGTTTTGGTTCAGGTTTAGAAATATATTTTCAGTTTAGAAATATATTTGAGGTAGTAAAAACAGGAGTGTGGCAAAGTGATAGCATATGGTGTGAGAGGAGAAATCCTACGGTAAGACAATCATGGTCTTATCCACCAAAGGAGACCTATCAATTCTTGTCCATATGATGAAACCACCATCAACAGTAGAATCAGGTTCAGTGCATAGGTGCAACACATGGTTAGTGAGTGAGTATTGGGGGTTAGGTCATCAATTTAGCCAGTAAGCCAGGGACAGAGCTTGTGTGCAAATCCCAGGTTCCGGCGGGACATGGAAATGGGCATTGGGAATGAATACACAGCAGAGTTAGTAAGATTATGAGGAGATTTTGGGATGTATTTGCCCAGCGTTATTTCTGGGTTAGGCTGAAGGTTCAGCTCCGATTAATGTTGGCACTGGGTTTGGCTTCAGATCATGCTACTGGGACTGATTGCACAGTTACCATTGACTATTTTTGAAATACTGCATTACAGGCCGTGAGGATAGCTCTGGGGCAGTTTGTCTTGCAAACAAGACAACGCAGAGCAACACAGGGTCAAATCCCAGTCCCGCACTTAGAGATTGGTCTCTGGCATTAAGCGTGCTACATTAGATTGATTAGTTTTTTGTGTGCCTGGAGCAACCTTGACGGATGTGATCTGATGTGATGAAAATTGTCTCTGTTGTCTATGAGTTGATATCATGCTTAGTGGAGACATTGGGCAGCTTCTAGGTTACTTAAGCAAGTGTGCAAATTATAATATAATATAAAATAATATAATATAATATTTATAAAATAGGAAACCCCAGTAGCTCTAATGTGCCAGGAAGGGCTTGCAGCTCTGATATAGAGCTCTACGTTTTGGTAGCTCAAACTCAATTTGTGGCTTCCTGGCAGCCTAATTCTCAATTCTATGCTCATGTTAGAATAGAGCGAAGGTGGACCTGTCCCCATCCCCTACAAACAGTTTTACTCTCTCATAAGCCAAAGGATGAGGGTAAGTATGATCCAGCATACTGCACAGTTATGGCCATCAGTAAATTGCATGACATTGTGAAAATGCCATTCCAGTTTACACTGGAAAAATCCCTCTGGGGAATTAAGTCATTGGATCCTACATGTGATAATGATATAGAGTATTGTTTGTCCCGCTTGGGTATACGTTGCATATACGATCTGTATCCGGATAGGATATTCGCCTTCAAAGCTCAGTTCGTTGATAAAGGAGGTAACGACTTTAGAATGATGTTTCAATACTATTGCATGTGTGCAGCGTTTAGTACCAGTCCATTCCCGCAAGAACCCCCCTGCCACTTGCTCCCCATTTCCTACATTTATAGTTCAGGCTTCCAGTACACTCTGTCACATCTCCGCTTTCTACAAATTAATTCAACAAGAGACCCTCCGGAAAATCCCAGAAGTAAGCATAACGGGGAAGGGGAGTTAGACACACCAATAGAGGACAAGTATGTGATCAGGTTTATGTGAAATATCCGAAAAGTATCGATTAATACTAATTATAAACTAATTCAGTATAGGGTACTACACCGGGTATATATTACCCAGCCCGTCTAAAGAAATGTGACCCAGCATATAGTGGACAATGCCCTAAATGCCATTCAGAGAGTGCAGATTTTCTCCATTTGATCTGTTAGTGTCCTCAATTGTCTGAGTTCTGGGAAGAAATCTTAGCTACGACCTTGGAAAACCCACAGACTGATATTCCAACTGGCCGTCTGACCTGCCTGTTTGGGAGAGTGTGTGGCATATCCAGAGCAAATCATAAGCTTGTCTCAATATGCTTATTATTGCCAATCGCTGCATTGTGAAAACCTGGACTAGCCCTTGTGTTCCAAGTGCTTCCAAATTGGCGGAAAGACTTGGCCTGAGCTTCTGATATGGCCTCAGCTTAACGGCCTCGGCCACCCTCCCCATTGACATTTGGGGCCCTTTTCGTCAATTCCTCATGCACTTGTCAGCCGGTCCAGAAATCTCATAACTTGCTTTTGTGGGGTCTACTGGGACTACTAGGGTTTGCGATGCAAAATGTACTTTGTGCTGAATAATCTCTTTAGCTGGTTTTGTTGAAATGTGTGTGTTATGAAGGGATTGTTAATAAATACAGGTTTGAGAAAAAGAACAAATCCGAGAGGTCCTTTACTGATTTTAAAGCTCCCTTGCTGGTACCATTGGTTGTAATTCATAATGTATTTTGTGCAATTAGGGTTTCAAAACATTAAAACACAGTCTCCAGGTGGAATTCTGTGTTCCTCACTGACATGCCCCTCCACCCCCACCTTCTAGCCATGAGACGGTCACAGCCATGGACATACAACTGCCCACAGTGTTCTTTTTAAAGGAGTGCATGCTTTCCTGCATCAAGACAAGTTTACCACTAATCAAGTGTTCTGCGGGGGTACATGTAATGTAATCTGAGAACAGGCCACCTCATCACTCTGTTGGGATCCATTAGACCGCAAAGGACTTGTGGGAGCCGAATTTGAGTCACATGTGTCTACACAGCGCCTGTTGAAAAGTAATGGGCTTGTTGGGAACCAATAGTAGAGGGGATGTTTCTTAGCTTCTCGGGTGAAGAGCAGCACGTTTATTGGTAACACTAGTAACAATAGGGGTTCCCAGCAGGATGACTGGTGTCGGGGGGGAAGTTCTGCCGGGGTCGGCCGGACCGTCCGCAGACCTACAGGCAGGGAGGCCCCAACTCCTCCCGTGTGTATCCCAGATGAGATGAGATAGAGTATGAGACGCACACAAGGAGCAAGGTGACTCTGCTGTTTATTAGACAAAACGGCAGGGATGGGTCAAGGAGCGTACGCGTTCGTCCTGACACACACACAATCGTGGGGCTCGCAGGCCCTTTTTACTGTATTATGACGCGCTACTTGCGTCACTTCAGAAAGTTAACAAAAAACCTATCGCCACTCTTAATTGGGCGTTCGAGTGGTAGGGTTAGTATAGCACACATATAGAGAAAGATATTAGTGGACAAGGTGTAGTCAGGTGGTATATCTGGGTTGTCCCTACAATTAGATACATGAGAATTGTTACATGAAGACTCCTGAGGATTGGCTAAATGTGCTGGCGTCAGTGATAAGAGCCCCATGTTCTGATTGGTGCGCCCGTGAGCTTCCCAGCCTGGGACCACCGTCGTTCCCAGCTCTCGGTGTACCTGTAAGTTGCAACAATGTTTCACTATGGGTACATGCAGACAATGTGAGGACTTATTCATAGCTAGACGGGGTACCGTTCCCACTGTTGCAGATGTCCATTGAGCCTTTCAAGTGTATCTGCCAGTGTCTCGTAGCGAGGGATCCAGACGCCTCTGTTCTCCCGGGTTTGGCATCTCGTCAGGTTCGGCTTGGTCACGTGGGGAGGGACCGTGAAAGAGGCATAATTCTGCACAATTAATATTGTTTTTCTACTGCGCGTCTGGTTTTAATTTGTCGGTGTGACTTTAACGTTGGTGCACGGAGTGCGAGGTTGCAACATCGTGCCTTTGATGATTTGCTCTTGGAACGTGGGTTTGCAACATTGCGACCTTGGCTGGTTGCTTCGCCGAGCTCATTCTGCAGGATCAGCAACTGACTCTTGCCTTGTTGATGTCCACGGGAGCTCTTGTTTGAGGCCTACTTGGGCCTGGTGCATAAGTTGTCCGTTTGGTGCACAGGTGCTTTTAGGTTATAGGAGCATATAATTCCATAACCAGTATTGTCTTCATTATATTTCTCATGGTGGGAACTGGTTTCAAAGAGAAGCGTGAGCAAGCTAGTAAAAAGTTCATGACGCGTCTTGCGTTTCTGCATTCTGAAAGCCTATATAAAAATAATAAAGATGCACGTCCGTGAATATGCCTGTCGCCTACGTCATAGCACTGAGTATATTCTTCGTGTAGGTTGGTGTGGGAATGTCCAGTGTGTATATTTGTACAGATGTGCTTCCCGTTGTCTAGGTCGTCATGGCATCTCTAACGACGTGTAGATTTTAGTCTAGTTGATCCGTGCCGCAGGTGTCGGCATGGCCAGTGCGAGCTGCTGCGCAAGCAGATGGACACATCCGTATGTTCCTGTACCAGGGTATCTGGTCGCCTGGTAAATGGACAAACTCTTCTCGTGGCGGGTGTTTGGGTCGTGACCCTCTAGGCCAAGCGCGAGAGGCGAAGGACGGGAGCCTGGTTTTCCATTCTCCCACTTCAGTCCCCCCTCTGGTCGACTTGTCGACCACAAACATATCCTTCTCGTTATCTCCTCTTACTCGCCATATCTTAGTTATTCCTCCGAGATGTCCATAGTGGTTTACATGATCTTCAAAGGACCAATACATATATTCACAGGTAGCCCCAGGAGTACAGTATACCCATCTTCCTATGTACCTCCTGGGGTTTCTTGGGTTCTCGGTCTTTACTGATGGTGGGTCTAGATGGTTGGTAATTATTTGGGTGCGCAGCTTCTCCCTTTCCTGTATTATTACACCTGTATGCTGGCCGTCATCTGCTGGCATCAAGGGGTGCATTCCCACCATTTCCAGAAACTCGTCAGTAGTGCGTGCCTTTCGTGCCTTCCAAAATCTAATTATGATCAGGGTAGCTCCAGCCAATATAGTACAGCCCACTATTATTTTCAGTCCATCTGACAGCCAGGATGGCATCCACGACCATAATAGTGAAAACCAGCTCTTATCCTTGTTCACACCGTTGCTTTCATCCGTCATTTTGGAGTGCATCTGAGCTAATTGCGAAACTGCTTCTGTCAGTGTACCATTGTCAGCATCATTGGCAGGTATGAACGTGCAGCATGATTGTCCTATCTTTGCACAAACTCCTCCTTCCATTGCTGTGAGAAGGTCCAATACATATCTGTTCTGTAGTGCTACCATCCTTACAGCTCGCAGCTCCTCTTTTATTGCGTTGAACCCATTTACTGTAGAATTGATGGTCATCATTAGTTCCCATCTAGTTATTTGGAGCCATTTTGCGTTTGCGTAAGCCTGTAATCCCGGGTGTATTATTGAGGAGAAGAACATTGCTGCTCTGCTGAATAGTCTGTGTTCTGGCGGTATTGATGTTAGCGCCGTTTCCGACCTTCCCCACAGGTAATTTCCTGTCAGCGGCTCTCCTTGTCTTTTTCTTCTATTTAGGACAGTGTCATTGCTGTTGGTCCTGTTCCCTTGCTCCTCCTGAAGTGGTGCAGATCTCTTTCTTCTCTTATCCCCTTCATTCATTCTAGGAAATTTCGCCACATCGACGTGCTTCTTAGGTACCACTAGTGATGGTACATTGACGTGTACCATTGTGCACACACCATTCCACAGGGGAGGCAGTGTATGGTATGCCTTTTCTCCACAGGCCCAATATGGTCCATTATTACTGCTGTTCCCGCTCCCCCCTCAGGTAACTCCGTCACACTTGCGCAATTGGTGTTATATCCTACGTCCACCTCTCCTTTATGCTGGTAACATACCTTGGGCGCAGTCAACGGTAGTATCGTTATTGGGTCTTCATCTTCTTCTACCCTCGTGAGCATTGGTACATACTTGATCCACGTCGTCCAACATCGGTGATTGTGTGTCTCGATGGTTGAGATAGTTTCTTTTGTTACCATGTTGCTGCCAATCACTCCTATCTCCCAGCTGTTATCCAGATACACCTTTCCTGTTATCGTCAGTAGCGGCCTCTCCCAGCATCCTTGTTTACCCGGAACTTCAGTGGCGTACCAATCACATGGTAGATACTGCAGTGTTACTTTCTGTGTTTCTCCTTTTGCAGGGCCACTTGTTATATATTTGAATGCTTCAGCATGTAAACTGGTCTTGTGATAACTCAAGTAGGTCTTGAGGAAGATGTTTTCATATGGGTATGAGTCTCGTGTTTTCCATGTCATGTGCACTACAGTTCCTTGGAATCTTCCTTTTCGTCTGGAACAGTGCCAAGTATACTATGCACTGCGCTATCTTCTCATTTATTTCTGTGGCAACAAATGTTCGTGAAGCACTCATGGCGTATGGTATTAATGAGCAGACGTAGCAGTTATCCTCAGTTGTCTGCTTACCAATGCGGGTCATGTGTTGGTACCATATGTTGTATGTGACGTGTGCTGAATCTTGTACATAATTATCAATACCTTTATTGTCTGAGTATGTGCTGCGTTTAACTCTATTTTTCTTGGGTGCAATGTTACTACTACCACCTGACGTAACACCTGTTGCAGCAAGGAACGGGGGTATATTAGGTTTGGGTGCAGCGACAAAATTGATAGCACAGCTATACTGCCATAGAGAAGCAGCCAAAAATCCGGTGATCATCAAAATCCCTATTATTTTTATTACAATTGCTAATCTCACCGGCATTTTGCTCTTACCTTGCTGCAGTCCTGGCAGCTTATTCTTGCGACGTTAAAGTTGCCCGCCTAAAAATTCTCAGAAATGCTCGTTTTTAAATGTTAGTTTTGTTTTGTTTAAGCTCTCCCTATCAAATAGTCATTCAGTGCCCAGGCGAAGAGCTGCTCCCACGCTACTCTAAGTGATTGGTCTCTTAGGACCGGCAAGTATGGGCGGAGGTGTGGCATGTAATATTCTATGGCCAGGAGGAAGGCTGTGTAGTAAACACGTACCCTTCTTCTTTTTAGGTATGTTGGCCTTTTTATTTCGTATACAAATTGGTGTGACAATTCTTCTGGGTAGTTATCGTCTGGGAGTACCATCTACGCCTGGACAGTGGACTTTGTTAGTTAGCTTTCTACTTAACAATACAATAATACGCAGTTCCTGTATGTGCGAGAGAAAAAAGAGAACATTCACGTGTTTACATGTGTATTTGTGCGGCCAGTGTCTTTCAGTTTAAGTTACAACTGTCCTTTGCAGTCAATGGGCGCTCAGATGGCGTAATTATTTTTACTCTTTGAACGTGTGACCATGGGGTGGGCAGTGTAGTGATCACCCCTTTCTTCGTCAGTTGTTGTCTCTGGGGTGGCTGGGTAGTGAGAAGGTAAGGCAACAATTGGGTCGTTGTCTGTGGTAGAACTTCCTTCCGCTGTCGGGGATGTTGTTGCTGTTGTTCCAATGGACCTGTCGTTGGCGCTGGGGCGGGTCTGCAGTTTGTATATCTTTACATCATGTAGATGGTTCCAGGCACGCTTGTCCTTTAGTTTTACTGCTCTTGTAGATACGTCTTCTACCAGATGTGGGCCGGTGAACCTTTTGTCGTTCCACCTTCTATTGAAATTGCGAAGTAGCACGTGGTCACCTTTGGCTAGTTTGCACAAGTTCTCTTTTTCTAATTCTGTACTTGCGCCTTCTTCTTTATCTCTGGTGGACCCGCCCCGCGTGCGCTCGAGCTGTTGAGACACAAACACAACACTAGTAATCAAAGACGACACATATTGATACATTTCATCACCTAGTACACTCGCTGAACTTTCGTGGTCAGTGAATGCCCTTGACGTTGGCGTTAGGGGAAGGTGCATTTGACGTCCAGTAACCACCTCGTGTGGGGTGAGGTGGCGGTCGGACCCTGGCCTATTCCTCAGTTCGAACAATGCTAACGGAAGGCAATACAACCAACTTTTCTTTGTTGTTTGTTGTATCTTTGCAATTGCCTCCTTCAATAAGCCATTTAGGCGTTCACATACACCGTTAGCCTGTGGGTGATATGCACATGCAAATTTGTGCTTTATTCTCAGCAGGGCTGTGATATGTTGGAACATTTCGTTTGCGAAATGCGGGCCGTTGTCTGATCTTAATACCTCGCACACTCCCCACCTGGGAAAGACCTCCCTTACTATGAATTTGGCTGCTCTAAATGCATCTGGATGTGAACAGGGCCCTGCTTCAATCCACCTAGAAAATGGGCATAATTCTACAATCATGTATCTATTACCTTGACATATGTTGATCATATCAACATAGTCAATGTGGAGGTGCCGAAAAGGTCCTTCTGGCCGGGGTATGGTACCTCTTATCACTTTTAGGGTATGACCGGCCGTAAACTGTTGGCATGTGAGACAATTGCTGATAAAATTTGACACATGAGAATTTAACTCGGGACAGAACCAATCATCTCTAATTCGTGCTGCAATTATTTCCTTGCCTGTATGGGCTGGGTGATGTAATTGGCTCAGGGCGGTATTTAAAAGTGCCAACGGTATTACAACTTTCCCAGTACCACTCTGGCGCCATAGTGCGTCGGTTGGTGACATTGTACATCCTCTTTTTACCCATATTTCCTTTTCGGCCATTGGTGCTGCTGCTTGTAATTCCATAATCTGTGTGGCTGGGAGATGGGTATACCCTTCTCTTATTAACATCTCCCTAGCCATTCCCCTCCCTCTCCCTCTCTGTGAGTCTGTGGGGTTCCATATCTCACCAAAGTATGCAGCATATTTCGCATGTGCGTCTGCTGCTGCATTCCCTTTTGAGACGTGGTCTTCACCATTGGTGTGTGCGGTGCATTTTACTAGGGCTAGCTCTTGGGGGTCATTTATTACTTCAATTAATTCAGCCAACAAGAGGGCATGTTGCACTGGAGTGCCATCAGCTCTCCTAAACCCTCTTCTCCTCCATTTTGATAGCCCTGAGTGGACAGTGGATGTAACATATGCACTGTCGGAATATATTGTTACACGTTTGTTAAAACTTTCTTTCAATGCCAATATTAGTGCAACTAGTTCAGCGGCTTGAGCAGAGTAATGCTGTGGTAACTGTACACATTTCATAGCCACACACACCGGAGCCTCCATCATTTTTACCACTGCTGCCCCAGTTCTCCGTATCCCATCTCCTTGATCAATAGTTGATGACCCATCAATAAACAAAAGCTCACCTCCCTCTAGTGCATTCTCTTCAACTTTTCTAGTACATGAATATATTTCATTTAGTTGGGTGCAGTCGTGGGCGTAATCTCCCTCCTCAATTATTTCTGCTAGAAATCTTGCAGGGTTAACAGTGCTACATCTAACAATCGCTAGTTCAGCCCTAGACAAAATGATCTCATAACCTGATGCCCTTTGTGTCGTTAGTGTGGACTTGGGTTTATTCAATATTGCAAATAGTGCATGTTCCACAAACAGTGTAGTTGGACACCCCATTGTTATTGCTGATGCCTTTTCTACTGCAAAAGCAGCTGCAGCGAGGCCTTGTTCGCAAGGGAAGTGGCCTAACATCACGGGGTCTAAGTGACCGCTATAAAATGCTACTGGTTTATAGCCCATGCTTGTTTTTTGGGCCAATACTGCTTTCATTACTGCTGAGTCGCAATGTGAAAATATAAAAAAGCGTCGCTCATAGTCTGGGGATGCCAGTACTGGAGCTGTTGATATCGCGTCCTTCAATTCGTCAAATGCCTCCCTCATTTCCATAGTCCACCCCAACTTTTTCTCCCCTTTATTTGCTTCCTTCAAACCCTCAAGCAGGGGTCCTATGTATGAGCTGTAATCAAATACCCATGCTCTACAGTAGTTGCATAACCCCAGAAATTGCTGCAGTTCTCTCACAGTCTGTGGCATGGGAGTGCTTGAGATGGCCTGTGCTCTTTGTGGTGCAATCTTTCTTCCATGTTGGGAGATCAGTTGGCCAATGTATAGTACCTGTTCCTGACAGTATTGTATTTTTTCCATGTCTACCTTATACCCCTTTTCGGCCAATATAGTCAACATTTTTAACGAGTCCTCTCTGCATTTACTTTCGTTTATACTGCAAATTATTATGTCATCCACATATTGTAACACTGTGCTTTCCACCTCAACGTTACCCAAATCCATCTGTATTACTCTATTGAAAATTGAGGGTGATTCACAATACCCCTGTGGTAACCTGGTATGTTTCCATTTTGTATTTCGGTAAGTGAAACTTGTTAAATCTTGTGAGTCGGGGTGTAATGGTATTGAGAAAAATGCATTTTTAAGGTCTATTACTGTAAATCGTGATGCTTCTGCTGGAATGCCACACAATATTGTGGCCGGGTTTGCTGTTACTGGATATTCTGCTTCCACTATGTTGTTCAAGGGCCTTAGGTCCTGTATGAAGCGCCAAGACCCCCCTTTAGCCTTGCGCACTGGGTACACAGCCGTGTTACATGGTGATTCTGAGGGGACCAATATGCCATTGTTTATAAGGGCCGTTATAGTTTCATATATGCCCTCATCTGCCTCTTTTGACAATGGGTACTGTTTTACTCTTGGTAGTATTGCACCTTTTTTCAATTTTATCCGTACACCCCCTATGCTTTTAATGCATCCTACGTCATAAGGGCTAATGGTCCATAATGATTTGGGCACCTTTGACATATCCTCCTTAAAGAAAGGGACTGGGGTGCATGCAGGTGCCTCAAGTGCCATAGCAATTTTCTGCGCTATTTGTTTGTGAGCCACTCGTAACCATATTTCTACACTCATCATGAACACCATTTCCCCCTCCTCCTTTTCTTCTGAAAACAGTTCCTCATCTGACACCTGGGTCAACCTACATCCTTCTGCTAGTGCTATCACTGCCCTCCATGCTCTTCCTTCTTTGTCTTGGGCGTGCACAGCAATATACTCAGCTGTTGTAATAATGCTTTCAATGTCTATTGCAAACACCTTTCCTTCTTGTTCATTAACAGGTGTTTCTGGTCGGAACAGATAAGCTGCTGGCCTCCTCCATATTTTCCCTTCTATCCCTGGCATCCATGCAAATGCCATGTCTGTTCCATACTGGAATAGCTCGCCATCTACTGGTTCCGCCCTAATTGCTGTCTGCCCACAGTATGCTTGCATAATCTGTCATGCTGCTAGCATGTTAATCCCTGGAGTAGAGCAAATTATACCATCCTCTGTAAAGGAGATTGTCATATTTAACCTATTCATTATGTCCCTCCCCAGTATATTTACTGGTGAGGCACTATAATACAAAAGTGGAACTGACAGATCGTAATCTCCGATAGATAAGGGAACGTTATCAGTAAAAGGAACCAATCCTTTAGCCCCAGAAAATCCTTGGGTGTTCATGGCTTCGCCTGACATCTTAAATTTACCTTCCCTTATGCAAGACCGGGTTGCCCCGGTGTCAACAAGGAATGATAACTTTTTGTCACCTATCGTTACCTCTATGCGTGGCTCCTCCGCACTATTAGGTGTTACTGACAGGATGGGACACACCAAGGCCGTCTGTGGGCTGTCCTATTGGGGGTACAATGATTGGCCATTTCCTGTGTAAGGGTTGTGTCCCAATACCGTCACCCTACCCAATTGCGTTTGTTCAGTTTGGGGTTGTTGTGTTATCACTACTTGTTGTTGTGGCAGTGGCTGTTGTTGTGTTAATTGCTGTTGTTGCAGTGGCTGTTGTTGTGTTAATTGCTGTTGTTGCAGTGGCTGTTGTTGTGTTAATTGCTGTTGTTGTATGCCCTGCTGTTCTTGTGGTGGCCTAGGTTGTGCCTGCTCATTCCATGCTGGTGTTCCTGGCCTGACCCTACACGTGCGTGACATGTGTCCTAGTAGTCCACAACTCCAACACACGGGTGGTTCTCTGTTTTGCCATGGGAAGCTCCCTGTGTTGTCCTGGTATACCGGTTGCCCTGTGGGGTAGGAACTTCCAACTCCCCCCACCTGCTGTTGGGTATTATATCCGTATCCTCTCCCTCTCATAAATCCTCCTCTCCCCCTGTTATAACCATAATACCCAGCTCCTTGCATTGGGTACCCTCCTCCCACGTTTGGTGCGTGTAATTGTAGTGGCGGCACTTGCTGTATTATACTTTGTGGAGGTGCTATTGGAGCTGGATCTTGTGCAGCCACTACTTGTGTGGGGCTTTGGGCCATTGGTGTGGGCGCAGTTATTAGTGCCCCTTCCATTGTGTATTTAGTTAGTTTTTTCTGTACTAGTTTGGCCTCTTCTGTTTTCCTGTCCTCTTCCTTTTGTTTCATTTTTCCTTGCCATATCCTGCAGTGATGTACTATTGTCAGCTGTATTTCAGGCCATGGTTTTGCTTCCATTCCCACTACTTTCTTTAGTTGTTTCTGAACTCCTTCTGGGAGCCCTTGTACTAATATATGATAAAATATGGCTGGTGTTTTATCCCATTGTTCTCTAGTTTCCATGCGCCACTTCTCTTGAATATCCTGGATATAATCAACAGGATCCTCATTCTCACGCATCTTACGGGAAGTAATTGCTCCTATGTCTGATGTGTCTGGGTACTGTACTCTCAGTGCCTGCCATAGCGCATGTCTGCAGTTTGCAAATGGCGCCCCATCATGCGATGTGTTCGTTATTGTTATCCCATGGAATCCCGCTCTCTTCCAGATGTCGTCCGCTCTATCCCCTAATATTGATATTAACAGGCCTTTCACATCTCCCACTGCTAGTTTCTGCCCTGCGGTGTGTTTTTCCATTTCATATATCCACTTACCCGCACCTCCACTTAGTGATGGGAGCCTACATTTTATATTTTCTTTATCCGTATGCTTCCATGGTACATACTGCGGTCTAACCCCTCCTCTTTCCAATAGTGGCATTAAGTTGTGTCTTGTGTCACCCTTTATGTTCCATAATATTGAGTCCTCACACCCCTCCTCTTCCCCCGTTTCCTTTACCACTTCAAATTCTTCCTTACTACCCCTCCTCCTACCTACCTCTCCGTCCCTTCCCCTTGTTTCATCATCTCCTGTGTTTAATATGGGTATGTTTATTTGTCTGTCTTGCCTGCGGCTAGGGAGGTCTCTAAGCCGGCATGCATAGGGAGTCACTTCGTCCATGAAGGGCGCAAGCTTTATTGTGCGCAGCGTGCGTGTGATGGTTGAGCATGTAGGGTGCGACGGGGGAGGGCGTGATGGAGATGGCGATGGTGTGGCTTCATGGGTTTGTTTTTCCACTAGTTGTTGCACCCTCTCCTCACTTTGTTCCAGCTCCTCCCTTCTCTTACGGATCCATGGCGAGTCTATGTTTGTTCTAGTGAGGTACAGCTTATCTAAGCTTTCCCTTTCACTCTTTCTTCCTACCCTCTCTACTCCTTCTTCCTCCTCACTGCAAAAATCAGTCATAAATGGTGTCCCCCACTCTGTTTTTTTCCCTTTTACTGTTACTGTTTCTAAGTCTATTAGCTCCATTTCTCCTCTTCCTTTGTTACCAACTGTTCCCCCTGGTGTTGATGTTGTTGCTACTTCTCTACTTCTATATACATCCCCCCATTTTTCACTCTCCTTATTTCTCCCTCCTCTTTCCCCTTCACTCCTCTCCTCCATTTCCCTACTATTTTCCTCCCTTTTCCTTTTTAATTCCTCCATCACTTCGTTGCTCATCTGTTCCAATATTCTTTCATCTTCTTTCCTTCTTTCCCATTTCACCCTTTCTCTTTCTATTGCTTTCCCTTCTTCATATTTCTTAGCTGCCTCTGATACTACCCTCCTCCTCCATATTTCCAATTCCCTTTCCTTCTCCTCTTCCTCCTTCTTTTTTTCTCTCAACACTACTCTTGACACCCTTTCTGCTGCTGCTCTTACCCTTCCATCTTCTATCCTTTGCTCCTCATTTCGTTCCCTTAATTTGTCCAATTCGTCTTTACCCTCTTTCCTTTTCCTCACTCTCTCTTTTTCCCCCTTCTCAAGCTGTGTTAGTAATTCATTCTGCTCATCCCTTAGCTTTGCCAATTTTTCCTCCAAAATCTCTTCTCTTTGTCGTAGTAGCTCCTCCCCCTTAATCTCACTCTCCCTTGTACTATCCTCGCCTGTTCTCTTTACTGCCTCCCTTTCTTCTCCCGTTAGTGAACCCCGTAATTTTAATATCTGTGCAGCTACCCACTCATCATGTCCTATCTCTACAATCTGCTCTTCTCCAATCCTCCCCTCCCCCACTATCTTCCTGTGAGCCACATATGGTGGAGGGCTGTATGCCGGGTTCGAGTATCCTTCAGCCGCCCTTAACTGTCCTTCTATTTCTCCTAATTCTCTTAAAGGGTACAACCCTTCTCCCTCTGTTTTCACTCCCGGTGTTATGGGTATCTCGTTGCTCGGTTCCTTTTTTATGTTTTCTAATTTATCAATCTTTTCTCCTCCCTCTCCTTCATTCTCCGCATTCTTTTTCCTTTCACACCCCTTTTCCCCATCCGTTCCCTCTTTCTTAATCTCCTTTACTTCCGGTGTTTCTCCCATAGAGAACATTCCATTTGGTCCTGGTCGGGATCCCTGGAACATCCTCCATAAGTTAAACACCTCCACATGGCTCGCCAACTTCTTCCCCTTGTATGTATTGTGCAGATGGTTTAGCAATGAATGTTGGGCATATGGATCGAAACTACCATTAGGCGGCCATGGTGTTAACATTTTGTTATCCGTCCCCTGGGTCCACTCTATGCTGTACTTAATTAATTTCTCTCTATGGGGTGGCAGTGTGGTGCATATGTGTTGTAGTGGGGTAGTGAGGGTGTTCCCCCACCCTCCCAACCCTGTCCCATATGACATAGTGGTGCCCCACTTGTTACTCCTCCCTTCACTATCAGTTTGCAATTTACAACCTTATATTGTTTACCTGGCCCCGTAAGTGTGGGGACTTACGACAATCCTTAACAAATTATGCAATAATAATAATTAATAAAAAAACAAAAACAAACAAAAAAGAGAAATAATAAAACACAAATATATATATATATGTATAATTTTGTATTGTACATTCCTTCCTCTACGGCCCCCTGCGGCCGAGGCGCACGCAGCCCCCTGTGGCTGCGTACCCTTTACGACGATCTTATACAGTCGTCCTTATTCCTCGTTCTCCTCCCCCTTTTACACTTGCCGTGGCCGGCGTTCTCCGTGCTCAGCCACGCCCCTCTCCCCTTCTCCTCTTCCGATCCACTCGTTTATCGTTTATCTTCGTATCCGCTCCCTCATCATTTTTCTCTTCCCCACCACTTTCAAAACTCAATGTTCCTTGTGCTCGTGATATCCTATAAAAATCCCTACTGGTGACGTCACCGATGTCTTTACGCTATTAGTACATTCTCTTTATTAATTTCAAAATACACTTGCAATTTACCCCCGCTAACCCTACAGCTGTCTTCCTGTCTCTCCTGGAACAAGGTAATCTCATCAATAATATAATCGGACTGCACACGCTGCGTCGCCTCGCGTGTGATACGCCCCTCAACAGGAGGGCTTAACCAGCCAATTATCTTCCGTATTAGGCAACTATGCAACTAGCTACCCCCTACAGGGAAACGTCATCTACCTATCGAGTTTCTTGCTCGACCAATAGGGAACCTCATCTACCTATCGAGTTTCTTGCTCGAACAATAGGGAACCTCATCTACCTATCGAGTTTCTTGCTCGAACAATAGGGAACCTCATCTACTCATTGATCAATAAATGCCAAATCGTAGGAAACCACACACGCCCACCCCTACACGTTAGTCGCGATTTAGGCCAATCAGTGTCTACGAGCGGCCACACGTGATGTTTTCGTGCTCCGCCCCCCTCTTTCGCGTGACGTAACCGACTGCTCTCGCACTCCTTTCACTCCCTTTCATTCCATAGCCAACACTATATTGTCAAACCTTCGCCGCGCACCTGTGCAACACCTCCCTCCTCCCTTATTTAATTCCTCCCCCCTCCCTCACAATTTCGCATTGCTCGTTGTGTGTGTCATGCTCACCAAGTTCTCTCGATGCAGGGCCGCTCGACTGCGTGCACCCCTCCAAGCGGCTCGCCACCTCCCCTCGTCTGGACCACGTCTGGACACTCGCCAACCGCGGGCGGGATACTTCTCAACCGGCTCCCGAGGGCCAATATCCGGATTGCGCTGTCCGGTCTTCTCGCAGCTCCGCGATGGTCCTGTAGTCCTCAGAAGGGGGCAACGGCAGAGGGGGCCGCGCCGCCGGGCCTCCTCGCAACGGGAGTGCCTGGAAAAAGTAAAAATAAAAGTCGATCTTAAACAGATCTCAGCAGTGCCTCCAACTTGTCGGGGGGGAAGTTCTGCCGGGGTCGGCCGGACCGTCCGCAGACCTCCAGGCAGGGAGGCCCCAACTCCTCCCGTGTGTATCCCAGATGAGATGAGATAGAGTATGAGACGCACACAAGGAGCAAGGTGACTCTGCTGTTTATTAGACAAAACGGCAGGGATGGGTCAAGGAGCGTACGCGTTCGTCCTGACACACACACAATCGTGGGGCTCGCAGGCCCTTTTTACTGTATTATGACGCGCTACTTGCGTCACTTCAGAAAGTTAACAAAAAACCTATCGCCACTCTTAATTGGGCGTTCGAGTGGTAGGGTTAGTATAGCACACATATAGAGAAAGATATTAGTGGACAAGGTGTAGTCAGGTGGTATATCTGGGTTGTCCCTACAATTAGATACATGAGAATTGTTACATGAAGACTCCTGAGGATTGGCTAAATGTGCTGGCGTCAGTGATAAGAGCCCCATGTTCTGATTGGTGCGCCCGTGAGCTTCCCAGCCTGGGACCACCGTCGTTCCCAGCTCTCGGTGTACCTGTAAGTTGCAACAATGTTTCACTATGGGTACATGCAGACAATGTGAGGACTTATTTATAGCTAGACGGGGTACCGTTCCCACTGTTGCAGATGTCCATTGAGCCTTTCAAGTGTATCTGCCAGTGTCTCGTAGCGAGGGATCCAGACGCCTCTGTTCTCCCGGGTTTGGCATCTCGTCAGGTTCGGCTTGGTCACGTGGGGAGGGACCGTGAAAGAGGCATAATTCTGCACAATTAATATTGTTTTTCTACTGCGCGTCTGGTTTTAATTTGTCGGTGTGACTTTAACGTTGGTGCGCGGAGTGCGAGGTTGCAACATCGTGCCTTTGATGATTTGCTCTTGGAACGTGGGTTTGCAACATTGCGACCTTGGCTGGTTGCTTCGCCGAGCTCATTCTGCAGGATCAGCAACTGACTCTTGCCTTGTTGATGTCCACGGGAGCTCTTGTTTGAGGCCTACTTGGGCCTGGTGCATAAGTTGTCCGTTTGGTGCACAGGTGCTTTTAGGTTATAGGAGCATATAATTCCATAACCAGTATTGTCTTCATTATATTTCTCATGGTGGGAACTGGTTTCAAAGAGAAGCGTGAGCAAGCTAGTAAAAAGTTCATGACGCGTCTTGCGTTTCTGCATTCTGAAAGCCTATATAAAAATAATAAAGATGCACGTCCGTGAATATGCCTGTCGCCTACGTCATAGCACTGAGTATATTCTTCGTGTAGGTTGGTGTGGGAATGTCCAGTGTGTATATTTGTACAGATGTGCTTCCCGTTGTCTAGGTCGTCATGGCATCTCTAACGACGTGTAGATTTTAGTCTAGTTGATCCGTGCCGCAGGTGTCGGCATGGCCAGTGCGGGCTGCTGGGCAAGCAGATGGACACATCCGTATGTTCCTGTACCAGGGAATCTGGTCGTCTGGTAAATGGACAAACTCTTCTCGTGGCGGGTGTTTGGGTCGTGACCCTCTAGGCCAAGCGCGAGAGGCGAAGGACGGGAGCCTGGTTTTCCATTCTCCCACTTCACTGGCATTAGTGAAAAAGATCATTCTGGGCCGTGTGCTTTTTCTAATGTAGATTCCATCTTGACCACATGCTCAGTTAGACAGAGTTCCATTCGCTCCAACAGCAGAAGTGTTATAAATGGAGCCGCTTCCACTGGTAGACATGTTTTTGCCGCCGCCTCTCCCTGGTATTTCCGCTTGAATTGTTAATTATAGCATGCTTTTAATCTCACCCCCACGGTTTATATTCCAGAGCCAAAAGCTAGCTTGCCAGGGACGATGCCACTTGTTCCATTTTGTACTCAAGAGGCATACCTTTTTTTTAAAAGTATTAATCCAAAATCTGAGGCTGCTGCTTCTTGCTAGGACATTTTGAAGATACAGGAGTGACACCCATTTCCCATTTACCTGCCTGCCTTCAAAAGCAGTTTAAATACAGCAGATCTCAACCGCCAAGTAAAGGAATCAAACCACTACAGTACAAAGTTCAAAGAAAAACACAGGACGGGCCCTCGTGTAAACCACACAACACCAGAATGTCAAGATTATCCAAATGATCCCTAATCCGGGTTTGGCATCATACATAAAACAAAAGGAGGCTCCACGCTGCTTTAGGTCCCAAGTCATCTCAAATCACACAGATGTACTTTTCCACACAGATGCTGCCGTTTGATGCTTCTAAATCATACATGATGGGTAGTCCAAGATTAGGTGAACATATCAATCAATTGGACTAAAGTCCTAATTCCAGTTGCAGTTCCAGTTCTAGAGAAATAAAATAAATCTAACTAAATCACCCACAAATGTGTGGCAGGTGAAATCTTGATGCTTGCTTGAACAACAGTCCTTAAATGTACAATGCAGTTCTACTAATACTACAAAGCAATCAACATGCTGTTCTCAGATGGTAAGCATTATGGTAGTCATTCTGTGTTCTGTATGAATGCAGGGAATAAAGAGAAAGGGCTACATTTTGAGGAGAGCACCACAGCACCACCACAACAACACAGAGAGGAGGTAACGCTGTAGATTATGTGGCACATATAACAGATTGCATAACAATCAAGTCAGGGGTGGTTTGGCCATAACATGCTTGCTGCAGCTAACAGACCACTACTGGGCTGGCTAAAACTGCCTTAGGTAAACTTGATTTCCCTTTGACAGTTTTGTTCCCCAGCATTCATGTCCAATGAATCATAGGAGCCTGGGGGCCATTTTGCTTCCCCAGCCTTGCATGGCCCATTGGGGATGCAGGCTTGTTAACCGGAATGTACGTATGGGGTGCTGTAGTACCTCCCTACATATTCAGATGGCCTGGGACAGTTACATGAGACCATCCCGGCTCCAGCGTGCATATGCTCTTTGCTTACTGGCTCTTGTATGTTGTGTGTATGTATGCATGTGTGAATGAGTGAGTGAGTGTGTGATAAAGGGGTGGCTGGTGTGCATGTGTATGGTGTTAGTGTGCATGTGGGTGCACATGTGAATAACCAACATCATTTTTTTGCGAATGTGTGTGCACTATGTTTCTGCCGGGTTTTGATTTTGGCCGGGGTTAGGGGAGGGCAGTTTGACGCGGATACTATGGCATGGCACATTGTAATAGAAATCAGTGATAAAAGTAAGGATGATAAGTGTTATTACGTGGCTAGACTGGCCCTTTGGCACATCCAGGCTAGCTATGTATTACTCAGACATGGAATTTTTACCTGGCATCAATATATAAAGCAAGCATGATAAGTATTATTACATGCTATAATGGAATTTTGGTGCAGACTTTCTAGCTATGCATTTTGCTATGGGATGGCATTTTTGCTAGGCCTCAGGAGTATAGCAAAAATTATAATGGTTCTTATGTGTCTAGACTGGCTTACTTTGGTGCAGCCTGTTTAAACATGTTTTCTTATTGTGGCCTAGCAGTTTTAATAGCAAGGCCAACAGGCATATGGTTTGACATGGTGATACTGCCATACATTGTCAGAGCTTGCGTGGATATGTTTTTTTATTGTATTGTTACTGCCATTAAGTGCAAAGCAACCCTGAGTGTGTTCTTGTATGGGAATATTGGCATATATTGTTTCAGGCAGCATGTACATGTATCGGCACAGCAGAAGTATATGCAATATCATGGCATACATTGTGGGCAAAGGCATAATGAAAATGCATTGGGAAATATCCTTTTGCACTATTGGTGACGATCATCTAATGGATTTTTTCACAAGTTACTCTAAAAAACCAATTGCCAACTGTCTGGCTTTTTAGCAGATTTTTTAAAGAACATGTTGTGTATAATGCACCATTTGAACCTATTATTCAAACATAATTCTCGCGTCCTAACAACTGCCTGCCCCAACGGCTGCACCAGTGCTGATATCATACTGTGATAGGTTGCCATTTCTTCTTTCCTTTAACATAGAGACGGTTGTTCCATGGGCTCTCATCTTTTGCAGACTACGTAAGGGTATTAGAATCCACATACCTCACAGAGTGAAATACTCTTCTCCCTTCTAAGTATAGGTGGGGGTATCACCGTTTAGCGATTAATCGGATAAAACATTGTGGGCCTCATTACGACCCTGGCATTAACCAATGGCGCTATTAGCGCCATGGTTAACGCCGGTAATTTACCGGATCCGCCATGGTGACATGGGGAATTACCGCCCCATTCCAAGGTTGGCGGGGGGGGGTAATTCCCCATTTACCATTGGCCCATCCCCATTCCCATTTTTGCCCCATAGGGCTCAATGGGGAAGGCGGTAATTACGGTACCGCAAAATGCGGTACCGTAAGCACCTTCAAGGTCCCTTTGCGGGTCCTTACCTTAACAGCTGGTACAGACCAGCCGTTAAGGTCGGGACCCGCAAAGGGACCTCGTAATCAGGCGTTAAGGGATTACCGGTACTGGTACCTTTACTGGTCCAGGTAATCCCTTAACACCAGGGTCGTAATGAGAGCCTGTGTGTCTTTACAAGAAGTGTCTTCAAAATTAGTTAGCACAATGTGTTTGATATCATTCAGACGAGTGTCAGATCTGAGAGCTCTGCGTACACCTTGCAAATGTTTCACACTGGACAGAGTTGTGTTTAGTATACACCGTCATACTAAAACTGTGTCTTCCTGCATACATGGCCCTTGTTTTCTCAAAAGACGCCTAGACATCATGCATTTTTATATTAGAGCAAAGTTCGTAATAAGAAAACAGTTTGATCTAGCACTTATCTCGCACGCAATATGATGTGCAGTTACTACATTTTAACACAATTTGTATCAAATGATTTATCTTGATCTCTGTTAAGAGACACCATTATTCTTTTCGTTGTAGTCATTAAGGGCTGTAAATATTCATTTGAAATCAGTTGCAGTTGCAAAATGTTAACGTGTTCACATTCTGTCTCCTTTAAAGATCACATGCACGCCTGATCAATCGCCTGCATGTCAAAGCTCCGCGCACTCTGTCCCTACACGCCTGGTATACTAATGGCGCTCCAAATAGACATTACATAAACATACATCACACCTTGTTTCTTGAGTGTTTTTTAATTATAAACGTACGTGCCACTTTACAGGACTGACTGATCTTGTTTCGTTCAGAGGGAAGTTTTCCTTGCGGTTTGTGATTGAGCAGCGTGTCACACTTGTGATCGGCGCAGGTCACTCCCAGGTGTGCAGGTGAGGAAATGCACGCTGGTCGTTTTCACAAATACTAGAACGACAACCCCATGGACAGTTCAAATGCAGTGTCCTCCGATCCTTAAACAAACGTGTTTCAATTTCAAAGGGCAGAACCTTAAACCAGAGATAAATAATAGTTTCTCAAACAATATCGGTTTCATGTTTCTTCTCTAATTGTTCTTCCCATGCCAACCATCATCGTTAGTGTATGTAGAGTTCGCCAAATTATACCATCCTTAAATAATACCAGTCTTCATAGAAAAAGTACAAACTAGGCAAGCTGCCAACCTACAGGAGCAAGAAGCCCAGTGGCATACATGCCAACATTATACATTCAATTCCGGATATGCTAATCCGGTCTTGGTGTTAACATTGCATTCTGGTACTTGTCTTGAAGGATTTCCCCACAACAAACTCAGGACTACCGGTCCTAGAATGCAAAGTTAAAACCAAGACTGGACTAGTGACCCTGAAGGGAATGGATCATGTTGGTATCTATGCAGCGGTCAACCTGCAAAACGGACATTGATTTCTAACAATAAGCTTGCCTAAAATTAACCGATAAATGTCCTCTCCTACAAGAAAAAGTCATAGCCGGACCCTCAAGCAGCATCAGCATTTAAGTCGACACATATGTACATATGCATGCATGGACTCTGTATAACATATGTTTGTATTCATATGCTGATGTGTATCAGTGTATGCCATTGACCCTGAACATATACACCAAGGAATATTTTCATACTATGGGCTTCGATCTCTTTAATTTAGTACATCGAGGTGTGTTTTACAGATCCTGCTGGGTTTTAACAACCACCACCCGAGTTAAGAGGCCCAAGCAAGGGTCTGTTGCCACCCAGTAAGTCCCACCAAACATGGCATTATGGTTGTTAACACATCACAGCATCTAGGTTTGTAGGATGAAAGGGCTAATGTGGAAGAACGCTGGTGCATGAAGTCAGGGCGCAACCTCATCTGTCCTTGAACATAGTGTTGGAGACCAATGGGAAGAATACGACATGACTGGATTGCCACTGGATTGAGGCTGCTGGGGCTGGTGGACATTTGAGGTAAATGGGGGAGAAGACTGGTGTATGCTGTCGGGTTGCCATTGGCTATGACTCCAGGCAGTATGCATTTGATGCCAATGGGAGAGAATGTTGGTGTGTGCTATCTGGGTGCGACTAGGTCCAGCTTTGCACAAGGTGGGTTTGAGCCCCACATGGGAAAGTGGTCTGTGTGTAGTCTGGTTGCAGCCACAGTGTGCCTATCACTAGTTCTGTCCAAGGGCTGGTTACATTTTAAGCAATTCATTCTGCCTTGCATTAACTAGTGACCATGACTGCCACTGTCCATTTCCTGTAACCTATCTACCTTTTACACACGACCAGTGGGCTTCGAGAATGATCTTTAGACTGCATTTCACACTATGGAATCTACGTGTACGGTCTTATACAGCACCTTGCATGGTTGTAGGTAGGATAACAAACCATGATTAGGAACACATTTAATTAATCAAGCTTGCTCGTACACCCTTTCCATCATCTGTAGGGACTTTAAGTGTAGGATACCGAGGGAATTGCCCAATTCGGACTGTGTCGTCACCTCTGAGACCACTTTGGTTGACAAGGATCTGCTTGCATGCTTCTGTAAGAGGGGTTTGGAGTGGGCAAGCATCTTGTATTCTTTTGTATTCTTGTATTCTTTTGGATTTAAGAAGCTAAACAGATCAATGCCGTCTGATTGCCCCCCCCCCAGATTCACCCGAAAATCGAGCAGCATATTGGACTATGTCTTTGCTGCCAACTCTTGTTCCCTGATAATAGTCATGAGAGTGATCATTACCCGCTCCTGGTAAATTTAAATTGGTGCAAACCGCCTAAGCTAGCGGTTGGGGAGCTAAGAGTTAATACTGACTTGAATTGCATTTCATGGAATGACCACACATTATTGATATTCCAGGCCCATATACGTTTGTCTCTGATAAGATACATAGAGGATTGTGAGGGAATTCCTCTCGATTACTCTAGAGCCTGTGTAAGTAAGGCAACTAAGACCGTCATGGACTTTGGTGTTTTGATCTAGACTGTCATTGCTAAATTCCTTGCTAAAAACTACAAATCCGGTGTGACAACTGCTGGGTCTCACAAAAAAAGTGTTTGATAAGCAAACTACCCTCAGGAGAAAGGAACTTTGTGTTTTCCTTAGAGATCTAGCATGTAAGGAGCTGGATGCTACGGACCACGCCTCACGGGTTTAAGAGGCAAAAAATGCTTGCCTTAAATGGCTGAGGCACTGATACAAACTGGAGTGTCTCCATTGGCGCTCCTTGGTGAACTGTGCTATAATTAATAACCCTCGCCAGTTTTGGGAGATTCCTATCTGACACGCTTTCTAGTTGTTGTTTCGAAAACCTCATGGGTTCATTACATTGGCAGTACTTTCGGGAGATGCGCCATTGTGAATACTCTGCGGAGCCGAGAGATAGTGGACACCTCAGCAAACCCATGTGTGAACAAGTGCACATAGTCCAAGGGCCCGGCTGATGTCGTTAGGCTAATATGGAGAAGCAAATCTTCCAGAGCACCATGCCTCAGCGTTTGTAGTTCCCTGATCAAAGTTGACGCCAACCACTGGGCCAATGCCCTTCACTGGCTATTTCACTGGATTGGAGAAGCACAGCAGATCCCGCCATTTTGCGGGACAGCATCATTGTGCCTATCTGAAGGAAAACGAACGCTTTTCTTGCCTGCTGCTGCCTGCTGCTGTGTCCTGCTGTCCTGCGCTGGGAGTCAACAACAACTCGCGCTAAGTCACACGCTCGCTTCCAGGAGGAGGCGGAGCACCGTGGCTGTCACGTGAACAGTCACGTGACCTTTTTCTCGCCATAAAACACAGCCCAATCCAGGCGAGCGGCGCGTGTTTTGCAACTTTTGAAGGAAAAACGAACGCTTTTCTTGCCTGCTGCTGCCTGCTGCTGTGTCCTGCTGTCCTGCGCTGGGAGTCAACAACAACTCGCGCTAAGTCACACGCTCGCTTCCAGGAGGAGGCGGAGCACCGTGGCTGTCACGTGAACAGTCACGTGACCTTTTTCTCGCCATAAAACACAGCCCAATCCAGGCGAGCGGCGCGTGTTTTGCAACCTTTGAAGGAAAAACGAACGCTTTTCTTGCCTGCTGCTGCATGCTGCTGTGTCCTGCTGTCCTGCGCTGGGAGTCAACAACAACTCGCGCTAAGTCACACGCTTGCTTCCAGGAGGAGGCGGAGCACCGTGGCTGTCACGTGAACAGTCACGTGACCTTTTTCTCGCCATAAAACACAGCCCAATCCAGGCGAGCGGCGCGTGTTTTGCAACCTTTGAAGGAAAAACGAACGCTTTTCTTGCCTGCTGCTGCCTGCTGCTGTGTCCTGCTGTCCTGCGCTGGGAGTCAACAACAACTCGCGCTAAGTCACACGCTTGCTTCCAGGAGGAGGCGGAGCACCGTGGCTGTCACGTGAACAGTCACGTGACCTTTTTCTCGCCATAAAACACAGCCCAATCCACCCTTGCGGCGATAAGCCCGGCGGGGTAAAGGGCGCTGGCTGTTGTGCGGCTGTTCGGCGCTGGAGGCGCACAAGATAATGTTAGCAGATTGACGGATAAACAACATCTGGGTAATCTTACCCAGAGCTGAGATCGGAGACCGGCTGAACTCTCTGCACCGGACAAACAAGGTGAGCTAATCCCGCACCCTTAGTAGATATTCAATTCTATCTATTTCTGAATGCCAATCAATAAGCGTACAACGCCAGATCCAAATAGTTTACCCCCTGGGTGGGGTGCTGCCGGGAGTCTGCGGGGGGCCTGATCCCTTCGATCCCTAATCCCCCACAGTTCAGAGAACACTCTAAAACTGAGCTGAGCTAACCACACATCTGTAGAGTCTCGAGCACTCACACCAAAAAGAGAATGGCTGATACACAAGGCCATATTGGAAAACTTAATGCGGACCTATCAGTACCGACTAAAACGCTGTCTGCTGGCCGCATACACGCGGAAAGCTTGACACACCCACACACAAGATCACAGTTACGAAGATGGCACTCGCTGGCTACCTCATGTAAACCCCTACGGTGGCAGTCGACCAAGCTCTATCGCAAACCCGAATGCAAGTCAGACTGTGAGGGTGACTGCACGGGGGAGACAAACCGTTTATCATCAGCATCTGACCCCGAAAATAGACAAGATCTAGACCAAGACTTAGATCATATACAAACAAGAGAAGAACTACTGAAAATTCCTGATGATATGACCAATAACCAGCGACATACTATAAGTCTGCAGAACGTGGGTCAAAACCGGATAGCAAGTTGCCCAGCTGCGATAGGTCTCGCTCTCACTAACACAAAAGGAGTCCCAGAAAGTGATCCCTCAAGCGTGCCCCTGAGCAACGATATCTGTGACGCCGAGTCAGGCACAAATGGTTCTCCTTGTAAATTACCTCTACAAAGCGATAGGAGCCAGGTCTCGATCCACGACGAATGTAGCATCCTACCACAGGACACTGAGATGGAAGCGACGAAGGAAAGCCCATACATAAATAGGCACGACTCCTCCACAACCTCCCCGAAGAGCTTACCAGCAAATGGAGAAGAGCATCTGCATTTAAAGCAAAAAACGGGACATATGGACGATTGGGTCGGTGCTTCAAATGACGATGAGGTCTTCCACCAAGCACATCACGACACAATTGAGACCCTTCGCATCAATGAGCCAATCGCTACGGGATCCAACAGGAGAAACTCATTGGAGGTTGTTAACAAGATACTAAACGACATCACACTAATAAATAAAGCACGAGGCGCCACAGCAAAAGACAGACTGGTTACTTCGATCAAAGAGCCCAGTGTCACCGAGGCCATTGAAGATATTGTATATGTAATGAAGGAGACCTTGGGAGCTCCGTCCCTATCACAATGGAAAAACGCCCATGGGAAACGCAGGCGCATCGACCACAGCCTATCTCCTACCCTAACGTGTTCACAGAGAAAAGGCACAAAGATCCCTTCACAAACTTTAATGAGACCATCAACACCCCCATCTAGGCACGGAGGCCTCCCAGAGACGACACAATCACCCACCCCCCTTTCGTCATCATCGTCTGACTCTTCTTACTCAGAGTCACAGTACAACAAACCAAGCTGCCCCAAACCTCAAACGCACCAACTCCCACAAAATAAGTATGAGGAGTTCTCTTCTGAAATAGTCGGTTGCATAATGAAAGAGATTCAACCGCTTGTAATGTCCTCTCTTGCAATATCTATAGCTCTGTTTTTAAAACTATATGAGCAAGTAGATGGGAACCTCAGAGACCTGTCCACACTAGTTGCAATGATTAATTGAAAACTGTGCAACGAGACTCCAACAAAAGAATTGAGGCTCACTTGAATACTCTCCTGGACCAAAGGAAATCTAACGGATCGGAAAAAAAGTTACTGGCAGAAATCGCTAAAGAAGCACTCAACCTCTTAAAAACAAGGAAAATTCCAACGCAGTCTGCCAATGATGAACGCATTAGTATCCGTCCGGATTCTCAAGAGTTGACTTGTATGAACAACAAAACAAGTCCTCAGGCGAGCACCAACCTGGAGCCCAATTTGAATAAACGAGTTTCTCCATTGCAACAATTCGAGAGCACAACAATCGAAAGCCAAGGGGTGACTAGCCCCCTGCCTCCACCTATAGATCTAACCAAAGATGACGCCACACAGCAGAAAAGTTTATATGATGACACAAGCTCGGAGGAGACAAGAAATCCTGAAGTACATGATAACGCAACAAAAGTTATTCTATCTAACATGCACCCACAGGATCAACTTAACAAGCCTTGCTTTCAAACAATCTTAGATAATACAAGATCGACACTGAATCCAGCCTCCCTCGATCCACAAACACCAACTACCTCAACTGACATCGAGAAATGCGCCAGACTACAAGACTGCGCCTCTGGGCATCTTGACACTGAAACCGAAAGAAATAATGGCATCTTTGCGATCTTCAAGCAAAACACTAATCAGATCACGGGGACACATCTAAACCAAACTAGAAAGGAACCTCAAATTAAAAAAACAAAAAATCAACGCACTAAGAACTCTCGACGTGGAAACAACTCCAGAAAGTTCTTACGTAACATAAAAACAGTAAATGTAACTGTAAACCAGAACATAAAATCCGTGGATCCAACCCTGAATAAAAAGAGCACAGAAAAGGAGGTAATAGGCGAGCTCTCAAATCAAAAAAGCGAGGAATCTGATAAGGAAGCTGAACAAATGAACGAGCTGATAAATATGTCAACTTACGAGGACACTGACGAATTGGAGCCAATCGACCCTAAGACTTCAATTGGGTCACCTTCAAGTCATAATGATCCTTCACGAGACACAGTAAATAGGAATACAGAACAAAAATCAACATCTACATTGTTGTCCTCACATGTTTCAATGCTACAAAGAACTTGTACAATGATCCCCAAGATTGCAAACATCGAAAAAGCCCCACCGGTGGAGGCTAGTTCTATCTTCCTCACTCTGACAGAAAGACGGGAAAGGCTGCTCAAGAAAAACAAGGATAGAGACTGTCAAAAGACAAAAATTCTCAAAAGCCTGCCCGAACCAGAATGCAGGAACGAAAATCGAGAGCCTTATGCTGATGTTCGAAAGTTTGCACCAAACAAGTGCTATGGGAAAGGACCTTCGGCGATCAAAGCTCCCGCAATAAAACAAGCGCCTGGCGAATATAAAGGAAGTGCCCCTCACCAAAATGAACAGCTAGGCAATAAAACTGCCATATCCACTTATAAAATAAAGATTGAAAGATTAGAAAGTCAAGACGATGTGATCATGAACCGTAATAATGTTCTACGACTACTCCACTGCGTCCCGCGTCTGAGAACGATACAATCGTATGACATCAAACAGTGGAATTCCCACAGGAAGGCCAAAACGACCTCGTTCTACTACATCTGAAATCAAAAATGATAACCAACAGTATCTTGGATGCAACGCCAGAGCTGATGTCGCTCGGATTCGACATTCTGGAACTAACCAACGAAGATAACCACAAAAGCCACTCAGAACCACAGCTAGTCTCATCCTTCTGCAGCTAGTCTCATCCTTCTGGAAGAAAAGTAACGAAGTGAAGAGCCCTGAGAAAACGCAAGAGGTTGGCCAACACAATAGAAATCAGTGCATCAACAGTGACTGTGGCCTGAGAAAAGTGGAACACGTCCAAAACGACTCGGTGGAACAAATCCAAATCACAGTCGCTGGCACCCAAGCTTTCAACAAGAAAAACTGCACAGTGGAACTGGAAAACAACGAAAACGAATCATCGGATAAATGGGGGTGGCTCGCAAAAGCCCTGAACAAAACAACTCAAAGCTAACACCAACTAGAAAACTCGCCCCCGACAGTCAAGTTTGGCTCTTGGAACACCAGAGGATTTGCACATCTATACCAAGAGAGCTGCTTCCCAGGGTTGGATGTCATGTGCCTTCAAGAAACGTGGCTGGATAACTGCCCCATCTCCGGAGAATACGAGATCGCTTTTAATCCAGCCATCAAACAACTGACGGGTAGGCCCATGGCAGGCCTTATTACCATGATCAAAAAAAGCTCTGGATATCAAATCCTCAATACTGAAAACGTGACTCCATACATTCAGGCAACGACAATTGCTCAAAGCAACGTAGGAAACAAGAAAATCCACATCCTGAATCTATACTGGAACCACAAGATTATAAGTGGCAATGGATATATAGATCAAGTTACAACTGTCATAGATGATTGGTTCGAAGCAGACGTTGGTGCTGATACTGTGATCTGTGGAGACTTGAATATGAACTGCCTAACAGCAAACAATGAATCGAATCCAAAAAATCCCAACAAAACACATCTCGCCAGTCAATGGGCGACAGAGATGGAGCTAAGAGACCTCATGCTGATGAACGGAAACTTAGCAGGTGATATCCCAGCTCAACCAACCTGGTCTAGAGGCACCCAACGATCGACGCTTGACTATTTTTATGTCAGTGAGAAAATACATCAACATGCAATATCACTCACGGTGCACCCTATGACCAATAGTGATCATGACTTAGTCATTCTGTCATGCATCACAGCTTATGGAGTCAAACCCATAACATGGAAATTCCCGGTAATGATTGAATCCAACAGGGTGAGATTGAAATTAAAGAAAACAGAGGTTAAAAACATACTAACCACATATGTAGATGAGCAAAAGGAGACTGAATACATCCATCTCTTAGACGACTACAAAGAAAAACATCAAGGATCCAAAGCTCGTGGCTTTGCTGCAAGACTTAAATTTGATCTAGAGCTGAGAAAAAGAAAGAGAGAATTAAGAGCGCAAATAAGACATCTACCGAAAACTGACTCCAATAGTTACTTAACTGCAAAAAGAAATTGCAAACAAAAGTATAAAAACTGGTTACGATCACACAAAGCAGATATGATGCAGAACGATTCAGAACTAATAATGGAAAAACTGCAAAACAAAAACTCCTCTGCTTTCTGGAAGATAATCAACAACGAAGGAGCCCCGCAAATGGCATTACTGACAAACGCAATTTCTGAAGCTGAGTGGATACAACATTTCTCGAAGCTATACAGCAAAAGAACAACCGCAGCAGAGACACCATCATCTACCTTAGAAAAATGGAAGTTAGAATTTGATAAAAACGACATTGAGGAGATAATAAAAAGAGCTAGCTCCTCTAGAGCACCAGGCCCGGACGGTCTAACAAACCACACAATCAAAGAAAATCCAGAGCTGTGGGCAGAGCTATGCCACATGATGTTCAAAAGAATAGTAGCTAATTGCAAAAGTCCGGATTCATGGAAATGCGCAATAATCATTCCTATTTTCAAGAAAGGGAATCGATCTGATCCAACAAACTACCGACCCATTGCGCTGCTAGATGTGTTAGGCAAAGTGTACGCGACTCTCTTACAACAACAACTTGTGAAATGGGCAGCTGATTCAAAACATCTGGACCCACGTCAGACTGGCTTTGTCAAGGGTGTAGGCTGCTCCTTGAATCTTCTCTTAATCAACCTCCTTAAAATGGAAGCCATAAGAACAAGAACCCAGGTGTACCTCGCACTGATAGACTTCTCACATGCCTTCGACAGCATAGATAGAGAACTACTATGGGAGAAAATGAAGACGTGGGAATGTCCGGAAGATCTGATAGTGGCCATCAAAGAGCTACACACTGGCACAAGCATCAAAATCCGCCTGGACCAAAAAGGCACCCTGTCCAAAGTGATAAACACCTTTTGCGGGGTTAAACAGGGTTGCCCACTGGCTGCTATAATATTCAATTTATTTTTATCGGACATTGGAGGAGCAATTGACAGCGCACGCTCCTTCTCTCCAAAAATACACGGAGCCCCATTAAGCTGGATGCTATATGCCGATGACCTAATATTGCTAGATGTAACACCTATAGGCCTACAGCGAAAGATCGATGCAGTAGACCTATATGTGAGAGCTAATGGCTTACAAATCAACAAAAAAAAGTGTGAGGTGCTAACACTGCAAAACTTGAAAACAACAAAGCACAAAAAACCTAAATGGCACTTGGGAAAAGAGTGGCTAAACAACACAACAAACACAAGATACTTAGGCATGCAAATTAATTCAAGCCTGAACGACAGTCAATGGGAACAGGTAGCCAAATCCAAATGCCGGCAATTTGCATGCCACGCTAGCGTATTACACAAGAAATACGGAAAATTTTCAATAAAACCGGTAAGGAACTTTTACTGCCAAAAGGTAGTGCCGGCCCTGATCTTTGGTGCTGAAAATGCCCTCGGATGCTCCGCGGATGTCTGGTCTACCCTAGAAAACATCTTCTGGGTAAGAGTTCTGCAACTACCAAAGGGTACATCAACTGCATGTATCAGATACGAGCTAAACTTAACATCAATTAATGCACGAGTTAGTTGGAACCTGCTGAGCCTCTTCAGAAAGATGACCATGAAGAAAGTGGCCTTGCAATTTGAAATACTACAAAATCCTAGCAAAGGAAATCCCAACTGTCTGCTATCAATGTGGTATAAACGCTGCGAGGAAATTTTGGCTTTTTATGACATCGACCTAAAAACCCTACACGACAATCCGGACTCTGCAAAAATTAAGGTCTGGCGATTGGACTGGATCGTGACTGGGAACTTAATATCAGCTAACAACTTAATGAAGGAGGTGCCGTGTGAAGCAAGAAATCTAAACACCTTACAGCCTTATATCGATCTGTTCCCAGACAATGGCAGCAGAGCCTTGTTTCTACACTTCAGACTAAACGCATTTAAAACAAGAGAGTGGTCTAGAGAGCAACGCAAAACAGAAGAACTCAATGCAGCCTGTAGATTTTGCAATCAGAAGGAAGAAACTTTAAAACATCTAACACTCCATTGCAAAAGCCTACATCGGGAGAGAACACTGACATTAGGGCCTCAATTAACGAAATTTCAAACGCCAAGTGCGGACGACTGGGGGCAAGCTCTGTTCGACAGTCGGGAGAAACATCTGAATTACGCGTTAATTCGCTTTCTGAGCCTGTTGAAAAAACTACTGATATAACACCTAAAACAAGGGCAAAACTGTGAGATCGCATTAAAGAGGCTCTCAACTAATGAAGGATCGAATGCGACTTACAAACTCATGATGTTAAGGTGTCAACAGACGAGAGCTACCTGGCCATTTAAGGAGAGAAGAGTGAATAAACTGTAGTGTAATATTTGCTCTCCTTTTTTAAAGGCATTTTATGCCAATAAAATAATAATAAAAAAAAAAAAAAAAAGAAAGAAGGGTAATAGGACTGAGCCCAGTAATTACCGACTACTGGCCATGTTGGACGCTCCCTCCAAAAACTTCACCCATCTATTATTGGACGATTTGCAGGAGTGGGCAGTAAACTCAAACCTTATACCGTTCAACCAGACTGGTTTTCAGACGGGACTGAGTACGTCCACCAATTGTCTCACGCTGTTATCGATGATTCAGCAAACCTGGAGCATTCGTCGGAGAGCCGTCTATGTAGCATTTATTGACTACAGCAATGCCTTCGACTCACTCAATAGGCACAGGCTCTAGAGTAAGCTTGCTAGTTGGAATATTCCAGCAAGGCGCCTCTCAATGATAATTGCTCTCCATGAGGGGACTAGAATCAAAATACATCTTGATAAGGGTGGAAGGACATCCCCTGGATTTCAACCTACCATTGTCTTAAACAGGGATGTTTATTTGCGCACCTGCTTTATGACTTATATATGGCTGATATGGGACCACCCACCTCTCTTCCACCTAAATTGGGGAATCTGCCACTCCAATGGATGGGCTATGCAGAAGATATTGTCCTGCTTGATCTCACTCCTGTATGGATGCAGGCTGCCTTGTCCAAACTAAAGGAATACTCTGATCTCAATTCGTTGACTATTAACTTGAACAAATCCAAGGTTATGATCTTTAGCCCGTTGCATGCCAAGACTCAGCGTTTTGATTGGCAACTAGAGGGGATCAAACTTGAGGTAGTTGACGAATACAAATATCTCAGAGTCATGCTTGATAGGAGGCTAACTTGCTCTTGTCATCTTGGGTTAATTAAGTGAAAATGCATCCATGTCATGGGTGGCATGTACAAGATGGCTAGGAGTGGTGGAGGATATTTCCTTGGGATATTGATACAACTGTACGTGGGAAAGATATTACCCATACTCCTATATGGACGGTGCAGAGGCTTGGGCTTTTGGTAAAACCGTGAAGTTAACCAGACTGGAGTCCAAGCTATTGAGGAAACTCTTTCGCCTCCCACCGCGTGCTCCGGTAGAGCTCAAATACCTTGAATTTGACATGGCCCCATGGGATGCGAGATTTCAGTTTTCCTGTGCTAACATCCATTGGAAACTAACAGTTCTAGTGGCTCTTTAAATTGGTTCATATCATAAACTGCAAGAACTAAGGCCCACTTAATGCCTAAAAGTAATTTGGCTAATATTATGACCATGGTAGATCATTGGCATTCCCTGACAATTGGGTTGAGTGAGAGTGCTGGTTACATACACCATAAATTGCACCTGAAAACCAAATTTTTCCAAAATGTCCATGAACAACTGAAACTCAACTCTCTGGGAAGAGGTCTTGTATTCTATTCCATGAATACATTGTACAACTTGTCCTACACCCTAACTACATCCACAAAAGATTAAAATAAATATAGTCAATACCTTGGAAATAACTGGAGTTTGGTCCCATATACCCCGGTCACTCTGTTATTGTAGGCTCTGTGGGGATACTAAAATAGAAACCGACAAACATCTCCTTATGAGCTGTGATGCTCCTGAGCCCTTGAGGATTATTGTATGTGCTGCGGCAGGAATAACTGAAGGTGATGACAATGCGTTGTGGATGATGTAGTTAAATGGCAATAATGAAGCCTGTATTATTTATTTTACTATACTGTGGAGGAAGCTAATGCTAATTTTAGCTGGGTTACAGGGTATCTAATGATGAGTGGGATGAATGGGTGGGAGGAGGAAGACATTGGGCTTCATTACAACTGACCCAGTATGGAAACAACGGTGGCGGTAAACCCGCCGCCACTGTTGTTTCCATACTGGGTGATCACAACTCCTGCAGGCGGAGGCGTCAATCCCGCCAGGTCTGACCTGGCAGGTTTAACACCGCCCGCCTGCAGGCAGACGAGGAAACACTGGCACCATCACGAGATGGTGCCAGTGTTTCCATGATCCCCGTTCCCATCGAGTCCAATGGGACGCAATGGGAATGGGTATTTACACCATTCCGCCTCTGGAATTCCTGGGTCACTGGGGTTGTAATGCCCCGGTAATTCCGGGAATCACGGAGGCGAAATGGTAATACGAGTCCAGTGGTAACCAGGCGGTTTTACCGCCTCGGTTACCGCCGGACTCGTAATGAGGCCCATTGACAAGGAGATTTTCTGCTACGAAATGTGGTGGTCAATGTTAATATGTTTGTATTGCAATGTGTGCTGAAAAACTGTTGTTTGTATAGTTATATAGCACATTAATAAAAAAATAAAAAAATCATGTTGCTCTACGTAATGTTGGGAAGACCATTTTCAGGGAGTTCAAACTGGTTGCATCGCCCATGATATATTAGAAAGAAACTGTGAATAGAAAAATGGCAGTGTAAATGACGTAATGGTCAATTGAACATGTACTAGTACTAACTGTTCAAACATTTACTTTAACACTGTATTTTAGTGCACAACCTCGATGCTCCATTTTTATCTACTCTTTATGCAAAAATCTATAATAGCCAAAATGTCCCACTTTTACCTGAGAATCCATCACATGCTCTTTGTCCAACAAACCAGCAAGACCATCAAATCGTTTTCATCATAATGACTTGGGTTCAGTTTGCTGGCACCGATGACCTTTCACTAGCCTCCAGTATTGACTGATCAATCTTAGTCAATATGAAGAAAACAAACTTCAATGCACTTGTTTTTAAAATTATTATTAGCACCTGGCGCGGAGGTCCAGACTATCTTCCCCCTCCAACAGTGGACTTGAGCCAACAGGAAAAGCCAGTGTTTATGTAGAGAGGGAGCTGCAAGATGCTCCCTAGCAGGCTGTCCCCCCAGTCCTCTGCAGTCCAGCAGCCCCCTATCCTCACCTTCTCTCAGCACACCCCTACCGCACCCATACTTACCTGCCAAACAGGTTGCCACCATATTGCTATCCTCCAACAACAGGCTGGTGTTGACAGCGAGAAGGCACTCACTCCCATGTGCTTCTCGCGTGTTCATGGCAGCCATGTTAATCATGTTGCCACCTAAGTCCTTGCGATGGTGCTTGCTCCACTCAGGTCTCCCAAGCTTTGGCTAGGGGGCCATTACCAACCCAGTTAGCTCGCAAATATAGTAATTAATCTTTCGGATTCAATGTTGTTGTATTAATGTAGGGCGTTCTCCTTCACATCTCCCTCAGTAAGGGTGGTATGCCTCTTTCAAATGAAAGCACTTTTTTGGAGCCTAAGGGCCTAATTCGCAGAAGCGTTTTATAATGGCAAACCCCATTGGAAAACCATCTGTGAACCAGGGCCTAATCCTTTAGCCTGTAATGGCAATCCGCATCAACACGTTCCAAAAAATGTGCTTGAGTTAGTCAATGTATTCAGAAAATGTTTGCAGAAAGGTGCGTGAGGGGACTTATTGATGGGTCCTAAAATGGTGCTTTTTCTTTTAAACACCCAAAGATGATTTCTCTTCTACCATAGCGTGAACACTAATAGGGAACAGACAAATATATTATACAAAAGCAGGTGTATGAAAAGAAGAATGGGACTCTCCTTCATCTCTGATGCCAGGGGTACTGATTTGTCAGTCTCCTTCACCTCCCCTCACTCAATACAGCCCGGAAACCCCTTGGCCTGTCATGTGCTGGTCTGCTTGTGTAAATGTATGTGCCCACCAAGCGACAGCTTCGGGGCCAGTTCCTCTGGCTGCTGGCCTGACCTAGCACACCTTTCCAGATATACACGTACACTAAAACATGCATGCTTACATATATAAGAAGCTGGATACACGCACTGACATGTTGGTATGTGGGTTTGCTTCAGGGATGGACTCGGAAGCACAAGAGGCCCTGGAAATAATGTTCAATGTGGCCCCATATTGCACATTTTCAGCAAGTCCAACCATTTTCCATGGGAACATTTGTAAATATCACACAATAGAGGTCCAGGGTGCAGAGGCCTACCGGGAAATCTCCAGAGTTCCCCATTGGCCAGTCCACCCGTGGTTTGCTTGTGTATGTCTAAATGAGTAAGTGGAAATGAGTGTGTTTGCGCGCGTTTGTGTCTGTGTATGTCTGAGTGTTGATAAGTCAATGGGTGTCGATCTCCCCCTTGCACTTCTCCAAGAGCAGCACCGAATAATGATATTCCCACCACTATATTCCAGACTTGCAGAACATTTCAGAAGGAAAATCACTCGTTAATTATTCTCATGCTGAAATGCCCAAGCAGAGAAGACAGAACGAGGGAGCTTAGTTGATACCACTCAGACACTCACTCAAGAAAAAATAAATGAAGTGAGTAGATGAGTGACTTGGATGGAGGGATACAGAGAGTGGATGAATAGGTGATTTGAAATGAATGCATGAACGAAAGATTGAGTGAATAAAGTGAATGAATATGGCTCTCGATCAGTGTTTGACGTGAGCGGGAAAGGTCGGGAGTGGTGTTCCACTACTTTCATTTTTTTCCGTTTACCATTGCTCTACTTTTTATGACCATGTTCACCATGCTATATTGAAGATTTGTCCATTAATTTCCCTGTGCAAGCATAAAGTTGTAATTGGAGCCTTAATTACTATTCACTTACAATATTGCAATGCCCCGGCTGCAACACCTTGTCACAGGTTGGACTATGCTTCCGCCTACCCTTCTTCCCTGCAGAGCTCACAGTTCCACTAATTTTTTCAGTACACTTCTTCCACTGGTTTGGATGAGTTAGTCAAATGATGAGAAAAAGGTTGGATGTAAACGGGTGACTGTGCTGTAGTGCGATTCCAGGCAAAGTGATTTTGTACTGCAAAAATAACTATGCACAGACTTTGCCCAGACTTTGCATGGCAGAAATACACTTTGCACAGTTCCATGAATCAGGGTTTGTGTTGGTAGTGCAACGTCACGTTTTAGCAGTGAAAATGTACTTTGAACTGGGCAATGTTCCATGAATCAGGCCCTTGATGTAGCTCATCGTACTATAAGGTCTGGCTTTCCCAGACTGTGCACCTACTCCAATTTTGTCTCCCATGCATTTATTTGCACTAGCAAAGGGTCCCTGTCGCCTGCCCACAATCAAGATGGCTCCATCCAGGGAAGGGCCTCAGGTGGCTGGAAAATGCAGGCAGTACCCAGTGCATTCTCACCTGCTTTTCCAGCCACCTGATTGGCAGAGCGCCCTTCCCGGGTGCAAATGTATTTGAACCTTTGAATATGTACATTATGATATTGTTGATTCTATGTATTTATGTGTATGTTTTTATTATGTTGTGATGCTGTGCTTTTGGGAAGAAGACCTCTGCAATATAATTGAAGAGAGATAACATTTTGACAGCATTTGAAATGCCAGCATGGAACCAGAAAGATATTCAGAATACCTCTGTGAATTTGTAAGAAAAATGTGAGTTAATGGTGATAAGAACCTCTGCCCTGGAAGATGCTATTGGTGTGATAACAAAAGGAAACATAGCAATCTTTAAGGTTATGGAGTTTTGGGGGAGCAGACAACGGCCATTAGCTATCTATTGGAGTCATTGGAGAATCAGCAGTGAAGAAAGTAATCTGATTTAGTACTTTTCTGGCCAACAAAAATCACAGAGGAATACAAACATTCATCATTAAAATGTTGCACGACACACTTCTGAAAAACTGTTCAGATATTTACCTATAAACAGATATCTCCAGCTACCCCAGTTTGCAGCGTGGGAAAATGTGCTTTTCAAAACCTGGGCTGGAAGATAAAAAGAAAATAGTCAAGTAGATGGTTTCTCACTTTTGCTCAGGTTAGACATTTGCAGAATAGCAGAAGATAGCCAGTGGGACCTGGGCATGGGAATGGAAGGCTTCCAAGAAAACAGGAGTCATTTTCAAATGAAGTTATCCGCAATCCTAAAATACATATAGAAATACAAGTTGTGCATATTGAGAACAGTAGCAGAAACAGAAGTCTTAATAAAGAATATTCAAAAGAAATAAAAGCCAACTTTAAATAAAATGACCACAGGAAATATAGACTATGGAAAATAAGAAAGTCTTAAATCAATATGGACACTTGTGATATAATGTGTGGCACTGTATAAATGCAGATTTGGTGAGGAAGCTCGAAATGATCATGATAGGAGGAGGTGGTAGCAGTGTGAGAGTGGTAATAGATAAGGAGGAAGGATGAGTGAAGGTGGGATAAAACGTAAAACCGGATAATAGAAAGGAACATTATTGGTTCTAAGTACCATTAGCTAGTGAGCAATAAAGAATCATAATGTTTCTCCAGTGATGAGGACCTGTCCAAGGAAAGGAGGGGCACCATGCATTGAGGGAACACGGTGCAGAACAGGCGAACAATAGTGAAAAAATAAAAACAAAAGTTGGAAAAAACAAGATAGAAAAAGGCCTGGAACTAAGGAGCAAAAGAGGTGGCAGAAAACATTCCAGAAGTGTTCCTTTATTCAGTAGGTGGAAGACTATTTTCACAGCTCACATGCCATTGGAGCTAATTAAAGGTCACATGGAAGGAAAATAATATTGTAGTTTCTCTGCTAGAGTGTGGTTAGGAGGCTTTCTTTTGCAGGACCCTGCATGACCCTCCCCTTTCTACCTGAAAAGTTGTTTAACCAATATTGGATTCATTCACAGGCTTTTTCAACTAACCTAAAGGTACCAATAAACAAAACAATGAAAAGAGTTATTGTCCCAGATAACATTAAGAGTGACAGTACATGTCGATGGAACATAGATGAGGCAAGGTTGGATAGTTATACAGGCACAATGGCCTCTTTATGGCAGACAACCCAGAGTTGATGTCAAACCCGGCTTTATATCCATAATATCTTGTTAATGTTTACCTTCCCCCACAGGCAGAAAGGCCATCTAAACATATCACAAGGATGATCACAATCTAAAGAAGTATTAGTGATTTGACGAAATTATTAAACCTATAGAACATCCAACAATAAAATCACAGAGTGAAGAGGGATTATACATTCTAGTCTGGTAAATATGGCCACCATGCAAGGATAAACTATTTTCTGGTTGATGAGTCCATCCATGATCAAGTTCACAAAGTATAACTATCATGTTCTCGGACCACACTGGAAATGAGATCACTTACTTAATCCTCAAGGAAAGAAAATTAACTGTGGATAGGGGACCCTCTGTCAGATTGAACAGTATCACATGTTCAGGTGTTGATATGAAAGATGTTGTTGAGGTAAATGTGTATTCCATTTCAACTACAATTATTTAAGAAGCGTTTAAGGCCTATATTTGTGGCAGAATTACTCAAATCTCTTTCCACATTGCCAAAACAGGAAAACAATAATAGAACACATTTGTGAAGACATATCCAGAACATGGCACAAAGGCTACAGAAGAAATTACATTTCAGAGGATAAGGATCCTGACTACTGCTAGGGAATCTTATCAACACATGTTTGATGAGATTATTCTAAGAAAAAGAGAGGTGCATTGTAGTAGTCCTTTTGAGTGAAGGTAAAATGTGGAGCCATATTGGTCTTAAAAATCTGATAGATTTACAAATGAAACCGCATACAATATATAAAGCACAAGCCAACATCTCAGCCCTCACTAAATAACATATACATTAAGATTAACTTGGAAGTAGTGAATGGAAGTCAATATAGAGAATAGTCAAAATATATTAACCAGGACTAAAAGACCTTCCAGGCTAAGGTGATCCTTCCCAGCCTAAGGCGACGCAGAACGACAGATTAGATAATACATGTCTTGAAGTTCAAAAAACCACAAAGGAATTAAAAAGGAAGAAAGCACAGGGTTCGGATGGTTTACCACATGAGTTGTATAAGGCATTGGGAAAAACCTCAGCTCCTTTCTCATGGAATGGTTGTAAAATTCATGGTACCAGGATCAAACGCATTTTTCATGAGCCTGAGTAGCAGACTGTGTAATCTGCAGAATTGGTGTTTCAGTTGCTGATCTGAACTGTTTGAAGTATTTAATCAGGAAGCAGAGGCTTAGTACACACATAATGATAACATGCAAACTGAAGAGCTGGACATTGCGTGACTCTTTGAGCCAAGCCTGTTCTTTATGCGGTTTACACACATTCATGCCTCTAAATGTAAAATACAAGAACAAGCAGCTAGAACAACTGCTTGTTAATTTATGTATGGCAGTAGCATCACTAACAGCAAGGGGAAGTGAGGATAGCTACATTACTCTGGAGTCAGTGTATGCCTTTCCTTTTACAGGGTCTGCATTTCAGTGTTTCATTTTAGGAAACGTTTCCCCTTTACTTTTACAAAAAATTACGTGTCTTTTGCATGTCCAATCATATCCCATTTCATAGGGTATTAAATGAGATGCAAGCTCGTTATGGCTTTGCTTTTAACGTGCATAATAAAAGAAGAATGTGTACCGCATGGACGTTGGTCAAAAAAGCGGCATAATGGTTTCAATATCACATATGATGTATCCATCAATCCTTTAGAAAAGTACCACGATGCAACAATCGCGTTAAACGCTCCATGGATGCTTCCTATTGTTAATTGTGCACCCCTGGCAAGTACATGGTAGAACAACCCTTGAGGGTGTTTTGTAGGCAGAGCAGACCAGGAAATACAACAAAACAGAAAAGTGTATATAGGTTTATGGATGTGAATGATAAAAACGAAGAACATAAAGACAATCTGAGTTGTATGGTAAATAAACAAATACTGAGCAGAATGTAAGACCATAAATAGAATTTTGAAAACATTACTACTCACCTACAGGGCACATTTTAACGGGAAGCCAGATTTTGTTTGGCACTTTTGAGTCTCGAAGAGCTTGTCAGGTGGTGTAGCAAGCTGTTTGAAGATGAGAGATCTGAAAAACGCCTCCTCACCAGCTTCTCCAACGAAGGAGAAAGTAATTAGCCTACATTTATTATATGACAGCTGGGTATAATTCAAAAAAGGGGCGCAATTTCGGGGTTTTTTTGTAGCACGTTCTGACTTCATATTGTGTACTTATGCAAAAAACAAATTCACTTGCAAGAACGCTCCTCAAATATAAATATAGTAAGCCTTCACTTCTAAATAAAATTAAATGTAATTGAATCCCTTTTGTAACTATAGGATATTTGCTTATTTAACCAGCACATATAATTCATAGAAGAGTGAGGGATTAAACAAAGGCAAGCAATACATCTGAAGAATATTTGGAAAACGGCACACAAGAAAATGGAGGTTGACATGTTAGGCAATAATAAATAAGACCGATGTTGATGGGGCATTAGAGGTGCATGGTGTATGGGGAAATAGGCTTGGGTGGGGTTGCCGTCTGCCCTCCAAGCATTATGCATTAGCACATTTTAAAAAAATATACATTTTATTAGGAATGCATGTTGCAAGCATAGCCATTATATATGAATGCACTTTTGACCTCAACACATCAATGCGTAATGTCCATAAACAGCTGTATTAAAGCAGAAGTTAAACCCCTTCTTCATGTATAAGATAGAACACATATGACAAAGACACAACGAAATGAAAACAGAAGAAAAACGGTGGGGAAAAAGGTTTGAAAAACTAATGAATGGACTCATCCCCCAACATGGATACCAAAATTGGAATAAATAGACACACCCCAGTAGGGAATGCTACCAGAAGAATGATTACAAGTTGAACAATGTTTTATGACAGATAAAAGATGGACGCAGAGGACTCTGCTACTCTGAGAGCGCTCGGCCAAACATTACACGATCAGCACATTATAAGATTGAAACATGTCACTGCTGAAGCTTCGAGATAGGTACATAATACTTGAATGTCATAGGCTGGGCATATGGATACATTAAAGAAACATAGGGGACAATTGCACCATATTGGCTCGAGGCTTGGGTGATCGTAGAGCAGCACGTGGGTCAGCTGGGCTCATCTCTGTGGGGTGGTCAGACACACACGATGAAACATAGCTAACTAATCTATTTTAGCAAAACAGGAACTGAAGGCATGCAACAAATAACAACTGGAAAAAGTGGACAGTCATGGGAATGCTGTGGAGATCATTCTGTTAGATATTGGATCGATTTTACCCTTTGAACCTTTAGAGGCTGTGAACTCTGATGCCCGGGCCCAGGTGCCCACCTTAGAAGTTTTGGTCTGCTTGATGCCTCATGATGTAGGCCAACATGTTTTAGTATTTCCAGTGAAATACAACGGGCTGGGATTAGATCTGGGGTGGGTGGTTGGCCTGTTCATAAAATGGGGTCAGATGTGTATCTGCATCAAGAGAGGTTGGGGGACTGTTGCTTCTCAAGGTGGGGGTCGAGAGAGCATAGACAGGTTTGTGGAGCCGGATGGGCACGCAGGCGATGGTTCTGCTCCGGACACACACAGGGCAGTGAGCTCAGAGGAAGAGAAAGAATACTGTATCTGTTTGCTACAATTCGTGCCTGGGCTTCCGTGAGAAAAGAGCTTGTATGATGTAGACAGAGGAGGAGGTGTTGGGGTCAGCTGTGCGCGGCACTGGACAATGGGAGGGATGGCTTTCAGAAATCATTGTGCGGCCTAGTAAAAAGAGGGAGCTTTGGGGTAATACAAAATGAAGTCTTTATGTGTCATCCAATGGCTCCCATCATCTGTCTTCAGGGAACAAGACAGGAGACGTTGCCTGCAATTGGATAAGCATAGGATTCATTCCATACAGAATGTGTAGGTGGGTCAAAAGAACCCTTACTCCCTTACACTAAACATACAACTCAGTAGTAGGTCCTCAAATCAATTCATATTTGATCTGATCACACATTGTGATTGTTACATAGTAGCTCATTTTGCTTCTTTGTATGTATTGCACGGAGGGGACCGCTTACGTTTGCACTTGATATGATATGATATGGTATTTATAACGCGCATGTACACAAGTGTTTCAAACAGAACATACAAACATGTCACGTTTGGGCATTTTTAGTCATTCGCACTGGGAAGCCTCTTCGCACTTCTCTTTTGTATTCCGCAGTGACAATGTACGCATGGCAGGCAGCATTTACAATGATTTCCTAAGGAAACCACCTGCTTTTTGCTGGTGCAAGAGAGCAGGCAGGTTCCATATGAAATAATTGTTTTTTAATATAGTTTTTTCAGTTTATTTAAAACCTTTACGCCATATTATCATACAAAACAAGGATAAAACCCTCTCAAGATTCACTGTTAGATATCATCCAACAAACTGTGTACAATGATTATCATTAAATCGTTATATATACACATTTCCTTTCATAGGTTCATGAACCCAAATTAAAAAGTGAACCCGAGCAATGGTGACTGAGGTCAAGTTCCCACTCATTAGTCTCATAAAATGTTCTAATAAGTAGTGGCAACATTTTGAAACTGTAACATACGTGCCAAAGAGGGGCCAGAACAACCAATCGGGCAATGCTTAAGCGATTGACAAGAACCTTTGTTGTTACAGAAATGGCCGCACGTAGCTTCAACACAGAGACCTCTAATGCGACCCCATCGTTGCAAGGTGCAAATTAAAACGAAATCGTATAAATACCTGTCAGAAGAGGCAATCAAGGAATTGCATTACTTTGGAAGGGTACCAAAAATCCTTAAATAAATTCTAACTGGAAATTGAATCCTGATCCCAAACTCCATTCAGTGGTCTTAATAGATCTATACATAGTTGTATGATTGTCTAATACTGGAGTGCCAAAAGAATTAGTGGTCTGAATGATTTGTTGGACAAAGCAAAGTGACATATAATGAATTTGGAGGGGGCATCAAGAATTTTCCAGTATAATTTTAATTTGGCACAGAAAATATACGATCTCCAGAACAAAATTCACAACTCATGTCTTAACAAGACATAGGGCCGGGCAGATGGAAGGTCCTATTTCTTTTCCACAACATCCCTTTGATTATTTCTAATTTACACCAGTCAAGATTACTGTCTAAACCATATTATATCGAGAGAAGAATCTTGCCAATGTAAAATTGAATCAAAGGGATGAGGGTCAATCTGCAATATTGCCAACACCTTTTTTAGTTTGGGCATTCAGCAGTGCTAGCTTCATTGTTTGTCTAGCTCAGAAGTACTTTGTAGATGATTTAGAGAATGGGAAATCCCAGTTAGATCAACATATTCGTCACTTTAAGACTAACATTATTAATATGCCATTTATAGTCGATATTCATTTTGGAGTACTTTTTAATCAGAATAGCAAATGTTGATACACTGAAGGTGTTCCTGGTGAGATAAGCATGTAGATAGTCTAGAACCTGTTGCAACCCAATGGGAGTTCTGTCCAGCAAGATAATGTCATCATCATAAAGTAATGTTGGAATAGTTAGGGATCCTATTTTAGAAGAAAACAATCTGAATAAAACCAATTAATTGAGAAAAACTGATAAGTAAAGACTTAGAACACAGGAAGCTAAAATGCATCCTTGTCACAGAACTACACAGGCCTTCACTATGGCTTTAATATTATCCACATGATTGAGCTGCACTTGGAAGGTGGTACCAGAATGAAATTCCCTGAGTATTTTCAAAAATCCCCCAGGATTCCCCCTTTTGACAGTTTGTTCCATAATCTAAACCAATCTATCAAATGCACTGGAAAGATGTGTGGAGACCATTAAAAGGCATAACTGATCCTCCCAGCAAGCTTGTTTTTGTAATAGTTGGAGGATCAGACCATTAAGGGAGATTCCACATTCGTGACGGAAATCATTTTGGAGAACATTAGGTCTACCGATGTATTTGGCCCAGATATTCAGTTCCTGCAATAGTAAAGAAGCAAAACTCTTGGATGAAGAATCCAAGATGTCTATTGGGCAATACTGTTGGGCGGTCCCCTAATTACCTCAGCCAAAACCAGTGCACATTTTGTACATGAAGCAAGTTTATTTACAATCTTCCAGGGAGCAGTTAGGTGGTGCTGTAGAACCAACCTAACCCAAGTCTCAATGAGCCACATCAATTGATACATTTGTATACATTTCTGCAATAGTTAAAACACTCCCAGATACTTTATTACAACCCACCCCTCACACACGATTGGACAAAACATATACAAAGAAGTTCCATCTTTTTTCATTTCCATCCTTCTCATTAGTCATCGACAATCTTTACTGCTGTCTTCAGATCATATTCGAAGTCCACCTTTGGTGGGGATTGTCCGTGGTAGGTCTTGGCATCATAACATTATAAAATATTCACACACAAACATAATTCATTACTAGCAAAAACTGGCAAAAGCGCTTTTAACCTTAAGTGTGATTGCACATGGGCTGCACGGATATCTTAGCAACATGATGAAAAAGCAGAATGAACAGGTTCTCTTTGAACTACCGAATGTCATCTCATCGGCCCAAGTTTACTGGCTCCACATAAGTCATTCTAAATTATGTGACTACTACTCCAGCATGTGTAACCTCTAGTTCTACCCTGAGAAAACAATTGCGCACTAGACAACACGGCCTCAGGCCCCATCTGTATTGCTGACATGAGCAACTTCAATGCAATGGGCAAGATTACATCTGTTCCTTGTGGATACCCTTGGTGTCTCGGAACGGTCACTGGACTGGATGACCTCTTTCCTCACTAACCACTCTTCCCAATTCATCCTGGCAACCTTCTCCTCTCCTCCCTCCATCTCCACCTGTAGTGTTGCCAAGGTCTCTGTACTCTCCCCTTGCTCTTTAACATCTACCTTGCTCTCCTTGCATGCCTCATCGCCTCCTTCTCCTCCAACCTTCAGTGTTACACAGATGATGCACAGCTCTTTTTCAAACTCCCTGCTGACCCTCTTACACCCTCCATCATCCCTGACTGCATATCTGCCAACCAGACCTGGTGCACCTCCAACGATCTCTGCCTCAACACCTGTAAAACTGAGATCCTTCCCATTGGGACCCCCGCTCCCTTCTTCTTCCCTAACTCTCGCCTACCTCCTTGGGATCTCGTACTGCACTTTCAACTGAAGCTGGAAACCATGGACTCATCTTCGACTCCACTCTTTCCTTCCTCCCTCACACTCAGGACATTGCCAAGAAGCTCCACTTTTGCTCTTCCTTCTCAAAGGAATTTGACCTTTTCTCACTTTCCCTCAGAGGCTCAGTGTGACCGAAACCATGGTTCTCTCTAGGCTTGATTACTGCAATAGCCTCCTCCTGAATCTTCCATCTTCCACTCTGCGGCCCCTCCAGTTAATCCAGAATAGGGCAGCAAGACTTATGCTTGGCCTTAAGCCCATTGACCGTATCTCTCCTGCACTAAAAAGTCTTCACTGGCTCACGACTGCTGCATGGATTAAATTCAAATCCTTCTACATCATCCACAATGCTGCAACTTTATCTTACTAAATACTCTTCTTCTAAATTGCTACGTCCTCTGGAACCAACTTGTTGTGTGTAAAGCGTTTTGCTAAACAGAGAGTAGGTGGTCATTCACTTTCCTCAGCAGGCTCCCTCCTGTTGAATAGCCTCGCCCTCCGTCTGCGCCTTGAGCAGGATCGTCTCAAATTCCAGAAGATCCTTAAGACATTCCTCTTTTCCTCCTCCTTCCCTTCTTCTCTCCTCTGCTAATCCCACAATTGCTCTGATCGGTGTCCTGGGTCCTTATGTATCCTCAGGGCCCTGACCTCCTACACCAATCTTCTGAGCTCCTATCTATCCACAGCACTTGGATCTGCATATCCTCCGGCATAGAGGTTAGCACTTACACTTCCCGCAGCCCCAGTCCGTGTAGCACACAACATTCCTAGCACTTCATCTGTGGATCACCCACAAGCTCGGACTCTCCAGCAATTTACTCTTCCTTGCTGCACTTGTACTTTCTGAATACTCACAAGACTTAGTAGGTTTGTCCCTTCTACCTTCCCCCCTTGCTCTTTAATATTGCAGATTTAATGTATTTCCCCCCCTTGCTCCCTTCCTGCCCTATGTGCACTTTGAAACAGTACTTTGTAATTGTATAAGCGCCTAACAAGCACACAATAAATATACAAATTGTTAATCCATCAACCACTGCGTCCTGTTCGACAGATGACCTTCTACTGGATGACTCATTATTCCTCTGTCAACCCACAAGCCTGTGAACCAAGAAGCTACCAGTTACATGAAATTCATCTTGCAACTGCTAGCTGCAAAGTCCGTATAATATCACAAAACCCCAAAACATGCAGATTTATATAACCTCCTTATAAACTCCTCTTATACGTTTCTCTGTATCCATGTCTGATAAATATTATTCCTTCTTTACCGCGGGGTTTTAGTACAGGCCCCCTTTCGCATGTGCATGGAAACCCTCTGTCTCCCAGTTTTTGCATACTTCAGTGCAACCCGTGTGTGAATTGTGTTTATGTTATATTTAGCGGTTTTAACATTTTATCTTTCTGCGTGCGTGCAGATCTAATATGTATCAGTTCTAAACAAAAAGCAACACTACAAGCAACATATCCCATCCATAATTAACTACACTTTATACATGTGAAACTACAAAATTGCGCCCCATTCACCGCACCCCCAGTCATTAATATAGTGCCTGCAACATCAACCCCTCGTGCTCGTAGTGACCCTTTGTGTCCATCCCAACAATAGTTACTGTGATCCTGAATGTTCCCTTTTTTTTAAAATGGGAACAATGTAGCAAGTTCTCCATGAAGTTGCCCCTGTGTGCATTGTAAAGGAAAAGATAATTTATTCATTTTATTTCTTCATTTATTTTTTCATTTATAAAGCATGCTAAACCAATAGGAATCAAAGTGCTATTACAGTACCAGTTGATCCTAGGATGGCTCATGCAATGGTTAGGCAACTGTCCTAAGAAAGGAAGGATCGAGAGGCATTGACCAGTTTTTTTGTGTGTGCAGAAGATGAGGCAGTAGCATTCACTTGGCACGTGAGTGAGAGAGTATTGTCAAGATATACTCCCATTGTCTTAACTGATGAGGATAATGGTATTTGAATGCTGCCTATATTGAAGGACGCATATACGGCATTAAGATTCTTGATCACCGGCGGCGTCCCTACCAGGAGGAGCTCTCTCATTTTGGCATTCAGACAAAGGCGGTGGGTGGCCATCCAGGCCTGTACCGATGTGTACACTTTGTTTAGTAAGCAGGTGTCATCGGGATAGTTCACAAGATAGATTAGTGGTTAAGTACACCTATTTCAAGTACTGCAGACTAATAATTTCACAGTCCATAGAGCTAAATCCTAGGTTAGGAGGTATTTAGGATGAGTTGAGGGTGCATGGGAGAAATCTATGACTCTGGCATCAAAGGTCAATGCATAAATTAGACACCAACAGCATGGACATACTTCATGGACACTCCTGTCCCATGCACACCTATCTTTACTGAAGCATTTTCAGTCAACATTTTAGTATATAGTCATACCACTACATGGGTTGCATCCTTCCTAGAGGGCAGATCCATGAGAGCAATTGCTGAGAATGACAGTGCCTCCCCTTGCTCCTATCCTGTATGGAGTGCCCCTAGGATCTTGCGTATCCCTTACACGTAACTACATATTAACCACACCCTCTTCGATTTACTAGATTCCTTTGGCATGTCCTACACTAACTATGCTGATAATACACAAATCCTCCTCCCCTGTCAGGCAACTATCCCGATGGCTTAGAAACCAACAGCGTGTCCATACTTCATGGACACTCCCGTCCCATGCACACCTATCCTTACTGAAGCATTTTCAGTCAACATTTTAGTACATAGTCATACTGGTAAGATTTTTTCACCAGTGTTTCTTTTCAACCAAAATAGTATCAAGAATCTTATTAGTGTTTATCGTCAATGGTTTACTTAGAATTATTAGCTGGCTACATCAGCCAGTTTCAACAATAGTCTGTATTCAAAGAAATAACAATTAAATGAAAAACATTAAGTGAAAAGAGACCGTATTTTACAAAGTCTTTCTCAACATTTGTTAATTTAACACAAACACTTGTTTACAAATAATAGAGCTTGATGTGTTTCGAGAATTAGTTCTCTTCCTCAGGAGCAAAATATCAATTTTTCTTCAGTTTTCATAATGCAAACACATTTCTATAAAAATAAATTTCAAATATTCAAATGTTAGTGTCAGCCTTTTTCTTCTAGTTCAATGATAATGCTGTGTATTTTCTGGAAAAACTTTGTGTTTCTAAACACTTCACCTAGATTCATTCCGCTTGGTGGTCGATGATAAGGTTCTACAGTACTTATTTCCAGTTCTGTACAATTCCTGTAGATTATTATATATTCATAATATATTAATACTAATACTAGATGGCCTAGTAGATACCTAATGGATTATGTGTTTATACATGAGTCTATTACCTTATGGGTGTCCTCAATGGCACTGATAGGGATTCTAGCAAAGATTGCTTGTGATGGATTTTCCTGTGAAGGGTGTCAATTTTACCCAGCACGACATTTTGGATGCTCATGTACCAGGCCTCGTCTTTGGTGATGATGGGAGGAGAGGCAGCTGAAGTTTCTAATTCCATCAGAATTGTAAAGATCTCTCTAATGTTGGATTTGGCACTGGCGATTCTCATACTGTATGATGTATATTTCGCCAGGATGATGGCTTGCCTGTAGAGTTTTGTTGCCCCAGCAACTTGAAATTTCTGGGTGTCTGTAGGTGTTTTATTATAGTTTGCTTCTGCCAGGTGTTTTTTTTTATCCCAAAGCTCAGTACGTTATGGGGTGAACCATGAATTGGCATGTTTAGCTAGTTTGGATTTTCGGGGAGCTAATGGTGCGACAGTGACCAATGCTATTGTAAGAGTTCTAGAATATATGTCAGCGAGTAGGCTGGGGTCATTGGTGTGCAGGTACTGTGGTTGGGGGCCAGTATCAAATGTGCAATGCTGTCCTTCAAAGGTTTACGTGAGCTGCGAGCCAAAGCCAGTGGCAGGGCAGGGTGGGCGTAGGTGGTGTGCTCGGTGGGCAAGATTGTAAAGGACACAATGTGGTGGTCGTACCAAGGACAAGGGAGTTAGCGTAGACAGCTACCTGGCAGCTGAGATCTGCTATCCAATCTAGTTTGCGGCTTTTGATGTGGGTGGGGTTACAGACACGGTTTATGAAGCCCAAGGCACTAAGTGAATTGGCAACAGTAGTAGCATTAACGTTGGATGGGTAATTGTAGCCAAAGTCCTGGTCCCCTTGAAGGATCATTCTGGAAGTGGGCTTGATATTGATGCCCAGTGTGTGCAGAAGATCTTCTTCAAATGTCAGTATTGGTTGGGTAGGGTGATAGACAATATAGATGGCGATGGTGTCAGTGTGTGAGAGGGACAGTTTGGCAGAGTTTGTCACAGTTCCCTGCCATAGGTAATGTGGCATGTCCAATGGGGAGGGATTCTTTAGCAATCAGTGCTGCTCCACCGCCTCTTGCAATGCGTCTGTCACTTCTGTGAATGGCATAACCAGAGGGAATGGCCAGGGATAGGGGTGGACCAGAGGCTGAATGAAGCAAGGTTTCTGTGATTGCAAGGATGTCTGGGTTGTGGGTAGTGATGAGGTCATTTATATCAAGGGCATGAGCAGGGATTGATCTAGCATTGATCAGGGTCTGCTGGTGTTGACAATACCATAGACCACAAAGATAGATTTATGTTTAGTACTAAATTTGGGAGGCCATCAGGGTCCATAGCACGTGATGATTTTAAGTTATGTATTAAGCACTCTATATCCAAGATAGAAAACTGCCCTTACCAAGCACAAAGCATGGACAACCTTTAGCAAAGCAAGGTATCAGATTAGGATACGAATTTCTTCGAGAAGTACTCATTCCAAGTGTCTTCAGAAATAACATTGTGAAGAGTGCCTAAATGACTCCCAGACTTGATATAGGCGCTTTTGGCAAACTTGCAGAATAAATGTGAATACATTGACTATCTGCAATATTGATATTCCTGCAATGGTATTTTAACCAATTCCTATAATTTAGCTTCCTAAATTCGTTCAAAGAGATGTTGCGGGGCATTGATCGGTCAGGGGACCGTTTGATATCTCTAAGTGAATTTCACAGCATGTCTTTTTTATCATGTACAATGGGGTCAAAATGTGAGAACTAGCAAAGTTCCTTTACCCTGTGGATAGGAAATGAGTGTGTACAATATTTACAGAACCCTGAGAAGAATATGGAATCCTTATCATTATCAAAGATGAAAGAGATGTAACAGTAAGTAAAATCCCAAATTAGATTACATTTGGAGATCACACATGGAGACCAAGAAATACAGTTCCGCTTATTGTATTATTTGTTTTATTTTTTTATTGTGCATTCAGTTTAATTACAACATATCTTTACATAACATATCCTTCTATCAAAATATTAAAAAACATGCACCCCGTTACCGTTAGTGCGCCATGAACTGGGTATTATCTCAATATCTAGCCAAGTCTTGTGGACATTTTGCTTGTTATACAGGAAATGTTTAATTGGTGCAACTTCTCCAAATGTTTTAGGTGTTCTTGCAAACTACCTGTTCACTTCCAAAGCAAAACTCCCCAAGGAATGGGTTAATTGTGTGTTGGACTCTTTAATAAATGCTGATATCACTCTCGAACTTTTGTTGAAGAACCCTACAAAGGCTAAACTGAAACTGTTCCGTTTTGATTGGATATGTACCCGCAAACAATGTCTGGAATATGTGGATTGTGGCCCCATGATGACATTTCATAAAAAGATTGTGTTGCATGGAACCGTATTTGGTTAAATGCCCTTCCAACTTTGTAAGATCACAGATGTTACGCATTCGCCTGAATTTATGTCTGACGAGGCAGATCTTAAGCAGGAGACATTTGGTTCCTAAAGATCAAGCATTCTGTCTTTATTGTAATGACCAGCAGCAAGTTGAAACGTTATGTCATTTGGTGGTTGAATGTCCAGCCTTAAACTTTACGAGGCGGAAGCTGTTTAACAAATATTGCAATTTTCTCTCTTTACGTACTAGAGAAGAAATATGGAACTACTTGCTCACCAACTCTAAAATCTCAATTCAAATGGCTTTAGTTCAATTTGTTAAAACTGTAACTCTACCACAATGAAACAACTTGCTGCCTTGTGATTAGTGTTACACAAACTGCTTTCCTGTTTTCTTTTGTTTTAGGGATTCAAATCTTTATATTATGTAAAAGGAATTTTAAATGTTTATACTTTTTAATGTTTATTTTTTTGTTTATTAATGATTTAGTAAATACTCTGTTTTGAAAGGTTGATTTACTCAGCCAACCAAAATAAAAAAATTAAAAAATAAAATAAAAAGAAAAAATTTAAAATATTTAGCATTAATGCTCCTTAACATAAAATTAAAAAACAAAAAACAAAATATTCAAACAATTACATGATTTCAACCATATAAAAAGATACATAATGTCATATTAAACAATACATCAACAACAATTAGTGGAGGAAATTAATGAATAATGTATCTATTTATCAAGACTCTACTTCCTTTAACACAAGGTTCCAAATTGCAAAAGAAGCCGCATTGATCTCTACAGATTGGGCCCCTAACAGTGCTGACCAAATTGATTTGTACATATATTATCTATGCAGCTGACGAAGCACCCATAGCACCTCAAGTAGTAATCCTTCATAACCAGGCAAGAGGTGAGCACATGCCGACAAGTTTCAATCTCTATCCGGCAGAGTCCACAAGATACATCTTGCAGTGTAGAGGTTTGCCATGACCTGTTATATTCTTTGGTAAGAAGGATGTTGAAGCAAATGTATATGATGAATCGCTTTAACTCAATGCTGCAACATTTAGTTAAATAGCTACGCGGCCTGTTACCCGTAAAACTCTGGTAAGAATAGTATGTATCCCTTTTGTAATTATGTGATTTTTCGATATTAATGGGAAGGTGTAGGTTTTGAGTTTAATTATCCTTTCATAATCGGGGATGACCTGAAAAATGTCTTACTCAAGAACCCATTTTTTGCAAATGGTTTTTGGAGAACAGTTTTAGTTCTTCTATGAAAGGCTTGTTATGCTGACAATCCAGCCCTTCACCCAAGAGCTGTAACAAGGCATTAGAGCTGCGATCCAGTTTTCACAATTTAGCATACAGCAGGACTCTTCGGGTACACCACAGTGAGTAGACAGAGTGTAAGCTGTATGCGAGCCTTAGTGTTTCGACAGGTAGGGCCTTAGGGAGATTGATAATAGAGCGCAGTAGTTTTGCGTCAAGCTTCCCTAGCCAGTTTACCTGCGCTGTTCGAAGAACTTCCAATGCATACAATATGGAGGCTATAATGCTCTAAATGTATATCTCAAAGAACCCCCTGATGTTATGCCCCTCTCAGTGTTCTATGTAGTTCTTGATAACGAGTCATTCTTTCCAAATTTTTTCTTATTGCCAATGGCCTCATAGTAAGAAGGGATTGATCAAATTTTAACTGGAAAGCCTAGATATATAAGTTCATGTATATTTTCCAAAACAGTGTTATCTACTCTCCATTTAAATGTTGCTATGGCTGTTTGAACCCCTCCAAGGGGCATCGTCCTTGGCTTTAATTTTTTAATCATCATGTTATTCTCCCTTGCATAAGCCACAAGTGCAGTGATTGATCATTGTAAGCAGATACAAGTCTGATCAGAGAGAATAATGTGATCAGCATATGACATGCAGACGCTCTTAGTACTGTTTATCTCCGGTGGGAAATTTCGGACAAGATGCAAGGTAGGTTCCAGATCTGCAGTATAGACGTTATAAAGAATGGGGCACAATGCACACCTCTGCTTTAAGCCCTGATTTGTTTGATAATAATGGGAATGATAGCCTTTGGAGCTAAGCCATATGGAAATTGAGGTGTTTGAATATAATCGCTGTATGAAATAAAGCAGTATTGGGTCAATTCCCCATTGTTCGAATTTTTCCCAAAGTTTGGGTCTGGAGCCAAGGTAGAAGGCCTTGGTGAATTCCACATAACAGCAATGACAGCCTGCGGCCATTCACATTGGCGCAGTCTGAAAGAAGAAAGTGGAGTGTGGTGACATTAGTGATGGTGCTAAAGATTTTTCTAAAACCTGTTTGGAAAATACTTTGAATGTTTCTGTCTTCTAGCCAGATGGTGAGTTTTTCTAGCAGTATGTTGGCAAATATCTTTGCCAGAAGACTATAATTTGATGTCTCTAGTCTGTTACCTTTATTAAAAATGGGAACCAGTATCAATCTTTGCCAACTTTCTTGAATCGTACCAGTCTGCACAATATGCAGAAAAAGGGCTTTCATTATTTTTGACCAAAATTCAAGATTAGACTTGAAAACTATATTAGGTATAACATCTGGGTCAGGGGCCCGTGATGCTTTAGATTTACAAATTAGTCTAAATATGTTTCCCTCTTCTAAATCACTGTGTCACGGTTACATCAACCAATGAGGCTCTATATCCGTCGAACAAAGAATCAGGAGATGGTTTAAGTGGAGTATAATATAATTCCTGAATGTGTGTAATTGTTACGGCGATAAGGATTTACGAAAGTTGTTGTAATGCGACCAAAACGTGCTGACATTATAGGGATTTAGCAAGTTAAACAGCCCCTGCCAATTTGAATCTCTAATGGAAAGCGTGTGCTGTTTGAGCCAATAATTATATATTTAGTTTACAAGTTTATAAGAGCTTTTGTTTTTCCTGAATATTAAGATTAAGATTGGGTCTAACAACAGCACGATCCTTTCAAAAAACAATCTTTTTTTATAATTTATAATGTAGACAAAAGGAGCTGTGTTTTTGGTGATATTATTATTTCTAGTTTTCCACATCTTTATTGAGGGGGGCTGTGTTTTGGCAGTTACCATTTTTCCCAAGTCCCACTCAGCAGAGCATAAAGAATCAGTCAGCCGGGTAGATTGTGATGTAGAATCACATTTGTGTATTGAATATTTTTAGATGACCAATGCAGACTTTTCATTTCCATAGATTAACCAAGTAGCCCATGATCGCTCAACCAGTTATGTGTGATCATAGCATGGCTGCAGTAAGTGCTCATGGCAGAGTTTGTTATGACGTAGTCAACATGGGATTTAACGATGCCGTTTGACCAAGTATAATCGGGCGTGTGGGAACTAATGGAAAGGAAATTAAGATTAGTTTAAGCCAAGAATTGGAAAACAAATAACCAGTCGTGGTTGCCAAAGGTAAATCCCTTTTATTGAAATCACCCGCAATCAGAACGTGACCTAGTTAGAGTTAGAACTATCCAAAATCCCCTGAATGAATCTCGTCTGAGAGCTACATGGGGAGGGGGGTCGTATAAACTAATAATGAATGTTCCCTCTCATTCGAGAGAGGAGGATTGCAAGACTTGCATCATCACATAAGGAGAGTTTGGCGAGTGTAGAAAGGGAGACAAGTGTGATGCTGGAAATGCATCGGAGGGACAGGGCCTCCGTATCCTTGTCCTTTACTGCCTTTTTATTGTGTGTTCTGTCGTGTTTTCCGCGCAGGAGTTCATGTGGGACTCCTGGCGGTGCAGCTCTCTCTCTTTTGGTTTGGTGAACAGACCCGTGGGATACCCTTACGACACCCATTAGTGGGGGTACAACCCTGTGCCCCTAGAGTATGTTTCTGGGCACCTGTGGGTGGCCCGCCGAGCAGGGCTGGTGGCAACTCCGTGCTGACTTTGACAGGTGCGCTGAGTATCCTCCATTTTGGGATCCCCAGGCTCTGCCATTGGAATCAGTTGATTCCTGATGGAAAACAAGATGGCCCCTGTGGCCTCTTGCTTTCTATTACCTATTACCTTGTTTTCCCAAAGTCCTGGAAAGCCCTGACTCTGTCCTTTCCCCCTGACTGGCTGTTGGGTGGAAGTTCCATATATGGTGTTGTTGTGAAGTCCAGTCCAGACTGACTGGAGTCTTCCCAGGGACTGTATGTTGTGGGTACGCCCTGTGGGTGGGACCTGGGTGAATGGAGTGTGTGACCAATATGCACTTATTGTTGTGGCTGTCTGGTTTCTGGTATGAGAGACAAAGACTGAGACAGCCCTGGTCGAAACTGGCCTGAATGCAGTGTGTAGTGTTGAATGGCTGAGTACTTGTCCCAATCCACATTCCTTGTTGTGAGTGTCTGAGAGGGAGGAGGATGGCAAGAATGCACTGTGTGCCTGATTGGCTGACTGACTGCATGAATGCCCTTCTGTATGATTGGCTGCTGAGAGTGACCCAGCAGTGTGGATGAGAGACAAGATAGTATATCTTGGGACCTCACACCACTGGAAATTGTTCAGAAGCATTCAGAAGCTGTGTCTACACTTGAAGAGTAACTGGAACTGCTGGTCCTCGACGCCAAGCTGGAAGACGAAGACTTGCTGTTGCATTTGCTTTGACCTGATCTGAAAGCTGCTGAACTCGTCAAGGACTGATCCGAGAGAGCACCTGGTAAGGCGCCCTCTTCCCGTGCTCCGAGGGACCATCGAGCACCGCTAACCTTCGCCGAAGCTCCCTGGAAGTCAGACCCTCGAAAGGCTGCCGACCCGAGACGGGACCGCTGAGGAGAACGAAGCAAAGCACCCGGACTTCGCTGATGTCAAAGTCTATTGCCGTCGACCAGGGTCCGCAGGTTTGTGTAACCGCTGGAGGCCTGTCGAAGTTGTGTTGCCCAGCCGTGGGGACCACTTGACGCTGTGCCGCCGACGACCGGAGCCGCCCGCTCCTTTGCCTAAAAACATTTGAATCCAAGGACTCCCTTGTCCGCTTCGTCGACCGCTTTTTCCGCCGGAGAAAGTCGAGGATGACCAACGCGCCGAGGAGAATCCGCTGGTGGGTTTCCCACCACCTGAAGGCCACAAAGACTTCGACGACTCGACGCCCTTGTTGGGCCACAGTTCTTCTGAAACTCTTTGCGGTCCTGAACAATCCATCGCCGAGGTGCCCCGCACAACTCATCCTCGCAGGACGTCGTTGATGAGCACCGCCTGGATCGACATCGGGGTCTCGGCACCCTTGAACTTCTCATCGCCGCCGTCGATGACAAGTTCACCATCTTCGATGCCTCTCGACGATCCGTGGCTCCTGCTTTAAAGGGAGTCACTCAAGAAGGATCCTTCGACACGTCTTCGAAGAACTCTACTCCACCAGGTACATTGGGGGGGAACCTCAATAGGAGGAAATAAGACTATTGAACAATATATGGACTGGGCTCGTGCTATATATCTTTATTTTACAGGTTGCCCAGGTGGGGGGATCTCCACACAGAACTGTGTCTATCGGTATAGGCCAGCATTCTGCCTATTGTTTCAACCATCTTACGTTCCTTCCTATCTCTATTGCTGGTGTCTTCGTTATTGATCTGTGTGACATTTTAACCGTACAGTTGATGCACTTTAATGAGATTCGATAACATTGGTGGTACCACTTTAGAATTGTATATATTTATCATTGTTGATTTCCGAGTACAAAGTGCCTTATTGTGATTGTGTACATACCTTTGAATATTAATTATATAAAGACTGTTTTCAGTAATACAGTGTGTGGACATTCCTTTGTGGGGGTTCGGGGAATACACTGTACTTAAGAACCAGCCTGCATCACCTCCTGAGAAGCTAGGCCTTGATTGCTCGTCCATTGCTACCGCTTGAGAATCTTGGATGGGGTCCTCTGTGCCTCTCCTCTACCATATAGAGAGCGGAAGTACAGACACCCCCCACCAGTATCTTCAAAAGTTTAAGTGTGACTTAACTCCACTAGCTTAGGCACCACTTGCCTGCCCTTTTATTGAGAGAATAACTTTTTGTGAAAGGATGTGGAAACCATCGATGGAAATTGGTTTGGTACACCAGGTTTATTAGAAGGCAGAATATCCATTACACCAATAATTGATTGATGATAATTCCCTCAGAGTGAAATTTAGGACTAGACAAGTGTGGGCACTTATCAGAGTCAGTGTGACACATAGGGACTCAATATCGGCAAGCATCAGTTCTGATGCGAATATGTAATCTATGATCGTACATCTTGAGCCCTTGTGCCATGTGGCATGGCTTGGGATGTTCCCAACGATGATTCCATTTAATGTATGGAGCCACCATGAATCCATTAGGTCAGCCCTCCTCGTTGTGCCATTCTGATAATGGCGTATGTTGTACTAATATTGCCTGAATTTGGAATATTACAGTTAAGGTCGCCTACTAAGAGTATGGTCTCGATCTTCGAGATACAGTGCCAGTTTTGCAGAAGTGACTTTAAAGGTGCGAGTACCTGGGATTATGGTGCTACTGACTGACAAATGCTTATACAATGCCTTTAAAAAAGGTAAATCATTGGCTTTGCCGAGTATTGATTTAAATGCATATGATACTAGAATAAAAATTTTGTATATCCCTGCATCTCATCAAGCTTCTGCTGTGAGATATTATGGTAGAGAAGTATCAGACGTTTTCATTGCTTAGAAAGTTCTAGAATTATGTTTTAATTTCTATAAAAATAAAGTAATATTGTCGACTTTACCATAAAAATACAAATCAAGCAGTTTAAAGGACGTTTAAACTCATGGAATAAGAAGCATTTGCTGCTGTTAGGAAACTTTAGCAAAATCTTGTTATTTAAACACGATCCAAATATAGTTTATACCAAAAAATGAGTGCTGATGGTAACTAGGGTGTCTCTAAAGTTTGAAAATAAAACTCAATGAATGTGTGTAGTTTTCCTAATAGGTTAAGCGGAAAGAGATCAAAGATATTGTGTATAGCATAGTGCAGTTATAAATGTCTCCCGAAATCTGCTGGTCATAGTGGTCAATGGGAAGCTGTCAATTGATCATTACCACTGGAAATTCCTCTCAGAAGCTTCCATTCCATTGTGTGTAGGTCTGGACAGAGAGTGGTTGAGTTCATTGTCAAATTTCGTGCAGCAGTATATAGAAGGGACTTGGTGTCAGCTACCTGCTTCATGATGCAAAAGAAGAGTCAGTTATGATGGTTGTCATTTTGTAGGAGTTAATGCAACTGTGTAAGATGGGGAGAGAAGTGTTTGCTTTCATTGATGTTGTTACTTTTGTGCTGCATTACACTGCGTTTACATAATATAATAACGAAGCTCAAAAGTCATAAGCATCATTTTGAGGTCTGTGACATTCTTGGATTCAAGAGTGAAATAGTCACTCCTCCATCCAGCTGTAAGGTACACCTTTCCAGGCCTCACTCCTGAGAGGGAGCCAGTTTAGGAATTTCTGCGAGAGAGCATTATCACTGGAAAAGTCTCCTCTCTGCTTCTTCAGAGACAAGCAACTAATAAAGCAATACAACCGGAGAAGGGGGGGGGATTGTTCAGGCTTGTAACTGACGTCCCGAGGACATTACTCGACCAGTAATGCCCCCTCCGAGGGTTCTATTGCTGTAATTATCCCAGGGAATTTTCCCAGGATACTATCAAAGCAATAGAACCAAAAAGGAGTGTCTTACCTTTTTTTCGGTTGCGGAGCATCAGAGCGTAAAATGAAAATGGCTGTCAGCTGTCTTGCATCGGATTAAATGATGAGACTAGACTTGTCATTTTGTTTCGTTCACAGGCGGCTGACAGCCATGTTGGGTGTATATTTTATGATACAAAGCACAGGCATTATTAAGCACGTTAAGAAAAGAAGATTGTGTTTTCATTATTTAAACGACAAGGCTTTAATAACTTTAGGCATACATTAAATACTTGCAAAGCATCTTATCCAGATGAATTGCCAAATCCAAAGTGTTGCACAATGCCAATGTTGCGAGATCAGGGTTACACAATGGATACCGCCTCACTTGCAGCATAATGTTACAACTGTTCTTACGGCTGTGACCGGTGTAACAAAGGCTTTGTCGGACTGGTAATGACCCGGCGAGGGCCATTCAGGTTGATTGTTACAAATAGATTGGCCCTCACTGGGTACCAATACATCAGAGCCTTTACTTGTGCATAAAAACACCATCTAATCACCTGTCACTCCCTCTCACCCTATAGTGTCAGGTCACTGACTCTCCACAATGATCTGTTGATTGAAGTAACCATTCAATATTCAGCCAAATGTGGTTGGCACTCACTCTGAGGAGAAACATGCAACCTCTTTCTAAACAGATACATCTCATGAAAGAATGCACAGGGCAATCATTCACTCCCCCTGGCATCACTCCCACCTTTCACTTCCATTCAGAGATCACTCAACGTGATGATGAAAGGGATTAAAGATACAAGCAATCCTTTCTATATAAACACACGCATATTTGGTCAATTATTGACAGATATCATCCATCCAATCTTCACCAACTGTCCGACACAATTCTGATGTTACACACACCATATCCATGAGAGGGCCTTTCTCCTCTCTTTCAATGTTGGATTGGTGCTAGTAGGCTGTGAATCAAGTGAAGTAACGTCTAGTCACTCATTTGAACAAAGACATGGTGAAACAAGTCCGTCAGGACCAAGAAATGCCAGCTCAACTCATTTCCTTCATACCCTGAATGCCTGAAAATTCTACATAAACATTCAAAGGAGACTAGGTAACAGATGATGACAGTCGCCAACACACTGCAAATAAGGATACATGCACTTACAAAAAGAGGGGAATACGTTTGAGGGAAGAGAGTTTGACACAGTGAGCCACACCTGTCAGAAGGAGTCACTGGCCTGTCAACTTTGAAATGGCATTTTCTTCATGTTGTCAACACTGTCCCTGCATTAACTGAGACACTTTCAAATGTGTGTGGTTCTTCTCCAACTGACCCTCATAATCAATCCTTGGCTGGCCATTGTATAAGGCCATTAAGGGTTGAACTTGACTGTTTTAATATGAAATAGTTTTCTATTGTGAAAATAACTCACACTAACTTTAAATTAAACAAATGCAAACGTCTTTACCTATGCAAAATAAATTAAATAATCCTTACTGAAAGTTTGTGTGATTTGGAAAGTTGAGTACCAGCAAAGAAGGATGGCTCATGACGTCGCAGACACAGACAAGATCTCTGCACCTATCCCCCCTCCCAAAAGGGACAGAAAGCAGCGATGGCTAACAGAGGAAGTCAAGTACACTCATAACAAGGACACCTGCAGAGGATGCAGTGTAACAATCAACCAGTAATCCAATCAGGAGACAAACGGGACACACATGCACACTCAGTCACTCACATCACTACCCAAGGAAAGAACAACCACACTTGAGACCAAGATAGGAATGAAAGGAAATTGAAGGAGAAAAAATAGAACCATCCACCAACAGCACCAATTACTTTGACACCACATCGCAACTCACTTCAACCAACAGAATCAGTGCTGGATTTGCCACACCTAGGAACATTCATCAACATACACAAGGCCCTGGATCCTTCCTTTTGGGACCTGCAGCATGAGCGAGGAACAACCCCACTGGGCAAAGATGCACCATCAAAGGGAGAAAGCCCTGCTTACCCTGATCCTCGTTTCCTGACAGATTACAAGATTGTTGTCTAATCTAACAGCGGCTGTATGCACGCCTAAACGTGGTGCCCCAGTTGGCCTGTGGGCACCCTACGTTCTTTTTGTACCTTAGCAACACAATTAAGGTACCCTTTTATTTTCTTTCATTCATTTTTTTCTGCATTTCATTTTCAATCTACTTATGTTGTGTTTCCGTTTTTTTCTTTTCCTCAACATTCTCCATCTCCCATTGGATACTCTACCAACTGGTATGTTTATGTTTTGTTACTATACATTGTGCACATGCAATGACATTAATTGTGTTTCTTGCTTTTTGGTTTGTAACTACATAGACTTGCCCTGAAGAAGGAAACCTTTCCGAAATGCATTGGCTATAGTCTTTGTTTGTACATGTGTTGCGGCTACTTTCTTCTCACTAAGTTTCTTATTAGTGACAGGTTCATTTTTTGGATAAAATTTCATTTTGGAAAACCAACAGAATTACTTCAAGCATTCATTATTTCATTTGACTATTTTTTCATATATTTAAGGACACGAGAAGGTTCTAAACCAGATAACGTGATGCCCCTGTCGGGGCCATACTGAGAGCGGCTGTGTGACCCTGTATTTTTACATGGTCTCCTGCTTACATTACTGACTGCCATGATGTATGATATCTTTTGCAAGCATTTCTTACTATAACTAGGTATGATTTCTTCCTGTGCCTAAGGGTGACAAGTAACTGATTCTCCATAGTGCCCTGATGCCTGAGGGTTTGTGCACGCTTTACAGATAAAATAATAAAATAAATAAATGTTGCCACTCCATCGGCATCCAAGAACCCATCAAAGGGGGCTTCAACCCCCTCACAACCATGCGTCCTCCCAGGACACACATACACAACTAATGAAGAAACAACTACCACCTAAACCACCTATCCAAAATAAAGGGATGACACAAATGAGAGAAACAACCTGGCGCTGGGGACTACATACCACAGTATGGAAAAAGGATCAACCGGGACTGCAATGAGAGACTCATGTGCACACGTATAGTGATTTTGCACTCATGAAGAAGTATTCCATGCTTTAAAACATGATAATGGTTGTTGCAGGCTATATCTATTTTTTACTGTAGTATTTTTTACTGCAATTTTGTAACCACATTTTTGACACAAAAATGCAGTTTGGGGGAGGAGATATGGAATGGGTATATAGGGTTGGGAGTAAGTAGGGGTGTGAGAGTGGGCGGGTATGAGCGGAGCTAGGCTGCAAATAAAATCTATAAAAAAAATGGCAGAAAGAGAATACTGCTGTGAAAGATCAGCAGTAAAAACACATAGGGCCTCATTACAAGTGTGCTGTTCTGAAAACAACGGTGCCGGTAAGCTTACCGGCACCGCTGTTTCTGGACCGGCACACTACAACTCTGACCGGGCAGGACAGCACCCGCTTGCAGAGTTTTCACTGGAGCACCAGCACCATTAGCAACGGTGCCAGTGCTCCCACGTCCCCATTCCCACCAAGTGCTATGGGACTCCATGGAAATGGGGACTAACAAAATTGCCCGCGCCTGAATTCCCGGCCAGACCCCTAGAACCTGAATAATGATTGAACATATTGGCAGGCATGTTGTTGAGGGCAGGACAGATGCATCACAAATAATTCTCGCTCCAAATAATATCATCATATCGTAAAAGGTTATATGCTTGAGGAAATACATGCTTTACAACATAGATGCCGAACAGGTGCTACATGTGATGTCCATTCAGACATATTTGCACTGTGTGACTGGTGGAAGAACCATGTCGTCCTTCTGGTCCATGAATGCTCCTATAAACCAACAAAGTATTGTCTAAATAAAAGCTGCACCTTTAAAAGTAAGTCAAACAAACTCCCACAAACAATGCACCCACCCACCGGTTCTGATGTTGTCGGTTGCATCCCCCCAACTTCACCAATTGTATTAGGTTATGGTGCACTCTGAAGCAAAAGTGCAAGTTAACAGATATTTTTTAAATGCCACCGAGTTCAGAGGCATGCTGTTTACTATTGTCGATGCTTCTATTGTATTTGTAAGTACATGGCCATCATACATGTTTTATTCTGTAAACATGTAATTAGTGTACAACATTAGTTGACACAAAACACGTAGGATTAAAGCATGTACAAAATAAAATAAAACCATCAATACATAGGGCATAGCAGACATTTTAACTAAGACGCATTAACAATGATCACATAACTCTTTTCAGTCATGCCTGATAAGGGCAGAGTTAAATAATATATTGGTTTTCACAGCTGAACTTTTAACTTGTTGAGTAATACCGTATCATTCTGCTCTGCTGCAGTGTGTCGGCATGTGTTAGAGATCCCTACTGCTGCATTGTGAGGCTGGGACATGGGACACGCCAGGCTGCACCTGGAGCACTGTCCCATGGAGGGGCTTGTCATCATGTGTGTCCGGCCCCACCCCATTGCTGACATGGTACTGCTACTTTCTGAGTAACTCCTGTATTCACTGGATTACCCTATAACTACTTGATTGTGACCTGTAACAAGTATCATTGTTATCCTACTTTTTTTTTTGGGGCAACTTTTTATATATTTGTGAGCTCCTATATGTGCCCAGGTTCTGGTGTTGTCTCGCAGTAGCTTTTGGTGGGGAGAGAAGGTCTTAGCCTTGGACCTTTTATTGCTCGTCCCTACCGCTCTCCATCCTGTGTCACTTCCTGTCCATTCCTTACTCTCCACCTGTTTGGCCACTCAGCCACTTGACATTCCCTTCTGTTCCGATACCCATCATCTCAGGCAGTCAATGTCAGCCACCTGGAAGAAAGGCAAAACAAGGGCAAATCTCCCCATGAGTTATCACCCCTAAGGTTCCCCCACCTTCAAGTATGTCCCTGCAGACACTTAATCGTCAAACTGCCTTTCCTTCTCAAACAAAATGTGATGCTGCCCCGCATAAAGGGTTACCAATAAATGTTACTAATGGATTTCTAGTTTGCAAGTCACAAAATTGCATCGTATTAGATTTACAACTAAATAAGTGCAGCATCGCTTCAATTCTGTCACAGATTCTCAATCCAGGAGTCTGCAACCTTTGGCTCACCAGATGTTTTGGACTATGAATCCCATGATCTCTCAGCTTTGAGAATACTGGCAAGGTCTGTTGAAACTTGTAGTCCAAAGGTTGCAGACCCCATAATCCATAATAGGGGAACAATTACCTGTTCTTCATTGTCTGATACAGTAGGTGGATTTGAAGGACATGATTCACCATCTTTCTTGTGGTCTCCATCACACATGCACCATTTGTTATTCTTTTCAAAAGTCCCCAAGCCATTTCAAATGGATCTTGCTGTAGGGTAATTCTATCCAGGATAGGCATGACTCCAAAACAGACATTGTGTTAGGTAATACATACTTGTTTGAGCTGGAAAAGATGAACCCTGCAGTTCATTATGTAACTTGTTTGGTTATTTTGTTTGCCAGTATTTCCAAATCATGTCAACTCTGTGCTATAATCAAAATGTAAGTTAACTAATGTTGCTAGTGCCTTCTGTTTGTGGGTCAGTTATCTAATCCACATAAGAATGCATGTAAGTATATATGACATGTATGTGGCCCAAACATAACCAGTAACTGTTAGGGAGAATTATCCAAAATGGCAAATTTCCCTTACCTACTGATTCCCTCAGCAGCTTTGCTGGATTTCTAGGATTTAATTTTTTCACCTGGTAAGAGTGTGAGCCTTTTTTCCCACTCTTACATGTGTTTTGCTGTGTGTGTGTTTTAACATTTTTTGTGTTCATAGACTGTGGAGCCTCACCTACTCCATAGGCATCATCTTTTTACTGTGTGTTACACAGCACCTTCAGTGCAGTGACACAGGGTTGTCTTTTCAACTTCCCAACTCAGACTCCATTTTCTGGGACTGACTACTGTCTCCCAGAACATGTAAAGTTGCCATTGACTTTATTAGTCTTTTTAAATCCACAGACCCAGTTCAAACTATCTTATATAGAGTACTGGAAAGGGTACTAGTTATCCCTTTTTGTCTGTTTCTCATGGAACATTGTTTCATTCCCTTTTCATTAAGATTTGGCTGGTGGGAGTGGTAACTACCCTATTTTTCCTACTGCGGTTACTTTAAAAAGCCTTGCTATTGTTTTGGGCTATCTTAGTAGCCTCGAACTTAAACCCGCTGGACCATATTTACTTTTCTACGGTTCCAGATGGGTTTATTCCCCATTTCTTTTTGTAAAAGTCTTTCTCGTGTTTTAGTCTGCGCGCCAAACCAGGTTTGGTTCCTTTGTTTGCTGACCTTTCGCAGGCTTCTACACAGAAGCCCTCCATAGGCGCCTGTATGTCTGAGGGGGACAGAATGTTAGGGAGAGGTTTGAGACTCCCTGCACAGGGTCTCATTGGAGACCCATGTCACACTCTGGTATCATTGGCTGTGGTGACTGTCCCAGCGGGACAACCACCCTGCTGTGTGAATGACAGCCAAGCTGGCTGAATGGGGGAAAACTGCATAAAAAGCAGGTCTCTGGGACTGAGAAGGCAGAGTGACCACTGGATCGAGAGAACCGAAGAGAAGCTGGCAGAATAGAACCCCTACGACGACTGAACCTCCCAGTGAAGCCTGCTGTGGGTCCGAATCTTCAAACTTCGTCCACAGGGAAGATCTGCAAGGAATCTTCTCCCCTTGAGCTGGTGGGAACAACCAGTTCATCAAACTGCAAGCTAGGCCTCCCTCCTCTGGTTGAATTTGATGTGCTCTGCTACAGTGAACCGGATAGCCAGGAAGGTCGGACCCTGCTTGGGTTTTAAGGAGCGCACCTTTTATTTGACGTGGTCGGACCCTGCTTGGGTTTTAAGGAGCGCACCTTTTATTTGACGCTTTTCTCCGTTGCTGGTTTCTTCCCTGGGCAGTGGAGGACCCTCCAGTCTTGTCAGTCCGACAGTCGCTTTGTAAAAGCAAGGAAATATCGAGGCTGAGAACCACAAATTGAAATACACCAAACACGGGCTATAAAGATTCACAGATCTTTAATACTGCGCAGTTACAAAGAAACACAGATCTGATACAGATAGCTATCTGGCTCTCGACACCCCGCAATGAGTACCAGCCCGTCAGAGTGAGGAGGGAGAATGCTGGACATCTGAACATTCATACTTTTATACATTTCCAACAATATTGTCCAGCCCCTCTACATGTCAATAATATGCACATGGATTACATTAGTTTGCATTTCCATCAAGTTACAATGGCGAAGTCTGTTCTTGGATTCAGCAATAAGCCTTAGTACATATCCCTTCACAATGTAGTTCTGCCAGTGTCCACGCTTGGCGTTTACATAACATTGTCATCAATGTGTGTTCGCGGATGAGGCTTGTTAGTGCAGACAATCCTAGAACAAGTCATACTCAGTACAAGGTCTCATTACCTAGTCTAAACAGTCGGCCATCGGACAGTCTAACCATTAACAGAACTGAAAGGTCGGGAAGGCTTGGTTGCAAGTTAGAAACACAGTCCACCATTTTAGAACGGAGAATCATTCAAACAGAAATCAAAATGGCGGATGATTCTAAAATGGCGGCGAAGTCGATCTAAAATCGGAAATTTGCAACACGGTTTTCTTCGCAGAGCGACTAGGCTTAGGCCAATATAAATCAAAAGGAGGCACGATATGATTTCCCGTTTAACAAACCCTCCTTTTGGCCTAAGCCAAGTGCTAAACTACAACTAGTCACTTTACGAGTAACTCCACGTCTCAATGTCCATACAACCTGACTCACATTCATCAGAGATATCAATTGCCATAAGGTCTGTAACAGAAATTTCCTTCAACACAAATTCATTGGTCTATCTTTCCGGTGCTCGTACCTTTGGTCCTAACGTTCCCATAGTCTGTGCACAACATCCCCCTAACATTGAACATATGGCAGGAAGACATTGTATACAGCAACAGCAGAACAACAGAATACCCAGAATAATCAATAAGACTGAAAGAAGCTTCCATCCCCAAGATTGTAAGAAATCCCAGAACCAAGCACTAAGATCCCAATTTCCTTCGGTAACATGCACTTCTGAATTTAAGACATGCAGATTTTGTATAGCCTTAAAGATGGTTGGGAAGGAATCTGGTACGAAAAAACGCAGCACGCGTACCCCACTAATTTGCCTACTCCACCACGCTCAGCCAAGATGACATCTAATGCCATCTGGTTCTGCAGCACCACTAATCTGAGTGCCTCCTGCTTTAGAGTCATGTTATAGACTATGTCAGGGGTACGGTTGATGGTTTTCTCCAGTTCTCTCGCTAGTCTTCTTATATTTTTTGGAATTCATAATCTGACCCCAGAATGGTACAAAGGATTTCGCTACATCACCCATAATTTGTGGAGGAGTATCGCCATTGTCGTCCCGCCTTGGAGGAGCCCAAGAGATTTCTGTGGTACTAGCTATAAATACCCCTGGCAGCAGAATTCCTAAATAACAGGTTTCCCTGCCAATCCTTAGGTAGCCATGGGAAAGCTTCATTACCGCAAACGAAGTAGACAGGTTCGCCTTCATACAAAGGTCTGTCCTCACTGGTCAAGTTCACAACATTGGTGCAACCCTTGAAATCACCCATTGACTGAGTACCATTCCTTTATATGCAGAACACAACTGAGTTGGGACTATGGTTAACAGTGTAGGAAGGTGGTGTGGCATCCCTATTGCCTATAGGAGCCATCTTAAAAGAGATCAGAGATTGAAAAGGTCGAGACAGTCTATCAGAAGGCCTAATGGAAGCAACATTAAGCTTGCTCCTATTTGCGAAAAGTGAGCATCCCAGGGGCGGTATAACTCGTCTTTCAAACTCGTTCAAATTCGTTCCATCAAAGTTCCCCAAGATGCTATCATTCCATCGGCCAAATAATAGTGCCCTTAGAGAAGCATAACATGCAGTAGTCAGAGGCAAAGGATGAATATACCAACCCAACCCTTTGTCTCCATGTTGCGGTAAATGAGAGCAGACCCAACAATTAGACCTGTTCAAAATGGTATGTGTTGCATTCATTATAAGCAGTAATGTGTTATTGTGGTAACTCTGTGTTGAGAGTCTCTAGGAGATAGAGTGTGCAGATGCACGAAAGGTGTAGATGCAGTGGGTACATTTTCAGTAGGCAAAAATGTTTCGAGCAGCCGTACTTCTTCCATATACCAAAATCCTAAGGCAACTACTATTGTGAAACCGGTTAACATGATTACAAGAAAACACTACGTTCTGACCATTGGCCTCATTACAAGGTTGGAGGCTGCCATGGAGCTGTTAGCTCCATGGCTGCCTCTAAAACCCTTCCGACTCTGCCCTGGTGAATGGAGCAATTACCGGTCCATTCCGAGGTCGGAGGGACTGGTAATTCCCCATTCACCAGGGCCATTCCCCATTCCCATTGAGCCCCTATGGGGCTCAATGGGGAAGGCGCTAATAACGGTACCGCAAATTGCGGTACCGTTATTAGCTCTAGAGTCCCTTTGCGGGTCCTGTCCTTAACGCCTGCAAAAACCAGGCTTTAAGGAAGGACCCGCAAAGGGAACTTGTGGTAGGGAGGTAAGGGAATACCGGCACCGGTGCCCTTACCGGTGCTGGTAATCCCTTACCTCCCACCTCGTAATGAGGCCCCATGTATTTGATCGTCCATTGTCTTTTCTGGCCACAGAGTCACTTATTTGTTCTGTACAAGTAGAGGCAATAACAGGCATTATTCCTTTGAAACGAAAACTCTGTAATCTGTTTGCGGTGATCTCCAGATCATGCGTTTTCTTAGTCTTTCCCTATCCACAGCCAACTACTTTCCTTCGGATGCAAAAGAGATGGGGTGGAGGAAAGGCCCTGTGAATATTTTCCTTGTTGGCACAGCCGAACCATACAGTAAGTCTAGCTCCTTGGACACAGATTGTACTCCTGGTACAATGTGATCTGCGAACAGTGCATCGTTGCTTCCTGATGGAAGTGATGAATTTGCAGCAGAACCAGACGGAGATGCAAAAGGATCTGCAGAAGAGTGTGGAGATGAAGCAGCTGTTTCCCCAGGCCCTGCGGGCTCAGGGAGTGTCTCTGAAGCACTCTCAGTACACTCAGTACTGTTCAATGCTGAATGATCATTGGGAGCAGAGCAAGTAAGTTTCTCTGTATCTTCCTTGTCGTATGGCAAAGGGAAGGGTATCCTCTTAACGTGTGACGCGTGGATCCAATATTTCTTGCCTGTCACCCGTATCGCCATCTGTGTGGCCAGGAGGACCTGATAGGGCCCTCTCCACCCAGGTGCGAGACAGGATGCTCTCTCAAATGCCTTAATGAGCACCCACTGTCCAGGTCGGATGCTATGACCTGGCCCCTCGTATTTTGCTGGGAGGGCTTCTCGCACCTGTTGATGAATCAAATACAGATTTTTAGTTAACCGGTCACAATAATCGGAAAGAAGTACATGCTCAATGTCCCTTAGTGCCCTGGGTTTTGGGAGATTCCAAATGTTAGCTGGCCTACCCATTACCACTTTGTATGGGGAGATCCCAGTCCTAGTCTGTGGGGTGGTGCTCATTGAAAGTAATACTATCGGTAAGGCGTCCGGCCATTTCAAATTGGTGCCAGCACATGTTTTAGCGAGCTTGTTCTTCAAAATTCCATTGTGTATCTCTACCAATCCAGCACTCTGAGCATGTCTAGCGGAATGGAACCGTTTATCAATCTGTAATCCCGCGCATATCTGCAGAATTACAGCAGCGATAAAAAGTGGACCATTTTCCGACCAGATGTCCCTTGGCAAACCAAACCTAGGAAAATATTCCTTAAGCATGGTTTTCGCCGTTGTCATTGATGTGGCATCTTTTACAGGAAAGGCTTCAACCCATTTACCAAAGGAGCAAATAACAACCAAAACGAATTTAAACTTATTACAACGCTCCATTTCAATAAAGTCAAAGTGGATCACTTCAAAGGCGACAGAAAGTGGACCAAAACCTCCCCTTGGTGTCGATGTGCCCTTCCCCATATTGTGCTGTAGACAGACCATGCAACTCTGGACAAAACGCTCAGCTGTTTTCAGGATATTATCATTTACCCAGACATTTTCTAACATTTTGCAAATCTTCCTAGCGCAGATATGAGTGGGACCATGAGCCATTGAAACCATCATAGTGATGTATGCATCTGGCAGCATCCATTTTCCCTTTAGGTTATCCACCCAACACCCATTGTCATCCAACCTCGCCAAGCCCGCAGCTCATTGCTTAGTTTCTTCTAGAGTGGCATCGGCTTGGATATTCTTTATAGACTCAATTCCCTCATTTATGGTACAAACATTTGTGGCTTCCCTTGTAGTGTACATATCTGCATAGAGATCAGTAGTAGTTTGTTTGGCTATCTGGTCAGCGAAAGCTGAAAGATAAACATTATTTATGATTTTCTGATGCACTGCGCATTTTATAATTGCTAACTGAGTGGGAAGTGCAAGCGCTGAAAGTAACCGAACTATCAAGGTGCCATATTGAATCTTCGTTCCATGTGAGGTCAAGAAACCTTGTTCTGCCCAAAGTCTACCAAAGTTGTGAACTACCCCAAAAGCATACAGACTATCAGTATATATGTTTACTCTAAGCCCTTCGGAAAGTTCACAAGCTTGAGTCAATGCAATAATCTCTGCGGCCTGCTCTGAGTTATGTGAAATTCTTTTGGTTTCCACGTTCGTGCTTAGTGTAGTGATGGCATAAGCAGCAGTGGATGTACCATCCGGAAGTTTGAAGCAGGAGCCATCGCAAAACAGCTCACATTGTGGGTCGTTCAAAGGTGTATCTTTCAGATTAATCCTGCCTTTAGTTTCTTGTTCTGTGGTATAAAGGCAGTCATCTGACATTTCGTCACTGCAAGCAGTACCTTGCGGGAAAGGTAATAGTTCAGCCGGATTCAATACACAACACCTCTTAATTTGTATATGCGGTGCAAACAAGATCAATTCATATCTCGTTAATCGTGCCGAAGTGAGGTGTTGTGTATGCGTTCTATTTAATAGAACATCTCCAGAGTGAGGTACCAACAAGGTTAAAGCATGGCCTAGGACCATACCCTTGCTCTGTTTTACAGACGCAGCAGCAGCAGCAACAGTCTCAGACATCTCGGCAAAGCGCATGCAACAGGATCGAGGGTGGATGAAAAGTAACCACACAGCCTATTCTTCCCCCCATGTTCCTGCATTAACACAGCCAAAGCACATCCATCACGTTCATGCACATACAACTCGAAGGCCTTTTCATAATTTAGTGTGCCCAAAACTGGTGCTGAACACAGTGCAGTCTTGAGCAGATCAAAAGCTTTCTGGTGTTCCAGGTTCCATGGCAATGGCAAAGAAATGCCCTTCTTTGTCAAAGCCAACATTGGTTTGATCACTAGCAGAAAATTGGGGATCCACTGCCTACAGTAAGAAGCCATTTCTATTGAGGATCTGACTTCCTTCTGTGTATTTGGGACAGACATGCTAGAAATGATTTTAATCCGCTCTGGCGTTAATGTTCTTCCGTCCTTTGACAGGAGATAGCCTAAATAGGCGACCTCCTGTCGACAATAATGAAACTTTTTCAGTGAAGCTTTATGGCCATGTTTTGCTAGGCGAATAAGCAACAACACAGTGCCCTCCTTACAGGCACATTCTGAATCTGCAGCTAAAAGAAGATCGTCGACATACTGAAGCAATGTACAAGTGACAGGCAACTCCAGTGTATCAAGCTGTTCTTTCAAAGCCCTGCTGTAGATGCTCAGACTTTCTGTGTACCCGTGTGGCGCATGGGTGAATGTAAACGAGCATCCCCTAAGGTGAACGTGAACAGATATCTGCTATCCGTGTGTATAGGAATGCTAAAGAAAGCATTCTTAAGACCTACGACACTAAAATGATAAGCAGAAGCTGAAATCATAGTTAATATCGTTGTCACATCAGACACAATAGGAAATTGTGGAGCAACGATCTTATTGGTAGCGCGTAAATCGATAGTAGCAACGAAAAGGAATTGCATTATCACCTTTCTTATAGACCGGTAAAATTGGACTATTGCATAAACTACCTGCAATTTCTTCAATTACCCCACGGTGTACAAAATCAGAAACTATACACTTCAAAGATTGCTCACCATCAAACGAAATCTTATACTGTGGAATACGTGGCAACTTTACTCCAGGTTAAAAGACGATTTTAACAGGCTCAATTTGTAAAACGCCAACATCATTGTCATCAATCGCCCATAAACACTCTGGAACGTCACTAAATTCCGGCGGCAAAGGTCTAGTCAGGAACTGTGAGGCAGAAAATTGCTGTGGTGAAATCGTCAAACGCACTCCATCCGAAGAACAATGAATTACCGCATTTAATTCCTTGAACAGATTCAACCCCAGCAAATTCTCACCGCAGTTCAATGTCAAAAGAAACAGACAGTGATCCGTGAATGGACCCAGTGTAATCGGTACTGGCGAAGAAACCGGACAAACCACTGGCATAGCAGAAAACCCTACAGAAACATTGGTTTGACCTGACAGTGGAATGTTTGGAACCCGTGAATGGTCAATGGAACACTTCTGTGCTCCTGTATCTATCAAGAATGGATGTTTCCTATTTCCCACTATCATTTCAACGTAGGGACCTTTCTGATTAACGGGAATAGGCGTCGGTTCCAAACCCTGCTTCGGGGAAGGTCTTCAGAGAGATATGCAGTAGAAGGATGATCAAAAATGTTTCTATTATCCATACTCAGTGGCTGATTATCTTGCGAAAAAGACTGAGGATTCTGAGAAAACTGACTTCTACCAGGACCCCCGGCCACAGGGCGGCCTCTGGATCGTCTACCCATGATACCAAATGCGTTATTCGACCTCTGCTGGAGGATCGGGCATTGTGCTCGCCAATGACCCTCTTGTCTGCAATAAGCACATTGGTTCCTGCGTACAGGACCCAATGGCACATTACTTTGTGGAGCATACTGTCCCCAAAACTGTGTTCTACCCCCTCTAGCACCTCTAACAATCTGTTGCAACAATACCTTAGTTTTCAAGACTCCCTTTTTCTTTTCAATCCTCTCTTTTTCGTTATTGACTCGGTTTTCATAGTACTGAGCCATATGCAACACTTCAGACTGAGACTTAGCTTGCCAAGCGCTCTCAGAAGTCGTAATTTGTGACTGGATGTCAGGTAACAATCCACGCACCAATGTGTCTACAAATAATCAGTTTCCAGACTCTGTGCTTACATCTTGTCCACTGAAATCTGAAAACACTTGTTCAAACCGATAAAGAAATTCGGTAGCACCCTCAGACTTTCCTTGCACACAAGCAGTACGTTTGTCCCAGACAATCCTTCTCTCAGGAATTAAGGCTTTCAGTTTTGTCACTATTCCATCAGGTAAACTCAGTATTACCTGCAGTGGTTTCTCACCAGCTTGTCTATCTCTATCTTGTCTAGCGAAATTATCCCATGTGTCCCCTAATCCTGGTACATCGTCTACTGTCCTAATCTGTTTTCACAAATCAGCAGGTAGGCGCACAGGAAATAACAGATCTATATCACCCAAAGTGAATACTGACAAAAGCAAGACAGATTCTATTCCTTTATAGAACCCTGTCGGATTCTTCTAATATCTGGGATGGATTGTCTAATAGTATTCACCTCCTGTCTTGAAAACGGGACTTGAACTAACTATGATACGTAATGTTCATCAATGTCATAGGCGGCCACACCCGTTGCGGCGTTGGCCGGAACCTCAACTTTAGGGACAAATGTCGGAGGAACCTCTCTCATAGGCAACTGCGAAGTAGACAACTCCGAATGCTTACTGAGCAACATAGCCAAATCGAGCGCTAAAGCAGCTAAAGAAGTGTCAGGCAAAAAAGCTCTCTTATAGATATTCAATAATTCTGCGGGACAACAAATCTTTCTTTTTATACATTCATCCTGCAAATATTCTACCTTAACCTGTATCAGTTTCCTCTGCATTTCTGGCGTATACTGACTATACGTGTCATATACTTCTACGGGAGATATCGACATGTCTGAAATCCATCTCAGTGCATCCCTTGTGCAAATTCGCGTTTCTTCATTCATCGTTTTACAAAGAGGAAAGAACCGTTTCTGCACAAACATAGCGCCCAAACTATGAACATCTATTTCTTCATTCCGTAACCTTTCTAACTCCCTTCTATATTCAAAAACCCTCTTGACGTGCTCATATACTTTCTCTGCAGTATCTCTTGAATATGCTAAAACATTCAGATCCCTCAACCCTTGTGGGAGATCTACATCATTCAGTCTGTTCCGCATTACGGATAAATGAATTCCCAGTCCTTCGATAAAAACATTTTTCTTAGGAAAACTTTCTAGATTAGAGAGTGTAGCAACAACATCAGATTGTTCACCCTTCTCCGTGCACTGTCTTGCCCATACATTCAAGTCGCGCTGTCTCTCTTTAGACACTGTATTATGAGGTACAATCTTTGATTCCGCTCCCTTATCAACTACAAGCGGAACAAAACCACTTGGAAGAGAAAGAGGAGACAAACCTTCTAGAATCGGTAACAAAGGTGCTATCACTGGTGCAGAAGACAAATCTACCAGACCCATAACAGTAGGCAAAGGCAGAGGTACAAGCGGAGGAGCAACGAAAGGAGGCAGAACAATAACCGGAGGAAGAGGAGCAATAGGAGGAATGATAGGAGGAGCAGGAATTGCTACGGGAGAAGGAACGACAGCAGGAAGAGGTAAGCAACAGGAATAGGTACATACGGAGGTGGCGCAGTGGCACCAGGCTTTCGTTCATTTAAAAGTTTGTCAATTAATTCATCAGACACATGAAAATCTTTAGACGGATATATCTTCTGGATGTCAAGTTGAAAAGCCCTATCCATATTTCTAACTGACTATGACTGCTTGTTTTGATCATACAATAACGCTTTCTCAGCGTTGGACATATGTCGGCGTGCATGTTTCTCTCTACTTTTAAGTTGCTGCATAGCTTCTTTTTTTCCAATTTTGTAATGCATCAAATGCTGCAGGTCTAGCCTTTTTCTTTAACAATATAGACTGTAAATATTCTATACGAGGAATCTCAAAGCTACCATTGATTGGCCACTGAAGTTCGGAAGCATGTCTAGTTTGTCTGTGCCAAATATCATTAAAAACTATACTACCAATGCCGTGCTTACAGTACATAGTACACGCCGGTGACCCCTCCTGTGGTGCCGGACGGGCAAATTCCAAAGATTGTCTGTCTCTGCGGAATAATGCCCTGAAATAGGCAGACAATTTCTCAGGTATATCAGATTCCTGGTGTTACCTGGTCAATAATTGTTCTCGCGAGGACAATGCGCCAAAATCTAATGATCAGGATACTTAAGAATCGGGTCACGACTCACCTGATCAAAGAACTAAGGGAGGTCCGATCGCATTACAAAGGACAACAAAGGACCCTTGTGGTTGGTGATTTCCGCAAAACTGCCTGCCTCGATATATGGACCCTTGTCAAGATGCCGTCTCGGATCACGTACTCACCGTCCGAGGATCGGGTCGTGCAGTACTGTTGAGGTATCGCGTCTCATTCAAGAAGGGGCCCCCTTTCTCACCGAACGATCCCGGTCCAATAGCCGTGTCAACTCTTCAACGAGGTGGCATCAATCTTGAGTGTCCCTATTTGGGTGCCATCTGTAAAAGCAAGGAAATATCGAGGCTGAGTACCACAAATTGAAATACACCAAACACGTGCTATAAAGATTCACAGATCTTTAATACTGCGCAGTTACAAAGAGACACAGATCTGATACAGATAACTATCTGGCTCTCGACACCCCGCAATGAGTACCAGCCCGTCAGAGTGAGGAGGGAGAGTGCTGGACATCTGAATATTCATACTTTTATACATTTCAAACAATATTGTCCAGCCCCTCTACATGTTAATAATCTGCAGTCTAGAGTTCGTGCTGAGTTCACCTACAGCTTATTCAATAATATGCACACGGATTACATGAGTTTGCATTTTCATCAAGTTACAATGGCGAAGTATGTTCTTGGATTCAGCAATAAGCCTTAGTACATATCCCTTCACAATGTAGTTCTTCCAGTGTCCACACTTGGCGTTTACATAACATTGTCATCAAAGTGTGTTCGTGGATGAGGCTTGTTAGCGCAGACAATCCTAGGACAACAAGTCATACTCAGTACAAGGTCTCATTACCTAGTCTAAACAGTCGGCCCTCGGACAGTCTAACCATTAACAGAACTCAAAAGTCGGGAAGGCTTGGTTGCAAGTTAGAAACACAGTCCACCATTTTAGAACGGAGAATAATTTGAACAGAAATGGAAATGGTGGATGATTCTAAAATGGCGCCGAAGTCGATCTAAAATCAGAACTTTGCAATGCGGTTTTCTTCGCATAGCGACTAGGCTTAGGCCAATATAAATCAAAAGGAGGCACGATATAATTTCCCGTTTAACAGCTTCAGGAAACGTGAGCTTGTAGGACCTGCCAGGAACGTCTGCCGCAGCTACAGCATTCTTCTGCTCTAAAGGTACTGTGCTAACCCGGTTGTTCGTTTCGTCCAGCCGGAGTGAAAGTGTGCGAAATCTTTCGTCAATCTGAGGGCTTGTAATTCTCTATTCTTTAAAGTAACTTTTCGTCTGACCAACTTCGTTCTTAACTCTTGGCAAAGACTTAACCGCAAACTACCCTGAACTGTGTGATCCTCTGCAAAGACTTTGGTCCATTGACTTTGGGCCAGGCTCCTTGAATTTGATTTCCTCACTGTTTGTTTGTTTGTTTTATTCACTTATAATGCGCTCCAGACCCGAAGGGCGCAGCAGTACAGAATATACAAAGCTTAGGTTGCATAGTTACATATTTGTACGAAGTACTAAAAATATATACAGGCAATAACATTAATACAGTACAGTATATACAGGATATATAGGTTATCATAGAGGTTACAGGTAATGTATAAGCAGAGTCATAGCACGGGCAGTAGGAGCAAAGCAGTCAGTGATGTACAGGTTATATCTGTAGTAAAAAATGTGTACAGGATTGCCAGAGGTGGTAGGGGGTGAGGAGACACTGGCTAGTTGGTCGATTGTTTCACATGGTTGATGTAGTTGGATCTGAATTTAGGGTAGGATTTCACGGCACGTATAGGGTGGGGCAGTGAGTTCCATACTTGGGCTGCACGGACGGGGAAGCTGGCACCTTCCGCCTTGGTCAGTTTGAATCTTGGTATGATAAGATTGTTAGCACTGGAGCTTCTTGAAGGTCTAGAGGATTTTCTTTCTATAAATCTATCAGTGAGATAGGGAGGAGCCGCCCTGTTCAGGGCTTTGTGCGTGGGTCGACAGCCAGTTGTTATTACGCCTTATCTTAGAGATATGTGATCTTCTAGAAATACCAAGAGCTGCTCTCAGGGCTTTATTTTTCAGAATTCGTATTCTGTGTGTGATGTATTTGTTGGCCCCAATATATAGTGCATTGCAGTAGTTGAGTCTAGATAGAATAAGGGCTCTAGCTAGAATCATGCAATTGTCGTTGGAGATGAAGTGTTAACCTGCTCTGATGAGCTTACATGTGTAAGCTCTGGCTGAGGCCAGTGAGTTCACCTGTTTGTTGAAGGAGAGGGTGGCATCTAGGTGGAAGCCTAGAGTCTTTACTTCATTGGCTACCTTAATAGTATTCCCGTCGATCTCAAAGGCAGAGTAATCCTGGCTCAGTTTAAGGTTGGAGTCTGTGGCCAGAATGATTAACTCTGTTTTGTCATCATTCAGGCATAGACCGTGAGTAGCCATCCATGCCTGGATGATGAGATACACCCTATTTACCAAGGCCAAATCCTTATTGTAATCCCCTGAAAGTGGGAGGAGGATCTGGGTATCATCTGCATAGTTAGTGTAGGTGATACCGACTGTAGTTCCATTTTCTAGATTGCCCTGCTTACTCACTTGGTTGGTGCTGCTCAATTTCTGTCTACCTTTGTCTTTCCCTCCCTTTTAAATTACTGAAGTGCCATTTTGCTCACATTTCATTTTGAGCCTAACTTGTCCAGAATCTATTGGGTGCAGTGTGGTGTATTAAGATTGTGGTTTTTCAACTGCTTGATAATAGTGAAATGTTTAATAACTGATGTGTAAATAAATGTATATTCTTTTACTCAAAAACTTTGAGTCAGTGTTTGTTTGAATCATAGTAATTGCTGTCCTTTGTGTAACTATTGATACTGCTCACTTTACTCTTGAGATAAGTCTGGCTGCTCAGCCATCACTATCACTTTACTGTGTAGTACGGGCTTGTACCAAAGGTGAATTTGTCCTGTCACTTGTAGTCGTAATTGTGTGTGTGGTGTTCCCAAAGTGGACTGCATATAATTCTGCCTAACAGTAAGGAATGAAGTGCTGTACAAAGTGCTGGAGAGAATGTAGACAGAGAAGAACAAAGGATCAAGTGTGGAACATGTCAAAACAGGGGTCAGCAGGCAACAATGTGTCCCTTGAAAAGCAGGGGGGTCAATTCCTTCTTGAATCACAGTAGATATGGGGCCAATCTGATGTGTATTAGCATGCTATTCCAAAGTCTGTGTTTGTACCAGAATATGCCCTGTTTTGTGGTCTGTCCCCACGTATTCCTTTCAGAATCTATTTGCTGATGTTGTGGCGTCTTGCTCTTTGGAGGACTCCCGAAATGGTGAGTGGGTCAGCCAGGTAGAATGGGACTTTGTTATTGCTTTGGAGATTTCACAAACTATCTTCAAAGTTATTAAGGCTTAGAGGGGTAATCAGTTTATCTCGCTGAGGTTTGAGGGGATGTGGTTGTAGATTTTCAGTCCAGTCATGAGATAAATTGCAGTTCGCTGTACATCTTTTAGCAGGGCCAGGAATGAGGTCAGGACCTTGGCACCCATCCAAATGGTAACAGATAAGTGCTCTGATAATGATTCTGAGGTCTGTAGCATGCATGTAGGGTATGACGGAGAATTAACTGGTAACAGGGTTTCTGTATTTTCTTTGCAATATGTCCTTTGAAGAAAGGGCCGATATAGATGATGAAGCTGATGGATTAAGCTCTGGATTGTAATAACTGAGTGGAACCGCATCCAGAGAATATTGAACAACGAACTCTTCACCAAGACATGCACTATTCATTATTTAAAATCGTTTGTACATACATAGGTAACCTCACTCTAATTGTCTTGCACATCCCAATCTCACTCCCACCCTCTGGAACAAGAAACAAGTGTTCAAAGAATTTTGAAATAGATCACAAAACACACCTTCCGAGAGAACAGGTTATTTGGCCTTGTTTGTTCCTGGTAGAGGGGCTACCAGAACCTTATTTTAAATGTTTAAGAACTTAGGTGTCACGATAAATTAAAGAGGGTAATCCAAACGTGGCCCCTTTGCTCACCTGACGTAGAGAAGCACAGCTTCACCTCACTGATGTGGCCCAACTAGGCCAAAGCATATGTTTGGAGTTGCTGTTGTTACACTTATTCAGAGGAGAATTGCATAGCATTTCCATGCTGTACTGCTCTCGTGGGTGGGACCAGACTGATATGCAAATCTTTATTTCTCTTATGTGAAAGGTACAGTGAGCTAAAACCTGGTTGTATACCCTCCCGAGTGGGCACCTTCCCTGAGAACAGGTTATTTGGCCCTGTTCAATCTCAGTAGAGGGCCTAAACAGACCCTTTTTAAAAAATATTTAGCAACTTGGGGTTTCACCCTAAGTTACCAAAGGTATCCTGGGCTTGGACCCCTTGCTCACTGTGCTTAGGGAGGCACAGCTTCACCTCACTTATGAGGCCCGACTAGGCTGAAACATGTGTCTAGGGTTGCTGTTGGTACTCTCGTTTAGAGGAGAGTTGCCTTGCATTTTGTTGCTGGACTGCCCTTGTGTGTGGGACAAGACTCATATGCAAATGGCTATTTCCCCTCTGTGAAAGCTACAGTTGTGGAAACAGAAAAATTGATATGAGGCCGGGAAGCCCAAAGGAAACACACCAACACAGGTTACAAAGAACATACAAAGCGCTTTATTCAAAGGTACAACAATTACCAAAAGTCAATTGACATACGGATAGCTATTCGGCCCTCAGAGTAACAGAACGAATTATCAACGGTAGTTCGCCGTGTCAGTGTGAGAGACCGTACATTGGGATACTCAGGTTTTTATACTTTTTATCCAGCTCTGGCCAACCCCCTCACGGGTTAACCATTTTCAGAACCAGACCTAGGGTTCGTTGCCAGGTCAATCCCATAATGTATGCATTTTTGATCAGTTCCGCTGATACAGTTGTTCATTTACACATAGGTCAGGGATAGGACAAGGTCTCAGTTCGCGACCCCAACAAGTGGCCTGCAGGCATATTACTTATTCATGTGTGCGGAGGTCACAACGGCCAGAATCCCACTCGAAATGTCATTCGGCCTCCATTTTGTTGTTCAGGGTGACTTCCACACTACAAGAGAACCTAAAATGGCGGCTAAATCCAAGATGGCAATTTACACAATACGTTAAGGTCAAGACCTTGCCACGGAATCTATTTACACAATGTTTTTTAGACAACTTGGCGTAGGCCAACATACATTCAAACAATGCGATAGGAGGTACAATATTATTTCGATTTCCACAGACCCTCCTTTTGGCCTATGCCAAGTGCTAAACATCACCCCTAATACTTTCGAAAATAAATCCATGTATTATCATCCATAGATTCCGCATCATTGTCTGTAATGTCTACAGCCATAAGGTCGTTCATAAGAACCTCTTGTAACAGGAATTCTTTAGATGCTGTATCTGGGGTATATATTTTATGCCCTATTGCGCTCACTGCTTGAGCACAACACCCCCCTATCATTCCACACATACTTGGGAGGCATTGAAAACAGCAACAAAGGAATAACAGAATCCCTAAAATAACCAGAATAACGGAAAGCACCCTCCAACCCCAAGATCGCAAAGAATCCCAAAACCAAGTACTAAGGTTCCAGTCTCCTACAGGGATATGGACTTCAGAACTGAGAGTATGCAAGTTCTGAATTGCTTTAAAAATTGTTGGTGAGGAGTTTGGTACAAAAACACAACAAGCGGACCCCACTAATTTGCATACTCCACCTCGTTCTGCCAAAATGACATCTAATGCCATCCGATTTTGAAGTGCTACCAATATTATTGCCTTTTGCTCTAAGGTCATATTGTAGAGTATGTCCGTGGTCCGGTTGATCGTTCTCTCCAGTACCCTTGCTAATCCCCTAATATTCTCTGAGTTTGCTATTTGTCCCCAAAAGGGCACAACTGATTTCGCTATGTCCCCCAATACTTGTCCAGGGGTATCTCCGTTGTCGTCTCGCCGTGGGCGAGCCTTTGAAATCTCTAGTGTACTTGCTATAAATACCCCGGGTAACAATATTCCTAAATAACAAGTTCCCTGCCAATCCTTGGGCAACCAGGGAAATGCTAAACTACCACAAACAAAATAGACGGGTCCCCCTACATACAGAGGCCTGTTTTCCCCAGTCAAATTTACAATGTTTTTACAAGCTTCGAAATCTCCCATTGGCCTAGTGCCATTTCTCTGTACACAGAAGGAAACTGAATCAGGACTGTGATTTATAGAATAAGAAGGAGGCACAGCGTCCTTATTGCCTATCGGAGCCATTTTAAAGGAAATCAGAGTTTGGAAAGGAAGAGATAGTTTGTCAGACGGCCTAATAGAAGCAACGTTAGGTTTACTTCTATTTGCGAAAAGCGAGCATTCCAGGGGAGTCAATTCACGTTTCTCGAAATCATTCAAATTAGTTCCATCAAAGTTCCCTGAGATGCTATCATTCCATTGGCCAAAGAACAGTGCTCTAAGAGAGGCATAGCAAGCAGTCGTTAAAGGTAGAGGATGTATATACCATCCCAATCCCTTGTTCCCATGTTGCGGTAAATGAGTGCAAATCCAACAATTACTCTTGTTAAAAATGGCATGAGTAGCATTCATTACTATCATCAGAGTGTTATTATGATACTTTTGTCTATATTGGGAGTCTCTAGGGGACAGAGTGGGAAGGTGTACAGAGGGAGTCAAAACAGTTGGTACGACCTTGGTCGGTAGTAAAGGTTTCAAAGGATAGATTTCTTCGAAATACCAAAGTCCTACAGCAGCAGTTGCAAAAATAACAATAATCATTATCAACACACAACAGTACGTTTTCGAGGCCCAGGCACATTGTTCATTGTTTGATTTGGTCACCCCCTTATTTACAAGTTCAGAACGGGGAGCAGCGGTGAAGGTGGCAGGCATCGTAGTTTCTCGATCGACGGCCCCAATGTTCGTTGCTGGCGACACTACGGTCGCGTGATTTCTTAGTCCTTCCCAAACCTAGCCAGCAGAATCCCTTTTGTTCAACAAAACTTTCTTATAACAAGACAATTTTCCAATCACTTCCTTTTTTCCAGAGGCACGAGACTCGTGCCGTAGTTCTATTTCCTTGGTCGAAGGTTGTACCTGATGGTACCCAAAATTGTCTGGTCCGGAAGCAAAGTATCGTCACTTCCTGAGGGAAGCGACGTGTCGGTGGCGACGGAAGTCGCAGAGCTCGAAACAGTGTTTTCCGGAAGTGATTTTTCAAGAGAGTGCGGAGACGAAATGGACTGTTCCCCAAGCTCCTCAGGCTCAGAGAACTTCTCCGACGCACTCACAGCGCTGTTTGCTACTCCAAGATCAGAGACTGTAGCGTCAGCGAGGGGTTCTGCTTCTTCTGTAGCGTGTGGCGTCGGGTGAGGACGTTTCTTGACGTGCGTCGCGTGAATACAGTTTTTCTTTCCAGCCACCCGCACTTCTGTCCTGGTGACCAATAACACCTGATGGGGTCCCCGCCAGCGAGGCGCGAGACAGGAAGACCTCTCGTAGGCCTTCACGAGGACCCACCTTCCAGGCTGTATATCGTGTCCTGGGCCCGTGAACCGTACAGGTAAAGCAGAATATACCTGGTGATAAATGAAATACAGGTTCTTAGTTACTGGTTACAGTAGTCTACAAGCAATACATTTTCCACCTCCCTCAGGGCTTTAGGTTTCGAGAGACCCCAAATGTTAGCAGATCTCCCCATTACTACTTCAAATGGAGAAAGCCCAGTTCTAGTCTGAGGCGTGGTACGTATAGCTAATAACACAATAGGCAAAGCATCTGGCCATTTTAGTTTGGTATCAGCGCATGTTTTTGCAAGTTTATTCTTTAAAATACCGTTGTGTCTTTCTACCAACCCAGCACTTTGAGGATGCTTAGCTGAATGAAATCGTTTCTCAATACATAGGGCTGCACATATTTGCAAAATTACTGCTGCGATAAAGTGCGGACCATTATCCGACCAGATTATCCTCGGGAGCCCAAATCGAGGAAAGAATTCTTTTACCATAATCTTTGCAGTGGTCATGGCGGTAGCATCTTTGACGGGGAAAGCCTCGACCCATTTACTGAAGGCACAAATAATTACAAGAACATATTTTAGATTATTACATCGCTCCATTTCAATAAAATCAAAGTGTATAACCTCAAAGGGGACAGAAGGGGGCCAAAAACTTCCCCTTGGAGTCACTGTCCCCTTACCCACATTGTGCTGCAGGCAGATCATACAGTTCTGGACATGCCTCTTTGCAGTGTCCAGAATCTTGTCATTCACCCAGACCTGTTCTAACATTCTCGTGATCTGCTGGGCACACACATGCGTAGGACCGTGTGCCATCGTAACCATTGCCAATACATAAGAATCAGGAAGCAACCATTTCCCTTCGGATGTATCCACCCAACACCCTTCGTCATCCAGTTTCCCCATTCCCTCAGCCCACTTTCTAGATTCTTCCATTGTGGCATCAGTTTGAATATCTCGCACAGACCCAATACCTTCATCCATTATGCAAGCATCTCTCATTTCCCTCGAGGCATACATGTCCGTGCTAAAGTCTGTGGCCGTTTGTCTGGCTATCAAATCCGCAAAAGCGTTCCCTTTGCCCACATCATCTATGACCTTGCGATGTGCTGCACATTTCATGATCGCTAGCTGTTTAGGGAGTGAGAGTGCCGAAAGTAATTGCACTATTAAGGGGCCATGCTGAATCTTGGTCCCATGTGAGGTCAGGAACCCTCTTTCCGACCAAAGCTTTCCAAAGTTGTGAGCCACCCCAAATGCGTACTGACTATCAGTATATATATTTACTCTTCGCCCTTGGGAAAGTTCACAAGCTCGGGTCAACGCTATAATCTCTGCGGCCTGCGTGGAGTTATGCGAAATTCTCTTAGTTTCGACAACTTTTCTCAATGTAGTAACTGCATAAGCAGCTGTAGATGTACCATTCGAAAGTTTGAAGCAGGAGCCATCGCAAAACAGCTCCCCTTCTGCATTATCCAAAGGAATATCTATGAGATCTATCCTGCCCTTTGTTTCTTGCTCAGTGATATACAGGCAGTCATGTAATTCTTCGTCACCGCAAACAGTGTTTTGCGGGAAGGGTAAGAGTTCAGCCGGATTAAGAACACAACACCTCTTAATTTGAATATGAGGGACAAACAGAAATGGTTCATATCTTGTTAACCGTGCTGAGGTGAGGTGTTGCGTTTGAGTTTTGTTCAATAGAATATCAACAGAGTGAGGTACCATCAAAATTAAATCATGGCCTAGGACCATTCCCTCACTCTGTTTTACAGACGCGGCAGCAGCAGCGACAGCGCGCAAACATCTTGGCAAAGCGCATGCGACAGGATCAAGGGCGGAGGAGTAGTAGCCGCACGGCCTATTCTTCCCTCCGTGTTCCTGTGTTAACACAGCCAAAGCACATCCATCACATTCATGCACAAACAACACAAAGGCCTTATCATAATTTGGAGTACCCAGAACCGGTGCCGAACATAGCGCGGTTTTGAGAAGCTCAAATGATCGTTGATGTTCCGATTCCCATGGCAGTGGCAGAGAAATGCCCTTCTTCGTCAAAGCCAACATCGGTTTTATCACTAGTGCGAAATTCGGGATCCATAACCTACAGTAGGAAGCCATACCTATCAGGGCTCTGACTTCCTTCTGTGTATTTGGAACAGACATGCCAGAAATGTGTTTTATTCTTTCAGGTGTCAATCTTCTCCCCTCCTTTGACAGGAGGTAGCCTAGATAGGCAACCTCCTGACAACAATATTGAAATTTTTTAAGCGAAGCTTTGTGACCATTTTTAGCTAGATGAACAAGCAACAGTATAGTGCCTTCTTTACAGGCACTCTCAGAGTCTGCAGCCAAAAGTAAATCGTCAACATATTGAAGCAGCGTGCAAGTAGGTGGCAATTCAAGGGTGTTGAGCTGCTCTTTCAAGGCTCTACTATAAATACTAGGACTTTCAGTATACCCTTGAGGTGCCCTTGTAAAAGTAAATGAGCGTCCCCCCAAGGTGAACGCAAACAGATATCTGCTTTCTTTATGTATAGGAATACTAAAGAAAGCGTTTTTTAGATCCACAACGCTGAAGTGCGTAGCCGGATCATTGTTAATATCGTCGTCACATCAGGCACAATTGGAAATTGTGGGGCGACCACTCGGTTAATAGCACGAAGATCAATTATAAACCGATACGGAATTGCATTGTCGCCTTTCTTATATACAGGTAAGATCGGACTGTTACACAAACTACCTGTAATCTCCTCGATCACCCCACGATGTACAAAATCGGAGACAATGCATTTCAAAGCACGTTCGCCTTCGACTGATATTTTATACTGCGGGATGCGTGGCAGTTTCACCCCATGTTTCAGAACTATTTTAACGGGCTCAATCTGTAACACTCCAACATCATTGTCGTCCACCGCCCACAAACATTCCGGGACAATGCTGAACTCGGGAGGTAAAGGTCGAATCAAGAACTGAGAGTTAGGAAGTTGCTGAGGTGAAACCGTTAGCCGTACTCCATCCGAAGAACAATGAATCAATGCGTTCAATTTCTTTAACAAATTCAACCCCAGCAAATTCTCTTCACAGTTCGAAGTGAGAAGAAAAGGACAATGGTCCGTAAAGGGACCCAAAGAAACGGATACCGGCGTAGAAACCGGACAAACAGTTGGTATACCAGAAAACCCTACAGAAACATTTGTTTGCCCTGACAGTGGGATGTTTGGGACCCGAGAATGATCAATGGAGCACTTCTGTGCTCCAGTGTCAATCAAAAACTGGTGTTTCCTATTCCCTATTAATAATTCAACGTAGGGGCCTTTTTGATTAATGGGAATAGGCGAAGGTTCCAAACCCTGCTTCGGGCAATCCTAATAAAACGGAGCCTCATCAGAAGGAAGCTCTTCAGAAAGGTAGGCAGCAGAAGGGTGATCAAATATGTTTCTCGAGTCCATACTCGAGGTCTGATTTTCCCGCGAAAAAGGTTGCTGAGAATCTTGTAAAAGCTGACCTCTATCAGGGCCCCCTGCTCCAGGGCGGCCCCTAGGTCATCTACCCATACCCCCAAACGCACTGCTTGACCTCTGGCGAAGGACGGGGCACTGTGCTCACCAATGACCTTCCTGGCGGCAAAAAGCACATTGATTAATATTCACAGGACTCAAAGGAGTATTTCCTTTTGGGGCGTACTGACCTCTAGTCTGTGTTGTACCCCCTCTGGGGTTTCTAATAATTTGCTGCAATAATACTTTGGTTTTCAAATCTCCCTTTCTCTTTTCAATTTTCTCCTTCTCATTATTAACACGGTTCTCATAATACTGAGCCATGTGCAAAACCTCAGATTGAGATTTTGCCTGCCAAGCGCTCTTCCCCGACTCTGTACCTAAATCCTGTCCACTGAAGTAAGAAAATACCTGCTCGAATCTATTAAAAAATTTGGTGGCGCCTTCAGTTTTCCCTTGGACACAGGCCGTAAGCTTGTCCCAAATAATCCTTTTTTCTGGAATTATAGTTTTTAGTTTAGTGACAATCCTATCAGGTAAAGTAAGTATTACCTGTGGTGGTTTCTCACCAGCTGGTCTTTCTCCATCGATTCTAATCATATTTGCCCACGTATCTCCCAGCCCCGGCACATCATCTATTGTCCGAACCTGTTTCCATACATCTACGGGCAGGAGTACAGGGAATAACAAGTCAATGTCACTCAAGGTGAACATGGAGGACTGTAAAACGGACTCTATTTCTTTGTAAAACCCCGTCGGGTTTTTCCTAATATCGGGAACTGATTGTCTAATTGTGTTCACTTCCTGTCGTGAAAACGGGAAGTGAACAAATTGCGATACATAATGCGCAGGGATATCCACAGCGGGGGCACCAGTCCCAGCGTTGGCGGGGATCTCAACTTTTGGGACAAAGGTCGGAGGAACCTCTCTCATAGGCAACTGAGATATAGGTACCTCCGGCCGCTTACTAAGCAATAGAGCCAGGTCGAGCGCTAAGGCAGCTGCAGAAGTGTCGGGCGAAAAAGCCCTTTTACAAATCCCCAATAATTCTATGGGGCAACTAACCCTCTTCCTTACACATTCCTCTTGCAGGTGCTGTACCATTACCTGAATTACCTTTCTTTGCATTTCTACTGTATACTGACTATACGTGTCATACACTTCGTCTGGCGGTATCGATGAATCCGAGATCCATCGAACCGCATCTTTGGTACAAATTCGTACTTCCTCAGGTGCCGCTCTATGGCACGGAAGGAACCGTTTCTGTACATATATTCTATCGTCCTCATCATCCACATCTCGTGATTTTTCAAAGTCTTTCCTAAACTCAAACAATCTTTCAACATGTCCATATACTTTCTGCTCTGTGTCCCTCGAAAGTGCCAAAGCATTCAGATCTCTCACCTCTTGTGGAAGATCCGAATTTTGTAATCTACCCCACATCACACACAAATGAGTCCCCAAACCTTCGATAAAAACATTTTTCTCGGGAAAACTATTCAAATTAGATAATGTAGAAAAAACATTAGCTTGATCACCTTTCTCCATGCAATGCCTAGCCCATGCAAACAATTCCCGTTTCTTATCTGCAGAAACAGTACTACGAGTCACAATTTTTGACCCTGCACCTGGATCAACTTCAATCAATACGGGGCCACTCGGGAGCGGAGACATAGGTAAATTTAACAAAGGTGCAACTATCGGTGCAGGGGGAAGGGGCGGTGCGATGGGTGGAGGAACAACAACCAAAGGACTAGGAACAATAGGCTGTACAGGGGGAACAGGAATAACAACAGGCGCAACAACAGGAATAGGCAGAGCGCCCAAAATAGGAGCATACGGAGGTGGCGCTGAGGCATCGGGCCTGCGTTCATTTAATAACTTCTCAATAAATTCCTCAGAAACATGGAAATCTTTAGAGGGGTACATTTTCTGGATCCCGAGTGAAAAGGCTCTATCCATATTTTTTAACTGATTCTGACCGCTTTTCTTATGATACTTTTGTCTATATTGCACATTGACATAAAACACTACATAAAGCAAGCAGGATGGAACATACACTGGAGAAACCTACTCTCCTCATGAAGGACATAACACATGGCCTATTTTGGGCTAGCACATAGCAATAGTGATCAACAAGACATGAAAACACATGTACACAGTAGTACTGACTACGAGTACTCCGTTCCTTATACCAGACATAATTTGTACGGTAATTCCTTTATCAGAAAAGTAACCCTATATGCCTGTTGACTGAAGATTGGTGTCTGAATGTCCTGGAAAAGGCCTTGCATACCAGGGCGTAGTCCCTAACAATGTTCGTATACAATGCAGCTGTAATTCAGACTCAGTACCGGACCAGTGGAGTACATGGCCACCCCCTCCCCACCCCAACCTTTCAATAATGCTTTTTCAGCGTTTGTTTTATGACGACGTGCATGTTTATCCCTACTTTTAAGCTGCTGCGATGCTTCTTTCTTCCAATTTTGTAACACATCAAAGGCTGCTGGTCTAGCCTTTTTCTTTAACAAGATCGATTCTAAGTATTCAATACGGGGGATCTCAAAACTACCGTTGATTGGCCACTGAAATTCGGAGGCATGTCTGGTCTGTCTGTGCCAAATATCATTAAATACTATACTTCCAATGCCATACTTACAGTACATAGTACACGCCGGCGACCCCTCCTGTGGTGCCGGGCGGCTAAATTCCAAGGATTGTCGATCACTGTGGAACAGAGCCCTAAAACAGCTAGACAATTTCCCAGGCATTTCACAAAAAATTGGTGTTACCTGGTTCAATAATTGTGTCTGCAGATACAATACGCCAAATTCAAATTGTCAGGGTTAAATTAAGAGCCGGGTCACGACTACACCTGACCAAACCTAAGGAGGACCATACGGTTTACCAAAGAACTTACCTAACGAATTTTACCTTGTGTTTGGTGGTTTCGGCAAATCTGCCGCCTCAAAATTGGACCCTCGTCAAGATGCCGTGTCAGACCACACGACTATCGTCCAAGGATCGGATCGTGCAGCGCTGCCAAGGTATCGCGTCTCGATCGGTCGGGCCCGCAGAATCACACCGTCCGATCCCAGTTCGATAGTCTGCGTCAACCTTCAATGATCCGGCATCAATCTTGAGGGTCCCTGTTCGGGCGCCAACTGTGGAAACAGAAAAATTGATATGAAGCCGGGAAGCCCAAAGGAAACACACCAACACAGGTTACAAAGAACATACAAAGCGCTTTATTCAAAGGTACAACAATTACCAAAAGTCAATTGACATACAGATAGATAATCGGCCCTCAGAGTAACAGAACGAACTATCAACGGTAGTTCGCCGTGTTAGTGTGAGAGACCGTACATTGGGATACTCGGGTTTTTATACTTTTTTATCCAGCTCTGGCCAACCCCCTCGCGGGTTAACCATTCTCAGAACCAGACCTAGGGTTCGTTGCCAGGTCAATCCCATAATGTATGCATTTTTGATCAGTTCCGCTGATACAGTTGTTCATTTACACATAGGTCAGGGATAGGACAAGGTCTCAGTTCGCGACCCCAACAAGTGGCCTGCAGGCATATTACTTATTCATGTGTGCGGAGGTCACAACGGCCAGAATCCCACTTGAAATGTCATTCGGCCTCCATTTTGTTGTTCAGGGTGACTTCCACACTACAAGAGAACCTAAAATGGCGGCTAAATCCAAGATGGCGATTTACACAATACGTTAAGGTCAAGACCTTGCCGCGGAATCTATTTACACAATGTTTTTTAGACAACTTGGCGTAGGCCAACATACATTCAAACAATGCAATAGGAGGTACAGTATTATTTCGATTTCCACACAGTGAGCTAAAACGTAGCTGTAGATTCTCCCGAGTGGGCACCTTCCCAGAGAACAGGTTATTTTGCAGTGTGTGTTCTCGGTAGAGGGGCTCCCAGACCTCTGTTCTTTCTCCACAAAACAAGTAATAGGTGGCTTCCCATGTAAATACAGTGGACATGCACCTAAACCGCTGCTGCCATGGACAAGCAGAATGAATCACAATCCCAAATGCATAGTGTGCCTGCTTCTTTCTTTCTATAAACAATTAACGTTATAGTTCAATCTGCAATATTTATTTTTTACTAGGGAAAGTGTTGGTGGAAGGGGGTAGGAAGGTATGTTAGGGTTAGGTGGGCTATGGGGATACCAAGTTCTCCCCAGGTCATTACTAATCCCATAGGGGGCTTCGCTCCCCATGAGATCCACCTGCTGAGTACGACTCCCAGGGGCACATTCGTGTAACAGCTGCACCTCCCTGGCCTCATGGGAAAGGGATCCCTTTAGGGGAGAAGTGATGACATTCAGGTATTCGTCACACATGTCTTGTATGTAAACCTATTCTGCATTTTATGTTACTTTCAGCATGTTCTATGTTCACTGTTGGAATTCATTGTTAAAATCACAAGCTCAAGGTCTGTTTCTTTGAAAATAATATTAATTCATTATATGGGAAATAAAATGTTTTTCACCTCTCGATTATAATGGGTGGATATTTATTATGAAAAAGTCTTCATTCGTTTATCTAAAGAAACATTGGTAAAATCAGCACATGTTCCATTAGTTTGCACTTAATTAAAAAAACAAAAAGCGACTCACTATTGAAATGTTAGACAATCATGAGATCGCGAAATCAAAATAATAAAGCAATTAAGATGTTGCTCTCTTATTGGTCTCAAGAATTCACTTAAGGAAATTGCGATGCAGTAGAAATAAATATTCAAAATTGAGGCTCTATAGCGCTGAAAAATGTTGAAGTTGAATAGTTAACCCACCCACATGTGACGATCAGAATTATTTGCCCAGGTTCCCTTCCCAGGCCGCCCTCAGTTTCAACAGAGGCTTGGATGTGATGTTGTTTAACATCTGATACAAACGTGTGATCCCCTTTTCCTTGATCTCCCCCTCCATAAGGTTAGCCTCTGTAGGCAACCTGTCTGGCAGGTCCCGTGTCTCCCGCCCCTCCCGCCCCTACCGGAATATGGCGTGTTGCAGACGCATGTATGTCTATTGGTCCCTCTCCGGCAGCCCATAATTACCCTGCAGTTGTTGGAAACATGCAAGTTGGTTTTGTTCAATCATATGGGCTAACCGTATGATGCCTTTCTCCTGCCATTTCCACTGGTTACCTAGGTTCTGGACTCCTGACAAGTCTGCGTTGCACCATATAGATGCCTCTGCAGCTACCACCCCTCGACAGCCCATGGCCTTCAAGGCAGTTTCCTAGCGTCCAGCACACTGGCCCTTTGCCTCGAGAGCCTGTGTTCTGCCTTACCACCGTAAATCACCTGTAGGGAAGGGACTGAGCCCATCCCACCCAATTCCCACTCTATATGGGGTCCACCCCACTCCCCCCCCACCACCCAGAGCAACCATTCATTGATCACCAGTAGCTGTGAGGCCCAGTAGTAATGTTGTACATTTGGGACCCCCTGTCAGGATTAGGGGCTTTTCGGGACTGAAGAGACGCCAGAAACTGAACAAATAGGGCAAATACTACAAATCCCATGAGAACTTGTGGAAACTGGTAGTTCCCCGCCGTGCGCGCGTGTGGCCAGCTGAGTTTGATTAGGAACGGTTTATTAAGGCCACACGGCGTACGGCAGGTGTGGCTTATTGTGGGTGTGTGCGGAGCTCCATGTCGGAGTGAATTTCCACGGAGATGGCGGCGGGCGGTGACCAGGCGGTTCGAGTTGCAAGCAAGGCTTGTGCTGTGAAGTGCTGTTTCATCCAGCTTTTGGGACGGCTTCCGAGCCTCCCGGACTTCAGATAAGTGCCTCATGAGTATTTTTCCATGTTTTTGAGTTCTTTGTACCACGAACATTTGGTTATTGAAAGGTTGGGGTGCGGAGGGGGTGGCCATGTACTCCACTGGTCCGGTACTGAGTCTGAATTACAGCTGCATTGTATACGAACATTGTTAGGGACTACGCCCTGGTATGCAAGGCCTTTTCCAGGACATTCAGACACCAATCTTCAGTCAACAGGCATATAGGGTTACTTTTCTGATAAAGGAATTACCGTACAAATTATGTCTGGTATAAGGAACGGAGTACTCGTAGTCAGTACTACTGTGTACATGTGTTTTCATGTCTTGTTGATCACTATTGCTATGTGCTAGCCCAAAATAGGCCATGTGTTATGTCCTTCATGAGGAGAGTAAGTTTCTCCAGTGTATGTTCCATCCTGCTTGCTTTATGTAGTGTTTTATGTCAATGTGCATTGTGGTACATGTATTAAGATGTGCTGTGGTGTTCTCAAGGAAGTTACAAGTATGTCATGTTCAGGAACTATGCAGGGTTAGTAGTGTAGGGTTTTTTCCTGTTGCTTCCCTCGACCTATCCACACTAGGGTTTCCTCCAACCTTTTCCTGGTTTTCCTATATCCCCCACCCTGTCCACAACCTCTTCCTAACCCTCTTCCCCCCACTGGCTGCCACGTGGTGTCCTGTTCACTATGCCAGGCACCTGTGCCAACCACAGTGGGAGGGTCGACTTCATTCGGCTCCTGTGGTTCGGGGGAGAGTGTTGACCGCTCTTCCCTATTTGGTTGTGTATCTCGACACCCCCAGGCCCCCATCCAATACTGACCTAGTTAGTCTTGACATTGCTATCCTTGAAGTCTTGCCTTCCCATACGGGTGCCCTCTGCAACCCCTCAATGACCCAAACATTCACTTACTTCTATGGCTACTTAAGTTGCCACGGAGCAGCAGACTCTGCACAGGCCAAGCCATCCAATGTCTCCCTCTGGTAAATTCTGTTCTCTGCCTATATATCTGCAGGGCCTTCGTCTATTTCCAGGAACCAACTCCATCTGTAAGCTATCTTGTTCTGCGCCGAAGCGTAGGAATGCTTCTGCTTCAGTCCCAGCCTGGAACCTGCCTCCTCAAAATGCCTTCTGGTCCACTCTTCCTGGATGCCTTTTTTCTTTCTTCAGTTGGAACCATTCAGCCTCCTTTCGTAATGCCTGGTCCTCTTTCTAGATTCTCTCTCTTTATGCTGCAGATTTTTCCCAAAAGTCCTTCCCTCTCCTCTGACTAAGGTTAAAATGTATAATATATGATCAAGGATAGGCGTCCCCTACTGCGTAGACCCAGGGGAGTAACAAAGCAAGTGAACAGGGAAAGAGGGGGGTCACGCGGGACAAATCGCTGAAAAGATCAAGCGAAATAAGTAACCAACAAATTGAGAGCCTCAATTGGCTATCATGTACTTTACTTGTACATATTCAATATTTATTGTTTGTTTTTATGCTGTTTTATCATGGATTCAGCACTTTGTGTCATGTAATTGTATATGTGTATAATAAAGATTATCTGATTTTATACTATCCTTGACCTGGCCTATCCCCTCATTGGGCTCTCAATTTGATGGTTACTTATTTCGCTTGATCTTTTCATTGATTTGTCCTGCGTGACCCCCCTCTTTCCCTGTTCATACATTTTATAATAGCCACACCCCTGTATGAGGTGTTCATGATTCCATTATTTCCTATTGCTTTGATTACATGCTTGATTTGTACACACTATACAAGAGACAGGAGCATGAGACTTATTTGAGGGAATTATTCTAGATCCCTTATATAGGAGAATAGATCATATTTTCATCCCTCTTCTCAGCAAAATGACATCACTAGTAGGACAATTTAAAGAAAATAGGTATGTGGCTACTGAAATTACATTTGCAAACTGTTTTCTGACGTACAATTACAAATATAAATATGGTATACAAGAGTTATGAAAATGTTTTAACATACTGAAATGTGGATGAGTCAACATATGACTAACATATTGCGAAAGTCCTCATTCTACAGGTTGCAATCACACATTTGTTTTTCTATAATTGAAATGGTTGAAAAGATATTAGGGATTCAAACTCTTGAAAGAAACACATTTAAACATGGGTAAGGATGCAGAAGTACAAGTCTGACACAATTGTGGCATAGTGATTGGCAAAGACTTTTATTCAGGCTAAAATAAAGAAGAAACCTATCTCTCCCTAAATCTAAGAAGGGTTTCCCTGCCTCTAATAAGGGACTAAGGGATTGGTCAGAATATCCAAGTAAATAAAAAGAGTCCACCGGCATGTCAAAATGCCTACTTCTATCCCTCACACTTGCAATTAATAAGAAAAGAGTAGTGGATCTTCCTGGTCCAGAAGAATGACTCCATTCTTATGGACAATGAGTCACAGTTACAATTATAGGGGGAATGTCACCTGTAAGAATTACTCCCTTCTCCAGTTCTCCATTTCTTTCTGATAAAACAAACAAAGTCTCAGCTTGTGGTGCTGTAAGGGATCAGTTCTCAAGCTAAAGAAAAAGTTCCACCTCAAAAGTAATTCCTTATTGGCCATAGTTTGGCTTCATTATTGGGTACCTGGAGAATGGCTCCTTTCTCCAGGTATTTGGTACTCAATGCTTTATCATTGCCAGGGGAATGCCTCTCTCCCGCTGCCTTCTTCTGATTGGTTTCATGATAAACAAGACACCAGGAGATATTGTTTCCTTCTCCTGTGGTCTCTTGGCTTTACAATTCACAAGGGATGGGCGGAATGACTCCCTTCACGGGTCCTTGTTAGACTTTCCCAATTCACAGTTCACAATTCACGTGAGCTCCCAATCGTGTGGGTGTGGGTCCCTAACCTGTGTGTTCCTCTTGACTTGGTGCAGTAGTCCTGGTTCACTATACTGCCAGGTACTGTGAATATTAATATCACTAAGGTTACTCTTCATAAAAGGGTCCAGGTCCCAGACCTGTGGGATTCTTTACCTCTCATGCTTTAGACCTGGTTCACTATCCTACCAGGTACTGTGACCATCAAGATGACTTAGGTTTCTCTTCACAGATGGGTATGGGTTCCAGACCTGTGGGAGTCTCTCCTCTTGGTATCGCAGTTTCTTTTTGCTAGAGGTCTTAGCTCTTCCCACAAGGGCTTCTCTTAGGCCCCAGTATTATATGCTATGATGAGTAATTTATAACGCGCCTGTACACACGTGTTTCTAGGTGCAACAAGGCAAGGTAGGGAAGACAGAGGGAAGACAAAACAGGGATGATGGCTCCAGCATTTGCCAGTGTCTTCTGGTACCCCTTCCAACCACTCTGACAGCCCTGGTACATTTAGGGTCTCTACTGTGTCTGGGTTCTGCACCCTCTTTATCAGGCTTTTCTAGGCTTCTCTGCTTTTCAGGCATGCTGAGGCATCTCGTGGCACTTGCAGACTCTCAGTGGGTGCTTCTTCCTGCATCCGCACAACCCTTCTGTTTGGCTTGCCTGGACATTCACTTTTCTGCTTTGCCGGATGGTCCTTCCATGTAGGGCCAGGCTTTTCTGTAGCTGCTTCGGTTCCCCGCTGAGTCGAGCGTTCCCCCACTCTTGCAGTTCTTCCTGGGAGGGCTTCTCTCCCCTTCCTGGTTTCCTGCTTCCGCTTTGAAGGGCTCTTATTCAATTAGCTTTCAGGAACAACTAGACTGTTCATTCAGATCCTCATGAGTGCGTCTTATGCTTCCGCACTTCTTCTATAGTGCCAGTACTGCTCTTTAGGTCTTCCAGTGAGTCAATTGGTGTCTCCCTCATCTCAGTATTTAAGGAATACATACTCCTTGAGGAGTCCACACTCTTCCTCATACCAGTGCTTCCTATATTAGTGATATGACAAAAACATATAGGAACACTTGGGAAAGTGTTGGTGGAAGGGGGTAGGAAGGTATGTTAGGGTTAGGTGGGCTATGGGGATACCAAGTTCTCCCCAGGTCATTACTAATCCCATAGGGGGCTTCGCTCCCCATGAGATCCACCTGCTGAGTACGACTCCCAGGAGCACATTTGTGTAACAGCTGCACCTCCCCGGCCTCATGGGAAAGGGATCCCTCTAGGGGAGAAGTGATGACATTCGGGTATTCGTCACACATGTTTTGTATTTAAACCTATTCTGCATTTTATGTTACTTTCAGCATGTTCTATGTTCACTGTTGGAATTCATTGTTAAAATCACAAGCTGAAGGTCTGTTTCTTTGAAAATAATATTAATTCATTATATAGGAAATAAAATGTTTTTCACCTCTCGATTATAATATATTCTAAGAGGCAAATGGTCACACTCCTGAAACTTCAAAACTATAATAAAATCATTTTTGAAGATTCAGAGGGGCTGATTCATGGAATTATTTGCACCAAAAAATGGGGATTTGTGCGCCCTTCTGCCCGCAAATCCTCATTCGTAAACATGGATTTGCGGGCAGAATGATGCACAAATCCCTGTTTTTGGTGCAAATAATTCCATAAATCAGCCCTAGAATGTTCAAAACTTTTTTTCAGATCTCCCAGTCCAACAGAAAGGGATGTATACTGCATCTGGCCTTTTGGAATCTTCACAGAGAACGTGCTCTGTTATCTCCTTCGCCAGAATTTGGAAGACTGTAAGCATTGTCAGATTGGAATAATTAAACATTAAAGCAGAAACAGGTTTATAAATAAAAGCCAAAATGTTGTCACATATTTGACAACAATTTCTTATTTTTTAGCATTTGCTAAGGAATCTGTTCTACTGGTCAGTCCCAGTGCAGTTTTTGAATATGATTTTGACATCTTAACAGTAGTCAAAACAGGTAACGTTCCAGCATGAATTAAACTGCTGATCTCCCATCCTGACTTCAAGGAAATGTAAATGTCTTTGTAGTATTCACATAATACATGTGTGCATGGATCAATAACATCTGGTTTGTTCCTCCGAAAAACAGGTCTTATTTTGAGGGCCTGGTCTCTTGATGGTAGAAAACAAATACCAAATGTAACATTGTTTATCAGACCCAGATTTCAATCCTTTCTTTCTGTAATCATAAAATAATAAAGATCTGACTCAGACATAAGTTAATGCATAGATAGAGTAAACAAAGGGAATCATTAAATATATCCGTTCTCTGTTAAATTTGTTTTAATTATTATAAAAATTGTATTGTTTACCCTCAGTTGTGGGTATATATATATATATATTCAGTGAAAAAACTTTGTTAAAGGGACGTTATGGTTAAGTTGCGCTGCTAAAAACCTTTCAAATTCAGTGAAAAAACTTTGTTAAAGGGACGTTATGGTTCAAAGTAAAACCGAAAAACCCTTGAAATTCGCCAGTTATGGTAAGCTAAGCAACCATAACTCGCGCCACCACCGTGCACTGCTAAGTCTAACACCCAGGACATCAAAGATGACATCACAAATGTGGTGGTGCACGGTGGTGGCGCGAGTTATGGTTGCTTAGCTTACCATAACTGGCGAATTTCCAGGGTTTTTCTGTTTTACTTGGAACCATAACGTCCCTTTAACAAAGTTTTTTCACTGAATTTAAAAGGTTTTTAGCAGCGCAACTTAACCATAATGTCCCTTTAACAAAGTTTTTTCACTGAATTTCATTGGTTTTTAGCAGCGCAACTTAACCATAACGTCCCTTTAACAAAGTGTTTTCACTGAATTTCATAGGTTTTTAGCAGCGCAACTTAACCATAACGTCCATTTAACAAAGTTTTTTCACTAAATTTCATAGGTTTTTAGTAGTGCAACTTAACAATAATGACTTTGAGTTTATATACATGTCATATGGAACTGACTGAATCTCTTCTACTGTACTTGATGTCCGCAAACTCATTTAATGTTCGCGGACATGTTCCAAGAACAGTACCACTACCTAAAAACTCTGGCGGGGTATGTTTGATTGTTATATCATAACATAGGAACATTTAACAAATTCAAAAAGGAGCACACAAACACATTATATGTACTAATACATAAGAAATTTAACCCATATATGCAACACACTAACCATTCATTTAAATGCACTATGTTCTAAAATTGAATATACCACAAGAAGATAAATTGGCTTCCAACATAATTACCTCACAGAACTGAGAACAAGAGCAGACCCACTGAGTACATAGGTCATATCTTACCTGAAATAGTAAGTGTACTTAATTTTATTCATATATTTATAAACTTTCTGTATTAGATGAAAAAAAATATATTATCTTTTTTTTTCTCACAGAAATGACTAGTACTCTGGAATGGCTAGAGGAGCATTTCCCACATGAAGAAATGTCACAAGATAGTGAAACTAATGGAAAACACTTTATAATATAAACCATTTAATTATTATTATTTTGTATACATTTAACATATATACATTTTTTTTTGTACAGAGCATACAGAGCATACCAAAATAGAAAATACTTCAGGAAAACCTGTTATGGATAACACTTTTCACAGTATAGAAGAAAAAATGGATTTATTGTTGACTAATTTTAATAAATTGAAAACTTTTGTGGAAGATCATTTTAAACCAAAAACCTCGTACCATTGCCCCACATGTACTTGTCCCTCCTCACCATATCCCAGTCAATTATCCCCAAGCCCTCTCCATAACCCAAAACGTTTTGATGAGACTTCCATCCCTTCTTCACCTAATAACAATCATGTTGAAACCCCTAATTCTCCTGTTTTTGTTTCTGTTTCTGCCTCACCTTATCTGTCATAAATTATTAATATATGTTAAATAAAGTTTAATTTTTATATTGTGTTGTAAATAGTTTCGTTTAAAAAAAAAAAAAAAAACAATGTAGGTGTCCGCGGACAGTGCAGGTGTTCTGAAATGTTCGTAAATAAACAAAAATGGAGGTGTCCTGAAGAACACTATACCTGTTCGTACTGTTCGCTAGCAAGTTGAAACTGTTCTAAGAACACACGTGGTGTCCTGAAATGTTCGTAAAGAAACGAAAATGGAGGTGTCCTAAAGAACACTACACCTGTTCGTAGTGTTCGCTAGCAAGATGAACCTATTCTAAGAACACACGCGGTGTCCTGAAATATTCGTTAAAAAAAAAAATTAAATTGTCATAAAGAACACTATGGGCCTCATTACAACTCAGGCATTAAGGGTTAACGCCGTCGTTAACCCTTAACGCCTGATTCCGATTTTAACGGCTGCTTTTAGCAGCCGTTAAAATCCATGGCGCTAAACCGCCTTGGTGCTAATTACGCCACCGTAATTTACGGTGGCGTAATTAGCGCCTTCCCCACTCCCATTATGCCCTATGGAGCAAAAATGGGAATGGGGAAGGGTAAAATGGGAAATGGGGATTTACCGCCCCACTCACCTTGGAATGGGGTGGTAAATCCGCCATCCACCATGGTGTAAACGTAGTTTACACCATGGTGGTAAAGTTGGCGTACTTACCGCCTGGGTCGTAATGACCCCCTATATCCGTCCGTAGTGTTCGCTATCAAGTTTAAACTGTTCTTAGAACACAATTGGTGTCCTGAAATGTTCATACGTAAACGAAATGGAGGTGCCCTGAAGAACATTATACCTGTTCGTAGTGTTCGCTAGCAAGTTCAAACTGTTCTAAGAACACACGCGGTGTCCTGAATTGTTCGTAATTAACTGAAAATGGAGGTGTCTTAAAGAACACTACTATACCTGTCCGTACTGTTCGCTAGCAAGTTGAAACTGTTCTAAGAACACAATTGGTGTCCTAAAAATGTTCGTACATAAACAAAATTGGACGTGTCCTGAAGAACACTATATCTGTCCTTACTGTTCGCTAGCAAGTTTAAACTGTTCTAAGAACACACGCAGTGTCCTGAAATGTTCGTTTCACGTGTGACGCATTTTTAATTACTTCAGGACCCGAACAGTGTCCGTAGAATATCAACGTGCATGCGCTAACCAATCTCCATGCATTTGGTGTCCTGCAGACATGCGCTTCCTTCGCGGACTTGTTCGCGAACAGATCATATGACCGCGCCCACGCTGATCGCGTGTTCTGAATGCGGACACTGTTCGTGTCCCCGAACAATTTAAAATTACATTTTCAATTAATCCATAATATTTTTCAATAAAATCTCACCATGGCACAAGTCCCACATAGTAATCCTGAGTTTCTACATACCTTTTGAAACTTTTCAAACGTTTTTTTGTGTTTGATCTGTCCGCGGGCAGTGCGCATGTCCGCGGACCACGCACAAGCACCCCTATAAAAGACCACGCCCTAGAGCTTATTCTCATTGTGTTTCTGGCTATACTTCAGAACACAGCGATTTTTGCTGCCACCTGCAGATTACACCATTATCGAGATGGCATCCATGGCTGAACTACTGCTACCTGGTGCTGCACCTGCTTCAGCACCACCCTCACCCCCTCCACCACCACCACCTCCCCAAGGGCCTGAAGAGGGGAACAGGAGTGAGGATGCAGAGGAGGAAGAAGAGGATGATGAGAATGAGGTAGAGGAAATACCTACTAACCGCACTAGGCGTGAGTCTTGGGTGTGGCGGTTGTTTACCATTCATGGGAATGGTCCTAAGGCTTGTGCGAACCGTGTTACCTGCAATGAGTGCAAAACGATACTCAGTCGAAGGAAGCTCGGTAAGTACAGCTTTGGGACCACTACTATGAAGCGACACCCGAGGTCATTTCACTCTGGGGCTATTTGCAGGGTTGTACCTTGTGAAAAACGTAGCAGGTTGATTTCCTCTACTTCATCCTCTGTTTCTGATCCTGTCACCACAAAGACCACCTCTGTGGGACAGCATCTTCCTCAAGCTGCCTCACAGGCCATACAGAATGCTGATGACCCTTACCTTTCGAGGGTCACAGTTGTATGTATGTACTGTGACAGTACTCTGCAGGGGGGAGCGACTTCGTGGTGCTTTTGAGACTATCGTCTCCGAGCACGAGAAGATCTTATCACTACCCAAATAAAACCCACTCTACATCTTCCTCTCTCAGCTCGCCCTTTCTTATCCCTGTGGTTGGTGTCTCCCCCTTTACCTTCCTTTCCCCTCCTCTCCTAGTGTGTCGTGTATAAAAAAACAAAAAAAATACAAAATGACAAAAAAAAAAATAAGGCTCTTTTCAGAGCAGCCTTTCACAGTTAAAAAATAGAAGTGAAAAAAAATTAAGCAGGGCCCTTTGTATTTTTTAAAAGTCCGCGGACAGTTCGCGAACATTTAAAAAATTGGGTTGCTACCCTATCACAAACATTGCAATTTTCTCTGGGAGGAAGTGGTGGCTCTGAAAAGAGCCTTTGGGAGGTGTTTGTAAGTCAAAAATTATAAATGCTTAACACCTACTTCAAAAAGGATGTTGTAATTCCAAAAAAGGTTGCAATGCATTTTGTACATTTCTCAGAAAAATCTGATTGCCACCATAAGTAAGATGGACTCCATCTCTGCGAAAAATGTTTGTACTACGAAACAGAATATTTTCATTGTGAAAAGAAGACATGCCAAAATCTTTTAGAAAGGCACAAATAGCTTTATTAACATTGCGCCTTGCTTTTTCCATTTGTGGACCAAATGAAGAAGAACAAAGCCACATTTGTCTCTGCGCAATCCGTGAAAATATCACTTGAGAATTAGGAAACATGTCCATAACCTTCCCAAGTCCTTCTTTCATAGCAAATTGCAAAAAATTCCAGTCACATGTCCTAAACTGTTCCCTCCACAATGAATTACAATTATGTCTGGATGTTGCTCTGTCTCCAAAGTAGCACAGAGAGGTAGCAAGTCCAACCACTTCATTCCACGTACTCCATGCCAGTGTACTTCCACATGTGGGAATCCAAGATCTACAGCTACTCCACAGCTTTATGTATGCACCTTCAACCAATATATCCATGAATCTCCCAAAATCCATACAATCTTTTTCCTAAAACACACAGACATAGCTATCTGTGGTTCTCTCAGCAAAAACAGTATATGAGAAACTCTGTTCTGGCACAACACACCCACTAAACTTTCCTGACCAATCCCTTTCAGTACTCATTCTCATTTGCATGACTTCTGAACCCAAAAATCCCCGGATGTAACTCCCGATGTCCGCGAACTACCGCCATGTCCGCGGACATATCGTAACATGAACAGCCCTTCTACCATTTCTACTTCACTCTCTCTGCCATTCCCTCATTGGATGTAGCTAAGACGTCACATGACCATGCACCAATCACATTCAAGACCTCTACATCTAACTGCATCATCATAGATCAGCACTGCAAATCTACTGTGAATCTCTCTGAGTACAAGTGTCATATCATTGGCAAGCACCATCTACCAGAAATACTGTACAAGTCTCCAAGATTTCTACTTGCAGCTCCATGCATGTCCATATGCATGAACACAAACTTCAGGTATGCATATTTTCTCTACAGTAGATGAACACATTTTCAAACAGACTTTTAGCTTGTGTAATCTGTAAAATGAATTTACTGTATTTTTTTCAATTTCCTAAAATCAACTATCACTTATAAACCTTTATACTATTTACTTTCTTTATACACACACACTCAAATCATGTTAAACTAACATTTTTTAAATGAAATATATAGGCTACATATATTCAAACAAAATTGCATGCAAGCACAATCTATGTTTAAATCTTTAAAAAAAATACTTATACAATTTCATATTTTTTTTGCTTTTATTTATTTATTTACTTAAGTACTTTAATTTAGACATGACATTGAGGCACTATTACCTAGAGCAGCTTAGTTACAGAAATAGTGGTATTCACTGGTATATTATAAATTTCACAAGACATAGTAAAGATTTTTTTTGGTACAGTTAGTCATTCAATACAATTTGTTCATTAAGAACATATCATATGTACTGAACTGATGCAATGTATCTTATGTAAATAAATTAGTTTAATGGTTTTGAAGAAGGCGCTGAGGATTTAAATTAAAAAAATCAATATCTAAATTAAAAACAGCGCTATATACAAACAAAAATACTAATTTGAATCTTTTACAATTGCAGTGAAGACCAGTCTCCTGAAAAGAAGCAGCCAAATTTGAAGAACAAAGAAGACCTAAGAAGTTACCTGTTAATTTAAGAAATAAAGTAAATAGAATATCACCATAATATTTGTATTATTACTCAAACATACTGTAAAGTTAATACAAGCTATTTCTGTGCCTAAAAATAGAGATTGTGCACCATTTTCCCCAAAAATCTCCATGTCTTAAACAGCGATTGACAGCCAGAATGGGCCACAAATTCCTATTTTTGGACACACAAATTACCCAACTGAACCGCTACAATTTTCATATTATAGAACAAACATCTGTTTTAATTGTATACATTAGATTTACTATTTATACTTTTCCAACCACTAGCTTACTTTTTTTTGTCATCTGAACCCCAGTTTAGTAACACATAAATTCAAGAATACCTATCCCTACTTGTTGTTGTTCCCAATGCACAATCACACACCATTACATACATCTTTAGCATCTTACTCAAACACTCATGCACACAGCACACATACATTGCAGAACACCCCAACCCATACCTTCTTTATTTTTTTCAACAGACCCTAAAGAATGCCTACCAAAAGTCAAGTCCGTACAAGTAGGGCAAATGAAAATAAAAGTGTCCAACATAAGCATCCATCTCTAGCAGAATTTGTAAAAAAAAGTTGAAACAAACAGCTAATACAGTCATTTAGGGAAACACAAGAAGTTTCAAGTACAAAAACTTTGCCTCCTCTATCATAATGTAAAACAGACCAAAGAACAATTAACAGAAAATCAGCTATCACTACAGATAAAACTACTTCTTTAAATTTTGATATAGTGCAAAGTAAGCATACCAAGTAAAGTATTTTAGCCAAATTGTACCGTCACAAAGTCCTTCAAAATCTTATAAAAACAGGAGAGAAATCAGGTTCAATGCTTAAAACCTATTGTAGGAAATTAATCTTAGAAGCGTTGATGAACAGTGCAATTCTTCTCAAAAGAAAGTTATTTATTTTACTGTTAAACAAAATGAAAGCACTAACAAAACTAATAACAGAATTACAAAAAAGACTTCTCAATAAGCGAAATGTCAACAGAAAGAACTTCTTAAGTATCTGCGGAGGTGAATGGAATCACTAAGAGCACAGAACCATATTTTAATGAAGAAGCGTACAAACAAAAGCAAACAAATACAATTGCCATACATAGCAGTGGTCGAGGTTATGAAAAAGTGAATAATACCATAATGGAACAAGAAGTACTCCTTACAAAAATATGCCCTGAAAACTTAGAATTACCCCTCCATTATACTGAATCAGAACGTCTACTGTACAAATGGCCATGCATGTCAATGTGTAACATTCCCAAACAATGTTTCAAATCTTTACGCCAATTCCTCAATAAATATGTAAAAATCAAAGACAAAATCAAAATTAAATTACTGCAAAATATAGATACCTGTCCAGTGCGCAAGTACACAGGACTACAAGGACATTCATTGGCCTGCATTACAGGACCTACTTGTAAAACCACTTTCCATGATATCAAAAGGATATCAACACATCATTCAAATATAAGAAATCTAGTCTATAAACTGTACTATGCTAAAAGTCTTGCTTTAGCACTACCAAATTTAAATAACATCCTTCTACATGGTACTACAAAAGACCTACTTGAAGAAATTGACTATATCCAGAAAAAATATTTTGGAAGTGAAAGCCATTTACAGAATGAAATAGCTTTAAACCAATTAAGCAACAATTCTAGACATGGCAACCTTTTGCTAAACACATACAAAAAAGAAATACTAAAATTTAAAAGTGCATCAGCTGAAGTACCAAACCATGTATGTGTATGTTGCTGTAGACCTTTTTATAAAAGTAACACAAAAACTGTAGACCTATTATATAAAATAGAAGACAATGAAGATTCTAAATGATTTGAATTAGCTCTCTACCTTGTAGCAGAAAACAAATACGAAATAACTGACCCCTTAATACTTTGCAGTTACTGCACTACAAAACTTGACAACAATCAAACTCCTTCACGTGCTATCACAAATAATTTGGAATTATACCCAGTACCAAAACCCCTACAACAACATAATTTATATGAGAGCATCATAATTCAAACAGTACACCCATTTCAAGCAATAATACGCCTTCAACCAAAAACAGCAAAATTACCTCCCTCTGAATTGGTAAAAGGCATTTGTGGAAAAGTAGTTTATTTACCATTAGATCTAAAAGAAAATATGCATACTATAGGAGTGCAACGTCCAATGCAGCAATCTTCAATTATCTTAGTAAATGGAGTACCTACAAAAGACAAAGAAATATGGCAACAGCTGGTAGATTTACATAAAGTTAGACAAGCCTTCCAATATCTTAAAGAGAATAATGAATATTACAAAGAAATTAATATTGAAGAAAACTTGAAAGATACAACTGAAATAATTCAAGAAACACAAGAAGCTGGTCAGTTTGAGCTACTAGATCCTGCTACAATATCAAATACTTTAGACCATTATACAATTCATCATTTGCACTCTAATGACACCATAGAAGATGTACTGGAAACGTACCAAATGCGTCAAACAAAAGGATTGCCAATCAGCATATGGGAAAAAAGTATAGAAGCATGTGCTTTTCCTCTACTCTTTCCTACTGAGAAAGGAGGAAGGTATGATATACCTATTCAAATATCAGCTTCAGAATACTGCTAATTACGGATGTATTCTGAAGATCCCAGATTTAGACAAAATGTGGAATACTTATTCCACCTACTCTTTGAAAGTGAACTAGCAACTTTATGTTACGGAGTTGCACACATATTAAAATCAGGATCACACTTTCAAAATATGACAGCTACACAATTATTAGAAAAAGTGCAACAAAAGGATGAGTTTTTACAATCAAATATTACAAATCTATTAGCAAATATGCGTGGTACTAAAGAGTACTGGTTTCAACGTCATGGAGATGTACGTTGTATGATCAGAAACCTTGGCCCACCCACTTGGTTTGTTACATTAAGTTGTGCAGAATATGCATGGGAAGATTTACATGATTTCCTACGCATATCAAATAAAAACAAAACAAACATAGATATGCTAACACCTGGAGAACTTTGTTCTTTGGATCCTGTTAATGTTTCAAGATATTTTCACCATCGCTTCATTGCAATGCTACATTTTATTTGTAATAAAACTGTTCCTCCCCTTGGAGAAGTGCAACACTTCTTTTGGAGAAAAGAATACCAAGCCAGAGGAGCACCACATATCCACATGCTTTTATGGATTAAAGATGCTCCTAAATTTGGTCAAGACAGTGATGCCACTGTTTTACAGTTTATTGAAAAATATGTCACTTGTGAAATTCCATCAGAAGCACAAATAGTGATCTTCATGCACAAATTTTACAATTTCAAAGACACAAATGTGGAAAATATTGTCATCGCAAATACAAAAACAAAGGGAAATACTACACCAAATGCCGATTTGGTTTCCCTAGACCAGTTACAAATACAGGTCAAGTGAACAACCTCATGTCTTCAGTTAGACATAGTGTTAAAGGTAAGTCACCTAAAAATACATATTACATAAAAAGAAAAGAAGAAAAATATATCAATGATTATAATGCAATCATTGCCCACTAATGGAATGCAAACATAGATGTGAAGTACATTGCAGACAATTCTACTGCAGTTGCACGATATGTCACAGCATACTTAACTAAAGCAGAAAAGACAGAGCTCCAAGACCTCTGGAATGACCTGTCATCAGATAAAACAGTGTCTCAGAAATTATACAGCTGGGGCATAAAAATGCTCACCCATAGAGAATGTGGATCATATGAAGCAGCTGATCGTTTAACTGGCCCTGCATTGTATGGTAAATCTGAAAATATAATATGGCTAAGTTTTGGTCCAGCTAAATCTAGAAAAAGAGTTCTAAAATCATATGAAGATATAGAAACAATAGCCAAACGTGATCCCAACAGCCAAGACATTTTTAAACAAAATGTATTGGACACATACTACCCAAACAGAAGTAATGCTTTGGAAAACATGTGTCTATACCACATAGCCCAAAACTACACATACAAAAATAATATGAAACCTGATGAAAAAAAGGTAAATATAGAGTGACAAACTGTGAAAGCAGCTTAGTTAAACTCACTAAACCAAATTTAATGAATCATATCAAATTGTCATTAAAGACTCCTCAACATAAAGAAGTATATTACATGTCCCTGCTACAACTCTTCAAACCATGGAGAAAAGAAGAACAAATACTAGATAACCATGACTCATATGAGGATGCTTTCAAAGCAAATGAAAGCACTATAACTGATGTAAACTTTACACAGTACAAAACAATGTTGCACAATGAACAGCAACACGAAGAAGAACTCCAAGCCCAACTAGATAAGGACACTCCTGACAGTAGTCAACCTTCTGTAACAGGAAGCCAAGAACCACTGGGAGAACCACTAATAATAAATGAGGCAGAATTAGCTATGATAGAAGTAGAAAACACCATGTGTCAGTATGAAGATAAAGAAGACTTAACTATACTACAATCAAAACTAAACAATGAGCAACATAGCATTTTTCAAGAAGTAACAAAACAAATTGCACATGGTGTAAAACATGAAAATAAAGAATATTCCTGCCATAATTATAAACCTCTACTACTGTACATCAGTGGTGAAGCTGGTTCTGGCAAAACATTCCTAATCAAAATCATTAGTAAGTTCCTTCAACAATTGACAAACAACAACGTGTCAGCTGTTTTCACTGCCCCCACAGGTTTAGCTGCCTACAACATAGGTGGTGTTACATTACACCGATTACTACTATTACCAGTAGAACACCAGAACAAATTAGACTATTACAAACTTTCTGCAGAAGCTGCAGTGGAACTACGCAGAGTATTGAAACAAATGAAAATGCTACTAATAGATGAAGTGAGCATGGTCTCCAACCTGATGTTAGCTTTGATTCACCTCAGATTACAAGAAGTACTCAAAACAGACTATGAAGAGCTCTTTGCAGGAAAACACATTGTTTTTGGAGATCTGCTTCAATTAACACCAGTAAAAGGTGAGACTATTTTTAAAACATTAGGACACAAGCTCTGCCGTAAAACTGTTGGCAGCATTGGAAATGTCAACCTTTGGCAACATTTCCAATACAGAGAATTAACAGAAAACATGTGGCAATCTGCAGATCTCACTTATGCCAACATTTTAAAAAGTATCAGAGTTGGTATACTTTCTAAAGAAGCAGAAGCAATATTGAAAACCCGGCACATTAATGCACTTCATGGCGATAATGCATGTGCTACAGATGTTATGGAACAATTAGCCCAAAAAATATCAATTGTATGGCCTTAATGCCAACTCTTGCAAGCTGTTTCAAATTCAATGAAATCATGCTAAGTAAAGAAATGCAACCAATCAGACAGAGAAACTAGATGTACATGGTATGACACTACCCATGTGTGACCAAGCCACAACAAGACTAAATAGTTTAGAAAAATCAATCTCAAACACAGCAGGCTTAGAAAAGATATTAAAATTATCCTTAAATTGCAGAGTAATGCTTAATCGTAACTTTGACGTGGACCAAGGACTAGTTAATGGAGCACTGGGTACAGTTGTTGGCTTTCAAACATACCCACACGACAACAAAATTCAGTTTGTCAATATACTCTTTGACAAACTTTCAGAAGTAAAAAGGATAGGACACTCAACAGCTAGATTCCTTCTCTTCAAAGACATGTGTGTACGCAGAGAACAATTTTCTCTAACTCTTGCATACGCAGTCACGATTCATAAATCACAAGGTCTTACCCTAGACAAAGCAATGATAGATATTGGTAACACAGTCTTTAAAGAAGGCATTAGCTACGTAGCACTATCACGCTTTCATACACTTGACGGTCTATTTCTAATCAACTTTGATGCAAGTAAAATAAACGCTGATATTACTTGCATTTTAGAATACAATAGACTTCGCTCACTATACACCCCCACCTAAACACATATTCTGTTCCACAAAAAGTAAAACGTTATAAAAGAAAAATAAATCAAACAGAAATGCAACAGGATGTCACTGCAAATCCTCCAAAGAGAGTAAAGAAAACTAATACTTCATCAAGTACCACAAGCAAAAAAGAATCAATTAGGGAAAGTAAACCAGGTACTTCTTTAAAGAAGGAAGACAAACTCCAAAAAGAGCAGTTAGATACAGAACTACCTGGACCATTTAAATTCTCAAATATAGTTGGCGTAAGTTGCTATGCAAATGTAGCAATGAGTATTCTATTTCAATTACCACCAATTGTTGACAACATTTACTTACACAGTACAGACCCATTGTGTTTGCAAATGTTAGTACTTCACAGAAATGCAGCAAACAATCCTGACAACACCTATAGTGTTTATGGAATAAGACAACAATTGGGCTACTGTGCTGGAATGGTGAAATTCACTATAAACTCACAGGAAGATCCACAAGAATTTCTAATGTACTTACTACAAGTACTGGAAAACAAAAACATAACTATAAATGAAATCTTCCAGATTTCATACATGTGGAAACATACATGCACTCTCTGCAACAATGTGACACAAGAAGAAATCCCCAATGAACGCTTCATATATATATATATATCAATACCAAATTGTGAATCCATTCCATTTCAGCGACTTGTACAAAATGCAAACCACGGTAGATTATGCTCTACCTGCAATTCAGATAATCGCTCCACGTTAGTAATACAAACACATAGTAAATACATAATACTAATGCTTCTACGTTACAATGAAGATGGTACCAAAAACAACTGCAAGCTGACTGGATTCACACATGGTCAAATATCACTTGGTAAGAAAACCTTCACAACAATAGGTATAATCTACCACGCAGGAGCCACAACCAATTCAAGGCCCTACACTGCATATATAAAAAAGAAATGTGGATGGTTTGAATGTAATGATAGTACCATTACTCTAAAGCAGAGATTACCAGCAAATCTTACAAACGCTTATTTGATGTTCTTAAAACCAAAATTTGATAACTAAACTGTATTTAAACCCTAAGTAAACTTGTGTTGAAAAAATATAAACTGTTAGAATACTCCAAAAGCTATCTAACTGCTCAAAGATTCGACAACAACTAATCAGATAAATGAATGCCACTAAATTAGACCAAAAAATAGACAATTAGAATACGCCAATTGGTATTTAACTGCTCCAAATTTTTATAATATCCAAACAAATAAATAATATGTTACTGCTCCAAAAAAATGCAACAAGCCAAAGTATAAAGCATTAGCCGGAAACAACAAGTGAACACTGAATACAAACAAACAAATAAACTGTAGCATAACAGAAAAAGGTTTTTTTTTCAATCCAACATGGATTTTTTCTTTTTCTCCCACAGACCCAATGATTTTAGCAACAAACACAAAAACTGAGCAAATTGCACAGTACTCTGATTTGTAATGTACTAAATATGAGGGTCCAAAAAAAAAAGTATGTTGATTATACAATGTAATAAGTCATTACAAAATACTAATACTAACATGCTATTTTCTTTTATCACAGAAATTAACAAGAAATACATGTACTCCGGTTACTAGACCAAACAGTAAGTATACAATAATAAGGAGAACCATCGCAGCATATCACATCCATAGTATCTAATACCTTTGTTCCTTATATATTTGTTTTTCACCCAAAGTTATAAGCAAATATGAATGTGATATGCTGCGGTGGTTGTGGCCAGGGCATAGAGTCTTGGGTGCATGACCAAATGGCCATGCACCCAAGACTCTATGCCCTGGCCACAACCACCGCAGCATATCACATCCATAGAGTCAAACATTTCAACTATGATCTATGGAAACTTTTAATGTCCGCAGACATTATGAGTGTTCTTAGAACACTTTCAACTTGCCAGCGAACAATACGGACAGCGTCCTCAGCACACCCCCATTTTGTTTATTTGCGAACATTTCAGGACACTGTGAGTGTTCTTAGAACACATTCAACTTGCCAGCGAACAATACGGACTACGCCTTCAGGACACCCCCTACGAACATTCCAGGACACCGCGAGTGTTCTTAGAAACGTCTTCAGAACACCCCCATTTTGTTTATTTGCGAACATTTCAGGACACCGCGAGTGTTCTTAGAAGCGTGTTCAGAACACCACCATATTGTTTATTTGTGAACATTTCAGGACACCGCAAGTGTTCTTAGAACACATTCAACTTGACAGAGAACAATACGGACAGCGTCTTCAGGACACCCCCATTTTGTTTATTTGTGAACATTTCAGGACACCGCGAGTGTTCTTAGAAGCGTCTTCAAAACACCATCATCTTGTTTATTTTTCGAACATTTCAGGACACCGTTGTCAAGGGTATCGAGAATCTCCTCTTGATCCTGTAGGATCTCGGCCTCCCTTACTTCCCTTTCCTCCTCACCTCGTATTCCCCGGCGTAGGTTCAGGGTCTGGTTCTCCTTAGGCTTGGCCTTCCCTTTTTTTTGTAGATGAGAGCGGCCGAAGGAGGCCGCCACCGCGACACCCCAAGGGTGAGCGGTGGTGACCCTCCGCGGCCGCGGAGTTGGGGGGAAAAAAGCCAGAGGCTGAAAAAACCCCAGAGAACTGGAGATGAATCGTCTGTAGTAGGAAGCACTTGACACTTGCAGGAGCTGAGTATCTGCTGGAGAAGAGGCACACACCCTTCCAGAACTGGGCAGCAGGCCTCCAAGGAGGAATAGCAGAGGCAGGTAAGAAATCGGAAGTCCAAAGTATCAGCAACAAGGAAAGAGGGCTAGGCAAGGCAAATCCGAAGTGTATTCCTGGGTACGGTACACAGAAGGAGCCAATAAACAAGAAAAGGCGAGTGGAGGAAGGTAAGTAAGAAAGGCGGAAGGATTGAAAAGACGGAAAGGCAAGAATAGTAAACAAAGGCGGGCGGAAGGGGAGGTAAGGAAACGGGAACGAAGTAATAGAGGGAAGTTAGTTAGGCGGTAGGACGGGAAGGGAATGGAGAACGGGAGCGAGGAAAAGGGGAGAGGGAGGAATCAAGAATCGGAGCGAGCTCCGGAAAAGAGAAACCTGGGAAGGAGAGTACCTAGAGCCGGAGCGGGGTGACCGGAGAGGGTACAAGAAAACTAACAAGGAAGGGGGGGTTAGAGTACGGAAAACAAAACGGTAGCAGGGGACACGAGCACGAAAGACAAGCAGCAGCCGAAAAACAGGAGCGTTGCAACGCACCCGAACACAGGAAGGGGCGGGCTATAACCTGTGTCGGGATACGTTGCTGAAAAGACTAGACCGCTGCACTGGGTAGAGGAAGCGTGATCGGGATATCCGTACGCCGCTTCCACCTATTCCAGAGCTTCCAGGCTCCCCGAGCCGTGACAGTATGCCCCCTCCTATGGTCCACCCCTCCTGGCTTGCCAGGGTGACTACGATGATATTTGCGTAACAAGAGGGGCGAGTCCAGATGTCCTTTAGGTTCCCAGGAGTCTTCTGATCGTGGGTATCCTTTCCAGTGGACCAGATACTCTAGACGACCCTTGTGATAACGTGAATCGCATATCTGAGAGACTTCAAAGATGTCGGTCTTTGGACTTTTTGGCACAGGAGAGGCAGTCTTCCTACGAGACCATTTGTCCTCATGAAAGTCTTTAAGCTGAGAAGAGTGGAAAACGGGATGTATACGATGTAATTGAGAGGGTAATTGTAAGCGGAAGGCCACTGGATTAATTATCTGGGTTATCTTATAAGGCCCTAAGTATCTGGGAGACAACTTGGAAGGGCGCACCCACCTTGGCAAATATTTGGTTGATAGCAGAACCTTGGAATCCACGTCCCATTCAGGAACTGATCTCCGATGTTTGTTCGCCTGGTAATGGTGTCTGTTTTGAGCTTCCTGGAGCCCTAGTTTGGCCTTACGATGAGCTTCTTGGAGGCTTTCCGCAATGGATTCTACAGAAGGGACTGTGGATTCAATGCCGGTCAAAGGAAGTAAGGCACGGGGATGGTAACCGTAGGTGCAGAAAAAAGGACTCATACCGAGGGCTGAATGACAAGAGTTGTTGTACGAGAATTCGGCCGTCGGCAACAGTTGAACCCAGTTATCTTGGCGTTGATTGACGAAACACCTTAGGTATTGCTCAAGTGTACCATTTAGACGTTCAGTCTGGCCGTTTGATTGGGGATGGTACCCGGACGTTAAAGCCCTCTCGATGCCTAGTCTTTCGCAGAGAGAGGACCAAAATCGGGAAGTATATTGGCTGCCACGATCAGAGATGATCTTAGTAGGAATCCCGTGCAGTTTGAAAATGTCTTTTAGGAACACCTCGGCCATACTTGAAGCGGTTGGTATGCCTGGTAGGGGGGAAAAATGGGCCATCTTGGTGAATGAGTCAACGACAACCATGATACAGGTACAACCACTGGATTCAGGTAACTCTACGATGAAATCGGTAGAGACAGTGGTCCATGGACCGGTAGGTATAGAATCTGGTTCAAGCAGACCTAAAGGTCTTTGAGTGGAGGCTTTATTGCGTAGGCAGGTAATACATGACTGGACGTATAGCCTGGCTTCTTCCCTTATTCGAGGCCAGAAGAAATGGCGCAGTAGGAGTTCCTGAGTGTTGTAGATGCCACGATGACCTGCCACCTTGGCATCGTGGCACCAGGAAAGAGCTTTTTCCCGGAGAGAAGGGGTTGGTAGATACAATCTCTTGTCCACAATGTATAGGCCGTCTTGAATAACATAATTCTTCTTCTTCTTTAGACCGGTATCGGCCTCAAACCTTCCGGTAGAGTCTTCCTTGACTTGTTGTAGGAACGCGGATAACGTTCCTATGGTACGGGACTCAGGAAACATTAGCTCAGGCTTGGTCTCCAGTTCCATAAGATAGTCACTACGTCGTGATAGGGCATCGGCTACTAAATTCTGGTTGCCCGGAATGTATGTGATGTTAAAGTCAAACTGCGCGAAGAAATGCGCCCATCTTGCTTGTCTGGTGTTGTAGCATTCAAACTGGCGTAACACCTGGAGATTCTTATGGTCCGTTCGGAGTGTGAACGGGTGCATTCCCCCTTGGAGTAGATGACGCCACTCTATACAGGCCAATTTCATTGCCAGCAGTTCTTTCTCAATCACAGAGTAGTTACGTTGACTGGGATTCAAAGTCTTGGAATAGTATGATACCGGGTGTTCCTTCCCTTGGAATTCCTGAAGTAGGACGGCTCCCACAGCGGCTGAAGAGGCATCAGTTTCCACCACAAAGGGAAGGTTTTGATTGGGTTGACGTAATATAGGAGCCACACAGAAGGATTGTTTTAGCAGCTGAAAGTTTCTTTCTGCTTCGGTAGTCCACCGGAACGGCGAAGAGGTCTTTTTGAGGAGAGAGGTCATCGGGAGCACCAATTGGGAGAAGTTCGGAACGAACTTCCGATAAAAGTTCGAGAGTCCTAAGAATCTCTGAATGTCCTTCACAGAAGCAGGGGATGGCCACTCCAAAATGGAACTGACCTTGCGTGGATCAACGGCTATCCCTGCCGAAGAAAGAATGTATCCCAAATAGGGTATAGTTGATGCTGAGAAAACACATTTCTCCAACTTAACTGAGAGTTGATGGTCCTGGAGTCTGTGAAAAACTTCCCCTACGTGTAGAAAGTGTTCTTCTTGGGTGCGAGAGTAAACCAAAATATCATCGAGATAGACGATGACCGAGTTGCCTAGGAGATCCGAGAAGAGCCTATCCATAAAGCGCTGGAAGATAGATGGAGCGTTGACTAACCCAAACGGCATCACCTGGTACTCGTACAACCCAAAAGGTGTCCTAAAAGCCGTCTTCCACTCGTCTCCGGTTTGTACCCTGAGCAGGTGATACGCATTGCGCAGGTCCAGTTTAGTAAAGACAGTGGCAGAATGTACGGCCTGAATGATCTCGGAGATGAGGGGCATGGGATAGCGATCTTTGATGGTGACCTTGTTGAGACCCCTGTAGTCAATACAAGGACGAAGTTCTTTGGTGTCCTTCTTGGGGATGAAAAACAATGATGCACCGGCAGGGGATTTAGAAGGTCTAATGAGTTCGTTGGCTAAGTTCTTGTCCAGGTATTCCTTCAAATGGTGTTTTTCCTGGAGGGTTAGCGGGTACAGGCGACCAAACGGAACCAAGGACCCTGGATGAAGATCAATGGCACAGTCTTCTGGCCTATGCGGAGGAAGATCCAGGGGGATCTTCTCTGTAACTACGTCGGCATACTCAGCGAGATAAGCAGGCAAACAATGGATAGTTTTGGGATCTTCACCACAAAAGGTGTGTACTGTAGAGAATTCTGTTTGAGGTAGACAGTTGGTCTTGCAAAAGGTGGATTGGAAACTCAAAACGTTCTCGGACCAGAGAATGGTAGGATTGTGTCTTCGTAACCACCCAATCCCGAGGATTAATGGGAAGTGAGCAGCCCTGATCAAGTCGAAAGCCAAACGTTCAGAATGTTGCATGATGTGTAAGGCAAGGACTTCTGTAGTGTGCGTGATGAGACCCGAGCTCAAAGGCCTTCCGTCCACGCCTTCTACCTTTTGGTCTTCGGCCTTGGCAACACGGGAAATGCCTTGCCTTTTCGGCCCAGAGAGTGTCCATGAAGTTGCCTGCGGCTCCGCAGTCCAACAGGGCTTGTGTCTGAATGGTAGTCTTGTTGATGATCAAGGTGACAGCCATAACCATAAGACGGTGGTCTTCGGTGCACTCTGGAGAAGTAACAGAAAGGGTGACAAAGGTACTAGCTTCGCTCCCTCGGTAATGCGTCCCCAGCTTTACCGAGGGTGTTCGTTTCCCGAACGCCTGGGTGGAACGTCGGGGCAATCCCTGAGCAGGTGAAGCGGCGATCCGCAATACATGCACAGGTTCCCTTCTCGTCTTCTTCTACGTTCCTCTGCGGTGAGAGGGGAACGTGTGGTTCCGATCTGCATAGGCTCTTCTCTTGTGAGACGAGTGGAGGTAGGGGGGAAGGAAAGAGAAGGGCCAGGGGGTATTGATGTACTGCTCTTAGTCTTGCGGCGTTCTGCTCGACGTTCTGCCAGTCGGAAATCTATCCGGAGAGTAGCCGAGATCAGGTCAGCAAAGGTAAGAGGACGTTCTATCCTGGCTAGTTCGTCCTTCAACTCCTCACGCAGCCCCCTTCTAAAGATGGCATACTGTGCTTGTTCTTGCCATCCTGCTTCCGCAGCGATTTGCTTGAAGGAGGTGATATATGACATAACATCATTGTTTCCTTGTCTGATGTCTAGCAGATCTTCGGATGCCAAGTAGGTACTCTCAGTACGTAGAAACGTCTGTTTCATCAAAGTCTTGAAGGCCTCGTAATCTAGGAGGACGGGATCAGATCTGTTCACTAGAGGAGTGGCCCAGGCCAAGGCGTTACTGGACATATGGGTAATCATAAACCCCACCTTGGCGTGACCAGAGGTGAAAGTATGTGTACGGAATGAAAAATGCAGATGACATGCATCCAAAAATTCCTGGAGTTTCTTGGGGGTTCCATCAAATTTTCCCGACACAAGAGGTAAGGGAGGCAGGTCGGTGGACGGAAGATCTCGTTCTGCGATCCGTTGCTGTAGTGTAGCATTGGCCCCCTTAAGATTCTGCACTTCTAGGTTGAGGTTTTGAACTGCGGCTATCAGTTCTTGGATCTGTTGAGGGGAGGCCATGGCGGTATTGTGGCGTTGCAAACTGTCAAGGGTATCGAGAATCTCCTCTTGATCCTGTAGGATCTCGGCCTCCCTTACTTCCCTTTCCTCCTCACCTCGTATTCCCCGGCGTAGGTTCAGGGTCTGGTTCTCCTTAGGCTTGGCCTTCCCTTTTTTTTGTAGATGAGAGCGGCCGAAGGAGGCCGCCACCGCGACACCCCAAGGGTGAGCGGTGGTGACCCTCCGCGGCCGCGGAGTTGGGGGGAAAAAAGCCAGAGGCTGAAAAAACCCCAGAGAACTGTAGATGAATCGTCTGTAGTAGGAAGCACTTGACACTTGCAGGAGCTGAGTATCTGCTGGAGAAGAGGCACACACCCTTCCAGAACTGGGCAGCAGGCCTCCAAGGAGGAATAGCAGAGGCAGGTAAGAAATCGGAAGTCCAAAGTATCAGCAACAAGGAAAGAGGGCTAGGCAAGGCAAATCCGAAGTGTATTCCTGGGTACGGTACACAGAAGGAGCCGATAAACAAGAAAAGGCGAGTGGAGGAAGGTAAGTAAGAAAGGCGGAAGGATTGAAAAGACGGAAAGGCAAGAATAGTAAACAAAGGCGGGCGGAAGGGGAGGTAAGGAAACGGGAACGAAGTAATAGAGGGAAGTTAGTTAGGCGGTAGGACGGGAAGGGAATGGAGAACGGGAGCGAGGAAAAGGGGAGAGGGAGGAATCAAGAATCGGAGCGAGCTCCGGAAAAGAGAAACCTGGGAAGGAGAGTACCTAGAGCCGGAGCGGGGTGACCGGAGAGGGTACAAGAAAACTAACAAGGAAGGGGGGGTTAGAGTACGGAAAACAAAACGGTAGCAGGGGACACGAGCACGAAAGACAAGCAGCAGCCGAAAAACAGGAGCGTTGCAACGCACCCGAACACAGGAAGGGGCGGGCTATAACCTGTGTCGGGATACGTTGCTGAAAAGACTAGACCGCTGCACTGGGTAGAGGAAGCGTGATCGGGATATCCGTACGCCGCTTCCACCTATTCCAGAGCTTCCAGGCTCCCCGAGCCGTGACAACCGTGAATGTTCTTAGAACACATTCAACTTGACAGAGAACAATATGGACAGCGTCCTCAGGACACCCCCATTTTGTTTATTTGTGAACATTTTAGGACACCGCGAGTGTTCTTAGAACACATTCAACTTGCCAGCCACAACCCCCCATTCATATTTGCGAACATTTCAGGACACAGCAAGTGTTCGACAATGTCTTCAGAACACCCCCATTTTGTGTATTTGCGAACATTTCAGGACACCGCGAGTGTTCTTAGAACACATTCAACTTGACAGAGAACAATATGGACAGCGTCCTCAGGACACCCCCATTTTGTTTATTTGTGAACATTTTAGGACACAGCGAGTGTTCTTAGAACACATTCAACTTGCCAGCCACAACCCCCCATTCATATTTGCGAACATTTCAGGACACAGCAAGTGTTCGACAATGTCTTCAGAACACCCCCATTTTGTGTATTTGCGAACATTTCAGGACACCGGGAGTGTTCTTAGAACACATTCAACTTGACAGAAAACAATACGGACAGCGTCCTCAGGACACCCCCTACGAACATTCCCCGGACACCGCGAGTGTTCTTAGAACACATTCAATGTGACAGAGATCAATACGGACAGCGCCCTCAGAACACCCCCATTTTGTTTATTTACGAACATTTCAGGACACCGCAAGTGTTCTTAGAAGCGTCTTCAGAACACCACCATCTTGTTTATTTGCAAACATTTCAGGACACCGCGAGTGTTCTTAGAACACATTCAACTTGACAGAGAACAATACGGACAGCGTCCTCAGGACACCCCCATTTTGTTTATTCGCGAACATTTCAGGACACCGCGAGTGTTCTTAGAACAGTTTCAGCTTGCTTGCGAACAAAACTGACATTTATTGAGTGCTCAGAACACCCCCCATCAGTTTATTTAGAACATTTCAGTACACCTGTGATGTCCGCAGACAAATCAAACACAAAAAGAACGTCTAACACATAAAAATACACAACTTTCATCCTATCTCACACACTCCCACCCTCCCCAAACACTCCTACACACCAACACACTCTACTAAATACAAATTTTGAACAAAGTCTCACCGCGCTGTCCGCGGACGTCCGCGAATCCAAGATGGCGGGCGCTACCGAAAATCTGACGCGCTTCACGCTCCACGCCGTCCAATCAGCGAACACGTCGCATGTCAGCGGACATCACGCAAGTCAATGGACCAATCAGGACACTGTCCACGGACCGAACAGGGAAGTGTGTCTGCAAAGCGGACACAGATATCACTCATTTTTTTTTACCTACTTTTTGGTCATTTTTTAAAAAACTACTGGATGGATTTTCACCAAATTTGCAAAAGCACGCTTTTGGGACCAAGCCGCTGCTCCTGGTCTAAATTTGGTGAAAATCCGTCCAGCGGTTTGGGCTGTAGACGCGAGCAACATTTTTTTCCCATTCAGTCTATGGGAAAAAAAAAAGTTTTGGGACCCCCCATATAACTTTGCCCCCCCTGGACGAATCCTCACCAAACTTTGCAAAATGATTCAGAGTGACCCAAATACTTTCTTTACAAAGTTTGGTGAGGATTCGTCCAGGGAGAGCGAAGTTATAAGCCACCCAAAAAGTGCTCTTCCTATAGTAACACCAACTTAACCATAACTACATGGCCACTACCATGGCCATGATATATATATATATATATATATATATATATATATATATATATATATATATATATATATATATATATATATATATATATATATATATAGCATGTTTACATTGGGGAAAAGTGTCTGATGAAGTTAATCTTTAAATGTTGGTTATTCCAGTAGAGAATAATGTTTTGGCCTTCTATCGTTAACGTGAGGAATTATATTCAGGCACTCGACACCCTACAGACCGGCCCATCCCTAATGTTCTAGAGAGTCCAATAAAGCTAGGTTTATTAATCAGATCTTTATTTTCTGAACAATGTGATGGTTCTGAACACATGTAACAACATGAAATGTCTTCAAAATCTTCAGTTCTTTCCACAATCAAAATCAATTTTGATGGTTTCTCCAAGTTCATAATCTTTGTCTTGAACTTTTCATTGGTTCACCTTCCTTCTGTCAATTCCTGGATTTTGGTGGAGAAATCCATTGAGAATTGTGTCACCAATCTGGAAGAATCTGTATTAGTTATTAAGGGAGAGGGGCAGGAAGGCTGATTTAATATTGAGCATGGGACACAGTTATACTGAAAATTATACTTTTTGTCTTACTTTCATCCTTCTACATTAGCAGTTTTTCTAACTCTTTCAGATGATTCCAACCTATTCATCATTCATGATTTCTTCTTGATCTTCGTTCTGAGGCCACCTCACCCATGGACTCTGAAAGTACCTCCCTTTCTCTTAGTGTGTATCTCTGTTGACAGATTGTCAGCTGGTTAACATGGATGTAGCTTTCTTCTGACTGAATCCCTTTCACAATTTCAATGTTGTATGCCACTAGAGATATGTTATTCATAATTTCAAAGGATCCTCTTCAAGAAGATAAAAACATATTCTCCTTAGATTTGTTTCTTTGGAAGTTAAACACGTGTACCTGATGACCCACCTCATAAACCCTTTTCTTGGACTTTAGGTCATACTAAGATTTAATTCTCACAGAAAACATCTCACCATTTGGTTCGGCATATGCAAAGCATGCTGTAAATGCTTTCAGGTGTTTTTGACATGCACATGACTAGTAGAGGCATTGCTCAATATCTGCTCATGTATTCAGTATGACAAATGTTGAGGAAACATCATCTTTCTACCACTTATGAGCTTAAACAGGGACATCTGGGTAGCAGAAGAAGGGGTAGATCTCAGACCCATCAGAACCATGTATAGTCACACGTTCCAACTAGGCCCAGAGTCAACCACAAACCTTGTAAGGACTACCACAATTGTTTTGTTGTACCCCTCCACTTCTCAGCGAGAAGTGGGGTGGTAGGCAATGTGGAGTTTTCATTTCACACTTATGATTTATTTTGTCAATCTTATTCATCACCTGTCTAGTGAAATTAATTTCCCAGTTGGACATTAATATTCGGCTCACAGTTTGAGCAGGGAGACAGTCAATCCATTTTGGAAAAAGGCATTTCATGTCAGCATGAACATATTCCATCTGACTGAGCAAATTACCTGCCCAATGAAACAGATCTCTAGATCGGAACAAGGTAATGTCGTTAATTTTTTCTATCGGGTCTCATGTGTCATGACCATGCCCCTGGGTTCACCATCCAACCAGGGTTCTAAGACTCATGGTCTGCTGTCCAAGCAGAAGCTACGGTCCAACCTGAATGCTAAGCAGAAGTTCACTCAAATCTGACCTCTCTGGTCCAGCTTGATACACTCTTACCATAGCAGATCATTCCAACATGGCTGCCTGCTTGCAGAAACAAGTCACCACCAATATGGCTATCGAGGGAGACACTATAAACTGAATTCAGGAGGCAGTACAGTTTCGCGCAGATCCAGGGCTATGTAAACCCTGCCCTGGGTCACACCCATGCTTTGTGTTTGCAAGTACATTGACCTCGTCGGACGCTTACCAAATACTTTTTGCAGTGATCTTCTGCAAGAAAATGCACCATCGCTCCTGGCCTGCCTCCTGAGACTGCATCTGCCGCATGTTCATCCCATTAACCTGTAAGGAGAAAAACAGAGTTAACATCAGAGAGCTCAGAAAAAGTGAGGACAATGTTTTAGACTCTAACGCACTATCTGGCAGATGATACAAAAAACATAATATATACTGCATTAGATGGAGCTATTGTCCAAAACCACAAGTCTGTGCCTATAACACAGATTCAGCCGTTGCATGCACATAAGCAAGCTTGTGACAATAACGCAGCTTTATGAAAATTCTAAAATGCAGCATGCACGTTTTGCTGATCTCTGCATGCCACACTGCGCTAACTCACCTCAAGGGGTCCAGCAGCCTTTGACAATTCTGCACTACTGCAAAAAAAGGAAAGAGGAGGAGCATTAACATACTTGTTGAGATGTCTAACAAGCATATAATTAAATAACATTCTAACACTACATTCAGGAGGAGGCCACAGCTTGTCTGGCATTACCACCCAATGAAGTAACTAGAAGACATCTCCATTCGTGCCAGCCCTTTGGAAATACAGCTGTGAGCTGATCTTAAGAGCATCTACCTGTGTAGGATTATCTGGAGGTAGCTGGGAGGAGTTGTAAGGGGTTGTAAGAGCACTTTTTGTACAGTCCCCTCATTTCTACTCCATCTGAGTAAGGATCCATTCCAATAACAGCAACCCAGGGATCCACAATGCCCTAGAACATCTTACCGCTTTCTGCTGTGAATGCGTGGGAGTGCCGTTTGAGCACAGCACATGGTTGTGTCAAGAAAGGCTGTGGACATAGCGGCAGTACAGCCATCCGGGTCATCATACATCCCTGCAAGACACTAAGGGCCTCATTACGAGTTTGGAGGTAGCCATGGTGCTATTAGCACCAAGGCTGCCTCCAACCGGGCTCCAATAACGGGTTACTTCAATGAGGAATAACCGGGTCATTCCAACATTGGAGGAACCATTCCCCATTCCCATGTGGGCCCCCATAGGGCTCAATGGGAATGGAGAGGGAGGTAATAATGGGCACATTACGAATGGCCCATTATTACCTCTCTCTTCCCCTGGCGGGACCCGGAATAGACGTCTGGTTTTACCAGACGTCTGGTCCGGGTCCCGCAAAGGGAACCTCATAATCGGCGCTCACGTAATGAAGGGTGCCGGTCCCGTACTGGCACCCTTCATTACGTGAGCGCCAGGGTCATTATGAGGCCCTAGGTCTTGGGAGGATAACCAGCAGCAACGTGCTGGCCTTGGAAGCAAGACGACACGGAGCAACACAGGTTTGATCCCTGGGTCCGCGCTTAGAAACCTCTCGGTATTAAGTGTGTTATGAATAACCTATCATATCACATCAGGTAAGTGTTACACCATGTGTGTGAGAGAACTTAACATATCATAAATAGTTTCAAAACATTTGCCATGTTTCATTTGCTTGTTGTTTGCACAAATCATAACCATCGCTTTTCAGTTCACTGGATGTTAATAAAATCAATTTCAGACATAATCAAAATCAGTCATAATTTCAAGGTGCTGGAGCTGATGGCCTATGGCAGTGAGGACAGCATGATACAAGGCCTCAATCTCTGCCACCTGCCTGCTGCAGGAACATATTTTGTAATTAGCAGAGGTTCAGGAGTATCATCCACCCAAGCATTTCAAATTCCAGTCACTAATTTGTTCTCAACCAACATTTTCAGAAATATCGTCAGAAAATGTGTCTATATAAACTTTGGGCATCCCCTGTCAGGTGCTTTCCTCATTTACATTGTGTGCAGAGGCTAGCTATGTTTGCTTAATATTAATCATGGCCAAATTCTTTTGTTTTAAACAATGATCGCAATTATATAAATATACCCATCCTTTGGCCATAACGGTCATGTACCCAGAATCCCTGGCATAGAAAGGATCCACAATGTTATTTTCATTAATGGGAGTTATCTAGTATGATGTGCTTTCCATGAAATAATGGATGGTGATTTTTCAATAACCTTACATTTCCCAGGATTGCTTTCTTATATTCCTTACATTTTTTATACAGGTGACAATATTGTACTTCTGAAGGAGATCACCCTATTGAAAAGCTCATACATCTGATAAAATACTCCAGGCAAGGAGGTGTCCTGGAGTCCTCTTTCTTGGAAGAACTTCTTATTCTTAATGGGGTAAGCCAAACAAGGAACTTGGGACATGCTTCTTTGCAGTTTTTACTGCCTCTGCTTGTGAGACTTCTAACTCCCACTTTATTGAGTGGGCTAAGGACTGAGTCATTGCCACGTAATCCTCTATGAACTTGTGAATATAACTAGTCAGTCCTTGGAGGATTCTTAATTCTTGGAGGTTTGTGTGGATCTGGAATTTGAATGAAGCTTCGACCTTCCTTTTCTGAGGGTTTAGGGTTCAGCTGTCATTTTGTGTCCCAGAAACTGTACTTTGGTCCTGACCCTTTGTAATTATGTCACAACATGATAGATCTCCACAAGACGTTCTTCAACTGTTTAACTTGTAACTCATGAACATGGGCAGAGTCCCCTCTTTCAATGAGTTAAAAAATGGCCACCAATAGGAAGATAATACATTAATTCCCACTGTTGAGGTATTCAAAGCGTGTACAAGTACATGTATATTGTTAACTCAAAGGTAAAGTGAAGTTTATATTGATGTTCCTGAACAATGGTTATCATCCAATATCTGTTCATTAAATCAAGGGCTGAATGCAGCTTGGACCCTTGGATCTGAAAAAGGCCACCTTGACATTTGGATCCTCTTATTCAATTATCTGAGTCAACACAGCATCTCCATTGTCCCTTTGGCTTCAACAAACATAGTACAAGATTATTGAAAGTATTATGAATTGGTTGTATAAAACCACAAGATTCTAAGTTTTTGAGTTTATTCATAGATGTGAGAGGCACAAGTTACTGCCAATGTGCACTAGCAGATCAGAAAAAGAGTGGGTGGGTTTGGACTGTTAGGAGGAGAGGGAAAAAGCAATAGTGTGGTGCTTTGTGTTGATGGTGGGGAATCGGCGTTGTGTGCATGACTGCTTTCTAATTGTGATGTGCTAGGAGAATCAAGGTCTTTGTGTCCAGAGAAGAATCCTTGTGCTTTCAATGTAGGCATCCATCGGCACGGCGCAGGTTGTGGTGTGTAAGTTGATGTTAGAGCTGTACAGTTCTGTTGTTCAGTGCCCAGAGAGATGGTCTAAAAAAGCTGTGTGTGCATTACTAGTTTGAGTTTGTGTGTGGTGTGTATGGTGAAGAAGTTGAGAATTAGTGAATAGGTCAGTGATTGGTCCTGTAGGTTTTCCATTGTCAGTGCAACCTATAACGTCACTGTTGTATTGTGGTGCACATAATGTTGCCATATTCTAGTATGTGGCATCATTCTACAAGTGCCATGTGTTGGTTTGGGGCTGGGTGGTCAGCCAGAATGGCCATCCCCTTAGGGTATGCCAGTGTGTGGGAGTTGGTCAACTGAGAGGTTCTATGCCCTATATGTGTTGAGTGTTGACCAAATTCCATTGATTATGTATTGAAAAGGCAGTTTTTTTCCTGAATTTCAAGTGCCCTTTACCATGTGGTTTCTTTCTTGATAGTATGTTTTAAATTTTGGCCACCATAGTGGAAAAGGTAGACCCTGTGCATTAGTCTTTGTAGAATCTCCTGGTTTCTATTAGCACATCATTTCTGGAACTTAAATTTCTAATGTGTTGGTAATGTGAGATTTTGTTTTGGATCAGAACTGCTCCTTGACCTTGAAGGGGTCTGTGTGTGATGAACTGGGCCTTGCATTTGTTTTTTTTGTTTTTTAATGGTAGACAGTACATTGCTCCAAGAGCTGTTGTGATGTGTTATCTCCTGTTGAGTCTGAATAATAGTCTAGCCATTGTGTTTTGGATCCAGTATAGTTATTTTGTGAAGTAGAGGTAATTACTGGTAAGTTGCCGTACTCATAATAAGAACACTTTTTGGCCAGTTTATACCTTTGGGGCTGTTTGACAAATCTGCACAGATCTTTGCAATCAAAATATGAACCCACCTCCGAATTCTTTGATGGTTTGGTGTGGTTTCATCAAGGGTGGGCAAGGTTGTAGGGGGTATCAAAAGGTTAATAACCCAGAAAGACTTGAATGGGGAAATACATTGCTTGCAGCTACATCCCAAACTGATGGATAATTTGCACCAAACTTACACAAGGAGCTGCCCTTTGGTCTCAAAAGCATGCTTTTACAAATTTGGTGCTGATCCGTTCAGTTTTTCTTTTTTTAAAGTGTCAAAAATGTAGGTACAAATAAATAGGGATATCACTTTGGTGCCTGGGGCATGGCCACTGGCCATATTGTCTGGGCCATGGCCCGAGTCAATCTGACCACTGGCCATGGCAACCAGGTAATGGCTATGGGGTTAAAGTTGTCTTTGTGCCTTGTTTGTGGAAATGCCTACTGTCTGCTCTGAGATGCTTAGCGGGAACTACAACATTGCAGAAGACCATGCACAATAGATTGTGGCCCCTGGCAATGAGTGCAAGCCATGCAAAGTGACCCATGCTCCCATTATGGGGGTATAGTGGCAACCGAGCCAGTCAATACATCGTAGCCAATCTTTACTGTGGGATTATTTTAGGGGCAGGCAACATAGCTGAATCTCCTGACCCTTGGAGTGTGACCAGTGGCTATGGCCGAAAGTCATGGTCAGTGACCCATAGTCCCACAATTGGGGTGTAGTGGCCAAATGGCCAGACTGCAGTCTAGGCCTTATCTCTACTGTGGGTTGCTTTGCAGGTCCGGCAATATCTTTGAAGCTCATGCCCCAGGGATTGTGGCCCGACCCATGGCCAAAAGCCATAGACAGTGGCCCACTGTCCCATTATGGTCTAGTGGGGACTGAACTAGTCTGCAACAGGTCTAGCAGCTATTGTCTGTAGCTTGGTAAGGCCTGGGGCATGGCTGAAACTCATGCCCTATTCACATCAGCCATAAATTGCAGAAACAGCATGCATTGGTGAAAGTGGCACACATCAATGTGAGCAGCAACATATGTAAAAGGAACTATATAGCTGTTTCATATATCTTAAAGATCAATTTATTATAAGTTGCAGTGCTGAAACAAAATGAAACATCTTCAGTTATAAAAATGTGCTGATGTTCCCTGAAAAAATCTTGTTAAAGGTGCATTCTGGATATGTTGCCCTGCCCAATTTCTATGTCAATTGGTTGGCAGGGCTTGCGATATGGCTCTAGTATTCTTGATGCCAGAATGGCGGTATAGTGGACACTGGACCAAGCTGCAGGCTACATGCAGTGAATATTGAGGGTGGTTTGGTTGGGCCTGTTTCATGATTGAGCTTCATGCCATTGGCAAGTCAACCATAACTTGCATATCAAATATATGCTGCTCAATATGTATTGTAAAGAATATGTTTTTTAAAGTAGAGTTATTGTTCTTTCATATATGTTCAAAGTAGAATTATTACTGACTTACATCAAATTCTGAAACACCTACCGTTATAAAAACCACTGAACTTCAGTAAAAAAATGTGTTAAAGGGAGTACACAGGCTTTGTTAAAGGGACGTTATGGTTAAGTCACCCTAGTAAAGACATGTGAAATTCAGTGAAATCCCTTTGCTACGGAGACGTTATGGTTAAATTGCTCTACTTAAAGAAAGTCACCAGTTATGGTAAACTAAGCAGCCATAACTCACGGCCCAACCATGTACTGCTCAGACTAACACCCTGTACATAAAAGATGACATCATAAATGGCATCATCAATGACAATACTGATGACATCACATCAAATATCACTACTCTTTAACAATCCTCATGGAAAATCAGTGGAAGGGGTTCTGTTTGGAGTATTGCTACCAACATATGAAGGGTGATAGGCAAGCCTCTCATGGACTACTCCATGTACCTCAAAATGTACCTATTGAAACACAAACTTTCTAATGAAGTTCTGTTGCTATTAGAGTTATCTAAAAATACATAAACATAGGCAATGGCTGCAGCATGGATCATAGAAGTTGGGTATTCTTAATCTGGTAGATATGGTAGATATAGCCAGTAGAACCATTAATCAAAGACAATCACAATAATGAATTATGTTAAAGTATGGATGAAGTACTAGAAATTTGTCAGGATATACTAGTATACTATGAGGGGTCAGAAATGAGAGGCAGACACAAAGTTATAATGTTTTCAGCATTAGTCATTTTTATTAAAAGAAAAATGTCCAGTTAAAAGAAATGTGCAAAAGTCCAAGTGTATAATTCCAACAGGTTCCCTTCCCCTGACCCATTTCAGGAAAACTATTGAAAAAGTTCTGCTCCAACATGTTCTATTAAAGTTAATTAAAATGTCTCTTTCACATAATACTTTCACCAGGATGGCAAAGGTAAATGTATTTTCAGAAAACTCTTTATAATATAGAAAAAGAAAGACTTTTCTACTTTATAGGGTGGCAAGAAGTTAAATTTCAACAACTGCTTGAAATGACAAAGTTTCTCTTTTCTCTTTCACACAATTGCTCCAAAATGATTTCCTGGCATACTCTCCTGATAGGAATTTTTCAACTGTATCTTTGGATATCCTGGTTTAGTCTCCTGCCAGGAATTTCCCCTGTTTGACTCTCACAATCCCCTTGTGTACTCTCCTGGCAGGTATCTCTTTCTACAAAAGGATTCACTGCCTGATGTGTATCTTTCACCAGGTATTTTACAATGTTCTCTTTCCTTTCAAGAATAATACAGTTGTACTTCTTCACTGTTTACATCTCATTGACTCAGGTATTACTTGTTCCAACTTCCCCCATATTCACATCCCATATTTGGAGGTTTGTTCAAGTTCTGTCTGTCAACTTCTTCCTTAATATCTCTTGGCTTTTGGTAATGCTTGTTCCACCTTTCCCTAAATTGACATTTCATATAAGGATATTTGTACAACTTTAACCTTTCAATTTCTTCATTAATGTCACTTGGTTTATGGCAATGCTTGTTCCAAGTTTCTCCAAATTGATATCTCATATAAGGAGATGTGTGCCTCTTTTGTCATTTAATTTTAACTGGTTGGTGTTCAGAATAATTACCCAAGTGTTCACAAGTTTGTTGGCATGTCCTGGGGCCCTCAACTTCTCTGGGTTGACTCACTGGTGTAATGTGCAGCTGCAGTGAAGGTTTAACATTGGACAGGCTTCCCCTCTCAGGCAGACTGTCATTCGCTTCCTGCGTCGGCTTTCCTCGTACTCGCCGATGGAACCAAGGCAACCCCACAGGACTGCGTCCTCTACAGTCTCATGGTGGCTGTCTCTCTTTCAGTGGTCCCTCTTGGGCACACGCTGTGAGTTCACCAGAGTTACACTCCTCAGGTAAGTCATGTCTCCAGGCAGGTGCCCGCAAAGACCTGGATCTTCCAACACAGCTTACCTCTGTGTGCCTGTCTCTGCCTTTGGGTCTTCTTCCCACTTTGCTTTCTCTGCAGCTCTCCACTTCTCCCTCGGGTAGGTGGTTTTCAGGTTTGAATATCCTGACCACCTCATTGTAAACCTGACAACTAGAACTTGATGTTATATTCATTTTGCATTGACTCTTTACTCCTCTTTTTTGTCTCAGTACTTGGGGCTTTCTGGGACTTGGAGTCCAAAGGAATTTGAAACCATTTTAAGTTAGATTGTTGGGCATCTTTGTTTAAATAACAACCATGTTATGTTATGTTATTTGGCATTCATATAGCGATCTATATATCATTGGTATGACCTCAAAGCGCTGGTAGGTTAAACGCCCTGGGGACTGCAGTCGAGATCAGTCGAGAGAGTAAGGTGTCATAGGGTGCACTGATTATGTGCGCAGCTGATGTGATTGCTTGATGGTAGCTGCATCCTAGCATTAGGTGTGGTGGTATTTGATATCAGTTGAATGTATGTAGTCTGGAGGATGGACACCAAGACTGGGTTCTGGCTGTTTCAGGCCTTTTTAGTATGCTTATGTGTGCAGCTAGGCCGATTTTTGTGGGGTGTAGCTGTGTTCTAATTGTGTGTTGGTGTAGAGTAGAGAGTGAGCATAGTGATAGGAGAGATCAGTGTCTGAGTGGAGGTTTTGATTGAATGCGCTCTCTTTCTGGATTCCAAGTGGGTGTTTGCGTGTTGTGTTCAGAGTAAACTTATTTGTGACTAAATACGCACATTCAGTGTCATCATTGCTCGGGATCTCTGAACATTTGTCATTTGGTTGCAGGGTCTCAGCAGCCTTAGATGATCTTAGTCGGCATTATGGAAAGAGAGAGGTTATTAGAGCCTTGTGGAAGGTCATTTAGTCTTGGGTGTGTTGAATATGAGGGGGGAGTGAATTCCACAGTGTTGGTGTCAAGGTTGAGAGGGTGGATCCTCCGATCCTAACAGAATAAGAGATTGGAATCACTAGAAAGAGGGCAGAGCTTGATCTTAGGTTGTGAGATGGGAGGTGGATTATTATCTTCTGTAGTAGGTACCTTGCACTGCTCGGTGGGTAATGCATAGGGTCTTGAAGGTGGCCCTTCATGCAACTGGAACCAGTGCAGGGTTCAGAGAGTAGGTGAGATGTGGTCTCTGTTTCGCAGGGCGAGGAGGAGTTTGGCAGCAACGTTCTGGGCTCTTTGGAGTTTGTTGAGTTGGTATGCCGGTGCTCCCAGATAAGGAGTTGGCGTAGTCCAGTCTCGACATAACAGTAGACATAAGAGCGGTGAGTCTGTTGGGGTAGGAGAGGTAGGGAAAAATGCGTCTAAGAAGTTTGAGATGGCAGTGACAGCATTTTGAAACATTATTGATCTGACAGGAGAGGGTTAGGCCTGAGTCCATAGTGCAGCCTAGGTTTTTGACTATGTTGAAGGGAAGTGGTGGTGGGCCGAGGGAATGGGGCCATGGGAGTGGTTGTGGGAGAAGGGCAATATTGCCGCACACCATGATTTCTGTTTTCTCAGGGTTCAAACGGAGGAGGTTACTTGTCATCCATCGGTCAATATCACAGAGACAAGCTTCAAGGTCAGAACGGTGGGTCAGTCCTTGTCTTGGGGATTCTTAGGATAATCTGGGTATCCAGTGGGATGATTCCTGGTAGAGTGGTCAGATAAAGGTTGAAAAGGAGAGCATAGAGGCATCCAGTGTTCACAGGGCAAGACAAAAGGGGAAAGGAAGGCGATTTGTTTCCTGTTGCTGAGGAAGGAGGTAATCAATTTGTGTGCCACGCCACGGATTCCTAGGGAGTGTACGTGGTCAAGAAGGGTTGAATGTTTAACGGTGTCAATGGCTGCAGAGAGATCGAGGAGAATCAGTGCTGTGCATCCCTCAGAATCTGCTGTGATGTTGAGATCATCCCAGATCAAGATCAGAGTGGTTTCTGTTCCATGTCGAAGTCTGAATATAAGCGAGTAGCCAGCGGGGAGGGCCTTGTGCGTGACTGGCACAAAATCGTCAGTGAACCAGGTTTCGGTGATGAAAATGAGGTTGAGATTGTCAGAGGATAGGAGGTCAACAACGCTGTGTCTGTTTCTTTCTACGGACAGGCATTAAAAAGGATGCAAGTGACTTTGTGAGGGGAGGTGTTTTTCGTGACACTCATTGCAGGGAGTGCTCGGTGTACATGGGTGCCCGATGAGGTGGGGGATGTGGTAGGATCATTCTGGGTGGTTGAGACTGATTGAGGGCAGGTGGCGGGGGGACTGGATGCCTGTGCACTTTGAGTGTCGGGTGAGGGGGTTACGTCGATGGTGTGCTGGAAGAGTAGGTAGGTGGTGGTAGGTATGTGAGAGACAAGGTGGGGAGGATCAGGGGGGATTGGTAGGGTGGTGGGCGGAGCACTAGGGGTTTGGGGGTTTAGGCAGGTTGTTTCTGGTTCAAGTTTGGAGGGTACAAGGGGTTTAGGTGTACTGGGTGAGAAGTCAAAACGACAGCCGGGGTGGAGAGGGGGGAGGGCAGGGTCTGGAATTAGAAAGATGGGAAAGGCTGGTAGGTTGGATCGATGGACAAGTGGTGAGGAATGGAGGGTCGAGGGAGAGGGCCAGTCTCTGTTGGAATTTCATGGGTTTTGGTGGCATAGGAGTGTGAGAGAGGATAGGAGGGTCAGTGGGGAAAAAGTATAAAACTACTGTTCTAGAGAGGGTGAGGCAAGCTACTTTCAGGGTCGAGTAGGGGATGAGGGTGAGGGAGAGGGCGGAATGGGAGGTAGGTTGAGAGGGTGGCGAGTTCCTCAGTGGGAACAAGGATTGTGTGTTAGTGGAGGGGTGCTTGTGATGTTTGGAGCACCAGAGATCTCCTTTAGCTTGTGAGTTTGATATTGCATGGGATGTATGGGCTGGGAGTGAGGGATTGTTTGTTCTCAATAGATGCTAGAGGGAAGATGGATGGTGGTATGTTTGGGTGGGTTGAGGGGGTTTTGAGATGTTTGGAGCGCCAGATAGCTCCTCTGGCTTGTGAGTTTGATATTGCACATGGTATATGGATGGGGAGGCTGGGGTTGTTCTCAATAGATGCTAGAGGGAAGGTGGATGATGATGTGTTCGGGTGGGTTGAGGAGAGGGGGATGCGTGTTTGAGGAGACTGGTGTTTGGCGTGACAGGGTGCTTCTCTGACTTTTGGATTGGAGGTTGAATGATGGTAGGGGGGTGGGCAGGTTAACGGTGTCAATGGCTGCAGAGAGATCGAGGAGAATCAGTGCTGTGCATCCCTCAGAATCTGATGTGACTTTGAGATCATCCCAGATTGAGATCAGTGTGGTTTCTGTTCCATGTCAAAGACTGAAGCCTGATTGAGCAGGGTTGAGGAGTTTGTTGGATTCTACAAAGCAGTTGATCTTGGAGTATGTGGTGCAGTAAATGAGTTTGGTGAGAAATCTGATGTTGGAGATTGGCCTGTAATTCTTAGGTTCAAGGGGGTTGAGGGATGCCTTTTATAGGAGTTGTTTGACACAAGCTATTCTAAAGGCTTCATGGAAGATGCCAGAGGTGAGGGAGTCATTTAGTATCATTCTTGCATGTTCTCCTGCACAGCTAGAGGAGAATATTTCTTTCAGAACAGAAGTGGGGCAGGGGTCGAGGGGTGACCCGCAGGGTCTGTTGGCTGATAGTAAGTCAAGGAACTCTTCTCTGTAGATGAGTCTGAGTTGAAGGTTGGTAAAGTGGGTGTCAGGGCAATGGGATCAGGAGGGGTCTCTGTGGGAAGGGGGGTGAGCTAGGACAATTTGGTGTTAAGGGTTGCCATCCTGTCAAGTGCAGTGTTGTAGAAATGTAGCGAGAGGGAGTCGCAGAGTGGTTGTGTGGGAGTGGATCTGGCAGAGGTGCAAATAGGTTTCACGAATTCGGAGAGGATCTTGTGTAGTTCTTTGCTGTTGCTGCTAAAGTTTAGAATTTGAATATTGTAATAGGCTTTTTTGGCCTTTCGGATCTCGGATTTGTAATTACGGTGGTGTGCGGCGAACATGGATCTGCTGAGATTGGTTTTAGATGCTCACCATTTGCATTCAAGAGAGTTATTTAGTTTTTTCACAGTACTCAGGTGGGGTGTGAGCCATTTGGGGGATGGTCCATTGTGTGAGGTTGCGGGGCGTGAGAGGAATTAGTGATTCTTTAAGCCAAGAGTCGAAGGATTCAATGGTTAAGGGTCTGCCACAGGACATTGCTGCCGGGGGATGAAGTAGCAGGGCTTCAGCTAGGTCGGGAAGTATCTTGACTTTGTTCCAGCATTTGTGATCAAAGGTGGGGTAAGGGGAGCTGTAGGAGGGGGGCTTGTGTGTGGATAGAGAAAGGGATGGCAAAGTGGTCTGTCCAGTTAAGTGGTTAGGGACTGGATATAGAGACCAGGTCATAGGAGCTGAAAATTGCATCAAGGGTGTGCCCACCTGAGTGAGTTGGACCAGTGGTATGTTGGCAGAGGTTGAGTGCATAAAGACTATCGACCAGAGGATGGGTCATGGGGTTGTTGGGCATATCAAAACAGATATTGAAATCTCCCTGAAGAGTAAGAGATGGTTGATTTACCTGAATGGCATAGAGGTTGTTGGCAAAATGTCTGTCATATCCCGTGGGTCTGTAGATGAATAGAAATCTGTGTGTGAAAGTCGATGATAGCAACACTTTTACCAGAAGGGATTCACAGGAAGCGTTGCATGTCTGGGATTCGACGAGTGAGACGAAGAAATAGTGTTTGTAGAGGATAGCAACTCTGCCACCTCTGGAGGGTCTATTGTGGGTGATAAGCGAGAAGCCAGCGGGGAAGGCCTTGTGCGTGACTGGCACAAAATCATCAGTAAACCAGGTTTCGGTGATGAAAATGAGATTGAGATTGTCAGAGGATAGGAGGTCAAAAACACTGTCTGTTTCTTTCTACGGACCAGCATTAAAAAGGATGCAAATGAGTCTGTGAGTGGAGGTGTTTTTCGTGACACTCATTGCAGGGAGTGCTCGGTATACATGGGTGCCCGATGAGGTGGGGGATGTGGCAGGATCATGCTGGGTGGTTGAGACTGGTTGAGGGGAGGTGGCGGGTGGACTGGATGCCTGTGCACTTTGAGTGTCGGGCGAGGGGGTTACGTTGATAGGGTACTGGAAGAGTAGGCAGGTGGTGGTAGGTATGTGAGAGACAAGGTGGGGAGGATCAGGGGAGATTAGTAGGGTGGTGGGTGGAGCACAAGGAGTTAGGGGGTTCAGGCAGGTTGTTTCTGGTTCCAATCTGGAGGGTGCAGGGGGTTTAGGTGCACTGGGTGAGAAGCCAAGACGACAGCTGGGGTGGAGATGGGGTAGGGGAGGGTCTGGAAGTAGAAAGATGGGAAAGGTTGGGAGGTTGGATAGATGGACAAGTGGTGAGGAATGGAGGGTTGAGGAAGAGGGCCAGTGTCTCTGTTGGAATTTCATGGGTTTTGGTGGCATAGGAGTGTGAGAGAGGGTAGGAGGGTCAGTGGGGAAAAAGGATGAAACTACTGTTTCTAGAGAGGGGGAGACGAGCTACTTTCACAGAAGGGAAGGGATATGAAGGTGGGGGGGTATGTGGGCTGGGGTTGAGTAGGGGATGAGGGTGAGGGAGCGGGCAGAATGGGAGGTAGCGTGGCAAGTTCCTAAGTGGGAGCAAGGATTGTGTGTTAGTGGAGGGGTGCTTGTGATGTTTGGGGCACCAGTGATCTCCTTTAGCTTGTGGGTTTGATATTGCATGGGGTGCATGGACTGAGGGTCTTTTTGTTCTCAATAGATGCTAGAGGGAAGATGGATGGTGGTGTGTTTGGGTGGGTTGAGGGGGTTTCGAGATGTTTGGAGCACCAGATACCTCCTCTAGCTTGTGAGTTTGATATTGCACATGGTATATAGACGGGGAGTCTGGGGTTGTTCTCAATAGATGCTAGAAGGAAGGTGAATGATGATGTGTTCGGGTGGGTTGAGGAGAGGGGGATGCGTGTTTGAGGAGACTGGTGTTTGGCGCGACAGGGTGCTTCTCTGACATTCGGATTGGAGGTTGAATGATGGTAGGGGGGTGGGCAGGCAGGGTCCAGGTGAATCATTGTTTGGGGGCAGAGGTCATGGGTTGTGACCAGATGCAGGATAATTGGGGGGTTCATGAAGTAGGGTGCTAGTACGTGGGTCATGCACCGGGAGGAGTGAGCTATGGGGGCAGGGAGGCCGGGCTTGAGTAGGGGTTGAAGAGATGATCTTTTTTGACGTGGGATCTCCATCCTAGTGGGAGGTTAAGGACAGCGCCAAGAGACTGAAGTACTTGTCAGAGTAGATGCAGTGACCCTAGATGTAATACCTGCATCTAGATTCTGGACAGCAGGAGAATGAGAGAAGGTCAGACAGGGGCAAACAGAAAATGCAGCAACTCTTGATGCAATAGCAGCATCTAGATCTGGGACACCTAGACTAGGGAGAAAGGCCTAACACGGGGACACCAGCAATTGCAGCAGTAGAAAACGTAATGACCCTAGATGTAACAGCAGCGCCTAGACCTGCGGCACCCAATAGATGGAGAAAGGCTCAACACAGCGACAACAGCAAATGCAATAGCAAAATGTACAATCACCCTAGATGCAACAGCAGCGCGTAGACTTGGGATACCTGGATAGAGGGAGAAAGGCCTAATACGGGACACTAGTAAATACAGTAACAGGGAACGCAATGACCATAGATGTGACAGCAGAGTCTAAGCTCAGGATATCTGGATGGGGGAAGAAGGCAAACATGATGACAACAGCAAATGCAGTAGCAATAGCAAATAATATACACTCACCCTAGATGCAACAATAGTGCCCAGACACCTGGACAGAGGGTGAGAGGCCCAACACAGCAGTAAATGTGACAGTAGATGCAAAACCGTAGCTGTAATGGCATCTAAGAAAAGGCCTAAAACAGGGACACAACTAAAATTAGTAACAGAGAATGAAATAACCCTAGATGTGACAGCAGCGCCTAAACTCGGACACTTGGATAGAGGAAGAGAGGCCTAACACAGGGGCAGCCGTGTAGGTAACAGTAAATGCAAAATGGTGGCTGAGTAGCAGCATCTAGATTTGAGACACCTGGAAAAGTGAGAAAAGGGCCTAACATAGGGATCAACTCAATAGTGGCATTCTATAGATGTGACACAATGCAGTATTAACAGATTTTCGAGGCATGCGACACAGGTCAGTATTCACAGATCACTAAGAGGATGATGCAGACTAAGGCTAATGGTTCACAGTACTATCTCAGTGTGCCACTTTCTAGGAGCGAGTCAATGCAATACCAACAATTTGTAAGTGTGTGATGCAGGCCAATAATTCACAGTACTATCACAGTGTGGCACCTTCCACGTTATGAGTTAATGCAATACCAACAATTTCTAAGTGTGCCACGCAGGCCAATGGTTCACAATACTATCGCAGTGTGGCACTTTCTAGGTTATGAGTCAATGCAATGCTAACAATTTCTAAGTGTGTGACGCAGGCCAATGATTCACAGTACAATCTGAGTGTGGAACTTTGTAGGTTATGAGTCAATGCAATACTAACAATTTCTAAGTGTGTAAAGCAGGCTAGTGGTCCAGAGTACAATCACACTGTGTCACTTTCTAGGTGTGGGTCAATGCAATATTAACGATTTCTAAGTGTGTGACGTAGGCTAATAGTTCACAGTACTATCTAAGTGTGCCACTTTTTAGGAGCGAGTCGATGCAATACCAACAATTTGTAAGTGTGTGATGCAGGCCAATGATTCACAGTACTATCTTAGTGTGGAACTTTCTAGGTTATGAGTCAATGCAATACTAACCATTTCTAATTATGTGACACGGGCTAGTGGTTCAGAGTACAATCACAGTGTGGCACTTTCTAGGAGCGAGTGATGCAATACCAACAATTTGTAAGTGTGTGACGCAGGCCAATAATTCACAGTACTATCACAGTGTGGCACCTTCCAGGTTATGAGTCAATGCAATACCAACAATTTCTAAGTGTGTGATGCAGGCCAATGATTCACAGTACTATTTCAATGTGGAACTTTCTAGGTTATGAGTCAATGAAATACAATTTCTAAGTATGTGATGCAGACTAGTGGTTCAGAGTACAATCACAGTGTGGCACTTTCCAGGTGTGGGTCAGTGCAATATTCATAATTTCTAAGTGTGTGACGCAGGCTAGTGGTTCACAGTACAATCACAGTGTGGCACTTTCTAGGTGTGAGTCGATGCAATACTAATAATTGCTAAGTGTGTGACGGAGGCTAGTGGTTCACAGTACAATCACAGTGTGGCATTTTCTAGGTGTGAGTCAATGCAATAATAACAATACTCAAAAGTGTGACGCAGACCAACACTCGCAGTACTGTTTGAAAGCAGCTCGACAATAGCAATGGATCTCACCAGTTGTGAGGCCAATTAGTATTAGTAGCCTTGTCAAAAAATGTTAAATGTGTTTTAGGGGTTTTATTCGTATTTTATCTCGAATGTTTGACAAAAGAGGGTTTAAGGGTTTTACAACTGAATGGTTCTGAATAATGACAGCATGCCATCAGGAACCATGGAATTAGAGGGTCTCTGTCGTATGAAAGGGAAGAATACTACGTCTCTCCTATTGCAGTCATCCCTTCTTCCCAATACTTATCCCGTCTCACATGATCTTCCTTCATACCACCCCAAGGTCAAGATCAAGTAGCGGCTGCCTTTCCATGGCCATGTGGAAGGAGACCACCACAGAGGAATCGGTGACGACTCAGCAGGATTCATTACATACCCTTCCTCTAATGTCACTGCTTTTTACAGCCTCTATTGGGAACTGGGAATTGACATCCACATTGCCCTGCTCTTTTCCTTTTCTATGTTCTTCTGCAAAACAATAGGGCTGTAGATCAAGAAAACAGGGCATGAATCCTGCCTTGTCTGAGCTGCTCTTCCTAGGTCTCTCTGTTTTCTATAATTTACCATGTCATGCCTCAAGGTGAGACCTCTCAGTTCTCGCACTATATCATACACTGTAAAATTGTAACGCTTTTTTGTAACCAGCTAATCATGCCTCATTAATCCACGCCATGATACCTCCGGGTTTGGGCGTGTAACAAATGTAATAAATAAATAAATAAAATAACTAACTAATGGAAAACACTTTATAATATAAACCATTTAATTATTATTATTTTGTATACATTTAACATATATACATTTTTTTTTTGTACAGAGCATACAGAGCATACAGAGCATACCAAAATAGAAAATACTTCAGGAAAACCTGTTATGGATAACACTTTTCACAGTATAGAAGAATGGATTTATTGTTGACTAATTTTAATAAATTGAAAACTTTTGTGGAAGATCATTTTAAACCAAAAACCTCGTACCATTGCCCCACATGTACTTGTCCCTCCTCACCATATCCCAGTCAATTATCCCCAAGCCCTCTCCATAACCCATAACCCAAAACGTTTTGATGAGACTTCCATCCCTTCTTCACCTAATAACAATCATGTTGAAACCCCTAATTCTCCTGTTTTTGTTTCTGTTTCTGCCTCACCTTCTCTGTCATAAATTATTAATATATGTTAAATAAAGTTTAATTTTTATATTGTGTTGTAAATAGTTTCGTTTAAAAAAAAAAAAAAACAATGTAGGTGTCCGCGGACAGTGCAGGTGTTCTGAAATGTTCGTAAATAAACAAAAATGGAGGTGTCCTGAAGAACACTATACCTGTTCGTACTGTTCGCTAGCAAGTTGAAACTGTTCTAAGAACACACGTGGTGTCCTGAAATGTTCGTAAAGAAACGAAAATGGAGGTGTCCTAAAGAACACTACACCTGTTCGTAGTGTTCGCTAGCAAGATGAACCTATTCTAAGAACACACGCGGTGTCCTGAAATATTCGTTAAAAAAAAAAATTAAATTGTCATAAAGAACACTATGGGCCTCATTACAACTCAGGCGTTAAGGGTTAACGCCGTCGTTAACCCTTAACGCCTGATTCCGATTTTAACGGCTGCTTTTAGCAGCCGTTAAAATCCATGGCGCTAAACCGCCTTGGTGCTAATTACGCCACCGTAATTTACGGTGGCGTAATTAGCGCCTTCCCCACTCCCATTATGCCCCATGGGGCAAAAATGGGAATGGGGAAGGGTAAAATGGGAAATGGGGATTTACCGCCCCACTCACCTTGGAATGGGGTGGTAAATCCGCCATCCACCATGGTGTAAACGTAGTTTACACCATGGTGGTAAAGTTGGCGTACTTACCGCCTGGGTCGTAATGACCCCCTATATCCGTCCGTAGTGTTCGCTATCAAGTTTAAACTGTTCTTAGAACACAATTGGTGTCCTGAAATGTTCATACGTAAACGAAATGGAGGTGCCCTGAAGAACATTATACCTGTTCGTAGTGTTCGCTAGCAAGTTCAAACTGTTCTAAGAACACACGCGGTGTCCTGAATTGTTCGTAATTAACTGAAAATGGAGGTGTCTTAAAGAACACTACTATACCTGTCCGTACTGTTCGCTAGCAAGTTGAAACTGTTCTAAGAACACAATTGGTGTCCTAAAAATGTTCGTACATAAACGAAATTGGACGTGTCCTGAAGAACACTATATCTGTCCTTACTGTTCGCTAGCAAGTTTAAACTGTTCTAAGAACACACGCAGTGTCCTGAAATGTTCGTTTCACGTGTGACGCATTTTTAATTACTTCAGGACCCGAACAGTGTCCGTAGAATATCAACGTGCATGCGCTAACCAATCTCCATGCATTTGGTGTCCTGCAGACATGCGCTTCCTTCGCGGACTTGTTCGCGAACAGATCATATGACCGCGCCCACGCTGATCGCGTGTTCTGAATGCGGACACTGTTCGTGTCCCCGAACAATTTAAAATTACATTTTCAATTAATCCATAATATTTTTCAATAAAATCTCACCATGGCACAAGTCCCACATAGTAATCCTGAGTTTCTACATACCTTTTGAAACTTTTCAAACGTTTTTTTGTGTTTGATCTGTCCGCGGGCAGCGCGCATGTCCGCGGACCACGCACAAGCACCCCTATAAAAGACCACGCCCTAGAGCTTATTCTCATTGTGTTTCTGGCTATACTTCAGAACACAGCGATTTTTGCTGCCACCTGCAGATTACACCATTATCGAGATGGCATCCATGGCTGAACTACTGCTACCTGGTGCTGCACCTGCTTCAGCACCACCCTCACCCCCTCCACCACCACCACCTCCCCAAGGGCCTGAAGAGGGGAACAGGAGTGAGGATGCAGAGGAGGAAGAAGAGGATGATGAGAATGAGGTAGAGGAAATACCTACTAACCGCACTAGGCGTGAGTCTTGGGTGTGGCGGTTGTTTACCATTCATGGGAATGGTCCTAAGGCTTGTGCGAACCGTGTTACCTGCAATGAGTGCAAAACGATACTCAGTCGAAGGAAGCTCGGTAAGTACAGCTTTGGGACCACTACTATGAAGCGACACCCGAGGTCATTTCACTCTGGGGCTATTTGCAGGGTTGTACCTTGTGAAAAACGTAGCAGGTTGATTTCCTCTACTTCATCCTCTGTTTCTGATCCTGTCACCACAAAGACCACCTCTGTGGGACAGCATCTTCCTCAAGCTGCCTCACAGGCCATACAGAATGCTGATGACCCTTACCTTTCGAGGGTCACAGTTGTATGTATGTACTGTGACAGTACTCTGCAGGGGGGAGCGACTTTGTGGTGCTTTTGAGACTATCGTCTCCGAGCACGAGAAGATCTTATCACTACCCAAATAAAACCCACTCTACATCTTCCTCTCTCAGCTCGCCCTTTCTTATCCCTGTGGTTGGTGTCTCCCCCTTTACCTTCCTTTCCCCTCCTCTCCTAGTGTGTCTTGTATAAAAAAAAAAAAAAATACAAAATGAAAAAAAATAAGGCTCTTTTCAGAGCAGCCTTTCACAGTTAAAAAATAGGAGTGAAAAAAAATTAAGCAGGGCCCTTTGTATTTTTTAAAAGTCCGCGGACAGTTCGCGAACATTTAAAAAATTGGGTTGCTACCCTATCACAAACATTGCAATTTTCTCTGGGAGGAAGTGGTGGCTCTGAAAAGAGCCTTTGGGAGGTGTTTGTAAGTCAAAAATTATAAATGCTTAACACCTACTTCAAAAAGGATGTTGTAATTCCAAAAAAGGTCGCAATGCATTTTGTACATTTCTCAGAAAAATCTGATTGCCACCATAAGTAAGATGGACTCCATCTCTGCGAAAAATGTTTGTACTACGAAACAGAATATTTTCATTGTGAAAAGAAGACATGCCAAAATCTTTTAGAAAGGCACAAATAGCTTTATTAACATTGCGCCTTGCTTTTTCCATTTGTGGACCAAATGAAGAAGAACAAAGCCACATTTGTCTCTGCGCAATCCGTGAAAATATCACTTGAGAATTAGGAAACATGTCCATAACCTTCCCAAGTCCTTCTTTCATAGCAAATTGCAAAAAATTCCAGTCACACGTCCTAAAATGTTCCCTCCACAATGAATTACAATTATGTCTGGATGTTGCTCTGTCTCCAAAGTAGCACAGAGGTAGCAAGTCCAATCACTTCATTCCACGTACTCCATGCCAGTGTACTTCCACATGTGGGAATCCAAGATCTACAGCTACTCCACAGCTTTATGTATGCACCTTCAACCAATATATCCATGAATCTCCCAAAATCCATACAATCTTTTTCCTAAAACACACAGACATAGCTATCTGTGGTTCTCTCAGCAAAAACAGTATATGAGAAACTCTGTTCTGGCACAGCACACCCACTAAACTTTCCTGACCAATCCCTTTCAGTACTCATTCTCATTTGCATGACTTCTGAACCCAAAAATCCCCGGATGTAACTCCCGATGTCCGCGAACTACCGCCATGTCCGCGGACATATCGTAACATGAACAGCCCTTCTACCATTTCTACTTCACTCTCTCTGCCATTCCCTCATTGGATGTAGCTAAGACGTCACATGACCATGCACCAATCACATTCAAGACCTCTACATCTAACTGCATCATCATAGATCAGCACTGCAAATCTACTGTGAATCTCTCTGAGTACAAGTGTCATATCATTGGCAAGCACCATCTACCAGAAATACTGTACAAGTCTCCAAGATTTCTACTTGCAGCTCCATGCATGTCCATATGCATGAACACAAACTTCAGGTATGCATATTTTCTGTACAGTAGATGAACACATTTTCAAACAGACTTTTAGCTTGTGTAATCTGTAAAATGAATTTACTGTATTTTTTTCAATTTCCTAAAATCAACTATCACTTATAAACCTTTATACTATTTACTTTCTTTATACACACACACTCAAATCATGTTAAACTTAAATGAAATATATAGGCTACATATATTCAAACAAAATTGCATGCAAGCACAATCTATGTTTAAATCTTTAAAAAAAATACTTATACAATTTCATATTTTTTTTGTTTTTATTTATTTATTTACTTAAGTACTTTAATTTAGACATGACATTGAGGCACTATTACCTAGAGCAGCTTAGTTACAGAAATAGTGGTATTCACTGGTATATTATAAATTTCACAAGACATAGTAAAGATTTTTTTTGGTACAGTTAGTCATTCAATACAATTTGTTCATTAAGAACATATCATATGTACTGAACTGATGCAATGTATCTTATGTAAATAAATTAGTTTAATGGTTTTGAAGAAGGCGCTGAGGATTTAAATTAAAAAAAATCAATATCTAAATTAAAAACAGCGCTATATACAAACAAAAATACTAATTTGAATCTTTTACAATTGCAGTGAAGACCAGTCTCCTGAAAAGAAGCAGCCGAATTTGAAGAACAAAGAAGACCTAAGAAGTTACCTGTTAATTTAAGAAAAAAAGTAAATAGAATATCACCATAATATTTGTATTATTACTCAAACATACTGTAAAGTTAATACAAGCTATTTCTGTGCCTAAAAATAGAGATTGTGTACCATTTTCCCCAAAAATCTCCATGTCTTAAACAGCGATTGACAGCCAGAATGGGCCACAAATTCCTATTTTTGGACACACAAATTACCCAACTGAACCGCTACAATTTTCATATTATAGAACAAACATCTGTTTTAATTGTATACATTAGATTTACTATTTATACTTTTCCAACCACTAGCTTACTTTTTTTTGTCATCTGAACCCCAGTTTAGTAACACATAAATTCAAGAATACCTATCCCTACTTGTTGTTGTTCTCAATGCACAATCACACACCATTACATACATCTTTAGCATCTTACTCAAAGACTCATGCACACAGCACACATACATTGCAGAACACCCCAACCCATACCTTCTTTATTTTTTTCAACAGACCCTAAAGAATGCCTACCAAAAGTCAAGTCCGTACAAGTAGGGCAAATGAAAATAAAAGTGTCCAACATAAGCATCCATCTCTAGCAGAATTTGTAAAAAAAAGTTGAAACAAACAGCTAATACAGTCATTTAGGGAAACACAAGAAGTTTCAAGTACAAAAACTTTGCCTCCTCTATCATAATGTAAAACAGACCAAAGAACAATTAACAGAAAATCAGCTATCACTACAGATAAAACTACTTCTTTAAATTTTGATATAGTGCAAAGTAAGCATACCAAGTAAAGTATTTTAGCCAAATTGTACCGTCACAAAGTCCTTCAAAATCTTATAAAAACAGGAGAGAAATCAGGTTCAATGCTTAAAACCTATTGTAGGAAATTAATCTTAGAAGCGTTGATGAACAGTGCAATTCTTCTCAAAAGAAAGTTATTTATTTTACTGTTAAACAAAATGAAAGCACTAACAAAACTAATAACAGAATTACAAAAAAGACTTCTCAATAACGAAATGTCAACAGAAAGAACTTCTTAAGTATCTGCGGAGGTGAATGGAATCACTAAGAGCACAGAACCATATTTTAATGAAGAAGCGTACAAACAAAAGCAAACAAATACAATTGCCATACATAGCAGTGGTCGTGGTTATGAAAAAGTGAATAATACCATAATGGAACAAGAAGTACTCCTTACAAAAATATGCCCTGAAAACTTAGAATTACCCCTCCATTATACTGAATCAGAACGTCTACTGTACAAATGGCCATGCATGTCAATGTGTAACATTCCCAAACAATGTTTCAAATCTTTACGCCAATTCCTCAATAAATATGTAAAAAGCAAAGACAAAATCAAAATTAAATTACTGCAAAATATAGATACCTGTCCAGTGCGCAAGTACACAGGACTACAAGGACATTCATTGGCCTGCATTACAGGACCTACTTGTAAAACCACTTTCCATGATATCAAAAGGATATCAACACATCATTCAAATATAAGAAATCTAGTCTATAAACTGTACTATGCTAAAAGTCTTGCTTTAGCACTACCAAATTTAAATAACATCCTTCTACATGGTACTACAAAAGACCTACTTGAAGAAATTGACTATATCCAGAAAAAATATTTTGGAAGTGAAAGCCATTTACAGAATGAAATAGCTTTAAACCAATTAAGCAACAATTCTAGACATGGCAACCTTTTGCTAAACACATACAAAAAAGAAATACTAAAATTTAAAAGTGCATCAGCTGAAGTACCAAACCATGTATGTGTATGTTGCCGTAGACCTTTTTATAAAAGTAACACAAAAACTGTAGACCTATTATATAAAATAGAAGACAATGAAGATTCTAAATGATTTGAATTAGCTCTCTACCTTGTAGCAGAAAACAAATACGAAATAACTGACCCCTTAATACTTTGCAGTTACTGCACTACAAAACTTGACAACAACCAAACTCCTTCACGTGCTATCACAAATAATTTGGAATTATACCCAGTACCAAAACCCCTACAACAACATAATTTATATGAGAGCATCATAATTCAAACAGTACACCCATTTCAAGCAATAATACGCCTTCAACCAAAAACAGCAAAATTACCTCCCTCTGAATTGGTAAAAGGCATTTGTGAAAAAGTCGTTTATTTACAATTAGATCTAAAAGAAAATATGCATACTATAGGAGTGCAACGTCCAATGCAGCAATCTTCAATTATCTTAGTAAATGGAGTACCTATAAAAGACAAAGAAATATGGCAACAGCTGGTAGATTTACATAAAGTTAGACAAGCCTTCCAATATCTTAAAGAGAATAATGAATATTACAAAGAAATTAATATTGAAGAAAACTTGAAAGATACAACTGAAATAATTCAAGAAACACAAGAAGCTGGTCAGTTTGAGCTACTAGATCCTGCTACAATATCAAATACTTTAGACCATTATACAATTCATCATTTGCACTCTAATGACACCATAGAAGATGTACTTGAAACGTACCAAATGCGTCAAACAAAAGGATTGCCAATCAGCATATGGGAAAAAAGTATAGAAGCACGTGCTTTTCCTCTACTCTTTCCTACTGAGAAAGGAGGAAGGTATGATATACCTATTCAAATATCAGCTTCAGAATACTGCTCATTACGGATGTATTCTGAAGATCCCAGATTTAGACAAAATGTGGAATACTTATTCCACCTACTCTTTGAAAGTGAACTAGCAACTTTATGTTACGGAGTTGCACACATATTAAAATCAGGATCACACTTTCAAAATATGACAGCTACACAATTATTAGAAAAAGTGCAACAAAAGGATGAGTTTTTACAATCAAATATTACAAATCCATTAGCAAATATGCGTGGTACTAAAGAGTACTGGTTTCAACGTCATGGAGATGTACGTTGTATGATCAGAAACCTTGGCCCACCCACTTGGTTTGTTACATTAAGTTGTGCAGAATATGCATGGGAAGATTTACATGATTTCCTACGCATATCAAATAAAAACAAAACAAACATAGATATACTAACACCTGGAGAACTTTGTTCTTTGGATCCTGTTAATGTTTCAAGATATTTTCACCATCGCTTCATTGCAATGCTACATTTTATTTGTAATAAAACTGTTCCTCCCCTTGGAGAAGTGCAACCCTTCTTTTGGAGAAAAGAATACCAAGCCAGAGGAGCACCACATATCCACATGCTTTTATGGATTAAAGATGCTCCTAAATTTGGTCAAGACAGTGATGCCACTGTTTTACAGTTTATTGAAAAATATGTCACTTGTGAAATTCCATCAGAAGCACAAATAGTGATCTTCATGCACAAATTTTACAATTTCAAAGACACAAATGTGGAAAATATTGTCATCGCAAATACAAAAACAAAGGGAAATACTACACCAAATGCCGATTTGGTTTCCCTAGACCAGTTACAAATACAGGTCAAGTGAACAACCTCATGTCTTCAGTTAGACATAGTGTTAAAGGTAAGTCACCTAAAAATACATATTACATAAAAAGAAAAGAAGAAAAATATATCAATGATTATAATGCAATCATTGCCCACTAATGGAATGCAAACATAGATGTGAAGTACATTGCAGACAATTCTACTGCAGTTGCACGATATGTCACAGCATACTTAACTAAAGCAGAAAAGACAGAGCTCCAAGACCTCTGGAATGACCTGTCATCAGATAAAACAGTGTCTCAGAAATTATACAGCTGGGGCATAAAAATGCTCACCCATAGAGAATGTGGATCATATGAAGCAGCTGATCGTTTAACTGGCACTGCATTGTATGGTAAATCTGAAAATATAATATGGCTAAGTCTTGGTCCAGCTAAATCTAGAAAAAGAGTTCTAAAATCATATGAAGATATAGAAACAATAGCCAAACGTGATCCCAACAGCCAAGACATTTAAAAAAAAAATGTATTGGACACATACTACCCAAACAGAAGTAATGCTTTGGAAAACATGTGTCTATACCACATAGCCCAAAACTACACATACAAAAATAATATGAAACCTGATGAAAAAAAGGTAAATATAGAGTGACAAACTGTGAAAGCAGCTTAGTTAAACTCACTAAACCAAATTTAATGAATCATATCAAATTGTCATTAAAGACTCCTCAACATAAAGAAGTGTATTACATGTCCCTGCTACAACTCTTCAAACCATGGAGAAAAGAAGAACAAATACTAGATAACCATGACTCATATGAGGATGCTTTCAAAGCAAATGAAAGCACTATAACTGATGTAAACTTTACACAGTACAAAACAATGTTGCACAATGAACAGCAACACGAAGAAGAACTCCAAGCCCAACTAGATAAGGACACTCCTGACAGTAGTCAACCTTCTGTAACAGGAAGCCAAGAACCACTGGGAGAACCACTAATAATAAATGAGGCAGAATTAGCTATGATAGAAGTAGAAAACACCATGTGTCAGTATGAAGATAAAGAAGACTTAACTATACTACAATCAAAACTAAACAATGAGCAACTTAGCATTTTTCAAGAAGTAACAAAACAAATTGCACATGGTGTAAAACATGAAAATAAAGAATATTCCTGCCATAATTATAAACCTCTACTACTGTACATCAGTGGTGAAGCTGGTTCTGGCAAAACATTCCTAATCAAAATCATTAGTAAGTTCCTTCAACAATTGACAAACAACAACGTGTCAGCTGTTTTCACTGCCCCCACAGGTTTAGCTGCCTACAACATAGGTGGTGTTACATTACACCGATTACTACTATTACCAGTAGAACACCAGAACAAATTAGACTATTACAAACTTTCTGCAGAAGCTGCACTGGAACTATGCAGAGTATTGAAACAAATGAAAATGCTACTAATAGATGAAGTGAGCATGGTCTCCAACCTGATGTTAGCTTTGATTCACCTCAGATTACAAGAAGTACTCAAAACAGACTATGAAGAGCTCTTTGCAGGAAAACACATTGTTTTTGGAGATCTGCTTCAATTAACACCAGTAAAAGGTGAGACTATTTTTAAAACATTAGGACACAAGCTCTGCCGTAAAACTGTTGGCAGCATTGGAAATGTCAACCTTTGGCAACATTTCCAATACAGAGAATTAACAGAAAACATGTGGCAATCTGCAGATCTCACTTATGCCAACATTTTAAAAAGTATCAGAGTTGGTATACTTTCTAAAGAAGCAGAAGCAATATTGAAAACCCGGCACATTAATGCACTTCATGGCGATAATGCATGTGCTACAGATGTTATGGAACAATTAGCCCACAAAAATGTCAATTGTATGGCCTTAATGCCAACTCTTGCAAGCTGTTTCAAATTCAATGAAATCATGCTAAGTAAAGAAATGCAACCAATCAGACAGAGAAACTAGATGTACATGGTATGACACTACCCATGTGTGACCAAGCCACAACAAGACTAAATAGCTTAGAAAAATCAATCTCAAACACAGCAGGCTTAGAAAAGATATTAAAATTATCCTTAAATTGCAGAGTAATGCTTAATCGTAACTTTGACGTGGACCAAGGACTAGTTAATGGAGCACTGGGTACAGTTGTTGGCTTTCAAACATACCCACACAACAACAAAATTCAGTTTGTCAATATACTCTTTGACAAACTTTCAGAAGTAAAAAGGATAGGACACTCAACAGCTAGATTCCTTCTCTTCAAAGATATGTGTGTACGCAGAGAACAATTTTCTCTAACTCTTGCATACGCAGTCACGATTCATAAATCACAAGGTCTTACCCTAGACAAAGCAATGATAGATATTGGTAACACAGTCTTTAAAGAAGGCATGAGCTACGTAGCACTATCACGCTTTCGTACACTTGACGGTCTATTTCTAATCAACTTTGATGCAAGTAAAATAAACGCTGATATTACTTGCATTTTAGAATACAATAGACTTCGCTCACTATACACCCCCACCTAAACACATATTCTGTTCCACAAAAAGTAAAACGTTATAAAAGAAAAATAAATCAAACAGAAATGCAACAGGATGTCACTGCAAATCCTCCAAAGAGAGTAAAAGAAACTAATACTTCATCAAGTACCACAAGCAAAAAAGAATCAATTAGGGAAAATAAACCAGGTACTTCTTTAAAGAAGGAAGACAAACTCCAAAAAGAGCAGTTAGATACAGAACTACCTGGACCATTTAAATTCTCAAATATAGTTGGTGTAAGTTGCTATGCAAATGTAGCAATGAATATTCTATTTCAATTACCACCAATTGTTGACAACATTTACTTACACAGTACAGACCCATTGTGTTTGCAAATGTTAGTACTTCACAGAAATGCAGCAAACAATCCTGACAACACCTATAGTGTTTATGGAATAAGACAACAATTGGACTACTGTGCTGGAATGGTGAAATTCACTATAAACTCACAGGAAGATCCACAAGAATTTCTAATGTACTTACTACAAGTACTGGAAAACAAAAACATAACTATAAATGAAATCTTCCAGATTTCATACATGTGGAAACATACATGCACTCTCTGCAACAATGTGACACAAGAAGAAATCCCCAATGAACGCTTCATATATATATATATCAATACCAAATTGTGAATCCATTCCATTTCAGCGACTTGTACAAAATGCAAACCACGGTAGATTATGCTCTACCTGCAATTCAGATAATCGCTCCACGTTAGTAATACAAACACATAGGGCCTCATTACGACCCAGGCGGACTTCGCGGTGCTAAATGCACCGCGAAGCATGGCGGAAAGCCGCCGATAGCGCCATGGGGGTTGGCGGATTTACCGCCCCATTCCGACCTCGGCGGAGCGGTAAATCCCCAATCCCCATTCTGCCCTTCCCCATTCCCATTTTTGCCCCATAGGGTATAATGGGAGTGGGGAAGGAGTTAATTACGCCACCGTAAAATACGGTGGCGTAATTAACAACGAGGTCCCGTAGCGCCATGGTTTTCTCCGGCTGGTAAAACCAGGCGGAGAAAACCTCCATGGCGCTACGGGAACTCGTAGTATGGCGGAGAGGTACGCCATGCACTACGCTGGCGTAATACCCTCTCCGCCAGGGTCCTAATGAGGCCCATAGTAAATACATAATACTAATGCTTCTACGTTACAATGAAGATGGTACCAAAAACAACTGCAAGCTGACTGGATTCACACATGGTCAAATATCACTTGGTAAGAAAACCTTCACAACAATAGGTATAATCTACCACGCAGGAGCCACAACCAATTCAAGGCCCTACACTGCATATATAAAAAAGAAATGTGGATGGTTTGAATGTAATGATAGTACCATTACTCTAAAGCAGAGATTACCAGCAAATCTTACAAACGCTTATTTGATGTTCTTAAAACCAAAATTTGATAACTAAACTGTATTTAAACCCTAAGTAAACTTGTGTTAAAAAAATATAAACTGTTAGAATACTCCAAAAGCTATCTAACTGCTCAAAGATTCGACAACAACTAATCAGATAAATGAATGCCACTAAATTAGACCAAAAAATAGACAATTAGAATACGCCAATTGGTATTTAACTGCTCCAAATTTTTATAATATCCAAACAAATAAATAATATGTTACTGCTCCAAAAAAATGCAACAAGCCAAAGTATAAAGCATTAGCCAGAAACAACAAGTGAACACTGAATACAAACAAACAAATAAACTGTAGCATAACAGAAAAAGGTTTTTTTTTCAATCCAACATGGATTTTTTCTTTTTCTCCCACAGACCCAATGATTTTAGCAACAAACACAAAAACTGAGCAAATTGCACAGTACTCTGATTTGTAATGTACTAAATATGAGGGTCCAAAAAAAAAAGTATGTTGATTATACAATGTAATAAGTCATTACAAAATACTAATACTAACATGCTATTTTCTTTTATCACAGAAATTAACAAGAAATACATGTACTCCGGTTACTAGACCAAACAGTAAGTATACAATAATAAGGAGAACCATCGCAGCATATCACATCCATAGTATCTAATACCTTTGTTCCTTATATATTTGTTTTTCACCCAAAGTTATAAGCAAATATGAATGTGATATGCTGCGGTGGTTGTGGCCAGGGCATAGAGTCTTGGGTGCATGACCAAATGGCCATGCACCCAAGACTCTATGCCCTGGCCACAACCACCGCAGCATATCACATCCATAGAGTCAAACATTTCAACTATGATCTATGGAAACTTTTAATGTCCGCAGACATTATGAGTGTTCTTAGAACACTTTCAACTTGCCAGCGAACAATACGGACAGCGTCCTCAGCACACCCCCATTTTGTTTATTTGCGAACATTTCAGGACACTGTGAGTGTTCTTAGAACACATTCAACTTGCCAGCGAACAATACGGACTACGCCTTCAGGACACCCCCTACGAACATTGCAGGACACCGCGAGTGTTCTTAGAAACGTCTTCAGAACACCCCCATTTTATTTATTTGCGAACATTTCAGGACACCGCGAGTGTTCTTAGAAGCGTGTTCAGAACACCACCATATTGTTTATTTGTGAACATTTCAGGACACCGCAAGTGTTCTTAGAACACATTCAACTTGACAGAGAACAATACGGACAGCGTCTTCAGGACACCCCCATTTTGTTTATTTGTGAACATTTCAGGACACCGCGAGTGTTCTTAGAAGCGTCTTCAAAACACCATCATCTTGTTTATTTTTCAAACATTTCAGGACACCGTGAATGTTCTTAGAACACATTCAACTTGACAGAGAACAATATGGACAGCGTCCTCAGGACACCCCCATTTTGTTTATTTGTGAACATTTTAGGACACCGCGAGTGTTCTTAGAACACATTCAACTTGCCAGCCACAACCCCCCATTCATATTTGCGAACATTTCAGGACACAGCAAGTGTTCGACAATGTCTTCAGAACACCCCCATTTTGTGTATTTGCGAACATTTCAGGACACCGCGAGTGTTCTTAGAACACATTCAACTTGACAGAGAACAATATGGACAGCGTCCTCAGGACACCCCCATTTTGTTTATTTGTGAACATTTTAGGACACCGCGAGTGTTCTTAGAACACATTCAACTTGCCAGCCACAACCCCCCATTCATATTTGCGAACATTTCAGGACACAGCAAGTGTTCGACAATGTCTTCAGAACACCCCCATTTTGTGTATTTGCGAACATTTCAGGACACCGGGAGTGTTCTTAGAACACATTCAACTTGACAGAAAACAATACGGACAGCGTCCTCAGGACACCCCCTACGAACATTCCCCGGACACCGCGAGTGTTCTTAGAACACATTCAATGTGACAGAGATCAATACGGACAGCGCCCTCAGAACACCCCCATTTTGTTTATTTACGAACATTTCAGGACACCGCAAGTGTTCTTAGAAGCGTCTTCAGAACACCACCATCTTGTTTATTTGCAAACATTTCAGGACACCGCGAGTGTTCTTAGAACACATTCAACTTGACAGAGAACAATACGGACAGCGTCCTCAGGACACCCCCATTTTGTTTATTTGCGAACATTTCAGGACACCGCGAGTGTTCTTAGAACAGTTTCAGCTTGCTTGCGAACAAAACTGACATTTATTGAGTGCTCAGAACACCCCCCATCAGTTTATTTAGAACATTTCAGTACACCTGTGATGTCCGCAGACAAATCAAACACAAAAAGAACGTCTAACACATAAAAATACACAACTTTCATCCTATCTCACACACTCCCACCCTCCCCAAACACTCCTACACACCAACACACTCTACTAAATACAAATTTTGAACAAAGTCTCACCGTGCTGTCCGCGGACGTCCGCGAATCCAAGATGGCGGGCGCTACTGAAAATCTGACGCGCTTCACGCTCCACGCCGTCCAATCAGCGAACACGTCACATGTCAGCGGACATCACGCAAGTCAATGGACCAATCAGGACACTGTCCACGGACCGAACAGGGAAGTGTGTCTGCAAAGCGGACACAGATATCACTCATTTTTTTTTACCTACTTTTTGGTCATTTTTTAAAAAACTACTGGACGGATTTTCACCAAATTTGCTAAAGCACGCTTTCGGGACCAAGCCGCTGCTCCTGGTCTAAATTTGGTGAAAATCCGTCCAGCGGTTTGGGCTGTAGACGCGAGCAACATTTTTTTCCCATTCAGTCTATGGGAAAAAAAAAAGTTTTGGGACCCCCCATATAACTTTGCCCCCCCCTGGACGAATCCTCACCAAACTTTGCAAAATGATTCAGAGTGACCCAAATACTTTCTTTACAAAGTTTGGTGAGGATTCGTCCAGGGAGAGCGAAGTTATAAGCCACCCAAAAAGTGCTCTTCCTATGGTAACACCAACTTAACCATAACTACATGGCCACGGTATATATATATATATATATATATATATATATATATATATATATATATATATATATATATATATATATATATATATATATATATATATAGCATGTTTACATTGGGGAAAAGTGTCTGATGAAGTTAATCTTTAAATGTTGGTTATTCCAGTAGAGAATAATGTTTTGGCCTTCTATCGTTAACGTGAGGAATCATATTCAGGCACTCGACACCCTACAGACCGGCCCATCCCTAATGTTCTAGAGAGTCCAATAAAGCTAGGTTTATTAATCAGATCTTTATTTTCTGAACAATGTGATGGTTCTGAACACATGTAACAACATGAAATGTCTTCAAAATCTTCAGTTCTTTCCACAATCAAAATCAATTTTGATGGTTTCTCCAAGTTCATAATCTTTGTTTTGAACTTTTCATTGGTTCACCTTCCTTCTGTCAATTCCTGGATTTTGGTGGAGAAATCCATTGAGAATTGTGTCACCAATCTGGAAGAATCTGTATTAGTTATTAAGGGAGACGGGCAGGAAGGCTGATTTAATATTGAGCATGGGACACAGTTATACTGAAAATTATACTTTTTGTCTTACTTTCATCCTTCTACATTAGCAGTTTTTCTAACTCTTTCAGATGATTCCAACCTATTCATCATTCATGATTTCTTCTTGATCTTCGTTCTGAGGCCACCTCACCCATGGACTCTGAAAGTACCTCCCTTTCTCTTAGTGTGTATCTCTGTTGACAGATTGTCAGCTGGTTAACATGGATGTAGCTTTCTTCTGACTGAATCCCTTTCACAATTTCAATGTTGTATGCCACTAGAGATATGTTATTCATAATTTCAAAGGATCCTCTTCAAGAAGATAAAAACATATTCTCCTTAGATTTGTTTCTTTGGAAGTTAAACACGTGTACCTGATGACCCACCTCATAAACCCTTTTCTTGGACTTTAGGTCATACTAAGATTTAATTCTCACAGAAAACATCTCAACATTTGGTTGGGCATATGCAAAGCATGCTGTACATGCTTTCAGGTGTTTTTGACATGCACATGACTAGTAGAGGCATTGCTCAATATCTGCTCCTGTATTCAGTATGACAAATGTTGAGGAAACATCATCTTTCTACCACTTATGAGCTTAAACAGGGACATCTGGGTAGCAGAAGAAGGGGTAGATCTCAGACCCATCAGAACCATGTATAGTCACACGTTCCAACTAGGCCCAGAGTCAACCACAAACCTTGTAAGGACTACCACAATTGTTTTGTTGTACCCCTCCACTTCTCAGCGAGAAGTGGGGTGGTAGGCAATGTGGAGTTTTCATTTCACACTTATGATTTATTTTGTCAATCTTATTCATCACCTGTCTAGTGAAATTAATTTCCCAGTTGGACATTAATATTCGGCTCACAGTTTGAGCAGGGAGACAGTCAATCCATTTTGGAAAAAGGCATTTCATGTCAGCATGAACATATTCCATCTGACTGAGCAAATTACCTGCCCAATGAAACAGATCTCTAGATCGGAACAAGGTAATGTCGTTAATTTTTTCTATCGGGTCTCATGTGTCATGACCATGCCCCTGGGTTCACCATCCAACCAGGGTTCTAAGACTCATGGTCTGCTGTCCAAGCAGAAGCTACGGTCCAACCTGAATGCTAAGCAGAAGTTCACTCAAATCTGACCTCTCTGGTCCAGCTTGATACACTCTTACCATAGCAGATCATTCCAACATGGCTGCCTGCTTGCAGAAACAAGTCACCACCAATATGGCTATCGAGGGAGACACTATAAACTGAATTCAGGAGGCAGTACAGTTTCGCGCAGATCCAGGGCTATGTAAACCCTGCCCTGGGTCACACCCATGCTTTGTGTTTGCAAGCACATTGACCTCGTCGGACGCTTACCAAATACTTTTTGCAGTGATCTTCTGCAAGAAAATGCACCATCGCTCCTGGCCTGCCTCCTGAGACTGCATCTGCCGCATGTTCATCCCATTAACCTGTAAGGAGAAAAACAGAGTTAACATCAGAGAGCTCAGAAAAAGTGAGGACAATGTTTTAGACTCTAACGCACTATCTGGCAGATGATACAAAAAACATAATATATACTGCATTAGATGGAGCTATTGTCCAAAACCACAAGTCTGTGCCTATAACACAGATTCAGCCGTTGCATGCACATAAGCAAGCTTGTGACAATAACGCAGCTTTATGAAAATTCTAAAACGCGGCATGCACGTTTTGCTGATCTCTGCATGCCACACTGCGCTAACTCACCTCAAGGGGTCCAGCAGCCTTTGACAATTCTGCACTACTGCAAAAAAAGGAAAGAGGGGGAGCATTAACATACTTGTTGAGATGTCTAACAAGCATAAAATTAAATAACATTCTAACACTACATTCAGGAGGAGGCCACAGCTTGTCTGGCATTACCACCCAATGAAGTAACTAGAAGACATCTCCATTCGTGCCAGCCCTTTGGAAATACAGCTGTGAGCTGATCTTAAGAGCATCTACCTGTGTAGGATTATCTGGAGGTAGCTGGGAGGAGTTGTAAGGGGTTGTAAGAGCACTTTTTGTACAGTCCCCTCATTTCTACTCCATCTGAGTAAGGATCCATTCCAATAACAGCAACCCAGGGATCCACAATGCCCTAGAACATCTTACCGCTTTCTGCTGTGAATGCGTGGGAGTGCCGTTTGAGCACAGCACATGGTTGTGTCAAGAAAGGCTGTGGACATAGCGGCAGTACAGCCATCCGGGTCATCATACATCCCTGCAAGACACTAAGGGCCTCATTACGAGTTTGGATGTAGCCATGGTGCTATTAGCACCAAGGCTGCCTCCAACCGGGCTCCAATAACGGGTTACTTCAATGAGGAATAACCGGGTCATTCCAACATTGGAGGAACCATTCCCCATTCCCATGTGGGCCCCCATAGGGCTCAATGGGAATGGAGAGGGAGGTAATAATGGGCACATTACGAATGGCCAATTATTACCTCTCTCTTCCCCTGGCAGGACCCGGAATGGACGTCTGGTTTTACCAGACGTCTGGTCCGGGTCCCGCAAAGGGAACCTCATAATCGGCGCTCACGTAATGAAGGGTGCCGGTCCCGTACTGGCACCCTTCATTACGTGAGCGCCAGGGTCATTATGAGGCCCTAGGTCTTGGGAGGATAACCAGCAGCAACGTGCTGGCCTTGGAAGCAAGACGACACGGAGCAACACAGGTTTGATCCCTGGGTCCGCGCTTAGAAACCTCTCGGTATTAAGTGTGTTATGAATAACCTATCATATCACATCAGGTAAGTGTTACACCTTGTGTGTGAGAGAACTTAACATATCATAAATAGTTTCAAAACATTTGCCATGTTTCATTTGCTTGTTGTTTGCACAAATCATAACCATAGCTTTTCAGTTCACTGGATGTTAATAAAATCAATTTCAGACATAATCAAAATCAGTCATAATGGCAAGGTGCTGGAGCTGATGGCTTATGGCAGTGAGGACAGCCTGATACAAGGCCTCAATCTCTGCCACCTGCCTGCTGCAGGAACATATTTTGTAATTAGCAGAGGTTCAGGAGTATCATCCACCCAAGCATTTCAAATTCCAGTCACTAATTTGTTCTCAACCAACATTTTCAGAAATATCGTCAGAAAATGTGTCTATATAAACTTTGGGCATCCCCTGTCAGGTGCTTTCCTCATTTACATTGTGTGCAGAGGCTAGCTATGTTTGCTTAATATTAATCATGGCCAAATTCTTTTGTTTTAAACAATGATCGCAATTATATAAATATACCCATCCTTTGGCCATAACGGTCATGTACCCAGTATCCCTGGCATAGAAAGGATCCACAATGTTATTTTCATTAATGGGAGTTATCTAGTATGATGTGCTTTCCATGAAATAATGGATGGTGATTTTTCAATAACCTTACATTTCCCAGGATTGCTTTCTTATATTCCTTACATTTTTTATACAGGTGACAATATTGTACTTCTGAAGGAGATCACCCTATTGAAAAGCTCATACATCTGATAAAATACTCCAGGCAAGGAGGTGTCCTGGAGTCCTCTTTCTTGGAAGAACTTCTTATTCTTAATGGGGTAAGCCAAACAAGGAACTTGGGATATGCTTCTTTGCAGTTTTTACTGCCTCTGCCTGTGAGACTTCTAACTCCCACTTTATTGAGTGGGCTAAGGACTGAGTCATTGCCACGTAATCCTCTATGAACTTATGAATATAACTCGTCAGTCCTTGGAGGATTCTTAATTCTTGGAGGTTTGTGTGGATCTGGAATTTGAATGAAGCTTCGACCTTCCTTTTCTGAGGGTTTAGGGTTCAGCTGTCATTTTGTGTCCCAGAAACTGTACTTTGGTCCTGACCCTTTGTAATTATGTCACAACATGATAGATCTCCACAAGTCGTTCTTCAACTGTTTAACTTGTAACTCATGAACATGGGCAGAGTCCCCTCTTTCAATGAGTTAAAAAATGGCCACCAATAGGAAGATAATACATTAATTCCCACTGTTGAGGTATTCAAAGCGAGTACAAGTACATGTATATTGTTAACCCAAAGGTAAAGTGAAGTTTATATTGATGTTCCTGAACAATGGTTATCATCCAATATCTGTTCATTAAATCAAGGGCTGAATGCAGCTTGGACCCTTGGATCTGAAAAAGGCCACCTTGACATTTGGATCCTCTTATTCAATTATCTGAGTCAACACAGCATCTCCATTGTCCCTTTGGCTTCAACAAACATAGTACAAGATTATTGAAAGTATTATGAATTGGTTGTATAAAACCACAAGATTCTAAGTTTTTGAGTTTATTCATAGATGTGAGAGGCACAAGTTACTGCCAATGTGCACTAGCAGATCAGAAAAAGAGTGGGTGGGTTTGGACTGTTAGGAGGAGAGGGAAAAAGCAATAGTGTGGTGCTTTGTGTTGATGGTGGGGAATCGGCGTTGTGTGCATGACTGCTTTCTAATTGTGATGTGCTAGGAGAATCAAGGTCTTTGTGTCCAGAGAAGAATCCTTGTGCTTTCAATGTAGGCATCCATCGGCACGGCGCAGGTTGTGGTGTGTAAGTTGATGTTAGAGCTGTACAGTTCTGTTGTTCAGTGCCCAGAGAGATGGTCTAAAAAAGCTGTGTGTGCATTACTAGTTTGAGTTTGTGTGTGGTGTGTATGGTGAAGAAGTTGAGAATTAGTGAATAGGTCAGTGATTGGTCCTGTAGGTTTTCCATTGTCAGTGCAACCTATAACGTCACTGTTGTATTGTGGTGCACATAATGTTGCCATATTCTAGTATGTGGCATCATTCTACAAGTGCCATGAGTTGGTTTGGGGCTGGGTGGTCAGCCAGAATGGCCATCCCCTTAGGGTATGCCAGTGTGTGGGAGTTGGTCAACTGAGAGGTTCTATGCCCTATATGTGTTGAGTGTTGACCAAATTCCATTGATTATGTATTGAAAAGGCAGTTTTTTTCCTGAATTTCAAGTGCCCTTTACCATGTGGTTTCTTTCTTGATAGTATGTTTTAAATTTTGGCCACCATAGTGGAAAAGGTAGACCCTGTGCATTAGTCTTTGTAGAATCTCCTGGTTTCTATTAGCACATCATTTCTGGAACTTAAATTTCTAATGTGTTGGTAATGTGAGATTTTGTTTTGGATCAGAACTGCTCCTTGACCTTGAAGGGGTCTGTGTGTGATGAACTGGGCCTTGCATTTGTTTTTTTTGTTTTTTAATGGTAGACAGTACATTGCTCCAAGAGCTGTTGTGATGTGTTATCTCCTGTTGAGTCTGAATAATAGTCTAGCCATTGTGTTTTGGATCCAGTATAGTTATTTTGTGAAGTAGAGGTAATTACTGGTAAGTTGCCGTACTCATAATAAGAACACTTTTTGGCCAGTTTATACCTTTGGGGCTGTTTGACAAATCTGCACAGATCTTTGCAATCAAAATATGAACCCACCTCCGAATTCTTTGATGGTTTGGTGTGGTTTCATCAAGGGTGGGCAAGGTTGTAGGGGGTATCAAAAGGTTAATAACCCAGAAAGACTTGAATGGGGAAATACATTGCTTGCAGCTACATCCCAAACTGATGGATAATTTGCACCAAACTTACACAAGGAGCTGCCCCTTGGTCTCAAAAGCATGCTTTTACAAATTTGGTGCTGATCCGTTCAGTTTTTCTTTTTTTAAAGTGTCAAAAATGTAGGTACAAATAAATAGGGATATCACTTTGGTGCCTGGGGCATGGCCACTGGCCATATTGTCTGGGCCATGGCCCGAGTCAATCTGACCACTGGCCATGGCAACCAGGTAATGGCTATGGGGTTAAAGTTGTCTTTGTGCCTTGTTTGTGGAAATGCCTACTGTCTGCTCTGAGATGCTTAGCAGGAACTACAACATTGCAGAAGACCATGCACAATAGATTGTGGCCCCTGGCAATGAGTGCAAGCCATGCAAAGTGACCCATGCTCCCATTATGGGGGTATAGTGGCAACCGAGCCAGTCAATACATCGTAGCCAATCTTTACTGTGGGATTATTTTAGGGGCAGGCAACATAGCTGAATCTCCTGACCCTTGGAGTGTGACCAGTGGCTATGGCCGAAAGTCATGGTCAGTGACCCATAGTCCCACAATTGGGGTGTAGTGGCCAAATGGCCAGACTGCAGTCTAGGCCTTATCTCTACTGTGGGTTGCTTTGCAGGGCCGGCAATATCTTTGAAGCTCATGCCCCAGGGATTGTGGCCCGACCCATGGCCAAAAGCCATAGACAGTGGCCCACTGTCCCATTATGGTCTAGTGGGGACTGAACTAGTCTGCAACAGGTCTAGCAGCTATTGTCTGTAGCTTGGTAAGGCCTGGGGCATGGCTGAAACTCATGCCCTATTCACATCAGCCATAAATTGCAGAAACAGCATGCATTGGTGAAAGTGGCACACATCAATGTGAGCAGCAACATATGTAAAAGGAACTCTATAGCTGTTTCATATATCTTAAAGATCAATTTATTATAAGTTGCAGTGCTGAAACAAAATGAAACATCTTCAGTTATAAAAATGTGCTGATGTTCCCTGAAAAAATCTTGTTAAAGGTGCATTCTGGATATGTTGCCCTGCCCAATTTCTATGTCAATTGGTTGGCAGGGCTTGCGATATGGCTACAATCCATGCCCACAAACCAGGTCTAGTATTCTTGATGCCAGAATGGCGGTATAGTGGACACTGGACCAAGCTGCAGGCTACATGCAGTGAATATTGAGGGTGGTTTGGTTGGGCCTGTTTCATGATTGAGCTTCATGCCATTGGCAAGTCAACCATAACTTGCATATCAAATATATGCTGCTCAATATGTATTGTAAAGAATATGTTTTTTAAAGTAGAGTTATTGTTCTTTCATATATGTTCAAAGTAGAATTATTACTGACTTACATCAAATTCTGAAACACCTACCGTTATAAAAACCACTGAACTTCAGTAAAAAAATGTGTTAAAGGGAGTACACAATCTTTGTTAAAGGGACGTTATGGTTAAGTCACCCTAGTAAAGACATGTGAAATTCAGTGAAATCCCTTTGCTACGGAGACGTTATGGTTAAATTGCTCTACTTAAAGAAAGTCACCAGTTATGGTAAACTAAGCAGCCATAACTCACGGCCAACCATGTACTGCTCAGACTAACACCCTGTACATAAAAGATGACATCATAAATGGCATCATCAATGACAATACTGATGACATCACATCAAATATCACTACTCTTTAACAATCCTCATGGAAAATCAGTGGAAGGGGTTCTGTTTGGAGTATTGCTACCAACATATGAAGGGTGATAGGCAAGCCTCTCATGGACTACTCCATGTACCTCAAAATGTACTTATTGAAACACAAACTTTCTAATGAAGTTCTGTTGCTATTAGAGTTATCTAAAAATACATAAACATAGGCAATGGCTGCAGCATGGATCATAGAAGTTGGGTATTCTTAATCTGGTAGATATGGTAGATATAGCCAGTAGAACCATTAATCAAAGACAATCACAATAATGAATTATGTTAAAGTATGGATGAAGTACTAGAAATTTGTCAGGATATACTAGTATACTATGAGGGGTCAGAAATGAGAGGCAGACACAAAGTTATAATGTTTTCAGCATTAGTCATTTTTATTAAAAGAAAAATGTCCAGTTAAAAGAAATGTGCAAAAGTCCAAGTGTATAATTCCAACAGGTTCCCTTCCCCTGACCCATTTCAGGAAAACTATTGAAAAAGTTCTGCTCCAACATGTTCTATTAAAGTTAATTAAAATGTCTCTTTCACATAATACTTTCACCAGGATGGCAAAGGTAAATGTATTTTCAGAAAACTCTTTATACTATAGAAAAAGAAAGACTTTTCTACTTTATAGGGTGGCAAGAAGTTAAATTTCAACAACTGCTTGAAATGACAAAGTTTCTCTTTTCTCTTTCACACAATTGCTCCAAAATGATTTCCTGGCATGCTCTCCTGATAGGAATTTTTCAACTGTATCTTTGGATATCCTGGTTTAGTCTCCTGCCAGGAATTCCCCCTGTTTGACTCTCACAATCCCCTTGTGTACTCTCCTGGCAGGTATCTCTTTCTACAAAAGGATTCACTGCCTGATGTGTATCTTTCACCAGGTATTTTACAATGTTCTCTTTCCTTTCAAGTATAATACAGTTGTACTTCTTCACTGTTTACATCTCATTGACTCAGGTATTACTTGTTCCAACTTCCCCCATATTCACATCCCATATTTGGAGGTTTGTTCAAGTTCTGTCTGTCAACTTCTTCCTTAATATCTCTTGGCTTTTGGTAATGCTTGTTCCACCTTTCCCTAAATTGACATTTCATATAAGGATATTTGTACAACTTTAACCTTTCAATTTCTTCATTAATGTCACTTGGTTTATGGCAATGCTTGTTCCAAGTTTCTCCAAATTGATATCTCATATAAGGAGATGTGTGCCTCTTTTGTCATTTAATTTTAACTGGTTGGTGTTCAGAATAATTACCCAAGTGTTCACAAGTTTGTTGGCATGTCCTGGGGCCCTCAACTTCTCTGGGTTGACTCACTGGTGTAATGTGCAGCTGCAGTGAAGGTTTAACATTGGACAGGCTTCCCCTCTCAGGCAGACTGTCATTCGCTTCCTGCGTCGGCTTTCCTCGTACTCGCCGATGGAACCAAGGCAACCCCACAGGACTGCGTCCTCTACAGTCTCATGGTGGCTGTCTCTCTTTCAGTGGTCCCTCTTGGGCACACGCTGTGAGTTCACCGGAGTTACACTCCTCAGGTAAGTCATGTCTCCAGGCAGGTGCCCGCAAAGACCTGGATCTTCCAACACAGCTTGCCTCTGTGTGCCTGTCTCTGCCTTTGGGTCTTCTTCCCACTTTGCTTTCTCTGCAGCTCTCCACTTCTCCCTCGGGTAGGTGGTTTTCAGGTTTGAATATCCTGACCAGCTGATTGTAAACCTGACAACTAGAACTTGATGTTATATTCATTTTGCATTGACTCTTTACTCCTCTTTTTTGTCTCAGTACTTGGGGCTTTCTGGGACTTGGAGTCCAAAGGAATTTGAAACCATTTTAAGTTAGATTGTTGGGCATCTTTGTTTAAATAACAACCATGTTATGTTATGTTATTTGGCATTCATATAGCGATCTATATATCATTGGTATGACCTCAAAGCGCTGGTAGGTTAAACGCCCTGGGGACTGCAGTCGAGATCAGTCGAGAGAGTAAGGTGTCATAGGGTGCACTGATTATGTGCGCAGCTGATGTGATTGCTTGATGGTAGCTGCATCCTAGCATTAGGTGTGGTGGTATTTGATATCAGTTGAATGTATGTAGTCTGGAGGATGGACACCAAGACTGGGTTCTGGCTGTTTCAGGCCTTTTTAGTATGCTTATGTGTGCAGCTAGGCCGATTTTTGTGGGGTGTAGCTGTGCTCTAATTGTGTGTTGGTGTAGAGTAGAGAGTGAGCATAGTGTTCGGAGAGGTCAGTGTCTGAGTGGAGGTTTTCATTGAATGCGCTCTCTTTCTGGATTCCAAGTGGGTGTTTGCGTGTTGTGTTCAGAGTAAACTTATTTGTGACTAAATAGGCGCATTCAGTGCCATCATTGCTCGGGATCTCTGAACATTTGTCATTTGGTTGCAGGGTCTCAGCAGCCTTAGATGATCTTAGTCGGCATTATGGAAAGAGAGAGGTTATTAGAGCCTTGTGGAAGGTCATTTAGTCTTGGGTGTGTTGAATATGAGGGGGGAGTGAATTCCACAGTGTTGGTGTCAAGGTTGAGAGGGCGGATCCTCCGATCCTAACAGAATAAGAGATTGGAATCACTAGAAAGAGGGCAGAGCTTGATCTTAGGTTGTGAGATGGGAGGTGGATTATTATCTTCTGTAGTAGGTACCTTGCACTGCTCGGTGGGTAATGCATAGGGTCTTGAAGGTGGCCCTTCATGCGACGGGAACCAGTGCAGGGTTCAGAGAGTAGGTGAGATGTGGTCTCTGTTTCGCAGGGCGAGGAGGAGTTTGGCAGCAACGTTCTGGGCTCTTTGGAGTTTGTTGAGTTGGTATGCCGGTGCTCCCAGATAAGGAGTTGGCGTAGTCCAGTCTCGACATAACAGTAGACATAAGAGCGGCGAGTCTGTTGGGGTAGGAGAGGTAGGGAAAAATGCGTCTAAGAAGTTTGAGATGGCAGTGACAGCATTTTGAAACATTATTGATCTGACAGGAGAGGGTTAGGCCTGAGTCCATAGTGCAGCCTAGGTTTTTGACTATGTTGAAGGGAAGTGGTGGTGGGCCGAGGGAATGGGGCCATGGGAGTGGTTGTGGGAGAAGGGCCATATTGCCGCACACCATGATTTCTGTTTTCTCAGGGTTCAAACGGAGGAGGTTACTTGTCATCCATCGGTCAATATCACAGAGACAAGCTTCAAGGTCGGAACGGTGGGTCAGTCCTTGTCTTGGGGATTCTTAGGATAATCTGGGTATCGTAGGTGTAGTTGTAACAGGAGAGGTTGCACGCACGGATGATTCCTGGTAGAGTGGTCAGATAAAGGTTGAAAAGGAGAGCATAGAGGCATCCAGTGTTCACAGGGCAAAACAAAAGGGGAGAGGAAGGCGATTTGTTTCCTGTTGCTGAGGAAGGAGGTAATCAATTTGTGTGCCACGCCACGGATTCCTAGGGAGTGTACGTGGTCAAGAAGGGTTGAATGTTTAACGGTGTCAATGGCTGCAGAGAGATCGAGGAGAATCAGTGCTGTGCATCCCTCAGAATCTGCTGTGATGTTGAGATCATCCCAGATCAAGATCAGAGTGGTTTCTGTTCCATGTCGAAGTCTGAATATAAGCGAGTAGCCAGCGGGGAGGGCCTTGTGCGTGACTGGCACAAAATCGTCAGTGAACCAGGTTTCGGTGATGAAAATGAGGTTGAGATTGTCAGAGGATAGGAGGTCAACAACGCTGTGTCTGTTTCTTTCTACGGACAGGTATTAAAAAGGATGCAAGTGACTTTGTGAGGGGAGGTGTTTTTCGTGACACTCATTGCAGGGAGTGCTCGGTGTACATGGGTGCCCGATGAGGTGGGGGATGTGGTAGGATCATTCTGGGTGGTTGAGACTGATTGAGGGGAGGTGGCGGGGGGACTGGATGCCTGTGCACTTTGAGTGTCGGGTGAGGGGGTTACGTCGATGGTGTGCTGGAAGAGTAGGTAGGTGGTGGTAGGTATGTGAGAGACAAGGTGGGGAGGATCAGGGGGGATTGGTAGGGTGGTGGGCGGAGCACTAGGGGTTTGGGGGTTTAGGCAGGTTGTTTCTGGTTCAAGTTTGGAGGGTACAAGGGGTTTAGGTGTACTGGGTGAGAAGTCAAAACGACAGCCGGGGTGGAGAGGGGGGAGGGCAGGGTCTGGAATTAGAAAGATGGGAAAGACTGGGAGGTTGGATCGATGGACAAGTGGTGAGGAATGGAGGGTCGAGGGAGAGGGCCAGTCTCTGTTGGAATTTCATGGGTTTTGGTGGCATAGGAGTGTGAGAGAGGATAGGAGGGTCAGTGGGGAAAAAGTATAAAACTACTGTTCTAGAGAGGGTGAGGCAAGCTACTTTCAGGGTCGAGTAGGGGATGAGGGTGAGGGAGAGGGCGGAATGGGAGGTAGGTTGAGAGGGTGGCGAGTTCCTCAGTGGGCACAAGGATTGTGTGTTAGTGGAGGGGTGCTTGTGATGTTTGGAGCACCAGAGATCTCCTTTAGCTTGTGAGTTTGATATTGCATGGGATGTATGGGCTGGGAGTGAGGGATTGTTTGTTCTCAATAGATGCTAGAGGGAAGATGGATGGTGGTATGTTTGGGTGGGTTGAGGGGGTTTTGAGATGTTTGGAGCGCCAGATAGCTCCTCTGGCTTGTGAGTTTGATATTGCACATGGTATATGGATGGGGAGGCTGGGGTTGTTCTCAATAGATGCTAGAGGGAAGGTGGATGATGATGTGTTCGGGTGGGTTGAGGAGAGGGGATGCGTGTTTGAGGAGACTGGTGTTTGGCGTGACAGGGTGCTTCTCTGATTTTTGGATTGGAGGTTGAATGATGGTAGGGGGGTGGGCAGGTTAACGGTGTCAATGGCTGCAGAGAGATCGAGGAGAATCAGTGCTGTGCATCCCTCAGAATCTGATATGACTTTGAGATCATCCCAGATTGAGATCAGTGTGGTTTCTGTTCCATGTCAAAGTCTGAAGCCTGATTGAGCAGGGTTGAGGAGTTTGTTGGATTCTACAAAGCAGTTGATCTTGGAGTATGTGGTGTAGTAAATGAGTTTGGTGAGAAATCTGATGTTGGAGATTGGCCTGTAATTCTTAGGTTCAAGGGGGTTGAGGGATGCCTTTTATAGGAGTTGTTTGACACAAGCTATTTTAAAGGCTTCATGGAAGATGCCAGAGGTGAGGGAGTCATTTAGTATCATTCTTGCATGTTCTCCTGCACAGGTAGAGGAGAATATTTCTTTCAGAACAGAAGTGGGGCAGGGGTCGAGGGGTGACCCGCAGGGTCTGTTGGCTGATAGTAAGTCAAGGAACTCTTCTCTGTAGATGAGTCTGAGTTGAAGGTTGGTAAAGTGGGTGTCAGGGCAATGGGATCAGGAGGGGTCTCTGTAGGAAGGGGGGTGAGCTAGGACAATTTGGTGTTAAGGGTTGCCATCCTGTCAAGTGCAGTGTTGTAGAAATGTAGCGAGAGGGAGTCGCAGAGTGGTTGTGTGGGAGTGGATCTGGCAGAGGTGCAAATAGGTTTCACGAATTCGGAGAGGATCTTGTGTAGTTCTTTGCTGTTGCTGCTAAAGTTTAGAATTTGAATATTGTAATAGGCTTTTTTGGCCTTTCGGATCTCGGATTTGTAATTACGGTGGTGTGCGGCGAACATGGATCTGCTGAGATTGGTTTTAGATGCTCACCATTTGCATTCAAGAGAGTTATTTAGTTTTTTCAAAGTACTCAGGTGGGGTGTGAACCATTTGGGGGATGGTCCTTTGTGTGCGGTTGCGGGGCGTGAGAGGAATTAGTGATTCTTTAAGCCAAGAGTCGAAGGATTCAATGGTTAAGGGTCTGCCACAGGACATTGCTGCCGGGGGATGAAGTAGCAGGGCTTCAGCTAGGTCGGGAAGTATCTTGACTTTGTTCCAGCATTTGTGATCAAAGGTGGGGTAAGGGGAGCTGTAGGAGGGGGGCTTGTGTGTGGATAGAGAAAGGGATGGCAAAGTGGTCTGTCCAGTTAAGTGGTTAGGGACTGGATATAGAGACCAGGTCATAGGAGCTGAAAATTGCATCAAGGGTGTGCCCACCTGAGTGAGTTGGACCAGTGGTATGTTGGCAGAGGTTGAGTGCATAAAGACTATCGACCAGAGGATGGGTCATGGGGTTGTTGGGCATATCAAAACAGATATTGAAATCTCCCTGAAGAGTAAGAGATGGTTGATTTACCTGAATGGCATAGAGGTTGTTGGCAAAATGTCTGTCATATCCCGTGGGTCTGTAGATGAATAGAAATCTGTGTGTGAAAGTCGATGATAGCAACACTTTTACCAGAAGGGATTCACAGGAAGCGTTGCATGTCTGGGATTCGACGAGTGAGACGAAGAAATAGTGTTTGTAGAGGATAGCAACTCTGCCACCTCTGGAGGGTCTATTGTGGGTGATAAGCGAGAAGCCAGCGGGGAAGGCCTTGTGCGTGACTGGCACAAAATCATCAGTAAACCAGGTTTCGGTGATGAAAATGAGATCGAGATTGTCAGAGGATAGGAGGTCAAAAACACTGTCTGTTTCTTTCTACGGACCAGCATTAAAAAGGATGCAAGTGAGTCTGTGAGTGGAGGTGTTTTTCGTGACACTCATTGCAGGGAGTGCTCGGTATACATGGGTGCCCGATGAGGTGGGGGATGTGGCAGGATCATGCTGGGTGTTTGAGACTGGTTGAGGGGAGGTGGCGGGTGGACTGGATGCCTGTGCACTTTGAGTGTCGGGCGAGGGGGTTACGTTGATAGGGTACTGGAAGAGTAGGCAGGTGGTGGTAGGTATGTGAGAGACAAGGTGGGGAGGATCAGGGGAGATTAGTAGGGTGGTGGGTGGAGCACAAGGAGTTAGGGGGTTCAGGCAGGTTGTTTCTGGTTCCAATCTGGAGGGTGCAGGGGGTTTAGGTGCACTGGGTGAGAAGTCAAGACGACAGCTGGGGTGGAGATGGGGTAGGGGAGGGTCTGGAAGTAGAAAGATGGGAAAGGTTGGGAGGTTGGATAGATGGACAAGTGGTGAGGAATGGAGGGTTGAGGAAGAGGGCCAGTGTCTCTGTTGGAATTTCATGGGTTTTGGTGGCATAGGAGTGTGAGAGAGGGTAGGAGGGTCAGTGGGGAAAAAGGATGAAACTACTGTTTCTAGAGAGGGGGAGACGAGCTACTTTCACAGAAGGGAAGGGATATGAAGGTGGGGGGGTATGTGGGCTGGGGTTGAGTAGGGGATGAGGGTGAGGGAGCGGGCAGAATGGGAGGTAGCGTGGCAAGTTCCTAAGTGGGAGCAAGGATTGTGTGTTAGTGGAGGGGTGCTTGTGATGTTTGGGGCACCAGTGATCTCCTTTAGCTTGTGGGTTTGATATTGCATGGGGTGCATGGACTGGGAGTGAGGGTCTGTTTGTTCTCAATAGATGCTAGAGGGAAGATGGATGGTGGTGTGTTTGGGTGGGTTGAGGGGGTTTCGAGATGTTTGGAGCACCAGATACCTCCTCTAGCTTGTGAGTTTGATATTGCACATGGTATATAGACGGGGAGTCTGGGGTTGTTCTCAATAGATGCTAGAGGGAAGGTGGATGATGATGTGTTCGGGTGGGTTGAGGAGAGGGGGATGCGTGTTTGAGGAGACTGGTGTTTGGCGCGACAGGGTGCTTCTCTGACATTCGGATTGGAGGTTGAATGATGGTAGGGGGGTGGGCAGGCAGGGTCCAGGTGAATCATTGTTTGGGGGCAGAGGTCATGGGTTGTGACCAGATGCAGGATAATTGGGGGGTTCATGAGGTAGGGTGCTAGTACGTGGGTCATGCACCGGGAGGAGTGAGCTATGGGGGCAGGGAGGCCGGGCTTGAGTAGGGGTTGAAGAGATGATCTTTTTTGACGTGGGATCTCCATCCTAGTGGGAGGTTAAGGACAGCGCCAAGAGACTGAAGTACTTGTCAGAGTAGATGCAGTGACCCTAGATGTAATACCTGCATCTAGATTCTGGACAGCAGGACAATGAGAGAAGGTCAGACAGGGGCAAACAGAAAATGCAGCAACTCTTGATGCAATAGCAGCATCTAGATCTGGGACACCTAGACTGAGGGAGAAAGGCCTAACACGGGGACACCAGCAATTGCGGCAGTAGAAAACGTAATGACCCTAGATGTAACAGCAGCGCCTAGACCTGCGGCACCCAATAGATGGAGAAAGGCTCAACACAGCGACAACAGCAAATGCAATAGCAAAATGTACAATCACCCTAGATGCAACAGCAGCGCGTAGACTTGGGATACCTGGATAGAGGGAGAAAGGCCTAATACGGGACACTAGTAAATACAGTAACAGGGAACGCAATGACCATAGATGTGACAGCAGAGTCTAAGCTCAGGATATCTGGATAGGGGAAGAAGGCAAACATGATGACAACAGCAAATGCAGTAGCAATAGCAAATAATATACACTCACCCTAGATGCAACAATAGTGCCCAGACACCTGGACAGAGGGTGAGAGGCCCAACACAGCAGTAAATGTGACAGTAGATGCAAAACCGTAGCTGTAATGGCATCTAAGAAAAGGCCTAAAACAGGGACACAACTAAAATTAGTAACAGAGAATGAAATAACCCTAGATGTGACAGCAGCGCCTAAACTCGGACACTTGGATAGAGGAAGAGAGGCCTAACACAGGGGCAGCCGTGTAGGTAACAGTAAATGCAAAATGGTGGCTGAGTAGCAGCATCTAGATTTGAGACACCTGGAAAAGTGAGAAAAGGGCCTAACATAGGGATCAACTCAACAGTGGCATTCTATAGATGTGACACAATGCAGTATTAACAGATTTTCGAGGCATGCGACACAGGTCAGTATTCACAGATCACTAAGAGGATGATGCAGACTAAGGCTAATGGTTCACAGTACTATCTCAGTGTGCCACTTTTTAGGAGCGAGTCAATGCAATACCAACAATTTGTAAGTGTGTGATGCAGGCCAATAATTCACAGTACTATCACAGTGTGGCACCTTCCACGTTATGAGTTAATGCAATACCAACAATTTCTAAGTGTGCCACGCAGGCCAATGGTTCACAATACTATCGCAGTGTGGCACTTTTTCTAGGTTATGAGTCAATGCAATGCTAACAATTTCTAAGTGTGTGACGCAGGCCAATGATTCACAGTACAATCTGAGTGTGGAACTTTGTAGGTTATGAGTCAATGCAATACTAACAATTTCTAAGTGTGTAAAGCAGGCTAGTGGTCCAGAGTACAATCACACTGTGTCACTTTCTAGGTGTGGGTCAATGCAATATTAACGATTTCTAAGTGTGTGACGTAGGCTAATAGTTCACAGTACTATCTAAGTGTGCCACTTTTTAGGAGCGAGTCGATGCAATACCAACAATTTGTAAGTGTGTGATGCAGGCCAATGATTCACAGTACTATCTTAGTGTGGAACTTTCTAGGTTATGAGTCAATGCAATACTAACCATTTCTAATTATGTGACACGGGCTAGTGGTTCAGAGTACAATCACAGTGTGGCACTTTCTAGGAGCGAGTGATGCAATACCAACAATTTGTAAGTGTGTGACTCAGGCCAATAATTCACAGTACTATCACAGTGTGGCACCTTCCAGGTTATGAGTCAATGCAATACCAACAATTTCTAAGTGTGTGATGGAGGCCAATGATTCACAGTACTATTTCAATGTGGAACTTTCTAGGTTATGAGTCAATGAAATACAATTTCTAAGTATGTGATGCAGGCTAGTGGTTCAGAGTACAATCACAGTGTGGCACTTTCCAGGTGTGGGTCAATGCAATATTCATAATTTCTAAGTGTGTGACGCAGGCTAGTGGTTCACAGTACAATCACAGTGTGGCACTTTCTAGGTGTGAGTCGATGCAATACTAATAATTGCTAAGTGTGTGACGGAGGCTAGTGGTTCACAGTACAATCACAGTGTGGCATTTTCTAGGTGTGAGTCAATGCAATAATAACAATACTCAAAAGTGTGACGCAGACCAACACTCGCAGTACTGTTTGAAAGCAGCTCGACAATAGCAATGGATCTCACCAGTTGTGAGGCCAATTAGTATTAGTAGCCTTGTCAAAAAATGTTAAATGTGTTTTAGGGGTTTTATTCGTATTTTATCTCGAATGTTTGACAAAAGAGGGTTTAAGGGTTTTACAACTGAATGGTTCTGAATAATGACAGCATGCCATCAGGAACCATGGAATTAGAGGGTCTCCGTCGTATGAAAGGGAAGAATACTACGTCTCTCCTATTGCAGTCATCCCTTCTTCCCAATACTTATCCCGTCTCACATGATCTTCCTTCATACCACCCCAAGGTCAAGATCAAGTAGCGGCTGCCTTTCCATGGCCATGTGGAAGGAGACCACCACCGAGGAATCAGTGACGACTCAGCAGGATTCATTACATACCCTTCCTCTAATGTCACTGCTTTTTACAGCCTCTATTGGGAACTGGGAATTGACATCCACATTGCCCTGCTCTTTTCCTTTTCTATGTTCTTCTGCAAAACAATAGGGCTGTAGATCAAGAAAACAGGGCATGAATCCTGCCTTGTCTGAGCTGCTCTTCCTAGGTCTCTCTGTTTTCTATAATTTACCATGTCATGCCTCAAGGTGAGACCTCTCAGTTCTCGCACTATATCATACACTGTAAAATTGTAACGCTTTTTTGTAACCAGCTAATCATGCCTCATTAATCCACGCCATGATACCTCCGGGTTTGGGCGTGTAACAAATGTAATAAATAAATAAATAAAATAAAATAGTATCTTTGTGAAGGTTTAACCCTTTTAGTTGGACATGATCTGTGACAAGGCATACTTTTCTATCTGTTGGATAATACTTAAGGTAAGTTAAAGCCCACTTAATGGCCAGAGCTTCAAGCTCAAGAGTTGCATAATTTTTCTCTCGGGGAAATAACTTCCAGCTTATATAGAGGATAGGGTGTTCTATACCATCATGACTCTGCAATTGTTAAAGTAATGCACATAACCCGGTATGTGAGGCATCAGTTTGTAACATAAAATCTTTATTTAAGTCTGCTACCTCCAACACAGGCCCACCACATAGAATGTGTTTCAGCTTGTTAAAACACAATTGATCTTCTCGCCATTTTATTTTCTGTGTTCAGAGTTTTTGAGTGTATCAGTAAGACAAGACCTAATTGTTGAAAATGAGGGATAAAATGTCAATAATATCCAAATTAAAATTTAATTTGGATTAAAATTAGACATTCTTTGTCTTCGGACTTGGAGTCTCTTTGACGCCTATGACCTTTTCAGTTTGGGATTGCACTAGCCCATTAACTATGAAAAATCCAATATACTTGACTGCTGAACATGCCAAGAGACATTTCTTTGGATCTGCTCTGAGTCTAGTTGTTCTTTAGGCTCTAGTCATTAGATGTAGATGGTCCATATGTTCTTTCCATGATTTGCTATGTATGATAATGTCATCAATAAAGGCCCTACAAAAGGAAGCATATGGCCAAATACCTTGGTCCATAAGCCTTTGAAAGGTAAGGACAAGCACCAGTGGAGTAGATAAAGCTGATTTTGGTTCATCTTGAGGATTAACAGGAACCTGCTGGTATCCCTTTCTCACATCAATTGTAGAGAGGTATACTACATTTTCCATCCTGTCAATAAGAGCATCAATTATGGGTGTGGTATAACTATCAAATTGGGATTCTTCATTGACTCTTCTAAAGTCACTGCAAAATCTCCATGCCTGATCTGGCTTATTGTCTAAAACAATAGGGGAAGGTCAGGGGCTTTGAGAGAGTTCTATAATGTCAGCCTTCAGCATAGCTTCCAACTCCTCTTGAACAATATTCTTTCTATTCTCAGGTATTTGATAGGGTGTAATTGGAAAACCTTCCCAGGAGGGGTTTGAATATAATGGTATACCTCTTTTACTCTTTCTGGTTCTATTGTATAAACATCAGGGAACTATTCTAAAAGATTCATTAAGTCTTGCTTTTGATTTTGAGCTAAATTAGGAGAAATCTACGTATTGATGTAATTTTCATCAGACAACAAACTAGTTAACATAACTGAAATATCCTCAACAGGGTTTACTCTCCATTCTTTGAGAAGATTTATATTATAGATGTGCATTTAAATTGTTCTATCTGGTCGTGAAACTCGATAATTAAAATCCTGTTTGTTCTATAATTTCATAAGGTCCGTGCCATCTAGAGAGCAATTCATTTTCTGAGTAGGGAAGGAGGACTAATACCATCTGACCAACAGAAAAATATATGAACACAGCTTTCTTATCACAGTAGGCTTTCTGGTGTTCCTGACTTCTAGTCATTAGTCTGCACTATAGAGCAAACAGCTGCCATATGTTCTTTCAGCCGTTGAGCAGTTTGGGATAATGGTAAAGCATCTTTTTCTCGCTCTTCACGTGTTTCTCGAACATAGCTAACACATCTCTTGGTTCTCTCCCATACAACAATTCAATTGGATAGCACCATGTAGAAGATTGTGGTGTTTTCCTAACAGCAAAAAAGAGCCCACGGTGCCATAACATCCCAATTCTTTCCATCTACTTCTAATAGTTTCTTTAAAATGTGTTTCATGGTTTTATTGAATTGGTCAACTAAACCATCAGTTTTGGGATGATAGATGGAAGTACGAAAGGTTTTAATCTGAAGAATCTCCTTTACCTCTGACATAAATGTACTCATAATGGTAGATCCTTGATCAGTTAAGATCTCCTTTGGAAAACCAACTGTAAGAAAGGAATTCAATGTTTTAAAATGTGTTGTGAGGTGTTGCTCTGTAAGGGAAAAACATCAGGGTAACGGGTTGCATAGTCCACTATCACCAATATGTATCAGTTTCCCAACTTTGATGATTCTAGGGGTCCAACTATATCCATAATGATGCGAGTGAAAGGCACGTCTATAATAGGTAAAGGTTGTAAAGGGGCTAAAGGAGGCATCTGAGTACTTGTTTTCTGATAAAGGGCCCAAGTACTGACAACAATCTTTATATCAGCATTTGTTCCTGGCCAATATTCTCAATTTGGTCTTGGGGTTTAGCTGTTCCTAAATATCCACCTGTCAGATGTGAAGGAGCAATTTCTAAAACAACGTTTTATGACTCTTGGGGACCACTATTTGTGACTTAGGAATACCACATCATGGTGAACATCTCCCCTATACAAGAACCCTGATTTTAAAAAGAATAATGTTGCACCCTTTTCCCTTCCTTCTTCCTCAGATAATACCTCAAGAAAGGGTTCTGCTAGTAAAGGATCATTTCTTTGAGCAAAAGCTAGGCCAGAAATAATCTTGAGTCCTTCTTCTATTATAGGAAAAGGGTTTGTTGTTGGTTCAGAGAGAGGCTCTATGTCTGCTTCTCCAAGTCCTTTGGTTCCTCTCTCAGTTTCATCACAACCCTTAATTTCTTGGGGCTTTGGAAATAGAGCCTTCTCCAAAATCACTTGGGCTATTCTCTCCCCTGCTTTAATTAGATTTGGGTTCTTATCCATTATTTTGTATCATTGCTTTCATATTTCCTCTATAATCAGGATCTATGATAACAACCATTACGTCTAAACCAAACCGCCATGCCAAACTGGACTCAGAGGCCAATCTTACGTAAGTACCAGGAGGGGGAATAAAGACCAGGTCAATGGATACAAAAGCTTATTCCCCAGGTTGAATTCATTCTCTCCTACTACTGTATAAGTCAAATCCTATACATTGTCCAGTAGCATTGCCAGGATCAGAGGCTCTCGTATTAGGTTTCTCAAACCTGAGGGTCCTGCAGTTTGTTTCAACTGAATCCGATCCCACTCTGACACCATATATGAGGGGTCAGAAATGAGAGATTGACACAAAGTTGTAATGTTTTCAACATTAGTCATTTTTCTTAAAAGACAAAGGGTTTGAGGCCAGAAAACTAGCCCACTGGCTCCCAATAAAAGAAAGGATCATATTCAAAGCCCTGACACTGACCCACAAGTGCATTCACCTCACTGCTTCTGCATACCTCTCACAAAGGATACACCCCGTCTCCACTCCCAGGCCAACCAGATCACCGTACACCAACATGCTCTCTGTGCCACTAGTAAAAAGAGTAAACGCGGGCAGATCCAGCTTCCCTTATCTCGCGCCCTCTCACTGGAATGCCCTACCACCCACTATCCGTGGTGAGGCCTCCCTCACCACCTTCCGCAAAACGCTGAAGACTACCCTCTTCACATAAGGCCAGACACATCAGCACGAATACTTTTCATGTATACTGTATTATATGAACAAAAGCAATATCTGTAATAACAGTAGGATTTCCTGTAACATTCATAATGTGTCAACAGTCGCTACCATGCCTGTACCATGTAACTAAGTTATTGCAAGTAACAGTGCCTCAATGCCCCTGGGCTGCTTGCGCGCTATATAAATGTAAATAGATAAATAAATAAATAAATAAATACAAAAATAAATAAAGGCCTATCTGTCACTATCCTAAAGAGTATGTTTCTGCTTGTGAAACTAAATCTAAAGTAAGCTGACTTTGTGTCCAAGGTATATCTATACCTCACACTAACATACATAATCAAAACATGCCAGGTAACTGTCTCTGTTTCCAATTCAACAAAAATGTGTAAATGTGGAAATGTGTAAATATCCAAAAGTGTAATTCCAACAAAACAATCCTTGAATCCAGGAGTTGTTTACCTTCCCCTGAAATGTTTCAGGGAAACTATTGAAAATGTTCTGTTCCAACAATGTTCTGTTAAAGTTATTGAAAATGTATCTTTCACATAATACTTTTCTCAGGATGGCAAAGGCAATATCATTTACACAACACTGTTGTAGTACAGCAGAAGAAGTATTTTCTAATTATTAAGATGGCAAAAAGTTAAACGTGCTTGAAATTAAAAATGTCTCTTTTCTCTTTCACAAACTGTTCCAAAATGATTTCTTGGTATACTCTTGCAGAGCCCCTGGTGTACTCTCCTGCCAGCTATCTCTTTCCAAAAAAGGATTCACTGCCTGATGTTTATCTGTCACCAGGTCTTTCTACAAAGTTAATATTCCTTTCAAGTATAATACAGTTGCACTTTTTACTGATTATACCTCATTGATTTCAGGTATTACTTGTCCCAACTTCCCACACAGTGACACCCCATATATGGGGGTTTGTTCCAGTTCTGTCTGTCAAAATCTTTCTTAGTATCTCTTGGCTTTTGGAAAATGTTTGTTCTAATTTTCTCCAAATTTACATTTCATATAGGAAGATTTGTACAACTTCAACCTTTCAATTTTTTCATTAATGTCCCTTGGTTAGTGGCAATGCTTGTTCCAAGTTTCTCCAAATTGATATCTCATATAATGTGATTTGTACAACTTTTGCCCTTTAACTTCTTCATTAGTCGTGCTTGGTTTATGGCAATGCGTGTTCCAAATTTCCCCAAATCGACATCTCATAAAAGGAGATTTGTACAACTTTTGTCCTTTAATTTTACTTGGTTGGTGTTCAGAATAATTATCCAAGTGTTCACAAGTTTGTTGGCAAGTCCCAGTGCCCCCAACTCCTCTGGGTCGACTCACCACTGTAACGTGCAGCTGCAATGAAAGTTTAACATTGGACAGGCTTCACCTGTCCGGCAGACTCTTGTTCATTCCTGCGTCAGCTTTTCTCCTACTCGCCGATGAAACCAAGTTAACCCTACAAGACCGCATCCAGTACGGTCTCACAGCAGCTGTCTTTCTTCCAGCGCTCCATCCAGTGCACATTCTGTGAGTTCACCTGAGTCTCACTCCTCCGTAAGGCATGCCTACAGGCAGCTGCTCGATAGTGCCTGGATCTTCCAACACGACTTGACTCAGTGTGCCTGCCTCTGCCTTAGGGTCCACTTCCCACTTCGCTTTCTCTGCAGCTCTCCTCTTCTCCCTCAGCCAGGTAATCTTCAGGTTTAAATGTCCCACACAGCTGATTGTAAACCTGACAACTAGACTGCACGATGAACATGATGTTATTTTCATTCCACATTGACACTTTGCACCTCTTTTTAATCTCAGAACTTGAGGCTTTCTGGGACCGTTTTAAGTCAGATTGTTGGACATCTTTGTTAAAATAACATTCATCATGAACAGTAGATGTCAGGTGTGTTTTAGGAATGTCATATATACATAAAGAGTGAATAGTGTTTAATGTGGAATGTTTGACAAAAGAGGGTTTCAGAATACTGTGTCTCTCCTATTGTAGTCATCACTTCTTCCCGATACTCATCCCATCTCAGATGATCCTCGCTCATGATACCACCCCATGGTCAGGATCCGGTAGCAGCTGCCTTGCCATGTGTGAGGAGAGTCAGGAAATCACCACCAGGGAATCAGTGATGACTCTGCAGGATTCATCACAATGTTAAAGCATCAATGCATACAAATCAGTTCTATCTGGGATCTGCTTAATGTTAGATGTGTAGGCACCATTAGCTTAGGCCAAACTCTAAGGAAAGCATGTTAAGAACATTGTGCAGGGTTGAGGTCCATATATAAAGCACCTCTATGGTATGTATGGCATGCCATGTCCAGGTCAAGCCCAGTGTTTAAACAGCTTACTGTCACTATACAAAAACCACTTACTAGGATATGTGATGACATCAGTGATGTCATCAATGATGCCATTTGTGATGTCATCTTTGATGTACTGGGTGTTAGTAGTGCATGGCGGAGGGCCAAGTTATGACTGCATAGCTTAACATAACTGACACATTTCTTTAGTTTTTAGATTTTGCACTGGAACCCTAATGTTGCTTTACCAAAATGCTTTCACTGAATCACTCGTATTCATTCCGTAGATTTCTATGGATAAGCTGTTTTGCATTTTTTTTTGTTTACTTAATTCTATGCTGCTTGTTTGAGTTTTCTTTTCTGGATTGTGTTTCTTCTGCTTCATGTTTCCTCGTTTGTGTATCACTTGACAGTCTAATTGATTTATAATTCCACATATATAATGTATGTTGTTTTACAGTATTTTTCTTGGCATCTATAATTATTATACCAATAAGAGAAAATGATTGGTTAAAATGTTGATGTTTCAAAAAAGTGCATTGTTTTTGCAGTCCTTACAGAATGGCATAGTTGTGATTTTGAGATCTTGGACTCTTATGTAACATCTTAAATTATAAAACGTTCTACTCATGGGGTCATATGAGCTCATTCAGATTTTGGCAGATTTGTTTGTAAATTACTGCCGGAGAAAGTTACCGCTGCCAGTTGTAATTCAGATAATCCTCCCACTGCAGAGTTCACCAATGGCACAGGCATATGTACAATAAAAAACTCCTTCTCGCTGATAAGATCTGCCAGGGGAAGATAATAGAGTTTGAAAAGAAGCGGGGACAGTCAACACCTCTGAGTGCACCACAAGGAAGAGTCGCTAGGGAAAAGTGAAATGGTGCAAGAGAGACCATTTGAGTGCCATCGGAAAGAAGTGAACCAGGCCAGGGGAGTCTGGAAATCAACACTCCGACCTCTCTGCGGTCTTGGAGCAGAGCAAAATCATCCAGGACAGAAATCAAAACTGACTCTGAACCCCTAGGCAGGGGTGCACAACTGATTTTGACAGAGGGCCGAAAGTACCTTACATGATGGCTATAGTGGGCTGAAAAGTAAATGTGGGTGGGGTGGTAGGCGTGGCGGGGCGGGGCAGGAGGCTTTTTCAACACCCAATTTGTATTGAACACTTGGAAAAAGAATGATTGGACATTCCGTTATTTTGGACAGCTATCCTTTGCTGTTTGGGTTGCCCAAGAGGAGTATGGCCTTCGCTGAGTCAGGTTTCCACAAAAAGCAAAGGATGTACATCTCCTAACTGTGCCTGTTTTAGCTTTATTATTGGGTTCACTCTTGAGTGCGACACTATGCCCCATGGCCCTCACCCCCCAACCAAAGACTATCCCCCAGGGGCCCAACCCCTCAAGTAAACACTATGCCCCATGGCTCCCACCCCTCAAGCAAACACTATGCCCCATGACACCCACCCCCCAACCAAAAACAATGCCCCAAGACTCAACCAAACACTATGCCCAATGGCGCCACCCCCCAACCAAACAATATGCCCCACCAAACACTATGCCCCATAAAACCCACCCCTCAAGCAAACACTATGCCCCATGGATCCCACCCCTCAAGCAGACACTATGCCCCATGGCTCCCACCCCTCAACCAAACACTATGCCCCATAGCCCCACCCCCCAACCAGACACTATACCCCATGGTCCCTACCCCCCAACCAAACACTATGCCCCATGGCTCTCATCCTTCAACCAAACACTATGCCCCATGACACCCACCACTCAACCAAACACTATTCCCCATGACACCCACCCCCAACTCAGCACACAAACCCATCAAGCAAACACTCACTCACCAACCAAACATTATGCCCCATGCCACCAAGCATGCACCATGCATACATACTCATACAGACCCCCACCATATACCAATACACTATGCACCCATACAGACCTGAACCCACAACTCAGCACACAAATTCACAAGCATACACGATGCACCCATACAGACCTGCACCCCCTCCACCAACTCAGCACACAAACTTAAAAGCATACACCAATACACCATGCACCCATAGAGACCTGAACCCCCACCCCCCAACCCTGCACGCATACTCACAAGCATACACCAATACACTATGCACCCATACAGACCCAAACCCTCCTCGCCCCAACTCAGCACACAAACTCACAAGCATACACCATGCACCCATACAGACCCGAACCCCCACCCCAACTCAAAACACACACTTAGAAGCAGACACTAATACACCATGCACCCATACAAACCCGAACCCCCACCAACCAACACAGCACACAAACTCACAAGCATATACCAATACACTATGCACCCATACAGACCCGAACGCCCCCACCCTCCTACTCAGCACATACACTCACAAGCATACAATATGCACCCATACAGACCCGAACCCCCCACTCCAGCTCTGCACACAAATTTACAAGCATACACCAATACACCCATACAGACCTGAACCACCACACCACAACCCAGCACACAAACTCACAAGCATACACCCAGAACCCCCACACCCAACTCAGCACACAAACTTACAAGCATACACCAATACAACATGCACCCATACAGACCCGAACCCCCAACCCCAACTCAGCACACAAATTCACAAGCATACAATACACTATGCACCCATACAGACCCAAACCCCCTACCCAACTCAGCACACAAACGCACAAGCTTACACCATGGACCCATACAGACCCGAATCCCCCAACTCAGCACACAAACTCACAAGCATACGCAATGCACCCATACAAACCCGAACCCCCACCCCACAACTCAGCACACAAACTCACAAGCAAACACCAATACACTATGCACCCATATAGACCCGAACCCCCCACCCCAAACTCAGCACATACACTCACAAGAATACACCAATACACTATGCACCCATACAGACCCGAAACCCCCACCCCAAACTCAGCACATAAACTCACAAGCATACAATATGCACCCATACAGACCCGAACCCCCACCCCAAAATCTGCACACAAACTTACAAGCATACACCAATACACCATGCACCCATACAGACCCGAACCCCCCACCCCAAACTCAGCACACAAACTCACAAGAATACACCAATACACTATGCACCAATACTGATCCGAACCCCCCACCACCCAACTCAGCACACAAACTCAAAAGCATACACCATGCACCCATACAGACCCGAATCCCCCACAACTCAGTGCACAAACTCACAAGCATACACCAATACACTATGCACCCATACAGACACGAACCCTACCCCACCCAACTCAGCACATACACTCACAAACATACAATATGCACCCATACAGACCCGAACCCCCCACCCCCAGCTCTGCACACAAACTTACAAGCATACACCAATACACCATGCACCATTACAGACCTGAACCCCCCAACCCAGCACACGAATTCACAAGCATACACCATGCACCCAGAAACCCCACCCCAACTCAGCACACAAACTTACAAGCATACACCAATAAACCCTGCACCCATACAGACCTGAACCCCCACCCCAACTCAGCACATAAACTCACAAGCATACAATACACTATGCATCCATACAGACCCAAACCCCCACCCCCCAACTCAACACACAAACGCACAAGCTTACACCATGCACCCATACAAACCCGAACCCCCCACCCCCAACTCAGCACACAAACTCACAAGCATACGCCATGCACCCATACAAACCCGAACCCCCACCCCACAACTCAGTGCACAAACTCACAAGCATACACCAATACACTATGCAGCCATACAGACCCGAACCCCCCACCCCCAAACTCAGCACACAAACTCACAAGCATACACCATGCACCCATACAAACCCGAACCCCCAACTCAGCACACAAACTTACAAGCATAAACCAATACACCATGCACCCATACAGACTCGAACCCCCACCCTACAACTCAGCACACAAACTCACAAGCATACACCAATACACTAGGCACCCATACAGACCCGAACCCCCACCCCCAACTCAGCACACAAACTCACAAGCATACACCATGCACCCATACAGACCCGAACCCCCAACTCAGCACACAAACTTACAAGCATAAACCAATACACCATGCAACCATACAGATCCAAACCCCCGTCCTACAAGTCAACACACAAACACACCAGCATACACCCATACACTATGCACCCATACAGACCCGAACCCCCCGCCCCCAACTCAGCACATAAACTCACAAGCATACAATATGCACCCATAAAGACCCGAACCCCCCCAAATCTGCACACAAACTTACAAGCATAAACCAATACACCATGCACCCATACAGACCCGAACCCCCACCTCCAACTCAGCACACAAACTCACAAGAATACACCAATACACTATGCACCCATACAGACCTGACCCCCACACCAACACACAAACTCACAAGCATACACCATGCACCCATACAAACCCGAGCCCCCAACCTCCAGCTCAGCACACAAACTCACAAGCATACAACAATACACTATGCGCCCATGCAGATCCAAACCCCCACCCCTCATCTCAGCACACAAACTCACAAGCATACACCATGCACTCATACAGACCCGAACCCCTCACCCCCAACTCAGCACACAGACTTACAAGCATACACCAATACACCATGCACCCATACAGACCCGAACCCCCCACAACTCAGTGCACAAACTCACAAGCATACACCAATACACTATGAACCCATACAGACCCGATCTCCCCACCCCCCAACTCAGCACACAAACTCACAAGCATACAAAACACTATGCATCCATATAGACCCGAACCCCCCACCCCAACTCAGCACACAAACTTACAAGCATACACCAATACACCATGCACCCACACAAACCCGAAACCCCACCCCACAACTCATCACACAAACTCACAAGCATACACCAATACACTATGCACCATACAGACCCGAACTCCCCACCCCCGAACTCAGCACACAAACTCACAAGCATACACCAATACACCAATACACCATGCACCCATACAGACCCGAACCCCCCCAGCACCCAACTCAGCACACAAACTCACAAGAATACACCAATACACTATGCACCCATACAGACCTGAACCCCCCACCCCCAAACCAACACACAAACTCACAAGCATACACCATGCACCCATACAAAACCGAGCCCCCAACCTCCAGCTCAGCACACAAACTCACAAGCATACAACAATACACTATGCACCCATGCAGATCCGAACCCCCCACGCCCCATCTCAGCACAAAAACTCACAAGCATACACCATGCACCCATACAGACCCAAAACCCCCACCCCCAACTCAGCACACAAACTTACAAGCATACACCATTACACCATGCACCCATACATATCCCAAACCCCCCACCCCACAACTCAGCACACAAACTCACAAGCATACACCAATACACCATGCACTAATACAGACCCGAACCCCCACCCCCAACTCAGCACACAAACTCACAAGCATACACCATGCACCCATACAGACCCGAACTCCCCACCCCCAACTCAGCACACAAACTTACAAGCATACACCAATACACCATGCACCCATACAAACCCGAACCCCCACCCCCTAACTCAGCACACAAACCCACAAACATACAATACATTATGCATCCATACAGACCCGAACCCCCCACCCCCGAATCAGCACACAAACTCACAAGCATATGCCATGCACCCATACAAACCCGAACCCCTAGCCCTCAACTCAGCACACAAACTCACAAGCATACACCAATACACTATGCACCCATACAGACCCGAATCCCCCGCACCAACTCAGCACACAAACTTACAAGCATACACCAATACACCATGCACCCATACAGACCCCAAACCCCCCACCCCACAACTCAGCACACAAACTTACAAGCATACACCATGCACCCATACAGTCCCGAACCCCCCACCCCCAACTCAGCACACAAACTTACAAGCATACACCATGCACCCATACAAACCCGAGCCCCCAACCTCCAACTTAGCACACAAGCTCACAAGCATACACCATGCACCCATACAGATCTGAACCCCCACCCTCAACTCAGCACACAAATTCACAAGCATACACCATGCACCCATACAGACCAGAACCCTCCACTCCCAACTCAGCACACAAACTTACAAGCAAACACCAATTCACCATGCACCCACACCCATACAGACCCGAACCCCAACCCCACAACTCAGTGCACAAACTCACAAGCATACACCATGCACCCATACAAACCCAAGCCCCCAACCTCCAACTCAGCACACAAACTCACAAGCATACGCCAATACACTATGCACCCATACAGACCTGAATCCCCCACCCCCAACTCAGCACACAAACTTACAAGCATACACCAATACACCATGCACCCATACAGTCCCGAACCCCACCACCCCCAACTCAGCACACAAACTCACAAGCATACACCAATACACTATGCACCCATACAGACCCGAACCCCCACCACCCAACTCAGCACACACAATCACAAGCATACACCATGCACCCATACAGACCCGTACCCCCACCACCAACTCAGCACACAAACTTACAAGCATACACCAATACACCATGCACCCATACAGACCCGAATCCCCTCCCCCCAACTCAGCACACAAACTCACAAGCGTACACCATGCACCCATACAAACCCAAGCCCCCAACCTACAACTCAGCACACAAACTCACAAGCATACACCATGCACCCATACAGACCTGAACCCCACACTCCCCAATTCAGCACACAAACTTACAAGCATACACCAATACACCATGCACCCATACAGACCCGAACCCCCACCCTACAACTCAGCACACAAACTCACAAGCATACACCAATACACTATGCGCCATACAGACCTGAACCCCCCACCCCCCAGCTCAGCACACAAACTCACAAGCATACAATACACTATGCATCCATACAGACCCACACCCCTCCAACTCAGCACACAAACTCACAAGAATACACTAATACTCCATGCAACAACAAACATTCAGGCAGCCCCGACACCCCCCCCCAACATTTCACCATACACTGCACTTGCACACAAACACATTCAGGCAGAGCTAACACACACACCCCCGCATCTCAACATACACTGAATGTGCACACAGCAACAAACATTCAGGCAGACCCGACACACCCCCCTCCCCCCAGAATCTCACCATACACTGCACTTGCACACAAGCACATTCATGCAGAACCGACACACACCCCACACCCGCATCTCAACATGCACTGAACTTGCGCACAACAACTAACATTCAGGCAGACCCGACACCCCCCTTCCGCCCAGCATCTCACCATACACTGCACTTGCACACAAACACATTCAGGCAGACCCGACACACACACCCCCCTCCTCATCTCAACATACACTGCACTTGCACACAAACACATTCAGGCAGACCCGACACACACCCCACACCCGCATCTCAACATACAAGCAGGTCAAAGACCCGACACACACACACACGCACACAAACAAACATCCACCCCCACAAAAATCTATACTTACCGGACGTGCTGGAAGGCAGGCTAGCTGGAATGCTGGTGAGGTCTGGTACTACAACTAGCATGGCAAGGCTGAAATGCCTTCCGGCATCAAGGCTTTTGACCACGCTAGCCGTAGTGATGGCACTCCATTGGTACAGCACACATGCACTACGTGGCTCATAGGAGCTACGTGGTGTGTGTGCCCTGAGCCAATGAGGGCCAGTGTTTTGTCCGACCCAGGAAGACAACAAAGAATTTTCCTGGCGGGCCACCCTCCATTAGGAAAGTCTTTGTTGCTGGCGGGCCGGACAAAACAGCATGGCGGGCCGCAACTGGCCTGAGGGCTGTAAGTTGTGCACCCATGCCCTAGAGGGCTGAAAGCTCGATTGGAAAGGTTGAAGAAGAGACAGATTCGAGAAAAAGAGAGAGCTGAGGGGTGACTATCACTTCCATAAGCTTCATAATGAATGGTAAAAGTGAAATTGGCTACACGAGCAGTATCCAGATACATCTTTTTCAGTAATTGAGAAACAGGTGAATGCTTGGGAGAAGCCGGGATAAAACCTGTAGAAAAAGAAAAATGGAGAGCTGCCGTGAGCAGAGGAATAACTTTGGATGGAAGGGACTAAAAAACCCAGAGAGGAATAGGGTCTGCAGAGGAGGCTGATTTAAGGTTATGAAGGCCAACCATACCATTTCGTCAGTGACCAATTCGAGATCATATTTCAGCATGCTACATATATTTTTTAAGGGTTCATTCAGAGTTGGGCACTTATAGCATAATCATTGATATTTGGCAAATACTACTGATTTTACCATCTTCCCAATATAGGGTTTGGCAAAATACGGCACGAGATATTTCATGGAAATAACTTTAGGCTGAATATTCTGATTAAAATCCACCTATTTTTACTTACACCTCAGAGGTTAAGGTAAAATCTACAAACTTGCCCCAATTTTTTTTACTTTTTTTACAGCACTGAAGAAAATCGATAACGGCAGCATAGGCAATGTAAAATGTTTTTACAAAAGAGCATCATTCATCATTAGAGAGTGAACAGACCCACCTGAACACCTTACCCATGCAAAGCATAAATGCATAAATGTTCTGAATGTACCCTTTTGTGCACACAAAATGTACAATAGATTTATGAACCACTACTGTGCATTATCCTTTTCCACCTTCAGATTAAAAGTTGAAATGGCTGAAATAAAATGTTTTTGAAAATACCTTTGTAAGTTACGACTTGTGGAAGTGGTATTTCTTGAATACCTCTGGGGGTAATCAGAAATGCCACCTGTGCCATTGGTAAACTCTGCAGTGGGCGGATTATCTGAATTACCAGTGGCAGCTCTTTCTTATTCTGGAATCTCAGTCTCTTATTCAGGTTCAGAGTCAGTTTTGATTTCTGTCCTGGATGATCTTGCTCTGCTCCAAGACCGCAGAGAGGTTGGAGTATTGATTCTCCTCGACCTCTCCACGGGCTTCAATACTATTGACCATCATAACTTGCTTCACTGCCTGGGAAATGCAGGAATTTCCTGACTCCCCTGGCCTGGTTCACTTCTTTTCTTTCCAACCGCATTCAAACAGTCTCTCTTGCACCATTGCACTGTTCCCTGGTGACTCTTCCTTGTGGTGCACCTCAGAGGTGTTCAGTGTCCACGCTTCTTTTCAATCTCTATCTTCGTCCCCTGACAGATCTTATCAGTGAGTATGAGGTGCATTTTTGTGCATATACCGATGACACCGAGCTGCTATTTTGTCTGGACTCCCCTGTATCTGCTTCCCCTCTAAACTAAGAGCTTGCCTGACTTCAATTGGGGATCGGATGGGCAGAAACTGGCTTAAACTAAATGGAGACAAAACAGAGATTATGGTGGTTGGTTCTGCCTTGATGGAGGTAGCTTGGACCACTGATTTCTGGCCAGATGTCTTGGAACCTTGCCCTAATCCAAGTAAATCAGTTAAGAGTCTTGGGGCCTCATTATGAGTTTGGCGGCAGCCATGGAGCTATTAGTTCCATGGCTGCCGCCAAACCGGGCTCCTTTACCGGGTTCCCTGAATGGGGTATTACCGGGCCATTCCGAGCTCGGAGGGCCCGGTAATTCCTCCCTCTGGGAACCTGGACCCGGACCTTCCCCATTCCCATTTGAGCCCCAATAGGGCTCAATGGGAATGGGAGATGGAGCTAACAACAGGCCGGCCCGTTGTTAGCTCCCTCTTCCCCTTGCGGGACCCGGTAACGACACCTGGTTTTACCAGGCGTCCTTACCGAGTCCCACGAAGGGACCTCGTAATCGTGCGGAATGGTGTTAACGGGTCAGCATCCATTAGCGGAACCCGTTAACCCATTCCGCACGGGTCGTAATGAGGCCCTTGGTGTCAAAACATTACCCGCTGGCTCTAGGGAACTGGACATTTCATCTGTATCCAACACAGGTTTCTTTAAATTGAAAATTCTCAAAAAATCGCTGCCTTTTCTTCCATCTTAGTTTTGAGCTAAAGTGGTGACGGCATCTATTTAGGGTCCTTGGGCTATTGCAATGGCATCCTTTTGAGTCAGCCAGCCTTTTTGTTTCAGCGGCTGCAACTACTTCAAAATGCTTCAGCCCTGCTGGCTCTTGGAGCTACTTAGCTTTCCCATTCTCAGGAACTTTTATGTCAACCTCATTGGCTTCCAGTGAGCATTCACATTAAACGTAAGGTTCTTTGCATTGTTCACTGGGCAATCCATCAGTCCAGAGCTGACTGTCTACCTTCAAGCCAAATTGATTCCTTACTTCTCGCCTAGGTCGCTTCGTTCAGCTTCACAGAAAATCTTGATAGCGCCCAGAATTCGTAGGGTGCGAGCAGGAGATCGAGCATTTGTTTTCCTTGAGCCTTCCATTTGGAACTCCCCCTACCCCCGTTTCAGCTTTGTGAGATGGTTGACCATTTTGGTTTTCGCAAAACTTTGAAGACGTTTTTGTGTCCATTTTGTCTGCTGTCTTCTTTGTGTTCTTTTCTGAGGTCTTTTTCTCATTGGTTTGCCTAGCACCTAGCCTTCAGGCCTTAGCACTTTATAAATACAGTTACATTACCTACATTACATTACAAAGGTTAACAAATGCGTTTCATCATGTAAAACCTATATGTTGAAAGGTATAGGTTGTTTTTTCACGTAAATAATTAATGTCACATAGCTGTTTTAAACAACTACAAGTATTAACTAACTCCTGCTTATATATCACAACATCTTAAAATCCATATTTTACATGCATATCATTGAGCCATTGTTGGACATGTTTTAACAGGTGGACCAATGAGGGCAAATGCAGTCTTGTATGGTTTTAGTTTGATGTAGTCAGTCCACATGCAGGAATGGATGATGGCTACGTAATAAAGGAAACAATGCGTGTTATGTACTCTCATTTATAAATGGGTATCATCCACATATTGGTGGTTGACTATATTGGAATCTTTGAGAAGAATGCCCAGATGTTCTATATAACGGTTAAAAATGATTGATGAGAGAATAGAGCCTTGGGGTACTGCACAGGTGGCCCAGACTTGGTTAGAGCGCAACAAGTTCATCTGAATGGCCTAGTGTCTGCCCGAGAGATAGGTGGTAAACCAATTCAGGATATTGCCAGAGAATCCCATTGTGTCAGCGGTGAGGGAGAGGAAGATGTGGTGGTCGCTGGTTGTGAATACAGCCAAGAGATAAAGGAGGGTGAGGAGGCATGAGTTGCCATTATCCATGGTTTGGAAGGCATCATCCACCACCACGATGGTGGCTGTCTCTATAACGCTGGATGATGGTCATTTAGGTGGTGACATTTTCTGATTCTGCGGCTCAGTTGTGTAGCGACTACTTATTTCAAGATTTTGTTAATAAAGGGCAGGTTTTTAATGGGCAGGATGGTTGCCATGTCGTCTGGATCTAGGGTTGTTTTTTTCAGAAGAGGTTGTATGAGACCAGTCTTGAGGGTGTCTGGGAATTACCATTATTCTGTGAGGATGGCATTAAGAATGCTGAGCGGCATGTTGAGCCCCGGGTCCATTGATTGTTTAATAATTGAAATTGGGATGAAATCATCACAGTAAGAAGTAGGTTTTAGGGAAGCAAATGTTTTTAGGAGATGCGACAGAGTGTAAGTGTGAGTGCCAGGGTGCAGGGGACATTAATACTGTGGGAGGTTGTTTTGATGGTCTTGCGGATTTTGTCTATTGTATCCTAAATATTGTTTTGATACCATTGCATTGTTCCTCAGTTGCTGGTACCTTGGGGTCGGGTTAGGGTTTGGTACACTGCTTTACTACTTCAAAAAAGGCTTTGCTCCTGTTAGAGTCTGCTGCATTGGTGATGGAGTAGTTGTGAGCAGCTTTGATGTCGATACTCAGAATCCTATGGTTGGCGTGGAAAGATTTGAGGTTGGTGAGGCCTCCAGGGTTACTGTTTTTGCACTACCGTTTCACTAGTGCTCTGAATGAGCCTTTGTTGGAGGTGAGCTTGGGGGTGTAAGAAGGGGAGGGTGGTTTGGTCTTAGTGCTGCTGGTTTTTAGGTGGGCATGAGTGTCCACCAGTTTCATAGCACAGTTCCGTAATGGCTGCACCAATGTAGGCCAGTATCCCCACATAACAACACTCATCATGTTGGCTTTGCCCATAATACTACTAATGAATAATGCCATAGTACTTTAAGACAACATGTTAATTCTGATTGCACCACTATGGGCCATTATCCCCAGTCAGAAATCGAACAAGGTTGGATTTACCCATAGAGCCAATAACATCCATGCCAGTATAAGAAAACATGTCCATCATGCCTGCACAAATGTAGGATATTATCTCCATGTTCCATGCTTCATCTACACTCATCATGTTGCTTTTCCCATAATCCCAGTAAAATGGTAGGTCAATGTAAGGAAACATGGCAATACTGACTTTATAAATGTAATTCAGTATCCCCATGCAAGAACATCCTTTTAGCTTTACCCATAATACCAGTAAAATATTAATAATATTCAGCTTTCGGTTGTGTGCCAGGACATAGTTAACTGTCCCTTCTTTAGCACCTTCAACCAATCACCAGCCCTCCTTCCTGACCTGAAAGCACACACTTTCATCACACTCCCACAGCTCTCACGCACCCATACACAAGAACATAGACACTACTCTCTCATTCAAATGTGCACACATTTACACGTGTACTTAAACAGCCACAATCCCTTGCATGCATAAATGCATGCATGCTGTGTTATGGAGTGACAGTGGAGTACTCTAAGGGCCCTGGGCAGCCCCAAGCTAGTAGACGCCCAACCTGGAGATGGTATATGGTAGTCTTTCCCACTTTTTAATGGTTTGGCCGGTGAAGAATGATGGTCTGGAGGGTTGCCCAGAGCAATGACAGAGGTTAGGATTAATTCTAAACCTTTCAGCTATCACCTCTTTTGTTTTGCTCCACACTTAGGCATGTGCCAATCACAGGAGCATATGCCTCCAATCCAATGCTACAGAGAGCTATGATATACTACGGGGCAGTCACAGGAAATTTTGGGTATACCCAGATGTGGGTCCCAAGCCTGGTGAGCCTAGAGACCCAAACTGCACCTCACTGATGATCCCCATGAAGCTAAAACATGTTTGGGGTTGTTTGTGGGCTTGTGTAGAAGGAATGTGACCTGTTTGCATACATCTTTTCTCTTTCTGTAATGGCTTGGCAGGCTGAGGAATTATGGTCTGGAGTGTTACCCAGAATTTCCAGAGGTTTAAGATTAATTGTAAACCTTCCAGACATCACCTCTTTCTTTTTGCTTTTGCCAACCCCCCCATCCCTACAGAATCTCATGGGGACCTGAGGGATAGTTACAAAATCATTCACACCGCACTCCTCATACTGAGATGCAATAATCCCAAGGCAGGAACTTGCTTGGCATTTAACCCCAAAAGCATGGTGATATTCAGAATCCCTATGGTGGTAGTCATCGGACGGCTCTCCCCCTACCACTCCTACTGATAGGAAGGACCACCAAGGGGAAAGACACATGGACATTCCCACCCCCACTGCTTATGATAATAAACAAGACCACCAAGGGAGTAGTCACAGATGACCTCACACCCTGACCACCACTGACCCTACCAGCAACCAACACCGGGGGAGGGGATGCCATAAAGGTTAGAGAGATTCATCCCCTGGAGGTAAATACTATGGGGGCCATTTAAACTCCCTAGCCAGACCCAAACCTCTAGCATATGAAAGGAAACCTCTCCATCTAAGGAACAATGTTCCAATATTTCACAGACCCAGACAAGCACAGAAAATGTTTTCCTTCTTCACGCAAGCCAAACTCATGTAGTCCATGGAAGCCTTGTGGTTACAAATTTGTGCTCAAACAATGAGGAGATTTTCATGGAGTATGTGAGTAAGGAAATAAACAAACCCATTCTCTCATCAACACGGAATTATTGATTTCAAATTTCCAGCGACAAAGGAAGTTTAAATGTAGCAGACCACTTCCCACACTTACCATAATATTTACAGAGTCACAAACCCGGGAAAACCGAGGGACCCACACTAAAGCAGGCAAGGACCGGTGGGACTCTAGGGGGAGCGAGGTAGACTCCAAATCTGTACATCGAACATCTAGAAACCAAGAGGGTGTCCGGCCTTCAAGAGTTTGGCAGATTATTTATATCTTCTAGAACAGTGGTCCTCAAACTTTTTTGACCTGGGCCCCGACTGTGCAAATTTTGGGCAGGCTGGATCCCCCTAAAAATGCCAAACGAACAGTATGTACAAATGGCTATTAACTATTGTGCGCCGTCACCGCACCCTACACCCAGTACAGTCTCTAGGCTCCCCCACCTGCTGCCATCAGTCGCTGAGCTCCCTCATGCCACCCCTTCTCAGACCCTGGGCTCACTCAACCCTGGTCCCACCACTATCCCAGTGCTCCCGCCCATCCTGCTCCCACCACAGTCCCTGAGCTCCCTCCACCCCGTTCCCAACACAGTCCGAGGGCCAGTGGAGCTGGGGATTTTTATAAGTGGAGGGGCTTAAACATTTCCCATAAAAATGCCATAGCGACCGAGCGCAGCGAGGAAGCCCGAACCAATCAATTGGGGTTCGAGGGGGTTAATCAGTAATGGGTTAAAATGTTGCATTTTAGAGCATACTTTAAAAAAAATGGGTAAAAAGCCAAACAGTCTGCAATTGGTGCTAGGGGTGCCAAGAGTGAAAGCATGGTATTTTTGACTGGACAGCTCTGATAGATATCCAGTAAACAAAATACCATCCCCGTCCCCTGGGCTCTACAGCACCTCAGAAAGAGAGCTGATTTGGCAGGTGTGTAGGGGGATTGTGCAACAAAGGAATTTTAAAATGCCTTTGTTATACAACCCTCCTTTCGCTCTCTTCCCCCCAATCGCCAAAATCAGCTCAATGGACCAAAACACACACACACTTACACCCACTCCACCATTCATACGAGCACCCATCACCATACACTCACTCCCAACACAAGCGTACACGCCTCCATACACATATTTAAATAAAAAAGAAATTAACATAAGCGTACCCTCTGCAGGGGCTTGCGCGTGGGTGCTGAAATGCCCCGCTCCAGGTTGCTCAGTCCGTATGTGAGAGGAGGCTCAAGAGCTCCCCCTCACACATACAGACATGCAGTGCCCCAGCCAGCATTTCCAAAGAGCTATGCAAGGCTGTAAGGCAAAACGCCCCCAGCACTGCATGGCTCACTGAGCATGTTTGGCTGGGGAACTGAACTGTCAAAGAGAAACAGTGTTTACCTATGACAGTTCAGCCAGCCCAGGAGCAATCCCTCAGCTGGAAAAGCAGCTGTGGGAGTGCTCGGTGTTTCACTGGGCTGGCTCCTCCATAATGGGCGAGGGGCCCACTGGATGGATGCCCCCTCGCCCATCATGGATGAGACGCCAGGCTTGGACTGGCCTATAGGGCGATACCCGTACCGAAAATACAAAATCCTAGTTTACGCCAGTCAAAACGGGCCACTTTTTTCAGCCAATGTGGGCCAGTTTGATGAGTTACTTCACTATACAGCTAGTAGTTTTGACCATTGTTGCTGAATAAATATTCTTTAAATATCACAATTTTCTTTCATTTTAGCAAAGAACACCCCCTTGGGTACTATTTAAACAGTCTGTGACTAAAGGAATGAAAATCCATTTGCAACTGCGGACCACTTTTTCATTGGTGCCTAAGACAGTTTTATGGTCTAGTCCGACCATGTGAGCCACCCATGCCCATTTACTCCCATCTAAGACCTCTGATCTAGAAAGAGAGAGTCTGGGGAGGTTGAAGCAGAGGAACTATCAGGAAAACAACAAAGCTGGAAGGAGAACATTATGAAATCCCTTAACTTCAGTGGCAGAGAGAAGAGCTAGAGAGGAAGATACAACCAACTATCAAAGGTGAGGCTGTGGGAGTGGAACAGTGATCTCTAGAGAGACTTATCAGGGTGGCTCTTCAGTCCAAGTGAGTTCAGTGCAGAATATAGAACCAGTGGGAGGATCTATGAGATTGTACACTCTCAACGAAGGTCATAAAGATTACCAGACCCTGGATGATGGTACTCAACTGACAGGGGTTTGGGAATGCCTCATAAACCACAAGCCAAAGACAAAGACCAGAGTCATCGATTGGGCATTAATGGAAGCAAAGAAATGAGTCTGACCCTTGAGCTTTGTAAGAGACTTTATACTGCATTGTAACTTTGAGATGACTGGTGAAACAAGAAATACTTGCCAACACTACCTATTTAGGCAGTAGTATACCACTTTTTAAGCAGTCTTACCGCTTACTGATTTTCCTGTCAGAACTATGGATTTTCCAGGCCTGTCTGCCTGAGGCCCAGAGAGCAGAGCACTGCAGCATCTCCAAGCGGTGTGAATGGCGCATCTCATCATTTTGATTGATGGCAGAGTGTGCACCTGGCCAGGGCCAGGCCTGCGTGAAACAGCCACTCCGGCTCTGCCCTGCGCACCTCTGGTCCAGGCAGTCTAGTGTCCGAGCGTCAGCGTGACAGACGCTGCCCTGAGATCCCGTGCTTCTCAGTCAGCTGCCAGCTACAACTCCACTCTCCGTCTCGCACTGGGGGAGCAGCTTCTATTCTTCCGAATTCAGCTGAGCTCTGCTGTAGAACATACTGAGCTTGCAAAACGCTGGTTATCATAAGGTAACATAATAACTTTTAAACTTGAGGTTGTGTCACTTGACATGTCTGGCAAAGTCTGTCCCATAAGGCCACTGTAAGGCCACTGTTCACCCGTCCAGAAAAGACGGTCAGCCCTCACAATCAGACATAGCAGTAAGGTCTATGCCGTAACACTCCTGGCACCCCACCAAGCCAGCAATGTCTCGTCCAGCAGCAGCCCCTGCAGCTCACTAATCATGCACTCATCCTTGCCTGGACTCACACATCTTGCTCGTGGTTCAGTCAGCAAGGGCCTGGTCAGTGCTGTGTACTCACCACAGCTAGGGTGGCCAACCTTGCGGGACTTACCCGTATTGATGGGGTTTGTCCCGTGTTCTGCAGACACTCTATGCAGGACGTCTAAAGTCATCCCGGCCCATACATGCCTTTTCAGTTCTGTGCTCATACTTCCCTGTGATCACTGGCTCACTGGTGCTCGGGCAGCAAACAGCTGCTCACTGGGTCCGTGCAGCACCTTAACACATTGCATTACAATGGGAGCAATTAGGCACTGACGAGAAGGACGAAGGGGGACTATTAGCAGGGACTTTGGTCCTTAAGAAACGTGAATGGCAATGATGAGAAACGGGAAGAGTGCATAATGCAGCACGCTGTGTAAAATAAGACTGGTTTTAAAACCCATGTAAGATTGTTTTGTCTCGCATTATTTTCCGTGGTGCCGTGCAGGATGGGGAAAATAAAGCTACAGCCATACTTATTTTGCTGAAGCTGTTTCTATAACAATTTATATAGTGTGCGTTTAGTTTATTATAACATACTTGTTTATTATGTTGTGTGCATTATTTTCAAGGCATTTTTTAAACAAAGCCATAATAAATATATATATATATCACCTTAACCTGGAAAGACATGTAGTTAACTTGCCCGATACTGGGCAAATCATTTAATCGCACTGATTCAGTCCATAGCGTATGTTATATTATTATGTTATTATAATAAGCTATTATAAAAAAAAGATCCCCACTCACTGTTTAATGACTATAGAATTGCTTCATATGTAGTAATAGTGTTATTCATGTTTTTCACACCCCAACGTTATTTGCCTCTTAACGTAATCATTCCAGCTTATTCTAAAGCCACTTCCCATGGTGTCTCGAAGTACCACAGACTGATGTTGCTTTTTGCATTGCCCTTTCTCTGACATCACGTATGTTGATGTCAACACGTATGCAAATTGGGATGTTTGCATATATTTTGGCCAACAGGGACTGGATACAGCTCTAACAAATGAGGATCCTGCATCTGTGTGCCTTAAAATGCCACATGCCACTAATTTACCCCAACAGTGGATGGGATGGATAGAGGTGGGGGGCGGAATGACACTATATGGAACCGATTGCACTGCAGGCTGCTTTCAATGGCTACCACTTCTAAAGTGTCCTGCAAAACTATTTTGTAAATGTGGCCACCCTACCAGCAGCTAATGCTGTTTTTTGAGTGAGGGACCAAAGTCTTTGTGTTCTTGCCACTGCAGTCCCCCATTCACTTAGCACGGGAGAAGAACCACCTCTTGCCCACTTTAAGAAGCTCGACCTGGCAGTTGGTGTGTGCTGCAGTGGCATTCCACAACCCCCTGACACATTTTACATTTCCTGTGACGTCATGTCCTATCATTTCATTGGGTCAAATTGATGTGACATAATTTCCTGTGATCTCATCATTGTGCTAATTACTATTTTTGAACCTTTAAGATTCCTACAGATTTTTGGTCACACAATGTTGGCATGTATGACACGATTACAAGTTTACTCTTTCTTTTTCCATAACACCTCTCCTCCTTTATGAACAGAGGACTTTCATAATTGAGAGTGCAAGGCTCAACACCTCAAGAGGACTTAAAAAGGCGATCCCACTGAAGCAAACTGATTTATAATATATGTATTGATACCTTTCTCACTTTGAGTTATCGACTGCACTTGCCTTGCCTAAATTACATCAATCCCAGAAAAAACAAATAAACGCCTTAGTTGACACATACCTTAGGCATGCCTTGTGTTCCACACTAGGACAGTGTGAGAATACAAACATGCTTTGTATGCTCAGGAAACCTGGGCCCCACCACAGCTCAGGACTTTCAGAGCTACCAAACACGCTACTCTAGATGATTCTCTGCCTTCAACACACACTGCGGTCAGGGACCAAGAAGTAGGAAATGGTGTGGCATCAATGAAACATCTCACCCTTCCTAGTTCTTGAAATGAATCCAGATCACCTTCATCACACTGCCATTAACCCTCTTGATGTGCATGGATGTGCAGGAGCGGCACATATTAACTTCTGGACTTGTATCCAATCCTGCCCAATGGATGGTGCAAAGCTGGGGAAGCAAAATGCCTCCGGTCTTGCATGCTCTATTTGGCGTGTGCCGGCTGGAGTACTTTAAGCCAAGGTACACCGCATTTCCCGAACAAAGCAGGTCCATGTGCATGTCCGCAGATGCTCACTGTGGATGTGCCACCTCTGGAGTAACTTATGTAATATGGTCATTGATGTAATGGTGTTTTATTTGGTTGTTAGTCTGAAGGATAATCACACCATGACAATATGGGTTATCAACTAAAAGTGAGAGAGCAAGACGTTTGAGAAGACAGATTTCATACAGAGGGCATATGATTCAGGAGAGACGTCATTTAGGGGTTGACAAGGGTCACAACTGTGACCCCTGAGGTCTCCCTTACCACCCCTGTGATCTCCCTTGCTACCACTAAAAAACCTTAAAAAAAAATGTATACAAGCTCCTGGGCTGTGGCCAGCACCATGTGGCTCTTTGCTTCTGGTGTGGCTGGCTTCCTTTTTTCAGGTCTCTTAGAAGAAAAAAAGAAGAAAAAAAGAACAGGTATTCCATAACTCTAACGCTTTGAGCAGTGTCCCTAAATAAGAAAGAATAGGAATACCAAATAATGTGCCTTTATGGAATTCTATACAATAATTGCTAGGCTCATTAAAGGTTTATTTCAGGCACACATCAGGGGGTGAGTCACTGATTTAGTCTGTTCTTAAACATCTCAACTCAGCCTTTCATCCTTCTGGGGTCGATAAATGAGTACCAACACAGGTTGGGTGATATTGTATGTATGTTTTTTCTATATAAACCGTCAGTGCTATATAATAACACATCATTATCATTTGGCCATGGACGTCTGCTTGCATTCACAGTAATTTGGTAATATGGGCCTATACACGCTGCTATTAACAATACATATGGCGTCCATTCTTGTATGAAATGTATATCACATAGTGATATCATAACCATATTTTTCGTAGTGTACAATGCTATGCGATGCCGCTTCCTGTTTTGTCATGGGGTGAAAGGTTGTGTTCCATCACTTCCCGCGATATGACTTTGGGGTAGGGTCAAAGGTCATCACTTCCTGTGATGTCATCAGAGGTCAAGGGTCGTGTGATGTCCCTTCTGCTACCCCAGGCATTATGGTGAAATGACGTCCCTGTGATTCAGGTAAATGCATGGAAGGAACACACTGTGTTCGAACACAAACACTGTGTATTAATACAAATTATCAAAATATGCAATTTGTTGTTTAAAGTTATATGAGCTGTAGGAACATTCCCAGAATAACTGTGCCTATAACATGAGGTGTGCAGCTCACTGATTCACACTTCATATTCAGCTGCTGTTCGAGACTGCAGCAAGCAGACAGTCGTCAAAGCAAATAAATTAGGGCTCTGCTGGCTTTTATAAGGGAAATAAATGTTGCATTTGGAGTATGCAGAAAAGTGAGGAATAACTATTTGAAATTTAGAATGTTTGAAAGTACTTTACTACTTGCATCTTGAAGGTTTCTTGTGAAGTTTCACTTCCACCTCTCTTTGAGTTAGAGAGGTGCATTCACACTGCTTCCAACAAGGTACCAGCCATCTAGTTCCCAGAAATATACTCTGCCTCACTTTCTTTGGACATTTTAAACTAAGGTGATAGAACTTTCTAGCCAGTCATTAAAATAAAAAATAAAAAAACATTCTGAACAGTAGTAAGGCATATTGCGTTGAGGTTCCCTACTCAATATTTGGAGCTCGACACTTCCTCTGCTGTGCACATATGTACAGTTCTGCCCGTTTCTAATGCACCATTGATGCTGGCTTTGAGACTGTCTGCAATAACTACATCCTGTGCTTTAAATATGGCCATAACCGTAACGCATTTTAACTAGACCATACAAAGCAAAAGTCCTTTTAGTTGACCCATGATGATTTCGTAAACATATTTTATTTTAAGTAATGTTGCCGAAGATGTATAAAGTGCACCTCGGCCATTTACTTGGCCAATTAATATTGTCTGGATTGATGACTGATCAACTGGACTATGGCATGATATTGCCGAACTCTGTAGAGTTAGATTAAGTATGGCCCCCCTCCTTCAAATATTTATCGGAATGCATGTATTTCAAGTATTCTGTAACAGCAGCGCAGAAAGTTTAAGATATGTGTTTTTGTAAATTCAATGATTTTACAACGAAACGATAAATTTCTTAGTTTCTGTGAATCAATTTGTGTGCCTCGAAAATGTCACACTGACTATTGTGTCAATTCATCAATTTGGCTGGAAAATATTAGCTTGGCATTTTTCGTCAATGTCACATTAATCCAAAAGCAAACGATCGTCTTTTAACACTGAATAAGCATTCCCAAAACACAGGCTGGATGGCCAGTAAAGTCAGTCATTTTGCTGCTGCTTGGATGTCACATGTAATGATGGTCTTGTGGAGCTCAGTTCATTCATACACAGACCAGCTGTGGAGCCTTAGAAGTGAATCAAGAACTTTATTATGCATATATAAATATTTATTATACATATTTATATATGTACAGTTCCAGTTACTTGTAGTCATATTATAGGACATGTAGACAAGCGGACACGAGCAGACACCCACCGGTCATCCTCTCCTCTCCAGCTCAGGCCCCCAACTGACACACATAGAATACTCAAATACACCACTCACCCAACATTTCTGAGCTGTCTATCATAACATTCACCAACAGTCTACCAGCACGTATTCATGGCCAGCAGGGCAGAACAAGACTAACTCACATTACAACATCCCCCTTCATACACAAGTCATACATCACCTAACCAACAGGCTCACATCAGTCACCGCAGGTGAAGAACGATGGTCTGGAGGGTTGCCCAGAGCAATGCCAGAGGTCAAGATTTATTCTAAACCTTCCAGCCTTCAACTCTTTTGTTTTGCTATTGTCACCCCGAGTGGGAAGGGTATGCCCAGACGTGGGTCCCTTGCCTGCTGGGTCTAGAGACCCAAGCTACTCCTCACTGATGACACCCAACAAGGCTGAAACATGTCTGGGGATGCTTGTGGTCTCGTGCAAAAGGGATGTGACCTAGCAGTTCGGGCTGGACTACTCCCTTGGGGGTGGGGCCAAGCCTGATTTGCATATGGTCTTTCCCCTTTTGTAATGGCTTGGCAGGTGAAGAACGATGGTCTGGAGGGTTGCCCAGAGCAATGCCAGAGGTCAAGATTTATTCTAAACCTTCCAGCCATCAACTCTTTTGTTTTGCTATTGTCACCCCGAGTGGGAAGGGTATGCCCAGACGTGGGTCCCTTGCCTGCTGGGCCTAGAAACCCAAGCTACTCCTCACTGATGACACCCAATAAGGCTGAACCATGTCTGGGGATGCTTGTGGTCTCGTGCAAAAGGGATGTAACCTAGCAGTTCGGGCTGGACTACCCCCTTGGGGGTGGGGCCAAGCCTGATTTGCATATGGTCTTTCCCCTTTTGTAATGGCTTGGCAGGTGAAGAACGATGGTCTGGAGGGTTGCCCAGAGCAATGCCAGAGGTCAAGATTTATTCTAAACCTTCCAGCCATCAACTCTTTTGTTTTGCTCACATCAGTCACCCCCACCTCACACTCAGATGCACAGTCACAGCATCCAAAAGAGCACTGCACTCAAACACAGCATCCACAACATTCAACAGCATTGCATTCAAACACAGCATTCCTCCACCACAACAAAACACCTTCCATCTGGGGAGGCCAACTCCAGATACAGGGCCTGCCACACCCTGGCACAGACACCCCCAAGAGAGAAACAAAGGGGAGACAAACTGCATACCAAGAGGTGGGGAACACGAGGGGCGAGGGGACCACAGATTGCCTATCACCTGGCCAGGATGCAAAGCGCCTCATCGATGCAAGGCCTGGGCGTGCCAACCATGCTGCCAATGTCCAACAAACAAACATTCAGGGAAGGTAGTGCTACCCATAACCAAGGGCAACAATGCAAGAAGGGGTACATAATCCACCAACTTCCACTGTCACACGCAAAACTCAAACCATTCATTCAACTCCCAATCATCACCCAAATCAACAATTCCCAACAAGAGTATAAACCCACGAAAACACTCACTAGGCACATGACCGTCAAAGCACCACACCCCAACCTTGTCTGCATTTTAACATCACCAAACGTATACAACACGCTTTCACAGCACACACCTTGTTTGCACACACTCTCCCTTTCCATTCTGCCCTCTGGCCCGACACATTCTGCCGGACATACTTTGGATGTTCTCATCACCTTACACATCTCTCTCTCTAACCCTCTCACCACTCCTCTCTTGGACGTGGCCACTTTCTACTCTCCTCTCATCTGAAACTGTATATCCCTCTTGCAATGCCCCCCGCCCAGCACTGCCACCTACCTTCCCAGTCATTCGGCCAATGAAGCGTGTGCCAGTGGATGCCTTTGCCTCTACTTTCTCTGCTCCTCCTACTCCTGCTGCTGACTCACACCCAGACACAGCCCTTTCTAATTTGCATCTTTCTATTTCCAACACCCTGGACATTCTTGCCTCTGTCATGAGAATCCGGCTGAAGCCTATCTCCAAGTTCAACTCTTGGAATGATTCCGACCTCGCTGTCCTGAAACGCAAGTGCAGGGTGGCTGAGAGGAAGTGGAGGGCTTCAGGTGCATCCTCTGGCAAACTGGCCTGCTGCCTGCTCCAAAGGCAATACAGACTCTCTGACCTGTCCAAGAAGAAAGCACACATTCAAGCCAATGTCTCTGCAGCCTTTAACAACGCAACCAAACTCTAAAATCTGCAAGGAACTAGCCAATCCTGTTGCAATCTCTACCACTCCTGTTCCCTCCCAGGGCCTCTCTATGGCTCTGGCCTCACACTTCTCTGCTAAAACTCATGACACCCTGTCCTCTGTCTCCTCTTCCTCTCTCGGCACCTCTTTGGCCATCTCTCCCTCTCCTCCTGCTTTCTCCTCTTTCTCTCTGACAAGACCTGGCAAGGTTTCTAGACAAGTCCAATCTATTAAAATGTCATCCAAACAGGTGGTCCCCTGCTCCTCCAGAACCATCAAGGACCACATTGACATCCTTGCTCCAGCCTTGGCCAATTTCTGTAATCACCATTTCACCTCTGGAACTTTCCCTTCTCCCCTTAAGCACTCCCTTGTGCACCCCCTCCTCAAGAAGCCGTCTGCCGATCCTACCTGCCCGGCAAACTATCGCCCAATCTCCATTATCCATTTCCTGGACAAACTCTTGGAAATGCAGGCCATCTCCCAGCTTACTCTCCACACTGAATCTGTTTGTTTGCTCTATGACCATCAGTCTGGCTTCAGAGCTGCCCGAGGCACAGAAACTGCTCTCCTGAACACCCGTGAAAATCTGCTCTCTAACCTTGATTAAAGCAATCCTTCTGTCCTCATCCTCCTTGATCTTTCCTCTGCATTCAACATGATCAACCAAGCCATCCTGATCAATCGGCTCTGTGAGAACATGGGCATCATAGATAAGGCCCTGGAGTGGTTGCCCTCCTTCCTTTTGAACCACCACTCCCAGGTCCAACTTGGTCCCTTTGTGAGTCCAGAAATTACACTACCAAAGCATGGAAGGTATATTATGTTGGCCAAAAACCAATCGCATCATATGCCCTATATCGCCAATAGAGAATCGTCAGCATAACCATAGAGTGTCCATTTTGTGTAAGATCCGCCATTTGCTCTCTTTGCCTTTCTGTTCAAATGCTTCGCAAAATGTATTTTATTTCATTCTGCTCATGCACGGAGCAAGGCCACAAGTTACACGTTGAGAGACCAGCCCAGACAGAAATGTCAAACAGTACAGAAATACATTGTTTTCCGCCCTCACAAGTCATTGAAGGCGAGCAGAGAGGCATTTAATCACCAAGCCAGGTGCCGGCCGGTCTCGTTGAAACTGTAGAAACAGGCCGTTAAAGCATGAATTATACTTTCATAGCGGCCCCCCTTCGGAGCTCTCTTTAGATCAGGCTGACCCCAAGTTCACGAATAGAAACCAGTAGATAACATACTTTGGAATGTGTCTCTCCTGCGAACACAGTATCCTCGCTGAACAAGTGCCTTGTGTTCTTCATAACAAAGAACTATGTCTGCTTATTGCAAATTGCAACTGTTGCTAAAACGAGTATTATAGATTGAGTAGGTGTCATATTTGTCATAGTTGTCAATCAGCGAACCCTAGCTCAAGAAGATACATTATGAGCGGTTTTGATGTGTCACAAAGAGATTGTATGATTGTCTTTTTGTATATATGATGCTGATGTAGAATATTCGCTCTCTTGCGTCTTACGGGGTCTGTGTGACACACGTTGCAAGACGTTGCAAGACGTTAGACCCACTGATCCTCTTGTCTGTCTTATCACTTGGTGTATAGTGATTGTGCCTTGTTTCCATATGCGAGGGTCTTCAGGGCCTAGCAAAAAATGGTGCCCAAACAGGGACCCTCCCCCATTTGCTCCATTGTGTACGTTGAATTTGAAGAAGGTGAAAACAAATCGAGGACGAGGCTGTCGAGCCGGGATCAAAAGGTGTTCGGGGTGCCCCTGTAAAAGTGATGAGACTCCTTTGCAGATCTATACACAACCAGTCCCTGATCGACAAGCAGCGGCCAGAGAGCATCGAGGTGAGGGTCCCGAAACGAGGCGGATTGAGCCAGATATGCAGTCACAACGATTCTTGGTTGCGTCTGTATACGGATGAATTGCATCTTGAGAGACGAACTGATTGATCAGGTGAGTCGTGCCCCAATTCTTAACAGCCCTGATATTGGTTAAGTGTTGCTCTTGCAAGATCAAACGCCCAGGGTAAGGTATGAATAAGATCAACATGCCTGGGAAATTGTCTTCCTGTCTAGTGGGATTTTTCCACTGCGGTAGACAATCTTTGGAAACTGGCCCGGTTGCGCCGCCCATAGGGTCGCCAGCATTTGAGATGTATGTGAAATATGGAATAGGAGCCATAATGTTTAATGAAATTTGGCATAGGCAGACCAGACATGTAGGTGGATCCTGGCGTGCAGAAGGCAATCGAACCTAAGGACAAACACAGAACTCAAAAGACAAAAATAATCCTGAATAATTTTGAAAATAAGGTAAAAAGTGCTAATGATAAAAGATATCTGAAAAGTCAGCCAGAACAACAATCACAACAAAGAGAATTCAAACCTAGTATCTCTCCTGAAGAACCATGGGCACTTACCGTGGGGAAACACGTGTTGAGAGAAATAAATGTGGATAGATGAAAATTATTGTTAATGAGAAAATAAGGACCATTCTATGAATGAAAATCAAAATTGCAGGAAAATTAATGCAAAGAAATAAATGTAATTCGTGGAACAAGAATTAAAGAGTTATTGATAATATCTCTACTAGAAGCGCAACCCACAAAAATGTTCTTTGAAAAAGAAAATTGATTCAGAATATTGCTGCAGTTGCAATAAAAACATTTAGGGTGCAGAATCTAGGCAATCATACTACTTATTTTTGCACACAAATCGCCGGAAAAGGAATAAAAATCTGACAAGGGCTGCAATGCTTATAAACAAAGTGTTGCTCTTGTAAGATCAAATGCCCAGGGTAAGGTACGAATAAGATCAACATGCCTGGGAAATTGTCTTCCTGTCTAGTGGGATTTTTCCACTGCGGTAGACAATCTTTGGAAACTGGCCAGGTTGTGCCGCCAATGGGGTCGCCAGCATTTGAAATGTATGTGAAATATGGAATAGGAGCAATAATGTTTAATGAAATTTGGCATAGGCAGACCAGACATGTAGTAGATTTGCAGTGGCCGAAAGATGGTACCTTTGAGATGGCCCGAATAGAGCACTTAGAATCAGTATTGCTGTGCAAGAAAGCACGCCCGCGACATTTGACATCATAAGAGACTTCAGGAAAGAAGCTAACCTCCGTTTAAAAAGTAGGGAGAAACATGGGCGAAGGCACAAATCAAACACAGAAAAAGCGCTAGAGCTACAAGAGCGCAAATGGACTGAGGATATCAGGAGAGAGGATAGGAGTATCCAATTAAGCATACAAAAGATATATCCACAACAAAAGCTACATGCATCAGATGAACTAATAAATACAATTTTGAATGAAAAGAGATAAGAACGCCCTCAAAATAATATTGACACAATTGCACCAGTACCCATTGCTCCACCTCAGTTGCCATCCCCCTTCCTGTTCCAACTGCTCCATCTCCCCCTTTGCACATGATACCATTTCCCCCACCACCGACAGAGCATGAATTAGCAGCTGCTGGAGGAGGCAGCTTTACAGAGGCGGGGCCTGTACAGAAAGGAAGCCCCAGAGTAACCCATAGTACGGTTAGCAGGGAGAGGAGAGAAGAACTTAAAGAATGGGCGGAAACGTACATTGAGGCAATGAAGAGGGATCCACACTGAGTGCAATGTTTGACTATAAGAAGCTTGAGGAACAACAGCTATTGTTGGAATGCATGGGGCAGTATCTTATAGATAAATGGAAGAAATTGACTGGTATGTTAGCATTGCAGAAGTTACGGGATCTAAATGCTTTTTCTCTATGAGGGAAAGTGCGGCAGAGATAAAAGAGCACATAGGCTATTTGAGTTTAAAAATGAACTTGAAGAATTGCATGCAGAGGTAAAAAGAGGGAAACAACAAGTGGTACCATATGTCAAGCAGCGTTTTTTTTCGCTGTCCAAACCTGTTAGTGAGGAGATGAAAATATGTATGCGAGCGGCAATTAGATGGATTACGGATGCTACCATTTCTCCAATGGAGGTATATGATACGTTTGATCAGTATACAGTAGAAATGCAGAGGAAGGCATTGCAGGTGATGGTTGAGTATTTACAAGATGAATGTTTTGAAAAGAAGTATTGTTGTCCCCCCGAATAATGATCATATACAAGAGAGCGTTTTCACCTGAAATTGGAAAGACTGCCCTTTCCCTCGAAATAGCTATAGTGCTTAGTAAAAGAACCAATGAGAAAACGCTCAGTTTGATATTTCCCATGAGGGAAGTCCCTCCTACTTTTGTGCCAAAAGTAGAAGTTCCTGCCACTGATGGAAATCCACTGAGCGTAATAGAAGGCCATTATATAGCACAGTACGTGCATGTCCCTTTCTCTAGACAAGAGGTAAATAATATAAAACAAACAATCCCTGATTTGAGGAAGAATCCGACAGGATTTTATAAAGAGATTGAGTTCTATTTGAAATCGTCCATTTTTACAATGAGTGATATTGATTTATTATTCCTTGTGATTCTCCCAGTAGATATATGGAAGCAAATTAGAAATGTAGATGATATTGATATTTTAGGTGATACATGGGAACATTTGATAAAAGAGGATATGGACAGAAAAGCTGGCAAGAAGCCATCGCCAGCTCTGTCAGCATTACCAGCGCGAATAGTACAGAAATAAAAGATTTTGGTGCCTGAGAGGAGAATTATCTGGGACAAATTAACGGCATGTGTGCAAGGCAAAGATGAATTGGCTACTGACTATTTCAATAGATTTGAAGAAGTATTTGCAGACTTTAGTGGCCAAGATTTAAGCACTGAACCCGGGAAGAGACTATTTGTTAACAAATATGTGAGATGGTTGCTACCGAAAATCCAAAATTGAATAAGGACGTCTGAGAGTGCGTGGCAAGCAAAATCATATAGTGAGGTATTACACATGGCACAATGCTATGAGAATAGAGTAAATACAGAGAAAGAGAAAGAGGTGCGGGATAGGGTGAATCTAAAAACGAGAGTATTAATGCAACAGGTAGTGAATAATAATAGGGGCGGAGGAAATGCACAAATGAGAGGGAATTTTTCCAACATGCACGGAGGTCCAATTGGACTGAATCAATGTGCACATTGTAAGGAGGAAGGTCAATGGCGAGCACAGTGCCCACATTTGCAGAATAGGAATGGAAATGCCCTGAGAAGACAGAATAGAAGTCGCCCGGGAATGCAAGGAGAAAATAGGAACACAAGGATGCCACAAAATCAAAATAACCAGGGAAATAACAATCCAAATCAGAACCAAAACCAACATCAGCAGGATAGTGGGGGAGAAGGAAATGTTTTTGATACTCAGTCCAATTCATACTACTAATACATCGGATGATGTATTGTTCAACTACTAGAACAGCCCAAGACAGGGGTCAGACCCAGTATCTATTCCAGTTGATCAGAAAGGGCCCTAGATAGAAATGAAAGTTGGGAATAAAGAGCACACTTTTCTAGTGGACAGAGGTGTGCAGAAGTACCCAATAGACCATCACTTGGTTCCGAAGATACAACTGTCAGGCCAAAATAATGTTTAAGTAGGGTTCGCATGTACACCAGTAATTATCCCAGTGTCACAGTCGGTACCTGTAACGTTAGGTCCATTCACTGAGTCTTGCCCATTCCTTTTGACACAAAATTGCGGCGAGAATTTATTGGGTTTAAATTTGTTGAAGAAATTGAGTGCGGTTATTCATTGTTCTCCTGATGGTGTATATTTGACGATATCACCACAAAAAATGCCAGTGTCACAATTTTTGTCTAAACCATTACCAACTGAATTAAGTAACATACCAATTTGTATATGGGCAATGAATGACAACGAATGTTGGTTGTTTGAAAATAGAGCCGGTAAATATTGTTTTAAAAGCGGGCGTCACACTGCCACGTATCCCACATTATAAAATTTCGGTGGAAGGTGAGAAAGCATTGAAATGCATTGTTTCTGATTTGATTAAACAGAACATAATAGAAGAGATTACTGGTAGCACTTGCAACAGTCCCAAAATTCCAATGTATAAGAAAGGAGGTAATGAAATACGGTATCGTTTTATAATTGATTTGCGCGGATTGAATAAAGTAGTTGATCCCCAATTTCCATTGGTCCCAGATGTCACTACAATTTTGACAATGATTCTAGCTTCTGCTTCACATTTTAGTGTTGTAGATCTGAAGAACGCATTTTCTAGCATTGCAGTACATCCTGATAGCAGATATGTATTTGCTTTTACATTAGGAGGATGTTCTTTCACATTCACACGAATTCCACGAGGTTACACTGAGAGCCTGAGTATTTATAGCAGAGCACTGAAAGGACAGCTAGACATGCTAGAGCTAGCAGCAGGTTGTGTACTATTGCAGTACATTGATGACCTATTTATTGCTGCTGACACTGAAGACATTTGCAAGCAGAGTACCGTTAAATTGTTGACAAATTTGCCAGCACATGGACATAAAGCTTCATTAAAACAATTCCAGTATTGTCGAAAGGAGGTGGCCTATTTGGGCTACCTACTTTCGAAAGAGGGAAGGAGACTGACACCAGAAAGGATAGAAAGCATTGCTGATATGCCTATTCCAAAGACACAGAAGGAAGTCAAATCTATAATAGGCATGGCTTCATATTGCAGGCGGTGGATTGCTAACTTTGCTATGTTTGTAAAACCTATGGTGGCATTGACAAAGAAGGATGTTGCTTTGCCTTTGCCATGGAGCGTGGAATGTCAGAATGCATTTGATCTGCTCAAAGTTGCGTTGTGCTCAGCTCCAGGTTTGGGCACACCAAATTATGAAAAGGATTTTAAGTTATTCGTGCATGAAAATGATGGCTGTGCGTTGGCTGTTTTGACGCAGGAACAAGGAGGAAGAAATAGATAATTATTTTTCTTCCGCGCTGGATCCTGTTGCATGCGCTTTGCCGTGCTGTTTGCGAGCTGTTGCTGTGGCTGCTGGGTCAGTAAAACAAACCGAGGGAATGGTTTTGGGTCACGCCTTAACTTTGATGGTGCCTCACACAGTAGACGTTCTTTTAAATAGAACGCAGACGCAACATCTTACATCAGCTAGACTGACGAGATATGAAATTGTCCTTTTTGCACCACATATTCAAATTTTGAGATGTTGCGCTTTGAATCCTGCAGAATGAATGCCCCCTCCCAATGAAAGAACGGGTGAGAAAGAACCACCACCCCATGATTGTATAATGGTTACTGAACAGGAAACGAAAGGAAGAATTTACCTAAAAGACACCCCACAGAAAGAACCAGACGGAGAACTGTTTTGTGACGGTTCCTGTTTTAAATTGCCCGATGGCACATATACAGCTGCATATGCCATCACAACACTAAAGAGTATTGTTGAGAGCAGAAGGATCCCATATAATTCAGCACAGGCTGCAGAGATAATAGCATTGACCAGAGCATGTGAAATTTCTGAAAACCTAAATGTAAACATATATACTGACAGGCAATACGCATTTGGGGTGGTACACAATTTTGGTCGACTCTGGGCTGAGAGGGGTTTCCTAATATCACATGGAACCAAGATTCAACATGGTCCTTTGATAGCAAGAGTTTGTCTGCACTGGCGCGCCCTAAGCGACTAGCAATAATGAAATGCAAAGCGCTTAAAAGAATAACATGTGACGTTGAAAAAGGAAACGCATTTGCAGACAAAATTGCAAAACAAACTGCCACTGATCTACAGACGAGCATGTTTATTGAAAAGTCAGAAGAAGTGCCCTGCATGATAGAAAATGGGATTGCCACAGTCAAAGAGATGCATGCGGAAGCAACTGCAGATGAAATAAAAGCGTTGGCTGAAGGCTGAGCAGAATTAGACGTAGAGGGCTGCTTGGTAGATAAAGAAAGTAGAAAGTGGATGCTGCCCAACTCCTATGTAAACACAATGGTCATCATGGCCCACAGCCCCACACACATATGTGCTAAAAAAAATGATTCAGCATTTGGCCACAGTATGGCAGAATCCACACATCAGAAAAAGTGCTGAAAGACTAGTCCAGAATTGTATGACTTGTTTGCAACATACCATTGGAAAAGGAACTACACCAGCAGGTAGTTTTGGCCCCCCATCTATGCCCTTTGAAGTCATCCATTTTGATTTCATAGAAATGGAAAGATGTCAGAATCTCAAGTATATCCTGGTGGTAGTCTGTGCATTCAGTAAATGGGTGGAAGCATACCCACTTAAGGACTGCACAGCAATGAGCACAGCAAAAGTGATGCTGAAAGAGTACTTCTCTAGATTCGGCCTGCCACGGGTCATATGGTCAGACAACAGCCCGCATTTCGTTGCCGCCGTGATATTACAGATTTGTGCAGGCCTTGAGATTGATAAACTATTCCATTCGACCAGACACCCGATGAGTGCCGGTCTTGTTAAGCACCAGAATGGAATCTTGAAGAATAAGATTAGCAAAATCTGTTCAGGGAGTCAATTGAGGTGGCCGGATGCACTGCCCTTAGCTTTGTTGTGCATGCACACGTCTGTGCAGGCAAGGACTGGACTCTCCCCATACGAAATCGTGATGGGGAGACCCGCAAATGTTTGGTGCGCCCCGCAGCCTAGGAGATTGAATGAAGTAGAATATCCTTTGCTCAGCACTTATTGTAATGTGTTAATGCAGAAACTACGTTTGATTCATCAGCAGGTGCAGGAGCCTCTTCCTGTCAGATACACAGGTCCACAGCATTGTCTGCAGCCAGGAGAGTGGATTCTGGTGAAGAACTGAGAGAAAATCTTTGCTCGCACCTCGGTGGAGGGGCCTGTACCAGATACTCCAGGCTACGCAGATTGCAGTCCGAGTGGATGGTCGAAAGGCATGTATTCATGCCACCCACATGAAAAGAATTCAGTTTTTGTTGAAAGAGCTGCCTGATCTAGACGACAGGAAAGAAACAGCTGACCAACCGTAAAATGCCAGGTGCAGTGTTCCCAACTGCCACAGGTGCACACCATCAGCACAGGTCGAAGCAATGGAGTCTGGGCCTGACCAAAAGCAGCACACCCACACACCACACCCCTTTCCACACCAAGATCAATCCAATAGTAGCATCAACACTTCAGCTAGAGGACATGCATGCATTGCAACACCAGCAACAACACCAACAGCAGGCACCACACAGGAGACGCAGCAGGAGAAGGAGGGTGAGACAGGCCCAGCATGCCCCACCAGTGCAGCCAGCATAACCACGCACGCAGCCCCCAATCCCAAACATCAGAACCAGTCCCTCCAACCCAACCCCGCAGCACAACCACACCCAGTACCATCTGGACCAGGACACCATCAACACCATTGTGGACATGTTACACGATTGTCAGCCTCATTGAAATATGCAGCGCAATCCCCCCTCTACTGAAGGTAGTGTCAGTGCTCCACTTCCTTTCCACAGCCACCAACAGCACACAGTGTGGTACATGCATGGCATATCACCACCCACATTCACTTGCATCCTGAATCAAGTGATGAATGCCCTCCTCAAGCACACAACGGAATACATATCCCTACCACAGACTCCCCAGGAGATTCTTGAAACAAAAGGTGGCCTCCATGCCAAGGAGGTGGTTTACCGCAATCACAAACTGTACCACTACAAACAGGTGCAAATGGAAGGCAAAGTTAGCAAGATCATCACACATTGTTGTGCCCGATATCCCGGATCAACAACAGGAATGCTGCATGTCACCATGGGTAAAATCAGCGCAGAATGCCTAACATTGCAGAGCCTACTGCCAACGTTCCCCATCAGCAAATCCTAACGAACACAACACATCACTAAATTTACACAAACACAGCTGTATGCGTACACAATGCATGAGATACAATACGGCAGAGCACACCGTGCATCATCTTTAAGATGCAACCCACACCCTTATTCCATGGCACAGGACACATTGAGGGCCTAAAAATGGCATCCATACAACCATGGACATATGCATGTGACAAACGATAATCTGCCAACATGTGTGACTAGTACAGCTGTCCATCATCAATCGACTGACATATAGCTTTTAATGCCTCCCATGCATGTGACAGTGGCTATCCCTTGATGCCGTGGCTCATCACCCCTGTCCGAAACACACAGAACAGGCATGAGGAGGACTACAATCGATCCCACACCCTTACCCGTGTGGTCATTGATCAGACCTTTGGCCTGTTGAAGGCATGGTTTTGCTGCCTTAGGCCGTCAGGTGGGGCACTCCTCAACAGGCATGAGAAGGTGGCCAAGACCATCATGGCATGTGTTATGCTGCCCAACATGTTTGGCGTGCCCCTGACCCCTGACATTGAACTGCTGCCACCTGGTGATGATGAAGGGGATGAAGAAGAAGTGGCTGCACATCATTGCGGTGCCGATGCACAGGAGGGGCGTGCTGTGTGTCAGTCAGTGATTGCACAATATAACTGACAGACATGGCTGCAGAGGGTGACATGATATTCTGACAGAGGCCACTGGGTGTGTGGGTACATGCACACTATGCACTGTATATGAATAAATGACACATGCGCAATAATGAATGTCCACTCAGGTCTTGCTTTTCACACAACGGGTGTATTAAATATAACAATGATAACGATGCAAAAACCCTCCATCACCCTGACCCCCTCCCACTCTCCCCACAACTCACTACACACCCTCCCCCCCTCCCGCTCCCCCCACAACTCCCTCACACACCCTCACCCCCTCCCCCCACAACTCCCCCACACATGTCCCATCAAGTCTCCAATGCCTACATGAGGCTGCCCAGACTGCCAATTCGCACTCCCTGGACCAGGTGGCGGTATGTTTTGCCGGCGCAGGGTGTGTGCTGACCTGCGGAGCGGGCTCGACTGGGTCCAGCTAGACAATGACGGTGTGGCCGCCTGCTCGAATTGGGTAGCCGGACGCCCTGCCTCCATGGCATCGTCTATGCGGCCTAGTACCTGGCGGGGGGCGGAGACAAATATTTTGCCCATGGAGGTGGTGTTCTCAGAGATGGACCTGCCTAGAGAGGCGATGTTCTCCCGCCACTCCTGCCTAGCCAGTGTGCTGTCCTCAATTAACTGCCGCACAAGGGTAGTCAGGTGTTCTGCACGCTGTGGCCCTGCGGGTGCACCTGTGGAGGTTGATGGTTCCTGGCTGTCCTGCTTGGCCTGCTCAGCCTCAATACTCGGCCCTATAGGACTAAAGTGCGCTTCCATTTGCTCCTGACCAGACTGCACCGGGGTGGTGGTGTGGTCTGTTTCAAGGGATGATATTTGGGGGATGCCGGTGGACTGGGCGGTTCTGATGCATCATCCTCAACGGGCACCCATACCTCTTCCTGTGGGTCCTCCACAGCCTGGGGTGCTGTGGCTGCCACCTCCCCAGCCAAACTAAACTCCTCAGAGTGTGGTGCCTCGGCTGATTCCTCAGGCTGGGCAATGGGTGTTGGTGCTTCGGACTCTACGGCCCTTGGCGGCACCGGTGTACTGGCAACCTGGGGTTTCCTGCCTGGTGGTGCACGGCGGCCCCTGGGTTATCCCTTCGAGGTCGAAGGGCGGTTGGCGTAATCCCGGGACCTCTTCCGGGGTGTGATCTTCGCGGGGGTTGCGTCCTGCCCATCGCTGTCATGGTCAGAGCCTGTGGGGGTTGAAGAGAGGGACGGCATGAGTGATGTTTTGATAGGCATCATACATACATTTGGACAATTGATCATCCACACAATTGAGGGTAATAGGCTTATTTGAGTTTGGATGAGCACGTTGTTTGATACATGGGTGGGTTATGCAGGCATATGTCGGGGTCACTCATGTTGGCCAAGAGCTATGCTATCTGACATGCATATTTGTTGGGGCCTGCATGCTGTGTGACTTATGGCAGTTACATCTTTGTGTGGTATGTGTCAGGTACGGCATTGCCTTGCTGCAGGCATCTGCAAGTGTCTGTGATGCGTCCGCCAACTTTGCTGGGAGTGTGTGTGTGTGTTGGACCATGGCTTGCCTCTTTGGACTGACATATTGGTTGACTTTCTTCAGACTCTACATTACAGTGTTTTGTTAGGCCACTCACCTCCATCGGCCGATGTTGTGGCGCCACACTCCATCTCGCCGACACCTTCTATCCCCTCCATTCTGATCATGCTGGCGCAGATGTCCTCCCATGGGGTCAGCTTGATGGGTGAGCTGGGACCTCCTCCTGTTACCATTGCCTGGCTCCTGTTGACAGAGAGTATGTTTCTCACTCTGAGTCGCAAGTCGTCCCATCACTTACGGCAGTCTTTGGTGGTGCGTGGGGTGTTTCCAACAGCAACAAGTGCCCAGATCTCCTTTTTTTTTAAGATGGCCTCCCTCTACAGGCTGTTGGCAAAGACAATCCCAGCATGCTCCTGCAGTGTCCCGGCTAGCATCTCCAACTCATCCTCATTGAATCTCTCCTTGCGCTGGCGGGCAGCTCCCTTCTTAAGGCCCTTGGGCATTGTGGTGTGTTTGGAGAAGGTTTTCTGACAAACAGCACACGTCCTGTGTGGTGATGATGGCAATGGATTGCGTTTTTAAAGATGACCACCGTGCTCCTTCCCATTCCTGTGCGATGATGCTACTTCCAGTTCCGCTTGTTTACGGTGACCGTTATTAGCGGTGACCGCTAATAGCGGTCACCACTAATGCCACATTGGTTCATGCCGGTAGTGCTATCTGCGCTATGCATGATGCCGCTAAGGGCATTTTCCGTGCCTTTAACGGCATGGCGGTAAGGCCCTTACCGGCATGGCGCAAAGCTTGTGCCCGCAAAGTCGTAATAGTCCTCTATTAACGGACTAATGACTACATGGACACGCTATTTGCGCTATGCCAGTAAGGGCCGTTACTTACCTCCAAAATCGGAATGACCCCCTTTATGTGCCTTACAAATCACCTGTAATCATGTTTCACATGAATCCAGTAGGGACCAAAGACGTAGTGCCCCCCTCCTATACTATAAATTACAATCCTCGCACTGTCCCATTTTGCCTAAGGAAAAAAGGTTCCTATTCAGTAGGGACATTCAATAGATTCATGAATATTGCAGTACTTGAGAGAGAAGAAGAACCAATATATGTAGGTGATCTCGGTTATTTTATATGTGTAGAAAAAGCTTATCCCTGGTTGCCTAGAAATTGGGGAGGGACATGTTACTTAGGTATCCTTTTCCCTGGGGTATTCCTTTCCAAAACATCAGACATACAGAAATTATCTAGATCCAGGCCCCAGCGGGAGGACCCACAAGACCCACTAGATCACCCTATGCCAGCATGCTCTCAGGTAAAAAGGACCAGAGCAGGGGGCTCCAGTTTCCCGTACCTCGCTGCCGTACACTGGAACACCCTCCCTAGCTCCCTGCGCTCTGAACCCTCACTGACCGCCTTTCGGAAAACCCTGAAAACGACCCTGTTCATCTAACAATTACATGGCCTAGCCCTCATAATTGTATTGTATGATGTATTATGTGATATATCTGATCACAGGTCACTGCCTTACTGTAACCCAAGGCACAACCTGCTCACATTGTAACTAAGTCTTCCTTGCAAGTAACAGTGCCACAATGCCCCTGGGCTGCCTGCGCGCTATATAAATTTAATAAATAAATGACAAAGGATTAATTGCGGGAGACATAGCAAAATTATTTATCCCATTTTGGGGCCAAGCAATACATTCCTGGAATATTCGGAGACTGTCCAGAATATTAGAAAAAACAATAAATGGAACAACTGACTTATTGTATAATATGACCCTAGAAGAAAAGGCAGTTAGATTGATGACTCTTCTAAATAGAATGGCTCTTGACATAATTTTGGCTGACCGCGGAGGTGTTTGCAAAATCGTGGGGTCAGTGTGCTGCGTATTTGTAAGTGACTCTTCCCCTACGATTTTTGAGGCAATCAAGAAATTGCAAATCCTTAGCTCTGACCTTCGTACCCCGACAGGCGGTTCGGAGCTGAATATAAGTTCCTGGTTTTGGGAGTTATTGCGCTAATGGGGATGGAAACTAATTGCGATTCTAGTAACATTACTTGGGATCCTCATGACATACTGTTGTTGCATACACTGCCTGCAAATCATTTGTTCTGAAATAACAAATGAATGCGTACACATTATAACAAAGAGAAGACCTTCCAAAGTGGATACGAATGCAAACCACGAAGCAGAAACTATAAAAGAGTTCATGTCAATTAAATTGATGATGACGATTACAGTAGTATGTATAGCTCAGAAGTAGATACATGGTCAGATGAAGATGCGATGTATGGATCATGCTCTTGGCTTACGGCCAAAAGGAGGGTTTGTGAGTCCAGAAATTACCCTACCAAAGCATAGAAGGTATATTATGTTGGCGAAAACCAATCGCATCATATTCCCTACATCGCCAATAGAGAATCATCAGCATAACCATAGAGCGTCCTTTTTGTGTAAGATCCGCCATTTGCTCTCTTTGCCTTTATGTTCAAATGCTTTGCAAAATGTATTTTATTTCATTCTGCTCATGCACGGAGCAGGCCACAAGTTACATGTTGAGAGACCGGCCCAGACAGAAATGTCAAACAGTACAGAAATACATTGTTTTCCGCCCTCACAAGTCCTTGAAGGCGAGCAGAGAGGCATTTATTCACCAAGCCAGGTGCCGGCCGGTCTCGCTGAAACTGTAGAACCAGGCCGTTAAAGCATGAATTATACTTTCCAAGCGGCCCCCCGTCGGAGCACACTTTAGATCAGGCTGATTCTTAGTTCACGAATAGAAACCAGTAGATAACATACTTTACAATGTGTCTCTCCTACGAACACAGTATCCTCGCTGAACAAGTGCCTTGTGTTCTTCATAACAAAGAACTTTGTCTGCTTATTGCAAATTGCAACTGTTGCTAAAACGAGTATTATAGATTGAGTAAGAAGGTGTCATAAGGTGCCATATTTGTCATAGTTGTCACCGAACCCTAGCTCAAGAAGATACATTATGGGTGGTTTTGATGTGTCACAAAGAGATTGTATGATTGTCTTTTTGTATATATGATGCTGATGTAGAATGTTCGCTCTCTTGCATCTCACGAGGTCTGTGTGACACACGTTGCGAGACGTTCGAACAAGTCGGCCGACTGAGAATATTTGCTTTGCAATAAACCCTAGTACTTGGAAATCGATCCTCAAGTCTGTCGTATCACTTGGTGTATGGTGATTGTGCCTTGTTTCCACACGTGAGGGTCTTCAGGGCCTAGCCCCTTTCTCTCTGCCACCTCTCTCTCTACCTGTGGCATTCCCCAGGATTCTATCCTCTCACCCTGGTTTTTAAACCTCTACCTGGCCCCTTTGGCCTACCTAATCTCTACCTTCTCTTCTAACTTTCAGTGTTATGTGGATGACACTTAGCTTTCCTTCAAGCTCCCTTCAGCCTCCTATTCTCTTTCGCTCATTCCTGACTGTCTATGCACAATTCAGGATTGGTGCACCTCCAATGATCTCTGCCTTAATGTCAGTAAGACAGAGATCCTTCTCATTGGGACCCCTGCCCCTGCTTTCCCTCGTTCACTATGTCCCCCGCCTTGGCCCCTCTTCCTTCGCCTTCCTGCGAGGCAAAAAACTGTGATGACATCTTTGACTACACTCTCACTTTCTCTCCTCACATCTCAGATGTCACCAAGAAGTCCAACTAACAGCTGCACCTCCTCAAAGGGAGTCTTCCCTTTCTCACTTTCCCTCAGAAGCTCACTGTGTCCAGAGCCCTGGTTCTCTCTGGGCTGGACTACTGCAACAGCCTCTTTCGCAATCTGCCTTCCTCTACTCTTTCCGCTCTCTGCAACTAATCCAGAACAGGATTGTGAGACCTATCCTTGGCCTCAAGCCCAGGGACTGTATCTCTCCAGCCCTGAAATCTCTCCACTGGCTCCCGATGGCTGCAAGGATCAAGTTCAAGTCCCTTTGCATTGTCCACAAAGCTTTTTGGGGCCAGGGCCTGCACTACATCCAACGCTCTGTTCCAAAATACCTTCCTTCTCGAGCCCTTCGCTCAGCTACTTCAAACACTCTAAGGGTTAGAGGCTTCTCCAGACAGAGAGTGTGAGGTAGATCACTCTCCTATGCAGGTGCCTCTCTCTGGAATGGCCTCCCTGCCACTCTCAAACTTGAGCCGGACCACCTGAAGTTCCAGAAGCAGCTCAAAACATTCCTCTTCTCCTCTGCTTTCTCTCTCGCCCTCCCCTGCAGACCTACCTGATCTACCTGCCTGCTGTACCGACTGGTTGCTTGGCCACCCTCAGAGTCTGACTGGCTACCAGACTCTTTCTTGATCAGTCACCCTTGCACTACCACTGGGCCTACCATGCACTTAGGGGTTGTAACTGTAACCCTACAGTCCCTTGTTCTCCTTGAACTAAGCAGAGCTCCGCTGCCCTGGCTGCACTTACTCAGAGCAATTCTGCCCTATTTTCCCCTTCCCTCTTCCTTGCACTTCCCCTCTCCCTTTGCCCTTGCACTTCTCATTCTCGCACTGCACAATCTGAATGATACAAGGCTTAGTAAGATTGTTTTTCTTGTCCTCCCTCTGTCTTCCCTCCCTTGTCTTGTTGCGCTTGGAAACACTTTTGTACAGGCACGTTATAAATGACTTATCATATCATGTACACAGCACTCACAGCACCTTTACCCATGCACTTCACCACACACACCCACAAGACAGCAACTCATAAAACATTCAATAGCTGGGGTGCTCCTTGGCAGAACCATAAAACTAAATTGTGATATGAAACATTCTAACTCAATAAACATTTATCAACAGAAGTGTGGAAGGAAAATGAAGATGGTTGGCAACATATATACATATATCCTAGATGCATCAAACCTAAATCCTTTTCAAATGCCCACCTGAGGGGCAGTCCATGACATTTCTTACAATGCGCAATTAACCCTTGAAAAAAACTGTCCAAAACATAGATCTGTTTTCCTTTTTAAATGTCCATCTGGAGGACAGTCCTAAGCGGTTACCCGAATCCACTTTTGCTGCTCTATTCCTTGAGGCAGGGGAAAAAAAAGGGAACATGCATCCTTATCCTGTCAACTAGATGCATACCTATCCTATATGGATGCACCCTCATGGCACCTGATACCCTGACACACAGGTGCATGCCTTTGTCAATAAGACATTAAACCTAAGTGCAAAATGAAGCACATTTCATTTGAACCTGCATTCCTAGAGCAGGCCTAGCACCAACAGCACAATGAGGTGCAAAGTGTCGGATGACTACTATGTAATGCAAAGTTGATGGGCCACAACACTTAAATACAACATGACATGACAACGACCCAAAACTGGAGAAAGGAACAATTAAATCTCACATCATATGAAGTATTAAACCCCACATCACTTATAAACCACTATTCCTATACCGCTCCTCTCTCTGCGCCGGTCACACCCTCGTGGTACAAATCAACATGTAATTGACATTTTATTACCCCCCCTTTTTTCAGAAGACACTGGGGTTCATTACGACGTTGGCGGTAGCCGTGCATGGCTGCCGCCTGAGTCATGAATTTTCCGGCCGCCTGGCAATGGCCAATTACCGGGGCATTACAGCCCCAGCAGACCCAGTAATTGCCCATTCCCGGGCATCGGAAAATATTACTCCCCATTCCCATTTGAGTCCCATTGGACTCAATGGGAATGGGGTGGACGATGAACCGGCACCATTCATTAATGGTGCCTGTGCATCAGTCAAGGTCTGCGAGTGGGTGCCGTTTTGCCTGCCAGGTCAAACCTGGCGGGGGAAAGGCACCCGCTCGCAGACCTTGTAGTTTGCCAGTGCGGTAACAATGGTGCCGTTAGCTTACTGGCACCGATGTTACCAGACTGGCAAACTTGCAATGAGTCCCACTGTCTGCAAAAACACTGGGCGTCATTATGACGTTGCCGGTAGCTGTGCTGGTAAAACTGGCACGGCTGCCACCAAAGTCGTGAAATTACTGGCACCCGACAATGGGGATGTACAGGGGCATTCCAACTCCGGTGAACCCGGCTCATCCCCATTACCGGGTGCCGGTATTCATTACTCCCCATTCCGATTTGAGGCCCATAGTGCTCAATGGGAATGGGGAGGTTGGATGCACCAGCACCATTCATGAATGGTGCCGGTGCATCCGACGAGTTGTGCACCAGCGAGCACAACTGCCGGTATGGTAGCAACGGTGTCGGTAGCTTACCGGCACTGTTACTACCAGACCGGCAGACTTATAATGAGGCCGACTGTCTATATATGAGCCCTTCCCTAAAAGTGCTTCATTAAAGATAAGCTTAGATTACATTGGGCCTCATCACAGGTTGGGCTGTAAAGCAGCACTATTACCGCCGGGCACAAATAGCGTTACCGGTGAGTTGTGCAGCGGTAATAGCACTGCATCACAACCTGGCATTGAAGTACCCCCTACTCCGGCAGTAATGCTATCAGTGCCTGGCGGTAATATCGCTGAAATAAGGGCTACCGTGGGAAAACCTGCACTAACAGCGTTACCGCTCGCGGGCCCGGAGCTATTGGTGCTGGGAGAAATTGCATCACTCCCAGAACAGGAAGCATTGCAGTGGCAATTTTGAAAAACACAATCCATTAACTATCTCCACTTCCAGCAGCCATCCAGCAGTGCAGACAACTGAAAATGTCATTTGGTCGATTTGCAAATCCGAATGATGCCCTTATTACACCAGAGTTACCCGACTGAACTGACAAACAATCAAAGATGCAAACGCATGTCCATTCCTATCAGATATAACCTACAATGACCCAAAACCCTCTGCAGTTGCATCCTCACGCCCAGTCAATCTCCTAGAAAACTCTGACTTTGTTACTTGAGTGTGGCTAAAGCACAAAAGGCTTCAACCCACTGTCTTCCATTTCAGGGTCAGACGTTACTGTTAGACCAAGTAGTGCACTTAATGAAGCATATTGGCTATTTCATTCTGGTCTAGGACTTGCTTTTCCTGCCATGGATTTGTGATAAGGTGAGCTTCTGCTTATCCATCTCCTTTCCAGGTATCAAGACCCACAACTAGAGGTAAAAGCAGAGTTCATGTTAGTTCTGTTACAGTCCTCTTCTGATCTTATCTCCCAGCTAAGACTCAGCAGCAATCCGGACTACCCCAGGTTGGATCTTCTGCCAGCAAAAGATGGCAAAGTTGGAGGATGAAAGTATCTGTACTTTTGGCTTACTTAGAGATGCTGAAGACTCCTGCATTGATATAGGGAAATTTAGATTTCTGTCAAGGTGTCCGGATATTTTTTCTAAATTTTTTTTATTTAAAACAAATTTGTTTTTAGTGCAAAGCACCTTTACAAATATAAACATATAATTACATTCATTTTAACCGTTATACAAATCATGTAAAACATTAAATGAACCATAAAATATAAATACAATTTCATCTCTAACAGAAAAGATATACCTTCTAACTAAAAAAGTCTTTCCATATAAAAAATAGGAGAGCATTATTTCAAATGCACTACCAATTACACAATTCACCTCCCTTTCATAAATCATAATTTTCCAAATACAAAAGCAAAGAGAACCATCAATCTAATAAACTACAAGTTTATGGTTTTACTTTCCATTATGTCCAACTCAGTTACTATAAAATGTACCCACCTTACAGTTGCTAGAATCGTTGTGTTGTTTGTTCCCCACATACAATTCAACCAAATACAATTTCTAGCAAAGATGGTATTTGCTTGTATGAATGCTTTCATTGTTCTGCATCGTACATTTTCAAAATGAGAGCAAAAGAGAAAAAGATGTTTCAGAGATTCTTATGTTACTTTACAAAATCTACAAGTGTCATCAAGGGAATAAACTTTGTTTTTACACCAATACTTTATTCGCACTTTTTTATGCAGCATATCTAATCTGAATAATCTGAATAACATGTAAGTCCTTTGCACATCGACATGCGTGGTGTTTGTGTATGAAAAAATGTAAAATACTCAACGAAAGAGGAGTAAGAGTGAAGCTGATCGCCACATTCCGGCCAATCATTTTCAAAAAGCTTTTTTTTTACCTTACACTTATGCAATTGGAGATCACCAGGAGACATATTGATCTTCTCTAGCATATTGTCCCTTCTCTCTTTATATTGTACAATCCGGATATATCGCTCTGAATTGTGGGATATTTTTACCCATGCCGATATGCCACACTGCACCCCTTTACCAATGGGGAAATAAACAGCCAAAAATGGATGCGCTAACCCCTGTGCATGCAAAAATCTGCAAAACTGCAGATGGGTCACAATCACAAAAGGCTGCACACCCCTGCCACACAGCCAAAGTTGGGGTGACAACAGAATTCTCACTGCAGCAGAATGCCAGTAGGTGCTGTTACACTTAACATGAAATAAGGCCACAGAAATGGGCTAAAAAACGAAAATGACGTTTAAAATTCAGCTTTGCAACCTTCAAAGTGCTGTTTTGGCACTAGATCCATTCATTTTCTAGTGAAATATTGAAATTAAAAGGGTACAGATCATCCAGTGTGGCCAGAGAAGCCGGGTCTCATTGACTGACAGCAGCTAAGAAATGTACTTCATGAAAAAGGCAGTCCAGCAACATTGTTTTCAGTTCCACAGGAAAAATGTGGCTAAAATGGCAAAACATGTAACAATTTCAGTTGTGCAGAGAAAACTCCACGCAAAGGCTTGATACTTCCAGACTGCACACAAATCTCAGCACTTAAATGAAGAACTGGTGCTGAATATAAAATGTGTGCTGCAGAGGAAACTCTGATGTAAAGGATTCAGTTTAAATGTGTTTTTTCCATGAAGAAGTGAAAAAATCGCCTGTTAAAAAGCATGTTTTTGTCAAAGGCCTAATTCTTTCAATGTCAAAATCCCCTATAAACTGTGTTCATTTTTATATGTTTTAAATGAAAGCTTTAGTTGAATCTTAAGATTAAAACCCAGTCTGGAGTTAATTAAATAATACATTCTGACTTGACAGTGCCCAGCCTGGGAAAGATGACACTTCATGTCGACACTCCACTGCTAGGAGGAAGGCTTAATTGCTGCAGGAGGTTCTCGTATATTCAGAACAAAGAACTCAGTAGACTTTTGTCTGTGGCCCAGCCAAGGACAATGGCTGGCTGAACACTGATACCTTTAGGTGAGGGGCAGGAAACTTCCCTCTGGACCCCCACCCTGATCAAAGGAATTTGACAGCTGTTGCCAGTTGAAAAGAAAAAAAAACTGCTGAAAGATATTTGTTGTTTAAAATGCCTATTTGTGATTAAGTTTTGAAAACCTGTAACTTTCCCCATGAAGGAGGACACATCTAAAAATTGATAGTTATAAATGTTATGCTCTTTCTGTGAAGACGTGAGTGAACCCTGTACCACATAAGGAACCAAAGTTACACTAAAAGAATCATTTTGGAAAGACTATTGATGCTGCAAATATAATATTGTATACTCGTGTTCTAGGGGTGATTGCCCAGCTATGTACTGAATTAGGAATTGTTAGGCCAAACCGTTATGATTAAAATTGACAATTTTAAGATTTCACAGAACGACAAAGCTAGCTCTCACTGAGATGGGAGTTAGATGTCAGGATAACTCACAAAATATGTAATGTACGTGTCCGAATTTATTAGGGGGCATAATTATAGAAAGGTGTATTTATGAGAAAGTTAAATTGTGGTTCAAATCATTATGGGAGTTCCCAAATCACATCCTGAAATATGACAGCTCTTTCTGACTTCCAACCAGAAAGAGGCAAGTGCCTTTGACCTATCACAGCCGTGTGGGTGTGGTTTGAAATTCTGCCCCTACCATAAACTTGGTGATGTCACTTGGCATGATAAATATAGGAACTTCACCACACCCAGACAGACTGATTCCTGACTACATCCTGATTTCTGTGTGACGCTCTGATCCTGACTTCTTCATCCTGTTCCAGAACTTTTCATCTTGTCCTGATTACAGACTACTTTGCAAAACCAAGGCCCAGCATTTGGTGAACTCTTTTCAGCCAGGCCCAAATCCTGAAACCATCCCAAAGGGAAATAATTCTGATCCAGTTTTGCTTGCTAACATCCAGGCTTGCCTGCTGAACTCACCATACCGCTCATCTCCAGTGTCCAGTGACCAGAAGGGCCAATTCAATCCAATCCAATCTGAGGTGCAGTCCAATTGACCAGAACCGCCCAGCTGATCCAATTCTGCCAGAAGTGCCCTACTGCCTGTAGACCGATCCGTGATGACCAGAACCTGACAGTCCAATCTTCAATTACAGTGGACTGTAAGTATCAATCGGAATCCTAGTGACCCATAGTATATTGGCCTTGTCCAAACCCATCTCTCAACCTATCCCCGTCTTTAACTTAAGAACCTCTAATAGTGTCAGAACCATTCTTGCAACCCTGTTTGTAATCCCGAATGTTAGCGCTGATTGTTCTCATTTGTTTCATTAGACCATAAGCCATTAGTGGTTTGGATTAAATAAAGTAATTCCCATAAAGAAAACGTAGTATCCGGCACGTGAAGAGTTACAAGCGGACGTGCGTAACTGTGGAGATTCACGTGTTGCATTCTCTTTTTCTTAGTCATTAATATAGTTTAAATAAAACCAATTTGTCATTTTTAAAACCGAATTTCTGCTTTTCTCTGTTCTATTTTTCTCAAAAAACGCTTCTCATTAAAACTTACATAACTTCTTACATTTTATAGCTAGAGATCTAATTTAAACACTCAGTTAAATCTAAAACCTATAGCTACATTCACATTGCACAACACATTGCGAAACAGTGTATTTGATCCGTTTTTATTAAAAATCTGCATAGTGAAATTTAGGCACGAATTCGCATTTTTGCAAAGGTTTTACACCTGTCTTTTCCCATTCAAAGTGTTTCTTAACTCCATTCTGATTTAAACACTTTTAATTGTTTCACAAAGCCATTTTCAACTGTCATTTTAAAAAGTGTAAATGTCCCAAAAACGCTTTTCTCTCTTGTTTGGGGAGGGAAGATTATATTCAAACACTGTATACTGTTCTACATTCCTGAATACCTGCTGCTTACTTACATCTGTGTAGAATTGCTCATTTGTGAATTGAGAACTTTGCAGGGGGAAACTTTAACCTAAGCACTATCTTTTCACAAGCCAAAACTGTTCTTTTTCCTGTGTTTTCTATTCTGTATTGCAATAAGTGAATTCAATTGCTTTACTTACTTTCTAATTTGTTTTGTCACCACATTGGTGATTGCTCTCCCATATATATTCCCATATATATATATATATATATATATATATATATATATATATATATATATATACAAATTTGTGTTGATTTGCATTTAAATAAATAAATATTTACCTTTACCAACCAGCCTGATTCCTGGTCCACAGTGACCTGGGGGGTATTTTGAGACGGGTGTGATATGAGTGCTATATCACTCAGAATAGTGAACCTATAGACGCAATAAATAAGTATTTCAGCTGTGCATTACATGCTAGGCGAGACCCGGGTGTATTGCTTGATTGAAATCCTTAACAGAATTAAGCATGCACAATAGGCCCCTAGAAACCCTCTGACCCCCACAATCTGTTTCTTATGACGAACAAAACAGAGTTCAAGGAGCAAGAGGATTGAGTCAAAATATCAAACACTTCATATGAGCTTTGGTTTAGAATGGCTTTAGTTTTGAATGCCCAGTGAAACTCAAGTTAATATAAAACAGAACATTAGCAGTGTTGTGTGTGTGGCTACTAAAATTATCTTTCCAGACTAAACCCAGTCTGTCTGAATATCATTTTAGAAAAACAGATTCATCCATAAAAGTTTTCTACCTATATTTTCATACTAGCTTCGCTTTGTCACACAGCTAGTGATATAGCGTGGCCAAGCATTAATTTGCTACTATTGTCTCATGCTTAGACATGCTTAATCATGCAATTAGTATCATTAAAATCGCTCCACCTTATCAAATTACTGTTTGCTAACACACGTATTAGCAGCCTGGTTCTCGTGCCACATAGTTAATGGTGTGAACTCATTCCTCAAACCTTTTACACATTGTGCTACAGCAGTAAAAGCAAATCAACAAGGAGCCACACCGTTTAATTTTTCCTAACATTGTTCAATACTACATGTGTACTGTGGATGGATACTGATCGACAGCACTAAAAAGTATGGCTGGCATTAAATAGAGAAATACTTTTAATGTGTTTTATTTAGTCTTTATGTTCTAACACTAACGGAATAAATAATGAGGATTGGAGAGCTTGACCATTTTCATTTGCTTTTTCTAATGATTTTTGTAACTTTTGGGAACAAGTTTGGCGACTTCCTGGATAATGACACTGGGTCGAATAACACCACACTGCTTCCTTATTGCCGAATTGCTATACTTTCCTGATGGTGGAAAGCATGTTCGGTGCTAAAGCCTGTACACATTTAAAGAAATACACAATACATGAAACAGAAACCTATGGGAAAAGGACAGTCAATGAAGACATGCAAGAATAGAAGATACATAAGTTTGGTAACTAATATTATATAGAATGCAAACAGCAGAATATGACATAGATTGACAAGGTAATAAAGCAAATTTAGGAAGACAACATTAAGAGAGCAACAATAACATTGGAATCAGTAATTTGGTAGCTGAAAAAGTAGGTACCACATTTTCCAAATGGCAAGCAACTGAAAATGAAGAAAACGATTAATACAAAATTACGAACAGCATCAGCAACAGATTGGAAGAAATTTCATAGAACAGGGTATTTGACACATGTTCATTCTCAGTAGAGGGGCTCCCACAACCTTGCTTAACTTTTAAAACATGGGGTTTCACCCTAAGTGACCCAGGATAACCAGATGTGGACCCCTTGCTCACTGTGCTTTAGAGAGGCTCAGCTTTACCTCACTGAGGAGTCCCAACAAGGCTGAAATACGTGTTTTGGGTTGCTGATGGTAATCTTGTTCAGAGGAGAATTGCCTAGAATTTCAGTGCTGGACTGCCCTTGTGGGTGGTATAAAGACTGATATGCAAATGAATATATGCAAATGAATGTATCTCCTCTGTGAAGGGTGCAGTGAGCTACAACGTGGTTGTAGATCTTCCTGAGTAGAAGAAATTCCATAGAATAGGGTTTTTGACCCATGTTTGTTCTCAGTAGAGGGGCTCCCACAACCTTGCTTGATTTGTAAACCTTGGGGTTTCACCCTAAGTGATTCAGGATAATCCAGACGCAGATGCCATGCTCTCTGTGCCTTAGTGAGGCTCAGCCTCACTACACTTAGGAGGCCCAACATAGCCAAAACACGTGCCTGGGGTTGTTGATGGTATCTTATTCAGAGGATAATTGCCAGGCAATTCGGTGCTGGACTGCCCTTGTGGGTGGTACAAAGACTGATATGTAAATGGGTATTTCTCCTCTGTGAAGGGTGCAGTGAGCTAAAACGTGGTTGTAGACCTTCCTAAGTGGAAGACATTCCACAGAACAGGGTATTTGACCCATGTTCATTCTCTATAGAGGGGTACCCACATCCTTGCTTAATGTATAAAACTTGAGGTTTCACCCTAAGTGGCCCAGTGTAATCCAGACGTGGACCCCTTGCTCACTGTGCCTTAAAGAGGCTCAGCTTCATCTCACTGAGGAGGCCCAATAAGGCCAAAACATGTGTCCGGTGTTGCTGATGGAACTCATGTTCAGAGGTAAATTGCCTGGCATTTTGGTGCTGGACTACCCTTGTGGGTGGGCCAAAGACTGATATGCAAATGGATATATCTCCTCTGTGAAGGGTGCAGTGAGCTAAAATGTGGTTGTAGACCTTCCTGAGTGGAAGAAATTCCACAAAATATGGTATTTTACCCATGTTCTTTCTCAGTAGAGGGTCTCCCACATCTTTGCTTAACTGGCATCAGAAACAGAACATTGAACAGGAGAAAGCAAAATTGAAGAAGGAATAAAAAGACAAGTAAAGGCTGGAAAACATTAAATTGCAGTGTTAGAAGGCTTTAAACATAGAAATCGATGCTGTGTCTGGGACTGAAGAGAAGAAAGATATTGGGAAAGGCACTGATGAAGACACATCAGTAAAATAACGAAAGGAAACAGATCTAAGTATCTTCCGCATAGAGTTGCACACAAAAAGATTCAATTAATGTAAACAAATAGATAGTGTATAAAGTAAATAGAAGAAGACCATACACAGGATCTTGGGGAACTCCATAAGAAAGTGATCTAGTTACAGAAGATGACACTTTTCATGAAACCTGAAAAGTGTTTGTGTAGGTGGGAAGAAAACCAGGAAAGACCAGACTTAGAGATGCAAAGATATGAAAGAGAGAGAAGGAAAGTAGGGTGATCGACAATATAAAAAGCATCAGGAAGATAAGATTATTTGTAGTGACAAGCATGCACAATAAAATCAGAAACAGAAAGAAGAACAGTTTCAGTGGAATAGCCCAAGCTAAATCCTGATTGAAAGTGATAACTGAATATTGTGCAGATACAAGATTCCTTTTTCAAGTATTCTAGAAAGATATGGAAGTAACCAAAATTAATCTAAGTTAGCTGGATAAGACATGTCTAATGACAGCTTCTTAATAAAAGGAATTGCGGTAACCTGTTTAATGTTACTGAGAAAACAGCATAGCTGTAGATAGATGACAGACCAGCATTTTCTAGGATAAGTTTGCAGCTATAGGGGAAGTCTAGGGGCTGGGCGGATAGCTCAGGGTCAACACATTTGTCTTGAGAGTAAGACAACACAGAACAACACAGGTTCAAACCACGTTATAAACGATTAATTCATTCTGAGACTGCGGAAGGCCTTGGACAAGGAAGTAAGACAGTGCTTACGTGCTGAATGCCCACGGCCAGATCTCCCAGGGAGGGTGGCGGAGACATTCGAGCTGGACCCTAAGATGTTGACCTTCATATCGAAGACCAGTAAAGACCTGCTAAAAGGAACTGAAAAGGAACTGACAGATCATGGAGGAGCTGCCTGGGGAAGGTGCTACATCTGTCAGGACCTCTCGAGAAGATAATGGACCTGGCAGAAAGAGCCAAAGATACAGTTGAATAAGTGAATCCCAACGCTCTAGCGAGCTGGGCCCAAAGAGCGGTCTGCCTTCTAGGCAACGCCAACTGCGCCATCTCTTCAGAAAGAATGAAAGGCCTGCTACTCAAGATAAAGCGATCTGGCGTCCTATGAAGCCGGAGAATCAGCACAAGATCTCCTCTTCGGAGAGACTTTTGGAAAGGAGATGGGCCGATTTGTCGGCACATACACATCACTGGAAAAAGCACAAGCATCCATACGGAAAGAATTCCAAGGCAGAGTATTTGCCGGGACTGGCCGCTTTCGAGGTCGTGTGGCCGGTCGTTTTTCAAGGAGGGAGAAGACCGCCTAAACCTAGAGCACAATACTGAGAAAATAAACAGCAGGACACCTTATTCCCTACCAGAGGACTGTTCCCAAGAGGGCGTAGAGGAAGAAGGTCCAGTCGTGGACAAGGCTTTAGACAAGGTGAGAGCAACAAAGTACCCACCAGTAGGGGGAAGAACAGGGATCTTCTGGGTCAATTGGCACACTCTTTCCAGCGATACATGGGTTTTGCAAACCGTCAGAGGTCTGCAGCTGGAATTTATTCAGCCACCCATACAGGTAAGATGGCCACATCAGCAACGCTTAGCGCAAGCAGAGCAAGAGTGCTTGGACCATGAGCTGAAGCGATTAGAAAAGAAGGGTGCCATAGAAAGGAGCACAACCCCTCCCAGATGTTTGAGCAATATGTTTCTGTTCCACAGAAAGGAGAATGTGCGGCCGGTTATAAACTTGAAAGAACTCAACAGCTGGGTTGCGTACCGCCATTTCAAGTTGGAAGGGATACACCAGCTCCCTGAGAGAGGGAGATTGGCTGACAAGGTTAGACTTGAAGGACGCCTACCTAACCGTACCAGTGCAGGAGAGCTTAGGACCTTCCTTGCTTTCTGCTGGAACAAAAAGCTCTGGCAATTCAGGACAAAGCCGTTCGGGATTGCATCAGCTCCTTGGGTCTTCACCAAGCTCATGAAGCCAGTAGAAGCATCGATTCGAGTGAAGGGTATCAGGATGATTATATACCTAGACAACCTGTTACTCCTAGCGGAGGACCGAGGAACATTAACTTACCGAACAAGGTGGGAGAGCTGCTGCTATCTCTGGGTTTTCTGGTGAATGAGGAGAAGTAGATTAGACTAGATTTCCTGAGGTTCGTCCTAGACACAAAGAAAGCTGCGTTGGAATTGGCAGCCCGAAAGATAAGAGATATCAAGAGGGAGATCAGAGCCTGTATGAGCAGGCAGACAATCTCACTCAGAGTACTAGCAATGATAGTGGGTCTGTTAGCAACCTCTATTTAGGCTATTTTCCTGGGCCCCTTACAATATCAAGCGCTGCAGAGACTACAGATAAAGCACTTGCAGCAAGGTTGGAAATATCAGGAGTCAGTTACAGAACTAGAATGGTGGTTGAAAAATATGGATACCGAGAATAGACGTGCCATCTTCGGAGACAGACCAGACCTAGTAATATAGTCGGATTCCAGCCGGATAGGCTGGGGAGCGAGATACGGTTCTCTGGAGACAGAAGGGAAATGGAGAGAAGAGGAGCTCCGTCCTTCACACAAACTGCCTGGAACTCCTAGCGGGGTCATTTGCAATCAAGGCATTCACCAAGGGGAGAGTGAGTTTGTGTGTACCTCTGAAGATGGACAATATTTCGGCGGTCAGTTACATAAATCACCTGGTAGGTACAAAGTCCAGGTTGCTAGCGGAGCTAGCGAAAGATTTTTGGCACTTCTGCCTCCAGTCAGGAACTTCAGTGAAGGCGGAATGTCTGCCAGCAGCGCTGAACGTGATGGCCGACTGGAACTCACAATACCTAACAGACTCCAGCTACTGGAGAATGGATCCAGCAGTGTTTCCGAGGCTAAATCAGAGGTGGGGCCCGATACACGTAGACCTCTTTGCATCTTGTCTCAATGCCCAGACTCCCAGCTACTTCAGCTGGAGGTTAGACCCAGAGGCACATGGAGCGAATGCATTTCTCCAGAAGTGGGCAGGAGGTCTGCATTATGCGTTTCCTCCCTTCGTTAAGTTGAGCAGGACCCTACCGAAGTGTCGGAGAGAGAGGGCGGAATTAGTTTCAGTAGCGCCACTGTGGAAATCACAGGTGTGGTTCCCCACTCTGATGCAACTGGCAGCAGACATTCTGTGAGTTCTTCCAGAAGGAGAACGACTGCTCATGGACCCAGTTGGGTCGAGTCATCCTCTGAGAGTGAGAGGGACTCTCCTGCTCGTAGCGTGCAGGATATCAGGAGACACTGGGCGATGCCATGCATGTCCTCGTAGGCTCCAGAGCTTATTACAGAATCCTGGGCACGATCCCCTAGGAGGAGTTGCGACGAGGCTTAGTGAAGTTGGTGTAGAGGGAGACATGTTCATCCGATTTCAGCACCTATAGTAGCTATATTCACTTCTTTGGCACAGCTCTTGCAAGACGGGAGAGCGTTTCGTACCATAGGAATGTACAGGTCTGCAATTTCGGCGGGGCACCTACCAGTGGAATGAGTTCCAGCAGGTGAACATCTGGCGGTAACAAAGGCTCATCAAGGGAGCAAGGTATAAAGTGCCTCTGGAGCTGAGATATAACAAAGTATGGGACGTGACAGTAGTGCTGCGTCTGTTGGAGAGTTAGCCAGCAGATAGATATCTGTTGCTTAAGCATCTGTCGGGCAAGTTAGCGATGTTGTTATGTTTAGTATCCTGCAAGCAAGTAGCAGATGTCAGAGCGCTTGAGATTAACAGGAAGTCTTCCGGCCCGGAAGAGGTGAACTTCTCAGTAGTCATAAGCACTAAGACAGTGATCACCACAGTGCATTATCCGTATTTTCCGAGCAACCCCAAGTGGTGTGTAGGTAGATGCATTAAGGAGTATGAGAATAGGACGGCAGAATGTAGAGCAGCCGCTACTACGCAATTACTAATAGCACGTAGGAGGCCTTTTCAGGCGTTAGCTATTGCCACCATTTCGAGATGGGTGAAAGAAGTGATGCAGACAGCCGGTATTGATCTGGGAATGTATGGGGCACATTCTGTGAGAGAGGCAATGGCAACAGAGCTTTCACGACAGGAGTGTCACTGCGAGAGATTATTCTAGCAGCAGATTGGGCTAGTGATAATACATTTAAGGAGTTTTATTTCAAGCAGATTGAGAGCTTGGCCGCAACAGTAGTGGGATGCTTTGAACAAGCATAATGCTCGCCTCCAGTCTTGACATAGAATGTAGATTACCCCTGCTATCTGTGCAGGGAGTATTAATTCTATTAATACTTGCTATGTTTTTTATTACTCCATTCAGTAATTTCAAGTGGGTGAAAAATACATGTGCCAGCGGGTTAGTTGTGGAGAGGGGATCTGTTTTCTTCTTGTTCCGTGTTCTACTGGTCACTATGAAAGTGTGCGGGAATGTAGGTGTCTGCAGTGTGAATGCCAGCTCAGAGAATGTTGGGTAAATGAAGTCATGCTCATTTTGTGTGTCAGTTGGGGCTGAGCTAGGCTGAGTGAGATGGCAGGTTGGGTGTCTCCTCTCTCTTATCTGATTGTATCTTATTCATGACTATGGGCCTCATTATGAATTTGACAGTCCATTCAACAAGTGTCAGTAATTCTGTTCCTGATTTCTTTTTGGTGGTAACGGAATTTCTGCTGCTTTTACTGCACCACTGAATTTCAAGTGTGAAGGTAAAGGAGGATTTAGTGCCAGCAAAAAGGTTAACCTCCAATAATTTATGGATTTACCTACATAATTAGAGCTCGTAGTAAACCCACCAAAAATCTCCAAGCAGTACTAGTAACTCCAAAATGGGGCTTTACAGTGGTTGTAACCGCACATGATTTTGCCAGCAAATAGGATTTACTGTGAAGGACAGTTAGCAAGGGGTCCACCCAAGTTTTGAAACAACTTGAAAAAATATGGGAGCCCCTCTACTGACAAGGAACAAGGCTCAAATAATCGGTTCTGTGGGATATTTCTATGGAACTGATATGCAAATGTGTATTTCTACTCTGTGAAAGGCACATTGAGCTAAAACATGGTTGCAGACCTCCGTGAGAGAAAATGGCCTTGCTCACGAGTGCCTCATTCCTCCACCCTTCACAGCAGCAACCAACAGGAGGAAAGTATGGTTCTGAAACATATGCCCCCCAACATAGGCCTCTCAAAGCCACAACTACTGTGAAGTCCAGCACCTTCAGCTGAGAGGTCAATACAAGCAATGGGTGCCTGCATGCTCCATCAACTAGTCCCATGGCTTCTGCCCAAATGTGTACACTGCTAGTGGCATGTCTCAGGAGGATAGCTCAGGGACAACATGCTCGCCTTGGAAGCAAAACGACACAGAGCAACACAAGTTTGGTCCCTGGTTCTGCTTGTTATAAATAACCTATCATATCATATCATGTCACTGCAATTACTTGTTAGGGTAGCACTGGCAAGAAGGGCCTGCTATTGATCACAGTGGCACTGGGACCAATTGGGCAGGCTGGGAGGGTGAACAATTATTATACTGCTTGGCATGGTATGCCTTATTATTTTGTTTTACACCCTAGCCCTGAGAGGTACCAAATCCATGTGCTCACCAGCTCTGGAGGGGGCAGCAAAATCTGGTTCACAAGTGGGATCATTTACTCAGTAAATGTCTACTGGAGAATGTTGTGCTATGGAGCTGCCTTACCTACTGCATTGCCCGCGAGTCTCATTTCCTGCTTCACTTTCACCCCACGGTCTTCCATCAAGTAGAACACCTCACCTTCTTCACACATTGCGGTCTTGCCCAGTGATAGGTCAGAATACTGCCACTCTAAAATTCCATGAGGGCTGAGTGGGGGAATGTCTTTGTCCCTGTAAGTTTGTCTCCTGTACCTGTCATGTCTCCTGAAATGGCAGATGCAAGGTGAAGCTCCTCCTGTACCACCTCCTTATCCCCTATCACTATCACCTCTTCCCCAGGTAGGTCCCCTACCTCCTGCAGTACCACCACAGGCTAGTTATCTCCCTAAGTCTCACCCCCAACATGAGGCTCCTCCTTGGCACCCTCTCCCTGATAGGTTGATACCACTTCCTCCTCCGCAATGGCTCCCACCCTGACCAAAGTCATCCCAGTGTACTACCTCTCAATGGTGCTTTCTGCAACTGTCCCCTCCTCCCCCATGAAGAACATGTTTGGACCTCCGCCACCACCTGCTTTTCCTACAGTTTCATCGGAGGCCATGCATCCATGGGAGCAACCACCAAAGGTCCTGGCTCTCTTCCTTCAAGGTTGACTCCCTTGCAGGCTCTGCCTAATTTGCCAGTGCACTAGAGGTTTCCTCAAATGGCCCTGCCGCCTCTCCCAAACCTTATCCTGAGGTCACCATAAATGATCTCACCCACTCTCACCAACTCAGAAGACCAGCATACTATGTTGCCCAAGCCCTTGTACCTGCCCCAACAAAAAGCATATCAATCATGGGGGATACCTCCTGCTCCTGTTAAGAGAAAGGCAGTTCCTTCTCCTCCATATTCCCTTCCCAGCATGACAAGTGCATCATTACCCTCCTCAAGTATTGGGAGCACCAAAAGAACCCCAAGAAATAGGAAGCACGCCCAAGGAAAAAGAAAGGAACAAATAAACAAGCCAATAACTAAGGCACAGCACTACACTAACAAGAATAACACATGAAACCAACAACCAGTGGAAAGATGAGAAGACAACAACAAGAAATATAAAGAAGGAATCTGGGAATGAAGTATAAGCAACATTTGGGGGGTTTAGGGGTAGGATTGGCAACATAAATTATGTTTTGGATTTTTTAATTTTTTCATGGAAATAAAGTGAACATGGACAAGAATAAAGGCAAAACATGTTTTTTTTTCTCCATCTTTTATATGTGAGAACTAATAGAATACAGAACAAACAATAAGCAGACAAAAGTACACACATGTACAAAACATAAAAACTCCTAAGAACATCAAGCTACATAGAAACAAACACCTAGCTCCTAAACCTAGTTAATTATATGTTTTAAACTCTTCAAAAGCACCTTCCACCCTTCAAATGTGATCCTGACATGTATAACTGTTGGGCCCATATGCATGCAAGTTCCAAAGCCGACCCACCCTCCCTGGAAAGAAAGTGGGACCACACCATTTCAAGTGTTGGCAATAAAAGGCCGTAGGATTTTATTGTTACAGATATGATTATGGAAACAATGGCAATAATCACATATCCATATATACATCATACTTTTGGGCACCGGGTCCTGATGTAACCTCCTCTGGCCCGTGCCACCTTTCTTTTGTCCCACGACTTGTTGTGGTCACCGTACAGTATCCTGGTTTTCTCTTTCTTTGGTCTTCTCCTTTCTTTTTTAGGGTGGGAGGGTTCTGGGAAAAGAGACAGAGGTGGAAGACACTGAGTGAACAGTGAACCTCCAGTCTGTTTGGGACCCCGTTCAGGGTCGACAAACAGATTGTGGTTTGTGAGAACTTTGCAGCTCTTTTTATAAGACCCAGGGGTATCCCTGGGTCTTTGAAGTGTAGCAGTGGGAGCTGAAGTCCAACTCCCGGCCGGCAGCAGCCGACTGTGTTTCCCCTGCACACTGTTGTTGTTTCCTCTGGGTGCTTAGCACCTTGTTGCTTTGTGGGAGGGTGGGGTGATTGTTCACACCTCACCCTTCCCTTCCTTTGTGGAAGGGAGACTGCATGTCGCTGTGTGTGATGAGGAGAAGGCCAGGCAAGTGGGGGAAGGAGCTGCCCCTCTCCAGGACCTGTCGGATGGTACCAACAGTTGCCCTGCCTCTCTTTAGGAGGCCCTGCAGCATTGCCCATAACAGCTCCCCTTACTAGCTAGCAAAACACATGAAGAAACAGGCAGTGAGCTGGGCCTTTCATAGGGCTTTGAACTTCATTTAGGATATTTGAAGACTCAGATTTGCTAGTAAACCAAACGAAAAACCTTGAGATTTGAACCCATAACCTAGGCTCCGGATTGAACCACAAATCATTGCACTGTAAGTTCGACCTGGGATTTGGCTTTACCAAAAACAGTAACACTCACAGTGTAGAGCAAATTGTACCAAAAAGATTTGAGGAGCCCGCAATCACATTAATTTAAGTTCACCCAGGCATATTCAACACCACACCTTTTTATACGATATTTCAAATCAAAATATATATCAATGACAATACTGAATGATTCCTTTATATATATTTTACTGTATTTAAAATGACAGCAAATCAAGGAATTGTGTGCAATAAAAAGGATTAGAATGTAAAATGTGTGCAAATGTATGACCTTAGGTTGGATTGATGTCTTTTGCTCAAAACACCTTAATTTATGTGTCCTTCCCGTTCAAGTGCAATCAAAGTGGTTAAGAAACTTAAAATGATGTTATATTGGAAAGCTGGTGTGGCTATTAATTAAATATCAGTTGCTATTGCATTTCTATTCTTCATGCCCCAGACTAACAATAAGAAAGAGAAGTTTATTAGCGACAATAATCTGGCAATTCTTTTTTTTTTTTTAACCGAATAATTCCAATGTAGCATGCATTCAGATAGTATAGATGGAGAAGGAACCTTGTTTTCAGTGATAACCTTTGGAATGAACTTATGAGTATTATTTTACATGATCAAATATTTGCTGCCCACTAGGTTCTAAAGGGATATAAGAATTTCCTAAGAAAGGTATAATCTATCTTGGTATACTGCTGGGATCATTTGCCTTTAGATAATAGCACTGGCCTCTGCAGGGCCTTGGATCAGTCGCGCTATAGAAGAAATGGGTATTGGGATTGCCTTCCCATGCTAGTTGCCAGCCCATCCTCTGGCTGCTAGAGTTCCTTCTGTTTTCTTTAAATATTGATTTTGGATGCCATTTTCCTTAGTCTCTAACGTTCTCCTTATCCCATGTCCCCCATTTTTTAAGATGTAAAAAGCATGAAAAGCCCTAACAGTTAAGGGGTTTGCTAGTTTGGAATGATTCCATAGGTCAAAAGTATTTTAAAATGAATCCTCCTCTTCATCTAAACTGCAAATTATTACTTTACTCTACATCCACAAAGCCCTTATTGTATCTAAACTATGCAGAAAGCTTTTCTGTATTAATATTTTTTACCTCCCTTATAGCTTGGGGCATCAACACCTGTTAATTTTCCCCTGATTGCGAAACAAACGTTTTGCTCTTACCTCACAACTTTACCAGAAATGTTCTATTTATTTGCATTTATTTTTTCTCATTTTCCCAAATGCCATTATATCCCTTTTTTGTGTAAGAATCACAGTACTCAAGATATCAAACCTTTGCACATAGGTAAAAAATGGGATCAATAAATATATCATAGTTGAATTTTCTTATTATTCTCCATGCATATTCCATATTCCATACACTTCACACAATGGTATAATTTATTTTGGACTGGTTATGGACAACTATCAACTGTGCATGTGACTGTGTTAAACTATAATATGTTGGGGGCGTGGCTTAGCACCGTCAGAGATGGCCACCTAACCCGTGCGCTCCTGCTCTGGTGCGAAATTATCTTTTTTATTTACTTTACGGTCCGCGTTACTGGCATATATTATGCTCTCCTTACCTGACTTATATCCCTGGTGGCCCGTGGCATGACTTCTGAGAGCTGCACCGGCCGCATATGAGGTGTTAGGCCGTGTCGGTGGGCTGGGACGATGTTCCTGTCTGCTGTCTGGGGTAGTGTGCTTAAGGTTGTGCGCCTAACGCTGGGGAAACATTTTTATATACAACACAGCCTCAACCCTCAGTTAGCGCTTTAAAGCCTCTTCTCTCTCCAAAACCATTGCACTTTTAATTCCTTTGTACGCAATTTACAATTTATGAACTTTTATCATTAGCCAAACAGTTTTAAGTACTAACTGAATAATTTACTTGAAAAGTGGCTTTCAAGACTCCTTTGTGATAAATTATTGGCCATTTTTCCCCACAGTTTTGACATATAAATTACCAGTTTTAAAATTCCGAAACCTTTTGTGGCCATACTAAAATCTGGTATCATTATTCCCTTTCTGCTCATCCATCAAAGCAAGATATACTCTATTGGTTGCATATCTGTGAGAGATATGCTGATCTGCCACCTGAATACTTTAACTCACAAGTGGAATACTGGTGTATGAATACTCACATTTGTGACTCTATACATACTTCCTCAATATGGCTTCGAAAAAAGGTCCATCTAAAGAAACACCTATATTTCCTGCCAAAAAGAGACAGAAAAGCGAATCGCTGACCCCTAAAGAGGATTCTCCTGACCCAAGAATGCAGGCTATTCTTATGGAAATAAAAGTCTCTAAACCTATTATGGAAACAACTAACACTAAATGACAGCTAATTGATGACAAATGGTCTGCTTTTGAAGCAAAAAAAAACAGAGGTTGAGAAAAAAGTTAGTGAAGCTGAAGATGTCATGAGCAGAGTACATGTGCTTGAAAACACAGTCAAATCCCTACAGAGACTTACTGAAAATGTGTAGAATTGCAATAGAAGGAACAACTGTCGCATTGTAGGATTGCCAGAAGGTATTGAAGGAGACAACCCAATTTTGTTTCTAGGCTCCATCCTCACCAAGCTCCTAGATCTATCAACATCAGTTCATCTGAGCATTCAAAGAGCTCACCAGATCGGACCGTGCAACTCAACGCAGTCAACTAACTATATCTCTGACAACACATCAAAAATGTTCATATTTGCACTGCTTGACTACACACATGTGCTTCTTATATTGAGGAAAGCAAAATCAATAAAGCAACTTGCTTGGAATGGCAAAAGGATTTGAATCACTCAGGGTGTTTCTAACGCTACAGCGTACAGAAGAAAGAATTACTTGCACTTAGGCTGGCCCTAAAACAGCTCAATGCAAGATACAGCATAATTCACCCTGCCATTCTTAAAATCACTCTCAATGGTCACTTCTCCGCCTTTCAAGATCCAACTGATTTAAAGGAATAGTGTGCTCAAAAATATTATTGTCCCGATGCTTCGGGCATGTGTTTTTAAGCATACGTTGATCGATCGTACAAACATTTCCTAGGCACCTTACCATAGTTTTCCTCTTTTATACACATGCAAAATCAGGCAGCAGGGTGCGGCCATCTTGTAATAATCGTATCCGTTGCCGCATCGCCCAAGGTGGACTGCCCTGGCAGCACTAAAGCATATCCCCTGCCCCTGAGGCTGACATCACCAAACCTAGTGATATCCTCTGCCTATCTCCATGATGTTACTGGGCAGCATAGCCATACGCGCCCAGTCATCACCTACGTGACATGACGCAGAACCTGGAAATCAACACACATCATCTCACAACACAGCATGTCATAATTCGGAATATAAAATTATACTTTAAAAGGAAACAGCAAAACTGTACAATTTGTAAAGTACTTTTATTTCACAATAAACGCTCCGAGAACATCCTGCGATTGCCATATTCAATCAAATGGGTACATTTTTTCTTTGTTCTCGATCCACAAATGTTTATCGTGAGTCAGGCGGTGTTCCTTTTGGGTATAAGAAGCGCATTGGACGCACCGTGAATCGCAAGGCTTGGGCGTTAGGCCACCGTAAACGATGTCAGATTGCTCTTTATCACTCGTACCAAAAGGGCATATCGGCCCATGGCGATCGTCCCAAAAAAGCATCACTGTGATCCTGGCATTCAAGTGTATCTGCAGCTGCCGATTAAAAAACCTGCCTTTTGGTATCTGGAATCGATGACAATCGCAGAAAGGCAGGATGTAGCTGTTTGTAAAACATAACAGAAATGTGTCTCAGTAGCCGATCTTTATTACAATTTATCATTTTACCCATTCATTCGGCCCGTGTTAAAAGTAATGATTAACACAGCTGTGAAACAATGGGAACACATAGAAAACAACGTGGACAGTAGTCTACAATTTGCTTCAGATGTTAGTGCTATGGAATATGTTCAGCTCGAAATGGGATGCAGACGCTACAATTCGAAGAACACATAGAACAGCATTTTAATTAAATATTAGCGTTGAACCTGGGGGAACCAAGTGGTGGACTTCAAATGCATCTCGATGCTGGACTGGCCATGTGCCCGGGACAAAGACAAGTACACACACAGGTTATATTTGCGTTTAATTGCAATATGCTACAATGAACAACCGAGTACAATGTAAGGCAGCAATAACGGTCAGCTAATGATAAGTTGACTCGTTGGTCTATAAAATTGTCAAAAGTAAAACTTACATTATATTCGGCATTTCCATTCTCTTGGTGTAACGCAGAGACTCCGTTCAGATCAATGATTTTTCATAAAATGAAATTACATGTTCCTTTGTCCAGTTTTGGAATGGTGAACCTTATCATATTTGACATTATTACACCCCCCCCCTTCATTCATTCCTTTCAGAATCATCCATTACTCTCAAGGTCAAAAAACAATTGAACTTTATACTGTGTGCCATGCATGGGCTAGCTCAGCTCGCCAGCAAAATATTGAAAGTTGCGCACCTTCACTCTGTATGGGAGCCAGTAGCCCATCAGACCATAGTGGCATTAGAAATAGTTTTCTGCCATCCACCAATGGCGCTTGAAATTTCAAAATGTTTTACTTGGTTCCTCTGGAGAACTTCGCACTCTCCCAGCAACTCCCACAGCCAGCCCACACCACCTGTCAGCTCAGCCCATCTCGTGTTCACACGGCAAATCACATACACATTTTTTGCAAGGAGCAAGTCGCAAGCCCTGACCAAATGTGCTCTTACGAGAATATCCGAGCAAGCCCTGCTGCAACCCCCTCCTGCCAGGCCGTGGTCCCCTGAACCCATGACCACAGTTATATATTAGAGGCCTATAAATTGCACATGTGTGTTTGTACTATCCCACTTTGGGTCACTAGCGAGGTGAAGGGTGTGGGGTCTTGCCCCGGAGGCAACCAGTGCGGGTCGGTATTGATAGCTCACAGGTCTGGCACATCAGAGCCAGAAATGGGGTGGAGTGACACCTGTTAGTTTAGGGCAGAATATACTGTCACTGGGGTCTTGTTTTATTGGGAGTCACTCTGGGGTGGTCAGAAATGAAGGGTCACACTTCTGGTGCATGAAAACTATAGCTTTGGAGGGGCACAAGGTTGAACACGCAGTCATTTTCCAGCAGCGGGGGGGTGAAAGGTGCAGGAGAACAATTGTTAAGATGGATGAATAATTACAAGTCATAGTTTGGCCCTGACACACACAGGACAGTGATCTCAGAGGAAGATTTAAATTAATACATTCTTAGTTTGCAACATCTTGTCTCGGCGCATCCATGAGAAAGGGACTTGCGAGGCACAGGAGGAAAAATGTGGGGGCTGTCAGTGCCCGCTGTTCGCACCTGGTGCATGAAAACTATAGCTTTGGAGGGGCACAAGGTTGAACAAGCAGTCATTTTCCAGCAGCGGGGGGGTGAAAGGTGCAGGAGAACAATTGTTAAGATGGATGAATAATTACAAGTCATAGTTTGGCCCTGACACACACAGGACAGTGATCTCAGAGGAAGATTTAAATTAATACATTCTTAGTTTGCAACATCTTGTCTCGGCGCATCCATGAGAAAGGGACTTGCGAGGCACAGGAGGAAAAATGTGGGGGCTGTCAGTGCCCGCTGTTCGCACCGCTGCTGAGGGGTGGGGAAACTTCGCAATGACAGAATGCGGCCTAGTCCAAAGTTGGAGTCAAGGATACACAAAATGGAGTCCAAGTGTGTCTAGCAATAGCCCCACCTCTGCTTATGTCAGGGCCTTCTTCCCCATGGCAGCAGAAGGGCAAAGGAGGCGTCCCCCATGAGTGCAAGTGCAGAGTGTCACTTTCGCATATAATGTACAGGGTCCGGGGGCTCAACCGACCCACTCCTTCCTTACATTAGGAACGACCCCCAACACATGCCCCCATGAATATATTGGTCAGAGTGCAGCTATTTCTCACCAACAACCCACTTTGATGCGCTGTTTTGCTCACAGTTAGTAGTTCTTGCGTTCCGAGTAACTTATCTATCCTAGGTGTCATCCCTTTTGTGCGACGAGTAGTTATTCAGCTATTTGGGCAACTGTTTGGTAAGGCAACTGCAGAACCCCAAAGTAGCTTTCATACTGTTATCCATCTGGCCCTCCAAAGATCAGTGAAGGTCCCACAGTAGCTCGACCAAACTGGGAAGTGTGAAAGCACAGTGTTACATTTTATGGCATTCTTAAAAACGGTACTTGTTGAAAAAAAAATTGACAAAGAGGATAGATTTCTAAAGACAAATTGGATGCTTCATTTGGACTCTTCATATATACATTGTTCATCAAAAATACAGGTGGTAATCATTTGTACAGAACAGTAAAGAGATCCCAAATTACGCTCTTGGCGGAATCCTACCTTGATTTGGGAGAAGGAGTGCTTGTCAATACATAGAAAGGTAGGAAGCAGGTTATTTGTCAACAGCTATTTGCTCATCAAGAACTACATCAGTTTAGAAAGAATTGTCAATTTTAATATTATCTCATAAAAATCAAGAGACATTGTATATATAAAATACATAGTAAGACAAACCCACCAAGGGGGGAAAAAGGAAGTTCATGGGAATAGAGCCATAGAATCAATCAATGGAATATACTGCCCACTGTGAGGGAGCTAAATAAGGGGACAGATCAGGTCAAGGAACATAGAGATATATTCAATCAATCTTTAATAAACACATATTCAATTACCGTACAATTAAAAACAGCATAAAAACACATAATTGATGCTAAGCATATCCAGTTAAAGTGCATATTATTTTACTGAAGACTATTTTGGTCAGATTGGGGACAAGCACAGGTTAGCTGTTTGTTCTCTATAAAGAAATGGTGACTATTTTGGTCAGATTGGGGACAAGCACAGGTTAGCTGTTTGTTCTCTATAAAGAAATGGTGGGCTGGACTAAGGCATAACCCTTTTCATCTCGCAGACAATATTGATTATTGTTGATCTGCGTGACTTTAGTGCCTTACATAACTCTTTAAGCCTCACTAACTAACTCTTATATATATATAGAGATTGGTTATAATACATCCCCCTGGTTAAATACAGTTAGGGGTTCTATTGAGGATCTTTGCTGTCCACGGAAGTTATGTACTTCTGAATTAAGCTAGGCACAATGCACTTATGCTTACATCCTAGGATGTTCAGTAAAATAATATGCACTTTAACTGGATATGCTTAGCATCAATTATGTGTTTTTATGCTGTTTTTAATTGTACGGTAATTGAATATGTGTTTATTAAAGATTGATTGAATATATCTCTATGTTCCTTGACCTGATCTGTCCCCTTATTTAGCTCCCTCACAGTGGGCAGTATATTCCATTGATTGATTCTATGGCTCTATTCCCATGAACTTCCTTTTTTCCCCCTTGGTGGGTTTGTCTTACTTTGGTTCTCCCCTGGGTTCATGGTGTTGGGGACGCCTATTCTTTTTGATTACATATATAAAATACATAGGCAGACACTCTTAAATGGTACACATATGTAACAAGACACAAAACATAACAGTTTCTAAAAAAAAGAGATTTTTATTATATCAATCTATGTTCAACCCTGTGTTGTAAATCCTTGTTTAATCGGGGGTTATGATCCTTGTGGATCACTTGATGTAAATCACTCAATCTTTTGTTTAATTTAGATTAGGACATCCCCCATGTGGGATATTAAATGCTACCATACAATTTAGTATTATTTCTAAATTGGGAACTCGACATGTTTCAGTCCTCCTTGTGATTGTTGGGACTTTCTAAAGGAGTAGTCAGGAAAATTATATTTAGAGTAGAAGCAATTAGTCTGGGATCTTCTTGTTTTGAAGATTCATTCAATGGAAGAGCAGTAACTGTTGACAAACCATAAAAAAGAATCAATGATTTAAGAATTATTCTTAGGACACGTCATTATGTGTCGAGAAAAGTTCAGGATGAAACAAATTACCTGGACTTCTTCGTGTAGGTGCTCTCTTGACTGTCAGTAGAAAAGGTCCACGAGTATTGGACGTATTATATTATGGAGGAAAAATCTTCCTCTTTAGCCTGAAATAAATTAATATATATTTGCAAGAGAGACGGGAAATCAGCCTTTCACTAGTCAGGTTGAGCTTAGCAGAGGATTCAAGTGGAGGAATACAGGATATAGTAGATCCATACTTGTGCTATAAAGATTCAATAAAGATTCCCCTTGTGGTGAACTTTCCTCAATGTACTTTGACTAGACATTTGTTCAATTTTCCAAGCTTCACTGATAGCAGGGAAAAGATAGTCACGTTGATATAACTCACTGAAACTAGAGCCACTGAAAAGTAAAGCAGCTGCACACAGTCGATTTCCAGCTGGCAGTTTCCCCAGCATCGGTTGAGCGGACCACGAAAAGTTTGCATGGAGCATTTCACAGGTGGCTTGTATGTTGAGGTTACTGCCTTGTGATACACAAGTCACATTCACCAATGGCTTCCTGCATACTTCCCCTCTCACTGGATGCACACATTTCACCATCATTATAATCTCCATCAAGCAGCAGTCAAATACTATGTATTTGGGCTCCTTTATTAGACTATCATCCTGCATGAATGTTGTTTCTGACCCAACTGTGGTTGACATATCAGTCCAACTGGACAAACTGTAGTCAAGATCTTTGTCTAGTTGCTCGGTCAATTGTGTTGATGCTTCAGTCTCTGCTATTTCAGCTTCTGCTGCTTCAACACGAATTGGAGAAAACATCAATGTAGTTTGCTTTTTGGGTGGTCCTTTTTTGGCGGGTGTCGATTGTGTAACGTGGTCTGCGTCTAATTCTAAAGCATCTTCGTTACATTCAGTTTCATCTTCATCTGGTGGAGCTCTCGCATTGTAGCAATGGTCCATCATCACTTTTCTGGCTTCACCATTGACAATCAATTCATTTTCTGGACATTGGGCATAAGCATCTCGAGTCTGCTTATTGATTTGAACACGCTACGCCTCAAATAATAGTTGCTCCATGGTCAAATCAGTTTGGCAAGCAGCATCTCCGATATCTGTAGCTGTCTGTGTCTGCATAGGTTGTACACCATTGGGCAACTAGAAGACAGGTTGGAAAAACATGTTCAATGTAAATCCAACATACAGTATATGGCACTTTAGATTTTTTTAAAAGCATGTTATGAAGGCACCAGCACAAAACACTGTTTGAAAATGAAGTTGTTTGTAAATTACCATAGCTTTCCTGGTTTTCTGTGAAACCTTCTTCTTCGTCTTTACTGTAAGGACTGCACCAGCAAGCTGGTCCACCGACTCAGATCCACGTGCGTCCTCTTCTATATCCCGATCTTGTATACATCATAGAAAAGAGTATCCATTAAGAGTAAGTCCTTCGTATTTGAAATCAAATTATTCCATCGCACACATTGCTTACACAGATACCCTCGTATAATATGATATGATATGGAATTTATAACGCGCCAATACACAAGTGTTTTAAGGCGCGATGAGGCAAGGGAGGGGGAACAGAGGGAAGACAAACACTGTTCACCGTGCACATCAATTAGTCAAAATATAAATTTTGAATTTCACCAGATTGATGGCTAGTTTACTTGATGAAAGATGACTGTGCGAAACCCACTTATTGAAATGTTGCACTGAAGCAATTTTCAAAGATGCTTGTTTATAATAATGTCAATGTCTAATGGTATCAGATCTAGGACCAACTTTCTTTCATTCAAGGGAACTGGCAGTATGCATACCTCAGGCTCTGTATCAGCTCCAAAGGATGATGTAATTGTAGTCGAAGTACCAACATCATCCTGTAAAACAGTACTTGTTTTAGCATGGATGAAAGAAAGTAAAATTGAACACACACTGTGTGATGCAGGCAATAGTACATATCAATAAAAACCCATAAATGAAACATTATGTAAACAAACAGGATACGTACATTTGATCATATTATCTCAAAATCCATGCATAAAACATTTCCGAAACTGTATAGCTAACTAAAACTACCTGATGTGCACTCGATGTTGTTGTTGACTCCAGGAAAGACATGGATGCAGAATCTTGCTCCTTCATATTCAGTGCATTGTCATGGAGTTGTAAAGGAAAATTAGATTTGATTTAGAAATGCTAATCTAGAAAATGGACATGTAAAGCAACCGATTACAAAAAGATTATGCTTATTTCCAAGGGCACTATAGCATAGTTTTCTGTGCCCATAAATCATTTTCTATGATGCTCCTAAAACCAAGGATAGATGTTTAGCAAAATGTGGTTTAGTTATAAAGCATTACAATCTTGTAAATATGTTGACACCTAAAACACCAATCTGTACATGTAGTTACCTGTTCAGTACCCCAAGGCCTACAGCTAAAGAACCGTGACTCACCTGAGGCAGCATGTGCATGAATAGAGTCGGAATTGCATTCGGAAGCAATTTACGAGACGTTCTGAGTCAATGCTTCTTTGTGTACTGCGATTGGTCGTACATATTTGTGGCAAAGTGCAGGCTGCAGATGCGGAATCAAACACCCCTCGAGTCCCCCCAAGACTTCATGGGCTCTACTTTCAAGCTCTTCCAGCTCAAATCTGCAATATCTGACCCATTCTCTTATTAGATCTATATTCCTCAGGAATACATGCAACAGTATTAGATAATTACTTTGCATAAAAGCGTGACAAAGATGGAATTATATCATACATTTTCCTGTGCAATCTATGTCTTGGTCACCGAAGCAAAACCTTTTCTAGCGTAGCCGGCTGTATTATAGGATAACTTTCATACAGAATTCATTGATGTGACGCAAATCGTAACATGTTAGACACGGTCCACGAAGGATGCATATCGATAACATAAGAAATTAAACTCAAGTCAATAGCAATGAGATCAATGAACATTACACTACTGAGTATGTTTGTTCGAAATAGATAGAAATTTAAAGATCAAGGTAAAGATCGAGGAGATATGAATAGGTGACCTGCCCTTACCTTGACCAACAAACAGTTAGATTCAGCAAGCAGGGAAGTTAGTAGCTGGAGAACAGGGAAATGTTCACAGGTAGCACGATGACGAGATGACTCGCAGTGGTCACAGAAGTTCTCAGGTAGCATGTTCACAAGTTGACTTGCAGTGCTCAAAGATTTTCCCATGATAAATATCAAGTGGTTTATAAAAAATTAGAAAAGGGGGTGTGTATGTGAATGAATGACATGCATATGGCCTGGTCTTATGTGGATTGCAGGGGCGCGGCCTGCTTCAAGGGGATCATGCCTGGAGGGCATGTGAACAATGACCCCTGCGTGTAAGTTACTTTTGAAGTGTACATGGTGTTTGGCACCTTGGCCGCTCCAACCACTGCCAGCCCCCTTTGGCAGTGCACATTCACTGGTGCGAACTGCCTTTGATAATGGAGGGGGGATGGATGGGCCTGAGGCGTGTAGACGCTGAATGGAGACACACTTGATTCACTGAAAACCTGAAACAACCATTGATAAAAGTTCAGTTGTGTTTTATTTTGTTGCTGATTTTGACAAATGTACTACACATTATAAAGTTCTGGTTGCAGCACAGTGAGGGAAAATCCCCTATACTGACCGCTGTCACTGGGGAAAGTTTCTCTAATGGCACCATTGACACAGGCGGGTATTCCTCGTGAACGCGGTGTCCAAGCCTCCCGTGAAGCCACCATGTAAACGAACGATAGGCCACCAGCCTGTACCACCTGTGAAAGAGAAAGATACAAACTGTTTTTAAATGAACACGATAAGTGTATTAAACCTAGGTGACAATGACAAATAGTGTATCCAATGGCATTGTTGCCAGTACAAATGTTACTTAGACACTGTACAATATTGAACGACTATGCATTCCATTACATTTGGGACACAAAGAAATATTGCTTCATGGCTGTACATGAAATAAACATAAGGAGACTACTATGATTTCCCCAAATTGCGAGTGATGTTTAGAATTGCAAGACTACATTAGTTTGGCATTTATAGATCAAAGTTACGACAATATAGGAAACAACCATGAAATGGTAGTGGCCTAAGTGACATCACAACTAGAGTAAACGTACTTGTTACTTGGATTGCGAGGGCAAACTGTTGCTTGAAGTTCGTACATAAGCACCATCATATTCCTCAACACGGACCGTCCGGCTGGCCTGAATTTTCGCAGCTCGGTAACGCATTGCGGCGGTATCTCGCATTCCGATATGTAGGACAAGCATCCAGAGTATTCTCGGCAGCAGCAGTTCTCCTTCTCAGTTGGCATTAGCGCGCACCAATTGCAGGTACACCAGGTGAAAACGCCGTCCATGCAACTAGGCTTAGGCTCTTGATCTGTTGAATCATCCTCCCAACTGTTGTCCGAAGCCCCATCATTTGCGCATCTTTCTCTTTCAAGTAATTCCACCTCGAATACTCCGGCTCATACTGGTATGGCTGTATTGTTGCCATTATGGGGCTAAAAAAAATGGATAGTAATGCTACTAGTATCTGTTCGCACGGGCTACAAGCAACGAAGGTAGCTGACCAGAGCACAGCAACGAAGCACAGAACACTCAAAAAAAGACAGTGAAATGATTGGAAAAGCAAATATGATGTTGTTTGATGAGAAGCGGTCTGTTTATACTTATTGAGGAAAGAGGCGTCCTGCCATTTCCATGGAGACGCGTCATTAGCTGAAGCGCAGAGAATGTTGACACGAGACGTGCATTGGCGTTGTGAAATGGGCGGTACGCGTCTAGTGATCTCAGCCTCAGGGGCGGGGGATATGATTTAGTGCCGCCAGGGCAGTCCACCTTGGGCGATGCGGCAACGGATAAGATTATCACAAGATGGCCGCGCCCTGCTGCCTGATTTCGCATGTGTACAAAAGAGGAAAACTATGGTAAGGTGCATAGGAAATGTTTGTACGATCGATCAATGTATGCTTAAAAACACATGCCCAAACCCTCGGCGCAATAATATTTTTGAGCGCACTATTCCTTTAAGATACTTCATCCAAAGCCAGAGGAGAGAAGATATGGATACATCAAGACCACCTACTTGATCTCCATGGCTTATGCTTTAATCTAATGTAGCTAATCACCACTTGAATGCTTTCTCATCAGAGTGGGGTGCAAGGCTAGTTGTCTCCTTAGAAGCCCTCCTACCTTCAGTTTTCCTTTTTGCTCAACATGGATTGGTGTGGCCGTTTCCTGTTAGCCACAATTATTTTTGATGCTCCTCTTTTTAGATCTATATTATCCATGTTGATTTTGATTGTCCTCCCACTTCCCTTATGTTTCCTGCCCTTTGTGTCCTTGTTAATCGTGCTAATATTGTCAACAACCTATTTAAGAAGGTTATCCAATTCAGGTATAGCATTACTCCTATAGCCTCTCTTATAATAACTATTACTCTCTTGAATGTATGCTTTGCAACTTATATACCATTTTATTGTAATTTATTACATTCAATGTAACATCGTGGAATGTTAAAGGGTTACATAACCCTATTAAGAGACAGAATATATTGTCACATCTTAACAGAACCAAACCATCCATAGCATGCATCCAGAAATGTATTCTGTCTAACGCTGAGGCGGTTCAGCTCAAATGCCACTAGGTAGGCCACATTTTCTCAAGTGCACCTAATGGTAACAAGAATGGTATTATTATTCTAATTAACAAGAAATTTAAATGTCAGGTGTTGGCTAATGAATTTGATGACATAGTTAGCTGGGCATTGGTGAAACTACTACTTGATTCCATAGAATACACTGTTCTTAACATCTATGGCCCTAAATCGCTTTTCAGCCTCCTTTTGAGCGTAACCCAAAAACCACATTTTCCTCTCTAATCCTAAAAATCTAATCATCTGTGGTGATTGCACTGAGATTATGGATGCATTCTTAGATAGGAAATCTAGTGTATGCTTTAAATGTACCATGTCTCATATGCAATTTATCAAATGTATTTCAGAATTAGGCCTTATAGATAAGTGGCTTATTACTCCCCCTCCCGTCTCCAAATTCATGTTCTTTTCCAGCCTGCACAAAACCCTGTCTAGATTAGACTACATATTCATATCTAAACACCTCACAAGTTGCCTCCTAAATGCCAATGTCGGATCATAATCCTATCCATATTCAATTTTCTTCTCTGCAAAATATTCGAAAATCCAACAGATAGAGATTTAACTCAACCCTCCTCAAAGACAAGTCATTCACTCCCTTCATAACCCAACAACACAATTCATTTTTAGAAAACACAAGCCACGTCACCTTCGTTACTAACAATTGGGACTGCTATAAAGCGGTACTCAGGGGACACTGACCCTGCCAGTCCAGAAACAACGGTGGAGGTAAACCCACCGCCACTGTTGTTTCTGGACCGGCAAACTACAAGCTCTGCAGGCGGGTGATGTTACTCCTGCTAGGTCTGACCTGGCGGGAGTGATGCCACCCACTTGCAGACGGAAATGGAAACACCTGCACTGGTAATTAAGGGGCCAGTGTTTCCATGGTCCCCATCCCCATGGAGTCCTATCGGACTCCATGGGAATGGGGAGTAACGTTATTCTGCCTCCTGAATTACTGGACCACCAGGGCTGTAATGCCCCGGTAAGTCCAGCAAGTTCGGAGGCAGTAATTCATTCCGGATATGGCAGCAGCCTGCTGGTTTTTCCTGCACGGCTACCGCCGGACTCGTAATGTGGCCCATTATCTCATTTAGAGTGAAAAACTAAATGTTTCTTAAACAGGAGTCTGAAGATATTCTGAAACAACTCAAACCCTAGAATCTCAATCTTCACATACAAACTCTGAAATAGTCTTAAAAAACATTATTAGACTTAGAATACAATACAATACTATTGTAACACAATATTCCTGTGATAACCTTTTAAAATACAAAGCAAAAATCTACCAACTTTGTAATAATGCAAGTAAGTCCCTGGCTTATTAACTAAAATTTAAAAGAGAAAAAAAGACTCAATTACAGTTACCAAAGATTTCACAACAATAGAACATTCTCAGATAAATAAATTATTAGAGTCTTCTCTAACTTCTATTAGAAATTACATACCTCTTTATACTATCCTATTAACGATCATCCACAAATGTCTTGAAGACGCACCTAACTCTACATACCCATTGGTTAACCTTCAGCCACTCTATGCTCGATCTCCCTTAGTGAAATTCACAAAGCCATCAAGACCTTAAAAAAGGTAAAGCTCCTGGTACCGATGGCATTTTTGGCGGTTTTTATGCACACTTTAAAGACATTCTAATACCTAAACTTAATGAACTCTACTCAATTCAATTGTGATGGTGAGGCATGGGATCTTTTCTGGAAGCCATGCTCATAGTCTTTCCAAAACCCGGCAAAGATCCAGAGCTACCTCAGAGCTATAGACCCATCTCCCGCATCAACACGGATTGTAAAGTTTTTGCTAAAATATTGGCCAATAGACATCTCTCTGTTCTACCTAATCTAGTAAAACAGGATCAAGTTGGTTAAATTAAGGGCAGATTATCCTCCTCCAACATAAGACTGGTTCTAAACACCTTAGATTCTATACATGGCTCCAAAGATCCATACGCAGGATTCCTCCTTGCCGCATCTGTTAGACGTTATTTCACAATTCTCTCTAGGCTCAGGTTATAAATTGAACACAGACAAGTCTGAAATCTTGCCTCTCAATGTGCATTGCACCAAACACCAAATACTAACCTCAGGTATTAAATGGTGTCCTAATGGTATTAAATATCTTGGTATACACATTTCCTCCTCTGGCAGAGACATCATCAAACTCAACACCACCTCTTTACTCTCTAGAATACATGGGCTCACACATTCCCTGTCCCCCCTTTACCTGGTATGGTGGGGTAGATTAGAATCTAGCAAAATGATGATTTCACCAATAATTCTGTATCTCAATAGATGTTACTAATCCCTCTCCCCTCTTCTCTCTTTAAATCTATTGACACTTCTCTGGCAAAATTTCTTTGGAGGAAGAGGAAACAGAAACTATCTCTCTGTTAACTTAAAAAAACACGCACTGGGTAGGGTTTCCTGACTTTGGAAAACATCATATAGCTTTTGTTTTGAAAAAAGTACAGTTATGGTTTACTCATGAGCATTCTAATGATGTTCCCCAGTGGTTATGCTAGAGAGAGCGATGCTATTCTCCCCTCACTCTTGCTGATTGCTATCTCATCAAAACATAAAATAGATTGATTAAGTGTACAAGTATCATGTTATATGCCCGCTACCTTAGAACGTATTTGTTCCCTCTAAATTCAAAGCCCTCCAATTATATCTCACCGTATATTTGGTTTAACCCATTAATTAAGATGAAAAAAGAAGTCCCTTTTCTGGAGTCTGTGGCTCTCTCTGGGCATCAAATATATAGATCAACTGTTTGTTCAAGGTACCCCTGTCAATTTTAATGAACTTGTTGACAGATTCAATGTTCCTTTCTCATTTATTTCTGCAACAATTCATGTACATTATTGATGCTATGATGGAAAATTATAACTCCCTCATCTGCAAAAATACTGCTCCTGGTTTTGACAGGCTACAATCTCTCTACAAACAGAACATATCTGCCTCCTTATATCACAAAACTCTTTTGCAAAGCTCCTCTATACAAATGGTATCTGATTGTTATTCAGCTTGACCGCAAGACTCTGCACTAATGGGTAGTCAACTGGAATGGCCTAACTTTTGGAACCATATTTCCAAAATTAGCACATTGGCAGGTCGGCTACAAACCAGATTCTTTTTTCATCACATCAAAAACTTCCCTTGTGATTACAGTCTGCGCTCTCTCAAGGGGAGTAACCATCTAACTCAAAACGGAACTGAGCAACCGGCGCTGCACTAGCTGCTTGTACCTGTAATGACGTCGGGACTGAGGCCTACGAGGGACATCGACTCGACCAGGTGTCGACGCACAGCGCCCTCTACGGAAAGATGTTTCCAGGGCAGCGGGCTGGATATTGGAAGGTGTCAAGGATGGGGAATACGTGGGAGGAACACCCAGTGGAAAGAACGTCACCATGGGTAAGTAACTTGTTCTTCTGTCCCAGGCCCCTCCGTCATTGGTGTTTCCCATGGCACCATGACGACTCTGGCGAATGCCGCTTCATTAAAGTTGTTAACATAAATCCCTGCTTGCTACCCATGTCGACCTGGCATGTGATTGGGTCCTGTGAGATAGTCTGGAGAGTATGCGAGTACAAGAGACTCGTGTCCAGCTAGATCGAATTTTTGTCATGGGGAATGGCTGAATTTTTTTGGGAGAGGTGTTGTGCTATGTGTCTTAAAGTAGTGTATGATGGCAGATGCTTGAAGGTGGGTGGCAGTGTCTTCGGCCATCTTCCATAAGCATGGAGTGTGATATGTACCTGTGTCCTGGATGGCTTCTTGGTTTTGTAGATAAGCTGAATTTAGAAGGGGGGTGCGGGAGGGGTGCAAATTCAAAGCACTGCTCAATTCTACAGTAGTCCTACTCAAAATGCAGCTGAATTTAAAATGCAGCTATGATCACAATGTAGCTAAATTTAGAAGGAGTCAAGTTCAAAGAGCGGTTAAGTTCTATACAGCGACTATACTTAAAATGCAGCTAAATTCTACACATAGGCTACACTCAAAAGGAAGCTGAACATCAAATGTAGGTAAATATAACACTGGTTCTACTAAAAAAAGCTGCTGATTTTAACAGATGCTGTATTAAAAAATGCCGCTGAATGTAACACATTGGCTATACTCGTGCAGATACATTCAGCACTGTGGCTATACTCATGAATGCAGCTAAATTTAACAGTGGCAAAATTTAAAATGCTGCTAGATTTAACATTTTAGCTATGCTTGAAAGGCAGCTGATTTTTACAGACAATACTCAAAGGTCAGCTAGATTTAAAAGGGTGGGATGTCTAAGTGGGGCTAAATTCTATGATATGGCATTTATAACGGGCCTATACACAAGTGCTTCAAGGCGTGAAAAGTATAGTCTACACAGTGACTATACTCAAAAAGAAAGCTAACATCAACACAGTGGCTAGATTCAAAATGTAGCTAAATTTAACACAGTGGCTATACTCGAAGCTAAAATCACACTGTGACTACTAAAAAATGCAGCTATAATTAACAGTGGCTATTATAAAAAATGCAGTCAAATTTAACACACTGGCTAAACTCACAAGGCAGCTGGAGGTATCACAGTGGCTGTACTAAATAAAATGCAGCTTTATTAAACACCGTGGCTAGGTACGAAGCGGCTGAATGTAATCTAGTGACAATTCTAAACGCTGCTAGATTTAATGCAGAGGCTATACTCGAAGGGCAGCTAAATTTAAAAGTGAGGCTAAATTCTACACAGTGGCTACACTCAAAAAAGGCAACTAACATCAACACTGTGGCTATATTAAAAATGCCACTAAATTGAACACTGTGGCTATACTCAAGGCAGCTGTATTTAACACAGTGGCAAACTGATAAGTGAAGTTAAATTCAACATGGTGGCTATGCTCCAAGTGCAGCGGAGTATAACGGACTCTACACAAAAAGCAGCTGGTGTCGGAACAGTGGCAAAATAAAGTGCAGCAAGAGTAAAAACCATGGTGAAATTAGATTAGGTAAATATAAGACAGTGTCATGAAATTACCAATACAGCACTGGCTGTGCAATCAAGTAGTCATTTTTTACTTGAAGTATGTTTAGGCAAACTGATTGGAAATCACACTAAAAACACACCCATCCCTCCAAAAGGACACCAAAAAGGCTGTAAACTCCTTACCAGGTGCTTTCTGTACAGGATGACTATCCAAGAAAATGGACGGGATCAATACTTGCACTGAGCAGGTTTCCACCCAAGCCACACACCTGTCGATCATCTACAGCCAGGCCATTCGATACCAACCCATATGCTCCAACAGGAAGACAAAGAGCAGTCAACTGTCCGCACTCCGCACATCCTTCTTGCAAAAAGGTCCTTCAGCCAGACAAACCCTAGCAGCTGCACTGGAATCACTGTCCTGACACTACATATGGGCTGCAACACACATTTTTAGACTGAAGCAAAATCAATATTGACCCTGGTTTTAAATTATTTTTTTTATTCTGTGCTTTTTTTATGTTTGGATTCATAGCAGCGCACCAAACACTCTGGCATCAGGGCGCTAGTTACAGAAAGTGTGGAGACAATCTTCAAAGTGCAAGATTACATTTACATGTTACAACATGAAGGTGGTTCTAGAAAAGCATAATCTGGCAGAGCCATGCCCCATAGTACGGGGTGCTACATCAGGTATGCAGAGGCAAAATTGGGTGTGTGCACATATTGGGAAAGCCACGCATCGTGGTACGGGGTGCTACATCAGGTATGCAAACGGGAGTGATAGGTAATAGCGATGAGTGTCCGCAGTCTCCCTTCTACATCAGGTCTGCTAGATATTCTAGATGAAACATTAGTTACAGAAGAATCTCATGGCAGGCCAGTCTAGGTCATGTGCAAAGGAGTGCCTGGAACAAATGGACGTGCTGCGTAGAGCAGACGAGTTGCGCAGAACGGATGATGACGTAGAGCATGCGTGGTCCAGACTCGTGCATGCAGGGAAGCCTGGAGCGCACGGGACGGACTGGAACTAGAAAGCATGAGTGTATGGAGCGGACCGGAATGTAGGAAAAGACTGGGTACATGGAGTAGATAGGAGTGCATAGAACGGATGTTGTGAAGTACATAGTATAGTTTGAAATGCAGAAAACGTTTGAATGACCACATAACCCACCATATGCATACTCTCTCCTTTACACCACCACTCAACTAGAACACAGAGATACTATGACACCATTCGGTTTAACTGTTCTCATACCAACAACCGCCACATACTCCACATCACTCTATGTAAACACTGCTGGTTTCACACCCCCAGCCAGGCGTACTCCTCAGGCCTAACGCAGCCACATCCGGTCTGGATAAATCCTGCCAGAATGAACAAATATTCCTGACCCCTCAATCACCACACCTATCGCTAAGAAGCAGCTATTACACGCACAAGCTGCACACATGCCTGGTGCCCACACGCACCTTTGACTCTCCCTACTCCCTCTACTGATCTGAACTTCGGTTCCCAAGGGCGTTCAACCTACCAGCGCCTTCAGACCATACCAATGGTATATAAGGCGCTATATAAATGCAAAATAACATAACATAACATATCATTTATATTACTCCCTCTCTTCTTTTCAAATGTGGTCTTTTGCAAAATGACAATTATTGGAACTGCCTTCAACCATCAGGATCCTTCAAGCATATGGGGCTTGAATGTGGATTCGTCACATCCATTTGGTTCAACATATGGAAAACCCTCAAAAGCATTTTTAACGTACTAACTGACTTTTGTCCTCAGGTCCATTTTGCTGGAAGTGTCATTTAAGAAGACATTATTGATAAAAATGAGAGCTTCTTGATCGACTTGTTTATTATGCTTGCTATTAAGACTATTTCATCCAACTGGAAAAATCTAGATAAACTTCATCACAAGACCTGGTGGAATTCAATATGTAACACTCTGCTTCTACTCCGTCTTTACTACTAAACCATGAACTGAAATGGAAACCTTTAGTTGAATTTCTAGCACGTACTTCTTTAGTTTAACTGTTATTTATCTAGTATAAATATTGCATTCCTTGCCATTATTTCCCCCACCTTTCTACCTAAAACTGAGATTTATATGATTAGTGAGTTTCGATCCATACTTGGCCTTCTTATAACTTAACAGCTGAGTTCTATGGTTTTTCCCCTATGTTATAATGTTTATAAGACATGGTATACTCCTTGTATGCCTTGTATGTCTTTTGTGAGTTGACATAAATAAAACCCTTTAAACTCAAAAAAATATAATATGTTATCTTTCTGCACAACAAATATTGCTTCCTCTATCCAGTCTTTGGATTGCGGTTTCTCAGACAGAGCTCTAAATCCTGCATTAATACTACTGCAGGGCCAGGTGGCATGTTTTAATCTTTTATTCGTTCTTCTTCCACAGAACAGACTTAAGGAATCTATACAATGCCAGCATAGGGAAAACATTCTATTGTGTCAGATCAGTTTCACATGTGTTTATACTTACAACTGTGTCTAGGAGTTTTACTTACTTAGGTTTTACTTTGGGCAATTATTTTCCCAGGTGCTTCCTGCTTACCTGCACATATCTAGCTGCAATAACATGTAGAAAACATACTACCGAAGACACTCAAATTGTTCTATTTCTTGTTTTTACTATATCTCTTATAGGCCAAACAATGCAACTAAGGATAACATATCTTATGCATTAGCTAATATGAACTGGACAATGCTTTTACATGCTCGATGTATTATGAATTTGTAAGTGTCCTAGGCACAGTCTTAAGTTACATTAACATTTGGAAACCTCAAGAAAATAAAGACCTTTCTTTAGTTTTCATGACAGCCAAGAGAATCACAAACCGACCCCTTTCTAGCTATTTCCAATACACGGCTTTTGCTATGTTCATCCATTTGTTACAAAATATCTGCCTCTCCTTATGGGACAAGCTAGTTAATAAAGAGAGGTATGTGTTTTCAGCTTAATTAAACATACATGCTTTTCATAAATGATGATTTCAATCATTATTAATGCCACAGGTGGCAGGCTTCTTGATTTACAAATATGTAGTTTACTTCTTTAGAGTTTTGAACTGGAAATACATCCAACCAATTTCACAAAACACGAGAGAGTTTATAGTGCATTCCTGGTTGTTATTTTCAACTTTTGTGTTTTCCATTATATTGCAACTACAAACTTTTCCAAACATGCAGTACCCACTTACATATAAACGCAATGGCTTCTAGGGCCTGTCGCACTTATATAAGTGTGTCCATAGAATGTTTCATATTTAGTTATATAAAACACATTACATAAATCCAATCCTAGCCCATTGATTTACTGAAAAGGATTAGGAAAGCTTTTCCCAATATGCACTCATATGATTTTCTAAATTGGAAATGTTTGTAAACCGAATAGATGTCATTGAAATGTACAATATTAAACACATTAACTCATGCTAAAATTTAATCATGGGTTCCACCCAAATTGTCTTGTACAGGAAATCTGAAATATATCTTGTGAGGTCCCCATATCTAATGTACATGCTCGGCATATGATTGCTCTTATGGCATATAAAAAAAGATAAAACAGGGTCAGTAGGAACTGAAGAATTTTTTATGGGTCCATTTTGTTAATCTCCCCTTTGTATGTTACTGTTTTCACTTAGAACACTGAGATTTCTCCTGTGATAACCAGAATGTCTTTAGGTACAGGTTAGCAGAGGATAGGGGCATGGCTTTAACAGTTCATGAGCAACATAGAAAATATGAGCTTTCCCAGTTGGGTGGTGATCAACTATCATTCTTTGACCAACACCTCCCTCGCACTGGTGCCAGTGTTGGGCTGGTTTAAGGTAATCTCCCATGTCTCACTTCCTTTTCATTGACATCTGATTTCATATAGTACATGCTTGCTGTGCTAAATGAAGGATTTTCTTGGGGCACAAATATTTATGATCTTGGAAGTGAATAACAGCCTCAACATTAGAAATCATATATAGCCCTAGCCTCTTAGACTGATATGCAATCAACAAAGGGATTCTTAAGAGGATAGATTTCTCATTTTACCAAGTCCCCACATTATGTGCTGTCATGCTTTAGTATATTTTCTTTTCTGTAATGAAGGGAACATTAAGGAACATTAAATCTCCATTGCTGAAACAGCATGGTAAATTGCACCTACAGTTTTGGAGACAATTAGAATCTGTATGTCATCTACATCAAATTCTTAATCCAGCCCTGCACCTTGTGAAAGCAAGTCTGGCCTGGTACAGAAAGTGATCCTGAAATGCATAAAACTCTTACTTTTCATGTAAGTTCTGTATGGGAGGCAGGGTCCCTGGAGACCCCCTCCCCTCCATTCTAACCCCACGTGCAGATTATGATTATTCCACCAGCCAACCATTCGCCTGTGGCCAGGGATGTGGGATGGCTGCAAGACGACCCATATGCATGCACACAGTGACCAAAAAGCTGATCCCAGACTCCATTTTGTGCTACAACTAGGCTCCATTTTGTACATAGTACTACAGGCCTCATAGACAACGGGTGCCTGCAGAGCTGCAGCTCTCCCCTAGAGAATCAAGCACAGCGAGCCTGTCATTTCCCTCACCCTCCTCCCCTATGCGTCCCTGCAGAAGGCCTGCTCCCACGGGAGACTAGGCGTGAACAAGCTACATGACAAACACTGTATCTTTCACCTTCTGCAGTCCATCACTGACCTGTGAATGACTGGGTAAAGGCTTGGGTTTAAAGAAAACAATTCATCTCCTCAAACGTGCTCCGTTCCTTGCAAACTCCACATTTATGACATACACTATGGATAAGCCCCCAACCTTGTTCTCCTTTTGAAGTAACCAATATGTATTCTACGCCTGTGTGCCACCCTGGTTCACCCATACTGCTAATCCCTTTGTGAAGGTTATAAATCCTCTCATGTAAATGTGTATTAAGGGGCTAAAATCCAGAAAACAAAACAAGAAGATCCTCACCTATGTTCAATGCACATGTAGCTATTGCTCATATGCCCGAGCCCCATATTATTGAATGAATCTCGTCTTTTTCTGTATGATATGTTGATTTACTTGTCTGATGCAATATAAGGCACGCATTCCAGATGTTCACTGGCTTTTCAAATATATGTGTGTTCACAGAAATGATCAACTAGCATACTGGTCCCAATGTATATAATATAAGACAGTAAAATTACAAGACTGTTGTTGATAGAATTTACTTTGTAACATGGTACTCATGATAAACGCAAACGTGTAACCTATATAATGTTCATAAGCTCGCATATGGTTCGATGTACCTGTAACTACACTGGCTTAATTCTACCCCGCGTTCTAAATGATATGTATGTAACCTTGCAACGTAGATGAGCTAGAAGCAACAGGGCTCTGCAGCACCCACCTTCCTCCCACCTCAGGTCGGGCTGACAACTAAAGGCCCTTATTTCATTGACAATGTGATGCTGTAACTGTAGCCTCTCACCCTTCCACTAAGTCTGCACCAGGCATCCGCCCTACCCTAAGCCCCTAAATCCACAATAACACCATAAAACTTGTTTCACACCCCGAGACCTTGGCTAAGAGAAATATAGACAACAAGCCTCTCATCCCATTGCCTTTCTGATGTACCAGCTATGTGCCCTCTGACCAGATAGTACCCAAGCTCACCCCAACCCCGACTGACCATGGTGGCAGTATATTTACTCTTGTACTAACATACTATAAAGCTGTTCCCCACTAGATCTAGCAAAGCAGAATGACAGAGGCATCCTTGACATGTGCCCCCTGACAGGTTACCTGAACCCATGAAGCAGCACCTTTATTGTATGGTGTTTTTATGACGATGAGATAAGAGCACCCAGAGTTATGTGCTATTTCTCTTGTGATTTTAGATTAACGACTTGTAGGATTTACAGGGCATTATGAATTATAATGAACAATGAATGAGTATGTGTGGCCACAAGGGCAAATGTCAATGCAGCTAAGATGTATCAATTCAAACATCTCCTCATCTGACCCTCCACCCCGATGAGCCCAGCTGACCTCCAAGCATCACTGTGACATCACGTAGAGCCTCACCAATCCTGGAGCTTTGACATTATACAATCCATACTGCCCAGTCCCCAGTGCCCAATCTAATCAATTCATGTAATCCCTAGTTCCCATGTCATAGGTGATGTGGTTTTGTAACAAAATGTGAATGTTTTCCGATGTCTGGCAGAGCACTCTCAGAGTTTGCAGAATTCTCTGCTTGCCCTATTTTGGTTTTTGGAAAAACTTACTTTTTACCTTCACCCGCACTTGGTCTTGGTCTCATTCCCTCCTGGGGTGTGTCCATTATTGACTCTCATTGAGGAGTGTTTTCCTGCATTTTTGGGGGATTCTCACTCTCAGTTCCTAAAGTGAGAAATTAACTGTGTGTAGATTTGTGATCATTGCTCTCTTCTTAAGAAAGAGTATTGCTCAAGTCTTACTATTTGCATGCATTTGGGCTTGAAGCTGCTATATCACTTCATGCATCTGTTAATTTCTTCTCTTTCTTACATAGCCTTTACTGGTGATGGATACTGTGTTACTCTCTATGGTCAAAACTATGACTCCAATGTGCAATCCAATGAATCTTTTGGTCATGCACAGGATTTTCTTTAAATTTGGCTAATATTTCTTTGACAGTATTTTGAGATCTGGTTAAATGCTTCTCATACCACTCCCTCATCTCAAGGCTAGGTATAGTTGACAAGTTTTATTTTATCTTCACCCCTGTAGTTGTGTCCAGGTTAAAAAAGGTTGTCTGGTGGATAATTTTCATTTCAGTCGGAAAGTTCCATGGGACATATTGGGTCACTGCCTCTGAGGACAGTCTAATTTCAAAAAGCAGTTTTTGTGGTTGGGCTTGCCATTCCCTTAGCAAGACTTTCATAATAAGATACCATACCTCCTTTATTGGTGGATAATCTCCTAACCTTTTTTCGAACTGAGCCATATAACCACTGGTAGATTTCAATCTTTCCTCAGGACACAGTCATCCAATCTGCAATGTCTGGTACCACTGTCCAAGGCTGGGACAATGTAGTTGAAATGCATTTAAAATACGGAACAAATAAATGTTATGTATATGGCATTGGCACTGATGATTTTTGAATCCTACTCCTTTCCCAATTTCTATTTCAAATGTAAGTTTTAGCATTATTACTCAGACAGTCCTCCTTGATGAGCAGTCAGTTTAGAAAAGATTTCAATCAATTAATCTTTCGGATTTGCCTATTGACATAATTCAGTTCCACTTGTACCATAGGTTGAGATGGGTTATCAATCTTTCCTTGGGATGATCGGAGATGATAGCCTATGAGCAGCTTTATTGAACCCAGGCATTTGCTTGTCGGTTCCCCTCGCTGAATTTTTATCTTGCATGCTACAGGGGAAATTTAGATTGATAATTAGAAAGGATGCTCCTCAAGAACGGAGAGACTTCTTTGACTTTTTATGGCTCTTTTCAAGGTTATAGAAGCTTTATAGAGACGTTATTGGCCACCTCATACTGCCTTGTATTTTCATGGCATTGTGGTAAGTCTTCATACTCACTGCAGACCTGTTACAGTTCCTCTGGTCATAGGCAAATGCATGGTGTAGGTGTTTACACATATTTTCCACATATTTGTGGGTAATAAATGCAATGATCAGAGTTTGCTCCTGTGTATAGTATAACAAGGGTTGAGGTATCACCATTTTACTACCAGTTATCCTTTTCAATGGGGCATCCTGGTAGTTGAAAAGGGTCTATATGTCAGAGCCTCCAGCCCAGGGCTATTCCTAACTCCTACTAGGCCCAGAGTCTATCACAAGCGTCATAGATACTCCTTCAATGGTTTTGTTAGAATGTATCACTGCTATGCTAGAGATGGCCTTACTGGTAAAATGCCAATCCCTGTTGGACTCAATTCCTGAAGGAAAACCAAAAGAGGAAAAAGTACAGTTGAGCAACCAAGTGGCAGGAATCTCAACCAATCAATTTTGAGATCTGAGGTGGTGCAATGTCTTGTCTTTCCAGAAGCATGCTAGCCAAAATACTCTGGCCATTGTTTTATTGAGCTGCCACTCCTCTTGCTCCTTATTGGGATTTTCCAAATACCTCCAACTCTCCAAAATAATTTGGAAGGCATTAGAGTTGGAGGCTGGAAACTTTGATCAAAGACAGAATAATCATTTTGGACAACAAAAGAGGGAATATAGGTGATTGCAGAAGGTATTACCCGTTCTTTGGATCCCAAAGACATGAACTCTAATGAAAAAAAGGGTTTATAGTGATATTTTCGAATGGCATATTTTCGAATGTTCTTTTATTTTATGTTTAAAATGGGGGGTTTCTCCCAACCCCCCCCCTGTTTTTTAAGACTTTTTTTTACTTATCAAACAAAATAAAACATAAAATAAAAATATATATTGGAAAAAAAATGTTCGGCAAAATGTTCTCGACATAATGGTGTTTCGAAAATATGTATTCGAAAATATGACTGGATGTTTGTGAGAAAAACTGCATAGTAGACAATCATAGTGAATGTCTCTAGTGTGGGAACTGCTTCTTTGATTCTTTCCATGCAAAGCGATTTTATTTTGCTCAGATGTGCCAAAATAAGAAGAGCCAGATTGCTCAAGGATTGGGAACTCTGCATGATTGTCAAAGAGCACTGTCAAGGATAGGTCAATATATATATGTGTCTGATGATATGTCGGCATATCTAGTTTATGTGGATGTGTGTTCTTACAATATATTTGGGAACTGTGAGAAAGAGCTAGTCACTGGCATTGAAATCATTTGTGTGCAGGATATTTGAGAACCTATGGTAAGTTGCAAAACTGGTCTCCAGAGAAGTCAAGTGACATTTGTTATGCAATCCTCAATGCTATAAATGATCCACTCCAAGATACAGTCATCAGTACCAGCACTGCATATGCCCACCTTGGATTTGTGGAACTTTATTTTATTTTACCCTGGAAGGCCAGGCATATGTTTTGTGAAATGATAGCCACCCAAAACATGGCAAATCAATCCAGTTGATCCGAATTTCATTCAGACAGTGAACTTCCAAATGTCTTCTGAAGTAGAGATGTTCCAGATTCCGATTTCCTTACTGTTTAAATGTAATACACTATTATTGGGTAATTCTATGACTACCTATAAGATGCTGCAATCTTTTCCATACCTGAACAAGTTTGTCAAGAGATAGGAGGATTTGAAATACTGATGACATTTAAAAAAAATTCCATGTCCAAACGGGATTATTCGTTAGGAAACACTGTTCCAGTTAAAACCAGTTTGTGGTACTTGCCCCTTACAGAAGCATCACCCAATACACAACATTGATGAGGCATTATATGGTCATATGCGTTTCAAAAGACTATGGATCTTTACATGAGGTCATCTATTGCATACACCCATGTCAAGCATAGAGGGTTGTTTTGAACTGGGTTCTCCCAAATTGGCGTCCTCTGGAGACAAGCAGTAACACATTACCATGGTCAGTTTTTCAGATTTCGCTCATCAGAACACAGATTTATTCTGCCAGAGAAAAAAAAGCATATTTATTGTTATCAGTTTATTTACATAGTGGATTGAATGCCTCTCACATGTCGGTGCCTTCTTTCTTAAAACCTGCCAGAAAATGATATAAAAAAATTCATAAACCATAAAAACATGTTGGTCCGAAAACGGAACAGGAAAAAAACACACATGAGAGTATGGGGGGTAAGGATTGGTGAGGACGACGGAATTTAGAAGAAGATTACATCAGGGGCAAGAGGAAAGGCAGTTTGATCAAATAAATGGGCAAAAGAATTTGGGCTGCTGCACCGGCTGCCTTGTTTCCCTCCTGGTCAGTCCGTTTTGGGGCATGTTTGGTGTGGCACATTACAGGGCATTGCTGGATCAGGCATTTTTTTAAAATGTTATTCATTTATTTTATGTGTTTATATAGCGCCGCAGCCATCAGGGCGCATTACATAAAGACAAGACGACCATATGACGGGACAAAATAAACTAGTGGTTCTAAATGTCAGTGCCCAAGGGGAACTGTCATGGGGCATGTCGGAAAGGATATGCTTTAGACACCCTCTAGATTGGTTGTTTTGTATCCCCTGGTTTCCTATGACTCATAACGTCATATCTTTGGACATTACGGTGCAGGGGGATGTTGTTGATTGTTGTCTCTGTGCAGGCTTTGTTATTTGATGAAAGGGTGGGGCTATTTTTTTATTTACCCTCACTAACTGTGATCTCCAGAATGCCTGTCACCAGAGCTCATATTTATCCTCATTCTGTTAGATCGCGGCCAAGCAATGGGTCTCATCAAGAGGGGCATGTTTTTGTGCAGCGTGGTACTCCATTTGAGTCCCCAGTTTCTAGTGTGAGCAGGAGTCAAACGGCGGAAGTCATGGCATGGAGTGCTCGGATGAGACAATGATTTCAGGACAGGAAGCTCCTATCGTTTGATGATACCTTTGAACTAGGACCATTTGGGGACATGTCTATGGCTAGTACGGAATTGGGGAAGGATTTATCACCTCTTACACCCACACCGCTAGTGAAGGACCATCTGGATGTTTAAGGGGGGAAACACTCTAGCCTCATCGTTGGCTGTAGCAATGCAGTCCCCTACAGAAAGGATGGAGGAAGTCTTATCAGACGCCTTGGTGCAATCTCTTCGGGTAAAATCGGGGTTGATGCTGAATCAACCAATGTTGAGAGATGGCCTCATATTAAGGAGGTTATTATTTGCGACCTTAATTTATGCACAAATGTCACAGAATGTTGCTCCTTGGTAACATGTTTACAGACTAAAAGAGCTGACAAGTCTTGCCAACTGATCAGAACCTTTCCAGGGTTAATCAATAGTGCCAGGCAAATTTAACTGAAATCCCTGTTGTGGGAACTTTAAATATAACATTTGAGGAAACTGTTGAAGCTCAGGCAGAGCCTATTTGTCCAGTTCTTATTCCAGTGGCTGAACTTCTCAATGTTGTTACTCCTTCTTTCTCGAAACATGTTGGTTCGGCGGTCATTTCAAATTCCATCTTGGGTGTTCCACCACCAAAGGATATTTGTATTGAAAAAAATCGCTAATGCCAAAGTTTACGGATATGAATTTAAGGGGGGTTTCTATGGACCAACGGACAATAATTACTAATGTGGAGAAACCGCTGGGTCCTGAGCCAAGAGAGCTGCTTAGGAACAAGGTTTTGGCATGGCTGCATCAAAGAGTGGAGTAAACCTGTATCAGAACATAGGACCTGACGTTTCTGAATAGGGTACAGATTAACATTTGGTGCACCAAGAGCAGCACAGATTGTATTATTATAGGGTTCAAACTAAGTAATTTACCTTTGGTTCTGAGTCTATGTAAGAACAAAGGAAATCTGTCACCTCATACTAACTTGAGAATTATCCTAAACTGATATATTTGCTGTACCCATTATATTTGCGAACTGTTGCCTGAAATACCATTTTTCCTTTCTCGCTTTTCTGTTGGATGCTTTTTGTTGTATGTTTGTTTTTACTTATTGTTAATTTCTGTGGTTATATCTATTATGTTGCCCACTGAGGTCTATGAGTGTGTTGTGTTTTATAAGAAATAAATCAAATCAAATTCCACCAGCATGCCTATAAGCAGAAAAGGCATATATTGAAGGAATTAACTTATCCCCGAAACCTAATAAAACTGCACAAGTATCACAAAGCTTTGCTCCAAACATTCAAACATTACAGGACAAATTACTAGCTGTACCCATGATATCATATGCCTATCTAGTGTTCTGTCTCTCTGTCCCTGTCTTCTGTCTTCCTCCCTCTCTCTCCCGCCCTCTCTTTCTTGCTTTCTCTCGTTCTTTTGTCTTCTTTCTGTCTTTACCTCACTTTATGCCACTGGCTGTCTCCATGTGGGTGAGGGTCTCATTGTCAGGTGTGCATTTGCTAGAGCGACCCTAGCCTTTGCTGACAGCTGGGCAACCAACAAAAATCATGAATTGCTATTTTTCAAATTGAACACATTTATATCTAACGATCACTTACACTCATAATGAAAACGTTGCATTTGTCTTACTGAGCAAAGCACATTATCACAACCTAGTATAACCACTTACACCACTTTCTGATGAAGGCTATCATTGTAAGGTGGACAGTTTGATACATACATATTGTTCTTTGTCTAATACCTCTTTCAGAACGTGGACAGTGACAAACAGCACCAGTGAAGGTTCGAGTCTGCTTTGCGTAAATGGACAAGGCATTTTGGGAAAATAGGAATGATCATAATTATGACTCGATGCATTTTAACACATATGCTGTCGAAATGATTCATAACAGCTGAATGTTCTAACACTGTATGGAGCTAAATTAAGCATTCCCCATCTTAAATATGCCACTTGTGCATGAAAAATATTCTGAACTGCTAGAAAAACTACTCTGGGTAGAAAATCGGTATCCTCAATTTCAGCACATAATTGTTTAATTAGAAACTAAGAAGGCATTCTCTTGCTTTCTCATGACATGACATTAAACATACTAACAGTAGGGTCATATGAAACCCAGTTTGCCAACATGAAATTTGCGCTAATACGCAAAAGAAAGAAATGAATGAACTATTTCAATAGAAGAGACGAAATGCTAATCTTTTTAGCACCAATTCATTACCTTGGCTCTTCCTCTTCAACTGATATGTCAGTACATCATAGGGACCCGATGTCCCAATTAGCAGAAGCCTCGACATAGTTCACTTCACTTCTTCCAGAACTAAATCAAGTTTCAGACACACGTGTGTTTCAGAGACTTTGTGCATCACTCCAGTAGGATTTATTAATAGCCCTCTTGTCTTTATGTGTGCCTTTACTGTCACTCTATACCATACCTTGTAGGCTGAGGAAGGAGTCGTTGCCGTGGGATAATGAACCCAAGTTATGGCCTGAGGCAAAGCCAAGGGCCATAAGTTGGGGAAGGGTCATTTGACAACCGATAATGACCCATCCTGAGGTCTATAAGGGTATCAGCACATAGTGGTAGTAACAATATATGTTTTGGAATTTTGGTGGGGAAGTAAAACATGTTACTTTAATACTGGATAAAGTAAATAGGCAACTGACTTCGTAAATTAAATGTGGTTTTATTTGGTAGTATTAAAATAATATGGTAGTCCTCACAAACTTGGTGAACTAAAACAGGGTTAAAATGAGCGTATATTTGGTGTCATTTGAAAGTAAACGGATTCTCTATAAGAAATCAAAAGTATTTTCCCAAGTTTTAGCTTTCTCTTTCGTGGGTTAAACAGGATTTTCCAGCAAAAACAAAACAACCTGGCAGAGAGGAAAAGTCTTATTGAAAGAAATCTTGCCTGGAAATTGCATTGTTGTTCACTGTCTGTTATTGAAGACAGAGGGGCTCATGTTTGCCAGTGGCGTAATTTGATGAAAGGCATAAAAGCCTTGAGTAAGGTATCAATGCCTTTCAATCACACCATGCCACATTTTCATCCATTTGTATGGTACAAAGGCGGAGAACAACTGATGTTTCCACCACCTCTTTCGTCTTCGCCATACAACTGCTGCAGCATTTACACTGGAATGCATTTTCATGCAGCGCAAAAGCTGGAGATCCCTATGGAGTCTGCATGCTTTATGACCCAGCATAAAGCATGCGTACTTCATAGGAATTCATTGAAAATGCGTGCATGAGAGGCAGTGTACACAAATTAAAATGAAACGCTCTCAGACATGTGAGCATGTCCGAGGGTGTTTAATTGTAATGTGAGCACCCCTTGCCATGTAAAGCAAGGTTTGCTCTCAATCATAAGTAAATACTGCTTGGCATGCCAGCATGCCAGGTAGTGTTTACTCACTGTTCAATGCAGAGCCCAAATGTGCAAAAGGTGGAGAGAACCTGCTTACGTTAAAGTGTAAAAGTAATGGGTCCCCGCCATCAAATTACAGGGTACTCGAAAATGAGCCCCAGAATGTTCAGAATACAGTCAATGCTAGTAGTTATTGACTGCACTGTAAACATTCTGATTGACTGAGAGAAGGTCAATAATGATCTCCATGTGCTAAAATCCTTTATAAGGAAGTTGCAATGTCTCCTGCTGCATTGTGGTCCTCTTCTAGGCTTGAGACATTTGCTATGATTTCTCCAAAGCTATTAGCTACTGAGAAACGGGAGCTCATTACGGGGTTGCCGGTAAAACCCACCGGGATATCACAAATGGCAGCAGTAATGGTAAATCCCCACAGGACTCCATGAAAATGGGGTCACTAAAGCAACCGCACTATTGCTAACAGTGCCGGTGCTTCAGTGACAATGAGGACGGTAGGGGCCTGAAAACCCGGCAGGTCAAGCCTGCAGGGGGATTGGTGGCCCATGGCAACATTGTTGGTACATTGCTACTGGAATCCTTATTTTCACACCGCCATACTTATAGTGAGGGCCATAGTCAGAATGAGCTATGAGGCGTGAAATACATAATCTTAAAGTCCATTACTAGCCTTACTTTCTTTTTGTGCTAAGGAGTCGACTAACCACTTATAAGTGACATCCATTTAGTAGACCTCACAAAGCCTTAATTTCTCTCCAACAGTGTCTCTGATTAACATTTTGACATACTGATTCACTTATTGATTGACATCTTTTCTCAATCAATAGACACTCTAAATCAATAGACACACCAAAGCATCTGTTTTGATGAGGCCCTAGAAGCCTGTTCCCGGAAGGTTTTTTGCTGTTGCAGAAGACATATGCTATTAGTAATTGTGCGAAATGTACAGGAACACCATAAACTGCTTCTTCTGTTCATGAAAACCAACACGATCCTAATCATTGAATACAGCCTTTCCTCTTAGTATGAACACATGCCCCTCCTCTTCAACCCACTGACAAAGACTTCATTCACCCTCTACCAAATGCCACCCTCATAAGCATCCTGTGCCTGAGGAACCTTTGAATACCATAACCTTCTTATATTAATTTGCTACCATCGACATCCACGATAATATTTCTCTTACACCCTGTCCCAGCCATTGGGGGGCTGACACGCACACACACGCACACACACACACACACACGCGTACACGCGCTTACCCAGTAAAACAACAAAAGAATAAAAAGTGCAAAGCACACCTAAACAATTGTTCACAACAAACGTGAATACTGACGAGAAATGGAAGAGCCCTAAAAGTTTCAGGAAAAAATCTAAACTGCTGGTGGACACAGTTGCCTTTTGTGCATGCTACTGACATTGCATGTGTACTTATAAATAATTGTCTTATTTATTTATTTTTGGGTGAAATTAGAAATGTACAAACATAGACCTCAAAGTGTTCTCCTGGCAAAAAACAAAATAAGAGCACACTACTTGCATGGGGAAGTCTCCTTCAAAGAACATTTCTTCAAAGTTTGAAATTTGAAAGACCTTTTTAAATCATCAACCCAGCCTACCTCACTCAACACATGTGCAATAGCCCTATTTACAGAGCAGTAAACAAAAGTAATGTTCTGAATACCAACATTGTGTTATCTGTTTCATCAGATCTTTATTCACAAGCAAAAAAGACTAAGATTGTAAGGTCACTGAAATCTTCCTCAGTGATAAAAGGTAGCTGCAACATCAGAACATCAGAAAACTGCTTATCCCTGCATCACATTTCACAAAACGAATCAATGATTCTGTACCAGTAGTTGATCAAGTGTCGTCACTACCCCACTGAAGGAACCCACAGGTGACACACAAAACATCCATCATAAACATCACAGATGAACATCTGAGCACCAGCTATCAAGGCCAAGCCACAGCAACTATTTTCATAGGACTCTAATTCACCTCTTGCACTATTGACCACAAGGATCTAGGTTAGGACATTTAGGGAGTGATAGATGAAATGGACATAGTGATCAAGTGGTGCTTGGCGATCGGGACCAACCAGGTAAACCGCTGAATTAACGTATCCAAAATATGTAGCATCACATGCAAGGTATCAAAGTTCTTAGCCCTCTAGCCAATTCTGGTAAATATATGCATGTGTTCCTGAAGCAGATTATTGAAAGCTATCATGCTGACTTTACATGTATATCGGTAACAACCATATCCTGCCCTAAACGTCTATTGGAAGTTACAGAAAAACTGGACCTAAACTAAGGGATTAGGCCCATGCTACACACAAGGTTTTGTTGTATGTTGTTCTGTCATATAAACCAAATATAGACGTACAAATAAAGAGTTCTGTGCACCACCTGTGACTGATCATTATAATCATTCCTATGATAAACCTTACCAAGTTAATGGCTCTGATCCTCATGGTGATAACGTTCCACCTAAACTCTGCAACAATATCTACTTGGACCTAGGCAACAAGAAAATCCACAAACCACTCGTTGACATAAATGTGAAGCCCATCTCACCTCTGGCATGTGACACACCAATAGATTAACCTATAACGTGGGTTGCTCTGCGTAGCTTTCTATTAATCAACCCCAGACTTTAAAACATATTGCTTTGTGCACAAACGGGTTACACAAGAGCTTTACATAATGTTAAACCTCTGCTAGCCTGCCAGTCACCTCAGCTGATGCTCCCAAAGCAAAGTGTCTATACGCCCAACAGATACCCACATTTCAGTGAAAGTTTATGTGATGTTCAAAACTCATAGTTATGAAACTCTCTTTCCCTGAAACAAGGTATACAAATATATTATTGGGAATTCCAAACCTATTCTTTTCTATGGTTAAACAATAATTTGGTGAAAACTGAATTCCAAACCTGCTCTACACCTCCCCCTGTGTTATCCTGTTAATTTAGCTTTCAGTTAACTGCTATAAAGCAACTTTAAGGTCATTTTTTTGCTTGTAGGATATTTCATAACACTAGAGAAAAGTGCACAAATACATATGTAATTATCGTTTTATGTTCGTATTTACTTTTTTCTTGGTTCGCAGTGATGTTCCATTTTGCTCCGTTGTTGTTTGCCGACATAAAAGATGAAGAAAAGAAAAAAAAGGCACCAGCACCTCCATCACCTATAAGTAGCTCAAAAGGTATCTAGTCAAGCATATTATTCTACTTTGTCTTTCTTCCTTTTTGTATTTTCTTGTTCATTTATCATGTTGTAGTTACTCATCTCGAAAATGTCATGATTGTTCTTCAAACAATCCCTACTAACCTGAAGGGCGCATGGATCATGAATCTCCTTAAGAAACCATCTCTTGATCCCAACAACCCCTCCAATTATAGACCAATCACCACAGTACTCTTCCTCCTGAAGATCATTGACAGAGCAGCATACTTATAAATCCAGCACCATTTGGAAAGCAACAATCTACTAGGGCTACGACAGTCCGGTATCCAGCCTAGGCACGGCACAGAAACTGCCATGATAGATCTAGTAACCCAAATCGAGAACATTAAGGACTCAGGCAACCTTGCCCTCCTTCTCTTACTAAACCTATCAGCAGAGTTTGACCTAGTCGACCATAACATTCTTTGCAAACACCTCTGCACTGGAGCCCACTTCTCAACTGACGCCATCACTTGGATCCAATCATCCCTGAACAACAGAACAACCAGAGTATTTGCACCATCGGCCTCTGCACCTCCTTCGACTGTCACATGTGGGGTCCCACAAGGCTCATGTGTCTCCCCCACACTCTACAATATCTTCACCAAACCTCTATTTTACAAACTTGACCAATTGGGCATAATCTACAATAATTACGCTGACAACACAAATTCTCATACACATCACAGGTAATCACGACTGACTCACAACGACTCAATAACATCAATCTGATCATCCAAGCCTGGATGGTACAACACGGATTATGCCTCAACGATGACAAGACCGAACTTCTCCTGGTGGGAACCCAAGCCAGACTCAACAAATTGGACAACACATTCAACACCTTTAACATCAACGTCAATTATATCAAAATATCTAAAGACGTCAAAACATTAGGTATGTACATTGATGCCACCCTCTCACTAGGTAAACAAATCAACACCACAGCATCTACCACTGCCTACACTTATAAGCTTATTAATGCCTGAAGACCATTCTTGATGACAGAAAATTGCATCACCCTGGCCAGAGTACTGGTACTCACCAAACTGAACTATTGAAATGCACTATATCTAGGCACCAGGCAACATAATCTTCACAAATTGCAAATCTTTCAAAACAATACGCTCAGAGCAACCACCAATTTCCCAACAAAACTGCACATCACAGATCTGAGACGCAAGGTCCAGTGGTTTTCTAACAACCAAAGAATTAAACTCAAGACCCTCTCCCTAGTACACAAATGCATACACAACCAAGCACCAAAATACCTCTGACAAATTCAAACTCAACATGTCAGCCAGACAAACTAGATCCTCCCATTCCAACCTCCTCACCGTACCGAGATACAAACTGGAAAAAGCAGGGAGTAGAAGCTTCCCAGTCCTCGCTGCCAAAACTTGGAACACACTATCGCCCAACATCAGGCTAGAACCGTCCATTCATAAATTCTGCAATGGGGCCAAAAACGAATTATAACTAAGCCACAACAGCTAAATTCGTGCTAAACACTCTTAGCCGATCATGTAATCTTTGTACATTCATCTATGCTTTATGCTATCTATGTAAACTATTATGTAAATCCTTTATTTTCCTTTTGTTATGTACTGCGCTCATATCTCATGCATTTAAGGTTGTTACTCCATGTCTGCAACTGTATATATACATATCTTGTCTGTACCTAAGAAATGTGCCCAGTTGCCTCAGGGCTCGGTGCGCTATATGAATAAAATACAATACAATACAAAATGTTCAATGCGATGCAAATCAGGTTGACCTGTATTAATATAACTCGGGGGAAATCGACAAACTATGTTAAGCCTCACTGAAGCGGTGCCTGGCTCTTTTAGAAACAGACACAGTACACATGATCACTGATCTAAGTAGCGCAGGATCCTTGACCATCGCACAGTCTTTAAGCTTCTGTTTATTGTTGTAATCTTGCTTAAACGAGACTGCAGAATAATGTTAAAAGGGGACTGAACTGGGAACTGTGCACTTTTAATTGCACTGAATAGGGGGTGCTGAATTGTTCTCTTCTTCTCTGGAAGGTTTACAAGCAAATAAGAGGGAGGTGGATGCACCGACCCTGCGTCAAGTTATCTATGAGATAATTGAATGCCTCTGAAGAGCAGCTCAAATTCCGCCCTGAACCCAGTCTCTGAACTCTGTTCAGAACCAAACACACTGATGTGAGTGGAATTGTTTCTTGTGACTTGCTGTATACCCACAGATATCAGCAGCAGGTGCATTAACCCATCCAAACACCTCAATAGCGGTTTAACCTGTGTCATCCTGCACTTTACAGAATTATCTCTGCAGTGAGTTCATACTTTTAATTTTTTTTATTTTATTGGTTTATACAAACCTTTAAAATCATTTTCGAACAAACAAACAAACATGCATCAAACTTCACAAATTCCCGTCCCCATTCAGAAGTCCTCCATCCCCACTCCCTAGAGTGTACAAGCGTCAGGTTTCCCCGTGTCCCCTTTAAACACGTTCGGGTACCTGTGTACCAAAGTCCAAGCTCAGCCGGTTTTCAATTATGGCTAAAAATTGCGTCAGTGGGATTAAGAGTTTTAAATCAGTACCATTGAACATACCACCCCACCATTCGTCAGCGCACAGAAACGGGTGGCTTAGGCTCCAAGGACCCAAGTACACCGTTCTCTCATTTCGAAGATTAGTGCAGAAAAGCACTAAATACTTCAATGATTCATCTTCTTTTGTGCAGAATCTACACATGGGATTTAGGTTCTTGTTGCAGCTCCAGGTTCTTAGACGTTCTTTAGTTTTAAACAAGTTCAATCGAAATAACATGAAACGTCTATGAGCATTAGGGTCCGGGAATACAGAAATGTAGCGTTGGACTTTATTAAAAGCGCAAGCTTCTTCAGGCACATCTGTCATCAGCATTGCTGTTGTTCGTTCTGTGTAGGTTCGATCCCAATCAAGGCACCAGATTTTCAGCTTTGCAGCATTAGGGTTTTCGTGAAGCAAAGTTGGCGTGATGTCGAATTCTTCCAGCAAGAGTTTGCATCTCTGCATCCACAAAGATACCAATTTCTGCTCTGATACTGGTGTTTTGTAAAGAATTTCAAACTGAGGAATGTTTTCTCAGGAGCGGGTTTTACGATACAAGGATAGCAGGTTCCAGCTAATCCTTGCCTGGATAGATATTAGGGCTAGTTCGTATCTTATGCAAGCGGTCTTTGTCCCTCTTGGCAAGCCTAGAACTTTCATCCAAAATTGGTTCTTGAGGGAAGACCATACTTCATAGGAACAGCCCAGCGCATTTTCAGCCCCATATATCAACACGGGAATGACTTTCTGTTGGTAGAACAGCTGCAGCGGTTCAAAAGAAAATTTCCCAAATTTCCTTTTCATAATGAGGGCTTGACTCGCCAGCTGAACACATTTGCTTTTTGTATCTGTGATCCATGGTCTGTCGGTGATACATGCACTTATTAACATTCATAGGTATTTTATGCTCGTTGGTGTCGACATTATGTCCCCATTTAGGAACCACCTCAGTTTTTTGTTCGCCTTTCGAGGCTCGCCCTCTCAATTTCTTAAATACTAGTATCTCACATTTCTTGGTGTTGATCAGCAGCCGATTTTCTTTTACGTAGCGCTGTACGGCGTCGAGTTTCCTTTGTAGACCGACAGGTGTTACATCCATTACTACTAGGTCATCGGCGTAAAGCAGCCAACTTACATGTGATTTGTTCACTTTAGGCAGAAAGGAGTTTACAGAGTCTATTGCAGTGCCTATATCTGATATGAATAGGCTGAGTATGGCCGCTGCAAGTGGACATCCCTGTTTTACTCATTAGTGAGTTTTAATTACAGTTGATAAAAACCCAGATGGATCTAGGCGGATCTTGATGGATGTATTTGTGTGAAGCTCCTTGATAGCTTCTGCCAGATCATGGGGTCAGCCCCACCGTTGCAATTTGGCCCACAAGAGATCCCTATCAACAGTATCAAAGGCGCTTGAGCAATCGATGAACGCCACGTATACTGTAGTGTTTGATTTCAGGGCCTCCATTTTTATCAAGTTCAATAACAAGAGGGTTAGAGAACAGCCTACTTGTTTAACCAAACCAGCCTGCCGGGGGTCTATGTGTGATGTTTTTACTGCCCACTCCACTAATTTTTGCTGCAGGATAGTGGCGTACATTTTTCCCAATACGTCCAGCAGTGCTATCGGCCAATAGTTTTTGGGATTCGATCTGTCTCCTTTTTTGAAAATTGGCACTATAATTGCTGACTTCCAAGATCTAGGAGACCGACCCAGTTTGTTTATTCTTTCAAATAAGATGACACAAATCTCAGCCCAGATCTCCGGATGCTGCTTGATGGTGTAGTTTGTGAGGCCGTCCGGGCCAGGGGGGTCTCGAGTTTTTGGCCTTCGTGATTATCTTCACAATGTCGTCTTTACAGAAGGAGAGTGATCGTGGTGAGAATCTAGGTACGTTCACGCAATCCTCTGCCTTAGATCCTTTGTATAACGCACCAAAGTGAGAGATCCATTCTATTTCACTCACCAAACAGACTTGGAGGGATCTTTGCGGTGCCTGTATGTTATTGATTAACCCCCAGAACTCATGTGTGTTTTTGTTTTTTAGTGCGGCTAAAATTACCTCAGCGTGGTTTTGGATGGTCAGGTGTAAGTGGGACTTTAGCCAGTTCTTATACCGCTGTTTTATGACTCTAATATTCATCTTTGTAGGCTCTGGTTCAAGGGGTTGAACATGACGAATCTCACGTCTCATCTCCCGTTTGTGTTTTTGTATCTCCATATCAAACCAATGTTTGCGTGCGAAGTTCAGGTTTTTCAGCCTTACATTCTTAGGTTTGTATTGTAGCAGTAGCTGGTCATATTCCATTAGAGTACTTTGCTGGCAGTAAGCAGTAGACAACTGAGCAACCTCATGCGTCTCAAGGCATAATCTGACCCTGTTTGCTTCGGCTAGAACTTTGTGTTCACACCTCAAGGCACCTTCTTTCAGTGACATTACAATTTCAGTCGTTAGCATGTTGTGGTCACTGCTAGCATTCTTTGTAATTCTAAATTATTTAATTCGGGCATGTAAGTTGGAAGACACAAACACATAATCAATTGTGGATGTAGAATTATCGCGATGCCAGGTTGTTGATGGTGGTATATCTCCGAATGTGTTACCATTCAGCATCTGCATTAGTCTTGAGTCCATCTCTTCAGTCCATTCTTTGGCTAACAGTTTTTTTTCTGCACCCGCAGGTTTAAACAAATCAATGTTTAAATCTCCACAGATCATGATGTTCGCGGAATCTTTGTACTCGTGCAGATGATCCACTATTGATAAGATCTCCTCCAAGAATTCGTTTTTGCCTGCCGTCTGATGGTTCCAATAGACGTTTAGGAGAGTAGTTTCCTCGGGATCTTCGCCGCCCTTGGATATCCTTTCTATCGTGGTTTCCTGAATGAAAGAGGAATGGTTAACGGACTTTACAATTCTTAGGCCAGAAGCCCTGCTGACTAATGTCACCAGACCGGCCATCGGATGGCCTTTCTCCAGTTTTATAGCAGGGTTCAAGGCCACTTCGTAGTCACATGAGATTGGTGCTTCGGTTAACCAGGTTTCCTGCAAACAGACAATATTCAAGGCGCTCAGCCAATTTGAATTAAACAAATGCATGAAACCACGCGTGTTCCAAGAGGTGACTGTACATACACATGATGTCGTTGGATCCTGGCATTATTGGTTGTCGTTCTTGTTGAGTGAGGCAGCTAACCATCCCCATTCTGCATTGTTCCGTATTACATTAGTGCGTCAGTTGCTACCGTCACACAGTTTATCAAGACGTGTGTCTCCACGTATAGTGATTCTAATAGGCAATTTGATGGCGTTGAATGCGCCCCCACCTCATTTATTTATGGAGTGATGTTATTTCTAGTTGCCTGTGTAGGTTCAGCCGAGGTTCTCGCAGACTGCCCAGTTCCAATCATCCTTGTCTCGATGACTTGTGGGGGATGTTCCTCGTATTTCTTATGGACACGTAACACCGTGCTCTGTTGCAGACAGCTTAGCGAGTTATGATTGTCACCATTATTCATGGTAGATTGGACCATTCGTGGTGTTTCCATCTTGTATACTTCGAACCCCAATGGGAATAGTGCGACGTTGGCGTCAGTGATTGTTGTAGCTATCAGTGATGATGACACATGCAGAATTACTTTGTCGTTGCGCCTTTCGTTTGGAAATTCGATGATCCTTAGGTCATTAGATGTTATAGCGCGTAGGCTGGGTATGAGTTGAAATAATCGGATAATGTTTGCTCGATTCATGATCAGCTTGTCCTTGGGATCGAGACACTCGATCATCATCTTAGTTGCCTGGGTCTTGTCATGAGCTTTTCCTGTGTGACTTCTTTTAGGCGCTTGACGTTTCTCCCAGTAATCTCGTTGGTCGCCCCTTCCAGTCATATTCAAGTTCCTCTCGCTGTAATTACTGTCGATCATATGAGCATTGTGGGAGATAAGATAGTTGCCATCCCCGTTCCCGCTTGTGTGGATTACGGCAGAATCGCATCCTTCATGCTTAGTGCATTTTTGAGGTAAACATTGTTTTGACCTTTGTTCATGCATTGTTATAAATGGTGGGCTAGTAGGGGCGTGTGGTCCGGTCTCTGGACTTGCTAACCCATTAACAACACGACAGATTCTCACACTTTTAGACCCGACAGCCTGATCGTGGGCAGTCCTGTCCACTTGACGGGCTGCGTTTACATCTGCCACCAAAGGATGTCCCTTAATGTCGTTGCAAGGCTCTGGTGTTAAATTATCTTGTTCAGTCTTATTTTTCGCAGGTGCCATTATTAAGGCTTTGTCTGCTACCTCGTCAAGCTCTCTGTCGTCGTATGTCGACATATTTAGTAATTCTGCCGGTATGTCATTGTTTAGCGCTTCAATGTGCACCACATCTTGAGGTGGGGTTGGTTCTTTTGTCAGATCCACTTTATGTAATGGTTCAGTTTGCAGGGTTTTAGCAACTTCCTTAGTTACTATTTGTACTCATTTTATGTTCCTAAAGAACTTTCTTGCTCCTGTGGTTTTGTTGACTTTCCTTGTAGGCAAGTTTTTCGTTTTTTTGCTGAGGTTCTTAGGTTTGATTTTTGGTTCTGATAATACCGCAGGGACCTGCATGCCACCTCCAAAGATTGGAAACACACCAGGCTTCTCTGTGCCTTGGTTTGAGCTTGACCCCTATTTTTCTGCTGTTTCCTGGGGTACCGTGGTGGAGGTTGATGCTATTTGGTTGTCATTAATCATTTGCCTCTTGCATGCTTTAGCCTGCTCAAAGGCAGAGTTAAAAGAAATCTCAACAATTTTCTCATGTTCCAATGATATACTGGTGTCCGGACCTTGCGTAGATGTAAGAAGAGTTTTAGGCGGTAATTGAACCGTTCAAACGCATCCATCGCACTCAAGCACAGTCACGTCAGAAACTTGGCATTGCAAGGTTATCTTGGGCGACACAGCACCCTGTGAGTCCCTACCTGCAGTACTATGATCACCCTCAGGAGCTTTGCAGCATAGTAATATCATCTCCCCAACCTGTTCAGTTAAGGGCGACTTTAGATCCCTTCTTAAAGGGCTCCTGGCATTAAGAACATTGCATGTAGGTTGTCCTGTGTGGCTGTGGCACTCATGCCGAAATAGAGAGATGGCTTCTCTTGCCACTTCCGCCAGTACTTTTTTGTCCGCAGAGTTGTTCCTCTGGTCGCACAGAGATTTGTATGCGGCATCCAGACCTTTTAGCCCTTCCTTGAAATTAGTAACTGACTGACACCATATTTGTTCTAAGTGCGACACTTTGGTGCTCGTAAGAGCCGTCAGTGTGGTCAGGTCCTTCATTGAATCGTTCAGATTCTCGTAAAATTTCATAAACGCGGCTAAGGACATCGCCACAGAGGATATTATTGCTGCTTGTAGTGCAGGTAATAACCTAGCCTCGAGTTGCTCAGGGTTACCGGTCTGCGTGACCCTTTTCGGCCCATTCTTTTTCCTGTGCGCTCTTCCCCGCCTTATTTTCGGGTACGGTCTTTCTATAATAGAAGAGTCAGAGCGATCTTGAAAGTCTGAGGCAATTGAGTCCAATGAATGAGGATTGTGGCCCCTCATATTTGTTGGAACCTTCTCCACCTTTTTGGATGGCGGCAGTCTCTTTTGGGAATGTATCTGATTGAACAATAGCTCGTTATCTGAGGTCCCACTGGAGGGCCCCCCAGACGCTTTGTCGGCCGGCTTCCTACGTTTGTAGTGAACATTAGGCCATATGTCACTGTTAGGTTCGTTCAGATCAGCATTATGGCGTTTCAAGGCTATTTTCTTTGTTTGGTCACATTGCAGAGGTACATTCATCCCTGTTTTGTTGACACAAGCCTTGTTCATAGATATTAGACTGTGCAAGATGTTATCGGCCACCCCCAGGGAGTCACGACGCTCTGTACGTGACGCCGTTTCTCTTGCGTTGTGTATTGTGTATTTCAGTCGATTTCCATTCTGACAGTGTGTTGCTTTGGTGAGCAGGCGAGCTTGTGCTCGAAGGATAGCCCAAGTGGGAGTCCACGCCCACTAAGTCAGAGAAGACGTCATCGCCGGCCATACCTCTCGCTGCCTCTAGAGGGGAGGAAAGGTGCGCAGGGAGTCCACAGCACCTGCTCACGATTTGAACAAAGCCAGCCTCGAGGGAGGGGCTCGCAGCGGGCTGCGCACCTCCAGCACACTCCTCGCTGCATGCCGACAGGCCGGCTCCCGCCCCGGGATCGGACCGAGCCGTGGCCGCGCAGCTTCAACAAGAAGCGCTGACACCAGACGCCGGAAACGCCAGCGGCCGAACGCCCCCCCCCCGGACTGTAAGTGAGTTGCCGCCCCTACATCAGAGTCGACAACATTGAATGGCTTGTTGGTAATCAAACACAGCTCACAGGTCTGCAGTTCGTGTACAAGTGGTGTAATTGTTTTACCACAGTTTGGGTGTGTGTCACTGAGGTTATTGCCTGTGATACAAGCGGCAAGGGAGCACAGTTCGGCGCAATGCGCCAGTTCCACACACGTCCTAATCGGGCCTGTTAAGGGGTCACTGTTGATACAATCCTCACTTCCATGAGCCCTGGGCTCATAACTTGTAGAATTGCATGAGAAGAAACGACTTACATTCATTGTGGTTTGCTTCTTGATCGTGCTACATTCACCATTGTCTCCCGGGCGCTCTCGTTTCTTCTGAGCTCGTGTTCTAAGAACAGGGGAGGCCTGACAGGCCTATGAGAGCATCTTTCAAGAGTGTCTTGCACAGCACGGTGCCACTCGCCACAGCCCAACAGCAGAAGTCCAGCCCTTTCTCCACAGGGCTTACGCCACAAGGGCGCTAGAGGCGGCCTTTTAAAGGTCAGCTGGTCTCAGACCTTAAAGGCACACGCACCTCACTCAGGAGCAGCACAGGGAACAGGAGAGTAATGGTGACGTCCACAGTTCATACTTCCATCCTCTAAATTGTGGAATTTCCTGTCTTGGGGCATTCATTCTCCTATTTTAGCTCTGTTTAGGAAATGTCTGAAATCTCATTAACTACAGATCGCTTTTTTATGAATTGTAATTTTTGTCTTATTTATTTGTCTTGTTAGCGATTTCCATGGATCATGTTTTTTGTCTGTTTTTGAATAAAAGTGCAATATGACCATTGTAATAAAATTTAAAAATATATTGCAGAGTTGATATATCTTACTTTAGATCTGATGGCCTGCAGTCATAACCAGTTATTTTAAATGGGTGCATTAACCCACTGAGCCATCTTATTTGAACAGTTACTTGCAGGTTACACATGCACCGCTGTACCAGGTACATTAACCAAGGGGCTATCCATCTATTATTTAACATGTGGCCTGAAATGGACACATAACCCTCTGTAATGGGTACATTGACACACAGAACTCTGTTAGTATGATTGGAATTTGTGAATGTGAAGATGTGTTGCTTACTGTGAGAAATGGATTCCATTGATGGGAACTTCAATACGATCCACCCTGAGGTTACGTTAACAACAAGTAAACTTCGAAAAGTCCTTCAAACAGGTACTTATTAATTCTCATACTATACACACCAGGTGTGTAATTCAAACTTAAGCCACAAAAGAGTCAACAGTTATTTATGATACACTTTGTGTTTTCAAAGACAGATTCACTTGCTAAATATTACCCACTGTTCAGGATCAGAGGTTTCTGTCCCTGCTATACATCACGTCCTCAGGAAAGCTAGGCTGTTTCCATAAACCTAGACCTAGCAAGCCGAAACTCAAGTAGCTTGAGTCAATGTTCTCTCCAGATTTTATTTTCACATCACTCCTTGGTTTTGCACTGTTTTGCCTTTAATTGCAATCACCCATGCAAATTAGACTGAATGTCAAGTTGTTTTGTTAAATTGGTTATGCCACACACGTTTACAAAAAATCTGATGCCGCTTTACATTTTTAAATGAGATCAAATAGCTGAAGGACATTTCTATGATATAGTCATGCATGGCATAACACAACTGATTCTATTCTCAAGCAATGATTGTTATTGGCAGCACTCAGACATTTCTGTGTAACTTGTCGATTGGGTATTGTAAATCGTGTTTGCTATCTTTAAATAGCCTCTTTGTAATAAGACTATTTTTGAGAGACTGCATGTTGTGGTCCCCTACGTGTGTGGTGTTGGAGGTGGCTCTCTGTATGGGAATCAAGTAGACACAGGGACAAAGGGTAGGTTGTCGTTGGTCTACTTTATTGTCCTAGTTACAGCATATCTTCCCCCAGTACAAGATGGGATCTCGTGACCACTGGCATCCACCACCCAGGCTTACTGACTCCAACTTTTCGGTTCCTTGTGTTAATATCCCTGCAAAAAAACGCCATACAAGAATGGCGCCATATTTTTGTGGTGATGTAAACCCATTAAACCTGCTGGGGACACCCCTGCAACCCCCATATTATTTTAAAGAGAGTGAGGGACACCCAAGCAAACCCCACTCCCAATTACCCCAAAAATGATCCACACTAATAATATCACTGTTGGCCATTCCCAAAGACCATATATATGGCAATATTATTTGTGGGAATAATATTACCTGACACCAACTTTTCCACCCACTGTCAGTAGTGTAACGTCTCCATAAGAAGTTCCACCAACATTGTCTATATGACATTCATCTGACATCACACTGTCAGGTGCTAACCACTTCACTACACTTCCGTTCTATGTACTAATCTGTTTTGCAGTTGCCATATGGGTCCACTAAATGTTGTCTTGGGTCAAAGGGTTTTTTTCCTTGCAATTTATATTGAATAATAATCTTGTCCCACGGCCTGCTGTAGGCTTCTCCAATCAGATGTAACCCACAATTCCCAGTATAGTGTTTCTTCACCACCTCCATGTCAACATCTCTCACCAGATCAGGGCAACAGGTGCACACTAATAATGAGTGCATTGGATCTGTTGGTTCCAGCACATTTTGAAGACCCTGAACATGGACATATTCTACAGTAAATATATGTTAAAGGGGCTATTTGTTAAAATGTTTCAACAGGAATCCAGCTTTATAATTCTATCTTCATCAATTGGCCACATGGTGTTATCCTTATAAAGGCAATGTTGTGTCCCCTTTTTGTGTCCTCCTAGTAGTGTCACAATTGTAGCAAATGTACTCTCTTTAACGCACAACTATCTTACTGATAGGTCATGCATACGTTCCCATTCTCACCCAATAAATATTTGCATAGTAAGTAATTAACAACTCTTGAAAACACAAATATCACTAGTAAAGTCATAGTAATACCCCTTTTCATTAAAAAAAATCATCTTACTCATACCCATTCTCTTACTAACCAAGTTAACCAAACAATCTCCGGAGGATAGCTCAGGGGCAACGGGCTCGCCTTGGAAGCAAGATGACACGGAGCACCACAGGTTTGATCCCCGGGTCCGCGCTTAGAAACTTCTGGGTATTAAATGCGTTAAAAATAACCTATCATATCATAATCACAAACTAGTCCTATGGTGCTCTTTACAATAACACTAATGCCCTTTGTGTACTGTGGAGAACCAGAAGGACTCAAAAGATTGTGACAAGCCCTATCACTTTCAAAAACACCTAACTAAAAGGGAAAAGGGAAGGCTTTGTACATTAGCCTCAGTAAGGCTTGAGGTTAAGACTTGACTTGTTCTCAGTTTTCAAATGTCCTTTGTCCCAGCAGGATATTCTTCCCAGCCTTGATACTATGTTAGGGATGTCAGTCTCTCCTTGTTATGAACATACACTGTTTCTTGAAGCAAACAATATCATTCCTTGAGGTTTGCTGAGAAAATGAAACATTTCTTACATACTTTCTTCCTTCGAAGCACTGGGACTCTCCAAAGTCCCACAATCCTCAGACTCTTTGCTTTTTTCTTCAGAAAGGATTTATATATACATGTATAGGATGGTGCTTTCCTGGGTTGTTCAAAGTTCAAAATTTCTCTCTTGATTTCTTAGCCTTACTTCAAAAGTCTTTATATTCTTTTTCGTCCCCCTTTCTAGAGTATTTGCTCACTAGATAGCTTATTTCAGAGGTTTTTCACAGTACTTGTCTTATTCTGACTCCCCCTGTTAAAGGGAGTTTGCTCTCTCGAGTTGCTTAGGCTCTTATAACCTATATATTTTTCCCAGTCGTTAATTACAGTGTTCGTATTTTTCTCAATCTCCCCTTATTGGGTTTTTCCACTCTCAGATATTTCTCAGATTCCCAGAACCTTGATGTGCTTTCCAATCTTTATTTATAGTGTTTGTACCTTGCAGCTGTAGGTTTTTCGTCAGGTTTCTCAGCCTCCCAAAACCTTGTTGGTTTTCCCCATGGCTACTCGTCTATGAAACCACAGTCCAACGTGCACAGAACTCAGGGATCTGAGCTTCCTCGTACAGCCTGCTCTTGGCGTCCATTGCCGGCCTTCCTGGCCACCACAGCTCCTTCATGGTCACACCACCAGACAGGACAGAGATCTCTCCTTTGCCGCTCTCATTCTGACCTGGGCTTCTCAGTCAGATTGAACGCCAGTATGTAAGTGTTCAGTGAGCATCTTTTTCCTCCTCGTTGCTTTCACTGGCTCTGCGGCACAATGTGGCTGCGCCCCTCCAGGAGATCAGCACGGTGGAGACTTGCCTCTGTGTAGCAGTTTGCATGCCTCCGTAAGAGATCCCTCCTGTTTAAAAATACGTCCTCTTATACTCGTCACAGGTACAGCTGAAACAGTGTCCTTCTTTTCCCAGGGCATTGATGCTGTGTTCAGCTTTTCCATCAGCCAAGAGAGGTATAGAAGGATTGTTGTTAAATCCAGTTGTTGTGGGACCCATAAAAGTATTTTCCATATCCATACATGCAGACAAGGTGCTTTGGATGGGAGTGCCACTCTGGAATGGGAGTCCTTGACTCCAACAGGAGAGTCACTCCCAGTGAGATCACACTTGCCCAGAACCCTAAAGAGGGTCTTGTGTACCTGGCTCACCTCCTTAGCCTCAAAGAGGGTGGCTCACCTCTGGGGAGAAGGGACCAATTGTCCAGATTTGTCACAGTACATAGTATTACAAAACAAGTCAGGAAAATATGCTTTGTGTTCATTACACAAAAACTTTCAACTAAAAAAGAAACGTCTATTGGCTTTGCCAAAGCACATAACATCAGAGTATGTAAAGCACAGTATGATGTGTCGCCTACCCATAAATAAAAGAAGAATTAAGTGTGCCAGTCCTGTTCTTCCACGGACAGAAAGGTGTGAGGCCTCTGTTTTCCTCTTACAAGTTTGTGTCCCAGAAACCTCAAAACCACAATTCAATAAATATGTTACTATTTTTATGATCAAGTACAGCTAGAATTAACAGCGCCACATATATCGGATTGCGTGCCAATTGTAGTTATATTAGCTGCTAATGTCCTCTGTATATACAAACTGGTATATTAATTTGTATCTAATAATCAAGACGACATATTGGAGCTGTTGGTTGCAAGCAACAGCTCCCGGCTCTGCTCATCAATTCTGGCCGCATTTCTTGCTGGGCTTTTTATTGTTCTGTCGTTTATGAGAAATATTGAGCATCTCGGGTGGTGGATGTTGCTTGGGTAGATTAACGATAGCATCATATTGCTTTGCAGCAACAATTGCCTATACTTCGCATCGCAAGACAGATATACACAGCGACAAGCAAAATACCAAATACAATGGACACAATACACATTCTCTTTCTAGCATTTCCTGCCTTTTTTTCGTGATTGATGTGAAACGAACAGTTTTATTCTCATCTCAAAAACCTAATACCTATGTGTTTGTGAACATACAATGGCTGCTATGATTTCATTCGTCGGATTTATGTTGTTTTGTTGAGTCCTCCCTTATGTTTTCTGGATAATGGCATTATTCTTCTGGAATTATAATTATGTTCACAGAGAATATGATTTATCAAGCCTTGCAGCCTGGGAAGGAAGCCAAGGAAGAAGATTAAGGGTTGTAATCTTTTTTCTCAGTATATTGGCCGTGAGAATGCATTTGCCTGTTAGGTCTACACTCCGCACAGTGCAAGGAAAAGGTAACCACATCCACACGTTGAAATAATGCGTTAATCCCTTCCAAAAGCAACTCTATAAAAATGCCAATAATGTCTGAGCCTGAGAAACCTCTTCAGAGTAATGTGGAAAAGAAAGAGCAGAGTGAACATGACTTACCTCCTTGCGTGGCTCTGTCATGTAATGTACGTAGAAGCTGTCGTTCCTATGCACACATCTCACAGACGCAGAAGCTTCTGTGGAAATTCTACATTCAAATATTTATCAAATAGCAAAAATAAGCGTCTCTGGGGCATCATACATATAAGGTTTTGCTTTGCAACTACTATCCCACAAAGTCAGCGTATGCCATATATTGTGTTTTTGTTATGCGAGTGACCTCAAATAATTGACTATATTGATTGACATTTTATTTCTATCGCGCTCGTACCCAAGTGTTTCCGAGCACGACAAGGCAAGGGAGGGGAACAGGGGAGCACAAAACAACGATCTTACTAGGACCAGTGACATTGAGAACGCGCAAGTGCATGGGAGGGGGGGTGCATGGAAGGGGGGAGTGCATGGAAGGGGGGAGAAGTGGAAAGTGCGAAGCAGAGGAGAAACAGATAAATAAAAATAAATAAATAATAAAGGCAACAAACAGTGGTAATGCAGCCAGCAATTTGCAAGTGCTAGGTTTAAGGCAGCAGACAGGGTAGGTCTGATAAGTGCAGGAAGAAAAGGGGGGGGCTGTATGGGTACAGATACAGACCCCAGTGCAAGGGGTGGCCCGGAGGCAGTGCGGGAGGGTGGCAGGATGAGCAGTTACCTGGGCCCAAAGGACAGAGGGTGACTTTTTAGAGACCTCAGAGATGTGGGCGGAGAAGGAAAGGGTGGAGTCAAAGGGTGGAATCCATTTGTTGTAAGCCTCCAACGCTGTGGTCGTTACATGAGGAAGTCAATTTGCCTCCACTTTCTAGGTTCAGCTCTGCAACCCCATCTATTTATTTATTTATGAATTTATAGCAGCGCACATAGCCTGTGGGCATCTAGACGCTATTTAGAGTACAGGACACAAGATAGGAAAGAGGGGGCGGATTTAAACAGATGTTAATTGAACAGTTTTCCAGTGGGTGGCCGCCCAGACTGGGAAACTGGCGCCTCCGGCTCTTTTGCGGTTGTTACTGGGTATCGGCAAGCAATGTTTGTATGCAGACCGCTGTGATCTCATGGTGCTTGTCTTTTCATCTTCTGGATGAGGTATGTTGGTGCCTGGCTGACTAGGCACTGATGGGTAATATGAACTTTATTCTCTCCCTGACCGGGAGCCAGTTAAGGAATCTGCAGCGCTTACCTGTGAAGAATGCTGTAAGGTTTGACTTCTCCTAGTTTGAATTTCCCAAGTCTGAAAAAAAAAACAGCATAGTTTCTCAATGGGATTAAGCTTGCCACAACCCTCAACTCATGTGCCCCTCGAAGGATTCCTGGATTTCGTGAAAGTATTGACCCCACCTGTAAATAGGTGAGAGCATCACTCCAGTAGTGGACAGGGTCTGAAGACCTGAAACTGCATAAGACTCTAGAATATGAACCTAACTACTCACCAAAGGTGCCTGCACTCTCCACAGTGTCTCCTTTCCTGCAGTGCAATTACTCAAGTCCACCTGAAACCCTCTGTCACCTGGGATGCACCTCCAATGGAGAGGACCGGTCTACAGTGTACTAAAGCATCGGTGCCTCTCAATTTCTTTGACTCCCAACTGTTAATTCACCCTAAAAATTAACTTGCTATTTCCACCAAAGCCACTGGAATGCTAAAACCTTTAGATCAACAGCCTGGGAGTCTCTGGTCCTAACCAGAGTCTGAACATCTAACAGCTCTAGTTGGAAATTACCAGTGATCCCAAGGTCCTCAATCATCTGGAAGAACCCAAAGTACCTTTCAAAGCACTGGGCATGTCAACACTTGTCCCATGTGCCACTGACCACAAGTCCTATTCCACCTTAATACCTGTGCAGAATGAGGACAATTTCCAGCTTAACCAATCACAAACACATTTGTATGTCCCTTTATTATGAGAGTCTTCAACCAGGCTTGATCCAATTATTCTCCAGGCACCTCCCTGAGAAATGCTATTTGCATGCAGTGTCTAAACATGGGAGCTGGTAAGACAGTTAGCAGCTACAATCCTGGTGATTGTAAGGAGCTAACAAATGCCTCCACCCTGTGACTTGGAAATTTCTACTGATTATCTTTCCCTTTACTCTACATAAACTTCTCTATATAGAGTGAAAACATACTTCTGATCAAATTCTTTGTGGGCATTACTTGATTTAATGTTTTACCCTGTATTCCCGTCCACCTTACTCCACTCTTGAATTCCTGCCCTTAATTAACCAACATGCACTACCAATAGGTGAGTCAAGAGAAGACTGCAGAGTCATGTCCTATCTATGTTAGTAGCATAGTGAGACCAACATATTCAGAGTTGGCCGGTTGCTTTCAGACACTTGCAATGTATGTCTACACCAGCATCCCCAAAGGAATACCCTAGAGTCATTTAGGACCTGCTATGCCAAGGTAGATACCACCCATGTAGCATGGTATAACCAAGCTATTATAACTGTGCCCTCCCCTTCCAATGACTTCTGATAACCTGAAATGATCTGTACAGCACTTTGATATGAATAGGCCAAGTGTCATGATCTCTGCTTCCAAAAGGTCAGGGTTTTCCCAACTCCCTTGGAAGCAGATCCATAACCCAGCTTCCGAGTGCCAACCAGTCCCAATTGGGACCTTTTGGACCCAGTCCTGGCGCCAGTGGCACCAGGCTCATAAATATGCCTAGTCCCAGCGCTGGAAGCGCCGGGCTCATAATGCTTGGGTGGACTTACCTTCAGCAGACCATGCTGCTTACTTGCCTGCCAGTTGAGCCTCTGATCCTCTTCTGTTTGGAACTACTTTTCCTGTTGGGTGGGGCTGGAGCCACTCCCTAGATTCAGAACACTGGAACTCTTCTGGAAGGCAGGAACTCTTTTCTTACCAGGAACTCTTTTCTTACTTAGGCGTGGCTGTGGAAGGAGACACCTAAGCACTACAGGAGGCTATTTAAACCACACCCGGTGGATGAATCTTGCTTTGCGTTATTCTGCAACCTCTGCAGCAGAACGCTCATCGTGTCTTCTGCATCCGGTCCTGGGCCTAAGGAAAAAGGCTTACCATCCTGAATCCAGTCTTCAGCAACACCTATAAAGACAAGAAAGAACAGGTTAGCATTCTGGCATCTGAAAGGCAAAGGCTTACCATCCTGAATCCAGTCTTCAGCAACACCTATAAAGACAAGAAAGAACAGGTTAGCATTCCGGCATCTGAAAGACAAAAGTTTACCAACTCTTCGCATGCTCCGGAGGCCTTCGGCGCTGCATCCCGCATCTGAAAGACAAAACAAGGTGCGTTTAAAGACATTGGGGAACTTTAATACTCACGTGCCATTACTCCTTTCCACATCTAATCCAGTGGGTATTCCGGCACCCTGCAGCCGCTCCGAACTCGTACCTGCAAAATAAAAAGACAGTTAGAGCGCATAGTGAAGCAGGCAACAAGCGCTTACTTACGTGCTTCCAGGCGCTTCTATTCATCACACGGGCTCCATCTTCAACTCACTTCAGCCCGTCATCCGCCATCGCCGGAACCCTGCAAAACAAGAGACATCATTACTAAAGACTTTAAAGACATTTGAATGACTCGAAACTTACCGTTCGTGCAGTAAACGACGGACAGCAGTCCTCTGAAGTCAAGAGGACTGCGCTACCTATCCAGTGAAGAAACTGGTTACAGCACCCTGCCCCGAGGCAGATGGAGAGCTCGGCATTCACTTACCTAAGGTGAGAGCGTTAACCTTTGGGGGTCTACAGGAGAGGAGAAGAGGAAAGAGATAGGGACACCCCAATAACCCCAGTTCATTAACCCCATATTTTCTATCTGCAGACATCTTACTCTACACGTCAGGCATACAGTGCACAGAGGTCCAGCCCAAAGAGCCAACCGGGTGCTACACATCACCTTTGAAGATACGGTAGTCGCCCAGTCAAGACCGGCGCCTCTGCGAGAATCAGGTGAGCGTTACAGAACGCAAAGCCTACCGCAAAACTCTCGCCCAGGCGCTATGGAAACCTCGGATACTGACCCCCTAGCCTGGTTACTTGGGGAACTAAGGGCAGAAGTGCATGCAGCTCGTCAGGAAACTAATGCTCTAAGAAGGGAACTAATTATTTCCAAGGAGAGAACAGACAATCTTGCTAGACAAGTGCTACAGTCACAAGCCGGACAGACCCAGTTACCCGCATCAGGGGCAAATCTTCCTTCAACATCCTCTATGAATCCAGTGCAGATCAACCTACCTGGGAATGTACCTCTGGCTCCGCCCGAACGATTTTCTGGTGACCCAAAGAGGTTTGCAGTATTTATCAATCAGTGCCGGTTGCACTTCTTATGCCGGCCAGCAGCCTTTCCAACTGATCAAGCAAAAGTAGCTTTTGTACTTTCGTACCTTAGTGGCAATGCGGCAGACTGGTCGATCCCTCTAGTTAATCAAGATGATCCGGTTCTCCATGATTTTCAAGCCTTTCAGCTTAGTATGGAAAAACTGTTCGCAAGACATTCACAGGGGCAGGCCTTGGACAATGAGCTTCTTTCGTTGCGACAGGGTAATCAAGACCTTTTGGCTTATATTGCATCTTTCAATAGACTAATAGTGGAAACTCAATGGCCTGAGGACAAAAGGATTACGCTGTTTTATAGAGGTCTACGTGGAGAGCTCAAAGACGTTTTTAGCCCAAGTAGTGAATCCCCCACAAGACTGTTCGGATTATATAGACTTGGTCGTTCAAATAGATCACAGGCTGCAGAACAGGAAGGCCGATCGTTCCAAGTTTGATGCTCGAGTATTTTCCAAACCGCCAACTCCTTCCAAAGGAGTAGACTCCGGGGAACCCATGCAAATAGAGGGTCTGAAAGATCCTCTAACACAAAGGGAGCGGGAAAGGAGGAAACAGTTGCAATTATGCCTATATTGCGGAAACTCAGGGCACTTTCTTCGAGACTGTCCGGTGAAACCTGCCAAGAAGGCAGTAGGAGCTGCAGTTACCAAAGTTACAAACTCTGAGCAGGGAAACGACCTCGCCCGACAAGAATAGAGGTCCTCTTGCCGAGCGTGAAAACCAGTTCCGTGACCTCGCATTTCGTGATACCTATGATCCTCATTAGCCCTGATAATCCGGATCGATTACATGCAATTGAAGCTTACGTCGACAGCGGTGCCATCGGCAATTATGTGGATCATGAAATGGTTTTGAGGATGAATCTAACTCTTTGTCCCAAGGCTGTAAAGGACGTCATTACTACGGTGGATGGTACGTAGATAGCCTCCGGGCCAGTAACGCATACCACTCAAGAGGTGACGCTAGTAAGTCAAGATGGACACCATGAGAAGATCGTGTTCGATGTGATCAAGGCCCCTCAGTTTCAGATTATTCTAGGTATACCTTGGTTAGAGAAACACAATCCTCTGATCGATTGGCGAGCAAGAACGGTCCAGTTTCCAGAATGTGTCTCTACTTGTCACCCTCCACCTGGTGTTGCACTGGCCGCAATTTCTTCAGAGACTCCCCAGTTACCTCCCGAATACCTAGAATACCAAGATGTTTTCCGGAAGGATCAGGCTAACTCTCTACCTCCTCATAGGTCTTATGACTGCCAGATAGACCTGATACCTGGATCTACTCCTCCTTGTAGTAGAATTTATGCCCTCACCGAGCCTGAGAACCTTCACCTTCGACAATACCTGGATCAATACCTGGCAAATGGGTTTATTCGTCCTTCCAAGTCCCCTGCTTCTTCAGCTTTGTTCTTCGTTCCAAAAAAGGAAGGAGACCTTAGAACTTGTATCGATTATCGCTCCCTGAACCAGATCACCGTTAAGAATAGATATCCGTTACCTTTGATACCTGAACTCCTGGACCAAGTCAGAAAAGCATGCATATATACAAAGCTGGATCTTAGAGGAGCTTACCACTTAGTACGAGTAAAAGAGGGCGATGAATGGAAGACGGCCTTCCGCACCAAGTATGGGCTATTTGAATATCAGGTCATGCCCTTCGGACTTTGCAATGCCCCGGCCGCCTTTCAATATTTTATGAACGATGTCCTCAGAGAGCTCATAGATGTATGTGTTGTTGTTTACATTGACGACATCCTCGTTTATTCTTCATCGGAAACTGAACATCGGAAACACGTGAAAATGGTCCTCGAAAGATTGCATCAACACAAACTTTTCGCTAAGTTGGAAAAATGTGTTTTCAACGTGACTGAAGTTGAATTCTTGGGATTCATATTATCACCTGGCGGAGTGCGTATGGATTCAAAGAAGGTCGATGCAGTTCTCAAATGGCCATCACCATCCTCCGTAAAAGGTGTGCAAAGCATGTTAGGCTTCGCTAACTTTTACCGCAGGTTTATCCCCGAATTCTCTCGAATAGTCCAGCCCATCACTGCCTTGTTAAAGAAAAACAAACGTTTTGAATGGTCTACCGAGGCGGAACAAGCTTTCCAGGATTTGAAGACTAAATTTATCTCTGCACCAATCTTAAAACACCCTCGCCCCGAACTCCCCTACATCGTGGAAACTGATGCTTCAAGCCTTGCCATGGGGGCAGTTCTATCACAAAAGGACCCGGTAACCAATCAGTTGCATCCCGTGGCATTTTGGTCCCGCAAATTCTCGCCTCCTGAAATCAATTACACGATTACTGACAAGGAACTTCTGGCTATCAAGTCTGCCTTTAAGGCTTGGCGGCATTATCTGCTGGGGGCCCGACACACCGTTACTGTGATTACGGATCACCGAAACCTGCAATATTTGAAGACCGCAAAAGCCCAATCCTCTAGACAACTCCGTTGGGCATTATTCTTTGCCGAGTTTGACTTCATAATTACCTATCGACCTGGTACAAAGAACGGTAAAGCCGATGCCCTTTCTCGGATGGGAGTGGAAGAACACTTGGTCAACCCTAAACCTGTACCAATCATTCCCGAACAAAGAATTCTGGGTGTAATCGCCACAGAATCCATAGAGGAAGTTAAGGATAAAGCCAGGCAACTTGTAACTCCAGCAGACATACAGAATTGGCATCTGCAGGGAAAGGACTTTGCAGTAAAGGACAACTTATTGTATTTCCAAGAACGATTATACCTACCCAGCACAGATTTACAGAAAAAAGTAATCTCTTGTTATCACGACTCTTTAATGGAAGGTCATCCCGGTATAGCCAAGACCTCAGAAAAGATCAAGCGCTACTTCTGGTGGCCGTCTTGGAAAAAAGATATCAGAGACTTTATAATGTCCTGTGGAGTATGCGCCCAAAACAAGAGTCAAAAGGAAAGACCAGCAGGCCTCTTACGCCCTATTGACATCCCACCTCGCCCTTGGCATACGCTTTCTATGGACTTCATCACCGATCTACCTCCATGCTCCGGATACAATACGATTCTAGTAATCGTGGACTTATTCTCCAAGATGGCGCATTTCATTCCGCTCAAAGGCTTGCCAACAGCAGCAACTCTGGCCCGAGAATTTCTCGAAAACATCGTCCGACTGCACGGTTTTCCTTCGGTTCTAATTTCTGATCGAGGTAGTCAATTTATTTCTCATTTTTGGCGAAGTTGCTGTCGGTCGGCTCAAATTGATGTGAGACTATCGACCAGTCACCACCCTCAGACCGACGGACAAACCGAGAGGACCAATCAAACTCTGGAACAGTATTTACGCTGCATGCTGCAACAAACTGAAAAAACTTGGAAAGATATCCTTTGGATAGCCGAGTATGCCTACAATAACTCTGTCCATTCGGGAACTGGGAAAACCCCGTTTTTTCTTTTGTACGGCAGTCACCCTCGAACCTCGGAGTTGGATCCCCTCCAAGATCTTGAAACACCAGCAGTAGACTACCTGCATTCTACAATCACCCAAGCCTTTAAGGAAGCTGTTTCTCACCTTCAAAGGGCTAAAGAACAATACAAGAAAGGAGCAGATCAACATCGGAAGGAAGCCCCTCACTATCAAGTAGGGGATCAAGTCTGGTTATCCACCAAATATCTATCTCTAAAAGGGCCACGCACATTCAACCCAAGATACCTTGGTCCCTATTCCATCACTACCATAGTAAACCCAGTAGCGGTCAAGTTGGACTTGCCCCCGCACATGAAGATACATCCGGTCTTCCACGTCTCTCTATTAAAACCCGTGCAACCTCAAACCCGACTAACCAAATCTCCAAAACCTATCCTAGTGGATGGAGAACTCGAGTTTGAAGTCAAAAGCATTCTGGACTCCAAGATCTCCAAATCTAAACTATTCTACCTAATTGACTGGAAAGGCTACGGCCCCCAAGAGAGATCCTGGGAACCTGCTGAATATGTCCACGCTCCTCGCCTAATCAAAAGATTTCACCGAAGCCCGGTTTGGGAGGGGCCTTGAGGGGGGGTACTGTCATGATCTCTGCTTCCAAAAGGTCAGGGTTTTCCCAACTCCCTTGGAAGCAGATCCATAACCCAGCTTCCGAGTGCCAACCAGTCCCAATTGGGACCTTTTGGACCCAGTCCTGGCGCCAGTGGCACCAGGCTCATAAATATGCCTAGTCCCAGCGCTGGAAGCGCCGGGCTCATAATGCTTGGGTGGACTTACCTTCAGCAGACCATGCTGCTTACTTGCCTGCCAGTTGAGCCTCTGATCCTCTTCTGTTTGGAACTACTTTTCCTGTTGGGTGGGGCTGGAGCCACTCCCTAGATTCAGAACACTGGAACTCTTCTGGAAGGCAGGAACTCTTTTCTTACCAGGAACTCTTTTCTTACTTAGGCGTGGCTGTGGAAGGAGACACCTAAGCACTACAGGAGGCTATTTAAACCACACCCGGTGGATGAATCTTGCTTTGCGTTATTCTGCAACCTCTGCAGCAGAACGCTCATCGTGTCTTCTGCATCCGGTCCTGGGCCTAAGGAAAAAGGCTTACCATCCTGAATCCAGTCTTCAGCAACACCTATAAAGACAAGAAAGAACAGGTTAGCATTCTGGCATCTGAAAGGCAAAGGCTTACCATCCTGAATCCAGTCTTCAGCAACACCTATAAAGACAAGAAAGAACAGGTTAGCATTCCGGCATCTGAAAGACAAAAGTTTACCAACTCTTCGCACGCTCCGGAGGCCTTCGGCGCTGCATCCCGCATCTGAAAGACAAAACAAGGTGCGTTTAAAGACATTGGGGAACTTTAATACTCACGTGCCATTACTCCTTTCCACATCTAATCCAGTGGGTATTCCGGCACCCTGCAGCCGCTCCGAACTCGTACCTGCAAAATAAAAAGACAGTTAGAGCGCATAGTGAAGCAGGCAACAAGCGCTTACTTACGTGCTTCCAGGCGCTTCTATTCATCACACGGGCTCCATCTTCAACTCACTTCAGCCCGTCATCCGCCATCGCCGGAACCCTGCAAAACAAGAGACATCATTACTAAAGACTTTAAAGACATTTGAATGACTCGAAACTTACCGTTCGTGCAGTAAACGACGGACAGCAGTCCTCTGAAGTCAAGAGGCCTGCGCTACCTATCCAGTGAAGAAACTGGTTACAGCACCCTGCCCCGAGGCAGATGGAGAGCTCGGCATTCACTTACCTAAGGTGAGAGCGTTAACCTTTGGGGGTCTACAGGAGAGGAGAAGAGGAAAGAGATAGGGACACCCCAATAACCCCAGTTCATTAACCCCATATTTTCTATCTGCAGACATCTTACTCTACACGTCAGGCATACAGTGCACAGAGGTCCAGCCCAAAGAGCCAACCGGGTGCTACACATCACCTTTGAAGATACGGTAGTCGCCCAGTCAAGACCGGCGCCTCTGCGAGAATCAGGTGAGCGTTACACCAAGGTCAGGCTATACTCTTAGAAAGGGTGTGATTATAATACCGATAGCAAGCCATACATAGCTAAAGCCATAATTTTAAACAAAATTGATAATGTTGAAAGGAAAAAAAGGCAAATCCAACCCAGGGACCATTACAAAATTGATGCGTGACTACATTAAAATCAAAATAGCAACGCAAACGGCAACAGTAAAAAGACTCCAAAATAAAAGAATGATAAATCAAGGTTATGTACAAATATGTAAACTTTAATTAAACACTCAATAATGCAGTAACTAAAATAAATACTAACAAAAGACTTCCCCTGAGTACAGAACATAGACAATGGAGAACATATATGTGATAGCACTCTGGATATGGGGGCAGGGGTGAATTAGGCAAGTAACTGCATCAATATCACTGTTCCAAGGCTGTGTGTTTCAAGAAAAAGACAAAGATGGGTGTTTAAAAGTCACTATGGTTCCAAAAGTGGACCAGGGGGACAGGGCCTCCTCAATAGGGGGAAAGTCATTCAGAGCCCTTCAATTTCTCGATGATAAAATTATGCACAGGCAGAATGGATACAAGGAACAAGTACATATGTAATACAATTAACAGTATAGATAAACGCATATAGTTTTGATGACGATGCTGCAGTTTTTCCAAGTGCATTGAGGCGCCACCATGCCAGTAGAGGAGACAAGGGAAAAACAGACTCTTCAAGGCATGGTGGATTCAGATTGTGCAAGTGTGCAGACTGGTACAGGAGAGGAAGGGGGAGGGCTGGGTAGGGTACCAAGTGCGTCCAGTCAGTCCAAAGCTGGGATAATTGCCGGATGACTGGGCAGGGCGGTTGACTGTGGAGGGCGTATGCCTGTGGAGGGTGTATGCCTGTGGAACATGACTGTGGAGCGCGGATGACTGTGGAGGGCGGACGACTGAGCAGGGCGGATGAATGTGGAAGGTGGATGCCTGTGGTAGATGACTGTGGAGGGCGGATGTCTGTGGAGGGCGGATGTCTGTGGAGGGCGGATGTCTGTGGAGGGCGGATGTCTGTGGAGGGCGGATGTCTGTGGAGGGCGGATGACGGCGGAGGGCGGATGACGGCGGAGGACGGATGACGGCGGAGGGCCGATGACGGCGGAGGGCCGATGACGATGGCGGAAGACTGTAGAGGGCGGATGCCCTGTGGAGCATCTGATGCGATTGAGTGCGTAACAGATGAGCCTGGGAGCGGGTGAACGCACGAAACAAATGAATGAATGGACCAGAGCGCATGATTAGCGTACTCCTCCATGCTAGATGGAGGAGTACGCTATACGGAAGAATTCGCCGACCCGATGAATAGTGCATAAGAGCAGATGAGAAACAAAACACATCGCCCGGACTGGACCCCCCTGAACTGCGTAATGTGCAGACTTTGATGTGGAACGCAAGGAACCGTTGTAAGAGCATACTTCATTTCACACCCCACGCTTACTCTCTCCTTACACCACCACTCAAGTAGAACACAGAGATACTATGACACCATTCGGTATATCTGTTCTCATATCAACATCCGCCGCTCACTCCCCATCACTCTAAGTAAACATTGCTGGTTTCTCACCCCCAGCCAAGAGTTCTCGTCAGGCCTAACGCTGCCTCACTCGGACTGGATAATCTCCTGCCAGATCGAACACATACTCCTGATTCCTCAACCACCACACCTATCGCTAGGAAGCAGCTACCACAGAAATTCCGCACCAGCTGCACACATACCTGGTGCGCACACGCACCTTTGACCCTCTCTAATCTCTCCACTGACCCGAACCTCGGTTCCCAAGGGCGTTCAACCTACCAGCGCCTTCAGACCATACCAATGGTATATAAGGCGCTATATAAATGCAAAATAACAATAACAATAACAATATTATCTTATTCCTGTTTTTGGTAGCTCAACAGAATTGAGCTTGGCTTCTAGGATCTTCCTTGTGTGGGGAGTCAGTGTTATTAGGGAACTAGTGGGCTAGGCACAAAACACAGTGCAGTCCAAGAAGCAAGATCCAGTGGCACAGAGAGGCTTGGGACAGGCAGGTGATGTCCAGGTTGGTGTAGCTCACAAGCGGTTCAATGCAGGAATCAAGGTCCCAGGTTGACTGGCTGTGTTGCTGCATGGCCCAATCCATGGTATCCAGAGACAAGGTAAGTCCATCTGTTGCGATCCCACTCCAGGGAGCTTGGCTGGCACCTAAAGGGTATCCTTCGCCTCCAGTGAGCAGGAGTCTGGTTCCGGTGCAGCCAGCATTGAGGCCTTAGTCCACAGAAGCTCACCCACAATTGTCCCATGGGATGGTTAAGGGACAAAACCTTTTATTACACCTGCATTCACCTGCATGGCTGAGGACTTAGGAGTGGACCGCACTCCCAACACCATTCCAAAGATGTCTTCTTTTTGGTGTTCAAGAAAGAAATAATGAATGAGTGAGAGACCACTTCCTTATAAAGGTAAAAGGGCACTGCGGTTTGGTAAACAGCAAGCCTGCTGTAAGGGGTAAAATCCCTGTGCTGTAACAATTGAGCTTTGCCTTCTTGCTTTATTCCCAAAATGCTTTTGTTCTGCAGAAATTGGAGGAGACAGGAAACACAAAGAGCCCCCGAGAGAAACAATGTGGACAAACCCTCCTCAGTTTTCCTCTGCCCTTTCTAGATACTCTAAGCCTCTCCTTTCCAGCCCTGCAGCTTCAAAGGACCCTGGTGTGAGGCTGGCTTTTGTGCCTCTTTGAAATATGGTTCCCAGGATCTTGCTTGAGGGGAGGTGTTATCCATCCTCCCAGCGTATGAAAAGAGGCTGCATTCCTGCGTACTGTATGCCTTGCTGAAGCAGAGAAAGACAGGATAGCCAGGAAACAGCATACCCTTTCCATAGCGGGTACTTAGCAGCGCAACCTTAACAAGCTCCAGACTATCCAAAATAACGCTATCTGCGCTACCTTGAACCTCTCCAAGCGAGACCATGTGGCAGTTTACAGAAAAGCAGCTCACTGACCACTTGTGAGGAAATTAATTAATTCACTGCTGCCTCTCAAACTCCACCCAACTTACCTCTCACAGAGAATCACCAAACACACATCCTCCAGACCCAACAGAGTAATCTACATATACCATCGGACTAACCCACATTTTATGCACATGAAAGCTTGAGGCTCTAGCTTCCCAACCACTGGTCTTGTCTCTGGAATGCCCTGCCGCCCCACTTGCGGGCTGAAACATTGCAATGGTCTTTCAGAAAACAAATCAAAATCAGACTGTTCAACTGAAAAATTACCTGTATCCTCTGATTTGTTGCCCTTCCTCCCCTAAACACCCCTACTCCCCACCCTTTTCTGTAACCAGCACCTCGATGCTTGTGGGTTGTGCACGCTTTACAAATGTAAAAATAAATAAAATTGCTATGGAAAGGGTATGCAGACCTTAGCTCATCCGGTTGACATTAGTATGATACCAATTTTATGTTGTTTCAATAATTGTGCACAATATTAGTTATTATACCAAAATCAGGTATGGCTCATTCTTTGGGATTACCCTCCCACCTGATGGATACAACCACAAGTATCATGTTTTTGGGTTAGATGTGCAGAATGTAAATGCAACCTCTGTCTGCAGAGACATAGGGCCTCATTATGGGTCCGGCGGTAACTCTGCCAGTGCTACTGGTGGATTGCCACCAGACCCGTAAAAGATTACCAGCACCTGACTTCCCGGTGCCATCAGACTATTACAAGTCTGGTGGCCGGGAAGTCAGGCACCGGTAATTTCATTAATCCCCATTCCCATAGAGTCCCATAGGATTCTACAGGAGTGGGCACACGGAAGCACCGGACCCATTGTTAACGGTGCCAGTGCTTCCATGACGGCTTTTCTTACCATGACCACTGTGCCCATCAGGGTCAGGTCTGTTGGGTACAGTGGCTCTGGCAGGCAAACACAGTTTGCCGGTCCGGCAACTGGGGTGCCGGTGGGCTTACCGGCACCCTTATTTCCGTACCGGCAAACTTGGCATAAGGCCCATAATGCCCAAGCAGCTTTCAAGAAGGCACATGTGACCTTTGAACCAGCACAGTGAAAATGACGAGCAGGTACTGCAGATCAGGAGACTGATGCAGAAGAGCACAAGTATGGACAATGCTTTTGGCACGGAGCTTCATGAAAGGTGAGTCTGATTAACAGACCACCCATTCGTCATCATGTTATTTTATAAAAGTCGACAGAATCTAGGGCTTCTACACACTTACCAGATGGCAATGCTTCACACTCTCAAATAGTCTGTTCCTTTTTGTGTATAAAGTGTGGTGATCTACAAATATGATCCAAAGAAAAATAGCTAGCCAATAAACATAAAGGTAAATCCACAAAATGAGTAGATACTCTCTTTACTGTTAAAAACTAACGCAACGTATATTTTTTCATAAGGGCAGATGGAGAAAAGAGATACACGAAAATACAACATAAAACTAGGAACATCACTAGCAATGTGAGGTAGTATTAAACAAGAAATAAATAGTTGGTATTAGTAGTACTTCAGTAAATGTATACACAATTTATATTACTGTCTTTCACATCAGTACAAACAGAGATGCATTTGCAAATTTGATCGAATGTTCAGATGTCTGTCAAACCAAACGAAAGTGTTGGAGTGTTTATATAGAAGGAAAGATTTGGGGTCATTCCAAGTTTGGTGTATCCCACCAGACATTCCGGCAGAATACCACCAAATGGAATTACCGTTTCCGCTGCCTGATATCTCAGTATTACCGGGATATTACAAGTGGCGGAAATACAAATACCAACTGTTTAATGCCGGTGGGGCCCTGAGTTACCTGCCACTCTTGGCTGGAGGTAAGTCATGTAACCCCCACCGACAAACGTGAAGTTTGCCCATCCGGAAAAGGGCCTGTGAAAGTTATTACCAGTACTTTATTTCCAGACTGCCAAACTTATAATGAGGCCCAATTGAAAGAGATGAATATATAACTTCAGAAGAGGAGACATGTTAAGGGACTTTATAGAACAGTAGGAAAGTAAGACTTTACTCCAGGAACAAGTGTTAGTGCTACAGAGTTTCTCTGTACATAGCATTGCAGAATAGCTGCCACTCTCTGCAGCACAGGAATACACTTATGCTTAGTGCTCCGGGGTGGCTGGCACAACACAGGAGAGTGGTTTATTCAATCATCATACTCTTCAGATGTTTTTCCATAAGCTAGCCTTTGATTTGAAGGTCTAAAATACATGCCAACACCCACATGTGTTGATGCTGCCAGGCCCCATCTCAAGAATTTGGTGGCCACGGTCTCGGTGCAAATTCAGGTCTTAGTTTTGTTACAGCAGAGGGCCACTCTCCGCCTCCTTCTCATCTCTCCTTGACATTTATAATTATAATATCCATGGAGACCGCTCGCAAAGAATTCCCAAATTGGGTGTATATTGGTGACCACTTTCTGGGTGCCGTAATGTACAACTCTGCAGGGAACTCATTTAGACTGACACTTGTTGTTTAATAGGATCCTAAATCAGGACAACCAGAGACTCTCTTATTTTCATGGAAGACATATCCATGGAAATAAGGGAAGACCTCTCAGGTAATACTTGTTGACTTGGCTATTTTAAATGCATTGGTGTCATCAACGATCCTTCTAGTTGTAAAACATGGTGGCGACTGGTTGTTTTAGAGAAGATCAAGAATGTCTCCAACAGTTTTAAATCTGTGTAACATGTCTAACAGCCTGCTCAAGCTACATTTATACTTCATACAAAGAACATGAAAGCTAATTATTGAAGAAAGTTTGTATAGAAAAAGTTCTAATGTGAGGTGAATAGGATAGTGGCATACTTTGAAGGCCTCCGAGAACATACCAACTTTCTTACAGACCCCAACATGAAAAAGTTGTCATCACTCATGTTCCCAGATTTCTGTTAGGTTATTGACCAGCTTGGCAGAACTTAGTTGAATTCTGAATGTAACCAAAAAATGTAAACTTTATTCACAAAATGTAAAAAAGATACGGCAGTCGAGAAGAGATGTTACAAACAGGAAAACTCTGTGTTTCACCTGGATAAGCTTTTTCAAGCTCTTCATGTGCTTTGTCAAGTTTTGTGAAGGCATTCAGATGATAGTATCAGCGCTGGGAGGCATTGAAGTGGATTTAGAGATTTCAACTTCAGACAAACAGAAAAAGAACTCTAGAAGTCCTGCTATTTCTGGGTAATTTAAGGATAACTAATTTCAGGATAATATAAATATTTTCATTCTTTCTAAAGATCTGAAGTATTTTTCAATTATAATGTTCGTTGTTGGTTTATGTAATGAAATAAACACTCTCCCTATCCTATTGCCAACGTAAATCTGGACTATTTAGTGTGTTTGCTGTATTAGACTTAACTCCTGGCCTCCCGGCATCCTCAGCACCTTTCCACATGACAGACCTTGCAGGGGGCTTATTGTAGCACAGCCAGCCTGCCTAATTGGTTAACTCGGCCTAAGATCACACGCACGCATTCTAAGCCTGAAGACATCCTTCCCATACCTTGAACCCTGTATTAGGATAACCTGTCCTCCACACTTCGTCATTACAACTAGAAGACCCTTGATTTTGCCTCACTTACTGCGCTTATATATATATGATTCCCAGTGAATTGCAATGAAAGATAAGTGAGTAGCATCGATATTGCACCTAGAAGACAGTAAAACAACTGGTCTATCATGCTTAGTTGAGGCTTAGAGCCAGCTTGTCATGATGCTTAGAAGACCTATTACGACAACCCAGCTAGTGGGCCTAAAGGACTCTTTCACACGGACAACCTGATTACACAGTAGCATCAATAACAAAGCTCCATACAAGCCTCAAGGTACATATAAACGCACCACTTCGATGGACATCACCCGCATGCATGACTACCCACACTCACGCACCAGAATTCAGAGATGACCTATGACAAATTCTGTCTAGCTGGGCACATAACGCTCTCACCACCAACATCTCTGGCATCAGAATACAGCAACGGCCTATGACAAAATTGGTTCCAGCTGAACACAGAAAGAGTCTATTGCACTCACGCTCTCTCCTGACCTCCCTCAGCACCCATCCACATGCCTGATCTCTTGGGTTGCTTACTGGAGCCGGGCCAGCCCACCTAATGCTTTATCTTGGCCATAATGCTCACACGCATTCTAAGCCTCTATGATAATTGCCCAGATTCTGGACTGCGGTCCCCAAGGGCGTTCCCACCATAAGCGCATTGAAAAGGCGCTTTATAAATGACTACTACAATAAAATACAATAAAATCAGGCTTTTTTTCTTACCTTTCAAACATCACTCATAGTTTTAACCCATTTTAGAAAAAGCATCTGCAATCATATCACATTTTAGAGTACACAAAATACCTTGGCCTTAGGGGCAGAGTTCCCTGGCTCAGTTTGATTTTTCAGAATGAAATAAGAATGCAGCCTTTAGCAGTATTGATTTTTTCCACTGGCTTTTTTTACTGAAGAAAAAGAAAAGCATTGCATTGAAGTTCTGACCTTTTCCAGCAATAATATGTACTTGTCGATGCAGAGCTTGCTTGCTTAAGGGATTTGAGGTAAATCTGATCCTTCAGCAGTAGCCCTACATCTGATTATTTTCCATGTCACTAATTTAATTTTTGCTTACCTGCCTGGGTTTTTTTTCACAATCAGAATATCGTAAGAAAAAATAGGAAATCCTGGATCTGTTATTGAAATGCCATAACTTCTCATTAAACCCCTAGTTATTCATCTCCAATGAGGGAACACGGCCGAAATGTGGAAAGCAGTGCACAGCCCCGCTGTATCATACCTAGCTACCATTCAATTCCTCAGCATTACAGCTCAATGCTTTAAAGCACATATGAGAATCCTGTACATTTCCTGGATTGTAGAACTAAGAAACATTCGTGTGGCACTTGAAATGAGAATGGTTTGGTGTGTTAAACCCATACAAATACGAGACGAATCAATAGTCGCAGTAAACTAATTGGTTAGACACTATGAACAAACAGGGTTAGAGCAAGTTTGGTGGTTATGTAGAAGCACCTGGCAAGAGAAACGCATGGGTGCAATAGGAGTGGATGCAGTCATCAAATGGCCCAGAAGAGATGGAGGAGCTCAGCCAGTCCTTTTTGCACTCTCTGAAACCAGCCAATAGCATGATAGTGCGTATGAACACCTTATTTCCTGTCACTGCTGGCTATAGATAGGAAGGACTGTGAAACCTCATGAATATGATGTCGACATGAGGGATGGTGGATAAGCCACCTGTGAATCGTCGGGTGTCGGGTCTTCACTGAGTGGATTCTGGTGAATTTACAGAAATGCATGGGCAAATTAGGCCAGGCAAACCTTTGACATGCTTTCAGTAACCCTGCACTGGAATTGGGTAAAATCATCAAGCTTGCATGGGATTCAGGCTGATGAGTGAGATTCTGTGTTTGTATTTTTATTTGTACTTATTTACCTATTTAATTGATTGCTGGTTTAAATAAATCATACAATTATCATAGAAATGTGGTCTACTATGCAAACTTATAAAAACTGATCTAAAAAATAAGTGTACCAACACATGTACAAAGGTGTCTAAAAATCCACAAAGTATGCAATTTAATACATGCTAAATGTTTTTCACCCTATATAAATATTCCATTTTATGATCATCGGATAAAACGTCACTTGCCTCAGTGTACCACTAAGCCACTGCACGGGCAATTCGACCACTGCGTCCAGGGCGATCAAAAAGCACAAAGAAGAAGAAGACTGGTTGTTCCCACCAGCCAGGGAAAGAGCCTCTCCGGCAGGGAGATCTCTTCTGTCGTCGGGAGATTGTGAGACGGTTCCGCAGGGCTCCACCGTAGGTGTCGTCGTGCAGGTCGGCTCAGCGTTACCCTCGTCGGATTCTTTAGGTCCAGTGGCGACGTTCCGAAGATCCAGTCCCAAAAGCCCTGCTTTTATGCAGACGTCCCCCATTCATTCAGCCTAGCTTGTCAATCAATACATGCTAAGTGGTGAGCGGGAAGGCTCACCACCTGGGCCAATCACTCCAGAGTGCGACCTGAGTTGGCAAGGCAACTCGGTCCAGGGTGCCTAAACCCCCTCCCACACCCCTGAGGTAACCCAGACAGAATGGCGCCACTTTGGAGGGTCTCTGTCCAGAGGCCCGCCAAAAGTGGAACAAAAGGGCTCAACCTTTGGTTTAGGAGTCACAGAGAAAAACACAGACGCCATTTTACAACCCGGGTTCTGGCAGAAAATACCACTCGATAAACCTATTTAAGATAAGTAGATCGGTGGTACGTTGGAGATTAACGAAAAACAGTATCAATCTTCAACAATGGGACGGATCCCATGGGGTTATGCTCGGGGTCGAACATAACAAGTAGTTTCCACTGCCACCAGCCAAAACTCGACGAGGAGGGATGGGACAGTGCCCCCTCGAGTAACAGATCCAGGAGTAATCGAATTACCCCTACTAGCACGTCCACAATAAGATGGTTGGTACTAGTTCTGTTAGTAAATTTAGGTCTAGTAAAGCCAATGGTGACTTTACATGCCCGGGGAGACGGTAGTCAGTCCCCGGGTATGGAGTCTATGGTGGGGGGACCAGCTAGGGTGCCCCCGTGTCACGACACGTAGGGTGCGGAGTGACACACATAGAAAAACTTATGAGACCCTATGGAGTAAAAGACCCCATAGCCCATCGAACACATTGACAACTCAAAGGAATCACACACATACATGTCCAAGAGTGAGAGGAAAAGGGTCACACTCTTGGCAGGATGGAAAAAACAAACTCCAGAAATCCAGCAAAGCTGCTGGGGGACTCACTAGGTTAGGAAATTCAGCCTAAACAGAGAATTCTCCCTAACACTCGCCCCCCCCCAGACTAAGGGACAGGAGGATTTAATCCACTCCTGGATGAATCTCATACCTCTAGTCGATGATATACATCCTAGAGAGACCATCAGCATTTTGGTGGTGACACCCTGACCTGTGCTCAATGGTGAAATCGAACCCTTGCAGGCAGATCGACCATCTCAGTAGTTTCGGGTTTTCCCCTTTCATTTGCATTAACCATCTCAAGGGTTGGTGGTCAGTCTGAATAACAAAAGTAGAACCATACAAGTACGGCCTAAACTTCTTCAGAGCCCACACGATAGCAAAGCATTCTCTTTCGATTGTTGCCCACCTTGTTTCAGGATCCTTCAGCTTGCGGCTGATGTAGCAAACGGGGTGCTCCCTACCTTTCCCATCCAGTTGACTGAGTACGGCACCTATCCCTACATTGGAAGCGTCTGTCTGCACAATGAAGTGTTGGCGGTAATCAGGAGCTCTGAGTACTGGGGCTTGGCAAAGAGCCTTTTTCAGGTTTTCAAAAGCCTGATTGCACCCCTCGTTCCATTTAACCTTTTTAGGGAATTTGGGCGAGGAGATGACATTCAGTGGAGAAGCTATGGTCCCATAGTTCTCTATGAAATTCCTGTAATACCCGGTGAGGCCTAGGAAGGCTCTCACCTGAGTCTGAGTAGTCGGGGTTGTCCAATTTTGCACAGCTTCAATCTTACTGAGCAAAGGCCTTATTTCTCCACCGCCTACCTCATGCCCAAGGTAGACTACCTTACTCTGTCCAATTTGGCATTTACTCGCCTTTATGGTCAGATTGGCTCGTCCAAGAGCCTGCAAAACATCTCTCAGGTGGGTTACATGTTCGTCCCAGGAATTGCTGAACACTGCTATGTCATCCAAGTATGCCATGCAGAAGTCCTCCATCCCGGTTAGAACCTGGTTTACCATCCGCTGAAACATAGCAGGTGCATTTTTTAGTCCGAAAGGCATTACCGTAAACTGGTATAACCCAACGGGGGTAGAAAATGCAGTTTTCTCCTTGGCATGGTTGGTCAGGGCTATTTGCCAATAGCCTGACGTCAAGTCAAATGTGCTGAGGAACTTGGCGGCGCCAAGTTTATCCACCAACTCATCTGTCCTTGGCAAAGGGTGGGCATCAGTCGTGGTGACTGCGTTAAGAGCTCTATAATCCACGCAGAATCTAAGTTCTTTAGATCCGGCCTTTGGTACTAACACAACTGGGCTAGACCATGGACTAGTAGAGGGCTCTATTACCCCGAGATCAAGCATCTTGCTGACCTCGCCTTTGATGTGGGTTCTTACGTTTTCTGACATGCGATATCCTCTGCTTTTGGCAGGCAGACAGTCACCAGTGAGTATCTTGTGCTGGCCCCAAGGGGTCAAGCCTGGTGAGAGCGAGAACAGAGAGGCAAACTGATTCAACATAGACTTGCACGCTTCTTGTTGCTCGGGTGTCAGATTGGAGGAGAGATTTACTCCTTCAATTTTTTCATCTAAAGGTAAGCCTCTGAGGAGATCAGGAAGAGCTTCACTCTCTTCTTCTTCCTCGGCCGATGCTAGAAGCAACGCTCCTACATCAGGTCGTGAGACATACGCTTTAAGTCGGTTGGTGTGAAAGACTGTCCGAGCCTCCTTGGGGTTGCCCAAGTCCACCAGATAGTTAACCTCGCCGAGCTTACCCACTACTCGGTAGGGTCCCATCCATTTATCTTGCAAGGCCCTCTGCCTTGTGGGGATCATAACAAGAACAAGCTGGTTTTGAGCGAACTCAACCATGTTAGCCTTTTGATCGTGCCAGTGCTTGACCAATGCTTGTCCAGCTTTCAAGTTATCGCTTGCTTCTGTCATCAGGTGCGACATTCTCCTCCGGAGACCTATCACGTAGTCAGTCACTCTGACTGGCTTGGGGGAAGGAGCACTCTCCAACCCCTCCTTAATCAGGGCCAATGGACCTCTGATGGGATGACCATAGAGCAGTTCGAAGGGAGAGTAGCCTACTCCCTCCTGAGGGACTTCTCTATAAGCAAAAAGAAGGCATGGCAATAGAAGGTCCCACTTACGTTTAAGGGGTTCTTCTAGAGCACCTATCATGCTCTTCATGGTTCGGTTGAACCGTTCTACCAACCCATTGGTTTGTGGGTGGTAAACCGTTGAGAACTTGTAAGTTACCCCGCAGGTTTTCCACATGGCTTTCATGTAGTGGGACATAAAATTAGACCCCCTGTCAGAGATAACTTCCTTAGGAAATCCGACCCTAGTAAAAATACCAAGGAGGGCCTTAGCCACAGCCGGAGCTGTAACAGTCCTCATAGGAATTGCCTCAGGATACCTAGTAGCATGGTCTACTACAACAAGTATAAACCTGTTGCCTGAGGAGGTTGGAGGATCAAGGGCACCAACGATATCAATCCCTACTCTCTCAAATGGGACTCCCACAACGGGAAGAGGCACTAACGGTGCCACATTCTTGGACCCAACCTTACCAGAGATCTGGCAGGTATGGCAGCTTCTGCAGTGTTTTTCTACTTCGGCCCCCATCTTTGGCCAATAGAAGTAGAGCGAGAGCCTTTCCTTAGTCTTCTTGAAACTCAAGTGACCAGCCAAAGGAATCTCGTGGGCTAACTGCAAGAACTGTGGTCTGTTCTCTTGGGGTACTACAAGGCGTTTGTAGTCTCCAGGTGCAGACTCGGTCGGTTCACTATAGAAGAGGCCATCTTCCCAGTGCAACCTATGTTTCCCAGGCTCTTGCCCTTCAGCCTGAGTTTCTGCCTGACGGCGAAGACCTTCCAGAGTTGGACATTCTCTCTGTCCCTTACTGAAGTCCGCCCTGCTGGGTCCACCTTCTGCCAGTAACGACTGCAGCTCAGGATGGTCAACAGGATCCAGATCTCCAATGAGTTCTTGGCCTTCCATTAGCTCTTCTTCAGAGTCTAATTCTACCATACAGGGTTGTACTTCCCCCTCAGCCTCAGCTGGAGGTGGAGTTACGGGTGTGACGTTGGACAACCGCGGGGAAGTCCGTGTCGGCTTCATTGGAATGTGGGCTGTTGGTTTCGGTTTAGAAGTTTTAGGTTTCCCTTTTACTTCTGTGTTCCTAGAGACAGCGGCCGCCATTTCCAATGGAGCAGGAGTGATTTCTTTCTTCATCATCTCCCCGAGAGTTCCGCGCAGGGTCCTCTCTCTTGCAGGTCTGGTTAGGTCCTGTAACCGTTTACTAGGAGGTCTGGGAGTATGCGATACAACTCCGAGAGTTTTCAAATCGTTACCCAACACTACGCGTCCTGGTACCTCACTCTGTATGCTGACAGGTATCTTTACAGTCATGTCGTTACACTGGATGAGAACTGGTAATTGGGGAAGCATCTGCACAGGCCCTCCAGCTAACTTGGTGAGGCGTTTGGGTGCCTTAGCAACATCCTCAGCCTGAAAAAACGATTTATCCACCACAGTTATGCTGGCCCCAGTGTCCCTAATGGCAGGCGTCTCCTGACCATTCACCTGGACACTGTCCTTATAATACTCTTTAGTATTATCGGGGATAGAATTATAGACATCTAAATTCTGTTGTTCCCACAACCCCAGAGATACTAAAGAAACGCTGGCTGAGACTCCAATGGGTTCATCAGCTAGCAGTAGAAAGTTTCCACTTGCCATTTGGACTTCCTCCTCTGGAGCGAAGGCTAAGGAGACAAGCTTGACCCCTGAAGGTTTACCCTTACATCTGGGATCTCCTTTCACGTGATCAGTCGAGCCACAAACAAAGCATTTCCCGAATGCTTTCTGGAATGGTGGCTTGTTCTGACCTCCTTCCGGTTTGGCACCAGAAGACATACTATTCTGCTGTGGTTTTCCCGGTGGCTTACCCTTATGGTTTTGTTTGGGGCCCTCTTTGGAATGTGAGTTATTCGAATTCTCCTTTGAGTCTTTTTTAGGCTGTTTTCCCTCGTCCTTTTTCTGAGTTGCCCCAGAATCCTTGTGAGTAGCCCTGTTGGCAACCCACAAGTCAGCAGCCTTAGCTAGAGTCCTGGAATCTAATTCCTTCGAGTCAGCCAAGTGCTGTCTGAGCTCGGGAGAACAGGCATCATAAATCGACTCCAACATAAAAAGATTTCGCATACCCTCGTAAGTGTTAACTTTGTAACCCTTAATCCATCCCTCTAGGTTTTTCAACCCTTCACTCACCCAGGTAGCCCAAGGGGTACCATCATGCTTTTTGAGGGTTCTAAACCTCTTAAGATACTGGGAAGGGGTCTTCCCGAATCTAGCTATCAATGCTAGTTTCACACTTTCGTAATCCGTCTTATCCACCTCCCCCAATTCCATTACCACATCAGTCGCAACAGGAGGAAGCCTAGAGAACAACCAGGGAAGCAACGCATTCCCGGTGATGTCCTGGAGCCCATGATTGTATTCAAACAGTTTCAACCAATCCAACACATCCAATCTCGGTTCGTACATACCCACTAATTCCTTCGGCATCCGGGGTCTTTTGGGACTGGAGCTCCTAGAGGAACCAGAGGAGAGAGAAGCATTTTCCATAGACAACTTTTTCATTTGTAACTCATGATTAAGCTCTATTTCCCTGAGTCTTAACTCAGCTTGTTTCTGCTCAGCCTGGGCATTCATTTGTCTGAACTCGAGCTCTTGGTTTCGTTCAGATTGAGCCAAGAACCGTTTATATTCTAATTCGAGCTTCATTTTTTCAAGTTCAAAATAAGCAGGATTACTTGTGGGACCTGGTATTGGCCCCGTAGGCACAGTTGGTAAGGCAGGTAGGGGAACAGGTGAGACAGTTTCGTTAGCCTCGCCGTCCTCGTCAGCCTCTTCATCGCTATCATCAGAATTACGATTCAGATCAACACCATTACTGTTATCTACAGTTGCTGGAGAGTTTGGTTCCTCTGAACCAGTACCCAGACTTTGGTTCGCCAGCAATCTCTCTACCAGTTCTAACTTCTTGCCTTTTACAGGAAGATTCTCTTGTCTACAGAGAGCTCGCAGACTCTCAGTATTTTTATCTGACAAAGACTCTTGGCTGTAAATTTCCATTGTAGACATGTTTTTTGAAAGTTGCTTTTGTAACGTTTTGTGGTTAGTCGTCCTACAGTGTCGAAAAACACTCTAAACTGTATACTCGATACTAATCCCACTGCTGCCACCAGTGTTAGGCGGAAACCTGTGCAGCTCCCTCTGGGACCACTGCAAAAGATTTAGGACTACAGGTGTCGCGATGAACCCACTTGGTAGCAGTCTGCACCACACAGATTCAATTGGTAGCTGTGGCTGAGCAGTCAGACTTCTCTCAAGAAAAGTTGGTCAGTATAGGGAGCATACAAGATAGGGTAATTCTTCGCAGCAAAACGAGTAAACACGCAACCAGGCTTTAGTATAAAGGTAGCAAGTTATTTATTAATAACAGAACATCTACGGAAAGTACTAAAGCGAACCACGGCAAACAAATCAAAATACAATTACTCTGGAGAATGGAATAAAGCTCAATCCCCGAAAACACAATATCGACAACTCCAGGTCCTACGGCACCACTTATTTTCAGACAGAGGTGTATACCTCAACCCAGATGACACTCGAATATTTAGTGAGGAAGGGAGAGAAGAGATAGGCAGGTAATGAAGTCAACACGGTTCGTACTGAAGCAGGTAAAAATGCAAGGCAAGAAGGCATTAATCACACTAGATCATACAGTTCGGCGGCCAGGCCCACTCGGTGAGAGGTAAGGCACGATGTCCTGGAAAGTCTCTATGGGTGATGCGTTCAAGTCTCAGTTAGCAGTTTGGTTAGCGACAGGTTGAACCAGTTCAGAACAAAGAGTGAATAAAGCTTGGAGGCAACCCAACGGAACGGAGAGGAATCAGATACCTCACACGAACCGATCGATAAGGGAAGCCAGGCGGTTACGGTACCTTGTTGTGGAAGACCACTCCAGCGGGGGCAGTTGTTCCTGGTGGTGGATGCACGACGGGTCTTGGCTAAGAGAAGAGATGCTCTCGTCGTCGAAGAGAAGATGTCCGGTGCACCACCAGGGAAGAAACCAGCCGCGGAGGGCTTCGTCACAAGGCACCACCTTTCGATCACGATGCCGGAGTAGTGGCTATCCGGTTGCCGGGTGCTCTGCACGGGCAATTCGACCACTGCGTCCAGGGCGATCAAAAAGCACAAAGAAGAAGAAGACTGGTTGTTCCCACCAGCCAGGGAAAGAGCCTCTCCGGCAGGGAGATCTCTTCTGTCGTCGGGAGATTGTGAGACGGTTCCGCAGGGCTCCACCGTAGGTGTCGTCGTGCAGGTCGGCTCAGCGTTACCCTCGTCGGATTCTTTAGGTCCAGTGGCGACGTTCCGAAGATCCAGTCCCAATAGCCCTGCTTTTATGCAGACGTCCCCCATTCATTCAGCCTAGCTTGTCAATCAATACATGCTAAGTGGTGAGCGGGAAGGCTCACCACCTGGGCCAATCACTCCAGAGTGCGACCTGAGTTGGCAAGGCAACTCGGTCCAGGGTGCCTAAACCCCCTCCCACACCCCTGAGGTAACCCAGACAGAATGGCGCCACTTTGGAGGGTCTCTGTCCAGAGGCCCGCCAAAAGTGGAACAAAAGGGCTCAACCTTTGGTTTAGGAGTCACAGAGAAAAACACAGACGCCATTTTACAACCCAAGTTCTGGCAGAAAATACCACTCGATAAACCTATTTAAGATAAGTAGATCGGTGGTACGTTGGAGATTAACGAAAAACAGTATCAATCTTCAACAATGGGACGGATCCCATGGGGTTATGCTCGGGGTCGAACATAACAAGTAGTTTCCACTGCCACCAGCCAAAACTCGACGAGGAGGGACGGGACAGTGCCCCCTCGAGTAACAGATCCAGGAGTAATCGAATTACCCCTACTAGCACGTCCACAATAAGATGGTTGGTACTAGTTCTGTTAGTAAATTTAGGTCTAGTAAAGCCAATGGTGACTTTACATGCCCGGGGAGACGGTAGTCAGTCCCCGGGTATGGAGTCTATGGTGGGGGGACCAGCTAGGGTGCCCCCGTGTCACGACACGTAGGGTGCGGAGTGACACACATAGAAAAACTTATGAGACCCTATGGAGTAAAAGACCCCATAGCCCATCGAACACATTGACAACTCAAAGGAATCACACACATACATGTCCAAGAGTGAGAGGAAAAGGGTCACACTCTTGGCAGGATGGAAAAACAAACTCCAGAAATCCAGCAAAGCTGCTGGGGGACTCACTAGGTTAGGAAATTCAGCCTAAACAGAGAATTCTCCCTAACATCGACTAGCAAACTAAGGAAAGTTAAATGGGCAAATGAGGTCCTCATTTTTGAAGAAGCACCTTCTCTGGACTAAACGTTATATTTTCCCATATCCCTCAGCATGTAGAATATGGTAATACAGGAGTCTCCAGACGGTACTCTTCCCTCCTCAGCCATTTCCCAATGCACAAGGGATACACACTATTTATTTGGGATAGAAAGAGCAAGAGAGGGAGATATGCAGAGAGAGATGGTAGACGGAGAGATTGACAGTGGCACAGAAAGAAAGTGAAATGGGACTGATTTGCAAGAGGAAAGAAGTAGGAGTCCAGTGAAGACACCAAGTTATCCTGCTTGCTTTGTAAGGTCCACTCCCCTATTCTCACCAAGTAAACAACTCCCCTATCAGATCTCCTACCACTGTACACTACACTATTACACATGCCTCCCACAGACACCTAGAAAACGACATGCCTACCCATTAGCACATCAACAATAATTGGTCTATGACTAAGCGCTGCTCTTTAATCCTGTCACACTTCCCCATATAAGCAGCAAACCAGTCCGAAAGTACTGTAGTCTATCAGATATTGGGGTCTTCCCTCGAGATTACACGCTCCAATGTGTCTACAGCAAACCCATAGACGCAGAACGTCACTCAGGTGCAGGGTATTTCTGACCTGCACCCATCGAACCCACAGATTTCTCATCTGGTCATCTACTATCTCATTAACAACACTGTCCCTCCTTTCTCACTGAGCCATGTGCAGCAAAGCCAACAAACATGGCAGCAGGGCACTAAATAAAACCTCATCTTTCTATTCCCGCCTGGGGTGCCTCAAATCAATTTCTAATAAAGGGAAGAGGTTCTGATGAAGTTACAAAAGAAGACTTTGAATTCTTTGGTTTCTACTTTGCAAATACAGATTTGTGAAATTCCTACATCATAATAAAGCAGTGCTAAATTTGTTTGGGTTTTAATCACAGCTGGACATTAAATCTAACACTTTCCCAAGCACAGGCGGGTGAGTTTTTAGCTATACTTACGCATGATTTATCAGAATATCACAGTGTCAGTTCTTCCCAGAATTTAATTTTGATGTTATGTTGTGGATAATCTTTCCCAACTCGTTTCTTCCCATCCATGACGCTCCTACCAATCCTCTGCATAGCCTCATTATTAAAGTGCCCATTCCAGGATGCTTTATGGCTCACCACAAAATCGCAGTTGGGAAGGTGAATCCTTCTTCTGCCCTACCCAGCCAGGAAGATTGCCAAGGACACTATCAGGATGAGCCACCTCAGCAGGTAGAGTCATGGGTACCAACATCAAAGGAGCTAGCAGGCCTTTTCCAACAGCATGTCACTTCAAATATTCCTTCAGGTATGTAGGTAGAGGGACTTTCTGCCTCATTGGAAATCTTTATTTTGTCCCAAATTGCTGGGGACTTTGAGGAGACCCCAACAATGTTCCAGTGAAATATTCTTCACATTGGTTCAGGGCTAGTTTTCAGGGGTGTTCCATTAAGGGGGGATCTCAAAACCTTGTTTAGTGATGATGCAAGAGCTATGGTCCATCACAAGTAAGGGCCACACCTAGCTTCTGTTCCACATGTCTTGCCTTTTTGATGTCAGCTATAAGAGCTCTGTAGAGCTCGTCTACAGGAGATTTGGAGTAGGGACAAGAAAGAGATGTAGGGCCTCATTATAACTTTCGCGGAATGGGTTAACGGACTCCGCTAATGGAGGCGGACCCGTTAAACCCGTCCCGGTAAATCCAGGCGTCGTTACCGGGTCCCGCAAGGGGAAGAGGGAGCTAACAACGGGTCGGTCATAATCGGCCCATTGTTAGCTCCCTCTCCCATTCCCATTGAGCCCTATGGGGGCTTAGATGGGAATGGGGAAGGTCTGGGCCCGGGCTCCCTGAGGGAGGAATTACCGGGCCCTCGGAACTCGAAAGGAGCCCGGTTTGGCGGCAGCCATGGAGCTAATAGTTCATAATGAGGCCCGTAGCCTAAGTATTTCTAAGATGGCGATACCCCTTATCTGGGCTACTTTTCCCTCGTCCATCCTCTGTCAGCCTAAGAGCAAAGAGACTCCAGTCATAACCCATCTGGTGTGTAATCCTTTTGGTGTGACATGAGCTTCCTATGAAGCATCAGCCTCTGCCCCACCCTATGAGAACATATCCTGTTGCTGTGAAAGGTGTTAAGCCTTCCCAGCAGAGAACAAATGTTATCATGGTGTGGCCTCACTCTCTCTTGTGAGTGAAGCTCCCAACCCTGGATAAACCTTTACTTCTGTAGGCTTTACTGGAACCCAGTTCATAATAAAATTACATCAGTGGACTTTTCAAATAATAAATGTGTCTCCTCTTAGGCCACTATATTAAACCAGATATAGCGTTATATACATTTTTTTAACTGAAGTGTTAACAGGCTTTACGGATAAACAGTTCATAATGTTACCATTTTTGTTTCCCTTCAAAGGTATTCCCAATTCTAATCCAAAAAAGGGAAATGCAAACTTTGTAATAGCTTTGGTTCTAGACATGCCAGCAAGAGTTCCCAAAGAGTGAGTGGATTAGACACATGCAATTGGGGGACATTATTTTGATGGAAGGAAGATATTCACAGAAGTGGGTGACAGATCAGTTAGCATCTGCCTCTGAAAGTCAGTGGATGAGACATGCACCATCATATGACACCTGGGATGAGGAGTGGGAGCAGCAGGGAATACCTCAGGGAATCTTGGGGAAGTGGCAAGCTTACACCGTTTCTGGTGTGAGAACGCAGCAGATATGTGGGTCAAATGCCAGTCAGTTTATGTCTCTTGAAGTGAGCGGACAGCCTTCCTGTTGCAGATCAGAAAGGACATCACATCATAAGGTGAGCCCTGCATGTGGATTGTTAGCTTACCACAAGAGTCAAAGGTTTGGCAGCATAAACAGCAACTAATGCTATCCACTCGTACATGCTTCAAGAAAGTGGTGTGCAGAGAGAAGGTAGGGACCACATTGGGCCACACAAATTCCCCATAAAATCAGAAAAGCAGCATGCCATCACGAATCTGCCCCTGAAATGACTGCAATTCTACTTCATAGCAGGACGCCTAGCTCTAGCCCTAGTGCCCAGCAATGCATAGCCTGCAGCCTCAGTTGGACAAAAGGCACAGGTAGTAGGAAAAATATCAACCAGCCCACATTTTGTAAACTATACATGGATAAAGAAGCTCAAGACGAACGGAATCAATGATCCGTACATCACTAACACCTCTTGAAAGCGTTCTCAGCAGTTGCGGCCCTGCCTGTGGGACACCCCCTTAAGTGATTTGTGCATTTTGAATACAGACTGTTCATCAACAGGAACATACAAAGGATTATCAGCCATTCAAATGCTTCTTGCCTATCTAATGGACACTTCACCAACAGAACATAATGGGGGCGAATATGATACTGGTAAAATAAGTGGTCACTTTGACTAGCAGAGCTTGTGTGAGTTGCCTTTGAATCGCTAAGCTTTGCCCACCCCCTCCCTGCAAGTGCGCAGTTTGAGTTTGTTTTTAGTGTGGCTAAACCAGAAGCAGCTTTGCAGTTAGGGCACATGCAGGTGGACTGAGCCGGCCCACTTCTTTCTTTGGTATATTGAAATTCATTTTAATAATAAACTCTGTGTTTGGAACGGGGCAATGCTGGGACTTCAGCTGTGGTTGCCAGATTCCCAGGTCTTGCAATTCACTACTAAACCTTATGACCATACGAAAGATCTGACACGACAGAAGACAAAATGTTTCATGTTAGGATTTTGCTCTCGAGGCAACATTTTGGTACCAATTCTTGGGTTTAAAATGTCCACACCTTTTATAATTTTCAACACCAGTATAAGAAAACATCATCTCTTATTTTGTGTGTGTTTATCCTGTGCACTTTTTCATTTACGCAAAGCCCATTGAATGCAATGTTTATGTTTTACATCAATATGTTAATTTCTGGTGACATAACATCCGATGGCGTATGTTAATGAGACTTTTCTTTAGAACGTGTGCTCTGCTTGCAAAGCCACATGCTGAACAAATGACATTAATGAAAATGCACAGTGACTTAATTTTGGAAGATTATGAAATGGCACTCCCCATAGCCAATAAACCAGCTCGGATCATGATGATGATTTCTTGCCCAGAACATGTCAGTCACCAACAAAATGGAGCTAAATTGTGTTTTTGCTTCTGTGGCTGGGAAACTGATAGATCTAATAGCGATCTAGAGATCAGGACAAGTTGCTAAGGTACACATGTCATTTGTGAGGAATTCGACCAATTGCACAGTGTGTGGGCACTCGCCTGGGCTTTTTTGAAGTTTTTAAATGAAAATGAATGATGATAGATCAGCCTCTAGAAAATATGTGGGGGTAATGGGCACACATTTTCTTATGCTGAACACCCAACATGTGGATAGACCTGTGCACTCTGGGTGGACGCAGCCTAAAGGTGCAGTGCCCCCTGTCATATTTAGTGGGGATATGACAGGAGTAAAACATGATGCATCTCCAGAACGGTAGAGGACCAAACCTTCCCCCTGCCATGGACAGCTTAATAAACTAACAAAGACTCCATTGAACTGCTCTGTCCTTTAGTTGGGCCATGTAGCTGGTGGCAGCAATGTGCATACTATTACAGAAAGTAGTCCAAACAGGCCCACAGGGGGTCTGGCTGCAGAGGCGAACAAAGGAGACACAAACCCCCAACAATCTTTCATATGCACTGTGTCAACCTGACGCCAGTTCCCGCCTCTGAGTATCGATTGACAGGGAGCTGTCATGTCTGGGACTGCGTGTTTACAGTAGTCAACCCTGCAGGGGGACCCCATTTATAAGTTACGAGTATGTGGTTTGTAGGACTAGTAATCAATAGGGCACCTGGCTGAACCCTGATCTACGCAGGTAGGTCAAAAGTCAAAAAAGCAATAAATGATCAGAGTGAACAAACTCCTGGAGTGATCACTTTCTCCTTTCCTCCCATCTCACCCACTCTACCGTTCTCTACCCCTCAGGACAACCCACTTCCATCGCTGCCACCCACCTTCTTGGTCATCTGACCAATGAAGCGTGTGTCAGTTGAGGCTTTCGCCCCTCCTCCCCCACTGGATGACTCCCACCCTGACACAGCCCTTTCCTTGCTCCACTCTGCTATATCTGATATTCTGGATATTCTTGCCCCTGTCATGAGAATCCGCCTGAAGCCCAAAGCCAAGTGCAATTCCTGGTACGACTCAGACCTCGTCATCCTTAAACACAAGTGCAGGGTGGCCAAGAGGAAATGGCTTGCTTCATGTACATCCTCTGACAAATTGGCCTGCCGCCTGCTCCAAAGGCAATACCGGCTCTCTTTCCTCACCAAGAAGAGAGCTCTTATCCAAGCCCGCATCTCTGCGGCATCTAACAACTCGGCTGAACTCTTTAAACTCTGCAAGGACTGGCCAGTACTGCTGCAGTCTCTCCCTCTCCTGTCCCTTCCCAGGCCCTCTGCACGGCACGGACCTCTCACTTAATCTCTAAAACTCAGGACATCCTGTCCTCACTCTCCTCCTCTCTCTTCCCTCCCTCTACTCCCTGCTCTTCCTCTGGCCCTTCTGCAGCCACCTCTCCTCCCTCCTTCTCTGCCTTTCCCCTGTTCTCCGCTGACAAAGTGTCTAGACAAGTCTGATCTATGAAAGTCTCATCTAAACAGGTTCACCCCTGTTCTTCCAAAACCATCAAGGACCACATTGATTCCCTGGCTCCTGCCTTGGCCGACTTCTGTAACCACTCCTTCACCACTGGAATCTTCCCATCCCCCCGAAGCATGCCCTTGTGCAGCCTTTCCTCAAGAAACCCTCTGTCGACCCCTCTTGTCCAGCTAACTATTGTCCAATCTCCATCACTCCCTTCCTGGGCAAACTCCTAGAAAAACTGGCAATCTCCCAGCTTAGTCCCCACACTGAAACTGTTGGTTGTCTTCATGACCATCAGTCTGGCTTCAGAGCTGCCAGAAGCACGGAAACTGCTCTCTTGAACATCCATGAAGACCTGCTCTCCAACCTGGTTTCTAACACCCCTTGTGTCCTAATCTTGCTTGATCTCTCCTCTACCTTTGACACGGTCAACCATGCCATCCTGCTCAAATGTCTCTGCGATAACCTGGGTATCACCTGTCAGGCCCTGGAGTGGCTGTCTTCTTTCCTCTCGGACCGACCCTCCCAGGTCCAACTTGGGCCCTTCCTCTCCGCTATCTTTTTCTCTACCTGTGGTGTTCCCCAGTGGTCTAACCTCTCTCCCTGGCTGTTTAACCTATACCTGGCACTTCTTGCCCACCGCATTGCTGCTCTCTGCCCTAACTTTCAATGCTATGCGGACGACACTCCGCTCATTTTCAGGCTACCTTCGGCCACCTCTTCTCCATCTCTCATCTCTGACTGTCTGCCTGCTATTCATGACTGGTGTGCCACCAATGACCTTTGCCATAATGCCAATAAGACTGAGATTCTCCTCATCGGCATACCCGCTCCCTCCTTTCCTGCTGCTCTCTGGCCGGCATCTCTTGCCCCCCCCTCCTGCTCCAACCTGCGAGGCAAAAAACCTTGGGGTCTTCTTCGACTCCTCACTCTCCTTCTCTCCTCACATCTCTGACGTCTCTAAGAAATCACACTACCACCTGCACCTCCTCAGATGTATTGTAGCCTTCCTCTCCTTCCCCCAGAAGCTCACTGTCACCAGAGTTTTGGTTCTCTATAGGCAGGACTACTGCAACAGCCACTTTCTAAATATACCTGCCTCTACTCTCCACCCTCTGCAACTCATCCAGAACAGGACTGCGAGACTTGTCTTTGGCCTCAAGCCCAGAGATCGTATCTCTCCAGGACTGAAATCTCTGCACTGGCTCCCAGTGGCTGAGAGGATCAAGTTCAAATCCCTCTGCATTGTCCACAAGGCCTTCTTGGGCTTGGGGCCTCAATACCTTCAACTCTCTCTTCCTAAATATCTTCCTTCTCGAGCTCTTTGCTCATCTGCCTCCAACTCCCTGAGGGTCAGTCGCTTCTCCAAGCAACGAGTTGGTGGCAGATCTCTTTCTTCGGCTGGGGCTTGCCTCTGGAACAGCCTCCCTGCCTACCTTAAACTTGAGGAGAACCATCTCCAGTTCAGGAAGCACCTCAAAACCTTGCTCTTCACTTCTGCCTTTTCTCCTCCTCTCCCCTGCTGACCTCCTGGCTGAAACTGAATCTGCACTGGCGACCTGGCCACCCTCTGATCCTGGGCCCAGGTCCCTCGCCCGCCAGTCACACATTGCACTGCCTGGCAATCCCCGCATTTGGGGACTGTGTCTGTTACACCTACAGTCCCACTACCAGCACTTGGCACTTGATGTCTGTACTCACCCTTGCACTTGCCACCTGCTGGCCGTTACTTTTACTTATTGTTTTATTCTATTCCCATGTACGGCACTTTCATTTCCCTTTCCCCCTCCCCCTCACACTTTCCCACTTCCCCCATCCAATGCACTTGTGCGATCTGAATGACACATGGCCTAGCATGATCGTTGTCTGCCCTCCCTTTTCCCCCTCCCTTGCCTCTCTTTGAAACACTTGTGTATAGGCACATTATAAATGCCTTATCATATCATGTCAATTCAAAATGTCCTGAGATTATCTCAAATTCCTTTATCCATGACAAGCCAAGTGTTAGCCATAAGTAAAGGCCCTTACCATGTATGATGCAATAATGCCCAAATGTTCAACAACACGTCCAATCTTCCGAATTCTAATGAATAGGCTCGTGTTCATTAACAAGGCCAATCCTCTCCAAACCAATTATTTATATACACATTCTGTAAATTAGAAAAGATAATATTCTAAATAGCAGATACCAGTGCGTTATTTACATTTGTTCACCCTTTGCGTGCTAAAAGCAAGCTGCTTACCTCACGAGGTAGAGCATGCACCGTCTCCCTTGTGTCTAGATTCTAAAGTCGCTTATCCCAAGCTTCTGCCAGTCGTGAGACTCAATATCCATTGTGCGTCTTGAATCAATAAATTCGATTTGTCAGAGTGACATTCATAGGTGTATATACCTAAAATTAACAGGCCGATTCATGGAATTAATGTGCGCCGAAAATTCCGGCGCAGAGGTGCCAAAACGTGCGAATCACAGTGCAAGTGCGAAAATCGCAGGGAAACCAGCGCACATCGATTCATGGAAGTCCGTGCGCGAGAAAAATATTGGATGTGCGCTGAAAAAGTGCGCGGCGCACGCCGGCGCACAGGTCATCCAACGGCGTGCGCCACGGCCACAGCGAAATCGCACATAGCGCGGCACATATAACAAAAGTAGGCGGAACACGGGGCGTAACACTCGGAATGGGGAACAATGAGTGAAAATATGGGCGTCACGGGGGAAGTACAGGAGGCAAGTGCGCAGAACGCCCATACGCTCGCATACAACTCGTATTCATGGAAACGAATAGGGCAAACCAGCACACGGTCAAAGACGCGCACAGAGCCAAACAAGTCCGCCACAAGAAAGCAGGCGGTAGCGTCCCTAAATGTCCGCCAAAATGTGCGCTTACAAAAAGCACCTATATAAAGCTATGATGAATGATCCATACTGTGGCCCTCTAGGACAAATGAGGTGCAAAGGGGAACCGACAAACACGGACACCCGCTGTGTAAAAAATAGCATGTGAGTGTATTTCGAGGTGCGCGGGAAGTTCCACACGCGATTGACCTGGGTACGTGTATTTCGGGGTGCGCGGGAAGTTCCACATGCGATTGTCCGTGGTACGTGTATTTCGGGGTGCGCGTGAAGTTTCACACGCGATTTCAGCAGGGTACGTGTATTCCAAGGTGCGCAGGAAGTTTCACACGCAAATTTGCAGGGTACGTGTATTTCGGTGTGCACGTGAAGTTCCACATGCGATTTCAGCAGGGTACGTGTACTCCGGGTGCGTGGGAAATTCCACACGCGAATCCAGCAGCCTACGTGTATTTCGGGGGTGCCGGGGAGTCCTACACGTGAATTGTCCGTGTGGGTCCTCCCAGCTGTTCGCTCTACACCCTCCACGGCCCCTGCAGGTGGCCCACACCACAGGGGACTACCCTGCACCCCTGCACATGTCCCGCAGGCAGCCCATCCACCATGGCCATGCCCCCCAGCCAACCCACATGTCACCTTGCACTACTGCCCACCAACGCATGTCTCCCAGCACCCCCACCCCCCAGCATCCAGGGGCACCCTCCACCAGGCCCCCACTCATGTCTCCCTGCACCCCCACCCCCCATCAGTCAGGGGCACCCTCCACCAGGCCCCCACTCATGTCTCCCACCCGCCCACCCCCCAGCAGTCAGGGGCACCCTCCACCAGGCCCCCACTTCATGTACCCCTGCACCCCCACCCCCCAGCATCCAGGGGCACCCTCCACCAGGCCCCCACTCATGTCTCCCTGCGCCCCCACCCCCCGGCATCCAGGGGCACCCTCCACCAGGCCACCACTCATGTCTCCCTGCACCCCCACCCCCCAGCATCCAGGGGCACCCTCCACCAGGCCCCCACTCATGTCTCCCAGCACCCCCACCCCCCAGCATCCAGGGGCACCCTCCAACAGGCCCCACTCATGTCCAACTCATGTCCCCCTGCACCCCTACCCCCCAGCATCCGGGGGCACCCTCCAACAGGCCCCCACTCATGTCTCCCAGCACCCCCACCCCCCAGCATCCAGGGGCACCCTCCACCAGGCCCCACTCATGTCCAACACATGTCCCCCTGCACCCCCACCCCCCAGCAGTCAGGGGCACCCTCCACCAGGCCCCCACTCATGTCTCCCACCCCCCACCCCCCAGCAGTCAGGGGCACCCTCCACCAAGCCCCTACTCATGTCTCCCACCCACCCCCCAGCAGTCAGGGGCACCCACCACCAAGCCCCCACTCATGTCCCCCACCCCCCCACCCCCCAGCAGTCAGGGGCACCCTCCACCAGGCCCCCACTTCATTTCCCCCTGCACCCCCACCCCCCAGCATCCAGGGGCACCCTCCACCAGGCCCCCACTTCATGTCCCCCTGCACCCCCACCCCCCAGCATCCAGGGGCACCCTCCACCAGACCCCCACCCATGTCTCCCTGCACCCCCACCCCCCAGCATCCAGGGGCACCCTCCAACAAGCCCCCACTCATGTCTCCCAGCACCCCCACCCCCAGCATCCAGGGGCACCCTCCACCAGGCCCCACTCATGTCCAACTCATGTCCCCCTGCACCCCCACCCCCCAGCAGTCAGGGGCACCCTCCACCAGGCCCCCACTCATGTCTCCCTGCACCCCCACCCCCCAGCATCCAGGAGAAACCTCCACCAGGCCCCCACTCATGTCTCCCAGCACCCCCACCCCCCAGCAGCCAGGGGCACCCTCCACCAGGCCCCCACTTCATGTCCCCCTGCACCACCACCCCCCAGCATCCAGGGGCACCCTCCACCAGGCTCCCACTTCATGTCCCCCTGCACCCCCACCCCCCAGCATCCAGGGGCAACCTCCAACAGGCCCCCACTCATGTCTCCCTGCACCCCCACCCCCCAGCATCCAGGGGCACCCTCCACCAGGCCCCCACTCATGTCTCCCAGCACCCCCACCCCCAGCATCCAGGGGCACACTCCACCAGGTCCAACTCATGTCCCCCTGCACCCCCACCCCCCAGCAGTCAGGGGCACCCTCCACCAAGCCCCCACTCATGTCTCCCAAAAGCAGTCAGGGGCACCCTCCACCAGGCCCCCACTCATGTCTCCCCTCCACCCCCCAGCAGTCAGGGGCACCCTCCACCAGGCCCCCACTCATGTCTCCCTGCACCCCCACCCCCCAGCATCCAGGGGCACCCTCCACCAGGCCCCCACTCATGTCTCCCAGCACCCCCACCCCCAGCATCCAGGGGCACCCTCCACCAGGTCCAACTCATGTCCCCCTGCACCCCCACCCCCCCAGCAGTCAGGGGCACCCTCCACCAGGCCCCCACTCATGTCTCCCAAAAGCAGTCAGGGGCACCCTCCACCAGGCCCCCACTCATGTCTCCCCCCCACCCCCCAGCAGTCAGGGGCACCCTCCACCAGGCCCCCACTCATGTCTCCCAGCACCCCCACCCCCAGTATCCAGGGTCACCCTCCACCAGGTCCAACTCATGTCCCCCTGCACCCCCACCCCCCAGCAGTCAGGGGCACCCTCCACCAGGCCCCCACTCATGTCTCCCAAAAGCAGTCAGGGGCACCCTCCACCAGGCCCCCACTCATGTCTCCCCCCCACCCCCCAGCAGTCAGGGGCACCCTCCACCAGGCCCCCACTCATGTCTCCCAACACCCCCACCCACCAGCAGTCAGGGGCACCCTCCACCAGGCCCCCACTCATGTCTCCCACCCCCCCAACCCCCAGCAGTCAGGGGCACCCTCCACCAGGCGCCCACTCATGTCATCCACCCCCCAGCAGTCAGGGGCACCCTCCACCAGGCCCCCACTTATGTCTCCCACCCCCCCCACACCCCAGCAGTCAGGGGCACCCTCCACCAGGCCCCCACTCATGTCTCCCCCCCACCTCCCAGCAGTCAGGGGCATCCTCCACCAGGCCCCCACTCATGTCTCCCACCCCCCACCCCCCAGCAGTCAGGGGCACCCTCCACCAGGCCCCCACTTCATGTCCCCCTGCACCCCCACCCTCCAGCATCCAGGGGCACCCTCCACCAGGCCCCCACTCATGTCTCCCTGCACCCCCACCCCCCAGCATCCAGGTGCACCCTCCACCAGGCCCCCATTCATGTCTCTCAGCACCCCCACCCCCCAGCATCCAGGGGCATCCTCCACCAAGCCCCCACTCATGTCTCCCTGCACCCCCACCCCCCAGCATCCAGGGTCACCCTCTACCAGGCCCCCACTCATGTCTCCCAGCACCCCCACCCCCCAGCATCCAGGGGCATCCTCCACCAGGCCCCAACTCATGTCTCCCACCCACCCCCCAGCAGTCAGGGGCACCCTCCACCAAGCCCCCAGTCGTGTCTCCCACCCCCCCACCCCCCAGCAGTCAGGGGCACCCTCCACCAGGTCCAACTCATGTCCCCCTGCACCCCCACCCCCCAGCAGTCAGGGGCACCCTCCACCAGGCCCCCACTCATGTCTCCCAAAAGCAGTCAGGGGCACCCTCCACCAGGCCCCCACTCATGTCTCCCCCCCACCCCCCAGCAGTCAGGGGCACCCTCCACCAGGCCCCCACTCATGTCTCCCAACACCCCCACCCACCAGCAGTCAGGGGCACCCTCCACCAGGCCCCCACTCATGTCTCCCACCCCCCCAACCCCCAGCAGTCAGGGGCACCCTCCACCAGGCGCCCACTCATGTCATCCACCCCCCAGCAGTCAGGGGCACCCTCCACCAGGCCCCCACTTATGTCTCCCACCCCCCCCACACCCCAGCAGTCAGGGGCACCCTCCACCAGGCCCCCACTCATGTCTCCCCCCCACCTCCCAGCAGTCAGGGGCATCCTCCACCAGGCCCCCACTCATGTCTCCCACCCCCCACCCCCCAGCAGTCAGGGGCACCCTCCACCAGGCCCCCACTTCATGTCCCCCTGCACCCCCACCCTCCAGCATCCAGGGGCACCCTCCACCAGGCCCCCACTCATGTCTCCCTGCACCCCCACCCCCCAGCATCCAGGTGCACCCTCCACCAGGCCCCCATTCATGTCTCTCAGCACCCCCACCCCCCAGCATCCAGGGGCATCCTCCACCAAGCCCCCACTCATGTCTCCCTGCACCCCCACCCCCCAGCATCCAGGGTCACCCTCTACCAGGCCCCCACTCATGTCTCCCAGCACCCCCACCCCCTAGCATCCAGGGGCATCCTCCACCAGGCCCCAACTCATGTCTCCCACCCACCCCCCAGCAGTCAGGGGCACCCTCCACCAAGCCCCCAGTCGTGTCTCCCACCCCCCCACCCCCCAGCAGTCAGGGGCACCCTCCACCAGGCCCCCACTCATGTCTCCCACCCCCCCCACCCCCCAGCAGTCAGGGGCACCCTCCACCAGGCCCCCACTCATGTCTCCCACCCCCCACCCCCCAGCAGTCAGGGGCACCCTCCACCAGGCCCCCACTTCATGTCCCCCTGCACCCCCACCCCCCAGCATCCAAGGGCACCCTCCAACAGGCCCCACTCATGTCCAACTCATGTCCACCTGCACCCCCACCCCCCAGCAGTCAGGGGCACCCTCCACCAGGCCCCCACTCATGTCTTCCACCCCCCCACCCCCCAACAGTCAGGGGCACCCTCCACCAGGCCCCCACTCATGTCTCCCCCCCAGCAGTCAGGAGCACCCTCCACCAGGCCCTCACTCATGTCCCCCACCCCCCCACCCCCCAGCAGTCAGGGGCACCCTCCACCAGGCCCCCACTTCATGTCTCCCAGCATCCCTACCCCCCAGCATCCAGGGGCACCCTCCACCAGGCCAACACTCATGTCCCCCTGCACCCCCACCCCCCAGCATCCAGGGGCACCCTCCACCAGGCCCCCACTCATGTCTCCCCCCCCACCCCCCAGCATCCAGGGGCACCCTCCACCAGGCCCCCACTCATGTCTCCCAGCACCCCCACCCCCCAGCATCCAGGGGCACCCTCCACCAGGCCCCACTCATGACCAACTCATGTCCCCCTGCACATCCACCACCCAGCAGTCAGGGGCACCCTCCACCAGGCCCCCACTCATGTATCCCACCCCCCCAGCCCCCAGCATCCAGGGGCACCCTCCACCAGGCCCCCACTCATGTCTCCCTGCACCCCCAGCCCCCAGCATCCAGGGGCACCCTCCACCAGGCCCCCACTCATGTCTCCCAGCACCCCCACCCCCCAGCATCCAGGGGCACCCTCCACCAGGCCCACTCATGTCCAACTCATGTCCCCCTGCACCCCCACCCCCCAGCAGTCAGGGGCACCCTCCACCAGGACCCCACGCATGTCTCCCTGCACCCCCACCACCCAGCATCCAGGGGCACCCTCCACCAGGCCCCCACTCATGTCTCCCAGCACCCCCGCCCCCCAGCATTCAAGGGGCACCCTCCACCAGGCCCCCACTTCATGTCCCCCTGCACCCCCACCCCCCAGCATCCAGGGGCACCCTCCACCAGGCCCCCACTTCATGTCCCCCTGCAACCCCACCCCCCAGCATCCAGGGGCACCCTCCACCAGGCCCCCACTCATGTCTCCCAGCAGCCCACCCCCCAGCATCCAGGGGCACCCTCCACCAGGCCCCCAATCATGTTTCCCACCCCCCCACACCCCAGCATCCAGGGGCACCCTCCACCAGGCCCCCACTCATGTCCAACTCATGTCCCCCTGCACACCCACCCCCCAGCAGTCAGGGGCACCCTCCACCAGGCCCCCACTCATGTCTCCCAGCACCCCACCCCCCAGCATCCAGGGGCAACCTCCACCAGGCCCCCACTCATGTCTCCCACCCCCCACCCCCCAGCATCCAGGGGCACCCTCCACCAGGCCCCCACTCATGTCCAACTCATGTCCCCCTACACCCCCACCCCCCAGCAGTCAGGGGCACCCTCCACCAGGCCCCCACTCATGTCTCCCACCCCCCTCCCCCCAGCATCCAGGGGCACCCTCCACCAGGCCCCCACTCATGTCTCCCAGCACCCCCACCCCCCAGCAGTCAGGGGCACCCTCCACCAGGCCCCCACTCATGTCTCCCCCCCACCCCCCAGCAGTCTGGGGCACCCTCCAAAAGGCCCCACTCATGTCTCCCCATCCCCCCAACCCCCAGCAGTCAGGGGCACCCTCCACCAGGCCCCCACTCATGTCTCCCAGCACCCCCACCCCCCCAGCATCCAGGGGCACCCTCTACCAGGCCCCACTCATGTCCAACTCATGTCCACCTGCACCCCCCACCCCCCAGCAGTCAGGGGCACCCTCCACCAGGCCCCCACTCATGTCTCCCACCCCCACCCCCCAGCAGTCAGGGGCACCCTCCACCAGGCCCCCACTCATGTCTTCAACCCCCCCCTACCCCCCAGCAGTCAGGGGCACCCTCTACCAGGCCCCCACTCATGTCTCCCAGCACCCCCACCCCCCAGCATCCAGGGGCACCCTCCGCCAGGCCCCACTCATGTCCAACTCATTTCCCCCTGCACCCCCAGCAGTCAGGGGCACCCTCCACCAGGCCCCCACTCATGTCTCCCTGCACCCCCACCCCCCAGCATCCAGGGGCACCCTCCACCAGGCCCCCACTCATGTCTCCCAGCACCCCCCCCCAGCAGTCAGGGGCACCCTCCACCAGGCCCCCACTTCATGTCCCCCTGCACCACCACCCCCCAGCATCCGGGGGCACCCTCCACCAGGCCCCCACTTCATGTCCCCCTGAAACCCCACCCCCAGCATCCAGGGGCACCCTCCACCAGGCCCCCACTCATGTCTCCCAGCACCCCACCCCCCAGCATCCAGGGGCACCCTCCACCAGGCCCCCACTCATGTCAACCACCCCCCCACCCCCCAGCATCCAGTGGCACCCTCTACCAGGCCCCCACTCATGTCCAACTAATGTCCCCCTGCACCCCCACCCCCAGCAGTCAGGGGCACCCTCCACCAGGCCCCCACTCATGTCTCCCACCCCCCCCCCCCCCACCCCCAGCATCCAGGGGCACCCTCCACCAGGCCCCCACTCATGTCTCCCAGCACCCCCACCCCCCAGCATCCAGGGGCACCCTCCATCAGGCCCCACTCATGTCCAACTCATGTCCCCCTGCACCCCCACCCCCCAGCAGTCAGGGGCACCCTCCACCAGGCCCCAACTCATGTCTCCCAGCACCCCCACCCCCCAGCATCCAGGGGCACCCTCCACCAGGCCCCACTCATGTCCAACTCATGTCCCCCTGCACCCCCACCCCCAGAAGTCAGGGGCACCCCCACCAGTCCCCACTCATGTCTCCCAGCACCCCCATCCCCAGCATCCACGGGCACCCTCACCAGG